>NC_030814.1:77387120-80022008 GCF_001704415.2 Capra hircus
TATATGGATTTTTGACTACAAGAGGGTAGATACCCCTAACCTCCCTGTTGTTCAAGAATCAACTATGTTTTTACCTCCCCTGCAGGGAAGAGAGAGAAAGCAGAGAATTAGTACTTTGCCTCGGACCACACAGCTACCATACTTCTACCCCCAGTCTCCAGTGTCTTGGTATGGCGAATGAAACAGTAGTGTTCAATGGAAAAGTCTCTATTCCTTTCGTAGGTCCTTAAAGCTGGTTTTTTTTTTTGTTTGTTTGTTTGTTTTAATGGGTTTTTGGGGTAAACATTCTTTGGGTAGAAGGGGAGAACAGAGATGCATAATTTCCATCAGAAGTGTTAACATAGGGTAATTTTTATCTTTTCTTTGCTTTTCCACTACAGCATTATAACTTTATGAATCTGATTTTTGACAACATTGTTAAGGGTATTCATGTAGATTTAATGTGAAATGTGGTTGGAACGTTTGATTGCTCTCCTTATTTTTGACTGTTAACTTTGTTAAATGTTCGAATCATAAAATTTTCAATACTAAGTAACAAATAGCGCTTGCATAATACTATTCATTAGGTTTTTAAATTAATTTTAAGTGTTTTGCTTCCAAACTTTATAATTCATTATTAACAAAAATGTTTCTTCTAATCTGTGTATATGTAATAAAAATGTGGGCAGGTGTTTTTGTTTTTCTTTCTTTTTTTTTTTTTTTTTTAACCAGCAACTAGAAGTACTCCTGGCATATAATTGGTGCTAAGTGAGTATGTCATGAATTGACATTCCTTATAAATGGATGAATGGTGATGTTAAATGCCTTGAGCTTATTCACATGTATACGTTTGCTTTTCCTCTACTAAATTTTCAAAGATCTTATTGATGAAGAAAACTGGTAATAGCATAGGAAGCAGAAGGAAGCTGAGAAACATGTGCCTTTCCTCAACATGGCCCCAAGCTGGTTCTTTTGAGCTACTTGAGGGAGGGTTCTTTCTCATTCATCTCAGCATTCCTAGTACTGACCAAGCATAGTGCTCTCTCCCAAGCAGTGAGAGAATGAGTGAATGATTTTGCAAAGTGGATGACTGGAACCCGTGTCCTTAAGTCTTAAGTTATAGCAAGTGCAGTGTTTGGGGAACATGTTACCAAAGTCTTAAGGCAGGATTGAGGGACTGCACACTTGGGGACTGACTGTTAACTCATGCACATGGGCTCAGTACTTAGACCTCTCAGGCCATGGACTCTGTCCTCACTGCCCTCTGATACTTGGAGTCCTGACAGTGTCACTGCCAAGAGACCACTCTGCCTCTGTTTTAACCAGATCGGTCATGAGGGGTAATGTCATCCTTGGTTCCCATGACCTGGAGTGTGTTTCTCAGAGGCTGGTTCAGTCCATTGGCACCTCATACTACAAGCCGAGGTTTCGTGAGACAGGTCACCCCTTCAGATATTTCAGGATAGCACTCTCATTTCCAAAGGCTCCTCTGTACCACCACACTACTTGGGAGTATTTGTATCAGCTTTTGTGACATGGTTGACTGCCCCTTCTCTCTGATAGGGGTTTTCTCAATGGCTCAGTGGGTAAAGAATCCCACTGCAGTGCAGGAGCCACAGGAGACTCAGGTTCAGTCCCTGGGTCAGGAAGATCCTCTGGAGGAGGACGTGGCAGCCCGCTCCAGTATTCTTGCCTGGAAGATCCCGTGGACAGAGGAGCCTGGTGGAGTACAGTCCATGGGGTTGCAAAGAGTTGGCATAACTGAGCAACTAAGCACATGTCTCTTTTGATTACTGTTTCCAGAGGTGGTCCTCATTTGCCTGTGTTAATAATATGTTGGGCAGCAATACTAAAACAGTATTGATTAATGAATGTGCTTAATGAATGTCACTAAAGAAAGTTTCTAGTGACTTGCTCTAGTATTCTATATTCAGAAAGAATAGATTCTCAGGGAGTGTTCTTGACGTCTTGATTGACTGACTGATCTGTCCCATGGCTCTAATGTTTTCATTCACGTTATTTAATCCTTCATGTGCATTTCCTCCATATACATGCTTCATGTGTTAACTCCTCTCTTCCATTCATGTGTTCGTCAGTACAGCCTAGGGCTTCATATTGACTAATGCCCTGCTCCCCACTTCATTATCTCCTGTACCTGTTCAGTTCAATGTGTTTTGGAAAGTCTAAAGTAAATACATTATTTTTAAAAGTTCTCTAATTTTTTTAACAGAAGCTCCATTACCTACTCCCACCTCCCCACATGATGAAACAGGGAAACAGTGCTGCAGGCAGACAGTGGCAGCAGGACACCAGGAAATGCCCGAGAAGGTCAGCACTGTTTTGCCTGATGTTTACAGGAATTTAGACAACACATAATTGCATTTCTGAGAAACACGCAAGTCCATGGTATCACTTGTTATTTGAAATATACAGACAAGATACAATTACCAGTTAAATCTCTTTGAATATTAAGGTTATTAAAATAATGACCACAGTAACACGATTAACAATCACACACTAATTATCACCATAGAAATTGTCATATTTTTAGTCTATGTTTTATATTGAAATTCCATAGAGGAAAATATGTATAATAGTATCATGAAATTCAGCAATGTTTTCTTTGTAACATTTGAAAAATATTCGGAGGAACATTTATGGTGTTTTTCAAATTGCAAAATTTAACTTTTAAGGTATCAGGATTAACAAGTACGTGGTAAAACATCCATGTTTTCTATGAACAAAACTAGTTTAAATTTTGATAACTATTTTTATTAACTATAGGAAAGTAGTAAGTTTCACCATGAAAATAAAAACAAGATTATATAAATGATATTATTTATAATCAAATATTGAATTAATGTTCATTTCTTTAAAGAAAGTTGATTTTGGGGGTACACAAGACATTAACAATTAAGGGATAGTCCTGCCTTCACCATATGTGACCATAAGAAGGACTATTACTTTTACTAGCTTTGCATTCCTAAAGTGAAAAGATGTAAAGTCAGAAATGTTCTTCTGTTGCAGTTTTCTGTTTCTTACCATAAAAGGCTGACAATAAAGGTTTCATTGGTGTCTGTTTTTTATATATGAAAGATTATGGGTTTATTAACCCATATTAAGCCTTATTAACCACTGATGCTTCTGGAGCAATAATTTAATTTCATGATTTCTATCTACATAGGACTCTACTTATCATTTAAATATGAAACTAAATTTTTCCACATCTAGATAAATCTGAGAGATGGTTGTGATCAGTCAGTTATTTAATTTGAAGACTGAATTTATTCTATCTAAAACCAAAAATAAAAGATGGCTGGATAATGTCAAATAATGAGTATATAGTGACATGGTTACAATCACTGTTTTTCTTTAAACACTTACATACATTTATCATTTGGGAATACTCTATTTAAAATTAATTCCTCTGAGTGATATTGGTTTTGTACTTGAAAGCCTGTTAAATAAATTTGCTACATTCCTATACAGTGACTTCAAGAACTTAGTAAACTATTTTCATTTGTGAGATTGTAGCAATCATACTGTTTTTAACAGTTAGGACTTGTGTCATGCATTAAGCCTTTTTCTTTATGTGCTCTAATTAGAAAATAAGAGGCAATGCTATTTGGAATTTAGCTATGCTTAACTTCTTAATCGAATTCTACTTTAGAGGTAACTAAATTAGAAAGAATAGAGCATATTATAGAAAGTATGGAGTATATTACATAGAGTATAAATGTAAAAATATACTGAAGGAAAGTGAGGGTAAGCTGTTGACTAAGCCAGGATAAAGAGATTTTAAAAATCTGGCTATGTCTATACTGATAGACAAGATCTATGAAGAAATATTTATAATTTCTGCTTTTATTTTCCCTTCATCCTTTATAAATCATGTGAATTCACCATTTTGCTATGTGACAAGTTGAAGAACAAAATATGTGGTGAAGATATAAGAACAGAAATGGAGATTTTTCAAATTCTACCTCTAATGTTAATTTACTTGTTAATATTCTGCAAGTCATTTATTTAATCGGAGTTCCCAAGACCTTCAGTTGACTAAATGGACCAGAGGATTCAGGATTTAGTTTCTGTGTATTCTGTTGACATAAATTTTACAGAAAAAGCGGGGCACTGTAGGCTCAGCATTTTTTAATTGAAATAAAATCTAGATAATCTACATTGAAACAATATCTGTCTCATTTTAGTGAAGTATTTGCAGCCTCTACACATCTGGTGTACTTGTCATACTGTCATAGAACCTCTGAAACCTCATAATGTTTCTATAAAAAATATTCATTTCTAATATTTAACTGTTTCAGCAGAGTTTAGTTGATTAAAAATGGTGAAATCACTGTTGAAGTAATAATAAAGTTGACTAATAAAATAGTAATATAAAATGTGTACTGTCTTTCCATAATAATTGTAGGTACTTCTAATTTTAAAATAAAAGAATTTTTGCTACATTGAGCAAATGAGAAAATCCAACATTTAATGTTGCTATTGAGTTTAAACACACTGCGAGTTCCTGAAGATAAAAAGGAAAAAAAAAAAGTCAATTGAGTAGCAGTTGTCACTCAAAATTGCTTGCACATATGCTAGCATACTAATGAAAGTTACATATCCAAATAGAAGGAAGGTAGGAAAATTTGGGGGACTGATGAATCTCGGCAACAAGAAAGTTTTTCCTAAGGGTCTTATTTAAAATATAATAAAGCAGTCTTTTTACATCTTAATCATTTTTGTCAAACTCAATAAAGAACAGTTTGAACTAATCTAGTAGATTATATAATTCATCCATTCATTCCACGTTAATTGCACATGCATTTAGTACTGGGCACCATGCTGGACATAAGCCATGTGACGATTAGTAAGACACAGTTCTGCCCTTGGTGTGTTCAGAGTCTACCAGAAGAGTTAAAACATAAACAAGATAAGACAAGTGAGTTGGAGGTAAATCAGAGAGAGCATACAAAGTAATTAATTGAGTTTATGAAACAAGGATGGATGGTTAAAATAGAAGCTAAAATCAATGTGGCTCAGAACCTAAAATAAGTATTAATAATCATTGGAATTCTGTTGAAGAAATACACAGTGAATTAGCAAGCCATGGCAAAATCTTCTGATTTTGTTAGCAAAATGAAAGGAAGAATAGGAGAAATACCTATGAGAACTTTTACAAGATTGTGCTCATCCAGAAGGAAACAGGGAATGAGACTTCAGTTTATGCATCACAAGATATGGCCTTGAATGTGGTGATGGAGCACAGTAACAAGGCCAGCAGGTGGAGTGCTGAAACAGGAAGGTCAGGTTCATGGTTCTATTGCAGTTCTCCCCCAGATACATGCAGGGGTTGATAACCTTCAGGGGCCTGTGCTTATGAGATGGTGTTGCTTGATTTTGTTGTTAAAACACTGGAAATTATTCTAGAGAAGTATTGTTTACATGCAACCTTAGCCAGCAAATAAGTAGTTCTAGGAGCAATGCTATAGGAGAAAAGTGCCAGAAAGTACTTTTTGGTTGCAGTTGTTAGAAGGTTAGCTGTCAAGGTTCTGTGCATGGAAGAGGTGAATTTACATTTCCCCTCTACCTCACTGGCTGTTCCTCCTTAGTGTTTTTGGCTGAACCCTTGCTTCCTTAACATCTAAATGTTACATTGCCCAGATGTTTAGTTTGAGGGCTTGTTTACACATCCGTGCTCACTCGCAGATGCGTGGTCTCCTCTCTCCCTCTCCCCGCTCTTTCTGTTTCTCTCACACTCTTTTATTTCCCTTCCTATCCTGTCTTCCTCCCCTCCACCGCCAACTCCATGATGATTTCATCTAGTCCCATAGATTGAAACACCAAGTATATGTGAGTGACTGCCAGGTTTTTATCTCTAGCTCCAAACTTTTCCTTGAACCCACTCAGTCATCTTCATTGGCTATTTAACAGGCACTTAGATATCAAAAGCAAAACCTAAGAATCAATGCTCAGACCCAGAACTTTCTTGTTTGGTTTCTTCTATATCATGATTTGTTCTGTCATCTAACCAGTTGCCTGGGCCAGAACTCTTGGCATCATTTTTGCTTCCTCCCTTTCATTCACCCCTCATGTCCATTCTTTCAGAAAGCTTAGTCAAGTCTACCTCCAAAGTACATGTTAAATCCTTCTTTGCACCATCTCCACTATGCCCATCTAAGCTATCTTCATCTTTTCATTAGACTGCCTTCATACAAACTTCTAACCAGATCTTGCTTCTTCCCTTGCCCTCCAATAATTTGTTTTCCTGAGAGCAGCACAAGTATAATTTTTGAAATGTAAAAAGTTGTGTCATCTCACATGAAATACTTGTGTGACTCCCCATTTCACTGAGAGCTCCTTCAGTCTCTTGACCTTGGTTATTTACCTTGTGATCCATCCACTGTGATCTATTCTGAGCCCAGAAGTCATCTTCTATTAAGAGTCTGGTGCCCCTGCCTCGCAAGCTGTCCTTTGGGTTCCTTGGGCTGCCCAAGTTCATTCCCTCTTCTGGGCCTCTGCCCTTAGCATGCACATAGCTGGCTGCTTCTCTTCTTTTTAGCATCAGTTTCTATGTTATGTTTTTCAGAGGTCCTTTTGCCGACCACCCAGCCTGGGCTCTGGCTGACTGTGTACCTGCTTCTCACTCCCTCGCCTGCATACTCCTGTCTTTCATGGTGCTATCTGTGATTTTCTCCACAGCACTTACTACTCTGTGAGATCTTGTTACGCATTTGCCTTCTTATTTGTTGACTCCTGCCTGTCAAACATAACTTCCTTCAGGGCAGTGGACTGGATCCTTGACATCTAGAAGAATCATGGCACAATAAGTATGTAGTAAAAAAAAAAGAAAACTCTCTCTATAGATCCATTTGTTCTTCTTTTTTGCATCTTCAGAGGCTTTAAAGAAGTTACCAAGAAATAAAGTAGCTACAGAGAGCTGAAGAAATGTCTTACATGCTGCTCCGATACTGTCTTCTTAGAACAAAGCATGGAAAATGTGCATTTCTTAGAACTTGGCATTCCATATTTTCACAACTTTTGTAGTCTTTAAATCTAGTGCTTCTTGCATGATTTCCTTTTTGGTACTTAAAAGGCCGTATGTCAAAATAGAATTTGATTTGCAGAAACTTAATGTTAGCACTTTGAAAAGTATACAATAGGAAGAAAACAATTTAAAAAAATGCACTGCTCACTCACAAACAACACATTTTATATCTTAGAATGAGATATTAATGTACAAATGATCCTTTGATGGAAAAATGAAAAGTAATATGAAGTAGTGTTTGACTGCAGATCCATTTTGTTGTTTTCAAGTATTTACAGAATATATCACCATTTGAAAATGTGCTGTCCCTGCAGTTACTTTAGGACAGGGAAGAAAGAAAAAAGTTCTAATCATCATACTACTTACTAAAGAGAAGAAGAGACATATGAAAGTGAAAAGGTATTAGAATAATAAAAGTATCAAGAGTTAACATAAACACATTGTGAGGAATAAATCATATTTGCCTTCCTAGATTTTGCTTGGTAGGTTTATGTAATATTTATTTCCTAGTTTCTTCCTACTATTAGGGATTCTACACGTGTAAGTGAAATGATCGCCTGGGACCCTGTGGAAGACAGCTGTGTATAACTGCTGAAATATGAATTCTAGGTTTAGAATGCCTAAATCTGAAGCCCAGCCTCACCTCTTAATATCTGTGTGCTCTGGTATGTTACTTAGTTCTTCTTTTGTAAAATGAGAATTAACAAATTAATACTCGCCTTTTGGAGTTGTTTTGGGCATTCCATAAGATAAAACATGTAGAACATAATGTTTGGGGGCATGATAAGCCCCTAATAATACTAATAAATGTTACTCTATTTATTATCTTCTTGACACTTATTCATGCTGTCATATGTTATTAACTGTCATATATTATTAACTGTCATCTTTCTCATAACTCAGACCTCAGAGGTTGTATTGGAATAAGGTTTCATCAGAAGAATAAGAAATGTTTGCATTAACATGTTTTGGATTGCTTAGATGTCTGGAGCAATCCTTAGCATTTTATAGTCAGTATAGGTAAAAAAACTATTATGGAGGAAAAAAGCAGATTCCATTATTGTAATAGTTTAATAAATGTTGCATTGAACAAATTTAGTTTATATCCATCAGAACTTTAAAAAGCCCTTAAAATATTACTATAGAGCTGCATTTCATTTATCTGTAGGTTTCTCTTTCACAAGTATATACCTAATAATTGTGTAATTAAAGAGTTTAAAATGTGTATATGAACCATGATCTTCCAAGAATGATATAAATCACACTAGATTTTTAAAAAGTGGGGATGTTTTCTCACAGAGGGTGTACTACTCTGTCAATTCACAGTGAGAATGATTGGTTACAAAGAGTATGTTCATATGGTCAGCTTAGGGAGCCTTCCTAATGTTTAAAGACCTCTTCTGTGAACTTGAAAAGCTTGACTTTTTCAGCATTACGTTTACATAAAATGGATGAGAGTTTAAGATGAAACTGAAAGTGGAATACAACTTACCTTGTTTCACTTATCTTTGTAAGAAGCATTTCTCTGTGGCTTCAGTTCAGTTCAGTTCAGTTCAGTCACTCAGTCATGTCCGACTCTTTGCGACCCCATGAATCGCAGCATGCCAGGCCTCCCTGTCCATCACCAACTCCCAGAGTTCACCCAAACTCATGTCCATCAAGTCAGTGATGCCATCCAGCCATCCCATCCTCTGTCGTCCCCTTCTCCTCCTGCCCCCAATCCCTCCCAGCATCAGGGTCTTTAACAATGAATCAACTCTTCTCATGAGGTGGCCAAAGTATTGTAGTTTCAGCTTTAGCATTAGTCCTTCCAATGAACACCCAGGACTGATCTCCTTTAGGATGGACTGGTTGGACCTCCTTGCAGTTCCAGGGACTCTCAAGAGTCTTCTCCAACACCACAGTTCAAAAGCATCAGTTCTTCGGCACTCAGCTTTCTTCACAGTCCAACTCTCACATCCATACATGACTACTGGAAAAACCATGGCCTTGACTAGATGGACCTTTGTTGGCAAAGTAAAGTCTCTGCTTTTTAATATGCTATCTCGTAGGCCAAATAGTCTGATTGAAGGAAATGGGTCTATGTGGCAAACAAAACTGCCTGTGCTTCTAGTTGTCTTCTCTGGGAATACATCCACTTCAGTCAGATATTTCTGTCTTCCAGCAGAAGGAGTAGCAAAGCATAGTGGCGTAAACCAAACACTACACCCAGGTTGCTTGGTTTGAAACTCAGCTTTATACTTACAAGCTAGGTGATCCTGGTTAAATTACTCAGCTTTTCTGTGCCTTGATTATCTGATCCAAAATTGAGGCTAATAGAGTGGCTAGTAGAGTGGTTATAAAGATGAAATGAGTTACTATTTTTAAAGAGTTCAGAACCGTTCCTGGCCCATAATATGCACTATATATTATTAAATAATTAAGCTGGAAAAGCCATTCCATTGCCTTTTCTATTTATTTACTTTTAAAATTCATTAATTAATTTTAATTGGAGGCTAATTACTTTACAGTATTGTGGTGGGTTTTGTCATATATTGACATGAATCAGCCACGGGTGCACATGTGTCCTTCCATCCTAAGCTATTTATTTTTTATTCTTTTCCTTCTGTCATGAGTCGAATGTTACATTCAAGAGGATGTGAGAGCAGGAAGAATGGTCTTCCTATGGTAAATCTTACTCTGCTACTTTTTCTCTGAATCCAGCAAGAGATCTTGAAGCAAGAGGTCATTAGATAATATTCCCCATCCAATGACTATATGGTAATGGCCAGACAGGAAAATAGGTATTTTGCTGTACCTCATATAAAAACATGCAGTATCTGTGCTTGATAATTATACTGTATTAATCAAAAATAAGAGTTGCATCTCTTAGTGGGAAAGTGTTGTTGATGTTGTTCAGTCACTCAGTTGTGTCCGACTCTTTGTTACCCAATGGACTGCAGCACACCAGGCTTCCCTGTCCATCACCATCTCCGGGAGCTTACTCAAACTCATGGCCATTGAGTTGGTGATGCCATCCAACCATCTCGTCCTCTGTCATCCCCTTCTCTTCCTGCCTTCAATATTTCCAAGCATCAGGGTGTTTTCTAATGAATCAGCTCTTTGCCTCAAGTGGCCATAGTATTCGAACTTCAGTTTCAGCATCAGTCCTTCCAGTGAATATTCAGGACTGATTTCCTTTAAGATTGACTGGTTGAGTGGGAAAATAGCTTCAGAAATCTTCTAAACATTTTGTTTTAACAGCAGTAGTGAAAGTGAAGTCACTCAGTCGTGTCCGACTCTTTGTGACCCCATGGACTGTAGCCCACCAGGCTCCTCAATCCTTGCAATTTTCTAGGCAAGAATACTGGAGTGGGTTGCCATTTCCTTCTCCAGGTGATCCTCCCAACCCAGGGATCGAACCCGGGTCTCCTGCATTGCAGGCAGACGCTTTACCATCTGAGCCACCAGGGAAGTCAAAAAATATTCAATGATGATTTAGTATACAATTTTAATTATAATAGTTAACATCTAGTAAGCACTTTGCTAAGTGTCTTTTGCATCATCTTATCTTTACTATAAAGGCTTCCTTGGTGGTTCAGATGGTCAAGAATCGGCCCACAATGCAGGAGACTTGGGTTGGAAAGATCCTCTGGAGAAGGGAATGGCTACCCACTCCAGTGTTCTTGCCTGGAGAATTCCATGGACATAGGAGCCTGGTGATGGGGTCCATGGGGCCACAAAGAGTCACACACAACTGAGTGACTCACACTCTCACTATCAATTCATAGTGGAGCCACCGTCATTATCCCCATTCTACAGTGAAGGAAACCAAGGAAGTTAATGAAGAACCCGCCTAATTTAGAATATATGAAGTCAAATTGGTTTACAGACCCCAAGGAACCAGACTCTAGAATCTGTGCTCTTAACCACATTACAAATTCTCTCTTCACCTGGAAACTTTAGAACAACGGAGCACCTGGAAAGTCTAAATTTATGGTTTGTGTATCTGAGAACCAATTTCCCCAAGGCTGAGTAAGCACTATTTGTGTGTGTGTGTGTGTGTATGTATCCATAAAACTGGATTATGATGTCCAAGGCAGCACTACTCATAATAGCCCCAAATGGAAGGAATTCAGATGTTCATCAACTGATATTAGATAAACAAAACATGAACTATACATTTAATAGAATATTATTGAGCAATAAAAATTAACAAACTCCTTTTCTAAGGTATGCTGAGGAAAAGAAATGCTAAGTAAAGAAGGCAGATAGAAAGACTACATAGTGTATAATTTTACTTATATGAAATATCCATAAAAAGCAAAGTGATAGAATAGGATAGTAGAGTATTGGCGACCTGGGACTAGGGGTTATAATAGGGATTGATTGTAAAGGTTCGTGAGAGGTTTCTGGGGGGCAATGGACATTTATGGTGATGGTTGCACAAATCTGTAAATTTACGAAAGATCATTTGCTAAAAGAATTCTCCATTTAAATGGTGAATTTTATCCTAATTAAATTAGTTCTCAATAATGCTGTTAGTAAGAGACAAACTGGATTATGGCTTAGAAATTTAATGTCTTGGACCATACTTTTGTGATAAGGCAGACTGAAAATCAAATTGAGAAGTTTATATTCCATTGTAATTTTTATGTTTGTCTGCTTTCCATAATTTAATGAATAAAAGATAAAACATGAGTTTTTACATTTAACATAAAATTGGCAATAAAGTAGACAGTGTTATTTATTTAGAATTCTGTTCAGTTATAATTTCCCTTTGATGTGATAAATGGAGTATCGGACTTTAGAAAGAAATTAAAAATTAGATGTCTCTTCAAATGAAAATGTTCAAATGGAAGTTGCATCATAATATTAAGTTCATGTATAGAGTAATAGCTACACAGGTCGCAGAAACCTACTACCTGCACCCTGGGCACTGCCTGTGCTGGTATAGTTCATCGATAACACTGCCTTATAGTCATTACCCAGTTTCACTATGTTCTATCCTCTGATTTTCAACTTATTTCTCCTTTGAGGTATGTAAGTCATTCGCTTATCATTTCTCCCATTTTGCAGATAAGACAACAGAGACATACAAGGGTTAAGCCCAAGTCAAGTAGCTTTAACGTGTCTGATGTGGACCTGGTACTCAATTTTCCTGAACACATAATCCAAATGTGATCCTAATACTCGGTACTTTTTGTTTGAAATAGATATTTAATAAGCGCTGATTGATGAGTTTTGTAGATCTGTATTAGATATCATAGCTGGGTTCCTAAGTGGTTTCATTACTATCATCTTGTAAGAGTCTGTTAACATCACGTAGTAAGTTGGGACTGCAAATGGTACAGGTCTAAAATATGACTTGTAACTAATACATTATAATAGTGTTTGATGTACATTATCAATTATAATGAGCAGATGGAGAAAAGTATGATGCCCCATCACAGCACCCTTTAAAAATAATGTTCCGAAGAGCATCATTTTTCATTCCTGAACTTTGGGAAGGATTATAGATTATTTAAATATAGTACTGGCTTACCGTACATCAAAACAAGAGAAGAGAGACACACTGCTGCTTTTACAAAAGGTAGCATTTTGCTCTGATGTATCTCCAAGTTATTCCTCCCCAGGAATGTTCTGAATGGCGCACATCCTGATGCTTAAAAGCATCTCAGTCCAGTACTTATGGGCTCAACGACTTATTGTTAAAGACAGATTTGTCAAAAGCTCACAAATCCATTTTCTTCCTTTTTAGTCCCTCTCTTAAAAGAAGTGAAAGAACTGTAATGGGTTTTGTTGTTGTTTAAAACAATATCTCTTGATCTACTCTTAGTACAATTATGTTTCTTAACTACAGCACCTTTCTGTTGTCCTGATTCTGCTGGTTATATATCCTCTTTTAGCAGCAACATGGACCTTATAATTATTTCTTCCGTTGTTCTGTTATCTTTTTGTGAATTTGTGTTCCTTACACACAAAGATGGATTGTTCCCTAGAAGGCTGAATGTCAAGCCTGAATGCTTTGTTTTTTATTTGCAGTCCTCTTGTTTTCACTTCATATTTTTTTGCCTTCAGAAACCGTTGTGCTGACAGCAAGGGAACAAAGATGCATATCTTTTTTTCTGAAAACAGTATGCATGGGAAGCATGTAAACATTTTTCTGGTTACATTTATTTTACTTTCAAGATGGTTGTTTTTTAGGTGTAAGTGAGACTGAGTGGGGTGGACTTAATATAAAGCACATGTATTGGCAAGTTTGCAGACACTTGTTAGAACTCTCTCCGCATATGTTGAATAATGGATTGTTTCTGTTATGTGCTTTTGGCAAAGCCCAGAACTTGTGCCTTTTAAAGTCTAGGAAACATGTAAGTTTATCGGAACTCTTTACCTGCCTAAGGCTGTAAAGGGGAAAGGACTTAACGTGTAGGCAAAAGAGATTGGATTTCTCTGGAATAAAGCAGATTTTTATCTTCTGTTTAGTGAAGTTATATCTGTTTCTTTCCCAACCAACAGTAAGCATCTTAAAGGCAGGAACCTGACTTTCATTGTTGAATTCCCTCAGCTTGTTTGAAGTCCACACTTGTTTTCTTGCTCTTTCAGTTCAGTTTAGTTCAGTTCAGTCGTGTCTGACTCCTTGCGACCCCCACGAATCGCAGCTCGCCAGGCCTCCCTGTCTTTAGAAACTACACTTGCTTTTTTACATGCATGCTTGCTTTATGCAATGTATGGTTCTAAAATGCAAATTTAACATGCCTTAGCAGAGTTTCTATAAGCTTCTTGACCAACAAAAGGATCTTAGAATGTTTTAATTCTGCTCACTACTTTATCATCCAATAGTTTAGATCCATTATGGTTTATATGCCCTAAAGAGGTCATTATTATTGTTACTCGCTATACTGACAATGCTTATTTATATTTTCTGATGCTTCCTGATACCTTCCCTTACCATTGCGTCTCAGTTCTTTTTGGGTCAGTGTCCATATTCCTAAAATATGTCCTCTAGTTCTTAAGAATCCAGAAGGACACAAGAAGCTGGTACAAGAAGCTGATAGTTTTTGCTTCATGTTAGATCATTTACTGGACATAAGATTCTATGAAAATTAGTTACTTCTTGTACCAAGAAGCTGGTACAAGAAGCTGATTGTTTTTTCTTTCATGTTAGATCATTTACTGGGCATACGATTCTACGAAAAATTTTTACTTCCAATCAGCCTTTTAATATTAATCCATTATCTTCTGGTTTCGACTCTGGCATTTGAACAGTCTAAAATCAGCCGTCTGCAT
This sequence comes from Capra hircus, assembly GCF_001704415.2. Taxonomy (NCBI): domain Eukaryota; kingdom Metazoa; phylum Chordata; class Mammalia; order Artiodactyla; family Bovidae; genus Capra; species Capra hircus. The sequence continues at coordinate 77,401,414 of NC_030814.1, forward strand.
AGCATTGATTCTTTAGAAGTTAATCTGTTTTTTTCTCTCTGTTTTTAAGCTCTTCTCTATTCTTTGGTCATTGGTCATTCCATTATGATGACTCAGATTTGCATTTTATTTTCAAATCACATTCACATCTCATTTCCCCCTCTGTCAGAGGACTTGTGTTTTTCAGCAATTCTGGAAAACTCTCAGCCATTCTTCCTTTAAATACTCATTTATTCTCATTTTCCTTATTTTCATTTATATTGTCTCCCTCCCTCCCTCCTCTCTCTGTCAGAACTTTTATTACACCTTGTTCCTTCCTATTCTATCATCTACATCTCTTAAATTTTTAATGTTTTAAAAATCTTTACATTTTTCTGCTTTGTTCCTTCATGTATTTCTCTAGTTAACTGTTTTTCTCGTTGCTGTTATTTCGTTGCTAATGTGTATCTGACTCTTCGTGAATCTATGGACTGCAGCCCTCCAGGTTCCTCTGTCCTCTGCTATCTCCTGGAGTTTGCTCAAATTCATGTCCATTGACTCAATGATGCTATTTAACTATCTCATCCTCGCTCATCCCCTTCTCCTCTGGTCCTCAATCTTTCCCAGCATCAGGGTCTTTTCCAATGAGCCAGCTCTTTGCATCAGGTTGCCAGTGTATTGGGGTTTTTCTCATTAACTGTGTTTAATTTGATATTTAATTTGCTTATAAGCTTATTTATATTTATATGCATTATTTTATTGTATGCTTATTTTTTAATTGTTTAGTAACTTTAAATGTGTTTATTTCATAATTTACCTTTTAGAATTTTATTTATTATTATTTTGGTTGTTCTCATGACATGAGGGATCTTAGTTCTGCTGCTGCTACTGCTGCTAAGTCGCTTCAGTCGTGCCCGAGTCTGTGCGACCCCAAAAAAGGCAGCCGACCACGCTCCTCCGCCCATGGGATTCTCCAGGCAAGAATACTGGAGTGGGTTTCCATTTCCTTCTCTAATGCATGCATGCATGCAGAGTCACTTCAAGTCATGTCTAACTCTCTGCAACACTATGGACAGCAGCCCACCAGGCTCCTGCTACCACAGATCAAACCTGTGTACCCTACATTGGGAGCATAGTCTTAACTACTGAGCCTTAAGGGAAAGTCCCTCATCATTTATCTTTTGTTATTAATATCAAGTGTTTGGGTTTCTAATCCTGCTGGTGTGCTCTGTGCTCTCAGTTTTAGTGGTTTGTTTCTTTATATATTTTGTCACTTTTTTGTTATAAAGTCATCTGAATCTTTAAAATCTCCTATGGTCTGACTGACCTCTATTTTTTTTTTTCCAGAGGCTTCTGTGCTATCACTAGCTCACTGCTAGACATCTGCTAAGTCACTTCAGTCATGTCCAGCTCTTTGTGACCCCATGGACTGTTGCCTGCTAAGCCTCTCTATCCATGGGATTCTCCAGACAAGAATACGGGATTGGGTAGCCCTTCTTGTCTCCAGGGGATCGTCCTGACCCAGGGATCGAACCTCAGTCTCCACTATCTTCTGAGCCACAAGGAAAGCCCCACTTCTAGACAGGCTTTTATAATTCCCTGCTTTGGGACTACCATGTTGTTCAGATGCTATATGTTTAAATCCCAAACCCAGGTAAAGTGTTTTAAAAGTTACCAAACAGACCACTTTGTTTCCCTTGACCTGTGGTTCAGAAGCATGTCCCTGTCTCCTACTTTTAAGGAGATGGTTATTTTTTCCTTGCCTGCCTCTTTGCAGAGATTCAGCTCTTCTCAGATCCTGCTTTGATGCAGGTGTCACTACCTCATTATCTGTGATCTCTGTGGGCGCCAAGCCCCAAACCACTTGATTACTTAGACAGTCACCTTGCGAAGGGTTTGTTTCTGTGCCAGTGCGTGTTGGCTTTTCTGTTTCTGGCACCTGAATAGTCCCTTTTCTTTTTGAGCAAATCTGAATGTATGTTTTAGAGAAGTTTCAGGTTTTCCAGTCCATCTAGTCTGGTATATTGTGACAAAGAGAAGTCTCCCATCCCCCCCACCCCCCATTGTTTAACTATGGTTTTCCTAATGGTCAGTGTTCACCCACAAATACACAGATATTTAATGTTTGGATTTGACTCATCCAAACATTAAATGAAGAAGCAAATGACAATAGAATAGGCAGATGATGAAGATTTATTTAAAACATAAAATTTCACAGGGGATTTACTAGATTCCAAATGAAAAAGACCTCATCTTTGTATATCCTTTATATATCACCATAATAAAGTAAGAGCAGATAATTTAAAACTGACAATTCTGGGGCAAATTCAGAGCCCTAATTTTATATGTACATATGTAAGCTGACTCATGTGAAAAGACTCGGCTGCTGGGAAAGACTGAAGGTGGGAGGAGAAGGGGATGACAGAGGATGAGATGGTTGGATGGCTTCACCAACTCAATGGGCATGAGTTTGAGTAAACTCCAGGAGTTGGTGATGGACAGGGAGGCCTGTCATGCTGCAGTCCACAGGGTCGGAAAGAATCGGACACGACTGAGTGACTGAACTGATTGATGTAATAATAACCTGGAATACTCCTTTTCTACTGAGCATGAAAAGAAATAGATGTGAAGGAAAGCAGATTACCATTTGAGTGTTGCTTTTTTCTGTCTTTTCTTCCTATTAGATGAATCTACTTCCTCTGCCTTTATGTCATCCTGTTTTTTGTTGGTTTTTTTCCTGCTTTCAACTGATTCTATCCCACACGCTTTTAAAAAAGAACTCTCTCAAAAGAAAGTCTCATTTAGCAGTTTTATTGTTGGCTTGCTTTGAAATGAATGCAAAGTAACACATAAAGGCAAAAAAAAAAAACCACAAAAACTTGAGATACTGTAATAATATTATGTCATCCTCTTTCTTAGAAATTTTAGCCTGATTCATTAATCATTCATTAACTCATCGTCCAGTGTTAGTAGGCAGCATAGTAACTCTTTTGTTTATTTTTTTATTATTTTTTTATTTTTTTAGTTTTTTTTTTAAATTTTTATTTTTACTTTATTTTACTTTACAATACTGTATTGGTTTTGCCATACATTGACATGAATCCACCACGGGTGTACATGCGCTCCCAAACATGAACTGCCCCCACATAGAAATATTTAATATAGAAATAGCATAACAGACAGGTTATTTTACCAAAGTCATCCATAAAGTTATTAGCAATGTGTTATTTTCAAACACATATATATGAAAAAGCTGTCTGAACACTGTATTTGACCCAATATTTTTAGGAAATTTTATGACAGAGAAGTTAGAAGAATATCATAATGGTAATCGCTAAAAAGCCTCTTGATGAAAGTGAAAGAGGAGCGTGAAAAAGTTGGCTTAAAGCTCAACATTCAGAAAATGAAGATCATGGCATCTGGTCCCATCACTTCATGGGAAATAGATGGGGAAAGAGTAGAAACAGTGTCAGACTTTATTTTGGGCTCCACAATCACTGCAGATGGTGACTGCAGCCATGAAATTAAAAGACGCTTACTCCTTGGAAGAAAAGCTATGACCAACCTAGACAGTATATTCAAAAGCAGAGACATTACTTTGCCGACTAAGGTCCGTCTAGTTAAGGCTATGGTTTTTCCAGTGGTCATGTATGGATGCGAGAGTTGGACTGTGAAGAAGGCTGAGCCCCGAAGAATTGATGCTTTTGAACTGTGGTGTTGGAGAAGACTCTTGAGAGTCCCTTGGACTGCAAGGGGATCCAACCAGTCCATTCTGAAGGAGATCAGCCCTGGGATTTCTTTGGAAGGAATGATGCTAAAGCTGAAACTCCAGTACTTTGGCCACCTCATGCGAAGAGTTGACTCATTGGAAAAATTCTGATGCTGGGGGGGATTGAGGGCAGGAGGAGAAGGGGACGACAGAGGATGAGATGGCTGGATGGCATCACTGACTCGATGGGCGTGAGTCTGAGTGAACTCTGGGAGATGGTGATGGACAGGGAGGCCTGGCGTCCTGCAATTCATGGGGTCGCAGAGTCGGACATGACTGAGCGACTGAACTGAACTGAACTGAACTGAATCAGTAAAAGATAAAACTGTGAACCAGGCACTGTCCCAGGACTTCCTGTTTAAGTCCTTATTTAATTCCAACAAGTCCATGAAGTTCTCTTAAAATCCCACATAAAGACAAGGTTTGCTGAGAGGTCAGGCTCCTTCTCAAAGTTGTGTAGCTAGGAGACAGTGAAGCTGGGACTAGCAACCATTGCATCTGCAGTCTGACTCCACAATCTAACTGTGATCTACTGCTCTGAACTGTCTCTGGCTTCACGTACACACACACACACACTCATACACACATATACTCTCTCTCCAATATACACATCCAACACACATCCCCAAAATATACGGAGTCTGTGGTGTAAAATTTATCATAGAAATAACTCTGCCTCTATCTATCTTCCTATCTCTCTATCTGATTAGTAAGAAAGGGGCAAGCTCTCATTCATTTTATAATAATGACCCCCATATAGTGGACTATTTGATCAGTGGCAAATGCTTCAATCCTAATAAAAGATGTTATTTCAGAGGCACTGTGGCTTGTGTTTCGTTGGATTAAAGCCAAGATCTTACCTATGTAGTTCAGTTCAAGGAATTCTAAAGTCATTATAACTCTTGCTTCGTTGTTATTGGAAAATAACAGATTTTATTTCAAACTTCACTATCTAGTGATTTAATTCAACATCTGTGCTTCCAACTAACTCAAAACAAGCAATGAATGACCTTTATCATTATTAAGTAACTTGTTTTTTGGTGCTTAGCCATTTTATACATGATGAACTTTTAATCAATATAAGCTTTAATTATGATTTTGGATTCAATTAATATATTTTTATTTTTAAATTAAAAAATTTTAGTTTACTATAGTTATAGTATTTGTTTATATCATATAATTGGAAAGAAACAAAATTATAATCAGTTTTATATTAAGAAGTTATAAAAAATGGAAATGAATGTCTAACGAGTAAAAAGTACAGTTTACTTCCTATCTTAACATATCAATGTATATGACATTCTATTTTCTTCTGAAGGTTGACTGACTAGATTACGATTGGTAAAAAATTATATAGAAATGCTTTGCAAATGCTCAAAATCCAACGTCCCAAAATAATGGTAGCTTCTCAGGTTCTCATTCTTCTTTCCCTTAAAATAGTCTCATTGTCATTTTAAATCAATGTCACTGAATTAAATCTGTGACCTGTACATACTCCAAAAATGTTTACATTGATGACATTAATGTATCTGAATCTACAAAGAAGGAGAAACATGAAACAGACACGCATGGATTCCTGAAGGTAGTCCTCCTAATGCTACATCAGTTCAGTCAGTTCCGTCACTCAGTCGTGTCTGACTCTTTGCGACCTCATGGGCTGCAGCACGCCAGGCCTCCCTGTCCATGACCATCTCCCGGAGCTCGCTCAAACTTGTCCATCACGTTGGTGATGCCGTCCAACCATCTCATCCTCTGTCATCCCCTGCTCCTCCTGCCTTCAATCTTTCCCAGCATCAGGGTCTTTTCCAATGAGTCGGCTCTTTGTATCAGATGGCCAAAATATTGGAGCTTCAGCTTCAGCATCAGTCCTTCCAATGAATGTTCAGAATTGATTTTCTTGAGGACTGACTGGTTTGATCTCCTTGCAGGCCAAGGGACTCTCAAGAGTCTTCTCCAACACCACAGTTCAAAAGCATCAGTTCTTCTGTGCTCAGCTTTCTTAATGGTCCAACTCGCACATCCATGTATTACAACTGGAAAAACCATAGCTTTGACTAGACAGACCTTTGTCAATAAAGTAATGTCTCTGCTTTTCAATATGCTGTCTAGGTTGGTCATAGCTTTTCTTCCAAGGAGCAAGCGTCTTTCTTTTCTTTCTTTTTTTTTTTTTTTTTGACTCTTAACACATCGATTTTTTTTTTTTTTTTATTTTTACTTTACAATACTGTATTGATTTTTCCATATATCAACATGAATCCACCACAGGTATACACATGTTCCCCATCCTGAACCTCCCTGCCTCTTCCCTCACCGTACCATCCCTCTGGGTCGTCCCAGTGCACCAGCTCCAAGCATCCAGTATCATGCATTGAACCTGGACTGGCGATTCGTTTCATATATGATATTATACATGTTTCAATGCCATTCTCCCAAATCATCCCACCCTTTCCTCCCACAGAGTCCAAAAGCCTGTACTATACATCTGTGTCTCTTTTGCTGTCTTACATACAGGGTTATCGTTACCATCTTTCTAAATCGTCTTTCAATTTCACAGCTGCAGTCACTATCTGCGGTGATTTTGGAGCCCAAAAAATAAAGTCTATCACTGTTTCCATTGTTTCCCCATCTATTTGCCATGAAGTGATGGGACTGGATGCCATGATCTTAGTTTTTTGAATGCTGAGTTTTAAGTCAGCTTTTTCACTCTCCTCTTTCACCTTCATCAAGAGGTTCTTTAGTGTCTCTTTGCTTTCTGCCATCTGCATATCTGAGGTTATTGATATTTCTCCCAGCAATCTTGATTCCAGCTTGTGCTTCATCCACCCTGGCGTTTTCCATAATGTACTCTGCCTGTAAGTTAAATAATCAAGGTGACAATATATAGCCTTAATGTACTCCTTTCCCAGTGTGGAACCAGTCTGTTCGATGTATGGTTTATTCAGTGACATTATAATTTCTCATCAGTGCAGGGGCAGTTTTGAAGGCAGTATATCCTTAGAAAAAGTGTGTTTTACTGAGGTGCTAATCATTTACATGTGGATAGAGAGCAGGAATAACTTTTAGAGGCTGACATATGCCTTTGCATGGAATGCCTGGTGGGGCCAAAGGTAGAATCTGAATTGTCCTGCTCTTTCTTCACAGGAAAACTTTGAGCCAATTCTTTCTTCTTTATTAAAAGTAGACAAAGAGTACTGTCAAACGATATCACTAACCTCAAAAAAAACTCAAGAAAAAAATACCAAGGCAAAACATCACAAAACACAGCTCATCTCCTCTGTTCTCCCTGAATCTTTCACCCGTAAAACCACTACTGGGCTTTAACCCGGAGAAGGCAATGGCAACCCACTCCAGTACTCTTGCCTGGAAAATCCGATGGATGGAAGAGCCTGGAAGGCTGCAGTCCATGAGGTCGCTGAGGGTCGGACACGACTGAGCGACTTCACTTCACTTTTCACTTTTCATGCATTGGAGAAGGATATGGCAACCCACTCTAGTGTTCTTGCCTGGAGAATCCCAGGAACGGGGGAACCTGGTGGGCTGCCATCTATGGGGTCGCACAGAGTCGGACACAACTGACGTGACTTAGCAGCAGCAGCTTTCTGGTTAGGCTGTTTTCACATTGCCATCCTGAGAATTGTCTGTCTATGAATTGGCTCTCAGTGATTTACCAGACTTCCTGCAGAGCCTTGAGACAGTGAATAAGAGAAAAAGCCATTGCCTAATTTTTTTTAAAAAAGAGGCCATTGCAAGGCCAGTGCCTTGGCAGCCGGAGGAACAGAGTAGCGGTGGAGGTAGGAAGGGAGCAAGACGGTAACAACAAACAAAAGCAGACAGCCAGTGAGAGTGAGGGAGCTAAACGGAACTTTCCTCTAGTTTAAAATTAGACCGAGGCTGAGCAGAATATGACCTGTCTTCTCTGTATGCAAACAAGCTCCTCAGTTCATTCATTCACCAAATGTTTATTGAGGCCTATGTGTAAAGGCCACAGACTCAACCATTAAAAAGTTACAGTACCTCGTCTGGTGGAGCTAACGGATTAATGACTGAGACAGACAAAACTAATAATTATACACTTAGATGAGCAGCAAGAGACATACGTATAAGTACTCTGTAGTTCTTGAAAAATATATGCAAAAGAGAAAAAAAAAATGTTTTTTCTCCTCCTGAGTTCTCCAGCTTCTCTATGCTTGGGAGAGGAGCACCCCACTTCCAGGTGGTACTGTCACAGTGTCACACTGCCCTGAATGACATGGGGAATGATGCTCAGGCAGTGTTTCTGCATAGGACCACTATGCACACCTTGAGGGTGGAAAACGACATCCATCCATGTGCCTCTGGCCATGTAGGAACACTTGAAGCTTGCTTCTGCTTTAGTTGACTTTCATCCTTTCAGCAAGTAAAAGAAGGTGTCGCTGTTCTCTCTGGAGAACTGTTTTGTCCTGGAAAACGTGCCAGGGACACATCATCCATCTGTAGCCTCACTGTCTCTCACAGATCTGACGAGAGAATTCATCTGAGCCACAGGGTGGTTTTTATCCTGACCTCAGGGATGATGTCCTTTTGCATATTGATCATATTTAAAGGGTTATGCCCAGAACCTCTAAGCCAATGTGTCAAATACTGTGTCCATCTGGTTCTCTACCCTTCCTGTGCCTGACCACCTCAGTCCTTCCCTCTTATGTAAGTCTCATATTGGCTGCCTGTTTCCCCAGAACTAAAAGCCGGTGCCTTCCCTAATTTTCTTTCCTCCACATCTCCTAATTCAGCAAGTCTTGCCTGTGCTACCTCCCAAACTTGTCTACTGTGCATCCTTTCCTTTGGTCCTTCAGGCTGTTGCTATTTCTCACCTGGACAGTTGGGACAGCACATTCACTAACCAGTCTCAGTCCTGTCAGCCACCAGTGTTTCTTCACTGTAAGCTAAGCAGGTGATCTCTTTTCCAGATATGTGTACTTAGTTGCTCAGTCATGTCTGACTCTTTGCGACCCCATGGACTGTAGCTCACCAGGCTTCTCTACCCATGGGGATGCTCCAGGCAAGAATACTGGAGTAGGTTGTCATGCTGTCCTCCAGGGGATCTTTCCAGCCTCAGGACTGAACCCAAGTCTTCCCAACCTAAGGACTGCAGGAGGCCTTACTGAAACCCTTTCCCAAATAGGGCTTTAGTAAATCTGGATGAAGTTGAGGGTGAGGGTATTCTTGTGCAATGTGTTCAGTCATGCCCACCTGTTTGTGACCCATTGGCCTGCACCGTTCTCCCCTGTCTGTGGAGTTTTCCAGGCAAGAGAATTAGGAGTAGGTTGCCATTTCCCCCTCCAAGGGGATCTTCTCCATCCAGGCATTGAACCTGTGTCTCCCGTTTCTCCTGCACTGCAGGCAGATCCTTTACCACTGACCATCATTGGGGGGTGGAGGAGGAGGTATCCTTAGGGCTAAAGCATTTTAGCTAAGGCCATAGCACCCAGAGACCTGGGTTCCAAAGCTAGCTGTGTGTGAAGGTTATTAACTTCTCTAATCTCCAATTTCCACTTCTGGGGAATAGAGATGATAATAACTGTCTCATAATACGTATTCGTGGAGATAATGTACATTAAGTGCTTGGTTTAATTCCGGGCACATGGAATCCACTTAATAAACATTCGCTATTATTTTTACTTGACTCCAGTATATAGAATATTGGTCCTCTGTAGAATTCTGATATTTTAGTGGGGCTGCTGTGGGAAAGAGGCAAACTGCAGTGTTCGAGTATTCTAAGAATAAGAAGCTTGGGAAATGTCAAACGCTGATATTATAACAAATGATGTTTAATCTTGCTCATGTTCTTAATAAAAGAGCCTGATGGGAGTTAAAGATGTATAAGGCAGATAGATGTACAGGGTAATGCACCCAGGGAGTGCAGGCAGGGCTCTCTGGAATATCTGACAGCCTGCTGTTTCATTTACACCTGAGTCGACAGAAAATTGAATCGCATTTATATTCTCATCTAATGTTGTCTCTTGGATCAAATATTTCATAAACTTTTGAGCTGAGAGCCAGGCCTACCTCATTCTTTCTGGTGTATAGTCACATTCTTCATCTGACCTGGCATTTGAAAAGTCATTTCTGTTTGTTTCTTTGAGTAATGGATGATGCCTGTATTTCTTAGCTAGAATGTTGCCATTGAGGGCATTTCATATGTGAAATAAGTTACTGGTTCTGTTGGTTTATACTCTGAGTTTATAAGCCATATGGTAATTTATATTACTTGAAATGAGACCTTTGTTAGAAAGCCTTCTTCCCTGACTTCCATTTACAGTAAAAAAGATTCATCTCAACAAGCTATTCATCCAAAGCCAGCTATTGACTAAAATCACATATGTATCCCTGTAGCTCTCTTCCGATTTTGTGCCTTGCCAGCATTCATATGTCTTGTCATCTCTGGAGAGTTTTCAGTATTTTCAACTTCTCTGACACTTAGACCTTTTTTGTTTAAAATTGCAAATTACTTGACTGTGTTTATGGACTGTGATGGAGACAAGACATGAATCCTTTCTTTACTCAAGAATAAGATTAACAAACATGAGTACTTTTTCTCTTTGTCTTTTTATATCATTGTAGGTGTTCAACCTGTGTGTTATAGCATCACAGGAAACACATTCTAATTGAGCTGAGACTTTAAACCTAATGATGTAGTCCTTAACAACCTGGACACACACACATACACACAGAGATAGAATATACATGAAAAATATTTTAGTTGAAATCTAACTTTAATTTTCCCAGCTACTATTTTTGACCAGCTATTATCAGCAAAAAATGACACCAGTCTCCATTCTCAGCATGTTTACAGTCTAGTATTGTAATATGTCACGATTTGCTGCAAATTGCTGGCTTAAACAGAAAGGGAAATTTGAAAGTCACTTAATAACAAGTTTTGAGATAGGTCTGTCTGTGGCTACCACAGAAAGGGTTCGTTAGCAGCCCGGTGATATCATCAAGAGCCAATCTCCCTTTATTGCACCATTGTGTCATCCTTGGTTTTGGTATTGAACTCATTCTGGTAACTAATTATCTGCTGTACTTCCAGGCATTACACCTTGAATATCAATGACCAGAAGAAGGAACACATACCATGTAATCTTACGGTTATCTTTCTTAAGACAAAGGACATTTTTTCCTGCAAACAGCCCAGTAGTCTCCCCTTTTATGTCTTACTGTCCAGTGGAGGGACAATAACTGATTTAGATTACTTATCTAAGGGGAATAGATGTTTTGGGAGTTACTTAAAATCCCCCAAATAGGAGGATAAGTTCAGATTGTAAATAAGTATAATATAGACCAGAGAGTGATAAATATGGAATGATTGTTAATCTTTGTGGTTGTAAGGGATAAAGAAAATGTCAAAAAAGTTCCGGTTGTGTTGTTTATTCATTTTAGAAAATAGTACCATTAACTTTTCCATCTAGGCACCTCTCACAATTGGAGCCACTTATATGTAAGATCTTTTTAAATTTTTCTTTTGTTACCTCCATACTGGAACTTCATAAGGATAGGAAAAATGATCATCTTAGTCATCAATGTATCCCTCTTTGCTAGATGAATCAAAGAATGAATACATAGGCTTGGAGAATTTGGAGAATTTTATAGCATGCAAGAGGAGGACAGTCCAGGTAAAGGATACATCATTAGCAAATTTGTAAGTCAGGAAAGCTCAGACACCTGTTTGAAGCTTAGTGCATGTATAGCAGAAGGTTGAGAAACCTCTGGGATGATGCACAGAGTGTGAAATGCATGGATGCAATTAGCAGTCATTGAGATGAATTCAGTGTTTCAGATATGGAAGGTGATGCAGTAAGAGCTGCTTTTAGAAGAGAAGCTTGGCAATGATATATAAGATTGATGACATGAGGAGAAGAATGGGTATGAGACTGCTGACCAGAGGCCGTATCAACAGTTGAGAAGTGGTTAAAACTTTAATCTGGGCTCCTGAGGAACAAAATTATAATTAAATGCATATCTAGTAATGTTACAGATGAGAATTGAAATGGCTTATTCAAATATAAGTAACACAAGAATGGATTAGCAGTGAAAAGACCAAGAGAAACACGACAACAGAATTGTTGTTGTTGTTTAGTTGCTAAGTCGTGTCCGACTCTTTACAACCCCATGGACTATAGCCTGCCAGGCTCCTCTGTCCATGGGATTTCCCATGCAGGAGTACTGGAGTTGGTTGCCATTTCCTTCTCCAGGGGATCTTCCTGACCTGGGATCAAACCCACATCTCCTGTATTGCAGGAGGATTCTTTACCATTGAGCCACCAGGGAGCAGGCATTATATTTTGCTTTGTTTTGTTTACAGAGAATAGGGGTAGCATGTTGTGGCAAGAAAAGGCAGTGAATCTCTAGGTGGATGACAGTTTCAGGTCCCTGAAGCTGCCATAATAGGAGATATTCAGCTCTGGAAATTTTATAGAATGACAGTAACAGTAATAAAATTTATATTAAATATTTTCTGAAATAAATTATAAGTAATTCATATTAATCTCAAATGACATTAAGATTAAGGAAAGAATTAGAATAAAACCCTGACAGAAAAAGCATGGGATGAGAAGTTTTAAGAAAGAAATACTGACTATATTGACATGTTTGGCCCCCTCTTATTCAACCGTTGTCCAGTTTGTGTCTTGGCATCAATCATTCATTTATAGGATGCAAAAGAGGTTTGTGATGCTTTCTAGTCTTCAAGTAGATGACAATTAAAAGATTACAGATATATGATCTACTTCATTTTCAAAGAGATACTTTAAAAAAGAATTCATAAACAGACTCACTTTATATTTGGTCAATAAGTATCAGTCCCTGCCAAGAAAGCTGAGCGCAGAATTGGTGCTTTTGAACTGTGGGGTTGGAGAAGACTCTTAAGACTGCAAGGAGATCCAGCCAGTCCATCCTAAAGGAAATCAGTCCTAGGTGTTCATTGGAAGGACTGATGTTGAAGTTGAAACTCCAATATTTTGGCTACCTGATGTGAAAAGCTGACTCATCTGAAAAGACCCTGATGCTGGGAAAGATTGAAGGCAGGAGGAGAAGGGAACGACAGAGGATGAGATGGTTAGATGGCATCACTGACTCAATGGAAATGAGTTTGGGTAAACTCAGAGAGTTGGTGATGGACAGGGAGGCCTGGCATGCTGTGGGGTTCTTGGGGTCGCAGAGTCAGACACGACTGAGCGCCTGAACTGAACTGATTGGAAATTCCCAGATATAATTAACGTATATTAATACTTGTAAGTAATAATTCCCTGCCAAGAAATTTTTCTTTGTGTAATTGCACTTTAGTATAATTAATCACTTATACCAAAAATGTAAGCTCATCTGTTTTTGGTGTGTGATAGACTACATTTGACTAATTCCTTTAGCTGCAAAGCTTTAACTTACTGACATCCATTATAATGCCACCCTTCAGGCTATTTCTTTAATAATAATTTGTTTCTAAAAGAGTTATCCATAGATAATTGTATAATCTATAATTGCTTTTGGCTGACTTCTGAACCCTTTTTAAAAACTTACCATTATTTTAAATTCTGTATAGCTTAGATATATTGTGGGCCTTTGTAAAAGCATCCAAGTGTCATGCTTCATCTCAATATCATTTCCTAAAGTACTTTAGAAACAACTGATATTTACAGGTGCTATGAGGAAATTTCCAGGTTACATACTTTTTTTTGTAGAGAAGTACTGAGATCCTGACTTAGGTACTACCAGAGAAATGAAACAGCAATAAATACATATTTAGTCACATGACACAGGTAAAACTGAGAGAACTTATTACACTATTAGATACAGTACTTTGGAGAGGAATGGGTTAGCAATTCACTGAAACTGGAAAATCAAGAGAAATATGAGAACTTGTAGGGATAGATAGATAGACAGACAGACAAATGAAAGCAAAGTGCAAGTATTTGTTGCTTAGTCCTGTTCAACTCTTTGGACCCCCAAGGATTGTAGCCCACCAGGCTCTTCTGTCCATGGAATTCTCCAGGTAAGAATACTGACGTGGGTAGCCATTCCCTTCTCCAGGGGATCTTCCTGACCCCAGGGATCGAACCTGGGTCTCCCACATTGCAGGCAGATTCTTTCCTGTCTGAGGCACCAGAGAAGCCATATGTATTGGCTTCTTATATGTGGAACTCCTTTGAGATTTGGTTTGCTAGTACTCAGTATAAATATACTAACAATTTAGAAAATGTTAATCTACCGTGCACCTGTTAACTATTTTTGAATCATAGCTTCTATTTTCACATGTGTTGATATGTTGCCAAGCCTGTGTGAGCACTATAAGATAGCTTACATTTACTAAGCATCTGTGATAACTTCACATGTATCATCTCATGATGCTGTTCACAAAAACTCTGTAACATTGGATATTACCACATTTTTTTAGGAAGCAAGAATTCAAGCTTAGATTATATTCTCAGTGTAGTAAGAAGTAAGATGGATTAAACCCACTTCTGTCTACCAGCAGTAAGCTCTCATACCTTTCTTTACGTTAACAATTTGTAAAATTGAAAATCACAGAGACACTCTCTCAATGATAAATGATTTTGGGGAATGGCATTGATTTTCTACTTTTCTCTCAAAAGAATAAAAATATTTATTATTTTTAAATGAATCAGTGTTATGTACAAAGCTGAAAGTTTACCCAAAACAAATATCTCTAATGACAATCAACGCTAAGAAATTTGAGGAAAGGGGTGCAGAGAGAATTAGCAAAGTTGGGGGAGAGTTAAATATGTGATTGGTTGGTGGTGTGCTGATGAATGTTTAACAGCCAGTTCTCTGAGATGTGGAAGCAAAACCCTTGTTTATGACATTTGCTGATTTTCTAATTTTCATGGTTGAAATATTCCCACGACGACTTACTTCAGGCTACTAACTCGATGTTACTGAATGTGGAATTGGGAAAAGATGCATAGCAGCATACAATTGTGTGTTACGTAGAACTTTCGCCACACACAATAGATGTAAATGACCACAAAGTTATATGTAATAGCACAGCTCTGATGGAAGAGTTTTGAATAGTTATTACCTTTGTTTTTAGTATGACTAATTGTCATTTTACAGAATAATTTTAATAATGTCTGTGTTTTACAATAGATTCACAAATTCCAAAATATTTAGCAAGTGCTTCTCATAAGCCAGTATGAACTGACTCCCAGCACACCACTGGATCATGTACAAAAAACGCTGCCTGGGGAACATTTTAGCTCTAGCTCAATATAGTTTTCTCCTACTCTTTTGAAGTTTAGTATGAATATCAGTTTTAAGTTGATTGAACTTTAATAGCGTAAGCTTTCTAGGAAGGTTTCAGTGTATTTCTTGCTGATTTAAATTGATTATTCAGATATGTGGTGTATAACAGTCAGGGCAGACCACATCTTCAAAGTTAGCATGGAGATCAAGAGTCATTTTGCCTCAGGGATGAGTGATGACAGCAGAATCTGTGTTTGAAAATCACTATCGTTTCTATTACTACTGATTGTACAGGAGATGTGAGTTATCCAGTGTCTTATTTTTATCTCAGTTCAAAAAGGAGAATGAAAAGTGGGTTTAAACATAAAATGAACAAATGTAACTTCAGCCACTGGCCATTGGGAAAATAATTTAAATTACTGAATGGCATTTAAGAGTTGAGGGTATTTATAATTTACAGTATAGTGTATAGAAAATATAGTATGTTGCTTTCTGAGTTGTCAGGGTAATAGAATGTTTTACTCATTAAACCAAAGAAAGAGTTAATATTTTTCTTCAGGCATATGTCCCACTGGACTTAGAAATTTTGTCTTCTTAGACAGCAACAACTTATTTGTTATGTTCTTAATGAGGTATTCCTTAATACATTAAATGGTGTGATCTGTTCTAATCTTCTATGAATAAATTCCCTCAGCGTTCTTCTGTATTTTCTTCTGTAATATCAACTTTTAATATGATATGGTGTGTATTTTTGGAAATTTTCTTTAGAAAATCTGTAATTAGGTCTACATGTGTAAAAAGAATGAAAAAGAGTCATCCAAAATTTTACTGACCCAGATCTTCAGATGATCTTTATATGAACTATATAGTTGTTGTCTAGTTCCTTCACTTGGCCTTATATCAGCCCTGTCTAAGACTATTTCTATAGGTGCATGCTGATCTAAAGATCAAGTTAATTAACTACTTTGATAATTTAGATGATTCTGTAAGAAAAACACATTTATAGTATGTCTGTTTTTTGGACTGATATTCTACATGGATGTCATACATTGGATCTGTGGTAAATGTGATTTTCTTATAAGTTTCTATATATTATATTAGTTAAAATGCTGCGCTTTGGAGTCATAGCCTGTCATGTTGTGTTAAATAAGCCTGTTATTTTCTCATATGTATTACTTTCTTTGTAATATGAAAGGGAGGGGGGGAAATAAACGGGTAACTTTGCAGTGGGGAAATCTGAGAAACACTACCTAAAGCAAAGTGATTCAGATTAACATCAACAGTGATAAATCATATTGATATTAAATACCCTTTATATCATGTGATGACAGTGGGCACTTTACCTCTTCAATCTTCTCACTGAAATCACATTTCCTCAGACTAACCATGAGAAAAACATCAGATAAATCCTAGCTGAGTGACATTCTATAAAATACCCGACTAATAATCCTTAAAACTCTCAAGTTCATGAAGAAAAAAAAGAAAAAGAAAAATCTGAGAAATTGGAACAACAAAGAAAGCCTAAAGAGACATGATGATTGTATATGATGTGGGGTCTTAGACAGGACCCTGGAACAGAAAAAACATAATGGAAAAACTGAGAAAATTTCAGTAAATATAAGCTTTAGTTAACAGGCTTTCCTGTTGGTTCAGTGGTGAAGAGCCCACTTACCAATATGGGACAGATGGGTTCAATTTGTAGGTCAAAAAGATCCCCTGGAGAAGGAAATCATTCTTAGTATTCTTGGGTGGGAAATCCCATGAACAGAGGAGCCTACAGTACATTGGGTAGCTAAGAGTTACACAGCTTAGTAACTAAACAACAATAATAGCAAAGGTTTAGTTAACAGTGGGACGATGTTGGTTTGTTAATTGTGGCAAATACTCCATGCTAATATAAGATTCTGATAATAGGGAAAATCAGGCTGAAACTCTCTGCATTTTTTCTCAAATATACAGTAAATCTAAAAATATTATTTGTATTTAAAGTAAAATAAAGTAAAAATTAAAATATAAAAAAAAATTAGAATTTTACAGCCAAAAAAAAAAGCTTTATTTAAAATAAAACTGTATATCCAACAATGTAGAAATATCTTATCATATAATATTCAGCCAAAGAAGCTGGATCCAAGAGTACATATGGGATTATGATGCCATTTTTATGAAGTTCAAAGATAGTAAAACTAATCCATGCTACTAGATGTCAGGGAAGTCATTTCCCTTGAAAGAGGGCAGTGACTAGAAGGGGCCCAAAGATATGTTGGATGCTGGTTATCACTTAAATTGAAGAAAGTAAGCAAAACCATTAGACCATTCAGGTATGACCTAAATCAAATCCCTTATGATTATACAGTGGAAGTGAGAAATAGATTGAAGGGACTAGATCTGATAGATAAGAGTGCCTGATGAACTATGGACAGAGGTTCGTGACATTGTTCAGGAGACAGGGATAGATAAAGACCATCCCCAAGAAAAGGAAATGCAAAAAAGTAAAATGGCTCTCTGAGGAGGCCTTACAAATAGCTGGGAAAAGAAGAGAAGTGAAAGGCAAAGGGGAAAAGGAAAGATATAAGCAACTGAATGCAGAGTTTCAAAGAATAGCAAGGTTAGATAAGAAAGTCTACTTCAGTGATCAAAGCAAAGAAGTAGAGGATAATAATAGAATGTGAAAGACTAGAGATCTCTTCAAGAAAATTAGAGATGCAAGGGAAACATACCATGCAAAGATGGGCTCAATAAAGGACAGAAATCATATGGACCTAACAGAAGCAGATGATATTAAGAAGAGGTGTTAAGAATACACAGAAGAACTATACCGAGAAGATCTTCATGACCCAGATAATCATGGTGGTGTGATCACGCACCTAGAGCCAGACATCCTGCAATGTGAAGTCAAGTGGGCCTTAGGAAGCGTCACTACGAACAAAGCTAGTGGAGGTGATGGAATTCCAGTTGAGCTAATTCAAATCCTAAAAGATGATGCTGTGTAAGTGCTTCACACTTATGCTGGCAAATTTGGAAAACTCAGCGGTGGCCACGGGACAGGAAGAGGTCAGTTTTCATTCTAATCCCAAAGAAAGGCAATGCCAAAGAATGCTCAGACTACCGCACAATTACCCTCATCTCACACGCTAGTAAAGTAATGCTCAAAATCCTCCAAACCAGGCTTCAACAGTCCATGAACTGTGAACTTCCAGATGTTCAAGCTGGTTTTAGAAAAGGCAGAGGAACCAGAGATCAAATTGCCAACATCCACTGGATCATGGAAAAAGCAAGAGAGTTCCAGAAAAACATCTATTTCTGCTTTATTGACTATGCCGAAGTCTTTGACTGTGTGGATCACGATGAACCGTGGAAAATTCTTAAAGAGATGGGAATACCAGACCACCTAACCTGCCTCTTGAGAAATCTGTATGCAGGTCAGGAAGCAACAGTTAGAACTGGACATGGAACAACAGACTGGTTCCAAATAAGGAAAGGAGTACGTCAAGGCTGTATATTGTCACCCTGCTTATTTAACTTCTATGCAGAGTACATCATGAGAAATGCTGGACTGGAAGAAGCACAAGCTGGAATCAAGATTGCTGGGAGAAATATCAATAACCTCAGATATGCAGATGACACCACCCTTATGGCAGAAAGTGAAGAACAAAAGAGCCTTTTGATGAAAGTGAAAGAGGACAGTGAAAAAGTTGGCTTAAAGCTCAACATTCAGAAAACGAAGATCATGGCAGCTGGTCCCATCACTTCATGGCAAATAGATGGGGAAACAGTGGAAACAGTGGTTGACTTTATTTTTGGGTGCTCCAAAATCACTGCAGATGGTGAGTGCAGCCATGAAATTAAAAG
Source organism: Capra hircus (assembly GCF_001704415.2). Classification (NCBI taxonomy): domain Eukaryota; kingdom Metazoa; phylum Chordata; class Mammalia; order Artiodactyla; family Bovidae; genus Capra; species Capra hircus. The sequence continues at coordinate 77,420,222 of NC_030814.1, forward strand.
ATGCTTACTCCTTAGAAGGAAAGTTATGACCAACCTAGACAGCATATTCAAAAGCAGAGACATTACTTTGCCGACTAAGGTCCGTCTAGTCAAGGCTATGTTTTTTCCAGTAGTCATGCATGGATGCAAGAGTTGGACTGTGAAGAAAGCTGAGCGCCGAAGAATTGATGCTTTTGAACTGTGGTGTTGGAGAAGACTCTTGAGAGTCCCTTAGACTGCAAGGAAATCCAACCTGTCCATCCTAAAAGTGATCGGTCCTGAGTGTTCATTGGAAGGACTGATGTTGACGCTGAAACTCCAATACTTTGGTCACCTGATGTGAAGAGGTGACTCATTTGAAAAGACCCAGATGCTGGGAAAGATTAAAGGCAGGAGGAGAAGGGGACGACATAGGATGAAATGGCTAGATGGCATCACCAGTCAATAGACATGAATTTGGGTAAACACCTGAGTTGGTGATAGACAGGTAGCCGTGACGTCCATGAGGTCGCAAAGAGTCAGACACTCCTGAGCAACTGAATTGACTGAACTGAATATTCAGGTTCTTGGTCTCTGTGTTAGTCACCTGGCTGTGTTTACTTTGAAAAAAACCTTTTGACCTATACTAGGGTTTTTATGTTTATCTGTATATATGTTACAGAATATAAAAAGGAATGGAATTACTTGGTTTTGCTCAATTACATTTGGATTACATACATTATAAAGTTTTTTTAACATTAAATACCAAAATACATTTTATGGGAAATGATTCAAAATAAACTGATAAGTAAGGAACAGCACTGTATTAACTAATAAATGTAACACCTAAATATTATGTTGTGAAATTCCAACTTGGATGGGCTATGTATTCCTTCTACACTTTTCTAGAGAATTCTTCTCTGCACACTCAGTAGCTCTGTCATGTCTACCTCCGCAACTCCATCGCCTCTAGCCCACCGGGCTCCTCTGTCCATGCGATTATCCCGGTAAGAATACTGGGGTGGATTGCCATTTTCTCCTCCAAATGATCTTCCAACCCAGGGATCAAACTCATGTCTCCTGCCGCTCCTGCATTGGCAGGTGGATTCTTTACCACTGAGCCACCTGGGACTCCTGAGAAGAGGTCTTATAAATGTTTATTATGTCATCATATTGTAGTTATGATTTTTTATGTCTTTCTTCATTAATAGAATAAGATCATGAAAAGCAGAAACATTGTCTTACTCATCTCTTCTTTCCAGTGCGTAGAATTACATTCTGGCACGTATTGAGTTGGCCAAAAAGTTCGTTTGTCTCTGACCAAATTTTTTGGCCTACTAGTAGTTTGTGGTCAATGATTATGACTGGCTTTACATGAGATAAAAATGACTATATGCATAGTTCAGTGAGTATCTACTGAGTATAATTTACTGTTTTAAGATGTACTCACATATTTTTTGATTATTTTGTCTCCACCATCTTTCTTCTCTCTTTCTGATAATTCTTAGAAGTTGATTATAGAATGTCCTAGATTGATCCTACAATGTTTTTATCATTTCTTTCCTATTTTTCATTTCAGCCATTTTATCCTACTTTCTGGAATTTTATCTTCTGATCTTTTTACTGGAGTTTGAAATGTGGTAATAAAGTGTTCAATATGAGAGGCCTTTCTTATTTTTTATTACGTATTTTCACAGAACAATATTCCTTTTCACCAGATGCAGTATATTCTCTCTTTCTGTAAGGATATTCATAATGATATTTGAGGTTCACCTTTTATCTCCATAGTATTTCTTCTAAATTCTTTCTACCTGTTTCTCCTCTCCTAGACCAGTGAGAGTGGGTGATAGATTAAGAAGACTTCTTCAGCTCTAAGATTTGTCTGAACTTTCTGAAACAACTATTATGTGTCAAACAGATTATGTAGTGAGGGGCCAAGGAGAGACTGTTTTTGTCTTCTGTTGAGTGCCTTGGCTAGCTTCCCATGAAAAGGAGCTGAGGCTGAGTAGAGGTAGGAGTAGAACATTTCAGACAAAGGGGACAGCTTACACTAATATGCGGACATAATGGGGACTGGTAGATAGATGTAGTTTCAATCTAGAATGCAGTTGTAGGATTGATGAGAGCTGACGTTAGAAAGATAGGTAGAAATGAAATCCTAAAGGATGTTTTGTACTCATTCTGATCAGACTTACCTCTGAAGGGCTAACTCTCCACATAGCTGGAGTTTATATGAGTGAGGAATCAATTTATCTCTCGTGTAAGACAGGCAGTCCAGTGCATCTTCAATGACCATCTCCTATTTTGTGGTCCCAGATGGCTGCTTCAGTCATTGTGTCAACATTTCAAGCATCAGAAAGGAGGAAAGGGCAGCAGATCAAAAACTCCTCCCTTAAAGGTATTTTCTGGAAGTTGAACCTACCATTTATATTCCATTGGGTAGGTATCCACCGTATGTCATAGTTCACATTCAAGTATTCTTTTACTGAGAGAAGAAGGGGAGTATGTTAGGGGACAATTCATGGGCTTGTTTAGAAGTTTAGTATTCACCTAGATGATGCATAGGGGCAACTGAAGAGGTTTAGGCCAAGGAATTTCTCATTTTTGAAAAATGTCACATGACCTGAAGAATAAAGAGGAATGTGACCTGAAGAATAAAGTGATGTGAGAGCAGAGGTGGTTTAAGCAGCCAGGCAACCATGAGAAGCACCTGAGTATGAGAAATATCACTTATGGCTGTCAATAAGGGGCTGAAGAGAGAAGCTCAGCACTAGTAACATTCAATGATTGCATTGATTTTGGCTTTTTATCTGTAAGGTTGTACATTTGATTTCTAATTATTTATGGAAGCACATTCATCATAAACCTAGGCCTAAGTCACATAGATGGCATTCAATACTCTTGACAACAGATGCCCTTTCCTAAATCTTTTTGTTTTTGTCCTATTTCTAGACACCTTATTTCTCTAAGGATGTGTTGTGATTTAAAAAAAAAAAGACATATACACATGGTGAAAATTTAAATGCAAAGATATATCAAAAATATATCTTTCTTTACATTCAAAGTACATTTTTCTTTATACTCCAAAATCCCAGAACATTGTCAGTCCCACTGTCTCAACACAAATGGTTTATCCTTCTATAAAACCATCACACATATACCTTCATTTGTTTGAAAAGTGTTATTTTCAGAGGATTTCCAACATAACTCCTTTGAATTATGGAGTTTAGCTATGTGTGCAAACTCAGCATAACAAAGGATCTTGGGAGGTAGGTTTAAATATGTAGTCTGTTCAGTGTCCATATGCTCAGGAGTGAGCATATAAATATACTGTGTATAAATTTAGACTCACTGATCTCTGTTCCCCTGACATTGTATCATATTAGCATCATTTAGAGTTCAATGTGACTGTTATTTATATACATGCATATTTGCATTATTTCACCATATATACAACATGGACTTTAAAAGCAAGCTAATTACTTCATCTGTTACTTTGTCAAACAGTGAATCTATTCCAAGGCTGAAGGGAAAATGTGATAGAAGTATAAAACTTCCTGTGTTAAGATTATGGAAAAAGCATGTATTAATCTCCAACTTAGAGTCTTCCTCGATGATTTTTATTGTAAACTGAATCCCACCATATGTACCATTCTGTATTTTTGTTCTTGTTTGAAAATACAGCTTCTTGATCTTTCTTAGTCAGCCATATCAGTACATCAGACCTTTCTACATCAGTTTTATTCAGCTGCACTCTGTATACTCATTTCCCATTGATGGACATTTCATTATGTTTTGTGTTTTTGTTTCGTTACACTTCTTTCAATTTGTGAGAATTTGCTTTTGTTCTTTTACTTGTTTCTGGCAACAGTGCTTTAACTAGAGATATTTAGATTAGCATGCTCATATACATGATGGGGATATATTTAGAGTTACACATATATACATATGTAATAAATAGTACTTAAGTAAAAGTATTAAATTATATGTATAAATACATGCATACACAGATAGGATAAATTCCTGGAGGTAGAACTGAGGGCTGTTTTTTATTTTGATTTATTTAAAATTACTCACCAAAATTATTGTGCCACGTGCTTCCACACAAAGATTTCATGATGCCTCAGGTCAGTAACATTAATGTAAGGAGTTCAGCTGCTTATGCTGAGACCGAGCAACCTTTCTGTGTTCTCCTTTCAAACAATGGCTACCAAACTGTCTAAATACAATAGCTGCTTTGGGTTACATGCTTGCCACAGTGATTATTATAAACCTTTTTACTTCTGCTATCCTGATTAGAAAATGATATTTTAATGACAAGGTTGGGCAGTATTTTTTCTTTATAAGAAATATGCCTATATTTGTGAACTTTTCCATTTCCTTTGTGGGCCATGACAATGAACCAGATAAGGGAATAGGTATTGCAGATCTGATGCTAGAAAAAAAGAAAAGCGTTGGAGAAAAAAACTTAGTTATACTGAGCCATCAATGGAGCCCGAGTGTAGACAGAAAGCTGGCAGAACAGAAAACTTCAGAAGCTTTACAAGACAAAGAGGTATGCCTCTGAGTGTTCACATTTCCCCCTTATTTTCCACTGATAGATGGCACTCCAGCCTTTCCTTATAACTTCATACTTATTTATTATTTCTGTTAACTGTGGGCTCTGGTAATGATGAATACTTAATAATGTGATCTTTAATAATATAAATATTCAATTTCTGTTGGAGATTTTGTATATTGGCTTGTTGACATCAGTCTGTCAAATTTACTTGTACAAATCAAAAAGATAGATATTTATAATGTTGACAGGCATTTTCAATGGATGGGTTTTCTTCAACTCAAAATTGACTTTTTACAAGAGATTTTTATGATGCTTAATAGTTTAGTATGTAAAAGGAAGAAGAGAAGGAAGATAAGGTATTTATTACAGATATATTTATATACTTAGAAGCATTTATATAAATAAATTTAGAAAAGGAGAGGAAAGAGCAAGAGAAGTAGTGTATTAGGTAGATTAATAATAATTTAGGAACCAATTTAATTTTTGTTTTCCTCTAACATTTCTTTAGTATAAAATCTACATGCTTAGGAATATGATATGTGGGATTGTCCATTGCAATCCTCTAGTATTGGAGAACAGAGTACAATCAAACTGTGCAATTACATGCCCCATTATAATGCAAATTTGTATGAAAGTGATTGACAGTTGGTTTTTATTCTTAACCCAGCCCACATTTTTAAAGGAAAGTGGTCTAAGGAGGAGGCTGGATATGGAAGGAAGAGTGAGACCTTCCCCCACCCCCAACCTCGGAGAGCCAGAAAAATTGAGGAGAGTTCTCATATTCATGTTATTCATCATTCCCAGCACTCTCCATGGGGATGTTGAGACAAATGACAGCTAATCAGGAGATGCCTGAATTTCTGTCACTATACAAGAGATCCCAAATAGAATTGGTACTAAATATTTTTCCTCCTTCTACATTTAAGATGGAGTAGTGGTGCCAAATTCCAGCTTGGACTTTATAGATTTGGAACATGCAGCTAGACCCATAGTATTCTAAACCATCTAATTATTTAGACTTGTCCCATTCTTTTCATTATCCTTATAATATCACTGCCACCTTTTACACAAATAACTCTCTTGAATGCTGCTTACCACATTATGATGGAGTTTCATTGTACTTTTATTTCTGTTGACTGAAAATCTGCAATTATGCTCTCATTGGGCATCCTGAAAGAAGTCAACTGAGAGGTTAAACTGGGTAGCCGATTTAAGGTTATGTATTTGCTTGTCTTTGGCTCATTTATCTCTCCGCTTCTTATGGCACCTCTTTTCTTAATAGACGTGAGGTTCAAGAGTGATTGGTAGCTATTATTAGGATAAAAAAATTTTTTCATAGTCTCTTGCCACACTAAACTCCAAAGAAAGTAGAAAGACTTTCTCATGGTAGTAATTACTATGTGGGGGGAAAAAAAAAGTTTAAGTAACTTATCAAACATATCAGAATGGGGAAAATAATTGAAAACATAAATGTCAACCTCTAAAATTCAGTGTAATTGTGACCTGTAAAAGGGGCATATTTAAGTTGACAGTTTGCCAAAGTAGCTTTTTACCAATTTTTAAAATAGCCACATATGTAATTTTTGTGTCTGGTATAAACAAGTGTAAGCAATTTAAATAGTCTCTCAATTGCGATGCCTTCCTTGCACCTCAAGCTGAACAAGTGTATCCTCTGGAGATATCTTGCTTACTTACAAAAGGAAGAGACTTTCTACAATACATATGCAATATTTTGTGCTTAATGTTTCAGTATTAAACTGTTTAGAAATGTATTTCAGCCAATCTCAGTCTACATATATAATATGATTACCAGATATCTGTGAAGAAAGCAGATCCAAATGCTTTCAGTAGGAATTTTTGAGGCTAGTAATAAAAGAATATTTGCTATTTTTAATTTCCCAGAGCTTTAGCATGAGAAATGTCTTCATTTACTTTAATACAGCCAAATGATTTTTTAACAAAAGGCCGACATGTTTGAAAGAAAGTTGCAAAGCATGCTATTATTTATGTATATATTGATATATATACATACGTATATATACATATATGGAAATATCCCTATAACATTTCAGAAGCTAACGTATCTATTCATTTTTATTTGCTAAGTGCTTAGTGTGTTTGATTTACTGTATTTCTCAAAGAGACATAAAGATAAATTGGAAATGGCCCATATATTGGACCTCTATATATTTTGATGTTTAAAGGAAAGAAATAATTAGCACTCCTCTTGCCAACCCAGGTTTTAAACCATTTGAGAAATTAAACTTTACCATAATCCGATTGGAGCTACAATATGACCTCAGTTACAGATACAAGGCAGCTTGCAGAATGAGACTGGGCAGTGGCATGGTGGAGTCAGCTCACAGGGCTGTGAGAGCCCCTAGCTTTCACACCTTCTCTGTTCAGTGATATTGTATTGGTAGCTTGAAATTAGCCCTGATGGTAGTGTTTACACCATAGAAATTGGTAAATGATACAAATCAGAGGCTTTCCCTCCCCTGGACAGCTGCTAGTTAAACATTTAATGGCATACTGCAGTCTGAAAACATGGGTTAGTCCAAATAGGGCATTTTACAGTTGCCAATTCAGCTCCACGCAGTGGAGGCAGGGCGATACCCTTGTTGCACCTAGAACTGACTGGGAATGAACTCGAGATCACTCACTTATGAGAAGGGCAAAGAACTCTACATGAGTGCTTCATTACTAAACTCATCCTGATGTAACGAAGCTAGTTTAAGGACAATATAAATACATGTCATCCTTGTAGGCAAAGTAAGAATTTTACAGTGTACTTGTGAACTTTCTATCTTTTGGTCACCAAATATATACATTATGGTTATTTTTAAACTTGAGATCATATTTCTTATGAACAGTTTTCATTGTTAGCAATATATTTTAAGTCATCTGATGTCAGTGGAAACATATTTTGTGACTAATTTCTTTTCACTGAGAGACATCACTGCAGAAGAAGCTTGCCACAGGGCTCTTCTTGTTTGTTTTCTTAATAGAGAATCTGCATTTTGATAACAGCACTTGAAATAAAGTAAAAATGTTCAACAGTGCTACATGATAAAGCACACTAATACATTTTGCAGGCTTTGCAGTTTTAAATAATTTTAATCATAATGTATTAAGCATATAGAAAGAAAGTATAAAAAATAAAAAAAATAAGCACCTGGTACAAATGATTCAGATTTATCCTTGTTTGTCATGTTTGCCTAGGAACATTTTTTTTCCTATTTAACATACACAGATACACCCAAACTTCTGAGTCCTTTACTCCCAGTCCAGTCTCCTCTTTCCTCCTGAAGCTGTTGCTTGTCCTCCCCACACATGCTTTTGATCTTTAACAGCATCGGTACTCATGATAATATGTAGTCTAAATGTGTTTTTAGAATTTACATAAATTGTATAATTTATGAATTTATTTTAAATTATGGTTTTATTGTTTAATGACTATGAAAAGTAAAAAGCAAAACTGGGTTTGAAATACTTTTCCATGTTTGATATGAGCCCATGCTGTCAAGTATAGTGCCAAGTAATTTTTGTTTGTTTTATTTGTGTTTGTTTTCAAAGATGTATTCAAGAGATCTTGTAATCTGTGTGTTCTTATATTCTTGAGAATCTCTATCCATTGTCTCTATATTGAAGGACTTTTTTTTTTAATATTCTGGTAATGTACTTAAAAAAAATTTTTAATATTCTGGTAATGATGACAGAGAATGAGATGGTTGGGTGGCATCACCGATTCAATGGACATGATTTTGAGTAAACTCCGGGAGTTGGTGATGGACAGGGAAGCCTGACGTGCTGCAGAGTTGGGGTTGCAGGGTTGGACACGACTGACTGAACTGAACTGAATGTACTTTTGTCTTTCAAAATGTGTGGACCTGGCCACGGAATACTGAGCTAATCCCTGGTGGCTCAGACAGTAAAGAATCTGCGACCCGGGTTTGATCCCTGGGTTTGGGAACATCTCCTGGAGGAGGGCATGGCAACCTACTCCAATATTCATGCCTGGGAAATTTCATGGACAGAGGAGCCTGGTGGGCTGCGGTCCATGGGGTTGCAAAAAGTTAGAAAGGACTTAGCAACTAAGGCTTTCACTTTCATCACAACCTTCCCTGCCATCTTTCGGACTGGTGAATTTTGGTGTTTGCTATCTTTTTTGGGTACTTGAGATATGTGAGGTTGTTATGTCTGTTATCTGTATACTTGCATAGCAACTTGGCTGAGAATGACATTCTTGGCTCACACTTTCTTTCCCTCAAAACTTAGTATATACTGCTTTTCCTTCTTCTGTTTGATGTTGCCCTGGTAAAGGCTGATACCAGATTTTTCTGATACCAGATTTTTCTTCCTTGTATTTAACTTGCAACTTCTCCTTGATGTCTATCCTTAAAATGCTGACTATTCCTTAGTGGCAGTCATTCACCAACAGATTTCACTGCAGCATATTGCATAGTTTAACAGCCAAATTTGGTAGTTTCTTCCTTTCAGAGAAATTAAGCATTTTGAGTGTGTTATTCCTTCTGTTCTGTGATAATGTTTACTTCTAGGAAAACCAGTATTCTCTGCGCTGTATATCAACTTTGAATTTCCTTCGCAGTTACTGTTATTTTCTCTCTAATTTCTGCAGTAGACACTATCTTTAGATCTGAGCAAGACAGACTCGTGCCTTGAACACTGTACATTAGAGCTCCCCAACCCCACCCTCCTCCATCTGCTGCAGGAGACCCAGGCAGCCATGTACAGTCAGAGTCCATATTTCCCGTGTGGAACATACTGCAGTACCCTAGATTCTGAAATTCCTCTACCATGAGCTCCAAACACATTTCAAGGAGTGTGGTAGCTTCCTATAGCTCTCTGAATATAGACCACGCCACTGATAAATTTATCTTTAGACTTATTTGGGGCTTCCCTGGTAGCTCAGCTGGTGAAGAATCTGCCTACAATGCAAGAGACACTGGTTTGATTCCTGGGTCAGGAATATTCCCTGGAGAAGGGATAGGCTACCCACACCAGTATTCTTGGGCTTCTCTGGTAGCTCAGATGGTAAAGAATCTGCCTGCAAAGCAGGAGACCTGGATTAAATCCCTGGATTGGGACTGTCCCCTGGAGGAGGGGACGGCAACCCACTTCAGTATTCTTGCCTGGAAAATCCCATGAACAGAGGAGCGTGGCGGGCTACATACAGCCCATGAGGTCACAAAGAGAGTCAGACACGACTAAGCACACACAGACTTATTTATCTTTAGGTTTATTGGTCAAGTGTTAACTCTCTGTAGAGACTGGGCAGAGTTTGGAAGTATGGCCTGGGGTATGCACACATATGTATTTGAGGTACTGATGGTGTAAGGAACACTAGGGTGGGAGAAGGAGAGTGATGGGCCCAGGTTAGAGCCTGGGGGCTGGGACTTGTCCATCTTCGCTGCCTCCCTCTGATGTGGGTGCTGAGTTGTCCAGAAATTCTATAAACATTTAAAAATAATTTATTGGCTTGAAATTACAATTATTTAATGATTCATTGTATGGTATTTTAGTTTTACCCCAGATGCTGAAAATATTCCGAACAAGCCTATTTGAAACCCCAGAGTTTCCTTTCTGCAGGCACAGAGATCATGTCAAGCTTTCCTTTTATGTCAGTAATTGCATTGCAGTCATATCTGTTCTCTAGCTTGCTGTTTGCATTTTACTTGTGAGTTTGGTAATGGTTGTATTTGGAAATGCACCGTGTTTCTTTGGGTCCTCAATTCCATTTCTGTTTTATTCTTCTGTATGTTTATTTTATTTCACTGAGTGTTTCTATAGCACCTAAAGCACTCAGGGCAAATTTCTTCCAAAATGAGTTTACCTATCTTTTGCATAATGTACTCTTTTGCTTCTTTTCTTGCCACAGTTGTGTTTATAGAGTCACCATGCCAGTTCTTTTTGTCTTGCTTAACTTAAGTAGCTCTGCTTTGAACTTCCATTGGGCCTCAAGTAGTACCGGTGACTTTTCCTATGTTCCTAGCATGTCTAAGTCTGACTTATCCTCCCAAGCAAGCCCCAGTGTGAAGCTGAGCTTATTTCATGTTCTAATCACAGTTCTATAGCTTGAAGGCCAGGGCAGTGGGGGCAGGAGAAGGGTGAAGAGGGATCCTGCGATTGTTGCTCTCCCTTTTTAGAAAAAGTGAATGTCGTGTTCTGCTTCATACTAATACTACACTCAAGGCTTCTGCATTTGCCCTTTTTTTGGTCGTATCATTCCTAAGAGTTCAGCCCCTAGCTTACTTAATTGTTTCACTGTCTTCTCTTCTACAGTTCTGCCCACTCAGAGTCCACATCTATTTTTTTTTCATATTTGACACAATTTGTAAAACTTGAAGACTATTGTTAACGTCACTGGTACCATCCTGAGGCACTGAGACCAGTTTAAAGATCTGTACTGACTTGAGTTAAAATTCTATTTCTTTTGCTTACAGTGTTCCAAATTTAAGACTGTGGGTTGTGCCTCTTTACTTATATTTATTTATTTTGTTTATGAAATTAAAGATTTTTACTGTTTTTCCTTTTATTTGTTAATGAGGAAGGAGATTCTAAAATACTCTCAGCTCTCTAATATATACATTAACATCCTTATAGAGTACTCCCCTTATATTTTAGAGAATTGGATTATTACTGTATTGTTTTTGACCCCTGACTCTAAGCGAACTATCTGTGTCTTGGCACTATTTGTTGAGCAATGCTTTGAAACAGCTCGTAATAAAAAGTCCTTCGGTAACATGCAATGATAGCCTTATGTTGCAACATCTTCTGAGGTGGACTACAGTTAAATTTTGTTTAGTAATAATAAACACTGAAGTTGGGGACTTGATTTATTTTAAAAAAATTAACTCGTGAAGCATACATTAAACTAACAAATATATTGATAGCTAGACAAATCCTTGTCTTCCATAAGACCTGCTTGGTACCGGGAAGAGTAACTCAATGGGCACTTCTTTCTACATGTAATGAGGCAATGAAAGGTTGAGAATGCTTTAAGAGCTAAACTGACCCTGCAGCAAGTAAGATGCCCTCATTTATTGCTTAAGGCTAATTCAAGTATATTCATTTTCAGAACCATTTGTCTAAAGGTTTTCTCAAAGGTGCAAAAAGAGACTAATTCTAAATTGGACTGGTATAATGACATAGAGTCTCTTGGGTCAGGGCTCTCAAAATGGTGTGGTGTAAGCTGGTTTAACCCTGTATACAAATTTGGTTTGCATGATCTTTGTGTGTGTATGTTTGAAAAATCTATAAACTTTATATACAAGTCAGTCTTCTCTCCTCTCTTAAAATCTTTCAAAAAGGTCAAGACAGTGCCCTCTTTGTGTTCCCTTTAGACAGTCATATCTTCTACTGTCCACCGTAATTCCCTTCTTTATTGCAGTGGACTCACATGCCTTCCTCAGTTAAATTTGACAACTCTGTTTTTGTGGTATATCTGAAAATGCAACATTACTTTATAAGTATTCCTCATCATTATTATGTAAACATAATTATAAAACATAAAACATATTATTTACATCATTATTACGTAAACATGTGGTTAACACCAGCCTTCTGGAAAAAAATGTCTAAATGGCCAGATATTACAAATTACCTGGAATATTTAATCATTATCCTCTAATTCTTGGATTATATGCGTTCTAAATCAATATGCAAAATCTAATTTTTTCTGCTTGTTAAACTTTGAACTTTCAGCACATTTTATTCACACTGCCTCATAATTTTGTGTTACATGGCATATTTTTAAAAATTCCGTTCTTAATGATGTTAAGTAGCACAATTATTCCACCTTTTCATTAATTTAGACCCTGGTAAAAAAGAAAGTGTAGTTTTGAAAGAAGAAACAGTATTCTTGGGTTTTAGATTTGCAATGTAACAAATAGGCTAATAATTTTTATTTATGTGTTTACTTCTTTGTTTGTTTGTTGGCCATGCCACATGGTATGAAGGACACTAGATCCCTGACCAGGGACCTAACCTGTGCTCCCTGCATTGGAAGCTTAGAGTCCCAACCACTGGACTCTCAGGGAAGTCCCCCTGTTTTTTAAACAGCAATGGAGAATTTGACCAAGTAGACTGGTGAGTCCTGAGAAGGCAATGGCACCCCACTCCAGTACTCTTGCCTGGAGAATCCCAGGGAAAGGGGAGCCTGGTGGGCTGCCGTCTCTGGGGTCGCACAGAGTCAGACATGACTGAGCGACTTCACTTTCACTTTTCACTTTTATGCACTGGAGAAGGAAATGGCAACCCACTCCAGTGTTCTTGCCTGGAGAATCCCAGGGACGACGGAGCCTGATGGGCTGCCGTCTATGGGGTCGCATAGTGTCGGACACGACTGAAGCGACTTAGCAGCAACAGCAGCAGCAGAGTAGTCAGTCAGTGGTCTGTTAGTCGTGTCTGACTCTGCAATTCCATGGACTGTGGCCCACCAGTCTCCTCTGTTCATGGAATTTTCCAGGAAAGAATACTGGGGTGGGTTGCAATGCCGTCTTCCAAGGGATCTTCCTGACGCCCGGGGATTGAACCTGGAGTCTCTTACTTCTGCCTTGACAGGCAAGTTTTTTACCACTAACACCACCTGAGAAGCCCAAGCACAGTAGATCTACAATTTTGGCCACTAGAGGGCTTTCACATCTATCTATATGTCGCTCAGTTGTGTCCGGCTCTTCGCAACCCCATGAACCTCAGCACGGCAGGCCTCCCTGTCCATCACCCACTCCCGGAGTCCACCCAAATCCATGTCCATCGAGTTGGTGGTGCCATCCAACCATCTCATCCTCTGTCATCCCCTTCTCCTCCTGCCTTCAATCTTTCCTAGCATCAGGGTCTTTACAAATGAGTGAGCTCGTCACATCAGTTCATATATATATATGTTTTAACCAATGAAAGCATAATTGTTAAGATAAACAGTAAAGTTTATATGGCAACCAAAGTTTACCTGGTTAAAGGCAAAAATGTAAATGTGGTTATAGTATATAAAGTATGCAAAGATCTTATCCTGGCTATACATAAAATATATTTGAGGTATATTGATAAGGTACTGTTTTATAATTTAGTAAGTGAAAAGTAGTCAATATTTCAATCTCACAGATGGGATAAGTTTTCATATGTTCATTGCCTTAACATTTTAAAAGCATTAGAAAAATATTCTACATTTCATTTATTTTAATAACATATAGAACATGTGTATTTATAGTACCTTTGCATATCTTTTTGTTAGAACTAAATAGTAGGAATAGCTTTTGTTATGAATACTCCATTCTCGTAAAAATAAAAAAATCCATGCTGAAGTCTTTCACCTATTTTTGAACAAAATGACAGCTGTGAAAGATCAATCTTCAAAGTCCTCGCAGATTTAAATGGCTGTTGACTCTCTGTGGTAAGATTGTTTGTTGTTTTTCAAATTATGTGTAAATTATGTTTTATAAAATATCTCTGGAGGCCTGGGACAATGAAGACAGATGCTTGAGAAGCCTATTTTAAAAGAATTCCAAATTTTAAATCCCCTCTCTTTCATCTCATATAGTCTGGCTCATTAAATCAGACATGAAGGTGTTATATTTTAAAATGCAACTCCCTTTTCTCCATTAAGAATGGCGTAGAACTCGGGCACAGGGGGGAATATCATAATGCTTTCATACCTTTATTAAACCGAGGATAATGCCCCGCATGCTTCCGCCATAATTGAGTTAGACTAGATATTTTCAAGTTGGGAAAGACATTCTAAAGATGGGCTTTAGAGATTTTCAGATTTTTTTTTTTTTCACTAATGCAAAAATAATGTAATGTAACCTTCCCATTTGCATCATTTTCAATAATTTTCCCTAGGTTTGCTTATGACAAGAATAATCATTTTTAATGACTTGTTTTATGGCACTGTCTTTCCATTCCCTCAAGGCTGCAATCATAGTTGCTCACATCACTTTTCTGTTTCAGCTTTGCCTTTAACTTTCAAGTAAAGGCCAGCTTAGAATATTTAGCATGGTGTTGAAGACCCTTTGGTTTGCAGCACTTCCTCACCTGCATGCCGTTTTCTTTCTGTCTCTATACCCTTTCTGCTTTTCCTAGTTTACCTCTTCATCTGTTAAACATGCCCTCAAATGCGTGTCAACACACACAGAGCGCACATGCACAAACCATACCCTTTCCATCTACCACAGTACAGCTTTCTGTTGGAAATCTCAGTTGATTTTCAAACCTCCTTTCATTTCCTCTTTAGGGCTTCCCTGGTAGCTCAGATGGTGAAGCGTCTGCCTGCAATGCAGGAGACCCGGTTTTGATTCCTGGGTTGGGAAGATCCTCTGGAGAAGGAAATGGCGACCCACTCCAGTACTCTTGCCTGGAAAATTCCATGGACAGAGAAGCTTGGTAGGCTATAGTACATGGGGTCGTAAAGAGTCAGCCATGACTGAGCGACTCCACTTCCTTTACTTTGCATTTTATTGTGCCTGGAATTATCTTCCACTTTTTTCTACCTGATCCTTCCAAAGTATGTTAGTTGCTCAGCCGTGTCTAACTCTTTGGGACCCCATGGACTGTAGCCCGCCAGGCTCTTCTGTCCATAGAATTCTCCAGGCAAGAATACTCCAGGTGAGTGGGTAGCCATTCCCTTCTCCAGGGCTTAAACCCAGGTCTCCTGCATTGCAGGCAGATTCTTTACCAGCTAAGCCACCAGAGAAGCGTAATACTCCTATTTCTGACATTGTTTCTCCCTCTCTGGCAGAATTAACTGTTCTTCTTCTCTCCTCTCAAAATATTATATACATAATCCTACTCTAACAGGTACACAGATACCACAGACTATTTTTCTTTCTTTCATTTTTTTCTTTGAATTAACAATGTGGGAGAACTAATATTAGGAAGGAAGACCCAGTTTCACCATCATACAGCTCATGAGAGCCCAAATTATAATTATGTCTAATTGCCATACCTTCGAATCCAGCTATGTTATCAATATCAGCATTTCTAGAAATATTGAAAGTTCAATAAATGCTGTCATTTCTGTAATTATGTGTTTGAGATATCAAGAAAGGAGTAATAGATTTTTTCTGATGTTTTTGACAAGTAATTTAATATTCATATAGATTCTAAGATAACTTGGACAAATATTAGTCTAAATTACAAACTTTCTCTTCCCTTTATGTTATATAGTAAACTCAGTGTCTGATAAAAAATAAAAACATATGTCAAAGTGTTATTTTAATGTGTATGTAAATATTTTAATGCTGATATTGGTAAATGATGTCCTTTAGTAATCTTGCAAATGTACTTTAATATGTCATTCCAGGGTCTTTCCTCTAATAGAAAATACCTTTTTTTAAAAAAAATTTTTACTTTATTTTGCTTTACAATACTGTATTGGTTTTGCCATACATTGACATGAATCAGCCACGGGTGTACATGAGTTCCCAATCCTGAACCCCGCTCCCACCTCCCACCCGATGTCATCTCTCTGGATCATCCCCATGCACCAGCCCCAAGCATCCTGTATCCTGTATCAAACCTAGACTGGCGATTTGTTTCTTACATGATAGTATACATGTTTCAATGCCATTCTCCCAAATCATCCAACCCTCTCCCTCTCCCACAGAGTCCAAAAGTCCGTTCTATACATCTGTGTCTCTTTTTCTGTCTCGCATACAGGGTTATCATTACCATCTTTCTAAATTCCATATATATGTGTTAGTATACTGTATTGGTGTTTTTCTTTCTGGCTTACTTCGCTCTGTATAATCAGCTCCAGTTTCATCCGCCTCATTAGAACTGATTCAAATGTATTCTTTTTAATGGCTGAGTAATACTCCATTATATTTTTAAGATAAGATAAGCAGTCTCATGAACTTTGTTTATTTCCAACCTGAATCAATCACCTTAAAAGTTTACAAATATACACCAAACCATAAGCAATAGCAACCTAATGTAAAAGTATTTTGTTATAGTATCTTTGCTTTTTTTATTTATGTCATGATTTTTTCATTCAATATATATTTTGTTTTAGGCATAAAGTCACAGGATGCTCTGCCCTCTGGGTCCTTACATTTCCACCATGGAGACTGGCATTAAAGAGCTATTTACATGATCCATCATTTTGTTAGTGCATTTCATACTGTGAAGCACAGATGCAGGAGCTCTAGGCTGTGTTGCAGGACTTCAGGGCTATCGGGAAGCTTTCCTTGAAGAGGAGGAATAAGGGTTAATTTTTGAAGGATAAGGAAAAATATGTGTGAATATGAATATGTGTGCCTATGAATGTGTGCATTTTGTGCAGACAGTGAAGGATAACTAGGTCTTGGTGGAGGATGACTTATACAAAGATCCAGCTTAGCATCTTCTAAGCACAGGACGAAACAGAAAAAGCAGGGGCATTGGGCAGGCTGATGTACAAAGCAGGACCCAGGTCATGTTTTTATTAAGTATTTAGTCTTTATCCAGAGAGCAATAGGAAACCACTTAAGGTTTAATAATTTATGTTATATGTACAGATTTAAGGAAAGCACTGTCTGGTTGCAAGGCAAAAACTGGATTAAATGAAAGAGATAATGGGATGGATAGAGAAGAATTTTATTCTTACAGCTTTTACAGAATATTTTTTATTGATCTAGTTTATCATCAGTAAGGAATGTAACACACAATCTGAGTTTATTCATTTGCACTTTTACAAATACAGAAAGATATTAGAGATTGAGAGCTGTAAGCATATGCTAAATTTACAGGTCCATTATCCTGAGTTACAGCTTCCCCCTTTACATTATTAACATAATGGAATCATTTTGATGTGTGTACTCACAAAAGGCAAGAGGATGAGTCTTTTATATCTATTAAGCTGCTGAAGCAATTGTGATGAGGGATGTTTCCTTTTCCACATTTTACAAGAACCTTAGTACAAGCATATTGCCTGTTAAAATAACAAGGTACTTTGTGAAAACAGAAATTAAAGTTAGCAATGCATTTCAGCTGTCATAGTCTGTGGGTAATGTTTGTTACAGAGGAAAGAAAAGTTGTAAATACTCACTAAAACTAACAGGCAAGTAAACATGAGACTTCGATGAAGTGATCATCACAGCTAGTGCATTAGAGCTGAGCTGTGTGTTACGCTATGCTATGCTATGCTAAGTCACTTATAGCACTTAATCCCTTGGTTCTCAGTTGTCCTATGTTTCTTTATTCTAAACAGTAAGCATGTGGGTATATGACATTTAGAAACTGTGTGTGATAATTTGGGGGATTTCTACTTCCTCCAACAGCCCCTCAAAAATGCTTGCAGTTCTATAAGGTAATGATTTAAATGAAACCAGGTACTATTGTATTATAAGTTAAAAAAATTAAACATCTTCGTTTTGCAAATTGTAGTTACTAATTTTGGATCAAGTGCTTTAAATAACAAACGGTTATTTGTGATAAACTGATACTTGTGTAATTTTCTAAGGCTGCCAAGACCCATTAACATTTTTGGATAAATCATATCTAGAGTTTTATATTTAGACCTGGACTTTCTACATGCTGTTCATTCCATGGCTATAAAACAATTTGACTTAAAAAGAAATTAACCTACTAAAATATGTATGTCCATGTGCATCCTCTGTCAAGGAGCTAACTTTATGCATTTTTGGGGATGGTGCCACAAAATATTTGTTAAATATTCACAGGGAAACATTCCTTTCATTCAGTAACCAGCATCTCAATAATAAAAGTAGAATGAAACACTGCTAATGAACTCACAAATAAATTTACACCTGTATTTCTAAACTTGAACCTTTCAAAAGAGAACTCAAGTTTCAAATGGATTCTCTTTTTACATACATTATACTCATCACTCACTGCAATAGTTTTATTTTCCCTATCACTGATGTGCTGACAACTTTCCAGTTATTTGACCGTTGAATGTAATTCATTACATTTTTCTTGAAGTCTTCTGATTTCCTGTTTTAGCTTAGAATAATCACTTTGGGGACTCTAGTATAATTATCATTCTGAATTTTTTAAATTTGTTTTCACACTTCTGTGTTAATTATGTTTCTTGCATCCTGTGCTTTCCTCCTTTCTTGGATTCCATTTTACTGAGCTATAGAATATCCTTAACTTTTAAAGCACAGACACAAGAGAAGTAAATTGTCCTAATACCTAAACATTTTAATTCTTCATTATAATAAATTGTTGATTTAGTTACTATAGAATCAGGGTTAAAATTGTTTTGCCGCAGACCTTTGGAGGTTACTGGTAAAATGTCTTTCTCATCCTCCATTCATCCAGAAGACACTGTGATGATCATTTAATTATCGCTTCTTTCTGGGTTTTCTGTATTTATTTGGTAAGTTATTGACTTTGCTTTCTTTTTCATTCATCCTGATTAACACTCAGTTTCCATCTGAAGCTCCTAGTATTGTCAACTGTAAAATTTCCTCTTTTTAAAATTATTGCAATCCCACTTTTTTTTTTCTTTTTTTCCCCCATTTTTACTGGAACTTCTCAGTCATTGAAGCTGCAAGATTCATTTTCTTGTGTTCCATGCCTTTAAATCTTTTCTTACATTTTCCTTGAAAAAATATTTTTGATTTATGATTAGGAATATTTCTTAGATTCTTTTAGATTTTCTTAAAATCTTAAGATTTTCTTAAAAATATCTCTTTACACTTATATTTATGTTTTATACTTCAAATGTGTCTTATTTTATGTCTCTTCTTTTATGACATTATATTATTTTATAGCTGCAATGTACTCTCAAACTTCTCCTAGTACATCAATTAAAATTACTACAAAGTTCTCTTAATTAACTAATAACAGCCACTTTATCACTTTATCTTAATATTGATGTGTTCATTCATCTTAGTCCTTCTATTTTGTGATGTTGGCATTATTAAGATGTTTTATCAGCCTCTCCTACATACAGGAAAAGGCAGGATGCTGACTGAAGATTGTGACTATGTCAGATGGGCATGCAGTACTTTAGAAGACAGGCTAGCTGCTCTTGCCCCATTTCTACCACCTTCCCAATGGGAAAACTTAATATTATTATTGTGATAAAAATAGGGGAGAAGAGCTTTGTTTTGAGATGCTACCAGCCACATTTAGGGCCTTCTTATCCAGAGATATTGTTCAGCCTCTTTACAGCAAGAATTTCAGTTTATCTTTAGGGTGTAAGCTATTAGCACATTGCTAGTCTCGTTGCACCATTTGACACACACTATTTTCCATTGTGAAAGATAGTCACCCAGCAATTTCACACCCTAAATTTTGCATTATTTCTCATTCCTACTGTGTCTCTATTTCATTTTCAAGTTTGGAATCCTTCTGGGACTCCATCAGTGCTTTTACCACCTTTTTATTAATTCACTCAAGTACCATACAAGCTTCCCTGGTGGCTCAGATGGTAAAGAACTTGCCTGCAATGCGAGAGACCCAGTTTCAATCCCTGGATTGAGAAGATCCCTGGAGAAGGGAATGGCAGTCCACTCCAGTATTTTTGCTGGGAGAATCCCATGGACAGAGGAGCCTGGTGGGCTACAGTCCATGGGATCACAAAGAGTCGGACACGACTGAGAGACTAACGCTTTCACTTTCATGTATTTATAAAAATCTCTGATTACACTTAGACCACAGTTTGAGAAGATTTTCTGAATTTATTACTGCTTTTATTTCTTTACTCTCATTTGAATGTGATTTGCAAAGGAAGGCACTAAGTACATATGATCAGTATCTATTAAACTAGAAGCCTCATTTCTTAATCCTCATTGTCTCATATAGTAACAGATTAATAATATTCATACAATAAATATTTGTCAAACCCAGTTGACCCCACATAAAAAGAAGAAAAATTGCATTATAGTTTTAGCTTATTTTCTGTTGATCAGGCTTGATGATGAATTATGATTATTATAATTTTCAAATCTTATTTACTTTCAGAGAAAAGGGTATGCATTGACATAAATATCTTCAAAAGCATATACTGCCTTCTGTCTCAAAAAATGGTTCAATTTTTAGTAAGAATCTTTAAGCAAGTTTATAACCTTCATATTTATTTTCCAACAAGAAAGAAAACTTCCTGGGATCACTGAATGCATTATCCTTTTGTTAAGTCTTGCTGTTTCACTCCCACAAACAGATTCCACCTGGACAGATGACTCAGTTTCAAGTTTGAGATACACATTTCTCCTTTGCTCCTGATGTTTAGGTGTGGATGTTCTTGTACTTTGATTGATGTCATGCTGCCTTCTCACCTCTATATATCTGCAGCATGTCTCACTAGTCCTCCTTTCTTTTATGTTGTTTTCCCCTTAATTCCATCATGCCTGTGGTTATAATCCCTTTAGTTGCAATATGATACTTTGAAATTCTGTTAGCAAAACATAGAAGTGTAATTATAAGGCTACAGTGTATTCCTTGTCAGGTTAATTTATTCATTTCTCAGTTGGCTGCAATATCCTCTAACTCACCAAGTAAATAAACTTCAGCAGCCTTCAATGTGCTCTCCACATGGCAGCTGTGAGAAATACTTCTATTTCTTTCTAAATTTATTTCAGTTCAGTTCAGTTCAGTCACTCAGTCGTGTCTGACTCTTTGCGACCCCATGAATCCCAGCACGCCAGGCCTCCCTGTCCATCTCCATCTCCCGGAGTTCACTCAGACTCGCATCCATCGAGTCTGTGATGCCATCCAGCCATCTCATCCTCTGTCGTCCCCTTCTCCTCCTGCCACCAATCCCTCCCAGCATCACAGTCTTTTCCAATGAGTCAACTCTTTGCATGAGGTGGCCGACGTACTGGAGTTTCAGCTTTAGCATCATTCCTTTCAAAGAAATCCCAGGGTTGATCTCTTTCAGAATGGACTGGTTGGATCTCCTTGCAGTCCAAGGGACTCTCAAGAGTCTTCTCCAACACCACAGTTGAAAAGCATCAATTCTTCGGCGCTCAGCCTTCTTCACAGTCCAACTCTCACATTCATACATGACTACTGGAAAAACCATAGCCTTGACTAGATGGACCTTAGTCGGCAAAGTAATGTCTCTGCTTTTGAATATGCTATCTAGGTTGGTCATAACTTTCCTTCCAAGGAGTAAGCGTCTTTTAATTTCATGGCTGCAATCACCATCTGCTGTGATTCTGGAGCCCCCAAAAATAAAGTCTGACACTGTTTCCACTGTTTCTCCATCTATTTCCCATTGAGTGATGGGACCAGCTGCCATGATCTTCGTTTTCTGAATGTTGAGCTTTAAGCCAACTTTTTCACTCTCCTCTTTCACTTTCATCAAGAGGCTTTTTATTTCCTCTTCACTTTCTGCCATAAGGGTGGTGTCATCTGCATATCTGAGGTGATTGATATTTCTCCCGGCAATCTTGATTCCAGCTTGTGCTTCCTCCAGCTCAGTGTTTCTCATGATGTACTCTGCATATAAGTTAAATAAGCAGGGTGACAATATACAGCCTTAACATACTCCTTTTCCTATTTGGAACCAGTCTGTTGTGCCATGTCCAGTTCTAACTGTTGTTTCCTGGCCTGCATACAGATTTCTCAAGAGGAAGGTTAGGTGGGTCTGGTAGTCCCATCTCTTTCAGAATTTTCCACAGTTTATTGTGATCCACACAGTCAAAGGCTTTGGCATAGTCAATAAAGCAGAAATAGATGTTTTTCTGGAACTCTCTTGCTTTTTCCATGATCCAGTGGATGTTGGCAATTTGATCTCTGGTTTCTCTGCCTTTTCTAAAACCAGCTTGAACATCTGGGAGTTCATGGTTCACGTATTGCTGAAGCCTAGCTTGGAGAATTTTGAGCATTACTTTACTAGCGTGTGAGATGAGTGCAATTGTGTGGTAGTTTGAGCATTCTTTGGCATTGCCTTTCTTTGGGATTGGAATGAAAACTGACCTTTTTAGGTCCTGTGGCCATTGCTGAGTTTTCCAAATTTGTTGGCATATTGAGTACAGCACTTTTACAGCATCATCTTTCAGGATTTGAAATAGTTCAACTGGAATTCCATCACTTCCACTAGCTTTGTTCGTAGTGATGCTTTCTAAGGCCCACTTGACGTCACATTCCAAGATGTCTGGTTCTAGATGAGTGATCACACCATCGTGATTATCCGGGTCATAAAGATCCTTTTTGTACAGTTCTTCTGTGTATTTTTGCCATCTCTTCTTAATATCTTCTGCTTCTGTAGGTCCATACCATTTCTGTCCTTTATTGAGCCCATCTTTGCATGAAATGTTCCCTTGATATCTCTAATTTTCTTGAAGAGATCTCGTCTTTCCCATTCTGTTATTTTCTTCTATTTCTTTGCATTGATTGCTGAAGAAGGCTTTCTTATTTCTTTTTGCTATTCTTTGGAACTCTGCATTCAGATGCATATATCTTTCCTTTTCTCCTTTGCTTTTCGCTTCTCTTCTTTTCACAGCTATTTGTAATGCTTCCCCAGATAGCCATTTTGCTTTTTGCATTTCTTTTTCTGGGGGATGGTCTTGATCCCTGTCTCCTGTACAGTGTCACAAACCTCATCCCATAGAATATCAGCACTCCATCTTTTGCTGCAGAGAATATAATCAATCTGATTTCAGTGTTGACCATCTGGTGATGTCAATGTGTAGAGTCTTCTCTTGTGTTGTTGGAAGAGGATGTTTGCTATGACCAGTGCATTTTTTTGGCAAAACTCTATGAGTCTTTGCCCTGCTTCATTCCACATTCCAAGGCCAAATTTGCCTGTTACTCCAGGTGTTTCTTGACTTCCTACTTTTGCATTCCAGTCCCCTATAATGAAAAGGACATCTTTTTTGGGTGTTAGTTCTAGAAGGTCTTATAGGTCTTCATAAAACCATTCAACTTCAGCTTCTTCAGCATTACTGGTTGGGGCATAGACTTGGATTACAGTGATGTTGAATGGTTTGCCTTGGAGACGAACAGAGATCATCCTGTCGTTTTTGAGATTGCATCCAAGTACTGCATTTTGGACTCTTTTGTTGACCGTGATGGCTACTCCATTTCTTCTGAGGGATTCCTGCCTGCAGTAGTAGATATAATGGTCATCTGAGTTAAATTCACCCATTCCAGTCCATTTTAGTTCGCTGATTCCTAAAATGTCGATGTTCACTCTTGCCATCTCCTGTTTGACCACTTCCAATTTGCCTTGATTCGTAGACCTGACATTCCAGGTTCCTATACAATATTGCTCTTTACAGCATCGGACCTTGCTTCTATCACCAGTCACATGCACAGCTGAGTATTGTTTTTGCTTTGGCTCCATCCCTTCATTCTTTCTGGAGTTATTTCTCCACTGACCTCCAGTAGCATATTGGGCACCTACTGACCTGGGGAGTTCCTCTTTCAGTATCCTATCATTTTGCCTTTTCATACTGTTCATGGGGTTCTCAAGGCAAGAATACTGAAGTGTTTTGCCATTCCCTTCTCCAGTGGACCACATTCTGTCAGACCTCTCTACCATGACCCACCCGTCTTGGGTTGCCCCACGGGCATGGCTTGGTTTCATTGAGTTAGACAAGGCTGTGGTCCTAGTGTGATTAGATTGACTAGAATTCTGTGAGTATGGTTTCAGTGTGTCTGCCCTCTGTTGCCCTCTTGCGACACCTACCATTTTACTTGGGTTTTTCTTACCTTGGACGTGGGGTATCTCTTCACGGCTGCTCCAGCAAAGCACAGCCTCTGCTCCTTACCTTGGATGAGGGTTTATTTAAGTAGTGATAAATATTTATTTTATCTTCAATTATAAAAGACTTTGCACATGACATAAAATAAGTACTCTATCAAATATAACCTGAACTTAACAAATGTTAACACTTTATCATAATTACTTTATGTGAAGTTTTAAAAGAAAACATTTCATCTATGTAGCTGATGTCTCCTGACAGTCTTTCCTCTTCCTTCTTGCCTAAACTTAATGTATATCAATTATTTCATGTTGTAGAAACTAAAATATCTGTGCTTCTACATATAAACATTATATTTTATACTTTTAGTGGATCTTTTATAACATTTTTGTGCTCAACTAAAGGTTTTTGAGATTTATCATTGTTGATACGTATAGCTGTTTTTACTTCATTTGAACTGTTTATATTTACTTATCTTATCACTTACTAACAGATATTTAGGTTGCTTCCAATTTTTTGCAATGGCAAAACAAACCAAAAAAGAAAAAAAAAAAATACAAGAACTATCCTTGTGCTCTTTCAACCCTGTGCACATCTCTTAGAATTTCTCCAGAATAGTCCAGACTTTGTTCTTAGAAGATTTATACCATAGAGTATGAACCTTATCCAATTTATAAGACATTGTCAAAAAGTTTCGTAATGCACTGAATTTACATTTCCACTGGCAATATACAAAGTTCCCATTTATTCACCTCATCATCAAATAGAACTATTAGACTGGTTCATTTTTCCTAAAGTACTCAGAAGAAAATAAATACTTTCTCATATTTCTTCAGTTTGCACTAGCGTGATTGCTTGCGAGACTGAGTGTATGATTTTTGAAAATTTAGACTTACCTTATGTGAATTACTTCTTTATAACTTTTATCCCATTGTTTGATTGTGTGTGTGTGTGTGTGTACATGAGCTTTCAATTTTATTTCATTCATTATTTTTCATCTCTGATGGATAATGTCTATTTCAGTCTCACTTTTACAGAAAAGTTACACTATATTCCATATCCAATTTCTCTTTCAGTAGGAAACATATTTCAAAGTCAGTCTAAATTTTATTATTGTGTAAATGTTTGGTGTTTTATTTTGTCATTGTAAAACTTTAATCATTACTTTCTAATGTTCTATATTTTCACTGTAGTATCTCTGGTTGTGTGTTTGCTTATACTTTCCTGCTTGAGACTCTGCATACTTCTTTAATTAGTTCGGAAAAACTGAACTCATTGTCTCTTGAATATTGCTTCTCTCACTTCTGAAACCCTTTAAAAAATATGTAGTCCTTTATCGCAACGTAACTAGGACTCGCACAGCCTAGCTGCTATCCAACTCTCCAGCCTTGTCTCTCACAGCGTCCTTCAGCCAAGAGTCCTGTCTAAATTGCTCACACTCAGGGGTTCTCTTCTATCCAAGTACCTTGATGAGGCTCTCTCCTAAATGGACTTCTAGAATCACTCCTGTTTTACCAGTTCACTATAACTCATCCTTCAGGAATGCTTCACCCACTTTCTCACATGGTTTTATTTCCTTTTATAATAGCTTGTGTTTCTCTTTCAAAGCACCTGGGGCATTTGTGCTTTTAGTTACTTGTTTAAGAACCTAATTGATGTCAGGCCATTCCACTAGATACCCTGTTCCATGGGAGCATTATTTTGCTTGTTTCTGGGTGTTTCGGTGTTGTTCTATTAGCATTTTTAGGCATTTGGGAAATAGCACTGTACAGACCAAAACCAGTCAGGAACTACTGAACCATTAGGGCCCCAGGCAGTGTATTTATCTCTGAAAATCATTTTCACTTTCCTCACACTAGACTAGCTTTCTCTCCTTTGCTGAAGATTTAAAAAGAAAAGGCTTGGGTAGGTAACCGCTCTGGGTTAAACAGTACACAGTAGACATGAGCCAAGATGTTCAGCTATCTATCATGATATTTAGGTGTCCTTCCACTTGAATTTCTATGATATCTTGCTAAGAGCTAGAGAATGTGATACCTACTCTGTGCATCATTTAAAAAGCAGAAGCATTACTTTGCCAACAAAGGTCCATCTAATCATAGCTATGGTTTTTCCAGTAGTCATGTATGGATATGAGAGTTGGACTATAAAGAAGGCTGAGGACCGAAGAATTGATGCTTTTGAACTGTGGGGTTGGAGAAGACTCTTGAGAGTCCCTTGGACTGCAAGGAGATCCAACCAGTCCATCCTAAAAGAAATCAATCCTGAATATTCATTGGAAGGAATGATGCTGAAGCTGAAACTCCAGTACTTTGGCCACCTGATGCGAAGAACTGACTCATTGGACAAGACCCTGATGCTGAGAAAGATTAAAGGCAGGAGGAGAAGGGGATGACAGAGGATGAGATGGTTGGATGGTATCACCAACTCAATGGACTTGAGTTTGAGAAAACTCTGGGAGTTTATGATGGACAGGGAGGCCTGGTATGCTGCAGTCCGTGGTGGGTTGCAAAGAGTCAGACATGACTGAGTGACTGAACTGAACTGAACTGAACTCTGTGTATCATTTATAGCTAAGTCATTATCCCCTGATTTTATTCTAGAATTCAATGAGTATGAATTTTAAAGTAACACCTTCAAAAATCAAATAGAAAAAGAAGTGCTTTTGCTTACAGTTGAATCAAAGAAACAACCTCAATGAATTCATACAAGTTTTGTTGAGTCTCTTTTGTATACCATTCACATATTTGGTCTTTAAGATCCAAGAGTAAAAACCAACAAGGTCCTCAGTCTCACTGAGATTGAGATCTAGAGAGAAGACATTATTCCAATGCTCAGCTACTACAGAACAAATAATTTTTAAAAAAATGTGATAACTTTGAATGAAAGAAATGTTTTCTTATGAATATTTAACAAATTAACTAGACCAATAAGGGAAATAGCAGCAGGAGGGAAAAATTTTACTTCACAAGTTTAACTCCTGAGCTAAGATTTTAATAAGAAGTAAGAGTTGGTGATGGATAGGGAGGCCTGGTGTGCTGCAATTCATGGGGTCGCAAAGACTCAGACATGACTGAGCGAATGAACTGAACTGAACTGAAGAGTTAATTAGACAAAGAGGAGAAGTCAGAGCATTTCAAGAAAAAAAAATAGTATGTTCAAATGCTTTAGGGTGGGAAGCAGACTGGCAATTATGAGGATCCAAAAGAATATCAAGAAGTGTGAGAAAAGAAAGGGAATATTATTAGAATTGAATATAGGGGGTTCTCAAAGCTAAGAAATGTTCAAACTACCAGACAACTGCACTCATTTCATATGCTAGCAAAGTAATGCTAAAAATTCCCCAAGGTAGACTTCAACAGTATGTGAACCAAGAACTTCCAGATGTACAAGTTGGATTTAGAAAAGGCAGAGGAAACAGAGATCAAATTCTAACATCCATTGGATCATAGAAAAAGCAAGGGAATTCCACAAAAAATAAATCTACTTCTGTTTCATTGACTACTCTAAAGCCTTTGACTATGTGGATCACAATAAACTGTGGAAAATTCCTGAAGAGATGAGAATACCAGACCACCTGACCTGCCTCCTGAGAAATCTGTATGCAGGTCAAGAAACAACAGTTAAATCTGGACATAGAACAACAGGCTGGTTCCAAATTGGGAAAGGAGTATATCAAGGCTGTATATTATCACCCTGATTATTTAAGCTATATGCAAAGTACATCATGAAAAATGCTGGGCTTAATAAATCACAATTTGGAATCAAGATTGCTGGGAGAAATATCAACAACCTCAGATGTGCAGATGATAATCACTCTAAATGGCAGAAAGTGAAGAGGAACTAAAGAGCCTCTTGATGAAGGTGAAAAAGCTGGCTTAAAACTCAACATTCAAAAACCTAAGGTCATGGCATCCATTCCTATCACTTCATGGCAAATAGATGGGGAAAAAGTGGAAACAGTGACACATTTTATTTTCTTGGGCTGAAAAATCACTGCAGATGGTGACTGTAGCCATGAAATTAAAAGACACTTGCTTCTTGGAAGAAAAGCTATGACAAACCTAGACAGCAAATTAAAAAGAAGAGACAAAACAAAGAGAGAGACATTACTTTACCAACAAAGGTCCATATAGCCAAAGCTATGGTTTTTCCAGTAGTCATGTATGGTATGAGTTGAACCATAAAAAAAGCTGAGAGTCAAAGAATTGATGCTTTCAAACTGTGGTGTCGGAGAAGACTGTTGCGAGTCCCTTGGACAGCAAGAAGATCAAACCAGTCAATTCTAAAGGAAATCAACCCTGACTATTCATCGGAAAGACTGATGCTGAAGCTGAAGCTCTAATACTTTGGCGAACTGATGCGAAGAGCCAACTCACTGGAAAACACCCTGATGCTAATAAAGACTGAGGGCAGGAGGAGAGGGGACAACAGAGGATGAGGTGATTGAATGGCATGACTGACTCAATAGACATGAGTTTGTGGAAACTCCAGGAGATAATGAAAAACAGGAAACCCTGGTGTGTTGTAGTCTGTGGGGTTGCAAGAGTCGGACACAACTTAGTGACTCAACAACAACTGATGGCTCAGATGGTAAAGAATCTGCCTGCAATTCCAGAGGCTCATGTTTGATCCCTGGGTGGAGAAAATCCCCTGAAGAAGGGAATGGCAGCCCACTCCAGTATTCTTGCCTGGAGAATTCTGTGGACAGAATAACCTGGTGGGATATAGTCCATGGGATTGCAAAGACTCAGACAAGACTGAATGGCTAACACACACACACACACACACACACACACACACACACACAACAATATATAGAAGGTAATTAGGAATGCTATCTCATAATGGCTAAAAAGGGCCAATTGCTTTATTTTCAGAAATCTTGTGAGCCATTTGTGAAATAACTATTATTGAAAACAAATATATAAACCTATATTAAATAAATTACATTAAAAAGAATTTTTTTGTCTAATTCTAGTCATTCCTAATTATTTTACTACATTTGAATATGTATTTGTACTCCTGAGTTTATGTCTATTCTACTGGTATGGTGGAAACTCTTTATAATGATACACGCATGCATGTTTCTTCCCAGTCTCACATTCAGTGATGCTGCCTTACTCCCTTGAAGTTAACTGTGGCATGAGACCACACCATGGAAATTGTTAAACTCTTTAAATCAGGACTCACTCATATCCCTAAGAACCAGTTATTCAACAATTATCAGAACAACACTGAGTGAGACTTTACAAGCCCCCCAGACACCATGTTAAATTGTTATGTATCACAAAAGAAATGAGCAGGTATTGAAAGTTTTAAGCAGGGAATGACAAAAACACAACTCAGTTTTTTAAAAGATCGCTGAGATTATAGAACTGAGAAGGGGAGGCAAGGCTCAGACTAGGATCAAAGAAAGGAAGATGGGGAGAAGTGAATGGATTCAGGAGCTAAAATTGAAGGCCTCATGGTACTGGTATTAATCAATCACAAAAGACTCACATGTGGAAGAAGTAAATTCTCCATGTCCTCTCTAACTTCTGGTTGGTTATGATGTCTTCATTTTGAGCCCAGTCTTGTGTCAAAGGGCTAACTTCACAGTTGAACACACTTCAGCCTGAGTAAGAGAGGAGGAAAAAGCCTACATATGGAAACATGAGATGAAGGGACTCATTCCATTTGAAAATAAATTATTTTTAAAGTCACCCTTAGCTTCC
Organism: Capra hircus; assembly: GCF_001704415.2. NCBI lineage: Eukaryota > Metazoa > Chordata > Mammalia > Artiodactyla > Bovidae > Capra > Capra hircus. Next base: position 77,450,077 of record NC_030814.1, read on the forward strand.
TTCATCATGTAAACATAATAGTACATGTACCGCAGCTGTGAGAATGGTCGCTAAGATCTGTGACTTCAGAGACTGTAAATGACAGAGGGTCAAACTTCTTGGCTCTGAAATTGAGCATTTGAGCTGAGACTATGTTTCCCACAGGCTATTCCAGACCATGACTTAACAGCGAAGAGACTCTAAGCCAGCCGGCTGTAGGAGGTGCTGGATTCCTTAACTCCATGGCTCTCTGCTGGCCCTGCCCAACTTGCCTTAGAAAGACGTGGCCTAGAACTCTGCCACCCAGTTTTCCTGTCTTCACAAGAACTCTCTTACACTCGGGGTTGATCCTGCATTGTGGTGTGATGGGCCTGCAGTCTTACTTGATTTCCTGATTCTGTCTTGTGTCTTTGGCATATACTGAGCAGCTGTGACTTGGATCCTTCCCACAAGTGGTAGCAGACAAAAGTAGGTTCCTGGATCCAAGAGAATGTTTCATCTCCTTCACCAGGGACATAGGCACCTCTTTCTTCCAGCCTAGAAGCAGCAGATCATTGCCTATGTTTTAGAGGTTAGAGGATTTCTTGCCATCCCCCTAGTGCTGAAGGCTTCTGTTGTGTAAGAAGGGTCAGGAAATGGGTGAGTTTTTGTGCCCAGGAGGGACCCTTTGCAGTCTCTACCTGCCCTCAGGGAAGCCTATGGAAAAAGGGGCACCGAGTGAGAACAGGCTACATTGTGTTTGGGGTCCTCAGGTTTCTGACTTGTCATGATAGCACATTCTGCCTTTAATTACTCTTTAATGTCTTGGCTGTTTTCTTGACTCACTTTTGTATACTATGTCTTTTCCCTGTGATTGGCCACAGATGGAACAGTCTCTGTGTCCTGTCTACCCTCACAGGGTTTGGAGCTCTTTACAGTTCAGTTTATTTGGTTACTTTGTGATCTCACTTCTCTGATAATCTCTAGAAAAGTTTTGATTTTTGCAGGTTATCAGGCTGTGTTTCATTTTAGCATGAGATTAATGTTCTCCTATGCTTTCTACAGGGTAAATCAGAAGGAAAGTCCCCTCCTCTGTTTAAAATCAGTTTAATAACCAGTGGGGAGAAGGGTGCGGGAGGGGCAAAGAGGAGTAAGTGATTAAGAGGCACCAACTACTACATATAAAATAAGCTACAAGGGTATACTGTACAACACAGAGGATATAGCCAATATTTTATGATACAGTTAAATAAAGGGTAACCTATAAAAATATCAAGTCACTGTATTGTACACCTGAAACTAACATTGTAAATCAGTTTTAAAAATCAGTTATGTTTCTGTGTTAGATTTTATCTTTGGATACAGCAGAGTCAGGATAGAACATATATATAAATAGTGTATTCTAGGCATGTGAAATCATTATGTTATCAAATAGTTGGTGCTCTTCTGGTAAATACTCTAAATTTGTTGAATGAAAACTTAAGAAGAATGGAATTCACCATTCAGTATTGGTCCCTGTTCCCATATCTGATTAAGAAATAGGAAGACACTTGTGGTATATTTTGCTTTGAGTCATTATTCAACATGATTACCTTGTCCTTTTTACCAGGTGGTTGACCAGATTGATACCCTGACCTCTGACCTACAGCTGGAGGATGAGATGACTGACAGCTCCAAAACGGACACCCTGAATAGTAGCTCAAGCGGGACAACAGCCTCCAGCATAGAGAAGATCAAAGTGCAGGCCAATGCCCCCCTCATTAAGCCCCCAGCCCACCCATCTGCTATCCTCACGGTCCTGAGAAAGCCAAACCCTCCAGCGCCTCCTCCACGGTTGACACCCGTGAAGTGTGAAGACCCCCAGCGAGTGGTGCCCACTGTCAATCCGGTAAAGACCAATGGCACCCTTCTGCGAAATGGAGGCTTCCCTGGGGCACCAACCAAAATCCCCAACGGAGACATCTACTGCAAACCCAGCAGTCACTTGGACAAGGCTCCCGGGCAGCCTCTGATGCACAGACCCGAAAAAGACAGGTGCCCCCAAGCTGGGCCTCGGGAGCGAGTAAGGTTTAATGAAAAAGTCCAGTACCATGGCTACTGTCCTGACTGTGACACCAGGTATCACGTAAAGAACAGGGAGGTCCACTTACACAGTGAACCCGTCCACCCACCAGGAAAGCTTCCTCCCCAAGGCCCTACCCACCCACTTCCCCCTCATCTCCCTCCTTTTCCACTAGAAAATGGGGGGCTGGGAATAAGCCACAGTAACAGCTTCCCCCCCCTCAGACCTGCAACTGTGCCTCCTCCCACTGCACCAAAACCACAGAAGACGATCTTGAGGAAGTCCACCACTACAACAGTGTGATGTATGCCATTTAAAAGCTTTTTTTTGGGTTTTTTTTTGTGTTTTTTTTTAATTTTTCTATATTATAAACATAAAATAATAAGTAATGAGCACTTTCTACTCAAGCAATAAAAAGCCCAAATATATTTATCCTGCATTCAGCAGAGTGACATAAAAATCACCTGGTAAGTATGCAGTACGTTGTTTATATCCTGAGTATTCATTGTTTAAAAAGTTACATGATCAGAAACCACAGAATAATGAAAAAAACTGAATATATCATTGTTTTCAGTTAACCCATTACAAACTGTAGTTTTCAAAGATTTTGATTTACTATAAGAGATGGGATTAGATTCATTTTATTCATGCCTGACTCATCTATGCATTAATAACATGCCATACTCTTAACTTCAATGTCATGCTTTTTAATAAGAAATTTTAATACTGAAGGACTATTTTATTATTTTTTTCTAAAGATGTTTGTCACTAGTTTTGCATAATTAAATGCTGAGGGTGATACAAGAAGGTTTATTTTCCATGCTATACAATTATGATCCTATGTTCACCTATATATGTAATGAAAGATTTGGTCTGTGAAAATATATGTCAATAAACAATGGTAAATAATGACAAAATCAAATGTTCCTCGGAAGTAAAATGAAGCAGTTGTTCACTCAATCCTATGGTAATTTACATCAAAATGGATAGCAACTCTGACAGAGTTTGGAGATCACTGTGAGTATAAGTCAGAATGTTTCAAATTAAATGTCATAATCCAGGTACTAAATAGGACTGTACACATTTTCATATGATGTGCTTCCGTTTTGGTACCTCAAGGATGATCTAGTGCATGCCAGCCCTTGAAGGTCCCCCTCACTCTCAGCATGCCTCCCGGACGCTCCATTAGCCAGCTCACTGAAGCAGTGGGATGACTCACCTCCTGCATCAACAAGCTCTCTGCCTCCCTGAGGGAGTCCCTCATTTATAGGAGAATCATACGGGAAAATACAGATGTTTCCGGAACAGGATGTTTTTAGCATTCGCCTTAAGCTGATTCCCCTCAGAGGTGAAATATGCCAGGGTTCTTTGTTATTCTATAGAAGGGAGAGAGGAAATCCTTTCCTTCTAATATCCAATAAATGTGCTTCTCTTTAATTTGTCAGCTTAGGTGATACTTACCCAATTCTTAACTACCATGATTGGGACTGATAGTGTGATTTGCCCTGGAGTGAGAAATGGGTTTACTCCCTTAGAATCGTGATGAAAGGTAAGTGCCTGAGCAAAATGTGTCCATAAAGTGGCAGGAATAGAGGGAGTCATCTTTGGTGGAGATTTGATTATTATGCAACTTAAAAAAGAATACTGTAATACTTTTGAATATCTCGGTTTTGATCTCAAAACTTTAATTTTTGCTGCTGCAGAGAGGTACTCTTCAATCATATTTCTTTGTTGCCTTTTTCAAGTTATATCATAATAATTTGGAATACTATTTTTGGACAACTTCCTATTTAAAGGGATCATATATTTTAAGCATAATTCCCTAAAGAAAATAAGTTTATTTTTTAAAGGGACCATGAAATAAGGGGAAAAAATAGAGATATCATGTTGAAAATTTACTCTGCATGATTTTTGTTGTGTGTGTGTTGGACATGAAGATAATGCAAGCAGAATAAATCCAACTTTTCAGAAACTTACAGAACATAAGACCAATAATCAAAGACCAGAATGTAAAGTGTATTAACTATATGATCTGTATGTTTAATAAATGTGAGCCAGGTAAACAAATAATTGACTTATTGAATATCAGAATTACACATATATTTTTAATGTTCTAATGTGTTCATTTAGGCTTGTTATAAATAAACCCAGGATTTTATCACCTTTCTAGATTTAAATATTTACATCCTTTCAAATGTCCGTCTCATGTTAGGTCTTTTGATATTACAGTCATAGAAGACTTGCTCTTTTCTCTCTTCAGGCCCTCTTTCTTTCACAGCCAATTACTGTGACCTAATAATTATAGTTTGAGACTTTGAACCTTGTGATGTCTGGGAACCAACCTGGACCTCAAAATTGAGCTTACTAACAGCTGCGTATCATCCGTGGAGCAGATAACTCATTTGCAGTAAAGCAAGTTGAATAAACTGGATGATTTAATCTTGCTGGTTAAGGATCTTTGAGCCAGATGCTTAGACACAATCTCTGAGGTTCAAAGCCATCTCTCTTCCTCAAATTGTAGACAAAGCTACCTCATAAAAAATCATCTTTTTATGTTTGATTAGTGACATATGCCAAAACCACAACTCCTGTTTTTATTTAACACATTTATAAGTTATTGCCTGTAAACCTAGGTTCAGCCCCAGCATTAAGACAGTTACAGTTGTTGACCTTCTTCTCTTACTACAGTCTATCACTTAGTCAGCATTAAATGGTAGATTACAGCAAGTGTTGGACATTCTTTTTAGTTTTTTGTTCCATATGTTCCTTTTTATTTTTTTTCCACTAATGTATAGACTATATTGGGCCAATAGGGGTTTTTTTGCCCAATAATTTTGTAACATTCACTGGAACTTAGTCATGCCTCTAAATATATGTAAACTCATAAAACATGGAAAGTAATTAACATAGAGTGTCATAATATTTGCCTGGAAATTTGCAATTAAAGTGTCATAAGTGGCAATGTAGTTTTTGTAATCAGCCAACTCTTGCTTTTGAAATTTAAATTCTGAAATGCAAGTTCTGTACATCATTTATTAAATCATCATAAAACATGGTCTATATTTTTTCTTCCTGAATATACCAAAGCAGGATTTTTTTTTTCCAAATCTTTAAGGGCATGGTCTTTTTTCACATCATGATTTTAACTCATTTATTCACACATGGAGTAGTATACCAAAAAGCTGACCTCCATACTCCTTTGGAAGATACTGTCTCTACAAAATGTAAAGTGGTAGTGCTGCTTATGACCACATCTCTTTATAGTGAAAGGTAGAACATATGGCTCAAAAAACTATATCCATTAATTAAATTGGAATAAGAAAAGTAGGCAGAGGCTGAGGTGGTGAGATGGTTAGATAGCATCACTGACTCACTGGACATGAATGTGAGCAAACTCTGGGACACGGTGACAGACAGGAAAGCCTGGCATGCTGCAGTCCATGCACACACAGCTTAGCAACTGAACAACAACAAGGAAAAATTTTGTCTTGTTAGTTTAAACACAGATGGTCCCATTTTAGTGATGAGAGGTTATTGTATCTCCACTGCTAAATGGTGAAAAGAAAAGAAAGTTGACCAAAGTTCTCTTCCATCTCTCAGTAGTTATAGGAGTTATAAAAGGAAATAAAACTGATTTTTTTAGGCCATGCTTAAGCTAAACATAAAATACCTGCTAAAAAATACAGGACATGGAAGAAAAGAAATTCCCTACTCTTCAGTCTGATTATATTCATACCTCCTCTTATTAGTTTAATAATAGTCTATGAAAAAAAAATGTCTGCTATTAACTGAAGTGATTTAATTAACCTGAAAAATCTTGTGTTTGAATCATGCCTGCATCTGACTGCTTAATGAATAAAGGAATAAGGCACTGTATATTATTTGGCTTTCTTTAGACAAATCAGTAGTTCCTTTTAACATCACCAAGAACAGCAGCTACACAGTCTCTGAAACTCTGCAGGGCGTTTTATCTGCATGTTCTAATTATAGTTCTTGGATGCTTCGTGAAGAAAAGCTGAGTAGTTCCACATGTAATTGCTCTGGGAATGATGTAATCAAGTCTTGAGTCACCACCTTGACTGAATTTTTTCCCATGGAATATAGGCAATAACGCAATGTCTTGCATTTGTCCTGGTTCGGGTTTCTTTCCCCAGTTTCTCTGGTCTTTCCCTAGTTTCACATGCTGTAATGTACACTCATATTTATAGCAAAAGATTGCATTGTTATGCATGTGTACCTAGTGATGTTTTCTAAGTGAGGAAATGCTTTGTGAGCAATAAAATTCCATATCACATAATCAAGTAAAGTACACAGAATCTGACGTTTACTAGACACTGGTGCAAAATCACAGACATTTTTTGAGCCCATATGGAACTGTGACACTGTATTCAAATTTTAGACTAAACCTTTCACGATTTTAGAATTGTGTAAGTCGTCTGATTCTGAAATAATGATAGATGTGATACTTCCATTTGGGCAAGCAGCAGTGTTGAACATAAAACTGCATTGTTGTTGTTTAGTCTCTAAGTCATGTCTGACTCTTTTGCGACCCCATGGACTGTAGCTGACCATACTCTATCCACAGAATTTCCCAGGCAAGAATATTGGAGTGGGTTGCCATTTCCTTCTCCAGAAGGTCTTCCTGACCCAGGGATCAAGCTTGCATCTCCTGCATTGGCAGGCGGATTTTTTACCACTAAGCCACCCAGGGTAGCCCATAAAACTACATTAGCTGCATTTTAGTGGAGCATCCCTTATGAAGGGTGTTATTTCATTGGAAGCACTTGGATTTATCAATCTGGTCTTTTTGGATAAATCTAGAGTGGGACATAAAGAAGCTCTGCAAACAATATTCTCTTTAAAACATAGTTAGATCAGCCTGGGATACAGTACTATGTGAAGACCAAGCAAAATACATAGGAAACTTTGCTTATGACTTATGAATTCCACGCTGATCAAAGATGGGTAAACTAATATTTTTAATGTTTTCTGAAACTTTACATGCAGTAGTAGTTTTTTCTACCTCTCATATGAATGTATAAAATAGAAATTATTATCCTGATTTAAAGTGAAGAAATCCAAGACCCCAGTTTCAGTGCTTTGCCAAAACTGACCCCTTAGTAAATGACTGGCTGGCATTTTGTTAATAGTACCATCAGGACTTCCATGTTTTTTTCCCCACAATATCAGCATTTAATTGTGTTCTTTAGAGCCCTGAAATTTTCCATTTTTTCCTTTGTTCTGAGGAGTTATTTTGACTCTTGAAAGGGGATGTCTAATATTATTTTGACATTCCTAATATGTTTGATCTTTGCAGAATGTGAAAGGGATTTCAGGCAATTTCCCTACCATCAAAAATGAATGAGCTGTTGAATAATTCAAGCTTCATTTTCTCACGTGTTATACCAGAGGCATTACCTTTCTGGTTTTTTATCTTAAGTTCAAAGGCTGTCTATTATTCTGGATTATTTTTCCCCTAACAAGTTCTGATTTCATAGTATTAATACCATTTGACACTACCTGTGTCACTTCCATTACTGGTATTTCATTTAGGAGTTTCATCTGTTTAATATTGACCCTGACAGCTGATAGATCCACAGAGTGGATTTGTCTAAAGAACCAGTGCATTAGAGCTCTAATAAAAGCATTTCCATCCTTTTGTTATTAGACTATAGATAGGTTTTTTCAACTATTTGGTGATGTAGTTGTCAATTATCCTAACCACCAAGGGGAATTTGGGGTCAGCTAAATAAAACACTGTGTGCCCTTGGGTAGGTTAGAGTTGATGTTGACAATACATGATATCTAGCCCTTATCAATGGCTTGCCTGGTGTCATTCTCCTGTGTGTTTTTGTGTTATTTTTTGCTCACAGTATCATTTTTCCCCCCTAAAAATGCAGTGTCTTAGCCGCTGTATTATTATCTACATTGTACAAATGAGGAAACTGTGTCACTGCTGTATAAGGTCATAGAGCCAGGCGGTGGTCACAGCAGGACTGTAAGGCAGGAGGTCAGCTTCCACAGCCCGCGTTGTTCACCCCCTCTCAGGACTGCTCAAAGCACAGCCCCTGCATTGTGCACGGGTCATCTATAAAGCTTACAGACATTTAAGTGAAACTTACTTGAAGGATGCTGGCAGATAGTGAAAACATAAGCCAAGATAGACTAGCACATGCTGTGGTAGCAAACAGCTAGTATCACAGAAGCATTGTGTTGTTTCTCGTTTACTCCAAGTTTACCCTGAGTCCCTCAGACTCTCCAGGGCAAGTCTACCTCAGGTGGTCATTCAGTGATCTGGGCTGGGCTGAGTGTGTCTCCAGCACCTGGCCATGCGTCCTCTTCCAAAATCACCACAACAGAAGGAGAGGAGACTGGAGAATCTTAGCTGTCTTTTTTCCTCAGTCCTTGTTTGTGTCATTGGCCAAAACTAGTCATGTAGCCCTTTCTGTCATCCCCATGTCCTCAAGAAAGGAAAGGATATCCACATATTGGTGAGTACCAGTCAGGTCAACCATGGTTTCCAAAGGAGTAATGTTTTGGCATGTGTATAATGCAAATATATTACAGACCTCCTTTTCTTTCCTTTTCATATTGCTTGACATTTGTTTAATCTCACCATAAGTTACAATGCCATGTCAGTTTAAACAAAGAAGGAGAGAAAAGACGTGACTCTAACAGCAGCCTTGCTAAAAATTTAGTGGAGGGAATTGACAGCATTTATGAAGATGGCAGGTAGATTTTATCTCAACTTTAGCTACCATAGTTGAATTCTGAGATTATTCACCAACATACATCTTTTATTTAAGCATTTGAGGAGTGCAATTTTTGAATGAAGAATTTTTCAGTAAATTAGGATACTATATGAATAGCTATCCTCATAATGATAGATCAACCTTTGACAACTTATTTACCCCAACTAGTAAAAAAAAATGACATTCTACTACAGAACTTTGTCATAGATAATGTAGCTTATGTCATGTTTATAATGTTAATTTATAGGATAAAAGTGTAAATTTGAAACCAGAAGATCTGGATTTGAAGTTCAGTTTTCCCATTTCCCATGTGTTCTTGGTCAAATTACTTAACTATGTCTGAAGCTTGCTTTCAAATGAGAATTAACAGTGTTATTTTCTACCTAATAGGCAACCCACTTTAGTATTCTTGCCTGGAGAATTCCATGGACAGAGGAGCCTGGTGGGCTACAGTCCATAGGGTCTCAGAGTCGGACATGACTAAGCAACTAAGCACAGCACAGAGCTCTTGGGTCACTATCCTCTTCCCTGTGTGTACTCGGGGTTCACCCAGTCCTCCTTGACAAAGTAAGAGGCAAGAAGATTAAGATCAGCAGCAGGATGCTGCAATTTCTCATACCCCAAGTGAATGTCTATGGCATCAGAACTATAAGCTTCCGCTCTTCTTAGGCAGCAGTGCTGAGAGATAAAATGGATGAGGCAACACGGATAGGCAATTTTAGGATTCAAGAAGTCTGTAACCTTTAGCACAATTGAACAGATAAAAATCACCAAATCATTCTTTACATACATCAGAAACACATCCCAAACTCTTCCTCTAGGCTGGTGCTAAGTAAATTATGTATGGCAGCATAGCTAATTACTGTTTACTTTATGTCTTGGTTTAAATTCCATTATATTATTTGCATGGGATGAAAGTTCTGCTGACACAGAGTGAGTTACATACAAAGTTCCATCACTCTTCTGCTTTATTTGCTCAAATTCCCACTATTTTCCAGCTCATGTCTCTCTCCTGATGTGCATTTCCTCTGTCTTATTTTGCTTATACCTTCATGACGTACTTGTTCCCCAAATTGCCTGGCATCACACATATTATTTCTACCAGAGTAATACTGATAGACTAACCGTCCTCCACTAGCACCCAGTTTCCTAAGACTTTAGGAAAGTATGCATGTATGCTCAGCCATGTCCAACTCTTTGTGACCCCATGTACTATAGTCCTCCAGGCTCCTCTCTAGGCAAGAACACTGGAGTGGGTTGCCATTTCCTACTCCAGGGGATCTTCCCAACATAGGGATTGAATCTTTATCTCCTGCAACTCCTGCATTGGCAGACAGATTCCTTAATGGTGAGCCACCTGGGAAGCCCTTGTATTTCTCCTCTAGAGGATACCTTTCAACATGTTGTTATAAGGCCATAATGATTTAATAAATGTGGAAGTATTTTGCTAATAGTAAAACCTCACACAAATGTAGGTCAATTTATACTTCTTACCAAATTACCATGTTCCTTAATACTCATGGATTGATTTGTCTATGCCTAGTGTTCTTGCCTAGAGAATCCCAGGGTCGGGGGAGCCTGATGGGCTGCCATCTATGGGGTCACACAGAGTCAGACACGATTGAAATGACTTAGCAGCAGCAGTGGCAGGCCACTCCAGTACTCTCGCCTGGAAAATCCCATGAATGGAGGTGCCTGGTAGGCTGCAGTCCATGGGGTCGCGAAGAGTCAGACACGACTGAGCGAATTCACTTTCACTTTTCACTTTCACACATTGGAGAAGGAAATGGCAACCCACTCCAGTGTTCACGCCTGGAGAATCCTAGGGACAAGGGAGCCTGGTGGGCTGCCATCTATGGAGTTGCACAGAGTCGGACATGACTGAAGCGACTTAGCAGCAGCAGCAGTTTGATGCTCAGTTCAGTTCAGTTCAGTTCAGTCACTCAGTCATGTCCGACCCTTTGCAACTCCATGAATTGCAGCACGCCAAGCCTCCCTGTCCATCACCAACTCCCAGAGTTCACTCAGACTCATGTCCATCGCGTCAGTGATGCCATCCAGCCATCTCATCCTCTGTCGTCCCCTTCTCCTCCTGCCCCCAATCCCTCCCAGCATCAGAGTTTTTTCCAATGAGTCAACTCTTCGCATCAGGTGGCCAAAGTACTAGAGTTTCAGCTTCAGCATCATTCCCTCCAAAGAAATCCTAGGGCTGATCTCCTTCAGAATGGACTGGTTGGATCTCCTTGCAGTCCAAGGGACTCTCAAGAGTCTTCTCCAACACCACAGTTCAAAAGCATCAATTCTTTGGCACTCAGCTTTCTTCACAGTCCAATTCTCACATCCATACATGACTACTGGAAAAATCATAGCCTTGACTAGACGGACCTTAGTTGGCAAAGTAATGTCTCTGCTTTTCAACATGCTATCTAGGTTGGTCATAACTTTCCTTCCATGGAGTAAGCGTCTTTTAATTTCATGGCTGCAGTCACCATCTGCAGTGATTTTGAAGCCCAAAAAAATAAAGTCTAACACTGTTTCCACTGTTTTCCCATCTATTTCCCATGAAGTGATGAGACCAAATGCCAAGATCTTCGTTAAAGTAATGCTCAAAATTCTCCAAGCCAGGCTTCGGCAATACGTGAACCGTGAACCCCCAGATGTTCAAGCTGGCTTTAGAAAAGGCAGAGGAACCAGAGATCAAGTTGCCAACATGCGCTGGATCATCAAACAAGAGAGTTCTAGAAAAACATCTATTTTGCTTTATTGACTATGCCAAAGCCTTCGACTGTGTGGATCACAATAAACTGTGGAAAATTCTCAAAGAGATGGGAATACCAGACCACCTGACCTGCCTTGTGAGAAACCTATATGCAGGTCAGGAAGCAAGAGTTAGAACTGGACATGGAACAACAGACTGATTTCAAATAGGAAAAGGAGTATATCAAGGCTGTATATTGTCACCCTGCTTATTTAACTTATATGCAGAGTACATCATGAGAAACACTGGGCTGGAAGAAGCACAAGCTGGAATCAAGATTGCCGGGAGAAATATCAATAACCTGAGATATGCAGATGACACCACCCTTATGGCAGAAAGTGAAGAGGAACTTAAAAGCCTCTTGATGAAAGTGAAAGTGGAGAGTGAAAAAGTTGGCTTAAAGCTCAACATTCAGAAAACGAAGTTTGATGCTACTGATATTTTATTCATCTCATTTATAAATAATCATTTTACATAGTTTTTTAAGTTACTATTTTCAAGTAAACCTAATAATTTTCTTAGAACTCTCTTAGTTCAAATGTAGAACTCTCATTCTTGACTTACTAGATTTTGTGAATTAGAAAATGAACATGCTAGAAATTCAAGGCGACTACAATCGAGCCCAGTTTATTAAACTGTTTCGACAAGTATAGCTTAATTTTAATTATTTATGATAATATTTAATAGTACATGGGTAAATTCATTTATAATATACCAAATTAAAATCTAATACCACTAAGCCTTTATAACTCCTAAAAATGTTTGGTCAAATAAGAGATTAAATTATCAAGCTTTTGTTTAAAATAAGGAATGTCTGTGTTTGTGGTTAAAAGCATTGTCAGTGATATTAGTAAAATTTGACAAAGTATTAACTCTTAGTTTGCTTTAAAGAAGTGTACTATACTTGACTACACTGAAATGGTATGGTACCTCCCCAAAAGACTAAGAACCAAAAGTTATTTGATCACAGTGAATTATGACTTAAGTATAAGTAAATATTGCTGATAGAAGTTCAAAAACAATTATTTCCAACAATTCAAGCCACTCTTGAGGACAAAATGGAATATTTGGATTTCTTTCACTTTTGTTTTCCAAAACTTTATAGTTGTGTCAAATAATGACTATATTCTGCTTAATATTTTAAATATAGTACTGATATTGTTTTTTTTTTTAAATAGATTTATTTTTCCTGAGTGGCTTTATTATCAGTATTACAGAAAATTAGTATTAAAATAGCTCTTCTATGAAAGTTGCTCAGTCATGTCTGACTCTTTGCAACCCCATGTCCACCAGGCTCCTCTGTCCATGGGATTCTCCAGGCAAGAATAGTGGAGTGGGTAGCCATTCTCTTCTCCAGGGCATCTTCCTGACCCAGGGATTGAACTCCGGTCTCCTCCATTGCATGCAGTTTCTTTACTGTCTGAGCCACCAAGGAAGCCTAGCTCTTCTTTATGATTTCCCAGTAGATCTTCTAATTATCAAAGCTCCAATTTTCAGCTGGATTTAAGCTGGATTTGGATCCTACTTCTCCTTTGCTCCTTTTCTTTTACCCAAGTTATTTGAATTTTTTGCCAGTTTGTGTGTGTGGGTGTGGGGGTGTGTGTGGTAATGCCATACTCAGTCACACTCTCCTCAGAGCGGCTTTTATCCCCTACATTCTGTCACTACATTGTCTCCTGTTTTTCGCTCATACTCTTACCTCAGCTGCTAGACTATTCTGCAGATCAGCATCAGTGTCAGTTGAATCACTCAGTCGTGTCCAACTCTTTGCAACCCCATGAACCTCAGCACGCCAGGCATCCCTGTCCATCACCAACTCCCGGAGTTTACTCAAACTCATGTCCATTGAGCCAGTGATGCCATCCAACCATCTCAACTTCTGTCTTCCCCTTCTCCTCCTGCCTTTAATCTTTCCCAGCATCAGGGTCTTTTCAAATGAGTCAGCTCTTCACATCAGGTGGCCAAAGTATTGGAGTTTCAGCTTCAACATCAGTTCTTGCAATGAATATTCAGGACTGATTTCCTTTAGGATGGACTGGTTGGATCTCCTTGTAGTCCAAGGACTCTCAAGAGTCTTCTCCAACACCACAGTTCAAAAGCAATTCTGCAAATACCAACAGAGAAATTTTCCTTTCACTATTTCATCTCAATCCAGAAAATTTCAAGACTCAGGATAATCTGCTGTTTAAAATTCTTAAGTGTGAGCATGGCAGTTCAGTTCTAGCAAAAACCTTTCAGAGACTGCTAATCTAGGGAGCTAATTAGGGAGTAAAAGCCTTTCTGAGGCACCTAATCTGAGGGAGCTCAACACTAGTAAGACTGTTACCACCCAGTAATCAAAATGGCCAACCTCCTGGCAGGCCTTGCTGCTGCTGCTAAGTCGCTTCAGTTGTGTCCAACTCTGTGTGATCCCAGAGACGGCAGCCCACCAGGCTCCCCCGTCCCTGGGATTCTCCAGGCAAGAACACTGGAGTGGGTTGCCATTTCCTCCTCCAATGCATGAAAGTGAAAAGTGAAAGTGAAGTCGCTCAGTCGTGTCCAACTCGTAGTGGCCCCATGGACTGCAGCCCCCCAGGTTCCTCTGTCCATGGGATTTTCCAGGCAAGAGTACTGGAGTGGGCTGCCACTGCCTTCTCCCCTAGCAGGCGTTACTCAGTTCCTATTACTGTACCTTCTCCTGAGCCCAGCTTGAAATAATTTATCCTCTCTGTTTCAAGAGAGGAGCTTTTGTACATCTTGCTCGGTCGATTTCCACTATTTATCTCTATCTTTTCATTACAAATAAAATATTATAAACCCACAGTAGTAAAATGGGTACAACGCAGGTAAAAGTTAAAAAGTATAAAACTTAAAAATTCCTTTGGAAAAAATACCCAACTATTAATTAAACAAATATGAATTTCAATGCATATTATCTCTTAAATTAACAATATTATGGAAAGGCAATTATTTATTATCTACTGTCACTAAATTAACAATATTATGGAAAGGCAATTATTTATTATCTACTGTCACTAAAAAAAAAAAGGATATTAGAGTAAAAGAAGCTTAGATAATTAAGTCCAGTCTCTTCACTTAATAGGCTATAAAACAGACCTCTTAGTAGGACAAGTAAACTCATTCGAATTCATGTAGAGAACTGGTTTCCTCACTTGATATGAAATGTATTCTTGGGTATTTAAGCAGTTCCCAGTAGAAGACAGATTGCTGCATATTGATGCATGAGAAATGGGATCTTTAAGCAAGAAAATGTGAGCTAGTAATGTAAGGTTTATCACATATGCAGAAAGTGCTAGACAAAGAGAAGGAAGGGAAGTAAAAAGAAAATTGAAAATAGGTAAGCAATTAAAATCTCATATCTAAAAAGTGAGCCGAATACAATGGAATAAAGTGAAGGCTATACACTTAATATGTGAAGGTTGAGTTGTATTTTTTACTGCTTAGACTAAGTTTATGCAGCATGCGACTATTTTATTTGACATACCTTTTTGAGTTTGAAGATACACTCTACTTTGACAGCAATGTGGAAGAAAGATGTTTTCCTTCCCAGGAATGTAGATGGCTGATATGAGAAATTTGTGACCCAGGTGTGTTGTTTAAAGAGGGCTTTGTGAAAGTCAGGTGTGTCTTGTAAAAGTTCTCATGAGAATGAGGCTTTTAGTTAGGTTTATACTGTCTTTCCGGAGAAGGCAATGGCACCCCACTCCAGCACTTTTGCCTGGAAAATCCCATGGATGGAGGAGCCTGGAAGGCTGCAGTCCATGGGGTTGCTGAGGGTCGGACACGACTGAGTGACTTCACTTTCACTTTTCACTTTCATGCATTGGAAAAGGAAATGGCAACCCACTCCAGTATTCTTGCCTGGAGAATCCCAGGGCTGGGGGAGCCTGGTGGGCTGCCGTCTCTGGGGTCGCACAGAGTCGGACACGACTGAAGCGCCTTAGCAGCAGCAGCAGCACACTGTCTTTCACTGCTTGCATTTAGAATCCATCTTACCTAAGCTCTAGCAGATCACTACGCTGGTATAGTCGGGGACATCTGAGTACTCTCAGGCAGCAAGGACTACACGGCCAGACTCAGAAAAAAGAGGTAAATACTATTTGCAACTGGAATGTTTCAGATAGCATTCTCCTTAAGCCACCCTAAACTTGGCTCCACTTACTGGAGTAAATATACAAGTTGTATAAATTTTCTTCCCAGTGAGGAAATTATAATTATTATAATTATAAAAATTATAAAAATTATAATTATAATAATATTATAATTATTTTTCCATGGTTCAGTTCAGCACTTAACATCAAATTTATTTTCTAAGCCTAGAAAATTGAACCCCCATGTTTTCTGTTAGAGCACTTATTCTGTGAACTGAATCCAGAATGTTCTCTTGTGCTTGATAAAATCATTTTGATAAAGATGAGCAGTCCTCTCAATATATTTGTTGACAGAACTCATGGAGTGAACAGTCTGCTGTGAAGTGTTTTATTGATTACCATTTCCTATAGCTTTTGCCATGGCCCTTATTTAATGTATTGTGCCTTGCAATGCTTGGGGAGATTGGAATGAAATTTGAAAAGACTATTTTTGTATCTTTGGTTCAGTGTGTGTGAGAGCTTTCTTGCTGGTGGTTAAGATGTGTGACATTTACTTAGCTTAGGTTATAAAGGTTAGACCTCATAAATTTCCTAATCCATGAAATGAGGGAAGCTATACTGGATTTCTTGTAACCTATGGACTGATATAAACAGCAGCTGATACACACTAGTCCTTTAAACAACAGAGGAGTGGAATTGGAACTGGTAGTATATATTACCTTTAGGTATCTTAACTTCTTTTCTATATTGAGTTAAATACTAACAAGTCATCTGGGCTTATATAGGCAAACAGAACTGTGGAAGTTTTTGTTTTTGTTTTCAGTGTCAGAATTCAAACACAGAAACTAATATAAGAACACAGTTTCTTGCACTCCTTTCTGAACTTCCTAGGAAAATAGCTTCTTTAAAAAAAAAATGGGGGAGAGAAAACAAACACCAGTGAAGGTGGTAGAGAGGATAAAAGATGCCTATATATAGCTTCTGAGCAGACAGTGCTGTGGAAAGCAGGATTTTCACAAGTGTGGGAGACTGACTCCATTGGCTTGAGATTCTTTTTAATCTCCTTTGCTGATCTGGGGATGTTATTACAAATCAGAATAAATGCAGGATTCTTATAAAAGAGGAGTGCTAATTGTACTGAAGAAAAAACTGATGTTTTCCAGATGGAGAGATGAAGAAATCCCAGAATATATGTTCTAAAATTTCTTAGAGCTGGATGGTATAGAAAGTAGAGCACCACTGTGCTGAGGAATATTTCAGATGTCCTCTGAGTCTGTCCCTTTGCTTTTGTGCTATACCAGTGTGGATCTCAGTGCTGGCCAAATAGCAGAATCACCTGGGAAGATTTACAACATGTTCCATCCTGAACCAGTTCAATCAGAATCGCTCATAGTCAGCTCAATAGTAGACTACTTTTAAATTACCCGAGTGATTCTAGGATATCAGCATTTTAAGAACCACTGAATAATAATATACACAGAATGATACATCTGATATTTTTTATCCTAATTGCAGCAGCATGAAATCAATATGGAGTATATTTATATTTTCCTTTTCCCATATAAGCAAGAGAAGAATGTACTTAGAAATCTATATTTTAAAGGGCTTATGTGGAACACTAAAATCTTGTTTTGGTTAATGCAGCATTAAAAAGATAATCCCTGAGCTAGAGATGTATTTAAGGTCAATAGAAAGTGGGGAATGTATGTCTTCTGTGTATTACGTTGCCACTCAAAGGTTCTGTGATTTCCTGCATCATTGTTTTAAAAAGTGAAAAGTAAAACTTGATATTAAATTATGAGAGAAACCAAAAGTAGAATTGCAAACATTTTAAGAATATTGCTTAAATATCTGTAATATACAGTTCAGTTTAGTCGCTCAGTCGTGTCCGACTCTTTGCGACCCCATGAATCACAGCACGCCAGGCTTCCCTGTCTATCACCAACTCCAAGGAATCAGTAATTCTAAGTCAAATATGAATATAGAATAGTATCCTAATTTTATGACAATAATTCATTGTCATTTGGTATTCATATTTTCTGATGGTGTATTTAAGCTAAAGCATCAGATATAGTATCCTGACATTGCTAGAAATCTTACAGTTGTTATGGCCTCCCTGAAATTCTTCTTTCTACAGGTCATGTTAATTAATTATAACAAGCTCAAATATATTGTATTTTCCACATGTGCTTTAAATAAGCTTTAAGTGTCTGTATATGTCTTTTATTTTTATGCCAAAGAAGTAGAAGTCAATTTTCAAAATTTAGAAAAATAATATTCTGCATAACTGCTTCAAGATTAATTTTCTATTAATTATGTTTATTTTTCATGATTAGCTTATATCCTTCACTAAATTTAACAAACTTTAAATTTTCTTTATTCCTTTGTTTTTATGCTCTTTGGCTAAGCAAATAAAAGTTATTGTTGACATTCAGAGCATAAGCTTACAATAAGGATATATAATCATTAAAAATATTCAAATTGTATATTTATTAATATTAATACTTATAAATAATTTGCAGTGCTCTCTTCTGATCTGGTTGTAATTACTCTTAGAAATAAATACTGCCAGTTAATAAGTTGAACTGGAGCCTGTCATAAGATGATATGGATCGAAAAATGTTATAAAGCATTTCAAACAAATTATCAAATATTTCAACAGAGATCTTGGTATGTCACTGATTACTTATTCCATAACAGGAAACGCACCTTTGAAAAAGCACTTTTATTTAAAAATTCACATATTTGGTATCATTCCCCTTTAAGAGTCATGTGGCAATGTTCAGAGAAACGGAATCTAATTAAAATGGATTTTAAAATGGCTCCAAATAGTCTTCGGAGTGATTTTACTAGAGAATAAAAAGCCATTTTCATACTCATGAAAATCAAACTGATAGTGAGTGATTTGTGTTTTATTTTTCACTCAGAGAGCCTCTTGTAAAGGGGGATTTCTTTGGGTTAACTCAGATCACATTCAGACTCTCTCGGTGTTTGAGATTTTACATTTAATATTACTGTCCATGCCATCCCCATGCCTCTTGATGAGACGGCTCTCTGATATCCCTGTGCCATGATTGTATCTGTTTCTAAAGAGAAAACTTGCAGTTTGGCTTAGGGAACAAAGTATTTGCCCTCTCTGCTTGGAATTTGGTGTGAGTGGCACTGTATTTGGGCTGGAGATCTTCTGGATCCTCTGGCCAAGAGGCAGCTGTCAAAAAGCCCCATCGCTGTAACAGGCACTAATGTGCAGATCAGCTCAGCAGATGCCAGGAATATAACTTGCTGTTTGATTCCTTGAATCTGTTCTTATATAAAAAACAAAAGTTGCTTAACAGCTGTGTCATACCCATATACCTTATCTTTTGAGGGTAAAAAGGCATTTGGGGTTTTCAGGGATCTCTGTTCTGAGAAGAATTGTGTGCTTGGAAAGAGAGGGAGATAGAGAAAAAAGTAATATTTACTGAACAACCATTATTAGTTATTTGCGTATTTTATTTCTGTAATATTTTATTTCATAAGAGAGAGACGGATGGAATTCAACCATCTATGGCAAAACATCAATAAATCTGGTTGGCTCTTAAATTGTTTTCTATAACCCTATGTATGACCCTTTTTTTAATTAAAAAGAAAACAGTGATTCAAAGTAATTTAAAAATTATGCAACAGAGGATGAGATGGTTGGATAGCATCACCAACTCAATAGACAAGAGTTTAACCAAACTCTAGGAAATAGGGAAGGACAGGGAAGCCTGGAGCCCTGCCTACAGTTGAGTCAAGCTGAGCAGAATGTGAAAACTGTCTTGATCCCCTTTAGGAGAGATGGTTATTCCCTTGTTACTGAGACCCCGAGACTTGGAAGGTTACCCGAGGTTTCCCAGCTATTACGTTAGAGAGTTGTGTTTGTGTGTGTGTGTTCAGTGGTGTACAACTTTTTGCAGTCCCATGGACTGTAGCCTGCCAGACTCCTCTGTCCATGGGATTTCCCAGGCAAGACTATTGGAATGGGTTGCCGTTTCCTCCTCCAGGGAATCTTACCGACCCAGGGATCAAACCCGCGTCTCCTGTGGCTCCTGCATTGGCAGGCAGGTTTTTTACCTGAGACAGAGTTGTGACTTCACCATAATTCTGATCTGTTTCAAGACCTATGAACCTCCCAGTATACTGCAACCTTGTGAAAATCCCAGGCAAGAGGACAACCCTGGCTGCCTAAGAAGTTTCAAAGAGTGAGTTCTTATTTTCCTAAAACTCTCCAGCAACTTTAAGGAAAGGATTATCCTAGCAAAGTTGTATTCGCTTGAAACTATTGTATGCCACATGTTCGATAGTTTCAAACAATCTGAATATTTTATTGACTTAAAAACAGATGCAGCTTTAGGGAAAGAGCCATTTAATCTGCTTGCCTGCTATGTTCCTTATTTCTAATAAAGGCTCCTTACAGGCTGCAAATGATTCTCTTAGGATATTTGTGAAACAGCTGCAGGAAATTTCCATTTTTCCATCAGATGAAAATCGTTTGTTTGTAGTACTTATGAGTTACTGCACCATTTTTGATAAAGGAAAGAAGAAAAGGAAAGTTAAAGGAAATAACTTGTTATTAATAAATGGAGTTTTTTTTTTCTCTGAGTAATATCTTGAGAGAAACAAAGTATGAAAAGCTGTCAGGGGCAATTCTGTTGCATATCAGAATTAGATATAACTGTGGCATCACTATGCATAGATTCTTACCATAGGCTATAAACCGATGGGCCAGGGAGACTCAAGTTACCTATTGGTTACTGATCAGTTTTTAGCTTCTAAGAATGGGAGGAAGTGTGTTTGTCTTCACAGAATCAGCATCTATGAAAATGTTTAATATTTTTTTCACCTTAATGATTTTAGTCTTGATTTTAAAAAAAAAATTATCAATGACAACCATCTATTTTGGGGGCATTTCTGATGCCAGTAAAGACACCTCTTATCCTCAGCAAAATCTCTTCTTGAATTTAGTAACTACCAGGATTAATCCTTCATCTTTCCCAGTGAGGCATTTACTATAAGAAATGTGGTCAATGTTGACAATGTTGTCCATTGCTTGCTTTTAATCTTAGGATGTTTGAAAGACAAAAGACTTTTTTTTTGTTTTTGTTTTAGATAATGAGTGTATCAAAAGCTATAAAATTCCAACCAGTGTTCTAGTCATGTCTATAATTTATTTCAAATTTTCAACAGAATGGTTGAAAACACCCATCTTTTCTTCTGTCAGAAGGGTCATTTTCTTTTACAACAGCACTTAAGAGCTCCTAGTTAGATTTTAATTGTCAGGAAATGATTTCCTTAGGATACTTGAAATGAAATGTTCTTAGAACTTCCTTACTTGACTATGCCAGTATTCTAATAAACCTCAGATAGGAAAAGCTAAAAATGCTGTTATTATTATTGAGGAAATAAAATGGATAGGGTAAAGCAGACACTCATGATTTTATGAGGTACAAGGAGCCATTTTCAAGTACTGTAAACAGCAGGAGACATTATTATTGGTTGTATTAAACATATCTATTTCAGAAGGACATGAGAATTAAACTAAATGTACATGCATAGCTTCAGATTTTTAAGAGTTTGGGAAAATAGAAAACAGAATTAAAGAAGGCACATGGACATTATCAGACACATTCAGTTTAAGTTAGCATTTAGTTATAATAGTATTTTCAGGCCATTTTTGACTAGTCATCTGCAAAGAATGCCAACACTTGCAGTGAGATTTTTTTTCAGGGGAGAATTTTTATCATTATCTGTTCATATTAATTACCAGTCTTTAGCATTCCCTTCAAAAACTCTTTATAATTACATCTAATCTTGTGTGTAATAAGCTCTACTTGTAGAAATTTATACTGAAAATAAATAATCTTTATTAATTCACAAAATTCAAATAAAACCATGTGATCTTAGTTTGATATCTCAAAAACAGGACAATGGCCTGATTTCAACAGCACTGGCTTTAGTGATGGTTTATTTTCAGATTCACAGTGGTTTGTTACAAGTTGACGTACTTAACAATTTTGAATTTATAAAATGTTTGTCCCTCTAGAAACAAATAACAAGTAATATCCCAGCTGTCTTGAAACAAGGATACTCTTGCTCTTTTGATAGTGGAATTTTTCCAATCTTTATTTTGGAAGGAAGATTTACAATTTGTATTTCCTTGTACAGCTTTATTCTTTCAGGCATTTGCCCCAAATAGACTCGAGAATTTCAGAATTTTCAGGAAGAATAAAGTTTATAAAAATAGCAGACTACACCGATGAATTGTAGAGGAGATAGCGCACTGGAATATCTCTTAACTGGAATATATCTCAATTTAATCCTTACTAGCCTACTGCTGCTGCTAAGTCATTTCAGTCGTGTCTGGCTCTGTGTGACCTCCTAGACGGCAGCCCACCGATCCCTGGGATTCTCCAGGCAAGAACACTGGAGTGAGTTCTCCGCCTTACTAGCCTATATGCCTCCAAATTCCAAGTAGTTGTGATCTATGTTGAAGAAGTTGGGACTAGAGGAAGACCTAAAGATGAGGATTTCTGCTAGCCCTCAGTTGTTAAGCAAGACTCAGTATCACTGTGACTCTAGAAGGCACAGACAGAAATGTTTTAGAATTCAGAGATTATTTGGGCCAAATTCTCCATTAAACATGCAGAACTGAAACCAGAACCCTTGGCTTCTTAAGTACGTTTTTCTTCAATATTCTTCATTTATCTTCAATATTCTTCATTTGTCTTCAATATTCTTCATTTGTCTTCAATTTTTTTTTCAATAAGTATGTTTTATTTCATTATTAGAAAGTAAGGCATAAATGAGATTTGCTGTGACATGTGTTGGAGGGTCAACATCAGGATAAGTATAGAAGTGATTCAAGTGTAATCACTGGAGCCTCAACACAAAGTGAAGGCAATTTCCTTCTCTTATTTCTCAGCTTGTCAATGGGTAACTAGATAGGAAGTCATAGACTCGGTTGTAATCAGAGTACAGGCTGATTATGTAAAAGAAGTTGGGTGTTTGTCTATGAGAAAGACAATAAGGAGTGGTGAGCAGGGCCCTTGAATACTCTCAGACTGAAGACACCCTTACCATCAGAGATCTTTCCTGCATGACATTACACATAGTAAAATATTCCCACATCCTACATTAGATGGAATTTTCCATTAAAGTTTGGATATTTAGAATTTCTTTTAGAAATTATTTGGCAGCCATTAACCATTTTGGTTGACAGTTGACTATAATGATTTCATAATCATATAAACTACATAATCAGAAATACATATGAATTCTTGCCAAAGGAGAAAATTGTTTTCAAATGTAGTAAATTTTACCTATGTACTAAGTTAATATAACTGAATTTACCATAGTGGTACATTTTATAAGTATATAATTAAATGTATTGACTTTATTTTGCAAGGGTCTTTTTTTAAAAATTATAATTTTGGAGAAATTAAGGGAGTCTCAAAATTGTTGTCAGTTACTGAGAATCTCATAGGCCCTCATTACTCTGCCCATATATCCAGTGGGAAAAAAATTACTTATAATGTGGGCATGTGACCAGCAGCAAAGCATATGAACTTCCTAAATGCATTTACATTAGAAGTATTTTAAAAT
Source organism: Capra hircus (assembly GCF_001704415.2). Lineage (NCBI taxonomy): Eukaryota > Metazoa > Chordata > Mammalia > Artiodactyla > Bovidae > Capra > Capra hircus. The sequence goes on from NC_030814.1 coordinate 77,473,321, forward strand.
ACTCAGCTAGGTAAGCTGCCCTACCATATGCATAGTAGCTCATGAGAGGAGTAGGTATGCTCTTCCCATTATGACTACAGGTGAATTCCTAGCATGTATTATTGCAATTTTAGTTTTCTATTGGTGTTGTAACATATTACCCCAAATAGTAACTTAAAACCACCTAAATGTATTATCATTCTAGAGGGCAGAAGTCTGCAGTCATTTTCACTGGACTAAAATAAGTCAGCAGGGATATGTTTCATTCTGGAGACTCTAGAGAATTCTCCAGACTTTTTCAGCTTATAGAGTTAGCCTCCATTCCTTCTCTCATGGCCCTTTTCCATCTTGAAAGCCAGGAAGGGCCTGCTGAGTTTTTCTTACTTGGTGTTATTTTAATACTGGCTCTTCTATCTCCCTTTTGCATGTTTCATGAACTCTTTTGATTATATTAGGCCCACATGGATAATAATGATTTTCCATATTGAGGTCAGTTAATCACCAACTTTTATGTAATTTGCAATCTTTATTTCCCTTTTCTATGTAACCTGACATATTCATTGATTCTTAAATTAGGACATAGACATCTTTGGAGAGCCATTATTCTGCCTGTCACAACTACAATTATTGTGCTCATTTACTTGTTTTCCTTTCCACTGAAATATAAAAACATTGATAGTATATAAATGGCAGTTCAGAATATTAAAAAAAAAACTTTGAACTTTTTAACTTGAAATTTATATGATGAAGCCATCAATATTACAGATTAAAAATCTGAGTTAAAAAGTCGGTAAGTTACTTGCTCAGGTTCCCTCAGCTCCATAGTGGGTTAGAACCTAGCACTTCTTGTCAGTAATTTTCTCTCTCTCATAAAACTGTCTATTTGTAATGCACCCCCTTTTTCACATGCAGTATAATTTTGAGATTAATAGTTGGTTGAATTCATAGGATATAGGTCCAATGAAAGTTAAACTTGTAGAATTTCAATATATACAACTACACTTAATAAGTATGACTATCGTTAGAGTGATATAAAAGCTTTTGAATATACCTTGACTTCAATAAGTAATCTTTTTCTAAACTGTTCTCCTATATCAAAGCCTAGGTTATATAAAAAACTGCTCTTCAGCCAAAATTTTAATATATTTCCTAGATTCATGAACCGTACTAGTGCCCAAGGGCTTGGTTTATGTTACTGGTATATTATGATTCAAAAACGATTTTTAAAAAACCAATTCTCTGACTTAATGTCTTATTTTGTTCAGGTAATCAATTTCTTCTTTGTGTTACATATGTCTATTAAAACAGATAGCATATTAAGTTCATGAAAAGGAGTGTCCATGGAAGTAAATGGCATGAGTTATTATTATAGTCAATGATTAATGTCAAGCAACTTGTTAGAATTTTTATTAAAATCAAATATAGAAGTACAGACTGTAAAATATGTAATTGGAAATAATTGAGTTTTCTGAAAAAGTGTTATGATAAGAATTACGTTTTGCCAGAAGTGACTTGAGTTATGGAGTATAGAAGTTAAATTGATTTCCTAAGTCTGATCTGTAAGCAGCAACCTTGTTAAATTTTGAATTCTACATGTTCTGCCTTTAAAAATAAATTATAGGACTTTATTATGACTGGCACAAGGCACTGTGGAAGCTGTTTTGGTTTTAGTACTTCATGTTTATATCCTTTGAAATTCAATGAAAAATAAACACCCACACACACATATTTATGACAAAAAATTGAGTAATTAGCAAGCTGTAAATAACATGTCCTAGATGCATTCAGAAGCTAAAAGTAAGTGAAAATATTCTTAGGTATGGTAATATTTCATATACTATTTAATATGATTTCCATTTAGAAGTATTATATAGTAACCAACACTTAATCACCTTGAGGTTCAGTTTGATTTCTGAGCCAATACAATATCATTTTGTGTTATGTTCTTCTTACCATGTTAAAAATCAAAACAGAGCAAAAGCAGATGAAAACAGTGGTGGTATGTATGAAAAGCAAAATAAAATGCTTGTTGTTTTTCCTTTTATTATTATTCTGTGGCTATTCCAGAAAATGAACTGTTTTTGAGGTTGGCACCAATACTTCTTACCTGCCTATCACAGATTTTAAACACAAAAAGAAAAAGTGGAAGAGCCTGGTAAGAAAGCATCTCCAGAAATATTCAAACATGGAGAAATATTGATCACAAACGGGACGTCTTCTCAGTCGTCATCTTCTCCTATGACATTTATTCAACAAACTTGCATCAGGCTTCTTCTTTGTTCACTTCCTTTCCAAATCTTTCCCCTTCCTTGACTTTGTGGCCAGCAGAGATTTGTCTTCCCACCTATATGACTGGTCCTCTCAGAAGGCATCACCAACTTCCCGCTGTTCTTTGAATCTAAATGAATCCCACCATTTTTTTCTTTAACTCTCATTACATTTTTGTATATTTCCATTACAACCACCAGTCACCCACTGAGCATAGCACTTCCTCACAGTATTTATGTTGTGTTCTTTCTTCCTCTCCTAACTGCATCATCAATTACCACTCCTTGAAGACAAAACTACCTGTGTTCTGCCTGTATCAGCGGAGCTGGCTTAATTCCTGGGATGAATGTAAGGCTGAATACCTAGTTGTGGATGGATATGTAAAATGAGTGAGTGAGTGAGTGAGTGAATGAATTGTGATTCCTGAGAATTTTCTCTGCACCAGGTAATGTGCTGAGAGCTGAACGTGAGGGAGATGAACATGGCTCATTTCATCACTGCGCTTACAGCCTGACAATACTTTCTATAATGGCTTCACCCTTCCTCGACAATTATTTTGAACTTAAAGTATTATAGTTTGGTGAAGAACATCTGACTAAAGTTTTTCTTCACTAATAATTTCAAACATCTTTTCTGTTGTACAGTCATTAGGTCAAAGATATGAACACTTTAAGCTGTAACTCTTTCTTGTCTCCTTCACTTTTTGGGAAATAAGGGAGTTGTAACTATTGGGTTATGCTTGTTTATATTTTTAGCCAGAGGGAAAATTTTTTTTAAGATTTCCTAGAACTTCCTTTATATTTTGAAAAAAGAAAAAAATGTAAAGGGGATATTGTAGTTGTGTATAGTTTACGTCTGGTTTAATCTTTCTATCTGGGTTTTGCTATAGTTATCTTTGATCATTTATTCTTGAAAACTTCTGAGGGAATGCATGGGTGACCTGACAAAAATAATGATTTGATTAATAAACTCATGGGGATAGATCAGCATAGAAAGCACAAAGCTGTTTCTTACACGTGTGTAGTTTCAGCTTTCTGCTCAGTCACGGGCTGCAAACAAGATTGCAATGATGTGTGGCACATATGCAGTCTCTTTCTTCTTGCCTAGAAAGATGATGGCATTTGACTTGAAAAGGGCCTGGTATAAGCAATGTTTGATGTTTTCTTGGTATAATATCCTCCCGCATCTGAAGTTCTCCATGACTCTGGGCTTCTCATTTGAAAAATGAACCATACTATTTAGAGTCAAGAGAGTATTCATTAAAGTTGAATATCAGGAAGGAAAATTTATAACAACTTATAACATTTTATCATTTAATACACAAATCAAGATGGAAATTCTAAGTGGGATTTGCTTTTTACATTTAATCTGTAACTTACATTCATTACTACAAATTTGAAGTGATAGAAATTGAATATTTTGCTTATTTCCTTCCATAGTCTAGAATTCTTATTAAGACAAAAGATAAATGCCTTGTGGATTCAACTCATCATCTCTGTAATACATTGCACTTGATAGAACTTTGATTATTGGAAGTTCATATTGCTGGTGATATTTCAGAAATCTTATAAAGTAGCTCTGATGCAAAAGATAAGATTTTTGCTAAATTCTTCTAGTCTGATATTCACATTCTGATTGAAACTATAGTCTATTATTCATTTAACGTATTTTGAGGCCTCAGTTCAGTTCAGTCGCTCAGTCATGTCCGACTCTTTGCGACCCCATGAATCGCAGCACACCAGGCCTCCCTGTCCATCACCAACTCCCAAAGTCCACTCAGACTCGCGTGCATCAAGTCAGTGATGCCATCCAGCCATCTCATCCTCGGTTGTCCCCTTCTCCTGCCCCCAATCCCTCCCAGCATCAGAGTCTTTTCCAGTGAGTCAACTCTGCTCATGAGGTGGCCAAAGTACTGGAACTTCAGCTTTAGCATCATTCTCTCCAAAGAAATCCCAGGGTTGATCTCCTTCAGAATGGACTGGTTGGATCTCCTTGCAGTCCAAGAGACTCTTAAGAGTCTTCTCCAACAGCACAGTTCAAAAGCATCGATTCTTCTGTGCTCAGCTTTCTTTATAGTCCAACTCTCACATCCATACATGACTACTAGAAAAACCATGGTCTTGATTTTTTTTTCCAGTCTGATGTTTACATTCCAATTGAAACTATAGTCTATTATTCATTTAACATATTTTAGGGCCTAGTAAAGTGAAAAAAACTGACATTTACATAGGAGACATTGACACAAATAACAGAAAACTCCAGTCTATCAAGCTGAATTAAAAAATCATTTATCTTTCATACCAAGAAGATATATGACTCCAGGGGTGGTGATTCAGGAGCTAAATGATATAAACAAGAAACCAGTTGTTTGTCTTCTATTCTTGGTGTCTCTGGCAACCTCCCTTCATGGTTGCTAAATCATTTTTGCAGCTGCAGACCTGACATGAGGAACGATAAGTCTCCAAAGAAGGGGAGTGGTCAACTCATTCTTGATTTTTTTTTTTTAAACTTAAAAAAATCGTTTCTAGAAGCCACTTAAACTGCTGCCCCTCATTGAGCAGCATTATGTCTAACAACTATGCCTAAACTAATCACTGGTAATAGAAGAGAATTACAATGCTAAGCTACTATCCTTGGCTTATCCTGGTTCAGGAAAGATAATATCTTTCTCTGAACTACATGTTATTTATCAGTTCAGTTCAGTTCAGTCGCTTAGTCATGTCCGACTCTTTGCGACTCCATGAATTGCAGCATGCCAGGCCTCCCTGTCCATCACCAACTCCCGGAGTTCACTCAAACTCACGTCCATCGAGTCAGTGATGCCATCCAGCCATCTCATCCTCTGTCGTCCCCTTCTCCTCCTGCCCCCAATCCCTCCCAGCATCAGAGTCTTTTCCAATGAGTCAACTCTAAGCATGAGGTGGCCAAAGTACTGGAGTTTCAGCTTTAGCATCATTCCTTCCAAAGAAATCCCAGGGCTGATCTCCTTCAGAATGGACTGGTTGGATCTCCTTGCAGTCCAAGGGACCCTCAAGTGTCTTCTCCAATACCACAGTTCAAACGCATCAATTCTTCAGTGCTCAGCCTTCTTCACAGTCCAACTCTCACATCCATACATGACCACTGGAAAAACCATAGCCTTGACTAGACAGACCTTAGTCGGCAGAGTAATGTCTCTGCTTTTGAATTTACTATCTAGGTTGGTCATAACTTTTGTTCCAAGGAGTAAGCATCTTTTAATTTCATGGCTGCAGTCACCATCTGCAGTGATTTTGGAGCCCCAAAAAATAAAGTCTAACACGGTTTCCACTGTTTCCCCATCTATTTCCCATTATGGGTGCACCTAAAATACAGTCAGAACTCTGCTATCAAGGAATTATATATAAGGATTCAGCCTTTGTTAGGCAACAAATATTACCTCCACAAATATTACAAATTAAATTGGGCTATGGCCCTGAAGAATTTTACAATCTAGTGTAGGAAACTAATAGGACAGCAGAGGATTATAAACAGTACCCCCAGTACACCCTAATAGAAGCGTGTACTAGATGCTGTGGGAGTTAGGAAGAGAAGCACTGAGAAAGGCATATGATTTTAGATTGAGAGGAGAAAATGAAAATACTACAGATGGGAGGATAAGATTAGAGGATAAATATTAATGCTGTGTGTCTATGACTGCATATCAGGAACATATCAGGAAATATATTTGATGGTTTTCAATTTTTCAGTGCATCATTTTGACCAATTGTGAAAGGCATCTTAAAGATTTTCATTGTTACTTCAGTCACATTATAGTTTCAATTTAATTTTTTAATGAGATATGCTTTGGGATTCCCAGGTAGCACTAGTTGTAAAGAATCCACCTGCCTGTGCAGGAGACACAAGAGATGTGGGTTCAATTCCTGGGTCGGTAAGGTCCCCTGAAGAAGAAAATGGCAACCCACTCCAGTATTCTTGCCTGAGAAATTCCGTGGACAGAGGAGCCTGGCAGGCTACATTCCATGGAATCATAGAAGAGTCAGACAGGATTTAGGGACAGAAAACGGCAACATTATATACTTGTCTTGGATTACATATGCACAAAGTGATATCTAAAGCTTCCTTATAGCTTTAAAGTTTGTTACTTCATATCTAGTGAGTTTGATTGATCCGACTCATAAGGACAATGGTAATAGATGATCATGATGTTATATGCATGTTGGCTCCATTAATTTGACTGTATGTGATGTCATATGGATTGTAGGAAATATTTTATTCTGAGCTTATGCATTGTATATTAAACATCATTAAGCATTATACAATAAATTAAATCCATCAAGGTAATGATCAGTTTTACTGTCATAAAAATAACAAAAAAATGTGTTGTCTTTTTCAATTCTTCTATTTTAATTATAATCATGAAAGGAGAGAGAGTAGAAATGATGATATTTGGGGTTGTAGGTGATGGGAACATTTTTATGCTCATTAAATCCATTTGCAAGTAGTACTGTGATTTGAGACATGTTGTACAACAGCAACCAAAAAAGCCAGTATTGTCTCATGAAATGCATGTTCTCAGTTCTAGGTAAGACTAGGAAAAGAGCATGACAGTTATATGGGAAGTAATTTACATACTCTCAACTTTCTATTTGTGGAAACATTCTAATTGAAACTAATGACACAGATTAAATCAAATTTCTTTAAAAAATCATTTTTTCTTGATCTCTCATGTGAGGTGATGTCAGATGAGAATGGCATACCTATTTTGTAATTGATTGCAAATCCCAAAAGATTGTATAAAACTCCTGTAAAATGAAATAACTGCCATGGTTAGTCTTAATTTGGAAGACATCATGGCATATTCTAATTAAAAAGTGGAAAAACCCTGTACAAAGTTTTGTATACAGTAGAGGGTTTTATCGATTAATTGCTTACATATGGCACAAAAGTGAGAACAGTTGTTAAAGTCTTTATTTTGTTGATATTTCATTGTGCCAACTGGGGGCCAAAATAATTATTTATAGCTACAAGAAGGTGACTCTTGCCTCCTGTCTTCTAATCTACTAAACAGGGCCTCGCACCAGACTCAGAACTCTGATTTTGAGTCATTATGTGTTTTACATTTTTGCTCTTTTTTTTTTTTGCTTCCACCATTCTTCTTATCTTCATGTTTATTTTGCCATTTTCCTACCCAAATTTATAGTTTACTAGGTTACCTTTTGATCCATTATTATCTTCATCTCTTCCAAATGCAAAAAAGTAAGGTATCTTTCTTCTACATATGTAAGAAACTTAATTCTCCCAAGATTCTCACTTGCTTTAATTCATAAGAATTCAAAGAATTGTCAATATCTGTCTGATTTTTTTCTGATTTTTATCAACTTGTAGTAGAAATAGTTTTTTGAGGAATGGAGGATAATCTGTTCTCATTTCTCTTTTCCACTTTTTGGTCAAGGAGCTATCAAACAATGAAAATTTGGAAAATTAGAAATAAAGTTCCTTAATAATTGACTGTAAGTGACACAAATGTCTTTTCTGTACATATTTTTATGTTTGTTCTTCTATATTTAGGGCAAGTATTTTCCCAGAGTGTGTCTTGAACAGTTTTGTGATGGATTTTTAAATATTTTTTCCTTTATTATTCTTTTGTCTAAATGAACTGCAAGTAGATCTTTGACCTATTCTTTAAAATTTCCAGATACCCTATTCTTTGGGAAAAAGGAAGTTCCCATCACTCAGGGTACTACAGTAACCTTCAGTTGTTAATACCTCTTCTCACTCCATCATCTGCCATCTCAGGGTATAGGTAAATATCTGTGTAACTCATCTATACCAAATATACGAGGAACCTACCACACACCAGACACAGTTCTAAGATTTGAGAAAACAGCAGCAGACTAATTGATGAGATCCACCTGTCATGGAGTTTCCATTGAAAAACAAATGTATAATATAATATCTGTAGCAATAAATATTTGGGGAGAAAAGAAAACCTAAGTGACAGAGGAGCAGATCATCATTTTAGCTTGAAAAGGATTATTAGAGCAGACCACTGTGAGAAGATATTTGAACAGAGAATCAAATGAGATAAAGGAACAAGAGCTGGCAGTACTCTGGAGAGAGAGTATTGCCAATGGAAGAAATCATGTGTAAAGGGCTTGAAGTGGGAGCCAACTTGAGCTCTTTGATCAGCAGGGAGATCAGATGGCTGAAGCAGAGTGGGAAAGGGAAGGGGATGAGATCATGAAAGGATCATGACTATCTAATTAATTTTATCCTTGGTTTCATGGTGATCTCCTTGAGGGTTTCACATTTAAGTGATTTGTTTTATTCCCAAGATACAGTTCAGGTACTTCCCAAGTGGCTCAGCAGTGGTGGGAGTGGGGGGGAATCCACCTGCCAATGCAGGAGACTCAGGTTCAATCCCTGGATTGGAAAGCTCCCCTGGTGGAAGGAATGGCAACCTACTCTAGTATTCTTGCCTGGAAAATTTCATGGGCAGAGGACCCTGCCAGGTTATAGCCATGGGGTCAGACACAGTCCAAAGAGTTGAGCACAACTGAATGCCTGAGTACACACGCACACATGAACCTGGCACATACTAGGTCTTTAAGTAAATATTTGTTGGAAAAAATGATTAAGATGCAGGGATTAAGACCACTCAGATGTTTGTTCAATCAGACTAGGATGAACAAAACAGCAGAATATTCAGGGACTTCCAGCAGTTTGATGCAGCTGAAAGACGCTAAGTACCAGGAGGCACTGGAAGAAAGAAACAATAGCGAGTGGATGTCAGACCACAAGAGGGCTCTTGGTACTACCAGGAAGAGCTAGGATTCCATCCTCTAGGCAAGTGCAGAGTTGACAATAGGGTATAATATGATCAGGCTTTAATTTGGGTCAGGGGGACACAGTCTGGTGGTAATGTGAAAGATGAACTAAGGAGTGATCCGCTAAAAAAGCTGTATTAACTTGGTAGACTCCATGGTATTTCAAATATGTTACATATTTTGGGTTAAGAAGAGAAGGTAGTCCTTGAGGTTCCCAGTTTTCTGCTTCAGAACCTGATGACGGTTCTGCCACTCAGTGGCACTGGCATGGGAGCATGGAGACCAAATTCTGGGAATAGGGAACAATATTATTTATTGTTTGAATTGTTACTTGTAGGTCTAGTTGTCTGGATTTAAACAAGCAGGAAAAGAACAGTGTGTTATATCACTTCGTCATCCATTTATTCTGGTATGATGACCTGCACATGCAATTCTTCATTGTATATTAAGAATTATACGTATCAGTATCTTGTATTAAGTGCACCTTATAAGCTTGATGAAAGGAGTGGGGAAAGAACTGTGTGGTTGAAGTGGTATATAATTTCCTCTCAGTTCTCCATGGGAGTAAGCAGATTACAATGAAACGTCTTAGCATAGAGCATTCAAAGGAGTTAACTGTTATCTTTGCCATTTTGTCCATGAAACAAGATGATACAAAAATCTCCAAAATTGAGGATTTAAGGCATCGACAGATTAAAAAAAATCTTGAAAAAGAGTTTACATGTATTGCATTAATTATGATAAAAAAATCAAAACCCCAATATACTATTCTCAATTTTAAAGGTATGTAAAAAAGATCAAATATTTTTATTTTCTAAAGAAAGTAATTTTCATCAACAAACTCTACTGAAACATCAGTTGATCCCCTAGGCTAGTCTAATGTCATATAATGAGTATTTAATTGCAGTTATTCTGACTGGTTTGTCAAATAAGTCCCTTTTACTCAGGTCAAATATCTCCCTTCTGAGGAAGTTGTTTTAATGTCAGGTCATTTCTCCAAAACTGTGATGTTACTGTGCTCTATTTCACATGGCTGTGAAATGAAAACAGGGAGTCATAAAATTAAGATAGCTAATATGATAGTTTTTTAATATCATTATGTAACTAGTAACTAGCAATAACATCTGTTGTACCCAAAGCACTATATTTGTCTTTCATCCTGCAATTAAAGGGAATAGACAATACCCTTAAAATGTATCATATACGCAAAATATTGGACATTTAGTTGCCCGAGACTTCTACTGGTTCCAGCAGTTTCACAGCTTCTCAACAGTTTTAAAGTCTGACCTATATTATATCAGGCACTGTGCAGGCACTGGAGAAACAGAAACCAATTATGACACATTTGCTGCCCTTCAGAGGCTGTGCTTCAAAATTATTGTTTTAATATTTAATATGAATACTTAAGTACTTATAATTCAAAATTGTTAATATTTGTAAAAGCTAAAGATGGATATGATCACTTTATATTTATATTAATTGAGAGTTTATTCTCCAGTTAAGGAAAAAAAACTTAAATTTATGACTTTTTTGTTAATGTTTTTGGATAAACTTATTTTATATTGTCAAGAATTTTCTATGTAGAGATATAGGTCTAGATATATCTCTTCACTGATCTGTATGTGCTATTTTATTACTTAATGCCTTTTATAGCTTTGAGGAGGGAAGCTCCTTTTTAATTTTTCTCCTTTGATCAGATTTCTGTCTTGGGGAAATAGATGGGAAAGCAGTGGAAACAGTGTCAGACTTTATTTTGGGGGGCTCCAAAATCACTGCAGATGGTGATTACAGCCATGAAATTAAAAGACGCTTACTCCTTGGAAGGAAAGTCATGACCAACCTAGACTGCATTTTCAAAAGCAGAGACATTACTTTGTCAACAAAGGTCCGTCTAGTCAAGGCTATGGTTTTTCCAGTGGTCATGTATGGATGTGAGAGTTGGACTGTAAAGAAAGCTGAGTGCTGAAGAATTGATGCTTTTGAACTGTGGTGTTGGAGAAGACTCTTGAGAGTCCCTTGGACTGCAAGGAGATCCAACAGTCCATTCTAAAGGAGATCAGTCCTGACTGTTCTTTGGAAGGAATGATGCTGAAGCTGAAACTCCAGTACTTTGGCCACCTCATGCGAAGAGTTGACTCATTGGAAAAGACTCTGATGCTGGGAGGGACTGGGGGCAGCAGGAGAAGGGAATGACAGAAGATGAGATGTCTGGATGGCATCACCGACTTTATGGACATGAGTTTGAGTGAACTCCGGGAGTTGGTGATGGACAGGGAGGCCTGGCATGCTGCAATTCATGGAGTCGCAAAGAGTCGGACAGGACTGAGTGACTGAAATGAACTGAACTGAACTGAACAGAAATTTATATTTACTCATTTTATAATCAAAAATATCTTCAGACACTGTAGCCAACCACAGGCCGAGTCTCATTCCAGGCATTCTGGGAGGCCCCTTATCCCGTCCAGGCTCCCAGCAGGAGCATTCTGGGTAGCAAGCACCTTCTGTCCTTCCTATGGAATTCTGCTGGACTGTGAGTTCCTGTTCACTTCACTCCTCTGAGTGTTCAGGTCCTAAAAACTATTGAACAAAAAATGTGTTCAATGATTTTTCCCTTGAATGAATAACATCGTGATGAAACAGAGGAACTTCTGTCATCTCAGTGAGGAACCAGTGAGGAAGCCAGTGAGTTCCACCTGCAGCCTATCTATAATCTAGCCACTGAGACATGAGAGGTTAAATATGCTCTGGTAATACCAGCGTTTGGGGGTGTCTTGGGAAAGAGGGGAGGCTTATTATGCTAAACACACGTCTTGATACTTGGCACTAAATTTATTCATTTTATGTAATTAAAAGTGTCTTTTACCCAGTTCAGTACTGAATATAGTGAATAAGAGCATGCCGTGGGCTTCGTGAGATCTCTGTAGTTTTGATAATGCTTTGAATGTAAAACATAAAGAAAGTTGAGATGTAAATAGTTCTTTTTTTGCTAAACAAAAGAAGAGCAGAACAAAGAATCATCTGCTTCAGATTCAAACAGTATAGTAATTATCTGTGGGTGTCAAGAAATCACAGATGCACTTTTCCTCTTTGAGCCTTCTGTTGCCAGTGCAGCTGGAGGTGGAGGTTAGCACTGAGCTGTTAAAAGGTCACATGATGGGTGGGGGGAGTGGGGGAACAGTAATGTCTGCACAGCTTTCCACAATGCCCAACAATGTATTGATTTTTTTTTGAAGATATGTAAAAGGTATGTAAGGTAACAAAACTAGACTTCTACCATTCTCTCTTGGTTCTTAGCAAAAAAGAAATGGCCTGCCATTGGAATAAGGTAGCTGTCCCCATTGTAACTTACTACTCTGATTTGTATATAAATTAGTATCTCTTGGTTTAATATGTTTCATGGTTTGTAGTTAATACTTTTAATATTTAACAGTGGCTTCAAGTTCAGTCGCTTTAGTCGTGTCTCTTTGCAACCCCATGGACTGTAGCCCACAAAGCTCTTCTGTCCATGGGATCCTCCAGGCAAAAATATTGGAGTGGGTTACCATGTCCCCCTCCACGGGATCTGCCCAACACAGGGATCAAACCTGTGTCTCCTGCATCTCCTTCATTGCAGGCAGATTCTTTACCACTGAGCCACTGGGGAAGCCCACAGATGACTTGAACAGAGTAAATTTTAATGTAGTACCTGCTGTTGGTTTTAGTCTTTGGGGACATACACTAATGGAAAAGTGATATCTATTGACCGTTCTGACTGATATGTCTACTCTTTATGGGGAGGAGACTTTATATGCCAAATTTCCATAAACAGGGCTGAATTCAGGGCTGTGCATGTTCAGAGGACCCCTTTGAGATCTCCATGGCAACTGACTCATCCTTCTACCCACTCAGTGGGAACGTTGTTACCATAGTTTGTAGATTTCTTATTTTGTATGCTTGTTCTCTAAAAAATTCTTCCTGTTAATAAGGTAGCTGCTCATCAATCCACTAAAAGTCCTCCTCAGTTCAGACCACTGAAACTTCCCCCAACCAAGATCACCAATGCTGCCTTTATTGCTGAGTTATCAGTGTCCTGTCCTTGAAAGTGTCTCCTTCCTTGATTTGCAAGACTTCACCCACAATTCCTTCATTTTTTCCTTTTCCTTCCCCGAGTCCTTTCTTCTTGCCAAATGTATCTGTTCCTCCAAGATCCTGTGCTTGCCTGCCTTTGCCTCACATGTTGCACTTTACCAGGATAACCCTTTCAGCTCTATGGTTTGAAATTCATTTACAAGCTGCTGCTGCTGCTGCTGCTAAGTTGCTTCAGTCGTGTCAAACTCTGTGCGACCCCAGAGATGGCAGCCCACCAGGCTCCCCCATCCCTGGGATTCTCTAGGCAAGAATACTGGAGGGGGTTGCCATTTCCTTCTCCAATGCATGAAAGTGAAAAGTGAAAGTGAAGTCATTCAGTCGTGTCCGACTCTTAGCGACCCCATGGACTGCAGCCTACCAGACTCCTCCGTCCATGGGATTTTCCAGGCAAGAGTACTGGAGTGGGGTGCCATTGCCTTCTCCACCTTTACAAGCTAAGGATTCCAAATTGGTGTCTTCAGAGGAACCCTTTCTTCAAAGTGCCAAATGTGTGTTCATCTTCCTACCATATAACTGCACTTCGGCATCCTACATGCAACAGAAACCAAATATATTCAAGACAAAATTCCATCTCCTTTCCACAGACCTGTACTGTTAATTTTTTTATATACTTATCACTTGTACTGCCATGCAGACACCCCTTGTAACAAGCTATGAGAACATTGCTTAAACACTTTGGATAGTTTATCTGTAAAACTTGTGCTTTGCAGAATTGCTGTGATGTAGTAGATATGACAAACATTGTTTTAAAAATAACGAGTGTTGTTTCATGCATCCAAATAAAGCTAAGGCTTCAGATGATGATCCATGTTAAAATATGGAGACATAGAAAATAAGTTCACTAGTAGAGGTTGCCATAGTTTATTTCTAGAATCATTAAGAAAACTTTTAATATTTAAAATGCATGGAGTCTCTTAAAGATCAAGCAGACTGGTAATAATACAGGGGGAGAAAAATCTAAACATTATCTAAATGTCTACAAACATAGTTGACTAAACTACAGAATATTTTTTCAATGAGTATTCTATTCAGTATTCTATTGACAGTGTGAATTAGTGTTTATAATTTAACATCATATCAAGAAATTCTGATATAGAATAACATGTATTATTTGGTCAATTTATATATAAAAAGGGTATGACATGAAAATAAATTTTAAAATATATATTATAGCTATATATGGAAGGGGAGTTAATTTTTTAAAAATTATTTATTGTAATTTGCTTTTGTAATTTAGAAAATTAAACTAGCAAAGTAACAGTCTCTGACCTAAAAATAAACTAATTTAAGTATTTAAATGGACTATAATATTTTGAGATAGCAGCAATAAAAGCAAAATTTTTTTTCAAAATGGATTTTCTTAGAGGAGGCTGGAAGCATTTTGCATGTAAAAAATGTGACTCAAAAACAGCAAAATGATTTTTCCCCTTGTCCAGCAAGGAGGCAGTTTTTAGGTTATTAAGTTTTAATGACATAATTAGGAAGTGATCTTAAGGGGATATTATTACACCGATGACAAATCATACCTGTCCAGATTATACTAAATTCCCATATGGCCTCCCTATATAAGCAATAAGTGGAAGGGGATAATTTGAAATCAACTATGAACCTGAGATTTGCTGGGTTTGTTTTCTCTTGGGAATTCATGTTGACAGATTCAAGAAGAGCATTTATTCAGACTCTAAAGGAAAACGCTTTATCTGTCTGTCAAACTGGTGTGTTTTTCTACATCTGGGCAGCAGCAACCTGCAGTCTGGGCTCTCAAGTGCCTTATTTTTAACATTGCTTATTCTCACTATATTCTTGTAACAGCATGTATTACTATTAAATCATTTGTTAGTGATTACGTTTGAAGTTCACATCTATTATTTGAGGATCTTATTGCAAAGATAGAAACATTTTCAGGATGAATAACTGAAGCTTTAATTTGGTGCTTATATAGCAAAGAATGCCCCAAATACCAGGTGTTTGGTACATCATTTATGCTTTTCCTCTATTGCCTCTAAGCCATTTCATTCTAACAGATGTGGCAGGAGACTGTTCTCTCCTATTGCTAAAATCAGTGGGGCTCTGAGAGCATATTTTGCAGATTCACTGCTTATGATTAAGTTCTTTTGAATTGTAAAGTGCTACAATGTAAAATTTCTCTAAGCTTCCTAGAACTAAGAGAATCCATTTCTGATGGAGAGATTTAAGCATATGAGTTGATTTCAAATAAAGATGGAGCCTTTTTTTTTTAATATCACCTGAAAGCCAATATTATCATGAACGTGGATGGTTTCTGAAATTGGACATGTCTGAATCTGTTTTTAGATTCTGACTCTCTCCATCTATGTGGCCATAGGTAAATTTGTAAATCTTTCTGAACCCTTGTCTCCTCATCTACCAAAGTGTCAGAATAGCTTTTATTGCTTCATTTTGAGATTTAACGTGAGTGGATATATGAAAGCATGTAGCACTGTGCATGGCAATAATGTTCATTCATGGTTTCTTAAAGGTCTAGGAGGTCTTCGAGAAGGTCTAGTATGTGGTCAACATGGCATTAATTATTGGTGATTCAAGCAGTTCATTCTTAGCTGGGGTTTGCATATTGGTTTGCTTACTGTCTGTCTAGCCTCCACCACAAAATTTAAGACTCCATGAGAGTCTTTTTCTGACTGAATAATTTAATGAATGAAATACTATCTGTTTTAAATCCTAAAGCTGCATAGTAAATGGCCACATGACAGGAGTGGGGTGGCTCAGAGAGTAATTTTATCAAGGGGTAACGTAAGCAAATTGGGAAATGAGAAACAGCCTGACATCTGGGAAAAATGCCATCAGTTTGATATTGCTGGGATGTGAAGGGTAACATGGGGAGGAGCACTTGAGTCACGGAGGACTTTGCATGCTGTTCCAAGAAAGGAACTATTTTTCTATCATCCGGTGGCTTTCAGTCTTTGCTATGGAGACCCAGATGGGCTCCTCAGAGTACCTCAGAACTGCCAAGGAAGTGAAAGGGAAGCCATGTGGGTGGGGTTTATCCTACAACCCCCATTTTTCTTCCCTAACTTGAATATAATGTGCCAGCCAGGACTATTTTTATTTCTATATACTATCTTGAGTAATATATTTAGGATTTTGAGTAGTGGCTTATTTTCAGAAATGATTTTACTTCTTTCCAATCGAGAGAAATATACCATTTTAACAGTGACAAAGGACTACTTGGTGCAATAGAATGGTATGGAAACCTTTGTATGTCTGATAGATCTCCTAAGCAGCTCTCTAAAGGATGCATTCTCAGGACTGTAAGGTAGGTAACAGAGTTAATCACAGTACAACCAAGGTGGAAAACACAAGAGGCACAAAGAGATATGCAACATTTAAGGTCACACAGACCATGAAGGGCTTGTGGAATACTCTGCAGTAGTTGTCCAGCTGAAAAAATAAGTAGATGAACCTGAAGCTTGGGAAAATTTCTGGGCTGGACACATAGATTTGAGAGTCATTTACATAAGGGTGAAATTATAAGAGTAGATAAAGTATCGATCTCTGAAGATGTATGGAGAGAAGAGCAGTGGGCCATAGATGGACACTTGGGGATGACTGACTTTTCAGACATGAGGTTAGGACAAGGAGCAAGGAGATAAAAAAGAAATTGTAACCTATGTACAAGGAAAACTAGGATAGTTTGGCACTAGTGAAAACCACGAGCGTAGTGTTTAAGAAGGGACGATGGAGCATGGAATGTAAGATATCTGGGGGATTTATCAAATAGGGAGTCAAAGTTATAACATAAATGTGAAAATAAATGAGTATTTACCCTGAGATGCTTTACTGATGCTACTGTATCATCTAAACTTGACTTCTCCTCTGCTTAGCAGAGAATTCTCTGCTCTTTTTAGTGCCTCCAGGCTCACTTATCCTTATCCTTACTCAGACGGCAAGCTGTTCATATGGAGATTAGAGTTAATCCTTTTATCTTCTATGAGGCTGGGCATATCATTGAAACATAAATTATACACTAGTACAACTTGCCATCAAATGTAAATTCTTCAACCATGTTTAAAGTATGACACTAAGGTTTCACAACGTGTGTGGAAAAGTTGAAATAAAAGATACTTGATATTTTTCTTTCTGGCTTAACTTCACTCTGTATAATCAGCTCCAGTTTCATCCACCTCATTAGAACTGATTCAGTACAGTATACTAACACATACATATGGAATTTAGAAATATGGTAACGATAACCCTGTATGCGAGACAGCAAAAGAGACACAGATGTATAGAACAGACTTCTGGATTCTGTGGAAGAGGGAGAGGGTGGGATGATTTGGGAGAATGGCATTGAAACATGTATAATATCATGTAAGAAATGAATCGCCAGTCCAGGTTCGATGCAGGATACAGGATGCTTGGGGCTGGTGCACTGGGATGACCCAGAGAGATGGTATGGGGAGGGAGGTGGGAGGAAGGTTCAGGATTGGGAACTCATGTACACCCGTGGCAAATTCATGTCAATGTATAGCAAAACCAATACAGTATTATAAAGTAAAATTTAAAAAAAAAAGATACTTGATAATTCAACAGGTCTCAGAACCTAACAAAATTCCTATGCATTTATCTGATAGAATATTTCCCTTGAAAAGTTAGAAATCTATGTGAATAGTACACACTTATAGTTTAGAGTAGACTAAAATGTGTTATAGATTCTGAATATAAAGATCAAGAATGGTAGATGAGTTATTTTCATAAATGTCCTTTAAATGCTCTTAACTTGTACAAGAAGCCAAAGTGAAGTTGCTCAGTCATGTCTGACTCTTTGTGACCCCATGGACTATAGCCTCCCAGGCTCCTCTGTCCATGGGATTTTCCAGGCAATAGTACTGGAGTGGATTGCCATTTCCTTCTCCAGGGCATCTTCCCAACCCAGGGATCGAACCTGGGTCTTCCACATTGTAGACAGACGCTTTACTGTCTGAGCCACCAGGGAAGTCATGTATATGATTATTTGGGACTGCTGTTCTTATGAAATTTAGGGACTGCTGCTGTCTCTATGGGTGGCTGGCTCACACCTTCTTGTAAAAGTTGATTATGCACATCTTTTCTCAACTCCATATCCAATCAAGTCATGTTGCTAGCTTGAAATTGCACACAGAGGCTGTATTGATCCTATGGAATTTTTTACTTTTCCTGGAGAAAGTGAAAGTGTTAGTCACTCAGTCATGTCCCATTCTTTGTGACCCTGTGAACTTAGCCCACCAGACTCCCCTGTCCATGCAATTCTCCAGGCAAGAATACTGGAGTGGATTGCCATTTCCTTCTCCAAAGGATCTTCCTGACCCAGGGATTGAACCCTGGTCTCCCGCCTTGCAGGCAGACTCTTTACCGATTGAGCCATGATTATTAGTAATAATTCCTGGAGTTGCTTCAGTAACAGAAGAGACAGGCAAATGCAATTGCCTGTAATATGCTCCATTAGCAGGGCTCTTCTTATGCCCTGGTACACTGAAACACGGGGCAGGGGCTTCACTGGTGGCTCACTGGTAAAGAAGCCGTCTGCCATTGCAGGAGATGCGTGTTCAAGCCCTGGATTGGGAAGTTCCCCTGGAGAAGGAAATAGCAACCCACTCCAGTACTGTTGCCTGGGGTCACATGGGGTCAAAAAGAATTGGACACAACTTAGTGACTAAACAACAACAGCAACACTGAAACATAATTGCACAGGGCATGTGTTTGTGTCTGTTCTGAATTTCCAGCAAGGTCAGTCTGGAAATGAAAGCACATTATGCTATGAGTAGTTAGACCCAATTTCGTCTGGCCATCCATTCAAAATTCTGCGTTGTATTAACAGGTACAAGTTCATAATCACCTTTGATCCCGCTGTTCCACTAAACTGTTATTTTCATTATAGAACTTGTGTTAAATTTCTGCCTGTATTCCTGAAAATTATTGAAATTTCTCATGCAGTATTCAAGAGGGTCTATAATCATGAACAGCATTAGACCCGTGCTCAGTTCTCTCACAAATTATCTCCTCAGTAAATTTGTTATTATGCATCCAGGAAGCAGCTATAGCTTTCAGACTCTAATTGGCACAGAACCTTAAGCGTCCATCCTGATTACCCAGCCTTCCCACAGTTTTCCTGGGGTGGTTAAAAGGTTTCTATCAAGTCCTTGTTACCAATGATTTTCTTTGTGTGTCTCTTTTTATCGCGCAGTGTTTTCAATGTTTCCTTTCATTTGAGAAAAAAAAATATATATATATATATTTATTTATTTACATGGAACAGAGTTTTTACCATAGTTCAAATACATTCAAGAATACTTAAAAGTTGCATTTATTTGATTTCAACTACATAATTCCTTATTTAAAACTTGTGTGGGGCGGGGGTGAATAGTGAAAGTGAAAGCCGTTAAGTCGTGTCTGACTCTTTGCAACCCCATTAATATACAGTCCATGGAATTCTCCAGACCAGACTATTGGAGTGAGTAGCCTATCCAATCTACAGTGGATCTTCCCCGCCCAGGAATCTAGCTGGGGTCTCCTGCATGGCAGGGGAATCCTTTACCAGCTGAGCTGCTAGGGAAGCCCTGTTGGGGTGAATAGAGGCTACAAACCCATTAGTTAAATAATCTGCTTCCCTTTTATTTTCCAATCTCCTCTTGATCTATCTAATTTGAAGTTTTTTGAAACTCTGAGTAATGTGTAGCTACTCAATATCTTACATTTTCAGTTCAAAAAGATTTTTTTTCCTTTTGATTATCTGTGCCTCAGTTTCCCTATTTATACATGTACTCTCCTTTAGAAATTGTTAAATGTTTGTGTATCCCAAACACATGTATACCAACTCTTGACTTATTAGGAAAATATTATTATTTTGAAAATAATTATTTTAGAAAATTAAGAGTATTTCTCACAAAATCTATTTCTTGATTGCTTTTGTGGCTGAGCTTCCTATGTGGCGTTAATAGTAAAGAAACTTCCTGCCAGTGCATGAGAGGTAAGAGACATGGGCTTGATCCCTGGGTCAGGAAGATCCTCTAGAGAAGGAAATAGCAACCCACTCCAGTATTCTTGCCTGAAGAATGCCATGGACAGAGGAGCTGGGCAGGCTATAGTCCATAGGGTTGCAAAGAGTCAGACACGACTGAAGCAACTTGGTACAGCAGAGCATAGAAATCTAAAAAAAGACTGATGTGTTATAAATTCTATAAAAGTAACAAGTAACTACTTGGAGGTTAAGACATGTTTATAGCCTTTTATTTTTTTGCTGGTATTTCTAATGTACTAGTACCTTAAGGGTTGTATCTCTATATTCGGAGAGACATGCAAAGGAGAAAAAAAAAATTAAAAATCAATCTTCTACATTTCGAAGGTAAAATCATTAGCATGCATTGAATTTTAATATTGATTTACTTTTTCTGCTTTAAAATCCTTTTGTGTTTCAGAATTCTATGCCTGCTTTGGCTTCCTGGGTAGCTCAAATTATAAAGAATCTGTGATACAGGAGACCTGGGTTTGATCCCTGGGTAGGGAAGATCTCCTGGAGAAGGGTATGGCAACCCACTCCAGTATTCTTGCCTGGAGAATTTCATGAACAGTCCAGTCCATGGGGTTACAAAGACTCAGACAAACACGGCTAAGTGACTACCACTTTCACTTCCATGCTTGTTTGAGCTTAGCTGTATAGGACATAGTGCCGAGCTTCATGACTTAAAAGAGCTTAGAAAAAAGAGAGGCACTATAACAACAGATAACAACACTGGCTGTGTTTTGTTGTATTTCTCCCAAAAGCCAGAATTTGGGGCTGTGTTTTGTTTTGTTTCTCCTGAAAAACAGAGATCAAATGATTAAAATACATTCAACCAGATATCTGATTAAAATTGTTTGGGAGATATGAGTAAGTGCTGAATGGTCATGCTTTTTGTACAGCTTCTAATGGTTACATGCAATAAATACATGCGTCCATTTCAAAAGGTAAATCTTGCTTTAGAAAGTATTTGATTCTGTTAAGCAGTTTTGAATACCCAGAATAAATAAAATGTGTGTTTTTAAAGGCTTGAATTTTAGAATATCTAGGCAAATAATGATATTATACACCTATACACTAACTCAATACTGATGTTTGGCAATGTATTGTACACTTTTTAAAAACAATTCATAGAGATTGATTTAGGAACTAGAGAATACACAAAAGAAATCAAGCCTTTGATAATGCTTCTTAGGGCAAAAAGTGTACAAACTAGATATTAAGAAAATATAGAGAATCAAATGAGAAGAAAAAATGACCAGAAAAAAACTTGTATTTATAGAAAATACAATCCTTCATAAAAAGTATAATGAAGAATTATTGACATTCTTGCTTAAACAATCAGCTTATCAATTATGCATCTTGCAAGCTCCTGGGTTTCTGTAATAGCTCAGTTAGTAAAGAATCTGCCTGCAATGCAGGAGACCCTGGTTTGATTCCTGGGTTGGGAAGATCAGCTTGCAAAGGGATTGGCTACCCACTCCAGTATTCTTGAGCTTCCCTTGTGGCTCAGCTGGTAAAGAATCTGCCTGCAATGCAGGAGACCTCAGTTTGATCCCTGGGTTGGGAAGATCCCCTGGAGGAGGAAAAGGCTACCCACTCCAGTATTCTGGCCTGGAGAATTCCATGGACTGTATAGTACATGGAGTTGCAAAGAGTTGGACATGACTGAGCAACTTTCACAAGTTCCTTCTGATTTAATAGACAAAACTAACTGTCATTCAGTTAGAGGGTGAGGATAAAATGAGGGTGTCTGCCCAGCCTTGTCCCTAGATTTTCCAACCTAGATATGATGTCTTCACTATATTAAAAAGTATTATATTTAGAAATTATTTGATATAATATTACTTCACAAACAGTCTACTTTAATCCTCAGAACTTTGCTTTCGACTCTTCAAGTCATACTACTGATGAGTACTTCCCAACTTTGTATACCTAATAAACTGGATGATGTCATCATCATAACTGAAAGCAAGGGAATGCTTCTTTTTTGCTTACTATGTTTATAGTTTTATTTTCTTCAATGTTTTAATGTGTATATTGTGCCCAAAAATTTCAGAGAGAAGTGAAGACTGCTCAGTAGTATGGCACAAAGTTAGTATTTTTATTGATTTTATTAAAGTGTTGTTAATTTGAAATATTAGTTTCAAGTGTACAGCCTATTGATGGAACAGTTTTATAGATTATATTCCATTTAGAGTTATTACAAAAAAGACTTACATTTCCTGTGCTACACAAAATATTCTTGTTGCTTAATTATTTTACATATAGCAGTTTGTGTCTCTAAATCCTGTACCCTTTTTCCTCCTCTTTTCTTTCCTTCATCCCACTAGTAACCACTAGCTGGTTCTTTAAATCTGTGAATATGTTTTGTTACATAAACTTGTTTATTTTTTAGATTCTACATGTAAGTAATAACATAGAGTATTTATCTTATTCTGTCTGACATTTCACTAAGTGTAATATTCTCTAGGTTCATCCATGTTGTTGCAAATGGCAGAATTTCATTCTTTTTCATGGCTGACTAATATTCTATTTTGTGGCCCCTGATCGCTCAGCAGTAAAGAATCCACCTGCAGTGCAAGAGACCTACAGGAGACAGGGTTTGACCCTTGGGATAGGAAGATCCTCTGGAGTAGGAAATAGCAACCCCCTCCAGTAACGATGCCTAGGAAATCCCATAGACAGAGGAGCCTAGCAGGCTGTAGTCCATGGTGTTGCAAAGAACTGGATAAGCCTTAGCAACTAAACAACAATATTCTATTGTGTTTATATATATATATATGTATATAAACACAATGTCTTCTTTATCTGTTGATGGACCCTTGGGTTGCTTTAAAATTTACCTGTTGCAAATACTACTACTATGAACACTGGGGTGCATCTATCTTTTCATATTAGTGTTTTCTTTTTTTTTTCAGATATATACCCAGCAGTTGCTGAATCATGGCAGTTCTATTTTTAGTTATCTGAAGAACCTCCATACTGCTTTCCCTAGTGGTCGCACCAATGTGCAATACCACTAACATTAGACTACGGTTCCCTTTTCTCCATGTTCTGGCCAACATTTGTTACTTGTGTATTTTGATAATAGCCAGTTTTGACAGGTATCAGGTGTTACCTCATTGTGGTTTTTCTTTGCATTTCTCTCATGATTCATGATATTAAGCATTTTTTTGTGTGCCCTGTTGCCCATTTGTGTATCTTCTTATGAATAATGTTGGCCTTCTATTCAGGCCTTCTGCTCATTTTTTTAATTGGGCTTTTTTTTTCTTTTTTGGGGGAGAATTGTATGAGCTGTTTATATAAGTTCATATGAGTAATATGAGCTGTTTATATGTTTTAGACATCAACCCCTTATCAATCATATAATTTGCAGATATGATCTTCCATTCAGTAGGTTTTCTTTTCATTTTGTCCATAATTTCCTTTGCTCTACAAAAGCTTTTAAGTTTAATTAGATTCCATTTGTTTTTTTTTTTCTTTTACTTCTTTACCCTTTAGAGTCAGATCCAAAAAAAATATTGTTTCAGTTTATTTCAGAGTATTCTGCCTGCATTCTGTTGTAGAAGTTTTGTTTTTAGGTCTTACATTTTAGGTTTTTAATCCACCTCAAGTTTATTTTTGTATATGATATGAGGAAATATTCTAATATCATTCTTTTACATGAGGCTGTTCCATTTTTCTAGAACCACTTATTGACGATACTGTCTTTTCTCCATTGTATATTCTTGTCTCCTTTGTTATAGATTAATTCAGAATCTTTAGTAGTTTTCATATAAATTTTAAGATGATTTTTTCTAGCTCTGTGAAAAATGCCTTGGGAATTTTAACAGGGATTGCATTAAATCTGTAGATTGCTTTGGATAGTTTTGTTGTCATTTAGTTGCCAAGTCATGTCAGGCTCCTTTGAGACCTGGACCTCAGCACACCAGGCCTCCCTGTCCCTCAGCAGCATAGTATGCACTTTTTAACAATTTTAATTCTTCTAATCCAGGAACATGAAATATATTTCCACTTCTTAATATCATTGTCCATTACTTCATCGAAGTGTTATAGTATTAAGGGTATAGGTATTTCATCTCCTTAGTTATGTTTCTTCCTAGGTATTTTATTTTCTTGATGTGAATGTAAATGGGGTTGTTTCCTTAAATTTTCTTTCTGATAGTTCATTATTAGTGTATAGAAAAGCAACAGGTTTCTGTACATTAATCTTGTATTTTCAACTTTAGTGAATGTATTTATTAGTTCTAATAACTTTTTGGTGACTTTACAGCTTTCTGTATATAGTATCATATATGCAAACAGTGACAATTTTACCTCTTCTTTTTCAATTTGGAGGCCTTTAGTTTATTGTCTGATTGCTGTGCTAAGCCTTCTAATACTGTGTTAAATAGAAGTGGCAAAGGTGGGTTTCCTTGCATTGTTCCTGATTTTAGAGAAAAAGTTTATACCTTTTCAGCAGTAAATATAATGTTAGCATAGGTTTTTCATAAGTGGCCTTTGTTGTGTTAAAATATGTATTTCAACTTCTATACCCACTTTTCATCCCTCTAAACCAATTTTAATGAGAGCTTTTATCTTAAATGGATGTAGAATTTTGGCAAATGCTTTTTCTGTCTATTGAGATGAGTATGCGATTTTTATCCTTCTTGTTGTTAACATGGTGTATCACATTAAATGATTTGCAAATATTGAATGATCTTTGTACCCCTGTATTAAATCCAACTCGATCACTGTCTATGATCCCTCTTATATATTGTTGAATTAGATTCGTGAATATTTTCTTGAAGATTTTTGCATCTATATTCATCATAGGTACTGACCTGTAACTTTTTTTCTAATTTCTTTTTCTGGATTTGATATTAGGGTATTGTTGGCCTCATAGAATGAATTTGGAAATGTTCCACCCTCTTCCATTTTTGGGAAGATTTTGACAAAGATAGGTATTAGCTCTTCTTTATACATTTGGTTGAATTCCCTACTGAAGCCATTCGATCCTTCGTACTTATATTTGCTGGGAATTTTTAAATTACCAATTCAGTTTCATTACTAGGGATAATCTGTTCAGATTGGCTATTTCTCCCTGATTCAGTCTTGGAAAGTTGGGTGTTTTTAGAAATTTGTCCATTTCTTCTAGGTTGTCCAATTTGCTTATGGTTTTTTGTATCCCAGTGGTATCTGCTGGTGACTAAAAAGATGCACAATATGAGAGTTGCGAGTTAAGTTTTATTTGGGGCAAGATGACGACTGTAGCCCAGGAGACAGCACCTCAGGTAGCTCTGAGAGACTGCTCCAAAGAGGTAGCGAGGAAACGTCAATAAGATTTTGGTGAAGGGGGAGTTCAGTGCAATCAAGCCTTTACTTTACAAAAGGTTTTCTGCTAGTCACAAGGAACTGATAAAGGGATATAGTAATTTTCTAGATATGAGAAGATGTAAGGATTGGGATCATGAAATCAGTTCCTGAAAATATCCAGCTATCTAAACACCAGTTTCCCTAGAGCACAGAGTGCCTCAACTTCCACCCTGAATTCTCCACAGAGGCAGGTGGCAAATGTCTTTGTTGTTCACTGGCAAATACTCTTGGCAAGTGCCAATGTGTAGTTGCCACTGTTGTTTCATTTCTTAAATTGTTTGAGCCCTCTCTCTTGTTCTAGCTTAACCTGTCCAAGTTGCTGGAGCAGAAGCCCTGAAGGTTGGGTCCAGGTTGCCTCAATTTCCTTTTAGCTTATGCTATTCCCCCTCCTGGAGAAGGCATTGGCACCCCACTTCACTACTCTTGCCTGGCAAATTCCATGGATGGAGGAGTCTGGTAGGCTGCAGTCCATGGGGTCGCTAGGAGTTGGATATAACTGAGCAAATTCACTTTCACTTTTCACTTTCACTCATTGGAGAAGGAAATGGCAACCCACTCCAGTGTTCTTGCCTGGAGAAAGAATCCCAGGGATGGGGGACCCTGGTGGGCTGCCATCTATGGGGTCGCACAGAATTGGACACACCTGAAGTGACTTAGCAGCAGCAGCAGCATTCCCCCTCCCAGCACCTGCACCCTTGTCCCAGAAGGAAGCAGGGAGAGCAGGAGAGGCTGGTGTTGATGCAAAGTCTTGGCCTCTGTACACTGGTGCCAAATCAAATCTCAGAGACAGTTTGGAGGTAAGTTGAAAAGAATACCTTTAGGGTTTTGCCAGGCAAAGGGGGGCATAGCAGTTTTGTGCCCTCAAAAACTGTGTGTCTCCACCCTAGAGGATTTGGTGAGGAGTTTTTCAGCAGTGGTTCAAGCATGGGTTTTCTAATAAGGATCTGAGAGTGTTTCTAATAAAGATTAGGGCTGCATTCCCTTAATCTGGCCTCAGGAGGTCCTTGAGATTATCAAACTGTGACCTTCCCTTTGGAATGAAGAATACTTCATCAAGTGGTTAACATCTTCCATTTGGTGTGGTTTTATTTCTGCAGAAGAGCTCAAAGATATTGTTATGTGCATCCCCTGGCTGGGAACCAGGGTCCTGTCCCAAGGCTGCACTATTGTTTCTAGACTGCTCCTCCTTTGTCTCTGCATCCCCTCTCTTCCCTTATTAGCAACTGTTTTAAATCCTTTGGGAAAGCCCTTTGTAAAACTCAGGGAAGGTCATTGAGGTGTAAACATATTTCCTACAAATAACAAAGAAGGGGAACATGGAAGGGCTTCCTTGCACAGGAGACCCACAGATTCACTAAGAGTATTTGGCAAGGGTCGGAGTGACATCAGAGATCCAGACTGCCTCTGGTATACCACCTGTGCAATTCCCAGTAGTGGCTGTCCCCTACCTGTTCAGAGGCTGTTTGTAGTTTGACCAACCTCAATGTCTCATGGCTCAATTTTTTCCTTATTTGTCACATCCTCATTTTAGTGTGGGGCTACAATGCAAGGCCAGCAGGACTGGACTGTTTGTCATCTCAGGTTGGGTGCATGCTGGGTCCGTGACAGGAAATCAGTCAGCTATTCACAGGTTTCAATCTGCCCTCTCCACCCTACTTTAGGAGTGAGCAAGACTTCACCCACTTCTCATGAGCGAAATCTAGGCTTCTGCCAGACCTTCAACCAGCCAAGGGGGCTTGTCTTCCTTTGTCAGACCCCAGAGCTGTGGCTCCCAATATGTAGTTTGAATCATACACTCCCCAGGGGTGTTCTCTGAATCTGTGACCTTGGAAGGGATTCAGAAGAAAACAGATTATGACCTGATTGGTTCTCTTCCCTTCTAACCCAAGTCCACACGGAATTTCTCATAGCCTAAATTGTACAGGAGTTTTTCTGCCAGACTCCAGTTAATTTTCAGTGAGAGTTGTTGCACATGTAGATATATTTTTGATGCGTTCCTGGGAAGAGTTCTATGGCTTCCTACTTTACCATCTTAATTTGACACTGGGAATGATTTTGCATATGTTAGTTCAGTTCAGTTCAGTCTCTCAGTCATGTCCGACTCTTTGTGACCCCATGAATTGCAGCACGCCAGGCCTCCCTGTCCATCACCAACTCCTGGAGTTCACTCAGACTCACATCTATCGAGTCCGTGATGCCATCCAGCCATCTCATCCTCTGTCGTCCCCTTTTCCTCCTGCCCCCAATCCCTCCCAGCATCAGGGTCTTCTCCAATGATTCAACTCTTCGCATGAGGTGGCCAAAGTACTGGAGCTTCAGCTTTAGCATCATTCCTTCCAAAGAACACCCAGGGCTGATCTCCTTTAGAATGGACTGGTTGGATCTCCTTGCAGTCCAAGGGACTCTCAAGAGTCTTCTCCAACTCCACAGTTCAAAACTCTTCAAATTTCTTCAGCGCTCAGCTTTCTTCACAGTCCAACTCTGACATCCATACATGACTACTGGAAAAACCATAGCCTTGACTAGATGGACCTTTGTTGGCAAAGTAATGCCTCTGCTTTTCAATATGCTGTCTAGGTTGGTCATAACTTTCCTTCCAAGGAGTAAGCGTCTTTTAATTTCATGGCTGCAATCATCATCTGCTGTGATTTTGAAGCCCAAAACAATAAAGTCAGCCACTGTTTCCACTGTTTCCTCATCTATTTGCCATGAAATGATGGGACCAGTTGCCATGATCTTAGTTTTCTGAATGTTGAGCTTTAAGCCAACTTTTTCACTCTCCTCTTTCACTTTCATCAAAGGCTCTTTAGATTTTCAGTTTCTGCCATAAGGGCGGTGTCATCTGCATATCTGAGGTGATTGATATTTCTCCCAGCATTCTTGATTCCAGCTTGTGCTTCATCCAGTCCAGTGTTTCTCCTGATGTACTCTGCGTATAAGTTAAATAAGCAGGGTGACAATATACAGCCTTGACATACTCCTTTCCCTATTTGGAACCAGTCTGTTGTTCCATGTCCAGTTCTAACTATTGCTTCCTGATCTGCATACAGGTTTCTCAAGAGGCAGGTCAGGTGGTCTGGTATTCCCATTTCTTTCAGAATTTTCCACAGTTTATTGTGATCCACACAGTCAAAGGCTTTGGCATAGTCAATAAAGCGAAAATAGATGTTTTTCTGGAACTCTCTTGCTTTTTCCATGATCCAGTGGATGTTGGCAATTTGTTGTTTGGCTCCTCTGCCTTTTCTAAAACCAGCTTGAACATCTGGAAGCTCACCCCTTTTAAACTAGTAGTGACTTCTTTTTTAAACTTTTATTTATTTTTGGCTTCACCACTGAGTCTTTGTTGCTGCACATTAGCTATCTCTAGTGGTGGTGAGCAGGGGCTACTCTCTAGTTGCGGTGCGTGGATTTCTCACTGTGATGGTTTTTCTTGTTGCAGATGTCAACTAAAAAAAGATGTACAACTTGAGAGTTGTGAGTTAAGTTTTATTTGGGGCAGAGTGAGGACTGCAGCCCAGGAGGCAGCATCTCAGATAGCTCCGAGAGACTGCTCCAAAGCAGCAGTGGGGAAAGTCAATATATAAGGTTTTTGTAAAGGGGGAGTTCAATGCCATGAAGCACTCAATTTATAAAAGGTTTTTTGTTAGTCATGAGGATCTGATGTCACCATGAAGGGATTTAGTGCTTCTATAGATATGAGGAGCGGAGAAGACAGTGGCACCCCACTCCAGTACTCTTGCCTGGAAAATCCCATGGATGGAGGAGCCTGGTAGGCTGCAGTCCATGGGGTCGCTAAGAGTCAGACACGACTGAGCAACTTCACTTTCATTTTTCACTTTCATGCATTGGAGAAGGAAATAGCAACCCACTCCAGTGTTCTTGCCTGGAGAATCCCAGGGATGGGGGAGCCTGGTGGGCTGCTGTCTATGGGGTTGCACAGAGTCGGACACGACTGAAGTGACTTAGCAGCAGCAGCAGCGGCAGCAGATATGAGGAGATGCAAGGATGGAGTTCATAAAATCTGTTCCTAAAAACATCCAACTATCTAAAGACTTGTCCCACCAAATTCCCTGGAGCGCAGAGTGCCTCAGTCCACCCTGAACTCCCTCAGGGGTTGTTGAAGGTCAACAGCTATAGCAGAATGGGGTTCAGTCTCCGTAGAGGCAGACTGCGAACGCATTTGTCGTTCAGTCGGCAACGCTCTTGGTAAGTGCCAATTTGCAGTTGACATAGAGCATGGGCTCTAGGGTGCACAGGCTACGGTAGTTGTGGCACATGTGCTTAGTTACTCCAAGGCATGTGGAATCTTCCTGGACCAAGGCTGGAACCCGTGTCCCCTGCATGGGCAGGTGGGTTCTTAACCACTAGACAACCAAGGAAGTCCTAGTAGTGTCTTCTTATAGCTGAACCTAAAACAAACAATTGTAAGAAGTCATAGGCTCACAGCATATCTTAGATTTCACATCTTACAATCAGAGCTCAGAATTTGGCCTATAATCTCGGTAGCAGTCTGTGTGAAAGTAAATGTGTTAGTCGCTCAGTTGTGTCTGACTCTCTGCGACCCCAAGGACTGTAGCCCATCTGGCTTCTCTGTCCATGAAATTTTACTGGAGTGGGTTGCCACTCCCTTCTCCAGGGGATCTTCCTGACCCAGGGATTGAACCCAGGTCTCCCGCATTGCAGGTGGGTTCTTTACCATCTGAGCCACCTGTGTACCGGGTTCATTTTATTGAAGAGGAAACATTAAAATTTTACATAACCTCCTGCTCCTTCTGCCTCTGTAATTCAGATTACTCCTTGCAAAGTCTGGATCATATAGGTCACGTAGTCTCAGAAAGTGGGGACTTACAATACCAGAAACTGGAGCTTGTCTCACTCACCCTTGTCCTGCTGTTTGCAATTGCCCAGCCCCTGCAAACCAGCTTAATCATGCCTGTCCATGTAAAGGTCAGGCCTTCTCTTCCCCATCTCGACTGCTGTTCCCATGTGCATGACACCCCTTAGCTTAAACCAGCCTATTGGCAGCTAGTATTTCCCACTATAGTCTGTCTATAAAAATTCTGTAACCCTTTGACTGGGGCTCAGAACTTGGAGTGTTAACTCCTCTGGGCCCGCCGGTGTAATAAACCTGAGTTCTCCAACTCTCTGAGTGTGGTGCTTGGTTTCTCAGTTACTGGTTTCTGCAACATTATCTCATCAGATTGTGACTGACTGATCTTTGTCCAGTCCCAGTAATTACAGTTTTGAGCAGGAACATCCTTCCTGTAAGTGGCTACTTAGCAAAAAGCACTGAGGAGAGATAGGGCCCTCACTGAGATAAGCAAAGATCAAGTAGAAGGCACTGACTGAATCACTTGCTAATCTTTGCAGAGATCTGGTTTCTTGAATATTTGTGCCACTTCATTAATTCCTGCATATAAAAATGTTATTTACATACTATAAGAATGCTCTTCTGGGTACTGACAAAGAATAAAAGACTAATAAGACAACATTCATGTCCCTTGGGAACATAAATATAAATAGAAACAAACAGAGGTAGGTGGTAGGCAGTACTGCTGGCATATGTGCTCCGTTGCTTAGTTGTGTTGAACTCTTTGAGACCCCATGGACTGTAGCCCACCA
This sequence comes from Capra hircus, assembly GCF_001704415.2. Lineage (NCBI taxonomy): Eukaryota > Metazoa > Chordata > Mammalia > Artiodactyla > Bovidae > Capra > Capra hircus. The sequence continues at coordinate 77,504,497 of NC_030814.1, forward strand.
GGCTGCTCTGTCCATGGGATTTCCCAGGCAAGAATATTGGAATGAGTTGACATTTCCTCCTCCAGGGGGTCTTCCCAACCCAGGGATGAAACCCTTGTCTCCTGCATTGCCAGGTGGATTCTTTACCACTGAGCCCCCTGGGATCCCAGCAAGTAATATGTGAAGTGAAAGTAGCTCAGTTGTGTCCAACTCTTTGTGACTCCATGGACTGTACAGTCCATGGAATTCCCTTGGCCAGAATACTGAAGTGGGTAGCCTTTCCCTTCTGCAGGGGATCTTTCCAATGCAAGGATTTAACCCACGTCTCCTACATTGCAGGTGGATTCTTTACCAACTGAGCCATCGGGAATCAAGTAGTACAATTATATATAATTTTGGTAAAACATCTTTACAGAAGAAATTAGCAAAAGACATTAATTAAAATTAAAGTTTCTTATGCTAAGTATGCATCAAGAACAATACTTCTAGAGGGTACTTACAAAACATGTTTCTGTGTTATGAGTTATTAGATATTTTTGCAAAACTTGTAATATTCAAATATGAATATTGATCTGAACTCCCAAAGTTACTTATATATAAATATATATCAAAAGGAGGTTGCTATCTAATGACAAGATTGAATTTGAAGATCTCAAAACCTTACATAGATATAGAATGAAGAGATTACATTTCTTTGCCCAAGTTAAGTCTGAGAGCAAATATTTTAAAGAGCAGTTGTTATGTATGAATTGTATATAGAAAAGTCAGCCTCTTATAACAATACATTGAAACTCAAAGTTGACACAGAAATCAAGTTAATGAATAACCATGTCACCAAGCTGGTCTATTTTATGTTATACATTTGACACCAATACCATAATTTTAAGCATATCAATGGGAGTGCTAAGAAATCTTTTCTGTATTCCATTTTTAGCCATAGAAATTTCTTTGCTTTCCCTCTCATTAGCAAAATGCTTACTATAAAAATTTGGTAATTTAATAAGACAGTGGTATCTAAAATATATTTAAAGATAGATGAATGTTTCAATTGTCAACCTTCTAAAAATCCTGAATTCTGCAAGTGATTTTTCAATAAGCCTCAGATAAATTAGTAGAAAAGCTAAAGCATATTTTAAAAATTATATAATAAATAAAATTGGAAATGGCAGAATCTTGATCTACTAAGCTGTTTTGTGGCAAATATACTCACATTCTTAAATGGCAATATTATAATTTATAGGATTCTAGGACTTCCCTTGTAGCTCAGTTGGTAAAGAATCCGCCTGCAATGCAGGAGACTGGGTTGGATTTCTGGGTTGGGAAGATCAACTGGAGAAGGAAATGGCAACCCACTCCAAAATTCTTGCCTGGCAAATCCCATGGACAGTGGAGCCTGTCAGGCTACAGTCCCTGGGGTCGCAAAAGTCGGACCTGACTTAGCAACTAAACCACCATCTAATATTCAATATTTAAAGTTTAACTAGTTTAATAGTTGACTAATGAGTTGGTCATTCAGTTTAGTCGCTGAGTTATGTCCAACTCTTTGCCACCCCATGAACTGCAGCAGTCCAAGGGACTCTCAGGAGTGTTCCCCAACACCACAGTTCAAAAGCATCAATTCTTCCTTTAGGTATTTTAGAAAGTTTATAATGTGTTATTTAAATTAGCTGTTATATCTAAAACTTTTAATAGTATACATAAAATTCTAAGTTTAAGATCTTTCATTTTTCAATGCCAACTACCAATTGACCACTGTATTGGTTAATATTTTCTTATTTTAAATTTTTGGTTTCTTCTTATAATTTGATGAAATAGATTGAAAGCACTATTTCTTGATTTATTTCTGTATTTAATGACTATTAGTTTTCTTTAAGGAAAGTTTAAAAATGAATGTACCTAAACTGCTTTCCATCTGTATTAGTTTCCTATTGATGCTTTAAGAAATTCCCATAAACTTAGCAGTTTAAAACAACGCGTATTTTTCTTGCAGCTCTGGAGTCCAGAAATCCACAGTGAGTCTCACTGAGCTAAAGTTAATATCAGCAGGACTGGTTCTCTCTGGGCTCTAAGAGAGATTCCATTTTCTTGCTTTTTTCAGGTTGTGGAGCCCACTTTCCTTTGTTTATGACCCTCTTCGATCCAGCAGTTGTATCATTCCATCCCTTATGTCCATTATTATGTCTCCTTATTTGTCATAACCTTCCACTTATAAGGACCCCTGTGACTACATTGAAGGCTTCCAGATAAACCAGGTAAATCTCCCCATCAAAGGAGCCTTAATTCGATCACATTTGTAAATCCCCCATTCCACCTGTTGTCATGTAATATAACTCATTGACAGGTTCCTAGAATTGGAATAGAGACATTTTTGGAGGGGAGAGTTTATTCTGTGTAGCATTTCATCTTTTTTCCCCCTTAATATCTCTTTTCAAGCGTTGTTATATGGCTTATATTCAGACATGTATCTCTGTTGGAGGAGGTCAGTGAGAGAACCTGGCTGCTGGCGGATCTGGGCAATCAGTGGCTCTTCTCTCCCTCCTGTGTCCTTGGAATTTGCATTCTGCTCACCATTTCCACAGTGGGAGCCATTCTCAAGGTCACAGCCTGAAGAGAGCAATGTATTGTTAAGAACATCTGGACAGTAAACATGACTAAACCCAGTTAACGCCTTGGCATAAACTTTTAAGATTCTGGCAGGCAGATGAGGAAGACCCACTCATGTTATGACTGCCCATGACAAACCTCATGTGGGAGTTCTCTTACTTATTAAAATGGCCACCTACGAATTCGAAGTAGACTGCCTCTTTCTTTGGTCTCTCCTCGTTCTCCATATATGGAAGCTAATTTCAGATTTCACCCAGGAAACTCATGAGGTTGGCAAATAACAACCTCTTGTAATCCTATTTCCCTGGTTGTTCCCCCTTATATTTTATATAAATAAATTCAGTGTGTTTTATTAATATCTTAGTAAAATTCAATTTTCAGAAATTTATATTTGATTATTTTCTCCAAGAAAGTCTCACTAGTGCTATATTTTCTAGGTGATTATTTTTTTGTGTTTGAGGATGCAGGCTATAGCATTTACTAAGAATACCAGTGTGGTTGGTATAATCCCCTTGGGTCAAACTTTCTTTCCTTCAAAATTTGAGAGTTATTGTACTGAGTTTTTCATTCAATTTAGTGAAGAAGTCTGAAGATAGCCTGCTCTTTTTCCAGTCATAAGTGACTTTGCAAAATTTCTTCCTCATTGAATTTCAGTTACTTAATCAAGATATATTTCATATTGATAATTTTGTATCAAGTTTTTTCCCAAGAAATGTTATATGCTCTCATCTTTGTTTCTGATACTTCCTGTATTTCAGAAAAGTTTTCCTCTTTCTCTAAAAGCATTTATATTTCATTAATCAGTTTGCTTCTACAATGAATTTGCTTCTACCAGTTATCCTGGGGTTGATCATCTTTGACTGTGGTGCTTAGTCACTCCGTCGTGTCCAACTCTTCTGAACGCAATGGTCTGCAGCCTGCCTGTCTCCTCTCTGCATAGCATTTTTCAGGCTCAAATACTGGAGTGGATTGCCATTTCCTTCTGCAGGGGTTCTTTCCATCATAGGGAAGGAAATGGCAACCTACTCCAGTATTTTTGCCTAAAAATTCTCATGGACAGAAGATCCTGGCAGGCTGCAGACCATAGTGTCCAAAGAATTGGATACAACTGAACATCTAAGCACATTGAATTTGATTCTACAGGGAGATCAGCTAGCTAACCTTGGGTTGATCATTTTTGACTGTCTTCCATGCTCATAGTCTTTTCACTGCTTTAATCACTCTGTTTTACCCTTTGTCTTTTCTGAATTTATTATTTTTTTCCTATTTGTCAGATATTTTTCAACTGTCTATATTTTTTCCTTTCTGCATTTAATATATTCACTAATTTAGTAATAGTGTAACATTGACCCAATATTTGTTTATTCACTCTTCAACCTCCCTTTTCATATCTTTCTCTTATTTTATGATTTTATCTCTTAGGAATTGGTTTATTAGAATCATCTTTTCTATTAAAAATTTTAATGTAAATTATTCATTAATTTTCTTCTAAAATAGAGCTTCTGTTATTTTTCACCTGGCTCATTTTAGCATGGAGAATTTGGCCCACACTTCCTATGTGCACTGATATTGTTTGCATATTTTTGTAAGTGCTTTCTTTGTGGTCCTGTGTCACTTCTAGTCATCTGTTCTCAAAGCCACAGCAAGTCTCTGTGTGTATTCTGTGTTTATCTGAGAGAAGGAAATAGCAAATGGGGAGGAGTGGGAATCAATGGAGACCAGGCATAAATCTAATCAGAAAAATTGAACTGTACCTTGTTTATCATTGTCCTATACCCAATTCACTTTGCAAAAGATGTCTCCTAATTCATGTTAGAAAATTTTCAAGCTTCAAATGACATCTATAACTTTGGTGCAAATTCTAGAAGTCTCAGCGTTTATCAAAAAGCAGCTGCCTAAGTAGTTTTAAACCCTATTTGCTTCTGTCTTCCTCTAAAGTTTTTTCTAATCTCTAAAAGCGTAATAGGATGAAATTCACAATTTGATTTTAAAGTCCCAACACTTAGTTTAGAGTGGATTGAAGATTTTTTCTCAGGTTCTTCTATTTTATACTTTCCCCAGAAATCTCTTTTCTCTGTACCTGTATTTAACTAAGTTCTTGTTTATCCATAGGCTATTACCTCTGCCTGTCTGAAATGTCTCTGCTTTTTCTCTCTGCTTTTCTTCCAGCAGGAAAAACAAAACCACAATGGTCAATCTTTTATCCTTTTACCGAGGTCTTTGGTCCTCTTTGAGCTGCCTCCATGTATTCACATTGGATTTTCAGTAGAGTTTTTCAGGATGTTGTGAAATCACCTCTCTCTCCCTGTACATTTCATTTTGGTAGTAGATAGAGCAAAGTCAAGCCTTGTAGAATAGTTTTAAAAAGCCTTCTCTTTCTCTGATTACCAGCTCTTGGTTTGATGACCTCTGTTGTATTTATGGAAGGTTTTTGTTTGTCAGTTGGTTGGTAGGTTTTGTTTTGTGTTTAGCCTACTTACACCCAAAGTTTTAGGTTTGGAGGCAGTGAAATTTTAAAATTTAACAGAATTCTATTATCTTTGGAAGTTTGTAGTGAGGTCTGTTAAGTCTTTTCTAAAAGTAATTTTTCTTCTACTTAATTATTTTACTTTTTATTCCTTTGGATCCTTTCCATTAGTGTTCGGTATGGAAATATTTGGTGAATGTGATTTCCATGGTCCAGGCAACCATAAGTATAGTTGACTTTGGCATGAAGTTAGTAACACAAATGATGTCTGCTTCCAAGTCCTGTCCCTGTTGTACTTAAGCATGATTTGAACCTGGGAAAACAACCGTCCTCTGAAGTTAAAATTGATTTTCTGAAATGTACCCTCAAATCTCTGAGGAAAATAAGAAATTTGGAACCATGACAGGAATTTATATGCACTGTTTGGTGAAGCATATCTTAATAGGATTTCCTGAACCGACTGGGAGGTAAACTTGCTGGTTTTGTCAACAGTTTTTCCTTAACTCCTTGGTATTTACCTTTGACGAATTTCTTTTAGATGAAACACTGGATTAAGAGTTTGAAGCCTTCCTTAGGCATTAGAAGCACATAGGAAGTTTAAAGAAAAAAAAGCTGCTGAGGTCTTAGTGTCAGAAATTTGGCTTCAGTTTATCTGGGGAGGGACTCTGATAATGGTATTTTTAAAAAAGCACCTGTAAGTGTTAAAGGTGCAGCCATAGTTGAGAGCCATTGTAACAGAAAATGAATCAGGAGGGAAACCAGTCTTCAGGAGTGATGGTATGGGGACACTGGCTTAACATAGCTGCGATTCAAAATAAATGAAAGTAAATTGTTTCCCCCTCACCTGGAGCCCAAGAGAAATTATTTTGATTGAAATTACTGTCCAACATCTTTACTGAATAAGAAAACCTTTCTTCTGGGAAATGGAAGCAAAGCAAGTGTTCTTTTGAAATTTGGATGAAAATATTAAAACTTTAGTCTTTAAGTCAGATCTATTTGAGATGTTACTCTATCAGATTTGCTGAAAGATTAATTTCTTCATTGACTATTGAATAGAAATTGTGATTTCAAGCTTACTTGAAACTTGCTATCATTAGGAGAAAAAGAAGATAAATACATATTTAAAATCTTATTTTTCTAAAAAAAGAAACTAAAAAAAGTCCTATAGATACAGATTTTGCCTTGGAGACTGCTCATATGTGTGAGGCTAGAGAGATGTCTATAGTTTATATTTACCTATTAACCTACTGTGCTGCTAGAACAGGGGTCCCACCTTCTGGGATCTAATGCCCGATGACCTAAGATGGAGATGATGTAATAACAAGAGATATAAAGTGCACCATAAATGTAATGCACTTGAATCATCACAAAATGATCCCCTCCTATCCTGGTCCATGGAAAATTGTCTACCATGAAACCGGTCCCTGGTGCCAAAAAGGTTGGGGACCACTGCACTAGAAGATCTTAGTCATTCTCTGTACATTCAAGTTTTCTTTAAAAAAAGTAATTTCATCATCAAATTAAGCATTCCAACTTTTTCTCTGCTAAGAACCAGTGCCCCTTTTCAGGGCAGAATGAGTATGTAGGCTGACTTTTTAACCAGGTTCTATTATATCTTATGTGAATAGTTCAATCTTTTAGAAAATGCTTCCAGTCTTGGTAGACAAGATCATATCAGTGATTCTCAAAATGTTGACACCAGAGGGAGATGTCACTATTATAAATCAACAGTCTCACATGTTAAGGAAATTAACCTATTGACCACCTAAAAGGCCACAGTGGATGTCTGTAGATATGCAATCTGATATTAAATTGTTAAGTATAGCTTAGCCAAGAAATACAGCAAAGTGTGTAAATAGAATCAGGTGCTTCTTAGAACCTAGGAATTTACTGTCTTTTACAAGAAGGAAAGATGGAAGAAAGGGAAGAAGGAAAGAATGAAAGGAAAAAAGAGAAAGAAGTTATCAAATATTTCCTAAATGATATTTGTTATTCATGTTGCTCCATGGATTATTCACATTAACAAAAATATAGATATTATAGGTATATTTATTTAAAGAGATAAAAAATTTATATTTGGTACAATCTATTCCCCACATTTAAAATTTAAAATCACTCTTAAGAATTATACAAAGTTAATTGATTTACCATAAATTGCCATCATTTGTTTTCTACTTTTTATTCAATAACTCTAAAATGTAAATGATCCCCACATCGTCAAATCTCTATGTGGGATGCCATTGGTAAATATATTAATATTATTGAATGATTACACTTTTAGGGTAGGTGGAATCATCAAGCACCAATCAATAATGTTTGCCTTATGAGAGCAACATATTGAAATACAAGAATAGGTTTCTTCCTTTCACATATTTTTAATCAGTCATGTAAGTTTCACAGCATGTTTAGATTGGAGTGAAAATGATACTTTCAAAACAGCCAAGATTGAAAAATATTTTCCTCCCTGAGCCAAATACTGGTGATTCTCTCCCAGGAACATATTTGTCTTAGTTTTAGGGAACAAATGCTAAAATATCACATTTCTTTTAGGCAATTTTCCTTTCATGTAAAATTCATCGTTTGGTGCATTCATTCATTCTCCCAACGTTTTATGCGCGTCTAGTATATGCCAGAGACTGGTAGTGAGCTAAAAACGTAGCTGTCAATGTGGAAAATATGGAATCGTCAGAGAAACAGGCACTTAGAGAATATTTCATCTAAAACATTAGTAATAGTATGAGAGGAGAATACAAGTTCTTATGAAACATTTGGAAGATATTATCTAAGATGGAATTTTGGGAAAGCTTATATGAGGAAATGATATTTGAGCCCAGATCTGAGAATGAGTCATTTATTTAGTAAATAACATGTCAGACAGATAAATGAAATGTGATAAACATCTTTGTGTTAGAAGATAATGAGTATGGGAAATTAAAGGAACTGAAAGAAGGCTCATGTAGATAGTGGGCCGACAACAAGGGAAAGAATTACTAGGGACTATGAGAGAATATGTAGCAATCTAGATATGCTAGAGTTAAAATTTACTTTTATTTGAGGAAAGTGAGAGAAGTGAAATCAGAGAATATTTTATTTTCTACATTGCTTAAATTTAATTTTATAATTTTACAGCTCAAATTTTATTTACCTTTATTTAAAAGAAAAAAAAAAAGTCCAGTATTTCTGTGTGTATGCCACTACAAAGTGGCAATGGTGTGTCAAAGGCTTAGCCATAGAAGGTAAATACCAAGATTTAACTACAGATTATTTAAAACACTTTTCCTCTTTGAAAACATCATAGACCACATATATCTAAGCATTAGTGCTAAATCAGTAGTTCACAGGGTCACAGAGTCAGGCACGACTGAGCGACCGAACAACAACGTTAAGGACATTTTCATAGAAAACATTAGAAAAATTCTTAAGGGTTTAAATTTGAAGATTTTACATGTTATTGCTTATGTTATTGTCATAAACACAGTTTCTTAATATGCACAGTGATTTAAATATTATTTGACTCATTTGTTTCTAGTCACTTGAAGACAGATGTTCTGAAAGTTTGCATTGACTTTCTGCCTAGCTGTCAAAATCTCTCCCGGTTACTTCCTCATCATAACACTAAAGTGAAAGTGAAAGTGAAGTCGCTCAGTCCTGTCTAACTTTGCGACCCCATGGCCCCATGGACTGTAGCCTGCCAGGATCCTCCGTCCATGGGATTTTCCAGGCAAGAATACTGGAGTGGGTTGCCATTTCCTTCTCTGAACACATATCCTATTGGTATGTATCTTATATAATTTGTAATCTCCAGGATAAACAATTTTTCAACTAATTATTGAAATTGCTGAAGAAAAACTGCTGCTGCTGCTAAGTCGCGTCAGTCGTGTCCAACTCCATGCGACCCCATAGACGACAGCCCACAAGGTTCTTCTGTTCCTGGGATTCTCCAGGCAAGAATACTACTGTTTAGAAATTTAACTGTGCCGCTGCTGCTGCTGCTAAGTCGCTTCAGTCGTGTCCGATTCTGTGCAACCCCATAAACAACAGCCCGCCAGACTCCCCCAGCCCTGAGATTCTCCAGGCAAGAACACTGGAGTGGGTTGCCATTTCCTTCTCCAATGCATGAAAGTGAAAAGGGAAAGTGAAGCCACTCAGTCTTGTCCAACTTCTAGTGACCCCATGGACTGCAGCCTACCAGGCTCCTCCGTCCATGGGATTTTCCAGGCAAGAGTACTGAAGTGGGGTGCCATCGCCTTCTCCGTTAAATGTGCTAGTCCTCAGTATATGATAGAGTTAAAAAAACAAAATCCTGATTTTTAAAAAATTTGTAATAGTATTTTACTATAAAGTTCATTGAATGGTATGTTTTCCTGCTGAAGGTCATTTGGAGGTTAAGTCTTACAAGCTTTCATTAAGAACTAAGGCACATTTATTCACTAGACACTTTCTTTTTGTCCATCATGATATCAGGTATTGGAAAAGGAAGTGCATCATGATTCCTGCCTTCAGCTAACTTTCAATCTAAGTGGGAAAATACACTCAAAATTATTTTAGGATTGTGTCCCTGCATCTGTGCTCAGTCATGTCTGTCTTTTTAAGGTTATAATTAAAGGCAAACTGAAATGAAGATATGAAAAGAGTAGATAAGTCTAGACGAGAGCACGATGAGTTATTAAGAGACAGTCATGGAGTTTTTATACTTGAGATATGACTAGAAAGTTGGATAAGACTTGGCTGGTGGTGAGAAAGGGCAAGAACACACCAGAAACTGAAGTCCCAGGGTACAGAGTTAGGAATCAGAAAGGATCTTCGGGGCCTTCTGACTAAAGGAAGATACATACTGAAAAGTAACAGATAATAATCTTGACTAAAGGAAGGGTTGGATTATAAGAAAGTGGTGATGCTACTAACAGACTTGCAGATTGTAGTGTTTTGCACATTAGAGATTTTTTAACAAAGTTGACAAGAAAGTGGGATAGGAGTATCAGTTTGAAAAATGAAGTTATGAAGTCAGTGTTCCATTTCCAGGGTTAAAGAGGGTGTATTTGTGTGTGTGTGTGTGTGTGTGTGTGTGTGTGTGTGTGTGTGTGTATGTACACTCAGTCTCTAAGTCGTGTCTGGCTTTTTGCAACCGCCTGGAAGGTAGCCTGCTGGGCTTCTCTGTCCATGGGATTTCCCAGGCTAGAATACTGGAGTGGGTTGCCATTCCCTTCTCCAGGGGATCTTCCTGACCCAGGGAATGAACCCACGTCTCCGGTGCCTCTTACACTGGCAGGTGGATTCATTACTATTGAGTCAACTGGGAAGCCTATATATATGTGTGTGTGTGGGGGGGGGGATATATATATATATATATATCCCATATATATATAAATATGGGATATATATATAATTTATATATATGGTATATATATCTAAATATATGGTGGCTTATATATATATATATGTATAAATATAAATATGGTAGCCCATTTCAGTAGCTGAGTGATATACTCACAGCTGAGCTTTGAGAGGCAGTATTTTGTAATCTTTAAGAATTCAAGATCTAAAATTAAACCACCTGAGTTTAAATTCTGACCCTGGACACAATAGCTGTGTGATAACAGGTAAGCAAACAACATGTTGGCTGTTGTGAGCATTAATGAGTTATTATGTATCAACAGTTAACAATAATGCTCAGAATGTAATAAAGGTTAAATAAATGCTACCTACTATTATTATTTTTAAGCTAGCAGCAGTGTTTCAGTAAATACGTATAAATATATTTAAGAAACAAAAAGGCATTTGTAATGGTACAAGGAAGAAAAAGTACTCATCTAAAGTAGTGCGAAAGTGGGTAAAAGAAATAACATGATTTGACAGCTGAATTTCGTTCCACATTAGTAAGTAACATAGACAAATTACTTTTGTTATCCACTTCACCTACGAAAGATGTGGAACCAGTTTTTAGGGTTTCTTCCCATTTAGACTTTTGAGCTTTGATGATGCTAAGAACTTTTAAGAGGGTGCTTTATTTCTGAGGCTTAAACAATTCCATTCTTCGAATACTGAGGAAATATCTCAATAACATTCTGTGGAATGGGCAAGATAATGGAAGCTTTATAATGTGCAAGTGTTACTTTTATAATCTTAAAGGAAGATAGAATCCACACACTCATCATCAGTAAGCTTGATGTCACTTGCTTCAAAAGATCCAGCGAATATTACATTGATTTAAACAAACAAACAAAAAATAGAAGAGGAAGCAGTGATCAGTACAGCTTAGAAACGTTTCTCTAAATGTCATGTCCATTTTAGCTGCTTTTTTGGCACTATTGGGGAAATACAGCTTCAAGGCCTTTTAAACACAGTTTCCCCAATTCCCCAGACAAGGTAGAGATACACGCATTAGATGTACGGATCAGTAGCTAGTTAAAATTTTTTGAAATTGCTTTCAAATGTTTGATATGGAAGAGAGAGAATTATTGATTGGAGAGATTTGTGAGGGTGGAATTCAAAGTGAAAGAGGAAAGCTATAAACAAAGGAAATTCTGCTGAGTTTAAGAGAACAATGTATAACAGAGCCATCTAAAGTGAAATAGGCTACTGTGGATGGTCATGGGTTCCCACTGATGATTGTGTTTAAACAGAATGGACATATCTGAATCGGGAAATCACAGGGTGTATGGAATGGATATTTGCTTTTGCCTGTCCACCATGCATTTCCTCGTATATTTGCACAGCAATATATTTTGCTTTGAGAAACTAACTTACCATCAGTGATGTTAGATCTAAGGGGGTTGTGGTCTAAGAGGGGCTGAGGTCTGAGAGGGACTCTTGGCAGAATGTCCTTTCCTCTCCTGGCCAAGTTGGCAGCTTGATCCCAATTAGAGTCTCTGTAGAATTTGAGTTGCAGATGGTAGGAGCTTATTCATTTCTTGAGATGGACACAATAGAAACTGCCCCTTAGTTTCAGTTTTCCTAGCTAGGTATTTGGGCTTTTCTGGTGCTCATATGGTAGAGAATCCACCTGCAATGTGGGAGACCTGGGTTTGATCCCTGGGTTGGGAAGATCCCCTGGAGAAGGAAGTGACAACCCACGCCAGTATTCTTGACTGGGAAATCCCATGGACAGAAGAGCCTGGCAGGCTACAATCCACTGGGGATGCAAAAGAGTCGCATATGACTTAGAGACTTAAACAATAACAGCAGCCGTAATTTGTACAGGCTTTTGAGAGTTTGATTAATCTGAAGCTTTCTTTTTGGTTCCAATGTCCTGCAGTTGTTCTGTGCATCCTGATCTGCAGAAATGATCATAGAACCAAACAAAGTAATTTCATGAAATCTGACTTTATCAATGTCAGTTTCAACAAATGTGCAGTCACGTTTAAACTTCAGGCCAGGGAAATTCTGTCACTCAGGAAAATAAGTGAAATCTTACTACTTTGAGGAGATTAAATTGCTTCCCTGGGCCAAATAGTGACGAATTCTCTGAACTGGAGGCTGTCATCTATCCTGTTGTCAGATCCATAGATGTTGTCTTCATTAAGTATATAAATATGTAATCTGATTAATTGTTGGACACATGCAACTTCAGCATACTGTAGATAAGAAATCTGAAACAATCCACTCTGGTTTGCCTCTTTTAGAAAATATGCCTTCAGTTTCTTCCATTTCTGCCCTTTACTTGGGGAAACCACATTTATTCCCTTGAGAGAATTACTCCCTTTGCTAGAAGAATACTTAGTTATATGAACTCCTCATCTGCATCTCTCCTGTTGATATGAATTGTCTTGGATTCTGCCAGATTTCTCCTTAATCTCCTCTATTTTGATGGTCTTTACTGATAGATCTTGATTATTTTAATCATCTTTCTAATTATTTCTGTTAATCTGACTAATCAAGTTGTCTAATTTGGAGAAATATATATATATATATACCACATATATAGATGATAATCTATTTCTTCAGGCATTTTATTCCCTTTTTCTTTATTTCCTGCAAAATTATATGTCCTAATCTCCTATTTTTATAGTCTTCATAAATCTTTACTAAATTTTTCTTTCTCATTCCAAATATGAACTATTTTATTATCTATTTTATAAACTTAAACTTCTAGATGTCTTTTCTGCTTTTTGACATATTAAAAAAAAACTAGATTTAGACATTTTGTTTGTGCATGTACACGCAAGTGTACATGTGGTTTTCCATTTCATTTTTTCCTTCATTCTTATTTGTTACTTTTGGTTTATTTTGTTAGTTTTCCCCCAAATTAGTATTTTATTCAATTATTATTTCTTCTTTATAATTCAAGATGTTAAAGATGTTCATGACCATAATTTTTTTATGAGTACAGATTTTACTGTGCTTTATTACTGTGGTCATCAATTATTTTGATTTTCCTTGATTTTTAGAATCTATACTTTTAATTTCAGCTTTGAGCTAAATAATTTTTGTAAGCATATTTCTTCATTTATAAATAGTTCATCTTTGTCACAGGCTGTTTCTGAATTCTTATTTTTAATTTTCCATTTATCAGAGGATACAATATACAAATTTCTGTTTCAAATTTTGTAAATTTTTTTCTGGCAAGTTATATGACATTTTTAAGTGTTTTATTGACATAAGAGCAATGTACTTTTTTTGAGAGACAGACTTTTCCTTTCTTTCTCTCCACACGTTTGTTGTTTATATTAAATATTTCCTACATGCAATTTATTTTCCACACTTTACCTGTCCAATTCTGAAAGAGATGTGTTGACGTCTCCCACGCTGGGACTTATCATTTAATTCTTTCAATAGTTTCTTCATAAAACAGGAATTTTTAATATTTATTAAGTCCTATCATCAATTTTTTATGAGTATGGTTTTGGCATATATCTAAAGAGGGGCTTCCCAGGTGCCTCAGTGGTAAAGAACCCACCTGCCAATGCAGGAAATACAGGTTCAATCCCTGGGTCAGGAAGATTCCTTGAAGGAGGAAATGGCAACCCACTGAAGTATTCTTGCCTGGGAAATCCCATGCACAGAGGAGACTGGAGGACTATGGTCTATACTGTTACAAAGAGACGGACATGACTGAAGCAACTTAGCATGCACATATATTTTCTCAGAGAGAATTGGCAAAATGCTGCTAGAGAAATCAGATCAAAAAGTAAGACTTTTTGTGTCTTTCATTCAGAGAATATTATAAAGATAAATGAAGATAAGGTTATGGAGAATGAAGGATGAAATGCTGAGAACTTTTTTCTTTTCCCACAAATAAATGAAGAAATGTTAATGGTTTTCAGCAGAGTGGTGATGTGATGAAAAGAGCATCTGTAAGATATTGGTGTGCAGGTTAGACTTGAAAGTGGTTATAGAAGGTTACAAAAGGTTATAGAAAAAGTGAGTCCAATGAATTAAATGCTTTAGAAGAAGTCCAGGAGCATAGAAAATAAGAAATGGTCTTTGGATCTGACAGTCACTTGTGAAAGTGTAATTTCAATAGAGTAATACAGTTGGAAATAAGGCCATAGGAAGTTAACTTTTCTCTTATTTGTTGCAAGTAAGATATTAATTTGAGCATGTGGGTCTAGCTCAGAAGGTGAGAGCAGCCTCAGGGTTTGGGTATTTTGGGGGTGGTTAGATTTTACGGGCTGGGAAATTTCATATTCTGTCAAGTGGGGGGAATATTCTAACTGTTTTGGAGAAAGGGCAGAGATCTCCAAGAATTGGGCCACTGCCCACTTTTTGGCCTTTTATGGTCAGCCTTAGAACTGTCATGACACTTGTGGGTTTGTGACTTATATGCTAATATATTAAAATAAGCACATAATGAGGGCCAAGGTCCACTGGAAGTTGAATCTTCTGCCATCTTGGGCCTAGTAGGTTGTAACCAGTTTTTGCTGTATCCTTAATTGTGTCATTCTTTTAATGGGGTGTGCCCTGTCCCCTTCATTCTTGTCTGAGTTGTATACTATTACTATTCCCATTTAAGTAGAAAAGTTATTTAGTTATTAATAATATGTACTCTGCTTTACCTTAAAGTTTACATTTACTAACCAGAGTGTTTTTAGAAACAAAGTAATAGGGAAGTCCCCTATTCCTATTCCCATTTAAGTAGAAAAGTTATTTAGTTATTAATAATATGTACTCTGCTTTACCTTAAAGTTTGCATTTACTAACCAGAGTGTTTTTAGAAACATAGTAATAGGGAAGTCCCCTATTCCTATTCCCATTTAAGTAGAAAAGTTATTTAGTTATTAATAATATGTACTCTGATTTACCTTAAAGTTTACATTTACTAACCAGAATGTTTTTAGAAATGATCTTATATTTCAGTCTTTGTGACATAAGTAAAAAGCAAATGAGTTGTCTTCCTCAGCAGAAGAAACCAATCTTTAATCTTATTTATTACTAACTTTATACCACTGGTGATAAAAAGACTAAGGGCAGGATCAAAATATACAGGTCAAAACCTCTTGCTTCTGTAATCAGAAGCCATGAGGTATAGAGTGAACCTATTTAGAAGGTCTGACTATAGAAAATTGAGAATAGAGTAACTTGGTACTTTATGAAGATAAACTGTTGGGTTGAAATCCTGGGTCTGGAATTTCTTAGTTATGTTAATTTGGCAGGTTTCTGTATTCTTTTTTTAACTCTTTGTTTTCTCATCTTCAAAATGAAGTTGTTAGGCTTATTCTAAGGCAGACATATGGCAGATAGCAAAGCTTTTGTCTTAATAAATACTAGTTATTGAATTTATATTACTATTATTACTGTTTGTATTTTAAAACAGGCAGAAAGAAGCAAAAAAAAAAAAAAAAGGCATTTAGCCTTCATGAATATAGACTATTGAGGGCCACCCCTATTGAGCTGATTTCCTGTTTCTTTATCTCCTTTTACAATTTACAATTAACCCCTGTCAAATATAGCATTCTAAAATATGTGTCTCTTTCTTACAACCAGAAAAGCTGATGGCAAGTTGTTAATACCAGAAATTAATTAGTCAATTTTAGGTAAAACCAGCTGAATTTTAATTTGTTTACAGTTCATTACAATTAAAAAAAAAATCAGTTAAGAAAAGTTGGCTGTGGGCAAAAATTTGACCCATTAGTTCTTCTATTTTGCTGTATAGAACAAGATAAATAATGCTTGCAAATAAAAACTTAATCATTTTAATTATTTTGTTGGTTATCAGCATATGAATAATAATAAAAACTGCTTTAACGTGAATATTTTTGAACTATAAGATCATGGTATTTCTCTTATAAGATTAAATAATAAAGTAGTAATTATAGAATGATGCCAGATATGAGATCATAGGCTTAGAGAATTGATGGTATCTAACTAATTGCAAACAATAAGCCTCTTACAGTTCTGAGTTTGAAGAATCTTAATGAATCATATACATAAAACAAAAATGATATTTCTAGTCTCTAGATTTACATAGGAAGAAAACTGTGGTAATCATATTTATAATCATTTTATAAAACTTTTGACAAGTGAATTAGAGTAAAAATTTATTGTTAACCTAAGATGTACTATGTATATAGAGGAGGAATAATTACATATAAATTTAGAATGTAAAAATATATTTTAATGTAATTACTTTGTTGATAACTTCATTAGCACATCACTCTAGTAGTTTTTTTAAACTGTGAATATTTTGATTATGTATTGAGTTCTTACGGAGAAGGCAATGGCAACCCACTCCAGTACTCTTGCCTGGAAAATCCCATGGACGCAGGAGCCTGGTAGGCTGCAGCACATGGGGTCGCTAAGAGTCGGACACGACTGAGCGACTTCACTTTCACTTTTCACTTTCATGCATTGGAGAAGGAAATGGCAACCCACTCCAGTGTTCTTACCTGGAGAATCCCAGCGACTGCGGAGCCTAGTAGGCTGCCGTCTATGGGGTCGCACAGAGTTGGACACAACTGAAGCGACTTAGCAGCAGCAGCAGCAGCATTGAGTTCTTATTTTGAATCAAGTTTGATGTAAAAATAATGGAAATTGTGTACATTTATTAAGAAATATATTAGGCAAAGTTTCCTATACTCTCAAATTGTGGTATTTTATATGAATATTGATTTCATAATGAATGAAAACAATAATAAGAGCAAATATGTACCAAGGCTTACTATTACTAGATGCTCTGTATTATTGAAAGGTTGTTGCTGAATCATGCAAAGACACCGGGATCCTTGGCCTCTGGAGGAGAAGAATTCAACCTGGGGCCAGAGACAAGGCTTGATCGCTCAGAGCTTTGTGTAATAAAGTTTGATTAAAGTGTAAAGGACATGGAGAAAGCTTCTGACATAGACATCAGAGGGGGTAGAAAGAGTACCCGCTTGCTATGGAGTTATATACTCTGCAGTGAATCCAAAGGATGTCTGGAGGTTGTAAAGACCTCACCAGACCTATTCCCATAATTTACATTTTAAGATAACAGGATTAGCCAGAAGGTTTAATCCAGAGACTGTCCTCAGTTCAGGATACATTATTGTTATATAATCCTTATAAAGACCAGACCTACTCCCATAATTTACATTTTATGATAACATGAATAGCCAGAAGATTTAATCCAGAGACTGTCCTCAGGCAGGATACATTGTTATATAATCTAAGGAAAGTAGAGGAAAAAAACTTCTGTCCTTTCTTCCTCCTTAAGAATTCCAGACCCCTCTCTCCTTGGGGGCCCCTAGACATCCTATCAACCTGCCTAGAAAATGACTCTCTCATTATAGGCCTCATGTATATTAGCTTTTTGATTTTACTATTTATCATTTTAAATCTTTTCTTCTAGGAATTTATTCTGTTGTAGAACATGAAAAATGATACAGAAAATGGTATCTTTCTTTTGCTTAGTCTAAAAATATATTTTTCTATGAAGATATAACTTTATTGTATTTTTATTTTGAGCATATTTCCTTTCAAACATCCTTTTAAATACAAGCAGAAAATGCAATGATTGAGAGTTGTCCATTGATTTTTATAGCATCATTCTTTAAATTTCCTTTATAACATGTAATTCTTAGCTTTCCAATAATTTTAGATCTACTTCACTGTCTTACCAAGACATTTATCTCATAAAAGAGCTATATCCAAAATATACAGAGAAATCTTAAAATTCAACAATAAGAAAACCAAAATCTGAAAAAGACACCTACTATATGATCTCGATTATATGACATTCTCAAAAAGGTAAAAATACACTGTAAAATTTTCATTGGTTGACAAGAGCTCACAGGGAGGGATGGAGGGTTGAATAGATGAAATATAATATTTTATTCTTTTTAGATAAGATATTGTAATGGTCAGCAAATGACATGCGTTTGTCAAAACCCGTAAAATTTTATAGCACACAAGTGAATTATAATATATGCAAATTTAATGTTACTTAAGGGTATGGGAAATCCCAGGAAGAAGTACAGAATATGATGAGAATCTAACTTTACTACAAATGTATAAAACAATTTCTGTTAATGGAATGGAGTTAAAAGGTATTGACCAAGGAACTCTGGATAAGAGTGTAGCCTCCAAGAACTGCACATACACACTGAACGCTAGTTAATAAGCTGCTTCCCACTGAAGTACAAATTGATTCTGATGCTACTATACATGTATAGTGAATTGATCAGTTAAGTAAATGAATGGTGGATGGTAAGAGCCAGGTTTCTCATTGTTGCAATGAATTTACAGATTAGCAATGAGAGAAGGCTAGAATGATACATGTGGTAACAGATTGCAATTGGAGACATCATTCAGAGCTCATATTTAGCTATTGCAAATGTACATATGGTTACATATAGAAATAGCATAATTATAGATATATGTGTATGCAAATACAAATAGATATATTTCTTTGCACTGTCATCCAAAATAGTCTAAAAGTGAAGATACTTTAGTACAAATGAATATATGTAGTACCCAGATTTTGATTTCTCATAAAAATAAACCAGGGATCCTTTGAGAATGGCTGATTCTAAGACTAGGACAGGAAATACACAACATGATCTTGGAGCATCTTTTAGTGCCAGAAAGTAACAACATGCTGAAACACACATATCACATTAATAGAGATCTATCAAAAGAACACAAAGAATTTCAGTGGCCAAAGGTCAAACAATTTGGGTCACAAAGAAAGTAGTATTGTGTTATAACTCAATGTATAAAACAAACTTTCATGAGTCTATATTGATACAAATAAATGTTTAAATAAATAAGTGGAAGAGAAGAGGCATATCTCTTATGAAGGATAATTTCAAAAAGTTATATAAATACTATGCCTTCAAGGAGGAGGAACATAACTTAAAACTTCTGAAATGTAAATAATGAACAGTGATTGCCTTCCCAAAGAATAGGAAGACATATTTTTAATTGAAGTATAGTTGATATACAATGTTGTGTTAATGTCTGCTGTACAGTAAAGTGATTGTTATACATACACATTCTTTTAGGAGTTCTTTTCCATTATGGTTTATCACAGGGTATTCAATATACTTTCCTGCGCTATACAGTGGGACCTCACTGTTTATCCATTGTACACATGATAGTTTACATTTACTAACCCCTAAATCCCAATCCATCCTTCCCCCACATTCCCTCCCTCTTTTCAACTACAGTCTATTCTCTGTTTGTGAATCTGTTACTGTTTTGTAGATAGGTTCATTTGTGTCATATTTTAGATTCCAAATAAAGTAATATTATGTAGTATTTATCTTTTGCTTTCTACTTATTTTACTTAGTACAATGATATCTAAGTCCATCAATGATGCTGTAAATGACACTATTTCATTCTTTTTTATGACTGAGTAGAATTCTGTTGTGTATACTTACCACATTTTCTTCATCCATTGCTCTGTCAATGAGCATTTAGGTTGTTTCCCTGTCTTGTCTATTGTGAAGAGCACTGCTATGAATATAGAATCGCATGCATCTTTTTGAATTGTAGTTTTGTTCAGATATATGCCCAGGAGAGGGACTGCTGGATCATAAGACAACTCTGTTTTTAGTTTTTGGAGGAACTTCCCATACTGTTCTCCATCATGGTTGTACCAATTTACATTTCCACCAACAGTGTAGGGGGGTTCCCTTTTCTCCACACCCTCTCCAGCATTTGTTACTTACAGTCTTTAATGATGACCATTCTGAGTGGTTTGAGGTGGTATCTTGTAGTTTTGATTAGCATTTCTGTAGTAATTATTAATGTTGAGCATCTTTTTAATGTGCTTGTTGGCCCTTTGTATGTCTTCTTTGGAGAAATATCTATTTAGATCTTCTACCCATTTTTCAGCTGGGGTTGTTTTTGTTTCATTGTTGTTGTGGAAGAGTTCACACTAATGTAAAGGGGGCAGAAAAGAGGTTCATTACATTGGAGACAACTAACAAAACAGCTTCAGCCAAGTGATCTAGGTCAACATCAGCACTGATAAATCATGTGGGTAGTATGTAAAACTCATGTTGCTATGTTGTGATGGAAATGGCACTTTACTTCTGTGGTCTTCCTCCCCAAAGTCATAATCACAATCTAGTCATATGAAAAATACCACACAAATGCAAATAGTGGACCATCCTATAAAATATCTATTATTTCTCAACTATCAGGGTCAGCCAAAAGCATCCTTAGGAGACATAATGATTGGATGTAATTATGAGAGATCTTGGAACAGAAAAGAGACATTATATAAAACTATGGAAACCAGATTATAGCATGGTATTGCAATGTGCTATGGCTGCTGTAAGGAAGTACCAGCAACTTGGTGGCTTAAATAACAAATACTTAATTTCTTACCGTTCTGGAGGCTGGAAGTCAAAGATCAAAGTGCTGGTAGGCTTGGTTCCTTTTGTGGCCTGTGAAAGAGAATCTGTTCCATGACTCTCCTAACTTCTGGTGGTTTTGTGGCAATCTTTAGAATTCCTTGACTTAAAAAAGCATCAACTCAGTCTCTGTCCCCATTTTCACATGATGCTTTTCCCCTGTGCACATATTTGCCTTCAAAATTTCCCTTTTTATAACAACAATCAGTTCAGTTCAGTTCAGTTCAGTCACTCAGTCATGTCTGACTCTTTGAGACCCCATGAATCACAGCACACCAGGCTTCCCTGTCCATCACCACCTCCTGGAGTTCACTCAGATTCACATCCATCGAGTCAGTGATGCCATCCAGCCATCTCATCCTCTGTCGTCCCCTTCTCCTCCTGCCCCCAATCCCTCCCAGCATCAGAGTTTTTTCCAATGAGTCAACTCTTCGCATGCAGTGGCCAAAGTACTGGAGTTTCAGCTTCAGCATCATTCCCTCCAAAGAAATCCCAGGATTGATCTCCTTCAGAATGGACTGGTTGGATCTCCTTGCAGTCCAAGGGACTCTCAAGAGTCTTCTCCAACACCACAGTTTAAAAGCATCAATTTTTCAGCACTCAGCTTTCTTCACAGATGTGTGAAATGAGTTTTAACTTGGTTGTCTCATTTTAACTGATCTGTCTCTGTAAAGTCTATCTACAAACTAAATTATATGTTTATATATGTATTTTAAAATATATACCCAATAATATCCTGGTTTCTGAGGGCTTATTTAATATTCAATTTATTTTAAAAATATGGTGTTATATTAAAATTCCAAGTGTTCAGATTTCTTCCATGTGTTCAATTTAATTATTTCCTTTTCCTTATGGTATGACTGTGTAAACAGAATATGCATATAGTGTTGAACAGTTCACCAGTATGGTAGAAAAATACACCATCCCCTCTGATAATGGGATCCCTTAGTAAGGAAAAATTCAGAGACATTATTTCTATGACTAGTGGTTTAATAATATAATGGAAGTAGAAAATTTAGGCAAAATGTGCTATGCTTTTTCTTTAGATGAGAAATATATATCCTTATATATTCCTTTCCCAGAGGCAGGACCAATTACTGCCTGATTTTGAAACTACTTTCCAGAACAAAATGTAATTATTCCTCCTGGGGTTACAGTTAATAAAGACTCTACTGTATCATGTCCACTTTTCAGAGAAAGGTAAGCAGGATTTAGTATGTACAAATTCTTGCTAATTGAAAGTACTTTTCATGTCTATAATAATTTTTTTTCAAATTTTGTGTTGTAGGCAACTTATTGCAAGGCTTCAGTCAAAACACTTAAATCATCTAAACCTTATTTTTATTTTCCATACTTTTCAT
Source organism: Capra hircus (assembly GCF_001704415.2). Classification (NCBI taxonomy): domain Eukaryota; kingdom Metazoa; phylum Chordata; class Mammalia; order Artiodactyla; family Bovidae; genus Capra; species Capra hircus. The sequence goes on from NC_030814.1 coordinate 77,526,685, forward strand.
CTTTATTTGTTGTCCATTGGGTGCAAAGAAAAGAAAATGTAGGAAAGTAAAAAAATTAAGTACCATTAAAAGATACTGTCAACTTGTGCATCAACATACACTAGTGGGCATTTTTATGTGCGTACTCTTAGCCTGCTCTGCTAAACTTCTTAGTACTTATGTTTTTTCTTATCAGCTCCATAGGAAAGAGAAGTGCTGGAACAGAAAATCAAAACAATAAGAAATTCAAAACAGTCTTATACATCTACTAGTGCATAGATTCCCTTTGGCTATGAGTGAATTTTGACATTGATATTAGAAAAGATTATCAAAGAAAACTTTAACAATGCACTTAATACTTGAAATGTCTATGGCACATATCTCATTGTGTTTACTTTTTCTGATTTTGATGATCCTGGTTTAATAAAAGAAAACTATTAGGTTGCTGCCTCATTTATGTTAGTTCATTAGCTATAACTTAACATTTGCAAACTAATGTTTGCATTTCTATTAAGCTCAGAAATTAGAATTTAAACTTAATACAATTTGATATTATTGTTTTTTTAATTTTTGTTTAGAAAAGGAACTGTTTATCTATAGACAATGTTGAAAGATTTGTGATTCCTAGTCATGTTCCATATATTATTTTTGCTGTTTCCTGAATATTTTTTCCATGTTTCTGGTTTTATCTTGTCCTGAAGCATATTATGGGAGAAGGCATAATTTTCCTCCAAAACTTGTTACCAGGAACTTGATTTTTACCAACGAAACATTTTTAAAACTTTAATTTCAATTGTTTTCACTTTTTGTTTGCTTTGTTTCATTTTCCCTTGGTTGGACAAACACTAAATGATTTCATATGCACTAAAAAGTTACTTCAACAATGACTCTGTATAGTTTGACAGCTTTTCTGATTTAAGAGAGGAGCTAAAATGGTGTGACTCTGGAATGTGGAATGTCATATATAAATGTGGGTGAGTTTAGGCACAAATATATTCCAAATACCTCCTCTCAGAGGATCATTGCTTCTTCAACCTCTACTCCCCAGGAACCTACTTAATATGTTAGGAGAGTGATGTTGGCCTCTTAAGTCCAGTAGATTTTAGTGCAGATAGTGACTTTGATGCCCTTATGAGGATAATTATAGGAACATATTTGTTTGTTATTGGAATAGGATATGTTCATAATTTATTTGGGTGGGTGATGGGATATATACAGAAAAAAACCCATGCTTCTCAATGCAGTTTGTTTTGAAGAGATGGTGTAGAGTAAATATTAACACTTCATATTAGATGAATTTGTTTTACTTTCACTAAGTCCATTATTCCCACAAATTGTTTTACATCCCTGAAATTAAGTTCTCTTCTTAAAGAAACTCAAGGAAAGAAAACTTGGAAGAGGTAAACATTAAATACTCTCACTGTAAAACTGTTGTTTCTGACACATTAGCTTTTCTAGTCAAATATTCATCACATTCAACAAATAGAGGCTAACATTTGTTAGATGGGTTTTACAATAGTACTGAGAAGTAACAAATATAACATTTTTTTTGAATTTTATATCAGGAAGAGTTTTAATATAGCGACTATGACAAACAGTATGGAAGTTGCTCAAGTAATTAAAAATAAAATGGCCATCAGTTCAATTCAGTTCAGTTGCTCAGTCGTGTCCAACTCTTTGCAACCCCATGAATTGCAGCATGCCAGGCCTCCCTGTCCATCACCAACTCCTGGAGTTCACTCAAACCCATGTCTATCAAGTCGGTGTTGCCATCCAGCCATCTCATTCTCTGTCGTCCCCTTCTCCTGCCCCCAATCCCTCCCAGCATCAGGGTCTTTTCCAATGAGTCAACTCTTTGCTTGAGGTGGCCAAAGTATTGGAGTTTCAGCCAAAAAAAATGGCCATATTACCCAGCAAATCCACTAACAAAATCATTATGTCGAAGAGATATTTGCACTGTCATGTAAATTGTGCACTGCATGATTCCATAGTTAAGACATGAAAATAGCCTAAGTGTTAACAGATATATAGATAAACAAATTGTGATACATACACACACAAACATACAACCAGAATATTATTCAGGCATAAATAATTAAACCTTGAAAATTCGTGAATGTTTCAAGAACAACTGAACTTATTTCAATTGATATTATGTCTGTGAGGTTAATTCATATTGTTGTACACAGCTTTTGATTTTTATTCTTATTGTTATATACTACTATTATGGAAATATACCACAGTTTATTTATCCATTCTACTGTTGATAGGCATCATTAATAGTGAAGTTTGCAGTTTTGGCCTACAATAAACAGTGTTGGCATAAATATTCTAGTTCCTATACTTTTGAAAACCCATTTATGTATTGGGTGTATACCTAAGAAGTAAGGAAGAAAACAGAGAACAAAATTATATAGTTCTAAAATGAAATGTCTTTAAAATATAAATAATAGATCACACAGTGTCACATGGCCATCTGCTAAAGCAAATAATCTGAAATATTTTCCATTCGATATCACACATGACTTTACTGATGTTCTAAGAGTGAAGATTTAACCAAATAGACTTAAGTGAAATCAAACACATCTTTGTCTGTCTTTGATGATTCAAACGTACCCTGGAAGGACCTTACATGTATAAATAAAAGCTGTTGATTTTGGACTGTCACTGTGGTGAGAAACTGTTTAGAATAGATCAACTTCAGCAGACTGTATTATATAAACTGAAAAATGCAACTCTGGGGGAATTTTTTTTAGAACACTTAAAGTTTTGTCTTTTCATCTTTATATTCATTTAAGAAAACAATTTTTATGAAAAGAATTGGCTATGAAAAGAATCTTTTAATCAAGAAATTTGTTTTAATTTTTTTAAAAAACCTCTTTACCCATAAAAATAAACTGAATTACAATATGCTTACGTTAACATCCACGGATTATTAGTTTATGACTCAATGGATTTTCTCAGACTAAGCATACTGGGTAACCAGCACTGAGATACAGAAGTAGATCATGAAGACCATTTCCAAAGCTGCTGTATGCTCCTTTTTAGTCAGTATCTCTCACATTCTGAGTCATTGCTTTCTTGATTTTCAGTGGCACAGATTAGTTTCTTCTGATTTGTACTTTATATACAAGAGAAGATAAGTACATAGGTTTTCATAACTTCTTTTAATCGACATTATATCTGTGAGATTCATCCATATTGTTGTATCTGCCTTTCAGTTTTTGTTCTCATTGTTACATACTTTTATGAAGTGAAAGAGCAGAGTGAAAAATTTGGCTTAAAGCTCAACATTCAGAAACAAAGATCATGGCATCCAGTCCCATCACTTCATGGCAAATAGATGGGGAAACAGTGGAAACAGTGAGAGACTATTTTTTGGGCTCCAAAGTCACTGCAGATGGTGATTGCAGCCATGAAATTAAAAGACGATTACTCCTTGGAAGGAAAGATATGACCAGCCTAGACAGCATATTAAAAGGTAGAGACGTTACTTTGCGGACAAAGGTCCATCTAGTCAAAGCTATGGTTTTTCCAGTGGTCATGTATGGATATGAGAGTTGGACTATAAAGAAAGCTGAGCGCTGAAGAATTGATGCTTTTGAACTGTGGTATTGGAGAAGACTTTTGAGAGTCCCTTGGACTGCAAGGATCTCCAACCAGTCCATCCTAAAGGAGATCAGTCTTGGGTGTTCATTGGAAGGTCTGATGTTGAAGCTGAAACTCCAGTACTTTGGCTACCTGATGCCAAGAGTGACTCATTGGAAAAGACCCTGATGCTGGGAAAGATTGAGGGCAGGAGAAGAAGGGGACGACAGAGGATGAGATGGTTGGATGGCATCACCAACTCAATGGACATGAGTTTGGGTGGGAGCTGGAGTTGGACAGGGAGGCCTGGCGTGCTGCAGCTCATGGGGTCACAAAGAGTAGGACATGACTGAGCGACTGAACTGAACTGATGCCACAGTGTACATATCCATTCAGTTTTGATAAACATCATTAATAGTGAGGTTTGCATTTATCTTTTTATTTTTATTTTTTGGCTATTATAAACAGTGATACTATAAACATTTTGGGCTTCCCAGTTGGTGCAGTGGTAAAGAATCGGTCTGCCAGTGCAGGAGATGCAGGAGATGTGGGTTTGATCCCTGGGTCAAGAAGGTCCCCTGAAGTAGGAAAAGGCAACCGACTCCAATATTCTTGCCTGGAAAATTCCATGGACAGAGGATCTGGCAGGCTATAGTCCATGGGGTTGCACAGAGTTGGACATGACTGAGCATGCATGCGTATATAAACATTTTAGTACCTGTGCTTTCATCAGTGTAAACCTATTGTATAGTAGGTCCTCACCTAAGAATAGAATTGAAGAGTTTTATGTATCTGTTTGTTCAGCTTTAGTAGATAGTTCAAAAAGTTTTTATAAAGTGTTTCAGTATACTTACTGTCAGAATGGGCTTCCCAACTGGCTCAGTGGTAAAGAAACCTGCCTGCCAGTTCAGGAGACACAGGAGACATCGATTTGATCCCTGAGTTAGGAAGATCCTCTGGAGGAGGGCATGGCAACCCACTTCAGTATTTCTGCCTGGAGAATCCCATAGAGAGAGGAGCCTGGTGGGCTACAGTCTGTAGAGTCGCAAAGAATTGAACATGACATAAGTGACTTAGGACGCACGCACTGCCAGAATATGAGAGTAGTGGTTGTATCACATCTTTCCCCAAATTTGGTATTACTTCTCTTCTGCTCTATCTATTCCAATAGATATGTACTGGTGTCATTTTATTTACATTTTTCTGCTGCTCAATGAAGTTAAGCATTAAAAAAAAAAGACAGATCTTTTGGCCATTCGGGTTTCCTCTTTTGTGAAGGGTCTATTCAACTCTTTTCCTAGTCTTCTATTGTGTCACCTTGTTTTCTTCATTGATATAATTCACATGCCATAAAAATCACCATGCTGAAGTGTACAATTAGTGTTTTTTAATTTATTCACCAAATTATGTAACCATTACCACAATAAATTTCAGAACTTTTTATCACCCCAAATAGAAACCCCGTGCTTATTAAATATTATTTCATCTATCCATTCTTAGCCCTAGCCAACACTGGATTTTTGGTTTCTGTGGATTTGTCATATATAGACACATATAAGTGAACTTATATAAGGAGGTGTCCATTCAATAAAGTTAATTTCACCATATTTTTGTTTCTAGTCAATATAGATTAGTCTTTGCAGAATAGTAAAATCCTATAGTACCATTCTATAAAAGGTTTTAAAGAACAAGGGTTAGCTATTGTAACTTATTGGTTCTTTCCTTAATATCATTACTCATTTTACTATGTCATATTCTCCCCATACTGCGATTTCTCTATAGTATATTTATCCATTTTACAATATTTGGTCCCTGGCTTCTCTTATTTTCAGTTTGGAAATTTTCAGTTATTTTGCTATTGAATGAATTGAATATAGTGACTCTGATCTGCCTTTAATTGTACATTCGAAGAAGCTGAAGCAAAAACCTCAAGAACTCATTATCTTGGTTTAATACTCAACAAATATGGGGAAAAAATAAACTTCATTCAAAATAACTGCCTGAGATTTTATGAGCAGAAAATTACAAAAAAAAAAAAAAAAGATTGGTAAAATTGTTTGAAAGAAATTAAAGGTTTGCAGTAAGAGCTACTGCAGGTTATGTTTCTTAGGACTTCTATTAAATTCAAAGAATATTTGAAAGGAACCCATAATTGGCAAATTTAAGTGAAGTGTAACAAAATAATTCAAAAACAGATTTGACCAATTCCTTCCCCTGCTTAGACATTGCCTACCACTGTGGTCTTGAGTGAATGTACCTGCTATTTATATATTGCAGTGAAGCTAACTAAATAATGGAATGAAACATTTTTCATATTATGGCATCTGAGAATAAAACTAGCTTGAGACATAATAGAATTGCTCTGTATGAGTGGGCCATGCTTGAGAGGACAGAGTTGAAGCTGTGATGACAAAATGCCTTAGACTGAAACTCTGCAGTATTAGCAAAGTAGCATCTGGTGCTTGAGAGAGACTTGCTATGTAAGGTCAGCCCTGCATTTCCTACTTCATTAGAATCTCAAAACTAAGTCATTCATCATCCCCTATTAATTTCTCTGTGTTAAAAGTTAATGTCCTTAACATTATTGTCTCAAGTTTGTTTATTCAAACACACTTCTCTCCTCCCAATACACACCCATTCTTCCTGAAAGAAAATGTCACTGAGTGTCCTCAAACCAATAAAGATATCTTATGCCTTCATGCCTTTCTTTGCAGACAGTTTTCTCAATAACTACTTCTTCCTGTCCACCTCTGCTTGGTAAATTCCTAATTAATATTTTAAGCCACAGTTCAGATATCATCTTCTCTTTGCAGTGATATGCAATTCTTTTGCTCCCTCCTCTTAGTTCCCATACCTCTATTGGTGTATTTGTGTCATTAAAATACACACATGTACACACACGTGCACACACACATTGCTTATTTACATGCCTATCTTCAGTACTGGATTTGTGAAGTGTTTGATTGTAAGATAAAAAACCCTTATTTCTCTATTTTTTGGTACCTTGCATAGTTCATGGTCTAGATTAAGTATACTAAATATGTTTGCTGACTTAGTTAAAAATTGTTTGTGTTGTTGTTAAGTCACTAAGCCTTGTCTGATTCTTTGCACCTCCATGGACTATAGCCTATCAGGCTCCTCTGTCCACAGAACTTTCCAAAGAACCTGGAGTAGATTGCCATTTCCTTCTCCAGAGGATCTTTATGACCCAAGGGTTGAACCCAGATTTCTTGTGTCTCCTGCATTGACAGGCAGATTCTTTACTGCTTAGCCACCAGGGAAACCCCAAGTTAAAAATAAACAGAGACAAATTCTGACAATACTCAAACTATCCTTAAACACACCTTAAAAACCTGCAATGTTTTAAAGATTATAAGCCTGGAGTCAGTTTTCTGGCTGTGGAAGGCAAAAGCAAGGTTTTAACCTGTTGTCCTTCTTCAAAATCTGTTGAGAGCATCAGTGGTACAAATATTGGCAACAACCAGAACACACTGCCAGTAGCTCTGACCACTACCAAGTGTGAGCCAGAGAATAGCCTGAGAGATGAAGCTACATAGAAAAAAAAAAGGGGAGTGGGGCTTCCCTTGTAGCTCAGGTGGTGAAGAATCTGCCTGCAAATGCAGGACACCCAGGTTCAATACTTGGGTCAGGAAGTAAAAGTAGAAGTGAAAGTAGGTGTTGCAGTGATTGCAGTTTATCTCATCATCCCTGGAGTAGAATGAGGACATCTGAGCTCTAAGACAGATTATTACAGAGTCAGGAGGCATCTGTGTAGAAAGCTAATTCATTCTCACAATGAATGTGAGAACGAATTAGATAGCAGTGAACGTGATGCTAATGGACAAACCATGGTAGTCATTTTTATTGTCTGTAACTGAACTCCTATGCAAAGGAGAGTCCTGCATGTCAAGATGGGTGAAGAGAAGAGAAGAAGCAGCAATCACCAGATCAATGAGCTACACCCATCTGGTGGTGGTGATGGTTTAGTCGCCAAGTCATGTCTGACTCTTGTGACCCCATGGATTGTCGTCCACCACGCTCCCCTGTCCATGGGATTTCCCGGCAGAAATACTGGAGTGGGTTGCCATTTCCTCCTTCAGAAGATCTTCCCAACCCAGGGATTGAACCCGCCTCTCCTTGCATTGCAAGCATATTCTTGTTGGCTGAGCCATCAGGGAAGCCCAGCTAGTACTGGTTAAATGCTGATAATTGGATGAGTGAGGATGGGGCTGGGCTTGTGTCTAAATGAAATAGCCAACTTAGTGAGAGGGTACTCAAGACTATGCCAAATACTTTGACTGTGTGAATCACAATAAACTGTGGAAAATTCTCAAAGAGATGGGAATACCAGACCACCTGACCTGCCTCTTGAGAAACCTGTATGCAGGTCAGGAGGCAACAGTTAGAACTGGATATGGAACAACAGATTGGTTCCAAAGAGGAAAAGGAGTACGTCAAGGCTGTATATTGTCACCCTGCTTGTTTAACTTATATGCAGAGTACATCATGAGAAATGCTGGGCTGGAAGAAGCACAAGCTGGAATCAAGATTGCTGGGAGAAATATCAATAACATCAGATATGCAGATGACACCACCCTTATGGCAGAAAGTGAAGAGGAACTAAAAAGTCTCTTGATGAAAGTGAAAGAGGAGAGTGAAAAAGTTGGCTTAAAGCTCAACATTCAGAAAACGAAGATCATGGCATCTGGTCCCATCACTTCATGGGAAATCAATGGGGAAACAGTGGAAAAAGTGTCAGGCTTTATTTTTTTGGGCTCCAAAATCACTGCAGATGGTGTCTGCAGCTATGAAATTAAAAGATGCTTACTTCTTGGAAGAAAAGTTATGACCAACCTAGATAGCATGTTGAAAAGCAGAGACATTACTTTGCCAACAAAGGTCCATCTAGTCAAGGCTATGGTTTTTCCTGTGGTCATGTCTGGATGTAAGAGTTGGACTGTGAAGAAAGCAAAGCGCCGAAGAATTGATGCTGTGGTATTGGAGAAGAGTCTTGAGAGTCCCTTGGACTGTAAGGAGATCCAACCAGTCCATTCTGAAGGAGATCAGCCCTAGGATTTCTTTGGAAGGAATGATGCTGAAGCTGAAACTCTAATACTTTGGCCACCTCATGCGAAGAGTTGACTCATTGGAAAAGACTCTGATGCTGGGAGGGATTCGGGGCAGGAGGAGAAGGGGACGACAGAGGATGAGATGGCTGGATGGCATCACTGAGTCGATGGACGTGAGTCTGAGTGAACTCCTGGAGTTGGTGATGGACAGGGAGGCCTGGCGTGCTGGGATTCATGAGGTCGCAAAGAGTCGGACACGACTGAGTGACTGAACTGTACTCAAGACAAAAGAAATCAAATTTGGTGCCCCTTCTCTTCTTTGTTGCGTTATATGTTCATTTGACAGTATGTAGTACACAAGCTGTCATGGTTTGAACATAACTCCTAAGTGGGGAGATAAAATCCAGGACCTTAAAAATGGAAACTACAAGAGAAGAGAAAGATACTTAAAGAATACACAATATGGGACCATTACTTGTAAGGTGAAAACAAGATTTTAGACAAAAAATTCTTCAAGTTCAAAGAAATTGTCAAGAAATGTCACCTCTGTTTTAAAAAGAGAGTGACATAATGATATTAAAAAAATATAACTATTGAAACCCAACTAGAGATTATGGTTATGGTATATGATTGAAAGAATCACATAAAGGAAAGAGAAAGTAATAAAGATAAAATTGACTATATGTGGAAATAGTCAAAGTAAAATAAAGCATGACTGGAGTTTTGAAGAATATGATGAACACAAAAATACTCAAAGATATAAAGAGGAAAACATCGTGGAACTAAAGACTATAATCCACACACTGCAAGACCATACTCGGGCTTAAAAAATGTATTCAACACTTTTGAATGTAGTAGAAGTGGAACAAAAGCTAAGTGAGCTAGTTTCTTCATCTTTTAGTGCTGGAAGTACAAGTTTATTGTCTGAAGTAGTTTAAATTATTTAGTCTAAGAATGATGTGAAACTCTTACTATTTATCAAAATTGTATGTGACCTTTACAGAGATTGTTAATATTTTATCTGTGAAAGAAAAATTTACTTGTATCTTACCAATATTTTCAGGGTCTCCAAGTTTATATTGCTTTGGTTAAAAATAAATTTATTTTATTAAAATAACTTTTAAATATAGCATAAGGCAAAATTTAAAGGTCATTTACTTATCTGTCGCCTGTCCACTAACATTTATTTAATATCCCTACTTACCTGTATGTCTTTATATCTTTATATATGTGATTTGAGAAATGCCTAGAATCAGCTTCATTCCATGTTTGACATGGTGATTTCTTATGAGAGAATTTAGAGTCCATTGGGGAAATGTTTTTGATTGTTTCTTTGTCTTCTTTGCATTTGTTAATATTAACATTTATTATTTCTAAAAACATTTTAAGAAGTATAGGGTATATACTTTTATTGGGATATTTAAGAACTAGATTGTGAGGAATTTTGGCCTCACTCTAACATGTTTAAAAAAAAAATTCTTTATTATAGTATTTCCTAGAGTATGTAACACACACAAATAAGTAATATGAAACAGCTCTTGTCATAAAAATAATTTGAGAAAATGCAAAGAAAACCAGCTAGTTTTCTTTAAGGCATGATTATTGATATATCAATGCTATTGTTTTTTAAGATACTACAACAGGGAACAAATTGTATGTGGTATTTCACAAACATATTTGTTTGTAGAACATTTCTTATTTTATTCTTTCAAAGTTTGTCCTGGAACTAATGTGAAGTCTCTATTAATGTTTATTTTGGTTTGAAATCCTATGTCCAAGATATTTATTAGTACTTAAAGTACTTTTTTTATCGAATGAAAGATTCTTTAAATTTTACAGTGCTTTGTAACTTTCAAAATTTTCACGCACATGATTTCATATAGTCCTATAATAATCCCCTTGTCTTCCCTCTACCCTATATTGCCTCTTCTCCCTCTCCTTTCTCCACTGATAACCACTAGCTTATGCTTTGTATCTAAGAGTCCACTTCTTTTTTGTAGGTCATATGAATTTTGATATTTAAACCAAAATATACTTAGAGGTTTTGTGACAGGGATAGCATCTTTATAGTTCACTTATCAACATTTTTTCTGGCTAAGTATGGGTTCGAGATAGCTCTAAGTATGCTTTCTTACAAGATACTGGTGTAGTAAATGTCTCCCTCTGAAACAGAGAAATGTGATCAACTTTTTTACTTAGACTTAGATCATATGCTCCATTCAGAGTAGATTCTCACCTGTTAAGGTTAGATTCCTATGTGAAAAACAGAGTCCCCAAATCACAAAGGTTTTAGAAACAAAACATTATACGTTTGTTTCTTATATACAAGTCTTGAGGCAGATGAGGGCTGATATGGCACTCCTGGTCTACAAAGTCAACACTGAGTTTCCTTTCAGCATTCCTTTTGGGCGTCTCTGAAATAATGTGTTCATACTAATTGTGTAAATGGACAGCCAGAGCTCCAGCCATCAAATCTACATTCCAGGTAACAAGTTTGAGGAAAGGGAGAAACGTTAACAATAGTATGGGGCAACTTCTCTTTTAAAAAGTTTTCCAAAGGCTGCCACTCAATACTTTCACTTCCATCCTCTTCCAGGTTTGTTAGATGGCCACATATACCATCAAGATGGTATTTATTCTGCATGACCAACTGCCTAGCTAAAAAATCAGATGTTCTATGTTAAAGGGAAAAACACTATTTCTATCAGACTACCTGCTAAGAGTTAAGGGGAGGAGTGGCCCCCAGAATGGAATGGATAACATATCAGGAAACAAGGAAATAAATACAGGAAGCAAATAGATTTCTAGTATACTGAAAATAAGACTAAGAAATATGAATGATAATAGAGAGATGAAACACTTGGTTCTACAGAGCAAGACTGGGGACAACAGAATGGCAGAGAAGAGAAAAACAGGCTTTATATTGTTTTCAGTATCTGTATAATATGAGTATTAGCAGATTTTTGTATCTGATGCCGATATATCCCTTACCTTGTCCGTAAGTTACAGATTTCCCATTACAGTACTATATCAAGTTAACGTTTTCCATAAGAGCACAAACTTGCTTATATTGCAGATGGAACTATATTCAATTATTAACTAACTGTTACAATGCTTCACTTCTTTTTTAGTTGATGTATTTCCCGTTGATATGAAGATATCAGTTTGTTACTTACTCAAGTTGGAGGATTTAATTTCTTAAAGGGAAAGTTAATTTTGTAAAAAGGAAGATGAAAAAAATAGATAAAAAAGCAGCTGCTGGGATGTAATAACTTTATTGTCTAATTCTGTCATCTATGAAAAATAGAATTTTTCACTCTTACAATGAGATTAGGGAGGTAGGAGAAAATATTGAGTTGTACCTCTCAAAATGGGAGATCGAAACAATGGCCTTAGCTGTTTCTGTTCTAGAAAATTCTCCCATGAAAACATTTTTCTTTGGAAAGAAAAACAATTCATGGATTATACTTTTGATTTGTATCTAAAAGTTATCACTTTACCCCAGGTCATTTATATTTTCTCTCATAGTTTTGTGTTTATTCTTTAGTATCTTTGCAGGAGACTAGTTCTAGGACCCCTATCCCGCCATCACAGATACCAAAATCTGAGGATGCCCAAGTTCCTCATATAAAATGGCATACTATTTGTATATAACCTAGGCATGTCCCCCTCCCACCTCAATGTATACTTTAAATCATCTCTAGATTTTTAATACTCTTAATACAATGCAAATGCTATGTAAATAGTTGCCAGCATGGCAAGTTCAAGTTGTGGAACTTTCTTGAATTTTTTAAATATCTTCAGTCAGAAGTTGGTTGAATCTGAGAATGTAAAACCTGTTGATAATAGAGGCCAATTATATCAGACTTTCTTTTGTCATTTTCTATAGCTGTAGTTTTCAAATGGAGCAAATGTGCCTTCCAGGAGACATTTGACAAATCCTGGAGACATTTGTGATTGTCAGAACTGGGGGTTGCTAATGGCACCTACTGAGCAGGGGTTCACAATACATCTGCCATTTTCCCCTTCCCTACTATCAGTGAAGAATGATCCAACTGAAATGTCAGTAGTACAGGGTTGTAAAACCATGATCTATATGAGTTTATTTGGAAGAAAGAATATTCCCTATTGACACTAAAGATATATCTCCAAATATATGTATATATTTGATTTTTAAAAATAAAACCTACTATGATTAAATTTGTACAACCCTAAATCAAGGGTTGTATAAGATGAATTCCATGCAAAGAATGGAATTCTTGAATATAGAAATCATGAAATTAGAAGGCTGTCTATGAATTTAGAAACTGTAAGAGAAAGATTACATAGGTGTACATCTGCCTATGGGGTAAGTCCATATCGTTTATTTGTCTAGAGGATTTGCTGTTCAGTCACTGAGTCGTGTCCAGTTCTTTGTGACTCCATGGACTGTAGCACGCCAGGCTTCCCTGTCTATCACCATCTCTTAGAGCTTGCTCAAACTCATGTCCATTGAGTTGGTGATGCATTCCAGCCAGCTCATCCTCTGTTATCTGCTTTTCCTTCTGCCTTCAATCTTTCCCAGCATCAGTGTCTTTTCCAATCAGTCAGCTCTTTGTATCAGGTGGTCAAAGTATTAGAGCTTCAGCTTCAGCATCAGTCCTTCCAATGAATATTCAGAATTGATTTTCTTGAGGACTGACTGGTTTAATCTCCTTGCAGTCCAAGGGACTCTCAAGAGTCTTCTCCAACACCAGTTTGAAAGCATCAATTCTTCAGCACTCAGATTTCCTTATGGTCCAGCTCCCACATTCGTACATGACTACTGGCAAAACCGTATCTTTGACTAGATGAACCTATGTCAGCAAAGTAATGTCTCTGCTTTTTAATATGCCATCTAGGTTTGTCATAGCTTTTCTTCCAAGAAGCAAGTATCTTTAATTTCACAGCTGCAGTCACTACTAAATTTATTTATAATGTCAGAGAATTCTAGTGTATTAATCAGCAGTTTTCTTCCCTCAAGTGAGCCACACTACTGTTTCAAGTGCCGTTTGCCAGCACATTCTCTAACTGTTTTGTATTAAGGCATTCAGTTCAGTTCAGTCACTCAGTTGTGTCTGACTCCTTGCGACCCCATGAACTGCAGCACGCCAGGCCTCCCTGTCCATCACCAACTCCCGGAGTTCACTCAAACTCACCTCCATCGAGTTGGTGATGCCATCGAACGGACCTTTGTTGGCAAAGTAATGTCTCTGCTTTTCAATATGCTGTCTAGGTTGGTCATAACTTTTCTTTAATGACTTCACCTTTGTTTTCCAAAGGCCTTGAGTCATTCATGCACCTGTGAACATTGCCAATAAATGTTTCTGTAATGGGACTGACAATACTATGTAAAATTCAAGACGTTGCTTGGTACTGAAACATCGTAGTCAAACGCTGTCTTCGCTGGCCAGGCTAAATAATGGAGGAATGATGAATTCATGGAGGGGATGAAATAAAAATTTTACTATCAGCTCTAAAAACTGTAACTTTCGTTTTAGCTCTCTAAAATACAATTATAAGTAGTATAGAACATTGTTCTATGTAAAAACAAGTATTATGTAGTATTATCTACTTGTTCGAGTAGAACAAGTATTACTCTCTTTTTAACCACAATTCTTAATGCTATTAATAAAAGAATATACACTAGCTTCATTGCAGTTAACTGCAGAGGGTAAGAGTTCACCAGTTTTAAGTTGGGTGAACGAACAAAGTAACACCATTTAACTTTTTGTTTTAAGATATTGAATGACCCTGAGTCCAGGGATGATGCTAAATAGCCTCTAATGCACAACATAACCTCCTGACCCCAAAGAAATAATTATACAGACTAGAATGTTAGTAATGCCAAGGATACTAAACATTGCACATATTTTATTAAAGATGAACCTGGAGGCTGTTGAAATGTACGGGGTTGTTTATATTCACACTAAATTGCCTCAAGCTTCTAAGGTTTTATTGCATATACCATGAGGCCTTTTTAAAATTATACCCATCTCCACCCTTGAATCTGGTTTATCCAGAAGCACACTGGCTTCTGGGCCTTTATTAAAGTTAGAATTCCACTGGCAATGCAGAATTGAAAGTGCAGAAATCATACATGCTGTCTGTACATTTTTCCTGAGGTGAAAGAGGGAATATTTGAATAGAATATATTAGACTTCAAAAGTGCCTTGAGAGTCAAATACTGAGACTATTTTTGGTTTAGTCATTATTGAAAGAATGATTGAATTCTAAATATAATACGTTAGTGATACTTTGATAGTATAGTTTACATCTTTTAGAATTAAAGCGATATGTCATTGAATTGTATTTGTGAAGTATCAAGGCAAATAGTGTTAGGGTACCTGGGACCTCTTTCTGATTAATTTCAAGTTTAATGGCAGTGAAGACTGCTTGTTGTTCAGTTACTTGTCTCATTTACTAAGGATCATCTGCTTTCTATTGGTAATGTGTGTGTATACATATGGATACTCATAGTTTCTAGTTCCAAATGGTGGCAAGATTGAAGTAAAGGTAATAGGAAATTGACCTTTTCTCAGGTTAAGTGAAAAATATCCTAGATAACTACCAATTAAAAAACTTGTAACATTCTCTTAACTCCTCTCAAGATGAGCAGAAAAAAAAAAAAATTTAGAGAACTTCCATATGCTGCAGTTGCAAAAACTTTCCAGAAATACCATTTTATTATAGTTGGTGGAAGACATTTTGCCCATTCTTGAGCTTACAGTATGCAGTCCTGTGTGCCTAAAACGCAAAGCATTTTGAAGACAAAAAATAACATTTAAATAGAGTATATTTTAGTTTGCTTTACTTTTATTTTCTTTTGAATACAATGTTTTAAAAAGGGAGATGGAGACTAGAGGTAACCTCTGGGCATGGGTAACTAAATGTTTTTTTCAAGTCTAGTGCATGCTCAATTGTGTCTGACTCTGTAACTCCATGGACTGTAGCCTGCCAGGCTCCTCTGTCCATGGAATTCTCCAGGTAAGAACACTGGAGTGGGTGGCCATTTCCTTCTCAAGGGTATCTTTCTGACCCAGGGATTGAACCTGTATCTCTTGCGTCTTCTACAATGGCAGGTGAGTTCTTTACCACTGTACCACCTGGGAATCCCAGTAACTTCAGAGATGTTAGTAACTCAAGAGAATCTCTGATTTCCTGTTCAGACTATAAAATTACTTTATTTAGCAGATTTGTAATGGCTAACTTCCCTGACCTTGACTTCTAACCCTACCTGTGCTTGGGGAAGAAAGACTAGTTAACTGATTATATGAGGTTAATAAAAATGCAACCCATAAAGTCCCACTTGCTGTTTCACAAACGGCATCCTATCATTTATTTAAAAGCCAGAAGAAAGAACTGCCATATCATAAAAATGAGAGCAGCATTTTATTGTTTGTCTGGAGAACTTAATTGTTGAAAAACATCAGCAGATATTAGAGGGGGAAGTATTGGTATCATTTGTTTCATGTAATAAATTAAAAACCTGAAACGAATGCGGTTTGACATAATATTTAAGCAAGGAGGAGGGAGCAGTGTTAGCATTTTAATTTTGTTTTGATTGAAGATACTTTCGTTCCATCATGAAAAAATCATGCCGTTCCTCCAGCATGCCTCATTTCCAGGGAAACTCAGTGAAATGTGCACGTGTTAACATTAGTTTCAGCAGGCTTTAATGCACTTACACAAAGGAGTTTTGCCAAAAGAAGGGATAAATACCACAGCCATTCATTTCACAGTGCTCTCCAATCTGGCAGCAATTGTTTCTTTAAGCAGCAAGTCAGTGAATAAAAACAGGAAATTAAAAGGAGGGGCAGGAAAAAAGGGGTTTAGGAAGAAGGGGGTTTTAAAACCTTCTTGGCTTTAAAGAAAACAATTCAAAATCATTAGCAGGAGTGACATACCTGTTTAGCCTAGGCTAATGAATACATTATGAAAGCAGAGACTTTTTAAAAACAAAATAAAACAATATAAACACAAAAACAACATTGTCCTCTGAACACCATTAGTGAGGATCAAGGGGAGCCAGGGTAAGTAAACATCCAGGTTTTAGAGTTAAATTCCACACCCCCCGCCCCCCGCCACTTTCTCAGATTAAGAAGTAAATATCCTTATTTAGTGTGCTTTTCTGTGTTCACAGAAACAGACCAAGTGTACTGCTGACTGTTTTTTCTGCATTGATTCCTTTAAGCGTTTGTTTACACTTCTGTATTTTTTCACCATGCACTTTATTGCCCTAAAGTAATTACATATTAGAAAACATTTGTAACACTTTGAGTGCAAAAATGGCCAATGTTGTTAATAAGAGCAGAAGGATGGTTGTTTTGACTCTGGTTTTATTTCTTTCGAAATCCACTACTGTGGCCTCCTCCAGCTGTGGGAGGTGGAGCACCAGATGATGGCAAGTCTCCTATGGACTTATCTCCCCCAAAGTGTATTTGTCCAATGATTCTTTTTATGAAAGGAAATACATCAATGTTGTAAAATCACTTTTACCTACGTTCTCATGTATTTTCTTCATCAACTCTGGGAGGTACATGTTAATGTCTATTCCATTTTTTTAAATGTATTAAAATATAGTTAATTTACTATATTGTGTTAGTTTTGTTGTACAACATGATTCAGTCATATATATATTTATATTTATACTTTTTCAGATGTTTTATCTATATAGATTTTTACAGAATATTAAGTAGAGTTCCCTGTGCTATAGGAGGTCCTTTTTGGTTATCTATCTCATAATTACATATTAGATATATAAGTATATAGTATTGTGTGTTTGTTAATTCCAACTTCCTGATTTATCCCTCCCCTCCACGTTTCCCATCTGGTAGCCATAAATTTGTTTGCAATATCTGTAACTGCTTTGTCAATAACTTCATTTGTATCACTTTTAAAATTAGATTCCACATATGAGTTGGAGAAGGAAATGGCACTCCACTCCAGTATTCTTGCTTGGAGAATTCCATGGACAGAGGAGCCTGGCAGGCTACAGTCCATGGGGTCACAAATAGTCAGACACAACTGAGTGACTAACCCACACACTACGTATAAGTGATACTGATACTATGTGATATTCGTCTTTGCCTGTCTGACTTTCTTCACTTAATATTATAATCTCTAGGCCTATCAATGCTGCTGCAAATGGCATTATTTAAAAGAAATGAAATCATGCTATGTGCTTATTTTTTTTGACTGATGAGAGAATTGTATCTCAAAATCTTTCTTGTCCTTAAAAGTACTGTGGTACGGAACTTAATTATGATCCTCAGACTCCAAAACCATAACATCATACCAGGCACTGTGTTTATAATTTGCAAGAATTTGCTAGTTGATCAGTCCATGCAGAGTTTAGCATTAGCCAAGTTGGTGGCAATCTTGAGTAATCTGGTGATTCATTTGTGCCCATAATGAGCAGAGGAAAAATATTTGTAGAAAGTATTCTTCAAGGTAATACTTCCACGTTCGACTGAAAGGATGAAATAAAAGTACTTTTTTCCCACAAAATTTACTCTTTTCCTAAGGAAGACTTTAATTATGATATTTAAATGTATCATTTATGTATGTCACGTGAGTGTATGTTCCTCGATTCTTTGTCTCATCACAACAAAGATTTGGAGTGACGTGTAGAAATAATAAAATTTTTTTCAAAAGGTTGACAAAAATATCCACAGTCTAAGGTAAGCTTTTAAGATATATTTTTGAAAGTCTTTTATGATATACATATATTGAAATAATTATAAATATCTCATTAATATCTTATAGCATTACCACATTATAATAACTTCACTATTATAAATAATATCTTCCAGAACACATAATTTCCATCATTATTAAAAACTATGTCATAAAATTGATTTAAACTGAATTAAATTAATTGGTAAAATAATTGAAAAACATCCTTTTCAAACTGATAGGATTCTACATAGGTAAACACATGTGAAAAAAGAAAGCTACAGTTTAAGATAATAACAAAGTGTTTTCTGCTGTGCAGGTGCAGATATTCTATGGATAGGAACACTTCTATATTTTTATTTATATTTATTGCTAATTTTCTTAGAGAATTTCCCCATATTCAGTTGTCCAGTACTTATATCTTATATATATTATGGGCTTCTGTGGTAGCTCATCTGGCAAAGTATCCACCTGCAATTCAGGAGACCCTGGTTTGATCTGTGGGTTAGGAAGATACACTGGAGAAGGGATAGGCTACCAAACTCCAGTATTCTTGGGATTCTCTGGTGTCTCAGCTGGTAAAGAATCTGCCTATGATGTGGGAGACCTGGGTTTGATCCTTGGGTTGGAAAGATCCCCTGGAGAAGGGAAAGGCTACTCACTCCAGTATTCTTGCCTGTAGAATTCCATGGACAGAGGAGCCTAGCAGGCTACAGTCGATGGGGTTGCAAAGAGTCAGACACGACTGAGTGATTTTCATTAACACTATGTATTATACATGAATTTTACAGAGTATGTTCTTATTTCAGAAGGTAACATTTGTATGGCAAGTTTACACACTAGATAAAGCCTCTATTTTTCATTGAAAAAAAAAATCTTAGCAAGTGGGCACTAATAATTTACTTACAATAAAGTGGCCATTTGCTAAGATGTTGCCATGTCATACAAACATTTTAAGGTGTTTCTTTAGCTTATTTATGTAAATAAGCTTATTTTATGTAAATCCTTATATAGGTATGTGTATTGTTCTTATGTAGTTGCTTTTGAAGAAAAAACGGAAGATAACAGAACATAGTAATAGACAAAGCTAGACCTGTGCTTGGGGCTATTCTGAATTTCAAAGCTTAACTCCTTAAGCTTGGAGTGGGGCCAATGAAACACTCTATTTGGGACAACTTTCAATCATGGGTGTGTGGCCATTGCAATTGCATAGGGCCTTGTCTTCAGAAGCATCCTGCCCCCGCAATGTACCCACATACCGGTTTAAGCTTGGGGTTTAATGCTTTGCGGTCAATGTCTTGTAATTTTTATCTTTGAATTTGTGTTGCATAAGTAAAGTCTGATAGGATAATAGAGAATGTTCTGGGGCTTGAAGCTTTCCCTCAGGTGTGGTTCGACATTCACCACCCACCAGGATGAGCTCCAGGCTACCCACTGCCCCCCACATGCCAAGATCATTGCCTCCCTTTGGCTTGGCGGAGGCCAAAACACTGGCAGCCGCGTGATGTGCTCTGATTTGCAGGCCAACGCTTGTGTGAGTCTGCATTCAACCTGTCTCAGAAGAGCAGGACATTACATAGCACACAAAAGAAAGAAAGACTAGGGAGGAGAGGAGAGAGCTTTTGTTCTTGCTTTTTGCACAAGGGACATTCATTCTATTTTTCACTGGACTCTGCATATTTTGGAACTAGACTTAGTAATTTAGAAATAGTATTATTGAATGTCATGTCTGATACACTAGCTCAAATGAGAAGGGAAATTCTGAGGTGCATGGTATTTTAGGGTACCAGTTAGAAAATGACATCTGATTCTAAAGGCTTGGCTATTGCCTCTCTAAACTTGCTTTGTCAGGCACATATGTACTTACTAAATATCCGCAATAAATCCAGCATTACCTAGTTTGTTCAGTGTGTCCTGCTCATGGAATTACAGATTTCTTAGTCAGTATCTGCACTGCTCTGGGATATGAAAAACAGGGCAGCTATCAGAGAATCACACATATTTTAGAAAATGTCATAGATAATTCATAAGAAGAAATTAGTTGTGCCAACGTAGAACATGATGCTGGAATTAGCAGTGTGATTTTCTTCATATCAGAATAAACATTTTCAAGGTAATTTTCTCAGTATTCATAGTTTGTGAAGCATGAAATAAAATGTTATGCCAAACTAGCTAGATGTTTAATGGAATGCAAACATGATAATGAAGAACATCCATAACTGGCTTTTCCTAATTTAATTGTTTTAGACCAAGTTATATGTGTATCTGTGCAATAACTAAAAAAATTCAACTTTTTATAACTTGGACCCAATACATGGGCAGAATATAAAGCATACTACATGAGTGAGAGGAAATAGCACATAATGTATTTTAAAGTCCACCTAGGTCTTCTTATCTATGTACTAGAATGCTTCATTTACATTCTCTTTCAAACAGGTAACATTGCTTACCTATCTTTTGAGAAAAAGATTGCCTCAGAATTCTTATCATTAAAAGGTTTTTGAAACATTTTTTTTTGCACATATTAAAAAGAAAACAAACTCTGTCCAACTTCTTTTGCTATAGTGGCTTGTTCATTTTTATTAATTCTTTCTGGAAGACTGTTATTTAATCTCATTCAAAATTCTCACTTGCATCAGACTTTGTTATTGTAGGCTTATCATGACTAAGACAACTTTGGCATCATCCAGAGGGGACTCAGGTGTTAGTTACATCTTCAGATTATAGGACAAGATGCAGGGGGTACACAGTTTCCCCTTAAGCCTTCTATACATCACAGAATATTGAAGCCAATTACATTTTTGTAAATGCATGGATGAAAAAGAACCTCCATGTGTACAATACCCACTACTGGTTTTAGGCTCAACTGGGCAGTCAGTCTCACATGACCCTAATAGGCTACACCTGACAATGGTTTCATTAGAAGGATATAATGCAATAAACAAAGTGAATCAGTTGGGCACAGTCAGGTGATTCTTTAACATGACAGTTCCCACAAGTGTCTAGGGCTAAAGGCTTTCTCTAGCACTGTGAAATGACAGCTCAGGTATAAATCTGAGATCATGGGTAGGAATGAGACCTACTCTAACATTTCCCGTGTCCCAGATAGGAATTAGTATCTTTTATAATAGCCCATAAGCAAAAAATATCACCAGTTGCAAAAATGTACCTCACTCAAATTCCACAAGGTATTTATAGTCAGCCACAGTACCCCCAGACTAGATTCAGTTTACAAATAAGGGCTTATTTTTATGATAAGCAATGTAGCCTGATAATACAGCTGACATAGGTTTCCATGGAAACTAAGCTAGAAAGTTCTCTCAAGGTCATATTTCTTTTCATAAAGAAGGAGAAAATATTTTGCCATCCCTCCATTCATTTTGGACTTCCCTGGTGGCTCAGACGGTTAAGCGTCTGTCTACAATGTGGGAGACCTGGGTTAGATCCCTGGGTCAGGAAGATCCCCTGGAGAAGGAAATGGCAATCCACTCCAGTACTATTGCCTGGAAAATCCCATGGACATAGGGTAGGCTACAGCCCATGGGATTGCAAAGAGTCAGACATGACTGAGCGACTTTACCTTACCTTTACCACTCATATTAGAAAACACAAATATTAGGAATTTGAATTACCAAACAGGCCTTATTCTCTGACTTACAATGCAATAAAATTCAAAATTACAGCTATAGTGTAACTCAGAAAACTGAAAAAAGAATAATAAAATCTTCTCAAGAAAAGTAGATAAGAAAACTAATAAAGATTAAAAAAATTAACAAAAATTATCAAACTATGAAAGAATATTTGATTAAAAATAATTTGTTTCATTTTGAAAAGAATGTCAAAATAATTCTTTTTGCCAAATGTCTAAAATGTTAGGACTGGGGTTAACAAAAATACTAGACTGGGTGGCTTAAACAACAAACATTTATTTCTCACAACTGGAGGCCAGGAAATCCAAGATCAAGGCACCTGCAGGTTCAGAGTCTGGTGAAAGCCCAATTCTTGGTTACTTATCCCTGTACTTATTAAATGACAGAATGGGTGAGAGCTCTTTGTCGTGTTCTCTATAAGAGTACTAATCCCATTTGTGAGGGTTCTGCCCTCATTACTTAGTCACCTCCAAAAGGCCACACCTCCAAATGACATCAGATTGAAGATTAGGTTTCAATGTGTGAATTTTTAGGCACACAACTACTCAGTCTATCATGCCATTGAAGATGAGGAAGAAAAAAATAAATGAGGAACTTCAGGAATCAGAAGGAAAAGCATTTAAAGGGTTTCTATGTTTCAGTGTAGGTAGAACAGTTAATTTTATAGAAAAAATATAAATAACCCAAAAGCCTCAAGAAATATTAAAAACAATAACAAGAGAAGAAAATAAAAAAGCAGTCAAGACTTTCCCATATTATAGGAATAATAATAAAAAAATTTATGAACTACTTCTATCACTGACACTGTTTTAACATTTTACTAGAGATACTAAACAAATGAAAAAAGACAAAAATAAAAACCACAAAATGTCTAAACTTTGAAAAAAAGATGAAACAGTATTTATAGATGATATGATTACTTATCTTGATAATCCAAGAGAATTGGTGAAAACCTATTAGCTTCCCTGGTGGCTCTG
The DNA here is from genome assembly GCF_001704415.2 of Capra hircus. Classification (NCBI taxonomy): domain Eukaryota; kingdom Metazoa; phylum Chordata; class Mammalia; order Artiodactyla; family Bovidae; genus Capra; species Capra hircus. The sequence continues at coordinate 77,549,644 of NC_030814.1, forward strand.
CTGGTAAAGAATCCACCTGTAATGTGGGAGACCTGGGTTCCATTCCTGGGTTGAGAAGATCTGGAGAAAGGAACCACTACCCACTCCAGTATTCTGGCCTGGAGAATTTTGCAAAGAGTTGGAAATGACTGAGCGACTTTCACTTCACTTCACTTCATGTATTAGTACCAATAAGAGAAAGTAATTAAATTAGCTAGATATAAGGATATTTAAAAATTCAACATAGTCTTCTATACCAGTAATTAACACAAAATATGATTTAAGATATTCTATCAAAATAGAAACAGCAGCTATATACTATCTAGGAATAAATTTAACAAGAAATATTAAAGATGCCTATGAAGAAAATAGTACTGAGCAACCTAAAATGGAAGTCTAAATAGTTGTGATGATCCAATAAGTTCCTCATATTAATATTATAATAAAGATGTCAATTTTGTCCCAATTAGTTTATAAATCCCATGCTAACCCATAGAATTTTAAAAGAAATTTAAAAGAAAAAGACATCTGAACCTGAAATGTATACTGGAGATGACTAGTGTCCAGAAATACATCATGTATGTATGTGAATTGTTTAATAATAGCAATAGCATAGCAAAATACAAAAAGATTTAGTAATTCAGTAACCATAGTTAAAATAGTTGGCAATCCATTTGGAAAATATGAAGTTAGATTCATAAGTAATACTACAACAAACAAGTTAGATAGATTCAACCAGGATGGACAAACTTTTTCTATAAAGGGTCAGATAGCAAATATTTCAGTCTATGTGGATCCTACTCTGTTTTACAAATAGTCATCTCTATAGTGATAGTGTCAAATGGCATGGGGATAGTGAATTTGGCTTCAGGTTGTAGTGCTGACCCTGATTTAGTCTCACCAGAGCCAGAATGTCCACACTTGGAAATTGGTTAGAACATCTACTTCATTAGGGGCTTCCCTGCTGACTCAGCAGTAAAGAATCTGCCTGCAGTGCAGCAGATATGGGTTCAATCCCTGGGTCCAGAAGATCCCTTGGAGAAGGAAATGTCAACCCACTCTAGTATTCTCACCTAGAGAATTCCGTGAGCAGAGGAGACTAGCAGGCCTACAGTCCATGGAGTTGTGACTTAGCGATTAGACCACCACTATCTATTTCATAGCTTGATATAATGATTGAATAATATGTGAAAGTATTTAGCTCTGTGTTTAGATATAAGAGAAATCTAAGTTTTTATCCTCAATTTTCCATGCTTGGCCTAATATCTTCCTTAGAATAGGTACTTCATACATTTTTATTTGACTTTATCTTGCTGCTATCAGTTTAACAGTTTGGGGGAAATAAGACAGACTTTATTGAAATGACTTTGATCTCTTCATAGTTACTACTTCTTAAAATTAAGCAGATTCATGAAACATGACAGATTATCCCACAGTTTAAAATATTTTAAATTATATATATGTGTACATAATATATATTTATATATAAATACTTATTTATTTTATAAAATATATTTTAGAATAGTACATATTTATATAAAATTTATGTATTTATATTTAAGAAATATAAAGGAAATAATCATAAAAATTACAAAAAGTTTCACATAGATATAGAATCATGAGACACTTCTGTCTGGACAAAATTTTTGTAATATTTTCAATTTTTCTTTAGCATTATTTGCTGTTGTTGACATTTTAAAATCTTGTTGTTCTTGCTGTGTAGAAATGTTCTCAGTTACTTAAGATGCTACTTACATAAAGTAACTTGACATTTAATGACTCACAGCCTAAAAATTTTAAAAATGAAGCAATTAACCCACCAATCTGAAGAATGGATCAGAAAGCATTTCCATGAGCACTTCAATTTATTGATTATACAAAATTTTGGTATATGTTATTTATGTTTCATATTTCACTGCTGAGTAAATTTATTTAACTTGTGCAATTGTGATGTTGTATTACATGTTTCCATATTTGAAGCAAACATAAAAAAAAGAGAATACTGAGATTTAAAAATGTTTGTATTTTAAGACCTATAATAATGAAAATTAATGAAAAATTTTAATTGGGAAATTATACACAAAATATTATTTGGGGTTTTCTTTAGTGGGAGGAAATATTTGAGTCTGAGATTAACAGATTGAATTGATATCTAATACCATACAGTGAAAGGCCTGGATATTGGCAATGCATCTTCAAAACTCAGCAAGACTTAAATGTATTCCTTAATACCCAATCTTAGAATCTAATTGAGGACTTAGACATGTACTAGTTATTGAACAGAAGATTTTATTCTCTACTTTAAATGTATGATCACTTAGGGCTCAGAGGCAGTATCTGCTTCCATGAAAAACTTGGTGGAACAAGGAAAGTTTCATAATGTTTGCTCTTATCATAAATAGGTAGAAAATGAATGAAACCCTGTCCCAATGAAGTAAGAAAGAATGAGTTATTTTTCTCTCTTGAGTTTGCCACTAAAAAATCATCTGCAACTGGAATTATTAGTTGTTGCTTTCAGCCGATGGCTTTTCTATTGCTTCTCTGTGAATGTCTGCCATATGCATCCCTCCTCCCTTGCATTGTACTCTCCACATTTCCTCCAGGCACTCTTCTCATCAGAATTCTCCAGCTGTTCCTATTACATTTAAGATAAAAATCTAAATATTTTCACATGGAATAAAAAAACATTTTAAGCCCCTGCTAGCCTCATATTTTCTCCCTCCACTTCTATGCTATACAATATTAGAGGTACCACACTCTCCCCTGCTTCTGCACTGTTGCCCATGTGGTTCTCTCCATCTGCAATACTTACATTTCATAATAAATAGCAACATATCACTTTTGCAAACTCCAACCCATCCATCAAGTTTCAGTTCAAATGCCTTTTTCTGTAGGCTTCTACTAGCATGCTTCCACTTGTTATTTTAAATATATTTTTATGGCACAACTCTTCTTTTACTATGACTATTACCTTCTGGTACTAATCTTTTTGAGGGCAGGAGATTACATTTTTGTATCTCTGATTCCTAGAGCATATTTGATATACAATGGATGGTGAATACATATTTTAGAATGAATGATAGATTGTTTTACCAGTTTCAGTAAGTTGTAATAAATAATGATATAGCCTACTAAGGAGTTCTATATCACAGAGTTGCTGCTACTGCTAAGCCACTTCAGTCATGTCCGACTCTGTGTGACCCCATAGACGGCAGCCCACCGGGCTCCCCCATCCCTGGGATTCTCCAGGCAAGAACACTGGAGTGGGTTGCCATTTCCTTCTCCAATGCATGAAAGTGAAAAGTGAAAGGGAAGTTGCTCAGTCATGTCCGACTCTTTGCAACCCCATGGACTGCAGACTACCAGGCTCCTCCGTCCATGGGATTTTCCAGGCAAGAGTACTGGAGTGGGGTGCCATTTCCTTCTCCAATATCACAGAGCTATGAAAATATAATTGGCACATTGACTTTTGTCTTGGTCCAAAGTACATGAATTATGTTCCTATATATTTGTAGAAAGTCACCTTTGTGCATTTTGCATACTTTTAATAGTAAAACTGAAAGTTTAATTATTGTAGAACTGTTGCTAATACATTAGTAATTATTTGAATGCCAATTGCCTCTATATAAGCAAAAGAAAAACATATATAAAGGATTTATATTTCTAGGTGATACAAAATGACACAGGCAGATATAAGCCATGTTGCACTGAGTACAGGTTAGGCCAGTTCAGTCCAGCCTTCTCCACTCCTCTGTACTGATACAGTCTCGCATCATCTTAAACAACTACACGACCAAAGCTTGTCTTCTATGACTTCTCTTTCATAAAACATCTTTAATGATGAGCCAGATTAAGTCCTCAACACACATTTACTAATTATGTTGGGTGACTTCTTTAGTTTTAATCTTAGAGTTGAGTGAGAGCTTTTTTTTAAAAAAATTTTGATTATTTAAATTATTTCATTGTAGGACTGTATCCTGGTAGTTGAGAGTAAAAATGAAAATAATTCTAATTCATCCAATAGAATGGTAATGATTAAGGGTCTCTCACAGAAGGACTAAAAGATTTATGCTGTTGTCTATATGTATGTCTGTGTATTGGAGAAAATATCTTGAACTTGGGCCTTACCTACCCTCAAATGAAAAGGTTTAAAACAGGGGGTTCTCAGATGGATTTAAGGGATTAAAAATACACTTAAAACCATTACTCTGTGTCTTTGAGATTTCTAATAATTTGCTATTCAATTATGGCCCAAGATTTATTTTAATAACTTTTGGGATCTAGTATAATAAATTATTGCAGAAATATTCTCTATTACATCATAATGTAAAGAGAAGACCATACTTGCTCAACATTAGTGGTTGTTTGATGTCAGGAGGGCAGAGTGAAAATTGTGGCTAGGTTTTATTTTCCAGTGTTTTCAGAAAAATTTATTCATTAATTACAAATGTGGATATGCATTATTTTAAGGTGCTAATTTGAAAGTACCATAGATTCTAAAGAAAGGCTAGTTCTTGGGCAGTTGTGGTATATCATGAAAAAGGGTGTCTTTTGGCAGTTTGATAATATATTTAGGCTATATAAATTGCAATGAAACATTATATTAGGCAAAATGTTTGGAAAATACTGTTTGGTAATTGAAAATGAAGGCTCTACCTTAATAGGTCTGATTTCTTGATTAACTCTTTTTTGGGGGTGATGCATGTTGAAAAGTTTCTTGTCTTAAAATTTATGAACTATTTTGAGAACTTGGTACAAGTGGACAAATTTATCCTAAGTTTTAAAAACTGTCAGAGGTAAGAGAAGATCTTTTAATTGAAATATAAACATGCTGCTACTAAATTTTGATGAGTTCTCAAATATTGTTTTTATATATAAGATTTAAATGGAATATATGTTCAAAATGTGATTATACTTTTAAAGTACAATCCTTAATAATTAATTCAAAGAACTTTAAATTGCATACTACTAACAAATTATTTCTTCATTTTAAATAATTTTTATATGCTTTATTAAACTATACTTGCTATTTAAACTGATATTTTGTCTTTTGTTTTCTTTTTTCTGACAGCTCCTTCAGGTTGGAAGGAACACCTTTATTTGGAGGCATGTCAGTTCATTTTTCTCACTTCAGATTCATCATTATGACTTCTTGAGGCCAGATCTAATTTTGAAATAACCAGAAAACTGTCCATCTTGGAGCAGCAAACCCCTCAACTTGGAGCACAAATGATCACTGATATGGTCTGCTTAAAACTATCTGCCTCTAGTCTGACAGCCATGAGCAGAGCCCTGGGGGCAAAAAAAAAGCCACAGCCTTAAATGTCTTCACTCAGAAATTACCAAGAAGATTAAAAAAAAAAAAGAAATGAAAAAGACTAAATAAGCAAGCCTACAAAAAACCAAAAAGCAAACAAACAAAATTCATCTCACTTTATCACTGAAATTATCCCCAGATGTGAACCTCCCAAAATTCATATTTAGTAATTAAGCCAGTAAATTATAAATTGATGTATCATTTGGGAAGGTGAACATATAGAAATAGGTGTCTATACCTAGAACTACTCAGCATTTCAAAATATGTAAACAAAACAAAAACAAAAACATACAACAACAAAAACTGAACAGAGGAATATTGCCGCAATGAACAGTGTAAGGACAGAATGTCGCTGTTTGCAAAGAGAGAGGACGTTTTCCATTTTGTGTACACCTTCAAAGCCATAATGGTGTAAGAGTATTGTTGTCAATTGCTTGAAAAGTTTCTGTATTCGATCCTTCACTCCATACTGGCTGAGAGAGGGGAGGTCAGTTCTTACTGATTACTTCTCAATGCACTTCTACTATTTGCACTGTCACTTCCATTCAGGGTAATGATATGTGCTGTTATTTGCACAGATGGTCCCATGAGTTTTGAGACCACAACCAACAGTTTCTTGCAGGAGTCCGAAAAGGAAACATGTAAGAATTCTCCAGGCATTGATTTCTCATTCTTCTATTAAAAAAATCAGTTATAAAAAAATGGACTTGTCTCAGATTAAAGAACAACTACAGAATCATAATGAAAAAGCATCAGGGTGGTCGAATGAATGAAAAAGGGATCAAAAATTGTTGTTGGTTTTTTTTTTAGTGAGGATCATTTTATATCATTAACAGCGAAGAAGTCAAATACAGTGAACTGTACACTAAACATCTGTGTTGAACATCTATTTGTTCTCTTAACAAAATCATTTGTAATTTGTATTTGACATATAAGAGATTTTTATAGCCATTTATCTATGCCTCATGGGGAAATGTACTACACAAACAGCATTTTCAGTTTATTTTTCTAAATAAATGTGTTGTTTGTATTATTTGTAGTTGCTCATTTGATTTGCTTTTGATTACCTGGAAGATAAGTTTTCTTTGGTCATAGGCAAGCTTTTGCATACAAATTCAGAACTTCTAGAATACTAAAATTTCAAATGTTTTGTGGTATAAAATTGTATTTTCTATTCCCTAAACTCTGAAGAAGAATTGATATATTTTTCATCAGAACTTTCTTGTCAAGGGTTACTTTTTACTATTCTAGTTATGTTATCTGAAGTTAGTTTCAAAATACTGAGGACATTGCTGGAAAAGAGAAAGAAGAATAATTATTTTATCAATAAGGATGTCCTCTAAATTGTCTTGAAATTCTGCTCTAAAAGAAGATAATTTATGTATGTGTATATATATATGTATATATGTATGTATATATGTATATATATGTATATATGTATATATATAATTTATGTATATATATATCTATATGGGCAATTAATCATATCTAATGAGTCCTCGGTCCTTCTCAGAGGTCTGCTGAAAACTTCCATCATTGTATGTAAAAATGACTAGGCAATTATACTGGAGCAAAAACAGTGTTCTCATCAACAAGGGCTTATTGAGTGCCCACAAAATTCTCATCTTTACTTGCAACTCATCAGCTGGAGCCTGTATTATGATCATTGCTATCACCAGTAAGTAGTGTGCAGCTCCCACAAATTATTCCTTTTTTTAATTGGAATATAATTGGTAAAATTATGTTAATTTCAGGTGTACAATATAATGATTTGACATCTGTGTATAGTGCAAAATAATTACTGCAATAAGTCTAGGTAACATCTGTCACCACACAGTTATTTCTTGTGGTGGGAACTTGCAAGACCTCTTCTCCTAGCTACTTTTAAATATTCAATAGAGTGTTATTGACTATGGATATGTCTGTGATGCTCTAGAGAGTGGAAGACATAGCACCGGTCCTCTGAGGTCTTTGGAAAGGATTACACTCAACCCTTAGATGAGTATTTTGTAAGAGACTCTCAAGAAAACCTGTTAGTAAATGAACAGGGTCCTTTCGTAGAAAGACTGATCTGTTTCTGTTGCCTTTTGCTGTGCCCTGGGGACAGCAGCCCTTTAAGAACTCATTTTCCCTTGATTGAAATCACGTGGGACCCACAAGCATAAGCCCCACTGGCCACCAGAGCCAAGGCAATGTAGAAGTGTTCTCTGGTACCAGGCTGAAAACTTGGGTTGTTGGACAAGGAGATAAGTTCCTTTAGGGGACACACCAGGGAGCTGGAGCACGCAGAGGGAGAGCGCAGAGACTGCCTGTGTAACTGTCTTCATACAGACCCGCCCCAACCCAGGACCTTCTTAGGCCGTAAGCTGTGCTTTGGACCAGAAGCCTGCTGCTCAAGCTAAAGCTCCAGGAGAGGTAAGTAGGCCTTTTCCTCAGAAAGACTGGTCTTTCATTCTGGTCTCTGTGCAGTACCCGAGGGTGGTAGTTGGCCAAGAAATGGTTCTCTGGTTGAGCCCAGGGTCATATATCCCCCTGACCTCCAGAGCCAAGCAATTAAGGGATGTCCCCTGAGTGGCAGCTCACTGCACCCCTCCCCAAACCGGGGGCACTAGATGTGTGATAAACTCCCCTCTGAGAGGTATTTATTTTCAGGAGGAAGGCATAGAGAGAGTGTAGAAGGCACCATCGTGAAAAAAGAAAAAAATAAAAAAACTTAGAATTAAAAAAAAAAAGATGGTGTCTGCTACAGGTAAAAGGAAGCAGGGGGCGGAGCATGTAAGTGGCTCCAGCTGGGGAAAAAACATCTAAGCAGAATGTTGGAGGGGACCCGGAAAGAAATGCTTAAAAAAAAAAAAAAAAAAGATGGTGCCTGCTGGACAGAGCAACAGAGCAAGGAAGAGGGACTGCTGAAGGCAGTGCCACTAGCCAGCAGGTCCCTGGATGTGAACTCAATTAGATGCCTACCCCTCAGGCTGATGCTTTAAGATCAGCAAGCAAGGCTGGAGTTTTGTTCACTTAAGTCTGAAGTTTCTGGGTTGGCAGCCAGTGCATTGAGCCCTTGGTCAGGTGAGTCAAATGAGCCATTTAAAAGCGTTTCTTAGTTTGTAGTAGTCTTATGGAGGTGGGTTTTTATTTTTTATTTTATTTTATTTTTTAATTTTTTAATTTTTTATTTTTTTAAATTTTAAAATCTTTAATTGGGTTTTTAAAGTTAGATGTTTTAGGGTCTCGTTTCTCAGCTGCAGGTCTTAAAAGTTGAGGTGCTCAATGTGGAATTCAAACCCTTTGTTCCACAGGGAGAAAAGCTCCTGATTGAGTCCACTCCAGATTGTGGGTCTCTGCTCTATGGAGGCCGTTTATGGTGAGATTGTGTTCCACCCTCTCTCACCAGCTTCACTGTGGGCTTTCTCTTATTAGCCTATGCAGATGAGTTGCTTGGTTTTTAGCTTTTCTTCAGAGGAAGTTGTTCAGTATGTAGCTACAGATTCGGTGTGTTTGTGGAAAGAGATGAGTCCAAGAGCCTCCTGGGCCTCCTGCATCACCATCTTGTACTGGAACCCCCAACAGCCACAGACAAATTATGTTTAACAATTAGAAGAGTAGGTGTTGAGGTTTATTCCCAAAGTATGATCTGAAACTAAATTTTCGTTATATTGTTCTTCACGCTTAGATTGATTTACTCCCTGCAATATCTCTTGGTAATACTTAGAGTATCCTGTAGCATAATGAAGAAAATTAGTTTTTCACGCATGATTTCAACTCTTGAAAATGAAGACATTGTACATGAGAATAATCCAGCTAAGAATCAGATTGCCAGTTCTTGTGGAATGTGAGGCACTAAAGTATAGATACCTAGACTCTTTCAAAGTCTTTTAAAATCCATGCTGATTGCTTTGAGCTGTGAATTATTTAAAACTGTAAATAGAAAGCTACTCTCCAAATATCTAAAAATAAAATCCATTAAGAATGAATGGATAAAAATTGAATAAAACTGAATAAAAATTGCAGTTCTTCATTTTGTGAGTATTCTTAACAGTACACAGTGTTATATCTGCTGTGGTCTATGGAGAATCTCTAAAAGATTTTACAAAGATGTGACATAACCAGGAGTGCTATTTAGCAGGATAACTGCTAGTAATTTATAAAGGGAATGAGGCTAGGGAAGATGGGGCACAGACCAGAAAAAAGTCCAAAATTTTCCTTGGATTAAATGTATTTATTCTCTTCAACTTAGGTTTACTTTCCAAGTAATTTCACTTGTCTTTCATTGGATCTTCTTTCATCCTCTTCAAGAGGGTAGCTTTGCTGTCTTCACAATTCAGTATTAATTTTGCAAAATCTATTAAGCAATCTTCAGTTCCATTGAAAAGTACAACTTATACATACTTTTAGAGTTGAGAATGTCGGTGTAGGTAATCTCTGCTTCCTTGCAGTTGCTTTTAGAGTACAGGTGTGTTATATTTGCATGCACCTCTCTCCTTGCTGGCCCCACTTCATGTAATTATCAGGTTTATTGGATAAGAAATTCTCTTTATTTACTAAGTGCTCACTCTGGAACATGAATTGTGTTGAGCAGTAGGAAAAAACAGATTAACAAAAAAGATGCAGATGGTATTTTAATGGAATTTAAAATCTAGTTGGAGAGAAATACATGAAACATGTAATTTCACTAGTTAACAAAAAAAGTACAACTATACTAAGTTCTATGCAGAAAGGTATGCAATATGTCCAGACCATGTATCCAATGGATCTTACTCAGTGAGGGAAGTAAACCTAGGAATAAGATCTGAAGGGTGACTAAATCTGTAAAGGGGCCAAAATCACGGACAAAGCAGTGAAAAGGGGCGTAAAAATAGCATGTCAGACCACCTGAAAACAATTAGCTTGGAGCAAAGGGTAAAAAAGGGTAGCACAGGGAAAACTGGTGGAATAGAAGCCAGATCTTACTTAGTGAAGCAGAAAACAAACATCATGAAAGGTAAAAATAGTAAGTATATGGAAGTAATAGCATATGTATCTGCTGTAACAAATGTGGGTTTAATTCCTGAAAAGACTAAAGCTGATCCCACTCCTTCCCTGCCATACAAAGGTTTTATTTCTACTCCCAAACAAAATAACGCATACCGTTGCACAATAGAACAATGGGTTAAAGTATGTCTCAGTTCAGTTCAGTTCAGTCGCTCAGTCGTGTCCGACTCTTTGCAACCCCATGAATCACAGCACGCCAGGCCTCCCTGTCCATCACCAACTCCCGGAGTTCACTCAAACTCGTGTCCATCGAGTTGGTGATGCCATCCAGCCATCTAATCCTCGGTCGTCCCCTTCTCCTCCTGCCCCCAATCCCTCCCAGCATCAGAGTCTTTTCTAATGAGTCAACTCTTCACATGAGGTGGCCAAAGTACTGGAGTTTCAGCTTTAGCATCATTCCTTCCAAAGAACACCCAGGACTGATCTGCTATAGAATGGACTGGCTAACTGAATGCAAACCAGCAGGATTAAGAAAAAGCTCACTTTCTCCTTAAGGAAACTTGCTAAAATGTGTTCACACAATATTTTGGTATATTTGTTCTTGTTCTAACTGGCCACAGCAGCATAAGGGGGTAAGGAATGTAGTCCCTTGGGTGGGCACATTGCCGCCTTAAACTTGGAAATGGGACATTCCAGAGGCTGGGGAGAATGAATGAGAGTGTACACAACTGTCTAATTCTGCCACAAGACGTTAGAAATGTACCAATTCATCATGCCGTGAATTGAGTGTTGGAGATTTTGTTCTGCTTATTTTAAAAAACTGTATTTATTTCATTTTTGGCTGTGCTGGGTCTTTGCTGAGCATGGGCATTCTCTTGTGGTGAGCGATGTCTACTCTTTATTTCGATTCTTGGACTTCTCCTTGTGGTACCTTCTCTTGTGGAGCACAGGCTCTAAAGTGCCTAGGCTTCAGTAGCTGTGGCTTGTGGACCTAGTTGTTCAGAGACATGTAGGATCCTCTCAGACCAGAGATTGAACCCATGTCTCCTGCATTGGCAGGTGGATTCTTAACCACTAGATCACCAGGGAAGCCTTAAGTGTTGGAGATATTAGTCACTATAGTGACGTCGCTCAGTCGTATCCAACTCTTTGCGATCCCATGGACTGTAGCCTATCAGGCTCCTCCATCCATGGGATTTTCCAGGCAAGAGTGCTGGAATTGATTGCCATTTCCTTCTCCAGGGGATCTTCCCAACCCAGGAATTGCACCTGGGTCTCCCACATTGCAGGCAGACGCTTTACTGTCTGAGCCACCAGGGAAGCCCAAATTATATGCAAAACTTAGAAAATAAAATTTTCAACTCATCTCCAAGAGCAAACTAACATAGTCGAGTCATATCCTGTCAACATTTAATTTTTTTTTAAATGAATTCTACTATACTCGTGTCTTTTCCTTTCTGTAAACGTATACTTGATTGGTATCGATATGGATAAACCTCTATACATCTCCTGTTGTGAACATCTCATCACACTAATTGTGATTGTGGTCCAGAAGATAATGTGCATTTATAGATGATATAATAGATTTTTGACTTTGGAGATTTTGACACTTCATTGTGGTATTCTAATGTGTTGGTTAGTACAATTAATCAGTACCTCATTTGTGCACACCTTAGGGTGTTTTATCAGTTGTTTTTTGGAGAAAGGGAACATTAGAATTTGAGGTCTTAAATGTTTTCCCTTAATAGGCACCAGAGTTTGGGGGACTCATTAATTTATGCTGATTCTAAGAAAGCATTTTCTCTTTTTTTGGTTTGAGCATAGCTAAAGAGATGTTTTTTCATTGGTTCTGAGTTGTGTCTGACTCTTGGCAACTCCATGGACTGCCTGCTCCTCTGTCCATGCCAAGCTCCTCTTGTCCTGCCAAGCTCCTCTGTCCATGAAACTCTCCAGGCAAGAATATTGGAGTGAGTTACTATTTCCCTTCTCCAGGGGCTCTTCCCAACCCAGGGATCAAACCTGGGTCTCCCGCATTGCAGGTGGATTCTTTACTGTCTAAACCACCAGGGAAGCCCTGAAGAGATGTTTGTTCATTGGTTGTGGTGACAAGATTCAGATATTTCAAAGGCTTTAATAGAGGAAATCAATACACCATACAATTAAAAAGTAAATATTTAAGAAAGTAGATTTATGGGTTTCCATAGAAAATGTAGGTCCCCACAGATGTGTACACTTCCCTAACAAATCAGAGACATTTTAGGTCCTGTGCCAGTTACGAATGCATGCAATAACAGCTATTAATAAATGTATTTGAGATAATTTGACATTTAGAGGTGAAAAATAGAGCACATTATGGTAGGCAGTGTCATCTGTTAGTGAGAGGTAGTCCACACTTTCCAAGTTATGGCGGTCCTTTTAACAAGCTAATCCGTAAGTGACAATTTAACCAACCACAGTGAGCTTTCTACAACATGGAAACGTGCTCTGTTAGCTCCCTTCACTTTTCCTGAGGAAGTATTTAAACATTTCAAAAGTGCTTTTTACTTAATGTACAGATTGAATAGTCAATTTGCTAACCTGATATATTTTTCTGAATCATTTTTTGTTCCTATACTGAATGCAAATAAAATATAGAGTACTTTTTTAAAGTCTCCTTTTATTATAGTTTGTTTATTTTTGACAGTGCTGGGTCTTTGTTGCTGCACAGGCTTTTTCTCTAGTTGCAGAGAGGGGGCTATTCTCTAGTTGTGTGCTCAGGCTTCTCATTGTTGTGGCTCCTTTTGCTGCAGAGAACAAGCTCTAGGCATGTGGGCTTTAGTAGTTGCAGCACATGGGCTCAGAGTTGGGGTTCCCGGGTTCTAGAGCACATGCTTGGTGTCAGTAGTTGTAGCACAGGGGCTTGTTTGCCTCGTGGCATGTGGAATCTTCCCAGATCAGGAATGGAACTCATGTTTCCTGCATTAGCTGGCAGAGTCTTTACCACTGAGCCACCAGGGGAGCCCCTAGAGTAACTCTTTAATGAAACAAGAAAATAAGGCTGCGCAAGTGAATATCATTTAGTGCATTAACAATTTCTTTGGAAGATTATCAGGAAGGAAATATGCAATATGTTACCATAATCTAAAGAAATACTCTTTTTTTAAAATTGAAGTATAGTTGATTTACAATATTTTACTGCTCTCTGCTGTTCAGCAAAGTGACTCAGTTTTACACACACGCACTTTTAAAAATGATTTTCCATTATGGTTTATCCCAGGAGATTGGACACAGTAACCTGTGCTATACAGCAGGACCTTGTTTATCCTTTCTAAATGTAATAGTTGGCATCAACCAACCTCAAATTCCCAGGCTATCACTCTCCCTCCCCTTCCCCACCTTGGCAACCACAAGTCTAATTTCTATGTCTGAGAGTCTGTTTCTGTTTGGTAGATGGGTTCATTTGTGCTATATTTTAAATTCCACATGTAAGTGATATCATATAGTATTTGTCTTTCTCTTTCTGACTTACTTAAGTTAGTTTGATAACATCTAGTTGCCTTCATGTTGCTGCAAATTGCATTATTTTATTGTTTATTTATGGCTGAGTAGTATTCCGGTGTGTGTGTGTGTGTGTGTGTGTGTGTGTGTGTGTGTGTGTGTGTACATCACATCTTCCTTATCCTGTGTGTGTGTGTGTGTGTGTGTGTGTGTGTGTGTACATCACATCTTCCTTATCCTGTGTGTGTGTGTGTGTGTGTGTGTACATCACATCTTCCTTATCCTGTGTGTGTGTGTGTGTGTGTGTGTGTGTGTGTGTGTGTGTGTACATCACATCTTCCTTATCCATTCATCTGTTAATTGATATTTAGGTTGTTTCCATATTTTGGCTATTGTGAATAATGCTGTTATGAACAAAGGAGTGCATGCACCTTTCTGAATTATAGTTTTGTCCATGTATATGCCAGGACTGGGATCGCTGGATCATATGGTAATTCTAATTTTAGTTTTCTGAGGAGTTTCCATATTGTTTTCCATGGTGGCTGCACCAATTTATATTCCTACCAATAGCATAGGAGGTTTCCCTTTGCTCTGTGCTCTTGGTGACATTTGTTATGTGTAGAATTTTTGATGACTGTCATTCTAACTGGTGTGAGGTGGTACCTCATTGTGATTTTGATAAACATTAGAGTAAAATTCTTAACACTTTAATTTTGAATACTAAGAAATTGAGGGGAAGGAACTTAGGCATAAAATGAGGAAGTATGCAGTTTTCACTTTATTTTAAAATATATTTATAATTATTGCCATAAAAACAACCTTTATAAAATTTCCCACTTCCCACCATTTGCCCACCCCCATCCAGTCTCCAAAGGGACCTCTGTAACCTTTGGCATAGATACCTATACCAATAGAGAAATACTTTATTGATGTGCATATGAGTATATGTGTGATTTCTATGAATGGCATCATAATTTATATAATGTTTTATAACCTGAACTTGTACTATTCAAGAATAAATCTTATCTTTCCATGTTGCTGTTTGTATCTCCTGGTAATTCCCTATGCAGTTTTAATTATTCACTTCTTTGTGTTTACATGTTTAGTTTACTTGTTTTTTGCTCTTATAATCAGTTCTTCATGCAGCACCAGTTGAAGGTGATTTTCTGTGCACACGTACACACTCTAAGGCGGAAATTGAAATTCATTTTTTATTTGAACACACATGGCCAATATTATAGCATTTCAAATTTTATTATTAATTGGTAGTAGTAATAGTGGTATGTGAAGTCTTCATATCAGGAAATTCTACTCAATTAACAGGAAATGAAACTAAGAAGAAAGTAAGAACTAGATTTGAAAGGTAATAGGAGATTTCACTGGAAAAGTGCCATTTGATGGAGTAATTATTACTTTCCAAAAGTAGATGCAGGAATTAGTTTAGGAAACATGAAGACAGGAGATAAACATATTTCAAAAAGAAAAACATACTCCTTAATTATGCTTACAAAACATTGAAAACTTTGTTAAATGTGTGGTTTCAGTCACTATGGAGTTAATCTTTAATCTTCCTTTTAAAGATGCCATTAAACTTTTCTGAAATGATAATATGTTTTTAAGATAAAATAGTTGTTCAGTTATAGTATAAAATGGAAGATGTATTTTTCTGCATGATGATTTATGAAAACTGTTTTAGTCATGGAATTGCCTCCTTTCAGTTCAGTTCAGTTCAGTTCAGAGCTCAGTCCTGTCCGACTCTTTGCAACCCCATGAATCCCAGCACGCCAGGCCTCCCTGTCCATCATCATCTCCCAGAGTTCACTCAGACTCACGTCCATCGAGTCCGTGATGTCATCCAGCCATCTCATCCTTGGTCGTCCCCTTCTCCTCCTGCCCCCAATCCTTCCCAGCATCAGAGTCATTTCCAATGAGTCAACTCTTCACATGAGGTGGCCAAAGTACTGGAGTTCCAGCTTTAGCATCATTCCTTCCAAAGAATACCCAGGGTTGATCTCCTTCAGAATGGACTGGTTGGATCTCCTTGCAGTCCAAGGGACTCTCAAGAGTCTTCTCCAACACCACAGTTCAAAAGCATCAATTCTTCGGCGCTCAGCCTTCTTCACAGTCCAACTCTCACATCCATACATGACCACAGGAAAAACCATAGCCTTGACTAGATGGACCTTAGTCGGCAAAGTAGTGTCTCTGCTTTTGAATATGCTATCTAGGTTGGTCATAACTTTTCTTCCAAGGAGTAAGCGTCTTTTAATTTCATGGCTGCAGTCACCATCTGCAGTGATTCTGGAGCCCCCAAAAATAAAGTCTGACATTGTTTCTACTGTTTCCCCATCTATTTCCCATGAAGTGATGGGCCCAGATGCCATGATCTTCGTTTTCTGAATGTTGAGCTTTAGGCCAACTTTTTCGCTCTCCTTTTTCACTTTCATCAAGAGGCTTTTTAGCTCCTCTTCCTTTTCTGCCATAAGGGTGGTGTCATCTGCATATCTGAGGTTATTGATATTTCTCCCGGCAATCTTGATTCCAGCTTGTGTTTCTTCCAGTCCAGCGTTTCTCATGATGTACTCTGCATAGAAGTTAAATAAGCAGGGTGACAATATACAGCCTTGACATACTCCTTTTCCTCTTTGGAACCAGTCTGTTGCTCCATGTCCAGTTCTAACTGTTGCTTCCTGACCTGCATGCAGATTTCTCAAGAGGCAGGTCAGGTGGTCTGGTATTCCCATCTCTTTGAGAATTTTCCACAGTTTATTGTGATCCACACAGTCAAAGGCTTTGGCATAGTCAATAAAGCAGAAATAAATGTTTTTCTGGAACTCTCTTGCTTTTTCGATGATCCAGTGGATGTTGGCAATTTGATCTCTGGTTCCTCTGCCTTTTCTAAAACCAGCTTGAACGTCAGGGAGTTCACGGTTCACATATTGCTGAAGCTTGGCTTGGAGAATTTTGAGCATTACTTTACTAGCATGTGAGATGAGTGCAATTGTGCGGTAGTTTGAGCATTCTTTGGCATTGCCTTTCTTTGGAATTGGAATGAAAACTGACCTTTTCCAGTCCTGTGGCCACTGCTGAGTTTTCCAAACTTGCTGGCGTATTGAGTGCAGCACTTTCACGGCATCATCTTTCAGGATTTGAAACAGCTCCACTGGAATTCCATCACCTCCACTAGCTTTGTTCATAGTGATGCTTTCTGAGGCCCACTTGACTTCACATTCTAAGATGTCTGGTTCTAGATTAGTGATCACATCATCATGACTATCTGGGTCATGAAGATCTTTTTTGTACAGTTTTTCCATGTATTCTTACTACCTCTTCTTAATCTCTTCTGCTTCTGTTAGGTCCATACCATTTCTGTCCTTTATCGAGCCCATCTTTGCATGAAATGTTCCCTTGGTATCTCTAATTTTCTTGAAGAGATCTCTAGTCTTTCCCAATCTGTTGTTTTCCTCTCTTTCTTTGCATTGCCTCCTTTAGAAATCATCATTTACAGAAGGAGAGTACACATAGTAATTAAGGAAGACCAAACAGTTGACCTAAAACAAGTTGACTATCAGTTATTCCTCCAGCAAAATTGGGTTAATTTGGATTCAGAGGAGAATTGCAATTTGAGGTCTGCAGACTTCATGAGCCATGTGCAGGTCCCTTCATGGCAAGGGAAGAAGAATGCTTTCTTAGAGAGGATGGGGGTGTTGGGAGGGCTGTAGAACACAGTGTGCATGTATTTTTATTGGTTAAGTTCTTGCCAGAAAAGAAAATATTTTCTTCTTCCTCTTGTGAGAGCTGCCCCTTCTGGTATCCTGTGCATGCATGCTCAGTCATGTCTACCTCTTTGAGACCCTATGGACTGTAGCCCATAAAGTGTCTCTGTCCATGGGATTCTCCAGGCAAGAATACTGGGTTGGGTTGCCATTTCCTTCTTCAGAGAATCTTCCTGACCCAGGGATTGAACAGACATCTCCTGCATTGGCAGGCAGATTCTTTACCACAGAGCCACTTGTGAAGCCCTCTGGTCTCCCAAGTGTACCTAATTGAGGCATCTGTATTTAATTGAGGGTTGGGGTGGGTGGGTGTGTGTGTGGGTGTGTGTGGGGGTGTGTGTGTGTGTGTGTGTGTGTGTGTGTGTGTTTTGTACAAAACTGACATATCTTGTACAGTTACATTATTAATGTTCTGTATTAGTGTCCTCCCAAATAATAGTACCATCGGTTCAGTTCAGTCGCTCAGTCGTGTCTGACTCTTTGCGACCCCATGAATCGCAGCAAGCCAGGCATCCCTGTCCATCTGTATTTAATTGAGGGTTGGGGTGTGTGGGGGTGTGTGTGTGGGTGTGGGTGTGTGTGTGTGTGTGTGTGTTTTGTACAAAACTGACATATCTTGTACAGTTACATTATTAATGTTCTGTATTAGTGTCCTCCCAAATAATAGTACCATCGGTTCAGTTCAGTCGCTCAGTCGTGTCCGACTCTTTGCGACCCCATGAATCGCAGCAAGCCAGGCATCCCTGTCCATCACCAACTCCCAGAGTTCACTCAGACTCGCATCCATTGAGTCAGTGATGCCATCCAGCCATCTCATCCTCTGTTGTCCCCTTCTCCTGCCACCAGTCCCTCCCAGCATCAGAGTCTTTTCCAATGAGTCAACTCTTCACATGAGGTGGCCAAAGTACTGGAGTTTCAGCTTTAGCATCATCCCTTCCAAAGAATACCCAGGGTTGATCTCCTTCAGAATGGACTGGTTGGATCTCCTTGCAGTCCAAGGGACTCTCAAGAGTCTTCTCCAACACCACAGTTCAAAAGCATCAATTCTTCGGCGCTCAGCCTTCTTCACAGTCCAACTCTCACATCCATACATGACCACAGGAAAAACCATAGCCTTGACTAGATGGACCTTTGTTGGCAAAGTAATGTCTCTGCTTTTGAATATGCTATCTAGGTTGGTCATAACTTTTCTTCCAAGGAGTAAGCGTCTTTTAATTTCATGGCTGCAGTCACCATCTGCAGTGATTTTGGAGCCCAAAAAAATAAAGTCTGACACTGATTCCGCTGTTTCCCCATCTATTTCCCATGAAGTGATGGGACCGGATGCCATGATCTTCGTTTTCTGAATGTTGAGCTTTAGGCAAACTTTTTCGCTCTCCTCTTTCACTTTTATCAAGAGGCTTTTTAGCTCCTCTTCACTTTCTGCCATAAGGGTGGTGTCATCTGCATATCTGAGGTTATTGATATTTCTCCCGGCAATCTTGATTCCAGCTTGTGTTTCTTCCAGTCCAGCGTTTCTCATGATGTACTCTGCATAGAAGTTAAATAAGCAGGGTGACAATATACAGCCTTGACATACTCCTTTTCCTCTTTGGAACCAGTCTGTTGCTCCATGTCCAGTTCTAACTGCTGCTTCCTGACCTGCATACAGGTTTCTCAAGAGGCAGGTCAGGTGGTCTGGTATTCCCATCTCTTTGAGAATTTTCCACAGTTTATTGTGATCCACACAGTCAAAGGCTTTGGCATAGTCAGTAAAGCAGAAATAGATGTTTTTCTGGAACTCTCTTGCTTTTTCGATGATCCAGCGGATGTTGGCAATTTGATCTCTGGTTCCTCTGCCTTTTCTAAAACCAGCTTGAACATCAGGAAGTTCACCATAGGTAGGTTTTAAAATTATCGTGAACAATTAATAGATGAGAATAAAACCATCTAATTTTCTCAGTTAGAAATGCACCCTAACTACCCTTTCCCCACCAAAAAGAAAAAGAAAGTTTCTTTTCTAAATTCCTAAACTCCTCCATCAAAGAAGAAAGCCATTAGAGAGTAGACAAAGAGGCATAGTGAAACAAAAGTGGTCTTTGCCAATAGATTTTCCTTTGCATATCTTGTTTTCTCCAGCATGTGCGGTATAATCTGGACACTCAAATGCTTTCTTGAGTAAAATAATGTAATTTTACTGAGAAAATTAAAATAACTGGAGCAAGCTAAAAGCAAAAGAAAGCAGCCACAAAAGGGGTTTTTTTTAAACAAAATTTGAAAAACAGCCTCTTTTTTTTGTGAGGTGGCTCTTTGAGATTTAAATCTTTCACAGTAGAAAAGATCTGCTAACATTACCTGCTAGAGATACTGGGCTTCCATTGTGGCTCAGCTGGTAAAGAATCCACCTGCAGTGTGGGAGACCTGGGTTTGATCCCTGGGTTGGGAGGATCCCCTGGAGAAGGGAAAGGCTACCCACTCTAGTATTCTGGCCTGGAGAATTCCATGGACAGTACAGTCTGTGGGGGCGCGGAGAGTCAGACATGACTAACTTTCGCTTTTCACTTTAACTAGAGGTTCTGGCTGAGATAACCTAGATATTAAATTACTGAAAGACACCCTAAGGTATTCCCTTTCAGTCTCTTCTGGAAGCAGTTATCTCAACTTAAGAGAAATTACTTCCTTGAGTCTTCTTATAATCTGAAACGTTCAGGCCCTCTGTACTTTCTCCTACAGAGCCATGATCCTTGAATTTACAATAGATCCAGTTTAATATCTTGCTGTTATCTTCTTCACTCGTTCAACTAATATTGAGTGGATATTATGTCCCACATTTTCATTGCTTCAATGTAAAATTTAACTTGTAACTTTCTGTAAGTCCAGGCAAAACTGAAAAGGAGAGCCACATACTTTGTAGAAAGAGGAAGACAAACTGTCAAGGAATTAACTGTGCATTTCAGTAAGAGGAGTTTTGTGAGTTACTAGGCTAATGCAGTCTGTTTATTATTTTTCCAAGTCCAAACATTGGAATAACTGGAGGACTCAGTGTGTAAGCCCATCTTCTGTGTAAGCCAAACTTAGGTTGCTTGGGAGTTCCCAGATCCTCTGGATTTGTTTTGTCACCCTGAATAACCTCCCTCTAATCTCCTTCACATTGTGGGAAAAGCCAGCTTCTTTGCAAAGTCTCTGTGAAGTGTATATTTCTCCTCACTTCCAGCTGCTCCCCTTG
Source organism: Capra hircus (assembly GCF_001704415.2). NCBI lineage: Eukaryota > Metazoa > Chordata > Mammalia > Artiodactyla > Bovidae > Capra > Capra hircus. The sequence goes on from NC_030814.1 coordinate 77,570,366, forward strand.
CCCATGGTCACTGATCTGTCTGCATTCTGTCCCCTGGACCTGATGCTCTTCACAGCTTTTCTGCTCAGACTGAACACTGCACCTGTTCTGTTCTCGCCAAAGCACAAGCAGCACAAGACTTCTGAAGTCTACGATGTTTTACGAAAAGTAAGGAGAGATGGTGGAGGAGTTTAGTCTGGCTCGCATGCCAGCACTCACTTTACTTTATAGTTTATATGACAGTGACCTAAATTTTCACATTTGATAATGCACAAGGGGAGATTTCTCTTTGATTAGATCCCACTTTTCCTTTTTCCTTCCTTATCCAAATTACAGCCAGCTTCTCAGCCAATTCTGTTTAGGACCTTTATTCTCCCCTTCTAGCTGCCTTCAACCCCATTACTGTCACTTTATGATATACAGCACTTGACCAGTAAGACCCTTTTTGGGATATTTTCTTCAATAAAGACCCATCTCTACCAAGCTTCCTACTAAAACGTAGAAGTTAAGAGAGTACTCATTAACCCAAAGAGATTTTTAGGAACCTGGTTGGATTGCAGCAGAAATATTTTTTGTGTGTTCAGAATAACTCCTCAGAAGTTGTGGAACTGGGAGTAATGGTTTTGTTGCTACTGTTCTGTTTCATTTGTGTGTTTTCTTTCAATTACATCAGCACTCAGATAAATAGATTTTTATAAATGAATGTGTAACCCCTTATGATAAGATGATTAACCTGCACATTAACCTGGTTTTTTATTTTTAATTCCTGTGTTTTATTTGAGAAGACAATGTATTTGAATATCTGTTGTTCTGTCCATATTAATGGCTAAAATTCCAACGTTTGCTGGGAGTGACAAAGACACAGTAACCAAATGTTTACACAGTTAGATGAGTAGAAGAAATTTGAGAGAATAAATATATTTGATTACTTGAGAAGTATATTAATTTTAGAAGAAACAAATCTGTTAGAATTTCAAGAAGACAGGCTACCAGCTCTATAACATTAATTAATGGATTCAAAAAATATTTAAGCACTGTCTACTAGGCTAAGGTACTATTCTTAGAACTGGGATATAATAATACGTAGGAAAAAAACAGTGTTTGCATTCTGATGGAAATAGGCAGATCAAGTAAATACAAATTTAATATCAACTATAGAATATGTCTTTTTTTCAGAGTGAGGGGTTGCAAGTTACAGATGTATAATATAGAGATTCACAATTTTTAAATGTTATATTGTACTCAAAGTAACTATAAAATATTGGCTATATTGGATATATATTGTACAGTATATGCTTGTGGCATATTTTATACATAAGTTTGTACTTTTTACTCGCCTACCCCTATGTTGCCCCTCTGTGCTTTTCTCTCCCCAGTAGTAACCGCTAGTTTGTCCTCTGTGTCTGTGAGGCATTAGTTGTTGTATATTTTAGATTCCACATATAAGTGATATCATACAGTATTTGTCTTTCTCTGTCCAACATATTTCACTCAGCACAGTGCCCTCCACGTCCAACCAGATTGTTGCAAATGGCAAAATATTACGTTGTAAAATATCTGGAGAAAAATACAGTGGTATATGGGAAATAGGAAATGACGAAGGTTGGAAAGCCAGGGTTGTAAAGATGCTATTTTATTGAGCACTTGATAACGTGACATTTGAACATATCCAAAGGAATTTGTGGAGCCAGATTTGTGTGATCTGTGAGAAAACGATTTCAGGAAAGGAAAGTATATGACGGAGGACCCTGTGTCAAGTGTGGAAAAGTTGTTTGGCTTAGAGTAAGTGAGGGAAGAGTAATGGGAGATGGGGCTCATTGTTGTAAGGGTTATGTCAGGTTGTGTGGAATCTTGTAGTGATTTTTAGCACTTTGGATTTTATTCTGAGTAAGTTCAGTTCAGTCTCTCGGTCGTGTCCGACTATTTGCAACTCCATGAACCGCAGTATGCCAGGCCTCCCTGTCCATCACCAGCTCCTAGAGTTAACGCATACCCATGCCATTAAACCGTCTCATCCTCTGTCGTCCCCTTCTCCTCCTGCCCTCAATCTTTCCCAGCATCTGGAACTTTTCAAATGAGTCAGCTCTTCGCATCAGGTGGCCAAAGTATTGGAGTTTCAGCTTCAACATCAGTCCTTCCAATGAACACCCAGGACTGATCTCCTGTAGGATGGACTGGTTGGATCGCCTTGCAGTCTAAGGGACTCTCAAGAGTCTTCTCCAACACCACAATTCAAAAGCATCAATTCTTCAGCACTCAGCTTTCTTTATAGTCCAACTCTCACATCCATACATGACCATTGGAAAAACCATGGCCTTGACTAGACGGACCTTTGTTGACAAAGTAATGTCTCTGCTTTTAATATGCTGTCTAGGTTGGTCATAAATTTCCTTCCAAGGAGTAAGCATCTTTTAATTTCATGGCTGCAATCACCGTCTGCGGTGATTTTGGAGTCCAGAAAAATAAAGTCAGCCACTGTTTCCACTATTTCCCCATCTACTTGCCATGAAGTGATGGAACTGGATGCCATGATCTTAGTTTTCTGACTGTTGAGCTTTAAGCCTACTTTTTCACTGTTCTCTTTCACTTTCATCAAGAGGCTTTTTAGCTCCTCTTCCCTTTTTGCCATTAGGGTGGTGTCATCTGTGTATCTGAGGTTATTGATATTTCTCCCAGCAGTCTTAATTTCAGCTTGTGCTTCTTCCAGCCCAGTGTTTCTCATGATGTACTCTGCATATAAGTTAAATAAGCAGGGTGACAATATACAGCCTTGACGTACTCCTTTTCCTATTTGGAACCAGTCTGTTGCTCCATGTCCAGTTCTAACTGTTGCTTCCTGACCTGCATATAGGTTTCTCAAGAGGAGGTCAGGTGGTCTGGTATTCCCATCTCTTTCAGAATTTTTCACAGTTTATTGTGATCCACACAGTCAACGGCTTTGGCATAGTCAATAAAGCAGAAATAGATGTTTTTCTGGAACCTTCAGAATGGGCTTGGAAGCATTATTGTTGTCAAAAACATTCCTTAATTGTGTTTCTGAAGTGGTAAGTGTTTCTATTCTGCCTAATAGCTGTAATTAGCAGGTAAAAAAATGAATGTTTTTTTAATCATTCCATAGTTAAAATCTGTCAAGAGGAAATAACTGAATTCATTAAATACATCATTTTCATCCTCGAAAATGTAAAGTGATAAATCCAGGTGTTCAGTTAAAGACTGAGAATTAAAGTAGAACAAGATAATTTTCTCATTCTGTGCACTGTTGTAGAAATTCCCTAAGTGAGCATCTTTTTCTTTTTCAGTTAAATTCTTTGTTTGTTTTTGATTTATTTTAGGTCAACATTTAATTTATGAAAATGAAACTCTATTAAGACAGACCACACATACACAAATGAAAAATTGCTATTTGTCATTATCGTCATTGTCTTATAGGTAAATACAAGGTCTACAGAGCCAGATTCTCTGGCATGAAATCCTAAATTTAAACACCTACTAGTGTTGTGATCTTAGCTAAGAGTATTTAACCTTGTCTTTCAGTTTTGTCATTTGTAAAATAGGGATGAAAATCACATGTACTTCATAATGTTTGAATTAACTGATTTAAAACACATATATATACACATATACTTGGCCACCTCATACAAAGAGTTGACTCATTGGAAAAGACTCTGATGCTGGGAGGGATTGAGGGCAGGAGGAGAAGGGGACGACAGGATGAGATGGCTGGATGGCATCACCGATTCGATGGACGTGAGTTTGAGTGAACTCTGGGAATTGGTGATGGACAGGGAGGCCTGGTGTACTGCAATTCATGGGGTCGCAAAGAGTCGGACACGACTGAGTGACTGAAGTGATAACACATTTACATTGCTTGGCATCTAATAAATGCTTAATATATATTAGCTAAAAATATGAAAAGTGAAAGTGTTAGTTGCTCAGTCATGTCTGACTCTTTGTGACCCCGTGGACTGTAGCCTGCCAGGCTCCTCTGTCCATGAAATTTTCCAGGCAAGAATACTGGAGCTGGTTGCTGTTTCCTACTCCAGGAGATCTTTTCCAGGAATTGAAACTGTCTCTCCTACGTCTTCTGCATTGGCAGGTGGGTTCTTGACTGCTGAGCCACCTGGGAAATCTTGGGCTTAACTACATCTATGCCTAAATCTAACTCTTCAAGTTTACACACACACACACAGAATGAAATTGGATATGACTTAGGAACACATAACTACACACCTTCATTCCACTATAAATTCATGAACAAGAAGAGCAAATAAGCCTTTAATGCTTTCTAAAACTCTTACTTTATTTCACTCTTCCACTCATATATTCTCCTTTCTCTTCACATCATTAGTACGTGTCCTCTCAACTCATTCTCAGAGGTTGAGTTTGATTACTACTTCACTGTGCCAACTGAAGCTGTCAGGAGAAAACTTTCACAGACTCCCACTCCTAGTCTTGCCATCTACAGGTATCTATACCTACATAGTCTGCCTTTCCATCTATTATGACAGAGGATCCACGAGTACTTATTTATGTCCAAAGGAAATTCTTCTACTTGTGAGCTAGAGTACATCTTGCCTTATCTGCTTAAGGATAGCACTCCAGTAGCTGTCTCCAACTCTGCCTTATATCATTATTTTGTTTTTCTTATTTGTTGAATAATTCCCATAAGCGCAACATTTTCTATTACTCCTTATATTAAAAAAAGGCACAGCTATATAGATAGTTAAAGGATTTGTGGTTGTTAAGGATTTGGAGTACAGATGACTACATGGAACACAGGAAATTTTTCGAGCAGTAAAAAATACTCTGTATGATACTTTAATGATGGATGCACATAATTATACATTTGTCCAAACCCATAGAATCTACATGAGTGAACTCTGATGAACTTGGGTGATTGTGATTTGTCATTATAGGTTCATCAATCATAGAAAATGCACAAATTCTTAGTGTTTATTAATAATTTGGTGAGTTTCATAAATGTACAACCTTGTCAAGATACATGACATTTCCATTATTTCAGAAAATTTTCTTTTTTTAAAAAAATTTATTATTATTATTATTTTTTACTTTACAATATTGTATTGGTTTTGCCACACATCAACATGAATCTGCCACGGGTGTACACGTGTTCCCAATCCTGAAACCCCCTCCCACCCACCCCTGCCCCCCATGCCGCACCATCCCTCTGGATCATCCCAGGGCACCAGCCCCATGCATCCTGCACCCTGCATTGAACCTAGACTGGTGATTCATTTCTTACATGATAGTATACATGTTTCAATGCCATTCTCCCAAATCATCCCAACCTCTCCCTCTCCCACAGGGTCCAAAAGACTGTTCTATACATCTGTGTCTCTTTTGCTGTCTCGCATACAGGGTTATCGTTACATCTTTCTAAATTCCATACATATGCATTAGTATACTGTATTGATGTTTTTCTTTCTGGCTTACTTCACTCTGTATAATAGGCTCCAGTTTCATCCACCTCATTAGAACCAATTCAAATGTATTTTTTTAATGGCTGAGTAAAACTCCATTGTGTGTATGTACCACAGCTTTCTTATCCATTCGTCTGCTGATGGACATCTAGGTTGCTTCCATGTTCTGGCTATTATAAATAGTGCTGCGATGAACATTGGGGTACATGTGTCTCTTTCAATTCTGGTTTCCTCAGTGTGCGTGCCCAGCAGTGGGATTGCTGGGTCATAAGGCAGTTCTATTTCCCTTTTTTAAAGGAATCTCCACACTGTTCTCCATAGTGGCTATACTAGTTTGCATTCCCATCAACAGTGTAAGAGGGTTCCCTTTTCTCCACACCCTCTCCAGCATTCATTGCTTGTAGACTTTTGGATCACAGCCATTCTGACTGGCGTGAAATGGTACCTCATTGTGGTTTTGATTTGCATTTCTCTGATAATGAGCGATGTTGAGCATCTTTTCATGTGTTTGTTAGCCATCTGTATGTCTTCTTTGGAGAAATGTCTATTTAGTTCTTTGGCCCATTTTTTGATTGGGTCATTTATTTTTCTTGAATTGAGTTGCATAAGTTGCTTGTATATTTTTGAGATTAGTTGTTTGTCAGTTGCTCCATTTGCTATCATTTTCTCCCATTCAGAATGCTGTCTTTTCACCTTGCTTATAGTTTCCTTTGTTGTGCAGAAGCTTTGAATTTTAATTAGGTCCCATTTGTTTATTTTTGCTCTTATTTCCAGTATTCTGGGGGGTGGATCATAGAGGATCCTGCTGTGATTTATGTCGGAGAGTGTTTTGCCTATGTTCTCCACTAGGAGTTTTATAGTTTCTGGTCTTACATTTAGATCTTTAACCCTTTTTGAGATTATTTTTGTGTGTGGTGTTAGAAAGTGATCTAGTTTCACTCTTTCACAAGTGGTTGACCAGTTTTCCCAGCACCACTTGTTAAAGAGATTGTCTTTAATCCATTGTATATTCTTGCCTCCTTTGTCAAAGATAAGGTGTCCATAGGTGTGTGGATTTATCTCTGGGCTTTCTATTTTGTTCCATTGATCTATATGTCTGTCTTTGTGCCAGTACCATACTGTCTTGATGACTGTGGCTTTGTAGTAGAGCCTGAAGTCAGGCAAGTTGATTCCTCCAGTTCCATTCTTGTTTCTCAAGATTGCTTTGGCTATTTGAGGTGTTTTGTGTTTCCATACAAATTGTGAAATTATTTGTTCCAGCTCTGTGAAAAATACCATTGGTAGCTTGATAGGGATTGCATCGAATCTGTAGATTGCTTTGGGTAGTATACTCATTTTCACTATATTGATTCTGCCAATCCATGAAGATGGTATATTTCTCCATCTATCAGTGTCCTCTTTGATTTCTTTCACCAGTGTTTTATAGTTTTCTATATATAGGTCTTTAGTTTCTTTAGGTAGATATATACCTATGTATTTTATTCTTTCATTCACCACTACTATTCAACATAGTTCTGGAAGTTTTGGCCACAGCAATCAGAGAAGAAAAAGAAATAAAAGGAATCCAAATCGGAAAAGAAGTAGTAAAACTCTCACTGTTTGCAGATGACATAATCCTCTACATAGAAAACACTAAAGACTCCACCAGAAAATTACTAGAGCTAATCAATGAATATAGTAAAGTTGCAGAATATAAAATCAACACACAGAAAGCCCTTGCATTCCTATACACTAATAATGAGAAAATAGAAAAAGAATTTAAGGAAGAAATTTTCAAGTCCCTGAGACTCAATATCCACTCACTTCTCTGAGTTTTTTCACTATAGATTAGTTTTGAGTCTTCTAGAATTTTATATAAATCGAATCAAGAATGTACTCTTCTGTATTCAACATCTTTTCCTCAACGTGTCTTTGAGATTATTTATACAATCATGTTGTTTTATGTGTAAGTAATTTGTTCATTTTTGTTGCTGGATAGTATTCCATAATATAATCATACCCCAGTCAATTTGTTCATGTATTTTTCTGTTGATGGCCATTGGGGTTGTTTTTATTAGGTTTTGGCTATGGACATTTCTATGCATATTTTGTACAAGTTTTTTTTTTTTTTTTTTTTTTGTAAACGTACATCTTCATTTCTTTTGGATAAACAGGATTAGAATTTCTGGGTCATAAAGTAGGTATCTGTTTAACTTTTAAAGAAATTGCAGTTTTTCAAAGATTTTTTAATTATTTTACTTTCACCAGAGATGTGTGAGAGTTTGTGTACTTCTCATTCTTGACAATTCTTGAGTTGTTGTTCTGTTAAAAATTTTAAAATAAAGTTAGCCTTAGTCCCTTGGACTGCAAGGAGATCAAACCAGTCCATCCTAAAGGAGATCAGTCCTGGGTGTTCATTGGAAGGACTGATGTTGAAGCTGAGACTTCAATACTTTGGTCACCTGATGCGAAGAGCTGACTCATTTGAAAAGACCCTGATGCTGGGAAAGATTGCAGGCAGGAGGAGAAGGGGACGTCAGAGGATGAGATGGTTGGATGGCATCACTGACTCAATGGACATGAGTTTGGGTGAACTCTGGGAGTTGGTGATGGACAGGGAAACCTGGCGAGCTGTGGTTCATGGGATCAAAGAATCAGACACAACTGACTGAACTGAATTACCATTTTAGTGGGTGTGTAGTATATTTAATTTAAATTTCTATGATTAAAAGCATTGAACATTTTTTCCTAGGATTATTTAGCATTCATATACCTTCCCTTGTAAAGTATCTATAGTAGTTTTCCTGCTTTTTATTGGATTATTTGCTTTAAACATCACATTGTAGAATTATTTTATGTATTTTGGATATAACAATTTTATCAGATATATGTTTGCTGTGTTTTTTCCTCATCTGCAGTTGTTACTTCAATTGGTACAGTATCCTATGATTAACAGTTTTTTAAGAATTTTGATGGTTAGTTTATTCTCTTCCTTTTCAAATTATTCTTTTCCTGTGTCCTATTAAAGATATATTTACCTACTTTCTTGTCATAAATGTATTTCCACATCATTTCATCTAGGGCATTATAATTTTAGCTTTTATGTTTAGAACTGTAGTATAGTACATCTGTTTTTTTTTTGATGTGAATAATTTTTAGTTTTTATTGAATTTGTTACAATATTGTTTCTTTTTTTCTTTTAATTGTTTATTTTTGGCTGTGCTGGGTCTTTGTTGCTTAGGCTTTTCTCCAGTTGTGGCAAGCTGGGGCTACTCACCAGTTACAGTGTGGGGGCTTCTCATTGCAGTGGCTTCTGTTGTCACAGACCACAGGCTCTAGAGTGCAGGCTGAGTAGTTTTGGCACACTGGTTTAGTTGCTCTGTGGCATGTGTGATTTTCTGGAAATAGGGATTGAACCTGTGTCTCCTGAATTCACAGGCAGATTCTTTACCACTTAGCCACCAGGGAAGCCTTTGTTTCTATTTTGTATATTTTGACTGTTAGGCCTCAAGTCATGTGGATCTTAGCTCCCTGACCAGACATCGAACCTCCCCACTGGCTGCATTTGAAGGCAAAGTCTTAATCACTAGACTGTCTGGAAAATGCCTGTAGTACACCTTAAATTTATGTTTCTGAATTTGATGTGAGTTGAGTCAAGATCTTTGTCTACTCTCCCCAATTACTGATATCTAGTTGCTTCAGCATCGTTTGATTTAAAGATTTTGCGTCCACACACTGCTAAATTATTTTATTCAATTGGAATTTTAAATATAGGCCAATTTCTGGTCACCTTTCTGTTCCATTGATCTATTTGCCTCTCTTTAAGCCAGTGCCTTTGTCTTGCTTATTATAGTGCTACACGAAACTTTAAATCCATGTCATTAGTCCTCTAACTTTGCTCCTTATTTTCTTTTCCGAAATTGTTTAGGTAATTGTAAGCCCTTCATGTTTTCATGTAAATTTTAGAATTAGCAGTGTGTTGTTCAGCCTCCATATGTTGGAATTTTTAATAGTTTTCCTCCTGTAATTGAGATCTAATCTTACTGCATTGTGGTCAGAAAAGATGCTTGGAATGACTTCAGTTTTTTTGAATTTACCAAGGCTAGATTTATGGCCCAGGATGTGATCTGTCCTGGAGAAGGTTCTGTGTGTGCTTGAGGAAAAGGTGAAATGCATTGTTTTGGGGTGAAATGTCCTATAGATATTGATTAGGACTAACTGGTCTGTTGTATCATTTAAAGTTTGTGTTTCTTTGTTAATTTTCTGTTTAGTTGATCTATCCATAGGTGTGAGTGGGGTATTAAAGTCTCCCACTATTATTGTGTTACTGTTAATTTCCCCTTTCATACTTGTAGCATTTGTCTTACATGATGTGGTGCTCCTATGTTGGATGTGTATATATTTATAATTGTTATATATTCTTCTTGGATTGATCCTTTGATCATTATGTAGTGTCCTTATTTGTCTCTTTTCACAGCCTTTCTTTTAAAGTCTATTTTATATGATATGAGTATTGCTACTCCTGCTTTCTTTTGTTCTCTATTTGAATGGAATATCTTTTTCCAGCCCTTCACTTTCAGTCTGTATGTGTCCCTTGTTTTGAGGTGAGTCTCTTGTAGACAACATATATAAGGGGTCTTATTTTTGTATCCATTCAGCCAGTCTTTTGGTTGGGACATTCAACCCATTTGCATTTAAGGTAATTATTGATAAGTATGATCCTGTTGCCATTTACTTTATTGTTTTGGGTTCAAGTTTATATACCCTTTCTGTGTTTCCTGTCTAGAGAAGATCCTTTAGAATTTGTTGGAGAGATGGTTTGGTGGTGCTGAAGTCTCTCAGCTTTTGCTTGTTTGTAAAGCTTCTGATTTCTCCTTCATATTTGAATGAGATCCTTGCTATCTGGGCTGTAAGTTATTTTCTTTCATCACTTTAAGTATGTCCTGCCATTTCCTCCTGGCCTGCAGAGTTTCTATTGAAAGATCAGCTGTTATCCTTATGGGAATCCCCTTGTGTGTTATTTGTTGTCTTTCCCTTGCTGTTTTCAATATTTGTTCTTTGTGTTTGATCTTTGTTAATTTGATTAATATGTGTCTTGGGGTGTTTCTCCTTTGGTTTATCCTGTTTGGGACTCTCTGGGTTTCTTGGACTTGGGTGACTATTTCCTTCCCCATTTTAGGAAAGTTTTCAAATATTATCTCCTCAAGTACTTTCTCATGGTCTTTCTATTTGTCTTCTTCTTCTGGGACTCCTATGATTCAAATGTTGGGGCATTTAACATTGTCCCAGAGGTCTCTGAGATTGTACTCATTTCTTTTAATTCATTTTTCTTTCTTCTTCTCTGACCCAAAAAAAAAATGGGCCAAAGAACTAAACAGACATTTCTCCAAAGAAGACATACAGATGGCTAACAAACACATGAAAAGATGCTCAACACCACTCATTATCAGAGAAATGCAAATCAAAACCACAATGAGGTACCATTTCATACCAGTCAGAATGGCTGCTATCCAAAAGTCTACAAGCAATAAATGCTGGAGAGGGTGTGGAGAAAAGGGAACCCTCTTACACTGTTGGGGGGAATGCAAACTAGTACAGCCACTATGGAAAACAGTGTGGAGATTCCTTAAAAAGCTGGAAATAGAACTGCCATATAACCCAGCAATCCCACTGCTGAGTGCACACACTGAGGAAACCAGAATTGAAAGAGACACGTGTACCCCAATGTTCATCACAGCACTGTTTATAATAGCCAGGACATGGAAACAACCTAGATGTCCATCAGCAGATAAATAGATAAGAAAGCTGTGGTACATATACACAATGGAGTATTACTCAGCCATTAAAAAGAATACATTTGAATCAGTTCTAATGAGGTGGATGAAACAGGAGCCAATTATACAGAGTGAAGTAATCCAGAAATAAAAACACCAATACTGTATACTAATGCATATGTATGGAATTTAGAAAGATGGTAACAATAACCCTGTATGCGAGACAGCAAAAGAGACACAGATGTATAGAACAGTCTTTCAGACTCTGTGGGAGAGAGTGAGGTTGGGATGATTTGGGAGAATGGCATTGAAATATGTATATTATCATATGTGAAATGAATTGCTAGTCTAGGTTCCATACATGATACAGGATCCTCGGGGATGGTGCGCTTGGATGACCAGACGGATGAGATGGGGAGGAAGGTGGGAGGGTGGTTCAGGATAGGAACACATGTACACCCATGGCAGATCAATGTCGATGTATGGTGAAACCAATACCATATTGTAATTAGCCTCCAATTAAACAAATTTATATTAAAAATAAATTAAAAAATTATTTAAAAAATAGATTTAGCTTGTCAAATTTTACAAAACAGCTGGGATTATTGATTGGATTTGTATTGCATTTTGGCACGATTTGTGTTTTTAATTATCAGTTCAGTTCAGTTGCTCAGTCGTGTCCGACTCTTTGTGACCACATGAATCGCAGCATGCCAGGCCTCCCTGTCCATCATCAGCTCCCAGAGTTTACTCAAACTGACATCCATCCCAGTCGGTGATGCCATCCGGCCATCTCATCCTCTGTCATCCCCTTCTCCTCTTGCCCCCAATCCCTCCCAGCATCAGAGTCTTTACCAATGAATCAACTCTTCGCATGAGGTGGCCAAAGTACTGGAGTTTCAGCTTTAGAATCACTCCTTCCAAAGAACACCCAGGACTGATCTCCTTTAGAATGGACTGGTTGGACCTCCTCGTAGTCCAAGAGACTCTCAAGAGTCTTCTCCAACACCACAGTTCAAAAGCATCAATTCTTCGGCGCTCAGCTTTGTTCACAATCCAACTCTCGCATCCATACATGACTACTGGAAAAACCATAGTCTTGACTAGACGGACCTTTGTTGGCAAAGTAATGTGCCTGCTTTTGAATATGCAGTCTTAAGTTGGTCAAAACTTTCCTTCCAATGAGTAAACGTCTTTTAATTTCATGGCTGCAATCACCATCGGCAGTGATTTTGGAGCCCCAAAAAATAAAGTCTGACACTGTTTCCATCTATTTCCCACGAAGTGATGGGACCAGAGGCCATGATCTTCGTTTTCTGAATGTTGAGCTTTAAGCCAACTTTTTTACTCTCCTCTTTCACTTTCATCAAGAGGCTTTTTAGTTCCTCTTCACTTTCTGCTGTAAGGTGGTGTCATCTGCATATCTGAGGTTATTGATATTTCTCCTGGCAATCTTGATTCCAGCTTGTGTTTCTTCCAGTCCAGCATTTCTCATGATGTACTCTGCATAGAAGTTAAATAAGCAGGGTGACAATATACAGCCTTGACGTACTCCTTTTCCTATTTGGAACCAGTCTGTTGTTCCATGTCCAGTTCTGACTGTTGCTTCCTGACCTGCACTAGGTCTCTCAAGAGGCAGGTCAAGTAGTCTGGTATTCCCATCTCTTTCAGAATTTTCCACAGTTTATTGTGATCCACACAGTCAAAGGCTTTGGCATAGTCAATAAAGCAGAAATAGATGTTTTTCTGGAACTCTCTTGCTTTTTCCATGATCCAGTGGATGTTGGCAATTTGATCTCTGGTTCCTCTGTCTTTTCTAAAACCAGCCTGAACATCAGGAAGTTCACGGTTCACATATTGCTGAAGCCTAGCTTGGAGAATTTTGAGCATTACTTTACTAGCATGTGAGATGAGTGCAATTGTGTGGTAGTTTGAGCATTCTTTGGCATTGCCTTTCTTTGGGATTGGAATAATGAGCCTTCTAATACATAAAAAAGATACCTCTCTACTTTTTTTTTTTGTCTTGGCAGTATGTTCAGTGAAAAGTTTTTATATTTTTGAAAGTAAATTATCCAAGTGTATTATATGACAATGTTGTTAATACACCTCAAAAATTTTCCAGTTTTCTGCAATTATATAAATGATTTTTTTGTATAATGACTATACCTGGAAATTTTCTATCTTACTTATTAGTTGAGGTAATTGATTTGGAAATTAGAAGAATTATCTGCATAGAATTAAATGGCAGTTATGTCATTTTCAAATATGGAGACAGTTTTCTTCCTTTCTGATCTTTTATTTATTTTTTATCATCTCATTTCATTGCCTAGAACCCGCAGTATATGTGACATGTATGCAGTGTTACTGATCTTTAGGAGGGAAAATTCAATACTTCACCATGATATATGGTCCTAGCTGCATTTTTAAATAAGTTTTTGCAGAGTGAATGAATTATTTTTTAGTTCTCTTTTTCATCCTGAATGTGAGTTGAGAGGGGTTTTTTGTAACTATTGAGATAAATGTAAATTTTCTCCTTCATTCCATTAATATCTTGTATTATATGATATTAAAATGTTAAACTAAATTTGAATTCTAGAAATAAACCCAGTTTGGTCATGACATACTTTTTTTTAAAATTTAGAACTCAATATGCATCTTAGATTTGTTTTTTCAATCTGTTTAATGTTTTATTGAAATGTATTTATCAAATTTTTGTATAGGGTTATGATGACCACATAAATTGTAAAGTGTTTGTTTCTCTACAGTCTTTAAACATGTTTTTTGTATGAAGTTGCAGTATTTGTTTTTTGCAAGTTTTATAGAATTCACCAGTGGACTGCTATGGAGTTTGTGGAAAGATTTTTTAATTAATTCAAGTTCTGTAGTACTTACAATGATACTAAAAGCTTCTGTATCAATATGTCATTTTTGATAAGTAGGTTTTCTGCAAAATTTTTCCATTTTATCTATGTAATCTAGTTTACTGATATAAAGTTGATCCTAATAGTCTCTTAGTTTAGGTCCAAAGAATCTATAAAACTATTCTTCTTACATTCTGAATTTTGATAATTGTATCTTTCTATCCTTTTCCCTGATTGGTTTATAAGGTTGATTGTGTTTATTTCATTCTCATCAAATATTCTCCATACTATTTCTAATTATATTTTATAATACTATATTTAAGTCTTCCAGTATTATATTTATTCTACAGTTATACCTAAGGCTAAATCAAATATACTGTATGTCATGGCAAAAAAAAAAAAAAAAAAAAGCTAATTATAATAATATGGTTCTTGTTCAAGATTTTAAAAATAATGATTGTTGAGTCATTTTTAGAATTTATAAGTTTAAACAGATGTCTTCCTTATGGTGTTAATATTTATTAACAAATGATAATATTTCTACATTTCTACATTAACAAATGATGATCATTTCTGCAAATGATAATATTTCTACAATTTAACACAAAAACTTGAGCTCACATTACGTATTCATATGGATATATTTCTGCCTAAAATATAAATTATTTTTTTAAGTTGATGTAGTTTATAATTAAACCTTATGTAGAAGGCAATTCATTATTAAGCTAGTTATCTTTTCCTACGAAGCATTTTTATTTTATTCATAGGTTTTGTTTTTTAAGATAGTAAAGGGGAGACTTCCATTCATATCTCAGCCTATACTGAGCCATGCATGCAGAGTCATTATTAAAACATAGTTTTTATTAAACCTTTTTTTAACTCCTTGTTTTAGTATTAAAACATCTATTTTTACTTGATATGAAATTCTAATGTAAAAAGAAATTTCATGGGAAAAAAAACTGTGATCTATATGTTTAGAGGTAGAGCAATATGGACATATTTTGCTTAGTATTTTTGAAAGGCAAATTGTTGTACTTAATATTACATGTCTGAAAATTACTTTGAAGCTGCACAGGGAAAATGCCTAAAAGAAATTAATGATTAATTGTGGAGATTTATATGTGCTATCCCATTTAATCATAAGCTAAGAAAGAAATAAGAACAAGGAGGTTATAAGTCTGAAACGGAAGAAGACTCTATGGGCCTAAAGCCATTATTCTAGAAAATAAATCCTGCCACACATCACAGGGAATGAACACAGTAAATTTCAGGATTTAGAAAATGTTTCTTGTGGGAGAGAATCCCATTAAAGTAGATATGAATTACTTCAAAAGAAGGTCCATGGCAGTGTCAACTGCCTTTAACATGAAGAATACTTCTCTCCTCATTTCATTATGTTTATATCAAATTCTGTGATTTTTGTTTATGATCAATAAGCAATTTCTTCTAAGAACACTGAAAAGTTACAGCCTGGTTTGCTCACAGTAATGATGATTTACTGGAATGTGAGTCATCCCTATTTAATTCACCATATTGAGTCATCAATTATCAGAGGCCCTGATGGGTTCGTTGTATTTATAAGTGTCCTTTGGCTAATGGAGGTTTGAGTTCCTATCATAATGTAAGCCAAACTTGATTTTAGTTTATAAGACCCAGTTTCCTCCATCAAATATATTCTTAGTAGGAACCAGTATTACGTAGCTTCATTTGTTGTCAACTGAAGGAGAGACTCAATCCAGGAATGAACAGAGATGGGATGAATGGACAATTCTGAGTGCAGCTGATTTTCATGATTAACAGCAAGAAATTGACTAAGTCTGAAATTAATTCATTTAAAATTTTTCTTTTGCATTTCTGAAAAAAGTAAATATAACACATTTAACATAGCATATTAATACATGTAATAATCCTTAACACTTTCTTATCCACTAACAGTTAGTACTCTTATCATTTACTGTCTAAGTTAGTATGCAACTCTTGTTTTCCTTTTACCAAACGTATTACCTTAAAAATCCTCCACAGAGCTTTGCCTTTTTTCTTCTGTGTGGATAGTGTTGGTATTTGTTTCAGAAAATAACTGTGTTTATCATAGTCACATTTATTTCCTTGGGATCTATGTTTTCTAAGTATGTGGTTGTTTGTGACTAAATTCTGACTGAAGGCATTCAGGACTTTAAATATTTAGAATATTTAGAAATTTTAATAACTGATCAGTAACTACCCCAGTCCTCACAAAGACTGTTCTTTTAGCTCAGAATCTTAGCCTCAAAATCTACATGCTTTTTCTCAGAGAAGCTTGGTTCTTTCTTTTTAAAGTGCTGATGCTGCTGCTGCTGCTAAGTCGCCTCAGTTGTGTCAGACTCTGTGCGACCCCAGAGATGGCAGCCCACCAGGCTCCCCCGTCCCTGGGATTCTCCAGGCAAGAACACTGGAGTGGGTTGCCATTTCCTTCTCCAGTGCATGAGACTGAAAAGTGAAAGTGAAGTCGCTCAGTCGTGTCCTACCTGTAGCGACCCCATGGACTGCAGCCTACCAGGCTCCTCTCTCCATGGGATTTTCCAGGCAAGGGTAAAGTGCTACTTCAATGTAAATCACTGATTTTTTCTTTAATTGGCAGTTAATACCCAAAGTAATCTGCCAAAAATTTATCTTCTGTGATGAATATATAAAGTGTTGTATTTTTTTCTATAACGGTGTTTTATAGATCTGCAAATGCAACATTTTCATAGGTGTGAAAGTGAAAGGGAAGTTGCTCAGTCATGTCCGACTCTGTGACCCCAACGACTGTAGCCTACCAGACTCCTCTGTCCATGGGATTTTCCAGGCAATAGTCTTGGAGTGGACTGCTATTTCCTTCTCCAGGGGATCTTCCCAACCCAGGGATCGAACCCAGGTCTACTGCTTTGTAGACAGACCCTTTACCGTCTGAGCCACCAGGGAAGTCAAAACTGAGTGTCTTCTTAAGGCAAGGCATTGTACTAGGTATAAGATTTGTGGTCATCAATAGAACATACATAGACTCTATCCTTGTAGAACTAGAGCAAAAAATAGTAAAGAGCTAAATATATATCCAATTCATTACATTTGTGAAACATGCTATAAAGTTCAGTAGTGTTCTGAGTGTAAAATAGGATTGCCACTTAACATGACTAATTCATCACTACCAGAATCTTGATACTGGCAAGCTACCAGCATATAAAAAACATAAGATTGGAAACCTAGCTTTGTCATTTTATATTAAAGGAGACATATGAATAAGACAGATTTATCAAAGTCAGAAAATAAGCCTTAAATATAACCTGATAACTGTCCCTTAACTAGTCACTAAAGATCAAAAGGAAATGAGATTGTTCCTGATTTTTAGAAATTCATGGTATAAAGAGAAGTTATAGATGTACAAATGCCCTGGTGGCTCAGACTATAAAAAGTCTGCCAGAAATGCATGAGACTTGGGTTCAATCCCTGGGTCAGGAAGACCCTCTGGAGAAGAAAATGGCAACCCACTCCAATATTTTTGCCTGGAGAATTCCATGGACAGAGGAGCCTGGCGGGCTATAGTCCATGGGCTTGCAAAGAGTCAGACACGACTGAGTGATTGTCACTCGCTATACATATACACTGGGCTTCCCAGGTAGTTCAGTGGTAGAGAATATGCTTGCCAATGCAAGAGATGCAGGTTCAATCCCTGGGTCAAGAAGATCCCTTGGAGGAGAAAATGGCAACCCACTCCAGTATTCTTGCATGGGAAATCCCAGGGACAGAAGAGCCTGGTGAGCTACATTCCATAGGGTCACAAAGAGACACGACTGAAGTGACTGAACATGCACATACTTCTATTTGAATATGTTTCAGTCATAAATACTATAGTATTCAGGTTGTTGAATCTATGGATGCAGATCAGTATATAAGAAGGAACCACACAGAGTGAGGGCCATTTACAAGTTAGACTCCGATTTTCAACTGTGTGGAGGGTTAACAACTCTCTCATTGTTCAAGGGTCAACTGTACATTGTGATTCAGCTTCTCCTTCTACCAGATCTTGCCTTTCTCGCATTCTTACAGGCAAACGTCCCAAGAACACTGTCTAGCAACTTTTCTATTAAAAATTCACATTTTCAAAAGGGAACCCTCTTACACTGTTGGTGGGAATGCAAACTAGTACAGCCACTATGGAAAACAGTGTGGAGATTCCTTAAAAAATTGCAAATAGAACTGCCTTATGACCCAGCAATCCCACTGCTGGGCATACACACCAAGGAAACCAGAATTGAAAGAGACACATGTACCCCAATGTTCATCGCAGCACTGTTTATAATAGCCAGGACATGGAAACAACCTAAATGTCCATCAGCAGATGAATGGATAAGAAAGCTGCGGTACATATACCCAATGGAATATTACTCAGCCATTAAAAGGAATACATTTGAATCAGTTCTAATGAGGTGGATGAAACTGGAGCCGATTATACAGAGTGAAGTAAGCCAGAAAGAAAAACATCAATACAGTATACTAACACATATATATGGAATTTAGAAAGATGGTAACGATAACCCTGTATGCAGGACAGCAAAAGAGACACAGATGTATAGAACAGTCTTTTGGACTCTGAGGGAGAGGGAGAGGGTGGGATGATTTGGGAGAATGGTATTGAAACATGTATGGTATCATGTAAGAAATGAATCGCCAGTCTATGTTCGATACAGGATACAGGATGCTTGGGGCTGGTGCACAGGAATGATCCAGAGAGATAATATGGGGTGGGAGGTGGGAGGGGGGTTCAGGATAGGGAACTCATGTACACCCGTGGCTGATTCATGTCAATGTATGGCAAAACCAATACAGTATTGTAAAGCAAAATAAAAGTAAAAATTAAAGAAAAATTGGAAAATCCAATCATCCAAAAAAATTCACATTTTCAGGAAATGTGAGCTAAGATAGTAGTAGCACAAATCCCAGAACATCCATTTCTTTAAAATATGCTATTGTTTAAATTAAAAAAAATTTGTGGGGCTTATGACATAGGTAGATGTAGATTATTTCACAATAAAAGTAAAAAGTAGATGTGGGAATAATAGTAATATTCCTTTTATACTGAAGGGACATAATATTATTTGAAGAAAGACTGTGATAAGATGCATATTGCAAATTCTGGAGCTTGTACTGTATAAACTTAAAAATTATAACTAAGCTAGTAAGATAAGACCATGGTAGAGAAAAATGAATAATGAAAATATTTAAATAGAATTCAGAGACAAATAACAGAAAATATGGCACACTCTTTTCCTTGGTGCTGCCTGTGGAGGTGGTAGCCATTTCTTTGGCATCATGGCCACCCTCAGACCTCTCATGAAGTCAAAGATTACCAAAAAGAGGAGCAAGAAGTCCATCCAGTACCAGTCAGATTATGTCAGAATTAAATGGAATTGGCAGAAACCCAGTGGAATTGACAGTAAGGTGCACAGAAGACTCAAGGGCCAGATCTTGATGCCCAACATTGGTTATTGCAGAAACAAGAAGGCAAAGCACATGCTGCCCAGTGGCTTCTGGCAGTTCCTCATCCACAGCGTCAAGAAACTTGAAATGCTGCTGATGTGCAACACACATTGCTGTGATTGCTCACATCGTCTCCTCCAAGAAACTCGGAGCCGTTGTGGAAAGAGCAACCTGGCTGGCCATCAGAGTCATCAATCCCAATGCCAGTCTGCACAGCAAAGAAAATGAATAGAGAGCTTGTGTGCACATTGTATTTGTGTTAAAACCATAAAACTAAAAAATATGTATATATGGGATAAATTGAAAACAAATAGCCAGATCATACTTAAAAACAGCCATATAAATTATTAGATTAATTATAAATGTGCTAAACTTTTCAAATAAATCCGAAGAATATTATACTGCATTTTAAAACTAAATCCAATTGTATGTTATTTACAGAAAATGAATTTTAAATGTGAAGTTACAGATTGTCTAAGAGAAGGATGGAAAAATATACAGAGAAGTCTTCAAAACTAGGAGTATTAATAAAGATGAGAAGGAGCATTTCATATAAAAAAATGTCAGCTCAACATGAAAATATAATAATTCTGAAACTCTAATAATAAGAGATTCATAAACTTATGAAGCAAAAATTGAAAAAGTCTATAAACAAAATTAGGCAAATCCACAATTATGGTTGAAATTTTTGCAGAAAATTACAAGGCTATAAAAAACTTGAATAAATTATCAATCAATAAGTCATATTGAAACTTATAGAATAATTCACCCAACAATGGAACAAAGTGTTTTCAAAGAGCACATTAAACAAGTGGAGCATAAAATTGATTAATGCTTAACTGAAAAAATGATATTGAGCAGTTGTTCGGGACATCTTTCATCTGATTTCACATTAAATGGAAGCATGTTATGGGAATGACTCCTTTATGGTTACCCAGACTTTGAAGTACACACATCATTTATTAAAGATTATAGGAGCAATTTCCGGAGAAGGCAATGGCACCCCACTCCAGTACTCTTGCCTGGAGAATTCCATGGACAGAGGAGCCTGGTAGGCTGCAGTCCACGGGGTTGCTACTAGTTGGACACGACTCTGCGACTTCACTTTCACTTTTCACTTTTCATGCATTGGAGAAGGCAATGGCAACCCACTCCAGCGTTCTTGCCTGAAGAATCCCATGGACGGGGGAACCTGGTGGGCTGCCGTCTATGGGGTCGCACAGAGTCGGACACGACTGAAGCGACTTACCAGCAGCAGTGGCAACAGCAGCAGGAGCAATTTCATTTTGAAAGCAGGACCTTCTGTCTGCTTAATACTATGGTAGTATTGACTACATTAGTTGGAAATGCCTTATGACTAACTTTCTATTCCTTAACTGGTAGGGCATATTTTCTCCAATGTGGATACCTCAGATACTTTGTAATGTTATGTAAAAAATTTCAAGGAATTTTATGCAATTTTTAGCTTGTTACTTATATGTGATTATCCTAGAAAACAATCTCTTTCCCCTCAAATTCACTATTTATCTATTAATTATGTTTAATTACTCTTAGTACTTCCATATTGAAGAATGGGCTTAGAAGTATACAGCCTTTTGATTATGTGATTTTTAGAATGAATGGTTTGTTTGGTATATTCCCTAGCATCCTCTCCCTGGGCTCTTAAGTTGCATTTATTTTGGGCAGTTCATGTGATGATGTGTTTATTTTTATAGCCTATTTAGTATTTTTATCCTTTAAGATAAAAATTTTGTTTGACGTTTTCTTAAAATAATTGTGGCATATCCAAACAATAAATTGAAACTACTAGGCACACGGCATTTGCAAATATCAAAAATGTGCTGAGCTACCTAGGGCACAAAAGAACACACTCTATATGAACCCATGTATATTCTATTACAGAATAGGTAAACCTAGTCCGTAGTAGTAGCATGTCAGTTATTGCCTAAGCCAGAGGCGAGAGTGCATAAAATGCGAACAAGGGAAACTGGCAAGGGATTATCATGGAAGTATTCTGTATCTTGATAGGGTTGATGAACATATGAGTGTATACATTTGACAAACTCACCAAATTGTAAACTTAAAATATGTGCTTTCTTATCGAATGGAGATCACATTTCAGTAAATTTAATGAGTAAGAACAAAACAAAAACAAAAAGCTATTGTGTTGAAAGAAGAATGGAGGCAGAGGGATTAGCTAGAGTGCTGTGAATAATCTGAACAATGATGGTTTACATAATAGAAATGGAAAACAAGACAGATTTAGGATATATTTTGAAGGCAAATTATACATGATATCTTGATGATTTATATGTGTATATTCAACGGTGAGGATTCTGATGGATAATGAGAAATAACAAAAATCCCTGAAAATTTGGCATAAATTGGATGGAGTTATTTCTTCAGAAAAGTTAATCTGAGGAAACAGCTAGTTTGGTAGTTGAGTTCTATGGAGAATCAAGAGTTCTATCTTGACTGTGTTAATCTTAAGATGCTTTTTAAAATGCCTGTGGTACCTCATTGTGGTTTTGATTTGCATTTCTCTAATAATGAGTGATGTTGAGCATCTTTTCATGTGTTTGTTAGCCATCCGTATGTCTTCTTTGGAGAAATGTCTATTTAGTTCTTTGGCCCATTTTTTGATTGGGTCGTTTATTTTTCTGGAATTGAGCTGCAGAAGTTGTTTGTATATTTTTGAGATTAGTTGTTTGTCAGTTGCTTCATTTGCTATTATTTTCTCCCATTCAGAAGGCTGTCTTTTCACCTTGCTTATATTTTCCTTTGTTGTGCAGAAGCTTTTAATTTTAATTAGATCCCATTTGTTCATTTTTGCTTTTATTTCCAGAATTCTGGGAGGTGGATCATAGAGGATCCTGCTGTGATTTATGTCTGAGAGTGTTTTGCCTATGTTCTCCTCTAGGAGTTTTATAGTTTCTGGTCTTACATTTAGATCTTTAATCCATTTTGAGTTTATTTTTGTGTGGGGTGTTAGAAAGTGATCTAGTTTCATTCTTTTACAAGTGGTTGACCAGTTTTCCCAGCACCACTTGTTAAAGAGATTGTCTTTACTCCATTGTATATTCTTGCCTCCTTTGTCAAAGATAAGGTGTCCATATGTGTGTGGATTTATCTCTGGGCTTTCTATTTTGTTCCATTGATCTATATGTCTGTCTTTGTGCCAGTACCATACTGTCTTGATGATTGTGGCTTTGTAGTAGAGCCTGAAGTCAGGCAAGTTGATTCCTCCAGTTCCATTCTTCTTTCTCAAGATTGCTTTGGCTATTCGAGGTTTTTTGTATTTCCATACAAATCTTGAAATTATTTGTTCTAGTTCTGTGAAAAATGTTGCTGGTAGCTTGATAGGGATTGCATTCCATTCACACCAGTCAGAATGGCTGTGATCCAAAAATCTGCAAGCAATAAATGCTGGAGAGGGTGTGGAGAAAAGGGAACCCTTCTACACTGTTGGTGGGAATGCAAACTAGTACAGCCACTATGGAGAACAGTGTGGAGATTCCTTAAAAAATTGCAAATAGAACTACCTTATGACCCAGCAATCCCACTGCTGGGCATACACACCGAGGAAACCAGAATTGAAAGAGACACATGTACCCCAATGTTCATCACAGCACTGTTTATAATAGCTAGGACATGGAAACAACCTAGATGTCCATCAGCAGATGAATGGATAAGAAAGCTGTGGTACATATACACAATGGAGTATTACTCAGCCGTAAAAAAGAATTCATTTGAATCAGTTCTGATGAGATGGACGAAACTGGAGCCGATTATACAGGGTGAAGTAAGCCAGAAAGAAAAACACCAATACAGTATACTAACACATATATATGGAATTTAGGAAGATGGCAATGATGACCCTGTATGCAAGACAGGGAAAGAGACACAGATGTGTATAATGGACTTTTGGACTCAGAGGGAGGGAGAGGGTGGGATGATTTGGGAGAATGACATTCTAACATGTATACTATCATGTAAGAATTGAATCGCCAGTCTATGTCTGATGCAGGATACAGCATGCTTGGAGCTGGTGCGCGGGGATGACCCAGAGGGATGTTGTGGGGAGGGAGGTGGGAGGGGGGTTCATGTTTGGGAATGCATGTAAGAATTAAAGATTTTAAAATTAAATAAATAAATAAATAAAATGCCTGTGGACAAATATTCAGTAGATGTCGGATATATGATTATGGAGTTGTAGGACATATTTGGTTATTAAGGTACAGATGTGGAAGTCACAGTAAACAAGTTCCTAGAGAGCCTAGGACATTTAGTAGCTGAAGAGAAGAGGAAGCAGCAAAGAAGAGATGAAACAGCTAACAGTTCAGATGCTCAGTTACAAGCACATAGGGTCTTAGACGTTGAGAGATGAGAGAGTTTTAGTAAGAAAGGTGAGCAGCTATGTAGAAAGCAGTGGAAATATCTGGTTAAGTAATGAACGGTAACCACTGGATCCTTGTTTTTGTGACCCTGACAAGGTTTTTCCTCTGGAATAGAAGGGATGAAAACTTGATTGAATTGGATATGAAAGATCTTATGACATGACTCTTTATCAAAAAATTTTACAATGAATTGAGAAGGAATGGAACAGTGGTAGGAAGATAATTCAGGTCAAGGTCATGGGAGATTTTATTTGATTAGTTTTTAAAAACCCAATATCAGTGCTTAGTCGTATGCTGGTGATAATATTCCACCAAGAAATGAGAAAAGATTGATGCAGGAGAGGGAGTGTTTGAGGAAAGTCTTTGAGAAGCCATGGGATATAAACCCCAAGTAGAGGAATTTAATATATAATTTATACAGTATTTCATTTTGGGATACATAACATCATGCTAAAAGAATGTATTGATATTTTTGTGCTTAATTTAGAACCAAAAGAAAATCAGCAAAATAAGATTGGGCTCGAGTTAAGATTTGGTTAACATTCTCTGATTTATTTTCTGGTTTGGAACCATAATTTTCCCAGTTCTATATATTCTTCAGGAATATCTTGCCTTAAATACTATAAAGTGAAAATAAAAAGAATGCGTTTTCTAAAGGTCATACTATTTGTGGTTGTATTTACTGAAGGAAAAAAACAATTTTATCCTGATGGAAAAACAGATGAGACTGAACAGCAGATGAGACTGTGAAAACAAAAGACAGAATATGAGAATTTTGGTTTCAGGGTCTTGTGTTCAAAAGAACACAGTCCTTCAAAAATCTGCAGCCACAGAAACTGCCATTTCCAGTCCTGTGATCTACAGAGCATGACTATTAGATGTTACAGAATTGCACACCAGTCACTAGTGAAAGACTGAATTTCTGTAGTCAGTTCTTGACATTTGGAGCTAAAGACAGCTCTTCACATGGTGTGGTGAATGGAGCCAGTGAAATATTTAAGGGCCAGAGCATGAAGTGACTTTAAAATCCCATGAAACAAAGGGTGACTTACATATGAGAAGTACACATGAGGTTGTGAAAGCCTGAGCTCAAGTCTCAGGAAAAAAGAAAGTGAAAAAAGCAAATTATTTTCTCAAATACTTGCATGTAAACTTTTAGTCCTTCCACTGGGGTGACTACCAAAATTGTGAAAGGATATCCTATTCTTTCTGGTAGGTTTGGGAAACTTGGGTCATTCCCTTGCTCCTTCTTCTACCCCCACCAAACATTGTTAACACTAAAACAGGTGTTTCAGTTAGGATCCTTTAGGTGGAAATCACTGAATAAACTAAAAGTGGCTTAAACAACGAGGATAATGTGAATGTGCTATATTGCATAATTGGAAGTCCCAAGGTCAGCTCTATCAGATTTGGTTACCTTCTTGGCTCCATGGTGTGAGGGTTCCTGGTCACTCTCTCTGGGAGTCTCTAGACTTTCCCTCCTTCAGCCCAGAAAGAATACAAATAGCTCCCAACATAGAGATATCACATGGCAGTGACAAAGGTAGGAACAAGTGAATCCCTATTTTATTTCCCTTTTGTTAGTTATGAGAAAAACAATCCCAGAAGCCTCTCACTAGATTTTCCTCTTTGTCTTCTTTCTCTGAGACATGATAAGGGAAATGAAATTATTGTGACTGGCATAGACTGATGAACATCTGTCCCTGGAGATAGGCAAGGCCCTTAAAGATTCACAAAAAATTAGCTTCTTCGTAAGCTGGGTTTCTGCCAGCAAAGCAGATAGGATGACTGTGATGGCTAAGGGGGCAATGCATGCTAGATGAGTAGCAGAGTGACTAGAGAACAAAGGCATTTAGTTAATATTAAATGTTCTTACTGTTTTATCAAGCTGATCTTATGGGAAATACAGAAGGGGACCCCAGCCTCACAAACTACATTTTCTGACCTTCATCCAACCTGTCCTCAGTAGTATAGTTAGCCCTAGCTGGCTTTACTTTCTTTCTTTGGAAATCTTTTGTTACCCTGTTTGTCTCACTCCAACAGTAGTAGTTAATGAGTTGTCTGCCTCATTGATTTTCCAAAATTTTGCATATTGTAGCCAAACTGATCTTTCTAAAGGAAGATCTAATCATGTCACCATCGTCCTTAAGAGCCTATCACAGTTCCTCATTGTATTACATCTGAAGGTTGAACTCTTCGGAATCATGTCCATGTAGTTGGTCTTCAGTGCAGGTGGAGGGTGGCTCCTCTGCCTTTTGGTTCTGCCATATGGAACATACAGTCTCCTTGGGGCAGGAGAAAAACAGAAGACTTGCAAGTAGGGTCTCCATTGTCTACAAATAGTCAGGTGCCCAGCCCATCTGTCAGGGTCTGAGAAGTGCCATCTTGCTTTCACCCTGAACAGGGGGAGGACATGCTTTTAGGGAACACTGTTGCAATAGATGCAGAGATGTGCCTCCTAGGTCCCCCTTCAAGGAAATACTTGCTGCCCAACTGCAGAGAATTCATGTCTCAGCAAATGGGAGCTGGGAGCTGCCTTGTCTGACGTCATGTCTTTCCTGGGACAGTCCACTTGTAACTGAGTGAGGCAAAGAGATTAAAGACATGGCCATTTTGGCCCATGTATATAACTCTGAAAGGCACTGCTCACTCGCAAATTCTCTGCTGGGCTGGCCAGGGCTTTCTTGTGCTTGCCTTGCAGGTTGACTTCTTTCTCTGCTTTATTATCCTATTTCACCATTTCTTTCATATGTTTTGATCCCTCAAGAACATCTTGTATCCCATACTCTGCTTGGTATTTGCTTCTGTAAATTACAATCTGCAACAACTAGTAATTCCTAGCAGAAAGTCCTTTAATGCTCAACTTTCTTTTCTACCTCAATAATCATTACCTAACTTGAATATTTTTTGCTCCAGATGTATAGAGTTCCTGAGTGTAAGTACCTAAGTGCTGCTAAGCATTATTCTTTTTTTTTTTTTCTCTTTTTCACTCTCTCATTCTCTCTAAGGCTGCCAATGGGTAGATAAATACTTAGAAGAAAGTCATCTGCCCAGGCCCAGTAGGTACTAAATCAGGGAGTTCAGACTCAGATCCTCCTTTGCCCTTTACAACTTTATAGCCTGTTTCCTTTAAACAGTTCAAACCACCACTGACTGGACCATCCTTTCCACCTTCCCTTTGAGGATCTCACTGATCGTCACTCAGCTCAGCAACAGTAACTCCAGAAAACTTCCAAAATTATCCCCTCTCCTTGCATGGGCTGTATTCCTGTGTTACTCTGATAGCTAATAGCCCAACTGTTTATCCCCATCTTGGTACTTATCAATACTGTATTATAATCATCTTTGCCTGTCTAGTGTCTCTAATGGCTAACCAATACCTGGTGTATCCTTCTTTACCTACTTCTCAAAGGGATTTCAAGTGATTTAGTGTTAGCCCATAGTACGTACTGAAAAGCATTTATTGAACAAATTCAATAATGCTCTTTTTTTTGTCTAGCTTTGTGCTCACTCTATCATCCTAGGTGATTCAGTTAAAAGAGGAAAGAATAGTACCATTTCTAAAATTTATGCAAAAATCATCTGCAAGTCTAAAGGAATTTAGTTCATTTATATTTCGTTTCCAGTTCTGATAGTTGGCCATACCTGTGGCTGACTACACGGTGTGACATAGCACCGATAGCTTGAGAAGGGCAGAGTTATCTAGTGGATGGAGAGCTCTTCCTAGACAGAACTATTTTGTGTTCTTTTTTTTTTTTTCTCACAAATCCACGTTCAACATCTGTGGCATGCAAGGCTCCTTCAAGTTTTAGTATCTCAGTCAGTTTAGATAATCATTTTCAAGATGTATGTGTGTAAGGGGAATGATGGCATGTGAGTATTCACATTCTGGTTCTCTTCCCTGCCCAAAATACTCTCCTCATTCATTTTATTAACATATTAAGCAGATGAAGGGAGAAATATTCTAAGTAAAATCTCATCCCAGGTAAGATGAAGGTGAGTGTGGAATGATGATGGGAGTATAGATGTTTATATTGATTTTTGATTATTATATATCTTTCTACATAAGATTTAATTTTTGGCTTGTGAAGTAAGTTGATTAAACATTTCTTGTGAGTTTAATAATCCCATTTGCAGGAAGGAGAATGGGGGTGATCTGCAAACTCCATGGTGAGAAAAAGTGGTATCAGTGATGAAAATGCAACCTACAGTGGGATCACTTCCTATTCCTTGACGGTGGTGTCATTGTGGAAGTTAATCTCAAAATATGAAGTGAGAGGAAAACATAAGGGTATAGTATCTAAGCACTGTAATTGGATAGCAAGATGAACTATTGCCTGTTTAAAAATGCATCAGGGTTAGGAGGATAGGAAGAAATAGAAATTAGTCAAAAAGAACCTGAACATCATCTGTTAGAAAGAATGCTGCTACTGCTGCTGCTAAGTCGCTTCAGTCGTGTCCACTCTGTGCGATCCCATAGACGGCAGCCCACCAGGCTCCCCCATCCCTGGGATTCTCCAGGCAAGAACACTGGAGTGGGTTGCCATTTCCTTCTCCAATGCATAAAAGTGAAAGTGAAGTTGCTCAGTCGTGTCCGACTCCTAGCGACCCCATGGACTGCAGCCCACCAGGCTCCTCCATCCATGGGATTTTCCAGGCAAGAGGACTGGAGCGGGATGCCATCGCCTGCTCCAATTAGAAAGAATAGTATGTACAAAATCAAAAGCTGTATGGGGCTTATATTCATTTAGAAGGCACTGATAATAAACACTGAGCCTGGTAGATATTCACTAACCTTTTATATCAGAGATCCCCGAGTCTCCATGATTCACTCTCTGAAGGATTAGTACCTGGTATAATTCAGGGCACCTCAAGGATTCTGAATTCATGCAGTCACTAATGTTCTTCCTGATTGATGAGTGTCATCCTGATTGTCACCTCTGATATGCATGAATGTTTAAACAGAGTTTCTCCCTGTAAGCAGCAAAAGCCTCAGACATTTTATTAAATTAAATTTTAATAGAATAAATCCATTTTAGTGTCCCTTCAGTGAATTCAGAGTTCCTGAAGTAGGAGGTGATTAAATTCATTAAATCTGCTTGCCAACTGCCTGCTGTTCCCAGGTCTCATTCCTTTAAGGCACAGGACTGTGGCCTTATCTCCTCAGCAGCTCATCCAATAGATCCTGGATGTCTTCCTCTGTCTTATTTTGGAAAATTCTTTCTGTAAAGTGACTTTCGTCCATCATCTCCCCTTATCTGGCAGCAACACCTCTGTCAAGGGATTCTACTTTTCCTGATGTACATAGTGCCTACTGACAATACTAATTTTTCTTCTGAACAGATAAAGAGAGATAAAGAACGCAAAAAAGAATGAAAAATACTTTTTTTTTTTTTACTGATTTTTAAACTGAAGAACAAATGACATTGTCCATGTTGTACAATCAGAATAGCTTCTGCTTTTAAAAATAAGTATCTCAAACTTGATAAATAGCTGATCGTGATAATTTCAGTTGTACTGAAGGTTTGGAAAAATATTCAACCCATAGAATTGTTATACAGGGTATTGGGAGGTACTACATTCTTTTATAATAAAAGTGTTCATAACATAAATGTTTCTCTCTGGTCAAGGAATACTTATTAATGGAGAAATAGTTAATGCTTGATAATTGCTATGTTGGAAAAAAAAACTTGGATAGTTACAAGCCCATTAAGAATCTAAGTCTACAGTGCTACCCAGAGTGTACTTTAGAGTATTATTGTTTGGAGAATGAATGAAAATTACTCTAGTGGAAAAAACTACTGAACCACTCTAAAAAGAATCAGGTTGGAGATTATAAAATCCTCTATGGAACAAACAGTACTTTATTAAAAGCCAGAAAGAGTCTTTTATCAATGGGCACATACAAAAAACTGCCATTAATCTATGACAGTGATGCTAATGAGATCATCATTTTCCAGGTAGAAATTTCATTTATTTCACTGCATGAAAAGGGAGGATTTCTAGCATTTTTATTTCACTCTTTGTTGTAATATGCTTTGAATAAGATAATCTCCTTTATTTTTCATAGAAAAATAAAAAGCATGTACATTGCCTACACAATTTAAAATATAAATTTCAATGATTTAATTGCTGTGAAATATACAAATATAAAGACATGACATGAGAACCTACATTGTCCTGCACAGTAGTTAATAACTATGTCCTATAAATGAGTATGACCAGGAGAATTCCATGTTGTGGCAAGGTGGGCAAGGTGAAGCTTACAAAAAACGTTTGCTCAGTTGTAGTCCAGTAGAAGTCAGTTCTCAGGTGAATGTCAAAGTCAGGTCATATTTCACAGCAGTGACAGCCTTTTCACTCCATTTTTGGATACTCTTCACATTTCTAAAAGAATGCCCACTGGGTACCCCTTGCTGCCTTCTGAATTTTTTCTTTCCCTTTTGTTTTTCCTTCCATCTGGCTTTCCTTCCAATTCTCTTTCCATTCTTCAAAGTAGTATCTACCACCTACTCTGAGTTCAGCCATATCCTGAACCAGAGGGATAAAAAGATAAATAAGTCAGCCAATTATTGTTTCCAAGGGGTCTTAATTTTTGCCTCTCTCCTCAGTTTAGAGTTACATTTGCTTCCCCATCTATCACAATAGAGCTTCAAACTAGTTTCTGTAACTTTCTTCTCCTAAATCAAAAAGTTACTCGTTTCTTTTTCTATTTGATCATATTAGAAATATCTCATATTTACGGGCAAAGGATATTAATGGAATAAGGTTGTCCCTCACAGACAGATTTTCATATTTTCATCATCCTGGTTTGTGTTTACCGTTAAAAAATGTATCAACCAGTAAGAATTGTGTGCTCTAGCTAAGAATCTTTTTTTTTTTTTTTTTTTTTAAGGATATAGGTTTTAAGAAAAGGATTTGTGAATGTGTCCAGAGTTAAGCTCATGGAGAGAGACAGTTTGAGAAACAGTTCCTTGGTTGGCTCCCCGCTTGGCCATTTACTAATTATATGAAGCTGAGACCCTCAGTTTATTCATCTGAATTCGGTAATAGGGATTAAGGCAGACACAATGTGTAAGGTGTTATCAGTTAATAAGTCTGTGTTATAATTCTTAGGCTATTTATGCCTAAGCTTCTTCTCTTAATGTACTTGTCTAAAGTCTTATTAATGGAGAGTTGTATCCTTAGCATGTATTGTTATTTCTAGATACTTGTTTTTTTGCCAGTGTGTATGGCTAAAAAGTAATGAGAAGTGTTTTGAGTTGGCTGATTGTACCTCTGAAGATCTGATTGTGAGCATTTCTTCCCACATTCACATTGCAGTGTCATTAAAGCAATAGTTTGAAATAGGTCATAGTGGGAAATTTGATAGCATATAAATTAACAAACAGTACAAATAAAGACTTTGTTTTCTTCTGGGGAAAAAAAAAATGACTTTTAACTAGCACACCAGTGCAAATAGTCAGGGCAGAGATTGAGAGAAAAACCCCTTTCTTCTTTTCCCAAACAACAGAATCAGTTCAGTTCAGTCTTTTAGTCGTGTCCAACTCTTTTCAATCCCACAGACTGCAGCATGCCAGGCTTCCCTATCCATCAGCAACTCCCAGAGCTTGCTCACTCATGTCCATAGACTCGGTGATGCCATCCAACCATCTCATCCTCTGTTGTCCCCTTAACCTCCCTCCTTCAATCTTTCTCAGCATCAGGGTCTCTTCCAGTAATCAGGTGGCCAAAGTGTTAGAGTTTCAGCTTCAACATCAGTCCTTCTGATGAATTTTCAGGATTGATTTACTTTAGGATGGACTGGTTGGATCTCCTGCAGTCCAAGGGACTCTCAAGAGTCTTCAACACAGTTCAAAAGCATCAATTTTTTGGCACTCAGCTTTCTTTATAGTCCAACTCTCACATCCATACATGACTGCTGGAAAAAACACAGCCTTGACTAGATGGACCTTTGTTGGCAAAGTAATGTCTCTGCTTTTTACTATGCTGTCTAGCTTGGTCATAACTTTTCTTCCAAGGAGCAAGTGTCTTTTAATTGCATGGATTCAATCACTATCTGCAGTGATTTTGGAGCTCAAAAAAATAAAGTCTATCACTGTTTCCACTTTCCCTATCTATTTGCCATGAAGTGATGGGACAGGATGCCTTGATCTGTTTTCGGAATGTTGAGCTTTAAGCCAACTTTTTCACTCTCCACTTTCACTTTCATCAAGAGGCTCTTTAGTTCTTCTTCACTTTCTGCCATAAGGGTGGTGTCATCTGCGTATCTGAGGTTATTGATATTTCTCCTGGCAGTCTTGATTCCAGCTTGTGTTTCATCTAGCCCAGTGTTTCTCATGATGTACTCTGCATAGAAGTTAAATAAGCAGGGTGACAATATACAGGCTTGACGTACTCTTTTCCTGATTTGGAACCAGTCTGTGGTTCCATGTCCACTTCTAACTGTTGCTTCCTGACCTGCATATAGGTTTCTCAGGAGGCAGGTCAGGTGGTCTAGTGTTCTCATCTCTTTCAGAATTTTCCACAGTTTGTGGTGATCCACATAGTCAAAGTCTTTTGCACAGTCAATAAAGCAGAAATAGATATTTCTCTGGTACTCTCTTGGTTTTTCAGTGATCCAGTGGATGTTGATAATTTGATCTCTGGTTCCTCTGCCTTTTCTAAAACCAGCTTGAACATCCAGAAGTTCACAGTTCATGCACTGTTGAAGCCTGGCTTGGAGAATTTTGAGCATTGCTTTACTAGCATGTGAGATGAGTGCAATTGTGCAGTAGTTTGAACATTCTTTGGCATTGCCTTTCTTTGGGATTGGAATGAAAACTGACCTTTTCCAGTTCTGTGGCCACTGCTGAATTTTCCAAATTTGCTGGCATATTGAATGCAGCACTTTCACAGAATCATCTTTTAGGTCTTGAAATAACTCAACTGGAATCCCATCACCTCCACTAGCTTTGTTCGTAGTGATGCTTCCTAAGGCGCACTTGACTTCACATTCCAGTATGTCTGGCTGTAGGTGAGTGATCATATCATCATGGTTATCTGGGTCATGGAGATCTTTTTTGAGGTTAAGGAACATAAAACGTCAAGCATATGGTTTTATACAGTGCCAACAAATTGATACTTTTGAACTGTGGTGTTGGAGAAGACTCTTGAGAGTCCCTTGGACTGCAAGGAGATCCAGCCAGTCCATCCTAAAGAAAATCAGTCCTGAATATTCATTGGAAGGACTGATGTTGAAGCTGAAACTCTAGTACTTTGGCCACCTGATGCAAAGAACTGACTCATTTGAAAAGACCCTAATGCTGGGATAGATTGAAGAAGGGAGGAGAAGGGGACAACAGAGGATGAGATGGTTGGATGGCATCACCAACTCGATGGACATGAGTTTGAGTAAACTCCAGAAGTTGGTGATGGACACGGAGGCCTGGCATGCTGCAGTCCATGGGTTCTCAAAGACTTGGACACGACTGAGCGACTGTACTGAACTGTACCTCAAATAAAAGGAAAGTTGATTTGAGTGAAGATTAAACCTAGTAAACACTTTCCTACCCGTAAAATAATTCCATTTCAAATATTTTTATCAAATCATCCCATTATACACTTGAAATATCTTATGGTTTCATCTCTCGATTATTTCTCAGTAATGCTGAAAAATACATTTCTTCAGGAACACTTTCATATTTTTGAATATAAATTATTACTTAATCTGGGCCCAGTGACTGTTTTGTGTTGTTTGAAATAAAGCCAGAGGATTAGAAGGTACTTCCTAGAGTTTACAGAATCCAAATTGGTGGCCTCAGCCTGCAGCCCCTTGAAACAGGGTATTGGTTCCTGGCCAGAGATTGAAGTCAGACCGCGGCAGTGAGAACAGTGAATCCTAGGGACCAGGGACAAGAGTCTAGCCCTTCAGCTGTGTAGAAATTAATTTTCACATCAAGACAGAAAGTAGTAAAACCTTTATTAGGAGGAAAGTGTGTACATGTGGATAGACTTACAGGCAGACTCAGAGAGAGTTGCACACTTGTGGTTTGAATCACTTTTTGTGGGATGTATCTCCTGGGTTTCTTCGGCTAGTCATTTTGCTTTACCTGGTTCTGAGTCCAGAACCAGATGGATTTTGTTTTTCTCAGGGTTCTCCCATTTGTGAATGTGCATCTCTTAGCCAAGATGAATTCTAGCTAAGCGGCCTATTTGACATCACTACTATGGGCTAACGCTCGCCCCCTTTTTACCTCCAAGGAGCCTTTCTGCATATGTGTAGTTGGGAAGGTCTTCTTGACGTGGAGAATGATGAATATGTGGTCTTTCATCTGGGCAGGGCTCAGCTCTTCTCTTGTTCCTGCTAGTTTGGAATATTTGTCCACAGGGGATGAACTCCAACTGCTCAGCCTGGGGCCCATCTGTGTCCTGCCTCAGATACTACTGCAAAGCCACAGGTGTCTTTCATAGTGTGTATTAATATTTTCAGTAAGAAAATGTATTTTTTGTATTTTGTCTGTTAATGACCTTTTAAGTTCAAATTTCCTTTGTGAACTGGTATACTGCCCTGTCCATATAGATTATTTATATACATGTATATATATAGTATATAAACACACACATATACTAACATACTTTTATATATATAATTATATATACTATTACATTTATATAAGTATATATGCATAATATATATTATTAAACTATTTAACTAGAACAAGCAAATTATCAAAGAGATTCTTTCCAAGTGTATGCTTCTTTCCACAGTACACATTTTAAATATTTCAACAAGGAAAACAATATGAAATGTGGGCAAAGTTCTTGTCTACAACCCATTTTTGTTCAGAAATTATGACTTAAGGGCTTTTCTTCAAAAACAAGAACACATACACCTACAAAACTTTAGAGGAAGTTGAAGAGGTAGTCCTTACTCCTTGCCTCTTTGTTTCTTTGTGTCCTGAATTTGTAACTCTGGGTGATGAAAACAAACAGAATGAAACCTTGCCCAGAGGGAAGTCATCTCAGATGCTGGTAGGGGTTCCACTACCTTCCTCCAGCATCATCCTCCATTATCTTTGGAATATTGTAAATTTTAAGACATGCCAGTAGAATCTATGGGTTTCCCAGGTGGTGCTAGTGATAAAGAATCTGCCTGCCAATGCAGAAGACATAAGAGATTTGGGTTCAGTCCCTGGGTCAGGAAGATCACCTGGAGAAGGGAATGACAGCCCACTCCAGCATTCTTGCCTGGAGAATCCCATGGACACAGGAGTCTGGTGAGCTACAGACCATAGGACTGCAAAGAATTGGACACAACTGAAGTGACTTAGCATGCACAGTAGAATCTGTATCAAATATATTTTACTTGGAAAGAGATTTTGAGGTGGAATAAAAGCAAATTATCTTAATCCTTTCATGATCTGATTGATTTACTTTAATCTTGATTAACTAAAATTTGTGAAGACCCTAAGAAATTACATAAGATTTCATCTCAGAGAACATGCTTCTCATATATATAACCTTAATGCAATTATAGTACGGATTTGAGACCTGGACCATAAGGATGGCTGATTCCTGAAGAATTGATGCTTTTGAGCTGTGGTGTTGGAGAAGACTCTTGAGAGTCCCTTGGACTACAAGGAGATCCAATCAGTCCATCCTAAAGGAAATCAGTTCTGAATATTCATTGGAGGCACTGATGTTGAAGTTCCAATACTTTGGCCACCTGATGTGAAGAGTCAACTTATTGGAAAAGACCCTGATGCTGGGAAAATTTGAGGGCAAGAGGAAAAGGGGGTGACATAGGATGAGATGGTTAGATGGAATCACTGACTCAGTAGACATAAGTTTGAGCAAACTCTGGGAGATAGTGAGGGACAGGGAAGCCTAGTGTGCTGAAGTCCATGTGGTTTCAACCTAGCAATTGAACAACCCCAACAATAAAGCAATTAAAAAGCCAGGAATGGAATTTTAACTCAATACTCTTGAAGCGGAGAAATTATTTGCTTTCACACAATTTTCAATTTTTTCATGGTATAAGTCTCACTCAGAGCAAGATTCTCTGTTGCTGATAAGCTTTCCTAGTAATTTAGGGCACTGGCCTCATGTTTTCCCAAATAATATTTGTTGGTGCAAATAAATGTGTTTTTGTTATGGGTATTTCCCCAGATTTGCACAGGCTTATATTGATGTGTTCAATTTTGAGAAGTGTTATGGGATACCTTAAAAAGGAGTCAGTCCTTATGCTGAGAAGTTGAACCTAAAGATGCATATTACTGAGTTTTAAAGGTATGTTGGGTGTAATTTGAATCAAAATACAGGTCATGTGGCACATTTGAAAGGCAGCTTATGCCCTTGGTAGTGCCCTGAGAGAAGGCTAGTCATCTTCCAGAGCAGATGGAATGTTGTTGTCATTAGAGAGAAGAGTAACTATTAATGGCAGGTGGCATGGCATTTATATCGACATCTTGGATAGTAAAAACAAAGATGTTTCTAATAAAAATTTTCACATCAAAGCTCTAGGCAGACACTCTAATTTGAATAACTTTGTAGCATGTTTCTGGGTGACCAGTAGCGGAAAGTTATTTTATAATAGTTAACAGTTTTCCTGAGCTACAATCAGCAGGCTCCCTACTGATTAATAAAAACATGCCAAGTTCTTTGAGGTTAAGTTACTTGGGTAGGCTACTAAAGTTCCCTTAGCCAGAATTTGTTTATTCATTAAATGTCCATAGTGCCTGGCTCTGTAAGGACACAGTAGTCACCTG
The DNA here is from genome assembly GCF_001704415.2 of Capra hircus. NCBI lineage: Eukaryota > Metazoa > Chordata > Mammalia > Artiodactyla > Bovidae > Capra > Capra hircus. Next base: position 77,607,039 of record NC_030814.1, read on the forward strand.
TTCTTTTTTTTTTTTTTTTTTAACAAGTGAGTGCACACCTATCTTATTAATAGGCAGGTATCTAAGATTAAATGAGATAAAGTGGCATCATGTAAACAGTTTTCATTGTGTACTTGGCATTCATTAAGCACTAATTTTGAGCTTCTTTCATATCAAATACCTTATTTAAAACAGACAATTTCTAGTTTTTATTTCAGATACATTTTACCTTCATTTTCAAACAGAACATTGAGACTCAGAGAAACAAATTGCCTATCCAATGTCCATGTGGCCAGCACATATCTGAGCCTGGAGTAAACACAGATCTTCAAGGTTCTGTTTCAGGGCCTATTTTCCAGCCCTGACACTACTCTTCATCTGCTTCCACTTTTGAATTCCAGTTTTCTCCTCTATTAATGGAAGGAGTTGAAGTTGTTGGACATGGTATCAACTAATATAATGCCCAAATCAACCCCATTAGCTCAGTATTCCACAGCAATACGCACTTACCTAGTTCACGATCTATTCGTCACCTGAGGGTCTCCTGTTCTAGGCTTATATATCCATGGATGGCTCAGTTCCACGCATCCCCTGATCTTCTCCTTAGCTAGCCCCACCTGGTTCCTCTGCTCTGGCAGATGTGAAAGAGAGTGGGTACAACAGCAGAAATGTATTTTCTGTTAACATTCTATCAACCCAAGCAGATCATGTGCCAAGCCCAATAGCCAGGGCTGGTGATATATCTTCTGTGTCCTTCATGGGAGAAAGTATTGCCAAGTCATGTGAAGGATATGGATAGGGAAGGGTAAAGAATTAAGGGACATTAATGCCATGTACTTCAATGGCTAAGATTGCTTTTAGCTCTACCATGTGATTTTCTTCCAGTTTACATTTGATTGGTAGTCTCTGTCCTCATTTACTTAATGTTTTTCCAGTTGCCTAGGAGAAACAATTTCATGGAAGGGCAGAAAACTCAGGTCAGTGTGCCATTCTGTGTTTTTATTTTTATTTTTTGGTAAATCTTGCTGTTTCCTGAATATATTTGTTCCAGAAGGCGCTACTAAAGGACAGTCTCATGGGAGGTTAGAGCATTACATTCTCTTCGTCATAAATATGGTTACAGGATTCGCACAAATGCAGGCCTTTTGTTTGAAGAGGAAAGAAGGAAATAATCCTTCTAGATGAAGAATATAGATATTTTGATCTGAAAAGAATATGAGGATGTTATGGGGGTTGGGAAGGAGATGGAGGAGGGGGAAGGTGTAGGCTCATTTCTGTTGATCAGTTGTAGATTTTCACTCAGAATCATAGGAAACTACATATTCAGTACCAAAGTTCAACTTCCTCTTTTCATTCAGCATCTGTCATCAGTCTGCCTATATCCTGAAGCTGCATTTCTTCCCTATTACAAAGTATTCTATCATTTTTCATTTATTGTTTTATATTTTTTGAAAGGACAGAAATATGGTGTACTCTTAAAAAACTTTTCAGCAATGCAGAAATACATATGGGAGAGTATTATTCTTTGATTGATATTCTTAAAAATAGTCACTTGATCATATTTATTCTTCAGAAAATTTACTAACAATCAATGTAGGGAAACAGGTGAAAAATAGTACATATTGGAAAGGGATATTTAAGATTCTAATCTTGCGAGTGGGAAGAAGGGGGATCACTAACTTCAGCCAATGCTGTTTTCATCCCAGCATTCAGGCATACCTGGAAAACTAGTGGTTTAGGGCAGGTATTTATCAATTTATGTGGGGGAATGAGGAGACTTCTAATAAAGAATTAATTTAAAGGGAAGCTAACTGAAAAAGACAGGTCATTGATATGGAGAAAATATTAAATTAGAGTCAAGTAATAGCTTCCTGCCCAACATGACAAAATCATAATGTTGTGAAATTGTAGGGGGGAAAAATAAACAAGAGCTAAAAAGGCTTAGAGTTTAAGGTGTCTGTGAATTTTTAAGAATTTGTGTGAGGAAATGCAGTTGCAAATGAAGTTGTTGGCTTTTGTGTAGGAATCACACCTGAACCTTGACATGTGTAGCCGCAGTGTGGCCATCTGCATCTCAGGAACTGGGATCATTGCCATCTGCACTCACAGCACTTGAGGAGCGTAGGAGTGATCCGTATCTACACAGAAAGCACTGTCATCAGTGTTTGAAACTATCAGAGCTAATTGTGACTTCAGAAAATCATTCCCTGCATCACTGGCTTTAGTGATCACCAACAGGTGAAACTTTGAGACAGATCAAATTAAAGATTTCTCAGTTGGTATATTGAAAGAAGGGCCCGTTGAGGGAGCAAATAAAACTGTCTTCCCAGGCAGGGCTCCCAGATACTTGGAAATCTATGAGTAAGGGATAAAAAGAGACAATAAATTTCTTCATTACTTTCACCTAAATGAGAAAATGATTTGCTATTTTTATTTAGTCACTAAGTTGTGTCTGACTCTTTTGCAACCCCTTGGACTGTAGCCTGCGAGGCTCCTCTGTCTATGGGATTTTCCATGCAGATTGGCATGTGGATTCTTTACTGCTGAGCCACTAGGGTAGCCAAGAAAATGATAGGTTGTATCTGAATGGACCTGAGTAGAAATTGGCTTTGCATTGGGTGGTTTTCCACTCATCTTCCCCTGTTCTAAGAGAGGTCAGTGGTGATGACAGAATACAACTCTTCTGTCCTCACAGAGCTTAGTAATAGCAGAACACAATGTTTTAAAAAAAGACAGTTTTGACACACCCCCATGGAGAATGATAAACTTCAGTTTGGATGCCGAAGTCAAATAGGGAATAGGTGGTTAGGATGAAGGAATGACAAATAATAGAACTCTATTCCTATTCAACATGCGGACAGGCTGATAGATAGAAAATTATACTTGATGAAACCTTGGGGAAGAATTTTCAGAAAATGATTATATTTTATTCTGGATTGCCTGGGAAATAAGCCAGCTGGAACAAATCCACTCAACTCTTTCTAGTGGAAGTGCTGTATCCAAAAAGTTTCTATGGTAATGGTGACCTTCTCTTTTATGCAGAAAGATTGCAACTTTTTATAGAGCTCTGTGAGGTGCTGGGCAGCTATCATTTCCATAAAGGTCCTATAAAAACCAAGCACCAAAATCTTGGTGTCAACGGAGTTTGTGTATCCTTTAACTGATAAGAAAAGTATTGGAGGAATGAGGTTCCTTCACTGAAACAGAAACCTGTACTTTGTTCCAGCAAATCTTCCAGGCCTCAGCATTGTTCTTTGGGAATGATTGGAAGATAGAGGGTAATTACCTTCTCTTATAAGCACATAGCTTTATACATTTCCCCTTTTCTCAGTTAGTTCAGTTCAGTTCAGTCGCTCAGTTGTGTCCGACTCTTTGTGACCCCATGAATCACAGCACGCCAGGGCTTCCTGTCCATCACCAACTCCCGGAGTTCACTCAAACTCACGTCCATCGAGTCGGTGATGCCATCCAGCTATCTCATCATCTGTCGTCCCCTTTTCCTCCTGCCCCCAATCCCTCCCAGCATCAGGGTCTTTTCCAATGAGTCAATTCTTGGCATAAGGTGGCCAAAATATTGGAGTTTCAGCTTCAGCATCAGTCCTTCCAATGAACACCCAGGACTGATCTCCATTAGGATGGACTGGTTGGATTTCCTTGCAGTCCAAGGGACTCTCAAGAATCTTCTCCAACACCACAGTTAAAAAGCATCAATTCTTTGGTGCTCAGCTTTCTTCACAGTCCAACTCTTACATCCATACATGGCCACAGGAAAAACCATAGCCTTGACTAGATGGACCTTTGTTGACAAAGTAATGTCTCTGCTTTTTAATATGATGTCTAGGTTGGTCATAACTTTCCTTCCAAGGAGTAAGCGTCTTTTAATTTCAGGGCTGCAGTCACCATCTGCAGTGATGTTGGAGCCCCCAAAAATAAAGTATGACACTGTTTCCACTGTTTCCCCATCTATTTCCCATCAAGTGATGGGACCAGATACCATGATCTTCTTTTTCTGAATGTTGAACTTTAAGCCAACTTTTTCACTCTCCTCTTTCACTTTCATCAAGAGGCTTTTTAGTTCCTCTTCCCTTTCTGCCATAAGGGTGGTGTCATCTGCATGTCTGAGGTTATTGATGTTTCTCAGTTAAGTCATTCCTTAATCCATACCACAGGACATTCAGAATTTATCCCAAGCTCTAGGGTAAGACAAATGGTCACCAAAAGCAGCCTTAGCTTGCACAACCCTGAGAAAAGACCCCTAGAAAGGTAGTCATTTCTGTGGTTTTCCATGTTGACATCTAACAGGGATTGAAACACTAGTGCTTGGATGCCAGTGTATCCATCACCATGGAATGAGTTGTATTGGTCTGTGCCAACAATAGGCATCCCATGCTCCTTTGGTAACAGTCATGGAACCCAATGGTAGCTAAAAAGAAGTCTTTTTGGAATGCTTTTTTAAAAGGTTTATCTTATGAATAGAAGAAAGGATGGTATGTCATTAAAAATCTGATGGTTGTGGGCTTCCCTGGTGGCTCAGCAGTAAAGAATCCGCCTGCCATTGCAAAAGACGTTAACTTTCATCCACGATCTGGGAAGACCCCACATGCTGTGGAGCGAGTAAGCCAGTATACCACAGCTGTTGATTCTGTGCTCCAGAGCCCAAGAGCTGCAACTACTGAGTCCCTGTGCCACAACTACCTGAAGCCTGTGAGCCCTAGAGCCTGTGCTCAGCACCAGGAGAAGCCACTGCGATGAGAAGCCTGCACACCACAACTAGAGAGTAGCTCGCACTCTCAGCAACTAGAGGAAAGCCCACCCAGCAATGAAGACCTAGCGCAACCAGAAATAAACAAATAAATGAAATAAAAAAATACGGTACCTTATAGAGGGGTATCTTATGACCACCTTTTCTTTAAGAGAAAGAGCTGAGACATTTTAAAGTAACTCAGGCTTTATAATCTGGGATTCCTTTTCTACCAAAAGAGTGACTTGACAATCCAAAGGAGAATGGGTATGAGTTAGCTGGGTCTGGTGCTTAGTGTATCACTAGAATAACATCAAGTTGGAGCCAGTGAAATGGTCTCTTTGGAAGCTAGAGGTCCTCTTACAAGCTTATTCAGATACTGGCAGAATTCAGTTCCTTGTGGTTGTAGGGCTGAGGTTTCTTCCTGGCTGACAGTTGGAGATTGCAAATGAATTCCAAGAGGTCACCTACTTATTATCCTTGCACAACATAACAATTTACTATTTTTAAAAAGCCAACAGAAGTACATCTCTATGACATCTATACCCTCTTTTAAGAACAACTGCTGACTTAGCATACTATTCCCTTTGATTAAGTCAAAATCAACTGATTGGGGAACTTCAGTCAGGTCGGTTCAGTTCAGTCGCTCAGTCGTGTCCGACTCTTTGTGATTCCATGAATCTCAGCATTCCAGACCTTCCTGTCCATCACCATCTCCCGGAGTTCACTCAAACTCATGTCTGTTGAGTCGGTGATGCCACCCAGCCATCTCATCCTCTATCGTCCCCTTTTCCTCCTACCCCCAATCCCTCCCAACATCAGAGTCTTTTCAAATGAGTCAACCCTTCACATCAGGTGGCCAAAGTACTGAAGTTTCAGCTTTAGCATCATTCCTTACTTAATTACATCTATATAATATCATTTTAACACCTAATGGAACCTAATCATGGAAATGAATTATAGATCACTCACACATTAAACAACGAAACTATCATATAGGGCATGTACAGAAAGGACCAGAAATCTTGGGGAATATCTTAGAATTTTTTCTATCACAATGATGTGTTTGCTATGTATCTGAAGAAACTGAGACTCAGAGAATTAAATAATTTGCTCAAGTTACATAATTAATAGATGCAGGACTATGATTAGAACTTTAGACTCCTTGATTCCCAAGTCTATACTGTTTCTGTTTGTAGCTTTTGCTGAAGGAATTTATAAACTGAAATTCTGTAAAGAAACATTTTCTTTAATTGCCAATTCCATTAATTCAGAAATAAAACATGTCAATGTTCTTTTTATTTAACATACTGTCTTTTAAATATTTTATATAGATCCATTTTTAGTCTTTAAAAATTTCCTTTATGAATTATTTCAATGCAATTTTTAACAGAAATTAGCTTCTCAGTTGTGAATTCTAATGGCAAATGTACTTTCAGAAGCTGATATCTCATATTTTAAAGTGTTGTATCATTGATTAACCTTCAAGATAAGATATAGTCTCAGTTTTTAAGAAAAGTTTCACATATTTGTCCAAATGAGAAGCAAGGTAGTTAGCAAACAGTGATTATCACACAGGCCTAGATTGAAATTATGGCTTTATCACGTCCTAATTTTGCTGTCTTGCCAAGTAAGTTACTTATCTGGCTTAATTTCTTCATCAACAAGTAAGAAATTATTAGGGTCAAAAATAAAAAATGTTAGATACAAGTTAAAGTAGTAAGGACAGATTTTAATCAGCAATAGGGAAATAGGACAAAGAGTCTAGTGTGAACTGAAGTCAACATTGATTTGTGCAGCGGTGACCCAGCATTTTAAATGGAGAAGGAGGCTGTAGGAGGGAGGTGGGCAGGGTTCAGTAGAGTCAGGGAAATGAAAAATTGTAAAACTCAGGGAACAAAAATTGGTCTACATGAAACCAATATGGTTTTGCTAACATAGCTTACAGAAGGTATGCATCTGTCTTCCCATGGAGACTGGGAGACAGGGGCTCTAGCTTCAGATATTGACTGGAACAAACAGTAAATTTTGTTGGTAGTTTTTTTTTTTAAGTTTTTGCAGGCACACAGTATTAGTGAAACTAGGTCATCCTAGGGATGTGTCCATGAGCTGATAGAAAATTTGTTGGTTGTCAAGTCTTTATATATCAATGTTTAGCCCTAGTTGACAAGGAGTCAGAGGAATTGAGCTAAAGTTTGTTCAAAGGGAGACTATTTGCATTAATCACAATGTGGTGGTTTAGTCACTAAGTCGTGTCTGACTCTTGCGACCCTACGGACTGTAGCCTGCCAGGCTCCTCTGTCCATGGGGATTCTCCAAGCAAGAACACTGGAGTGGGTTGCTATTTCCTTCTCTAGGAGATCTTCCCCATCCAGGAACTGAACTCAGGTCTCCTGCATTTCAGGCAAATTCTTTACTGACTGAGCTATGAGGGAAGCCCATTAAGCACAATAATGTATCTAAATGTCTGATACAAATGAGCTATCTGAAATATTAGCTATTTGAAATCACACTTCTGATTTTTACTTTATTAGCAATTAAGTTTTGCTTTACAGTTTTAAGAGTTTTTTGCAATTATAAGCAATTAATATTTCATTTAAAAGCAATTTAAAATTTTAATTTTATTAGCAAGACACTGTAACAAAAGAGGACTTTACTACAGAGTGTGCTCAGTCATGTTCAACTCTTTGCAACCCCATGGACTGTAGCCCTCCAGGCTCCTCTGTCAATGGAATTTTTCAGGCAAGAATACTGGAGCAGATTGCCATTTTTCACTCCAGGGAATCTTCCTTTTACCACAGTAAGTGTACATAAAATATAAAAACAAAACACACTGTCAGTCAACAAATACTTTTCTGCTTTAGAGTTGAAAAGAAAGAATAAAAATTTTTTTTATTGAATAATACTTCCCAAATATAGCTTGTATTAAATAATACTTCCCAAATATAGCTTTTTTACTCCATAATCCTTTATAATTGTGATGACTATACTAGTAATTCTTTCTATTATAATTTTATTCATGGTATTCATTTTGATTTATATTTTTTTACACATAGAAATCTTGCAGTTACTCTGTTGCTTTTGAGAATGACTGTTCTTTTTGAAATAGTTGGTACCTTATATAGGCTAATCTTTACAGTATCAAAAACCCTGTATGTTTTAAGAAAAATGCAGTCATTTTCATACAGCCAAGGGGAAAAATATTCCTGAATTCTAGTCTCAGAAACAACACGTGATGATGAGCAGTGCTGGGTAAATCATTGCATTCCTCCTCTTGCTCTCTATCATAAATAATAACTTCCCAATAGGTTGGGGCAAATATTTGTTTCCTGTTGTTCCTCGATCCAGATTAAATCCCTGAAAAATACAGAACTATCAAGCTAAAGTTGAAATTCAAGCATACAATTGTATAGTGTACTTGTCACATTGTTTTAATACTTACTTTGGTATCTTGAACTCAAGGAAAGCTCCCCATGAATGATTTTGCACTTTTTTAGTAGAATCATATTGCATAATAGAGCCATGCTATCACAGAATAAATCATCCATTTATTTTTCTGGAGGGACTTGGGGTCATCTAGCGGAACTTGTCTTTTTGTAGGTAAGGAAATTGAAGGCAGCGAAGGTTAACCTCTCTGAGCTCTGTTTTCTAGTTCCCAGTCCCTTGCTGTTTTGACTGGGATATCTATTCCTCATTCTTTTTTCTTTTCTTACATGAATTTTGTTTGCTTTCTCCATCTTAACTTTTTTTTTTTCCTTTGAGCTTTCTGAGGAAAGACATCAACAATGTTTGTTTACTACAGTAAACATTTTAGACTGCAACAATTTAAAATGCAGAAGAAATGCCTTGAGTTATAGAGCCAGGGTATTGATCCAGTTACAGTCACTCAGTTCAGTTCAGTCACTCAGTCATGTCCAACTCTTTGTGACCCCATGAACTGCAGCAGGCCAGGCCTCCTTGTCCATCACCAACTCCCAGAGTTCACCCAAACTCATGTCCAGTGAGTTGGTGATGCCATCCAACCATCTCATCCTCTGTCGTCCCCTTCTCTTCCTGCCTTCAATCTTTCCCAGCATCAGGGGCTTTTCAAATGAGTCAGCTCTTCACATCACGTGGCCAACATTTTGGAGTTTCAGCTTCAACATCAGTCCTTCCAATGAACACCCAGGACTGATCTCCTTTAGGTTGGACTGGTTGGATCTCCTTGCAGTCCAAGGGACTCTAAAGAGGCTTCTCCAACACCACAGTTCAAAAGCATCAATTCTTCGGCACTCAGGTTTCTTTATAATCCAGCTCTCACATCCATACATGACTACTGGAAAAACCATAGCCTTGACTAGATGGACCTTTGTTGACAAAGTAATGTCTCTGCTTTTTAATATGCTGTCTAGGTTGGTCATAACTTTCCTTCTAAGGAGTAAGCGTCTTTTTATTTCATGGGTGCAGTCACCATCTGCAGTGATTTTGGAGTCCAGAAAAATAAAGTCAGCCACTGTTTCTACTGTTTCCCCATCTATTTTCCATGAACTGATGGGACTGGATGCCATGATCTTCATTTTCTGAATGTTGAGCTTTAAGCCAACTTTTTCACTCCCCTCTTTCACTTTCATCAAGAGGCTCTTAGTTCTTCTTCACTTTCTGCCATAAGTGTGGTGTCATCTGCATATCGAAGGTTATTGATATTTCTCCTGGCAATCTTGATTCCAGTCACACTGTAGAAGTATATTTTCTGTGGAACGTCTAAACATAAGCACTAGAAAACAGTGCCTGCATTAAACGTGAAAAATTAAGTCGCATTGATTTTGAGTCTTCACTGTTCTTCCTGTTTCTGAACTTTTTCCAGTTCTTTCCCACAGGACAAACAATTACCTTTCAAACATAAAATATTGAGGATATGCTTTTTTAAAAATCTTAACGGACTAAAAGAAACCAAAAACAGACCTCGTAAACTGATTAACTGAACAATATTCCCTTCAGGTTGGCTTGTCTATTTTCAGGCTCGCTTCTTCCACCCCACCCTAAAGCCACCAGTTTTCTTGCCATTCCCTGACAGCTCTTTTCCTTAATCCAAAGGAAACCTTACATATTTTCACTTTGTTTGCTGAGATCTTATTTATTTTTTCATGCTTATGCTTTCCTTTTTTTGACTTTCGATGGAGTTCTTTGATCTTCTTCCCTTCTCCAGTAATATTTAAAAATCCACATATTAATTATTTTCTGGTTATGATACCCTTTTTATTTTTATTTTTTTTTCAAAATTGCTAGTATGAAATTTGAATATATACAAAATAATATCTATGACCTATGATTCAATATAAAGAATAACAATGCAAGCTCCTTTTTATTGACTATCTACCTTAAAGGAAAAAGGAACACAGGAAACTATCCAAATTCTTAAGATCTTTGAGGGTCCATCCAGATTGCATCCTTCTCCACTCACAGTGATACAAATTCACTAAGTGTCTTAACTAATACTTTAAAAAATATTTACCATGTATGGTTATATCTCTAAACAGAATATTATTCGGTTTGTATGGTTTTGAAGTTCACAAAAATGGAATTGTATTGTATCGTCTAACTTGCTTTTTTTCTCTCATCATTCTTTTCCTAAGATTCACCCACTTTTATGAGTGGGTATGATTTATTTATTTATGTTTTATTATTTTCATAGTATAAATATATTGTATCATATGACTACACCAAAAGTTATTTATCCAGTCTCCATGCTACAAATGATTTCATTCTATATCTATTTCTAATCTCCTCTGATCTGATATTGAACCTGGTTGGTTTGGCTATTTGAAGCCTTTTTTATTTCCATACAAATTTTAAAATTTTTGTTCTATTTCTGTGAAAAATTTCCTTAGTAATTGGATAGGAATTGTATTGAATCTGTAGGTTGCATTGGTTGGTATAGTCATTTTCATGTTATTGAGTCTTCCAATCCAAGAATATGGCATATCTCTCCATCAGTTTGTGTCATCTATGATTTCTTTCATTAGTATCATGGTTTTCTGAGTGGGCTTCCCTGCTGGCTCAGTGGTAAAGAATCTGCCTGCCAATGCAGGAGACACAGGAGAGGTGGGTTTGGTCCCTGGCTCAGGAAGAACCACTGGCATAGGAAATGCAACCTGCTCTGGTGTTCTTGCCTGGGAAATCCCATGGACAGAAGAGCCTGGCAGGCTACAGGCCATGGGATTGCAAAGAGCGGCGCGTGCCTGAGTGTGCACACGCACACACACAACACACCGCAGCTGTGTTCTGAGTACAAGTCTTTTGCCTCAGTTTCCTAGGTATTTTATTATTTTTGATGTGGTGGTAAATGGGACTGTTTCCTTCATGTTTCGATCTGGTCTTTCAGTGTATAGGAATCCAAGAGATTTGTGTGTATTTGTTTTGTATCCTGCAAGTTTACCAAATTCATTGATGAGCTCTAGTAGTTTTCTGGTAATATATTTGACAGTTGCTATGAGAGTGAAACTTGAATTTTCTCACCATAACAATTGCAACCACAACATCTTATGAGCTGAAGGATATGCTAACTAATCTTATTGTGGTAACATTCTGATATGTGTATATATATGTATTATACATATATATATATATATACACACATACACACACAAAGTAAATTCACACATGCTCATATATATGAAATAGTCTCATTGTACACCTTAAACTTACTAAGTATTTTAAGTCAATTATACCTCAATAAAACTGGAAAAAAAAAAACATTGCAGAACATATGTATTCTAGATATTTGCTATTTGCTTGTCCTTCTGCCTTTCATCCTCTACAAACTCATTTTTCAAATTTAGGACCAATTTAAGTTTTCCCCAGTGAGTTCACTCTAAAATCATCAGAGTGAAGTGTAGGTGTTACTCATTTCACAGAGGAAATTGGGGGAAAATATACGTATCAACTTAAAAATTGTATGACTCATTTTACTTTCTGTGTATCCCTTTTGCCTCTGCCATCCCCAGACATTTCCTTATCTTAGCTCAATTTCTACACAGTGCCCAGACACATGGTCTGTCTCCAGTTTTTCCAAGAATGCCTTTCCAACCTTTTTTTATTAGGCTACTCTGATCTAATTTCCATCTTTCAAATTATATAACCACACAAAGTCCCATTTCTCTTTCCCTTTTAGTTTTACTCAGCAAGTGCATTGGTTCAGGTCTCTCTATGAAAATATTTTAATTGCATGAAGTTTAGTTAAAGAAGACTTATTTCTCTTCTAGGAAAATGCCAAATCTAAAAAAGAAAATCCTAAACACACTAGTTTTAGTGTCTTTTTCCTCTTGAAATGGAACCAGCTGAAGGGAAAAAAGTATCCTATATATTTGAAGAGAGCATGCATGATCTTATTGGCTATAACAGAGAAAATATCAGACATTATGAAATAAGAAAATTTTTATCTTCTTTCTAAGTACTTTCTGAAAGAAATTCATTTCCAAGTAGCATACAGTCATAAAGAATAACTTCAAAGATATGTGCTTAAACATTAAGGCTAATTTGGTAATTCCAAAAGACCAAAAGCAGAATGGCCACATATTCCCAATATATGTATAATAGTAGAGTAGAAAATTCACAGAAGACACACCTCTGACAGACTGACTCACACAGCATGCCCGTAAACATAGACACAGACCCAAACACACATACGTGCTTCACACCCCATGCAAATACTACCTACCGTTCAACCATGCTACATTTTTTTCAGCTCACTGGGTTTTCTTTTTCTGTTATCACTAGTTATTTTTGAACAGTTTCTATCATTCTTCCCAATATTTTCCTCTCATGGAAAGTCTCACACGGTTGACTGTGGCTTCACAGTCAGCATCCTGTCCTGGTCTCACTATATTCCTGGGTCTGGCAGGTTGCCTGTGGCAGGACAGTTAATCTAACCGAGCCTTTCACTGTGTAGCTACATCCCTCATGCCAGACCCACAGCCTCTCTTCAGGCAGAATCTTGAGGGTGGCCAGAACTATCACTTCTATGTAATACTTGTCCACTTTATTTCTGTTACATCAAAAAATGAATTCAAATCAAGGTTTCTTTTGTTCTGTGTTTAAATATTTGTTCACTTATATCCAAGGATCCAAGCATATTCTTTTTTTTTTTAAGATGAAGTGCAATGCAGTGCTATAACCAGCAACAATGGCACACATAAAACTAACCATCTGTTATTCCCTTAATTAAAAAATACCAAGAATAAAGACACTACAAGCAATTTAGAGAAATATAAGAATGAACTTAGGGAAGACAAAATGAGCTGTGTGCACATTTACATGAGCATTTGTTGTTTAGTCACTAAGTCATGTCCGATTCTTGTAACCCTAGAGACTACAGCCCACCAGGCTCCTCTGTCCACGGGATTTCCCAGGCAAGAATACTGGAGTGGGTAGCCATGCCCTCTTCCAGGGGATCTTCCAGACCCAGGGAATGAACCCAAGTCTCTAATGTCTCCTGCTTTGACAGGCAGATTCTTTACCATCGAGCCACCAGTGAAACCCTTATTTGAGCACAGCGCTCATCTTTTTGCAGCCTTTACGAAACTGGAGAAGAGAACAAACACCTTCAAGATATTAAAAATTAAGTTGAATCATATTCTCCACAAGTATAGGATGTTTACACTGGACTTCACGTTGCTTTTCACTATTTCAATAAGAAGTATGTACCTCTATGTAGCTTTACTTATAGTTCTTTCCAATTGCTATATGGATGTAATTAGAAATGGGTCACTTTCATTTTATAGTTTCATATAAATGTATTGCTGGAAAGTCATTTCTTCCAAAGCAAGTATCCATTATTTATTAATATCTTCCAAACTATTTTTCACAAGGAGCGACTGTAGAGCTCTCTCTCTAAATACACAAACAGAAAGTTACTGTTTATGTGTGCCAGGCATACTGTATTTTCATGACCTTATGCTATTGTGAAGGTACCACAGATAGATAGCAAAACAATCCAGCTTCCAGTCTGACCAAAACACTTGAAAGAAATAAGCATTAGTTATGAAGTAGCCATTAAAAAAAATTCCATTCTTTTATGGCCCAAATCCTACAGTATTGTTTGTGTTCCACAAAGGAATCTGTGATTAGGCAAATTCTTGAACTAACATTTGAGATTCATTGTGTTATTTAATTCTGAGCCAAATTATTACTTTTCAAGTAAGTGATAATGAGAAGCAACCAAATATCCTTTTATTATATCTGTTAATAGCTGAATTATACAAATTGATTTAATTTTTCTCCTCAAGTTATGAGTTTAGTAAGTATTTCTAGGAACAAAATTGTTGAATATCTAATATTGCTTGATCACTACTCCTTTTGAATTGTTCTCTGGTGGACATGGGTGCTGGTGTACTGAAATCCTTCCCATCAGCAATTTCCGATGTCTTACAAAACGTAGACCAATATGTGGGGCAGATACTATGTCTACATGTGGCTTAGAAAAGCATCACTATTCTGGCAAAAGGGTCTGTTCTGATTTTAAAGAAGTAGAAGGTTTATATGACTTTATTTTTATAGACATTTAATCATATGTCAAGAGGATCTATCACTCACTTTTTCACAGAGAGCATTATAAAGTTTTTTAGTGTGCTTTCAGCTTCCTAATAAGTTACCAGTACCATAATTACAGTAAAAGTACCACACAGTTATAACAACTGCATCTCTAAACACTATTTGTAGATGTAAAATTATTTTTACATAGCATTAGTATGTTCTTGCCTGGAGAATCCTAGGGACAGGGCAGCCTGATGGACTGCCATCTATGGGGTCACACAGAGTTGGACACGACTGAAGTGGTTTAGCAGCAGCATCAGCATTAGTATCTCATTTTAGAAGTCTATATTGAATAGGCTCACTTGCCAATATAAGGTTTCATTTATATAAATTCTCTTTTGAAGAAATATATATTTAAATTAAAAATATTGCTTCTGCATTCATAGGTGAATGCCAATCAATGTGAACAAATTCTAAAAATAGTTAAATGAAAGTAAAGATCAAATACTGATTTCTGCTATCTTTATTATTATATCTGTTACTGACTTTATATACTGAATTGTGTTCTAGTAATGGTGGTGGGTCAAAATGATTCTTCAGTTCAGTTCAATTCACTCGTTCAGTTGTGTCTGACTCTTTGAGACCCCATTGACTGGGCCTGTAGTATGCCAGGCCTCCCTATCCATCACCAACTCCCTGAGTTTACTCAAACTCATGTCCATTGAGTCAGTGATGCCATCCAACCATCTCATCATGTGTCATCCCCTTCTCCTCTCATGTTCATTCTTTCCCAGCATCAGGATCTTTTCAAATGAGTCAGTTCTTCACATCAGGTGGCCAAAGTATTGAAGTTTCAGCTTCAACATCTGTCCTTCCAATGAATATTCAGGACTGATGTCCTTTAGGATGGACTGGTTGGATCTCCTTGCAGTCCAAGGGACTGTCAAGAGTCTTCTCCAACACCACAATTCAAAAACATTAATTCTTTGGTGCTCAGCTTTCTTTATAGTCCAGCTCTCACATCTATACATGACTACTGGAAAAACCATAGCTTTGACTAGATGGACCTTTGTTGGCAAAGTAATATCTCTATTTTTTTAATATGCTGTCTAGGTTGGTCATAAATTTTCTTTCAAGGAGCAAGAGTCTTTTAATTTCATGACTGCAATCACCATCAGCAGTGATTTTTGAGCCCCCCGAAAAAGTCTTTCACTGTTCCTGCTGTTTCCCCATCTATTTGCCATGAAGTGATGGAACCAGATGCCATGATCTTAGTTTTCTGAATATTGAGTTGTAAGCCAACTTTTTCACTCTCCTCTTTCACTTTCATCAAGAGGCTCTTTAGTTCAGTTTTAAATACATGTGTAAAACACATGCATTTTTCTTTCCTCTGAGTAGCTTTTGATTGAAAAATGGCACGAGAAAAACGCGCCTGCCCCCGTAATTTGTAAGTTCTGTTTTACAAGAATACAAACAAAGGCCCACATTTCAAAATCTAAATACTTAAAAATTACAGGTCTAGCTAGTAAACTGTTAAAGAATTTTGTTTTTCTCAACAAAAATACCTTTATACTGACAAAATGAAAACTATGTGTAAAGCTCTAGATTTTACTTTTTTAAGTATACAAATTCATCTTTATTATAATTTGTGAATATATTAGAAACCAACATGAATCTCTTTATTAAGATGTGTAAATTATTATGGGCATCTGCTTTCCATTATTATGGACATCTGCTTTCCACTTTTACTTGAGAATGCTAAAAGAGGTCAATATCTTAGTGTCATTACATCAAGATTTTACCTCATGGGAAACCTGAAAGGGTCTCTTGATCCTTCCAGGTCACTATACTCTCTACAGAGTATAAACATGTTCTCACTCACATGTTTTCTGGATTTCCTTATAAATTTCAATAGGCATCTTGGCAACAGAACACTATTACTCTGCTGGTTTCTATGTTGGTTGACACTGTATTAAGTATTATATATACTTAATGTAAGTATTAAGCTACTATCTGAGCACATGTTATACAATATATACTTTTGTACACTCACATTACATATAACCCAGTGAGTGCTTCTGCTGAGATGCACAATGAAATGAAAACTCAGACACCAGAAAATCTCTGTCTTCCATCTCACGCCTAAGCTTAGGTAAAGAGACATAGGTTGTTCCAACTATTTAAATTGGTATTTTTAGCTAACTAGGATCTTTTGCAGCCAAAGATGGAGAAGCTCCATACAGTCAGCCAAAACAAGACCAGGAATTGACTGTAGCTCAGATCTTGAACTTCTTATAGCCAATTACAGACTGAAGAAAGTGGAGAAAACCACTAGACCATTCAGATATGACCTAAATCAAATCCCTTATAACTATACAGTGGAAGTGATATAGATTTAAGGGACTAGATCTGATAGAGTGCCTGATTGAACTATGGATGGAGGTTTGTGACACTGTATAGGAGATAGGGATCAAGACCATCCCCCAGAAAAAGAAATGCCAAAAAAGCAAAATGGCTGTCTGAGGAGGCCTTACAAATAGCTGTGAAAAGAAGAGAAGCGAAAAGCCAAGGAAAAAAGGAAAGATATACTCAATTAAATGCAGAGTTCTAGAGAATAGCAAGGAGAGATAAGAAAGCCTTCGTCAGCGATCAATGCAAAGAAATAGAGGAAAACAACAGAACTGGAAAGACTAGAGATCTCTTCAAGAAAATGAGAGATACCAAGGGAACAGTTCATGCAAAGATGGGCTCGATAAAGGACAGAAATGGTATGGACCTAACAGAAGCAGAAGATGTTAAGAAGAGGTGGCAAGAATACACAGAAGAACTGTACAAAAACAATCTTTACAACTCAGATAATCACGATGGTGTGATCACTCACTTAAAGCCAGACATCCTGGAATGTGAAGTCAAGTGCGCCTTAGGAAGCATCAGTACGAACAAAGCTAGAGGAGATGATGGAATTCCAGTTGAGCTATTTCAAATCCTGAAAGATGATGCAGTGAAAGTGCTGTACTCAGTATGGCAGCAAATTTGGAAAACTCAGCAGTGGCCACAGGACTGGAAAAGGTCAGTTTTCATTCCAATCCCAAAGAAAGGCAATGCAAAAGAATGCTCAAACTACCGCACAATTGCACTCATCTCACATGCTAGTAAAGTAATGCTCAAAATTCTCCAAGCCAGACTTCAGCAATACGTGAACCGTGAACTCCCTGATGTTCAAGCTGGTTTTAGAAAAGGCAGAGGAACCAGAGATCAAATTACCAACATCTGCTGGATCATGGAAAAAAGCAAGAGGGTTCCAGAAAAACATCTCTTTCTGCTTTATTGACTATGCCAAAGCCTTTGACTGTGTGGATCACAATAAACTGTGGAAAATTCTGAAAGAGATGGGAATACCAGACCACCTAACCTGCCTATTGAGAAATCTGTATGCAGGTCAGAAAGCAACAGTTAGAACTGGACATGGAAGAACAGACTGGTTCCAAATAGGAAAAGGAGTACGTCAAGGCTGTCTATTGTCACCCTGCTTATTTAACTTCCATGCAGAGTACATCATGAGAAATGCTGGACTGGAAGAAACACAAGCTGGAATCAAGATCGCTGGGAGAAATATCAATAACCTCAGATATGCAGATGACACCACCCTTATGGCAGAAAGTGAAGAGGAGCTAAAAAGCCTCTTGATGAAAGTGAAAGAGGAGAGTGAAAATGTTAGCTTAAAGCTCAACATTCAGAAAATGAAGATCATGGCATCTGGTCCCATCACTTCATGGGAAACAGATGAGGAAACAGTGGAAACAGTGTCAGACTTTATTTTTTGGGGCTCCAAAATCACTGCAGATGGTTACTGAAGCCAAGAAATTAGAACACGCTTACTCCTTGGAAGAAAAGTTATGACCAACCTAGATAGTATATTCAAAAGCAGAGACATTACTTTGCCAACTAAGGTTCGTCTAGTCAAGGCTATGGTTTTTCCAGTGGTCGTGTATGGATGTGAGAGTTGGACTGTGAAGAAGGCTGAGTGCCAAAGAATTGATGCTTTTGAACTGTGGTGTTGGAGAAGACTCTTGAGAGTCCCTTGGACTGCAAGGAGGTCCAACCAGTCCATTTTGAAGGAGATCAACCCTGGAATTTCTTTGGAAGGAATGATGCTAAAGCTGAAAATCCAGTACTTTGGCCATCTCATGCTAAGAGTTAACTCATTGGAAAAAACTCTGATGCTGGGAGGGATTGGGGGCAGGAGGAGAAGGGGATGACCGAGGAAGAGATGGCTGGATGTCATCACTGACTCTATGGATGTGAGTCTGAGTGAACTCCGGGAGTTGATGATGGACAGGGAGGCCTGGCGTGCTGCGATTCATGGGGTTGCAAAGAGTCGGACACGACTGAGCGACTGAACTGAACTGAACTGAATGTATGGATGTGAGAGTTGGACTGTAAAGAAAGCTGAGCAGTGAGGAATTGATGCTTTGGAACTGTGATCTTAGAGAAGACTCTTGAGGGTCCTTTGGACAGCTAGGAGGCCCAACCTGTCCATCCTAAGGCACATCAGTCCTGAATATTCATTGAAAGGACTCATGCTGAAGCTGAAACTCCAGTACTTTCGCCACCTGATATGAAGTACTGAATCCTTGGAAAAGACCCTGATTCTGGGAAAGATTGAGGGCAGGAGAAGAAGGGGACAACAGAGGATGAGATGGTTGGATGGCATCACCAACGTGATGGACATGAATTTGAGTAAATTCTGGGATTTGGTGATGGACAGGGAGGGCTGGTTTATTGCAGTCCATGGGGTCACAAAGAGTCGTACACAGCTGAGTAACTGAACTGAACTGAAAATGTATTAGTTCTTTTATGTGCTAAATCACTTCAGCCGTGTACACCTCTTTGTGACCCTATGGACCATAGCCCACCAGGCTTGTCTGTCCGTTGGATTCTCCAGGCAAGAGTACCGGAGTGGGTTGCCATTTCCTCCTCCAGGGCATCTTCCTCAATCTCTTATGTCTCCTACGCCGGCAGGCAGATTCTTTACCACTAGCCACCTGGGGAGTCCAGTTCGTTTATTATAACTACTAAACGCCATGAAATTTGCTTTAATCTTAGTTATTTGTTGTTGTTTAGTTGCTAAGTTTTGTCCTAGTTTTTTTGTGACCCCATGGACTATAGCCACCAGGCTTCTCTGTCCATGGGATTTTTCCAGGCAAGAATATTGGAGTGGGTTGCCATTTCCTTCTCCAGGGTGTCTTCCTACCCAGAGATCAAACTGCTTCTCATGCATTGGCAGGCAGATTCTTTATCAAGGAGCCACCAAGGAAGCCCAGTAATTTTTTTACACATTAATTACCTAAGTGTATTTGATATTATCTTTTAGAATATATCCAGAGATCTTATGCATAACATTTTAAGAAACAGTTGCTGCCAAATTCAAGCAAGTGCAAGTTGTGACTCAGATTACTACCAGATGTGGGGTAGCAAAAATATCTTTTATATGTGTGTATGTATCCATATCTGTGATTTTAAAATTAAAAACCATAATTTAACTTTGTCCGATCTCACCATGCAGTTTTCTCATAGTTATAATTTTCTGGAAGGGATTGAATCTTAATTGTAGAGTGCAAGTGTAATCCATGCTAAATATGTTCTTTCTAAATGTGTTTATGTACTAAGTGGATTTAGTGTTGTAATAGTAGAAGCTTCAATGAAAGCTCATGATTGAGTATTAATGCTGAGAGTGAAGATGCTAAGCTCTTCTGTATAGTGCTATCCAGAATAAGATATACAACAGACAGAATGAGCAGGGCAAAATAAAGTGCTCTAAAAGCAAATAAGTATTTATCAACAACTACAAAGCTGAGTAATTTTAATTTAGGCTGCTAACAAGCAACAAGCATCCCAACTCTCTGACTATAAATGGAAATGAGGAATTATAATTGATCAAATCCTAAAATCAGAAGAAGTAAAAATTATAAATCCTTGCAGTTCTGAAAACTCAATTATATGATAAATATCATCTAATCATATCAGTTCAGTCACTCAGTCATTTCTGACTCTTTGCAACCCCATGGACTGTATCACGCCAGGCCTCCCTGTCCATCACCAATTCCTGAACCTTTCTCACACACACTCATGTCCATTGAGTCAGTGATGCCATCCCACCATCTCATCCTCCGTCATCCCCTTCCCCGTCTGTCTTCAATCTTTCCCAGCATCAGGGTCTTTTCCAATAAGTCAGTTCTTTGTATCACGTGGCCAAAGTATTGGAGTTTCAGCTTCAGCATCAGTCCTTCCAATGAATATTCAGGACTGACTTCCTTTAGGATGGACTGGTTTGATCTCCTTGCAGTCCAAGGGGCTCTCAAGAGTCTTCTCCAACACCACTGCATTATATATTATTTAATCTTATAATGTTATTTTTAAAGGAATCTGAGTCCGCTAGTCTTCTCACTTTTTTATACAGAGAAACTATAAATCATAAAGATGAATTAATTGACTTGCCCAAAGTCACAGAGCCAGTAGTAACAGACCAGAGTTTAATATTCAGGTATCTTAATTACTGTCATATGGTCTTTGAAATGTTCCATGGTGGTGCTGGTGGTAGAGAGTCCATCTGCCAGTGCAGGAGACATAAGAGACATGATTCAGTCCCTGAATTTGGAAGATCACCCGGAGGAGGGCATGACAACCCACTCCAGTATTCTCGCCTGGAGAGTACCATGGGCAGAGGAGTCTGGCAGGAACAGTCCGGGACGTTTCAAAGAGTCAAGCATGACTGAAGCAATTTAGCATAGTACAGTACAATACAAAGAGTGCTGTGAAAGGTTGACAAAAGATTGCTTTAGGACAATGCTTATATTTAAGGGCAGAGTTTGTCAACAGATAGACCTATGTCTATCTCTTCAGGTTTTCCTTCTTAGCCACTCTACAACCATGGAAGTTTTCTTGACTCTCTAAGTATCAATTTTGCTTCCTATAATATGAAGTTAAGTATAGATATTACCCCAAAGGGATTTTTTGAGGAATAGATGAAATTATTTATTCAAATGCTTAACATAGTTATTGGTATATGGTAAGGACAACATAAATATTATTTATTATTGTTTATTATTTTGTCATCAGAACATTCTAAAATTTCAGTATGTGCCTTTAAAAATCATTTATCTCAATGAAAGAACTGAAATTAAGACATTAAACTTTTCTCTGCTTTCCTGTCCACCTTAAGATTTCCTATTGATCTGTGTAATTTGAAATGTCCATGCATAGAGACATGAACATGCACAACTAGTCTTTTCAGTTAAGCGCTTTTAGTTAGTCATTACTATTAAAAATCACCTTTGTGGTATTATTAACTATATTCATAATATTGAGCACAAATGAAGACTATATTATGCGTGGTTAGTAAATTTGGTTGTGATCCCTGTCTTTCCCTTCAGCTGCTAAGCATTTTGTCTTAAATTTTCCACAGGTCTCTTTTTCTTCATTCTTATTAATAGTATTCTAGACCACATGCCTGAATCAACTCAACAAATGTTCCAGCTGGCTCATACATGTTTTGGCTTCTTTCATCTCTTTTTAGTCTATTTAACACTTTGAAGCCAACCTTGTCCAAAGAAATGAGTGCAGAGTCAGTTCATAATGCTTATTCTGACATTCAAGGTTTGCCATACCTTGCACTCGAATGTTTCATTATACTTTATAACTTAGTTCTGAAGCATATAGCTTTCACTTCCAACAAGCTTCTGCATCACCATCTCCCAAATACTACAGATAGATTTTTATTTTTTGATCTTTGGGTATACTCTTTATCCTGCCTATAATTTACCTTAACAAAGATTTCCTTGTAATGTTCTATATTGACTATGATATTAGAGTGCTTTAATGCCTTTATTATTTTATAACATCCACAATTTTTGTCAGCTCCTTAATTGATAACAGCCAGAAGACTAGCCCTCAAATAATGTTGTTCAATTGACTTATTGAAAATAAGATAGTAAGTTTAGATATGAAATGTAAAAGCTATTGCAGAGTACAGTGTAGGATGTGAGGGCATGTGCTTTTCTAAGTATAACAGAATCTCTTTTCTAAATGAATCCTCAAATTTTCATAAATACACCTTTTCAGATTTCATTCACTTCAGGAATCATTTGCTGAGAGTTTCAAATCAGTTTCAGATAGATTTTACATCTCAATCCAGCACATTTTCTCTTCCACAGACCCATAGTGCTTTTCTCACTCTATAAAAAGACACATTATGTGATTTAGGGGATTTGAAAGCTGATGTAGCTGTACTTTAACACTTAGCAAGGGTCATAAGTTGACCTTGAGCTTTGGAGAGGGTATTGTTATGAGATGGAGCATACACCTTTTCCCTTTTCCAATTGTAGAACAAGTGACTTAATGCTTCCCTAGGATATTTTGAACTTAACA
Organism: Capra hircus; assembly: GCF_001704415.2. Classification (NCBI taxonomy): domain Eukaryota; kingdom Metazoa; phylum Chordata; class Mammalia; order Artiodactyla; family Bovidae; genus Capra; species Capra hircus. Next base: position 77,629,696 of record NC_030814.1, read on the forward strand.
TATGCTGTGAAAGATGGTGCAGTAGAAATGCAACCTGACTTCTTCTGTCCCATCTCAGGAGACCCTTCAGGCTGCTATTAAATAGTCATCCAGGTGTTAGTCTTGAACTGAAATGTGTACTGCCCATGAAGTCTGAGATGAAGTCTGGCTAAGCAGTTCATGAAAAATGTTATGGATTGTTTTCCTGACGTGTGAACTCTTCACCATATGTTTTCTGTTTCATTTCTCCTCAAACGTTATTAGCAGGAAGACATAATAGATTTATTTCAATAAATTCATTTAAAAAACAGAAAATAATTTTGAATTTTACAATTTTTTATACCTCCAAAAGTGATTCTGTAACTCAATAACAACTAACATAAAATTTGCTAACCAGTTTGAATATAATTTCCTAAATGGACAGAATGTATCATCCTTGGAAGACATGCTTGATACAGCATCAGAAAAGAGCTGAACAGAAAACCTGGAAGCACATTTTCCTCTCATGTCCATTTCATATAAGTCCAGTTTAGTTCAGTCGCACAGTCATGTCCAACACTTTGCAACCCCATGGACTGCAACATGGCAGGCATCCCATTCCATCACCAACTCCTGGAGGTTACTCAAACTCATGTCTATCGAGGCAGTGATCCCATCCAACCATCTCATCCTCTGTTGTCCCCTTCTCCTCCTGCATTTAATCTTTCCCAATATCAGGGTCTTTTCCAATGAGTCAGTTCTTCACATCAGGTTTCCAAAGTATTGGAGTTTCTGCTTTAACATCAGTCCTTCCAGTGAATATTCAGGACTGATTTCCTTTAGGATTGATAGGTTTGATCTCCTTGAAGTTCAAGGGACTCCCAAGAGTCTTTTCCAACACCACAGTTCAAAACCATCAATTCTTCGGTGCTAGATTTCTGTATAGTCCAACTCATACATCTGTACATGACTACTAGAAAAACCATAGCTTTGATTGGATGGACCTTTGTTGGCAAAGTAATGTCTCTGCTTTTTTAATATGCTGCCTAGGTTGGTCATAGTGTTTCTTCCAAGGAGCAAGCATCTTTTAATTTCATGGCTGCAGTCACCATCTGCAGTGATTTTAGAGCCCTCCAAAATGAAGTCTGTCACTGTTTCCACTGTCTCCACATCTATTTGCCATGAAGTGATGAAACCAGATGCCATGATCTTAGTTTTCTGAATGTTGAACATAAAGCCAAGTTTTTCACTCTCCTCTTTCACTTTCATCGAGAGGCTCCTTAGTTCTTCTTCACTTTCTGCCATAAGAGTAGTGTCATCTGCATATCTGAGTTTATTGTTATTTCTCCCGCCAGTCTTGATTCCAGCTTGTGACTCATCCAGCCCAGTATTTTGCATGATATACTCTGCATATAAGTTAAATAAGCAGGGTGACAATATACAGCCTTGATGTACTCCTTTCCCTATTTGGAACCAGTCTGTTGTTCCATGTCTGGTTCTAACTGTTGCTTCTTGACCTGCGTACAGATTTCTCAGGAGGCAGGTAATGGTCTGGTATTCCCATGTCTTAAAGAATTTCCAACAGTTTGTTGTGATGTTCAGAGACAAAAGCTTTGGTGTAATCAATAAAGCAGAAGTAGGTGTTTTTCTGGATCTTTCTTGCTTTTTGATGATCCAGCAGATGTTGGCAATTTGATCTCTGGTTCCTCTGCCTTTTCTAAATCCAGCTTGAACATCTAGAAGCTCATGGTTCACGTACTGTTGAAGCCTGGCTTGGAAAATTTTGAGCATTACTTGGCTAGCACGTGAGATGAGTGAAATTTTGTGGTAGTTTGAACATTCTTTGGCATAACCCTCCTTTGGGATTGGAATGGAACTGACCTTTTCCAGTCCTGTGGCCACTGCTGACTTTTCTGGATTATTGAATGTAGCATTTTCACAGCTTATCTTTAAAATAAGATAATTATTATTTCAAATAAGAATTTGAAATAGCTCAACTGGCTTCCATCACTTCTACTAGCTTTGTTTGTAGTGATGCTTCTTAAGGCCCACTTGACTTCTCATTCCAGAATGTCTGGCTCTAGGTTGGTGTTCATACCATCGTGGTTATCTGGGTTATGAAGATCTTTTTTGTATAGTTGTTCTGTGTATTCTTGCCTCCTCTTTTAATATCTTCTGCTTCTGTTAGGTCCATACCATTTCTTTCCTTTATTGTGCCCATATTTGCATGAAATTTTTACTTGGTATCACTAATTATCTTGAAGAGATCTCTAGTCTTTCCCATTCTGTTGTTTTCTTTTATTTAGTTGCATTGATCACTGAGGAAGGCTTTCTTATCTCTCCTTGCTATTCTTTGAAACTCTGCATTCAAATGGTATATCTTTCCTTTTCTCCTTTGCCTTTCGCTTCTCCTCTATTCACAGGTAGAAGAGAAGGCCTTTGTAAGGCGTCATCAAACAACCATTTTGCCTTTTTGCATTTCTTTTTCTTGGAGATGGTCTTGATCCCTGCCTCCTGTACAATGTCACGAAGCTCTGTCCATAGTTCTTCAGGCACTCTGTCTATGAGATCTAATCCTTTGAATCTATTTGTCACTTCTGCTGTATAGTCATAAGGGATTTGATTTAGGTCATACCTGAATGGTCTAGTGGTTTTCCCTACTTTCTTCAATTTAAAAAATATAATTTAAAATCTCCAATTGAATCAAAATTGAAATTTTCAATTTTCAAATTTTCAATTTTTCACAATTGAAAAATTTTCAATTTTTAATCTTCACTTTATTTCATATAACACGGAGTGTTATTATGCTATTTACACATTTGTTTTCTGTGAAGCCGCTGAAGTTTTCCACAGAAAAAGTAATGAATAGTTGCTAAAGAAATAGATTAAAAGACAGACACATGACCATTTTTGTTAGAAAACATCAATATTGGAAATCTAGACCTCAGTAATTTTGTTTGTTTTGATAACATGTGAGACAATGCTATTTTAGGAATAAGGAAGTTACAAACTGGCTAAAAGTTTTAAGTTCATTTTGTTTAATTTCTAAAATTCCGCAGATTGGAATTTGCTTTACATTTAGAGCCTCTCATGACCTATTTACATTGAAAGATGAATTCATATATTCAAGTATAACATTATTGAGAGAAGAATATTAGTCATTTATATTTTCATAAAGAGATCCCACATGGTCACCATCCAGATCAACAAAGAGCATTACCAGCACACCAGAAACTTCCTGATATCTTTCCCATTAGTCCTGCTCCAGCCTCTTCAAATTAACCATTATCCTGATTTTAAATGTCTGTTTTGACTTTTTTCTGAAGCAAGTGTGGTTGTACATTATGTACTCTTTTGTGTCTGACTTGTTTAAGTTAGCATTTTATTTATGAAATTTTGCTTTATGATTCCTCTAGCAGTAGTTTGTTTATTTTACCTGCAGGAGAGTAATTAATTTAATAGATTTTTATACACAGTTTATTTCATTGTTGATGAATATTTGGATTGTTTGCAAATAATGCTATTATTATTGCATATAATAAAGCTTCCTTGTTTGTGTATCTTTTGACAAAAGTGCATTTACATTTCTGTGGGATATATGTGACTATGACTATGAGAATAATTACTAGTTCATAGAATATCCTTATGTTCAGCCTTAGCAGGGACTGACTGCCAAATAATTGGAAATCTTTGGCCTTGAGTGAATAAGGTGCTCTTATATTTGGATTACATATACCATTTAAAATTTCCCCTTGAATTCCTTAATGCTGTGTTTTGTTTTGTTTTGCTTTGTGTTTTTTTTTTTTTTTCCTTACCTTTGGGTCAATACAGAGTTTAAGTTGTTTTTAATTATTTCATTTTGTCCTTTATTAGCCTTTATTTTTTTACTGTTTATTTATTTATTTATTTTTTCTTTCAAATCATGGCTTTATGTTTTGATTGTCAATTGTTTTTTTTTTCTTTTTTTTGCTCTTTATTTTATTTTATTTTTTTTAACTTTACAATACTGTATTGGTTTTGCCATACATTGGTATGAATCCACCACAGGTGTACATGAGTTCCCAACCCTGAACCTCCCTCCCACCACCCTCCCCATATCATCTCTCTGAGTCATCCCAGTGCACCAGCCCCAAGCATCCTGTATCCTGTATTAAACCTAGACTGGTGATTCATTTCTTACATGATATTATACATGTTTCAATGCCATTCTCCCAAATCATCCCACCCTCGCCCTCTCCCACAGAGTCCAAAATTCCGTTCTATACATCTGTGTCTCTTTTGCTGTCCTACATACAGGGTTATCATTACCAGCTTTCTAAATTCCATATATATGTGTTAGTATACTGTATTGGTGTTTTTCTTTCTGGCTTACTTCACTCTATATAATTGGCTCCAGTTTCATCCACCTCATTAGAACTAATTCAAATGTATTCTTTTTAATGGTTGAGTAATACTCCATTGGGTATACATACCACAGCTTTCTTATCCATTCATCTGTTGATGGACATCTAGGTTGCTTCCATGTCCTGGCCTTTTAATTTTGTAAAATAAACTCATCTTTAATGATTACCCAGGAGATTACAGTTTGAAATCTTGGCTTAATAGAATCTAAGACAAATTAGTACTTTTACCACTTCCTATAAAGAATGACATTTTGTCTCTTTTTAGCCACTATTCTTTTGTATTATTCTTGACATGAATTATAATTCTACACTTTAAACTCCCAAACCAATATCACCATTATTACCTTCATCATTTTAGACAAGAGTGTGCTTTGTATACTGTTCATTACTTTCTGGACTTTTTTGTTTTGTTTTTAGCTGAAGTAGGTTCTTTCTGCTTAAAAATCTCTTTTAAGTATTTCTTTTAGTTTTAATCTGTTAGTGGTAAGTCTGATTTTTTTATTTTACCTGAAAATGTCTTTATTTCACCACTTAATATTGCTAAATATATATTTCTAAGCTGACAATTATTCTCTTTTCAACACACAAAAAAGTCTTTTAATTGTCTCTGGCTTCCATTGTTTCTGTTGAAAAACAGGAATCTTATTTGTCAGTCTTATTTGTTGCACATTTGACAGTAGGATTTAAGTTTTTTTCTGGTTGTTTTTAAGATTCTCTCTTGGTATTTGGATTTCAACAGTTTTACTGTGTTGTGCCTAGGTGTTGCTTGCTTTATATTTACCCTGCTTTGTTTCTACTGGAAGTAGCAAATAGATGCAAGAGATTCATTTGACAGAGTGCCTGAAGAACTATGGATGGAGGTTCATAACACTGTGCAGAAGGCAGTGGACCAAAACCATTCCCAAGAAAAAGAAATGCAAGAAGGCAAAGTGGTTGTCTGAGGAGGTCTTGCAAATAGCTGAGAAAAGAATAGAAGCGAAAAGCAAAGGAGAAACAGAAAGATATAACCAATTGAATGCAGAATTTCAAAGAATAATGAGAGAGAAGAAAGCCTTCTTATTTCTTGAGTTTTACATCTGTGACTTAAATATCTTATTACTTAAAACTTTTTTGTACCTATACCTCTATTTCTTTTTTCCTCACTTGCCTCCAACTTCTTTCTTACTGGGTCTTCAACTAGTCATTTTTATTAACCCATATCAGCTACATCATATATTTTCCATCCTTCAGTACTCTCCATCCATCAGTCTGAATATTTATTATTTACCTGTCTACTCTGTCACCTCTCTTCTATTGTACTTAATCTCCTATTAGCAATTTTTTCAATATATTTAACTATAATATTTTATTTTTTAAAAAATTTTCCATGAGGTTCTTATTTAAAGTAAACATAGTTTGTGTATTAAATTTCAGTCTTCTAATCTTTTAAAATATATTAGTCACTATTATTTTAAAATTCATGTGTAAGAGGTTTAATACCTGGATCACCTTTGAATCTTTGGAATTTTTTCCCCTTGGTGTTTTCATTCATTTGAGTTTTACTTTATATAATCGGTAATCTTTTATTGGGCTTCCCTGGTGTCTCAGATGGTAAAGAATCTGCCTGCAATGCAGGAGACCTGGGTTTGATCCCTGGGTTGGGAAGATCCCCTGGATGAAGGCATGGCAGCCGACTCCAGTATTCTTGCCTGGGGAATCACTATGGACAGAGGAGCCTGGCGAGCTACATTCCATGGGGTCACAAAGAGCTAGACATGACTGAACAACTAAATACAGCACAATCTTTGATTGCATATTAAACATTGCTTATGCAAGTTTGTGCAGATTGTTAGAAACACCGGACAGTGTTATTCCTCACCAGAAAGGAATTCCAGTTGCTTTCTGACATGTAGGTAGTGTGTGTTAGTGCTCAGTTCTGGCTGACTCTTTGTGACCCCGTGGACTGTATGTAGCCCACCAGGCTCCTCTGTCCATGGGATTCTCCAGGCAGGAATACTGGACTGGGTTACCATTCCCTTCTCCAGGGGATTTTCCTAACCCTGGGATCTAACCTGGGTCTCCTGCATTGTAGGCAGATTCTTTACCACTGAGCCACCAGGAAAGCCTGACATGTAGTTAGAATAGGAGTGAATTACTATAATTCAGTTTGAGATTGAACTTGTGCAATTAGGATCAAGACTTTTGTTGGGGTAGGCCCGTGTTCAGGTCTTTACTTATTCATAAGCTGTAGCACTTCTGGAGTCTTATGTGGAAATTTAAGGTGTATGCCAAAGTCACTCTTTCTTGGCCAACTCTAATTTCTAATTTGTGTTAATCCTGCTCCATGAAACTTCCCAAAGTGCTCTTCTTAGCCAGCATTCTCCTTACCTTCTTAGCCTCTTGACCACAAAGCTGCTTATAAATAAGTGAATGCCTTAGCAACACAGTAGTTTCTGTTTGTTTATCTTAGTATACTTTCTTTTTTTCTGAAATAATGGCCTCAGAACTTCTGGTTGATTAGTAGCCCTGAGTTCTCAACTTTTGGTTCTCCAGCTCCATGAGGCTGCTGAAAGCTGACCTCATATTATAATCCTTCTAGTTATTGCTTCCTTCTTGGTTTTTTAGCCTCTCTGCTGTTTGCAACTTAGGAATCAGCACATGCCTATGGGAAAAGTATAGTTCACTTCTATGCCAAGCTCACTTCAGTGAGCTTTGTTCTTTCCAGAATTCTAAACTGCTCAAATCGTAGTTTTTTTGGTTGCTGTTTTCTACTTGTTTTTGATAAGTGTGTTTACTTCAAATTACTTCACCATTATCAGATGCAGTGAATTGCAATCAGTTTATACACTGAAATTTAAAAAAAGCAAACATTATTTTAATGAGTATTAATCAACCCACTGAAGTGAAAGTTAAGTGTTGGTCATTCAGTCATATCTGACTCTTTGTGACCCCATGGCTGTAGCCCACTGGGCTCTGTCCATGGAATTCTCCAGGCAAGAATACTGGAGTGGGTAGACATTCGCTTCTCCAGGGCATCTTCTCGACCCAGGGATTGAACCCAGGCCTCCTGCGCTGCAGGCAGATTCTTTACCATCTGAGCTACCAGGGAATCAACCTACTAACATATCGTATGGATACATGTTTATACCTAAAACTGTTCTGCTTTCAAGCAGGTTACTTCTAGACATCTAGAACAGAGTGACAAAATTTCTTTCCCCCAATGAATTGCACAAAAATTATTGTTTTGTTGTAAGATAATCCAGTTTTAATATGAGATGTTGACACTGTGTCTTCCAAAGAGATTGTACAATTTTACATTCCCACTGATAGTAATGAGAGGTTTGTTCCTCCACATTCTTGCCAGGATTTATGTTGTCAGTGTACTAAATCTTGTATATACATTTTAATTTTTAAATATTAAATATAACATCTTCCCCAGCTTTGAGATATAATCAACATACACTGTCTTATAAGTTCAAGATATACAATGTGATGGTTTGATACATGCATATATTATGAAATAATTACCAAAATGAGGGTAATTAAACTTCCTCACCTAGCATAATTATCTTTTGCTTGTGTTGGGGGAGAAAATTTAAGATCTACTTTCTTGGCAACTTTCAAATATATAATGAAATATTTTTAACTGTAGTCACCATGCTGTATGTTAGATCCTCAGATTATTCATCTTATAATTGGAAATTTGTATGTTTTGATCAAAATCTCCACATTTCCCCTATCTTCCAGTCTCTGGTAACCATCAAACTACTCCTTGTTTCTATGGACTTGACAGTTTTGGATTCCACATATAAAATGATATTATACAGTACTTATTTTTGTCTGACTTCTTTTACCTAGACTAATGTCCTAAAGTTCCACTCATGTTGTTGCAAATGGCAGAATTCCCTTTTTTATACCTGAATAATAAATGGTGTATATGTATTATTCTATCCATTTCTAACTTGATAGCCATGTTTTGACTATTTTGAATAATATTGCAACAAATATGGGGGTGTTTGGGAGTTTACTATCTCTTCGAGATAGTGATTTCATGTCCTTTGATCCAGAAATAGGATTGCTGGATCATATAGTAATTCTATTTTTAATTTGTTTGGAAACCTCTTTAATGTTTTCCATACTGGCTATACCAATTTACATTCTCACCAATAGTACACAAGGACTCCCTTTTCTCCACATCCTTTCCAGCATTTTTTATCTCTTGTGTTTTTTGATAATAGCTATTCTAAACCAGGAATGTATATTAAAAAAAAAAAAAAAACCTGTGATTAATGTGCTTTACAGTTTTGGAAGTTTCTATTGTTATATCCAGAAGTTCAGAGATTCTCTCCTTAGGCATGTCCATGCTGTTACTGAGCACCTCAAAAGTATCCTTCACGGCTCTATTATGTTTTTGATCTCCAACATTTCTGAATCTTAGAATTCCCATCTCTCTGGTTACATCATATATCTAGAACATTAACTAGTTTTCCCACTAAAATGCTGAGTGCATTGATAATACATTTTTAAAGTTTCTGGTTTGTTAATTCCAGCATCCCTGCCTTACTTGACTTTGATTCATATGCTTTTTCAGTCTCTTCAAACTGCGTTTTCACCTTTTAGCATGCGTTGCAAATTTTGTTGAATTCTTCTCAGATATTCATTGTGAGAACTTGGTTGAGTCCTGAGGGTCAAACTCACAAAACTGTGGGCATCTCCCCATGACTGGCCCTCCTGAAACTTTTAACTCTGCCCTTATCCATGCTGATCATCCAGCATATTCCTACCTGGTGCTGATTCCTGCAAAGGTTACTGCTCAGGGCTTTCCTTCAGGTAGGTTAGGATTCTTTGTATTTGTTGTTTGTCTCTCAAAATTGGGGGCTAGTGGTTTGTTCTGTGACCTCACATCTTTGACAAGTCTAAGAAGATTTAATGATATTGTAATCTTTCAGATTTTTTCCTGTTATTGGCACTGATTGGTGACTTCTAGGCTCCTTATATCCTGGGCCAGAAACTGGAGGTGGTACAATTAATTTTAATAATTTATTTCATTGAGTCAAATATATTCAAGAAAATTTTCATTTCAGCCTTTGGCACTTGCCTAATTTTGAATGCTGAGTAATCGCATGTGACTAGTGACATATATTGGGATGGGGTTCTTCGAATCTCTTTGCTCTTGTTCAGCTCAAAAGTAGCGATCTTTCTGAGTGGGAGATTTTTGAAAGATAATCTGAAAGCGGAGCTCTCCTGAGGTACTTTAAGTATAATTTTCACTATGAGTACTTTGATCATATTTGATAAATTTAGATACAAATCCTGTGAAAGTGTGAAACATTTGTACTCCAGGGTGTTGAAGTGGCATACCCATTAATGTGTCATTTGTGATGCTTTTTGTAGAACTGACGAGACTTAAGAACCCAGGAATCGCAGAAGTGGAACTAGTAGAAATAATAGCATGAGCAGGTTTATCAGAGCAGAAGAAAATCGGGAATATATAGTGAAAAGTAATGCTTCCATCTGTCTAGGTCCAGCCTACCTCTCTAACCCCAATATAGGTGATCCTCACATGTGGGAGTGTTTTGCTTCCAGAGCACATTTTCAGTTGGCCTGTTTTGTCAGGAGATCAAAACCCATTATTGTCAATTTGAGTGTATATAGCTCCCATTTCCCAAGAGTTCAAGAAGTAGATAACAGTTTTGCTTAGAATGGAAAAAGCACATCAGTGAATAAAAAGGAGAGATCATTTAACCTAAGGAAACTTGAATATTTTAGCCTACTAGCTTGGCTTTTGGAAATTTAAAAGTCTTCTTAATTATACAAAATTTCAAACCAAGGTTTGAATTCCAAGTTAAACCCTTTATTTGACAGCATGTTAATAAGTTTTATGTTGCTCTGTTTGGAATATAGATTGACTAGAAACAAAGTGGTAAAGATATTATTAATAGGCCTTTAACACTTTCAGTTTCCTTAATATCTACTGCTATAATGTTTCTTTCTTAAGTGTTTTCCTTTTGGTAGAGAATCAGGCTCTAATATACAGAGGCCACAGATGAAAAACATTCTTCAGCTGGAGTCTAGCAATTTAAAAACTGCCAACTGTGTAAATATTAGTTTCTCACATTACCAGTGTATATACTTTAAGGAGGTGAGGTTTGTACATGCAACAACAGCCACCATCCTTTGTGAAAATACTCTAAGGCTTCATCACCCAAGGCTAGTTGGCTGTGTGTCATTACAGGTAATGCTTTGCATATTTCCATATTGTTAATTCCCATGTTTTGGAGAGCTTCTGTCATATGAGACAGAGGGGGAAGCTTTGTATATATTATGTATTTTTATAATGATAGAAAGTACTGAAGTAATATCTTTAATTTCATTTATAAAACAAATATTGACCCATCTTTGACTTCCTCTGAGTCCAGAGAGGTTTCTTGAATATATATTTTTTCATTTTTTATTTAAATATAGTTCTTTATGTTGGAACCAAAGTCACTCATAGCACCAGACTTGAGGTGAAGAGAATAAGAAAGAGAATGGTGAGTAAAAGGTGATCATAATTTTTTTCAAGTTAATCCCAGAAATACTTGAAAACACCACTTTTATTTTACTCCCTGCCTAGGCATCAAACATAAAAGAGGGTTTTTTTGCAGTCTAGCAAAGACAGACAAGAAAACACATACCTTAATTATAAAATTATAAAAGTCGTGCTCTGGAAGCAGTGAGAATCAAGGTTTTGCTCCATGGAGATATTAAGGAAGACTTCTCAAAGAAGATGATACCTAATTTGAGACTTTGAGTTTCTGTAGCTTATGATAATGGTGGAAAGCGGTGGGAATTATTGAAACTGTCAATAAAAGTTTTCTTTGGGGAATCTTGCTGTCTCTTTTTCCTAAATCATGCTGTAACTTGGACAGAATTGGGGAACAAGGCAGGTTCTGGTTTGGAGAAAGAGGGTAGAGAAGCAAAAGAAGGATGAAAATCAAAGACTTGTTGCAGGGTTTATTAACAGAATGAATTAGGAGAACAAACAGAATGTATTTAATAGTATCTGGAGAGTCCCACAGGGCATTGCTCAGTGGAAACAGATCAGTGTTTATGTCTATGGGTAGGGAGAAGCTACCTACCTAAAAGTGAGCAGAAAGGAGTCAGTTTATGAGGTTTTAGACTACCTAGTTTTTTCAAGAGAATAGAAGTGATTTTGGATAATTTCAGTGCAGAGTACAGGCTGAGGAGTAGGATGTGAAGTTGAAAAGTTGGCAAAGCTAGAATCATAAAGGACCATAGATGTCATGATGAATCACTTGCATCATGTCTGGTGGTTAACGAGAAGTTTATGAACAGTTTTGCTTTCTGGAAAACCACACTAATCTTACTTTGGAAGGTGATTTGAAGGAGAGTAAGACTGGAAAAAGGTAGAGAGTTTAGGGATTTACTTTGACAGCTCTAGTGAAAAAATGGTGAGACTGGAATTCTGGTAGGAGGGTTGCAAAGGAGGTGAATGGATTCAGGATATGTTGTGATGCTCTCGGGGGAGTTTGTAATTTCCTTGGTTCTGTCTCGTTGCAACAAAAATTTGAAGCGATGGACAGACCAGCGTTACAGCCCTCAGAAGGACCAGCGTGAAAGACCTTGGATGGACCAATGTTATGACTCTGTGTTACAAGTTAGTTTTATTTAAAAAGTAAAGGAAAAAACATCTTCGAGGCATGAGGGCATGCCAACCCAAAAGACACAAAGAGAAGAGAGGCCCCCAGATCAATTTTGGCTCCTCTTTTTACATGTTTTTTCTCTTCTCCATGAGCCTGCCCTATGTAAACTGGGCTAGCAAGGAGGCTGTTTGTTTTACCTGAGGTCCTACTCCGGTCCTCGAAAGTCCCTTTGTTCTATTTTTGCGGGCTTTTCCTCTCTTGTCTTTTAGCCACCACCATTCTGGACTCCTTTTTCCTATTCTACCTATCAATGCCAAAAAAGAAAAATTAGAGCTTAGAGACTAATAGGTTAGAAATTCTTTGTGTGTGCTAAATGTGCTCTTTGCTAAGGAAATGCCACTTTTTGTGGTACAATCAGTGTGCAAGATATCAGGCTCATTGAAAATTTGGATTTCAAGTGGTGTGAACTTATTATATTTTAAAAGACCAAGATCACATCCTAGAAATTCTGTAATAGATTTTCAGAATATATAACTTGTATTCATTTTCTTCATCCACTTATTAAATTTTAGTTTTTAGTGGATAGAGCTTGATGCTTGCCTTTATTTTGATAGACTCAGTTTTTAAAGGGTACTGATATGTGGAAGGACTGTGTCATGGAAATCTGGTGTAGGAGTTGCTTTTGTGAGGCAGAGTGGTCAGCTTCATTGAAATAAGTAGAAGCAACCTGCTTTCTTTCTATAATTAGCATTTCTTTTTCATGCAGTATCCATCCTTTGTCTTATGATTATGTAAAATAGACTGGGTGCCATTTTTTTCTTTTGAGCAACATGATGATAAATGAAATGTGACCTAGATGCTCTATGTTCCAAAGGACTTTGGGGAACCAGGTGTGATGCCTTGTGGGAGCCGAGGGTTTTTGCTGTCCATTTCTCTTAGCATCTATAACTGTGTAGAATGCAGCTGCAGAGATAAAGAAGGATTGAAAGAACTGTGTATCATCCCACCAGTATAATTGCTGCAGAATAAAAAGGAGCCAATTTGGCAGGCTCCTTTAAATACTATTTCTCAATTGGTGGCAAGTTTTTAAAAGTTTATTGAGATCTGTAGTGTGGTGTGGTTTACATGGAAGTGACTCAGTTTTCCAGATCAACAAACAGCTGGAACAAGTGACTTTAACTCTCTTTTTCCTTACTTGAACTGTGTTCTATCTGTACATAAGGCCTGTTTGGGCTATGCCTGGGGTAAAAAGAGTAGTGCCAGCATAGCATTTCAAAGAAGAGTTGGATACAAAACCAGACAGATATGGATTTAAATCTCAGTTTATTGTTTATCAACATATGATGCTGAAGAATTTACCTTTTAGAGGTCATGGTATGAATCCCTCACTTTTTCAGTTGTTGCTGAGATATTTTTGAAGCCAATGTAGACATTGTATAATCTTAATATATACTTCAGTATCTGTGTTATATATAAAGCATATACTTCTAAAATACAGGGAATTTTCTCTTATGAGCACAGTACAACTCTCACACCTATCAAAATTATCTTATATTTTGGATTGATATTTAAAAGGACCATATATAATATTTTATTGTTATGTCCCTCAAATAGAACAGTTTCTGCTGTCAATGTTTTTAATGCCATTGCTTCAGTAAAGAAAATGGTCCTTTGTATTTATTGCAATATAATTCGGCTACAGTCTTAACTACATTTAGGTTAGACATTTCTTTGTGGCAAAGTACTTAAGTGGTGGTATCTTTAACTCATATTGTGTGTAGTCATCCAGTGTGTGATATCGGCTTGTTATAACTTAGGCTGAGAATCATCATTGGGTTCAACTGGTGGTGTCTTGATCTCAACTAACATTTTATCTATTGGTATAATGTACTAGCATAATCTATTGATAAACATTGCCTGAATCAATTATCTCATTAGTGGTTAAAAATTATGATTTAAAAATTTTCATCATTGCACACGTATTGATTGGAATTTGTCTGTAAATAATCATTTTCATTTATAAACTAAGTTTATTTGGTCACTGAATAATTTATGCAAGAAAGTTAGGATAAATGCTTAATTATTTTCTTTTACATGTCAATTTTAAGAATAAAGTGTTGGTGCTATTTACTCCTTATAAAATTAGTGGGAGTTTAGGATTTCAGTCTTTCCTTGTCTTTTTAGAAAAATCTCTGTGAACTAAAAAGCTTGTTTTAGTCCTAGTGTGTTGGATCATTTGCATTAATTAACTAATGTTTTATCTGGCTTCTCAATGTGTTCCATCTTTGGCCCCTTCAGCTGGATTCTATACTGTTTGGACTAGATGTAAATTCATTGGTGGCTTCCCTTTTCAGTAATAATAACACATTCTTACCTTGTGTATTTCCTACCCCAAGTCTGTAATTAACCGTTTATCCAATCAAATATATTGACATATATGTTGCAGATTATCCCACTAAATATGTTATTATAATTTATTAAACTATTCCCCTCTACAATTGGGTATGTAGGTTCCCCCCCCCCGCCATGTCTTGTGCACCTGTGTTGTCTGAAACACAAGTAAATACCTTGAATTTAATGTTACTTGTGATTATATTTCAGCTATTTTTCAGGGATAGAAATTTAGGAATCAAATAGCCATAATCACATAACAGGACCACATTTTTTAGAAACATTTTATGCAGTCAGTATTGCATGAAGCATGATGGAAAATGAAGTAAAGCAGGGCCCTTGCTCTTAAAAATCAAATATTGCAGTTTGAATGATAAAAATGCACCATATCTATTAAAGTTAAGCAGTAAGTATGTTAATAATGAAGGTTTGTTCTTTGCAAAATTTCTTAACTGCTTTGTAAAAAACAATGGGACTCTCCCAAATTGTCTAATATTGAAATAGAGGAATTTATGGTTGGCTGAGTATTAATTATATATATGAGTCCTGGCAATTAAGGGAATAAAATAGAAAAAGCATTGTCAGAGAAAAATTGAATCACATGAGCTAAACAGGCAGGGAAGACTTTGTTCAAAACTGTTACAGTAGACGAAAGAGTTTGAGCTTAACTCAATTGAAGACTGGAGATTTTAAAATTTTATTTTATTTTTAATTGGAGGACAATTTCTTTATAATATTGTGTTGGTTTCTTATACATCAACATGAATCAGCCATAGGTATACATATAAAGGGCATAAGTGTACCGAGGGTTGGAGACTTTTTAAGAGCTGGAATGGGATGTGGAGGACACAGGTCACTTCAGTTTGCTAATTGGCCTTGTCCTAAGGTAAGCTTACGGGCTTCCTTAGTGGCACAGATGGTATGGAGTCTGCTTGCAGTGTGGGAAATCCAGGTTTGATCCCTGCGTTGAAAAGATCCCATGGAGAAGGAAATGGCATTCCACTCTGGTATCCTTGCCTGGAAAATTCCATGGACTGAGGAGCCTGGCAGGCTATAGTCCATGGGGTTGTAAAGAGTTGGACATGACTTAACTTTCTTTCTTTTCTTAAGGTAAGCTGGTATCTTTGTGATAGCAGGAGTTTTACAATTTGGAGCAAGGTGTCCCTTGAAGTTAGGCACCTACCATCACCCAAAGACTATTAGATCTTCCTGGATGATTATATTTTAAAGAGATCATTTCCAGGTACTTGCAAAAGACTTTTCCCAGTCTTGAAACTGCAAAGAGACTTTTGAAGGAGATTTATCCATTACAGATGTGGCAGAGCATTTCTGGAGTAAATGCTCTAAGAAAAGGGAGGTCAGGGGACCCATGGTCAGGAAGAAATTTGTCAGGCTGAGGGGAGCATTAGGCTATCTTAGTATTTGAGAACATAGCATTTTTGAAATTATTTAATGATGAATTTGATGATTATAAAGTAAATCTAATTTCAATCATATATTCTGTAATAATCTTTGTTGATTTATTTCTTCATAATCCAGTATGTTTAATACTTTATGTAGAACACAAAAGACAGTGGGAACTAATTGCAAATTGAAAATTTTTAGAAAGTTAATGAAAGAGGCATTAAGTGTAAATTACAAAGCTACTGATAAAATTATAGCAGACATGGGGCAGTTTACAATTGAAAAAGAGAAAATCTACATGAGTATTTAATTGTGTTTCAACAGAGAATGATTTGAGTATCAGGTTAAGAAAGACTTACTGAAAATTTGATAAAGAGTCAATAATGAAAACAAAATGAGGATAGAGTAAGTCAAATGCAAAGAGATAAGTGTAGATTTATCTTATCATAAATTTTTTTTAGAAAAACACTGGGAAACACTTGAAACATTATTATCTTTAATGTTTTAAAGTAATTATCACAACCTGAAATTTTATAAATTTAGTTTGATGTGTAAAGGTTATATTCTAATAAATCTTTTTGTTCAGTTTTCTGTTTTATGTGGATTAACTTTTGTCCATAACAATCATTCAGACAAGAAAGAACTCATTTTCCAAGATAGAAAATTTTAACAAATACTGACATTTTGATAATAGATAAATTATAATGAAACAGAAGGCTAGAATACTTTCTCTAGAAAATAAATGAAGCTATGCTTTTCATTGTATATCTGCACAAAGCAATACCATATATTGATATTGATATAAGTGCATTCATGGAAGAATGTGCACAAGTTCAGAATTGTGTCTTGATGGGGAAGGGATTGAGTTGAAGGAATTAGGGCCTTTTGGTTTTAGAGAAAAGGGAATCCTGAAAAATATCTAACATCTTATTTCTTAAAAATAAATTACATATGTAAAAAAGTTAGCCTCTATTAAATCTGAGTGATAAATTGAATATTATTTGCTTTTATTTTTCATTTTCAAAAGAGGAAAAAATAAACTCGTATATTGCCTGTCTTCTTGCTCACTAGCACATAATCTTTTAGATGTTGCTCTAAAAGAACATGGGAAGGGATGATGATTTATTTGCTTTTGCCTTCTTCCCCTTGTTTCAACCAGAATATCACATGTAGGATGCTATAACTTCTCACTCTATTGAATTTTTAAGTCTTTAAGTTGTGGATTTAGGATTTGTAATAATATAAGTGATTTTGGCATTTAGGACGGTAAATTTTCTCTACTTGGTATGAACCTAGTTATTGGTAAATTGCCTTATGCTGATTAAATATAGAGCAGTAAGAATGACTATTGTATAGGGCATTTAATTTTGTTTATTTTAATCAAAAAAACATGTACTAGTCTTCCTTCTTTGCTTTCTTTTTTTTTATTTTTATTTTTTTTAAATTTTATTTATTTTTTTATTTTTTAAATTTTAAAATCTTAATTCTTACATGCGTTCCCAAACATGAACCCCCCTCCCACCTCCCTCCCCATAACATCTCTCCGGGTCATCCCCATGCACCAGCTCCAAGCATGCTGTATCCTGCATCAGACATAGACTGGCGATTCAATTCTTACATGATAGTATACATGTTAGAATGTCATTCTCCCAAATCATCCCACCCTCTCCCTCCCTCTGAGTCCAAAAGTCCATTATACACATCTGTGTCTCTTTCCCTGTCTTGCATACAGGGTCGTCATTGCCATCTTCCTAAATTCCATATATATGTGTTAGTATAATTCTTTGCTTTCTTCCTTCTTTTATTTTGACTTCCAGTCATTCAGAGAAACCAAACAAAGTTGTCCAGGTACTAAGTAAAGAGCAATAGCATTTTTACTCAAACAAGAGGAAGAACAGTTCTAATTTCTATTAATTATAAAACAATGACATGATCCTCTACATGGAAAACCCTAAAGACTCCACCAGAAAATTACTAGAGCTAATCAATGAATATAGTAAAGTTGCAGGATATAAAATCAACACACAGAAATCCCTTGCATTCCTATACACGAATAATGAGAAAGTAGAAAAAGAAATTAAGGAAACAATTCCATTCACCATTGCAACGAAAAGAATAAAATACTTAGGAATATATCTACCTAAAGAAACTAAAGACCTATATATAGAAAACTATAAAACACTGATGAAAGAAATCAAAGAGGACACTAATAGATGGAGAAATATACCATGTTCATGGATCAGAAGAATCAATATAGTGAAAATGAGTATACTACCCAAAGCAATTTACAAATTCAATGCAATCCCTGTCAAGCTACCAGCCACATTTTTCACAGAACTAGAACAAATAATTTCAAGATTTGTATGGAAATACAAAAAACCTCGAATAGCCAAAGCAATCTTGAGAAAGAAGAATGGAACTGGAGGAATCAACTTGCCTGACTTCAGGCTCTACTACAAAGCCACAGTCATCAAGACAGTATGGTACTGGCACAAAGACAGACATATAGATCAATGGAACAAAATAGAAAGCCCAGAGATAAATCCACACACATATGGACACCTTATCTTTGACAAAGGAGGCAAGAATATACAATGGAGTAAAGACAATCTCTTTAACAAGTGGTGCTGGGAAAACTGGTCAACCACTTGTAAAAGAATGAAACTAGATCACTTTCTATCACCACACACAAAAATAAACTCAAAATGGATTAAAGATCTAAATGTAAGATCAGAAACTATAAAACTCCTAGAGGAGAACATAGGCAAAACACTCTCAGACATAAATCACAGCAGGATCCTCTATGATCCACCTCCCAGAATTCTGGAAATAAAAGCAAAAATAAACAAATGGGATCTAATTAAAATTAAAAGCTTCTGTACAACAAAGGAAAATATAAGCAAGGTGAAAAGACAGCCTTCTGAATGGGAGAAAATAATAGCAAATGAAGCAACTGACAAACAACTAATCTCAAAAATATACAAGCAACTTCTGCAGCTCAATTCCAGAAAAATAAACGACCCAATCAAAAAATGGGCCAAAGAACTAAGTAGACATTTCTCCAAAGAAGACATACGGATGGCTAACAAACACATGAAAAGATGCTCAACATCACTCATTATTAGAGAAATGCAAATCAAAACCACAATGAGGTACCACTTCACACCAGTCAGAATGGCTGCGATCCAAAAATCTACAAGCAATAAATGCTGGAGAGGGTGTGGAGAAAAGGGAACCCTCCTACACTGTTGGTGGGAATGCAAACTAGTACAGCCACTATGGAGAACAGTGTGGAGATTCCTTAAAAAATTGCAAATAGAACTACCTTATGACCCAGCAATCCCACTCCTGGGCATACACACCGAGGAAACCAGAATTGAAAGAGACACATGTACCCCAATGTTCATCGCAGCACTGTTTACAATAGCCAGGACATGGAAACAACCTAGATGTCCATCAGCAGATGAATGGATAAGAAAGCTGTGGTACATATACACAATGGAGTATTACTCAGCCGTTAAAAAGAATTCATTTGAATCAGTTCTGATGAGATGGGTGAAACTGGAGCCAATTATACAGAGTGAAGTAAGCCAGAAAGAAAAACACCAATACAGTATACTAACACATATATATGGAATTTAGGAAGATGGCAATGACGACCCTGTATGCAAGACAGGAAAAAAGACACAGATGTGTATACCAGACTTTTGGACTCAGAGGGAGAGGGAGAGGGTGGGATGATTTGGGAGAATGGGAATTATAACATGTATACTGTCATGTAAGAATTGAATCGCCAGTCCATGTCTGACGTAGGGTGCAGCATGCTTGGGGCTGGTGCATGGGGATGACCCAGAGAGATGTTGTGGGGAGGGAGGTGGGAGGGGGGTTCATGTTTGGGAACGCATGTAAGAATTAAAGATTTTAAAATTAAAAAAAAATAAAAAATTAAAAAAAAAATAAAACAATGTATCTTTAAATAAAAGAGTTTGAACTGACTCTCAGTCAGCGCTGCCTCTAGAGCACAGATTCTACCCTGGGGTGGAATGGAGTCCTCATAAAGACCTCAGAAGCCACATATAGTGTCTCAGGATTTTAGTGACAGCTCTTGCCATGATGAAACAGTCAAAGGTTTTTCACTTTTTTCTCGTATCCTATAAGGGATTAACATACATCTGGACTCAGCACACAATCTTTTGTACTCACATCTGTCTGTCTGTCTAGTTAACTACATAATAAATAGCTCCTCACCGTGAAACATTGACATATTTATTTGAAGAAAATTTGATTTATTGCCATTGTCTTCAAGATATTCATTCTTTAGAAACTTGCTTATGAACTATTTTGAACAGATGACTAGAAAAACTGCAAATCCCATGTGCCCTAGATTTAATAAATGAAATTTCCTTACTCTTTGAATATAGGAATAAATACTTACTTATGTGGTTTTCACTTCTTAGCTCACTAGATTGACAGCCTCTTAGAGTTTTGTGAAAGATGTGGATCTTCTGTCAAAAAGATTTGCACATATATAACATTTTATACATGGCATTAGAGCATTTATGGAGTTTACAAAGTCTAAAAGTTCCTGCTATGAAGAGCCTGTCTGGATAATGCATTGTGAATAGACTTGGGGTGTCCATTGACATAGTTAAATTGGGTGAGTCCCTAATAACATAACCCTAGTTTGGTTCCTGGGTCTAGAAGATCCCCTGGAGATGGAATAGCCTACCCACTCCTGTATACTTGGGCTTCCCTTGTGGCTCAGCTGGTAAAGAATCTGCCCACAATGTGGGAAACCTGGGTTCGATCCCTGGGTTGGGAGGATCCCCTGGAAAAGTGAAGGGCTATCCATTCCAGTATTCTGGCCTGAAGAATTCCACGGACTGTATAGGCCATGGGATTGGAAAGAGCCGGACATGACTGAATGACTTTCACTTTCATAATAACATGAGACTGCTGGGCTCAAGATGAGGGGTTTTTAATAAGTGGGATAGTTTTTTTAAATTATTTATTTTGGCTGTGCTGGATCCTCACTGCTGCGCGGCTTTTCTCTAGGTGTGGCACCTGGGGTCTACTCTTTGATTGTGGTGCAAGAGCGTGTCATTGTGGTGGCTTCTCTTGTTGGGGAGCATGGACTCTGGGGTGCGCAGTCTGTGCTGGCTGTGGCATGTGGGCTCAGTGGTTGTGACTCCCGAGCTCTATAGCACAGGCTCAGTATTTGTGGCATAGGGGCTTTGTTGCTCCACAGCATGTGGGATGTTGCCAGATTAGGGATTAAACCTGTGTCTCCTACATTGGCAGGCAGATTCTTCACCACTGAACCACCAGGGAAGCCCTGAGTGGGGTAATTTTAAAACAAGTTTTAAAGTAAGTTATTTTAACCTGAATTTAAACTGGAATTTTTTTTTCAAGTAGTGTGAAAAACTGTCATGTGTATACACAAACAGCAGGCACTGGGGGCTATGTATATGTTCTCTCAGATTATCCTCTGATAGAATAGAGAGAGTGGGAAGGAGAAGACAAGTTGTTTGACATGGCATTGCTTTCACCAGGCTCAGCTCAGATGAGCCATTGTGGTAAACACATTGAAGAAAAAAGTAGTTATTATTTTTTATAAAAACTTTCAAGTATTTATTTCAATATTTCACAATAAAATGTTCCTATCCCCTCAAAATGCTTAACTTTTTGCTGAATTTCCCTTCTTATATATATTATAAATTAATACATGTGTTTCATAATGAAAGCCAATAAAAGCAGGAATGAACATACGCGAATCATCTTTATAGGCAAGTTGTTAACCAAGATGCACTTTTACTATCTTAATAGCTAAGTATAGTCTCAATTGTTCTTGACACATAAAATGATTCCAAGCGCATCAGAAACTCCTTTTAGAGCTGTATAACTGGGAAAACTCTAAACTTCCTGCTATGTAGAACATGATGCCTATTAAAGGATAAATAATAAATATGTGTAAATTTGAAGCTTATGGATACAATGCAAAAAACTGAATACTATTTTCAACATTATTTAGATTGACAAGTAAGATTCTTTTCATGATATTTTATCATTGAAGTTGTTTAGAATTAATGGTCCATGGTGATAATTAAAAACAGACCAAATTGTACAGTTAGCTTATTTTTTTCTGCAGCTTATACATCCTATGATGTATATTCTATCCACATAATCCTTACTGCGTCACCGTTTTGTGTACCAGGCATTGTATTACCTAACAAGGCTGTAAGGCAATATACATCGGTGTGGCTCGGTACTTATAAGGAGGCTACTCTTCCATGTTGTGTCCCATCAGTTAAGTATGAAAAGTGGAAGTGTTAGTCCCTCAGTTGTGTCCAGCTGTTTGCCACCCCGTGGACTAAAGCCTGCCAGGCTTCTCTAGTCCATGGGATTCTCCAGGCAAGAATACTGGAATGGGTTGCCATTCCCCTCTCCAGGGGATCTTCCTGACCCAGGGATCAAACGCAGGTCTCCTGCATTGCAGGCAGATTCTTTACCATCTGAACCATGAGAGAAGCCCTAATTAAAGATATGGGTCTCAGTTCTGCCATCTGTGAAGCAGAGAGTCAAATTACACAGTTCCTAAAATATTCAGTCTCTAAAGTTCAGCACTTAGCATTTAGTGGTAAAAATTATAAGAATTGTTGGAATGTGTGTGCATTTATGGAGTTCATAAGCAGAGCATGGATATGGCAAGCATAAGCCCTCTTAAATTCTAACTACTGTATGGCCCTACAGCATTAAAGAAGTCCCTGAATCTTTTATTTTACATCAACCTCATTTTTGTCTGTAAAATGAGAGCTGATCCAGATGACTCTAACGTTTTTATTTTGTCTGAGTGCTGTTTATTCTGCATCTTCATGCAAATTCTTCAAAATATTAATCATACTGTTCATTGCATATAGGTATATTAATTTGCTTAGTTGTTAGAGAGATAATAAAGAATGGGAATTTTGTGATAACAAATGTAGATGCCAGACATCCTGGAATGTGAAGTCAAGTGGGCCTTAGGAGGCATCACTATGAATAAAGCTAGTGGAGGTAAGGGAATTCTAGTTGAACTATTTCAAATCCTAATTGATGATGCTGTGAAAGCGCTGCATTCAATATGCCAGCAAATCTGGAAAACTCAGCAGTGGCCACAGGACTGGAAAAGGTGAGTTTTCAAACCAATCCCAAAGAAAAGAAATGCCAAAGAATGCTCAAACTACTGCACAATTGCCCTCATCTCACATCTCAATGGTCAAAATTCTCAAAGCCAGGCTTCAACAGTGCGTGAACAATAAACATCCAGATGGTCAAGCTGGATTTAAAAAAGGAAGAGGAATCAGATATTGAATTGGCAACATCTGTGGATCACCAAAAAAGCAAGAGAGTTCCAGAAAAGCATCTACTTCTGATTTATTGACTCTTCTAAAGCCTTTGACTGTGTGGATCTCAACAAACTATGGAAAATTCTGAAAGAGATGGGAATACCAGACCACTTGACCTGCCTCCTGAGGAATCTGTATGCAGGTCAAGAATCAACAGTTAGAACTGGACATGGAACAACAGACTGGTTCCAAATAGGGAAAGGAGTATGTCAAGGCTGTATATTGTCACCATGCTTATTTAACTTATATGCAGAGTGCATCATGAGAAACGCTAGGTTGTATGAAGCACAAGCTGGAATCAAGATTGTCAGGAGAAATATCAATAACCTCAGATATGCAGATGACACCACTCTTGTGGCAGAAAAACTAAAGAGCCTCTTGAAGAAAGTGAAAGAGGAGAGTGAAAAAGTTGGCTTAAAACTCAACATTCAGAAAACTAAGATCATGGCATCTAGTCCCATCACTTCATGGCAAACAGGTAAGGAAACAATGAAAACAGTGAGAGACTTTTATTTTTGGGGGCTCCAAAATCACTGCAGATGGTGACTGCAGCTATGAAATTAAAAAAGAAAAAAAAACTCTTGCTCCTTGGAAGAAAAGTTATGACCAACTTAGACAACCTATTAAAAAGCAGAGGTCTGTCTAGTCAAAGCTATGGTTTATCCAGTAGTCATGTATGGCTGTGAGAGCTGGACTGTAAAGAAAGGTGAGCATTGAGGAATTTATGCTTTTGAACTGTGGTGTTAGAGAACACTCTTGAGGGTCCCTTGGACTGCAAGGAGATCCAACCAGTCCATCCTTAAAGGAAATCAGTCCTGAATATGCATTGGCAGGATGTATGCTGAAGCTGAAACTCCAATACTTTGGACACCTGATGCAAAGAACTGACTCATTGGAAAATACCCTGATGCTGGGAATGATTGAAGGCAGGAGGAGAAGGGGACAACAGAGGATGAGATGGCTGGATGGCATCACTGACTTGATGGACATGGGTTTTGGTGAACTTCAGGAATTGGTGCTGGACAAGGAGGCCTGGCGTGCTGTGGTTCATGGGGTCGCAAGGAGTTGGACACAACTGAGCAACTGAACTGAACTGAAACTTGTTTTGGTCTGACTTCTATCGAAGGCTTCAGTCCAAACTTACAGACCATCTTCCTGAGTTGACAACCGCCAATCTTCAGAGAAGGCAATGGCAATCCATTCCAGTACTCTTACCTGGAAAATCCCATGGACGGAGGAGCCTGGTGGGCTATAGTCCATGGGGTCGCTACAAGTTGGACACGACTGAGCGACTTCACTTTCACTATTCACTTTCATGCCTTGGAAATGGCATGAAAGGAAATGGCAACCCACGCCAGTGTTCTTGCCTGGAGAATCCCAGGGATGGGGGAACCTGGTGGACTGCTGTCTATGGGGTCGCACAGAGTCGGATATAACTGAAGTGACTTCAGTTCAGTTCAGTCGCTCAGTCGTGTCCGACTCTTTGCAACCCCATGAATCGCAGCACGCCAGGCCTCCCTGTCCATCACCAACTCCCGGAGTTCACTCAGACTTGCGTCCATCGAGTCCGTGATGCCATCCAGCCATCTCATCCTCTGTCGTCCCCTTCTCCTCCTGCCCCCAATCCCTCCCAGCATCAGAGTCTTTTCCAATGGGTCAACTCTTTGCATGAGGTGGCCAAAGTACTGGAGTTTCAGCTTTAGCATCATTCCTTCCAAAGAAATCCCAGGGTTGATCTCCTTCAGAATGGACTGGTTGGATCTCCTTGCAGCCCAAGGGACCCTCAAGAGTCTTCTCCAACACCACAGTTCAAAAGCATCAATTCTTCAGTGCTCAACCTTCTTCACAGTCCAACTCTCACATCCACACATGACCACAGGAAAAACCATAGCCTTGACTAGACGGACCTTAGTCGGCAAATTAATGTCTCTGCTTTTGAATATGATATCTAGGTTGGTCATAAGTTTTCTTCCAGTAGTAAGCGTCCTTTAATTTCATGGCTGCAGTCACCATCTGCAGTGATTTTGGAGCCCCCCAAAATAAAGTCTGACACTGTTTCCACTGTTTACCCATCTATTTCCCATGAAGTGATGGGACTGGATGCCAGGATCTTCGTTTTCTAAATGTTGCGCTTTAAGCCAACTTTTTCACTCTCCTCTTTCACTTTCATCAAGAGGCTTTTTAGTTCCTCTTCACTTTCTGCCATAAAGGTGGTGTCATCTGCCTATCTGAGGTGATTGATATTTCTCCCGGCAGTCTTGATTCCAGCTTGTGTTTCTTCCAGTCCAGCGATTCTCATGATGGTCTCTGCATATAAGTTAAATAAGCAGGGTGACAATATACAGCCTTGATGTACTCCTTTTCCTATTGGGAACCAGTCTGTTGTTCCATGTCCAGTTCTAACTGTTGTTTCCTGGCCTGCATACACATTTCTCAAGAGGCAGGTTAGGTGGTCTTGTAGTCCCATCTCTCTCAGAATTTTCCATAGTTTATTGTGATCCACACAGTCAAAGGCTTTGGCATAGTCAATAAAGTAGAAATAGATGGGTTTCTGGAACTCTCTTGCTTTTTTCATGATCCAGCGGATGTTGGAAATTTGATCTCTGGTTCCTCTGCCTTTTCTAAAACAAGCTTGAACATCAGGGAGTTCACGGTTCATGTATTGCTGAAGCCTGGCTTGGAGAATTTTGAGAATTACTTTACTAGCGTGTGAGATGAGTATAATTGGGCGGTAGTTTGAGCATTCTTTTGCATTGCCTTTCTTTGGGACTGGAATGAAAACTGAGCTTTTCCAGTCCTGTGGCCACTGCTGAGTTTTCCAAATTTGCTGGCATATAGAGTGCAGCACTTTAACAGCATCATCTTTCAGGATTTGAAATAACTCAACTGGAATTCCGTTACCTCCACTAGCTTTGTTCATAGTGATGCTTTCTAAGGCCCACTGACTTCACATTCCAAGATGTCTGGTTCTAGATGAGTGATCACACCATTGTGATTATCCAGGTCATGAAGATCCTTTTTGTACAGTTCTTCTGTGTATCCTTGCCATCTCTTCTTAAAATCTTCTGCTTCTGTTAGCTCCATACCATTTCTGTCCTTTATCAAGCCCATCTTTGCATGCAATGTTCCCTTGATATCTCTAATTTTCTTGAAGAGATCTCTAGTCTTTCCCATTGTGTTCTTTTCCTCTATTTCTTTGCATTGATTGCTGAAGAAGTCTTTCTTATCTCTTCTTGCTATTCTTTGGAACTCTGCATTCAGATGATTGTATCTTTCCTTTTCTCTGCTAAATGGCTCTCTGGGGAAGCCTTACAAATAGCTGTGAAGTGACTTAGCAGCAGCAATCTTATCATAGTTGCAGCTAGCCAGTCTCCATTCTGCCAGTCTCCTCCCCATATCCTATGCTCTAGTCTTATTTATTGACTGTCCTTGATCCTGGCTGTCTTTGATCTTGTCTTAGCTCAGATTGTCATAACGAGATACCACAGAAAATTTATTTTCTCACTGATCAGGAAACTGAAGGTCTGAGGTCAAAGTGCCAGCAGGTTAGGTTTCTGTTGAGGCTTTTTTTCTGGACTTGCAAGAAGCATTCTCTCTATGTCGTCACAAGCCCTTTTCTCTGTGCATGTGCCCTCGTGTCTTTTCATATACATATAAGGACTCCACTCCTGTTATATTTGTGTTCCACCTTCATCACCTCATTTAACTTGAATTGCCCTCTCAAAGGCCCTTATCTCCAACTGTGGTCACATTTGAGGTTATGACTGAACTTAAGAGTTTTGGAGGGAAGCACAGTTTAGTCCAAAGACTCTTTAAGCTGTCTGATGTCTCATGTAACTTTTTCAGTCTTTAACCTGTATTTTCAGTTTTACTTAGAATTGTGTTCTTTGCCTGGACAACTCCTGACTCCCCTCTGTCAAATGTGAGGGAGGTACTAGTCCTACGAGTGCTTACCTGCCAGTGTCTCTCTGATCTGCACTGGCCTGTTAATTGTCTTTATAGTCCACTGGACTGTGAACTTTTAAAGAGCTAGGAGTGCATCCTTTTTAAGTATAAAACTCTAGGACAGTGATTGCATGTAGGTGTACTAAGCGGTACATAAAAAGTTCTCTAACTAGTTAATCAACAAGTTTAATTTCCTATAACATTTTGTAGAAGAGTAGAAAATTGTGTGTGTTTATCCTTTGTTGTTGCTGTTCAGTCATTAAGTTGTGTTCCACTCGCTCTCACCCCATGGACTATAGCATGCCAGTCCCCTCTGTCCTCCACGAAGTCTCCCAAAGTTTGCTCAAATTCACGTCATTGAGTCGGTGATGCAATCTATCTCTTTCTCTGCTGCCCCCTTCTCTTTTTGCCATCAGTCTTTTCTAGCATCAGTGTCTTTTCCAGTGAGTTGACTTTTCACATCAGGTGGCCAAAGTATTGGAGCTTCAGCATCAGTCCTTCTAATAAACTTTTAGGGTAGATTTCCTTTAGGATGGATTGATTTGATCTCCTTGCTGTCCAGGGGACTCTCAAGAGTCTTCCAGGGCCACAAATTGAAATCATCAATTCTTCACTGTTCAGCCTTCTTTATGGTCCTGCTCTCATATCTGTACATTACTTCTGGAAAAACCCTAGCTTTGACTGTATGGACATTTGCTGGGAAAGTGATGCCTCTCATTTTTATATGCTGTCTAGGTCTGTCACTGCTTTTCTTACAGGGAAATTTCATAGCTGAAGCCATAGTCCACAGTGATTTTGGAGTCCAAGAAAAAAATCTGTCATTCTTATACTTTTTATCCATCTCTTTGCCATGAAGTGATAGGACAGGATGTCATAATCTTAAGTTTTTCAGTGTTGAGTTTCAAGACAGCTTTTTCACTCTCTTCTTTCACCCTCATCAAGAGGCTCTATAGCTCCTCTTCACTATCATTAGAGTAGTGTCATCTGCATATATGAGGTTGTTGATATTTCTCCAGTGGTCTTGACTCCAGCTTGTGATTCATCCAGCCCATCTACTCTATGATGTAGAGTACATCATTAGAAGTTAAATATGCAGGGTGACAATATACAGCCTTGTCCTACTTCTTTCTTAATTGTTAACTAGTCAGTTGTTCCATGTCCAGTTTTAAGTGTTGCTTCTTGGCCCACCTACAGGTTGCTCAGGAGACAGGTAAGGTAGTCTGATAGTGCCATCTTTTTGAAAATTTTCCACAGTTTGTTGTGATCCACACAGTCAAAAGCTTTAGCATAGTCAGTGAAACAGAAGTAGATGTTTTTCCTGAATTCCCTTGCTTTCTTTATGATCCAATTGATGTTGGCAATTTGATCTCTGATCCCTCTGCCTTTTCTAAATCCAACTTGTACATCTGGAAGTTCTTGGTTCATGTACTGCTGAAGCCCAGCTTGAAGGATTTTGAGCATAACCTTATTATCTTGTGAAATGAATGTAACTGTGTAGTAGTTTGAACATTCTTTGGCATTGCCCTTCTTTGGGATGGGATGAAAACTGACTTTTTCCATCCCTGTGGCCACTGCTGCATTTTCTTAATTTGCTGACATATTGAGTGCAACACTTTAACAGCATCATATTTTGCTATTTTAAATAGCCCCACCAGAATTCTGTCACTTCCACTAGCTTTGTTCATAATAATTGTTCCTAAGGACCACTTGACTTCCCACTCCAGGATGTCTTGCTCCAGGTGTGTGATCACATTATTATGGTTATCTGGGCCATTAAGACCTTTCTTGTACAGTTCTGTATATTCTTGCCACCTCTTAATCTCTTCTGCTTCTGTTCGGTCCTTACCATTTCTGGTTTGTTTTGTTTCATGCCTTAATCTCTCCAATTTTTGTGAAGAGATCTCTAGTATTTTCCATTCTATTGTTTTCCTCTATTGTTCATTTAAGAAGGACTTATCTCTCCTTGCTATTCTCTGAAACTCTGCATTCAGTTGAGCATATCTTTTTCTTTCTCCCTTGCCTTTCATTTCTCTTCTTTCCCCTGCTATTTGGAAAGCCTCGTCAGACAACCACTTTGTCTTCTTGCATTTCTTTTTATTGGGGACGATTTTGGTCAGTGCCTCCTGTACAAGGTTATGAAGCTCCATCCATAGTTCTTCATGCACTCTGTCTACCAGATCTAATCACCTGAATCTGTTTGTCATCTCTATTGTATAATCATAAGAGATTTGATTTAGAGCATACCTGAATGACCTAGTGATTTTTCCTATTTTCTTCAATTTAAGGCTGAATTTTGCAATATGGAGCTCATGGTCTGAGCCACAGTCATCTCCAGGTTTTTTTTTTTTTTTTTCCTAATTGTATAGAACTTTTCCATGTTCAGCTGTGAAGAATATAATCAGCCTGATTTTGGTATTGACCTTTGGTGATGTCCTTGTGTAGAGATGTATCTTAGGTTTTTGGAAAGGTTGTTTGCTATGACCAGTGTGTTCTTTTGACAAAACTCTATAAACCTTTGCTCTGCCTCCCATTCCCGTCTATTTTAGTTCACATATCCCTAAGATGTCGATGTGCAGTCTCACCATCTCCTGCTGAACCACATTCAATTTACCTTGATTCATGGACCTAGTAATATTCCTTCCAGTTTCCTATGTAATATTGTCCTTTACAGCATCAGGCACAATTGAGTGTCATTTCCGCTTCCACCCAGCCACTCCGTTCTTTCTGAAGCTGTTAGTAATTTCTCTTCACTCTTCCCCAGTAGCATATTGGACACCTTCTGACCTAGGGAGCTCATCTTCTGGTGTCATATCTTTTTCCTTTTCATGTTGTTCTTGGGATTCTCCTGACAAGAATACTGGATTGGACCACATTTCCTCCCCCGTTGGACCACATTTTGTTAACGGTCTTCACTATGACCTGTCTTGTCTTGGGTGGCCCTGCAGGGCATGGCTCAGAGCTTCCTTGAGTTAAGCAAGCCCCTTCACCATGACAAGGCTGTGATCCATGAAGGGGCTCTTTATCAAAGACATTAGCAATTAAATTTGTGCCTAATTAAGATCCTTCAACTTTGAATAACATTTATGAAGAGGTTAAAGTACAAGAAGTACTTCAAAACACTTATGGAATAGAAGTGAGAAGTCTCTAAAACGGCATTTTAGAAAAATGGCTACATCAAAGGGCACCGCAGTAAATGAATTACGTTGGGCTGAAGCAGAGATGAGGAAATAATGTGTCTCTAAGGTGGCTTGAGCACCGAATGTTCTTGGTAGCAGGTGTGTTCAGATTGTGAAGCCTGGCTGAACAGCAGCCACCATGGATGAGGGATGCGAGAGGAATAAAATATACAGGAGGCTTCTTTAGGAAGAAAGCAGAAAAGGGTTGTTTCCACTGGTGGTTTATTTCTTCAAGCAATTTCTTGAAACTGCTGGAATGCTTTTCTAAATAATTTGCTTGCTTGGCCTTTTCTTTTTGGTTTTGGACCAAAACTTTTTCCTCCAGATTTTGTAAATCCAGTCTGCTGATCTAGTTCATAATATTCAACTTAACACTGTAAAGAATTCAGTTCCTGAGGCTTCTAAAAAGAAGAAGGAACTGTGGGTATAATTTTTTTTTTCTTATAATGATTTCATGTCACAGTGATTTTTTTTTTTTTCTCCTTAGTTTCCAGGAAAACATACAACTTGTCATTGGGAGCTGTATTTTCCATGTCTACCTTGTTCTTTTCCTTTTTTTAAAAAAATTAATTATTTTTTTTTACTTTACAATATTTTATTGGTTTTGCCATACATCAACGTGAATCCGCCACAGGTATACACGTGTTCCCCATCCTGAACCCTCCTCCCTCCCCATACCATCCCTCTGGGTCATCCCAGTGCTCCAGCCCCAAGCATCCAGTATCCTGCATCGAACCTGGACTGGCAATTCATTTCATATATGATATTATACATGTTTCAGTGCCATTCTCCCAAATCATCCCACCCTCTCCCTCTCGCACAGAGTCCAAAAGACTGTTCTATGCAACTGTGTCTCTTTTGCTGTCTCGCATACAGGGTTATCGTTACCATCCTTCTGAATTCCATATATATGTGTTAGTATACTGTATTGGTGTTTTTCTTTCTGGCTTACTTCTCTGTATAATCGGCTTCAGTTTCATCCACCTCATTTGAACTGATTCAAATGTATTCTTTTTAATGGCTGAGTAATACTTCATTGTGTATATGTACCACAGATAAGGGTTTCTGTGGTACAGCTTTCTTATCCATTCATCTGCTGATGGACATCTAAGTTGCTTCCATGTTCTGGCTATTATAAATGCTGGTGTGGAGAAAAGGGAACCCTCTTACACTGAGGGTGGGAATGCAAACTAGTACAGCTACTATGGAGAACAGTGTGGAGATACCTTAAAAAAACTGGAAATAGAACTGCCTTATGACCCAGCAATCCCACTGCTGGGCATACACACCAAGGAAACCAGAATTGAAAGAGATATGTGTACCCCAATGTTCATCACAGTGATCTTTTAAAAATTCTTAGTTTAGATAATGTTACTCATCTGTTTAACAGCCCAATGGCTGTCTCCTTTGATTCATATTAAAAGCAAGAGTCATAAGAATTCCTTTGCAAGGCCCACCATGAGCTGAGCTTCCTTACTTCTCTGACTCAAGTCCTATTGCTCTTTCCCTTCCTTTCTAGCACATCAACCTGCTTTGTTTCATTGTAAAACACTTTTTACTTTCAAACATACTATCTAAACCTGTTTAAGCCTTTTTTGTTGTCTAATCTTTCCCCTTAGAACACAGATTCTATCATGACAGAGTTTGTCTGTTTTGTTAAGTCCCTAGCACATAGAAGAGTGTTTGGCGTGTAATAGACACAACACAGAATATTACTGTTGAATGAAGAAATATGATGCAAAGTAACACTCGGAATTTGTTCTAGAAATAAGATGCTAAATTTAGCAGAGTATTTGCAGATAAGATTGGTTTTAGCATTGGACTTTTTACTTTTGTAAAATCATGTTGAAGAAAGTTGGTTTTGTTTTGCTTTTCTTAGGCTACTTTTCATGTTAATAAGATAGTCCTTGAGGACGTAAGCAATCCATGATCATATTTCTTCACTGAATTTGCATTGGTAATAGTCTCTGTGTTTCCCACAGTAATACCTTCATGTTTTTAAGTCCTGAGGAGTGCAAATAGAAGAGAGGAAGAGGATAGCAGAAAATATAAGGAAAAGAGGAGGAAGATCAGACAAATGTTCTCTGTTGCTCTGTTTTACTCATGCTGGCACTTTCTTACTGTCTTTGTAAGGGATGTCTTCCTGTCTCCCTGCTGCAGAAGGTGGGCTGAACTCTACTCCCCTTAACAGAGACTTCAACATGTGAGATACAGGGGAAAGAAAGAGAGGAATGGTGGTTTATAGAGAATGCAGAATCATTTTCCTTTCTGAATTACAATTTGTTATTTTGATCTAGGAAAATAAAACAGTGATTTCCCTTAGAATGTTATTTTCAAGGCATGCTTTTCACAGCTTATGAAAATCTTTTTTCACATGTAACATACGTTTTTATAGAAGCTGGCTTGGAAAGCTCAGCAGGAAGGAAATACTGGATGCTCTCTCTGTCGGCTTGCTTCTTGTTACTGTAACAAGATGATCGAGGACCAGACAACACGGCAAGGGGCAGGGCATGCTTGGGGAAAGAACTGCTCAAAGAGAAAAAGTATAAACCATCAATTATGTATTGGAGCAGGGCGTTCAATTAATGATCACAGCAGTTGCAGGTTTGTTTACACACAAAAATTTAGTCTCCCCACACTGTGCTCAACCTTGAAAACAAGGCTCTTTAGTAAGAAAGAATCTCTTCTAATTGCTTTTCAAATTATAAATTCCTTTGGGAACATGGGTCATTCCACGTATCTGATAACACGCTGCTCAAGAGGGATTTATTGACCCTGACGTTGGGAAACCTCTTGGAGACCCTGCGCTACCTTGTTAAGAAGGATACTACTCTCAAAGCCCTTTTCCCTGGCACTGGGACATCGTCCAGACACAAATCTCAGATGATCCTTTCCTCGTTGTGGAGCTAAAGAGGGAATCAGATGTGAGCGAAAGAAAACAATTGAACCAGTTGGCAACCCCAGCAGTCCATAGGCACATGGTAAAGATAGTATCTGGCAACATTATTGAGTTTACAGTGCTCTTCTCACATACTTCATTTTTGCCAGTCCTCTAAACAGCACTTTGTGTTAGATACGAGAAAATTATTAAGTAAAGAAATATTCATTGAAACCAGGTTCCTCTCAACCTCTGTAAAATTGTTCAGGTGGTCTTTATATACTGATCATTAAAATATTTTTATAAGTTTAATATAATGTAGTTTAACTTGTAATATATTTTCTTTGATGACAAATATAATTTATATTACTCTAAAAATGTACCTTTACGCACTCAAATTTTTGTATTTTTATATGCTTTATACTAACAAAGTTAGCTTGCTCTTTATCTCGCTCCTTTTAGCTTCAGGGTCATAAAACTCAAACTTTTTTTTGCCTTTCCTTGAATCTCTTCACCAACTCTATTTTATAAGCCTGCA
The DNA here is from genome assembly GCF_001704415.2 of Capra hircus. Classification (NCBI taxonomy): domain Eukaryota; kingdom Metazoa; phylum Chordata; class Mammalia; order Artiodactyla; family Bovidae; genus Capra; species Capra hircus. The sequence goes on from NC_030814.1 coordinate 77,663,399, forward strand.
TGTTTATCTGGAAATGAGAGGCCAAACTATATCCATTTTTTCTGATATTATTATTTACTCTTTATTTATCTTTTAAGATCTGTATATTAGCAAATAATAGGATATACATAATTTTTTAAAAATAAAAGTTTCAAACAGATAAGAAATTCTTCTCTACAATTCTACTTTTCAGAAAGCTTAGAAAAACAAAAGATATTTTAAAATGAATTCCATGTTTTGTCTAAAGTTTCAGGAAACCATATGTATATATATAATAGTAGTCCATGAACTGTGGAGAAGGAAATGGCAACCCACTCTGGTATTCTTGCCTGGAGAATCCCAGGTACAGGGGAGCCTGGCTGCTGTCTATGGGGTCACACGGAGTCAGACATGACTGCAGCAACTTAGCAGCAGAACTGTGAACATTCAAATGGTTTTCTTAAGAAATTTGAATATAGATGTTATAGGGTACATCCAAAAACTCCGCTGAATATGTTACACAATATGTATTATACTTGCAACTCGTTGCTTTTCTAAATAGGAAACTTACAAGTTCTGAATCCCCAGTAAATTTGAATGTTTACTGAGACCCAGGCTCTAAAATCATCCTTCAGTTAACGTATTCCCTACTCTTTTACTCACCATTTATGGTTTGTACCTTCATATATCTAGATATTTTGCTTTATAGTATCAAATTTAAAATTTTGAAGAATACATATTGACTTAATAAAGAGGTAGATAGGCACTTATTTCCCTCATATCAAACTTTTACTATCCGTATTCTAAAAAAAGATTGAGAGATGATTAAATTTAATGCCTTTATCATTTAGAGCTGAGACACATAATATATTATGCTTTTTGTTCCCTATTATTTTATGGTTTACCTGTAGTAAACCTTTTATTATTTGCTATTTTTTAATGTAGCTTTCAACAATTCAATCACAATCTGTCAAGGAATCAAAAATATCCTCTGTATATGGTCCAAACCATCAGGTCATCTATCAGTTTAGTTTTTCTAGGAGCCCTCCTTCATCCTTTGCTCTGGAATGGTTTCTTTTTAAACCTTCAAGCTACCAACCGTGGAACTTCCTCACATTAGCAACCTTGGAATCATCTAATTGCTTCTTAGACTTATTGGATTTCTTGTATTCTTGTTACAAGGAATTGTAATTGGTCGACTAGACCAGCATTGAGGTCCAGGCCAAGACCCTTTGTCTCAGCCAGGGAGCCTTTCTTTCTGATCAGATTTATGTAGCCAATGATAAAAACTGAGACTGGAACAGCACAAACTTTAATTCAGTGGCCAAAGAATGGAGAAGTGGGAAGTAGATCAAATTTCTCAACTCAATTCAGGCAGAGAAATTCAGTATATAGCACAATCTGGTAAAAGGGAGTGGATGGGGTAGAATAGGGATATTCACGAGTTATCTGAGAACAAAGGCATGGTTGGAACTTGGAACTGATTGTTGTTGTTCAGTTGCTAAATAGTGTCCAACTCTTTGCGACCCCATGAACTGCAGCACACCAGGCTTCCCTGTCCTTCTGTCTCCAAACTGTCTTCCAGAGGTTGCTCAAATTCATGTGCATTGAGTCAGTGATGCTGTCTAACCATCGCATCCCCTGCTGCCCTCTTTTCCTTTTGCCTTCAGTGTTTCCTAACATCAGTCTTTTCCAGTGAGTCAGCTCTTCGCATCAAGTGGCCAAAGTATTGGAGATTCAGCTTCAGCATCAGTCTGTCCAGTGATTATTTGGGGTTGATTTCCTTTAGGATTGACTGGTTTGGTCTCCTGGAACTGATGCAGCTCTTCTTGTGAGTCCCTGTATGGACTTTTCCGGTTGTGGCGATTGTCAGCTCTTGTGATCCTGGTGGATGTGTCATCTGGCATGCCAATGTATTTCAGTGAACATCTAATGACGTTCAAGGTCTGATTCTAACCAGTTCTTGTTTTACTCTCTTTGCAGCTTCCTCCTGAATCTTAGATTAGAGTAACTGGTTAAGAGAGGGGCAGGGCTATGACTCTGGAGCAGCAGCCTTGGTACCATTGTGACACCAAATGCTGTACTATAATACGATTCTGATAACTCCTCAAAGTTAACAGAGCCCCCCTCCCCCCCAATTAAAGGACATGGTGTCCAGCTGCCCTCACTTCAGATACCAGTTGTATTTTGGGGGTCCCCAGGTCACTTGTAACTTTGACTCTCTACAGATTCAGGGGTTCCCAGGATACCCTCAGATTAAATGATTTGCTAGGATCAGTCAAAGAATTCAGTAAAGTCCCTTTTGTTAACAACTAAATTTTAATTATAGAGGATAAAGTGAGCAAGATTTGGGTGAGCCAAAACCTAGAGCTTCCATGCCCTCTTCCCATGGGATTCCATGGGACACATTGTTTATCACTGTTCAAGCACATCAAAGTGTTCACCAACTGGGAAGTTCCAGAGAGCCTTGGTGTACAGAGTATTTTTTTCTGGTTTCATTATGTAGACATAATTGATTGAATCACTGACCACATGATTAAATTCACTTTCCAGTACCCTTTCCCTTCTTGGAGTTTGGGCTGTCTCAAAGTTTCAACTCTGATTACATAGTTGGCCTTTTTATTGACCTGCCCCCAGGACTCATCTCATTAGCATAAACTGATGTATGATCTAAGGGTTCATGATTAACATAGGCATTCATAATACTTAAAACTTTCCAAGGATTTAATCTCCCTTTCAGGAACCAGAGAAAAATGTCAAATTCTTTATTGTATACCATCATATCTTTCTTTTTCCTGTTTTTATATTATTTTGGTGGAATGCATCTTCTAGAAGCTTTTCATGGTTCGTGGTTCATACATAGGGTTTTTTTGAGATATTGTCCAAAACTGTATCTCTCTATCATGTTTTATGGATAATTTGGCTGAAAATAGACCTCACGTTTGGAAATAATTTTCCATTAAGATTTTCAAAGCATTGATTCACTGTCTTCTAGCTCTCAGTATTACAGTTAGCTGAGTAGTCTGATGCCTTTCACAAAAGTAATTATTAGTGTGACAGCTATTACCTCTCTGGAAATTTTTTATATCTTTAATTTTATCATTAGATTCTGAAATATTGTGAGTCAAAGTATTGTGAGTTGGTGTGGGTCTGTGTTGTTGTTGTTGGTTTTTTTTGGTTGCTGTTCATTTTCTTTTTCTTTTGATTTTTGTTTTTGCAAGTCATATCCTTGTTTCACTTATGCCACTTGTCCAAAGCTGCTCTCGTGTGGCTGCTCAGTGTTGTCTTTACTGTGGTATATAGGCTGATAGGTCTGCCAGATATCGCAACAAAGGAAAAAGAAATATGTTAAATTAGGAAATGACTTGACTTCTGTCGGAGAGTGCTGCCTCTAGTCACTTCTCATTGAACAGGTCAAATCACATCATCAACATTTCTGTCCACAATATAGGGAGGGCCACAGTGGACAAGATACAGTTTATCATGACAGGTCCTGACATAATCACACTAATTGTAATTTTTTAATTTTATTATGGGTCAGTCAGATATTTTATAAATGTTTCATTTTCCAGCCTGGGATATAAATCTGTCTAGGGAATTGCCTTGGGAATTGGAGGGTTCCCCTGGTAGCTCCGCTGATAAAGAATCCGCGTGCAGTGATGGAGACCTGGATTTGATCCCTGGTTTGGTTGGGAAGATCCCCTGGAGAAGGGCATGGCAACCCGCTCCACTATTCCTTCCTGGAGAATCCTGCAGACAGAGGAGGCTGGCTGGCTACAATGTATGGGATCACAAAAAGTCAGGACTGAGCAACTAAGCACACACATATATAGGGAATTGGAACATTTCCCACTTCATTATCTAGATTTATAATGAATCATCATATTTTAGCACAACTGCTTCACACTCAGTTGTGACCAGTATCTCCAAGTCCAGAAAATTCCTAAATCCAACTTTCACTGATTGAGTTTCTAAGTGTCTTCCATGATGAATGATAAGTAGTCCTGTGCTGGGTGGAGTTGGGGAAAAAAAATCTTATGATGCTTATATGTATATAGGTTTTCAAGAAATTCTGCTTTGAGATAAAACTCACACCGTTTCTTCAGAGGTTCAGGAGTGTCCAGCCCCGAATGATGCTGTGGCTATGAGTTTGCTTCTGATTGGCTTACTGATCTCCAAGCCATTATATATATATATATTTTTTTTCTATTATGATACACCAGTTATCTCTAGCTATTCTGCTTCTTATTTTCTAAAACTTTAAGCTATCATTTCTTTTAAGAAACTACAAATTATATTTTAAACTTTTTATTGTTTATTTACTTATTTTTGACCAGCTGGGTCTTTCTCTAGTTGCTGGGAGCAGGGGCTACTCTTTGTTGCAGTGCATGGACTTCTCATCATGGTGTCTTCTCTTGTTGTGGAGCACAGGCTCTAGGCACACGGGCTTTGTTGCCGCACGCAGGCTCAGTAGTTGAGGCTTAGTTGCTTCATGGCATGTGGAATCTTTCCAGACCAGTAATTGAACCCATGTCCTCTGCACTTGCAGGCAGATTATTATACACCGTGCCACCAGGCAAGTTCTGCTATCGTTTTTTTGATACCTTTAACTTGCTGTCATTTTGTTATCATTCTTCTTCCTTTTGTCCATAAGACTTTATGTCTTTTAAATAAATAGTTTTATAAACAGAAGTTTGATCCATCACATTTAATTGAAAGCTTTGTGCTAATAGCTATGTATTATCATTACAATGTTTTTGTATCATGTGACATCACATTTGTATCTAAATCTGTTTGCTTGTTTTTTTTCCTTGCTTTGTATTCTGTGTATCTCTGCTAAGTGTTCAGAAGACATTCATTTATTAGATTACCCAATATATTATGTTCTTTATCCTTCTCTTGGAACCCAGACTTATATCTTTGTTCAAATCTCTAGAATACCCATACTTGTCATAGAGTCATACAGTAATGAGTTGTTGAAAAGAAAGATTGTAGTTTTGCTTTTATGTACCTCTCATTCTTTACCATAGGATTATTTTGTTCTTGGATGCATTCAGCATAATACTTTATGTTAAAATTGTTCCCTTGACTAATAGAAAGAATAAAATTGTGTTATAAAATCTTTCATTTCCTTGCTAGGTACCATATATAATTTTATGTCATGTTCTAAGGGCAGTAAATTGCAGTGTTTGGAATTGACATTGTTCATAAAAGCAGAACTGTTTGGTTAAAGGATTTTATGAGACAAGGTACTTAATACTCACATGGTACTTAGAAGGTCTGGTTTCTTTACTACTCTCATATTGAGTAACCGATCCCATAGTAATTGAAGAAACTTTACTGTGAACTATCAAACAGTGAATAACCAATAGCTATGATATACCATGGAGAAGGCAATGGCACCCCACTCCAGTACTCTTGCATTGAAATCCCATGGATGGAGGAGCCTGGTAGGCTGCAGTCCATGGGGTCGCTAAGAGTCAGACACAACTGAGCAACTTCACTTTCACTTTTCACTTTCATGCATTGGAGAAGAACATGGCAACCCACTCCAGTATTCTTGCCTGGAGAATCCCAGGGATGGGGGAGCCTGGTGGGCTGCCGTCTATGGGGTCGCACAGAGTCAGACACGATTGAAGTGACTTAGCAACAGCAGCAGCAGCATGGTATACCATCACCTTGGTACATGATGATGCTATCATAGCCTTTATTATATAGTCACAGAATAAGATTTTTCTATTGTTTGAAAATGCAGTGCTACTTCAAGCATGTTTAGATCCCAACGACTGCTCCTTGACTCTTATCTGAGTTTTAGATGACATACATAAATGAATATTTTTTTCTCTCTTTATTTTTTATTTTTTTTACTTTACAATACTGTATCGGTTTTGCCATACATTGACGTGAATCCGCCACGGGTGTACATGAGTTCCCAATCCTGAACCCCCCTCCCAAACACTCTCCCCATATCATCTCTCTGGGTCATCCCAGTGCACCAGCCCCATGCATCCTGCACCCTGCATCGAACCTGGACTAGTGATTCGTTTCTTACATGATAGTATACATGTTTCAATGCCATTCTCCCAAATCATCCACCCTCTCCCTCTCCCACAGAGTCCAAAAGACTGTTCTGTACATCTGTGTCTCTTTTGCTGTCTCGCATACAGGGTTATCATTACCATCTTTCTAAATTCCATATATATGCGTTAGTAATACTGTATTGGTGTTTTTCTTTCTGGCTTACTTCACTCTGTATAATAGGCTCCAGTTTCATCCACCTCATTAGAACGGATTCAAATGTATTCTTTTAAATGGCTGAGTAATACTCCATTGTGTATATGTACCACAGCTTTCTTATCCATTCATCTGTTGATGGACATCTAGGTTGCTTCCATGTCCTGGCTACTATAAACAGTGCTGCAATGAACATTGGGGTACACGTGTCTCTTTCAGTTCTGGTTTCCTTGGTGTGTATGCCCAGCAGTGGGATTGCTGGGTCATAAGGCAGTTCTGTTTCCAGTTTTTTAAGGAATCTCCACACTGTTCTCCATAGTGGCTCTACTAGTTTGCATTCCCACCAACAGTATAAGAGGGTTCCCTTTTCTCCACACCCTCTCCAGCATTTATTGCTTGTAGACTTTTGGATCGCAGCCATTCCGACTGGTGTGAAATGGTACCTCATTGTGGTTTTGATTTGCATTTCTCTGATAATGAGTGATGTTGAGCATCTTTTCATGTGTTTGTTAGCCATCTATATGTCTTCTTCGGAGAAATGTCTTTTAGTTCTTTGGCCCATTTTTTGATTGGGTCATTTATTTTTCTTGAATTGAGTTGCATAAGTTGCTTGTATATTTTTGAGATTAGTTGTTTGTCAGTTGCTTCATTTGCTATTATTTTCTCCCATTCAGAAGGCTGTCTTTTCACATTGCTTATAGTTTCCTTTGTTGTGCAGAAGCTTTTAATTTTAATTAGATCCCATTTGTTTATTTTTGCTTTTATTTCCAGCATTCTGAGAGGTGGATCATAGGTGAATATTTTCAGGGAAATTCCTCCTGGATGTTCTAGAACATGATAAATGGGTGGAACAGCAATAAATTCACAATTTTCTTCCTTTCTTGAAGGAGCACACTAAAGCAGTATACATTATAGGGATCCATACTCTGGGCTGGTTGCCTCTATAAAATATATGTATCTATATATATACACACATATATATACACATGTATACATGTATGTGTATCACATACATATATACACATATACACATACATATATGTATTTATATTATATACATATTTATACATTTATATATAATATATGCATATATATACACACATATATCTATACATTTATGTATATATAAATGTTCACTATAGATGAAATTTTCCCTGTTTTGAAACAAATATTCTGTAGATCATCTTATAATTGGTTTGAATATTCCAGTTAATTTAGTATCATTCTGTGGATTATATACTAAGTTGATCTTTTATGAATAAATATGAAATATATTAACTTTTTATTTCTAAGCATGACATAAAAACTATGTCCCTTCACATTCCTTAGGGGCTTCCCAGGTGGTGCTATTAGTGAAGAACCCACCTGCCAATGCAGGAGACGTGAGAGATGTGAGTTCAGTCCTTTGGTTGGGACAATTCCCCTGGAGGAGGGTATGGCAACCCATTCCAGTATTCCTGTCTGGATAAACCCATGGACAGAGGAGCCTGGTGGGCTACAGTCCATTGGATTGCAAAGAGTCAAACATGACTGAAGCAACTTAGCATGCACTTCACGTCCCTTAACAGAAAAATTTTCATTTCTTCTTTAATTAATAAAACTCTAAATCATTATGAGAATTTAGTCTCAATTTGAATTTAAATTTATCTTCTTTTCCTGATCATAGGCTTGCATTGTATTCCTGCTTAAAGTTGAGCGGGAAAGCATGGACACCTATGACGAATGTACCTCTCATGTTTCAGCTATTACCAGATTTGGAGTCACAGAGACTTGAGAAAATATTGTTCTTATTGCATGTAAGAATTAAAGTTTTTAAAATTTAAAAAAAAATAAATAAAAAAAATAAATTAAAAAAAATAATATCAGCAAAAAAAAAAAAATAAATAAAATAAACAAGTTTGTACTGATCATGCCTGCGTGTGTGTGCTCAGTCATGTCTGACTCTTTACGACCCCATGGACTGTAGCCTGCGAGGCCCCTCTGTCCATGGAATCTTCCAGGCAAGAATACTGGAGCAGGTTGCCCTTTCCTACTCCAGGGAATCTTCTCAGCCCAGGGATTGGACCCAAGTATCCTGTATCTCCTGCATGGGCAGTCAGATTCTTTACCATTAGTGCCATTGATCATGGGGAAGTATCAGTTTGTCAGAGTTTGTCTTCTGCTGATGGGTTCTACCTCCATCAGTGTGATTGATTTTGTGTAGGAAGTTTGTGAGTTTCTTTGGGAATAGTGTTCCATTTCATCCAATTCCCTTTCATTACTGAGGGACATTTCAGAGGGTATTGGTTTGTTCTCCTTCAATCTCACTGGTGCTATATGTTCAAGTCTTTCTTGGGTAAATTGTTTAAACAGTAGACTTGATGCTTCTGGGGTTTTCTAGTGCTTACTGCCTCTTCTGAAGTTTGTGCCCATTTTACAAAAGTGCCAAGTTCATTTTCTGTAGGTTTTGAGGGAAGGCTTCCAATAAATAAGACTGAGATGGGGAGAAGGATTGTATTTTTTCACAAGAATGATATAATTGTTTCCTTTATTCATTTTTTAATCCAAACATTTCCAAGAAGTTTCAAGTCCTAGAAATTTATAGATTAGAAATATATACTGAGCTCAGTGTTTACCAGCTGAGCTACCAGCAAGCCCTCAATATTTACATACTACCTCAAATTGCAAGTGTTATATGTCAAGAACTATTTCCCTGTGGTCAAACTCCCTCTAATTGTATTAATATCACAGGGTGGAATTCAGGATTCTACAGCACATGAGTTATTCAGCCAAGGATGAAGTGATCATCTTAGCACCTCAGATGTTTATGAGGGCTTAAGCTTGACCTTGGTAGCTCATCTGGTAAAGAATCTGCCTGCAGTGCAGGAGACCCCAGCTTAATTCCTGAGTCAGGAAGATCTGCTGGAGAAGGGATAGGCTACCCACTCCAGTATTCTTGGGCTTCCTTGGTGGCTCAAACAGTAACAAATCCGCCTTTAGTGCAGGAGACCTGGGTTTGATCCCTGGGTTCGGAAGATCCCCTGGAGAAGGGAAAGGCTACCCACTCCAGTATTATGGCCTGGAGAATTCCATGGACTGTGTAATCCATGGGGTCACAAAGAGTTGGACATGACTGAGCAACTTTCACTTTCAAGCTGGACATTCCTACCACGAACCTTGACCTGAAGAGATGGGAAATGCTTCCTTACCATATCCAGAGGGACACTTTTTCTCACCACTGACATTTAGTTCCCATAAAGTGGAAAGCGTTTACATTTATGTTCTATATCTCCTCCTCCTTTATTCCATGTTCCGCTTCAGTTTGTCAGGAAGTGGAGTGTAAAGTAGCAGTGGGGAGTCACGAGGGAGGAAGATGTGGATAACTTTAGTACAGCAGCTTTTATTGACCTGTGTTAGACCCTTAGGGATTGTGTGTAATTGATTGTGTTTTCGTAGTCTTTAAATCTGAAATATTTAATCAGCACTTTTTATTTTAATCTTTCATCCCTAGTGAAAGCATTCTAAATTTTAATTATTACAGTTAAATAACTGCAGTGTTCTTGTACATTGTGTCTAAATTGGAGGTCAGTAAACTGTGGCTTGCAGACTAAATCTACGTGACAACTTTTTATTGGAACATGGCCACACTCATTTGTTAATTGTACATGGTTGTTTGAGGTACAGCAACAAACTTGAGTAGTTGTGACAGTGATTGTATGGCTTGCAAAGTCTAATATGTGTATTTTTCTGAACCTCTATGAACAAAGTTTGCTGATCCCTGGTCTAAATAATTTGTGTGTATATTCTTGAATTTGTCACCATTATTACCACTTTTATAATTCAATACAGCATAAAATTAGAGTATTGTGTATACCTAGAAGAGACACATATGTGTCTCAGATTAGAGATCTGTGTTGGTAATTTTGCAGAGATCACAATACAGAAAGAAGTAGGCTATCAGCATAAAATCAGTGACTGGGACCTGTCTACATAAAGGTAATATTGATGTGAGATGATAATAAATTAGAAATATCTCTCCTTCAATATTACCTTTATGCAATCATTTCAGGTGATGATGACTGAGCATTCAATTTTATTCCCAGATTTTGACACCTATACCTATGTGGAAACTTAATAGATACTTAGAAAATCTAAAAGTTATGTGAAAACCCATTAGAAGCATACATATTACCCATAAGGAGCTCTACAATCTTCTCAAATTTCACACCCAATAGCAATAGAGTAGGTCCATGTTTGTTTAAAAAGCACAAAAATTGTCTTCAAAAAGATTACTCTACCAATGATAACCAGTTATTATGCTGATAATTCACCACTTCCAAATAAGAAACCTATATTCAAAAATAAAATTCTCTCTCTTCCACCAAAAGACCAAATTCAATAGTTTAATAAGATTATCCAGGTCTCCCCTTCTTTTAGCAATTTTATTCTTCTTTTAATTTTTTGAGGGTTTATTTACTTTTTTAATATAAATTTATTTATTTTAATTGGAGGCTAATTACTTTATAATATTGTATTGGTTTTGCCATACATTGACATGAATCCTTCCCTGGTGGCTCAGAGGGTAAAGTGTCTGCCTGCAATGCAGGAGACCTGGGTTCAGTCCCTGGGTCATCAAGATCCCCTGGAGAAGGAAATACCAATCCACTCCAGTACTCTTGCCTGGAAAATTCCAGGGACAGAGAAGCCTGGTTTACTACAGTCCATGGGATAACAAAGAGTAGGACACGATTGAGCAAATGCTTGCTTGCTTGACATGAATCTGCCATGGGTGTACATGTGTTCCCCATCCTGAACCCTCTTCCCATCTCCCTCCCCATACCATCCCTCTGGGTCATCCCAGTGCACCAGCAGGCCCGAGCATCCTGTATCATGCATCGAACCTGGACCGGTGATTCGTTTCACATGTGATAATATACATGTTTCAATGCCTTTCTCCAAAATCATCTCACCCTCTCCCTCTCCCACAGAGTCCAAAAGACTGTTCTGTACATCTGTGTCTCTTTTGCTGTCTCGCATACAGGGTTATCATTACCATCTTTCTAAATTCCATATATATGTGTTAGTATACTGTATTGATGTTTTTATTTCTGGCTTACCTCACTTTGTATAATAGGCTCCAGTTTCATCCACCTCATTAGAACGGATTCAAATGTATTCTTTTTAATGGCTGAGTAATATTCCATTGTGTATATGTACAACAGCTTTCTTATCCATTTGTCTGCTGATGGACATCTTAGTTGCTTCCATGTCCTGGCTATTATAAACAGTGCTGCGATGAACATTGGGGTACACGTGTCTCTTTCAGTTCTGGTTTCCTTGGTGTGTATGCCCAGCAGTGCGATTGCTGGGTCATAAGGCAGTTCTGTTTCCAGTTTTTTAAGGAATCTCCACACTGTTCTCCATAGTGGCTCTACTAGTTTGCATTCCCCCCAACAGTGTAAGAGGGTTCCCTTTTCTCCACACCCTCTACAGCATTTATTGCTTGTAGACTTTTGGATCGCAGCCATTCTGACTGGCGTGAAATGGTACCTCATTGTGGTTTTGATTTGCATTTCTCTGATAATGAGTGATGTTGAGCATCTTTTCATGTGTTTGTTAGCCATCTATATGTCTTCTTCGGAGAAATGTCTTTTAGTTCTTTGGCCCATATTTAGATTGGGTCGTTTATTTTTCTTGAATTGAGCTGCAGGAGTTGCTTGTATATTTTTGAGATTAGTTGTTTGTCAGTTGCTTCATTTGCTATTATTTTCTCCCATTCAGAAGGCTATCTTTTCACCTTGCTTATAGTTTCCTTTGTTGTGCAGAAGCTTTTAATTTTAATTAGATCCCATTTGTTTATTTTTGCTTTTGTTTCCAACATTCTGGGAGGTGGGTCATAGAGGATCCTGCTGTGATTTATGTCAGAGAGTGTTTTATTCTGCTATGATTTTAAGACTCAGTGGCTGATCTCTGCTACTGATGATCAGAATCCCAAACATCAATTATTCTCTATTCTCAATACATAATGAGAAGAAGTGACCTCATGGTCTTTTTATGGCTTATAAATATCTAGCTCTAATTCTGGTTTCTTGCTGCTGCTGAGTCACTTCAGTCGTGTCCGACTCTGTGCGACCCCATAGACGGCAGCCCACCAGGCTCCACCGTCCCTGGGCTAGCCACTGAAAAACACTGCTCTAGTGACCATTGTTAGAATAATGCAGACAATCTTCTGTATGAATGAAGCTGTTATGTGTCAAGTCATACACCTAGGAGCCAGCTGCTAAGGACTTACCAACCAGGCCTATCCTATTCCAAGGTGTGAGTTCATTCAAGCTTCAGTTTTTTTTCCTTTTCTACTGTGCATGTTTCCATGGTAACCATCTTGCCCTGAGGCTTTTGCCTGAAATACAACATGTTATGCCTGACACAGTACTCAGTATTTTATAAGATGGATCTAAAAATGAGATCTATATTGTATCGTATAGTGAAAGAAAATAACTGAAATCACATAGACATGTGTGAGTCCTGCCTGTATGACTGTTGGAAAATTAAATTTCTGTGAGCCTTGCTTTCTTTACCTATAAAATAAAAATGGAAAACTCATGCTATTTTTGGAGTTAAAATGGTTAAGTCAAAGGCCATTATGTACATAAAGCATTTATCGCAATGTATAATCCATAGTGCACACTCAATATAAGATTAGCTCCCTTTATTCTCATGGAAAAGCGATCTATATTCAGTAAGAACAATCTCATTGTGTAGGCAGTTTGTGCTTTCAGAGTTCGAATAACAAACAAGGGTTTGCAGAACTTTTGAAGATGAGAAATTCTTCTAAGACTTGAAAAGTAAAAATCGTATCTAACATATATTGAACTTTAGTTAAAAGCTTCTCTCTTGAATTTAATGATATTATAAGGGGCAACTCTGAAGTAGCAAATGACACCCCTCTCCAGTATTCTTGCCTGGAAAATTCTGTGGGCAGAGGAGCCTAGTGGGCTACAGTCCATGGAGCTGCAACGAGTTGGACACAGCTGAGCGACTGCACATAAGGAGCAAAGCCTCAGGTTAATGCATACTGCTATAGCTGGCAGGGATAGTGTAGTTCTCTATTATGCTACCTGGAAAGAATTAGAATTTTTTCTGGTTCTTTAACAGAATCTACTGCAGTTCAAGTCACAAAGGATTTGATGAAAGGATATTGCATAAGTTACAACATTTCAGGAGTTAAAGAACCAGGCTTAGAGGCTGATGGTATTGGTTTAACAATGAAGAGCCTTTGATGTTGCTGTTCAGTAGCTAAGTCATGTCCAACTCTTTGAAACCCCATGGACTGTAGCATGCCAGATTCCTCTGTCTTGCACTGTATCCTAGAGTTTGCGCAAACTCATATCCACTGAGTCAATGATGCTATCTAACCATCTAACCCTCTGCCACCCTCTTCTTTTACCTTCAATCTTTCCCAGAATCAGAGTCGCCCAGTGAGTTGGCTCTTCACATGAGGTGGTCAAATTAATGGAGCCACCTCCTTACTGATGGAAGCCATCAGTCCTTCCAGTGAATATTCAAGGTTCATTTCCTTTAGGATTGACTGGTTTGATCTCCTTGCAGTCCAAGGGATTCTCAAGAGTCTTCCCCAGCACCACAACTCAAAAGCAAGCATCAATTCTTCAGCACTCAGCCTTCTTTTTGCCCAGTTCTCATATCTATACATGACTATTGAAGAAACGATAGCTTTGACTATAGGGACCTTTGTCAGCCTATTACCCCTGAAGAAGAGCCTACTAGCCCCCAAACTTAGAATTTAGAAAATTCTCTAAACATAAAATGGATCTGAATACCCTGGATGACTAAACATGGCAAATATCCAATAGAGGAGTAGTCTGTGCTTGGAAAGCATATGAAGTTAGTCTGGTTTTAAATAAATTATATTATATATACTGAGCCTGTAGACTTTGAAAATTCTTGGGTGCTTAAGACCAGACATCAGCTCAGTGACGACAGTCACAGTAAATTGTATTTTTTTCATAAATCTACTTTAGAACATGCTGGCATTTTGGAGAGAGCAGTAAGTCTTGTCTTCATATTCTACTCTGATTTTCAGAGTTTCAAACACATCAACAAATAAGAAGAGGGGCATGAGAGGGAGAGAAAGAAGTGTAACATTATCTGCTTTACACATAGGAAGCCAACTGGAGAAGGCAGTTTTAGACAGCACTGACAGCTGGCTTCCTAATGCTTTACTTCTCTCCTAAACATATTCCAACCATTGTATGACTGGATAATTTCAGGTCTTATTTTCTGGAATAGGCTGTTTGCACCAACAAGACTGAGGAGAGTGGAGAAACAGAGGGGCTCTTAGTTGCATTTAAGGTATACTCAGTTTCTTCCTCCAAATTTAACAGTTGGGATTAGAGGCTAGGGATAGGGCAGAGGGGCACAGTAGTACTGCTCTAGAACAATCTCATGAAAGCATGATTCCAAGGTAACGGTGATCACTCTCTAATGTGACACTAATTTTATTTGGTGGTAATTGCTGAGAGATGGGAGAAGGCAATGGCACCCCACTCCAGTACTCTTGCCTGGCAAATCCCACGGATGGAAGAGCCTGGTAGGCTGTAGTCCATGGGGTTGCTGAGGGTCGGACACGACTGAATGACTTCACTTTCTCTTTTCACTTTCATGCATTGGAGAAGGAAATGGCAACCCACTCCAGTGTTCTTGCCTGGAGAATCCAGGGACGGGGGAGCCTGGTGGGCTGCCGTCTATGAGGTCTCACAGAGTTGGACACGACTGAAGCGACTTAGCAGCAGCAGTAGCAGCTGAGAGATTAATTTGAACTATATTTTATAAACACTTGAATGTGAAAGAAGGGATTCCCTGGTGACTTAGATGGTAAAGAAGTTTGCTTGCAATGCAGGAGACCCATGATTTATCCCTGGGTGGGGAAGATCTCCTGGAGAAGGGAAAGGCTACCCACTCCAGTATTCTTGCTTGGAGAATTCCATGGATTGCCTGATGGGCTACAGTCCATGGGGTCGCAAAGAGTTGGACACAACTGAATGACTAACATTATGACTACTGAATGCCAAAGAAACTCTCTGAACATCATGGCTACTATAGGTTTTACTTTAATGCCATGTGCACTCAGCCAGGTAGTAATGATATTGATAAATATATGTTGTCCAGAAAGAATGGTCTCAGATTATTAATCTTCAGTGTTTCTGGAAATAAAAAGTTGAGTAAATTTAGCTTCCAAAAGGAATAATTGAGAAGAGAAGGTCACCAAATTTCAGGCCACTTTTGTCAGTAAACTCAATGGAGAGAGAAGTCATGAGTTAAACTTCAGTCCTGACTCTGCTCAGCACTTTGTGAGATCTGTTAAAGTTCCTGATAGTTGTCACACATATACAGATTTTTAAACTTGTAATAAGTATGTGTAACTTTTACATCTGTAAAAGGTAATAATTTTGAGAACATTCTCCTTATAAGAATTCCCCCTACAGTGCACACTATTTGAGAGTGATTTCTTGGTAAGCTCATTTGAGATAAAATTTGAGTCGTCGTGAGCATGAGTGTCAGATAATACTGGGGTTTATGGAGAAGAGCATGAATCTGTGCGCTAGGTGATAAGAATTTCTGTTTTGAATCCTGAGTGGGAGGAGGGTGTAGGAAAGAGAGATGAGAGAGGAGTCTGTGTATTTAGAGGGCAGGTGGCTGTAACCACCTTCTCCATACTTTATCTTTGGTAGTAAAATTTACTAAAATGTATCCTTTTTGTAAGCCTTGCAGACCTCTATATTTGAGATGAATGTAAAAGCATAAAGTGAAAGAGAAATGTATGTGAAACTATAGAAATTGGATGCAGGGGTAATTCTCAGGGCTTAGCAGAAATTTGATGAGGCTTAAGTGTTTCTGCACAGAGTTTCACAATAAGTTTACCTTGCTTTTGAAGTCTGGAAATGCCCCAGTGAACATTTATGTTGTATGTGTGTATAGGCATACCTATTGTGGTAGAGTTTTCTCTTACCCTCTGATATTGTGTACAAGAAACAAGATGGGTTTGCCTTTTGTAGAATTACTGAACTGGAGCCAGAAACTTAACAGAGTCACTGGCCATGGTCCTTGTCTCTGCATCTCTATAAGACGGACATAGATAATGACTCAGCAGGCATTTATAACCATTCATCTGCCATTACTAGAATTTGTACAGTCTTCTAATATCACTTGCTGCCACCCAGATATCAGTGATGGGCTTGTTGCATGGGGAAATTGCTCTGTGGGCCTGCAGGGCAAGGGGAATGAAATGGATTTGATATCAGAGAGTGTGCCAAGTTGGAGTTTTGTTTGTTTGGTCTGTTTTCTGATTAAAGAATAAGATTTTTGTGCCTATATTATTTAAAAGATACATGTTTCCAATATGCAAGCTTGCATGGATGGTATGGATATTGTTACACATGTAGAGGTGAACACATATGAGCAATGACTGCCTTTGTTCCTCAGCTCTGTACTCAATCTTGTTCAATCTAATCCTATTTAACCCACTATTTAACACACTGCCTGTGTTTTCAATTTTCTAATGTGTTTTTTTAAAATTCAGATTTCTTTTTTATATCATTGCCTAGTGAGCCTGTAGAATTTCCATGTTTATTGAATTAATAACAATTCTGATTTTAAACTTATCATATAATTTGTAAGTATCAAAAGCAAAGTTAAAGAGTACTTTTCAAATTATCAACTAGAGCTTCTTTCCTTCAGTTAGCTTTTGCCTTCCCTTCTCCCTCCCTCCCTTCCTCCCTGTCCTTCTTAATTTATTCTTACATCAAAACACTTAGGAAAGAGACTTTTCATGCTACTTGGCATGCAGTGTTGGATTGACACAAAATAATTATTTGTTGAAGTGAGTGACAGGGTAAAATTCATTTTAAAACAATTTTCCTGCTGGTATATGTTTTAAAATTTTTCTTCATGGATTTTCTTAACCTCCACTTTCACTTGTGACAGAATTCATACATACAAACACTTTAATGGAATATAGTTTTATTATATACATTAAACTAATGGGAATCTATATTTCCATACTTTTCCCACAAAAAGAACAGTGATTATGCTCTAAGTAGTACTGATTATTCTCTCCTTAGTCCAGGAAGGAGGGATGGGAGTTGAGACTCTGCTATCTCCTAGCCAGTCTCATGAAATTTTTTTCTCTAAAGCCACCAAGATAAGTGTTATTCTCCTGTTTAAAGATAGAGAGATTGAGGAGGGAGGTGGGAGGGGGGTTCATGTTTGGGAACGCATGTAAGAATTAAAGATTTTAAAATTAAAAAAAAAAAGTGTTAATAAATATTTCACATTCAAAATGTTAAAAAAAACACAACAAAAAAAAATAAAGATAGAGAGATTAGCCAGCTTTATATAGTCCTCAATCAAAGCAATAATGATATTATTCCTAATTTAAGAAACTGTATTGTATTATAAAGAATGAAGGAGGGAAGGTCTATATTTTATGCTGTGGCACACACCTTTTTAAGTGCTTTTGAGTCCTTGCTATGGAACCTAATTCATCATAAAGTGAGAATTTATGTCCTCTGTATATATCTCCTGCATGTAGATATACATTACATGTGTAAAAAATGAGTATAAATTTGTGATAGTGTAGATCTTTTGGCGTGCATGCTCAGTCACTTCAGTTGTGTCCAACTCTCTGTGACCCCGTGGACCATGGCCTGCCAGGCTCCTCTGTCCATGGGATTCTCCAGGCAAGAATAGTGGAGTGGGTTGCCATTTCCTTTTCCAGTGATAAAGTATAAAGTGAGTGAAGTGAATGAAGCCGCTCAGTCCTACCTGACTCTTTGCGACCCCATGGACTGTAGCCTACCAGCCTCCTCTGTCCATGGGATTTTCCAGGCAAGAGTACTGGAGTGGGTTGCCATTTCCTTCTCCAGATATGTTAGAAATGTATGCATATTAATATTATACACATATGATCAATAATTTCATTGCACAAATAGCATAGGAAGAAAATTTCAACAATTCTTCAAGCACATTTAGAAAAACTGAAAATTTGAATGAGCAAGATTTACTTTCAGCTTCTTCCCTGGCCTCACCCTCCATCAGGTATGTGTTGCTAGGGCAATCTCATGATGTATGGGGGCCACTTTTTATACAACCCAAGGACTCTAGAGACTTTCTTGACTTTTGGAGATTTAGGGAGACACAATTTCCCACCCTTTGCAAATTTACTGACTTCCTATAACTTCTGTCCCCCAAACAGTTTGGTTCCATTCTTTATCTCTTTTCAGCTTACCCAGGAACTCACACAACAATAGCACTGCGATCTCTCTTGCCACTTTACTGAATGTCAGTGGCTAATAAGGGAGGGATCTGTTCACAGCCCCACACTGCTCTTCCTCCTCATCCCCAGGCCCTCCATCTATTCCTGCTGTCTTTGAGCTCTAGCTCAGACATGTTGCTGCATATTCTCCTGGGAAATGTAGTCATTTTTATGTTCTTAATGTTTTCAGTGGCAAGCAATCCCTTTTATTGCCTGAAAAAAATTGATATCATAATAATTTCTCGCTCAGAGGAGAGACAAAAAGTCATTAAGGACATTTGTTTGTTGTAACTGAGTCTCCTTTGACTCACAGTATGACCTTGACACTTTCCTAATTTTCTGGATAGTTTGTAGGGAATCTTCTCATCTCTGTAGGTGTCTTTGCCTGGTTCATGTTGGCAGTGTTTTCAGGATTATTGGGATTTAGCAGCTAGCTGCAGATATGAGGCGAAAGTATCAGGTCTATGTTGGTTCTCTGATCACAATCTTTTAATAGACAATTTTAGAAAAGTTTTAAGATCACAGTAAAAGTGAGTAGAAGGTACAGAGCTTTCCCATATCCCTCTCCCCCTACCACCATGCATAGCCTCCTCCATTATCAATGTCCCCTACGAGAGTGGTACATTAGGGAATTCTGTGAACCCACTCTGACAAAGTAACACCCAAAGGCCATCATTTACATTATCATTCACTCTGGGTGTTGTACATCTACACATTTGGAAAAATGAATAGCATATATCTGATATCAGTATCATGCAGAGTAGTTTCACTGCTCTGTATATCCTCTTTGCCCCATTCATTCATTCTTCCCTCCTCACCAACCCTTTGCAACCACTGGTCATTTTTACTGGCTCCATATCCAGTACTTTGGCCATCTGATGCGAAGAGCTGACTCATTTGAAAAGAACCTGATTGAGGGAAAGATTGAGGGCAGGAGGAGAAGGGGATGACAGAGGAGGAGATGGTTGGATGGCATCACCAACTCAATGGACATGAGTTTGAGAAATCTCTGGGAGTTGGTGATGGACAGGGATGCCTGGCGTGCTGCAGTCCATAGGATTGCAAAGAGTCGGACACAACCGAGCAACTGAACTGAACTGATTGTTACATTTTCACAATGTCATCAAGTTGGCCTCATAGTATGTAGAATTTTCAGAGTGTATACTTTCACATAATAATTAACATTTTAGTTTCTCTATTTTTTTTTATCCTGATCATATTTCTTCATTAGGAGTTATCGTGAAACAGTTAATACTGAGTAAAGAAGATTAATGATACCATAGTTTTAAGGTGTTTTTGTATAACACCACAACTTATTTGAAAAGACCCTGATTCTGGAAAAGATTGAAGGCAGGAGGAGAAGGGAATGACAGAGGATGAGCTGGTTGGATAGCATCACCGATTCAATGGACATGAGTTTGAGTAAACTTTGAGATCTGGTCATGGACAGGGAGGCCTGGAAGTCATGGGGTCACAAAGAGCTGGACATGACTGAACAACTGAACTGAACAATTATTAATTACCCATTTAATCAAGATAAACGATTTGTCTTTAAATGTCTTTAATTGAGCCAAGTGTTAGCTGTTGAGGCTTTGACTTAAACTCAGGTTCTCCTATATTTTATGTGGCATTAGTCAGGTAAATTCTCTGAGCATTATTTCCATGTACAGATTAGAATAATAACTCATAATGTGCACAGATATTATAATTAATAAATGAAAAATATACATAAACGTCCAAACATCCCCTACTGTGTTATGCAGACTAGTTGTTAAATTGCTGCATGAATAGGTAAAATAAACATAAATAAATAAATTAATTAACTGAGTAAATATATAAACTGTTATTAAATCAAAATAGGCTGTTCCACTTTTTAATTAAAAAATGTAAATAGTATATTTACAGTGTTGGGATCATGACCACAACACTGAATTTGGTACCATTTTTAAGAGGAATGCTTGAGATATGCTCAAATTTACAGAAAAGTTGTGAGTACTGTACAAGAACATTTCCTTCCTGAACCATTTGAAAGTAACTGATTTTCTGATGCTCTACCATCTCAGAGTACTCACTGGGAAAATTTATATTGATTCAGCACTGCCATCCAACCCATAAATCCTATTCAAATTTCATCAGTGATTTCAATAAAGTCACTTTCATGACAAAAGATCCAGTTTAGAATCACATATTGCATTTAGTTGTAAAGTTTCTTTACTATCCTTCAGTCTAGAGTAGTTTCTTACCATTTATCTGGCTTTGGTGACTTTGACCCTTTTGAAGATTACAGACCAGTTTATTTATTCTTTCCAGAATGTCCTTCAATTTTTGTCCTTGTCATATTTCCTTAGAACTGGATTCAGGTTATGTACCTTTGGGAAGAATATCACAAGGAGTACTGCTCTGCTATTATTATTTCAGTCTAACAAATGGCATATAATTTTGATTGGCCCTATTAAAATAATACTACTTGATTATTGATTAAGGAACTATTTGCCTGGTTTCTCTATTGAAAAGGGTCTCTTTCCTCCTTCAAAAACAATATGAATTCTGTGGCGAAGTACTTCAAAACTATTTAAATATCTTTTCACACTTTCAGTTCAGTTCATTTCAGTCACTCAGTCATGTCAGACTCTTTTCGACCCCATGAATCACAGCACACCAGGCCTCCCTGTCCATCATCAACTCCTGGAGTTTACTCAAACTAATGTCCATTGAGTTGGTGATGCCATCCAGTCATCTTATCCTCTGTCTTCCCCTTCTCCTCCTGCCCCCAATCCCTCCCAGCATCAGGGTCTTTTCCAATGAGTCAGCTCTTCGCATGAGGTGGCCAAAGTATTGGAGTTTCAGATTTAGCATCAGTCCTTCTAATGAACATCTCCTTTAGGATCGACTGGTTGGATCTCCTTGCAGTCTAATGGACTCTCAAGAGTCTTCTCAAACACAACAGTTCAAAAGCATCAATTCTTTGGCGCTCAGCTTTCTTCATAGTCCAACTTTAACATCTGTGCATGGCTACTGGAAAAACCATAGCCTTGACTAGATGGACCTTGTTGGCAAAGTAATGTCTCACCTTTTGAATATGCTATGTAGGTTGGTCATAACTTTCCTTCCAAGGAGTAAGCATCTTTTAATTTCATGGCTGCAGTCACCATCTGCAGTGATTTTGGAGCCCAAAAAAATAAAGACTGACACTGTTTCCACTGTTTCCCCATCTATTTGCCATGAAGTGATGGGACCAGATACCATGATCTTCGTTTTCTGAATGTTGAGCTTTAAGCCAACTTTTTCACTCTTCACTTTCACTTTCATCAAGAGGCTTTTTAGTTCCTCTTCACTTTCTGCCATAAAGGTGGTGTCATCTGCATATCTGATATTATTGATATTTCTCCCAGCAATCTTGATTCCAGATTGTGCTTCTTCCAGCCCAGCGTTTCTCTTGATGTAGTCTGCATATAAGTTAAATAAGCAGGGTGACAATATACAGCCTTGATTTACTCCTTTCCCTATTTGGAACCAGTCTGTTGTTCCATTTCCAGTTCTAAATGTTGTTCCTGACCTGCATATAGGTTTCTCAAGAGGCAAGTCAGGTGGTCTGGTATTCCCAGCTCTTTCAGAATTTTCATCAGTTTGTTGTGATCCACGCAGTCAAATGCTTTGGCATAGTCAATAAAGCAGAAATAGATGTTTTTCTGGAACTCTCTTGCTTTTTTGATGATCCAGTGGATGTTGGCAATTTGATCTCTGGTTCCACTGCCTTTTCTAAAACTAGCTTGAACATCTGGAAGTTCACAGTTCACATATTGCTGAAGCGTGGCTTGGAGAATTTTGAGCATTACTTTACTAGCATGTGAGATGAGTGCAGTTGTGCGGTAGTTTGAACATTATTTGGCATTGCCTTTTTTTGGGATTGGAATGAAAACTGAGCTTTTCCAGTCCTGTGGCCACTGCTGAGTTTTCCAAATTTGCTGGCATATTGAGTGCAGCACTTTCACAGCATCATCTTTCAGGATTTGAGATAGCTCAACTGGAATGCCATCACCTCCATTAGCTTTGTTCATAGTGATGCTTTCTAAGGCCCACTTGACTTCACATTCCAGGATGCCTGGCTCTAGGTGAGTGATCACACCTTCATCATGATTATCTGGGTTGTGACGCTCTTTTTTGTACAGTTGTTCTGTGTATTCTTGCCACCTCTTTTTAATATCTTCTGCTTCTATTAGGTCCATACCACTTCTGTCCTTTATTGAGCCCATCTTTGCATGAGATGTTCCCTTGGTATCTCTAATTTTCTTAAAGAGATCTCTAGTCTTTCCCATTCTGTTATTTTCCTCTATTTCTTTGCATTGATCGCTGAGAAAGGCTTTCTTATCTCTCCTTGCTATTCTTTGGGACTTTGCACTCAGATGCTTATATGTTTCCTTTTCTCCTTTGCTTTTCACTTCTTTTCTTTCACAGCTATTTGTAAGACCTCCCCAGACAGCCATTTTGCTTTTTTGCATTTGTTTTCCATAGGGATGGTCTTGATCCCTGTTTCCTGTACAATATCATGAACCTCCGTCCATAGTTCATCACGTACTCTGTCTATCAGATATAGTCCCTTAAATCTATTTCTCATTTCCACTGTGTAATCATAAGGGATTTGATTTAGGTCATACCTGAATGGTCTAATGGTTTTTCCTTCTTTCTTCAATTTAAGTCTGAATTTGGCAATAAGGAGTACATGATCTGAGCCATAGTCAGCTCCTTGTCTTGTTTTTGCTGATGGTATAGAACTTCTCCATCTTTGGCTGCAAAGAATATAATCAGTCTGATTTTGGTGTTGACCATCTGGTGATGTCCATGTGTAGAATCTTCTCTTGTGTTGTTGGAAGAGGGTGTTTGCTATAGCCAGTGTGTTATGTTGGCAGAACTCTAGTAGTCTTTGCCCTGCTTCATTCTGTACTCCAAGGCCAAATTTGCCTGTTACTCCAGGTGTTTCTTGACTTCCTACTTTTGCATTCCAGTCCCCTATAATGAAAAGAACATGTTTTTGGGGTGTTAATTCTAAAAGGTCTTGTAGGTCTTCATAGAACCGTTCAAGTTCATCTTCTTCAACATTACTGGTTGGGGCATAGACTTGGATTACTGTGATATTGGATGGTTTGCCTTGGAAACGAACAGAGGTCATTCTGTTGTTTTTGAGATTGCATTCAAGTCCTGCATATTGGGCTCTTTTGTTGACCATGATGGCTACTCCATTTCTTCTAAGGGATTTCACACTTTAAGTTTATATATTTTTGTTTATATTTCTATAGATATGACATCTGATTAAGTGATTTATAATCCTGTGCTTAATTTTTTAAATGATAGTCATGAACTCACTTCTGTGTTCTTTTGGCATGACTGTCTTTCTCTAAGCACTTGTTTGCTTTCTGGCACAGCAGTGGATTCTAAGTCTATTTCATACTTTCTCTGGTCTAGCAGTGGTATTAGCTGTATATCCAAGGAACCCTAATTCCTTTTAGAGAATATATTCAAAATCCACAAAAATCTAGCCTATCAATATGCTAGATATGGTCTCTGCCTTCAGGGTGTTCCTACTTTCAGGTTCTTAGAGCTCTGTGTAGACGTATGTGTGTGTAGGTGTGTGTGTAAGTGTGTGTAGGTGTGGGTATGCATACATGCATTTTGTGAGCACTTCCTTTCTTGAGCTACAGTTTGCTTGGGGCAGGTTATATGTCCTTTTAGATGTATTCTATGTCTCTCTTTAAAGATTGTATGGCATGATTTCATGTTGACATTTCTAATTTTAATTCGATACCTTAAGTTTCGTTTCTGTGTTTTTCTCTTTCCGTTTCTTCTCTGAGACTGAGAATCCTGGCCCCTAGTCCCTTAAAATATTTAGTCAATCACTTCCTGTGTATATAGCCAGTCTCCCATCTTCACGGCCACTTCTCCTCCGAACCAGACTTGAAGCAGGCTTTGGCTAGTCTCACCTGGCTTTGGCTCTCACAGCCTTGGGCTGCTACTGCCTTATGAAAATACTCTCTCTCCTCTTCTCAGGCTCTGAAATCTCATACCAGACTGCCTGCTCATATGAATGCCTTGCTTGTTCCTTATGGGCTCTGAATTCTCTATCTGGCTGCCCCCAAACATAGAATCCTTCCTTACCCTTCTCAGATCCCCCCTAGCTGGTCTGGAATGCATGCCATCCTTATTCTGCTTGGGCTCTGATTCCGCACAGAGGATTGTTCCCTTTGCAGATACCTCTGTGGCTTTACCTTCTGCACTTGGACTTCAATACTGTGTACAAGGCTGCTCTCAAGTACAGACTCTGTCTTCATCTTGCTTAAGATCTGACTTCCTTCCTGGAATGCCCCAGTGCATAGATTCTCTCTTCTAGCTCTGACTTGCCATGTCACACTGCCCAGCTCCTCCCTAACTTAGGTAGATGTCTTTGTCATCCTTCTCAAAATTCCAGCATCTTGTACTGGGCCCCCATGGCACCCCCAGCCCTCGTGTAGATATACTGTGCTCTGCTTCACTTGGCAGTTGGACAAGTGATTAATTCAAGAAAGGAAAGAAAGTGGAAGAGGAAGAAGAGGAAGAGTCCTCGTACACTTTTAAAACATCTCTTTCCTTTACTAGGTTAATATACAGCAGAAAATATACATGGAAAATACCAAACAATTTCACAGAAATGTAAGCTCAAAGATACCAAAAATATATATCTCTATATTTTCAGGATCTGGCATATGGCCTGTTATGTGGCAAATACTTACATCTGATGAGTGAAAACTTTAAGAAGGGGATGAGTTTACTATTTGTTTTAAAATCCACTTCTAAATTTTGTATGAGTTTAAAGAACTTTCCCCCTCTTCTTTATTCTTCTAGAAATATACGCATATCCAACTCTTTGCGACCCCACGGACTGTGTAGCCTTCCAGGCTCCTTGGTCCATAGGGATTCTCCAGGCAAGAATACTGGAGGGGGTTGCCATGCCTTTCTCCAAGGGATCTTCCCAACCCAGGGACTGAACCCAGGACTCCCACACTGCAGGAGGATTCTTTACCATCTGAGCCACCGGGGAAGCCATATGCTAATTAAATTGTGTAATTTAAGTGCTAAAGGACTTTGAATCGATTTCTTCTTGTTTTTGCCTCAGCAGTCTCTCTGTTGGATCATTGCTACAGTTTTACAGATGGACTGTAGTATCAATCTTCCCTTTGCTCCAGGTCTGCATGTCCATTCACTCCCTTTCATCCCTCTGCCACTACCCTACTCTAAGCCACTGTTGTCTCTCATCTGAGGAATAACTTCCTAAAGGGGAATGGGTCATATTGAGTCTCTGCTGACCCTTTTGTTTTCACTATTTCCTCTTCCAGTCTTGTCTACAGGTAGCAGTGTGAGACTTATTACCTCATCAGTCTTATTTCATGCCTCGTGTTCATGGACATCCACCTCAGACAGGTGACCTCTGAATAATTGCTTAAACACGTTAAACTACTTCCATCTGATGCCTTTTCACGGGCTGTCCTCTTGGGATTTGGGTTATGTCCTCAAAGTTTGCCTTTTCTTCCAACTTTACCTCCTTGTTTTCATATTGGAGGTTACTCTGTCTGTGTGAAGTTGTCATGTTTATTTCCTTCACTTTTAATAGTCTGCAATTATTTTGGTTTTTATATCTTTGTTACCACCTCTCAGTCTTATAGGCAAAAGACTCCATCATGGTAAGACCCATGCTGGTCTTATTTTCCGTTCTCTTCTAAGTAGACAGGTTAAATGTTCAGTAAACATCTGCTGAATATATGAATAATAACACCGTCACATTTACCCAAATCAAATGAGGTTGGGTGAGACAGTTTTAAAACTACTTGTGCACTATAGGAATAAATGTTTTGCACGTTTTTGTCAGCCTTTCCAAATAAATCCTTAATGCAAAATTTAAAACATGTCATTTCCAAAAAAAAAAAAAGAGTCACTGTACCTCATTTATTTTGACATTTATTTGGGAAATTATGGATTTTAATTTATGAAACAACTATGCTAATCAAATGTTTCCATTTACCTTCCAATATGTCTGCATATACAAAATGCTCGACTGTTTTAGCTTAGTTCAGGGTTTCTCAAGTTTTCCATTAACTTACATATACATAGAAGCCAAACCTAGCACTCAAGTAAGCCTGTAAAATGTCAATGTGTCAGTTCTCACTGTCTGCCAACTGAGTAGGTGCAAAAGATTTTGAATAATTAGCTCATATATGCTTGGGAGAAATGTAAAAAGGAAGCATGCGGAGTTTATATTACCATGCCCAATTATTGTCTGTCTGCCTTTGGAGTGCTTATGGTCCATAGCAATTGATGAGGTCCCAAAGAACATAAATAAAAAATTTATTATAAAGCAGGTATTTGCAAACTATGCCCTGCGGCTCATTTCTATGCAGCTCTCAAGGTAAGAATTGTTTCCACATTTCTAAAGTCCTGTTTTAAAAAATATGAGACAGGATGTATATTATCTTCAAGTTTCAAACTATTTACTCTATGTACTTTACAGAAAAAAGAAAGCTAACTTATGTTCTATAGCATAACTGAGGCAAAATAAGGGGAAAATGGAACAGATGAATCTAATTGCAGATAAGAAAACAAATTTGGGAATGGACTGTTCACAGGTGAATGCTTAATTTTTCGATTCCTTTAGATTGTGAATTTATGGTTATTTTTTCCAAGTTTCCCCTTTGGTTATGATAGTTAGAGGCAACAGTGTCTCAGAAGTTGTTTGTGATGCTTCAGAGATTTAGCTTGAATATTAAAAATGTGTTCCAATTTCTCAGGATAGAAACTTAGGAATATCACTTAGTATATAGGTAATATAGATATCATTATGTTAGGCATAATTTTTTCTAGTATAACACTTATTACCATGTGATAAACTTATAACTCTATTAAACTATAAAGTTTAGTGAGGTGTATGTTACATGAAATAAATGAAACATTTTAAGGTGTATAGTTTGCTAGCTTGATACATAAATGTATACACAATGAAACCATCACCATAGTCAAGACAATAAACATATTCTTTTCCTCCAACCATGATAAGTGAAAAATGACTACTCTAAACCCTAGAGAAACCTAAAAATATTAAAAGAAAAAGCTTGGCTAATAAGTCAAAAGCAAATGTTAAACAAAATGCTAAATAACACTCAGGTAATTAAAAAACAGCAGAAAAGAGGGGAAAAGGAACAAAGAGCAAATATAAAATACAGAAAATCAGTAGCAAGATGGTAGATTTAAATCAGCCATATTAAGTGATCTTGTAAATGATACAAACTCTCTAATTAAAAGGCAGCAAAGCATGAACTGATAAATGTCTAGACCAACAGAAATTTGTTTAAATATAAAAACACAGATGAGTTAAAAGGATGAAAGAAAAACCATGTAAACACTTATCTTAAGAAAGCTGGAGCTGCTATATAAATATAAGAAAAATTAGATTTCATGGCAAGGGATATTCCTAGAGATAGAGATACTTAATAATGATAAAGCGTGATTTTATCATTACATAAAAATCCTAGATAAATGGATACTTAGTAATAGTTTTATTTGAAAATACATGAAGAAGAAAAAGGAGAACTAGAATACTGAACAATCATTGCAGCCTCAGCATTCCTGTCTTAGAAATTGATAGAAATAATGCAAAAATTAAGGGTAAAAGAATATTTGAACAACATTGTCAGTTAACAGGGCTTCCCTGGTGGCTCAGAGGTTAAATCATCTGCCTGCAATGTGGGAGACCTGGGTTCGATCCCTGGGTTGGGAAGATCCCCTGGAGAGATTTGATTGACAAATGCTTAGCATTCTGTTGAAGAGCAGCAGGAAATATATTATTTTCAAGCACACACTGGAACATTAAGCAGGATAGACCATATTCTGGAAAACAAAATAAGACCTGATATAGTTAAATGAAATAAATAATTTTATTTCTGTATGCTGGTAATGAACAATCTAGAAGTGAAATTAAAACAATTCTATTTATAATAGGGTACACTGAAAACTAGACATTTCTTGATTACATAGATTTATATCTTTGACCAAATCCATTTAATTTATATAAATAAAATACAATCAATTAGTATATTTAAAACTGATGCATCTTACTTCTGTAAGTTATATTGCAATGAAGTCTGTTTAAAGTAACACAGGGACACTTTGTAACAACTTACTGCTTTTTATAAATATTATATGAATTTTCATCACTAACCCTCTGACATAAGACATTCTAAGGTTTTTGAAAGTTTGATTCTCTGAGGATGGGGGAGTAATAGATGAAGCTGAATTCTTAAAGCCATGTGAATTTATAATGATTATACTATTAAAATATATATTTTTAAAATGTATAATATCATGCTTGTGTTTAGCAGAGAGAATGCAGTATGAAATCACAAACAGTGACAGACTGATGCAGCTTCCAGTGGCGCTGGTGTGTGTGAGATTAGCCTGTGGAACATGGTCAAGAGCTGGATTACTCTATATACTGTAAACCCAGGTGCTTTGTCCTTCTAACTGTACTTGGCAAAACCTATGTCAGGACTTGTCTGCTCTTAGTTGATGATTTTCGGTTTCCTTTCTACTCTATACTGCTCCATACCTACTTCTCTCTTCAAGGTGCAGGCTAAGATTTACTTGTAAGCTCTAGACCTTCACAAGTGAGCTGAGCCAGGTATCCTTAAGCACCATTTTGGTGCTTATATCTGTCATTCATACATCTTTTCATTCAATATCTTTGAAACTTTCTGAGAATACTGTTGTTTCAAGAACTCTGGTTTATAATAAGGATTTTTTAAAAAATTGATGCATGTAAATAGATCATAATTTTGTAGGAAGGCCAACAGAGACTAATAACTTCCATGTAATCTGCTCTCATAAACTTTAGAAGTTCTCCTGATGTCAAACTCTTGCTCACATTATTTTGGTGTCTTGTTATTCTCTTGAGAATGTTTCTGAACAAGTCTTTGGCCTGGATTCTATTTCTTTCTGACTCTTGGTCTTTCTCTGACTTTTATTCCAGATTGATTTCTCCATCTGATTATTGTTATATTCTGATATTAAGCGCTTCCTTGGGAGCCCTGCATGAATTTGGCTGACTGTCCCTGGGTGTATTTTGATCAACCTCAGATTTAACTCATTTCTTCTAGTTTCGGTTTAAAATGAATTATAATTGACTATTCCCTGTGGAGTTAAAACTGAAGGCAGTTGTCACTTTCTTATTTTTTTCAAAACATTCTTTTTAGGCTTGTCAGTA
This sequence comes from Capra hircus, assembly GCF_001704415.2. Classification (NCBI taxonomy): domain Eukaryota; kingdom Metazoa; phylum Chordata; class Mammalia; order Artiodactyla; family Bovidae; genus Capra; species Capra hircus. The sequence continues at coordinate 77,693,179 of NC_030814.1, forward strand.
CATGGAATATTATAATAATCTATGAAGAAGACTGATTTTAATTCTAGGGGTTTCTCTCTCAGGAAACTTTTTATACACTCTGTATTTCATGAAAATGTAATACTTTCTCTCCTAAAAACTGCTCAGCCTGACTGCTGAACACAGTTTAAAAGCCATCTGGAGGGTTTTGGACTGAGAGTGGGTGATTGGTTGTTAAGACTTTATTGATTTTACAACTAAAAGAATGATTGGATCTTTTTTTTTCCCTACTCCTAAGGAATCCTATATTTTGTTTTTCTGGACACAAATTGTACCAGAGAAAAGCAATAAAATGAGAGTGTCTAACGTAGTTACTACCAGGATCTTTAAGAAGTCTTTGGAGAATTATGCTCCATGGAGGCATCAGAATACAGTGTTTAGACTGGCTGTCTAGACAGTAGGAAATGAAAATCTGACAGTCCCAGGAACGTAATAGACTGTTTATGTATATAGAGTTATGGTGTAGCCATGTGCTGCTTAATGTCCACATAGAACGCTAAAATAAAGTTAGCTTGTACCACTTTTGCCATGCTTACTCACACTCCTGAAATCAGGACCCATAGTTTCTGACCTTATCTTATGCTCAGAATATTGTTGTGTGCCCATACTTCCATATACCACTGAGTAACTTTGTTCAGAAAAGTCTGACTCTCATAAGGTTAAGTAATCAAATATGCTTAAACATTTTACAGTCATGGAAATCATTTTTTTCCTCTCTTCTTTACACAAATGGAACTGAGATTAATGACCTGAATATATGTGGTGTATTTTAGATTTGAGGTATAGCAAATAATGACTTTGTATGTTTTTATTGTGTAGAGCAACTCACACTAGAAGTCAGTGAGTGACTCAGCTATGCAATGTTGTAGAGCTATGTGAATATCCAAGAGAAGTTCTTACTGGATGCCAAGAGAGTTCTTGTAAAACCACATTTGTATCTTTTACTTTTCTTCTGAATTTCTGTTTCTCTGGAAGGGTTACTTTTGTTTTTTAAATCCAGAGGGATTTGACCTATGTCTATTCTGAGCAGTAAATGTTGAAAAATGAATTTCTATCAGTAAATAGTCATCCTGTTGGCTGATAGTTTCTGAAGCTATAAATATTTTTAATAGTGTGACAGCTATATTTTTTAAATAATAAAATTTTAACTTTATTTGCCAATCAAAGTATTGGATTTTCTTTAATTTTGTTATTAAGCCAAATAATCTATGAGTCACTTGCTCCTGGAGTGTGTTTTCTAAATCACTTTGTAAAATATTTAAGATTATGAAATTAATCATTCAGAAAGAGTTTTCAGGTTATTGACCACAACAAATAAAACAGAAATTTTAAATAAGTAGAACTTTTCAGAACATGAAATCATTTGAACCATCTCACTAAATGAATTTTTTGTCCATTTGATATTTTAGCTATAGGAATCACAGATTGCTGATTAAATCTTTGGATTGCCATATAGTTAACTGGGTTTTCTTTAGATAACTTAAAAATAGAAATCATATAGGCAGGAGTCTTCCATTTAACTTAAAATGATTATAGTAGACTGTAGTTAATGGAATGATCCAGCCCGGAATACTAGAGTGGGTTGCTGTTTCCTTCTTCAGGGAATGTTCCCAACCCAGGGATTGAACTCAGGTCTCCCATAACGATGGCAGATTCTTTACCAGTTGAGCCATGAGGGAAGACCAAGAATACTGGAGTGGGTAGACTATCCCTTCTCCAGGGGCTCTCCCCAAGCCAGGAATTGGTATCTCTCATTTTCTTGAAGAGATCTCTAGTCTTTCCCATTCTGTTGTTTTCCTCTATTTCTTTGCATTGATCGCTGAGGAAGGCTTTCTTATCTCTCCTTGCTATTCTTTGGAACTCTGCATTCAGATGCTTATATGTTTCCTTTTCTCCTTTGCTTTTCACTTCTCTTCTTTTCATAGCTATTTGTAAGGCCTCCCCAGACAGCCATTTTGCTTTTTTGCATTTGTTTTCCATAGGGATGGTCTTGATCCCTGTTTCCTGTACAATGTCAGGAACCTTCATCCATAGTTCATCAGGCACTCTATTTATCGGATCTAGTCCTTTAAATCTATTTCTCACTTCCACTGTATAATCATAAGGGATTTGATTTAGGTCATACCTGAATGGTCTAATGGTTTTTCCTACTTTCTCAATTCAAGTCTGAATTTGGCAGTAGGGAGTTCATGATCTGAGCCACAGTCAGCTCCCAGTCTTGTTTTTGCTGATTGTATAGAGCTTCTCCATCTTTGGCTGCAAAGAATATAATGAATCTGATTTTGGTGTTGGCCATCTGGTGATGTCCATGTGTAGAGTCTTCTCTTATGTTGTTGGAGAGGGTGTTTGCTATGACCAGTGTGTTCTCTTGGCAAAACTCTATTAGTTTTTGCCCTGCTTTATTCTGTATTCCAAGGCCAAATTTGCCTTTTACCCCAGGTGTTTCTTGACTTCCTACTTTTGCATTCCATTCCCCTATAATGAAAAGGACATCATTTTGGGGTGTTAGTTCTAAAAGGCCTTGTATGTCTTCATTCAGCTTCAGCTTCTTCACTGTTAATGGCTTGGGCATAGACTTGGATTACTGTGATATTGAATGGTTTGCCTTGGAAACGAACAGAGATTGTTCTGTCGTTTTTGCGATTCTATCCAAGTACTGCATTTTGGACTCTATTGTTGACCATGATGGCTATTCCATTTCTTCTAAGGGGTTCCTGCCCACAGTAGTAGATATAATGGCCATCTGAGTTAAATTCACGCGTTCCAGTCCATTTTAGTTTGCTGATTCCTAGAATGTCGACGTTTACTCTCGCCATCTCTTGTTTGACCACTTCCAATATGCCTTGATTCATGGACCTGACATTCCAGGTTCCTATGCAATATTGCTCTTTATAGCATTGGACCTTGCTTCTATCACCAGTCACATCCACAACTGGGTATTGTTTTTGCTTTGGCTCCATCCCTTCATTCTTTCTGGAGTTACTTCTCCACTGATCTCCAGTAGCATATTAGGCACCTACCAACCTGGGGAGTACCTCTTTCAGTATCCTATCATTTTGCCTTTTCATACTGTTCATGGAGTTCTCAAGGCAAGAATACTGAAGTGGTTTGACATTCCCTTCTCCAGTGGACCACATTCTGTCAGACCTCTCCACCATGACCCGCCCATCTTAGGTGAAGAGATACGCCACGTCCAAGGTAAGAGAAACCCAAATAAGATGGTAGATGTTGTGAGAGGGCATCAGAAGGCAGACACACTGAAATCATAATCACAGAAAACTATTCAATCTAATCACACGGACCACAGCCTTGTCTAAGTCAATGAACTACAGTCCATGGAGTCTCAAAGAGAGTCAGACACAACTCAGTGACTTTCACTTTCACCCACTCTTCACTATTAAATAAAAATGCTGTGATAATTCTTGTAGGTTTAAAGCTTATTTTGGGTGACCATACATTCTTGGAAAAGTTTATAAAATTATATATATGTATGTGTATGTAAGAATATATGTACATATATATATTTGCAGATGAAAATAAAATGTTGTGATTCTCATTTTTTTTTCTTTTTTTGATGTATTTTGACTCTCATTCATTTGAGAAATTGGGCACACTCCAATTGATAACAGTGTCACCCTCCTGCCAGTGACTCTTGGAGGGCTGTAAAAGAAAAATGCCTGGAATTGTCCATCAGAATCTGTGGTATGTGATTGAAAAATCTCCTGAAATAATTAAGATTTGCTTTCTTGTGTCTCTAATTGTACTACATTCATTTCAATATTTAATAGCTCGCCATCCATCAACAAAGGGGTTGTCTTTGAACAGGTGCTGTTACTATTTATGTATATCTTTTAAGCACCATGGGTGATTTAGTAAGCACTAACTTAAAGATATTTAAAACCAAATAGAACACTTTCTAATACCATACACAAAAATAAACTTGACATGGATTAAAATGTAAGACCTGAAACTGTAAAACTTCTAGAGGAAAACAGGCAGAATGCTCTCTGACGTAAATCACAGCAAGATCCTCCATGACCCACCTTCCATAGTAATGGAAATGAAATAAAAATAAACAAATGGGACATAATTAAACTTAAAAGCTTTGCATAATGAAGGAAGCTATAAGCAAGGTGAAAAGACAGCCTTCGGAATGGGAGAAAATAATAGCAAATGAAGCAACTGACAAAGAATTAATCTCAAAAATATACAGGCAGCTCATGCAGCTCAATACCAGAAAAACAAATGACCCAATCAAAAAATGGGCCAAAGAACTAAACAGACATTTCTCCAAAGAAGACATACAGATGGCTATCAAGTGCATGAAAAGATGTCTACATAATTCATTATCAGAGAAATGCAAATCAAAACCACAATGAGGTACCATCTCAAGCTGGTCAGAATGGCTGCCATCAAAAAGTCTACAAACAATAAATGCTGGAGAGGGTGTGGAGGAAAGGGAACCCTCTAATGCTATTGGTGGGAATGCAAACTAGTACAGCCACTATGGAGAACAGTGTGAAGATTCCTTAAAAAATTAGAAATAGAACTGCTATACGACCCAGCAATCCCACTTCTGGGCATACACACCAAGGAAACCAGAATTGAAAGAGACACTTGTACCCCAGTATTCATCACAGCACTATTTACAATAACTAGGACATGGAAGCAGGCAAATGGATAAGAAAGCTGTGGTACATATACACAGTGGAATATTGCTCAGCTATTCAAAAGAGTGCATTTGAATCAGTTCTAGTGAGGTGGATGAAACTGGAGCCTATTATACAGAGTGAAGTAAGTCAGAAGTAAAAAATCAATATAGTATACTAATGTATATATATGGAATTTAGAAAGATGGTAATGGCAATTCTATATGTGAGACAACAAAAGAGGCAGCTATATAAAGAACAGACTTTTGAGTTCTGTGGGAGAAGGCAAGAGTGGGATGACTTGAGAGAACAGCATTGAAACATGTACATTACCATATGTGAAATAGATGACCAGTCTAAGTTTGATGCATGAAACAGGGCACTCAAAGCTGATGCACTGGGACAACCCAGAGGGATGGGATGGGGAGGGAGGTGGGAGGGGGTTCGGGATGGGGGACACATGTACACCTGTGGCTGATTCATGGCAATGTATGGCACATACTGCCACAATATTGTACAGTATTTAGCCTCCAATTAAATTAAGAGAATAGTTCATCTTCTAAAAGAAGCTTATATAAAAATTAAAGTGAGAAGGACATCCTACGCTAAAAGTAGGTCTACTAGATTCTATTACTTGTCCAGAAATATCAAGTGCCAGATAGGTCAGGCACAGATAAGATGAAACTGTATGTGTATAAAGTTAGCCTTTAGGAAACTCAAATTATGGTTATACACACACATAAGAAACTAAACTGCTTATAATGTGATCAGTTCTACTGTTTTTATTTGTGAGGTATTAGGTTCTGCTAGTGGTAAAGAGCCTGCCTGCCAATGCGAGAGATGCAGGAGGCATCAGCTGATCCATGAGTAGGGAGGAACCTCTGCAGGAGGAAGTGGCAACCCACTCCAGTATTCTTGCCTGGCGAATCCCATGGACAGAAGAGCCTGGTGGGCTACAGTCCACAGGGTCACAAAGAGTCAGATGACTGAAGCAACTTAGCACACATAGTAGCATGCGTAGGTTATAATTTTTTTTCCAGTGTTCTATAGGTTGTTGGTGGCAGAGTGGTAGATGAGGCACAAAATGCTTTGCAGAAGACTTGTTAGTGATTTTATGGTTTGACTCTTATGAGCTATATGTATACATTTAGTTCAGTTCACTTCAGTCGCTCATGTCTGACTCTTTGAGACCCCATGAATTGCAGCACGCCATGCTACCCTGCTGACCACCAACTCACAGGGCTTGCTCAAACTCATGTCCATCGAGTTGGTGATGCCATCCTGCAACTCATCCTCTGTCATCCCCTTCTCCTCCCACCTTCAATCTTTCCCAGCATCAGGGTCTTTTCCAATGAGTCAGTTCTTCACATCAGGTGGAGTTTCAGCTTCAGCATGAGTCCTTCCAGTGAACATTCAGGATTGATTTCCTTTAGGTTTGATGAGTTTCATCTCCTCACTGTGCAAGGGACTCTCAAGAATCTTTGCCAACACCACAGTTCAAATATGTAGTCCAGCTCTGACATCCATATTTGACTACCAGAAAAACCATAGCTTTGACTAGATGGACCTTTGTTGGCAAAGTAATATCTCTGCTTTTTAATATGCTGTCTAGGTTGGTCATAACTTTTCTTCCAAGGAGCAAGTGTCTTTTAATTTCTGGCTGCTGTCACCATCTGCAGTGATTTTGGAGCCCCCAAATGAAGTCTGTCACTGTTTCCATTGTTTCCCCATCTATTTGCCATGAAGTGATGGGACTGGATGCCATGATCTTAGTTTTCTGAATGTTGAGCTTTAAGTCAACATTTTCACTCTCCTCTTTCACGTTCATCAAGAGGCTCTTTAGTTCTTCTTTGTTTTCTTCCATAAGGGTGGTGTCATCTGCATATCTGAGGTTATTGATATTTTTCCTGGCAATCTTGATTCTAGCTACATCCAGTCCATCATTTCTCATGATGTACTCTGTATATAAGTTAAATAAGCAGGGTGACAATATATAGCCTTGACATACTCCTTTTCCTCTTTGGAACCAGTCTGTTGTTCCATGTCCAGTTCTAACTGTTGCTTCTTGATCTGCATACAGATTTCTCAGGAGACAATGGTGGTTTTGTATTCCCATCTCTTTAAGAATTTTTCAGTTTGTGGAAATGCTCAAACTACTGCACAATTGCACTCATCTCACATGCTAGGAAAGTAATGCTCAAAATTCTCCAACCCAGGCTTCAACAGTGTGTGAACCATAAACTTTCAGATGTTCAGGCTGAATTTGGAAAAGGCAAAGGAACCAGAGATCAAATTGCCAACATTCCTTGGCTCATGGAGGCCATGCTCAGTAAATCTTTAATCCAGTTTTCTATGATGGGTAGGGCTGTGTTCCTTCCCTGTAGTTTGGCCTGAGGCCAATCTATGGTAGGGGTAACACTGTTAATCTCCTTCTGAAAGAACTTATTCCAGGACTGTTGTAGTCAGTGCCCCTGACCCCATGGCAGGCCACTGTTCACCCACGCCTCCATTGAAGACTCCTGGACACTCACAGGCAAGTCTGGCTCAGTCTCTTGTGGGGTCACTGCTCCTTTCTTCCGGGTTCCTGGTGCACATAAGGTTTTGTGTGTACTCTCCAAGAATCTGTCTCCCCAGTCTTGTGTAAGTTCTGTCATCAAATCCCACTGGCCTTCAAAGTCAAATTCCCTGGGATTCTCAGTCCGTTTGCCAGATCCCAGGTTGGGAACTCTCTTGTTGGCCCTGGAACTTTCGCAACAGTGCAAGAACTTCTTTGGTATAATTGTTTTCCAGTTTGTGGGGTGTCTGCTTGGTGGCTTTATGTTGGGGCTCAATTGCCATGCCTCCCAGGTCTGCTTCAGTCATAGCACCTGTCCCCACAGCAGGCCACTGCTGACTCATGCCTTCACAGGAGATACTCAAACACTCAAAGGCAGGTCTGGCTCAGCCTCTTGGTCCCTGGGTCCTGGTGCACACAAGGTTTTGGTTGAGCCCTTGGAGCATCTTTGGTGGTTATGGGATTTGATTCTAAATGCTATTTCACCCCTCCAACTGTCTTGTTGGGGCTTCTCCTTTGCCCTTGGATGTGGGTATATCTTTTTGGTGGGCTCCGTCATTCTCCTGTCGATGGTTGTTCAGCAGTTAGTTGTAATTTTGGAGTTCTCATAGGAGAAGATGAGTGCCCATCCTTCTACTCCATCATCTTGTGGATCCTATGTATATGAATGAATTCATGCTTAACAAGAATCAGTAATGACTTGTATAAATTAATCATATGAACTAAAGCAATTTGCATGCTTACCCAAAACAATCAAGCTAAGTGTATCCTCTATATTCATATACACATAGATACACATATTCATATATATTGGATATACTTAGTTAGCTTGATTTTTGGGGGTAAGCACATAGATTAGTTTTAGTGTATATGATTAATTTGTATAAGCCGTTGCTGATTCTTGTTAAACATTATGAATTCATTCATTAAAAGTATATATGGACTATATTGGAGATTGAGGACTAAACCAGAGACTGTACAAGATTATAAAAGAAAGGAAGACTTAGGATGAAAGATGATGAATAAGAATGTGTACAGGTTGATGTATGGTCCTGTAGAACATCTGCATACGTGAGTCTGATCATGACAGAATGTGCATGTTAGAGCTTTGATTCATTAGTACATGGGTGGAAGAGTGAAAACCCAGAGCCTGGATAAAACCATGGAGGAAAGAACACAGGCCAAGGCCTTAATTCTGGGGTCCCAGTGTGAACACAGCAAATACAAAGGATACTAGCATCATAAATTCACAAAGGTAAAAAACATCTGGGACCCTCAGGCCTTAGAGAATTTTGATAGTGGACCAATTACAAAAATAAAGTTCTGCCCCCACCAGTTTATTGCATTAGATAATATGGAGCTCCATGATGACCTAAGTCAGAAGAGTGAGGAGAGAGAGGGGAGGATATCAGATTGTAAGGGGTTTTTAATTGAATGCTGAGAGACTGAAGGAAACAGAGATGGGGAGTATGAATGATTGTTTCAAGAAATACGGGAAAAACAGGAGGGTAAGAAAATGAGACCCAGGTAGTGAAGCAGAGCCAGGAATCCCAGGGTTGGAATCCCAGAGCACCTTGTATATGCTGGAAAAATAACCAGTAGAAAGAGAGGGAGATGGAAGCAGCAGCAAGAAGGGTTGCTGTTCTTTATCAGACTTGTTACATGCTGAATGGCATATCCTGGTGGGTTTATTTACTAAGTTTAATGGCTTGAAAAGGATACATAACCTTTTCCGAATCTCTCCTCAATGACCTATTTGTTAATTTTGTGAAGGGTTGATGTGTTGTGACCAGTCCTGTCTTTCCCAGAGTGGGATGTCTGGGTGAACGCTGAGAGGAAGAGGCAGACCACCACCCTGTGGCCTCTCCTGCTTGGGGAAGCCGTTGCTCCCCTGGTTTGTTCAATTGGAAGTGCACACGAGCGGCACAGCCCAGTGGGGAGGGTGACCAGCTAGGCGACTGGAGACACGTACCACCTCTTCCTCAGCCTCTCTTAAAAGAACTCACAGTACTGACCCAGAAAGATGTTTAAAGTGTGTTTTGTTGTTATTTTTAAGTGAACAATCATATCAGCATCTCAGAGCTAAACAAGAGAGTACAGTTACCAGTTGTGGCCTAACTAATTCCTTCTGTGTGCTTCAAAAAGAGTTCAGGAGTCGTGGAAGGAGCACTCAGAGTTTAGGCTCTTAGAGGCTGTGAAACATTCATGCTTTCACAGCCCTACAGTTTCACTTTGGTCTTCTGTGGCCTATTTTCCTTGGTTCCCCCTTACATATTTCTTATCCTCATCTTTGGTATGAAAAATCTCCTTCCTCAGAAAACTTGAAGTATGCCTAATTCTTGAAGGAATCTGAGAACAGTTTCCATTCCCTGCTTCTGCAGACTCAGATTCCCTTAAGCACAGCCTTTGCTGAGTCTGCAGAAGTTGTCTTTGTGAAAATTACAGAAAGGAACTTCCCATCACAAAGAAAAAAGTTTGCATGTTACCATGAAATCTGAACAACTACACACTACAGCTCACTTATGAGGTGGAGGAATCATGAGCTCAGGGGGTTACTTGGTATAATTTAGTGTATATGTGAAAGGTCTCATATATGAAAACCCTTTTCTTATCTTTTTAAAAAACCATTGGACCATAGTTGACTAATAGTGTTGTGTTAGTTTCACATGTACAGTGTAGTCATTCAGTTAAGCATATTGATATATTCATTCTTTTTCAGATTCTTTTCTTCTGTAGGGTATGACAGAATATTGAGTAGAGGTCTCTGTTCTCTACAGTAGGACTTGGTTGATTATTTGTTTTATATATTGTAATGTGTATATGTTAAGCCCAAGCTCCTGATTTATCTTCCTCCAACCCAATCAAATGAGCAGACGATATTTCTTTGAAGAAACATTTCTTTAAACAAAACCTTTTTAAAATCCACCATAAAAGCATATGCATTGGACGTTTAAGGATCAGGAAAAGCTTCTAAAATGTAATTCCTCTCCTTAGCTGGCTGTGCATGTACCCTGCCATACCCATAATATGGTGATGGACATTTCAGGTTTGGGAGGAAAAAGCCACCTCAGTGTTCACAAACACCTTGGGGGCTTGGGTGGGACAGGACTCGCTCCCACACTCAAGCGGTAGTGAACATGTGTGCACATTCTCTACTGGAGTGTGTACATGGCTGCGTGTAGGCTCTGTGTTAGTCTTCTCTTTCTACCAGTGTGATTGCAGTCAGTCTCCTTTCAAGATGATCTCATCTTTGTAATTCCTACAGTTTTGCCGTTTTTACTACCACGCAATTTAGTATTTAGAAAATGAAAAGGCTTTCTATTTTTTGGCTTTTAGTCTACTGATTGAAGGAAAAATAAGCCCTCAATATTTTACTCAGAATCATTTTGATTTGTTCTTGAGACTAAGATTGCTTTTTATTATAAAGTAACACAAAATACGCATTGAATGGCTCTGCTTAAGCCAGAGAAGGGTTGGTCTAACCAGTTTCAAGCAGATCTTTGTCATGTGCAGTTTGAAAAAAACAAAACAAAAAAGTGACCAACTTCACAGGCAGAGGCTTAATGCCAAGCTTCACTGTGTGTGATCTCTAGATCCAAGCTTGGTGTTCTGTGTCATAATGATCCTTGTAGCTATTTCTCCCAGGGACATAAAGCACAGATATTTTTAATAATCTGGAAATATAGTTAATGGAGCTTTAATTAAGTGGAACAAAATAGTGCATGCATTGTGTTCATTGTTACTAATGTTAATTTAAAATCAGACTGGCTAGGAACTGTTCTGTCCTGTTCTGCCACTATGATGAGGTGAGACAGAACTACTCTCATCACTGAGGAATTATTTAAGGGGTATGGCCATGGATAGAAATGTTCTGTAGAGAGTAGAAATGTTCTTCTAAGATGTAAAATAACAGGCTTTTAGGGGCTCTTCCACATTCCTGAAATTGGCTGCCAGAATCCATATCTGAAAATAAGTTTTATTCCACACTAATGATGTTATAACAGTTGGAAACTGGGTTTAAAGCTTCTGTGTAAGTTCTTATGAGCAGAAGGGTGGTCTGCTCAGCTAGAACCAAGGAGAAGAAGAGAGATGTCACAGGAAGTGCCTGTGGTGTAGACTTTATTGCTATCCCAGTGTTTGAGTCTTGGATATGAGGGGTTTCCCAGGGAAGCAGAAATCATAAAATATACCTTTATACCTTGGATGAATCATGCTGCAAGTATCCAACCTGAGGAAGCGACTCACTGGACAAATGAGTCCATTAGTGACAGCTGTATGTGAACAGCTATGAATGGAAGAGTTTGAACTAGAACCAGATAATCTACAACAAGAAATTTTGTGGATTCCAGATCCCAAAGTGCATTGCAGAGAAGCCAACCATGTCTTGTTCAAAAGAGTCAACACAGGTTGCACAGAAGCAGTAGCCTTCCAAAAGCACTGGTCTGCAACTCAATTAAGAGGCTTCCACTTTTTAATATTTTTTGCTACTTTATGTTTTTAAATTGAAGGATAATTGCTTTACAGAATTTTATGGTTTTGTGTCATACATCAATAAGAATCAGCCATAGGTTCACCCATGTCTCCTCCCTCCTGAACCTCCCTCCCATCTCCCTCCCCATCCCACCCTTCCACATTGTCACAGAACCTTGTTTGAATTCCCTGAGTCATACAGCAAATTCCCATTGACTATGTATTTTACAGTCCATGCAGTTCTGTAGGCCAGAATACTGGAGTGGATAGCCTTTCCCTTCTCCAGGCAATCTTCCCAGTCCAGGAATTGAACCCAGGACTCCTGCATTGCAGGCCGATTTTTTACCAGCTGAGCCACAAGGGAAGCTGAAACATGTGGTATTGTAAATTTCCATGTTACTCGATCCACACATCTTATCCTCTCCCTCCTCCCTTCCCCCCATATCCATAGGTCTGTTTTCTATGTGTTTCTCCATTGCTGCCCTGAAAATTAATTCACCAGTACCATCTAGATTCCATATATGTGTGTCAGTATACGATATTTATGTTTCTCTTTCTGACTTTGTATAATAGGTCCTAGGTTCGTCCCCCTCAGTAGAACTGACTCAAATGTGTTCTGTTTTACGGCTGAGTAGAAAGGTCCATCTAGTCAAGGCTATGGTTTTTCCTGTGGTCATGTATGGATGTGAGAGTTGGACTGTGAAGAAAGCTGAGTGCCGAAGAATTGATGCTTTTGAACTGTGGTGTTGGAGAAGACTCTTGAGAGTCCCTTGGACTGCAAGGAGATCCAACCAGTCCATTCTGAAGGAGATCAGCCCTGGGATTTCTTTGGAAGGAATGATGCTAAAGCTGAAGCTCCAGTACTTTGGCCACCCCATGCGAAGAGTTGACTCATTGGAAAAGACTCTGATGCTGGGAGGGATTGGGGGCAGGGGCAGACGGGGACGACCGAGGATGAGATGGCTGGATGGCATCACTGACTCGATGGACGTGAGTCTGAGTGAACTCCGGGAGTTGGTGATGGACAGGGAGGCCTGGCGTGCTGCGATTCATGGGGTTGCAAAGAGTCGGACACGACTGAGCGACTGGACTGAATTGAACTGAACTGAACTGAACTGAGGAGAAGGAAATGACAACCCACTCCAGTGTTCTTGCCTGGAGAATCCCAGGGACAGGGGAGCCTGGTGGGCTCCTGTCTATGAGGTCACACAGAGTCAGACACGACTGAAGCGACTTAGCAACTTAGCAGCAGTAATCCATTGTGTATATGTCCCACAGCTTCTCTAGCCACTCATCTGTCGACGGACATCTAGGTTGCTCCCATGCTCTAGTTATTGCAGATGGTGCTGCAGTGAACACTGGAGTACATGGGTCTTTTTCAATTTTGATTTCCATTTCCTCAGGGTATATGCCTAGGAGTGGGATTATGGTCATATGGTGGTTTTATTCCTAGCTTTTTAAGGAATCTCCATACCGTCTTCCATAGTGACCATATCAATTTACATTCCCACCAGCAAGGCAAAAGTGTTCCCTTTTCTCCACACCCTCTCCAGTGTTTATTGTTTGTAGACTTTTTGATGACGGCCATTCTGCCTGGTGTGAGGTGGTATCTCATTGTAGTTTTTTGATTTGCATTTCTCGAATAATGAGTGATGTTGAGCATCTTTTCATGTGTTTATTAGCCATCTGTATGTCTTTGGAGAGATGTCTGTTTAGGTCTTTTTCCTACTTTTTGATTGGGTTGTTTGTTTTTCTGATATTAAATTGTATGAGGTACTTGTATATTTTGGAAATTAATTTTCTGTCAGTTGTTTCATTTGCTATTATTTTCTCCCATTATGAGGGTTGGCTTTTCATCTTGTTAATAGTTTCCTTTACGGTGCCAAAGCTTTTAAGTATAACTAGGTCCCTTTTTTTTTTTTTTTTTTTCTTTAGTTTCCATTACTCTAGGAGGTGGGTCATAGAAGATTTTGCTTTGGCTTATGTCATTGAGTGTTCTGCCTATGTTTTCCTCTAAGAGTTTTATAGTTTCTTTTGTTACATTTAGGTCTTTAATCCATGTTTATCTTTGTGTGTGGTGTTAGAAAGTGTTCTAATTTGAGACTTTCACTCTTTATTATCCTTCCTGTTTTCAACTTAGTAGTAGAGGAAGCATTTGTAAAAGGGAACATAAGTGTTGAGCTTTTCCTTGGACAAGAGATTAGAAGTTTTAAACAGATTACACCTTTTTTTTTTTTCAATTCACGTAACTAGAAAGAGTTGGGCTCAATTAGGATTCCATAGAAAGATGGGGAGTTTATTTCAGTAGAATACAAAAGCAAGATTGAAAGAGGAGAATGGAATCTTTATCCACTTCGATAATGCACAAGGTTGAGACTCTAGTAATACTAACCAGTCCAGCAGGGTTTTAAAGACAGCAGGTTTGGAAACTTTTGATGACAATGTTCGTTCAGAGGGTCAATTTAATGACAGTAAAATCGCAATGCCCAACTCTGGAACATGACTCATTACCTTAATAGAGAAACTTCTAGAAGATTTTCTTCCCTTCCTACTTTTGTACACATGAAATGCCTACACATACATATGACTTGACTAAAGTTGGGATCCTAATACCTGCGTTCTTTAAGTTGAAATATAATTGACATGTAGTATTATATTAGTTTCTGGTGTAATAGTAATATGAAATGCTTGGTAAATCCATCAGCTGCATTTAAAGTCCCTTTATGTCCTATACGACCTAATCTCAGTCATTTTCTTCAGATCATAAACCTTTGAGGAAGCTACATATTTTCTTTGCTTCAAAGCTTTTAAGGCCCAGATACATCTGCAGCTTCACACACAACAAATGACTTAGATCATCATTTGAAGTATGTTTGTGAACCTGGTAAGACTTGAGGCCTGCATGCTGAAACATGATATAATCTAAAACAGCTGAACTGAGCTCTGAAATAGTTATCATGTACTTGCCCTTTCTGAATGTACAAATTGAACTACCTATGTAATATGAAATGATCACCATGATAAGTCTAGTTACCATCTGTCACCATACAATGTTATTAAAATTTTGACTATATTCCCAATGATATACATTACATCCCCATGGCTTATTTTTATAACTAGAAAGTTGTATCTCTTTATTCCTTTCATCTATTTTGCCTGCACACACGCCCATTTCCTTTGCATCTGGCAATCACCCCTTGTCTATATCTGTGAGTCTGGTTTTGTTTAGTTTGTTTTGTTTTTAGATTCAACATGTAAGTGAGATCATGTGGGATTTCTCTTTGTCTTCCTCTGTCTTACTTTAGGTGAATACCCTCTAGATACATCCATATTATTTCAAATGGCAAGATTTCATTATTTATGGCTAATATTTCATTGTGTATTGTGTGTGTGTGTACACACATATATACATATATATGTGAAGAGTGACAGTGTTAGTAGCTCAGTCATTTCCGACTCTCTGTGACCCCATGGACTGTAACCTGCCAGGCTCCTCTGTCCATGCAAATTTTCCAGGCAAGAATACTGGAGTGGGTAGCCATTCTCTCTTCTGAGGGATCTTCCCAACCCAAGGATCGAACCTGGTCTCCTGCACTGGAGGCAGATTCTTGACTATCATCTGAACCACCAGGAAAGCCCACGTACGTATGTACATATGTATGTCCTTATGTTTGCTGTTCTCCAGTCACTCAGTCATGTCTGACTCTTTGTGACCCCATGGACTGCAGTGTGCCAGGCTTCCCTGTTCCTCACCATCTCCCAGAGCTTGCTCAAACTCTTGTCTATCAAGTTGGTGATGCCATCCAACCATCTCATCCTATGTTATCCCCTTCTCCTCCTGCTTTCTATTTTTCCTGGTATCAAGGTCTGTTTCAGTGATCCAGCTCTTCCCATCAGGTGGCCAAAGTATTGGAGCTTCAGTTTCAGCATCAGTCCTTCCAGTGAATATTCAGGGTTGATTTCCTTTAGGATGGACTGGTTTGATCTTGCAGTCCAAGAGACTCTCAAGAGTCTTACCCAGCACCACAGTTTAAAAGCATTAATTCTTTGACGTTTGGCCTTCTTTATGGTCCACCTCTCAAAGCTATGACAAACCTAGACAGTGTATTAAAAAGCAGAGACATTGCTTTAATGACAAAGGTTTATATAGTCAAAGCTATTCTTTTTCCAGTAGTCATGTACATATACAAGTATATATATTTTCTACATCTTTACCCATTCATCTATCAATGGATACTTGTTTCCATATCTTGGCTGTTGTAAATAATGCAGCAGTGAAGACAGAGTTGGGTCTATCTTTTTGAATTATGTTTTTGTTTTCTCCAAGTAAATACCCAGAAGTATTATAGAATTGCTGAATTGAGTGGTATTTCTATTTTTGATTTTCTAAGGAGCCTTTATAATGACGTCTGTAGTGGCTGTGCCAATTTATATGCCCACCAACAGTGCACAAAGATTTCATTTTCTCCACACTCTCCCCAACACTTATTTGCTATCCTTCTGATAACAGCCATTCTAATAGGTGTGAGCTAATGTCTTCTTGTGGTTTTGAATTGCATTTCCCTGATGATTAGTCATTTTAAATAGCTTTTTTTGTACCTGTTGATCTGTATGTTTTCTTTAGAAAAAGTCTATTCAGGTTCTCAGTCCATTTTTAATTGTTTTGCTTATTTTTGATATTAAGTTGTATAAGTTCTTCATATGTTTCCGATATTAATCCCATATCAGATATACAATTTGCAAATATTTTCCCCCATTCAGTAGGTTTTCTTTTCATTCTTTTGGTGGTTTCTTCTGCAGAAGGTTGATCTGGTCCCATTTGTTTATGTTCCTTCCTTTCTTCCTTTCCTTCTAATTTTTGGCTTTTGCCAAAGATACAGGTCTAAAAACTTTCACTAAGACTGATCTCAAAGAGCTTCCTGCCTTGTTCTCTTATAGGAATGTTATGATTGCAGATCTTACATTTAAGGTTTTAATCTGTTTTGAATTTATTTCTTTTTGGATATTAGGTAGAGCTCCAGATTTATTCTTTTGCATGTATGTGTTCAATTTTCCCAAAACCATTTATGAAGAAATTGTCTTTTCTATCATGTTTATTCTTGCCTGTTTTGTTAAAAAAATTAATCAACTGTATATGCATGGGTTTATTTCTGGGTTCATTTAGTTCCATTGATCTATGTGTCCGTTTTTCTGCCAGTACCATGTTGTTTTAATTACTATAGTTTTGTAGGATAGGGGAAATCAAGATGTATGATACCTCCAACTTTTTTCTTCTTTTTCAAGATTTCTTTGGCTATTTGAGGTCTTTTGTAGTTTTCATTTAAAAAATGAGAATTCTTTGATCTACCTAGTTCAGAGGAAAATGCCATTGATATTTTTAGAGAGATTGCATTGAATCTTTAGATTGATTTGTGTAGTATGAACATTTCAACAGTATTAATTTTTTTAATCTATGAGCATGGTATGTCTGTTTGTGCTATCATCAATTTCTTTCATCAGTGTATCACAGTTTTCAGAGTACATCTCTTTCACTTGCTCAGATAAATTTATTCCTAGGTATCTATTTTTACTGATGCAGTTTCTGACAATATTGTTTTCTTAATTTATCTGATACCTCATTATTAGTGTAAAAAAAACCCCACAATTTTATTATTAACATATATCATTCTGTTTTCTACAAGTCTACGAAATTCATTTATTAGTTCTAATAGTGTTTTGGTGAAGTCTTTAGGGTTTTATATGTTATAATGTCATTTCATATGCAAACAGTGACAGTTTTGTCTTTCATTCCAATTTTGATGCCTTACCCACCATTTTTATAGCCTAATTTTTCTGGCTAAGACTTCCAATATTATGTTGAGTAAGAGTGAGGAGAACAAAAGCTTTTTTCACCATTGAGTATGATGTTAGCCATTTATGGCCTTTGTTATGTTGAGGTGTGTGCCTCAACATACCTCTCATATATGGCCTTTATGATGTTGAGGTGTGTGCCTTTCATACCTACCTTGTTGAGAGATCGTATTGTAAATGAAAGTTGGATTTTACCCAGTGCTTTTTCTGAATGTATTGAGATGATTGCATTATGTTTAGCTTTTACTTTGTTAGTCTGATATGTCACATTGACTTCTGGATTGTGAGCTATCCTCACATCATAGGAATGCTGCTGCTAAGTCACTTCAGTCATATCCAACTCTGTGTGAACCCATAGATGGCAGCCCACCAGGCTCCCCTGTCCCTGGGATTCTCCAGGCAAGAACACTGGAGTGGGTTGCCATTTCCTTCTCCAAAGCAGGAAAGTGAAAAGTGAAAGTGAAGTCGCTCAGTCGTGTCCGACCCTCAGCGACTCCATGGACAGCAGCCTTCCAGGCTCCTCTGTCCATGGGATTTTCCAGGCAAGAGTACTGGAGTGGAGTACCATTGCCTTTTCCACATCATAGGACTAATTCTCACTTAATCAAGACATACGATTTTTTCAATGCATCATTGTGCTCAGTTTGCTAATATTTTGTTGAGAATTTTCTCATCTATGTTGATCAGGAATATCAGCTTGAAATTTTCTTTTCTCTTGGTATTTTTGACTATTTGGATATCAGGATAATGCTGACCTCATAGGTGAGTTTGGAAATGTTCCCTCCTCTTCTATTTTATGAAAAAGTTTGAGAAAGAATGGTATTCTTATTTAAATGTTTGGTAGATATCACCAGTTTGGTCATTTGTTGGGAGGTTTTTGATTATTTATTCAATTGTCTTAGTAGTAATCAGCCTGTTGAGATTTTCTGTTTCTTCATGAATCAGTCTGAGTAGGTTATCAGTTCCTAGGAATTTATCCATTTCTTCTAGGCTGTTCAGTCTGTTGCTACATAATTGCTCATGTGCTTAGTCACTCAGTCGTGATCAACTCTATGACCCTCATGGACTGTAGCCCACCAGCCTCCTCTGTCCATGAGGATTCTCCAGGCAACAATACTGGAGTGGATTGTCATGCCCTCCTCCAAGGAATCTTCCTGATCCAGGGAAGAACTGGAGTCTCTTGCATTGTAGGGAGATTCTTTACCAGCTGAGCTACAAGGGAAGCCCATACAATTATTCATAGTTGTCTCTTATTATCCTTTCTATTTCTGTGGCATCAGTTGTAACTTATCTCTCATTCTCATATATTTTATCTGGGTCCTTCCTTTTTTTATTAATTGATTTATTTTAATTGAAGGCTAATTACTGTACAATATTATTGTGGTGGGTTTTGCCATACATTGACATGAGTCAATCATGGGTGTGCATGTGTCCCCCCATCCTGGACCCTCTCCCACCTCAATCCCTATCCCACCCCTCTGGGTTGTCCCAGTGCACTGGCCTTGAGTTTCATGCATCAAACTTGAACTGGTCATCTATTTCACATATGGTAATGTACATGTTTCAATGCTATTCTCTCAAATCATCCAACCCTTGCCTTCTCCCACAGAGCCCAAAAGTCAGTTCTTTATATCTGTGTCTCTTTTGCTGTCTTGCATATAGAGTTGCTGTTACCATCCATATATATGCGTTAATATACTGTATTGGTGTTTTTCTTTCTGGCTTGCTTCACTCTGTATAATAGGCTCCCATTTCATTCCCCTCATTAGAACTGACTCAAATGCATTCTTGTTAATAGCTGAGTAATATTCCATTGTGTATATGTGCTACAACTTTCTTATCCATTCATCTGCTGATGGGCATCTAAGTTGCTTCCATGTACTAGCTATTGTAAACACTGCTTTAATGAACACGGGGGTATGTGTGTCTCTTTCAGTTCTGGTTTCCTTTGTGTGTGTGCCTAACAGTGGGATTGCTGGTTTGTATGGCAGTTCTGTTTTCAGTTTTTTAAGGAATCTCCACACTGTTCTCCATAGTGGCTGTACTAGTTTGCATTCCCACGAGCAGTGTTAGAGGGTTCCCTTTTCTCCATACCCTCTCCAGCATTTATTGTTTGTAGGCTTTTTAATAGTAGCCATTCTGACTCGCCTATGTGAGGGTTTCCTACCATGTGGAAACTTCTCCTCCATAACTCCCTCCCCAGGATGGGTTTCCATCCCTAACTCTTTTGTCTCTCTTTTTGTCTTATATTTTGTCCCACCTCCTCTCAAAGAGAATGGGCTGCCTTACTGGATGCCTCCACCAGTGTTCAGAAGTTTTGTAGAATTTGCTCAGCATTCAAATGATCTTTTGATGAATTTGTGGGGGAGAAAGCGGTCTTCCTATCCTATTCCTCCACTATCTTGAGACCACCCCTCCTTTCTTCTTTTCTTGATGAATCTAGCTAAAGATTTATCTCTAAGTTTTATTGATTTTTTTTGGTCTCTATTTCACTTATTTCTGCTCTGATCTTTATTTTTCCTTCCTTCTGCTAATTTTGAGTTTTGTACTTTTTTTTTTTAGTTTAGTGAGGTGTAAATTTGAAGTGTATATCTGAGATTGTTCTTGCTTTTTGAGGTAGGCCTGTGAACTTCCATCTTTGAATTGCTTTTGCTGTGTTTAATATATTTTAGAATGTTGTGTCTCCATTTTTCATTATGTTAAGGTGTATTTCTTTGATTTCCTCTTTGATTTCTTCATTGACCCATTGATTCTTTAGTAGCATGTTGTTTAGTCTCCATGTGTTTGCTTTTTTTCCCCAATTTTCTTTTTGTAATTTCTGGTTTCATACTGTTATAAATGGAAGTGGTTTCAGTCTCATTAAATTTATTGAGATGTGTTTTGTACCCATCTGTACTACTTGATTTATTCTTGACATGCCTCTGTGGTTGAGAGTGTGCCAAAACCTGTCAGTGTTCCAAGGAGGGAATCTCATTTAGCACATAATTTCAGGCTAATTGAAAGCTAGATCTTCAGATGGCAGCTTTTAATGTATTTTAAATATATGGTGTCCTATGGGGCTACAATATTAATCCCTTCTGTCTTCCAGACCAGGAGATCTAGAGGTGTCCTGGGTGACATTTGCCAAAACTCAGGTTTTTGATGAATGTACAATCTTCTTTTGAGGGGAGTTTTGTCAAGCTGTAGTAGGTTAAGGGGGTGCTCACAGAGGATGTCTCCTCAGGACTGCCTCTTTAACCTCTAGATGTGTGCAAAGTCTGAAGTCTGACCCTCCTGATGAAACTCCAGACCAAATAAATAAGCCTTTATCACTGGAAGATTGGGGTTGTGTTTCAGTCTGATCTCTGTGCAGTGTGCTGGGAGTAGTGGCCCATGAATAATTCTTTCTGATTGTTAAAATCCCACAGAGCTCAGAAACACCAGCGCTCTTGAGCACCAGTGCCGAGTGATCAAGTGATACCCTTTTGACTGAGCATGCCTGCTGGCTCTAGCTAGGCAGCCTGGGCCTTATGGGAAGGGCTTGCCTTCTTGTTTCAGAAAGACAAAAGGAATATGATTTGTCCCTGTAGGCTCCAGACGTGCAAGAGGAGAGTGCCTTGTCCTTGTATGTGAATCAGCTTAAGGCTAGGAGTGGGAGAATGCTGAGACTGCCTGCAGCCACCAATCTTTGTCAGGGGGCAGGGGGATGTCAACTCTGCTTGAGGCTGGGAGAAGAATAGTGCTGTGACTTCTAATGATTCCCAGCCCCAGCCAGGGAGCAGGGGAGTGCTGCAACTACCAGAGCTTTCGGCATCAGCAGGGTGGCCGCAGAGTACTGCAATCACTTGTCCCTGAGTTTGAACTCACCCTCCTTTGCTAGCAGGTTAGAGGGGAATGGTGATGGTGGTGTCTGACAATCCCTCAGTCTATGAGGAGCATGGATGAGCATTTTCACTAGTGCTTTCCTCTCTAGCCAATGCTTTTAGCTTTGCAAATGACCTACTTTCCTACATAGTCTTGGCACTTTTCATATTGCTGAGATTTTCTTGGTCTTGGCATGAGTGAGACCACATACACCCCTTGAAGGAGTCTCAGTTTCCTACAGTACTTTGGAACTATTGGACATCAGTCCTATTGGTTTTCTAAATTTGATATTTTGAGAGTTTGTCTCTTCAATGTAGATCCTAGGGCCCAGGGTT
Organism: Capra hircus; assembly: GCF_001704415.2. Classification (NCBI taxonomy): domain Eukaryota; kingdom Metazoa; phylum Chordata; class Mammalia; order Artiodactyla; family Bovidae; genus Capra; species Capra hircus. The sequence continues at coordinate 77,714,898 of NC_030814.1, forward strand.
CATGATGTGGGTCTCAACCCCTCTTTCTTCTGGGAAAAGCACTCATTTGATGAGATCCCTTCCTACTGTGAGACACAATGCTGGGACTGGGAATTTTTGGTGAGAGTAGTTTCTGTTCCTCCTAGCCCTGTTGATATGTTTCTTAATTCTTTGTTGTATTCACCTAGTTCTCAGGTTTCTTTCAGAGGGAACTGATCCATATGTAGTTGTATGTTTGATGTGTCCATGGCAGGAGGTAAATTCAGGCTCTTCCTATGCCACCATGTTAAACTACCCCAGTCTGTGAATTCTTTAGTTTGGTAGGCTCAGGGAAGTAAAGGTACATTGTGAGATACTATTGAGTCATTTGTACCCTACAGTTCTATGTCTGTGAACTTGGGTATATCTCCCCAAAATTCTTTATAGCTGGGACAGAAGAAGCATATATCTTAAGGAACTCAAGGGGACCAATTTGATTTAAACATCACTAAGAGTGTGTGGAAGACCCAAAAGGCTTAAGGTAGCTCTGTCTCTGGAGAGGGGTATATTGGGAGGGAAGAGCCTATGAGGGTTAACTATCCCAGGTAAACCCTGTGGAAGCCCAGTTCTCTCGACTATCCAGAGTTACAGTTTAAACATAGGTTGGGCAGAGATCTGTGGCAGACTAGATTTGATTTTGTGTCTCCACAGTTGCTCACAGGGTCTAGAATGTCTTAGGGATTCCAGCACACAGTTTCATGACTATGAGAGAGTTTACTGAGAATGGGTACCCACTGCTGAGAATTATATAGTTAATAAGTACATGACGCTCATCATATGACTGATGCACAAATGCAGTGCAGGCTCCTCACATGACTCAGAATAGGTAAGATCACATAGTGTGGTAGATAGACTCTCTATTTAAAATGGATCAGGTTATCGTTTTTACTTTGGCAGATGATAACTTTTCTGAAAATATTTGAGTAGCCCAGGTAGTTCGATTTGCACATTTAGAAAAGATAGGTACACAATATCCATCCCAGAGTTCAGTTCACCTGCTTTAGATTAGATTGTATTTCAGCATGCAGGTCTCATGTCTTACTACCTTTAAAAATATACTTCAAATGTTGATCTGAGTCATTTGTTGTGTGTGAAGCTGCAGATGTATCTGGGCCTTAACAGCTTTGAAGCAAAGAAATTATATCCCTTCTGCAAAAGGCTTATGATCTGAAGAAAATGATTTAGATTAGTTCACATAGGAAATAAAAGAGGAAGGAGTGTAAACGTCTGTGGCTAATGGATTTACTGAGCAGTGGATTTATAAGAAAAATTGATCATTGAATGTCAGTCAGGAAAGAAGTATGCACACTTGGAAATCTGAATGCACAGTTGTAATATGGAGTTCAGTGGAAATGAAAAATAAGGGCTTCTATTCTTATTTTATCTTAGGTCATAAAATAGGACAAAGCACTGTATATAAGGAAAATCGGATAGCTGAGACTGGTAGGATTATAGAGGTCTACATCTGCGTAGTGTAGGCAACACTCCTAAAATAATAACAGAAAGGGCAACCTGTGTAATACGTTGAAAGAGTTCTAATTAAAACCACAGTTACATCATTTGAAAGCACAGGATAATACACTAACTTGTTCAGTCACTAAGTTGTGTCCAACTCTTGTCAAGCCCACAGAAGCACACCAGGCTCCTCTGTCTTCTTCTATCTCCCGGAGTTTGCTCAGATTCAAGTCCGTTGAGCTGGTGGTACTAGCTAACCATTTCATCTTCTGCCACCCCCTTTTGCCTTCTGTCTTTCCCAGTGTCAGGGCCCTTTCCAATGAGTAGGCTCTTTGCATTTGGTAGCCAAAGTATTGGAATTTCAGGTTCAGCAGTAGTCCTTCCAATGAATATTCAGGGTTGATAAGATTCTTTAGCACTGACTGGTTTGATTTCCTTCCAGTCCAAGGGACTCTCAAGAATCTTCTCCAGAACCACAGTTTGAAAGGGCTCAGCCTTCTTTATGGTCCAACTCTCACATCCATACATGTCTACTGGAGAAACCATAGCTTTGACCATACAGACCTTTGTTGACAAAATGATGTCTATGCTTTTTAATGCACTATCTAGGTCTGTCATAATTATTCTTCCAAGGAGCAAGTGTCTTTTAATTTCATGGCTGCAGTCACTGTGTTAATTTGAGAGCTCAAGAATATTAAATCTGCCACTACTTGTACTTTTCCCCTTCCTATTTGCCATGAAGTGATGGGACCAGATGCCATGATCTTAGTTTTTTGAATGTTGAATTTCAAGCCAGCTTTTTCATTTTACTCTTCACCTTCATCAAGAGGTTCTTTAGCTCCTCTTCACTTTCTGCCATTAGAGTGGTATCATCTATATATCTAAAGTTGTTGATATTTCTTCTGGCAATCTTGATTCAGCTTATGACTCATCTGGCCTAGCATTGCACATGGTATACTCTGTGTATAAAAGTTAAATAAGCAGGATGGAAATATACAGCCTTCTTATACTCCTTTCCCAATTTTGAACCAGCCTGTTGTTTCATGTCTGGTTCAAAGAGCTGCTTCTTGACCTGCACACAGGTTTTTCAGGAGGCAGATAAGGTGGTCTGGTATTCCCATCTCTTTAAGAATTTTCCACAGTTTGTTTTGATGTACACAGTCAAAGGCTTTAGTGTAGTCAGTGAAGCAGAAGCAGATGATTTTCTGGAACTCCTTTGGTTTTTCATGGTACAACAAATGTTGGCAATTTGATCTCTGGTTCTCCTGCCTCTTGGAAACGCAGCTTGTACATCTGGAATTTCTCAGTTCATGTAGTGCTGAAGCCAGGCATAAAGGATTTTGAGCATAACTTTGCTAGTGTGTGAAATGAGCACAATTGTATAGTAGTTTGAACATTTTGGGGCTTCCTTGGTGGCTCAGAAAAGCCATGGCGGTAAAGAATTTGCCGGCAGTGCAGGAGCCACAGAAGACGTGGATTCAGTCCCTATTTCAGGAGTATCCCATGGAGAAGGGCATGGGGGCCCACTCCAGTATTATTGCCTGGAGAATTCCTTGACAGATGAGTCTGGCAGTCTACAGTCCGTGGGGTCACAAAGAGTCGGACACGACTGAAGTGACTTAGCACGTAAAAACTGAACGTTTTTTTGGCATTGCCCTTCTTTGGGATTGGAATGAAAGCACCTTTTCCAGTCCTGTGGTCACTGTTGGATTTTTCAAATTTGCTGACATATTCAGTGCAGCACCTTAACAGCATTATCTTTTAGGATTTGAAATAGCTCAGCTGGAATTTTGCCACCTCCACCAGCTTTGTTCGTAGTAATGCTATCTAAGGCTCGTTACTTCACACTCCAGGCTGTCCGGTGATAGGTAAGTGATCACACATTGTGATTATCTGGTTCATTAAGACCTTTCTTGTATGGTTGTTTTGTGTAGTCTAATACACAGAATTTACTTTTGCGCTAATATTTTTATCATGGAACCAGTACAGTTATTACTTTTAAAATCAGAAAGGATTAAAAAAGAAAATCTATTATTTCTGTATTTATTTAATTCATGTATGTTTTTTTCTATGTGACTATGGAAAGCAAGTTTAGAATATTTAATATTTTTATACTTCTCTTCTTAATTACTAACACTTAAAATATATTGCACTCAGCCTATTTCCTTAAAGTGCTGTGCAGAGTCCAGTTATAGTCCATTTTACAAATTGGCCAGATTTGTAGCAGTTAACACCATCTAAAACATCTGAAAGACTCTGTTTGTATGTTTTGTTAAATAGGTAATGCTCCATGTACTTGTAATCTGCTTACTTTGCTTTGAACTGAAGTTTTCTTTACATGTGGAAAATTCTTTATCATGCATTAATCTGAGGAGGCCCAATCAGTTGCTCTGTCAGAATCCTTTATATCATCTTTAATAAGGACACCTTTAACTGAATGTTCAAAGTGCCTTTTTAAAAATCATGTATTTTCTTTGCATTGATGACCCCATATAATAATTCAAGAAGTGAATTTATTTCACTGCCAACTGAAGCATTTTTAAAAAAAATTCTTTTCAGAACTCAAATTTTGAGAAAACTTGCTAAGCATGTGGCGGTAAAACTTTAAGGGATAATGATGTGTATCACATCAGTTGATAGGTTCCACATCTAGTATTCTTATTTTTCCTCTTTATGTCTTCTGGACTGGAACTCAGTACAGACCATAATTCCCAGTCTTAAACCTTTCATTCTTATTTCCTCTTACAGTGGACCTGTTAATCAAAATATAAGCATATGGATGTGAGTCAATGAGTTAAAAAAAGAGAGTAACTCTTTTTAGAAAGTGGTAAACATAAATATTAAAAATAAACCAATTTAAAGCTTCATAGTTATGATCGTTTTCTTCACTTTTAACATTTGTACTTTCTTCCTTTTTGCATAATGCTAAAATTTTCATGAGGATTTTGGGAAAAACTTCATCAATGTCTAGATAACAATTTATTCATACCATATCTTCTGGTATGATGCTCTTTCATTTCATGGTACTGATTTCATTTTATTAGTTTATAAAGATTCTTGGTATTTTACCCATAAGTTTTGACCAAACTGATCTTTTTCATTAAATATTTAAAACTTTTTATTCTAAAGTGATGAAATTTGAACTTTTTTTAAAGTCATTCACTCAATCACATTGATCTATCTACCAGGCATGAGTATGAGCCAGAATCTGCTAAGATATCAGATGAATATAGAAATAACTAAATTGGTGTCTCAAAGAGTACTCAGTCTGATGAGTGGCAATGGCACTTGCAATTACTTTAGAGCAGTCTCAAAGTTGTAGCAGAATTAACCAGTATGTTGTGTCGAATAGGGAAAAGAAAATACTACTTTTTCACTGGGCAGCTGGGGAATGATCTAAGACACAACAGAAGAATTTTATGGGCAAAGAAGGAATTTGATATATTCTAGAGGAAACGGCAACAGAACCAAGGCAAAGAAGCAATTATTTTGTAGATAGTAACTAGGTTGACTTAGGCAGCTTCATCTCCCAAATGAAATACTTAGAGTGATTCTCATATTGAGTTGAATAGAAATGACAGAAAGTATAACTAGAGAGATGAATACGTGTATATTTAAAGCTAATCTGATGCCTATCATTCCTGGGTTCTTCCCATATTTTAACCCTCTTATTCTTCACTGTGACGCCTCTGTGTTATGTGCTATAGTATGCAATTTGTACAGATAAGGGAATTAATTTAAGACATTAAATTTAGCCAAAGTTTATTGATGAGTGGGCATGCCCCAGGCATTTGCCACCTCTTAGCCCACACAGTTTCTTCTGTACCAATAAAGGGCATTGATTTCCAGATGAAGTATTTTGGCTTTGTATTAAAGTAAGTGGAAAGCAAGTACTAGCGTGATTAGATCTGAGACTGAGAAAGCTTATTCCAGCAGACAGCCCCGTAGACATTGGCAGAGGAGCAGGGATTAATAGATAAAAAGTCATTCTAACAGACAAGGCAGAAGATAATAATTGTTCCAAACAGGGCAGAGCATGTGGTTCTCTTTACAGAGTGAGATGGAAAGAGATTATGAGACAGTGAAGAAGGATAACCTTCGATGTAGTGAGCTGATTTATGTGCCAGATTTTGCTTTTGCTTTCATGTATTGTGTCAGTTGACTTCTCATGGTAATCCTATTTCTTCATCTGCTCAATCAACAAATGATTGTGTAATTTTATAAGAAGTAGGAGATATGATAGTGAATGAAAACAGATCTGCTGTCAAGGAGTTTATGGTTTACTTCTGTATATTTCATTTACAAATGTGGGAGGATCAAATCAGAGACTTTATCTCCTCCAAATTCACACAGTGATCAGCCTTATATTGCTACCTCCCATTCTTCTGACCTTGTTTATCACATCTGTTCCAAGGAAGTCCAGTATCTCCACTTATTTCTTGAAGGTCTTTGTTTTGTATTGCTCTAAGAAGTCAAACCAGAAAATGATTAGAACTTGCTCTAGGTGTTGTCAGAACACTGCACAGCAATTTATGAGTAGGTTGGGTACCCAGGTGGCACCAGTGATAAAGAACACACCTGGAAGCCTGGCGGGCCATAGTCCCATAGAATTGCAAAGAGTCAGACATGACTGAAGCAACTTAGCGTGGACACATGCACGAACTCCTGATAAAAAATTCTTCTTCATTGAATCTCATATTCTACTTCATCTTCCAGTCTGCCTCTCTACATCCTCTTATGTATGTGTATACTTGCTTCCTGATACTACAACTTAGCCAAATACGGACACTTTTTGGCATGTCAGCTGTTTCTTACTGGAAGAGAGACTTACATTACCACTTCAGCAGTGCTAATGCATGACAATATTGCCTGACTGTAATGTGGATAACTGGGGAAGATCTAGAGGAGACCATGTATTTTGGTAAGAGGCATCTGCCTCCTCTGAAGTCATTGTACAGTTTCCAGTCAAGAAGTTGTTGATCACTGGATGAAGTGAAGCTATTCCTACAAATGAAAAAGATTCAGATAACAATCTGGAGGGTCAAGATTCTCAGGTTCATCTAACAGACATCCCTAACTTAGACTTCTTAGTTCTCCTCTTTCTCTGTTTAGAGTCTGAATTTGACAAAAGACTGTGCATTCAGTGGCCTGTGCATCCAGCCTCCTTTGCAATTCTGTCCTGATTAGCATGGTGTCTTGGGCTGATTTTCAGCACAGTCTGCCCTTCAAGAGATGAGAATCTCCTCAGAAGATGGAGGAGAGGCCCTCTGGCTATCAGATTGTAGCTTCAATTGACAAATGGCTGCCCTGATCCTTTTTTGTCCTCAAGACTTCTAATTCTATTAATAGAAATCAGTCTACTTCACAATATTTGAAATTGGTGAAAATTTTAGTGATTATGGAGCCAGTACCTGTAAGTGGTTAGTGATAGTCACTCAGTCATGTCTGACTCTTTGTGACCCTGTGGACTGTAGCCTGCCATGCTTCTCCAACCACGGAATTCTCCAGGCAGGAATGCTGGAGTGGGTTGCCATCTCCTTCTCCAATAAGGGGTTATTATGACCACAAATAGCACCAGCAGTGGGGTCTGTTGTCAACTTGTGAGTAAATGGGCCCAAGGCTTGTCTTAGGTTGGTCCATTAGTTACTAAATCCTCATCTCTAAATCTGGAGAAGGAAATGGCAACCCACTCCAGTACTCTTGCCTGGAAAATCCTATGGAGAAAGGAGCCTGGTAGGCTATAGTCCATGGGGTCGCAAAGAGTCGGACATGATTGAGTGACTTCACTTCATCTCTAAATCAAATGTGTGTAAAAGGGGAGACAGAGTGGATGTGTAATTTCAACATCCTGTGTGGTTGATATTTGATCCTGAACTTTTACACTGTGGTGGACTTAAAAGCCTCATGATGCTTTGGAGAAAGATAAACCTCCAAATTCACAAGGTCCAGACTGTGTACATCCTGTATGTCCATGAAGGATATCATCTGATCCATCAGGAGAAACAGTGAATTCTTCATAGAGACCAAACCAAATCACGAGTGCACTCTATTAGGCCTGTATCATCTTTCCTGTGCCATAGAATCTCTGTTGGAATGCTAGTGGTTTTGTGTTTCTACACTAGTGACTTCACCTCCAATAACATCACCAACTCAATGGACATTAGTTTGGGTAAACTCCGGGAGTTGGTGATGGACAGGGAGGCCTGGAGTGCCGCAGTCCATGGGGTTGCAAAGAGTCAGACACGACTGAGCAACTGAACTGAACTGAACCGTGATGGGAATCAGAATACACAGTGGAGATAGTATATTTGGGCCCCATCAGCACCAAAATCAACCTCAAGTTCTGAAAAGAGGAATGTCTGGAAGACAATCATGATAACTTTAAAGAGCTTTTATTTTATTTTTTTAAAATATAAATTTATTTATTTTAATTGGAGGTTAATTACTTTACAGTATTGTATTGGTTTTGTCATACATCAACATGAATCCACCACAGAATACATGTGTTCCCCATTTAAAAACTTGACACATATCTTGCTTTACCTCCAAGGAAAGGCTTGAAAGCTCTGAAACATATGCCAAGAGTTACGGTGTGTTTTTCAGCTGAAATCACCTAGGAATTCCAAAAGGAGGGTTGCTGAGTTCAGTCAGTTTGGGGAGAAATTATACAGCACTAGTATTAGCTATTTCTGAACCTATTTTGCTTTCATTTGTTTTCTGTATTACTAAATTATTGACTTTGTGATCTTTCACTTTCTTTCTCTGGTCCTTCGAAGTTAGACCTTGCCCAGGAGTTGAAGCTGGATTCTTACATCTCCACTCTTTGCTTATCACATTGTTCCTGACATTCCAGCTCTTATCAGGAGATAACTGCTTCCTTAATTCAGACCTTGATTGAAAAGCCCAAGGTCAGTCATTCACTGACAGCATCTGGCTCAGTTACCCAGCTTCAGCAGCACAGAAGGGAATTGGGCAAATAACATCAAATACTTAGAAGAAGTACAGTTAGAGACTGAAATGCATTGTCCTAGTATTTCAATTTGCAAAAGGTGATTTGCTTTGAGAAGGCCAAAATAAGAACAGTTTGGATGTGCAGCAGATAGATGCAAGTGACAACTAGACTATTGCTTCGCTTGGAGTCAAAGCTTTCTTTAGGAAAGATGTGCTCCAGCCATGCCAGTCATAGAGCAGTTAGAGTATGCTTCCTGCCTTCCTAATGCACAGTTTATTATTAGTACCCCCTGGCAACAACATTACTCTCCAAAATATTCCAGAAGTAGTTCAGGGTGTAACATTCTATAAGGCCTTTGACTGGACTCATGAGTTTTTATGCTCAGAGAGAATGAATCCAAAGAAAGTTCTGGTTCAAGGCCTTTGCTTAAGATGCTGATAATCTTTGTAGTTACTAAAAATCCATGACTTAAAGAAAAACTTGAATAGAAAAACAGGACAGTGATGAATCTTTTCTGTATGACTTTGCCAATTTGCTCTGGCTAGGGGGCACTGAATATTTGACCACCTACAGCAAAACCCTGGATTTCCCACAGATACCATGATTTTCTGAAACACAGAGACAGTGAGTGTTAATGAGTGTTTCAACATATAAACAGGTGATTTTATAGTGACAAGTCACGAGTGCTAGCAATTTCAATAACCTACCGGGATGAGTAAGAGAGGAAGGATCCTTTGGATCCTAGAGAGGTAAGTTCAGTGATTAAATACATAATTTAACAGGAAGTTTTTTTCTACAGGTGAGGATATTTCTGTGTTTACTCTCTTGGGACTCAGTTTTAGCCAGGTGAAGCCCTCAGATATTAGATAAATCCACATGTATTTCTTCTAGCAGTAATTGTTCTTTTCTTCCCATTCCACTGGATTGTGAAAAGTACTTTCTGTCCAGACATACTTCTAGAAATTCTGCTGCAGAAGGTAAAGAAAAAGCATGTCCTACTGATGCTGAAAACTTGATCTCTGTGCTTTGGTACCAAATCAAATCTCAGAGACAGAGGTTTTGGCGAAGTAGAAAATAATACTTTTATTGCTTTGTCAGGCAAAGGGTGACACAGCAGGTGCCTACCCTGAAAAACTATGTCCCAGCCTGCGAGGATTTGATGAGGAGTTTTACAGCAAGTGGCTCAGATGGTAAAAGCATCTGGCTACAATGCTGGAGACCTGGGTTTGATCCCTGGGTTGGGAAGATACCCTGGAGAAGGAAATGGCAACCCACTCCAGTACTCTTGCCTGGAAAATCGCATGGACAGAAGAGCCTGGTTGGCTGCAGTCCATGGGGTCGCAAAGAGTTGGACACGACTGAGCAACTTCACTTCACTTCCCTTTTACAGCAATGGTTCAAAGGTGGGGTTGCTGGATACGATTAGAATGTGTGCAGAGCCTGTACTCCTATTATCTGTCCACAGGTATTCTCCAGATAAAGCCTCTCTGGTTCTCAAGGAAGTAAAACCATGACCACCTCTCTAGAATGAGAATTGCCTCATCTTCTATTTATTGGGGGTGGGGACTTCCCCTGTGGCTCAGATGGTAAAGAATTCACCTGCCAATGCAGGAGACATAAGAGACATGGGTTCAGTCCCTGGGTTGGGAAGATCCCTCGGAGAAGGGAATGGCTATTCATTCCAATATTCTTTGGCTGGAGAATCCCATGGACATAGGAGCCTGGTGAGCTCCAGTCCATGGGGTCACAAAGTGCCGGACTCAACTGAGCTGCTAACACTTTAGTTGCATAAAGAGCTCAAAGGATACTGTTATGTGTGTCCCTTGAGGCAGAAGCAGGATTCTGTGCCAAGGCTGCACTATTGTTTCTTGACTTCTCCCTTGTCTCTGTATCCCCCTCCTTCCCCAATAAGCATCTGTTTGAACATGCCCTTTGGAACTCTGGAAGGTCATGGAGGCTGACAGAAAGGCTCGCATACTCAGGAACCTGAGTGTCTTCTTCGTTTCCCTATCTCTGCCGTTTAATAATTCCTAGCCACCTCATGTGAAGAGTTGACTCATTGGAAAAGACTCTGATGCTGGGAGGGATTGAGGGCAGGAGAAGAAGGGGACGACAGAGGATGAGATGGCTGGATGGCATCACGGACTCGATGGACGTGAGTCTGGGTGAACTCCAGGAGTTGGTGATGGACAGGGAGGCCTGGCGTGCTGCGATTCATGGGGTTGTAAAGAGTCGGACACAACTGAGCTACTGAACTGAACTGAGCACAGTTATTTAGAGTTTCAGGACTTTAGTTGCTTGACTTGTAAAATGGAGACTAGGAGTTCCCTTAATATAGTGTTATTAGTAGAATCACATAACTAGTACATGAAAAACACCTGATATACAGAACATAGTTTAGCCTAAACACATTTCACTTCCTATATTCTAAGTATAAAAATCACAATTGTATTACTTTTGGTAAGATTTCTTTTTCTTTCTGAAGATTTTATTTACCCCTAATTTCAATATTTATTTCAAAGTAGGTTGATCTTTGGTCTTTCTTTAAATATGCCACCATTGGTCATTTAAACCTGTATTGAAAATAAATATATTTATCTTTGCCAGGCAGAGTTCTATTTAGATATTTTTAGTTGAGCCCACTTTATTTTAAATTATAATCTGTTTCCATTTTAGTTTCTCAATTGAGTGCCTACTTTTGTTAACAATTTTCTAAATTAGGGATACAGATCAAGAAAATTGTCTAACTTCTTAGTACTTTAAAGTGCTATTTTAAACCGGCCAATCCTATTTGTTTGGCCCACACATTCACTCTCCCTGGTGTATCTATATGGCATAGCTTGGTACTTAAACAGGAGAGCTGGAATGAGAAGTATGCATCAAGTAGGAAAAGCCAGGACCAAACTGCCTTGGAGCAATACTGAATTCATCCATCAAGTGTATGTTCACAGGGTCTGGTTATTTGCATTTGATGTCACTTATGATTGGGTTGCCATTCCCTTCTCCAGGAGCGCTTCCTGACCCAGGGATTAAACCCAGGTCTCCCGCACTGTAGGCAGACGCTTTACCCTCTGAGCCACCAGGGAAGACAAGATAATCATGATAGTTTGATCACTCACTTAGAGCCAGACATCCTGGAATATGAAGTCAAATGGGCCTTAGAAAGCATCACTACGAACAAAGATAGTGGAGGTGATGGAATTCCAGTTGAGCTATTTCAAATCCTGAAAGATGATGCTGTCAAAGTGCTGCACTCAATATGCCAGCAAATTTGGAAGACTCAGCAGTGGCCACAGGACTGGAAAAGGTCAGCTGTCATTCCATCCCAAAGAAAGGCAATGCAAAATAATGCTCAAACTACTGCACAATTGCACTCATCTCACACGCTAGTAAAGTAATGGTCAAAATTCTCCAAGACAGACTTCAGCAATACGTGAAGCATGAACTTCTGATGTTCAAGCTGGTTTTAGAAAGATACGGGGAGGAAGGAGGGAGGAGGGGTTCAGGATGAGGAACACATGTATACCTGTGGTGGATTCATGGTGATGTATGGCAAAACCAATACAATATTGTAAAGTAGTTAACCTCCAATTAAAATAAATAAATTTGGTCTTTTGATGAGAAAAAAAAAAAAAGGCAGAGGAATCAGAGATCAAATTGCCAACATCTGCTGGATCATGGAAAAAGCAAGAGAATTCCAGAAAAACATCTATTTCTGCTTTTATTGACTATGCCAAAGCCTTTGACTGTGTGGATCACAGTAAACTGTGGAAAATTCTGAAAGACATGGGAATACCAGACCACCTGACCTGCCTCTTGAGAAATCTGTATGCAGGTCAGGAAGCAACAGTTAGAACTGGACATGGAACAACAGACTGGTTCCAAATAGGAAAAGGAGTATGTCAAGGCTGTACATTGTCACCCTGCTTATTTAACTTACATGCAGAGTACATCATGAGAAATGCTGGGCTGGAAGAAGCACAAGCTAGAAATATCAATAACCTCAGATATGCAGATGACACCACCTTTATGGCAGAAAGAGGAGCTAAAAAGCCTCTTGACGAAAGTGAAAGTGGAGAGCGAAAAAGTTTGCTTAAAGCTCAACATTCAGAAAATGAAGATCATGGCATCTGGTCCCATCACTTCATGGGAAATAGATGGGACAACAGTGGAAAGCAGTGTCAGACTTTATTTTTTGGGGCTCCAAAATCACTGCAGATGGTGATTGCAGCCATGAAATTAAAAGACGCTTACTCCTTGGAAGAAAAGTTATGACCAACCTAGATAGCATATTGAAAAGCAGAGACATTACTTTGCTAACAAAGGTCCATCTAGTCAAGGCTGTGGTTTTTCCAGTAGTCAAGTATGGATGTGAGAGTTGGACTGTGAAGAAAGCTGAGCGCTGAAGAATAGATGCTTTTAAATTGTGGTGTTGGAAAAGACTCTTGAGAGTCCCTTGGACTGCAAGGAGATCCAACCAGTCCGTTCTAAAGGAGATCAGCCCTGGCTGTTCTTTGGAAGGAATGATGCTAAAGCTGAAACTCCAGTACTTTGGTCACCTCATGTGAAGAGTTGACTCACTGGAAAAACTCTGCTGCTGGGAAGGATTGGGACAGAAGGAGAAGGGGACGACAGAGGATGAGATGTTTGGATGGCATCGTTGACTCGGTGGACATGAGTTGAGTGAACTCTGGGAGTTGGTGATGGACAGGGAGGCCTGGCGTGCTGCAATTCATGTGGTTACAAAGAGTCAGACATGACTGAGTGACTGAACTGATGATTGGGTAGTGATAAGTTATGCAAGTTGTTAAATATTTTAACTATCATCTTCTCAAAAGAGAACTTGAAGCTTCATACAATCTGTGTGGGTTAGAGATAGACACAAGAAAGTCTGGAAACAGAACTGGGGCTGTGGTTTGGGGTAGTAGGACAATAGTCCACTATGTAGAATTAAATGAAATGTTGGTATAACTTTCATACCTTATATTCTTGATTTTAAAGCCAACATATAAAACATACATTGATTATAATACCTTCTATAATAATTTCAGAGATGTGTTGAATGTTGTCTCTTCTACTCATTGCTATACTAGCTTGAGTAACTTCTAAGATTATTTTTTAATGTGCATTTTGCAATTTTTGTGATATTTATTGAGATTAAACATGAGAAATATTTGTGAGTTTCGGGTGCATGGTACTTTTAAAATTCCTTTTCGTTTTCCTGGATACCCAACATTGCTCTGAAATGAATCAAGTGTGGTCTACATTGTATGGATACTCATAGGAATATGACCTGCTTCCTCAAATTTGTCACCAATCCTCTCAAAAGGCCTGGTTTAATTTTATCTGGTGCCAAAAATAAAAACTATTTTGAGCTCTAATTTTAGAGTGTATTTATTTTGTTTCTATAAGTAAGCAATACACTAATTATGTTTCAACTTTGTTTTAGTTTCTAGAAAGGAGAATTTTAAATGAACTTTATAATTAGTCTATTAAAATTTTCTTATTTACTTTTCTCTTTCTATAACTTTAGACTCATCATTATTTTATATTTCCCTAGAGTTATTAATTCAGAGAAGGCAATGGTAACTCATTCCAATACTCTTGCCTGGAAAATCCCATAGACAGAGGAGCCTGGTAGGCTTCAGTCCGTGGGGTCTTTAGAAGTCGGGCACGACTGAGCAACTTCACTTTCACTTTTCACTTTCATGCATTGGAGAAGGAAATGGCAACCCACTCCAGTGTTCTTGCCTGGAGAATCCCAGGGTCGGGGGAGCCTGGTGGGCTGCCGTCTATGGGGTCGCACAGAGTCGGACACGACTGAAGCGACTTAGCAGCAGCCGTAGCAGAGTTATTAATTATGTTAGTAATATTAAAGTAGCCATTGAGGAATATAAAAGCTTAGTCACATACAATAATGGAAATTAGTTTTGAACAAGAGTTCCAGTCATTACTAGTTAAATGATACTAAGTTTTTGAGTTTTGATGTATTTTTAAATTTTTTCATCAGTATTTTCTAGTTTTCTGTGTGCAAGGTTTTCACATCCTTGATTAGGTTTATTCTTTTTAATGTTATTGTAAATAGTATTATTTTCTTATATAGAAATACAACTAATATTTGCATGTTGCTTTTTGGTCCTACAACTCTTAAGAACTTGTTTATTCTATTAGTTTTTTTGTGATGTGTTTAGGGTTTTATATATAGAAGATCATGTCATGTCTTCTGCAACTAGAGATAATTCTACTTCTTCCTCTGTGATTTGGATGTCTTTTATTTCTTTTTCCTGAATAACTGCTCTAAGATTTCCAGTACTGCATTGTATAGAAGTAACAAGAGTAGGTATTCTTACTTATTTCTGATCTCAGAGAAAAAGCTTGAAGTTTGTCGTATATAGCCTTTGTTATGCTATGTTGAAGTAAATTTCTTCTATAAGTAATGTGTTGAGAGTGTTTACCAAGAAACTACTTTGAATTTTGTAATATACTTTTTCCTGAATCTATTGAGAAGATCATGTGATTTATATTGTATTTTGCAATTTAGATAACCAGGTTTTATGGAGGTTAAGTAAGGAGCCCACACTGATATTTCTCCTTGGAGGTAGAGCCGGAACTCATATGCAAGTTTTAAACTATTCAGAGAAAAATAAAGAGAAAATACCCAGTGGCTGATTTCACTTCAGAAATATTATCTATAACTTTGGATTGTGCTGTGTGCTTAGTCACTCAGTCGTGTCTGACTCTTGGCGACCTCATGGACTGTAGCCGACCCGGCTCCTTGAGGATTCTCCAGGCAAGAGTACTGGAGTGGGTTGCTACATCCTTCTCCAGAGGATCTTCCCAACCCAGGTCTCCTGCTTCACAGGCATATTCTTTACCATCTGAGCCACCAGGGAAGCCCCATAATTTTGGGTTAGAATTAAAACTTGTGTAGAGGTTATATTTTCTTCAAATCATGTGAACTGCACCCAGTCAATCAGAGAAACATTTTAATACCAGTTTTTGCAATGGAATTCATGGGGTCAGTTATGATGTTTTACCCTATTCATTTATTAAAGATACAATCCCACAAGTGAAATTTCTTTCCAGGACTGGAAAAAAAATGAATTCTGCCTGTACCTTTGATAATTTGTGTTTCTTCCCTTGAAATTGGCCTTCAGTAATAAATTATAAATTGACAACAAACACCTGAAAGAATGTTCAACCTTACCAAGAATAAAATAAATGCAATAAATCTTTGAAGAATTAGGTACTGCTTTCACTTTTCAGTTTGGTAAATTAAAAAGACCAATGATGCATGTTGTAAGAAAGCAGGCAAGCAGTCTTTGATTATGGGTGTGTAAAATCATGACATTGTACAGGAGACAGGGATGAAGACCATCCCCATGGAAAAGAAATGCAAAAAAGCAAAATGGCTGTCTGGGGAGGCCTTACAAATAGCTGTGAAAAGAAGAGAGGCAAAAAGCAAAAGAGAAAAGGAAAGATATAAGCATCTGAATGCAGAGTTCCAAAGAATAGCAAGAAGAGATAAGAAAGCCTTCCTCAGCTATTAATGCAAAGAAATAGAGGAAAACAACAGAATGGAAAAGAATTGAGATCTCTTGAAGAAAATTAGACATACCAAGGGAACATTTCATGCAAAGATGAACTCGATAAAGGAAAGAAATGGTCTGGACCTAACAGAAGCAGAAGATATTAAGAAGAGGTGGCAAGAATACACAGAAGAACTGTACGAAAAAGATCTTCATGACCCAAATAATCATGATGATGTGATCACTCATCTAGAGCCAGACATCTTGGAATATGAAGTCAAGTGGGCCTTAGAAAGCATCACTAAGAACAAAGCTAGTGGAGGTGATGGAATTCCAGTGGAGCTGTTTCAAATCCTGAAAGATGATGCTGTGAAAGTGCTGCACTCAATATGCCAGCAAGTTTGGAAAATTCAGCAGTGGCCACAGGACTGGAAAAGGTCAGTTTTCATTCCAATTCCAAAGAAAGGCAATGCCAAAGAATGCTCAAACTACCACACAATTGCACTCATCTCACATGCTAGCAAAGTAATGCTCAAAATTCTCCAAGCCAGGCTTCAGCAATACGTGAACTTTGAACTCCCTGATGTTCAAGCTGGTTTTAGAAAAGGCAGAGGAACCAGAGATCAAATTGCCAGCATCTGCTGGATCATGGAAAAAGCAAGAGAGTTCCAGAAAAACATCTATTTCTGCTTTATTGACTATGCCAAAGCCTTTGACTGTGTGGATCACAGTAAACTGTGGAAAATTCTCCAAGAAATGGGAATACCAGACCACCTAACCTGCCTCTTGAGAAACCTATATGCAGGTCAGGAAGCAACATTTAGAACTGGACATGGAACAATAGACTGGTTCCAAATAGGAAAAGGAGTACATCAAGGCTGTATATTGTCACCCTGCTTATTTAACTTCTATGCAGAGTACATCAAGAGAAACGCTGGACTGGAAGAAACACAAGCTGGAATTTCTGGGAGAAATATCAATAACCTCAGATATGCAGATGACACCACCCTTATGGCAGAAAGTGAAGAACTAAAGAGCCTCTTGATGAAAGTGAAAGAGGAGAGTGAAAAAGTCGGCTTAAAGCTCAACATTCAGAAAACTAAGATCATGGCATCCAGTCCCATCACTTCATGGGGAAATAGATGGGGAATCAGTAGAAACAGTGTCAGACTTTATTTTTTGGGGCTCCAAAATCACTGCAGATGGTGACTGCAGCCATGAAATTAAAAGACGCTTATTTCTTGGAAGAAAAGTTATGACCAACCTAGATAGTATATTTAGAGCAGAGACATTACTTTGCCGACTAAGGTCCGCCTAGTCAAGGCTATGGTTTTTCCTGCGGTCATGTATGGATGTGAGAGTTGGACTGTGAAGAAGGCAGAGCACCAAAGAATTGATGCGTTTGAACTGTGGTGTTGGAGAAGACTCTTGAGGGTCCCTTGGACTGCAAGGAGATCCAACCAGTCCATTCTGAAGGAGATCAGCCTTGGGATTTCTTTGGAAGGAATGATGCTAAAGCTGAAGCTCCAGTACTTTGGCCACCTCATGTGAAGAGTTGACTCATTGGAAAAGACTCTGATGCTGGGAGAGATTGGGAGCAGGAGGAGAAGGGGACGACCCAGGATGAGATGGCTGGATGGCATCACGGACTTGATGGACGTGAGTCTGAGTGAACTCTGGGAGATGGTGATGGACAGGGATGCCTGGCGTGCTGCGATTCATGGGGTCGCAAAGAGTCGGACACGACTGAGCAACTGAACTGAACTGCCTGAAATGGAATTAAAGTTTTTGGAGGGCCAAAATTGCTGATAACTTAGACAACTAAAATTTATACACTTTGGACTCAGCCACTCTACTCCAGGAAAATTTCCTACTTCTCAGTTATGCAAATAGATATCAGAAAGTTTATCTATATACAAACTTTGTGATTTGCTTAATTCCCCTATAAATTGGAACTTTTAAGAGGATCTACCTTATTGAGCGTTGTATGAGGTAATCAACAGAGCAATTTGCATGTATCAGTCATAATTTAGTTACAGTCTTAAAACATTTTTTTTTGTATTTAATCAGCTTCATTTTTAAATTGCAAAAATAATATATACTTGTTACAAAGTAGTATGAGATAGAAAAATTCCCCTCTCTGATCCCTGTAAGAAATACTCTGATTTTGATAATTGACCACATGGGAGTTCTTTGATTGGAGCTCTTGAGTGAATTAGATTTATTTCCTGGGCTTTTTAGTTTATTCTCAAGAGCATTAGCTTTTGAGAAATATGTCGAGAAAACTGTTCATTTTATTAGAATATTAGCATTGAATCATAGTCTGCTAATTGACATAGCCTAAACCATGGAGATAATAACCAATAGCTGGATCAACCTCTCTAAATTGCCAACATTGAAATATAGCACTAATGTCATTTACCCATACACAAATTCCGTTAAGTAGTAACATCCTTTGGACTTTTCTGCTAAGTGCACATCTTTCTTAAAAGTATTTTAACATGGAAACTTGAAACAATTATTAGATACTCCCTTCAATTCATTGTAATTAAGGAGCATCATAATCATTGAAGATAATTGATGAAATATTCTAAAAGTGTGTGTGCTAAGTCGCTTCAGTTTTGTCTGACTCTGTGCCACCCTATGGACTGTAGCCCACCAGGCTCCTCTGTCCATGGGGATTCTCCAGGGAAGAATACTGGAGTGGGTTGCCGTGCCCCACTCCATGCCCTGCCTGACCCAGGGATTGAACCCACATCTCCTAAGTCTCCTGCATTTACAGGCAGATTCTTTACCACTATTGCCCCACAGGAAGCCCTAATTAAGTAAGGAGCATCACAACATTGGGGATAATAATTTGATGAAATATTTTAGAAGTAGATTAAAGAAATAATTGAAAAAAGACAAAATAGTTTGAGAAGCTTTAAGACCTTAACCATCCCTGCTTTGACAGGGTCATTAATACATTGAAACAATATAACACTAGTCTAGGAATGAAAACATGGACTTAACATTGTAAAATTTTATGGGACACTGCATATTTTCAAGTCAGATTTTAAGATCAGACCACTAGTGGGATGCAATCTAAGAACGGACTACATATCTCAAGGCGGGGTTTTCAGGGACCGCCCGTGGTATTTCACTCTGCTTGTTTGTTGTTCAGTGGCTAAGTGATGTCCAACTCTGCAACTCCATGGACTGTATCCTTCCAAGCTCCTCTGTCCATGGGATTTCCCAGCAAGAATGCTGGAGTGGGTTGCCATTCCCTTCTCCTGGGGATCTTCCCAACCCAAGGATAAAAGCCAGGTCTCTTATATCTCCTGCATTGGCAGGCAGGTTCTTTACCACTAGTGCCACCTGGGAAGCCTCTAGAGGTTAGAGCAGTGGTGGGGGATACAAAAACAACCCTGAAAGTCCCTGCTCTCATGAAGCTTTCCTGCTCTTAGAAGATAATGAGAATATACACCCCACACTTTAGGTCTTCACAGAGCGCCAGGCTGGGCTCCTTGTGTTATTAATACATAGCAACTTTACCCTAGCTGTCTGTTTTACACATGATAGTATATACATTTTAATGCTACTTCTGCAATTTTGTTCTACCCTCTCCTTCCCTCACTGTGTGTACAAGTCTGTTTTCTACATGTGCATCACCATTCTTTCTCTGCAAATAGGTTCACCAGTAAGATTTTTCTAGATTCTGTATATATGTGTTAATATATGAGATTTGTCTTTCTCTTTCTGACTTCACTCTATATAACAGGTTCATCTATCTCATTAGAGGAACTAGAGGCCCTAGGTTCATTCACCTCACTAGAACTGAGTCAAATGTGTCCCTCTTATCACTGAGTAATATTCATTGATTATTTATACCATAGCTTCCTTATCCATTCATTTGTCAGTGGACATCTAGGTTATGTCCATGTCCTGGCTGTTGTAATTAGCGCCGCAGTGAACACTGGGGTACAGGTGTCTTTTTGAATTGTGATTTTCTCAGGGTTTATGCCCAATAGTGGGATTGCTGGGTCATATGGTAGTTTTATTTCTAGCTTTTTAAGGAATCTTCATACTGTTCTTAATAGTGACTGTATCAATTTACATCCCCAACAATAGTAAAGGAAGGTTCCCTTTTCCCTGCATCCTCTCTAGCATTTACTGTTTGTAGGGGCTTCCCTGGTGGCTCAGAGGTTAAAGAGTCTGCCTGGAATGCAGGAGACCAGGGTTTGATCCCTGGGTTGGGAAGATCCCTTGGAGAAGGAAATGGCAACCCACTCCAGTACTCTTGCCTGGAGGCTACAGTCCATGGGGTTTGATCCCTGGGTTGGGAAGATCCCCTGGAGAAGGAAATGGCAACCCACTCCAGTACTCTTGCCTGGAGGCTACAGTCCATGGGGTTCCAAGGAGTCAGACACAACTGAGTGACTTTACTAATGCTGTTTGTAGATTTTTTGCTGATGGTCATTCTGACCTGTGTGAGGTGATATCTCACTGGAGTTTTGATTTGAATTTCTCTAATAATGAATAATGTTGAGCATCTTTTCATGTCAAACATGTCCTTCTAATTACTGTGGGTATGTGAACCAAGTAATTCTTTTAAGCAAAATGGGTTAAAAGATTTAGATGATTTTAAGTCTTCTGTGTAGACTCTTTCTAGTCTTATCCACACTTCAGTATTTCCTTTCCTCTTTTTTTTTTTCTAATCACAGAATTTTGTTAGTTTTAAAGTGAGTTGAAATATAAATTATATGTTGTCATGTAGTGTTCAAACTAGATTTTAAATTGTATTATGGGCATTGATACCCAAGAGTTCCAAGTATCTCAAGCACTACTTAAAGGAATTGTAAGATGCTGGTCATATATAGGACATCTGGAGCCAGACTGTCTGGAGTCTAGATCTCAGGCCTACTGATTGTTATGCAACCTCAGGAAGTTTTTTAGTATCTCAGCTTTCTTATTGATAAAATGGGAACAGTAACGTTAATCCATCATATGAAGTTCTTTTGAAGACTGTTAATGTAGATCATATAGAAAAATACTGGTATGGTTTTATTATGACTTATTTTGTCAAGAAACCAATGAAGCATGGGGAAAAAGAAAGTGCTAAACTAGTAAAGCATACCCTCATGAAAGTCAGAAAATCCTCCACACCTGTAGCATTAGCTCTTCCACTGAAAACTGGGCATGTCATGCCTTCCTACAAAGTCCCAGCATGGCCTCTCCGTCGGTCCAGTGCTCCAAGCATTACATCAATAAGTACACTTGAAATGAAACCAGTTTGCCATCCTGAATCTTTTCTGTAGAGAATGTCCCAAAGCTTCATATACAGACACTTGTTTTTTTTCTCCTGGAAAAAAAGAGGTAAATAGGAAGAAATTAAAGTTCACTGTAGTTAAGTTAATTTTGTATGCCAGTTTGTTGGGACAGGTTCAATTTTTACCCCAGTATAATTATTATCAATAATACTGATAATATTCACTCTCTCTAAGTTGTCCCACTGTGTATCACAAATTATATGGCCATTTTAACAGAGTTTTGCCAAGAGAACACACTGGTCACAGCAGGCACCCTCTTCCGATGACACAAGAGATGACTAGACACATGGACATCACCAGATGATCAATACTGAAATAAAATTGATTATATTCTTTGTAATCAAAGATGGAGAAGCTCTATACAGGCAGCAAAAACAAGACTGGGAGCTGACTGTGGTTCAGATAATCAGCTCCTTATTGCAAAATTTAGGCTTAAATGGAAGAAAGTAGGGAAAACCACTAGGCCATTCACATATGACCTAAACCAAGTCCCTTATGATTATACAGTGGAGGTGGCAAATAGATTTAAGGGATTAAATATGGTAGACAGCATGCCTGAGAACTATGGACAGAGATTTGTAATATTATACAGGAGGTGGTGACCAAAACCATGCCCAAGAGGAAAGAAACACAAGAAGGCAAAGTGACTGTGTGCGGAGGCCTTCCAAATAGCTGAGAAAGAAGGGAAGCAAAAGGCAAAGGGGAAAAGGAAAGATATACCCAACTAAATGTAGGGTTCCAGAGAATAGCAAGGAGAGATAAAACAGCCTTCTTAAGTGAACAATGCCAAAAAAAAAAAAAAAAACCCAAAAAACAAAAAACAAAACAAAACAAAAAAAACAGGAAAGCAACAGATGGGGAAAGACTAAGATCTCTTCAAGTAAACTAGAGCTATCAAGTGAACATTTCATGCAAAGATGGACACAATAAAGGACAGAAACCGCAAGGACCTAACAGAAGCAGAAGAAATTAAGAAGATGTGGCAAGAATACATGGAAGAACTGTACAAAAAACTCTTAATGACCTGAATAATCACAATGATGTGATCACTCACCTGGAGCCAGACTTCCTGGGGTGTGAAGTCAAGTGGGCCATAGGAAGCATTACTAAGAACAACAGAAATCAGATTGATTATATTCTTTGCAGCCAAAGATGCAGAAGCTCTATACAGTCAGGGAAAACAAGACTTGGAGCTACTGTGGCTCAGATCATGAACTCCTTATTCAGACTTAAATTGAAGAAACTAGGGAAAACCACTAGACCATTCAGGTATGACCAAAAGCAAATCCCTTACAGTGAAAATGTATATAATACACTTGAAATACAGTGGAAGTGAGAAATAGATTCAAGGAATTAGACCTGATAGACAGAATGCCTGAAGAACTATGGACGGAGGTTCCTGATATTGTACAAAAGGCAGGGATCAAGACCCTCACCAAGAAAAATAAATACAAAGAGCAAAATAGTTGTCTGAGGAGGCCTTATAAATAGCTGTGAAAGGAAGAGAAGTGAAAGGCAAAGGAGATAAGGAAAGATATACCCATCTGAATGCAAATTTCAAAGAATAGCAAGAAGAGATAAGAAAACCTTCCTCAGTGATCAATGCAAAGAAATAAAGGAAAACAATAGAATGGGAAAGACTAGAGATTGCTTCAAGAAAATTATAGATACCAAGGGAACTTTTCATGTAAAGATGGGCACCATGAATGACATTAAAGGCTCTTTATGGACCTAACAGAAGCATAAGATATTAAGAAGAAGTGACAAGAATACACAGAAGAACTATACCAAGGGAACATTTCATGCAAAGATGGGCACAATAATGGACATTACAGAATGCTCTGTATGGAACTTACAGAAGCAGAACATATTAAGAAGAGATGACAAGAATACACAGAAGAGAATTGTACAAAAAAGATCTTCACGACCCAGATAATCACGATGGTGTGATCGCTCACCTAGAGCCAGACATCCTGGAGTACAAAGTTTAGTGGGCCTTAGGAAGCATCACTACAAACTAAGCTAGTGGAGGTGATGGAATTCCAGTTAAGCTATTTCAAATCCTGAAAGATGATACTTTGAAAGTGCTGCACTCAATATACCAGCAAATTTGGAAAACTCAGCAGTGGCCATAGGACTGGAAAAAGTCAGTTTTCATTCCAATCCCAAAGAAAGGCAATGCAAAAGAATGCTCAAACTGCCACACAATTGCAGTCATCTCACAAGTCAGCCAAGTAATGCTCAAAATTCCCCAAGCCAGGCTTCAACAGTACATGAACCATGAACTTCCAGATGTTCAAGCTGGTTTTAGAAAAGGCAGAGGAACCAGAGATCAAATTGCCAACATCCGCTGGATCATCAACAAAGCAAGAGAGTTCCAGAAAAACATCTATTTCTGCTTTTATTGACTATGCCAAAGCCTTTGACTGTGTGGATCACAATAAACTGGTCATTTTGAAAAGAAATGGTAAAACCAGACCATCTGACCTGCCTCCTGAGAAATCTGTATGCAGGTCAGGAAGCAACAGTTAGAACTGGACATGGAAAAAGACTGGTTCCAAATTGGAAAAGGAGTATTTCAAGGCTGTATATTGTCACCCTGCTTATTTGATTTATATGCAGAGTACATCATGAGAAACACTGGGCTGGATGAAGCTCACGCTGGAATCAAGATTGCCGGGAGAAATATCAATCACCTCAGATATGCAGATGACACCTCCCTTATAGCAGAAAGCTAAAAAGAACTAAAAGAGCCTCTTGATGAAAGTGAAAGAGAAGAGTGAAAAAGTTGGCTTAAAGCTCAACATTCAGAAAACTAAGATCATGGCATCTGGTCCTATCACTTCATGGGAAATAGATGGGAAAACAGTGGAAACAGTAGCAGACTTTGTTTTTTGGCTCCAAAATCACTGCAGCCATGAAATTAAAAGACACTTACTCCTTGAAAGAAAAGTTATGACCCACCTAGACAGCATATTAAAAAGCAGAGACATTGCTTTGCCAACAAGGATCCATTTAGTCAAGGCTATCTATGGTTTTTTCAGTAGTCATGTATGGATGTGAGAGTTGGACTATAAAGAAAGCTGAGGGCCAAAGAATTGATGCTTTTGAACTGTGGTGTTGGAGAAGAGTCTTGAAACTCCCTTGGACTGCAAGGAGATCTAACCAGTCCATCCTAAAGGAAATCAGCCTTGAATATTCTCTGGAAGGACTGATGAGCTGAAACTCCCATACTTTGGCCACCTGATGTGAAGAACTGACTCATTTGAAAAGACCCTGATTCTGGGAAAGATTGAAGGCAGAAGCAGAACGGAACTACAGAGGATTAGATGGTTGGATGGCATGACTGACTCAATGGACATGAATTTGAGTAAACTCCAGGAGTTGGTGATGGACAGGGAGGCCTGGTATGCTGCAATCTGTGGGGTTATTAAAAAGAGTCAGACACGACTGAGAAACTGAACTGACTGAACTGATGGCTTTTCCAGTAATCATGTACGGATATGAGATTTGACTGCTGAATGTTGAGCACCGAAGAATTGATGTGTTCGATATGTGGTCAAGAGAAGACACTTGACAGTTCCTTGGACAGCAAGAATATCAAACTAACCAATCCTAAATGAAATAAAACCTGAATATTCATTGGAAGAACCTATGCTGAAGCTGAAGCTCTGGTTCTTTGGCCACTTGATGCAAAGAGCCAACTTATTGGAAAAGACCTTGATGCTAGGAAAGATTGTGGGCAGGAAGAGAAGTGGGTGACAGAGGATGAGATGGTTAGATGGAAACACCAACTCAATGGACATTTCTGTGAGATAGTGAAGGACGAGTCCAGGCAATAGAGAAGAACAAGGAAACCTGGTGTGCTGAAGTTCACAGGGTCGCAAAGAGTCAGACACGACTTAGCAACTGGACAACAGCAACAATAATGGGCACTTTGATTATAATTTATTGTATAGAGCTATAACATAGATTATTTTAACTATTTTGAACTTGGTGTTTCTACAAGTATCCTTCAGAAGTGGAAACAGACAACACAACTTACTTTTCGCGATTCATTTATTGATTGTTAAGTCCAGCTATAAAGACAGGTTTATATGTATGAGGAAATATCTTTATAACTTTTCAAAGGATGAGTCGCATCTTGTGCTGCACAACTTCTCAGGTGGCACAGTGGTAAAAAATCCACCTGCCAATGGGAGAGACACAGGAGGAGCAGGTTCAATCCCTGGGTCTGAAAGATCCCCTGGAAGAAGAAATTACAACCCACTCCAGTATTCTTGCCTGAAAAATTCCATTGATAGGGCAACCTGCCAGGCTACTCCATGGAGTCATAAGAATTCAGACACAACTGAGTGCCTAAGCACGCATGCACATCCTGTGTGCTTTTATTTTTCCATAATGTTAAAAATGTTATTGATTCCTGAAATACCTGATTTTTCTGCATGTAACAGTTAGTCACAATTTCAAGAAATAAAACCTTGAAACTTGTAATGAATGTTGTTTGTGGGCCAGCTTCTTTTCAAGTGACTATAACAACTTACCATTCTAAAGAGGTTTAATTTCTTATCTCCAGATGACAATCTTAAAAATCATGCCACATTCATAAATTGTTGTATAGTCTATGAACCAAGGCATATGATTTTGTTTATCTTTTAGTGCAAATTTATTTTTAAACAAAATTTTAAAAATGTCATATTTGCATATCTCAAGTCAAACTCATGTATAAAGTATTTACTTGTATAATTGGAATAGAATGCCTACTTTGATAATAAGCTGTAGTAATAAACATTTTTATTCAACCGTGAATATTGATTGCTAAGGAAATAACTATACTGAACTTTGTCTCTTTGCAAAACACTCATGAATTAATTTACAATAAATAATGTGTTGAAAAGTGTTAATGGTTAAATGATTTTTAATTATTTTAGTTTAGCTTCTTTGAAGCTTTATATATATATATCATTAACAAAATCAGCAGTCTAATATGTCACTAATCAAAGCAGATCTTACTCAAATAACCTCTCACCATTACACGTATACACACACATAGCATTTGCAAATAATTTTTTAAAAAATCCCTAAAACTCATGCAATATAACCCATTTACTATTTATGACTTTCCCAGTTGAAGTAATATAAAACCAAGATGATTTTAATGAGAAGTTCAGTTGAAAACCAATGTCATTGGAAAACTCTAAATTTTCATGGACTTCTGATTAAGAATCTGAAAACCAAAGAATAAAAATTATAAATCACTGCAGATGGTGATTGCAGCCATGAAATTAAAAGACGCTTACTCCTTGGAAGAAAAGTTGTGACCAACCTAGATAGCATATTCAAAAGCAGAGACATTGCTTTGCTGACTAAGGTTCATCTAGTCAAGGCTATGGTTTTTCCTGTGGTCATGCATGGATGTAAGAGTTGGACTGTGAAGAAGGCTGAGCACTGAAGAATTGATGCTTTTGAACTGTGGTGTTGGAGAAGACTCTTGAGAATCTCTTGGACTGTAAGGAGATCCAACCAGTCCGTTCTGAAGGAGATCAGCCCTGGGATTTCTTTGGAGGAATGATGCTAAAGCTGAAACTCCAGTACTTTGGCCACCTTATGTGAAGAGTTGACTCATTGGAAAAGACTCTGGTGCTGGGAAGGACTGGGGGCAGGAGGAGAAGGGGACGACTCAGGATGAGATGGCTGGATGGCATCACAGACTCGATGGATGTGAGTCTGAGTGAACTCCGGGAGATGGTGATGAACAGGGAGGCCTGGCGTGCTGCGATTCATGGGGTCGCAAAGAGTCGGACATGACTGAGCGACTGAACTGAACTGAAACAATATAAATATACTAAACTTTTTTCATTGTTTATATTTTAGGCAGCCATGATAGTATAATTTTTGTGATGACATAATGTCAGAAAATGTTTTTGTTACCAATGGGTAAGAATTTTTCTTATGTACTTTTCTTCCACATGCAGCTATTAGTTATGCATTTAAGGATGGTTTTATAATAAGGAGAAGGAAATGGCAACCCACTCCAGTGTTCTTGCCTGGAGAATCCCAGGGACGGGGGACAGAGTCGGACACGATTGAAGCGACTTAGCAGCAGCAGCATAATAAGGTTTGGAGACTACTAGAGTAGAAATATCACTAAAATGTACTAACCAGTGACATAATTCTTGGGTACATTATTTCTGCTAGAAATGCAGTAAAACTTTTGTAAAAACCTGCTAAAATTAGACCTGCTTATGCTTTATGAAAACTCATGTCCTCATTCTGAATCAAATTGACTGTGAAGAGTTAAGCCATAAATATCAGAGCTATGTTGGAAAGAGCCTGATCTACATTGTCTATCTGAAGTTGTTGTTCTTGTTTGTTAGATATGGTTTTATTAAGTATGTTTGTGTACGTTAACAAAATAATATATGTGAAAAATATATAACACTGCCTGACACATAATAATTGGTTAAAGATAGGGGATATTCACTCTCCTTCTCTTTTTATCTCTTTCAATCTCTCTTCCTGATCCTTTCATCTCCGATTTTCTCAGTCTTTGGTCAATCTTACTCCTGCATATGACTCCTAGTTTCTCTCTTGCTTGCTTCCCTTTTTCTTTTTCTTTGTTTTTCAAACTGAACTAGAATATCTGGGTTCTAACCCTAGTTTCGTGGACTCAGTAACATCTTAGATTAAACCTCAAAATAAATAAGCTTTTGGAACCCTTAGGTACATTCAATTTCAGAGAAATTTCAAGAGCAGAATGACATCCTATTGGTAATTCTAATTCATTTATAGGCCTCCAATTTCATTTTGTCCACTCTTAAAAACCAGCTGCATTATCTCATTCAGTGCTAACCCAATTCAATTAAAAATTTTATTGAACGTTTATTGTGTGCAAAGCAATTATTTCATTTCTCTGAGGGATGATGTTAATTAATCATTACCTATTAAAAAGGAATAATATAGAATGATAATATATCAGTCATAAATATGTATACATGTTAGTACAGAGTCTCAAAAGCTATAAAACAACAGATTAACTGCAGAAGACAGTTGATAAAAAATAGGTCATTTTGTCACACATCTCTCAGACTGGTAAATTAAGAAGAAAATTATAATTAGAGGTATCTGAGATATGAACAGGACATAATGAATAAATATTGAGCTGCTAATGATAAAGCTGTCGATACTCAATAAATTAGAACATTGACAAAACAAACTTAAGGGTTGTTGTTGATGTTTAGTCACTCAGTTGTGTACAACTCTTTGTGACCTCATGGATTGTAACCCCCAGGCTCTTCTCTATATGAGATTTCTCAGGCAAGAATACTGGAGTGGGTTGCCATTTCCTTCTCCACAGGATCTTCCTGACCCAGGGATCGAACATATGTCTCCTGCATTGGCAGGCAGATTCCTTACCATGGAGCCACCAGGGAGGCCCTTTCATATACCCTAGAAACTGGCAATCTCAGTTCTGGGCATATAGGCCTAAGAAATTCTTGCATAAATGCTCAAGGGAACATACACACGTTGTTTAGTTCAGTGTTGCTTATGGTGTCAGCAGGTTGGAGAGTCTGTGGACGTTCGTAACTTCAGGATGAGTAAGTATACTTGTGAGTGCATTCTGTGGAGTACCACAGAGATACACTCGACAATAGACTAGATGATCACACATGTTGAAAACAGCATGCTTAGTAGGAAACTAACCACAACTGGCTCTATAGAAAAAAAATCTATAGATTTTGTTTTGTTCTTTAAAGTTAATAAGATAAGAACAAAAACAGTTCAGTTTGTTAGAATACAGAGCAGACCAATATATGCACCAAATGCATTAGACTGGCTTACTATTTTAGGGTGGTAAGGAATTGGAGTGGGGAAAGGGTGAAATATACTAAAATACTGACTAGAGAAACAGATCAATGCCATGAATCAAGGTGTATAATTAACTTTTTTTGAAGAGTGAGGGAGAAAGGAGTCAGAATGTATCATGTAAAACATACAAGTCGCTAGTCCCTGTATGCAAGAGTTTTGCAGTCTAACATCAGTATAATATGATTTGGGGAGTAATCCTCTCCCTAACTGTTTTAATATATTTTTCAATGTATCAATATTTTGTACTCTAATCACAAAACTTATAAGAACCATTGCTATGTTAAAAATATCCTCATAAAATTTTAAATTTTGTTGAGATATATTTAAACCACAATTTAAAAACTGGAGGCTGGAGGGACAAATTGGAGCTGTGACTGTGTTTTGTCTGGCCTTTATGGTATTACCAAATAATTGTGAAGACTTAATATGTGTTAAATTTCACAAGTTAAGATTTTTGGTTTATCTAAAATCACAATTTGGGTGATATCAGCGCTGTACTTTTCTATGACAGTGTTTTGGTAGTTCCTGAGGAGCAGTTTTATAAATTTGGATTATTTATTCTCCAGGTGGGCGCACTGTTGCTTGATGCATTGTATCTATTCATATCACTACCCAAGTCCTAGTCACACTTAATTGGTGAGGCCTTAAAGAACACGTGTGTTGGTACAGACCCCCAGGCTGAGCAAAGAAGGTTCATGTCCATGACCATCTCACACTTACCTACCACATCACTAACTTTAGACCTTCTACAGACCTTTGGGTTGTAGCAGAAGACACTGGGCAGTGAGTAGAGGGCAAATTGGAACACAGAGGACAATTAGGAAAGGGTCAGAGTCAGGACACTAAAACTTGACTGTTACCATTTAAGACCAAGTTAAATGTATACTGATGCTGTCTTCTATAAATTTATAAAAAAAAGTTTCTATTTTTTTCCTCCTCTTAAATTTGTATTCATTCAGTTTTTATCATGAAGTCTTTGACTTTAGGAATATTCTCCATTTTATTAAGTATTATTAGTAAGATGTGTTAAAATAATTTATCTTTGTATCCATTCTCATATATATATATATTTATATTTGTTTATCCCTCTCTGGCCATTTATTCAACAATATTAAACAAGTACCAAATACTTGACATGATTCCAGGGTACAGGAGTGTATGAAACTAAGGCCTCTTCTGTGCTCCCAGAAGTTTATGGACTGTAGGAGAAAAAGGTAAGAAATAAAGTGTAGGAAGTATGAGATGGTTGTGTCTACCTGTAGAGACTAACTAGTGGAAAGTTTTTATGGTTTCATGGAGGAAGTGACCAAAACAAGATCTTTTTACTGTCCCTCATTAACCCTGAGCCTGGCTCCCTTACTTGCTTTATTACTTAATTTCACTCTTTGTTTTTTTACTTGATTAAAATGACTTCCGAGTGCACTAAGCATTGCTATAATCTAATGAACAGTATTATACTTGTCTAAACAGAGGCACTTCTAGAGAAAAAAGAAAACTAATGTAGGCATAGCTGTTTTCACTACTTCACTGCAATAAAAAGGATAATTACTTTGGCCTTGGAAAATAACAAGATTTCCATGTAGTTTTCATCACTGAAATTTCTTGCTCCTGTATCAATAACTTCCCAAATAAAATTATTCCTCTGCAGTCACTATAACTTACTTCATTTCATCATCTAATATGATGGCACACAGGGCATCATACAATTTTAGCTGGACCCAGAAGGACTCCTTTTTTTTTCTTTTTAACTTTTTTGAGCTATAAATGTATAAATTTTAATGCCCATTGTGGGGACGGGGGAAATTATATAAACTACAATTCAAACCTGTGACTTTCTGAATAGAATTGTATTAGCCCAGGCTAACATGAGTGATTGAATAATAAAAAACTGGACAAAAAAATGGGAAGTGAGTAACGTAAAAATGGTATATGGATATTGAAACATTGTGAGGGTGAATCTTACATGAATGAAGTTTTTAAAAATGCTTGACTAAGTGCTTTGCAATGGTCAATTTTTATATCAAAAGCTTGGCCTCTGTGCACTGGTGCTGAAGAGTATCTCAGAGACAGAGTTTAGGGTGAAGTAGAAAAGAAAAACTTTGCACTCTTTTAATCTGGCCTCATGTGTTCTCCTGGTGAGTTTTGAGGTTATCAAACTGTGGCTTTCTCTCTAGAACATCTTCCATTTGGTGGGGAGTTCAGTTCCGTAAGAGCTAAAAGATGCTGCTTTGTGTATCCCTGGGGGCAGAAGTAGGACCCTTCCCCACACTACACTACTGTTCCGTTGCTGCTCTTCCCTTGTCTCTGAATGTCATCCCTTCCATGATTAGCAAGTGTTTGGAAAGGTTTGCTTCCCCAGTAGCCCCACAGAGTCCT
Source organism: Capra hircus (assembly GCF_001704415.2). Classification (NCBI taxonomy): domain Eukaryota; kingdom Metazoa; phylum Chordata; class Mammalia; order Artiodactyla; family Bovidae; genus Capra; species Capra hircus. The sequence goes on from NC_030814.1 coordinate 77,746,406, forward strand.
GCTTGGTTTCACTTTGAGCTTTATTCAGCATTTTCTTGAAATCTTTCCTTCTGTGAGACCCTGAAATCTCTGAGAGACTGAAGTGTATGGGGAGGATGTAGCAAAGAAACCCACATAAGGTTCTACTGAGAAAGCTCAGAAATTGATGTGAAATACAAATTAAGTGTGACTCAGTTGGTAAAGAATCCGTCTGCAATGCAGGAGACCTGGGTTTGATCCCTGGTTTGGGAAGATCCCCTGGAGAAGGGAAAGGCTACCCACTCCAGTACTCTCGCCTGGAGAATTCGATGGAGTGTATAGCCCTCACAAAGAGTTGAACATGACTGAGCAACTTTCATTTATAAGCTTCCCTGGTGGCTCAGAATGGTAAAAGCATTTGCTTGCAATGCAGGAGACCTGGTTTTGATCCCTTGGTCGGGAAGATCCTCTGAAGAAGGAAATGGCAACCCACTCAAGTACTCCTGCCTGGAAAATTCCATGGATGGAGGAACCTCATAGGCTACAATCCATGGGGTCACAAAGAGTCGGACACGACTGAGTGACTTCACTTTCACTTTTCACAAATTGAGTCCCTTGGATTAATGAGCTTGGCCCTTAGGACATGCATTTACATGCAAGACAGGAGGGTTCTGTTCGTGGTGACCAAACGTAAACTACAATTGCTGGGAAAAAAAAAAATTATCTGAAGTGATATTGAAGCTCCTGGGAAATGAAAACTCTTATCACACAGCTGAACTTTCCAATACAGAAATGAAACAGAAAACACTAAATCATCTTGCTATTCCTCCATAGAAAATAACTTACAAATCATTATTTACTATGGAATTTTCCAGGCAGAAATACTGGAGTGGATTGCCATTTCCTATTCCAGGGGATTTTCTCAGCCTGGAGATTGAATCTGCATTTCTTGTATCTCCTGCACTGGTAGGCGGGCCCTTAACCACCAGGCCACCTAAGGCTTTTCCTTCTAAGAGACTTTCAAAGAATAAAGAAAAAGGAAAAAAGTAGAAGTGTATGTATCAAGTGGTCAATTAATGTAAGCCTTATGTGTGTAGATTTTTGTGACATTTGTTAGTTTTTTACAAGGTGTAATTTGTTGTGATGCATTTCCTAATCTAAATAAACACTCTTATGATCAGCTTTTGAGTGTTTTCCTAAGTTTAACATATTTTTCATACTGTAAACCTCTGTGAGATAATATTTAACAATTTCCTTAGAAAGAAAGAACAAGGACTGGATCTTTCTCCCTCTTTGTTGGTTTTTTCCCCTCCATTTTTAAAAATATAAATTTATTTATTTTAATTGGAGGCTAACTACTTTACAGTATTGTAGTGGTTTTGCCATACATTGAAATGAATCCGCCATAGGTGTACATCTGTTCCCCATGCTGAACCCCCTCCCACCTCCCTCCTCATTCCATCCCTCTGGGTTATCCCAGTGCACGAGCCCCGAACACCCTACCTCATGCATCGAACGTGGACTGGCAATTTTTTTCACGTATGATAATAGACATGTTTCAATGCCATTCTCCCAAATCATACCACCCACCCTTGCCCTCTCCCACAGAGTCCAAAAGACTGTTCTATACATCTGTGTCTCTTTTGCTGTCTCGCATATAGGGTTAACGTTACCATCTTTCTAAATTCCATATATATGCATTAATACACTGTATTGGTATTTTTCTTTCTGGTTTACTTCACTCTGTATAATAGGCTCCGATTTCATCTATGTCATTAGAACTGACTCAAATGTGTTCTTATTATGGCTGAGTAATATTCCATTGTGTATATGTACAACAGCTTTCTTACATTTGTCTGCTGATGGACATCTAGGTTGCTTCCATGTCCTGGCTATTATAAACAGTGCTGCGATGAACATTGGGGTGCACGTGTCTCTTTCAATTCTGGTTTCCTTGGTGTGTATGCCTAGCAGTGGGATTGCTGGGTTATATGGCAGTTCTATTTGCAATTTTTTAAGGAATCTCCACACTGTTCTCCATAGTGGCTGTACTAGTTTGCATTCCCACCAACAGTGTAAGAGTGTTCCCTTTTCTCCACACCCTCTCCAGCATTTATTGCTTGTAGACTTTTGGATTGCAGCCATTCTGACTGGCGTGAGATGGTCACCTCACTGTGGTTTTGATTTGCATTTCTCTGATAATGAGTGATGTTGAGCATCTTTTCATGTGTTTGTTAGCTATCCGTGTGTCTTCTTTGGAGAAATGTCTATTTAGTTCTTTGGCCCATTTTTTGATTGGGTCGTTTATTTTTCTGGAATTGAGCTGCAGGAGTTGCTTGTATATTTTTGAGATTAATTCTTTGTCAGTGCTTTCTTTGTTATTATTTTCTCCCATTCTGAAGGCTGTTTTTTCACCTTGCTTATAGTTTCCTTTGTTATGCAAAAGCTTTTAAGTTTAATTAAGTCCCATTTGTTTATTTTTGCTTTTATTTCCAATACTCTGGGAGGTGGGTCATAGAGGATCCTGCTGTGATTTATGTTGGAGAGTGTTTTGCCTATGTTTTCTTCTAGGAGTTTTATAGTTTCTGGTCTTACATTTAGATCTTTAATTCATTTTGAGTTTATTTTTGTGTGTGGTGTTAGAAAGTGATCTAGTTTCATTCTTTTACAAGTGGTTGACCAGTTTTCCCAGCACCACTTGTTAAAGAGATTGTCTTTTCTCCATTGTTTATTCTTGCCTCCTTTATCAAAGATAAGGGGTCCATATGTGTGTGGATTTATCTCTGGGCTTTCTATTTTGTTCCATTGATCTATATTTCTGTGTTTGTGCCAGTACCATACTGTCTTGATGACTGTGGCTTTGTAGTAGAGCCTGAAGTCAGGCAAGTTGATTCCTCCAGTTCCATTCTTGTTTCTCAAGATTGCTTTGGCTACTCGAGGTTTTTTGTATTTCCATACAAATTGTGAATTTGTTCTAGCTCTGAAAAATACTGTTGGTAGCTTGATAGGGATTGCATTGAATCTTCTTTAGGTAGTATACTCATTTTCAATATATTGGTTCTTCTGATTCATGAACATGGTATATTTCTCCATTTATTTGTGTCCTCTTTGATGTCTTTCAACAGTGTTTTATAGTTTTCTATATATAGGTCTTTAGTTTCTTTAGGTAGATATATTCCTAAGTATTTTACTCTTTTCGTTGCAGTGATGAATGGAATTATCTCCTTAATTTCTCTTTCTGTTTTCTCATTGTTAGTGTCTAGGAATACAAGGGATTTCTGTGTGTTAATTTTCTATCCTGCAACTTTACTATGTTCATTGATTAGCTCTAGTAATTTTCTGATAGAGTCTTTAGGGTTTTCTATGTAGAGGATCGTGTCATCTGCAAACAGTGAGAGTTTTACTTCCTCTTATCTGTTCTGGGTTCCTTTTATTTCTTTTTCTGCTCTGATTGCTGCGGCCAAGACTTCCAAAACTATGATGAATAGTAATGGCAAAAGTGGGCACTCTTGTCTTGTTCCTGACTTTAGGGGAAATGCTTTCAATTTTTCACCATTGAGGATAATGTTTGCTGTGGGTTTGTCATATATAGCTTTTATTATGTTGAGGTATGTTCCTTCTATCCCTGCTTTCTGGAGGGATTTTATCATAAATGGATGTTGAATTTTGTCAAAGGCTTTCTCTGTATCTATTAAAATAATCAAATGGTTTTTTCTTTCAGTTTGTTAATGTGATGTATTACATTGATTTGTGGATGTTGAAGAATCCTTGCTTTCTTGGGTTAAAGCCCACTTGATCATGATGTATGATCTTTTTAATATGTTGTTGGATTCTGTTTGCTAGAATTTTGTTAAGGATTTTTGTGTTTATGTTCATCAGTGTTATCAGCCTGTAGTTTTCCTTTTTTATGGCATCTTTGTCAGGTTTTGGTATTAGGGTCATGATGGCTTCATAGAATGAGTTTGCAGGTTTACCTTCCTCTGCAATTTTCTGGAAGAGTTTCGGTAGGATAGGTGTTAGCTCTTCCTAAATTTTTGGTAGAATTCAACTGTGAAGCCGTCTGGACTTGGGCTTTTGTTTGCTGGAAGTTTTCTGATTACAGTTTCAATTTCTGTTCTTGTGATGGGTCTGTTACGATTTTCTGTTTCTTCCTGGTTCAGTTTTGGAAAGTTGTACTTTTCTAAGAATTTGTCCATTTCTTATAAGTTGTCCATTTTATTGGCATGTAGTTGCTGATAGTAGTCTCTTATGATCCTTTGTATTTCTGTGTTGTCTGTTGTGATCTCTCCATTTTCATTTCTAATTTTGTTGCTTTTATTCTTCTCCCTTTGTTTCTTGATGAGTCTGGCTAATGGTTTGTCAATTTTATTTATCTTCTCAAAGAACCAGCTGTTGGCTTTGTTGATTTCTGCTATGGTCTCTTTTGTTTCCATTGCATTTATTTCTGCCTTAATTTTTAAGATTCCTTTCCTTCTACTAACCCTGGGGTTCTTTATTTCTTCCTTTACTAGTTGCTTTAGGTGTAGAGTTAGGTTATTTATTTGACTTTTTTATTGTTTCTTGAGGCTAGCCTATATTGCTATAAACCTTCCCCTTAGCACTGCTTTTACAGTGTCCCAGAGATTTTGGGTTGATGTTTTTGCATTTTCATTTGTTTCTATGCATATTTTGATTTCTTCTGTGATTTGTTGGTTATTCAGCAATGTGTTGTTCAGCCTCCATATGTTGGAATTTTTAATAGTTTTTCTCCTGTAATTGACATCTAATCTTACTGCACTGTGGTCAGAAAAGATGCTTGGCATGATTTCAGTTTTTTTGAATTTACTAAGGCTAGATTTATGGCCCAGGGTGTGATCTGTCCTGGAGAAGGTTCCATGTGCACTTGAGAAAAAGGTGAAATTCATTGTTTTGGGGTGAAATGTCCTATAGATATCAATTAGGTCTAACTGCTCTATTGTATCATTTAAAGTTTGTGTTTCCTTGTTAATTTTCTGTTTAGTTGATCTATTCATAGGTGTGAGTGGGGTATTAAAGTCTCCCACTATTATTGTGTTATTGTTAATTTCCCCTTTCATACTTGTTAGCACTTGTCTTACATAGTCAGTGTTCCTATGTTGGGTGCATATATATTTATAATTGTTGTATTTTCTTCTTGGATTGATTCTTTGATCATTATGTAGTGTCCTTGTTTGTCTCTTTTCACAGCCTTTATTTTAAAGTCTATTTTATCTGATACGAGTATTGCCACTCCTGCTTTCTTGTGGTCTCTGTTTGCATGGAATACCTTTTTCCAGTCCTTCACTTTCAGTCTGTATGTGTCCCTTGTTTTGAGGTGAGTCTCTTGTAGACAGCTTATATAGGGGTCTTGTTTTTGTATCCATTCAGCCAGTATTTGTCTTTTGGTTGGGGCATTCAACCCATTTATGTTTAAAGTCATTATTGATGAGTATGAGCCTGTTGCCATTTACTTTGTTGTTTTGGATTTGAGTTTATACACCCTTCTGTGTTTCCTGTCTAGAGAAGATCCTTTAGCATTTGTAGGAGAGCTGGTTTGGTGGTGCTGAATTCTCTCAGCTTTTGCTTGTCTATAAAGCTTTTGATTTCTCCTTCATATCTGAATGAGATCCTTGCTGGGTACAGTAATCTGGGCTGTAGGTTTTTCATTTTCATCATGTTAAGTATGTCCTGCCATTCCCTTCTGTCCTGAAGAGTTTCTATTGAGCTCAGCTGTTTCTTATGGAAATCCCCTTGTGTGTTATTTGTTGTCTTTCCCTTGCTGCTTTTAATATTTTTTGTGTTTGATCTTTGTTAATATGATTAATATGTGTCTTGGGGTGTTTCTCCTTGGGTTTATCCTGTTTGGGACTCTTTGGGTTTCTTGGACTTGGGTGACTATTTCCTTTGCCATTTTAGGGAAGTTTTCAACTATTATCTCCTCCAGTATTTTCTCATGGTCTTTCTTTTTGTCTTCTTCTTCTGGACTCCTCTGATTTGAATGTTGGGGTGTTTAGCATTGTCCCAGAGGTCTCTGAGGTTGTCCTCATTTCTTTTAATTCTTTTTTTCTTTTTTCCTCTCTGTTGCATTTATTTCTACCATTCTATCTTCTACCTCAATTATCCTATCTTCTGCCTCCGTTATTCTACTGTTGGTTCCTTCCAGAGTGTTTTTGATCTCATTTATTGTGTTATTCATTATATACTGACTCTTTTTTATTTCTTCTAGATCCTTGTTAAACATTTATTGCATCTTCTCAATCCTTGTCTCCAGGCTATTTATCTGTAACTCCATTTTGTTTTCAAGATTTTGGATCATTTTCACTATCATTATTTGGAATTCTTTATCAGGTAGATTCCCTATCTCTTCTTCTTTTGTTTGGTTTGGTGGGCATTTATCCTGTTCCCTTCCCTGCTGGGTATTTCTCTGCCTTTTCATCTTGTTTATATTGCTGTGTTTGGGGTGGCCTTTCTGTATTCTAGCAGTTTGTGGTTCTTCTTTTCTGTGGAGTTTCCTCACTGTGGGTGGGGTTGGACAGGTGGCTTGTCAAAGTTTCCTGGTTAGGAAAGCTTGTGTTTGTGTTCTGGTGATTAGAGCTGGATTTCTTCTCTCTTGAGTACAATGAAGTGTCCAGTAGTGAGTTTCGATATGTCAGTGGGTTCGGTGTGACTTTGGGCAGCCTGTGTATTGAAGCTCAGGGCTATGTTCCTGTGTTGCTGGAGAATTTGTGTGGTATGTCTTGCTCTGGAACTTGTTGGCCCTTGGATGGTGCTTGGTTTCAGTGTAGGTATGGAGGCTTTTGATGAGCTTCTATTGATTAATGTTCCCTGGAGTCAGGAGTTCTCTGGTGTTATCAGGATTTGGACTTAAGCCCCCTCTCTGGTTTTCAGTCTTATTCTTACAGTAGCCTCAAGACTTCTCCATCTATACAGCACCGATGATAAAACATCTAAGTTAATGATGAAAAGTTTCTCCACAGTGAGGGACACCTGGAGAGGTACACAGAGTTACATGGAAAAGAGAAGAGGGAGGAGGGAGATAGAGGTGACCAGGAGAAGAGGGGGAATCAAAAGTGGAGACAGCAAGCTAGCCAGTAATCACCTCCTTATGTGCTCTCCACAGTCTGGACTGCTCAGAGATGTTCATGGAGTTATATAGAGAAGAAAAGAGGGAGGAAGGAGACAGAGGTGGCCAGGAGGATAAAAGGGGGAATCAAAAGAAGAGAGACAGATCCAGCCAGTAATCAGTTCCCTAAGTGTTCTCCACAGCCCAGAACACACAAAGAGATTCACAGAGTTGGGTAGAGAAGAGAAGGGGAAAGGAAGTGATAGAGGCGACCTCGTAGAGAAAAAGGAGAGTCAAAAGAGGGAGAGAGCAGTCAAGCCAGTAATCTCACTCCCAGGTAAAAATGGGTACTGAATATTGGGTTGTTAAAGGTACAAAATTGATAACAAATACTGAAAAGCAAAGATTAAAAATCTTGAGTAGAGGTTAGATTATCAAAAATACAATATTAAAAAAACAAAACAAAGTTACAAAATTATAAAATATATATATATGAAGTTTGCTTTAAAAATATGTTTTTTTTGCAAGGTAATAGTAGGTTATAAAAATGAAAATTAAAGGAGTAATAGAGGACTTAAAAACTAAAAAAAAAATTAATACATGAAAAAATGATAATAGTAAAAATACATCTAGGACTTTCTCTGGAGCTGCTGCAGAAAGTGTGGGGTCAGTTCAGTTTCAGATAGTTCCGTGATCTGGCTTATACTTTTCACGATCTATAGGCCCCTTCCAATGTGGTTGGTGCTAACTACAGGGTTTTAATCTATTGCACCTGTCACTTCCAAAGTGGTTCCCTCTGTTTATTTTAGCTTATTCTGTTTCCTGGTCTCTTCAGTGTCTAATTTCTGCCGTGACACAGGGGGATGGTGGTGGTCACTTTTTTTAGGCTTACTTGTTCAGTCGTGCTGTGGGGAGGGAGGAACACTGCAAACAAATATCACTGGCATGTGTGGGGATTGCTCGCAGTGTCTCAGCCACACTGGGTTTACCCCCGCTCACAGTATGTGTGTTTTCCCAGTCTACACTGCTCAGGCTCTAGGCTGCTCTGCCAGAAACTGTCTGAGGCGGGCCCTGGGTTGCATGCACTTCCCAATTCTAAGCCACTCGGGTTCAGGTTCTCAGGTACTCCACCAAGGCGCAGACTCAGTTGGGCCTGCATTTTGTGCCCTTCCCAGTTCCAAGCAGCCCAGGTGACCAGGTGCTTGGCGAGTGCAGTCGCCCCCAGTTGGATGCTGAGTCTTATTGCCTCCCCAGTCCCAGCCGCTCAGTTTTCTGGGTGTACAGCAGGTATGCCTTCTCAGGTGTGCTGTATCTTTTCTGGGGAGCTGATCTCTGGCTGCGACCCTCCCAGTGGATGTCAACCATCCGGAATCCCAAGAACTCTTGGTTAGCAATGAAGCCTGCTTGCAGTTTGGTAGAGGATGCCTCTCTGGGGCCGTGATTGCCCTCTTCCAGCTCTGGCTGCCCTTGCCTGCCTGTCTCTGGTGGGGGATGGGCCGGCCCAGCCAGCTAGCCCTGCTCAGTGCTTTGTCCTGTGAGTGGGCCTGGCAGTGTCTTAGGTTAGGGCTTTTTGCAGGATAGCTATCCCACAGTCTGGGTTGCTATCTCAAGTTAGTTTCCTCAGGTTGCCTCGGGGCATTCAGGCCCGGTCCTTACCCTAAGCAATGCAGCCCATGCTTCCCTGTCCAGCCCCTGCTTGATAGTGGCAAATGCGAGCATCTGGGCTGCTATGCCACTGGGAGTTGCCGTTAGGCATTAATTTGTGGGTTTTAATTATTGCCCTCTGAGGTTCCAAGGCTCGCCACAGACCCACCAGTGAGAGTGTTTCCTGGTGTTTGGAGACTTCTCTCTTTTTTGAGACTCCCTTCCTGGGATGGATCTCCATTCCTACCTCTTTTGTCTTTCTTTTTATCTTTTATATTTTGTCCTATCTCCTTTCAAAGACAATGGGCTGCCTTTCTTGGTGCCTGATGTCCTCTGCCAGCATTCAGAAGTTGTTTTGTGGAATTTGCTCAGCGTTCAAATGTTCTTTCAATGAATTTGTTGGGGAGAAAGTGGCCTCCCCATCCTATTCCTCCACCATCTTAGGGCCACCCCTCTCCCTCTTTGTTTTTCAGTAGAATTTTTAAGATTTATGCATGATCTTAGTAAAAAAAAATTAATCTGGATTAATTATATTCTTTATTATTTTATTACTTTTTATATTATTTAATATATTTTAATTATATTATTGGGAAGCCCAAGAATACTGGAGTGGCTAGCTTATCCCTTCTCCAGTGGATCTTCCTGACCTGGGAATCGAATTGGGGTCTCCAGCATTGCAAGCAGATTCTTTACCAACTGAGCTATCAGGGAAGCCCTTTTAATTATATTAGTTTAAATAAACTATAGTAAAACATGTATAACTTAAAATTTTCCTTTTCAATTATTTTTTAGTCAAAAATAATCAATGACATTAGTTATATTCACAGTGTAACTATAATCATTATCTATTCCCAAAACTTTTTCATTACTCCAAAGAGCAATTCTGTAACCATTCAGATTTTTTTTGGAGGGGGGTGATGAAAAATCATTTAATAACTCTCTAGTGTCTTTTCAACTCAGTCCTTGGTAAACTCTAATCTACATTCTGTCTGTCTGAATTTTTCTGTTCTTTATATTTCATATCAATGAAATCAGAATATTTGTCATTCTGTCTCCAGCTACTTTCACCCATGTTTTCAAGGTTTATCCATTTTATAGCATCATAGATGTCATTTCTTTTTAAGGCTGAATAAAACTCTCCTGTGTGGATATATGCATTTTGTTTACCCATTTATCTGTTGATAGATACTTTAGTTCATTTCAGTCACTCAGTCGTGTCTGACTCTTTGAGACCCCATGAATCGCAGCACGCCAGCCCTCCCTGTCCATCACCAACTCCCAGGTACTTAGGTTGTTTATAATTTTTAATTGTTGTGAATGATGCTGAAATAAACACTGATATAGAAATATCTCCTTCAGTCCCTCTTTTCAATTCTTTTGGGTATATGTCTAGGAATAGAGTTACAGGATTGTGTACTAATTGTATGTTTAACTTTTCAAAGAATCAACTAAACTGTTTTCCACAGTGACTGTACCATTTTATACTTCTAGCAGCAATATATTAATAGAAGGGCTCTAGATTCTCCACTTCACAGCCAACACCTGTTCTTTTACATTTTTTGTTTACACCTATACTTGTGGGACTTCCCTGATGGCTCAGCAGGTAATGAATCTGCCTGCAATGCAGAAGATACAGGAGACATGGGTTCGATCCCTGGGTCAGCAAGTTCCACTGGAGAAGGGAGGTGACAACCGACTCTGGTATTCTTGCTTAAAAAATCCAATGGATGCAAGAGTCTGGCAGGCTACAGTCCAAAGGGTCACAAAGTGTTGGACACACCTGAATGACTAAGCCAAATAGCAGCCATACTTGTCGTTATGAAATAGTATCTCCTTGTGATTTTGACTTGCATTTTCCTCATGGCTAATGATGTTGAATGTCTTTTCTTGAGCTTTCAGTCATTTGTATATCTTCATTGCTCTAGACAAGTCATTTACCCAGGTTTTTATTGAGTTGTTTTTTGTTGTTGAATTTTATAATTCTTTACAATCCTTGATATTAAGCACTTATCAGTTACATGATCTGCAAATGTTTCCTATTATCACTGTCTCCTAAGTTTTCTTTCAACTTCCTTGATAATGTCTTTTGATGCCCCAAATTTTTCTACACTTTTGGAGTCCAGTTTATCTATTATTTTTCCTGTTGCTCATGCTGTTAGTATCACAGCTAAGACTCTATTGCCAAATCAAAATAAGGAAAATTAACCCTTATATCTTATTCTAATAGTTTTATGAATTTAGCTTTTCCATGTAGGTTATTGATTCATTGTGAATTAATTTTTTATATGGTGTAAGAATTCAATTTAATTCTTTAGTGTTTGGAAATCCAGTTGTACCAACACCATTAGCTGAAGAGCTGTTCTTTTCCTATTAAATGGACTTGGTACTCTTCTCAAAATCCAACTAGCCATAAGTGCATGATTTTATTTATGAACTATCAATTATATTCTACTCATCTATGTGTATTATATGCCAGTTTTGTACTTTATTTCATATTTTTTGCTAAAGTCACCTCTTTGCTAATTGTATTAGTGCATTATTAGGGTTTTCCTGGTGGCTCACTGGTAAAGAATCCACCTGCAATTCAGGAGACCCAGGTTTGATCCCTTGATTGGGAAGATCCCCTGGAGAAGGGAATGGCAACCCACTCCAGTCTTCTTGCCTGGAGGATTCCATTTACAAAGGAGCCTGATGGGCTATAGCCCACGGGGTCACAAAGAGTTGGATGCAACTGAGCAGTTAACACTTCATACCCCTCATGCCCTGAATCTTTTGGTCGTTTTATCTGAGGAGCTTTGAGAATTATTATTTTCTTATTTCTTTTTAAAAATTATTTTAAGTCTTATTGAAATATAGTTGATCTACAATGCTGTGTTATTTTCAGGAGTATAGAATAGTGATTCAGTTATACATATACATATGTCCATTCTTTTCCAGATTCTTTTCCCATATAGGTTATTATAGAATATTGAAATATTGAGTAGAGTTCCCTGTGTAGATCCTTGTTGGTTATCTATTTTATATGTAGTAGTGTGTGTGTGTTAATCCCAAGCTCCTAAGTTATCCCTACCCTGCCATGTTTTTCCTTTGGTAACTGTATGTATGTTTTCAAAAATCTGTGAATCTGTTTCTGTTTCTTAAGTAAATTCATTTATATCATGTTTAAATTACACTCCACATAAGAGTAATATCATATTATATTTGTCTTTCTCTGTCTGACTTCACTTAGTTTGATAATTTCTAGGTACGTCAATTTTTACTGTAAATAACATTATTTCATTCTTTTTTTGTAACTAATATTGCATTGTATATATGTACTGCATCTTCTTTACGCATTCCTCTGCCAATGGACATTTAGGTTGCTTCCATGATTTGGCTGTTGCAAATAGTGTAGCAATAAACAGTGGGGTGAACGTATATTTTCAAATTACAGTTTTCTCTGGCAAAAAGAAATTTTTGTGTGTGTGTGGGATTTTGAGTGGGATTACTGGATCAAATGGTAGTTCTGTTTTTAGTTCTAAGGAAATTTCAGTTCTAAGGAACCTCCATACTGTTTTCCATAGTGGTTGTACCAGTTTATATTCCCACCAACAATGCAGGAGAATTCCCTTTCCTGTGTGCCCTTTTCAGCTTTGTTTGTAGATTTTTTGATGATGGCCATTCTGACCAGTGAAAGACGATACCTCTTTGTAGTTTTGATTGACAGCTTTCTGATCATTAATGATGCTGAGCATCTTTTCATGTCCTTTTTGGCCATGTATATGTCTTCTGCCCATTTTTTGATTGAGTTGTTTTTTTATTTCTTTCTTGTGTTTCAGTTTGCCTCCTTTAAAGACATCAGCAGTGCCATCTATCTTATCATTTTTTTGCATAAACATTAATATATTTATACAAACCACTGACAACCAGCTTTGTAGGATGCTTATCCTTAAGTTTGAAGTCTTCCCCAATCTCAGATTTTCTGCACTGGACTCAGCAGTTCTCAGCAATTATAAGAAGCATAATTTTTAGAGAGTAACTGGAAAAACAATTCAGAAATGCTGCTGCTGCTAAGTCACTTCAGTCGTGTCCAACTCTGTGTGACCCCATAGATAGCAGTCCACCAGGCTCCCACCCCTGGGATTTTCCAGGCAAGAACACTAGAGTGGGTTGCCATTTCCTTCTCCAGTGCATGAAAGTGAAAGTGAAGTTGCTCAGTCATGTAAGACTCTTCGCGACCCCATGGACTATAGCCTACCAGGCTCCTCAATCCATGGAATTTTCCAGGCAAGAGTACTGGAGTGGGTTGCCATTGCCTTCCTCATCAGAACTGCTAGGAGATGTCTATTCTCATGGATAGGAGAGAGAAACTCCTGTTTGAGTTAACTGGGAAATTGTGCAAAGCAGAGAAGAATAATACTATTGTACTGGCCCTTTCTGACAAAGAACATGGGGATCATAATTTCATTTGACTAGTAGTAGCAAGAAGGTGGAACTATCCTGAGTGTCTAAGTTATCTTACCTACCAAGAACTGTCTGAGGAAAGAACAGGAAGGTTACCAAACACTGATAAAATTGAAATAGCAGAGGATGATAAAGTGTAAATGTTACAATGAAATACCTTCATAAATATGTTCATGTAGACTAAAACTAACAGGTACCATAATTACTCCCTTCTGTTATTTATTAAAAAAAAAATTCTTGGTGACATATTATGTGCTTGGTATCCTAAGAGCTGGGGATCATAGTTATGAACTTAATGTAAATGCTTTAGATAATGAGATAACCACAAAATGTATAATTATAGGAATAATTAGTTAATTATTGTTGCAACAAGTATTACAAAAGCAAAAAATAGAGCATGCAATAAAGGAGTAAAAATAGGTGCCAAGATTAACTTTAGAATTTGGAGAAAACTGTCCTGAAAAAGAAAATTTATGCTAAAACTTGAAAAAGAAGAGTAGGGGAAGCCCAGTAAAAATGGGAGAAGAGTCTTGAAGATCCTGAAATGGGAAGGAGCTTACCATGTTAAAGAATGAAAAAATGCTCAACGTAGTCTTTATTTTTATATAAAGAGAACTCATAGCTAGACTCCACTATAGTGCAAAATAGGAATAGACTATCCTTAACATAAAAAGGAAATATTTTTGAGCATACAAAAAACAAAGTACTAATCTGAAATACACAATAGGTGTATGTGTATGTGTGTTGTGTCTATGTTCTATATGTTATGTCTATAGTCAAATAGGATTCTAGCATGAAAGACTCTTGGCTTAAATATACTATATCCTTTTTAAGACTCTCTAGCTCTCCGAGACTTATTTGTGAAGAAGAGCTACCATTCAAGATCAATCTTTTAACTATCTATATGTTTATAAGGGGCAGTTTTCAGGAAGTTGTTTATCTGCAGCTGGATTCCACTACCTTAAAAGTGTTTTTTATTTTAAAAATATTATTTGGTATTACATAGCTTATTTGCTCAAACTGTGCCATTTAACTTGATAAGGTTCAATTCTGTTGGTTGTTAAGTCTTCATTATAGTCCATTTTTATATGGTCTCTTCTATTTTGTATAGGAAAAAATCTCCAGGTGAGTGACAAAGAAAGAGTTGGCTATTTTAATACCTATAAAATAAGGAAAGCTTTCAAAGGTCTTTATTTAACTTTATGTATTGGTGGAAAATCTCTGAGTCACTGTAGCCTATGCTTATTGGATACGAAGGAATTAAAACCACCGTTTTCTCTAAGTCTGTAATTCAGAATACTGGCTCTGCTCTGAATACTATCTTCTTGTTAATAGTATACCTTTTGAATAGTTTGCATGTAACAGGCCAATAATCAAGAGTTGCAGCTGTTCAAGAGATTAGAATCTGAGATAGTATTTACTGTCACTATCTTTCCCTAAGATTTTCATGTGTGTTATGGAAAATAATTATAATCAAATAAATTTGATAAGTATGTGTTTATATAGCAATTTTACTTCTTCTTAATTTTAATTTTCTGAGAAAAATAAATCTTCAATGGAGAATGTATATGGTGACTCTAAGAGAGCAGAGTGTAGAATTTAGCCTTTCCTAACTCAGATCTAAAAGAGGAGAATCTAGAATTCAGTCTTTCCTAACTGAGATCTCAGAACTAATCTGCATAGGACAGCTTTATCACATCATTTTGGATAATGCTGATGTAGAAGAATATATCTAGAGGATTGAAGAACAGTTGTCATATTAAGAAGAGATGAACAGCATTGTGGAAACCCAGAAAGAATGAATTCTGTATTTTTTTTAAATAAAACAAGCAGAGCACTCAAAAGTTATGAAATATGGATGGAATATGGTCTAAAAGCCAAGGAAAAAATGAAAAAAATATGTGGGGTTGGACCTAAAGTGACTCATGATCTTCATAAAGTTTGAGCTGTCATACACCTCTGTAGAAATAGAGGAAAACATGGTTCTCAAGCATGAAAGTATCCCCTTTCATACCCCTCCAGCTTACAGTGATTCGAAAGGAAGGGAATGCAACACAGTTTTAATGGTTGTCATAGTACATAGGTTTGGTTTGTCTTCAGGCATATATTTTTAATGTTCATATGTTTAGTTGCTGAATCTGTATGCAACTCCAGTATTAAAGTGTATTATGCATGGAAGGTTCCGATGAAAGAAAAGGTCACAGTGGGGTCTAATTCAATGTATTCCCTAAGGCTCTTTTGATAGTAAACTCAAAATACCATATAGGGCAAAACATAAGTTGTGTGACTTTATTGTAAAACTAGGAATGCCTTCAAAAAGAGCAAATGACTGTGTTCCTGAAACCTGCTTTTGTACAGCAAAAATATAGCACATAATTTCATCTCAGGCTTACAAGCAATATTTGTTTGAAAATTTACTGCTTTTCCCTTTAAAATTTCGAAATAGTGAATTTCTTAGAATTTCAAGCAAGCCTCATGCATCTCTGGCTGATTAGTATCTAAAAAATTTTTCAGTGTTGTATTCTCTGTGAATGTCATTCAAAATTACAGGTTTCAGGTAGCTGTAAGATTAGCTTATAGTCTTTTTAGGATGCAAAATAATAATAGTTATAAGCTCTTTACCAGCTATGCTTATATGATACATATACATTATAATACAATATTTTTTTGTAACATGAACAACTCAATTTATGTACTTGTGAAAATTCATTGACAGTGTCTATTGTCTTTTCTTTCCTTGCTTGATGATTCAGTATAAAAATACAATCTACATCTGTACTGTTTTATAGACCATGTTAGTTTTGGAATTTTCCACTATGAATACAGGGGAAAGGAAAAATAAGTCATTGTAGTGTAGCACTTTTCCTCTTACCATTCCAAACAAAATATCAGGAATTAAATTTTTTAATCAGGTATTTTAAAAATGTAACCATTCAATTGTAGCATATTAGTGCACAATGGTGATTTTCCTTTAAGTCTTCCTCTTAATCAACTTAGGAAGTAGTCAAACCACCCACCTGTAAGATACATTGCCATTTTTCACATCAGTGGGGTCCCTTTCTCCCCATTGCTCAGACCTTCCCTGTCACCAGTTTCTTTTCTCCACTGGCCTTACTGTTAGGAATCAATCTGTAACTTGGAATTCAGCTAAAACCTAAACAAATTTTAACAGCAAAAAATATTACAGAGCATCAGGCCAAAAGAGGTGATTTATTTTGGAGAAATTTGAGGCATCAGCCAGACCAGTTTAGGCATATATTTGGTAACCTATTTCTGAAATATTATTTATAAATACTTCATTCATTTGTAGAATTCCAGCAATCTGTAAAGCCCGGACACCTGATTTGAGATTTGAGAAAATCTTAGGTCTTTCTGATAGCCATCTCTATAGCTCTAAAGACTTAATGGCCACATTGTAATGACCATGATCATTTCTGAACCTCAAACATAATTTCTAATCTTCTAGAAATATCTTGTTTTCCCTTTAGCCTCCATAGGCTCTGGTCCCTATTGCCCTTTCACCATGGCAGGCTGAATTCTGTATTGTGATATTGTTAATTTATCAATATGATATTTTTTAAGCTGTGAAAACCTGTTGTATTTGGTGCAGTTATTTAACACATATGTATTATACTTATTGATTCTGGAATTTTTTTTTTTTTTTTTTTACTGTGCTGTGTCTTTGTTGCAACATGTGGACTCTCTGTTGCAGTGTGCAGTCTTCTCTAGTTGTGACATGGAGGCTTAGTTCCCCAACCAGGGGATCCCCTATAGTATGTGGGATCTTAGTTCCCCAACCAGGGATCAAACAATTCCCTACATTGGAAGACAGATTCTTTACCACTGGACCACCCAGAATGTCTCTGGGAAACATTTTTTAAGTATAAAGAAAAAATTTTTTTTCTGTAGATAGGCAGAAAGCAAAGTAGCCTTGTGGCCAATAAAATTAGAGTCTTGCTTTCTCAGAATTCAGGATTCTCTGGAAGGAGAACAGTGGAGAAAGCCTGTTATTGGTAAAGAATTGACCTGGAATACAAGAAGCCTGGAAAGAAAGTCAGTTCTTTGTATAATTTCTCATCCTAACACTCATTACTTGCATCGGATCATGTTAGCAACATTTTCTTTTCCCTCCTGACAGCTCAGCCTGTTTTTCTTCCTTGAGACACATCACATTTGAATTTTAAGCATGAAGCATAGAAAATGAGAATAAGAGGAAGGAGAATAATGGTTTAATTTGAAGAGTAGGTGATGGCAAAGGAAAGAAACAGCTGAATACTACTCTTCCTTAATTACTTGTATTCTTTCTTATCTCTTTCCTGAGGTTCTGTTTACAAAAATCCTTTCTGTCCTTGGTCAATAGCAGCTTGATGCTGATGCTGTTAATCATCAGGAATAATTTGAGTCTTCCTGCCTTTTGTTGGTCGGTGTTTATTTTTACCTGAACGCTAGATTTATTCTCAGTCATTTCCTCTCTGGGATTACTGCTTAGAAAGCAAAAGTAAGTACCATCTTGATTCAAGTGGAATTTAATCATCTGAGTTCTTCCAAGGCAATACCTGGCTCATTGCAACCTGTTTTACCCAAACTCTAGGATGGCAAGTTGAACAAGTTGGAAGAGATTGTTAAGTTTCTAAAACCTAAATGATCCAAGTGTAATTGATTTGTCCCAGATAGCTCAAAGCCTTGTGAACAAAGGCATATACTATTCTAGTGGTATTTGCCTGATTTTAGGAGATCAACCACCAGAAAGAAAATTGTTAAGAAAAAAGCAGAAGTTTTAGAAACAACAGTTTAAGTCAACCATGGAAAAGTAGCAAATGAACAAATGATACCATAATAATTTAATCAGCAGTGGCTCCTGAACTCAGGACACTAAATAAAACATATATATCTTAGGAAAATCAAGCAGCCATAAATACTATAATTATTTTTGTCGCATTCACTTTTTCTTTTTTTTCATGAGCGTATGTATTAAAAGTTCAAACTCTGGTTATATCTGTCAGCTGAATGACTATACCTGAGTTTTTGCTAGGGTAATAGTGATGGAAAACTCTTAATAGATTTAAGAAGAGAAATAGTATAAAGGTCAAGAGAAAATTTTTTTGAATGGGCCTATACAAATTCTGTCTTTAACCACAGTTTTCAATGTCAAAGTCTAAGTCAGCTGAAAGTGTAAGTGAAAGTCTTTCAGTCACGTCCAACACTTTGGGGCCCCGTGGGCTATACAGTCCACGGAATTCTCCAGGTTAGAATACTGGAGTGGGTAGCCTTTCCTTTCTTCAGGGGATCTTCCCAACCCAGGGATTGAACCCAGGTCTCCTGCATTGCAAGCAGATTCTTTGCCAGCTGAGCCACTAGGAAAGCCCAGGAATACTGGAGTGGGTAGCTTATCCTTCTCCAGGGGATCTTCCCGACCCAGGAATTGAACTGGGATCTCCTGCATTGCAGGTAGGTTCTTTACCTACTGAGTTATTAGGGAAGCCCTTTAAGTCAGTTAAACACCTGAAAAATGCTACTTTCTACTGACTTTCAGTTCAGTTGCTCAGTCATTTCTGACTCTTTGCGACCCCATGAATTGCAGCATGCCAGGCCTCCCAGTCCATCACCAACTCCCGGAGTTCACTCAAACTCATGTCCATTGAGTCGGTTACGCCACCCAGCCATCTCATCCTCTGTCGTCCCCTTCTCCTCCTGCCCCCAATCCCTCCCAGCATCAGAGTCTTTTCCAATGAGTCAACTCTTCGCATGAGGTGGCCAAAGTATTGGAGTTTCAGCTTTAGCATCATTCCTTCCAAAGAACACCCAGGATGAATCTCCTTTAGAATGGACTGGTTGGATCTCCTTGCAGTCCAAGGGACTCTCAAGAGTCTTCTCCAACACCACAGTTCAAAAGCATCAATTCTTCAGCACCCAGCTTTCTTCACAGTCCACTTCTCCATACATGACTACTGGGAAAACCACAGCCTTGACTAGACGGACATTTGTTGGCAAAGTAATGTCTCTGCTTTTCAATATGCTATCTAGGTTGGTCATAACTTTCTTTCCAAGGAGTAAACGTCTTTTAATTTCATGGCTGCAATCACTATATGCAGTGATTTTGGAGGCCCCCCAAAATAAAGTCTGACACTGTATCCACTGTTTCCCTATCTATTTCCCATGAAGTGATGGGACCAGATGCCATGATCTTCGTTTTCGGAATGTTGAACTTTAAGCCAACTTTTTCACTCTCCTCTTTCACTTTCATCAAGAGGCTTTTTATTTCCTCTTCACTTTCTGCCATAAGGGTGGTGTCATCTGCATATCTGAGGTTATTGACATTTCTCCCAGCAGTCTTGATTCCAGCTTGTGTTTCTTCCAGCCCAGCGTTTCTCATGATGTACTCTGCATAGAAGTTAAATAAGCAGGGTGACAATATACAGCCTTGATGTACTCCTTTTCCTATTTGGAACCAGTCTGTTGTTCCATGTCCAGTTCTAACTGTTGCCTCCTGACCTGCATACAGGTTTCTCAAGAGGCAGGTCAGGTGGTCTGATATTCCCATCTCTTTGAGAATTTTCCACAGTTTATTGTGATCCACACAGTCAAAGGCTTTGGCATAGTCAATAAAGCAGAAATCGATGTTTTTTCTGGAACAGGAAATGGCAATCTAGGACTTGACGAAGTTAAATATGTATTCTGAAATGGAAACTAGTTTAACTGAAAGCAACACTAGCCTACTAGTCAAAGGAGATAAATAGAATATCTCCAGAGACTCTTTCATTTTAGGCGAAAGTCAGAATAATCATAAATTGTATGTCAGACAAAACCTGAAGAATAGGAAACCATAAGTTACCATGAAACAAAAGGAGAGGGAAATCGAAATGTAGTTTAGATTTTAAGGTAAACAAAAGTGAAAGACAAAGGTAGGACAGAGATCTACCCCATCCCTTTCTAGAATCAATTTCTCTTGATACCATAGACTTAGAGTTTGAGAAACTACGTGTTGCTTCTGTGCAGGAATGAAAACTAAACTCAAGATTGTATTTCCAAGATAATCTCTATATGTTCGTTACTTGGTAGAAACTAAAATATTCCAAACTTTATTATCTTAATTTATTTGTACAATGAGTACAATCAAGTTATGCCTGTGTTCAATGATAAATGAATTTTATTGGTTGTAGAACTTCAAGTGATGGTAACATTGCTCTCTGAGTCCTTTTCCTTACCTACAAAATGAAAATTATAATACCTTCCTCTTAAGTTTATATAAAAGGTTATAAGGGTAATTTAAAATAGCATATGAAAAGAATTTGGACAGAAACTCCAAGTAAATGCCATTCTTGAGAAACTTTATTTAATTTTGCAGTTGTAAACTTTAAAATATAAAGAAAATACAAAGAAAAAGAATTCTCAGAAAAAAATCAATTAGCACCATGGTCCAACAAAATCTAATAAAAAATAGCTGCTATTAATAATAAATTTTAGAAACAGCCATTTTAAAGTCTCAGTGCATAGCTAAACTAGTATTTTATATTTTCCAATGAGTTCATGATCATTTGCAATAATTTCAAAGATTACATATACTTTCAAAGGAGATGATGAGGAGAAATGCATTCATCTTATTAGATGAAGATCTTTCTACATAGGGTTTGATAATTTCCATCAAGTCTTAGATGAAATCACTGGAAATGCCATAAGTAGATAAATACTTGAACTTTTTGGATCATAAGCTATCAGTTGATGAAATGTTGGAGCTATAAAAATATTTTTGAGTGAAAATACTCTGCATGGCATTTTAACGAAGAGTGTATTTCATTATACATTTGTCTAAAGCCATAGAATGTACATGTGAATGCTGCAAGTGAATGCTAAGGTACACTGTGAACCTTGGATGATTATGCTGTGTCAATGCAGGTTAATTATGGTAGAAAAAAAAAGTATAATTCTTGTGAATGAAGTGAATAATGGGGGAGGCTATGCTTAAATGGGGATGGGGGTATTTGGGAAAACTGTATTTCTTTCAATATTGTTGTAAAACTAGTATAAAAATGATATTAACAAATCACCTTAACAATAAAAAAGTATTTTTAATATAATTCCTATGACTCTGATGATATGATAGCCTCATCCATGCCATTAGATCACTAACAATAACAAAAATGATAAAAACAATAGCAGAAATATGATACCAATCCATTTACAGATATACATTTTAGAACTATAAATTAAAAAACATGGCACATCTTTGTTGAGCTGCCTTTTAAAATGTGTATTAGTCATTTAAGGAGTATAGTCCATCCATCATACCCCTCCTTGCTTAAAAAATATGCAGACTGGCTATAAATATGTAAACTATATTTGATAACTTCAAAATAAAGCTGTAAATAATCATTTTAATGTTCTACCCAAATCTGTATATAACATGGACTCCTGTTTAATATAATCATTAAATGTCTTCCTATTCTACCGAATTTGCCATCCCAAAGTATGCCTTTTTGGCATTAAGGGATATTTTATTTTCAGTTAAGCTGCATCTGTTCAAAGCTTTCTTATATACCACTCAGAAAGCAATGTCCATGGGGACATTTTGAAATGACTATTTAGTAGATGTTTCTCGTTGTTCATGGAAACTTATGGGTTCTCATTGTTCAGGTGAAGCAGGACAATATACAAGAAGAATCCTGTTTTGTCTCAGAAGCTCTCTGATTCATACTTTACTCAACCATATATTGATTTATAAAATGTATTGTTTTAGAGATAAATAGAGGCTTCCCTGGTGGCTCAGATGAGATAAATAGATGTCTTATCCAATGATGGTTAATTTGATTTAGAATTCTTGAGAAATGAATTACCTTTGTAAACAGCAGTTCTTACTTTGCAAATCTACTCTCATTTTAAATGTTGATTCATTTTAAAGAAGTATTTGGAAGTACCATTTTGTAATTCCTTCTTGCCACATTGGATGTCAAGAGAAAGGAAAACAAGCTTGAAATACCTGCTTCTCATACTGAAAACAAAAACACCCAACAGATACAATAAAAATGTATGGTTAGCGTGCCTCTAGCATCTTTATCAGCTAAGGACTACTTAGAACTGAACATTCTCACAGTCTATCCTGGCCTATTGATTCGGGAATTCTGAAAATGGGTCATGACACAATGTGTTTTAACACAAGCTCCAGGTGCATGCTAAACGCATCCTAAAGTTTATGAATGATTGTACTAAAGCACAGAGATTCTATAATAATCAAAATTGGGAAAATATGATTACCTGATAAATACTTGAAGTATGTAAAAGAGATGAGGGTATTGACTGAACTGTAGAAAATTAATAAATAATATGAAGTTTATTCTTATGTGCCTTAGGCTGAGAGCCAATCAAAATCCCAATGTAGTTTATTATCTATATCCATCAACTGGCTGCTCATGAAATAAACATAAGTATTATACAATCCTATCATGGACAC
The DNA here is from genome assembly GCF_001704415.2 of Capra hircus. Taxonomy (NCBI): domain Eukaryota; kingdom Metazoa; phylum Chordata; class Mammalia; order Artiodactyla; family Bovidae; genus Capra; species Capra hircus. The sequence continues at coordinate 77,768,956 of NC_030814.1, forward strand.
ATATGCACATACACATATATGCATACACACATGCATGATTCAAATGAGAGAGATAAAACAAATACAAATAGAGGTTACTTTTGGACTCTGTTCTGGATTAGCTGTGTAATTCTTGTCTTGATTATTAAAAACATAATTCAATATCAAGCCTTGTTTTAAAAATTTTGTTTCATCAGCAGCTGTTTCTCAAAGTGAAATATTGTGTCCATAAATAGGATAAAGAAAATATTGCTAAAGACATGATCATTGTCATTTAATTCTACAGGTTTTCTGTTTATTTTATGCAAGCAGATATTTTGATTAACTCCAGAAATATGTCAGTTATTTAGAAAAAATATTGTAATTTCATTTAAAAAAATCCCTAAAAACAAAGCATTCAATTAATTTTATAGCCCTGTTAAAGAATTCTCATTTGATGGGAAGTTAGGTTGTATAAGGAGGTCATATTTCACATACTGTAATTTTACTAAATAAACATGTTTGCTGACACTGTTTCTACTCAAATGACTTAGGTAAAAATAAGATTCACATTTTATATAATTCATCGCTAGCTTTTCTTACAAATAAAGTAAAAGAAGAGAGTAAAAATGCTGCCTTAAAACTCTGCATTCAAAAAACTAAGATTATGGCATCTGGTCCAATCACTTCATGGCAAATAGATGGGGAAACAATGGAAACAGTGACAAACCTTATTTTCTTGGGCTCCAAGGTCACTGCCAATGATGACTGAAACCAATGAAATTAAAAGACACTTTCTCCTTGGAAGAAAAGCTATGACCAACCTAGACAGCATATTAAAAAGCAGAGACATTACTTTCCTGACAAAGGTCTGTCTAGTCAAAGCTATGGTTTTTCTAATAGTCATGTATGGATATGAGAGTTGGACCGTAAAGAAAGCTGGGAACTGAAGAACTGATGCTTTTGAACTATGGTGTTGGAAAAGACTCTTGAGACTCCTTTGGACACCAAGGAGGTCCAATCAGTCCATCCTAAAGGAAATCAGTCCTGAATATTCATTGGAAGGACTGATGCTGAAGCTTCAATACTTTTACCACCTGATGCGAAGAACTGACTCCTTAGAAAAGACCCCGATGCTGGGAAAGGTTGAAGGCAGGAGGAGAAGGGGATGACAGAGTATGAGATGGTTGGATGGCATCAGTGACTTGATGGGCATGAGTTTGAGCAAGCTCTGAGAGTTGGTGATGGCCAGGGTAGCCTGGCTTGCTGCAGTCCATGGGGTTGCAGAATCAGACACTACTGTGAAACTTGATTGATTGACTGTCGTACATTTAGAGGAAATGAGGAACACAGAGTTTCATAAAATTTAAACCAAGTTGTTTCAACTTAGTTTAATCTGAAATAATTTTAAATTTAGGGACAAATTGCAAAGATAGCCCAAAAGTTTCCAGTACACTGTTTATACAGCATCCCTTAGTGTTAATACTTTATGTAATTATGCAATTATGCCATCTTTATCAAAACTAAGAAATTAACATTGGCACGACTCTGCTAACTTAAACCACAGACTAGACCTATTGGGGTATCATTTTGCATTATATATAAATATCAAATCATTATGCTGTAGTACACCTGAAATTAATATAAGGTTATATGTCAACTATACCTCAATAAATACATTTTATTTTTTAATTTTTTTTAAATTTTTTATTTTTTTAATTTTAAAATCTTTAATTCTTACATGCATTCCCAAACATGAACCCCCCACCCACCTCCCTCCCCATAACATCTCTCTGGGTCATCCCCATGCACCAGCCCCAAGCATGCTGTATCCTGCGTCAGACATAGACTGGCGATTCAATTCTTACATGATAGTATACATGTTAGAATGCCATTCTCCCAAATCATCCCACCCTCTCCCTCTCCCTCTGAGTCCAAAAGTCCATTATACACATCTGTGTCTTTTTTCCTGTCTTGCATACAGGGTCGTCATTGCCATCTTTCTAAATTCCATATATATGTGTTAGTATACTGTATTGGTGTTTTTCTTTCTGGCTTACTTCACTCCGTATAATCGGCTCCAGTTTCATCCATCTCATCAGAACTGATTCAAATGAATTCTTTTTAACGGCTGAGTAATACTCCATTGTGTATATGTACCACAGCTTTCTTATCCATTCATCTGCTGATGGACATCTAGGTTGTTTCCATGTCCTGGCTATTATAAACAGTGCTGCGATGAACATTGGGGTACATGTGTCTCTTTCAATTCTGGTTTCCTTGGTGTGTATGCCCAGAAGTGGGATTGCTGGGTCATAAGGCAGTTCTGTTTCCAGTTTTTTAAGGAATCTCCACACTGTTCTCCATAGTGGCTGTACTAGTTTGCATTCCCACCAAAAGTGTAAGAGGGTTCCCCTTTCTCCCCACTCTCTCCAGCATTTATTGCTTGCAGACTTTTAGATTGCACCCATTCTGCCTGGCGTGAAATGGTACCTCACTGTGGTTTTGGTTTGCATTTCTCTGATAATGAGTGATGTTGAGCATCTTTTCATGTGTTTGTTAGCCATCTGTATGTCTTCTTTGGAGAAATGTCTGTTTAGTTCTTTGGCCCATTTTTTGATTGGGTCGTTTATTTTTTTTTGAATTGAGCTGCAGGTGTTGCTTGTATATTTTTGAGATTAATTCTTTGTCAGTTGCTTCATTTGCTATTATTTTCTCCCATTCAGAATGCTGTCTTTTCACCTTGCTTATAGTTTCCTTTGTTGTGCAGAAGCTTTTAATTTTAATTAGATCCCATTTGTTTATTTTTGCTTTTATTTCCAATATTCTGGGACGTGGGTCATAGAGGATCCTGCTGTGATTTATGTCTGAGAGTGTTTTGCCTATATTCTCCTCTAGAAGTTTTATAGTTTCTGGTCTTATGTTTAGATCTTTCATCCATCTTGAGTTTATTTTTGTGTATGGTGTTAGAAAGTGTTCTAGTTTCATTCTTGTACAAGTGGTTTACCAGTTTTCACAGCACCACTTGTTAAAGAGATTGTCTTTTCTCCATTGTATATTCTTGCCTCCTTTTTCAAAGATAAGGTGTCTGTAGGTGTGTGGATTTATCTCTGGGCTTTCTATTTTGTTCCATTGATCTATATGTCTGTCTTTGTGCCAGAACCATACTATCTTGATGACTGTGACTTTGTAGTAGAGCCTGAATTCAGGCAAGTTGATTCCTCCAGTTCCATTCTTCTTTCTCAAGATTGCTTCTTCCACAATGAGTAGAACTATCTCATAAATGACATATTAGTTTTGCTTTAGTTACTATTTTAAAACTGTAGTTGTTGCTTTTTAGAACTTTTTGGCGAAAATCCATTATTACCTCTTTGAATTTGTACCTGGTCAACTCCCAGTGACTTTGTAACTATTTGTTTCTGGTGATTTGCTAAAAATATAGTGACCTAAGATCAGTCTTGGGTGTTCATTGGAAGGACTGATGCTAAAGCTGAAACACCAATACTTTGGCCACCTCATGCGAAGAGTTGACTAATTGGAAAAGACCCTGATGCTAGAAGGGATTGGGGGCAGGAGGAGAAGGGGACGACAGAGGATGAGATGATTGGATGGCATCACTGACTCGATGGACATGAGTTTGGGTGAACTCTGGGAGTTGGTAATGGACAGGGAGGCCTGGCATGCTGCGGTTCACGGGCTTGCAAAGAGTTGGACATGACTGAGTGACTGAACCGAACTGAAGGATCGTTTATCTCCTAATTACCCACAGCATAAATTGAAGTCGAAAGACATTGCCTTGAATTCCATTATTTTGGAAAAGAAGGAAAGAAAAATGAGGCAGAACTGATGAAACATAGAAACAAAATGTGTACCTTTGACTTGAAACAGATATGTCTTTCTTTACAAATTTTATTTCTGTATTTTGATGGTGCTGCGTCTTCATTGCTGCACAAGCTTTTCTCTGTTTGTGGAAGAGTGGGGGCTACCTCTAGTTGTGGTGCACAGGCTTCTCTTCCCAGTGACTTCTCTTGATGCAGAACACAGGCTCTAGTTGCTCATGGGCTTCAGTAGTTACAGCACATCACCTCAGTAATTAACGCTTCCATGCTTAGAGCACAAACTAACTAGTTGTGGCGCATGGCCTTAGCTGCTCTGCGGCATGTGGGATCTTCCCAGACCAAGGACTGAATCCATGTCTCCTGCACCGATAGGTGGATTCTTTTCCATTGAGCCACCAGGGAAGCCAGAAACTAATATATCTTATATCTAAAAATATAGAAAGAGAATAATAGCAAATAATAAAGTTGTTTAACCTTGAAAAAAAAACCTTCCCTAAAATTACTAAAGTCTTGGTTTAATTAAATGGATTCTTGTCTATCATTATCATATACTATTCTTGAAGAAGAACGTCTGGAAATATTTTTTTGATTTTCTACCAGTAATTAACACACCTGGGCATAGTATCTATATTTGGCCACTTGAAAGAAATATGTATTGATATCAATCTGGTATGCATTGAATGCCCAAAAACCAACAGAAAATTCAAACACTGTCCCATAATTCACAGTTGGTTTAGACATTCACAATTAGAAAACAAGAAGTACAACAGACACAAGAAATGTTTGGAGGTCACAGAATAGGCTTTTTTCCCCTTGCAGTTCTTTTATTTCAATCCTATGATCATATTTCTGAAGTCTTTAATATGCAATAGAGATTTCTCACAATGAAGTAATGCTAATAGCTGATGTTCACTCTTCTCTGAAAATTTAACTGCTGAGTGCTATCACTTATATGTATAAATGGGGCATACCATAATAAAAGCTACTTTAAAATCTTAATGGAAAACAATCGTCTGCCCTTTGGAGGTCCCTTTGCATACATGAGCCATTATATAATTACTATGTATGTAAGAACTGTATATGCAACGACATTACAGGTAGCCGTGAAATTAAAAGGTGCTTGCTCCTTGAAAGAATAGCTATGTCAAACTTAGACAGTGTTTTAAAAAGCATAGACTTTACTTTCCTGACAAAGGTCCATATAGTCAAAGCTATGGTTTTTCTGGTAGCCATATACAGATATGAGAGTTGGACCATAAGGAAGGTTGAGTGCCAAATAATTGATGCTTTCGAACTGTGGTTTTGGAAAAGACTCTTGAGAGTCTCTTGGACTGCAAGGAGATCCAACCAGTCCATTCTGAAGGAAATCAGTCCTGAATATTTATTGAAGGACTGATGCTGAAGCCAAAACTCCAATACTTTGGCCACCTGATGTGAAGAACTGACTCATTGGAAAAGACTCTGACACTGGTAAAGATTGAGGGCAAGAGGAGAATGGGGTTATAGAGGATGAGATAGTTTGATGGCATCACCGACTTGATGGATATAAGTTTGAGGAAACTCAGGGAGATAGTGATAGAGAGGTCTGGCATGCTGTACTTCATGGGGTCTAAAAGAGTTGGACATGACTTAGTGACTGAACAATATACAACAAAGATACCACAAGAGAGAAAAGAGGAGCAATTCTTGTTATATCAGCAACTGAAGTTTTATTAGTAAAAATAAGAAATGTACAATGTTAGGTATTATGTAGAAGAATGTATAATATTTCCTGCTATACTATGCTGCTGCCGCTGCTAAGTCACTTCAGTCGTGTTCAACTTGATGTGACCCCATAGATGACAGCCCACCAGGCTCCTGCGTCCGTGGGATTCTCCAGGCAAGAATGCTGGAGTGGGTTGCCATTTCCTTCTGCAATGCGTGCATGCATGCTAAGTCACTTCAGTCATATCTGACTCTTTGTGACCCTATGGACAGCAGCCCACTAGGCTCCTCTGCCCTCAGGATTCTCTAGGCAAGAATGCTGGAGTGGGTTGCCATTACCTTCTCTGCTGCTATACTACAGAGAGAAAAAAAAAAAGTGAGAAAAAAGTTAAAAATAGGTAAACAAAGCTTTATAACATCCTATATTGGATTTGAATAGTTAACATTAAAATAAATACCACAAATACATCTATGATTTCTGATATGCTTCACCTAATGATTAAAACACAAGTTTATTATCAGACTCCTAAGCTGGTTTGTTTGGCCATTTTTATATAATAAAAATGTAATTTTTGAACTATAATTTGGTTATATTTAAGACATGGAAACAAAGTAGATGTACATTTAATATTTTAAATAATTGTTCAGTATTACATTGCATATTTTCACATGAAGTAATGAAGAAAATAAAAATGGAGCCAACTGTGTTATCTCATGGAAATAACCTTTTTTAGTGCAGGGGGTGCCTACATTGCTTTTCATTCTTAAATGTTCTTTAGTAAAGGATGTCAGTCAAAAGACCCAAGTCAAAGGGAAAAATAGGAGCACCACAGTCCTTTAGTTAGTTCCACAGGACAGGTTCTGTAGCACCTCAGTATGCATGAGCATTCTCAGTTGCTCAGTCATGTCTGACCCTGCGACCACAAGGACGGTAGCTTCCTCTGTCCATGGGATTTTCCAGACTTGAATACTGAAGTAGGTTGCCATTTTCTCCTCCAAGGGCTCTTCCCAACCCAGGGACTGAACTCCCATCTTCTTCATTGGCAGGCAGGTTCTTTATCACTGCGTCACCTGGGAAGCCCTTAGTGGAGGTTTGTTTATATGGTACACTCATAAGATTTGGTTTCTTTTATGTTTCTACGCATGCAAGTTATGACTAAGATTCATTTCTTAAAAATGTGATAATGACATAGCTTTGGTAAGTATGTAATAATGTGACTAGCAGCTGTAAGGTGACATTAAAGTAAAATGATGCATTTTAAAACCTTATATTATATGAATTACCTTCCTCACACAGTGATCATATAAACTTTCATGTATAAAAAGCTGTTTACCTCTTAAAGAATACAGCCTGCTACAAAAGAGTATTTGAATTTAAATATCAAGTCTGCAAATCTCTGTGAATAGAAAGATCCGAGACACAGTCCTGTTTCTTTCATTATTTCTCATCTTGAAATAATGCCATTTGCAGCAGCATGGATGCACTTAGAGATTGTCATCCTAAATGAAGTGCTGCTGCTGCTGCTAAGTCGCTTCAGTCTTGTCTGACTCTGCGCAACCCCAAAGATGATAGCCCACCAGGCTCCTCTGTCCCTGGGATTCTCCAAGCAAGAATACTCGAATGGGTTGCCATTTCCTTCTCCTAAATGAAGTGAGTCAAAGACAAATATTGTATCACTTATACGTAGACTCTAAAAAGTAATAAATGAGCTTATTTACAAAACAGGAGCAGACTCACAGGCATAGAAAACAAACTTATGGCTACCAAAGGGGAAAGGGGAAGGAGGGATAAATTAGGAGTTTGAGATTAACAGATACACCTTACTATATATAAAATACATAAACAGTAACACTGTGAGCTAGGTGTGCTACTGTAATCAAAGTGATAGTAATTGGTAGTTTCTGTTTACTTTTCTGTCTTGAATTTAACCCAGCTACCCTCTCATCACATTTGGCAGAATACGCAATATTAGTAATTTCTCAGAGTCACCTTTCCAACACAAAGATTGGGATTAGGTAATGCAGGAAATGTGGGAGAACTTCAGTTGTTCAGTTCATTATGGTCACTGATGAGGGGTTCAAGCCAAGTGAATCTGTTCCAAAGCAGGAGCCCCAGCAATGTTAATTTGTCAACGTCATTGCTATGCCAGGTTGCTGACCCTTGGTCACGGCTCTTAAGAGTAAGGTGCATAGTATTCAGGTTGCAGGTATCTACCTTTTTCCTCACAGGTACTCTGCGTTCTTTGGGCACAGTGAGGGAATTTTAAAAAAAAAGATATTTGCTTTTCTAGGAATCTTCTTAGGAGAAGGCAATGGCATCCCACTCCAGCACTCTTGCCTGGAAACTCCATGGACGGAGGAGCCTGGTGGGCTGCAGTCCATGGGGTCGCTAAGAGTTGGACACGACTGAGCGACTTCACTTTCACTTTTCACTTTCATGCACTGGAGAAGGAAATGGCAACCCACTCCAGTGTTCTTGCCTGGAGAATCCCAGGGACAGGGGAGCCTGGTGGGCTGCTGACTATGGGGTCGCACAGAGTCGAACACGACTGAAGTGACTTAGCAGCAGCAGCAGGAATCTTATTACTTCCTCTTTAATCTTGACATTTAATTCTCTTTCTTTCTGTAGTTAAATTATTCCCTCCTCTCTTGAGTACGAAAGCCATTCTAGGATATCCCAGAACTCCAAATATTCCCTTCAGGTTCTAGGGAAGTCCAGATATCCAAGACCAAAAATGCGGCTGCTCTGAGGAGACGTAAGATGTGAAAGAAAAAAAAAAAATGTTATGCACAATAAAAAGAACCAAATACAGCGTTTTCAGAATATTTTCTACAAAATTTAGTCAGCAAACATTGCTTACCTATTTTTGTCAGTAAGCAGTCAAAGTGAACAGTCTCAGTCCCTAACAAGGGAATGAATGTCCTTTATAGAAAGAATGGTAGCATCAAGGAAGAAAGTTCATCAAAAATATGGAAAAGAAATGCAGAGGTATTCAGATTGTCATTGAAAGAAAATGCACACTATTACCATCAGTTGGGTGATCTAAACAGTAGGCATTTATTTCTCATACTCCTGCAGGTGGGAAGTCCAAGGTCAACCTGAAGGCGTACAGTTTCTTACAGACAGCTGTTTCTCTCTGTGTGCTCACTTGGCCTTTACTCAGTGTGTGCTTCTAGAGAGAGTGCTCCTGTCCCTTTCTATTCTTTTTGTCCCTTTTTTAAAGTTGCAGTTGATATACAATATGTCAGGTGTACAACAGGGGTTCAGTATTTTTATAGATTATACTCCATTTAAAGTTATTATAAAATGTTAACTATATTCCTTATACTATACAATATCCTTATAGCTTATTTATTTTATAATTAGTATTTTGTACCTCCTTATCTTTTATCCAATTTTGCCCCTCCCTCATAACTCTTCCCACTGGTATTCCACTGATATTTCATTATTCATATCAGTGTGTCTATCTCTATTTTATCATATATGTGGTAATATAAAATATTGCCTTCTCTGCCTGACTTATTTCACTAGGCACAGTTCCCTCCAAGTCCATCCATGTTGTTTTAAATAGAAAAATTTCATTATTTGACGTCATGGACTATAGCCTACCAGGCTCCTCTGTCTGTGGAATTTTCCAGGCAAGAATATTGGAGTGGAGCTCTTCTTCAGGGGATCTTCCAGACCCAGGGATCAAACCTGCCTCTCTTATGTCTACCTGTATTGGCAATCAGATTCTTTACCACTAGTGCTACCTGGGAAGCCCCCCCCCCACCACCACCATTAAATGACAGCTGATTAATGTTCCATCTGGATGTATATATGTGTGTGTGTACACACACACACACACACACACCCCTTCTTTATCCATCCATCCATCTGTTGATGGGCACTGAGGTTACTTCCATATTCAGCTATGGGAAATCTGCTATAAATATTGAGGTGCATATGTCTTTTTGAATGAGTGTTTTTATTTTCTTCAGAGATATACTAAGGAGTGGATACACCTAGGAGTGAATATACTGAGGAGGGGAGTTGCTGGATCTTATAGTAGTTCTATTTAGTTTTTTGAGAACCCCCATATTATTTTTCATGGTGGCTGCACCAGTTTACATTGGTAGCAACAGTGCACAAGGGTTGCCTTTTGTCCATGTCCTCACCAATATTTTTTTATTTGTGGTCTCTTTGAAGATAGCCTTTCTGATAGGTGTGAGACAATATCTCACTGTGGTTCTTGATTTGCATTTCTCTAATGATTAATGATCTTGAACATCTTTTCATGTGTCCATTGTTCATCTGTGGGTCTTTGGGAATGCCTATTCTGGTCTTCTGCCCATTTTTAAATTGTGTGTGTGTATCTATATATATACACATGTATATATGGATGAAAGTAAAAGTGGAGAGTGAAAAAGTTGACTTAAAGCTCAGCATTCAGAAAACGAAGATCATGGCATCTGGTCCCATCACTTCATGGGAAATAGATGGGGAAACAGTGGATACAGTGTCAGACTTTACTTTTTGGGGCTCCAAAATCGCTGCAGATGGTGACTGCAGCCATGAAATTAAAAGACACTTACTCCTTGGAAGAAAAGTTATGAGCAACCTAGATAGCATATTCAAAAGCAGAGACATCACTGTGCCAACAAACGTCCATCTAGTCAAGGCTATGGTTTTTCCAGTGGTCATGTATGGATGTGAGCGCTGGACTGTGAAGAAAGCTGAGTGCCGAAGAATTGATGCTTTTGAACTGTGGTGTTGGAGAAGACTCTTGAGAGTCCCTTGGACTTGCAAGGAGATCCAACCAGTCCATTCTGAAGGAGATCAACCCTGGGATTTCTTTGGAAGGACTGATGCTAAAGCTGAAACTCCAGTACTTTGGCCACCTCATGGGAAGAGTTGACTCATTGGAAGAGACTCTGATGCTGGGAGGGATTGGGGGCAGAAGGAGAAGAGGACGACAGAGGATGAGATGGCTGGATGGCATCACTGACTTGATGGTCGTGAGTCTGAGTGAACTCTGAGAGTTGGTGATGGACAGGGAGGCCTGTCGTGCTGCAATTCATGGGGTCGCAAAGAGTCAGACATGTCTGAGCGACTGAACTGAACATAACTCAACTGATGTGTATATATATATATATATATATATATATATAGTTTGTTTTGGGGTGTTTGTTGTTGTTATTTGGCAGCAAGCAGTTTGCAGGATCTCATTTGCCCAACCAGGACTTGCACCTGGGCTGTGATGGTGAAAGCCCGGAACCTAACCACTAAGCCACCAAGAAACTGCCAGTTTTTTATATTGAGTTGAGTTCTTTGTATATTTTATATATTAGCTCCTTATCAGATAAATCATTTGTAGACACTTTCCTACTCAGTAGCTTGTCTTTACATTTTGTCATTAGTTTTCTTTGCTGTGCAAAATTTAATTAGAGTCTGCTTGTTTATTTTTGTTTTTGTTTGTTTTGCCTGAGAAGATAGAGTAAAAAATGTATCGCTATATCTTATGTCAAAGTGTGTTCTGCTTGTGTTTTCTTCTATGAGTTTTAAGGTTTCCAGTCTTATATTTAGGTCATCAATCTATTTTGAGTTTATTCTTGTATGAGAAAATGCTCTAACCTCATTCTTTTACATGAAGCTGTTGAGTTTTCCAAGCACCACCAGAAACTGTATTTTTCCAATTGTGTAGTTTGCATCCTTTGTCATAAATTAATTGACCACATGTGTATGAGTTTTTCTAGCCTCTCTATTCTGTTGCACTGATCTGTGTGCCTGTTTTTTTCCAATATTATACTCTTTGGATTACTGTAACTTTGTAGTATGGTCTGAAGATAGGGAGTTTGATGCCTTTAGCTTTGTTGTTTTTCTCACGGTTGCTTTGTCAGTTTGGGGTCTTTTGTGGTCCCATATAAATATTAGGATTATTCATTCTAATGCTATGAAAAATGTTATGGATATTTTGATAAGGATTACATTAAATCTTAAGGTTGCTTTGTGTGGTATGGACATTTTAACATTATCCTTCCAATTTAAGAAAATGGGGTATCTTCCCATTTCTTTTCATCATCTTCAGTTTCTTTCAGCAGTGTATTATAGTTCTCAGAGTATGGGTTCTTAATCTCTCCAAGGCCCTCCATGCAGTCCCATAGCTCTGAATCTTGCGAATACATGAATTTCTCTTCAAACTATTATTTCTGACAAGAGTTTTAAAAATATGTCTTATATATTAAGTCCAAGTAATTATTATTTTTTTCTTCTAAGCATCACATTCTCTCTTCCTGATCAATAGATACTGCTGGCTCTATGTGTTCAGAGATCACATTGCAGTGAAAAATTCTTTTAGAATTACAAACCTCATTCAGTGGAAATCATCTGGTCCTCTAATAGAGGAATGAAAAATAAATTATGATACATATTCAGCAGTTAAAATAAGTGAAATCTATCTTTATCTCAACATAGACATGTAAATGTCTAATGTTTAGTGAAATTATACTTCTGAGGAGACAAATACAGTTTTAGCTGCATGGTGAATTTATGGACATTTTTCTTTTTTTATATTATTGTCAGTGTTCTCAATGTTTGAAATCTTTCACAATATTTTTTGAAGGAAAAATTAACCTCAATTTAATGTTCAGAATATTACCCCTCTACACAGGGTAGATATTTGACTTGGGAACTAAAATGTAGTCTCTTGAGCAAGGTCTGTCCATATGATTGGCCTTCTTCATATTATTGAATAGGCATCATGCATGTCATAGTTTCCTGCTTTACTCATTCAATAAACATTCATCAAATTGTTGGTATAAAGATGCCACATTGATAGTGCATGATCAGCATACTTATTTGTATAAATAAGCATTCGCTAATTTAATAACAAGGCAATGGCACCCCACTCCAGTACTCTTGCCTGGAAAATCCCATGGGCGGAGGAGCCTGGTAGGCTGCAGTCCATGGGGTCGCTAAGAGTTGGACATGACTGAGCGACTTCACTTTCACTTTTCACCTTCATGCATTGGAGAAGGAAATGGCAACCCATTCCAGTGTTCTTGCCTTGAGAATCCCAGGGACGGGGAAGCCTGGTGGGATGCCATCTATGGTGTCGCACAGAGTTGGATACGACTGAAGTGACTTAGCAGCAATTTAATAATGTTTTACCTTGAAAAATAACTTCAGTGAATCTCATTTTGTGTTAATTTTTCTGCTCAGTTTTAAAGATCTTAAATCACTAGTGTTTTGTTTAAAAATCTATGGCTGTTAGACAGTTTGATAGTGTTGTTGTTGTTGTTGTTTTTTTTTTTTTTAGAGGAATGAGAAAGAAGTTTATTTACAGAGATCAAAATAAAAGAGAGGGAGTTGGTTCTCACAAATAAATTATCATGTCTGCTGCTGTTCCAAAACCCTGCCTCCTTCTCACTTATAATCAAATCATATGTATGTCTCATTACATATCAGTCACACAGGGTAATAATTGCTAAAATGAAGCTGTAATCAGAATTCCTGAGTACTTCAGTAAAGAGAATTTAATTTTTCTTCTGTAGGTGAAGGAATGCTTTTCAAATAGGACATTATCGGCCCTCAAAATTGGGGATGGTTTTAATAGGAAAGATAAAAGCTTTTCTTTTTCCTCTGTTGTCATTGATGACGACATGAGCACTAAAGCAGAGAACAGATGACCCATTTCCTCCATGGTTTTCATCAGGCCCTATCGTTTCTTCCCACCCTGCACCCCCAAGATTCTGCTATGAGTTAAAACTGGCTTTTCTTAAAGCCCAGTCAAGAGTAACAATGTAAAGATGGATGTCTGCTCCACTGGGATCATGCTTTGGGATGTGCAAGTCAGAAAGAAGGAACATTAGTCAGTATTTAACTGCGTTGAGTTCAGAGTGACTTGTCAGTGACTACTTGTAGCTGACTTTCAGTTTTCTTGAAGCCATGAATGACTCAGTATGTGTCCATATGTGTGTGTGTGTGTGGTGATTAGAGGTGGCTGTGAGTGGTAGAGCCCTGAATGGTGATGACAACTTATGCAGACTTCTTCAGGCCTGGCCCTACACCCCAACCAACGTGCTTCCTTCACACTTGTGCACTGAGGCAGAAAAAGAGATCTGCCTGTTAGGTAGATTGTCATTCTATCCTAGGCTTTTTTTCTTCTCATATCTCTGTAAAGGGTGGAATCATACCACTTTCCAGGGCCTGGCTCAATAACTCTGTCATTTCCACTGGAAAACCCTTAAAGGACAACTACTCAACAAGAGAGAGTTTTGACTTTCTTTTAAAAAAAATTACTCATGATATGCAATTTTGGGACAGCTTCCCCATTCATACACCTAATATTACCCAGTGCAGCAGGCAAGAATGTGGTTTCTTATTTAAATACACTTAACAAAAACTATGGAGTAATAATCCAGATAGTCTAAGTTAATTTTATACTCTATCAATTAAAGCATACTTCCCCAAATTAATAATCATGATGATTTGGTTTTATTTTATGAAAACATAAGAAAAAAAAATGTAAAAACTAAGAAGGAAGTGGTTCTAATTCTAACAACTCTCCAATGAAGCACAATGGAAGAATGACAGTATAATTAACACATTTTTTTCACTGACAAATTATTATACTACATTTTGTTGTAGAAATCTCAGCCTATGATAAAAATTTCTTAGCATATACTCATGATTACTCCTCTACACAAGATGAATTTTTTTCATGAAAGAGCAAATTTAATTTTGGCTCAGGGCGATAGGACTTGTTAATCATTCACTGTCAGCAAATTCAGATACAATTTTTGGAAAATGATGATGGTGTTCCGAAAGCTGCCTGGCAAACAGAAACCATCCTAGCGTTTTCAGAATAAACATATCAATATCTGACAATGCAGGCTCTTAAGACTCTCTCTGGCTTTGGTTTTAGAAAATTCTGTTAAAGCGAGCAATAGCCTTAGTCTTGTTCTCCCGTGCATTCTTGGTAAATGCATTCACAGCAATTAGCCTATGTGCCTTTATTTGGGGAAGGAACAAGAGCATGTCCTCTTTCTGATTTGAAAAGCAAGGAGCTAGAGACCAGCATTTCCCTTTCCCAGATCATCTACCCCAACCAGGCAAAACTATTAAAGTATTTCTTCATTGAGAATTGGCAAATATTTTCTCTTTATAAAGGGCCTGACAGTGAATATATAGACTTTAATAGGCCATTTTGTCTGGGTCACAACTACCCAAAGATGTGTGCTGTTGTAGTGCAAAAACAGCTATTGATGATATGTAAATGAATTGGCAGGGCTATGTTCCAATAAAACTATTTACAACATCAGAATGTTGGCTGGCCAAGGTTTACTGACCTCTACTCTAGACAAATGGCTTGTCTTTTAGGTCCTCTCTCAAGTTAGCTCTGTAAATGATTTCCTAAAAAATAAAGAGAGGGAAAAAAAAGTGAAGAATTCTTTACTACCCACATTTTACACTCTTTTTCCTAGATTAGATTTCCAGCTAACATGATAACATCAAGGTGGGAAGTATTGCTCACTCTGGCAAGCAGTAGTCCCATGTTCTTTCTAGATGTGAATATGAGTTAAATTTGAAAAATAACAGTGAGATAAAGCTAGCTCTCAGCAGGGGCTGCCTGGGAAAGTAAATGTTTGGTTCAAGAAGGAACTGGGAATAATCCTGAGAATAACTTATTTTGATAGGTACTACTTAATGAACAACTCTATTAGGCATTGTATGAACATCACCTTTTTTAATTTCAGAATTGCTCTTTCAGGTTAATATTTGGAGACCTCATTTATATGAAGAAAAGAGGACTTAAGATACCGAAGACTTGATTTTAATAAACCAGAGGGAGGTGATGAACTTAGGCTGTGTGTATCTGAGTTACAACAAATACGAAGTGAAGAGTAGAAAACTGTGCTATTCAAAATCTGACGGTGTCTGGGACCATGACAATAATTTATCTTACAGAGTCTATCATCCTAGCAAACAGCTGGGGCAGAGGACAGGAGTACTGAGGGGAAAGGAATTTGTAAGCACTCTAAATTCAGAGGAAGAATCCAGTTCTATTAGTGACGAGACAGTTACATAACAATTTTGGATAGTCCATGGGTTAGGATAACCAACTGTCCTAGTTTGCCTATGACTAAAGAGTTTCTTGGAATCTGGGACTTTCAGTGGTAAAATCTGGGAAGTTCCTAGCAAACCAGGAAGGGTGTTATGGGTGTAAAGGTGTTTGGGACTTACTAGAAGCTCATGACCAGTGCTGTGCTAAAGCTGGTTCGCAAGTGCTCTTGAGAGCTGATTGTTAAATTGTCAGGAATTTTGCAAGGCATTTTTAAAACAACTATCATTAAAAATTAAATTATAGAAGTTATAATTAACTCAAAATTACTGCTTTCTGATTTTAGGGTGGTTTTCTCTCATCTATGATTGTGAAGTTATTTATATTCATTGCATCAGTCCATTTGGTAGTTCTTGTTGTTCTCACTAAGTCATGTCCCACTCTTTGTGACCCCATGGACTGCAGCACGCCAGGCTTCCCTATCCTTCACCATCTCCTGGAGCTTGCTCAAACTCATGTCCATTGAGTCAGTGATACTGTTCAACTTGCTCAAACTCATGCATATTGAGTTGATGATACCATACAACCATCTTGTCCTCTACCTCTTCTCCTGCCTTCAATCTTTCCAGGTCTTCTCCAGTGGATCATCTCTTTACGTCAGGTGGCCAAAGTACTGGAGCTTCAGCTTCAGCTTCAGTCCTTCCAATTAATATTCGGGGTTGATTCCCTTCAGGATTGACTGGTTTGATCTCTTTGCAGTCCAAAAGACTCTCAAGAGTCTTCTCAACATCACAGTTCAAAAACATCAATTTTTTGATGCTCAGCTTTCTTTATATTCCAATTGTCACATTTGTACATGAAAACTGGAAAAACCATCGCTTTGACTCGATGGACATTTATTGACAAAGTAATGTCTCTGCTTTTTTAATATGCTGTCTAGGTTTGTCATAGTTTTTCTTCTAAGAAGCAAGGGTCTTTTAATTTCATGGCTGTAGTCACTATCTACGTGATTTTGGAGTCTAAGAAAATAAAGTCTGTCACTGTTTCCACGGTTTTCCCATCTATTTGCCATGAAGTGATGGGACCGGATGCCATGATCTTAGGGTTTTGAATGTTGAGTTTGAGGCCAGCTTCTCCTCTTTTACCTTCATCAAGAGACTCTTTGGTTCCTCTTTGCTTTCTGCCACTAGGGTGGTATCATCTGCACATCTGAGGTTATTGATATTTCTCCCAACAATCTTGATTCCAGCTTGTGCTTCATACAGCCTGGCATTTGGCATGATGTACTCTGCATATAGGTTAAATAGATAGCTTAAAAATATATTACATAAGCAGGGTAAGAAGATACAGCCTTGACGTACTCCTTTCCCAATTTGGAACCAATGTCTTGTTAACATGTCCAATTCCAACTGTGGCTTCCTGACCTGTATATAGGTTTTGCAGGAGGCAGGTCAGGTGGTCTGGTATTCCCATCTCTTTCAGAATTGTCCACGGTTTGTTGTGATCCACACAGTCAAAGGGTTTAGTGTAGTCAATGAAGCAGAAGTAGATATTTTTCTGGAATTCTCTTGCTTTTTCAATGATCCAATTTGATCTCTGGTTCCTCTGCCTTTTCTAAATTCAGCTTGTACATTTGGATGTTCTCAGTTCATGTACTGTTTAGGCCTAGCTTGGAGGATTTGAACATTACTTTGCTAGCATGTGAAATGAGTTCTATTGTGCAGCAGTTTGCATATTCTTTGGCATTGCCCTTCTTTGGGATTAGATGAAAACTGACCTTTTCCAGTCCTGTGGCTACTGCTGAGTTTTCCAAATTTGCTGGCATATTGAGTGAAGCACTTTCACAGCATCATCTTTTAGGATTTGAAATAGCTCAGCTGGAATTCCATCACCTCCATTAGCTTTGTTCTTGGTGATGCTTCCTAAGGCCCACTTGACTTCACACTTCAGGATGTCTGGCTGTATTGAGTGATTACACCATCATGGTTCTCTGGGTCATGAAGATCTTTTTTGTATAGTTCTTCTGTGTATTGTTGTCACCTCTTCTTAGTATCTTCTGCCTCTGTTAAGTTCCTTTGGTATCTCTAATTCTCTTGAAGAGATCTCTAGTCTTCCTTATTTTATTCTTTTCCTCTATTCCTTTGCATATTCACTTAGGAAGAAATACTACAAAATTGTGAGTAACTGTATCTTTTCCCAACCAACTGTGATTCAGTGACATCATGCTATATGCTTGAAATAGGAAGAAAGGTGCTTTGTTTTTTTCTCTAGAAAATGACAGGAACAATGTTAATAATGCAGATTAAACTCTCTAGTGCATGGTGTCTATAAGTGTTACATTATGTACTGTTGCTGTTCAGTCTGTAGGTCATATCCAACTCTTTGAGACCCCATGGACTGCAGCACACCAGTCTCTGCTGTTCTTCACTATCTCCCAGATTTGGCTTAGATTCATGTCCATTGAGTCGATGATGCTATCTAACTATTTCATTCTCTGCCACCCCCTTCTCCTTTTGCCTTCAGTCTTTCCCAGTATCAAGGTCTTTTTTCAATGAGTCGGCTATTTGCATCAGGTGGCTAAAGTACTGACACTTCAGCTTCAGCATCAGTCCCCTTCCAGTGATTATTCAGGGTTGATATCTTTTGGGATTGGCTGGTTTGACCTCCTTGCAGTCCAAAGGACTCTTAAGAGTCTTCTCCAGCCCCACAATTTGAAAATGTCAATTCTTCAGCACTCAACCTTCTTAATGGTGCAGCTCTCACATCTGTACATGACTCTAGGAAAAACCATAGCTTGACTGTATGGACCTTTGTCAGCAAAGTGATGTCTCTTCTTTTTAATATACTGTCTATATTTGTCATAGTTTCTCTTATAGCACACACGAAAAAGAGGAAATGTTATTCAATATTTGAGAACTCTTCAGCAAACAGTAGCTTACATCATTGACAAATGAGTGAAGTTCCACATGTATATTATGTCACTTTCATTTTACTCATTAAAGAAAAACATCAACCAACATTCATGTTGCAACTACACTGGTTCATCAGTTGAAGCTATAAATTGGCAACAATTCTAAGGGGTTGGGAAAAATCAACTAAAATATTCTGAGAATTAATTGTCTATATGGACATTACATTAATGAATATATTTTATTATTGTAGATTATGTGCTTTATATCCTTTACATTGATACACTTTTGTAATATATCTCTATAAATCTTTATCTGTAGGTCTATAGCTATGTACCTTTTCCCCCAGAGAGCTAGTTGTTAACTATTGACTAGTATACTACTGCTCATAAATTCAGAAATGTATAGTAGCAACAAGAAAAACCCAGACTCTAATAGCTGGTGAGTTTGAGCTTGTACTATCTGCTTTATTCAGAATGTGTGTAGCTGTGTCTGGCATTACACATGTCTGAGAAGAAAGGGTCTTGCAGAGAAAGTCCTGATAGTAAATAACATAAGAAACAGCATTCTTTGTGAAACTCATGATCCTCTTTCTCCCCGATACATAATTATATTCTGAAGTGGCACTTAACTGACTGAAAGTCTTCTGTGATTATATCCCTTTATGCCACAGTATAGGAAACTTAGAATGTAAGTTCTATGAAAAGAGAGATCAAGATTATTTTTTTCCTTGCAAAATTCACAAGATACGTAGATTCTCAGCACCTATGCATTGGGTGCAGGAATACATAATTGAATGAGTAAATTAAATTTCATTATCCCCTCTTAATGCTACAGCCAATGATGTCTCATTTCCTAAGACTTATTTAAGAGGATAGGGGTATCAATAATATTACCATTATTATTTTCCTCTCAAATTAAAGCTAGGCTCCCTTCCTACCTGTAAGGACAGAGCCAGGAGCTTGGTCTGGGATTGGAAGTGTCCTGCTTTGAAAATAACATTTATTTGCACTTTTGTATTTACCCTTAAAATCTTTGCGTTTTTCTCCAGAGAGCAACACATTTTATTACCCTAATATATCCATCAAGAGGTTTTTATAAAGTACATCAACTTTTTCTCTGTAAATCTTTGAATAAAACTCATGTTCTAATTAAATATGCTTTGCTTGTCATATAAGAACTTATGCACATATACTTGACACATACTCCAAAGTTTCATGTAACTCAATTCGAGAAGTTTTACACAACTAATACTAAAATCCTCTCTGAATAATTTATGCAAATAATAGAATATTATTCTGAAAAGTCTTATATTTTAGTTAAAACCATAAGCCAATAGATAGTCCTTTTTCTATTACTGTTAAAGATCAAAACATTAATAAAAATACAAAATGTTTTAATGAAATGTCTATATCTTGGGGTATTTGAGGACCCAACTGTGAATTATATTATGTTTTAATTTATTCAAATAAGTTAATTATAATATCCTGAGGGGGTCAATTAGTTATCTATTAAAATAACATTTTACATTCCTTGAATGCTTTATATTATTTTATTATTTACTCAATTGCTTAAAAATTTAAACAACTAAAGAAAGAGTATGATATAGAGTTACTATGATGATATATTCCAGAGCCAGTTACTGACATTTTTGATGATGCAATTAAGCAATATGGCTGTAATACTCTTAGGCTCTTGTCAGTTTAGTAATCATGATTTTCTAAATGATTTTTGAAAGCAAGTTGTGCCAAGAATAGTGGACATCCTCACAAACACAAGTGGCCTATCTTATTTCTTGGCAGATATTTTCTTTTTCTCCTTTAACTTGCTGGTGTGAGGTTGTAGGCAACTATATCATTTAGGGCATCTCCATGCCATCCAGCAGAATTTCCCTTTAAACATGTTTTAGAGGACTGTTAATTTTTCTGTGTGTTTTTAAGGCACAAGAATTAATAATGTCTCAGAATCACAGGACCTACTGAAGTGCAAAGACATAAAACTGTCCTCAGCTCACTGATGAGTCCATATGTATGATTTTTAAATATCATTAAAACTGGGTAAGCATGTTTTAAAGTGTTAGTTGCTCAGTCATGTCCAACTTTTTGTGACCTCATGGACTGTAGCTGCCAGGCTCCTCTGTCCATGGGGATTCTCCAGGCCAGAATACTGGAATATGCCATGCCCTCCTCCAGGGGATCTTCCCAACCCAGGGATCAAACCCAGGTCTCCCTCATTGCAGGCAGATTCTTTAACCTCTGAGCCAACAGAGAAGCTCTTTTCATAATTCACCTGACATGTTTTTGACTGAAAGTTACCTGGAATCGTTTGCCCCATAGGATGAGTGAGAAATACCATCCACTCTCAAATAAATTACCCAGAAAATACTGAAAACACTGTGAACCAATAATCTGTTAATTTAGAGCAATTTCAACAAATGACATAAAATTTCAACTAGAAACAAATTGGTTATGAAAGTTAAATTTTAAGTTGAAAGCTCTTTTGAAAAATATTGCGAAATGACAGTCCTCTCCATTTCTTTCTAAATACCCAGTTCTGGGGCTTCCCGGGTGGCTCAGTCAGTGAACAATCCATCTGCAGTGCGGTAGACCCAGGTTTGATCCCTGGGTCAGGAAGAACTCCTGGAGAAGGAAATGGCAACCCGCTCCATTATTCTTGCCTGGAGAATCCCAAGGACAAACGAGCCTGGCAGGCTACAGTCCATGGAATTAGAAAGAGTCAGACACGATGTAGTTACTAAACCACCACCACCACCCATTCCTAATGAAAACCTCAGAGGCAGGGTATTTATATGATGACTTCTGTAAATTATAAATAAATCTCTATTTCCTGAACTATTTGTAGAATCACTGAAAGAGATATATAGAATCTGGAGAGGCCACTTCCTTTTATTTATTTTTAAAATTAATAGACTTTACTTTTTAGAATAGTTTTAGAATTTAGAGTTATATATTTACACACTGGTTATACTTTATTTCTGTGGCTCAGAGGTTAAAGCGTTTGCCTGGAATGTGGGAGACCCAGGTTCGATCCCTGGGTCAGGAAGATCCCATGGAGAAGGAAAATGGCAACCCACTCAAGTATTCTTGCCTGGAGAATCCCATGGAGGTAGGAGCCTGGTAGGCTACAGTCCGTGGGGTCGCAAAGAGTCGGGCACGACTGAGCGACTTTACTATACTTTATAGAAAACCAAGTTTTTTGTTGTTTTTGTTATTTTTCCCCTTTGAAACTGTAACAATGAGAACTATTAAAATGATTTCTGAAGATTTTTTTATTTGTAGCATCTGCTGTAATTTTCCCTAAAATTAGTTGGTATTTCCAGGACCCTTTTTTTCTGTTTACCATCATCACCATCCAACCGCCGCTGGAAACTCAGAAAAAGCTGATAATTTGCCAGAAATGTTACAAAAGAAAATCACAGCACCTTTGGAGCTGCCCTGATCCACTTAAATAAAATTCACACTTTCTGATTCTAAAATGTTTTGCCTGGAGCCTTGCCAAAGCCAGAACACAGTGAAATCAGTCTAAATTTAATGTGATGTTTATAAATGTAATGTGATGTTTCTTAGCAGTTGATAAGCAGAGAAATATTTGCAATCAACTTTTAAAAATGCATATATTTCTATACTTACAAGATTCCTCTGAGGAACACATAAATGAAATATTTAATTATTTAATTATATATCTGTGTTTATGCGGGAGAGAAAAAGAGGGAAATAGGATTTGTATTATCTATAAATAATCATAATGATTGTCTTTTCATATAATATTTTCAATAACGGAATCAAACCAAGTTTTTACAGTAAAATTCTCTTTTGGAAGGTATGTTACTGTTTTTTCTAACTAGTAAAAAATATTGCAAAATTTAAGTAATGATTGATTTCCAAAAATTTAAACACAATTCAAAGCAAATGCTGTCAAATTTTATTAATATATTATAAAATTAATATACCTCAAGGAAGAAATGATTAATGTTCCTTAGCTCCAAACTTCTTATGCAACCCTCTTCTTCACTGTGACTCTTTCATCTCTAGATTCAACTCTATCTAGGCCGTCCCCATTTTTGTCCATTCTTACACTCCCCTGCTTCTACTTGTTTGAGACTCCCTCAACTTTGTCATAAAAAACAGTTTCGTCAACATAAAGAAAAATATACAAAATAAAAGTTGTGAGTTAAGTTTTACTCAGTAATTTTATGAGGCCCGGGAAACAACTTCTCAGTAATATTGAGAAAACTGCTTCAAAGAACTAGGGGAGTGATGTGTTTGTGTATTTTTTTTTTTTTTGAACATACATGTTATCAAACTTACATTTTATTTAAAAATTATTACTAAGCACAAAGAATAGATATCTCAAGTTAATGATTATGATGCTTTTCTATGTATTGGAAGATACAAGAATTTGGAATCAAATTCTTCCTTAGATATGCATTTCAACTACCTTGGGGTCTGTATATTCAAAGCACAGAAAGTTCATCTTGAATTTACCTCGGATTGCTCCAGTGGTGGAGATGGGAGACTGCAGTGGGTTGTGACTTAACTGTTCGTATAATGGAATGACGAGTGACACTCTTTGTTATTTTGTTTACAGTTGCCCCTCTTTTGGTCTTAAATTTGACTAAGGTTTAGGAGACATTTCATCACCAATTTTCCTATGGCATTAGGAAGGTTTATTCCTAAATCAGGGGAGAATTTAGTTGATAGGCCATCCATCTGCTGTATTTGGATTAAGCCCTGTTAATAACCTAAAAATTCTCTAAATCCTATCTTACTAGTCTTTTATGATCCAGAAAATGTTGTCTCTTTATGCCTCTTCCCATGTATAGAGTTGTCCTATTGCAATTTTATATAGAGCTATTTGTTGTTGTTCAGTCACTAAGTTGTGTCTGACTCTTTGCGACCCCATGGCCTGCATCTTGCCGGGCTTCACTGTGCTTGAGTATCTTCCGAAGTTTGCTCAAACTCATGTCCTTTTAGTTGGTGATGCTATCTAACCATCTCATCCTCTACCACTCCTTTCTCTTTTTACCTTGATTCTTTCCCAGCTTTGGGGTCTTTTCCAATGAGTCAGCTGTCCACATCAGCAGATAAAGAATCTGACAGCAATGCAGGAGACACAGAGGGAGGAAATGACAGTCCTCTCCAGTATTGCCTGAAAAATACCATGGACAGAGGAGCCTGGTGGGCTGCAGTCCAGAAGCTCTCTAAAAGTTGGACTATATATGACTATGTCTATAGTATATGTATAGTCTATATATGACTATGCAATCCATATAGAGCTATATGTGTGATTAATGACTTCAAGATGTTTAGCCATCATTGATTTTGTCCAAGACCTAGTTACACAATAGATAATGCAAGTAACAGCAGTTCTGTCTTATAAAATTGACAGGACATAAGGAACATAGCTAGTAGCGTTAATGAGATCATAATTAGAGATTTAAACCATGAGATTCCAGAACCAAACCAGCTCCTTTAAAGATCAAAAAATCACCAAGACTAGAAAGTGAATCACTGCAGGCAGAAATGTTTCCATGTGGGTCATTAAATAGGTCATATCAGAATATTCATCTGGGGTAGAGCACAGCAATTAGTTTGAATTGTGGTGCTGATGTCTCCTTGAGTGTTGAAGCCCTTTAATGGACCAGAACCTGGTGGTCCAGAGTCAACGATAAGAAAGTAAATGAAAGAAAGCAGCTGATATTCCTTGGTTTACACAGAAAGCCAATAAAGCCCCTGCACAGGGCTTGCTCTGTTCTCAAAGGCCTCAGGTGCCCTCTCTATGGGGTGAAGGCACAGAGCACCTTCTCAAGGGGGTCTTAGAAGCCCGGGCAGGAAAGTGAACTCAGAGAGCCTCTGCACTCCAGGGGATCAGCCTGAAAGAGAGAGAGAGAGAGAGAGAGAGAGAGAGAGCGAGAGCGAGCAAGCTCTGATGGAGCAAAGGTGGTTTATTCAACATTGTATAGGTATTTATACTGTCCTACAAGATAGCTATTTTCAGCAGAGATAAAATAAAAACTTAAAAGTTGTCAAGAAAACATGAGGTCATCCATATGAAAGAGAGAGTTGTAAATAACCACTTTTACCATATGTTTCATAAAAAGAAAGAGAGTACTTATCACCATATAGAAAAACTAATGAAGGAAATGCCTGGATTCCTCAGTCCCGGGAGAGGCTTGCCTCTCCTCTCAATTCCTGAATATTCAGGAATTAATAAGGAACAGAGAATTCCCGGCAGGTCCAAAACAACACACAGGAAGCCTCCTGTTAAATGCTCCTGACACTTGAGATGCTGTTAAGGATATTAAGGGCCATGGAATTTTGTAGTAATGCTTTCCTTATCATAAAGAAGTCAGAATTCAGTAGGTTAATAGCCTGATTACTATCATTTAAGGCCTGTTGGCTGAATTTTATTAAGACTTTGATGTGGGTAATTACATCTTCCAATTCTACAGAAGGCAAAATTTAAAAATAGCTAGCTGCTAAATGGTCATACAAATGGAATACAGAATTCTTGATCCATCAGGCTTGTACTAAAGGTAAATTGGTTGGAGTCATATCTGAAGTGGCACACTTGTTGTTTTAAACTCAAGGGAATCCTAAGGTGTATCTTCCTATCCACAGTGGTGGAAGCCAGGGTGACAAAGCCACTGAGTTCCTTTAGGTGTGACCTGGTATATCCCTGGTGATCTAACCCAGTCTGTTCCATACTGACTGCTTTCTTTAAGGGAAATGACATGTTGGTGTTTTCATAAAGCATCAGACTAATCAGAGGATAAGATTGTTGGATGGCATCACTTACTCAGTGGACATGATTTTGAGCAAACTCCGGGAGATGGTGAAAGACAGGGGAACCCGGACTGCTGCACTCCAGTTCAGTTTAGTTCAGTTCAGTCCCCCAGTCTTGTCTGACTCTTTGCAACCCTATGGACTGCAGCATACCAGGTTTCCCAGTCCATCTTAGAGCTTGCTCAAATTCATGTCCATCAAGTCGGTGATGTCATCTAACCATCTCATCCTCTGTCATCCCCTTCGCCTCCTGCCTTCAATCTTTCCCACATCTGGGCCTTTTCTAAGGAGTCAGTTCTTCACATCAGGTGGCCAAAATATTGGAGTTTCAGCTTCAACATCAGTTCTTCCAGTGAATATTCAGGACTGATTTCCTTTAGGATTGACTTGTTTTATCTCCTTGCGGTCCAGGGGACTCTCAGGAGTCTTCTCCAACACCACAGTTCAAAAGTATTAATTCTTTGGCATTCAACTTTATTTATAGTCCAACTCTCACATCCATACATGACTACTGGAAAAAAAACATAGCTTTGAGTAGATGGACCTTTGTTGGCAAAATAGTCTCTGCTTTTTAATATGCTGTCGAGGTTAGTCATAGCTTTTCTTCCAAGGAG
This sequence comes from Capra hircus, assembly GCF_001704415.2. Lineage (NCBI taxonomy): Eukaryota > Metazoa > Chordata > Mammalia > Artiodactyla > Bovidae > Capra > Capra hircus. The sequence continues at coordinate 77,794,829 of NC_030814.1, forward strand.
TAAGCGTCTTTTAATTTTATGGCTGCACTCACCATCTGCAGTTATTTTTGAGCCCCCCAAAATAAAGTCTGTCACTGTTCCACTGTTTCCCCATCTATTCGCCCTGAAGTGATGGGCCCGGATGCCATAATCTTAGTTTTTTGAATGTTGAGTTTTAAGCCAGCTTTTTCATTCTCTTCTTTCACTTTCAAGAGGCTCTTTATTTCTTCTTTGCTTTCTGTTTTAAGTGAAGGGAAGTGAAAGTTGGTTTGAAAAAAAAACTACAGCTTCTTTCTTCCAGTGTAAACTTTCTAAGGGTCATCCAAACAGCCTGAGAGAAGTACAATCTACAAAGATAAGCCAGAAAGTAAAGGATTAGATCTGGTAGGTGAGGTGAAGTCACTCAGTCGTGTCCAACTCTTTGTGTCCCCACGGACTGTAGCCTACCAGGCTCTTCCATCCATGGGATTCTCCAGGCAAGGGTACTGGAGTGGGTTGCCATTTCCTTCTCCAGAGGATTTTCCCGACCCAGGGATCGAACCCAGGTCTCCCGCATTGTAGGCAGACGCTTTACCGTCTGAGCCACCAGGGAAGTCTAGATTGAGTAGACAGAACTACAATTACTCTTAATCCTGGTAATTCCATTTCCCATACAGTATAAGCCTAAATAAGGAGTCTTCCACTACCACCTTAAATTAAGTGAGAAGCAAGGAGGCTTATCTAGCCTTTACTATTAATTTTTAGATATTACATCATTAACATTTTCACAGAATTAAATTTCCTCTTGAAACAAGTCATCACACTCTTTTTAGATCTTTTCCCAAGGGTTTCTGTATTTGTCTCATATTTTCATTTCTTCTACACCATGAGCTGTAGCCCAGCCAGGATCCTCTTTCTATGGGATTTCCCAGGCATGAATACTGGAGTGGTTTACCATTTCCTTCTCCAGGGGATCTTCTCACCCAGCTCAGGGATTGAATCTGTGTCTGCTGCATTGGCAGGTGGGTTCTTTAACACTGAGCCACAAGGAAGACCATTCAGTTGTCTAATTTTCTCTAAATTGATGTTCTTCACCTAAGATTATTTTGATTTATCCTACTATTTCCTTGGCTAATTCTTCAAACTGTGCTCTTGCTTGCCTGCTATTATGCACTTTTAGAAAATCTGTTCCATCACTTTGTCTTATCTCTTCATTTATTCATCCTTCTATGATATAGTGATTCTCAGAACTTTGCTATCCTAAAAATTTAATCACAGGTATAAGTGATAGAAAGACCAGAACCAGGGAAGAAAAGATTTCATTAGGTTGATGTTTATATTGTATGGCTGGATATATATTCCGTGTGTCACCAATTAACCTTATGACCTAAAATCTTATATATCTACATATGAATATATTTTGTAGATTTGGGTAATATTTTCATTAATCAAAGTTATCTGTTTGGCTTCTTTTTTTTTTCAATAAAAGCATGTAGATGTAAAATTTGAAGGAACAAAATATTTCAGCTTTACAAGCTCCATTGAGTTGTTCTCTGCCATACCGTAAGGACAGATGCCACCAAAATCTTTCCTTTACAAACTGTATCAGAAGAAAGGATTTATTGAGAAAAAGATAAATCTGTTTCTGAATATGACTCTGTCAATTAACCCTAATATATTTGTCCTTTTATATCCACTAATTCCTATGTAATATGGAAATATATAGATCTGAGGCAGGGACCTTCATCAGAGCTGGTTTTCATTTGACAACCTGCTTTCAGTTTACTTATTTGGGATATCTGCTTTGAGTTTTGCTATGTTTGGTCCATTAATATTTTTAGATTTCATAATGATACAGGCAAATAAAAATGACAATTATTTTTTATTCTAGAGCCTTCAAATAAAAATTTGAAAACAATTTCTATGTTGCTTATAGGTATACACTTAAATTTGGAAAACTAATTATCCAAGGACACTAATTATATCATTATCTTTCATAAATTTTCTTTAGCTTTTAATCTTTCAAGTCAAATATTGGGCCAGTTTTTAAAAAGGATTCCATTTTTTTCTAGTTGAATTTTGATAGGCCTTTGGTTAGTAGCAAGCTTATAAGGGTGTGTGTGTGTGTGTGTGTGCGTGTGTGTGCGTGTGTGTGCGTGTGTGTGCGTGTGTGTGTGTGTGTGTGTGTGGTGGGGAAGCTATTTAACAAGCTCTGGGGCCAGCACTATGCTTGTAATTTTGAATTCACAGATTATGTCACAGATATTGTCTTCAATAGAAAAGATGCTCTGGATAGAGTTCAATAATACACCAAATACTTCAGAAAAAAAGATATAATCCTCTGTCTTTGCTGTAAATTTAACAATTTATCAAAGTATTACGGTTACTTCAAAAGGTGAATTGATTTTATCTTTAAAATGGCATAAGGGAAATGATTGATGCTAGTATATATAGAGCTGAGTTCCATGTACTCTCTCCCTTAGGGCAAAGGGAAATCTGTACTATAAAATCCTTATAGTGGAGACGTCAATTACCTGTAAAGGTAATTGAGTGTGTGGAGTGAATTCAAAGGAAGAAAGGAAAAGACAAATAAGTTTATGGGCACATGAGATAAAGAGTTGAGATATATTTGTGAGAAGCAGGAGCTTCTATTATTAATCTCAAATATTATGAGATTGAAGGTTTTAATATATAAAGGCAGAGTTAGAAACCCCCGTTTTAGGAAAAGTTATTTAACACATGTTTCTGAGTGGTTTTTTTTAAATCTGTAAAATATAAGTAATAGGTTTGCTATGGTGATTTATAAAAATAAGGATTTTGTATCATCTTCTTTGTGGGTTTATGGAAAGTACAATTGAGAAGAGTGGCCCGAAATCATTTTGGGCACAGTAGGGGGGTTGAAATTTTGGAGCAGCTCCCTGTGTTGTAAATATTTACATTTCACGTTTTTAGATACTTCACAGTTCTTCATCAACTGTCATTAAATTTATGTGTGTTTTCCAAAGATAGCATGAGTCATCTCTAATTCATTGTTTCTTCTTACTTGAATCTAATTATCCTTTCCTCATTTCCTTTGATTGAAGGCTCACTACATCATAAGCAGGTGAGGGTATTAAGAGAATTTTATAAAAATCTTCCTTTTATCTTTTCTCTAAACTTTTACAAAAACACTGTTTTGGGCCAGATGGAAAATCAATGAGAAAGTCAACAAGTGAGTGAAGCAAATGTGAGGCAGCAGTTATCTTTGTCTGAGATAACTTGTACTGTTTCTAGGGAAATAAGAAAATAATATGCAAAAAAAAAAAAGCAGAAAGTGAAGGAATACATCTGTGTAGATTATGTTAATGAAAATCATATTTTTAGGAAGCAAGACTTTTATTAAGGTCTTGTGAATTTCCTTTTTCGTTTAAATTTTTACTATATGTTGTTCCATTTAACATATAGCCTATTTCACTTATATTCTTAAGCTATGTGTTAAAGAAAATACTATAAAAGTTATAAATTCTAATTTTTTCAATGTTATTAATTTATGAAACACAGATTATATAAGCATACTAATTTTTCTTTACTGATAACAAAATACTTTCCTTTTAAATGAAATATCAATTGAGAAAGTAGATATTTACCATTTGTCATCACAGAAGGATACAGTGTATGGCTAAGAAGGCAGTAGTAGAGAATACTGATAACTCATTTTCATAATTATTGCAAAAAAGATTATCTAACTCCATAGTATTGATGTACACTTTTAAACTCTGCTCTCTGATCCAATCATTATGAAAATGATCTTTATATGTTATTGTTATAAATTGCATATATCTTTGACTGTCTACCAGTAAGAAGATATTTATACTATAATTATAGGATTATTCTCCCTCTAAAATTTACTTACTAATCTTAGAATAGTTTCAGTCACTTTTCTATTAATCTTGAAAATAGAACTGAATTTTAATTTATTTTTTTAATTGAAGGAGAATTGCTTTACAATATTGATTTCATTTCTGCCATACATCAACATGAATTAGTACTGCCCTCCCACCTCCCACTCTTTCCCGCCCCTTTAGATTGTCACAGAACCCCAGTTTGACTTCCCTGAGTCATACAGCAAATGTCTATTGGCTGTCTATTTTACACATGGTAGTATATATGCTTCTCTGCTACTCTCTCCATTCATCTCACTCTATCCTTCCCCTAATCTCGCCCTTGTCCACAGTCTGTTCTCTATGTCTGTGTCTCCACTGATGCCCTGCAGATAGGTTCATCAGTACCATCTTTCTAAATTCCATATATATGCATTAATATACAATATTTATTTTTTCTCTGTCTGACTTACTTCACTCTGTATAATAGGCTCTAGGTTAATTCACCTCATTAGAACTGACTCAAATGCATTTCAAAAAAGGAGCTGAATTTTCTGGGGAAAAAATGGCTCAAACCATAGCTAAGAATGATGAAGCAAACTCAATTTTCCTCTTCCTCAACTCTCCACTGATGTTTCACTCTCTCTCACTCCAGATATCATCATTTAGATTTTACCTCTTCATTCAGTTTTACTATTTTCCCATTAGAACTTTCAAATTTTAGTCAGGGTATTACTCATCATTGTGTAATATCATTAATACTACTCTTTGAAGTAAGCTGATTGGATTGACTTTTAATATTAAAAAAGAGTTCTTTCAAAACTCATTTTAGGATAAAGTATAAATAAAATCTGCCCTAGGTTAAATCATTTAAGATGCTGCAACAAATATGGTTTTGTAGGACATTTGTTTCTTGGTATAGACTGGCTCAAATGTCATAGATTTATCTCTATGATTGAAGCAATCATGAAAATGAGTATAAACAATGGGTTAAATAAATATCAAATTAATATTTTATCTTTAGATGTAATGCTCAAAATCCTTCAAGCTTTGCTTCAGCAGTAAGTGAACCAAGAAATTCCAGATGGACAAGCTGGATTTAGAAAAGGCAGAGGAACCAGAAATCAAATTGCTAACATCCAGTGGATCATAGAAAAAGCAAGGGAATTCCAGGAAAACATCTACTTTTGCTTCATAGACTACAGTAGAGCTTTTGACTATATGTATCATAAGAAATTGGAAAATTCTTAAGGAGATGGGAATAGCAGACCACCTTACCCGCCTCCTGTGAAACCTGTATGCAGGTCAAGAAGCAACAGTTAGAACCGGACATGGAACAATGAACTGGTTTAAAATTGGGAAAGGAGTACACCAAGGCTGTATACTGTCACCCTGCTTATTTGACTATTCAGAGTATATGATGTGAAATGCTGGGCTGGATGAAGCTCAAGTTGGAATCAAGATCGCCGAGAAAAATAGCAATAATGTCGAAAAATAGCAATATGTAGATGAGACCATGCTAATGGCAGAAAACGAAGAGGAAATTAAGAGCCTCTTGATGAGGGTGAAAGAGAAGAATGATAAAGCTAGCTTAAAACTCAGCATTCAGAAAACTAAGATCATGGCATCTGGTCCCATCTTTGTGGCAAACAAATGGGGATAAAATGGAAACTGTGAGAGACTTTATTTTCTTGGGTTCCAAAATCACTGTGGATGGTGACTGCTGTCATGAAATTCAAAGATTCTTACTCCTTGGAAGAAATGCTTTGACAAACAGCATATTAAAAAGAGACATCAGTTTGCCAACAAAGGTCCATATAGTCAAAGCTATGGTTTTTCCAGTAATCATGTACAGGTGTGAGAGTTAGGTCATAAAGAAGGCTGAGTGTGAAAGAATTGATTCTTTCAAACTTTGGTGCTGGAGAAGACTCTTGAGAGTCTCTTGGATAGCAAAAATATCAAACTGCTGCTGCTAAGTCGCTTCAGTCATGTCCGACTCTGTGCGACCCCAGAGTTGGCAGCCCACCAGGCTCCCCCGTCCTTGGGATTCTCTAGGCAAGAACAATGGACTGGGTTGCCATTTCCTTCTCCAATGCATGAAAGTGAAAAGTCAAAGTGAAGTCGTTCAGTCGTGTCCGACTCTTAGCGAGCCTATGGACTGCAGCCTACCAGGCTCCTCCGTCCATGGGATTTTCCAGGCAATAGTTACTGGGGTGGGGTGCCATTGCCATCAAATTAGTTAATCCTAAAGGAAATCAACCCTGTATTCATTGGAAGGGCTAATGGTGAAGAAAAATTCTAACACTTTGGCCCACTTGATGCAAAGAGCTGACTCACTGGAAAAGACCCTGATGCTGGGAAAGATTAAAGGCAGCAGGAGAAGAGGACTGCAGAGGATGAAATGGCATCATTAACACAATGAACATGAGTCTGAGGAAACTCCAGGAGATAGTGAGGGACAGGGAATCTCACATGCTTCAGTTTTTGGGGCTGCAAACAGTTGGCCACAACTGAGTGACTAAAAAACAAGATGTATTCTTTGGAAAATTATGGAGTAGGCAGAGGGTAAACATGCTCAAGCAGTTCATTAGAATTACCTTTTAAAGAAGAATGATTAAATGATTTTAGGATGCACTTTTGATTTTGGGGCTCCTTCGATTGCTCAGTTGGTAAGGAATCTGTCTGCAGTGCAGGAGAACCCTATTCAATTCCTGGGTTAAGATCTGCTGGAAAAGGGATACCCACTCTGGTATTCTTGGGTTTCCCTTGTGGCTCAGCTGGTAAAGCATCTGCCTGCAATGCAGGAGACCTGGGTTTGATCCTGACTGGGTTGAAAAGATCCCCTGGAGAAGGAAAGGCTACACACTCCAGTATTCTGGGCTGGAAAATTCCATGAACAATATAGCCCATGATGACTTCCCTGGTGGCTCAGACAGTAAAGCGTCTGTCTACAATGCAGGAGACCTGGGTTCAATCCCTGAGTTGGGAAGATTCCCTGGAGAAGGAAATGGCAACCTACTCCAGTACTCTTGCCTAGAAAATCCCATGGACGGAGGAGCCTAGCGCAGGCTGCTGTCCATGGGGTCGGAAAGAGTCAGAGACAACTGAGCAACTTCACTTTCTTTCTTTAGCCCATGAGGTCCCAAAGAGTTGGACAGGACTGAGTGACTTTCACTTTTCACTTTTGATTTTTGATGTCCACCCCCCAACCCCACACTTAACTTCAGCTCAACTCTCAGTAGCTACTGTGGACAGTAAACATATGGGACAATACATTTCTACATCAACCCTCTAAATCTTTCTGTTCTTCTTCCTGAGGGCTTTCCCCACCACACCAAGGTGGTTGTAAAGGAAGTGGCCCAATGAAACAGAATTGTGAAATATTATTCTGGAGTTGACTTGTTCATTAGTTGGATGGTAACAAGGAACCTTTTTCAGTAGTATGGGGAAAGAGAGGCAATAATCATTGACTTTTTCTGGACCATCTTTACCATCTTTCTTGCCATGAACTCCATTAGTAGTAAATTGGGATGATGTTTAAACAGAAGATTAATTAGCAGTTTATGCAATAGCTCTGGTAATTGAAAGATGTAAGGGCAGTGGTGATTTTAAAGCCTTGGCTGGCTTTTGTTCACTGCCATCACAGTTTTGAAGACAAATAATGCAAAAGTGGTGCAGTCAAGCCTTTACTCACAGCAAGCTCTAAAAGCCAGAAGGTATCTATGGAAACATTTAAGGATAGTCTCATCTCCTAAAGCAAGAGAGAAGATCATGCTAAAAAATTAGGTCCAGAATTTGATTGAAAGAATGGTGCAACTATAATGTAGATGCAATGCCATAACCTTGAATGCTTCCTATATTAAAGCAGATGCCCTGATAGGGAAATAAATAAAACCCTATAACATTGGCCCAAAGAGAAGATACTTAGTATAAATGAATATTCTGAGGTGGCAGGAGGAGACTGTAGTAAACACACACATCCATTTTCATTATTGCTTTGGAAGATTATTATTTTTCCTGGAAAAACCTGAGAGTGATTACTTGTCAGTTACAAGCTGAATGTAAAAGCTGGAAGTCCTCCTTGGTGGCACATACAGAGGCTAATGTCTTCTGTAGTAGGAGAGAAGAGCAAGCTGAGAATAGGTCCCAGGTCCTAATTATCAGAAAAGCCAGTTTCCAAAAGAGATTAAATTCTCAACAAAGCAAGTCTCAGGATTTGCTTTCTAAGATCAGAACCCTGGTTGGGGAAAAAAATGGGACTCAGATATAAAGAATGGGAATGGATTGATGTCCACCAAAATAACAAGTTATCAGTTTCCTCTGAGTTCTCTGAGCCTGAAGTAGTGGTATAAACTTTCCTATTAAGAGGTAGAATTCTTTCATTGCCTTAAAATGGTGTAAATACTTCTTTGCTACAAGTCGTGTATGGCACTTAAGATTAAACTCCACCTTTCTTTCTGACCTTTAGGCCTTAAACTAGGATTAAATTATAACCTAAGATATGTTATACACTATAAGAACTGTAAACTAACCAGCAAGGGCCAGTAGAGTATAAGTGGGATTGTATTCTGAGTTTATTTATTTGGGACCAATCTCCAAGGATATAAGTCTAAATACCCTGGTAAGTTCAGTTCAGTTCAATCACTCAGTCGTGTCCGACTCTTTGCGACCCCATGAACTGCAGCAGGCCAGGCCTCCCTGTCCATCTCTAACTCCCAGAGTTTACTCAAACTCATGTCCATTGAGTCGGTGATGCCATCCAACCATCTCATCCTCCGTCGTCCCCTTCTCTTCCCGCTTTCAATTTTGCCCAGTATCAGGTTCTTTTCCAATGAGTCAGTTCTTTGCATCATGTGGCCAAAGTATTGGAGTTTCAGCTTAAACATCAGTCCTTCCAATGAACACCCAGGACTGATCTCCTTTAGGATGGACTGGTTGGATCTCCTTGCAGTCCAAGGGACTCTCAAGAGCCTTCTCCAACACCACAGTTCAAAAGCATTAATTCTTCAGCGCTCAGCTTTCTTTATAGTCCAACTCTCACATCAATATGTGGCTACTTGAAAAACCATGGCTTTGACTAGATGGATCTTTGTTGGCAAAATAATGTCTCTGCTTTTTAATATGCTGTCTAGGATGGTCATAACTTTCCTTCCAAGGAGCAAGCAATTTTAATTTCATGGATACAGTCACCATCTATAGTGATTTTGGAGCCAAAAATAAATAAATAAATAAAGTCAGCCACTGTTTCCACTGTTTCCCTATCTGTTTCCCATGAAGTGATGGGACCAGATGCCATGATCTTAGTTTTCTGAATGTTGAGCTTTAAGCCAACTTGTTCACTCTTCTCTTTCGCTTTCATCAAGAGGCTTTTTATTTCTTCTTTAATTTCTGCCACAAGGGTGGTATCATCTGCATATCTGAGATTTTTATATTTCTTCTGGCAATCTTGATTCCAGCTTGTGCTTCCTCCAGCCCAGCGTTTCTCATGATATATTCTGCATATAAGTTAAATAAGCAGGGTGACAATTTACAGCCTTGATGTACTCCTTTTCCTATTTGGAACCAGTCTGTTGTTCCATGTCCAGGTCTAACTGTTGCTTTCTGACCTGCATACAAATTTCTCAAGAGGCAAGTAAGGTGGTCTGGTATTCCCATCTCTTTCAGAAATTTCCACGATTTGTTGTGATCCACACAGTCAAAGGCTTTGGCATAGTCAATAAAGCAGAAATAGATGTTTTTCTGGAACTCTCTTGCCTTTTCAATGATCCAGCAGATGTTGGCAATTTGATCTCTGGTTTCTCTGCATTTTCTAAAGCCAGATGTTTTGAACATCTGGAAGTTCATGGTTCACATATTGTTGAAGCCTGGCTTGGAGAATTTTGAGCATTACTTTACTAGCGTGTGAGATGAGTGGGATTGTGCAGTAGTCTGAGCATTCTTTGGCATTTCCTTTCTTTGGGATTGGAATGAAAACTGACCTTTTCCAGACCTGTGGCCACTGCTGAGTTTTCCAAATTTGCTGGCATATTGAGTTCAGCACTTTCACAGCATCATCTTTTAGGGCCCTGGTAAGGACATATGGAAAAACTGATGGTTCATGATAAGTGAGGTAGAAATGGCAGAATTGCAGTGACACTTGGTGGAAGAAAGTATTAAAAGTTTCAGAGAAGTGGGCAAGCTGGAGTAAATACTAAATTTGGAAAACCTATCAGATTATGATATTCATGGGGAGCTCAAGGGGGTATACACAGGCTGATAAATAACACTGGGTGTTATGGAATCATGAAAGAAACAGGCCACATAGGAGCACTTAACCTCCAAGAACTGGGTGGATACTGTTATAATAGAGTGGTAGGGTAGCAATGGAAACTAGACTAATTTGACCAGAGTGCTATGGAGATGGTTAACAGAATATACCATCACTAAGGGAAAAAGAAATGAGCAGTCACCAAAGGTGCTGTTCAGTTTGCACCAGCAGAAGGAGGTAAGTCGAGTGCTGGCTTTCCAATGAAAAGTTACTTTTTCCCTTGTCCCATTTCAGAACTGAGCAAGTGTTTCAACCCAAAACTAAAGTGGCCATGGTGGCAGAGAGGAGGCTATGTGTAGGCCCCAAAGCATGGGCTCCCTTTCAGAAAGGTTCATTTAGTTGCTGCTGAAACTATATTAATTGCTCAGTTGTGTTTGAGTCTTTGTGATACCCCATTTGCAGCCTACAAGGCTCCTAAGTCCACAGAATTCTTCAGGCAAGAATATTGGAGTGGATAGCCACTTTATTCCTCTGGAATTCCTATTGTCCACTTAGTGGCAAGTTTATTATTTGAATCCTTTCGTTCTGGAAAGGTCATATATTTATTCTAACAGGAAAGACATATTCTGACTGTGAGTTTGCTTTCCATCTTTACAGGGCTTCAGTTAGCACCATTATCCAGACAGGATGTTTAGTGTGTCACCATGGGATATCATATGAGGCCTGATCAGCAAACCAGCTTTCCCTCTAAGGAAGTGTACCTAGGATCATGGAATCTACTTTTCTGGCACATACTCCACTATTCAAAAGTTCCTAATGTATTGGAATTAACAACAGAAGACCAAGTTAAAACACCAATTTACAGGCAGTACTCTGCAAGTTTAGGAAGTCCTCAGTTATGCAGTATATAAATTGCAGCAAGTACTTTAATACTACGCTTTGTCTCTAAATAGGAAGAATACAAGGTGCAGAGCAGAAGCTGTCCCACTTAGCACCATTCCTCTTGACTTACCACAGGATATTTTATTTCTTGTCTCTGAAACTCTGTACTTTGCATGATTAGTGGTCCTGGCCCCAAACCAATCATTTTCCAGGGAATGCTTAAACAGTTCCACTGAACTCTCACCGATGGCTGCCGCCTGGCTCTTTTGGTGTGTGTGCTGTGTGCTTAGTTGTGTTAGACTCTTTGTGACCCTGTGGACTGTAGCCCGCCAGGCTCCTCTGTCCATGGAATCTCCCAGGCCAGAATACTGGAGTGGCTTGCCATTACCTTCTCCAGGGGATCTTCCCAACTCAGGGACTGAAGCCTTCAGCTCCTGCATTGGCAGGCAAATTCTTTATCACTTGATCCACTTGAAAAGGGCTTTATTAACTAAATATGCATAAAAATCTGATATAAATGTTTTTGAAATTTAACTCTTCAAAACATTAATAAATGTCAAATATGATTTTAGAGATTCCCATAAATATAGTCTATAATATCTAGTCCTCTCATTTGTAGCTCTTAGACTTTGACAAAATATTCCTTTGACTTTGGAATACGTTCTTCTCTGCCACAGTCTGAGCCTATTAAGCTTGTGCCTGTTGGTTTTAAAGGATGACTCTGGCATAGAGCACAGATGGTTGTGGTAATGATATCCTTGGAGCAATTTGGAACAATAAGGTCTATAAAGTTAAACCATCCTGAAATTAAAATATTTTAGGTAGAATGTTAAATCCACTACCCTTTAAAAAGAAATATCCTGAATTTTATTAATTTTATTCATGAGTATTTACCATCACTCCTTTTTTTTCCCTCTCAACAATCAAATTGTATAATGGCTTTCACAAGGGAAAATATAAAGGTGACATTTTAAGTATAAGTTTTTACCCAAATGAATGAATCTCAGAAGCAGAGAGATTATTTGCCTACCCTGTGTTTTGAATTTTACTATCCCAGACACTGTTTCTCTCCATCACTCCGTAAAATACTGTAGTAATTTACTTGCAAGCTTCAGTTTGGTTCACTTCAGTTGCTCAGTCGTGTCCAACTCTTTGCGACCGCATGAATCACAGCATGCCAGGCCTCTCTGTCCATCACCAACTCCCAGAGTTTACTCAAACTCATGTCCATCGAGTTGGTGATGCCATCCAGCCATCTTATCCTATGTCCTCCCCTTCTCCTCCTGCCCCCAATCCCTCCCATCATCAGGGTATTTTCCAATGAGTCAGCTCTTCACATCAGGTGGCCAAAGTATTGGAGTTTCAGCTTCAGCATCAGTCTTTCCAATGAAAACCCAGGACTGATCTCCTTTAGGATGGACTGGTTGGATCTTACTTACCTGCAACCTAGTAAGTCAGAAAAAATTTCCTTTATGTCTAATTAAAATCAGTTCTACCACAATTACCAATTTTTGCTTCCTTTCAAAGTTTTGATTTACCTGGTGATTTTTCATTGTAATACTCTTTAATACTTTTCCAGAGTTTTCTTAAAATGAATTTCCAGATAACAATTACATGTGGGTGAATAATCAAACTCTGTTAGCCTTTGCCCTGCTTCATTCCATACTCCAAGGCCAAATTTGCCTGTTACCCTAGCTCTTTCTTGACTTTGTAGTTTTGCATTCCAGTCCCCTATAATGAAAAGGACATCTTTTTTGGGGTGCTAGTTCTTAAAGGTCTTGTAGGTCTTCATAGAATCATTAAACTTCAGCTTCTTCAGCATTACTAGTTGGGGCATAGACTCAGATTACTGTGATATTGAATGGTTTGCCTTGGAAACGAACAGAGATCATTCTGTTATTTTTGAGATTGCATCCAAATACTGCATTTCGGACTCTTTTGTTGACCATGATGGCTACTCCATATCTTCTAAGGGATTCTTGACCACAGTAGTATATATAATGGTCATCTGAGTTAAATTCACCCATTCCAGCTCATCTTAGTTCTCTGATTCCTAGAATGTCGACGTTCACTCTTGCCATCTCCTGTTTGACCACTTCCAATTTGCCTTGATTCATGGACCTGACATTCCAGGTTCCTATGCAATATTGCTCTTTACAGCATCAGACCTTGCTTCTATCACCAGTCACATCAACAACTGGGTATTGCTTTTGCTTTGGCTCCATCCCTTCATTCTTTCTGGAGTTATTTCTCCACTGACCTCCAGTAACATATTGGGCACCTACTGACCTGGGGAGTTCCTCTTTCAGTATCCTATCATTTTGCCTTTTCATACTGTTCATGGAGTTCTCAAGGCAAGAATACTGGAGTGATTTGCCATTCCCTTCTCCAGTGGACCACATTCTGTCAGACCTCTCCACCACAACCCATCCATCTTGAGTGGCCCCACATGTCATGGCTTAGTTTCACTGAGTTAGACAAGGCTGTGGTAGGTGTGATCAGATTGACTAGTTTTCTGTGATTTTGGTTTCAGTATGTCTGTCCTCTGACGCCCTCTCCCAACACCTACCATCTTACTTGGGTTTCTCTTACCTTGGATTGGGGTATCTCTTCACGGCTGCTCCAGAAAAGTACAGCCACTGCTTCTTACCTTGGACGACGGGTGTCTCCTCAAGGCTGCCCCTCCTGACCTTGAATGTGGAATAGCTCTACACATGGACATCACCAGATGGTCAACATTGAAATCAGATTGATTATATTCTTTGCATCCAAAGATGGAGAAGCTCTATACAGTCAGCAAAAACAAGACTGGAAGCTGACTGTGGCTCAGATCATGAACTCCTTATTGACAAATTCAGACCATTCAGATATGACCTAAATCAAATCCCTTATGATTATACAGTGGAAGTGAGAAATAGATTTAAGGGACTAGATCCGATAGATAGAATGTCTGATGAACTATGGACTGAGGTTCTTGACATTGTACAGAAGACAGGGATCAAGACCATCTGCATGGAAAAGAAATGCAGAAAAGCAAAATGGCTGTCTGGGGAGGCCTTACAAATAGCTGTGAAAAGGAGGGAAGTGAAAAGCAAAGGAGAAAAGGAACAATACAATCATCTGAATGCAGAGTTCCAAAGAATAGCAAGGAGAGATAAGAAAGCCTTCCTCAGCGATCAATGCAAAGAAATAGAGGAAAACAAGAAAATGGGAAAGACTAGAGATCTCTTCAAGAAAATTAGAGATACCAAGGGAACATTTCATGCAAAGATGGGCTCAATAGAGGACAGAAATGGTATGGACCTAACAAAAGCAGAAGATATTAAGAAGAGGTGGCAAGAATACACAGAAGAACTGTACAAAAAAGAGCTTCATGACCCAGATAAGCACGATAATCACAATGGTGTGATCACTCACCTAGAGCCAGACATCCTGGAATGTGAAGTCAAATGGGCCTTAGAAAGCATCACTATGAACAACGCTAGTGGAGGTGATGGAATTCCAGTGGAACTATTTCAAATCCTCAAAGATGATGCTGTGAAAGTGCTACATTCAATATGCCAGCAAATTTGGAAAACTCAGCAGTGGCCACAGGACTGGAAAAGGTCAGTTTTCATTCCAATCCCAAAGAAAGGCAATGCCAAAGAATGCTCAGACTACCGTACAATTGCACTCATCTCACATGCTAGTAAAATAATGCTCAAAATTCTCCAAGCCTGGCTTCAGCAATACATGAACCGTGAACTTCCAGATGTTCAAGCTGGTTTTAGAAAAGGCAGAGGAACCAGAGATCAAATTGCCAACATCTGCTGGATCATGGAAAAAGCAAGAGAGTTCCAGAAAAACATCTATTTCTGCTTTATTGACTATGCCAAAGCCTTTGACTGTGTTCAGTTCAGTTCAGTTCAGTCGCGCAGTCATGTCCAACTCTTTGCTACCCCATGAATTGCAGCACGCCAGGCCTCCCTGTTCATCACCATCTCCCGGAGTTTACTCATGTTCACGTCCATTGAGTCCGTGATGCCATCCAGCCATCTCATTCTTGGTCATCCCCTTCTCCTCCTGCCCCCAATCCCTCCCAGCATCAGAGTATTTTCCAATGAGTCAACTCTTCTCATGAGGTGGCCAAAGTACTGGAGTTTCAGCTTTAGCATCATTCCTTCCAAAGAAACCCCAGGACTCATCTCCTTCAGAATTGACTGGTTGGATCTCCTTGCAGTCCAAGGGACTCTCAAGAGTCTTCTCCAACACCACAGTTCAAAAGCATCAATTCTTCGGGTCTCAGCCTTCTTCACAGTCCAACTCTCACATCCATACATGACCACAGGAAAAACCATAGCCTTGACTAGACAGACCTTAGTCGGCAAAGTAATGTCTCTGCTTTTGAATATACTCTCTAGGTTGGTCATAACTTTTCTTCCAAGGAGTAACCGTCTTTTAATTTCATGGCTGCAGTCACTATCTGCAGTGATTCTGGAGCCCCCAAAAATAAAGTCTGACACTGTTTCCACTGTTTCCCCATCTATTTCAAGAGATGGGAATACTAGACCACCTGACCTTCCTCTTGAGAAACCCATATGCAGCTCAAGAAGCAACAGTTAGAACTGGATATGGAACAACAGACTGGTTCCAAGTAGAAAAAGGAGTACGTCAAGGCTGTATATTGTCACCCTGCTTATTTAACTTATATGCAGAGTACATCATGAGAAACACTGGGCTGGAAGAAGCACAAGGTGGAATCAACATTGCCAGGAGATATATTAATAACTTCACATATGCAGATGACACCACCCTTATGGCAGAAAGTGAAGAGGAACTAAAAAGCCTCTTGATGAAAGTGAAAGAGGAGAGTGAAAAAGTTGGCTTAAAGCTCAACATTCAGAAAACGAAGATCATGGCATCTGGTCCCATCACTTCATGGGAAATAGATGGGGAAACAGTGGAAACAGTGTCAGACTTTATTTTTGGGGGCTCCAAAATCACTGCAGATGGTGACTGTAGCCATGAAATTAAAAGACACTTACTCCTTGGAAGGAAAGTTATGATCAGCCTTGATAGCATATTCAAAAGCAGAGACATACTCTGCCGACAAAGGTCCATCTAGTCAAGGCTGTGATTTTTCCAGTGTCATGTATGGATGTGAGAATTGGACTGTGAAGAGAGCTGAGTGCCAAAGAATTGATGCTTTTGAACTGTGGTGTTGAAGAAGTCTTGAACTGCAAGGAGATCCAACCAGTCTATTCTAAAGGAGAGCAGTCCTGGCTGTTCTTTAGAAGGACTGATGCTAAAGCTGAAACTCCAGTACTTTGGCCACCTGATGCAAAGAGTTGACTCATTGGAAAAGATTCTGATGCTGGGAGGGATTGGGGGCAGAAGGAGTAGGGGACAATAGAGGATGAGATGGCTGGATGGCATCATCGACTTGATGGACGTGAGTTTGTGTGAACTCCAAGAGTTGGTGATAGACAGGGACGCCTGGCATGGTGCAGTTCATGGGATTGCAAAGAGTCGGACTCGACTGAGTGAACTGAACTGAGTAACCAAGAAACATTTTAAGAATTCTTGTATGTGTCGTGCAATGGCCTGTTGCAAAGTGTTTTTCTTTCCCATTTTCATTGACGCATATTGAAAATGGTTATATTCTACAACCTACTAGGATAAAGAGAATTGGAGAAGGAAATGGCAACCCACTCCAGTGTTCATGCCTGGAGAATCCTAGGGATGGGTAAGCCTGTGGGCTGCCTTCTTGGGGTCACACAGAGTTGAACACGACTGAAGCCACTTAGCAGCAGCAGCAGGATAAAGAGAAAAGAGTGATCACTGTTGGATGGAGAAAACCCCTTGGAGAGTCTGGCTAGTTCAGCCCCTTGCTGAACACATAAAACCTGATGGGATTAATATCTCAGTCTGCCTGGAGAATCCCAGGGATGGGTGAGCCTGGTGGGCTGCCGTCTATGTGGTCGCACAGAGTTGGACATGACTTAAGCAACATAGCAGCAGTAGCAGCAGCAGCTGCCTGTAAATCATTAGCATTATAAGAGTGTACTCTGACACAGTTGTTGGGAAGTTCTTGCTATATCATTGTATAAGACTTGCTAACTAATCCACGTTTCATATTTTGACTCACATTCAGTTTAAGATGCAGGATAATCTAACTCTGGAAGATATTTTTAATTTTTTCACTTTTAATGGAAAAGGCCTACTTCTTTTATGTTATCTATTATTTCTGTCCAGTGAAAAACATTAAAGAAATTTTTTCCTCCCCTTGTCTCTTCTTGTCTCCACCACCTAATATTAGATAATAATGCTATATTTCTAGAATGATTTTCTTCAAATTGTTAACTGTTAGTATATCTTTAATTTTTTAAATTATAAGTGGTATACTTTGACTTCTCACTGTTACATTTGCTTATAAGAAATTAGCAACAGTTAATCAACACTTATATTATCTAAAAATAACTTTTCATTCTTTTCTTTCCAAGTTCTTAATATTGTCATATAAATTGTTGTACCATATTTGTATTCTTTGTTTTAATTCTAATACTTACATTTGTTTTATACATAGTCCTATACTTAAATGCAATGATCCTTGTCAGTCCTTTTGCAGTGGTTTTCAAATCAATTTTTGATTGTCTGAAATTTATTCTCTAGTAGTCTTTTTGAGAAAAACTTATGAAAATGAATTCTTGCATACTCAAAACTCTCTGAAGCTCCTAAATTTGAAGGGCAGACATGTGAAAATAAGCTACTTGACTTATATTTTATTTCCTTGAGTATCTTGATGGATTATTATTATTACTAGTTTGGATATTACTGAGTGGAAATCTGAGGCCATCTTACCATTTGCACTTTCTAGGTCAAACAGGTTTTGCCAAGTTATTCCCCAAATCCTCTATTTTTAGATTCCACTGACTCTTTTTAAAAGAATATGTTTCCGCATTAACCATTCTGAATCCATTTTATTTAGAACATAGTGTACCTTTTAATATGTATATTTTAATCTTCTTTTCTTCCTTTTTTATTTCTAGAAAGTTATTTTTTTCTAAAAGATATATATCCCGTATTCTGTTTTGTTTCGTTTTTTACAGATGAGGTGGGGAAGAGCTCTGAATTTGCAATTATTGAATTTCCTTTGCCGCTTTTTTGTATCTAAATTTTTTCTCTAATCCTTGTAATATTTTTAAAATTATTTGTTTATTTTTGCCTGTGCTGAGTCTTCATTGCTGCATAGACTTTTCTCTAGTTGCAGAGTAAGGGGCTTCTCTTTGTTGCAGTTAATGGAGTTTTCACTGTTGTCATTTCTCTTGTTGCGGAGTACGGGCTTTAAGGCACTCAGGCTCAGTAGTTGTAGCTCCTGGACTCTGGAGCACAGGCTTAATGGCTATGCTGCGTGGATTTAGTTGCTCCTCGGTGTGTGGAGTCTTCCCAGACCAAGGATTGAACCTGTGTCTTCTGCATTGGCAGGAAGTTTCTTAACCACTGAGCCACCAGGGAAGCCCCCTTATACTATTTAGATCTATTACTTTTTTGCTGTGCTCAGTCGCTCAGTCATGTTCGATTCTTTATGACCCCTTGGCTTGCAGCCCACCAGGCCCCTCATTCCCTGGGGATTCTCCAAGCAAGAATACTGGAATGGATTGCCATGCCCTCTTCCAGGAGATCATCCCAACTCAGGGATCAAATGTTCCCACATTACAGGTGGATTCTTTACTGTCTGAGCCACCAGGGAAACCCTGTTACTTTTTAGTTGTTTTTTAGATCATATTTGCACAATGTCTGTTTCCTTTATGTGCTGGCCATTATTTTTTTCAATTTTGTGAGAGATTTGCTTTTCATTTCTAACTTCTGGCCGTCTCTGATTATCTGTCTGTTCAAAACCCACTCATCTTGACTTCTCAGATCTTACATAGCCATGCTGTTCTTTACTTCCTTGACTTAATTTCCTACTCCTCTTCTTTGATTTTCTCAGCTCCACTACACTTGAGTGACTTGGCTGTTCTCTCTTGCCATACTATGTTTCCCCCTATTTGTCGACATCACTTGCTGCCTCTCTTTGTTCAGATCTTTTACTTACAAGAAGCTTTCCCTGGCTAAACCACCTATAACTTCAATCCTATTTCAGAAATATCATATTGTTGTTCTGCTTTTTTCCATTTAACTGCTATCATGGCTGGTGCACTGTTTTATTTATTTACCTTGACTATGACTTTTCTAATAGAGTAAAACAACAACAACAACAACAACAACTCCTTACAAGATTTTTATCTCTTTACTATCACATCTTCAGCACCTGGCAGAGATGTCATTTCTTACAAAAACAACAAAATGTTATCATCAGAAGAAAATGCTTACTGAAACATCAAAGACTGTTTTGTTTAGATTTGTTCAATTATTAGAATTATAGTAAAGAAATAATACCACTTTAGCATGTTTACTCTCAGAATTTTATCACTTGCCAATTGAATATAATATAAAATGATTTTGAAAAAGCAAATCTTCACGAGTAGATATTTTCAATGGTAAGATAAAAGCTACTAGCCCAGGGTAAGGAGGGAGGAATTTAGTTTCTTAAGGAGAATGTGCTTTATGACATGATTTATCAGAGTATAGCTCTTCTCTGTAGGCAGTGATACTCATTTGGGAAATGTCTTTCATGTATCTTTTTAAGTAAATAATAAATTCCCTGTGTAATATCAAGAATGGCAATAAAAATGGTAGATTAGGAACTAAGATGCATCAATAAACCTACTCATTTTCATTAAATGTCTATTAAGCTCTGTGACACAGGGAGCTCAACCCGGTGCCCTATGACAACCCAGAGGACTGGGATGGGTTGGAAGATGGGAGGAAGGTTCAAGGGAGAGGGGACATATGTATACCTATGGCTGATTTATGTTGATAAATGGCAAAAACCAGCACAATATGGTAAAGCAATTATATTTTAATAAAAAAATGTAAATGTCTATTAGGTAACTAGTTAGATTTTGCAGTTTCAATAAAAAGAGCTTTCCCACTTATGAAGTTTTTGCAATAAATTTCTTAAATGCCTAAATTCATTTGGTCTTGACAGTATTTCTCCTGATGATAGATTCTACTCCTCGAAGTTAGGAGAAAAGTACTTCTATAACAGAGATGAAAATGTGATCCTGCCAACCCTGTTTTTTCTTTAAAGATTTTAGAGATAGGT
The DNA here is from genome assembly GCF_001704415.2 of Capra hircus. NCBI lineage: Eukaryota > Metazoa > Chordata > Mammalia > Artiodactyla > Bovidae > Capra > Capra hircus. Next base: position 77,814,963 of record NC_030814.1, read on the forward strand.
GTTCATCTAAACCATAAATAAAACTTTTCAGTAAAATACAAAAATAAAGATTAATAATTACAAAGTTATTTTACATTTTGAAATTTTAAATCAATCCCACTGGATCATAGGACTCACAGCTTAATATTGACACAAAAGTTGTAGAATGTTCTTGAATGTTTCCTTCTGTGATGTGGCTCTAAAGATATGATTTGAGTAAGTTTTCTCTATTTCATTTTTATTTACTTTTGTTTCTATAGTTTTGCTTCTTTCAGCTTTGTAACAGTACATTTTTCTCTTAGCCTTCACTATTGTGAAACAGGAAGCCTCTCTCTCTTTCTTCTTAAAAATAAGTGATTTCTCACTAACATTACAAATCTGACCAAAGGGTCTAACAGAACTTCAAAGTTAAAAGGGTCATAGGGAAGCAGAAGAAAGACATGATAGCTGCTACAACTTATCCTTGCTCAGCATATTTCATGGATGTTATTCAGTGGCTTTTCTTTTTCTAACCTTATGTTTTACTGTTGTTCAGTCACTAAGTCATGTACAACTCCTTGCAACCCTGTGAACTGCATCGCACTAGGCTCCCTGTCCTTCACTGTCTCCTGGAGTTTGCTCAGATTCATGTCCGTTGAGTTGATGATCCTCTCAAACCATCTCATCTGCTGCTATCCCCTTCTTCTCCTGCCCCCAGTCTTTCCCAACATCAGGGTCTTTTCCAATGAGATGGCTCTTCACATCAGGTGACCAAAGTATTGGTGCCTCAGCATCAGTCCTTCCAGTGAATATTTAGGGTTTATTTCTTTTAGAATTGACTGGTTTGATCTTCTTATAGTCCAAGGGACTCTCAAGAGATTTGAAAGCATTAATTTTAGGATGCTCAACTTTGATTGTCCAACTCTTACATCTGTGCAGGACATCTTTTAGGATTTGTTAAATTTCTTTGTTCAGATACAAATATGGTCCAAATACTAAAATAAAGATGCTTTCAGAGTGAGGAATGGGGAGGATTATTACTAAAGAAAAGAGAAATCCAGATTGATTTTTCTGAGGTCCTAGGAGACTTTTATGTGTATAAGCAATCTTTGGCAGTGAAGGTAGCATCTTCACTAGGTTAATGCAGTTTTGTGGCTATACTGATGAAGGAGGCCAAATTGTGGAAAATTCTTCACTCCTGTGTACCAGCTTCTCATTTCTTCCTCCAAAAAAAATTGATTTTAAAAAGAAAATGTCCATGCAAAAAGAATCAAAGGTAGCCTTCAAAGGAAGTGTTTATATGCAGCATATGATCTGAGTGGTATGTGAAAATGCAGATTTCTTAATACTGGATTTTTTTTTCTTTTGGATATCCTGTTCCATTTAGATTCCATCCATATTTTTTTTTTAACCTTTCGTGCCAGCAGAGTCCACAACTATTTGATCCCCAGGAGCTAATGTTTCTTTGGTATAATTTCTGTATATTATTTAGTACCATCTAGTGGAGAAGGAAATGGCAACCCACTCCAGTGTTCTTGCCTGGAGAACCCCACAGACGAGGGAGCCTGGTGGGCTGCCGTCTATGGGGTCGCACAGAGTCGGACACGACTGAAGTGACTTAGCAGCAGCAGCAAAACTGAATGGTTTTATGAGATCTACAAGAGCTTCTAGAATTAACACCAAAAAAAAGATGTCCTTTTCATCATAAGGAATTGAATGCAAAAGTAGGAAGTCAAGAGATACCTGGAGTAACAGGCAAGTTTATCCTTGGAGTACAAAATGAAGCAGGTCAAAAGCTAACAGAGTTTCACCAAGAGAATGCACTGGTCATAGCAAACACCCACTCCAGCAACACAAGAGACAACTCTACACATGGACATCAACAGATGGTTAATACTGAAATCAGATTGATTATATTCTTTGCAGCCAAAGATAGAGAAGCTCTATACAGTCAGCAAAAACAAGGCCTAGGAGATGACTTTGGCTCAGATCATGAATTCCTTATTACCAAATTCATACTTATATTGAAGAAAGAAGGGAAAACCACTAGACCATACAGGTATGACCTAAGTCAAATTCCTTATGATTATACAGTGGAAGTGACAAATAGATTCAAGGGATTAGATCTGATAGACAGAGTGCCTGAAGAACTATGGATGGAGATTCATGACATTGCACAGGAGGCAGGGATCAAGACCATCCTCAAGAAAAAGAAATGCAAAAAAGCAAAATGGTTGCCTGAGGAAGCCTTACAAAGAGCTGAGAAAAGAAGAGAGGCGAAAGGCAAAGGAGAAAAGGAAAAGTACATCCATCTGAATGCAGCGTTCCAAAGAATAGCAAGGAGAGATAAGAAAGCCTTCCTCAGTGATCAATGCAAAGAAATAGAGGAAAACAATAGAATGGGAAAGATTAGAAATCTCTTCAAGAAAATTAGAGATACCAAGGGAACATTTCAGGCAAAGATGGGTAGAATAAAGGACAGAAATGGTATGGACTTGACAAAAGCAGAAGATACTAAGAAGAGGTGACAAGAATACACAGAAAAACTATACAGAAAAGATCTTATAACTCAGACAATCATGATTGGTGTGATCACTCACCTAGAGCCAGACATCCTGGATTGTGAAGTCAAGTGGGCCTTAGGAAGCAGCTCTACAAACAAAGCTAGTGGGGGTGTTAGAATTCCAGTTGAGCTATTTCAAATCCTAAAAGATGGTACTGTTAAAGTGCCATGTTTAGTATGCCAGTGAATTTGAAATACTCAGCAGCGGCCACAGGACTGGAAAAGTTCGGTTTTCATTCCAGCCCCAATGAAGGGCAATGCGAAAGAATGTTAAATTAGCAAACAATTGCACTCATTCCACATGCCAGCAACATTATGCTCATTTGTTTTACTTATTTTGGTTTTTATTTTTTAGGGGAAAAGTGTTATATTATTTGGAAATTTACCCAGACCTGTCAAAGACTGTTTAATTAAGATAGCTCTGCTGAAAGTCAGCAAGAATCGCTGGGCTGTTATCAAATAAAGTCTTCAGGGATTGGGCAAATACATCTGCATGCTTGGCAGTTTCTCGGTATTTCTGATATACATGGAGTAGGAAGACTATGAACCAGGTTAAAAAAACAAGCTAAATAGGGACCTGGATGTTGGAGCATGATGAGATGTGAAAAAGAGAAAACATTTCCGTATATTTGACTCTTTACAATATTGTCCATTGCTTTTATAAATTTCTCAAATTAAGAGGAACATATGAAAGTGAGACTGTGGTGCTTATTGCTGATTTTTAGAAAATGTAAGATTGGAAAATTGTGTATATTCTAAAGTTAAGTGCTATATAAAATAATACATATATGAATAAGACATATGATCTTTTTCTCAAACAGTAATACACACCTAAATATATTAACTACTTTTAAACTCATACATCTGAAAAGATTTACCTCAGTGAATAAAATGAATTTAATAGAATTATAAAGGTGAGATATTTCTTTCATTGCTTTTATATTTCTTTCCTTTTTCTATATAGAAGGAAATAGCTTATAGAAATTGAAAACATGCTTTACTATAAAACCAAGCAATATATTGCAAGTTTACTGTGTGTATATATGTATACTTGGTTCTATCTACTTGAATGTGTAGGAAGGTTGAGCTAGCTAAATGGTGACGTGGGCAGGGGATTTTTATTATCATGATAGCTGGAGAGAGAGATGGGCTCAGGGAATAACTTCTCTTTTAAAATTTGTCTCTAAGTGTCGTAATTTTCCTGAAATGTCATTATTATACATTTGGAAGTTAGTAAAAACGTTAGGGGTACTCACAGAAGCAATAACTCACTTTTCACTGTTTCAGGATTGTTCATTGATTGGTTCCACTGTTAGACTTGTCTTTTGTTTTTCTTTTGAACAAAGTGCATTTGCTGAGTCACTTTTGCTCTGAAGCATTTATCTTTGTTTGAAGATACATTGATATCCCTCATATAATGCTGGTATCTTTACATTTACTGGGATATAAGTAAATTTGAAATTATGTTTAATTGTGGCAATTTTTAAACAATAGCTATGTATGTTTATTTTGTAATTATAAATATATATGCATGTTTGTGTGTGTGTATATATATATGTGTGTGTGTTAAGAATTATAGTTTCCCTCATGTGGTAGTAAACATAGACAAGTGTTCTCTCCTTCTTCTTTCTTCCTCTTTCTTCCTCTTTCTCCTTCATTTTTTTCCCTCTGTCTCTCTATTACTATTGTTATTGCAGCTCATCAGGCAATAGAAAACAAATTGATCATTTGCAGTGTCCATGTCTCTTATGACCTAGTGAGATAGCTAATCTTAAAGAAAACTTTAAGGGGATGACAAATATATTAAACAAGCTTATCTAAGACTGAAGCTTCCTAGGAAACTAGACTTTGAATTCTAAAACAGAGATAGTCCAGGGAAAACAGTCTTTCTGGCAATATACTAAAAGCTTTTATGGAAAAAAAAAAACAGTTCTTTTCTTTAAAAAACATATTTTTCTAGAAAATAGAAAACTTTGTTTTATGAAAACTTGTGATTGTTTCCCTCCAATCATTGTGCAGCACAAAACAACCAGCATATTAAAAAAAGAGAGAGATTTGTGTACATGAGATCAATTGAACAAGCTCATCAGAAATCAGTGTTTTTAGGCAGATAATTCTCTTCATGGAAATACCACAAAAAATTATAGACAAATTCAGTAACAAAATTTCATATATATTTAGAATAATCATAGTGTTGGTTTAAGAAAAAAAAAAATGGCAAAAAGATTGCAGAGAATCAACAGATTCAGTTCAGTCACTCAGTCTTGTCCAGCTCTTTGTGACCCCATGGACTTCGGCATGCCAGGCCTCCCTGTCCATAACCAACTCCTAGAGCTTACTCAAACTCATGTCCATTGAGTCAGTGCTGCCATCCAACCATCTCATCCTCTGTCATCCCCTTCTCCTCCTGCCTTCAATCTATCCCAGCATCAGAGTCTTTTCCAATGAGTCAGTTCTTCACCTCACAGATTACCAGTGTAATTTATTACCAGTGTAAAGATTACCATTAACTTTGTTAAAGAAAAAAATTCACTGGACTGAGTTAAACAGATGAAGAAAACTTTATTCAATACTACTGTAATAAGGGAGAGAGTGACTTCAAATTGCCTCAGACAAAAAGCAGAAGAATTTTTAAGCACTAGCATGAGTTAGTGGAAAGAGTGGGAGAAGTTAGGAAGGATACTGGCCAATAGAATTTGGACATCTGTGTTTGAACCTTCTATGATAGTCTCCAACCCTCCCATAGGGAGGGCGCTGTCTCAGTCTGCTCAGACTACCATAAAAAAAATACCAGAGGCTGGGCTGCTTAAACAACAGAAATTTATTTTCTCACAGTTCTGGATGCTGAAATCTAAGATCAAGGTGTCAGCAGAGGTGGATTCTAGAGAGGACTCTCATTTTTGCTTGCAGATGATGACCATGAATGCTGTATCCTCATAAAGTGGGGGGAGAGAGAGATCTCTGGTGTATTTTCTTTTTTTTATAAGGACACCAGTTATATTGTATCAAAGCTTCATGATTATGATTCTGTTTAACCCTAATAACCTCCTTAAAGGGCTTATGTTTAATACAGGCCCATGGAGGGAAGATTAGGGTTTCAACATACAAATTTTGGAAGGACACAATCAGTCCATAGCAGGTACTTTCTTACTTCATGATTACATTTCAAAGAGGGTTTCCAAGTCCTTGAGAAAAATACTTCTGAGTTGTAATACGGCAAGAGGCCGAGCAAAGATTTATATCTCAGAGGGTTAGGAAAAAAATTATGATTACAAGTTTTCTAAAGTAAATGTTCTGAGAAAAGAGACATTAGGAACTTTAGTTAGGAAAAAGACTGCCTAAAGCTGAGCAAATTAAGAGGAATGTTAAGGCTGTTAGGACCAACCTGTGGGTCATTATTTCATAGTACTGTCTACAATAGAAGTTGCCATAAGTCCTTGTCTTTTCATTCGTTCATGGTAAAGCTGGCCATGTAATATCCTGTACATTAGCTGCTGCTGCTGCTGCTGTCGCTTCAGTCGTGCCCGACTCTGTGCGACCCCACAGGTGGCAGCCCACCAGGCTCCCCCCGTCCCTGGGATTCTCCAGGCAAGAACACTGAAGTGGGTTGCCATTTCCTTCTCCAAGTACATTAGCTAAGCCATTTGAAATGCTGCATAGCGCAGTAAATGGTAACATTTCAACTAATATACATAGATTCCTTTGCTACTTGTTAGCTAAAGGGGGAAAAAAGCGAGGTCCATGATAAATAAACTTTTTATGTCACTTGGGATTTCACTGTCCTTGGACCAATTATCCCATTAAAAAATAACCTAATAACAAAAGACTAAGAGCCTAGGGCTAAGAGCAGAGGTCATGCCTTGATTTGTCTCTGAATATAAAGGGTAAGATCAGATTTGTTTATTTGTGTCTTGAGGGAGAAAATGCCAAGGGAATATAAAGAGAAGGAAGGGAGGTGGGAAATGGAGGAAAAACAGAAAGAAGGAATGTCCTCTCTTAGACTGATAGTATCAATATCAACTACTTTTGCTATTGTTGGCAAACTGCCCAAGGTTCTCTTACCCTTTTGAAAGTCAACTACTCACAAGGGGGCTTTTCAACTTATTTACCATCTGATGAATTTTGAGCTAACTAGCAAAAGCAGTGGTGGGATGAGGATGAGGTAAGGGATGCACCTGCCTCTGGATGCAAAATTTAAATGAACAAAAAAGTCAAAATTAATTCAAAAAAGAAGATTGATGTTATTAATTTTTCCTTTGGTTCAGGGTCTAATATGGGTCTACGAGGCACTGTTACTGATCTTTATTGGAAATCTTGATATTTTGTTTCCCATGGATTTTTGCATCAGTTTTAGTTTTTTAAACTATCACTTTAAGCATTAGTTATCTTGATTGCCAAGCTTTTTGGCATACCCTTAAATTTTACAGCCAAGGCAGATGCCTCACTGTATCATCTCAGTCCCTACTCTGCTAGAGAAAAAAAAAAAAAAAAGGCAAACAAAACAGTATTATCCTCTAGATTTTTGAATTTGTTTTCATTCTTTCTAGATGGATGAAGTCTGTCTAGAAAGCCTTATAGAAGAATTGCGTTCCTGCTGGTCTAGTTAAGAACAGTATTGTTCTGTCCTTGTATATGTCACTCAAAGACACTCAGAAAGATGCAAGTTTGGCTAAGAGGGAATTTGATGAAAAGAAACACCAGTGAGAGTGTGCAGATAGTTCAAACCACACAATTTCATGTCATTAATAGAACATATTAATAAGCTTTTGATTAAAAGGAACATAACAATAAATGCAACAATTTCATCATATCATATGTGTGAATCTCTGAAATCTAAGTGTCTTTAGTCTTCTAAAGAGGGGATTTAATCTTTGTCTCTTAGCCTCATAAGGAGAAAAATGAATATATTTTAACAGCCTGTAAAAACTTACATTTGTAATTTCCTGTAGGTTTAACTGAATATACTTTTCATTCTTTGATTAGCTGAGAAGTTGTTGTTGTTCAGTCACTCAGTCGTGTCCACTTCTTTGCAATACAATGGACTGTTCAAAAAACTAAGATCATGGCGGCATCTGGTCCCATCACCTCATGGCAAATAGATGGGGAAACAATGGAAACAGTGAAACTGAATTTTTTCAGCTCCAAAATCACTGCAGATGGTGATCACAGCCATGAAATTAAAAGATGCTTGCTCCTTGGAAGAAAAGCTATGACCAACATAGACAGAATATTAAAAAGCAGAGATATTACTTTGCCAACAAAGGTCTGTCTAGTCAAAGCTACGGTTTTTCCAGTTATCATGTGTGGATGAGAGAGTTGGACTATAAAGAAAGCTGAGCACTGAAGAATTGATGCTTTTGAACTGTGCTGTTGGAGAAGATTCTTGAAAGTCCCCTGGACTGCATGGAGATCAAACCAGCCAATCCTAAAGGAAATCAGTCCTGAATACTCATTGGAAGGACTGATGCTGAAGCTGAAACTAATACTTGGGGCAACTGATGCGAAGAACTGACTCATTGGAAAAGACCCTGATGCTGGGAAAGATTGAAGGTTGGAGGACAAGGGGGTGACAGAGGATGAGATGGTTGGATGGCATCACCAACTTGATGGACATGAGTTTAAGCAAGCTTTGGGAGTTGGTGATGGAAAGACTGCAGCGTGGCACTGCAGTCCATGGGGTCACAGAGTTGGACACGACTGAGTGAATGAACTGAACTGGACTGCAGCAATCCAGGCTTTTCTATCCTTCACCATCTTCCAGAGCTTGCTCAAAAACATTTCCATTGAGTTGGTGATGCCATCCAACCATCTCATCTTCTGTTTTCCCCTTCTCCTGCCTTCAATCTTTCCCAGCATTAGTGTCTTTTCTAATGAGTCAGCTCTTCACATCAGGTGACCAAAGTATTCAGTTTCAGCTTCAGCATCATTTAACTGGGTACCTGACAGCAGTTAATATTATCTGCTACTTATTTAAATGATCTTTTTTCTTTTTATTAAATCATAATTATTCTATGTGTAATTAAAATATACAGAATCTTGATTATAAAAACAAAATAATCCATCAGCTAGAGAAGAGAAATATAGTATTTCTGTTGACTTGGGAGAGCTCTTTTACCAACAAAACAAACCAAAATATGGTGGTTCACCTAACTCTTCTGTATTTTGCATGGATCACAATTAAATTAGCATGAATTAATGCACCATGTCAGAACTGGTAAATTTTTGTAAAGGGCCAGTTTTGCAGATTTTCAGCTTTGCTTGATATTGTTCATCTGATAATCTAATATGCCTGATCATATTTCTAAGATGCCATGATTTATATGTTTTCCAATGTAAAGCATTCATGACTCACGATAATAACGGGTTTATTTTTCCCTGTTATACAAATTTTAAATTATAAAAGTTTTAATTTTTTAAATTTTTATTGTATTTTTTCCAGGTTTATCTAGCTACAATTGATATAAGGTACTGTATAAACTTAAGGTGTACAGTATAATTTTATGATTTATATACACCATGAAATTTTTACCACAAGAAATTTGTTAAATAACCAACAACTCATATAGATACAAAAGTGAAGAAATACAAAAAGTTATTTATTTTGTAATGAAAAATTTTAGGATTCACTCAATAATTTTCATATATAATATGATGCAATATTGATTGTATTTATCATATTATATGTATACATCCCTAGTACTTATTTTTCTTATAACTGGAAGTTTGTACCTTTCCATTGCTTTCATCCAATTTTCCTTCCCTCTGGTGACCACAAATATCATCTATATTTCTTTGCATTTATTTCTTTTTGAAATAAAATTGACCCATATAGCCCATTAGTTCTTGTTACACATCATAGTGATACAATATTTCCATCCATTTCAAAATGATCACCAGGATAAGTCTAGTTCCCCTCTGTCAGCTTACAAAGATGTTACAATTATTGACTATATTTTCCCCTGGATATTTCATACCTGTGACTCATTTATTTTGAAACTGGAAGTTTGTACCTCTTCACCTGTCTCACCTATTTCTTTCCTTCCCTCTCTGCCAGCCAACTGTCTTCTGTGTCTTTAACTCTGTTTCTGTTCATTTATTTTTTTATATTTCATGTATAAGTGAAATCATACATATTTGTCTTTTTTTTTGTCAGACATATTTCGTTTAGCACAATACCCTATAGTTCATTCATGTCACAAATGGCAAGACTGAGTCCTTCTTTTGGCTGAGTAATATTCCATTGTATGTGTATGTCACATCTTTCTCTATTCGTCTCTTGATGAGCACTTACGTTGCTTCCATGTCTTGGCTATTGTAGATAATCTTGCAGTGAACATAGGGATGTGTATATCTTTTCTAATGAGTACTTTTGTTTTCTTTGGATAAATGCTAAGGAGTGGAAGTGCTGGATATAATAATAGTCATTTTTATAATTTTTGAAGCATCTCCATACTATTTTCCACAGAGGCTGCATCTATTTACATAACTACCAACAGTGCATGAAAGTTCCCTTTTCTCCACATCCTCCAACACTTGTTGTTTGTAGAATTTTTGTAATAACCATTCTCACTGGTGTGAGGTGATACCTCACTGTAATTTTGATTTGCACTTCCCTGATAACTCAGCTAGTAAAGAGTCCATCTGCAATGCAGGAGACCCCAGTTCAATTCCTAGGTCGGGAAGATCCTCTGAAGAAAGGGACAGGCAACCCACTTCAGTATTAGGCTTTCCTGGTGGTTCAGGTGGTAAAGAATCCACCTGCAATGCAAGAGACCTGGGTTCAATCACTAGTTTTGGAAGATCCCCTGGAGAAGGGAAAGGCTACTCACTCCAGTATTCTTGCCTGGAGAATCCCATGGACAGAGGAGCCTGGCAGGCTACAGTCCATGGGGTCGCAAAGAGTTGGACATGACTGAGTGACTTTAATCAGGCTTCCCTGGTAAGCTAGTAAAACTCTGCCTGCAATGCAGGAACCCCAGTTTGACTCCTGGGTCAGGAAGATCCCCTAGAGAAGGGATAGGCTACCACACCCGTATTATTGGGCTTCCTGGTGGCACAGATGGTAAAGAATCTGCCTGCAATGATGCTGAACATCTTTTCATGTTTTTGTTAGCCATCTCTATGTCTTCCTTGAAAGAATTTCTATTCAGATACTTTTCCCATTTTTATCTCTTTTTTTGGATGTTGAGTTGTGTTTGTCCTTTGTGTAGCTTGTGTACAAACCCCTTATTTGATATATTTTTTGCAAATAACTTTTCAGTAACAAAGTGTGTGTGTGTGTGTGTGTGTGTGTGTGTGTAAGCATAAAATCCAAGTTTCCTTGAGCAAATCTGGCATTGATTTTGTCTAGTTTTAGTTCAAGAATTTTGTGGCTTCCTTTTTTTGCCATCAGTTCTTTAGCACAGATTTCTTACTTAATTCCTATGTTTATTGTCTATTGTGGGGAATACAAAGTACACACTTCTTAAATACAGCATCTGTGCTCCAGCTATAGTTGTTCATTTTGGCTGGAAGTATATGATCCAGTTTGAATCAATGAAAGAGTAGTCTGCATAAAGCAAATATAGTCTCTTCATCACCTAATAGTTCATATTGCAATTTGCCTTGTAAAAGATTACCCTGTGAGAGAAATGGCTGGATGTTTTCTCATTTATGTATCAGGGCAGCACAATAATAAAAATATATGTATTCCCTTGCTATCAAAGACCATCAAGGCCAAGAACATACAGTCATTCTGTGGTAAAAAGTTCAAACACAACCCTGACTCCAAAGATCAATCTTAAATTCAACTATACAACTCATGAGGTCAGCATACTCATTTATTTTCAGAGCACTTGACATTTTTTTTTTAATGGTTGTAAAATACACATCACATAAAGCTTTCTACCTTAGGCATTGGTGAGTGTGCATTACAGTGGCATTGCTACATTAACACTGTTACGCTGCTGTCACCACCTTCCATCCACAGAACGTTTTCATCTTTTAAAAGTGAAACTACACACTGAACAGTAACTCCTTATCCCCCTCCCTCCAGCCCCTGACAACTACCATTCTATTTTTTGTTTCTGAATTTGACTACTGTATGTCCTTCATAGAAATTTTTATTATAATTGATTTATTTTATATAAATAAATATCTACAAGTTTCATCTATAGTATAGCATATGTCCTGATTGCCTTCTTCTTTATGACTTAATATTCCATTATATATATATGTGTGTGTGTATACACACACACACACACACACCCCACATCTGTTTGTTTATTCATCCATCCTTGGACACATGGGTTGCTTCCAGTTTTTACCATGTTTATTTATATGCCCACCATGGTGGTGAAAGCAACTTTGCTGTACATATTTTTAAAGTAACATTCTAAATTAAATAATCAGCACTAATCTTAGCAAACAGAGAATGAAATAATAAGTTAACCTTAGCACAACCATAGAATTACTTCATGTGTTCATGATAAGTGGTAGAAAACTTTTTGGAAATCAGTAGAAGTATATTAAAGAAAGAAAAAAGGACCATGGATGTTTTGCTCTGTTTGAAGGAAAACAGCACATGCTTCCATTTTACCACAAAAAGAAAAATGGTTATGCCTCCCTGCAGCAGTATTTGCAAGAGTCTTGGCGGTTTTGGTCATAAAATATACTGTATATTTATGCTCATTTTTTTCCTCCTTCTGGTAAACCAGTATAAGTGAACACATTATTGTTTAAGTATCCTTAGGGAAAACAGTAAGAAAGAATAAGCAAATACCAGAAGGACATTTTAATTCAGAACAAATGCAGCACATATTTTCTTAAATTCACTGTTATTAGAATGAATCAATCTCTTTGGAATGAGTTATTGATGTCATTTTTTAAAAAGTAAAATTACTTGTTGATTCCAAAAATGGTGTGTATAACATGCATTTTGAGTGTCTGTGAAGACTTTTTAGCTTAGGATTTATACTATGAACTCAACATAAAAGATCAGAAATACACCATGACAGTTTAGTACCCAAAGTGTGTAAAATGCTAATAAAAGAGTAATTTTTTGTAAATGACTTTAAAGCTGCATAATAATATTTTACTTGACATTTTTAAAAGAGTTATATATTTAAGAAGATAATTCTAGACTGTAAATGTTTAATTTTAGCATGTCCTGCTGTATTAATTTATAATATCCTAGAAAATATTTAAAATAGATTTAATACTGTCTTCATGAGTTTTTCTAATGTCCAGAGTTAATCACTATTAAGTTGTTTCTCTTATAAGCATTTCATATTTTGGTGTAAGGAAATGATTATGAAAATTCAATCTAAATTATTATAACTTTCCTTTTTCATTGGAAATACTCAACGTGAATTTCTTTCTTCTTTCTCTTGGTTTTATGAGTATGTAAAATACTTTGATATCCACAACTTGCATTTGTGAATTATATGAGCACGAATTCCTTCACATTATATTTTTTTTCCTTTCTTTGCTTTTTTCCTTTTCAGATAATTTGTTAATTTTTCCACGAAAAGACGGTTTTCCTGAAGGAGTTTAATTTTATTGTTCTAATTTTATGCAATTTTAATGGTTATTTTCAATTTATAGTTATTACACATGATTAGTTGTATTCCCCATGTTGTAAAGTACATACTTGAGCCTATCTTATACCCAGGAGTTTGAATCTCCCACTTTCCCACCCCTATAGTGCCCCTCCCCCTCCCCACTGGTAACCACTAGTTTGTCTTTGTATCTGTAAGTCTGCTTCTTTTTTTGTTATATTCATTAGTTGTTGTATTTTTTAGCTTCCACATATGAGTGATAACATACAGTACTTGTCTTTTTCCATTTGACCTATTTCACGTAGGAGAATGCTCTCCTAGTCCACCCATGTTGCTGCAGATGGCAGGAATTCCTCCTTTTTATGGCTGAGCAGTATTCCATTATATGTATCACATCCTCCTTACCCATTCACTTGTTGATGGATGCTCAGGTTGTTTCCATGTCCTAGCAGTTGTAAATAATGCTGCATGAACATTGGGATGTATGTATCTTTTCCAGGTAGTGCTTTTGTTCTTTTGGATATATATCCCAAAGTGGAGTTGTTGGCTCGTATGGTACTTCTATTTGTCATTTTTTTGAGAAAACTGTTTTCTACAGTGGCTGCAACAATTTACATCCCCACCAACAATGTATTTTTCTCCACCAAATACTAGCAACACTAGCAAACCGAATCCAGCAATACATTAAAAGGATCATAAAATATGATCAAGTGTAATTTATTCCAACAGTGTAAGGATTTTTCAATATTCTCAAATCAATCAATGTGACATATCATGCTAACTAATTTAAAAATTAAACTGTATGATCATCTCCATAGATGCAACAAAAGCTTTTGATAAAAATTCAACATTTATTTCTAATAAAAATTCTCCAGAAAGTAGGCATGATGGGACTAAACCTCAACATATTAAAGCCCAAATGTGACAAATTCACAGCTAATATCATACTCAATGGTGAAATGCTGAAAGCATTTCCTCTAAGTTCAGGAATAAGACAGGAGTTTTATTCAACATAATTTTAGAAGCCCTAGTCATAATCATCAGAGAAGAAAAAAGAATAAAAGATGTACAAATTGAAAAGGAAGAAGTGAAATGGTTACTGTTTGCAAATAACATGATAATACATATAGAAAACCTTAAAGATACTATCAGAAAACTACTAGAGTGCATCAGTGAATTCAGTGAAGTTGCAGGACTCAAAATTAATATACAGAAATCTCTTAAAAGACATATTTTTAAAGATACCTTTCATGTATTTGTTAAAACTATCCAATCATCCCATTTCCTAATAAGTTCCTGGTAACAGAATATGTTATTTCTTCATTAAACATGATATTTTTAAAGAATTCAAATTTAGAAAATAATTGCTATATTTTCTCTTATAAAAACTAGAATTCAAGTGACTAAATTTCCCACTGTGCTAAAGTTAGGAAAAAAAAATTCATTTATCTCTTTAGGTTTACCCTGGGAAACACACTTTTATCACAAGGTGGAACTATGGCATTTGGTACAGATATTTTTATTGTCTGGTTTGTTACTTTATATTAAATTTCTACCCGAAGATATGCCTTGTTTCTTATAAGAAAAAATTTTCCAATGGAACTGTGTTTGGATAGACATTTAAAACATATGTCTACCATATAAGAAGAAAAAAAAATTAACCTCTGAGATTTGGTTCAAATTATCGGTATGGGAAATGAAAGAGACGTTTCCATTTCTTTCTCACAATGTCACGCCTTACTGTGTATCTAAGTATTCTTTATTCCTTTCCTTCTACTTTTTGTGAAAGAGAAAGTGAAAGTTATTCACACAGTTCTGTTTGACTCTTTCCAATCCCGTGGACTGTAGCCTGCCAAGCTCCTCTGTCCATGGAATTCTCCAGGCAAGAGTACTGAAGTGGGTTTCCATTTCCTTCTCCAGGGGATTTTCCCACACCAGGGATCGCACCCCATTCTGCATTGCAGGCAGATTCTTTACCAACTGAGCTACTAGGGAAGCCCTACTTTTTACCTTTTTATATAGTTAAACAGGTAAAAAGTAGAAGTTAAATCTGGTTAAGAAAAGTTAGCTTCACTAAGTTCAGTTCAGTCGCTCAGTAATGTCCGACTCTTTGAGACCCCATGAATCACAGCATGCCAGGCCTCCCTGTCCATTACCATCTCCCAGAGTTCACTCAGACTCACATCCATCGAGTCTGTGATGCCATCCAGCCATCTCATCCTTGGCCGTCCCTTTCTCCTCCTGCCTCCAATCCCTCCCAACATCAGAGTCTTTTCCAATGAGTCAACTCTTCACATGAGGTGGCCAAAGTACTGGAGCTTCAGCTTTAGCATCATTCCTTCCAAAGAAATCCCAGGGTTGATCTCCTTCAGAATGGACTGGTTGGATCTCCTTGCAGTCCAAGGGACTCTCAAGAGTCTTCTCCAACTCCACAGTTCAAAAGCATCAATTCTTCAGTGCTCAGCCTTCTTCACAGTCCAAATCTCACATCCATACATGACCACAGGAGAAACCATAGCCTTGACTAGACGGACCTTAGTTGGCAAAGTAATGTCTCTGCTTTTGAATATGCTGTCTAGGTTGGTCATAACTTTTCTTCCAAGGAGTAAGCGTCTTTTAATTTCATGACTGCAGTCACCATCTGCAGTGATTTTGGAGCCCCAAAAGATAAAGTCTGACACTGTTTCCACTGTTTCCCTATCTATTTCCCTTGAAGTGATGGGACTGGATGCCATGATCTTCGTTTTCTGAATGTTGAGCTTCAAGCCAACTTTTTCACTCTCCTCTTTCACTTTCATCCAGAGGCTTTTTAGCTCCTCTTTACTCTCTGCCATAAGCGAGGTATTATCTGCATATCTGAGGTTATTGATATTTCTCCTGGCAATCTTGATTTTAGCTTGTGTTTCTTCCAGTCCAGCATTTCTCATGATGTACGCTGCATAGAAGTTAAATAAGCAGGGTGACAATATACAGCCTTGACGTACTCCTTTTCCTATTTGGAACCAGTCTGTTGTTCCATGTCCAGTTCTAACTGTTGCTTCCTGACCTGCATACAGATTTCTCAAGAGGCAGGTCAGGTGGTCTGGTATTCCCATCTCTTTCAGAATTTTCCACAGTTTATTGTGATCCACACAGTCAAAGGCTTTGGCATAGTCAATAAAGCAAAAATAGATGTTTTTCTGGAAACTCTTGCTTCTTCCATGATCCAGCGGATGTTGGCAATTTGATCTCTGGTTCCTCTGCCTTTTCTAAAAGCAGCTTGAACATCAGGGAGTTCACGGTTCACGTATTGCTGAAGCCTGGCTTGGAGAATTTTGAGCATTAGTTTACTAGCATGTGAGATGAGTGCAATTGTGTGGTAGTTTGAGCATTCTTTTGCATTGCCTTTCTTTGGAATTGGAGTGAAAACTGACCTTTTCCAGTCCTGTGGCCACTGCTGAGTTTTCCAAACTTGCTAGCATATTGAGTACTGCACTTTCACAGCATCATCTTTCAGGATTTGAAACAGCTCAACTGGAATTCCATCACCTCCACTAGCTTTGTCCATAGTGATGCTTTCTAAGGCCCACTTGTCTTCACATTCCAAAATGTCTGGCTCTAGATTAGTGATCACATCATCATGATTATCTGGGTCGTGAAGATCTTTTTGGTAGAGTTCTTCCATGTATTCTTGCCACCTCTTCTTAATATCTTCTGCTTCTGTTAGGTCCAGACCATTTCTGTCCTTTATCGAGCTCATCTTTGCATGAAATATTCCCTTGGCATCTCTAATTTTCTTGTAGAGATCTCTAGTCTTTCCCATTCTGTTATTTTCCTCTATTTCTTTGCGTTGATTGCTGAAGAAGGCTTTCTTATCTCTTCTTGCTATTCTTTGGAACTCTGCATTCAGATGCTTATATCTTTCCTTTTCTCCTTTGCTTTTCACCTCTCTTCTTTTCACAGCTATTTGTAAGGCCTCCCCAGACAGCCATTTCACTTTTTTGCATTTCTTTTCCATGGGGATCGTCTTGATCCCTGTCTCCTGTACAATGTCATGAACCTCATTCCATAGTTCATCAGGCACTCTATCTATCATATCTAGGCCCTTAAATCTATTTCTCATTTCCACTGTATAATCATAAGGGATTTGATTTAGGACATACCTGAATGGTCTAGTGGTTTTCCCTACTTTCTTTAATTTGAGTCTGAATTTGGTAATAAGGAGTTCATGATCTGAGCCACAGTCAGCTCCTGGTCTTGTTTTTGTTGACTGTATAGAGCTTCTCCATCTTTGGCTGCAAAGAATATAATCAATCTGATTTCAGTGTTGACCATCTGGTCATGTCCATGTGTAGAGTCTTCTCTGGTGTTGTTGGAAGAGGGTGTTTGCTATGACCAGTGCATTTTCTTAGGAAAACTCTATTAGTCTTTGCCCTGCTTAATTCCGCATTCCAAGGCCAAATTTGCCTGTTACTCCATGTGTTTCTTGACTTCGTACTTTTGCATTCCAGTCCCCTAGAATGAAAAGGATATCTTTTTTGGTTGTTAGTTCTAAAAGGTCTTGTAGGTCTTTATAAAACCATTCAACTTCATAAAGCCTTGAGAACCCCATGAACAGTTTGCCAAAGCAAAAACAATACCCAGTTGTGGATGTGACTGGTGATAGAAGAAAGATCCGATACTGTAAAGACCAATATTGCATAGGAACCTGGAATGTCAGGTCCATGAATCAAGGCAAATTGAAAGTGGTCAAACAAAAGATGGCAAGGGTGAACGTCAACATTCTAGGAATCAGCAAACTAAAATGGACTGGAATGGGTGAACTTAACTCAGATGACCCTTATATCTACTCTTGCAGGCAGGAATCCCTCCGAAGAAATGGAGTAGCCATCACGGTCAACAAAAGAGTCCAAAATGCAGTACTTGGATGCAATCTCAAAAATGACAGAATAATCTCTGTTCGTCTCCAAGGCAAACCATTCAATATCACAGTTATCCAATCTATGCCCCAACCAGTAACGCTGAAGAAACTGAAGCTTCACTAAGTTTATTCCAAATTCATGAGTATATTTACTTAAAATAATTCTTCAGAGTTGACAAACTGTTCAACTTTTCATATATCCAACAACACCCACTTTTACTGAATGTTGAGTGATAGGGTCACAGCATTGCAATCAGCATAATTAGGAACAAAATGACTACACATGGCTTGTGCAATGATTTTGCCTGTGGGATTAAGCATTCTAGTTGGTGTGACAAGAGTGCATATATTTGTTGTTGTTCAGTCTCTTTACCATTTCCTGGAGCTTGCTCAAACTCATGTCTATTTCGTGATGCCATCCAACCATCTCATCCTCTGTCGTCCTCTTCTCCTCCTGACTTCAGTCTTTCCCAGCATCACGGTCTTTTCCAATGAGTCAGCTCTTTGCATCATATAAACTTCGCATGTATTAAACCATTCATATACCTTTTATATTTATTTTTTAACATATACAAATGAGTGATTTAACAGGATAGAATACATGTATGTGTGTATATACACATATACATGTATCGTATGTATACATACATGTATATATACACACATGTATGTGTATGTATGTATGTATACATACACACACACCAGCAGAATCAACAATAGGGAGAAAAGTTCAGAAGAAAAAATAGGTTAGATTCCATTAGGAAAAACTTTACTTATGCATTGCACTTGAGCTTGACCTTGAAGAATTGAAAGAACATGCTTAAAAAGAGAGAAAAGAACTATTTCAGCAATCGTATCAGCAAGGGGATTGCCCTACATCTACCAGAATCACATTAACCTGTTAGGCTCACTATTATACATTTCACATTAGCAGGCCTTTATTTTCCTTTTTAGTGTGTTCTTGCTGAGCCTCTGGCAGCTGAATTCCCAGAGATTTTATATCTGCATGTCATATAAACTTCAGCTCCAATCCAGAAGATTAAAGTCTTCCTGAGATCCAGAATGAGCAGGCTTCTCCCACTTTAATTGGCATAGCACTATATCACAGTGATGTTGGCTCCTTCCCCACTCACTGAGTATTGTAAATCCTCCGCATGCCGCAAGGTCAGCTGAGTATTAAGATGCAGGGACCTGTCAGAGGTGCTGACAGCTCCATCTTTCTGAGGGAAAGGAAATGCTAGGTCCTGAAATTCAGTTCCAAGCCTGACCCCAGAGTCAAAACTGCTTTCATCTTGAAGGATGTGATGATTATTATGGACTATGTTTCTATGATTCTTGTATCTCTTTCCAGACGTGAATCCTATGTTGTTCCTTACTTAAGTTATTGGAAGGTATAGGGATGGGGAGGGAGTATAATTGAAATGGGCAAGTGTGGAAAGAGGAAAATTAGTCCCAAAAGTCATACAGAATTTTGTATACATGTTAAGTAACTAGTAGTTACCTTATACTTCATATTTCTTTAGCTCACAATGGGAGACTTGTTTTAAGAATAACCGTGGCATATACAAGAACAGCTTTAGGATCATTTTCTCATTCTCTTTGTCCTGGTTAATTTTCATGTCAAAAAGTATGCTTTCATTGCTTAAATGTAACAGGTTACATTAAAATAAAATCAAAATTGCAAAAATATCTTCTGGGTAAAAATGTGGAAAAGCTATACTGTTAAGTGAAGTGAAGTGAAGTGGAGTGAGCTTGCTCAGTCATGTCCGACTCTTTGCGACCCCATGGACTGTAGCCCTCCAGGCTCTTTGATCCATGGGATTTTCCAGGCAAGAATACTGGAGTGGGTTGCCATTTCCTTCTCCAGGGGAACTTCCCGACCCAGGGATCGAACCTGGGTCTCCTGCATTGCGGGTAGGCGCTTTACCCTCTGAGCCACCAGGGAAGCCCAAAAATATCCCTAAAATTTCCGAGTAATGACCGAATGAGAAAAAGAGGGCAATAACACTTAAGAAAGTGTCTATCCAAGGAAAGAGATAGAAGACAGTACCACAATTCAAGTTGCTCTTAATACCACCTTTACCACCCAAATCAGGTCAGGTGGGGGGGGGTGGTGGTGCAGAATAATGCAATCATAGTAATAGATGAGTAGACAAAGACCCTGAGTAGGGAAGCAGAGAAGTATGGAAGAAAAAATACAAACCAAAGGAGGGAAACCTCTTAAGTATTACCACTAGATTTCAGGCAGGACTAGCTCAATTAATGCCCTGTGACCAAGGCCCCATGCCTAGAAGGAAACCATGCTTGTCTCCATACTCTGTTTCCACAGTCTTGAAATTCTTAACAGTTTTCAAAAAGGGGTTCCATATTTTAATTTTGCACCATATGCCACTATTTATGTAGTTGGTTCTGACCTCTGCGAAAGAACCTGCATCTGGCCTCACAACTGGGTTTAGATGCAGATTGGAAGAAAATCTTTGTGAAGCACTAGACACCCTGAACATTAGAATCATCTGGTGGGTGGGTTTTTTTAAATCGCAATGCTCAGGTCATGTTGCAGACCAATTAAATAAGAGTCTTGGTGGGGTTAAAGGCAGGAATAGTGGGGGAAGGTGGGAGAAGACCACCAGTATCATCTAAATATTCCCAGATATTACAGCAAACAAGAATGATGACCACTGAAGGGGAGAAGAATGAGGGCACAAACCTGGAACTAGCAAAGGCAGGTACATCATGACTTGCAAGTGAAGTCCTCAAACTCACCTGTGAATTCATATTAACGTGCTGTTATTTTTTGTGTTTCTTTTTGACCTGGAAATTGTTGCTGGTGGAAGAGGAAAAGAGGCCAACTTGAATGACAGAGCGTTATCTTAAGAGATCTGCTCTGAATTAAAGGAAGGGAACACCATCCCATATCTTATCCCCAGTATGTGGGGAGAACCCCAGGAGAGGATATTTCAATTTTAGGTGAGAGAACAGAACTCAAGTCATCCAGAATGGGCCCAGCTGATATTTGTTAGTAAACACCCCACTATCAATTATACCTCATAAGAAAACACAGATTCCAATAAGCTGTGTATAAGACTAATTACAAATGAACTGTAGCAGTAGAAATAGAAATTAAATGAGGGGACATATAGACTGATATTTAAAAATTATATATACATAATTAATGTATATATATTTATAAATTATAAATGATTTATAACTGATTTTTAAACTATAGAAAGTTTTAATGCTCCCTCACTGATAGTGTGGGAAAGGAAGAAGGCACTCCCTAGTCAAATAGGGTCTAGAAAGCAACATATGTGCAACATTCTAGGGAGGGCAGAACAACTATGAAAACAGATAAAGTGTGTCAGGAATGATATTCTAACAGCCCGTGAGTCACCAAGAAACCTGGATACTTTTTTTTTTTTTTTTGTCTACCACATGACATGTAGGATCTTCATTCCTGATCAGGGATCAGACCTCTGTTTCCTACAGTGGAAGCTCAGAGTCTTACCCACTGGTCTGGCAGGGAAGTCCTGCAAACTGGATACTTGTATTTGGGGAGAAAAAGTACTTCCATCAGAGAATGTTAGTAGATGTGATAGAAGCAATATGAACTTAGCACTTTTTCCTTAGATAGTTAGGAAAGATAACCATTAGGGGCTGATAACCATACTGAAGGCTATCTGGAGACCAAAGGAGCTTATTTATGGCTCTTACAGAGTGTGGCTAGATACTCTGAAATTGTATAGTTCTGATCTTATATTTTTCGACCTCGTGAAATACTAAACTAAGTCACTCTTTACTTTAAACATAGAACTAGTGCTTAAATTCAAGTGCTAGGAGTTTCATTACATCGCCTAAATCAGTTTTCATAATTCAATTGCTTTGGATCAGTATAATGATTAAAAAATTACTAGTATAAAAAGTGCATCGAGATTTCTGATTCCTCAAAATATGGTAAGCTAGCTTGAATATATTTTTTTTTTCTCACACTGTCTCCATTATTGACGTGATGCAGAAGGCCTAAGGAGGCTGATGGTTTGTTAAACTCATAAAAATGAGAAACACCAAGGGTGACAAATACAAGGTGTTAGGTAACAGTGTGTTTGCTAAAACAGCATCCAGGAGTGGAACAGGGCAAAGGATATGTGTATGTGTGGTTGGAAAAAGGTTTTTAAGTATGTCCTTGTCTTCCTATCCAGAGATCAAATTGCCAACATCAGTGGGATCATTGGAAAAGCAAGAGAGTTCCAGAAAAATATCTACTTCTGCTTTATTGACTACTCCAAACCTTTTGATTGTGAGGATCACAACAAACTGTGGAAAATTCTTAAAGAGATGGGAATACCAGACCATCTGACGTGCCTCCTGAGAAATCTGTATGCAGGTCAAGAAGCAATAGTTAGAGCTTGGCATGGAACAAAAGACTGATTTCAAATTGGAAAAGGAATACATCAAGGCTGTATATTGTCACCCTGCTTATTTAACTTCTATGCAGCGTACATCATGAGAAACGCTGGGCTGGATGAAGCACAAGCTGGAATCAAGACTGACAGGAGAAATATCAATAATATCAGATATGCTGATGACACCACCCTTATGGCAGAAAGCGAAGAAAAACTAAAGAGCCTCTTGATGAAAGTGAAAGAGAAGAGTGAAAAAGTTGGCTTAAAGCTCAACATTCAGAAAACTAAGATCATGGCATCTGCTCCCATCACTTCATGGCAAATAGACGGGGAAACAGTGGAAACAGTGACAGTGACATTTTTGGGGCTCCAAAATCACTGCAGATGGTGACTGCAGCCATGAAATTAAAAGACGCTTGCTCCTTGGAAAAAGAGCTATGTCCAACCTAGACAGCATATTAAAAAGCAGAGACATTACTTTGCCAACGAAGGTCCATCTAGTCAAGGTTATAGTTTTTCCAGTAGTCATGTATGGATGTGAGAGTTGGACTATAAAGAAACCTGAGTGCCAAAGAACAGATGCTTTTGAACTGTGGTGTTGGAGAAGACTCTTGAGAGTCCCTTGGACTGCAAGGAGATCCACCAGTCCATCCTAAAGGAAATCAGTCCTGAATATTCATTGGAAGGACTGATGCTGAAGCTGAAATTCCAATACTTTGGCCACCTGATGCAAAAACTGACTCATCGGAAAAGACCCTGGTGCTGGGAAAGATTGAAGGTGGAAGGAGAAGGGAACAACAGAAGGTAAGATGGTTGGATGGCATCACCAACTCAGTGGACATGTTTTTGAGTAGACTCTGGGAGTTGGTGATGGACATGGAGGCCTGGGCCGTGGCAGTCCATGGGGTCACAAGGAGTCAGACGTGACTGAGTGACTGAACTGAACTGAACTGTCTTATCATTGAGTTTTGTGGATTGGTGCCACAGTGCTTTCTGTCTAATGAAGAAAATAACATCATCCAGCCTAGTGCTGACTAGGAATAGTGGGGCAACATCAGGATTATTCTGGGACCCCCAAATATGGTGTGCACAGCAGAACGAGGGATAGTGACCGCCTCATGGACAACCTTCTTTTTCTGGAGGTCTCTCTTCCTTTGGAAACAACCTCATCTTCAAATTACTAGGCCAACCAGCCAGTGTCCCCAGGAGAAAATACATTAAGATGTAAATAAATAAATAAGGTGTTGTAGCATAGCAACTACTATAACTGAAAGGTAATAAAATGGGCAATCTTAAAGTAAATTTATAGGACCAGAAGAAATATAGGGAATAATATGAAAAATGTTAATGAAGAAAAATAAGACAATAATAGTGTTGACTGAAAATATCAAGTGAAAAAAAAACAGATGATGAAAGGATAAGAACCAATGAGCTAAATTATATAATGGATACAGGTGAACAAAAATGCATGCACTAAGAGGAAAAGTCAGGCACTCTATCATTTCAAAGATCAATACATTATGACCAGGTGGGATTATTCCAAGAAAACAAGTGTTATTCAGTCTTAAAAGTGTGGCAGGAAAATCCACCCTATTGTATCCAAAGATAAGGCCCATATGATCACCATGATTACATAAAATTAAAAGTTGCAAAAAGCTGGACACGACTAAGAGACTGAGCACATATGCACAATCAGTATATTGAAAAGCACACCCTGTTTAAGACAGCGATGTAAAAGAAAATACCTTTGAATCAACAAAGATGTAAAATCTATACGAAAAAAATTAAAATGCTCTGACAGAACCAAAGGAGACTTAAAAAAATGAAAATTCTTTTGATATTTTTGGCTACATAGATTTAATATAAAAAGGTATTAATTATCCATAGGTTAATTTATAGATGTAATATTAACCTGATAAATATGCTATCAGAAAGCTTTTATTTTTCCCCTGGAACTATTCAAGCTGTAGGAACTTCAGTTATGAAAGAAAAAGCAACTACTTAAGAGAACACAGGGGAAGCAGTGTCATCAGGGTGATGAACACAGGACAGATTAAAAAGAATCTGAGGTTGCATAGGGAGTTGCGGGTAACAGAGCATTCTAGAAGGCACAATGAAAGGGGTTTTAGGAATGTAAAGAGGTTGGGACAGAAAAAAAGCGATTACAAAGCAGGATATGGATGTTGGCTAGTACATTGTAGAGTGAGATATCTGACTGTACAAAAGTATTTTGGAGTTAATATTCCCCTGGAGATGTTTTAGCAGTCTTCTAAGATCAAAAGTTATTGTATAAGTAACAGTGATTGACACAAAAAGCGTAGAGAGTAAGAAAGTGCCAATAATTTTTCTCAAGCATACATTGCATGCTTCTATTTGAAGTACTTTTTGATCAAGTGCAATAATTTCAAAGATCCCCTGAGTAGCTAGCTGCTGGTCAGAATTTCTGATCATTTAGTAATATTACTGTTGAGAACGGAGAAGCTAAAAAAATGAAATATTTTAATGAAGTAAAATAGTAGTCCATGAGGTAAAACAGAAATTGATATTTGTTTTGGCAGTGTTGAACTTTACCTGATCCCCGTGCACCTGGAAAGCAGTGATGATTAAGAATTCCCTCCCTCTTTTTGTTCCAGGAAAACACCTTACTTCATATGACTTAGCTACACCCCTGGCGATGACCCCTTTGATTACCATGACAATGCCAGAGACAGACGCTCTAAATAGGGATCCACAAGCTTCAGACCAGGGACGCTACCCATCCATGGCCTGTTAGGAACCAGGCGCACAGCAGGAGATGAGCGGCGGGCAAGTGAGTGAAGTTTTATCTATATTTATAGCCTCTCCACTGGTTCTGCATTATGGTGAGTTGTACAATTATTTTATTATATATCATAAGTTAGTAATAATAGAAATAAAGTGCACAATAAATGTAATGCACTTGAATCATACTGAAACTATCCCCTCCTGCAGGAAAATTGTCTTCAATGAAACCAGTCCCCGATGCCAAAAATTTGGGGACTGATGCGCTAAAATTTTCCTCTAAAGAATCTGAATATTATTTGCTTAATAAGAAATTAATATCACTGTTCATTCTCACCAGTTTAAGCAAAATGCCTACTAATATGACTTATTCAACATTTAATTAGGTTTTTCTTTTTTCCTTTGAACTTTGACTTGCTCTTCAGCTTATGCAAGCACTGTAACAGGAAATGTCTCTTCCTTTATTCTCTCTCCCAAGAGTAGGAATTACAAAGAGAAACATTTGCTGCTCAACTCTCTGATTTTGCCACTGCCTCATCCCACTCCCTCACACCTAGCTCCTTCTAGTTTTGTTGATTCTTACTGAAAAAAAAAAAAAAACCAAAAAACTTCCCTTTCTATCTGACTTTTAAGATACTTATAAATTTGATGGTAAGATCATTTCTCTGTTGTAATAGTTCCCCTTAATGTAATCTTTTATTATTTGTTCTCATACTTGCATGTTTTATCTGACAGTATATATATTTTGCTTTGTTTTGCCCATTAACATCTCTTGTGATACTTGCTCACTTAAATTAGAATTTCAAAGAGAAACTAGAGCTCTGAGTGCTGGAGATATAAACTTATGACTCCTTTGCATGAATGTGGGAGGTGACAGGAGAAAGCTGAAGTAAAGAAATAAATGAAAATTTTCAGAAGAGCTTGTATATGTGTGTGTGCATATATATATGTAGAGAGAAAGAGACAGAGAGAGAGAGTTATGGCTAGAAAGTGTTAATCACTCAGTCATGTCCAGCTCCTTGTGAGCTCATGCACTGTAGCTCTCCAGGCTCTTTTGTCAATCAGATTCTCCAGGCAAGAGTAGTGGAGTGTGTAGCCATTCCCTTCTCCAGGGGATCTTCCTAACCCAGGGATTGAACCCATGTCTCCTGCATTGCAGGTGGATACTTTACCATCTGAGCCAACAGGGAAGCCCCTAGAAATTTTAGGCATATGTAAAAATTTTAAAAATTAAGAAACTGTAGTACAGGAAAAGCAAAAGGCAAGAAAACTTTGCCTCTTTTCCAGAGAAATTAAAGTGTTTGGAATCTCCTCCAAGTTTGTCAACAATCATCTCTTCAACTCTAAAAGTAATTTATTTTGTACTTGTATTATATACAAAGTTTAAAAATATTATCTTCAAGTTATTATCAGACTAAAAATCTATGAATTAAAAAAAAAGGTTTGTCTTCTTTTCAACAAAATTTGATGGATTTTGTCAAAAAAAAAAAGAAAAAGAAAAAGATAAAAGCTACAGTCAAAGGTCCAAAAGTTACAAAATGTAATTGAAGTAAATTCATCAGAGAATGTTTTATTAGAAAGTCATTCCAAAGACACTTTATTTTTAAATGATAATGTCAGTAAGATAGAGAGCATGAAGGAACTATTATCAATGAGCAAAAAGAGAGAGAAGCTAAAATATTAACAAAGAAACCAGTGAATAATCTGAAGGAAAGTGTCAAGATAGAGCATGGTCCCAAGTTCAGTTCAATTGCTCAGTCCTGTCTGACTCTTTGCAACCCCATGGACTGCAGCACACCAGGCTTCCCTGTCCATCACCAACTCTCGGAGCTTGTTCAAACTCATGTCCACCGAGTCGGTGATACCATCCAATCATCTCATCCTCTGTTATTCCCTTCTCTTCCTGCCTTCAACCTTTCCCAGCAACAGGGTCTTTTCCAATTAATCAGTTCTTCACATCAGGTGGCCAAAGTATTGGAGTTTCAGCTTCAACATCAGTCCTCCCAATGAATATCCAGAACTGATTTCCCCTAGGATGGACTGGTTGGATCTCCTTGCAGTCCAAGGGACTCTCAAGAGTCTTCTCCAACACCGCAGTTCAAAAGCATCAATTCTTTGGCAATCAGCTTTCTTTATAGTCCAACTCTCACATCCATAGATAATTACTGGAAAACCATAGCTTTGGCTAGATGGACATTTGTGGGAAGGTAATGTCTCTGCTTTTTAATATGCTATCTAGGTTGGTCATAGCTTTTCTTCCAAGGAGCAAGTGTCTTTTAATTTCATGGCTGCAGGTACCATCTGCAGTGATTTTGGAGCCCAAGAAAGTAAAGTCAGTCACTGTTTCCCCATCTATTTGCCATGAAGTGATGGGAGCAGATGCCATGATCTTAGTTTTCTGAATGTTGAGTTGTAAGCCAACTTTTCACTCTCCTCTTTCACTTTCATCAAGAGGCTCTTCAGTTCCTTTCTGCTTTCTACCATAAGAGTGGTGTCATCGGCATATCTGAGTTTATTGATATTTCTCCCAGCAGTCTTGATTGCAGCTTGTGCTTCATCCAGACCAGCATTTCTCATGATGTACTCTGCATATAAGTTAAACAAGCAAGGTGACAATATATAGTCTTGACATACTTCTTTCCCAGTTTGGAACCAGTCTGATTCTAATCGTTGCTTCTTGACCTGCATACAGATTTTTCAGGAGGCAGGTCAAGTGGTCTGGTATTCCCATCTCTTTAAGAATTTTCCACAGTTTGCTGTGATCCACACAGTAAAAGACTTTGGCATAGTCAATAAAACAGAAGTAGGTGTTTTTTCTGGAACTCTCTTGCTTTTTCTATGATCCAATGAATGTTGGCAATTTGATCTCTGGTTCTTCTGCCTTTTCTAAATCCAGCTTGAATATCTGGAATTTCATGGTTCATGTACTGTTGAAGCCTTGCTTGGAGAATTTTGAGCATTACTTTCCTAGTGTGTGAGATGAGTGCAATTGTGTGGTAGTTTTGAGTATTTTTTGGCATTTCCTTTCTTTGGGATTGGAATGAAAACTAACTTTTTCCAGTCCTATGGCCACTGCTGAGTTTTTCAGATTTGCTGGCATATTGAGTATAGCACTTTCACAGCATCATCTTTTAAGATTTGAAATAGCTCAACTGGAATTCCACCACCTCCACTAGCTTTGTTCATAGTGATGTTTCCTAAGGCCCACTCGACTTTGCACTCTAGGATGTCTGGCTCTAGGTGAGGGATCACATCATCATGGTTGTTGGGGTCATTAAGATCTTTTTTGTATAGTTCTTCTGTGTATTCTTGCCACCTTTTCTTAATATCTTCTGCTTCTGTCAGGTCCATATCATTTCTGTCCTCCTTTGTGCCAATCTTTGCATGAAATGTTCCCTTGGTATTTCTAATTTTCTTGAAGAGATGTCTAGTCTTTCCCATTCTATTGTATTTCTATATTTTTTAGTTGATCACTGAGAAATACCAATTGTAAGTACCTCTGCAAACTTCATGAGAAGCAAACAAGTGGTAAATACACTAGCAATTTAAAATTTTTGTTTTGGGGAAATTATATCTCATGATTTATTAGTATCTTCTTTTTCTGAACATTTTCATCTAAAGAGTATTTTCTATATTTCCTCATAACCTATTATTTAAACATATATATTGACTAAATCTCTTTGGAAAGTGTATAGAGATGTTTGGTTCTTGTCTTTTTTTTTTTTAAAGTGTGTTCAATTTATGTGTACATAAGCCTTTCAAAAATTGAGCACATACTTAAGGTTTTTACTAATATGCTCCAGAATGTTTCCTCTATGAACCAAGCTTTGCATTATAACTATCTCATGGTTCTCATTTGTACTTATCATGAAGTGTATTTCACTGGTGCAGCTCCATGCTTTTTTTTGAAAATTAACTGTCAATATATATTTAAAATAATTATAGAATTCTTAGGAAAATGTAGCCATTTAATTATATTGTCATCATGGTAATGACAAACTAAAATTCTGTAAAAGATATATACAGTAAGAGCAGGAAGGAATCTAAATATACCATTAAAATAATCATCAAGTCACAAGCAAAGAAAAAGGAAAGAGAAGACTGAAACAAGAGTAAATAATGAAAGGAACCCTGAAACAATTAACAAAATGGCAGTGAGTACATATCTATAAATGATTACTTTAAATATAAGTGGACTAAATGCTCCAATAAAAAGACATAAGGACTCAATGGACACAAAAGCAAAAACCATATATATGCTAGTTACAAGAGACTAACTTCAGATCTAAAAACACACAGTGAAACTGAGGGAATGAAGAAAGGTATTCTATGCAAGTGGAAATGGAAACAAAAAGAAAGTCAAAATAGCAATACTTATATGAGCCAAAATAGACTTTAAAACAAAGACTGTAAAAACCAATGAAGAATGTAACATAATTATCAAGGGATAGTTACAAGAAGCTATAATAAATGTGTGTATATGTGTATGTATGTATGCATGTGTGTATGTATATATAAATATAAATATATATATATATATAATACCACCAACATATGAGCACCTAAATAAATAAAACAATTGTTGTTTTGCCTAGTGGTAAAAAATCTGCCTGCCAATATAGGAGATGCAAGTTCAATGCTGAAATTGGGAATATCTTCTCAAGTATGAAATGACACCCTATTCCAGAATTCTTGCCTGGAACACAATTCTTCCATGGACAGAGGAGCCTGGTGGACTACAGTCCATGGGGCCACAAAGAGTCGGACATGACTGAGCAACTGAGCACTGCAGTAAACATAAAGCAAAAACAGGCAGTATTCCGTAATAGCGAGGGATTTAATACCACATGTACATCTATGGACAGATTATCCAGACAGAAAGCCAGCACAGAAACACTGGTGTAAGTGATATATTAGGTCCAATAGATTTGAAAAGAACATTCCATCCAAAAGCAACAGAATTCATATGAATTGCACCTGAAACATTCTCCAGGCAAGATTACATGAGACACTATAAAATAATTCTTGGTCAGTTTGAGAAAATTGAAATAATAACAAGCATCTTTTCAGACTACAATGCTATGACACCAGAAACCAAAAAGAAGAAAAAAAACTTCAAAAGACACAAGTATATGTGGAGGTAAACAGCATTCTACTAAACAATGAATGGGTCCATGAAAAAATCAAAAAGGAAATAAAAATACTTGAAGATAAATGAAAATGAAAACACAGTGGCCCAAAATCTTTGGGAAGCAGCAAAAGTTCTAAAATGAAAATTTATAGAGACACAAGCCTACATCAGAAAACAAGAAAAATCTCAAAAAAAAAAAAAAACACTAATAACCTTAAAGGAACTAGGAAAAGAAAGCAAAACAACAACAAAAAACCCAACAAAAGTTAGTAGGAGGAAATGAATCATATAATTCAGAACAAAAGTAAATGAAGACTAAGAATACAATAGAAAAGATCAATGAAGCTAAAAGCTGTTTTTTTTTTAAATAAACAATATTGTTAAACTTTTAGACAGACTGATCAAGAAAAATGAGTGAGATGTACAAATCAAAAAAATAAGAATTGAAAAAAGAGAGGTTACAACTAACACTACAGAAGTAAAAAGAATAATAAGGAATTGCTAAGAACAATTATATGCCAATAAAATGATCAACAGAGAAGAAATGGACACATTCTGAGTACTGCACAATATCACAAGACTGAATCAGGAATATGAACAGAACAATTACCAGCAATCACACTGAAATTTAGTGATAAAAAAAATTCCCAACTATCAAAAACTCCAAGACCAGGTAACTTCACAAGTGAATTCTACCAAACATTTATCAAAGAGTTAATGCCAATACTTCTCTAACTATTCCAAAAACTGAATAGGAACAAATGCTTCATAACTCATTCTACAGGGTCAGCATTTCTCTGATACCAAACCAAAGATATAAAAACTAAAGGAAGTTGCAGGCCAGTATCACTGAGAAACATAAATGTAAAAATCTTCAATAAAATATCACCAAGCCAAATTCAAAGATACTTTAAAAGGATCATACACCTTGATCAAATGGATTCATACCAGAAATGCAAGGATAGCTCCATAAGCAGAAATCAATCAACATAATAAAAGACATTAACAAGTTGAAGAATAAAACAAATACAGTCATCTCAATAAATATGAAATGTTTTTGACAAAATTCAACATCCATTTGTGATTAAAAAAATAAAGTCAGTACAAACAGAATATGCCTCAAGATTATATAGAACATTGCAATAAGCCCAGAGCTATCACCATACACAAAATTGAAAAGCTGAAAGCATTTCCTATAAAACCAGGATCTAGACACTGATGCCTATCTTGCCACTTTTCTTCAACAGAGTATTGGAAGTCCTAGCCACAGCAGAAGTAGATGTTTTTCTGGAATTCTCTTAGTTTTTTGATGAAAAAGTTGGCTTAAAACTCAACATTTAGAAAACGAAGATCATGGCATCTGGTCCCATCACTTCATAGCAAATAGATGGGGAAACATGGAAACAGTTATTTTCTTGGGCTCTAAAATCACTTCAGATGGTTACTGCAGCCATGAAATTAAAAGACACTTGCTCCTTGGAAGAAAAGCTATGACCAACATAGACAGCATTACAAAAAGCAGAGACATTACTTTGCCAATAAAGGTCCCTCTAATCAAAGCTATGATTTTTCCAACAATCATGTATGGATGTGAGAATTGGACTATAAAGAAAGCACCCATGAGTGCCAAAGAATTTATGCTTTTGATCAGTGGTGTTGGAGAAGACTCTTGAGAGTCCCTTGCACTGCAAGGAGATCCAACCAGTCCATCCTAGGGGAAATCAGTCCTGAATATTCATTGGAAGGACTGATGCTGAACCTGGAACTCCAATACTTCGGCCACCTGATGTGAAGAACTGACTCATTGGAAAAGACTCTGATCCTGGGAAAGACTGAAGGCAGGAGGAGAAGGGGACGACAGAGGATGAGATAGTTGGATGGCATCTCCGACTCGATGGACATGAGTTTGAACAAGCTCTGAGAGTTGGTGATTGCCAGGGAAGCCTGGCATGCTGCAGTCCACGGGGTTGCAAAAAGTCAGACATGACTGAGTGGCTGAACTGCACTGAATTGAGTCACAGTGGTCAGACAAGAAAAAGAAATAACCCAAATTGGAAAGGAGAAATATAAGTGTCACTGTTTGCAGGTGATATGATACTATAAAAAGATCCTCTTAAACCCTACAAATGTATAAAAACTCATCAATGACTTCAGTAAAATTACAGGATGCAAAATTAATATATAGAAATCTGTCATGTATTTACTGAACATATATTAAAGTAAAATAGCAGAAAAGAAATTTTAAAAATATCATATATAATTACATCAAAAGAATTAAAATACCTTGGAATAAGTTTAATTAAAGTGATAAAAAAATCCATACTTGGAAAATTAAAAGACACTGATGAAAGTACTTGAAAATAACACATACATATGAAACAATATACTGTGCTCATGGATTCGAATAACTAATATTGTTAAAATGAGAATACTATCCAAGGCAATCTAGAGATTCAATGCAGCTCTAATCAAAATAACAATGATATTTTCCAGAGAACTAAAACAAATAATTTTAAAACTTAAGTGGAAACAAAAAATATCCCACAGACCAAAAAATTCTTGAGAAAGAACATCGCTGGAAGAATCAGGTTCCCTGACTTCAGACTGTACTACAAAGCTATAGTAATAAAAAACAGTGTGGTATTGGTACAAAATCAGACATTTAATCAACGGAACAGAATGGAGAGTCCAGAAATAAATCTATGTACTTATGGTCAATTAATTACAATAAAAAAGGCAAGAATCCACAATGAAGAAAAGACAGTTTTTTAAAACTGTGCTCAGAAAACTGGAAACCTATATGTAAAAGAATAACATTAGAACATTTTCTCATACTATATACAAAAATAAATTGACAATGAATTAAAGTTCTAAATATAAGATGCCATAAAACTTCCAGCCCAGATCATAGGCAGAAAACTCTTGGACATAAATCATAGCCTTTTTGTTTGGATCTATCTCCTATGGCATAAGAAATAAAAGCAAAAATAAACAAATGTGACCTAATTTAACTTAAAAGCTTTTGCATAGCAAAATAAGCCATCAACAAAATGAAAAGGCAATCTACTGAATGAAAATTAATTGTAAATGACATGACCAATAAGGAGTTAATCTATCATATTTAAGCAGCTCATACAAGTCAAACATGCAAACATATGACCCAATTAAAAAATGATAGAACAAATGAATAGACATTTTCCCAAAGAAGACATACAGATAACCAACAGGCACATGGAAAGATGCGTGATATCAGTAATCAGCAAATCAAAATCAAAATGAATTATCTTCTCCCCCTTCTCAGAATGACTATCATCAAAAACCAAAAATAACAAATGTTGAGGAGGATATGACAAAAAAGGAACACTTGTATGCTATTGATGGTAATGTAAATTGGTGCAATCACTATAGTAAACCTTATAGTTTCCTCAAAAAAACTGAAAAGATAAACTACCATGTGATTCACCAATTCCACTTCTGTGTATGTATCTGAATTAAAAACATTACCTAATTCAAAACATGCATACACCAGTGTTCATAGCACCATTATTTATAATAGTCAAAATATGGAAGCACCCTAAGTACAGATGAATGTATAAAGAAGATATATATATACACACACACACATATACAGTAGCATAGTACTCAGCCATATGAAATCTTTCCATTTGCAACAATATGGATGGACTGACAGTATTATGCTAAGTGAAATGTCAGACAAAGCCAAATAGTGCATGATTTTACTTGTATGTGACATCTAAAACCCAAAATAAATGAACAAACATAACTAAACAGAAACAGATACAAAGAACAAATAGGTGATTGCCAGAGAGCAGGGGTGGTGGGGAGAGAAATAGGCAGATTAAGAAGTATGAAATTTCAATTAATAGTCATAGGTATGAAATGTACAATATGGGGAATATAGTAAATATAGTTTCTTTGTATGTTGAGAAACTATAACTAGACTTATCATGGTGATCATTTTGTATAGCTAGAATTATCAGATTAATACATGGTAACTAGGAGATAACTTAGTGTTGTAGGTCAATTATACTTCAGAAGAAAGAAAGAAAATATTCAGAGGTGGTGGCGGCTATGGCTGGAAGAGCCGGGCTGGGGCCCATGGCGGAGGTGGAGGCTTGTACTGGGAGGGTGGCGGGGAGTGAAGGGCGAGAAAGATGGTGACGTCTGCAGCGAATGGGCCGGTTCGGCCACAGCCTCAGCTTCAAGTTTAGTGAGAAGATCGCACTGCAGAAGTAGTGTCAGGCCGAGGAGACAGTGGCCTTCAAGGAGGTGATGATGGACATCAGCTCCACCCAGTTGCAGGCCCAAAAACTGCAGCTGGCATACACAAGGAGCTCCCACTATGGTGGCTCTCTGCCCAACGTGAACCAGATTGGCTGTGGCCTGGCTGAGTTCCAGGGTCCCTTCCACTCCCCTCTGGATTCATCTCAGAGCACTCGGCACCACGGGCTGGGGGAACAGGTGCAGGGAGATCCCCAAATAATGGTATCCCCACTTCACCGCTACCCTCACCACATTGACAGCTCTCCCTATTGTCCTGACTATTTATCTCCTTCTCCAGAGTCCAGTTAGTGGAGGACAATGCTCTGGGGCAATTTCCCTGCAGAGAAGGGGCAGTTGTTTCGACTACCATCTGCACTTAAGAGAACAAGTTCTGACTCTGTCCTTCACACAAGCATGATGTACCCCAGCCCTCTGGACACTTATCCAGGCCCTGCACCCACCAGGGTCCTGCCAATCAGCCGTGAAGGTTTTCTGGATGGTGAGATGGACTCCAAAGTCCCTTCTATTGAGGAGAACTTGCTGAACGGTAAGCACTTGCTGAAACCATGGGATGCTAAGAAGCTGTCCTCATCCTCCTCCTGACTTCGGTCCTGTGAAGTCTCGAGTTAACATCTCCCTGTCTCCTGACCAGCCTGCTACTGTGCCTGTCCTCCTACCTGCCATGAACACAGGCAGCTCCCTACCTGACCTCACCACCCTGCACTTTCCCCCACCACTGCCCACCTCATGGACCCAGAGGAGACAGCCTATCTCAGCTTGAGTGGGGGCAACAGTCCCTCCAGTTTGGCCCACACCATGACCCATCTGGGCATCAGTGGGGGTCTGGGCTATGGTGTACCAGGACATCATTCACCTCTCAGCCACCCATCCTTGCCATCCTCCCTAAGCAATCCCAACCTCCAGGCTTCCCTGAGAAGTCCTCAGCCCCAGCTCTAGGGCTCCCACAGTCACCCCTCATGACTACTTGCTGCCTCCTTGGCCCACCAGGCACTGCCCACCACCTCCCTGGGTCACCCCTTGCTCAGTGCCCCCACCCTCTCCTCCTCCTCTTCCTCCTCTTCTGCTTCATCTCTGGTTCTGCCCTCCCCGCCAACCCCCCACCTCTACCTCTGCCTTATTCAGCTTCTGCCCCTAGGGCCTTCCCCTGCCACCGCTATGTGCCCCTCAGTCCCCATAGTTTGCTGGCCCAGCCAATGCCAGAAGGTCCCAACAGCAACTGCCCAAACAGTTTTTGCCAACAATGTCACCCACTTTGTCTTCCATCACTCAGGGCGTCCCCCTGGATACCATTAAGCTGCCCACCATATCCACTACAGCCCCCAAGGTTTCATTCTGCCCATTCAGCCACCTACCCCAAAGCCCCTGCAGCAGCCAGGGCTGCCCTCTCACGCCTGCTCAGTGCAGCTCTCAGGGTGTCAGCCCCTGGGCAGGCAGCTACAGTAATGGACACTGTACTCAGCCAGCCCCAGTGAGCATGGACAACAGTCTTACCACTGATCAATGAGTGACTTCAGCCTCGGGAACCTGGGGCAGTTCAGCATGGAGAACTCATTGACCAGCTGGTGCTGGATCTCCCTGGCTTTTCGAAAGGGCCTGGATTCTTAGGGGGTGAGAGGACAGTGAGTGGGCCCCAGGACCCTCATGCCCTCAACCACCAGAATGTAACCCACTGTTCTCACTATGGCTCAGGGCCTAACATCATCCTCACAGGAGACGCCTCCCCAGGCTTCCACAAGGAGTTTGCAGCAGCCCTGGCCTGAGTGCTGGGCTTTGAGGTGTCAGCAGCTGGGCTGGGGCTAGGGCTGGGACTGGGGCTGGAGGAGGAGCTGCACATGGAGCCACTGGGCCTGGAGGGGCTCAGCATGCTGAGCAACCCCTGCACCTTGCTGCCTGACATGGCTATGGAGGACTTGTTCCGCAGTGACCAGCTGCAGTGAGGCCAGCTCAGTGCCATCCCTCTGCTCGGCCCTGTCCCTCATCATTGTCCCTTTCCTCCATTCCCCCTAGCCATTAGAGATGTCAATCTCTGTCCCCAGATCCTCTTTCTGACATGAATGAAGTTTCCCAAGAATAAGAAAAGGCAAGGTTTTTTTTTTCCCAGGTGGCCCCTGAATTCTGCCCAAGGCGGGGGACTGGGGGAGCTCAAGGGAGGGCCTAAAGCACTTGTAACTTTGAACCATCTGTCTGGAGGTCACAGCCTGTTGGAAAGTGGTGGGTAGAGGGGAGCCTTGGAAGCAGGGCTTGTCTGGATGCCTAGGGGTGGGCAGAGTGCCAGCCCTTCCTCATGACTCTTCCCCTTACAGTGGAGAAGAGAGCCAGAGTAGATATTATTTTTTATTAAATGTATGTTAATAAAAAATCCTATTAAAAATAAAAAAAAATAAAAAGTCATGGAAAAAGAGATTAATTTTTAGGTTACCAGAAATGAAGATTAAGGAAAGGGGGAATTAGGTGAAGACAGTCAAAATACACGAACTTCCATTTATAAGGTAATACCAGGGTTGTAATGCAAAGAGTCAGACACGACTGAGCGACTGAACTGAATGTACAACATGATAAATATAATTAACACTGCTTTAAGTTATTTATGAAAATTGTTAAGAGTAAATCCTAAGAGTTCTCATCAAAAGAAAAAAACTTTTTTCTATTTTTTTAAATAATTTTGTGTCTATATGTGATAATGGATATTCACCAAACTTATTGTGCTAATCATTTCATGATATATGTAAGTCAAATCATTATGCTGTATACATTAAATTTATCCAGTTCTCTTTGTCAATTACATCTTGATAGAATTGGAAGAATAAAATAGTATCACCTTTGTTAGAAGTTATTCTTAGCAAAACTAAGGTAGTAACTCATTATGGGTATACAGATAAAAATTATACAAATAAAATTGTTTTCATTACAGTTTAAAAATAAAAATAAAATAGATTCCTAAGAAATCTTTGGTTTTAACACCAGGCCTTTAGTAATGATTTCTCTTTTAAAAGATGTATATTTGGAAATCATCTGTTAGTAACTACTCCTGTGGTGATTTAGATGATTAAAAACTTGTTCAGCATTACTTTTTCCTGTTTTGCAAACTCTCATAAAGAGACTTAACTACAGGTGATATGAGACAATTAAATGCTAAATATCTTTTTATCTCCACAGAAAGAGATGTTTTTAGCACCAAAGATAGTAAAACACAGCCATTGCCAGATAACAGATAAAACATTTTACATCTGATTTCTCAGAGCACCTATTTTAAAGTGCATTTAAATGAAAACAGAAACATACTCATCAAAGTAGCACGATGCCAATTTTCAAGAGAGTTTTAGAAAAGCAATTCTTTCATAAGATTGTAAAAGGCAAATGAGAATTGTCATTTTGGATTAATATAGGAGAACAAAGAAAGGAAATTGAGTAAAATGACTTCCATCTTTAAAATTAAGCAGGATGTGAAAATATTTAAACAGAGTAAGTGCTGAAAGTAAATCAGCTATTTTTAATGTCCTCTGTTTTGTCAGTCAGTCGTGTCCAATTCTTTATTACCCCATGGACTGCAGCCTGCCAAGCTTCTCTGTCCTTCACCATCTCCTAGAGCTTGCTGAAATTCATGTCCATTAGTCGGTGATGCCATCCAACCATCTCATCCTCTGTCATCCCCTTTTCCTCCTGCCTTCAATCTTTCCCAGCATCAGGGCCTTTTTCAAAGAATCGGCTTTTCACATCAGGTGACCAAAGTATTGGAGCTTCAGCATCAGTCCTTCCAATGAGTATTCAGGACTGATTCCCTTTAGGATGGACTGGTTGGATCTCCTTGCTGTCCAAGGGACTCTGGAGAGTCTTCTCCAACACCACAGTTCAAAAACAT
This sequence comes from Capra hircus, assembly GCF_001704415.2. Taxonomy (NCBI): domain Eukaryota; kingdom Metazoa; phylum Chordata; class Mammalia; order Artiodactyla; family Bovidae; genus Capra; species Capra hircus. The sequence goes on from NC_030814.1 coordinate 77,853,377, forward strand.
CTTTTCTTTGAGGCTCAGCCTTCTTGATGGTTCAACTCTCATTTCTGTGCATGACTACTGGAAGAACCATAGCTTTGACTAGACGAACCTTTGTTGGCAAAGTAATGCCTCTGCTTTTTAATAGGCTCTCTATGTTTATCATAGCTTTTCTTCCAAGTAGCAAGTGTCCTCTGTTAGGATTTACCAGATTTTTTGTGTTAAACCAGACATTTTGATTTAATTCAGATTTATCATTTCTTATACTATTTTATGTGTAAATAATGCTCAAAATTCTCCAAGCCAGGCTTCAGCAATACATGAACGGTGAACTTCCAGATGTTCAAGCTGGTTTTAGAAAAGGCAGAAGAACCAGAGATCAAATTGCCAACATCCGCTGGATCATGGAAAAAGCAAGGGAGTTCCAGAAAAATATCTATTTCTGCTTTATTGACTATGCCAAAGCTTTTGACTGTACAGATCACAATAAACTATGGAAAATTCTGAAAGAGTTGGGAATACCAGACCACCTGACTTACCTCTTGAGAAACCTATATGCAGGTCAAGAAGCAACAGTTAGAATTGGACATGGAACAACAGACTGGTTCCAAATAGGAAAAGGAGTACGTCAAGGCTGTATATTGTCACCCTGCTTATTTAACTTATACGCAGAGTACATAATGAAAAACGTTGGGCTGGAAGAAGCACAAGCTGGAATCAAGACTGCTAGGAGAAATATCAGTAATCTCAGATATGCAGATGATACCACCCTTATGGCAGAAAATGAAGAGGAACTAAAAAACCTCTTGATGGAAGTGAAAGAGGAGAGTGAAAAAGTTGGCTTAAAGCTCAACATTCAGAACCATCACTTCATGGGAAATAGATGGGGAAACAGTGGAAACAGTGTCAGACTTTATTTTTGAGGGCTCCAAAATAACTGCAGATGGTGATTGCAGCCATGAAATTAAAAGATACTTACTCCTTGGAAGGAAAGTTATGACCAACCTAGATAGCATATTGAAAAACAAAGACATTACTTTGCCAACAGAGGTCCGTCTAGTCAAGGCTATGGTTTTTCCAGTGGTCATGTCTGGATGTGAGAGTTGGACTGTGAAGAAAGCTGAGCACCAAAGAATTGATGCTTTTGAACTGTGGTGTTGGAGAAGACTCTTGAGAGTCCCTTGGACTGCAAGGAGATCCAACCAGTCCATCCTAAATGAGATCAGTCCTGGGTGTTCTTTGAAAGGACTGATGCTAAAGCTGAAACTCCAGTACTTTGGCCACCTCATGTGAAGAATTGACTCATTGGAAAAGACTCTGATGCTGGGAGGCATTGCGGGCAGGAGGAGAAGGGGACAACAGAGGATGAGATGGCTTGATGGCGTCACTGACTCAATGGATGTGAGTTTGAGTGAACTCCAGGTTTTGGTGATGGACAGGGAGGCCTGGCATGCTGCAATTCATGGGGTCGCAGAGTTGGACACGACTGAGTGACTGAACTGAACTGATACCATCTTATGTGAAAATGCTCAACACAGAGTCACCTTTTCAACATAATTATCAAGTGCTAACACTCATCCACGATGTATATTAAGATTTTTATCACATAATCTTCAACTCTATAGATTGCCATCATTCTATGATGAAAAAGTTGGAGCATAGGAAATCAGCATTCTTGCCCAGTCTCCAATAGGTACTAAATGACATATTTGGAGTTTCAACTAAGAGCTTTCTCCAAAGCCCATGCTCTTTACTCTGTTTTATATTCATAAAACTGACGCAGGTCATGTCATTGCAGGAACTAACCTTGCTTGTCTGTTTCCTTTCAAGCTACCCATTCAGTATAGAAATGTGGCAGAATTATAAACAGAAGATTGAAAGAAGGGTTGTGGATATTAGCCCTATCTATGTTCCTTGCTAGGAGAAGGCAATGGCAACCCACTCCAGTACTCTTGCCTGGAAAATCCCATGGATGGAGGAGCCTGGTAGGCTGCAGTCCATGGGGTCGCACAAAGTCGGACACGAATGAAGTGACTTAGCAGCATGTTCGTTGCTGACCCAGTCCTCTGTCTCTGTTCTACCTTCCACCAGTTGTCCTAGGAAAAAATCATGTAGAACAATTGAGTCTTCAGTGAAGAAACTCATAGCCTTCTTGGCACTTTCTGTTTTTCTTGTACTCAGTCTCACACTCTCTGCAGACAGCTTTGCTTCAGTAGAGAGACTTGATAAAGATTGGATGTTACAGTAGAGTGTGAAGTTTGTTATTTAAGCTTCCTCTTGAGAGCTGGCATCAAGCAGGTGCTATTCTAGTCAGTGTTGTTGACCTCTACAAAATCTGCTGTTTGGGAGTGATAAAAAGTTAAGGATTATTAAAAATCTCAGAGCTGATTTATTGAGTCAAAATTTCCACTGCTATATTAACCTAATAAGGAATGGCTCTAAGTAACACTGTATTATTAAGGTCAGCATCCAAAACAGAATACAGTTTCTCCTAGGTCAAGGGAAGACAAATTTCATTTCACTTTATGTTAACTAAGTATAGAAATTCCATAGTTACAAGTCATATAGCCAAGAAGATTGCTTAACTGTCTGAGGCTTTCTTAATGTTTCCTCTTTATAAATCATAACCAGTAGCACTCATTTCGGAAAAGGCAATGGCACCCCACACCAGTACTCTTGCCTGGAAAATCCCATGGACAGAGGAGCCTGTTGGGCTGCAGTCCACGGGGTCGCTAAGAGTCAGACATGACTGAGTGACTGCACTTTCACTTTTCACTTTCATGCATTGGAGAAGGAAATGGCAACCCACTCCAGTGTTCTTGCCTGGAGAATCCCAGGGATGGTGGAGCCTGGTGGGCTGCTGTCTCTGGGGTCATACAGAGTCGGACACGACTGAAGCGGCTTAGCAGCAGCAGCAGCACTATTTTATGAGAAGAAATGATGTGTCTAAATGAATTTCAAAGCTGTTGTTAGAAGGATATTATGAGATACATTGTTTCTTCACGTAATGTAAGTTAACTAATTAAAGTCAGAAAAGCTAACCACATTTTTGACCATGAATTCATTCATCTTTACTCATTTATGGGTTAATACATATCTTTGTATAACATATTCCTATTGTTACAATGAAATGTCTATTGCTGCTAATACTAGAAATATAGCAATTAACAAGGTAGATCATAAATATAGCCTTTACAGGGGTTACATTTTGGCTTACATATTAAAGAGGGCTTCTTTTCCTATTAAAAATTTAATAGGAAGCAATTTATTATTGACTTAGATCAATTCAATATGTAATTGTAGCTGTCCATATAGAAGAATTTATACCATGGCCTGAGTTACCTTTAAATGTTACAGGGCATATGTGAAAAATAAATAAATACCTTGACCTACCTGTGAGAATGTCTTCAGGATAGAGTACCTCATTAGGCAGTCATAAGTTATATAATTGTATTCATATGCATTTCACTGTAATTGGATGGTGTACCAAATTAAATAGATCAGTAATGTTGTTTAATATATTTCACTACTTTCAGAACAGGAAAGTACAGAAAGACATTCTGATTGTGTTTTTGGCCGATTAGTGTTATACATAATTATAATCTAATTAGTTATCACTTAACTTCCACCTGATATTTTACAACAGGATAATCATATGAAAGTGTTTATCAAGATTATTGCATTTCTTTAAAAACCAGAAACTTTCAAAGATGTAACAATTTATTATTAAACATAAATATTTTAAAAAGAAAAGATACTCAGAGAAAGAAATGCAAAACTATTATCCAAAGTTTTCAAGTTATTTTCCCTAGATTTACATGATTTAAAGAAAGTCTTAGTTACTCAGTTGTGTCCAGCTCTTTGCGACACCATGGACTATGACCTGCCAGGCTCCTCTGTCCTGGAATTTTCCAGGCAAGAATATTGGATTAGATTGCCATTCCCTTCTCTAGGGGATCTTCCTGACCCAGGGATCGAACCTAGGTCTCCTGCATTGCAGGCAAATTCTTTACTGTCTGAGCCACCAGGGAAGCCCTCTTTAATATTTAGCATAATTTTAGTGTTTTTATATAAGTAATACAAAATAAAACTGAAATTATATACACACACACACACACATATATATATATATATATATTTACTTGAAGAGGATTCTGAGCACTCATTACCATGCTAAACTGGGTGTACAGTGATGTATACACTGAATTTCCTGACCTAGAAAACATCCAGCTTGAACCATCAACCATTCAATGTACTAAATGACTAAATGCAGTAATAGTCAAGCCCAGATGTTGTATTAATTTTCAAAACAGGAAGAACAAATTGACCAAAGCAGAGAGATGAGTCATCATACAGATGTAATATCAAAATTTAGGTAGTGCTGGGCAGGTGGTAAGACAGAGCAAGTGACAAAGGCTAGAGCAGTTGAACTTGACCAGTGCTTGAAAGCTCTCAAATCCAAACTGATTCATAGAGAATCAGTTCACTTCAGTTCAGTCTCTCAGTCGTGTCTGACTCTTCGCGACCCCGTGAATCACAGCATGCCAGGCCTCCCTGTCCATCACCAACTCCTGGAATTCACTCAAACTCATGTCCATCGAGTCTGTGATGCCATCCAGCCATCTCATCCTCTGTCGTCCCCTTCTCCTCCCACCCCCAATGCCTCCCAGCATCAGGGACTTTTCCAGTGAGTCAACTCTTCGCATGAGGTGGTCAAAGACTGGAGTTTCAGCTTTAGCATCATTCCTTCCAAAGAAATCCCAGGGTTGATCTCCTTCAGAATGGACTGGTTGGATCTCCTTGCAGTCCAAGGGACTCTCAAGGGTCTTCTCCAACACCACACTTCAAAAGCATCAATTCTTTGGTGCTCAGCTTTCTTCACAGCACAACTCTCACATCCATACATGACCACTGGAAAAAGCATAGCCTTGACTATATGGACCTTTGTTGGCAAAGTAATATCTCTGCTTTTGAATATGCTATCTAGGTTGGTCACAACTCTCCTTCCAAGGAGTAAGCATCTTTTAGTTTCATGGCTGCAGTCACCATCTGCAGTGATTTTGGAGCCCAAAAAATAAAGTCTGACACTGTTTCCACTGTTTCCCAATCTATTTCCCATGAAGTGATGGGACCAGATGTCTTGATCTTCATTTTCTGAATGTTGACTTTCAAGCCAACTTTTTCACTCTCCTCTTTTACTTTCGTTAAGATGCTTTTAAGTTACTATTCACTTTCTGCCATAAGGGTGGTGTCATCTGCATATCTGAGATTATTGATACTTCTCCTGGCAATCTTGATTCCAGCTTGTGTTTCTTCCAGACCAGCGTTTCTCATGATGTACTCTGTGTAAAAGTTAAATAAGCAGGGTGACAATATACAGCCTTGATGTACTCCTTTTCCTATTTGGAAGCACTCTGTTGTTCCACGTCCAGTTCTAACTGTTGCTTCCTGACCTGCATATAGGTTTCTCAAGAGGCAGGTCAGGTAGTCTGATATTCCCATCTATTTCAGAATTTTCCACAGTTTATTGTGATCCACACAGTCAAAGGCTTTGGAATATTCAATAAAGCAGAAATAGATATTTTCTGGAACTCTCTTGCTTCTTTGATGATCCAGCAGATGTTGGCAATTTGATCTCTGGTTCCTCTGCCTTCTCTAAAGCCAGCTTGAACATCTGGAAGTTCACAGTTCACGTAACTGAAGCCTGGCTTGGAGAATTTTGAACATTACCTACTAGCATGTGAGATGAGTGCAATTGTGAGGTAGATTGAGCATTCTTTGGCATTGCCTTTCTTTGAAAACTGACCTTTTCCAGTCCTGTGGCCACTGCTGAGTTTTCCAAATTTGCTAGCATATTGCGTGCAGCACTTTCACAGCATCATCTTCCAGGATTTGAAATAGCTCCACTGGAATTCCATCACTTCCACTAGCTTTGTTTGTAGTAATACTTTCTAAGGCCCACTTGACTTCACAGTTCAGGATGTCTGGCTCTAGTTGAGTAATGACATCATCATGATTATCTGGGTCATGAAGCTCTTTTTTGTACAGTTCTTTTGTGTATTCTTGCCACCTCTTTTTAATATGTTCTGCTTCTGTTAGGTCCGTACCATTTCTGTCCTCCTTCGAGCCCATCTTTGCATGAAATGTTCCCTTGATATCTCTAATTTTCTTGAAGAGATCTCTAGTCTTTCCCATTCTGTTGTTTTCCTCTATTTCTTTGCATTGATCACTGAGGAAGGCTTTCTTATCTCTTCTTGCTAGTCTTTGGAACTCTGCATTCAGATACTTATATCTTTCCTTTTCTCCTATGCTTTTTGCTTCTCTTCTTTTCACAGCTATTTGTAAGGCCTTCCCAGACAGCTATTTTGGTTTTTTGCATTTCTTTTCCATGGGGATGGTCTTGATCCCTGTCTCCTGTACAAGGTCAAGAACCTCCATCCATAGTTCATCAGGCACTGTGTCTATCTGACCTAGTCCCTTAAATCTATTTCTCACTTCCACTGTATAATCATAAGGGGTTTGATTTAGGTCATACCTGAATGGTCAATTGTTTTCCCTACTTTCTTCAATTTAAGTCTGAATTTGGTAATAAGGAGTTCATGATCTGAGCCACAATCAGCTCTCAGTCTTGTTTTGGCTGACTGTATAGAGCTTCTCCATTTTGGCTGCAAAGAATATAATGAATCTGATTTTGGTGTTGACCATCTGGTGATGTCCATGTGTAGAGTCTTCTCTTGTGTTGTTGGAAGAGGGTATTTGCTATGACCAGTGCATTCTCTTGGCAAAACTCTATTAGCCTTGCTGTGCTTCATTCTGTACTTGAAGGCCAAATTTGCCTGTTATTACAAGTGTTTCCTGACTTCCTACTTTTGCATTCCTTTGACCTGTAATGAAAAGGAAATCTTTTTTGGGTGTTAGTTCTAAAAGGTCTTGTAAGGCTTCATAGAACCATTCAACTTCAGCTTCTTCAGCATTACTGGTTGGGGCATAGACTTGGATTACTGTGATATTGAATGATTTGCTTTGGAAACGAACAGAGATCATTCTGTCATTTTTGATATTGCATCCAAGTACTGCATTTTGGACTCTTTTGTTGACCATGATGGCTGCTCCATTTCTTCTAAGGGATTCCTGCCCACAGTAGTAGATATAATGGTCATCTGAGTTAAATTTACCCATTCCAGTCCATTTTAGTTCACTGTTTCCTAGAATGTCATTGTTTACTCTTGCCATCTTCTGTTTGACCACTTCCAATTTGCCTTGATCCATCGACCTGACATTCCAGGTTCCTATGCAATTTTGCTCTTTTACAGCTTCAGCCCTTGCTTCTATCACCAGTTATATCCACAACTGGGTATTGTTTTTGCTTTGGCTCCATCCCTTCATTCTTTCTGGAGTTATTGGGCCCCTACTGACCTGGGGAGTTCCTCTTTCAGTATCCTATCATTTTACCTTTTCATACTGTCCATGGGGTTCTCAAGGCAAGAATACTGAAGTGGTTTGCCATTCCCTTCTCCAGTGGACCACATTCTTTCTGACCTCTCCACCATGACCCTCCCGTCTTGGGTGGCCCCACAGGGCATGGCTAAGTTTCATTGAGTTAGACAGGCTGTGGTTCATGTGATCAGATCATTGGCTAGTTTTCTGTGATTTGGTTTCAGTGTGTCTGCCCTCTGATGCCCTCTTGCAACACCTACCGTCCTACTTGGGTTTCTTTTACCTTGGACGTGTGCTATCTCTTCACAGCCACTCTAGCAAAGTGCAGCTGCTGCTCCTTACCTTGGATGAAGGGTATCTCCTCACAGCCACCCCTCCTAACCTTTAGCGTGGAGTAGCTCCTCTCGGTCCTCCTGAGCCTGTGCAGCCACCGCTCCTTGGACGTGGGGTTGCTCCTGTAGGCTGCTGCCCCTAACCTCGGGCCTGTGGTAGCTCCTCTCGGCTGCCGCCCTGACCTCAGGTATGAGGTAGCTCCTCCCAGCTGCTGCCTCTGACCTCGGGTGTGGGGTAGCCCCTCTTGTCTGCCCCCCCGACCTCGGACGTGGGGTAGCTCCTCTAGGCTGCTCCTGTGCCATCACAGCCTGGCACTCTCAGTCGCCTCTCCTGATCTGGGGCGAGGGGTAGCTCCTCTCGGCCACGCTTCTGCAGCGGTCCATCACAGCTGGACTATTCATAGACAATAGTATAATATAATTGGAAATATAATTGGTCAGTCCCCATTCCACTCTCACCTCCACCATTGGATATTTGCTACCAATATTCTACTGTTCTTTGGCATAAAGTATTGCATTTTAAAAATATTTTCATAGTATTTTCTTTCATTTTTTAAATTGTGTTACAGAGTTGAGACTTTTTTTCAAGAATCTCTCATATAACACATATTCTCTGAAAATTTTTTGACACATTTGACAGTGTCTGCCTACACAACTTGACTGCAAATAATAAAGCAATGTGACACCTTCTTTGTTTCAGTATCTGTGGATACTTCTCCACTATCATCAAGTATAGATGTTGCTTTGTGGAAGGGTAAAGCCAGCTTTGCCCTGGTCCTGGTGGTGCTTGAGAAGATTTGAAAGTCCCTTGGACTGCAAGGATATCAAACCAGTCAATCCTAAAGAAATCAACCCTGAATTTTCATTGGAAGGACTGATGCTAAAACTGAAGCTCCAGTACTCTTTGACCACCTGATGCAAAAAGCCAAGTCATTGAAAAAGACCCTCATGCTGGGAAAGATTAAAGGTAAGAGGAGAAGGGGATGGCAGAGGATGAGATGGTTAGAGAGAGACAGCATCACCAACTCGATGTACATGAATTTGAGCAAACTCTGGGAGGCAGTGGAGGATAGAGGAACCTGGAGTGCTACTGTCCATAGGGTTGCAAAGAGTCAGTTATGACTTAGTGACTGAACAACAACAAAGCCAGTTGTAAAATATTTACCACTTGAAAATGACTTGTTTCTTCTCTTAAAATACTTGAATTTTGCTTTATTCTTTACAATTAAAAAAATGTAGTGAGGTTATACATTTCTGGAAGTTGTACTATATTATGTTTTTTTCCTGAAAACATATGAATACCCTGTTCATTTGTAATTTCAGTTTTTCCTTTATCCTAGGGATATTTTACTGTATCCTATCTTGAAGAATTCTGGTTCATTTGTTCATTTCATTATTGTGTTGCACCAGTTGGTCTTTTTAAAAAATTATTGTCTTCTGATTATATGCTTATCTCTTGCTTTAGACTTAAATCACTATGCCAGTTTTTCAATTTGAAACTTTATTCTGGCTCTTCTGGTTATGATTTTTTTATCCTGTTTTGACATTTTAGAGACATTTTATTTTCTTCTGCTCTTAATTCTCCATTTTTATTTCTTTTCATTGACTCATCAGCTTGTCTTAAGAGTTCTTATTTTACTGAATGTGGTTGCTTAAATTCTATAGCATGAAAGATTCTCATGTAGTTGCTCTTCTGTTCCTTGGACTGTGTTAAATTTCAAACAAAGTTTCTTTACTCATTCTGCTTTGTTTTACTCGATATATCTACATTTTTCCCCCTATTGTTCTTGTTTAATTTGAGGTTTATATTTGTACCTTAGTATATTTTGCTATAGGTGAATTTACTCTAGCAGTCTGTTTCTCCCTTGGTTTCTTGGTAGCTAAAGAACTCCCTCCTCCTCATCTGCTTTGGAAAAAAAAGTCAACCTCCTAATCTCTGGAACCTCTGAATATGTTATCTTAAGTATTAAAATGTGGAAAGAGCTTGTGCAGATGGGATTAAGTTAAGGATGTTAAAATGAGAAGATTATCATGAATTATATTTGGGGGTTGATATAATAACAAGGATCCTTGCTTATGAGAGGGGAGTGGGGGAGTAATAGAGTGGAGATGTTAACAGTGGGTGCAGAATGTAGAGTTATATGTTTTGAAGTTGAAGGAAGGAGACAGTAGCGAAGGAATGCAGGCGACCTCTAAAGCCTGGAAAGTGGGAAAGGAACAGATTCTCCCCTAAAGCCTCCAGATAAAGTGAATCCTGCTAACATCCTGATTTTAAGCTATAAAACTCATTTTGGACTACTGACCTCCAATACTTTAAGATAATTTGTATTTTAAGCCACTGATTGTGATAGTTTGCTGCAACAGCAGTGAGAAACTAATACAGTAAGGAATCTTTAGAACAATCTTTCTCTTAAATCTAGACCTGATCTGACCTGTTTCACTTGGGGAACAGATTATTTTTTCTATTTTTCCTTTTTTAAAAATGACTGACTCTTGAGTTTAATTCTCCTTAGTCACTAGCCTGTTTAAGATTACTTGTAATTATTTTGCTGAATTATACTTTCTTTTTATCTGTGATCAAGAGTTCCTTCTTGATGCCCCACTCTACAGGCATATATCTTAATGGGCTTGATTTCTATTTTTGAAATTCTGAAGATAGAAGTAAGAAAGTATATACCTACCATGTTTTTCTTATCCATGCTTAAGTTGGAGACCAAACTAAAATGTAAACTCCCTACTAGTTGAATGCTGTGATTATTATCCTTGTAAAGATTCCTATATGGAATGAGATTACAGTATCATGGGTTATAGCTTATTTGATTTTATAAGATGTTGACTGTTTATTCTCCAACACAAATACACAAGTCAGTACCTTATTTTAGGTCATAAAGTTTGCTTTTTCACCAAGTACTTAGCAATTATTTGTTTAGTTTGATTTATTTTTTTTAATCAATTTGATGTATGTAAAATAGTATCTAACCTTTGTTTTTCCTTTTTCTGATAGTTAACAAGACTAGGAATTTCTTGGTAAATGTGCCTACCATTCCGTGGTAATGAGAAGGCTGAGCCCATGGTAAGTGAGAGAGCTCTCAGGGGTATGGTTTACTGGGGGCAAAGAACACAGAAGGGAGGTTTGATTCTGGGCTGATTCTGGTGTAACTGCTGAACTTGGAAGTAAACATTTATTGTCTCTAGGAGAAGAGGCATGTTCAGAGGTGAGCAGGAGCTCATTGTAGAGTTCAAATCCTGTACAGAGCCCAGCCATTTCCAGAAGACATAGACTGAGGCCTGGAACAAGAAGCCTAGAACATGACACCTTCAGGCTTCACAAGGACATGATTCATGGGGAGGGTCAGTGGGGTGTGAAGACAGGGGCTTCCTCTTTCTCCATACCTCTGAAAAAGTGAAAAAGAAAAGAGTGGCATGAGACAGTAGCTTTTAAAAATTCACAAAAGTATTCTCAATAGTGGAGTAAATGTATTAATGTTAGAATTGTGTGGAATTATGAGATATTCTCACATCTACACCTACATTGCAACATACACCTCATATATAACTTATATTTGTACATAAGTTCAGTAGTACACTAATACAATATGTATTAGTAGACATATCTGTGAGACAGGCATGGTTCTAAGCCTAGTACTCTCAGATACTGCCTTATCCTCAACTCTGGAAAAATTCAGTAATGTGGTTATCATCCTGGACACATAAAGTATTTTCTTCATTTAATCCATGTCATCTATCCTCTAGCTTTGATATCAGGTGCAAGAAATAAAAATTCAAGTTAATGGTAGAGTTTTTGTGGGGTAAAAGCCCTAGTCAGTGGGCTGCTACAGTCTTGCCATCTTGTGAATACTAGCTGAGCCCTGGAGTGTAAGGATGCAACCCATAGGTCATAGAATCCTGCTGAGATCCTAGTGACTTATGACTTACATCATAATGCCTCTGAAGTACTGGTCAGGACAGTGATTTGATGAGGAGACAGACTTTCAAATGAGTTGTTCTTGAATGTACTAATTTGATTCTTTGTCATTATCAGCTGACTCTCTGGCTACAGAATTTCAGGAAGAAAGTTACCTGATTTGAATCACTCTCCAAAGAGTTGAACCATGAAACAGAAACAAAAAAGGAGACGTGGAAAGAACATACTTCTCTAGGCTTGCAAAGATGTCAAGAGGTATGTGTTAAGCCTATTTACTGAGCATAGGGAACTGCCTTCTGAAGAAAGAAGGGAAACATTTCCTATTTGTGGTGAGGGAGGAAGGGAAAGAAGGAGAGGATGATGCATATAAGCTGGTCTTTCTGGGACTCCAGGTGGTCTGAGACTAAAGAGAAATGTTAGATGATCAGGGCTTTGTCTCTGCTGCTTTAGACTTGAGCTACTTATACCATCTCACTCTTGAGTTACTGTCACATATGTAGTCATTGATTACTATAATTTTTTTAAAAAAATGTTTTTCCCTTTATTTGACTTCTACCTAAGAGTGAGGGTTAAATAAGTGATGTTCTTATACATTTTCCAAAAGTACTTTCTCTTGTTAATGAAGAAAAAAGGGTGACTATAAAGTAGAGGGGAAAATTAGGGGAAACTATTTAAACATTAAATCTGGTTGTGCAGGAATGAGAGAATAAAGTCATATAGAATTTACTCAGGAATAAAGACAAATTGTTTTCTCAGATTATGAAAATGTAATATGGGGGCATTCCTCTGTGAAATGTAAGGAAATAAAACAGAATCCACACAACACATGTAAAACACCATTAAACCAAATGGTTGCCTTGAAGAGCAAGTTGGACTCTTTCTTTAAAATAAAAAGAGGGGAAGAGAAATTGAAATAGTTCTGGTTACTATGGAGGTTCACAGTAGACAGGTAACTACTATGAGAAGTAATCATTGCTCAATGAGAGGAGAAAGACAAATTGGAGCCTACCCTAAAGATTTGAGCAATAGCTCATACCCATGAAAGGAATTTAATATTTCCAAGGGCATGTTACATCATGAGGAAGGTGTGAAAGCAATAACAGTTTCAAACAGACAAATAAATGGACATTTCTCCAAAGAAGACATACAAATGATCAATAAACACATGAAAAAAATGTTCAACATCATTCATTATTAGAGAAATGCAAGTCAAAACTACAATGAGATAACACCTCACACAGGTCAGAATGGCCAACATCAAAAAAATCTAGTAATAATAAATGCTGGAGAGGGTGTGGAGAAAAGGAAACTCTCTTGTACAGTTGGAGGGAGTGTAAATTGATACAGCCACTCTGGAGAACTTAAAACACTAAAAATAAAGCTACCATATGACCCAGCAATCTTACTACTGGGCATATACCCTGAGGATATCACAATTCAAAAAGACACATGTACCTCCAGTGTTTATTGCATCACTATTTACAATAGCTCAGACATGGAAGCAACCTAGATGTCCATTGACAGATGAATGGTTAAAGAAGTTGTGATATATGTATATTTATATGTGTGCATTTAGCATTACTTAGCCATAAAAAGGAATGAATGTGAGTTGGTTCTAGTGAGGTATACGAACCTAGAGCCTGTTATACAGAGTGAAGTAAGTCAAAGAGAAAAACAAATATTGTATATTAATGTATATATATGGTATCTAGAAAACTGTACTGATGAACCTGTTTGCAGGGCAGCAGTAGAGATGTCAACAGAGGATATACTTGTGGGCACAGAGAGGGGGAAGGCAGAGGATGGGAAGAATTGAGAGAGCAGCATTGAAACATATATATTACCATATGTAAACTAGATACTAGTGAGAAGATGCTGTATAACACAGGGAGCTCAAACCTGTGCTCTGTGACAACATAGAGGGCTAGAATGTGGTGGAGAGTGGGAAGGAGGTTCAGGGGAGAGGGGACATATGTATACTTATATCTGATTTCCACTGTCGTACAGCAGAACCCAACACTATATTGTAAAGCAATCATTCTCCAAATAAGAATGAATAAAACAGGCAAAACATAGTGGTATCCTCAAGATCTAGTCTTGAGATGAGGTCATCTAGTTCAGGACCACATCACATCCATCACATCTAGGGCTCACACGTTCATCCATATACAGACCCATCTGCACTAGCTATCCTCCTCATTCATTTCCTTACAATATTCCACATGCACCCAAAGTCTCTGTGCTCTATTTTTGTCCTGGTAGGTACAAAGAGAGATAATTTCTCTGACTTCTAAAACTCTAGACTAATTATCTTTGTTTATTTAAATCATGTAAATAAAAGTGTACAATTTATACTTTGCACCTGGTTTCACTCATTTCTATATTTGTGAACTTCATGTTGCCTGGGATTTTAGTTTCTTCATTCTCGATGTATATCTTCCATTGAAGCATTTGGGTTCTTTTCATTCTGGGGCTACTATAAACAGTGATATGATATTATATCATATGTATTTTGCCCTTATGACGTATTTCTGGTTGTTAAATATTTGAGAGTTAAACTGCTAAGCAATATTGCATAGGAACCTGGAATGTTAGGTCCATGAATCAAGGTAAAGTAGAAGTGGTCAAACAGGAGATAGAAAGAGTGAACGTCGACATTTTAGGTATCAGTGAGCTAAAAGGGACTGGAATGGATGAATTTAACTCAGATGACCATTATATCTACTACTGTGGGCAAGAATCCCTTAGAAGAAACAGAGTAGCCATCCTGGTCAACAAGAGTCTGCAGTACTTGGATGCAATCTCAAAAATGACAGAATGATCTCTGTTCATTGAGAAGGCAAACTATTCAATATCACAATAATCCAAGTCAATGCCCTGACCAGTAATGCTGAAGAAGCAAAGTTGAATGGTTCTATGAGGACCTGCAAGACCTTTTAGAACTAACACCCAGAAAAGATGTCCTTTTCATTATAGGGGACTGTAATGCAAAAGTAGGAAGTCAAGAAACACCTGGAGTAACAGACAATTTGTCTGTGGAGTAGAGAATGAAGCAGGGTGAAGGCTAAGAGAGTTTTGCCAAGAGAACACACTGGTCATAGCACCCTCTTCCAACAACACAAGAGAAGACTCTACACATGGACATCACCAGATGGTCAACACCGAAATCAGATTGATTATATTCTTTGCAGCCACAGATGGAAAATCTCTATACAGACAGCAAAAACAAGTCCAGGAGCTGACTGTGGCTCAGATCATGAACTCCTTATTACCAAATTCATACTTAAATTGAAGAAAGTAGGGAAAAACCCTAGACCATGAAGGTAAATGGTCTAAATCAAACCCCTTACGATTATACAGTGGAAGTGAGAAATAGATTTGAAGGAGTAGATCTGACAGAGTACCTGATGAACTATGGATGGAGTTCATGACATTGTACAGGAAACAGGGATCAAAACCATCCCCATGGAAAAGAATGAAAGAGCAAAATGGCTGTCTGAGGAGGCCTTACAAATAGCTGTGAAAAGAAGAGAGGAGAAAAGCAAAGGAGAAAAGGAAAGATATACCCATTTGAATGCAGAGTTCCAAAGAATAGCAAGGAGAGATAAGAAAGCCTTCCTCAGTGATCAGTGCAAAGAAATAGAGGAAAACAATAGAATGGGAGAGACTAGAGATCTCTTCAAGAAAATTAAGAGATACCAAGGGAACATTTCATGCAAAGATGGGCTCGATAAAGGACAGAAATGGTATTGACCTAACAGAAGGAAAAAATATTAAGAAGTGGCAAGAATACACAGAACTGTACAAAAAAGATCTTCACGACCCAGATAATCATGATGGTGTGATCACTCACCTAGAGCCAGACATCCAGGAATGTGAAGTCAGTGGGCCTTAGGAAGCATCACTATGAACAAAGTGAGTGAAGGTGATGGTATTCCAATTGAGCTATTTCAAATCCTAAAAGATGATGCTGTGAAAGTGCTACACTCAATATGCCAGCAAATTCAGTGGTGACCACAGGACTAGAAAAGGTCAGTTTTCATTCTAGTCCCAAAGAAAGGTAATGCTATGAATGCTCAAACTACCACACAATTACACTCATCTCACATGCTAGTAAAGTAATGCTCAAAATTCTCCAAGCCAGGCTTCAGCAGTACATGAACCGTGAACTTCCAGATGTTCAAGCTGGCTTTAGAAAAGGCAGAAGAACCAGAGATCAAATTGCCAATATCCGCTGGATCATCGAGAAAGCAAGAGAGTTTCAGAAAAACATATATTTCTGCTTTATTGACTATGCCAAAGCCTTTGACTGTGTGGATCACAATAAACTGTGGAAAATTCTGAAAGTGATGGAATACCAGACCACCTGACCTGCCTCTTAAGAAATCTGTATGCAGGTCAGGAAGCAACTGGACATGGAACAACAGACTGGTTCCAAATAGGAAAAGAAGTACATCAAGGCTGTATACAGTCACCCTGCTTATTTAACTTACATGCAGAGTAAGATGAGAAATGATGAGCTAGATGAAGCACAGCTGGAATGAAGATGATCAGGAGAAATATCAATAACCTCAGATATGCAGATAACACCACCCTTATGGCAGAAAGTGAAGAACTAAAGAGCCTGTTGATGAAAGTGAAAGAAGAAAGTGAAAAAGTTGCTTAAAACTCAACATTCAGAAAACGAAGATCATGGCATCCGGCCCCATCACTTCATGGCAAATAGATGGGGAAACAATGGAAACAGTGACAGACTTTCTTTTTTTGGGCTCTTAAATCACTGCAGATGGTGATTGCAGCCATGAAATTGAAAGATGCTTGCTCCTGGGAAGCAAAGTTATGAACAACCTAGGTAGCATATTCAAAAGCAGAGACATTACTTTACCAAAAAGTTATGTCTAGTCAAAGCTATGGTTTTCCCAGTAGTCATGTATGGATGTGAGAGTTGGACTATAAAGAAAGCTGAGCGCTGAAGAATTGATGCTTTTGAACTGTGGTGTTGGAGAAGACTCTTGAGAGTCCCTTGGACTGCAAGGCGATCCAACCAGTCCATCCTAAAGTAAATCAGTCCTGAATATTCATTGGAGGGACTGATGTTGAAGCTGAAACTTCAATACTTTTGCCACTGCTTTCGAAGAACTGACTCGTTTGAAAAGACCCTGATGCTGGGAAAGATTGAAGGCAGGAGAAGAAGGGGATGACAAAGGATGAGATGGTTGCATTGCATCACTGACTCAGTGAACATGAATTTGAATAAACTCTGGGAGTTGGTGATGGATAGGGAGGCCTGGTGTGCTGCAGTCCATGGGGTCACAAAGAGTTGGACACAACTGAGCTACTGAACTGAAATGAAGCCACCTGGCTTCTCAGGTCGTACTAGTGGTAAAGAATCTGCCTGATAGTGCAGGAGATTAGGAGATGCAAGTTCCATCCCTGAATCAGGAAGATCCCCTAGAGGAGCTCATGGCAACCCACTCAGTATTCTTGCCTGGAGAATCCCATGGACACAGGAGCCTGGGGGCTACACTCCATTGGGTCACAAAAAGTCTGACATGCCTAAGGTGACTTAGCATACACACACATTAACCAATGGCACTGAGGTTGGTTAATGTTGAAACAGTGACAAAATAATTGAGTATAGTTAATTAAAGAAAAACTTGCCTACTGTTTCATTTGAGGTTGTACATCTCTATGAGATAGAATCCATAGGTAAATATAGAGGGAGATAAATGATACCAAAAATCTTAACTAAGGTAAACGAATATGTGGTGCCTTGCTGTCAGGAGCCAGATGGAAGCACAGATTACTGAAATATGGCAATTATCCATCCATGTTAAAGATTCAGTACAGATAAGTATCTCCATGGAGCTGGTGGGGAAAATAGATTAGGGAGAAGACTGTATAAGAACAGAATGGAACTAATATCCTTATGACTTTTATTCCATGTTCTAGAAATCTCAGAATTACACGAATATGATCTTCCATCAGTGTACTCTTTGGAGTCCAATGCCATGAACCCTGAAGAAAGAGACATGTCCTCTGAATCAGAATACTTCTCCCGTGACTCCTCTTTTGATGCTCCCTTCTTTGCTGGTAAGGATGAAGGAAGAATGTTAGCGTCTAGGCAGATCAGAGCAATGGGTGTTTGAGCAGCTCAACATTTCCACATAGCCCCTGCGGGAAAGATGTACTTGAGATCCAGTCATAGTCTTTTCTTTCTTATTTGGGAGTCTAGGTTTCTCTGTTCCATCATAGGAACTCATCAAAAATACTTCTCACTTTTTGGGGAGTTAGGTGAGGAACCCTGTGCATATCTTTAGGGGAAAAAGTCATTTATCAAGGCACAGTGTCCACAATTATTATATAATTAGTTAAACTTCAGAGTGGAGAATTAACATAATACTAAATTGTTGCTAATAATATACCAGTAACATCCGACAGTTGAAAATGTAAGAGTTCTGGATTGTCAGTCCACCACATTGAAGAGTCCTATAGATAATGACTTGCTGAAAATGAGCTCACACTCTAAAACTATAAAATATAACTCTAAGGTAGCTTCTAATCTGAACAGCAAGTTTTAACCATAAAGATAATTTAATTGAACAATGTTATAAGAATAGTAACTAACAATGTTCAAAATTATTAAGACTGTAAGAATATAAAACCTAATCAAGAAAAAAAAATACAAAATAGCCACATAGTTGTAGAAATTAAAAAATGTTGTTCTAAAACATATAAAGTATGAGTATGAGTTAAACAGCAAATTAGACCCAGATGAAAACTTGATGAACAGGATGATAGAGCTGAAGGATTACCTACAAGATAAGTCAGAGAAATAGATGGAATTATAAAGCAAGGATTCAGACAAAAGAGGTAAAATGTGAGAATATGATGCATTGAGGTTTCTCAATAAAATATTATAAGTAAAACAAAGAAAATAAGACAGATAATCAAAGGGATGATGGCTAAGCACTTTTCAGAACTGATGAAAGACCAAAATCCTTGGGAATCAAACATTATTAGAAAGCTCATTACAGAATAGGAAAAAGAAAAATCCACACTTGGTATACTGTACCACAAATTCAGAATCCCAATAGCACAGACCTTAACAAAACTAGAGAGGAACACAGAATATTTACACAAGAATGATGATATTATCAGACTTTAAGCTTCTCAGAGTAGTTCAGATGATAGAAATCAACACCTAATGTCAACAATGTAAAATAGTGTGTTTAAGAAACAGTCACTCTTCAACAAAAAAGGGTGAAATTGAGACTTTTTAAAGTAAAAAAACTATGAAAAATAAAGTATTAAATATTCAAAGCATCATATGATACCTTCGAAAAGTCCTGTCTGTTCCCAAGTCCTTATCGCTTCACATAATTCCACAACCTAGGGGCTCACATGATCTCCCTCACATGTATCCTTCATATGGTCAGTGTGTAACACTTTCATGGTCTCAGCAGGATTTACAAAATTACTCATACCTCACACTCTCATATAAATCAAACAGATAGATAACCGCTTGATCTTTAATAGTACATGACACATAGATCACTCATGATACAGGAGAGATGTACTGCCTTTGTTGTTCAGTCACTCAGTTGTGTCTGACTCTCTGTGACCTCATGAACTGCAGCATGCCAGGCTTCCCCGTCCTTTACAATCTCCCAGAGTTTGCTCAAGCTCATGTCCATTAAGTCAGTAATGCCATCCAACCATCTCATCCTCTGTTGTCCCCTTCTCCTCCTGCCTTCAGTCTTCCCCAGAATCAGGGTCTTGTCCAATGAGTCGGGTCTTCATGTCAGGTGGGCACACTATTAGAGCTTCAGCCTCAGCATCAGTCCCTCCAATGAATATTCACGGTTGATTTCCTTTAGGATTGATTGGTTTGATTTCCTTGCAGTCCAGGTGACTCTCAGGAGTCCTCTCCAACACTGCCATTCAAAAGCATTAATTCTTCAGTGCTCAGCTTTCTTTATGGTTCAACTTTCACATCCATACATGACTACTAGAAAAACTATAGTTTTGACTAGATGAACCTTTGTCAGCAAGGTAATGTCTCTGCTTTTTAATAGGCTGTCTAGGTTTGTCATAGCTTTTCTTTCAAGGATCAAGTGTCTTTTTAATTTCATGGCTGCAGTCACTGTCTGTTGCAGTGTGACCCAAAGCATCATGCTCATGCTACTTTCATATACAATGACCATCTCATCCCCACATTCACTATGTAAAATTGTTGAAAAAGGTTAACTGTGCTCAGTAAATATGACATACAAGGCAATTCTAAAAATTATCGCATACACACCACATTTTCCCATTCCCACACTAACATGACCCACCAGACATCCTCAGTAGATATATTTGAGAAATAAAATTTTGTTGTAATCTTAATTAAAACTTTTAAACAGAGGGAGTGATTCAATGTGTTTGTTATTTTATCTGGAACAAGAATTTACCTATTTGCTGAAGCTTGTGTATTTAAAGATACAGTCCTTTCCATTGGAAACTTAGATTAAGAGGAAGTAAGAAAAGTGACTGGGTATATTTTTGATATGTTTAGATCATTGACAGAGGTGATTCAAGAAATACAAAGTTTATTTGAGGAAATTCTAAGAACCTAGAATTCATCTGTAAATTGATGAGATTTCAAGATAGGCTATGATTATGGTGAGTATAAATGAAAAGCTGAGTCAGAGCCCTGTCGGCAGAGGTCACTGAGAAAGGTGACATCACTGACTAGGCCAAGGGATGACGTGTTAGTTGATGACCAAGTTAGTTCCTGAGAAGGGAGCTGTAGCCAATGTTGGGAGTTAAAAGTCTGGAGTCAACCCTGGATATCCTGCTGCTCTCTCCTACTCAACCATAGGACCCAGCAGTTCCCTCAAAGTTCTGGCAACTCAGGTCTCTGAGTAAGGTTCCACAAGAACAAATAAGTGAAAGGTGGAGCTGGGGACTAGAAATAGATGTCAGTAGATTCTTTTCTGTGAATTCTAACTCTTTCAGGAAGCAATGAGATTTTTATATGATAATCCATAGCTGACAATCTGATGGGCTTTCCCTATGTACATACACTGAATTTATTCTTCTGGTAAATAGAGTAGGAATAACAACATGTACCTGACAACATGCAAGAAATGGAGCCTCTCATACAGTGAAGGAAATAGTATAGGCCACTCATAGGTAATCAGCCACATGATTCCAGCAAATATATTTGTATACCTGGGTTTTGGAACTTTGGACAAAAACCAGACCACAAATTGCATGACGATAAGTGCCATGTGTGTTATTGTACATGGTATTTCTTCAGTTTTTGTTGAAGGGAAATGATATCGTGGGCTCAGAAGAAGAAACTCTGCTGTCTGGAGTTTGACCCATGCCCACAGCCAGACAGCAGAGGATTCAGAATGAAACGACATCTCCTGTGCCTTTTCTGTAGACAGACTTATTCATAGTGGTGTAGGTGTGGGAAAGAGGAGGTGCTGAGAAGGAATCAGGGCAGTGGGTCAGCATGATGGTCTAGAATTGGGACTGAGCTCCATTGCCCAACCATGGCCATGAAAAGTGAAAGTGAAAGCTGCTCAGTCATGTCTGACTCTGCGACCCTATGGACTGTATAGTTGATGGAATTCCTAGGCCAGAATACTGGAGTAGGTAGCCTTTCCCTTCTCCAGGGGAATCTTCCCAATCCAGGGATCCAACCCAGGTCTCCCACATTGCAGGCAGATTCTTTACCAGCTGAGCCAGCAGGGAAGCCAGTCATGGCCTTTGTTAACCCATTTTCTCTATGGGTACTTAAGGCCTCTATTTCTGATCAGTGGGAAGAAATGTACCAAATAGGCATCCCCTGTCTTCTTTGAAAGAGACTCTTAAAGGATATGAATGGAAAGGTTACAAACTGAAGAGAAATGTAGAAATGCATTTTCAGGAGTCTAGGGTAAGTCTATGAAGTCTTCATTTGAACATCTCCAACACCATGGCCAATTCCTAGGGAACCTGAAAAAAAAAAATGACATTGTTGGCAGAAAGAAAAAAAAAGCACAACAACTGACAACATGTGAGTTGTTTTCCTGGGGCCTTCCTGAGAACTATAGATCAGGAGACAGATAACTCTGAGGGACTGCTCCGAAGAGGTGGAGGATGGTCATTATATATGTGCTTTTGATGAAGAGGATACATACATGTCAAACAAACATCTTGGTAAAAAGTTTCTTCCTGTCACAAGAAGGTTGCTACTAGTCGTGAGGAGCGCATATCTCTATGAAAGATTTTAGTGCTTTTCTAGGTATGAGAAGATGCAAGACACTGGATTTGTAAAATTTTGTCATTAAAATAACTGTACTGTAGTGGCTAATGTCCTAATCCTTGTAGGGTTAGATGGTGAGAGACATTCTTTAGTTTACAATATCTATATGTATCTGTCTCTCTTTCCATATATATGTGTATGTGTGTGTGTATCTCACTGTATATGTATATCAATATAGATTTCAATGTAAATATAGTTAGATATATATGCAGAATAATTAAAAACATATATCCTGTATCCCCTAATGGAATAATTTCTGATGAGGAAAATTGAGTTAATAATATCCAAATTTTCATGACTAAATACTATATTTCAGGCATGGGCCCAAGTTTTTGATGTTCTGTATACATCTCTAGAAATATTGTATACAAGATATGCAACATCCCTGACATGCACCACACACACCATTTTGATAATTGTTTATTTACATTTTGGAGTAAGTGGAGTTTCACACAGGAGAGTCACCCCAATATCTATGAAAGCAAGACTCATTTGTGGTAGAAATGTTTGACATATAATATCCAGTCAATGTGTCCTTTTTGGAATGGACACAGATCCCAGAAAATGTCACTTCTCATTTTTTTTTTTTTATTCAATCCCATAGAATCCTGGAAGACTCAGGAGGATGCTCCTCAGCTGGAGTCGTTTGTGATGGTCCCAGCCTGTAGTCAGATAATAGGAGAAACATCCTCTGCCTCCACAGGATATTTCGCTTGTGTCTCCTCTGAATGCGAGCTTGTCTTTTCTGATGAGGATGGTAAGGAAGATGCAAAGGTGGACTCTGAACTTGGAAAGGGGGTGCAGTTGAATTGCTTAGCCTACTCCCTATTTACTTTACCTTCTCTTTGAAAACAAGAAAAATCAGGGCAGAGGGACCAGAACTGAAGTCTCTGCCCAGGGAAAAATAGGAGGTGTACCTTCAAGAATAAGACCAAGTTTCTCAGCACTGATTTTCATTATATGAACCCTGGGATAGCTGTGAGTGAGGTAGGGGGCAGTGCTGATATGCACATGGGTACTTAATCAGAACCTTCCCCCTTAGGTCAGCACAAACTCATATCCTCATACCCACTCAAACAGTGTGCACAGAGTCCTTCATACCAAGTATGGCCCTGTTTCTCCTTCCTTTCTCTTTTGCTCTCAAATACACACAACTTCATTCCTCCGTCTGTCTTTCCCATTCTCTAATAGTGTTACACAGCTATGCATTTATACCTCATTCTTTCACCCAGTCATTTTCAGATTCATCTTTACACATTAATCCCATAAATAATTCACATCCCTTTACACATATGACCTCTTTTAACTCACTATATGCTAGGTCAAATTCAAGAAAATTCATATGCCCTGAAGGGAATACACCTTTCTATACAGTCTTTCTAATCTAATCACTTCACCCACAAAACCTTCAGTCCTTCCTAGAAAGACATTCTGAGAAGTCACACACACTTCCTCAAAGTCTTATTATCTCACGATAAGAACGTGTACCACTCTTGAACTTGTTTATGTATACTGAAACACCTCATACTACACATAGACACCCATTCACCATGCCCTGTCACCATTGGACATGCCATGTATGCCCCAGAACATACATACATCATACCCTCATTCCCAGATATTTATAGCATTCATGAAGTGCAAATATAACATGCCACAAATAGAATTCTGAAATATCCCATATATATGTACTTTCACTCCACATACCCCGATAGAAGTATTTTCACAGCCATCTCAACGTCTATAGACTTCACATACTTGATCCTAGTTTTCTTATGTTTGAAATTTTCTCTCCTGGGAGTCCAACAATCGTGTCAAGATGTTTCTTGTCTTGAATCCACTGAGATGCCTCCAGTCCTGGATTTGGAGCAAGGAGAGACTTCTTCCCCTTTCCCACAAGTCTCTTCTCCACTTAATTTGGTTAATAGTAATAAGTCATTGTCATCAGTACATACAAGAAAGAAAAGAGTCATGAAAATTTACTACACGCATGTTCAAACAAAAAAGGGTGTGGCTTCCTTGCAGGATACAGAGGAAGAACTGGAGTCTCCCACAAAGAAGATACAGATGGAAGAAATGACCTCTCCTGAAAAAATACGTACATTCACCCCCACTCAAGTGACTACAATGGAGCTCCTGACTGACAGTGAATCCAACTTGGATATCCAAGCCAAAGATGAAAAGGAGAGGGCTGAAAGTCCACCAGAACCTCGAGCTTTGGAGGAATGTTCCAGGGCCAAGACACCTGAATGGCTGGCAGCCCTGGACAGTGGCTTCCAGTGCATGAGCTGCTACCGGATCTTCCCGAGCTTAGAGGACCTTCAGAAGCACATGGAACATGGGATCAGTGAGGGCTTTAGCTGCTATGTTTTCCGTCTTGCTTTGGCTTGGCTAAAGCGAAAGTGGAACAGAAAAGGGGAAAACAGGAGGAGGAAGAAGATTATCAAGATGGCCACATCTGGTTGCCACAAAGAAAAACATTTTGGCATGAAGATATACTCATGCAAAGACACTGACTCTCACCCCTAAAAAGAGGAAATGAAAGAGGCCAGCCTCTATTGAGGAGGCTTCATCTCTAAGCAGCCATCGTACCTACCCTTGTTTATGCATCTTTGTCAGCACACCACCCAAAGAGCAGAGAACCCATTCTAATATTATCCACTGCTCTCCTGAGGAGAGCGGAGAGGAAGGCAGATCTCACCATACAGAAGAGCAAGATGTCCTTAAGCAAACTAAAGAAAAATGAACAACAGTATATCATCTCCACCACTACAAGTGAAGAAAGGACGAAAGTGAAACTGCTATGGACTAGATCACAGAAGGGGTGAGAACTGGAATGGTAAGAGATCATGTCAAGAATATTTAGGATGCAGGATTCTGAGAAAAGGCATCCATCACTAATGCCTCCCAAGGTCCCATAATCACTGTAATGAATAATTTCTTTCAGAATAATGTATTCTTGGAAGTGGAATATTTTTTTGTTGTTTAGTTACTCGGTCATATATGACTCTTTACAACCCCATGGACCTGCAGCATGCCAGGCTTCCCTGTCCTTCAGTATCTCCTGGATAGTCTGGGACACTAAACTCACGTCCATTGAGTCAATGATGCCATCCAACCGTCTCACACTCTGTCACCCCCATCTCCTTCTGCCCTCAATCTTTCCCAGCATCAATTTCTTTTCCAATGGGTTGGCTGTTCACATCAGGTGGCCAAGTACTGGGGAGCTTTAGTTTCAGCATCAATCCTTCCAATGAATATTCAGGGTTGATTTCCTTTAGGATCGACTGGTTTGATTTCCTTGCTGTTTCTGCCGTGGAATATTTTGTTGATGACAAATTAATGAGAATATCTCCTGTCCACCCCCTTGGAAGGGATAGGAAAAAATACCCAACTAGGAATTCTGCTACTCACTGGAAAAGACCCTGATGCTGGGGAAGATTGCAGGCAAGGGGAGAAGGGGGCCACAGAGGATGAGATGGTTGGATGGCATCACCAACTCAATGTACATAAATTTGAGCAAACTCCAGGAGACAGTGAAGGACAGAAAAGCCTGTCATGATGCAGTCCATGGGAATCACAAAGAGTCAGACATGACTGAGTGACTGAATGGCAAGCAGTTCAGCAGGGCAGAGAAGGCCTGGCCAACAATTCCTAGATAAACCAGAGGTCACCAGTGTCCCATCCCCTCTAGGTTTATTCCCTGGCCTGCCTCCCTCTCAGAAGGCACAGGGTAGGACAGAGACAGGCCCTCTATCTTGAGGAAGTGGTATTGTGCAGGCCCGTCATGGTTCTACCCTTTCTCTGGGTGTGAGTGAGATCTCAGTATCTGTCTAGTGATTTCATACCTGGGAGGGGACTACTGAGGAGGTGTAACTACTTGAAATAAACAACTAATCAAATCCTTTTTAAATTCTTTTTTTTTTTTTTTTTCTGGAAAGAGTTTCCCTTCTTGTATACTATGAGCCAGTATTTCTGGCTGTCTCTTCAAAAATGTCAGATATCTGACACTTATGCCATGAACCATTTTTGAACACTTTTTATTTAATGCATTGCTTCTTGGAAGACCTCCATATCTTTTTATGAAGGGTCACCATTCTTGCATCTTATTCTTTGTTATAGCATCAGTCATGTTATTCTAATTGAACAGCAGAGGAATTGAATACCGACAAAGCTGCAAAGCCAGGTTCATACTACAGTAAATGAGAGTGTGTCTTTTTAGTTAATGGAGTAAATGAAGGACTCTTCTCTCATGCTCCAAAAGTCACAATTAGAATGGAACCTATCAATTTTCCTGAATTTTCTATATCATGCAGGAAATATTGAGACAATATTTTAATTTAATATTGAGACAACAATATTGTCACCATAGTGACAATAAACATTTGTCACTAAAGTATGAAAAGCTGCTTTCTTCACTGAGTGGATTCCCTTCTCTGATTCACTTTTCATACAGTGACACACACTCAGTGGCCTGAAGATTTCAAAAAATGATGTCCAGCACATTCCTGTGATCTCGTGAGAGCCCCGCAGTCCCTGTGAACACCACAGCATCAAGGTAGGGTTGGCCGGGAGGCATATGTAACCTGATTCTCTGTGGCTCCTTTCAGTTGTCCTGGTAAATGTGACACCAAACTCTGGAGAAAATGTTCACATACAACGGGGCTTGAACACCTGGCTGATAGCCAGATAATTGTCCTTAACTCCAATTTTATTACCTCCCCCCACGTATAAATGCATGAACACAGATGTGATGCAAACAAGTATGGACACTGCTGAATTTAGTACAGACTGCAATACCCCCTTTCCCATGTACTCATGTCCATGCATTTATCTCGAGGTTATTTTTCCATATCTTTTTCTTGAAATAAACTTTCCTCATATCTCCCTTTTACATACTCACTTGCACAGTTACTTGGCTGAAAGACAGACATTCTTACTATTGAGAGAGGGAAAGATACTGGATAAAGCCCAAGGCAATTAAAACACACCCCTTGGCTTCTCTGGACTTGTGTAGGTGTAGGTGCACAAACACTTCTTATATTAGAAATGATAAAATGTGTAACATCTGAGACAATCAATATGTGTATATACAGGTCATAATTCAGTTTTAAGCTTAATAACTTTAGAGCTGTAAAAGCTACCAATTTTTGGAAAATTTAATTTGCATGTTTAATTATTTGTATGTGATTTACATGGATAATTTTTGCACTTTCAAAAATTAATTTTGATCTTTCTTTGTCACTCCAGCGTCTTCAATCATAAGGGCAGAAACAAAAAATAAAACTTTAAAAAGTAATATGGAAAATTTACAAAACTGTATAGGAAAAGGGAAATTAAAATATTAGTTCGATTTTCAAATGTTCTTCCTTATTTCTAGCTTTTATCCTCCTGAAATTATTAAAGCTTGAGATTGCATAAATAAATAATATGTATAACAACTGTATGTATACCTGTGTGTGTATAAGCTCATAGAAGACAAGAGATGGGTTAAGTTGCTTTTGCTTTGATCTGCCAAAGACTTTCTTTCTTCCCTTGATAAGAGGCTCTGCCTTCAAAACAAATATAAGGGCAAGTCAGGCTAGCCAAATGAAGTCAGTACTTCACTGACTGGCTCCCTCATTGACCTACTGGTAAACATTTGCCTATGTTGGATCAATCTGCACTAATAACTTGGAGAAATCAAAATAGAAGAGTTTGTGGTGGTTAGTGGGGGGTTTTCCTTTGCAACTCACATTAAGGCCCATGAGCCTCTACCACTGGACTTGCTTCAGTTCCTCTTTTTTTGAAAGGCCTGGCTGTTTTACCTGTTTTTTTTTTTTTTTTTAAAGCATCCCCACTAACCATCCAATAAATTCTTGGTTTGCCTCAGGTAGCCTGAGACATTTACTGCTCTTTGTAACCTAATGTACCTTTATTGATACAAATTAGCTTCAACATGATAATTTCTTCCATTTTAACAATTGAAATGATACAGTCCAGAAAGGAGTAACATATTACATTCCTCTGACTTTATATGGAAACAATAAGGGATAAAATTATACTCAGTATGTATATGATGTCCTTGATTAATTAAGAAAGTGCATTGAAAATGTATGGGTATATAAACAAAATTACTTATTTGGACAAAATGGACTTCAGTACATTAGGCCTGGTAAATCCCTTATTGCTAGTTAGCAACTTTGAGTATTTTCTGAGTCTGCTCTTCCATCTTGAAAACAGAGATCATAATACCTAAAATGATGGAGATTGTGAGAGTAAGAAGACATGGGTAAATGAACCCAACATAGCCTGTGACATAAATAGCAAAATAATTTATCACTCACTTTGGAAATTTACTTTCTTTACCAATGAACATCTTCAGTTTGATTATGATATGTATAGTAGGATTCTTTTTTTTTTTAAATTTATGTTGTTTGATACTAGCTGAGCTAAGCTTTTTTAAAAAAATCTTTTGGATTTTGATTTTAATTAGATCCCATTTATTTATTTTTGCTTTTATTTCCAGAATTCTGGGAGGTTGGATCATAGAGGATCCTGCTGTGATTTATGTCTGAGAGTGTTTTGCCTATGTTCTCCTCTAGGAGTTTTATAGTTTCTGGTCTTACATTTAGATCTTTAATCGATTTTAATCCATCTTTAATCCAGTTTATTTTTGTGTGTGGTGTTAGAAAGTGATCTAGTTTCATTCTTTTACAAGTGGTTGACCAGTTTTCCCAGCACCACTTGTTAAAGAGATTGTCTTTTCTCCATTGTATATTCTTGCCTCCTTTGTCAAAGATAAGGTGTCCATATGTGTGTGGATTTATCTCTGGGCTTTCTATTTTGTTCCATTGATCTATATGTCTGTCTTTGTGCCAGTACCATACTGTCTTGATGACTGTGGCTTTGTAGTAGAGCCTAAAGTCAGGCAAGTTGATTCCTCCAGTTCCATTCTTCTTTCTCAAGATTGCTTTGGCTATTCGAGGTTTTTTGTATTTCCATACAAATCTTGAAATTATTTGTTCTAGTTCTGTGAAAAATGTGGCTGGTAGCTTGATAGGGATTGCATTGAATTTGTAAATTGCTTTGGGTAGTATACTCATTTTCACTATATTGATTCTTCCAATCCATGAACATGGTATATTTCTCCATCTATTAGTGTCCTCTTTGATTTCTTTCATCAGTGTTTTATAGTTTTCTATATATAGGTCTTTAGTTTCTTTAGGTAGATATATTCCTAAGTATTTTATTCTTTTCGTTGCAATGGTGAATGGAATTGTTTCCTTAATTTCTTTTTCTACTTTCTCATTATTCGTGTATAGGAATGCAAGGGATTTCTGTGTGTTGATTTTATATCCTGCAACTTTACCATATTCATTGATTAGCTCTCGTAATTTTCTGGTGGAGTCTTTAGGGTTTTCCATGTAGAGGATCATGTCATCTGCAAACAGTGAGAGTTTTACTTCTTCTTTTCCAATTTGGATTCCTTTGATTTCTTTTTCTGCTCTGATTGCTGTGGCCAAAACTTCCAGAACTATGTTGAATAGTAGCGGTGAAAGTGGACACCCTTGTCTTGTTCCTGACTTTAGGGGAAATGCTTTCAATTTTTCACCATTGAGGATAATGTTTGCTGTGGGTTTGTCATATATAGCTTTTATTATGTTGAGGTATGTTCCTTCTATTCTTGCTTCCTGGAGAGTTTTTATCATAAATGGATGTTGAATTTTGTCAAAGGCCTTCTCTGCATCTATTGAGATAATCATATGGTTTTTATTTTTCAATTTGTTAATGTGGTGAATTACATTGATTGATTTGCGGATATTGAAGAATCCTTGCATCCCTGGGGTAAAGCCCACTTGGTCATGGTGTATGATCTTTTTAATGTGTTGTTGGATTCTGATTGCTAGAATTTTGTTGATTTTTGCATCTATGTTCATCAGTGATATTGGCCTGTAGTTTTCTTTTTTTGTGACATCTTTGTCAGGTTTTGGTATTAGGGTGATGGTGGCCTCATAGGATGAGTTTGGAAGTTTACCTTCCTCTGTAATTTTCTGGAAGAGTTTGAGTAGGATAGGTGTAAATTATAAACTCACAAGAAGTTTCAAAAACAGTCCACAGTCCAGAGGGGTCCCATGTACACATCATGCATCTTCCCCAACATAATTCTAGTACATTATCAAACAAGGGGACTGATGAAAACAATAGGATAAATCAGACTACAGAACAGACCTTACTCAGATTTTACTGTTTTCTTAAGTACTCACATTTTGCATGTTTTTGTGTATACTGCTATATTTTACACGTATTGATTTTTGTATGTCCATAACTGAAGTCATGGTACATAAATGTTGTGTCCCACAGAGCAGTTCTTTCTTTCTGCCCTTGACAGGCACATATATCCTGTTTCCCTAACTATCTGGAAAGAGCTGTGCACTCTTTTTTTTTTTTATTCCAAGAATTTTATACAAAATGAATCATATAGTATGTAAACTTTTGAGATTGGCATTTTCAGCTAAGCCTGATTCCCATAAAATTGAGCCAAATTGTTGCATATATTGTAATTTATTACTTTTACTGCTGAGAAGTATTCCATTGTATGATGTAGAACAGTTAAATGTGTTATACGTTTAAGGGCATTTGGATTATTTCAAGTTATTGGGACTGGAAATAAAGCTTCCAGGACATTAGTGTGCAGATTTTGTGTGAACATGTTTTCATCTTTCTAGTATAAATGCCTGAGAGTATTATTGTTTGGTTAGATGGTCAATGTGTTATCTTCTTAAAACAACTGCAGGCTAATTTCCATAGTGGTTGAACCATTTTTATATCCCCACTAATGTATGAGAAGTGTAGTTTCCCTGCATCCTCCCCAGTATTTGATAGTATAAGTATTGTTAAGAACCTTTAGTAGGTATATGGTAGACTCTTGTGGCTGTTTAAATATTCATTACCCTAGGGATTTGTGATGCTGAACATCTTTTCATGTAGATGTCATTTGCATGCCTTTTTTGGATTACCTATGTAATTCCTGGGGTCGCAAAGCGTCGGACATGACTGAGCAATTGAACTGAACTGATGTTAAGTCTTTTGCCCATATAAAAATTAGATTATTTTCTTTTATCCAGAGTGTTATTTGTATGTTTGAGATGTGAGTTAGTTGTTGAATATATAATTTGCAAATATTTTCTCCCAGTTGGTGGCTTGTCGTTTCATTCTCTTAACAGGGTCTTGGGTAGATTAAAAGGTTTTAAATATTAATGAAACCAAATATATCAGCTATTTTCTTTTATGGATGGTGCCTTTTGTGTCACATCTAGGAATTTGGCATTTAACTCTGGGTCTCAAAGATTTTCTCCTATGTTTTCTTCTAAAGGTTTTAGAGCTTTACATTTAGATTTATCTGTGATTCTGTTTAATTTTTGTACAAGGTGTAAGGTTCAAATGGATTTTTGGTCACTGCTGTCCAGTTGTTCCAGCACAATTTTATAAAAATGTTATTCTTCCTCTATTGAGTTGCTTCTGAATTATTTCAAAAGAAGCTTGTCTCACTTGTTTGGGTCTATGTGTGGTCTCCTCATTCTGTTCCATTGATTTACTCTTTATCCCTCTGATATCATATGCTGTATTGATTGTTGTAGATATTGACTATGTCTTAAAAATAGGTGGTGTGATTTCTCTGGCTTGATGCTTCTTTTCCAATATTATTTAAGCCATTCTAATTCATTTGTGTCTCCACATAAATTTGAAGATAAGCTTGTCCATATTTATTTTAAAAATCTTGCTGGGATTTTAACAGGGTTTACACAGAATGTACAGATAATTTTGTTAAGAACTAGCATCTTCAATTGGAGAAATAACTCCAGAAAGAATGAAGAGATGAAGCCAAAGCAAAAATAGAACCCAGTTGTGGATGTGACTGGTAATAGAAACAAGGTCCTATTATTGCAAAGAGCGATATTGGATAGGAACCTGGAATGTTAGGTCCATTAATCAAGGCAAACTGGAAGTGGTCAAACAGGAGACGGAAAGAGTGAATATTGATATTTTAGGAATCAGCAAACTAAAATGGACTAGAATGGGTGAATTTAACTCAGATGACCATTATATCTACTACTGTAGATATAATATCTACTACTGTGGGCAAGAATCCCTTAGAAGAAATGGAGTAGCCATCATAGTCAACAAAAGAGTCCAAAATACAGTATGTGGATGCAATCTCAAAAATGATAGAAAGACCTCCATTTGTTTCCAAGCCAAACCATTTAATATCACGATAATCCAAGTCTATGCCCCAACCAGTAACACTGAAGAAGTTGATTGAATGGTATATGAAGACCTAAAAGACCATTTAGACCCCCAAAAGATGTCCTTTTCATTATAGGAGACTGGAGTGCAAAAGTAGGAAGTCAAGAAACACCTGGAGTAACAGGCAAATTTGGCCTTGGAGTACAGAATAAAGCAGGGCAAAGGCTAATAGAGTTTTGTCAAGAGAACATACTGGTCATAGGAAACACCCTCTTGCAACAACATAAGAGAAGACTCTACATGTGGACATCACGAGACAACCAACACCAAAATCAGACTGATTATATTCTTTGCAGCCAAAGGTGGAGAAGCTCTGTACAGTCAGCAAAAGCAAGACTGGGAGCTGACTGTGGCTCAGATCATGAACTCATTATTTCCAAATTCAGACTTAAGTTGAAGAAAGTAGGAAAAACCACTCGACAATTCAGATATGACCTAAATCAAATCCCTTATGATTATACAGTGGAAATGAGAAATAGATTTTAAAAATTTTATATTTTGGCCACATCATGGGGCCTGTGGGATCCTAGTTTCCCAACCATGGATCGAACCCTCATCCTTGGCAGTGGAAGCACAGAGTCTCAACCATTGGACCACTTCGGTATTCCCTTTTTGTTATTTAAAATGAAAAAGTTTATTTATTTACATTTTTGGCTGTGCTGGGTCTTTGTGGCTGTACCAGCTTTTCTCTGGTTGCAGTGAGCCAGGGCTATTTTTAGTTGCAGTGCACTGGCTTCTCACTGCGATGTCTCTTCTTGTTGCAGAGTGCAGGCTCTAGGGCACACAGGCTTCAGTAGTTGCTGCCTGTGGGCTCAGCAGTTGTGGTTTCCGAGCTCTAGAGCACAGGCTCAATAGTTGTGGTGTAGGAGCATGTGGAATCTTCCCAGACCAGGGATCGAACCTATGTCTCCTGCATTGGCAGGCAGACTCTTTACCACTGAGCCACCAGGGAAGCCTCTTTTTTTTTTGTTGTTGTTATTTTTAAATGAACTTTTAATCCATTTAATGGTTTCCTAAAATTTCACCAAATGGGCATATATTAATGTAGTTAATCATTGCCCTGTTGTTCAACATTGGGTTGTTTTCAATCTTTTGTTGTTATAGATCACATTGTGATCAGCATCATCTTCTGTTTCCTTATAATGTCTTTTTAAAATGGAATCCTGAGTCCCAAGGGTATGCACAGGTTTAAGGTTCTGCTCTGACTTGCTTCTCTTTCTACTGTTTGTGTGTACTGATCTAATCTGTCCCTGAAGCTTCAATTACTCTCAATGTACTGAAGACCCACAAGTCTGTCTGTTCAGACTAGACCCCTTTCAATGCTCCAAGCCTGTATCCAGCTACCTGCTGTACATCTTTCCCTAGATTCCCACAAGCATTTGAGATCCGTTGCCCCAAACTGGACTCTGATTTTCCACCAAATCCTCACCTCTTGGTAGATGCCAAATCTTGGCAGTTGATACCCCATCCACCAGCCAGACGCTCTAACCAGAAATGGAATCATCCCAGGCTGCCCTCTTTTCCCTCTGACTTCATCATCTACATCTCACTGGGGTCCAGTGAGTGCCTGTTTCCTCATTTCTCATGTGTGCATTTCCTCTCCATTCTTGCCACTCCCCCCAGGGCAATGGTCCTGCTGTAGTTTCGTGACTGGTCCTCTGTCTGACACTCCTGCTCAACTGACACTCAGAGATCAGTCATTTCCTTCCCAGCTTTAAAAGCTCCCAGTGATCTTTCCTTTAAAAGGCCCCCAATTATCCAATGTTGGCCAAACTTTTCCATCCAAATCCTCTGAGGAGGCAAAATCAACATAGCCTCTAAGTCCATGACTTCTTTGAAATCTTTGTTTTATGTTCAAAATTCGTGTGACTTGTCTGGTTGACTCAATTATGAATTTGTGTTTGTTCTAACATAAAATAATAATTCCCCTTCTGAAATCTTCAAATAAAATTGATATGGCCTGAAGGGGTCCTATGGTTTTATCTTTTCTTTTTTTTTAATTTTATTTTTACTTTATTTTACTTTACAATACTGCATTGGTTTTGCCATACATTGACATGAATCAGCCACGGGTGTATACGAGCTCCCAATCCTGGATCCTCCTCCCACCTCCCACCCCATATCATCTCTCTGGATCATCCCCGTGCACCAGCCCCAAGCATCCTGTATCCTGTATCAAACATAGACTGGCGCTTCGTTTCTTACATGATAATATACATGTTTCAATGCCATTCTCCCAAATCATCCCACCCTCTCCCTCTCCCTCAGAGTCCAAAAGTCCATTCTATACATCTGTGTCTCTTTTGCTGTCTCGCATACAGGGTCATCATTACCATCTTTCTAAATTCCATATATATGTGTCAGTATACTGTATTGGTGTTTTTCTTTCTGGCTTACTTCACTCTGTATAATAGGCTCCAGTTTCATCCACCTCATTAGAACTGATTCAAATTTATTCTTTTTAATGGCTGAGTAATACTCTGTTGTGTTTATGTACCACAGCTTTCTTATCCATTCATTTGCTGATGGACATCTAGGTTGTTTCCATGTCCTAGCTATTATAAACAGTGCTGCGATGAACATTGGGGTACACGTGTCTCTTTCAATTCTGGTTTCCTTGGTGTGTATGCCCAGCAGTGTGATTGCTGGGTCATAAAGCAGTTCTATTTGCAATTTTTAAAGGAATCTCCACACTGTTCTCCATAGTGGCTGTACTAGTTTGCATTCCCGCCAACAGTGTAAGAGGGTTCCCTTTTCTCCACACCCTCTCCAGCATTTATCACCTGTAGACTTTTGGATCGCAGCCATTCTGACTGGTGTGAAATGGTACCTCATTGTGGTCTTGATTTGCATATCTCTGATGATGAAAGATGTTGAGCATCTTTTCATGTGTTTGTTAGCCATCTGTATGTCTTCTTTGGAGAAATGTCTATTTAGTTCTTTGTCCCATTTTTTGATTGGGTCGTTTATATTTAAGGGACTAGATCTGATAGACAGAGTGCCAGATGAACTATGGACGGAGGTTCATGACATTGTACAGGAGACAGGGATCGAGACCATCCCCAAGAAAAGAAAATGCAAAAAAAGCAAAATGGCCATCTGAGGAGGCCTTACAAATACCTGTGAAAAGAAGAGAAGCAAAAAGCAAAGGAGAAAAGGAAAGATATACCCATTGAATGCAGAATTCCAAAGAATAGCTAGGAGAGATAAGAAAGCCTTCCTCAGTGATCAGTGCAAAGTAATAGAGGAAAACAATAGAATGGGAAAGACTAGAGATCTCTTCAAGAAAATTAGAGATAACATTAAAATTAAAGGGAACATTTCATGCAAAGATGGGCTCAATAAAGGACAGAAATTTTATAGACCTAACAGAAGCAGGAGATATTAAGAAGAGGTGGCAAGAATACACAGAAGAACTATACAAAGAAGATCTTCAGAGGGAGGGAAAGATGGCGGAGGAATAGGACGGGAAGACCACTTTCTCCCTCACAAATTCCTCAAAAGAACATTTCAACGCCGAGCAAACTCCACAAAACAACTTCTGTAGGCTGGCAGAGGACATCAGGCAACCAGAAAAGCAGACCATTGTCTTCAAAAACAGGTAGGAAAAAATATAAAAGACGAAAAAGGAGACAAAGGAGGTGGGGAGGGAGCTCCGTCCTGGGAAGGGAAGCCCGTCCCGGGAAGGGAATCTTAAGAAGAGAGGTTTCCAAACACCAGGAAACACTCTCCCTGCCGAGTCTGTGGCGAGCCTTGGAAACACAGAGGGCAACATAACAGGAAGGAAAAATAGATAAATAATTAAAACCAACAGATTACAAGCCCAACAGTAACTCCCCCAGCGGAAAAGCAGCACAGATGCCTGCATCCACCATTGGGAAGTGGGGGCAGGGCAGGGACGCGCGGGAGGCGCGGGCTGCAGTGCTTTGTAAGAATCAGGCAGGAACACCCCACGCGCAACCAGAACGATCTAACTTGGGCTAGCAAACCAGACTGTAGGACAGCTACCACGCGAAAAGCTCGAACATAAGACACCGCCAGGACCCAGCACAGAACAAAGGACGGAACGGAAAAAGCCGGCTGCAGACCATCCCCCGCCGGGGACAGGCAGCCAGAGCCGTAAGGACTGGAAAGGGGCAATTGCAGACCCGGACAGACTTCACTTACCTAACTGCAAGTAGGCTCCTTTGCAAAGACTTCTGGGGGTGCTGGACAGTCACAATCTGCCTCACGGGGGGCGCCAGCGGTCCACCCAGAAAGCTGAGCAGCAGCGGCAGAAAAGGTGACAAGCCGCGGCGATTGCGCTCGCCAAACTCCTGAGCTACTCGGACCTGGGAAGGGCACAAAGCGCAGTCCCAGCCAAATCTGTGCCTCTGAGGGCTGCCTGAGCGCTGAACCTGAGCGGCTTGGACCGGGGAAGTGCACGCAGCCTAGGGCCGGCCCCAGACGGTTCCTGGCTGAGCATCGTAGAGCTGGAGCGGTTTGTGTGCCGTGAGAAAGGACAGGTCAAGCGGGGCAGAGATACTGTGTGCACACGACAGTGCTATTTGTTTGCAGCATCCCCCCTCCCCACAGCGCGACTGAACTAGTGAGCCTAAAAAACCAGCAAACAGAAGAAGTTAAACAGAGGGAACCACCTTGGAAGTGATCCCACACGGCCCATAACATCAGAGAAGAGCCAGATATATTTTTGACTATTTTTAAAATCATTCCTTTTTTTTTTGCTTTTTTTGTTTGTTTTTTTTTTCTTTTTTTTTTCTAACTTTTTTTTAATTGTTAAGTCTTCTATTTCTCCTCTAATTTTTATTTCTATAACCTATTATTACTATTTAAAAAAAAAAAAGACTTTTTTTTTTTAAGGCGAACACCATATATAGTCCTTGGATGGTTGTTGGTGTTTTTTTTTTTGTTTATTTGTTTGTTTGTTTTTTAATAATTCCTTTTTTTTTCTTTCTTCCTTTTTCCTTCTACTTTTCTTTAATATTGTATCTTTGAAAATCCAACCTCTACTCTAGATTTTTAATCTTTGCTCTTAGGTTTTTGTTGTCAATTTTGTATATTTAAAAACCCAAGCTTCACTACCCAAGTTTACCTGAGAGCGAGATTACTGGCTTGACCACTCTCTCCTCCTCTGGACTCTCCTTTCTCTCCACCAGGTGGCCTCTGTCTCTTTTCTCCCCCATCTCTTCTCTATCCAACTCTGTGAATCTCTGTGTGTTCCAGACGGCGGAGAACACATAAGGAACTGGTTACTGGCAGGATTTGTCTCTCTCCTACTCATTCCTCTCTCTTATCCTCCTGGTCACCTCTGTCTACTTCCTCCCTCTCCTCTTCCCCATATAACTCTGTAAATACCTCTGAGCGGTCCAGACTATAGAGCGCACATAAGGAAGTGACTACTGGCTAGCTTGCTCTCTTCTCTTTTGATCTCACCGCATCTCATTCCAGTTACCTCTAACTACCCCCTCCATCTTCTCTTCTCCTTGTAACTCGGTGAACCTCTCTGAGTGTCCCTCAATGTGGAGAAACTTTTCATCTTTAACCTAGATGTTTTATCATCGGTGCTGTATAGATAGAGAAGTCTAGAGGCTACTATAAAAATAAAACTGAAAACCAGAAGCAGGAGGCTTAAATCCAAAGCCTGAAAACATTAGAGAACTCTTGAATTCAGGGAACATTAAGCAATAGGAGCTCATCAAATGCCTTCATACCTACACTGAAACCAAGCTCCACCCAAGGGCCAACAAGTTCCAAAACAAGACATACCACGCAAATTCTCCAGCAACACAGGAACACTCCCCTGAGCTTCAATATACAGGCAGCTCAAAATTATCCCAAAACCTTTGATGTCTCGTAACCCATTACGGGTCACTCCACTGCACTCCAGAGAGAAGAAACCCAGCTCCACCCACCAAAACTCCAACACAAGCCTCCCTAACCAGGAAACCTTGACAAGCCACTGATAGAACCCCACCCAAAGTGAGGAAGCTCCATAATAAAGAGAACTCCACAAATTCCCAGAATATAAGAAGGCCACCCCAAACGCAGCAATATAACCAAGATGAAGAGACAGAGGAATACTCAACAGGTAAAGGAACAGGAGAGTTGCCCACCAAACCAAACAAAAGAGGAAGAAGTAGGGAATCTACCTGAGAAGGAATTCCGAATATTGATAGTGAAAATGATCCAAAATCTTGAAATCAAAATGGAATCACAGATAAATAGCCTAGAGACAAGGATTGAGAAGATGCAAGAAAGGTTTAACAAGGACCTAGAAGAAATAAAAAAGAGTCAAAATATAATGAATAATGCAATAAATGAGATCTGAAACACTCTGGAGGCAAACAATAGTAGAATAACGGAGGCAGAAGATAGGATTAGTGAAATAGAAGATAGAATGGTAGAAATAAATGAATCAGAGAGGAAACAAGAAAAACGAATTAAAAGAAATGAGGACAATCTCAGAGACCTCCAGGACAATATGAAACGCTCCAACATTCGAATTATAGGAGTCCCAGAAGAAGAAGACAGAAAGAAAGATCATGAGAAAATCCTTGAGGAGATAATAGTTGAAAACTTCCCTAAAATGGGGAAGGAAGTAATCACCCAAGTCCAAGAAACACAGAGAGTTCCAAATAGGATAAACCCAAGGCAAAACACCCCAAGACACATATTAATCAAATTAACAAAGATCAAACACAAAGAGCAAATATTAAAAGCAGCAAGGGAAAAACAACAAATAACACACAAGGGGATTCCCATAAGGATAACAGCTGATCTTTCAAAAGAAACTCTTCAGGCCAGGAGGGAATGGCAAGACATACTTAAAGTGATGAAAGACAATAACCTACAGCCCAGATTACTGTACCCAGCAAGGATCTCATTCAAATACGAAGGAGAAATCAAAAGCTTTACAGACAAGCAAAAGCTGAGAGAATTCAGCACCACCAAACCAGCTCTCCAACAAATTCTAAAGGATATTCTCTAGACAGGAAACACGAAAAGGGTGTATAAACCCGAACCCAAAACAATGAAGTAAATGGTAACGGGATCATACTTATCAATAATTACCTTAAACGTAAATGGGTTGAACGCCCCAACCAAAAGACAAAGACTGGCCGAATGGATACAAAAACAAGACCCCTCTATATGCTGCTTACAAGAGACCCACCTCAAAACAAGGGACACATACAGACTGAAAGTGAAGGGCTGGAAAAAGATATACCACGCAAATAGAGACCAAAAGAAAGTAGGAGTGGCAATACTCATATCCGATAAAATAGACTTTAAAACAAAGGCTGTGAAAAGAGACAAAGAAGGCCACTACATAATGAACAAAGGAACAATCCAAGAAGAAGATATTACAATTATAAATATATATGCACCCAATATAGGAGCACCACAATATGTAAGACAAATGCTAACAAGTATGAAAGGGGAAATCAACAATAACACAATAATAGTGGGAGACGTTAATACCCCACTCACACCTATGGACAGATCAACTAAACAGAAAATTAACAAAAAAACGCAAATTTTAAATGATACATTAGATCAGTTAGACCTAATTGATATCTATAGGACATTTCACCCCAAAACAAAGAATTTCACCCTTTTTTCAAGTGCTCATGGAACCTTCTCCAGGATAGATCACATCCTGGGCCATAAATCTAAACTTGATAAATTCAAAAAAATCAAAATCATTCCAAGCATCTTTTCTGACCATAATGCATTAAGATTAGATCTCAATTACAGGAGAAAAACTATTAAAAATTCCAACATATGGAGGTTGAACAACACACTTCTGAATAACCAACAAATCACAGAAGAAATCAAAAAAGAAATCAAAATATGCATAGAAACGAATGAAAATGAAAACACAACAACCCAAAACCTGTGGGACACTATAAAAGCAGTGCTAAGAGGAAAGTTCATAGCAATACAGGCATACCTCAAGAAACAAGAAAAAAGTCAAATAAATAACCTAACTCTACAACTAAAGAAACTAGAAAAGGAAGAATTGGAGAACCCCAGAGTTAGTAGAAGGAAAGAAATCTTAAAAATTAGGGCAGAAATAAATGCAAAAGAAACAAAAGAGACCATAGCAAAAATCAACAAAGCCAAAAGCTGGTTCTTTGAAAGGATAAATAAAATTGACAAACCATTAGCCAGACTCATCAAGAAGCAAAGAGAGAAAAATCAAATCAATAAAATTAGAAATGAAAATGGAGAGATCACAACAGACAACACAGAAATCCAAAGGATCATAAGAGACTACTATCAGCAGTTGTATGCCAATAAAATGGACAACGTGGAAGAAATGGACAAATTCTTAGAAAAGTACAATTTTCCAAAACTGAACCAGGAAGAAATAGAAAATCTTAACAGACCCATCACAAGCACGGAAATTGAAACTGTAATCAGAAATCTTCCAGCAAACAAAAGCCCAGGTCCAGACGGCTTCACAGCTGAATTCTACCAAAAATTTCGAGAAGAGCTAACATCTATCCTCCTCAAACTCTTCCAGAAAATTGCAGAGGAAGGTAAACTTCCAAACTCATCCTATGAGGCCACCATCACCCTAATACCAAAACCTGACAAAGGTGTCACAAAATAAGAAAACTACAGGCCAATATCACTGATGAACATAGATGCAAAAATCCTCAACAAAATTCTAGCAATCAGAATCCAACAACACATTAAAAGGATCATACACCATGACCAAGTGGGCTTTATCCCAGGGATGCAAGGATTCTTCAATATCCGCAAATCAATCAATGTAATTCACCACATTAACAAATTGAAAAATAAAAACCATATGATTATCTCAATAGATGCAGAGAAGGCCTTTGACAAAATTCAACATCCATTTATGATAAAAACTCTCCAGAAAGCAGGAATAGAAGGAACATACCTCAACATAATAAAAGCTATATATGACAAACCCACAGCAAACATTATCCTCAATGGTGAAAAATGGAAAGCATTTCCCCTAAAGTCAGGAACAAGACAAGGGTGTCCACTTTCACCGCTACTATTCAACATAGTTCTGGAAGTTTTGGCCACAGCAGTCAGAGCAGAAAAAGAAATCAAAGGAATCCAAATTGGAAAAGAAGAAGTAAAACTCTCACTGTTTGCAGATGACATGATCCTCTACATGGAAAACCCTAAAGACTCCACCAGAAAATTACTAGAGCTCATCAATGAATATAGTAAAGTTGCAGGATATAAAATCAACACACAGAAATCCCTTGCATTCCTATACACGAATAATGAGAAAGCAGAAAAAGAAATTAAGGAAACAATTCCATTCACCATTGCAACGAAAAGAATGAAATACTTAGGAATATATCTACCTAAAGAAACTAAAGACCTATATATAGAAAACTATAAAACACTGATGAAAGAAATCAAAGAGGACACTAATAGATGGAGAAATATACCATGTTCATGGATCAGAAGAATCAATATAGTGAAAATGAGTATACTACCCAAAGCAATTTACAAATTCAATGCAATCCCTATCAAGCTACCAGCCACATTTTTCACAGAACTAGAACAAATAATTTCAAGATTTGTATGGAAATACAAAAAACCTCGAATAGCCAAAGCAATCTTGAGAAAGAAGAATGGAACTGGAGGAATCAACTTGCCTGACTTTAGGCTCTACTACAAAGCCACAGTCATCAAGACAGTATGGTACTGGCACAAAGACAGACATATAGATCAATGGAACAAAATAGAAAGCCCAGAGATAAATCCACACACATATGGACCCCTTATCTTTGACAAAAGAGGCAAGAATATACAATGGAGAAAAGACAATCTCTTTAACAAGTGGTGCTGGGAAAACTGGTCAACCACTTGTAAAAGAATGAAACTAGATCACTTTCTAACACCGCACACAAAAATAAACTCAAAATGGATTAAAGATCTAAATGTAAGATCAGAAACTATAAAACTCCTAGAGGAGAACATAGGCAAAACACTCTCCGACATAAATCACAGCAGGATCCTCTATGATCCACCTCCCAGAATTCTGGAAACAAAAGCAAAAATAAATAAATGGGATCTAATTAAAATTAAAAGCTTCTGCACAACAAAGGAAAATATAAGCAAGGTGAAAAGACAGCCTTCTGAATGGGAGAAAATAATAGCAAATGAAGCAACTGACAAACAATTAATCTCAAAAATATACAAGCAACTTATGCAGCTCAATTCCAGAAAAATAAACGACCCAATCAAAAAACGGGCCAAAGAACTAAATAGACATTTCTCCAAAGAAGACATACGGATGGCTAACAAACACATGAAAAGATGCTCAACATCACTCATTATTAGAGAAATGCAAATCAAAACCACAATGAGGTACCATTTCACGCCAGTCAGAATGGCTGCGATCTGCAAGCAATAAATGCTGGAGAGGGTGTGGAGAAAAGGGAACCCTCCTACACTGTTGGTGGGAATGCAAACTAGTACAGCCACTATGGAGAACAGTGTGGAGATTCCTTAAAAAATTGCACATAGAACTACCTTATGACCCAGCAATCCCACTGCTGGGCATACACACGGAGGAAACCAGAATTGAAAGAGACACATGTACCCCAATGTTCCTCGCAGCACTGTTTATAATAGCCAGGACATGGAAACAACCTAGATGTCCATCAGCAGATGAATGGATAAGAAAGCTGTGGTACATATACACAATGGAGTATTACTCAGCCGTTAAAAAGAATTCATTTGAATCAGTTCTGATGAGATGGATGAAACTGGAGCCGATTATACAGAGTGAAGTAAGCCAGAAAGAAAAACACCAATACAGTATACTAACACATATATATGGAATTTAGGAAGATGGCAATGACGACCCTGTATGC
The DNA here is from genome assembly GCF_001704415.2 of Capra hircus. Taxonomy (NCBI): domain Eukaryota; kingdom Metazoa; phylum Chordata; class Mammalia; order Artiodactyla; family Bovidae; genus Capra; species Capra hircus. The sequence continues at coordinate 77,896,514 of NC_030814.1, forward strand.
AAGACAGGAAAAAAGACACAGATGTGTATAATAGACTTTTGGACTCAGAGGGAGACGGAGAGGGTGGGATGATTTGGGAGAATGGCATTCTAACATGTATGCTATCATGTAAGAATTGAATCGCCAGTCTATGTCTGACGCAGGATACAGCATGCTTGGGGCTGGTGCATGGGGATGACCCACAGAGATGTTATGGGGAGGGAGGTGGGAAGGGGGTTCATGTTTGGGAACGCATGTAAGAACTAAAGATTTTAAAATTTAAAAAATAAAAGCCTAAAAAAAAAAAAAAAGAAGAAGAAGAAGAAGAAGATCTTCATGACCCAGATAATCACCATGGTTTGATCACTCACCCAGAACGAGACACCTTGGAATGTGAAGTCAAGTGGGCCTTAGAAAGCATCACTATGAGTAAAGCTAGTGGTCGTGATGGAATTCCAGCTGAGCTATTTCAAATCTGAAAAGATGATGCTGTGAAAGTGCTGCATTCACTATGCCAACAGATTTGGAAAACTCAGCAGTGGCCACAGGACTGGAAATGATCAGTTTCATTCTAGTCCCAAAGAAAGGCAATGCCAATGAATTCTCAAACCACTATACAAATTGCACTCATCTCGTACACTAGTAAAGTAATGCTCAAAATTCTCCAAGCCAGGCTTCAGCAGTATGTGAACCATGCAATTCCAGATGTTCAAGCTGGTTTTAGAAAAGGCAGAGGAACCAGAGATCAAATTGTCAACATCTGCTGCATCATCAAAAAGGCAAGAGAGTTCCAGTAAAAAAACATCTATTTCTGCTTATTGACTTTGCCAAAGTTTTGACTGTGTGGATCACAACAAACTTGGAAAATTCTGAGAGAACTGGGAATACCAGACCACCTGCCCTACCTTTTGAGAAATCTGTATGCAGGTCAGGAAGCAACAGTTAGAACTGGACATGGAACAACAGACTTATTCCAAATTAAAAATGGAGTACGTCAAGGCTGTATATTGTCACCCTGCTTATTTAACTTATATCCAGAGTACATCATGAGAAATGCTGGGCTGGATGAAGCACAAACTGGAATCAAGATTTCTGGGAGAAATATCAATAACTTCAGATATGCAGATGACACCGCTCTTATGGCAGAAAATGAAGAAGAACTAAAGAGCTTCTTGATGAAAGTGGAAGACGAGAGTGTAAAGGTTGGCTTAAAGCTCAGGGTTCTGAAAACAAAGATCATGGCATCCAGTCCAATCACTTCATGGGAAATAGATGGGGAAACAGTGGAAACAGTGTCTGACTTTATTTTTTGGGCTCCAAAATCGCTGCAGATGGTGACTTCAGCCATGAAATTAAGGCACTTACTCCTTGGTAGGAAAGTTATGACCAACCTAGACAGCATATAAAAGCAGAGACATTACTTTACCAGCAAAGGTCCATCTATGGGTTTTCCAGGAGTCATGTATGGATGTAAGAATTGGAGTATAAATAAAGCTGAGCACCCGATTATTGACCCTTTTGAACTGTGGTGTTGGAGAAGAGTCTTTAGAGTCCCCTGGACTACAAGGAGATACATCTAGTCCATCCTAGAGGAGATCAATCCTGAATTTCATTGGAAGAACTGATGGTGAAGCTGAAACTCCAAAACTTTGGCCACCTGATGCGAAGAGCTAATTCATTTGAAACAAAATGACCCTGATTCTGGAAATGATTTAAGGCAGGAGGAGAAGGGGACAACAATGGATGAGATAGTTGAATGGCATCACTGACTCAATGGACATGAGTTTGTGTAAACTCCGAGAGTTGGTGATGGACAGGGAGGCCTGGCATGTTGCGGTCCGTGGTGTCACAGAATTGGACATGACTGAGCAACTGAACTGAACTGAACATCTTCCATGTGCTAACTCTTCCAAATGTTGAACATTATATTCAATACATTTTACTTGCATATTTTTTATTTAAAATGTATTTGTGTTTTTCATTTTATAAATTCTTCAAATTTTTATAAAATTCATTCACCAGTCTTGTTGAATCTATAAATTTGTCATTCACAAAATTTGGAAAATCTTTTGCTGTTATTTCTTCAGATATTTTCTGCACTTATTTATTCTCCTTGCTTTCTGGGATACCAAAGTGATATATATTAGAACTGTTGATATTGTTTCATGGTTCCTTGAGGTTCTGTTCATTATATTTCACAATTTTTTTTCTCTCTTCTTCAGATTGAAATTCTATTTATCTAGTTTTAAATTTACTGAATCTTTCCTTTGCCATCACCATTCTGCTCTTTGTGACTCTACTGTGACTTTTTATATCCATCAGAGGGCAGACAGAGTAAGAACCACAACCACAGAAAACTAACCAAACTTATCACATGGACCACAGCCTTGTCTAACTCAGTGAAACTGTGATCTATGCCCTGTAGGGCAACCCAGGACAGATGGGTCATAACGGAGAGTTCTCACCAAACATGGTCCACTCGAGAAGGGAACAGAAAACTACTTCAGTATTCTTGCCTTGAGAACTCCATGAACAGCATGAGAAGACAAAAAGATATGACACTCAAAGATGAATGCCCCAGGTCAGTAAGTGCCTGATGTGCACTGGAGAAAAGTGGAGAAATAACTGTAGAAAGAATGAAAAGATGGAGCCAAAGTGAAAACAATGCTCAGTTGTATACGTGACTGTTGGTGAGGATAAAGTCCAATGCTATAAAGAACAATATTGCATAGGAACCTGGAATGTTAATCCCATGAATCAAGGTAAATAGGAAGTGGTCAAATAGAAGATGGTAAGAGTGAACATCGACATTTTAGGAATCAGTGAACTAAAATGGACCATATTGGGTGGATTAAATTCCCTTAGATGAAGTGGAGTAACCATCATAGTCAATAAAAGATTCTGAAATGTAGTACTTGGGTGCAATCTCAAAAATGTCAGAATGATCTCTGTTCATTTCCAAGCCTAACCATTCAGTATCACGGTATTCCAAGTCTATGCCCCAACCACTAATGCCAAAGAAGCTGAAGTTGAATGGTTCTGTGAAGACCTACAAGACCTTCTAGAATGAACACCCAAAAGTCCTTTTCATTATAGGGGACTGGAATGCAAAAGTTAAGAAGTCAAGAAACACCTGGAGTAACAGGAAATTTGGCCTTAGAGTACAGAATGAAGCAGGGCAAAGGCTAACAGAGTTCTGCCAAGAGAACACATTGGTCATAGCAAACACCCTCTTCCAACAACACAAGAGATGACACTGCACATCACCAGATGGTCAACACCAAAATCAGATTGATTATATTCTTTACAGCCACAGATGGAGAAGCTCTATACAGTCTCAAAAACAAGATGTGAGCTGACTGTGACTCAGATCATGAACTCCTTAGTGCCAAATTCAGGCTTAAATTGACGCAAGTAGGAAAACTATTAGACCATTCAGATATGACCTAAATCAAGTCTCTTATGATTATATAGTGGAGGTGACAAATAGATTTGAGGAATTAGATTTGATACACAGAGTGCCTGAGGAAGGATGGATGGAGAATCATGATATTGTACAGGAGGCAGTGATCAAGACCATCCCCAAGAAAAAGGAATACAAAAAGGCAAAATGACTGTCTGGGGAGGCCTTACAAATAGCTGAGAAGAGAAGAGAAGCTAAAGACAAAGGAGAAAAGGAAAGATATACCCATCTGAATGCAGAGTTCCAAAGAATAGCAAGAGAGATAAGAAAACCTTCCTAAGTGATCAATACGAAGAAATAGAGTAAAACAATAGAATGGGAAAGACTAGAGATCTCTTCAAGAAAATTAGAGATACCAAGGGAATATCTCATGCAAAGATTGGCACAATAAAGGACAGAAATGTTATGGGCCTAACCGAAGCAGAAGATATTAAGAAGAGCTGGCAAGAATGCACAGAAGAACTCTACAAAAAAGATTTTCATGACCAAGATAATCATGATGGTGTGATCATTCACCTAGAGGCAGACATCCTGGAATGTGAAGTCAAGTGGGCCTTAGAAAGCATCACTACGAACAAAGCTAGTGGTGGTGATGGAATTCCAGTGGAGCTATTTCAAATCCTGAAAGATGATGCTGTGAAAGTGCTGCACTCAATATCCCAGAAAATTTGGAAAACTCAGCAGTGACCAGAGGACTGGAAAAGGTCAGTTTTCATTCCAATCCCAAAGAAAGGCAATGCCAAAGAATGTTCAAACTACCACACAATTGCACTCATCTCACATGCTAGCAAAGTAATGCTCAAAATTCTCCAAGCCAGGCTTCAACAATATGTGAATCCAGAGCTTCCAGATATTCAAGCTGGGTTTATAAAAAGGCAGAGGAACCAGAAATCAAAGTACCAACACCCACTGAATCATAGTAAAAACAAGAGAATTAAAGAAAATAAAACACATCTACGTTTGCTTTCTTGACTGCACCAAAAGCCTTTGATTGTGTGGATCATAACAAACTGTGGAAAATTCTTAAAGAGATGGGAATACAGACCATCTGACCTGCCTCCTGTGAAATCTGTATGAATGTTAGGAAGCAACATTTAGAACCAGACATGGAACAGAAGACTGGTTCCACATTGGAAAAGAAATCATCAAGGCTGTATATTGTTACCCTGTTTATTTAACATATACAGAGCACATCATGCAAAATGCCAGTTTGGTTGAAGCACAAGCTGGAATAAGATTGCTGGGAGAAATATCAATAACCTCAGATATGCAGATGACCCCACCCTTATGGCAGGAAGTGAAGAAATGGCCACCTACTCCATTATTCTTGCCTGGAGAATCCCCTGGACAGAGGAGCCTGGTGGGGGTACTCTTCATAGGGTTGCAGAGAGTCGGACACGACTGAGCAGCTAACACACACATCATCCCACTCATTTAGTGTTTATCTTCACCTCATAGATCAGTTATAATAGCTGCATTAAGGTCTTTTTCTGAAAATTTGACCATCTGTGTCATCATAAGATTGGCATCTGTGGGTTATCTGCTTCCTTGAGAAATAGTTCTTTTTTGGTAATTTAAATTGTATTTGACATGTTTTTAATCCAAAGAATGATTCTGGCTTCTGTTAAAATCATATGGAAGATATTTATTTTGTGTTTTTACATGCAATCAGCTGAATTTCAGAGTGCAAATTCTGTACCATTTTCTGCAATGATGGTTTGTTTTCATGTCAGTTCAGTTTTCAGTGCCTTTGTTTGGCTTCTTTGGGTCTACCTTGCAAATAGAGACTTGATACACAATGGATACTCAAAACATTTTTTTCTTTCATTTTCAGTTTTTAGTACAGCTTGTTTGAAGCTGAATCATATGGAAATAATAAGCTTTGACAGTCTGTTACTTGTTAAAAAATATACCTTATCTCTCCAATAACAGGTATGTTTCTTCAGGGAATGGAGCATAACATGTATTTTGCAAAGTGATATATATAAAGAGCACCCAGTGGATTTTGTTAAATGTTTAAAGAGAGTAAAACTTCTAACATACTACCAATTTCATTTTTGGTATTTGTTTCTTACTCTCATTTTCCATATAATGGCTAATAATTCTAATATCTGTGATATATATTGACTTGATTTTTTTATTTGCCTATAGAAGTACATGTTATATGCTTCTGAGATTCAAAATCATATGCTTCCCATTTTCTTCCTCAATCCCAGCCTAACTAAGTTCACTATGAAATAAAATTTTTTAAAAATCTACTTTTACAACTATAATAGTTTAATACTTTTGATATAAAATTCTAGTCCTTTTACAGACTAACACATACCAACTTAAATATGGAAAATTATCTGTTAGGTGTGATAAGGATAGCTCTTTAGTTTTAAACATGTTGAAAATTGAATCTCATATTACAGTGTTGTGCCTTTGTTTTAAATTCATGCTATTTTTATATTGTGTAACTTTCTCATTCATGGCAGTTTTTAAAATGTTCTCCATTATAGATAGAGTGACTTAAAATAGTTTGTCATTTAAAATTTTTAATTGAAAATCCAAAGAACTTATCAATGCTAAAAAGAAATGAATTATTGAACCATGAAAAGACATGGAGGAAACTTAGATGCATATTGCTAACTGAAAGGAAGCAATCTGAAAAAGCTACATGCTATGTGATTCCAACTCTATGACATTCAGGAAATGGTGAAACTTTGGAGATATTAAACATATTAGTTATTGCCGAGGGTGAGATAGAGGAGAGAGGAATGAATACTCAGCACAGAGAATTTTCAAGGCAGTGAAAATACTTTTAGGATGCTATAATGATGGATATAAAACCCATAAAATGTACATCAAGAGGTAAGGTACACTGTGAACTTTGAGTAATTATGACATGTCAGTGTACCTTCATCCATTGTGAGGAATGTACCACTCTGCTGGGGAATGTGGCTAATGGGGAGGCTCTGTATACATGTGTGGGGGATGGGATATACGCGAAATCTCTGTACCTTTCTCTGAGTTTTATTGTGAATATAAAATTTCTCTAAAAAATCTTGTCTAAAAAAAAAAATGAATCAGCATTTCATATAGTACCAATAAATAAAATCAAACTTTATATCCTCAAGTTTAATATGCTTTGCATAATTAAAAAGATTTTGAAGTCGTGACATATAATTATTAATAAGAAATTTAGAAACAATTTGCTAAAATACTGCAGAACTACAGGACCTGTAGTTGGTTGAATCTCTGGATACAGAACTGCAGATATGGAAGAACCAAGTGTACTGGAATGTGGACTATAAATAATTTCTGGATTTTTGACTTGGTGGAGGGTCAGTGCCTGTAACTACAGCATTATTCTGTGTTAGCATGCTCTTGTATACAAGAAAGTATATTCATATCATTACTGTTATACTACTACCGAGACTTGAGGACATAAAGTACATAAAATAGTTCCATCCTGGCACGGTCAGTCTGTTTGTGTTTCTTTTGTGTGATTTCAAGTAGAAAAAATGGACACATTTGTGTTTGTTCTGAATATAGGTAAGTAGTTATCTACCTAGGTAATCTCAATACCTCTAAATTCTTTAAGATATTCCTGCAGTTATCTCAGAGACAGGTATTGATAGTCCTCATATTTTAGAACCATAGGATGAACTTATTTTTAAGCCCCATTTTCCTTTATTTTTTTGGCTTCTTTAGAAGGCTAGAAACATAGTAGAGTTTTTTTTTTTTAATTGTACTTTGTTCAGATTACATTTAGAACACATTTAAGGGTACTACCTAGAGAAGGAAATGGCAGCCCACTCCAGTACTCTTCCCTGGAGAATTCCATGGACAGAGGAGCCTGGAGGGCTGCAGTCCATGGGGTTGCAAAGAGTCAGACATGGACTGAAGCAGCTTAGCATGCACACATGCAAGGATCCTTCAGTGGAATTTTTGTATAGCATTTGAAGAAAACTATATTGTGAATAGTATTTGAGATTGTCATATATGTGCTTTTAAAAATTAGGTTTATCTTTTATACATAAAGAGCTTGCATGAATCATACACACTTTCAAGCAAATTAATAATGACCTTCATGATGAAACAAAACAAGCCTTTGTTAAAATATCTTGCAATGTTACCAATTCAACTAAAAAGTAAACACCTGATAAGATTTAAATTTTGTTTTTAGGACAAGTTGACTCAATTAAAAGCCTATGAACAGTAGTTTAATTTCCTTTTAGTGACTAAGTTACTCTCATTAGTAGAGTTTTAAAGATGTATATGTTTTGGTGATGATATGAGTATAATAAAATACATTCAGAGATGCAGGTCATACCCTTACTGCAATAAGACACTTCTGTTAGCTCAGCTGGTAAAGAATCTGCCTGTAATTCAGGAGACCCCAATTCAATTCCTGGGTTGGGAAGATCCTCTGGAGAAAGGCTGGCTACCCACTCCAGTATTCTTGGGTTTCCCTGGTGGCTGGCCTGGGTTCCATCCCAGGATTGGGAAGATCACCGAGAGGAGGGCATGACAACCCACTCCAGTATTCTTTCCTGGAGAATCCCACGGGCAGAGGAGCCTGGTGGGCTACATTCCACGGGGTTGCAAAAAGTCAGACACAACTGAGCTACTAAGCACACAGAAGATGCTGCATTTCCTCCACAGCCACAAGAATAGCACCTGAGCATTTATCGTTGATCACATAGTTTACTCTAAAAAGGAGTTTTTAGCTTTACCAGGCTGTCATTATTAAGCTCTATATGAAATTTTTTAAACATATCTCAGCACCAAGTACAAGAGCATATGATTTCTACCAATCTATTTTAATAGAACAATGTACAAATCTCACTTTATTATATGTGTTTTAATATAACAATGATTGTGATCATTAAAGTGCATCTGCTTATTACTGAATGAACAATTCAAAAATACTATTTCTAATATCCTCTTCATTTCAAAATCACAAATAATAGAGAAGAATTTTAGAAACCAGAAGTCCTTATCTTCTCCACATTTATAGGAAATTACGTTTTTAGATGACAGCTCAATAAGTTGAAAGTTACCATGGTAACTTTCATAATAGTTACAAGTCATAGAAAATTACCTTAGTAATCAAAAACTGATTACACATTGTGGGAACCAAACAGGAAAAGCAAACAGTCTGCCCTAATCTGCCTGTTTTCTCTATTCTTCTGGCACTGCCAATCTCACACAAGATATAGGCAGTACTCTGTTTCACAAACTAAGTTCAGTGCAAGTAGAACTTTGAAAATATTGAACCAATATATGTCAGTGTCCATCTGTACCTCATCCCCACCCAGAATCTGCAGCCATTCCATCTATAACAGGAGAGAACATCATCCTAGGAAGAAAAAAATAATGAAAGTGATATTCTTTACACATTAGAAGAGGTAGGAAGATGTGGCTTTCCAGTTGGTGAAATACTGGAAGAGGAATATCAGAAAGAAAAGGAAAGGTCAGGTATCAGTGTTTGCTTCTCTCATACATTGCTAAGAACAGAAGGGTTAACGGAATCATCCAGAAGTCTATGGAAGAAACCACTAGTATGACTATGAGTCCTTTTATATAGAAGTAGCAAGGGGTTGGGATTTAGAAGCAGGGATCTGCAGGCCTTTTTTGATCTCCTTTACTTCTGTGACCCATTCAATAGGCTTTATGAGTCATTTTGGATGACTTTAGTTGAGAGAAGTGTTTAAGCCAATTACCATATTGATTCAGTTATCTATTCATATTATAAATAATGCTTTTATAAAAGCATTGTGCCTATATTCTCTCTTCTTTGAGAATGTGTACTTTTGGATTATAATCCTAGAAGATCAAACACATAAGTGTATCTAATTTTACTTGATATACCAAATTATACTGTTTAGAGTTTTAACTGTTACATATTCCCACCAGCCATAATATGAAATAATTTACTTTCTCCAGTCTCACCGATAGAATATATTATTGAATTTAGTATTTTTGCCAATCACACAAGTGAGAAATAATGCATCTGTTGTTTTAGTTTTTCTTAGTCTTAGAATGGATATATATTTTTTCCACTTAAGGGTTTTTTTGCATTCTTCTTTGGTGAGTGGTCCATATATTTTGACTTTTTCTCAGCTCTAGTCTCAATTTTTAAGAGCCCGTATATATAAAAGACAGATTTTCTTACAATTTAATGTTTGCCTGTTGACTTTTTATGAAAACGTTTAACGCCCTGAAGTAAAAGTAACTCATGTATAAACTTCATTTTTGACCATTTCAATAATTTTCCTCAATTGAGTCTTCCCAGTGGAAGTGTTAGTGCTTATTCTATTATTTGAGGTATATTATCTCAAAATCTTCTTGGGCAAAATTCTGGCTTATCCTGGCTTCTCAGGTTGGCTTTTTTGATCACTTATGAGCCTATCATTCAGTTTCTAGTGTTTCTAGTTACTCTTCATTGGAAGAGTGATTTACATTGAGTCATTCATCCTGGATATCATCATCTTCTTCCTGACAAAGGCTTCTGGATTGATAGGTTTTCTGTCTCAGTACTTTTGAGATAACTGCTCCTCCCTTTTCTACTTTGTATTGTTGCCTACAAGAAAAATGCTGTTATCCTCATTCTTATTCCTCTGTACTTAATGTCACATTTTTTCAGTAGTCATGGTTTTTCTATTTAGTACTGTCATTAAGCAATTTGTTCATGGTATGTCTTCATGAAGTTCCCTTTTTCTTTCTTATAAATGGAGTATATTAAATTTCTCATATTTACACATGTATGGATTTTTATCAAATCAATAAAACAACCATGATTTGTCACTCTACCCCAGGTTTCCATCATTTTCTGGATATTTACACATGAATTTGACTCCATGAAACTGCTGATTTTTTTATCTTTTATATTTTTGAATTTTAATTTATTATTTTCACTTTACTTTTTTAAATTGAAGTATAATTGCTTTGCGGAATTTTGTTGTTTACTGTCAAACCTCAACATGAATCAGCCATAGGTATACACATATCCCCTCCCTTTTGAAACTCCCTCCCATCTCCCTCCCCATCCCACCCCTCTAGGTTGATAAAGAGCCCCTGTTTGAGTTTTCTGAGCCATACAGCAAATTCCCACTGGCTGTCTATTTTATATATGGTAATGTAAGTTTCCATGTTACTCTTTCCATACATCTCACCCTCTCCTCCTCTTTCCCCATGTCCAAAAGTCTATTCTCTATGTCTCTCCATTGCTGCCTTGTAAATAAATTCTTCAGTTCCATTTTTCTAGATTCTGTATATACACATTAGAATATGATATTTATCTTTCTATTTCTGACTCACTTCACTCTTTATAATAGGTTCTAGGTCCATCTGCCTCATCAGAACTGACTCAAATGCTTTCCATTTTATGGCTGAGTAATATTCTATTGTGTATATGTATCACAACTTCTTTATCCATTCACCTGTGGATGGACATCTAAGTTGCTTCCATGTTCTAGCTATTGTATGTAGTGTTGCAATGAGCAATGGGATACATGTGTCTTTTTCAACCCTGCTTTCCTCAGGATATATGCCTAGGAGTGGGATTGTGGGGACATATGGTGGTTTTATTCCTGCTGCTTCTGCTGCTAACTCGCTTCAGTTGTGTCCAACTCTGTTCGACCCCATAGATGGCAGGCCACCAGGCTCCCCCATCCCTGGATTCTCCAGGCAAGAACACTGAAGTAGGTTGCCATTTCCTTCTCCAATGCATGAAAGTGAAAAGTGAAAGTGAAGTCGCTCAGTCGTGTCCGACTCTTGGCGACTTCATGGATTGCAGCTCACCAGGCTCTTCCACCCATAGGAATTTCCAGGCAAGAGCACTGGAGTGGGGTGCCATTGCCTTCTCTGGGTTTTATTCCTAGTTTTTAAAATAAATCTCCATACCATCTTCCATAATGGCTGTATCAATTTACATTCCCACTAACTGTGCAAGAGCATTCCCTTTTCTCCACACCCTATGCAGCCTTTATTGTTTGTAGACATTTTGATGATGGCCATTCTGACTGGTGTGAGGTGATATCTATGTAGTTTTGATTTACATTTCTCTAATAATGAGTGATGTTGAGCATCCTTTCATGTGTTTGTTAGCCATCTGTATGTCTTCTTTGGAGAAATGTCTGCTTAGGTCTTTTTCCCACTTTTTGATTGGCTTGTTTGTTTTTCTGGTATTGAGTTTTATGAGCTGTTTGTATGTTTTGGAAATTAATCCTTTGTCAGTTGTTTCATTTGCTATTGTTTTCTCTTATTCCGAGGGTTGTCTTTTCACCTTCCTTATGGTTTCCTTTGCTGTGCAAAAGCTTCTAGGTTTAATCAGGTCCCACTTATTCACTTTTGTTTTTATTTCCATTACTCTAGGAGGTCGGTCATAGAGGATCTTGCTTTGATTTATGTCATCAAGTGTTCTGTCTATGTTTTCCTCTAAGAGTTTTATAGTTTCTGGTCTTACATTTAGGTCTTTAATCCCTTTTGAGTTTATCTTTGTATACGGTGTTAGGAAGTGTTCTAATTTCATTCTTTTACATGTAGCTGTCCAGTTTTCCCAGCACCATTTATTGAAGAAGCTGTCCTTGCCCCATTGTATATTCTTGCCTCTTTTGTCAAAAATAAGGTACCCATAGGTGCATAGGTTTATTTCTAGGCTTTCTATCTTGTTCCATTGGTCTATATTTCTATTTTTGTGCCAGTACCATGCTGTCTTGATGACTGTAGCTTTGTAGTATAATCCAAAGTCAGGAAGATTGATTCCTCCAATTCTATTCTTCTTCCTCAAGACTACCTTGGCTATTTGGGGTCCTTTGTGTTTCCATATGAATTGTGAAACTTTTTGTTCTAGTTCTGTGAAAAAAAAAAATGGCATGGTAATTTGATAGGGATCACATTGAATCCGTTGACTGCATTTGGTAGTATTTCATTTTCACAATATTGACTCTTCCTACCCAGGAACATGGAATATCTCTCCGTTTGTTTATGTGACCTTTGATTTCTTTCATCAGTGTCTTATAATTTTGTCTCCTTAGAAAGATTTATTCCTAGATATTTAATTATTTTTGTTGCAATGGTGAATAGGGTTGATTCCTTGATTTCTATTTTTGATTTTTCATTGTTAGTGTATAGAAATGCAAGTGATTTCTATGTATTGATTTTGTATCTTGCAACTTTGCTAAATTCACTGATTAGTTCTAATAATTTTCTGATACTATCTTTATGGTTTTTTAGGTACAGTATCATGTCATATGCAAACAATGAGAGCTTTACTTCTTATTTTCCAATCTGGATTATTTTTATTTTTTTTTCTTCTCTGAATACTGTAGCTAGGACTTCCAGAACTATGTTGAATAATAGTCACAAAAGTGAACACATTTGTGTTCTTCCTAATCTTTGTGGGAATGCTTTCAGTTTTTCACCATTGAGAATAATGTTTGCTGTAGGCTTAGAAAGCTGAGTGCCAAAGATTTGATGCTTTTGAACTGTGGTGTTGGAGAAGACTCTTGAGAGTCCCTTGGACTGCAAGGAGATCCAACCAGTCCATCCTAAAGGAGATCAGTCCTGGATGTTCATTGTAAGGACTGATGTTGAAGCTGAAACTGCAATACTTTGGCCACCTGATGCGAAGAGCTGACTTATTTGAATAAACCCTGGTGCTGGGAGGGATTGGGGGCAGAAGGAGAAGGGATGACATAGTATGAGATGGTTGGATGGTATCACTGGCTCAATGGACATGAGTTTGGGTAAACTCTGGGATTTGATGATGGACAGGGAAGCCTGGTGTGCTGCGGTTCATGGGGTTGCAAAGAGTAGGACATGACTGAGAAACTGAACTGAACTGAACTGTAGGTTTATCATATATGGCCTTTACTATGTTGAAGTAGCTTCCTTCTATGCCCATTTTTTGAAGGGTTTTAATCATAAATGGGTGGTGAATTTTGTCCAAGGCTTTTACTGCATCTATTGAGATTATCATATGGTTTTTATCTTTCAATTTGTTAATATGGTGTATCACATTGTTTGATTTTGCGTATATTAATGAATCCTTGCATTCCTGGAATTAACCCAACTTGATCATGGTGTATGAGCTTTTTGAGTGTTGCTAAATTCTGTTTGCTAATATTTTGTTGACGATTTTTGCCTCTATGTTCATTAGTGATATTGGCCTGTAGTTTTCTTTTTTTGTGTTGTGTTTGTCTGGTTTTAGTATCAGGGATGTGGCTTCATAGAATGAATTTGGAAGTGTTCCTTCCTCTGCAGTTTTTTAAAAGAGTTTTAGAAGGATAGGCATTAGCTATTCTCTAAATGTGTGATAGAATTCTTCTGTGAAGCCCTCTGGTCCTGGGCTTTTGTTGTTTTGGGAGATTTTTGATCACAGCTTTAATTTCAGTGCTTGTAGTTGGGTTGTTCATAATTTCTATTTCTTCCTGGTTCAGTCTTGGCAGATTGAACTTTTCTAAGAATCTGTCCATTTCTTCCTAGTTATCCATTTTATTGCCATACGGTTGTTCATAATAGTCTCTTATAATCCTTTTTATTTCTGTATTGTCTGTTGTAACCTTTCCTTTTTCATTTTTAATTTTGTTGATTTAATTCTTCTCCTTTTTTTCTTGATGAGTTGAAGAGCCTAAGCTCTTCCATCTTGTAAAAGAACTCCATTTTGTAAAGGTTCCGGGCAAACAGACTTAGACATTGGATATTGCCTAAACTTGCCCCACTGTGCACGAGCCAATCAGCCCTTAGGTTAAACCTCCTGACTTTAAGTTCAAGAATTTGTGATTTACCTTGGAAGTAAGGAGTTACATTTGTGATTTACCTTGGAAGTAATGAGTAACTATGGAAATAAGAAAACCAATCAGAACCCAACACCTAACCCTTCCACAGAAGGTAACCAATTAGACATCTCCCAACCCGGAAACTCCCCTTTTTCGAATTTTTCGTGTGAGAATACCCTGTATAAGCAATGTAACCCAAGACTCTGGGCTCCTCTCCTTAGCAGCCGCGTCGGTAATGGTGGGAGCCCCAGCTCGAGCCTGGTAATAAAAGCTCTCTTGCTTTTGCATCAGATACCAGCTCTCTGGTGGTCATTGGGAGATTTCGCGACTTGGGCATAACAGAGTCTGGCTAAAGTTTTGTCAATTTTGTTTATTTTCTCAAAGAACCAGCTTTTCGTTTTATCAGACTTTACTCTTGTTTCTTTCGTTTCTCTTTTTGCTTATTTCTGCTCATATCTTTGTGGTTTCTTTACTTCTACTAATCTTGGTTTTTGTTGTTGTTGTTGTTCCAGTTGTTTTAGGTGTAAAGTTAGGTTGTCTATTTGATGCTTTTCTTGTTTCTTGAGGTAGGATTATGTTGCTATAAACTTCCCTCTTAGAACTGCTTTTGCTGCATCCCATAGGTTTTGAGTTGTCATGTTTTCATTGTCCTTTGTTTCTAGAATTTTTTTTATTTCCCTTTTGATTTATTCAGTAACCTGTTGGTTATTTAGAAACGTGTTGTTTAATCTCCATGTGTTTGTGTTTCTTATATTTTTTTTACTTGTAATTGATATCTAGTCTCATAGTGTTGTGGTCAGAGAAGATGCTTGATATGATTTTAATTTTTTTACATCTACTGAGGTTTGATTTGTGACCTAATATGTGCTCTATCCTGGAGAATGTTTCATATGCACTTGAGAAGAAGGTGTATTCTTCTGCATTTGGGTGGAATGTTCTGAAGAAATCAGTGAGATCCATCTCATCTAATGTATCATTTAAGACGTGTTTCCTTATTAATTTTCTGTTTTGATAATCTGTCCATTGGCATGAGTGGGGTGTTAAAATCTCCTACTATTATTGTGTTACTTTCAATTTCTCCTTTTATGTCTGATAGTATTTGTCTTATTATTATTATTTGTCTTATGTTTCAAAATGCTCCGATGTTGGGTGCATAGATATTTATAATTGTTATATCTTCTCTTGGATTGATCCCTTGATCATTATGTAATGTCCTTCCTTATCTCTTGTAACCTTCTTTATTTTAAGGTCTATTTTGTCTGTTATGAGGATTGCTATTTCAGCTTTCTTTTGCTTCTCATAGATCTGAAGTGCATTTCTTGTAGGCAACATATATATGGATATTGTTTTTGTATCCATATACCAGTCTGTGTCTTTTGGTTGGGGCATGTAATCCATTTACACTTAAATTAATTATTGATATATATGTTCCTATTGCCATTTTCTTAATTCTTTGGGGTTGACTTTGTAGATCTCTTTTCTTCTCTTGTATTTCTTAACTATATAAGTCCATTTAATATTTGTTGTAAAGCTGGTTTGGTGGTACTGAATTCTAAGTTTTGCTTCTCTGAAAACTTTTTATTTCTCCATCAATTTTGAATTAGATCCTTGCTTGGTACAGTAATCTTGGTTGTAGATTTTTCCCTTTCAGTACTTTAAATATATCCTGCCATTCCTTCTGGCCTGCAGAGTAGGCTGAAAGATCAGCTGTCAAGTTATGGGGTTTCCCTTTTATGTTACTTGTTGCTTCTCCCTGCTGCTGCTGCTGCTAAGTCACTTCAGTCGTGTCTGACTCTGTGTGACCCCATAGACGGCAGCCCATCAGGCTCCTCTGTCCCTGGGATTCTCCAGGCAAGAACACTGCTTCTCCCTAGCTGCTTTTAATATGTGTTTTGTCTTGGCATGTTTCTCCTTGGGTTTATCCTGTATGGGACTCTGTGCCTCTTGGACTTGATTGACTATTTGATTTTCTATGTTGGGAGAATTTTCAAGTATAATCTATACAAAAATTCTCTCATACCCTTTCTTTTTCTCTTCTTCTTCTGGGACCACTATAATTCAAATGTTGGTGTGTTCAGTACTGTCCCAGAGGTCTCTGAGACTATCCTGCATTCTTTTCACTCTTTTTACTTTATTCTGCTCTTCAGCGGTTACTTCCACCATTTTATCTTCCAGCTCACTAATTCGTTCTTCTGCTTCAGATATTCTGTTATTGATTCCATTTAGAGTATTTTTAATTTCAGTAATTGTGTTGTCTCTTCATGTTTATTCTTTAATTCTTCTAGGTCTTTGTTAATTGGTTCTTGCATTTTCTCCATTTTGATTTCAAGGTTTTTGATCATCTTTACTATCATTATTCTGAATTCTTTTGCAGGTAGGTTGCCTATTTCCTCTTTATTTATTTGGACTTCTAGTTTCTTCTTTCATTTGTGTAATATTTCTCTGCCTTTTCGTTATTATTTCTTTTAACTTATTGTATTTGAGATCTCCTTCCCCCAGGCTTCATGGTTAAATTCTTTCTTCCTTTTGGTTTCTGCCTTCTAAAGTTGGTCCAGTGGTTTGTGTAAGCTTCTTATAGGGTGATATTTGTGCTGAGTTTTTGTTGGTTTGTTTGTTTGTTTTTCCTTTGATGGGCAAGGCTGAGTGAGGTGGTAATCCTATCTGCTAATGATTTGCTTTGCAGTTTTGCTTCCTTTGTTGTTTAGGTGAGAAGTCCTGCACAGGGTGCTATTGCTGGTTGGATGATGCCAGGTCTTGTATTCCAGTGGTTTCCATTATGTGAGTTATCACTCTTTGATACTCTCTAGGGTTAGTTCTCTTGTAGTCTAGGATCTTGGAGTCAGTGCTCCCACCCCAAAGGCTCAGTCAGGCTTGATCACTGGTCAGGAAGGAAGATTCCACAAGTGGTTTGTTATGGCATTAAGTGAGATTAAAAGAAATATCCAAAAATGAGAAACCAAAGATGAACCCCAGACAAATGGCAGTTACAAAATCAGGCAAATAATAATTAAAATAATGGTATATACACATATGCATATACACCCATGAGAAAGTCAAAACGGTTCAACAAAAATAAAGTACAATAAATTGGCCTGGCAAATAAAGAAGTCAAAAAGTATACTTATCAGTTAAGAACAATACTAAAGCACAAACTGGAAAACAAAACTAAAGCAAGGTGCCAAATGGGGAATAAAGCAAACTAAGAAATATGTTGAGAGGAGAGGAAAGAAAAGAAAGAAAGATTAGATATGCAAAGTTAGACATAAATGAAGAAGATTTATATATATATACATATAAATATGTATATATATATATAAGATTAACTGCAAAGGGAACAGAGCAGTAGGAAAAGCAGACAAAGGAATAAATGTAGATAAATATAATAGGTTTTAAAGAATTAAAAGTTAAAATTATGGAAAAAAAAGAGGAAAATTCCACAGAACTGCAAAAGCCCAACATAGATGCAAAGGTTTATAACAACAATAAAAAGTGTGACTGAATATACACATATACATATACACCTAGAAGCAAAATCAAAACAGCCCACAAAAATAAAATACAGTAGATTGACCTGGTGAACAAAAGAAACCAAAAATTATATCTAACAGAACAAAACAAATTAAAGCACAAACTGGAAAACAAAACTAAAGCAACGTGCCAATTGGAGAATAAAGCAATGAAAATAAAACTAACAAATATGTTGAGAGGAAGGGAAATAAAGAAAAGAAAGGAAGAATAGATATGCAAAGTTAAATAGAGGTAGATGATTAAGATTTATATACATTAAAGATTAAGTGCAAGGGAAAAGAACAGTAGGAAAGGCAAACAAAGGAATAAATGTAGAAAAATATACTAGGTTTTAAAAAATTAAAATTATAAAAAGGGAACAAAACATGGAAGAAGAAAGAGAAAAGGATAAAAAAAAAAAAGGGGCGGGTGGGAACTCCACAGAAGTGCAATGGCCCAAGTTAGAGGCAGAGGTTTGTAACAGCAATAAAAAGTGTGACTGAATATATACATATACACCCCTAAGCAAAATCAAAATAGTCCAAGAAAAGTAAAGTACAGTTGACTGACCCAGCAAACAAAAGGAACCAAAAATTACATCTACTAGAACAAAACTAAAGCACAAATTGGAAAACAAAACTAAAGCAAGGTACTGATTGGAGAATAAAACAATGAAAATAAAACTAACAAATATATTGAGAGAAAGGGAAAAAAAAGAGTAGATATGCAAAGTTAAATAGAGGTAGATAAAGAAGATTTATATATATATTAAAGATTAACTACAAGGGGAAAAGAACAGTAGGAAAAGCAAACAACGGAATACATGTAGAAAAAATAATAATAGGTTTAAAAAATTAAAAATTAAAAAAGAGAAAAACATAAAAAAAAACCAACCCCAGAACTGCAAAAAGCATAGAGGCAGAGGTTTTTAGCAACAATAAAAAATGTGATTGAGGATAAAAAAGAAGAAAGCTCAAAAGATTAATTGGATTTCATAGTGCCAGTAAAATTGACAACTACAACAGAGGAGGGAGAAAAAGAAGAAAAAAAAAAAGAAAATCAAAAATAATCTATAGAACAAGTCAAACCATAAGAGTAATAAATGTTTTTCTTGAGTCACTCCTATCAGAGTCCTTTCTCTCACTGGGAGTCACAGTCCACTTCATCTCCCTGGGATGCCCTCTAACACTATGCTGAACTCTGGACCCACTGTAGGGGCATTTCAGATTCTAATCTGGTCCTCCTCCTCTGTGTTGTTGCCTTCATGTCCATAGCTATCAGAACTAGTGTGTTTTCTTTTGTGGGAGCTCTCAATGACCTTTTACATATTCCATAGACACAGGGTCTGCCTAGTTGATTGGATTTAATCTGTAGCTTGTACAGCTGGTGGGAGGGTTTTGGGTCTTCCTTAATCACACTGTCCCTGGGTTTCAGCTGTGGTTTTATTTCCGCCTCTACATGTGAGATATGTCAAGAAGTTAGCAATGAGAAAATTATCACTTTGTAAATATCGAGAGTAACAGTAAAATGTCCAGCAAAATAGTAAATATAACCTCAATTTTTTGAATTAATATTTATTCTAGCCTATATTAAGAAATTCAGTATATGTAAAATGGTCTTTAAAAAATTGGGCCTGAATAATAAAAAAAAAATTTCCTTTGAACAAAAGATGCTATTTTCTTGAAAGATCTGTTTTGGTTATATCATGACTACTAAATTTAAATTTCAGTTCAGTTCAGTCACTCAGTTGTGTCTGACTCTTTGCGACCCCATAAATCGCAGCATGCCAGGCCTCCCTGTCCATCATCAACTCCCAGAATACACCCAAACCTATGTCCATTGAGTTGGTGATGCCATCCAGCCATTTCATCCTCTGCTGTCCCCTTCTCCTACTGCCCTCAATCTTTCCCAGCATCAGGGTCTTTTCAAATGAATCAGCTCTTCCCACCAGGTGGCCAAAGTATTGGAGTTTCAGCTTCAACATCAGTCCTTTCAATGAATACCCAGGACTGACCTTCTTTAGGATGGACTGGTTGGATTTCCTTGCAGTCCAAGGGACTCTCAAGAGTCTTCTCCAACACCACAGTTCAAAAGCATCAATTCTTTGGTGCTCAGCTTTCTTTATAGTCCAACTCTCACATCCATACATGACTACTGGAAAAACCATAGCCTTGAATAGATGGACCTTTGTTGACAAAGTAATGCCTCTGCTTTTTAATATGTTGTCTAGGTTAGTCATAACTTTCCTTCCAAGGAGTAAGTGTCTTTTAATTTTATGGTTGCAATCACCATCTGCAAGAATTTTGGAGCCCAGAAAAATAAAGTCAGCCACTGTTTCCACTGTTTCCCCATCTATTTCCCATGAAGTGATGGGACTGGATGCCATGATCTTAGTTTTCTGAATGTTGAGCTTTAAGCCGACTTTTTCTTTAGTTCTTCACTTTCTGCCATAATGGTGGTGTTATCTGCATATCTGAGGCTATTGCTATTTCTCCCGGCAATCTTGATTCCAGCTTGTGCTTCCTCCAGCCCAGCATTTCGCACGATGAACTCTGCATATAAATTAAATAAGCAGGGTGACAATATACAGCCTTGACCTACTCCTTTTCCTATTTGGAACCAGTCTGTTGTTTCATGTTCAGTTCTAACTGTTGCTTCCTGACCTGCATACAGGTTTTCTTAAGAGGCAGGTCAGGTGGTCTGGAATGCCCATCTCTTTCAGAATTTTCGACAGTTTATTGTGATCCACATAGTAGAAG
Organism: Capra hircus; assembly: GCF_001704415.2. NCBI lineage: Eukaryota > Metazoa > Chordata > Mammalia > Artiodactyla > Bovidae > Capra > Capra hircus. Next base: position 77,916,991 of record NC_030814.1, read on the forward strand.
GCTTTGGCATAGTCAATAAAGCAGAAAACGATGTTTTTCTGAAACTCTCTTGCTTTTTCGATGATCCAGCAGATGTTGGCAATTTGGTCTCTTGTTCCTCTGCCTTTTCTAAAAGCAGCTTGAACATCTGGAAGTTCATGGTTCACGTATTGCTGAAGCCTGGCTTGGAGAATTTTAAGCATTACTTTACTAGCATGTGAGATGAGTGCAATTGTGTGGTAGTTTGAGCATTCTTTGGCATTGCCTTTCTTTGGGATTGGAATGAAAACTGACCTTTTCCAGTCCTGTGGCCAGTGCTGAGTTTTCAAAATATGCTGGCATATTGAGTGTAGCACTTTCATAGCATCATCTTTTAGGATTTGAAATAGCTCAACTGGAATTCCATCACCCCCACTAGCTTTGTTCGTAGTGATGCTTCCTAATGCCCACTTGACTTCACATTCCAGGATGTCTGGCTCTAGGTGAGTGATCACACCATCGTGATTATCTGGGTCCTGATATTCTTTTTTTGTACAGTTCTTCTGTGTATTCTTGCCATCTCTTCTTAATATCTTCTGCTTCTGTTAGGTCCATACTATTTCTGTCCTTTATTGAGACTATCTTTGCATGAAATATTCCCTAATAAAAATGGGCTACCATTAAAAGAGAAAGAAATTTAGATCTCGAAACTTTGCAATTTGGTGGCAGATGTAAAACATTCAATAAAATATACCTCAGTATAAATATACCTTAGAAAAACATTTTTAATAAAAAAGTTAAAGGAATATTATTGAGCTGAAATATTGATCTAATGAAATAATAAAATTTGAATTAGAAGTTTTGTGGTACAAGTTTCAAATGAAGAGAGTATACCTGAATAAAAAGAACAAAAGTGTTAAAGAAATGATTAAAGAAAATGTTTTAAAACTTAAGTAAAACATGTTGAGAGGATTTATACCAGCCATTAAGAAGTAATAAAAAACATTTTCTGCAATATTGAAATGGGGCCTCCCAGATGGTTCAATGGTAAAGAACCTGCCTGCCAACACAGGTGACTCAGGGGACTCAATCCTTGGGTTTGGTAAGATCCCCTGGAAAACAGAACAGCAGCCCACTCTGGTATCCTTGTCTGAAAAATCCCGTGGACAGTGAGGCTTGGTGAGCTATGAGATCTGGTGGGCTATGGTCCTTGAGGTTGCAAAGAGTTGGGAACAACTAAGAGAGCAAGCACGCATGATAATGAAAGTAACATTGTTGTTACATTCTGAGCATATTTTCAGAAATCTGAAGAAATAATAGATCTTAAAAGCAAACATCAGAAAAGGATCAGGACAGTTTCAAAGTTTCTGTTACTATTACTAGATCCTAAGAAAAGCTTCTAGATCCATAGCTTTTAAAAAAGGGTATGTAAACCAGATAACACGAAGTAGTTGTTAAAAAACAGTCTATCTTGACTACAGGTATATTATTAAAGCACAATAATTGTTAGTGTGATAAATTTGAAAGTTCCTTGTACAGTTTAAAGTATGTATTACTTTTTCCTTTGCCCTAATACAAAAGAGAAAAATATTTCTATTTTCGTTTAATTATAGCAATGCAGGATTCAGACTCCTTTTTCTTTATTTCTACCTTTATTCCTCACATCTGGTATGGATTAAACAACTCTAGGCCCCTGGGCTTTAACTATGACTTGCTGAACAGAAATCTGATAGCTCATTCTTTGAATTCCTCAGTTCTAGAAAGGAAAGAAAAATACCCAATTTCAACATTTTAGCAGGCTTTCCTCTGCTTTCTGCTAAAATGTTACAGTTCCCTGATGTTTACATACATTAACTATCACATAGTTACACAACTGAGGTGGTCAGAGTACTAAAGTTACAGTCCTTCCTAGATTAGGCATATAAAAATCAGAACACAAACAACTTTGTAAAGAAACATGAAGCTCAGAAGGAGATAAAAGGAGTTGGGTTTATTACCTTTATATCTCAAGGAAAGTATATAATGGGTTTTAAAAATTCATTTCATCAGGTAATGTATTGGTTTTCCATAAATGTTGATGATTATAATTACTGTTATATGAAATCTGTTTTTTTTCCTTGTGGAAATGAATCATTTATAAAAATGAAAAGGTTCTGCCTTGATAATGATGTGACATGGTTTATGAAATGAAACCTCTATTCTTTCAAAACTTTGGTTGAATACTAGAGCTGTTTTGGTAACAAATTATTGCTAAATTGTTAGTTAAAACTTAGTAGAAGAGAATAGTCATTGCCACTCACAGGTTTGTCTTGTGGCTTTTGGCAATGATGTTGGAAAATTAAGGCCGCCAGTGTGTTCTTGTTAATCATCCTTGTTATTTCTCCAGAAAACCTCCTCATAACCATTGTGGTTTCAGTTCGACCATGTGTATCACAGTTTCCCAGGCTCTCACTCTTCACTAGGAATCTGAGGCTTGGTGTTCATGATCATTGTGGCCTCCCTGAGATAAATATGCAATAAGAAGCATTGAACCTAGCCATTTTATTATCATCAAGGACTTTTGCTGCTTTTGTAAAATTTGCCGTTCCACTGTTTTTATTGTTCATGTCTGTTTTTCAGATTTCTCTTTTCCTCATCCCATGTGGCAACATAATTTAGTTTCTAAAAAACATGTGGGTTATCATCTATGCTGATTAGTGCCTAGATTGAATCACAGAGCCCAAATGTATAAAGAACTTAGGCTCTTCCACTTACCTGAGTCACTGTGATCATGTTTCCAGAATCTGTGATACCTAGTGGAGTGTACAATGAAAAGGCACTTATGAAACCTCTTGAGACTTGTCTGAAGAATAGACTGATACTTATAGTTTTTGTGTTTTCTTTTTGCTTAACATTTTAATGCAGTGGAACAAATAGGAACACTCTTGGTTTTATCTTTTTTTTTTTTTAAGATTTAAAATGTTTTATTTTATTTTTTATTTTTTTTTAAATTTTAAAATCTTTAATTCTTACATGCGTTCCCAAACATGAACCCCCCTCCCACCTCCCTATACACTAGAAATTTTGAATGTTGTTTTTGATCCAGTACTTGAGGAGCAGCCTTTATAATAGCTATGCTAATGCTTCTTGCTTTTATAAGATCACAAGCAAATGATAATATGACCAAGATAAATTAGTCTTTGCACTTTTATCTCTAAAGAGTTCATTTTCCTATCAGTTCATTTTCCAGCAGAGAACAGTGCACTAAAAAGGGGGCAATTGGCATGAGTTTAATAACATATTTTTAAAAGACAACAAAACCAAGTCAATATTGTTAATTAAAAAAAAATAATAATAGAAACCAACAGGGAAGAATGAATAGGCCCAGGGCTAAAAGTATGGGAAGTTAGGCTTGAAGGAGCCAGTGGGGAGAGCTATAGGATGGTTATACAGGGTTCCTAGCCTTTGGTAGACTAACACTAGTAACACTTGCACTGACAACTAGCTACCTCAGCAGGAGGGGAGTTGTACCCCAACAGCTCTCTCTTCCTACCCTTTGAATCCTAAGAACTCGTTTTTCAAGCATAACCAAATCTAAAGGGTAAATTATTTTTGTATTTTTATATAGGAAGCAACATCCTAAGTTTTGGAACAAGGTAAAGAAGACTGGAAGAGGGACATAAAGAGACAAATGGGGAATGACCAATACATCTGTAACTTGAAGCTTTTTAACCAGATCTCAAAGTTCCTTTCTGCTTAGCAGTTCTGCCTGACTCTTACCTATAGCTCTTTGCCACACCTCAGGTATATTTATGCAATTTTATATGGCCTTATTGCATTATATCAATTGTGATTTAGCATTTCCATAATGCTTTACTTAGAGCATGTTTTACAGTTCCTTTTGTGATTTGCAATTTTTTTTTCACTCTTGATAGTATAATGATACAAAGGGGAATAATAGACTGTGAGAAGCTCGATGATAAAGAATCCTCCTGTAATTCAGGGGACCCAGGAGATGAGGGTTCGATCTCTGGGTAAGGAAGATCCCCTCAGGAGGAAATGACAACCCACTCCAGTATTCTTGCTTGAAAAGTTCCATGGACAGAAGAGCCTGGCAATCTACAGTCCAAAAGGGGTGCCAAAGAATCAGACATAACTAAGCATGCATGCACAAATGAGAATATCACACTAATATCTTGAGTACTACACAAAGCTAATCCAATAAATTGAAATTTATGATTGTTCAAGTTTTTCTATGTAGACAGAGAGTACACTAAGGATACAATTGATTCTCTGATAGGATTAAGAATTATGCCTTGTTATATTTTATTTTCTATAAATACATCAAATAAGGCAGGGAATAGGTTTAAATTCTGGGAATTTTAGATGATATTTATTCATGTGTTTATAAAATATAGTGCCATAGAAATGTACAACATGGAATGTCTGGAGAGAATAGATATTTTTACCTTCTATCACAGATATGTCTCTATGAGAAATGGCTATAATTCCCGTGATTTTCTGAAAGACGACTAAAACTACTCACTATTACTGACAACTTTCTCATGGAGCATGTTTCTCTATATTACTAGGAAGGATAGAGCTAGAAAGTTCAAAATCATAGTTCAATGAAAAATTATTTGGAAATGAATAAGGAACTATGTTTGAAATAGCAAGAACATATGAGCAACTATCAAAATCATTGACATGCAATGTATTAGTTTGGTTGGGCTGCCTTAACAAAACACCACTGTGGTTTACAGGACAGAAATTTACTTTGCCACACTTCTGAAAATCATAATTATAGTGCCACCAAATTCAATTTCTGAGATGGGCTCTCTTCTTCATTTATATAATGCTGCCTTCTCATCATGTCCTCAGTTCAGTTCATTTCAGTCACTCAGTCGTGTCCGAGTCTTTGGAACCCCATGAATCACAGCACGCCAGGCCTCCCTGTCTATCACCAACTCCCGGAGTTCACACAAACTCACGTTCATCAAGTGGGTGATGCCATCTGGCCATCTCATCCTCTGTCGTCCCCTTTTCCTCCTGCCCCCAATCCATCCCAGCATCAGAGTTTTCCAGTGAGTCAACTCTTTGCAGGAGGTGGCCAAAATACTGGAGTTTCAGCTTTAGCATCATTCCTTCCAAAGAAACCCCAGGGTTGATCTCCTTCAGAATGGACTGGCTGGATCTCCTTGCAGTCCAAGGGACTCTCAAGAGTCTTCTCCAACACCACAGCTCAAAAGCATCAATTCTTCAGCACTCAGCTTTCTTCACAGTCCAACTCTAACATCCATACATGAGTACTGGAAAAACCATAGTCTTGACTCATCATGTCCTCACATGGATATTTATTTACTGCATAGATAATCATACATCCACACACACAAAATGTCCTCTGGTATCTCTTATCTTTTGAGTCAGGGCCCCACTATATGACCTCACTTAATGTTAGTTACTTCTCTAGAAGCCCTTCTCTGAATAGAGTCACATACAGCCTGGGGATTCAGGGTTTCAACATATGAGTCAGTGCTTTTTAAAATTAATTTTATTTTTTATTTTATCATTTTATATTAGAATATAGTTGATTAACAATACTGTGTTAGTTTCAGGTGTATAGCCAAGTGATTCAGCTATACATGTACATGTATCAAGTCTTTTTCAAATTATTTTTCCCATTTAGGTTATTACAGAATATTTAGAAGAGTTCCCTGTGCTATACAGAAGGTCCTTGTTATCTACTTTAAATATAGTAGTATCTGTATGTCAGTTCCAAACTCCCAATTCATCCATCCTCTCAACCTTTCCTCTTTGGTAACTTTAAGTTTGTTCTCTAAGCCTGTGAGTCTACTTTTGTTTCATAAACAAGTTCATTTGTATCATTTTTAAAAGATTTCATACGTAAGCAGTATCATATGATATTTGTCTTTCTCTATCCAACTTACCTCACTTAGTATAGTATCCAAGTCCATCCATGTTGTTGCAAATGGCATTATTTCATTCTTTTTAGAGGCTGAGTAATACTACATTTTATATATGTACCACATCTTTACTCATTCATATGTTGATGCACATTTAGTTTGCTTCCATGTCTTGACTATTGTGAACAGCACTGCAGTGAACATTGGGAGCATGTATCTTTTTGAACAATGATTTTCTCTGAATATATGCCAAGGAGTGGAATTGCTGGATGATACAATAGTTCTGTGTTTAGTTTTTTTAAGGAGCCTCCAGGCTGTTCTCCATAGTGGCTGTACTGATTTACATTCCCACAACAGTGTAGGAGGCTTCCCTTGTCTCCACACCCTCTCCAACATTTATTGTATGTAGACTTTTTGATGGCTATACTGATTGGTGTGAGGTGATATCTCATTCCAGTTTTGATTTTCACTTCTCTCTTAATTAGTGATGTTGAGCATCTTTTTGTGTGCCTCTTGGCCATTTGTATATCTTCTTCAGAGACATGTCTATTTAGGTCCTCCATCCATTTTTTATTTTTTTTTTCTTTTTGATATTGAGTTTCATGAGGTGTTTGTATATGTCAGAGATTAGTCTCTTGTCAGTTGCTTTGTTTATAATTTTTTCCCCCATTCTGTGGGTTGTCTTTTCATCTGTTTATGTTTGTTTGCTTTTGCTGTGGAGAAGCTTTTAAATTTAATCAGGCCCTATTTGTTTACTTTTATTTTTATTACCCTAGAAGGTGGGTCAAAAGAGATCTTGCTGTAGTTTATGTAAAAGTGTATTCTTCCTATGCTTTCCTCTAAGAGTTTTCTAGTATCCAGCCTTAACATTACGTCTTTAATTCATTTTGAGTTTATTTTTGTGTATGGTGCTAGAAAGCAAAGTAGAGTCGTTCAGTTGTGTCCGACTTTTTGTGACCCCGTGGACTGTAGCCCACCAGGCTCCTCTGTCCATGAGATTCTCCAGGCAAGAATACTGGAGTGGGTTGCCATTTCCTTCTCCAGGGGATCTTCCCAACCCAGGGATCGAACCCAGGTCTTCTGCATTGCAGGCAGACGCTTTAACCTCTGAGCCACCAGGAAGGCTGGGCAAGTTCCCCATAACTCAGAATCCAAATGTAACAGTAACCTGTGATTCCCCAAAATCCTCTCAATTGTCTTAAAGTCATAGGTAGGGGATGATTTAGTATAGGTTTAATTCTCTCAGGGCCTATGGCCCTAGTCCCTTCTGATATGATTAGGCCCAGATACCTAACCGATTGTTGACAAAGCTGAGCCTTTTCTCTTAATGCCTTGTAACCACGGCCTGCCAGAAAGTTTAAGAAATCTTCTGAGGCTCGTGAACAAGTTTCCTCTGTCTCAGCACAGAGCAAAATATCATCTACATATTGTAACACCACTGCTTCAGAGCTGTTATCCCATGACAAACTTTGTCCAAATAAGTGAGGATGGTGCTAGGAAGTGCTCTAATTTCATTATTTTAGACATAGCTGTCCAGTTTTCCCAATGAAATAGAAATCTGAGTTCTTGTTTGCCAAGCTAAAGAATGAACTTTGCAAACACACAAACACTCATGGTAGCAGGCAAATAGGATATATTTCAGAGAGAAAGTACAAAACTTTCAGCATGGATAGAGAGGGAGTGAAGTTCCCCAAAAAGGCAGGACTTACAGCAGTTTATATCCTTACTAGTATTGATTTTTACACTTTTGATTGGTTCTTACTTTTAACATATGCCATTTATAACCAATCTGCTTAAAGGTCACTATGTTTAACTTCACGTCTTTATGGCTTCTTTTGATCCTCAGATTCTTAGTTTTCTTAGACATTAAGTCACCATCCCACAACGCTTTCTCATGATTCCTGGGCCATTTTACAGTGGACCAGATGTATGGGCTAAAGAATAATGATCACCAGTTGTTTCTCCCTCAGGCATATGGAACAGAAGTTAATTACTACCTTTTCCTGGATCTGAGTGCTGATGATTTATCAGACAAAGGACACGTTCCTCTACGAGCCAGGAATTAGGACAAAGGGTATAGTTTCAGGTTAATGGAATAGGATGTTTATTGAAACTGGCCAAGGTCTCAGAGTTCCCGCACTAACTGCCTAACGATTTCTACCTTACCAGCACCACTTGTTAAAGAGACTGTCTTTTCTCCATTTATATTGTTACCTCCTTTGTCATAGATTAGGTGATTATAGGTGTGTGGTTTTATCTCTAGGCTTTTTGTCCTAGTCCATTTATATATATATATATATATTTTTTTTTTTTTAATTTATATTTTTGTTTTTGTGCCAGTACCATACTGTCTTAATGACTAGCTCTCTCAGAAGATGAGCGTGGTCCTGAAATATAGCATGGTTAATTTTAATGGGCTAGGTAATATCGTAGGCTAATTAATGGAAGGATTATTCCAACTATTTCAGGGAAGGGTCTGGGTTTTCCAGGAATTAGGCCACCAACCACCTTTTGGCATTCGTTTGACCTCAGAACTGTCATGGTGCTAATGGTGTGTCATTCAGATGCTAACATATTTACAGTGAGTGCATAATGAGGTTCAAAGTCTACTGGAGATCTAATCTTCCACCATTTTGAACCTTGTTGTTTCTAACCAGTCGATCATGTCCTATGGTTATGTCATTCTTTTAAAGGTTATGCCCTGCCCCTTTTGTCCTGTTTCACATACATAAAATTTGTGTGTGTGTGTGTGTAACATAGCAAGCTACATACTGTTTCTCATTAGTCATAGTAGCAGGTAGAGATTTATTTTATGGTATTTACAAGAGCATTTTGCTACATTACTGTCTAATTGAAATGAGAGTATTGGACCAATTACATTTATGATTAGTGTAGGATGTTCCAATGGATATTTGGTATATATATAAAGAATGTTGTTGAACCCAAATTTGTGTTTTCCATGCACAGTAAGGCCAAACAAACCAAAACCTCCATGTTTAGAGCAGAGAAAGGTTTATTGCAAGGGCCAGGCAAGGAGTACAGTTGGCTCATGCTCAAATGATCTAAACTCCCAGTGGTTTTCAGGGATGAGTTTTCAAAGTTAAAATTTGGGTGAGGTTTGCAGGGTGCATGTGTTTCTTCTGATTGATTGGTGATGAGGTGACAGGACAGTGTTCCAGGAAATTTGTGCTTGACCTAAAGTTGTCATTTTGCACTTGGGTGGGGGCCTTTGTTCTTATAGATGAACTAAAAGATAGGTGTCAGAATGCCATGTATAACCATTGAGGAGGAATTTGGACCCTATTTTATCATTGCACTGTTGTTTGTGACTGCTTTCTTTTTATTTCTGCCTTTCCTCACTTTTCTAATTAGTAATTATTTGAATCTGCCCCTTGAAACTCAGGGAAGTTCTAGAAGGCTGGAGCCATTTTTCCATAAGAAAGAAATGGGGGACACATAAAGGCTTGACAGCTGGGAGGATCCTGCAGGGCCCAGTTTGGTTTCAAGAATATGGGCCTAAAGAGAAGATAATAACAAGATGCTTAATTATATAGGGATTTCCTGGCCAATTCAAACTATGATTACTTTTTTTGTTTTAATTGATATCCATACAGCTTTTATTTTCAACTCAGAAATTTCCTCAGAATCACAGTCTGATGAAGACATGATGGGAATTTTAGCTGAAATTTTATGATTTGTTTCTATTGGATCTGGATATTAAGGCCCATTAAATATGTGGCTGTGTGCTATATCAGTTTTCACCACATTGTGACTCATGCAACTTCTCCTCAGAATTCTTCAATTTGTATTGTTTTGTCAGGCCTGTCTGTGAGATTTTCAAACATTGAAAAATAGCAATTGTTAGGATTAATTTTCATTTAGGAGTTGTACCATATGTTAGAAATTTTCACCTTGTTATAATGATGTGGTATTGGAAGCAAGTCTAACTTTCTAAACATCCTTTAAATCTGGAGTTTCCAAATTTAGTAATAGTTCTTCCTGGTTATGACAGATGAACAAGTTATTAAAAAAAATGCAAACTTTCACACAAAGTCTCAGTTATGGCTCCTGAAACACCAGAGTAAAATTTTATTAACTCATAGTTTGTATTTCCTCTGTCAAAGTAGTGTTTTCTGACCACTAAGTGAAAACTGCCTTGGTCTACAATTATTGAAATACTTTTGTACTAAAGCTATTTTACTTTATAATGGATTTATCACTAATTTTAAATGGTAGCATTTTCTTTTGTATTTCATCAACATATACTCAGTCTTCAACATTGAAACCAAGCAAGAACCTATGGGGCCTTCACAGTTACAGATCTTTTCATGTCCCCTGATTCTTGTTCATTCATTCTCCTTGACTTTCCCTGAGCTCCAAAGGGCAGATTCAAACAGTTGCCTGTAAGAGAAGGGAGGGAATGCAGAAACAATGGAGGAGGAATCATAAAAGAGGGTCCTGGTTCCTCCTCAAGATATACATAATAATATTTTTGAGTCCTTTGGCACAAACTAAGGCCCCCTGAGAAGACTCTTGAGAGTCCCTTGGACTCTCGCAAGGAGATCAAACCAATCAATCTTAAGGGAAATCAACCCTCAATACTCATTGGAAGGACTGATGCTGAAGCTGAAGCGCCAGTATTTTGGTCATCTGATGCGAAGAGCTGACTCCCTGGAAAAGTCCCTGATGCTGGGAAAGATTGAAGGCAGAAGTAGAAGAGGGCATCAGAGGATGCAGTGGCTGGTTGGCATCACCAATGCAATAGGCATGAACTTGGGCAAACTCTGGGAGATGGTGAGGGAGAGGGAGATGCTGGGCTGTAGTCCTTGGTGTCACAAAGAGTCAGACATGTCTGAGTGACTGAACAACAGCAAAAGGCCCCCACATAAGCAGAGGATGGTAACTTCAGGCTGAGTATGAGATTCTTGGGACACTGCCCTGTTACCTCACCACCAACCAATCAGAAGAAATTCTCCACACGGTGGAAGATAAGGAAGACTCTGACTCCCTCCTCAAATGATTGACTGCAATTAACTTCCCCTTTCTCCCTTTAAAAGTACTTTCATAGTCAAGCTCTTTGAAGTTGATTCTTGGACATGCATCTATCTGCCTTCTACCCACGCTGCCAACTTCCTACCTTTCCTTTCCATCAGCACTTGTCTCTTGAGTGGCGAGCAGCCAAGGATGAGTTTGGTGACAATATGATAACTGCCTTTTAGCAAAAACATAAGTAAACATTTGTTGAATAAATAACAATCAGTGATTTAAAAAATAATGAATTTGGCTAAAAATAATATGCTTTATGTTTTTTTTTCCCAAACACGAAAACAGTGAATGAATTGTTGTTGTTCAGTCACTCAGTCGTGTCTGACTCTTTGCGACCCCATGGACTGCAGCTCACCAGGCTTCCCTGTCTTTCACTATCTCCCAGAGCTTGCTCAAACTCATGTCCATTGAGTCAGTGATGCCATCCAACCATTTCACCCTCTGTTGTCCCCTTCTCCTCCTGCCTTCAAACTTTTCCAGAACCAGGATCTTTTCTAATGAGTTGGCTCTTCGCATCAGGCAGCCAAATTATTGGAAATTCAGCTTCACCATCTGTCCTTCTAATGAATATTTAGGATTGATTTCCTTTAGGACTGACTGGTTTGATCTCCTTGCAGTCCAAGGGACTCTCAAGAGTCTTCTCCAAGACCACAGTTCAAAAGCATCAATTCTTTGGTGTTCAGCCTTTTTTATGTTCCAACTTTCTCATCCATACATGACTACTGGAAAAATCATAGCTTTGACTAGTGAATGATTAGGAAATTTGTAAGCTTAAGACAACATAATCATTAAAATTGAGCAGCCTAGTAAGATTTAGAAAATGCTCTAAAAATTTCAGTATAACTATTTTTCATAAAGTCACCACTTTGTTATCTATCCTGTGAAAAGACAACGTTATAAATGATACTTAGTTAAAATGTTAAAGAAAACATGACAGAACACTGAAAGAATGAAAAAAACAATGTTGGTAATTACACTGAAAATCCACTTAAATTCTTTTATAATGTTTACCTTGAGATATTTTAACTTTTTAAGTACCACTAGGACAAATATCTGGAGAAGGCAATGGCACTCCACTCCAGTACTCCTGCCTGGAAAATCCCATGGATGGAGGAACCTGGTAGGCTGCAGTCCATGGGGTCGCTAAGAGTCGGACACGACTGAGCGACTTCAGTTTCAATTCTCACTTTCATGCATTGGAGAAGGCAATGGCAACCCACTCCAGTGTTCTTGCCTGGAGAATCCCAGGGATGGGGGAGCCTGGTCGGCTGCCATCTATGGGGTCACACAGAGTCAGACACGACTGAAGTGACTTAGCAGCAGCAGCAGGACAAATATCAGGAACACAGAAGAACTGTACAAAAAAGATCTTTATGACCAAGATAATCACGATGGTGTGATCACTCACCTAGAGCCAGATATCCTGGAATGTGAAGTCAAATGTGCCTTACAAAGCATCAATACGAACAAAGCTAGTGGAGGTGATGGAATTCCAGTTGATCTATTTCAAATCCTGAAAGATGATGCTGTGAAACTGCTAAACTCAATATGCCAGCAAATTTGGAAAACTCAGCAGTGGCCACAGGACTGGAAGAGGGCAGTTTTCATTCCAATCCCAAAGAAAGGCAATGCAAAAGAATGCTCAGACTACCGCACAATTGCATTCATCTCACATGCTAGTAAACTGATGGTCAGAATTCCCCAAGCCAGGCTTCAGCAATACGTGAACTGTGAACTTCCAGATATTCAAGCTGGTTTTAGAAAAGGCAGAGCAGCCAGACATCAAATTGCCAACATCTGCTGGATCATAGAAAAAGCGAGAGTTCCAGAAAAACATCTATTTCTGCTTTATTGACTATGCTGAAGACTTTGACTGTATCGATCACAATAAACTGTGGAAAATTCTGAAAGAGATGGGCATTCCAAACTACCTGACCTGCCTCTTAAGAAACCTGTATGCAGGTCAGGAAGCAGCAGTTAAAACTGGACATGGGGAACAACAGACTGGTTCCAAATAGGAAAAGGAGTACGTCAAGGCTGTATGTTGTCACCCTGCTTATCTAACTTATACGCAGAATGCATCATGTGAAATGCTGGGCTGGAGGAAGCACAAGCTGGAATCAAGATTGCCAGGAAAAATAACAATAACCTCACATATGCAGATGACACCACCCTTTTGGTAGAAAGTGAAGAACTAAAGAGCCTCTTGATGAAAGTGAAAGAGGAGAGTGAAAAAGTTGCCTTAAAGCTCAACATTCAGTGCCGGGGTCCAGCCCCAGTGGATCCAGGGTAATTTGAAGCAGGGATGGAGTCAGCATCCTAGGAATTAATTGCTTAATTAAAGATATAGAGGGAGATTAGAAAGAAATAGCGTAGTAAGAAAATTTGTGGGAAAAAAGAGGCTGAATAACTTGGTTTACGTGGCATACCAATAAAGCTTCGAGACAAGAAGCTCGCACCACCTACCTAGGCCACCAGCACCCACTTGAATATCTGAGGGTGTCCCGCCTTGGGCTCCCTCTCACGTGGAATTTAAATGCCAGGGCAAAATTAGCAGTCTTGGCGAGCACCCATCCTCCAGAGGGGAATTCAGCCAGAAAAATGGAGCACAAGAAAGAACGACATGGGGGAATCAGTCTTTCTAGAAACTGATCCGTTTTCTTTATTTTTTAGGTTTGCTTATATACCTTTTGTTACACATAGAGACAAATGGAAATTTTAAAGTCACGTGGGGGTTAGCAGTCCTGACCTTTATCAAAATCAGGTGCTTCATATAAAAGTATACGTAAAGGTCTTAGGGGTTTTACATCATCTTCTGGCCATGAGGCCTGCTGACATTTTATGACCCTTTCTTTCTGATAATGATCAGTTAACCAGAAAACTTATTTTTCCAAGGGTATTTTTCCTTAAACCAGGCACCACCCTCTGAAGATACCAGATAAAGTTGCATTCCTATAGGGTGAGGGTGTAATGGGTTACAACTAAGAAAGAAATTTATTTAACCTAAGGTTAACATGATTAATCTTAAAGGTTAACACTTATTTCTCCTATATGCTAGTTATATTCATTATAAGGGCAGGAAATATGGAGATTTGGTAGCAAACATCAGCCCAACAAATGAAAACCCTTCACCAATGTTCCCCTTAAGATCTATTTTGTCTTAAGATAGTAATAAAGTTACATTTTTACATAGCGAGGACACAGTGATTTATAATAAAGTACAGCTATCTATAACAAAAGAGAAAATTCATTAACTCAAAAAGTCTAGTATTGCTAACATCAAAAACTACTATATTTCCTTTTCTATATTCCAAATACATTAATATATTCCCAGGTGCCTAAGGATATGGAGGCCTGGCGGCAATCATTGACTCAACAATGAGAAAAGCCCTATGCTAATTAAGATTTTCAAAATACTCCAAACTCTCTGTGCTGTTTATGGCTGAGAGGTAGCAAACAATCATGTGCATAGTGGCAGGAGTGTGGATAATCCTGTCACACAAGCTAGTCTGCCAGCAGAGAGGTTTGACCTGAGCCACCCTTGTCACACCCAGGAATTTTTATTGACTGGAGCTGCAAGTTTACTCCTTCTCCGAGAGAACCAGTGGGGAACAGCCCCCCATAAAGTCAGAGGTGTAGGTGAGAGCATGAAACAGTAAAGTAGGTAGACTCTGGTTTTGGGGGTAGATGCTCGGGAACAGGGGGTTTCCTGAGGCTCGATCCCGCCTTTGCACATGCCAAAGCCTCCTTCCTCATGACCTTTGCCATGGGCAGAGTTCCTCACGCTGGCTCCTGGCAATTCAGAAAACTAAGATCATGGCATCCGGTCCCATCACTTCATGGCAGATAGATGGGGAAACAGTGGAAACAGTGGCTGACTTTATTTTTCTGGGCTCCAAAATCACTACAGATAGTGATTGCAGCTATGAAATTAAAAGATGCTTACTCCTTGGAAGGAAAGTTATGACCAACCTAGATAGCATATTCAAAAGCAGAGACATTACTTTGTCAGCAAAGGTCCATCTATTCAAGGCTATGGTTTTTCCAGTGGTCGTGTATGGATTTAAGAGTTGGACTATAAAGAAAGCTGAGTGCTGAAGAATTGATGCTTTTGAACTGTAGTGCTGGAGAGGACTCTTGAGAGTCCCATGGACTGCAGGGAGATCCAACCAGTTCATATAAAGGAGATCAGTCCTGGGTGATCATTGGAAGGACGGATGTTGAAGCTGAAATTCCAATATTTTGGCCACCTGATGTGAAGAGCTGACTCTTTGGAAAAGACCCTGATGCTGGTAAAGATTGAGGGCGGGAGGAGAAGAGGACGACAGAGGATGAGATGGTTGGATGGCATCACTGACTCAGTGGACATGGGTTTGGGTGGACTCTGGTCGGTGATGGACGGGGAGGCCGGGCCTGCTGTGGCTCATGGTGTCACAAAGAGCCGGACATGACTGAAGCTTTATTGGTATGCCACGTAAACCAAGTTATTCAGCCTCTTTTTTCCCACAAATTTTCCTACTATGCTATTTCTTTCTAATCTCCCTCTATATCTTTAATTAAGCAATTAATTCCTAGGATGCTGACTCCATCCCTGCTTCAAATTACCCTGGATCCACTGGGGCTGGACCCCGGCACTGAATGTTGAGCTTTAAGGCATCTTTTTCACTCTCCTCTTTCACTTTCATCAAGAGGCTCTTTAGTTCTTCACTTTCTACCAAAAGGGTGGTGTCATCTGCATATGTGAGGTTATTGTTATTTTTCCTGGCAATCTTGATTCCAGCTTGTGTTTCCTCCAGCCCAGTATTTCACATGATGCATTCTGCGTATAAGTTAAATAAGCAGGGTGACAACATACAGCCTTGACGTACTCCTTTTCCTATTTGGAACCAGTCTGTTGTTCCATGTCCAGTTTTAACTGCTGCTTCCTGACCTGCATACAGGTTTCTTAAGAGGCAGGTCAGGTGGTTTGGAATGCCCATCTCTTTCAGAATTTTCCACAGTTTATTGTGATCGATACAGTCAAAGTCTTCAGCATAGTCAATAAAGCAGAAATAGATGTTTTTCTGGAACTCTCGCTTTTTCTATGATCCAGCAGATGTTGGCAATTTGATGTCTGGCTGCTCTGCCTTTTCTAAAACCAGCTTGAATATCTGGAAGTTCACAGTTCACGTATTGCTGAAGCCTGGCTTGGGGAATTCTGACCATCAGTTTACTAGCATGTGAGATGAATGCAATTGTGCGGTAGTCTGAGCATTCTTTTGCATCGCCTTTCTTTGGGATTGGAATGAAAACTGCCCTCTTCCAGTCCTGTGGCCACTGCTGAGTTTTCCAAATTTGCTGGCATATTGAGTTTAGCAGTTTCACAGCATCATCTTTCAGGATTTGAAATAGATCAACTGGAATTCCATCACCTCCACTAGCTTTGTTCGTATTAATGCTTTGTAAGGCACATTTGACTTCACATTCCAGGATATCTGGCTCTAGGTGAGTGATCACACCATCATGATTATCTTGGTCATAAAGATCTTTTTTGTACAGTTCTTCTGTGTTCCTGATATTTGTCCTGCTGCTGCTGCTAAGTCACTTCAGTCGTGTCTGACTCTGTGTGACCCCATAGATGGCAGCCGACCAGGCTCCCCCATCCCTGGGATTCTCCAGGCAAGAACACTGGAGTGGGTTGCCATTGCCTTCTCCAATGCATGAAAGTGAGAATTGAAACTGAAGTCGCTCAGTCGTGTCTGACTCTTAGCGACCCCATGGACTGCAGCCTACCAGGTTCCTCCATCCATGGGATTTTCCAGGCAGGAGTACTGGAGTGGAGTGCCATTACCTTCTCCAGATATTTGTCCTAGTGGTACTTAAAAAGTTAAAATATCTCAAGGTAAACATTATAAAAGAATTTAAGTGGATTTTCAGTGTAATTACCAACATTGTTTTTTCATTCTTTCAATGTTCTATCATGTTTTCTTTAACATTTTAACTAAGTACCATTTATAACGTTGTCTTTTCACAGGATAGATAACAAAGTGGTCCATAGTGAAGAAAAATGAAAACAAGAAAGTCTGTACCATGTTACACTCTTACAAGAGAGATAATTACCAAAAATCATAAAATGCTATCCAGAGAGTACCACTTTTTCATGATTGTGACAAGGGGTTTTATCAAAATAGAACAAAAATCTGCTAAAGTACACACTAAAAATCTTAGTAGTAAAATAAACCACAAAAATACCACTGCTACACGTAGGTTTTCAGCTCACTTGATTGTACCCTAACCTGTTGCATTGGAACATGAAAATGGCTATTTTTCTATATATAAAACATTTTTAGTAAAGTCAATATGGAACCAAAAATAGAACTTTTCCAAACCTATGACTTCAGTGAATTTGTTTGATTTGTGCTTTATAGATAGGCATAATTGTGTATTTTGTAAAACTGCTAGCCAGTTAAACACTAATAAAAAAAAAGCTAGAGCATCAAAAAAAGAGTTTCCACCTTTATAAGAAAAGCAAGACTTGGGTCATTAGACTTTAATAGGTTTAAATGTCTTGGGACAACGAAACAATTACCACTTGGAGAAAATGATTTAGCTAGCTGTGAAAGCTATTCCGGAGTGGCTAAATACTTACAAATGTTTTTCAGATTTGGTCTATGAGTTTAATGGCCATCTTATATGATCAAACTTAATATTGAAACTGCTCTGCATAGTGTGGAACTTGTCCTAAAAAGCAGGCAAAATCTTCTGGTGCTCTCACCACATATAAAAATAATAAGCGTGTGTCCAATCACTGTCTCATGTGGGCACATATTCAAAATATAAGAAACACAGAAACACAATTTCATTTGTTAATGAATGTGATTCTAAGTCTTTAAAAGACCACCTTCAGGCTTCTCTCTTTGTACCTGAGTCTTTCCAAACAACCATGCTGGTTAAGTAAAAATATGTTATCTGATGTGTCTTTGGAGAAAATACTTCCTAATAATTCTAAGCCTTCTTGCTCTTGTGTTATCAGCACAATGGTTTTTCAAAAACTTTGATAGTGCAGTAGCTTTCTGCAGATTTCTATATCTCACTGAAATTCACCTGCCTCAGTTCAGTTCATCTGCTCAGTTATGTCTGACTGCAGCATGCCAGGCTTCCCTGTCCATCACCAACTCCTGGAGCTTACTCAAACTCATGTGCATCCAGTTGGTGATGTCATCCAATCATCTCATCCTGTGTCATCCCCTTCTCCTCCTGCCTTCAATCTTTCCCAGCATCAGGGTCTTTTCCAGTGGATCAGTTCTTCACATCAGGTGTTCAAAGTACTGGAGTTTCAGCTTCAGTGTCAGTCCTTCCAATGAATATTCAGGATTGATTTTCTTTAGGATTGACTGATTTGATCTTACTCCAATGCCACTGAAATGGTTCTTAGGATAATTACTCAGGTTCTTTTAACCTCTAGATTAAAAGAGCACTGAGAATCATTAGAAGATCTACACATGGGGCCAGTGCCATTAAGTTGTATATCAGGACCCAGAAAATGGAGGCTGTCCCAGAATCTGTGCTTATGGTAAACACCTGCCAAAAACCTAATCTACGCCAATCAGAATACATCTCAGCTGTGGCTAGCTTACCTTCTTCTGGGATATAGGACCTGCTGACCTTCTCATGAAACTTCTGACCTTCTAGGCAATGATGCCCTATTTCCATATTTCATTGCAACCACTTTAAAACTTTCTGTTGCCCCCAAATCCTGGAGAACAGAGCTCTACTATGCTGCTTGTGAGCATTGTACTCCCTTAGTTTATGGATAAATGAGTAAAGGACCTGAAGACAGCTGCTACAGAGCCTGGGGTAGGCTCCTACACACAGCTGTAGGTACTGCATAGCCCTTCGGTTGACTGCCTCTTCAGCTGCTCTCTGGAATCTCCAGTACCCTTTCTTATTTTGTATTCTTAGCTCTTCTAGTTTGTTTGTTGTAGTCCTTCCAGGTATAAGATGTGATGCAAGAGACCCTAGAATTTTCACAGAGTAAATATTGATGTGTGAGAGACTCTAGGATTTTACAGTGATTCTTAGCTAAAATTGGGATTTTGGCAGGACTAGTCTGCAAGGCAAGTGCCTTTGGGATGTAGGTCATGACAGGTCTCAGGAACTGTGCTCAGACATCTAGAAACTGTGTATCTGATTGAATTCAGGAGGATTAACTCAAGAGAAAATAATGGGTACTCCTTAGTCTTGGGCCTCCCTGGTGGCTCAGATGGTAAAAAAATCTGCCTGCAGTGCAGGGTTTGATCCTTGGGTGGGGAAGATCCCCTGGAAAAGGGAATGGCAATCCACTCCAGGATTCTTGCCTGGAGAATTCCATGGACAGAGGAACTTGACAAGCTATGATCCTTGGGGTCTCAAAGAGCTGGACACAACTGAACAACTTTCACTTTCACCCCTCAGTCTAAAGCAAGCAAGATAGCAGCTGTGAGAGGACCCACAAATCTTGGAGGTAAGTCTACAGTGTAAACTACTAGGGAACTCAAGGAAATGAGACAAGAAATTTGGCATCTTTTTGAACAATGACACATTAAAATCTAAGTAGACCTGAGTTTGATTATTAGAAATGAGTAGAAAGTCTTCTTCTATGATGAAATCTTCTCATGAAAGTAATAACACATCTATTGCTTATGAAATTCTTGGAAACCAAAGATACAAAATTGACGAGCACTAGTTGAGCACTTAAAAGCTGTTATACTTTTTTTGTAGGTGATAACTCTTAAGACTCCTCTGTTCTGTTAAGTTGGTCACTGAATGAGTTAGATTTGCACTACCTTATCAATCCCTTGGAAAAGGAAATGGCAACCCACTCCAGTATTCTTGCCTGGAAAATTCCATGGACAGAGGAGCCTGCTGGGCTACAGTCCAATCCCTAGGTTAGGAAGATCCCCTGGAGTAGGAAATGGCAACCCACTCCAGTATTCTTGGCTAGGCACTTTCACTTCATTTTCATCTACCAACCTAAAGAAAATTTCCCTGCAGCTAGGTACATTGGGAAGCACCACAAAATTCCCTAACCAATGGCATATCCTTCCTCAGCATTAATCCTCCAGGAGATCCAAAGCTTAGCTAAAGAAATAGAATCCTTAGTTTATAAAGAATAAGGTGTGTAACCTCCTGCATACTGGCATGTTTTCTGCCTAAGAACTGGGGTCTTAGAAACCGTCTGTACATGCTCAATTACTCAGCCATGTCTGACTCTTTGCAATGACATGGACTGTAGCCCACCAGGCTCCTCTGTCCATGGGATTTTTCCAGGCAAGAATCCTGGAATGGGTTGCCATTATCTACACCATTGGAAGTTGTAGATATCTGCAAAAATTGCAAAATCTTACTAACAGCCTAGAATTGCAATGGTCGTGATGGGGAATGTTCCAGTTAAGAGAAGATTATTCATTAAAGAAGTTCACTTGAAAGCAAGTATTCCCCAATCAAACAGAATGGGATGCCTGTTTTAACTGACAAGCTAGAGCCTTCAAAAGACTTCAAGATTCCAAACTAGAGTCATTGGAAGATTTATTGCAAAAAGCTAACAAAACATAAGAGGTACCTAAAACTAAAAATCTGATATGACTGTTACTACTCTACTCTCTCTCTCTTTACCTGAATACTCACAATCTATTAATACTTTATCTAAATTTTGTTATACTCCGAAGAGGCTATAAGACTGTAAACAAAAGTTCACCAAGTTAGTGGTGCCCTTGTTGGCACCTTCCAGATGTAATGAGATTCCAGGGCTTCTCCAGTAAGCTAGTACCAGTTATTCTCTTTAAGCAGCCAAGGAAAAACTGAAAACCTAGTAGGGGAAAAAAAGTGAAAGGCTACTTGGAAACTAGATGAATGAAAAATCCTTAAAAATCTACAACAGAAGTATTTGTAAAAATTTAAGCCATCTGAGAAGATAACCTTAACTGATTCCATCTGCCAGAAACACAATTCATATGCAGATGTTCTTTCCTAAACTCAGTTTTGCATTATCATACCTGTCTCACGGCTGTGATTTTTAAAAGAAAAGCTGTTATGTTCTCTGTTTGTATTTGTTTATGTATACCTATGTAGATGTGTTACAGATTTGTGATATTTTTCTATCTCTGAATGGTATTGCCAATTTGGTATTGCTCTTAATTTGTAAAGAGCTCTATTTAATTGACTTAAAGCAGTGCTATATAAACTAAGTATACTCTCAGAGTTATAAAAACTAACGCAAATATTTTAAAAGTTCATGTGGTTTAGAATAATCTTTGATAAACAAAAGCTAGTTTAAGTTTCTTGGCTTAATTAAAATAGGCATGCTTTTAGTGTTATCAATAATAAATGTAATATTAATATACAACTTTTATTTTACCTAGGTTTACTAAAAGTCAAATAAGCTCATGTTATGTCTGCTATAAAATTTGTCAGCAAGAAAGACAATGGTTAACTGTGAACCTTTTATGAATACACACAATTGTTAATAAGTAAATATATGTAAGATAAAAGTTTATAAATGAGCATTTCAAAAATAATTATGCTTTATGTTATATCTATATAGAAATAGTTTCCAGTCTTTTTGGTAATTTGAAAGTTTAACTGAGCTAAATTAAATGAGTGTCTTTGAATATATAGATCATTTTCAAATAAGATAAAATATTGACACGTTAACTACTTAATATAGTTTTATCCACCTCTGATTCCATTTACATAGGAATTAAAACATTTGATTTTATTAGTAAACATGTTTTCTGTACATAAGAAAATTTGCTATGAGGAAGAATATATTTTTGCAAATTATGAAATATATTTATGAATTTGCAAATTCACAGAATGCTAATGTAACAGTCTACAGTTATTTACTTCTTAGTTTTCACTAGGAATTAAGGATTCTAAGGATTAAGAGTTCTAGTAATACTTGGTTAAAACTATTAGAAATTATAGGGTAAAAGAAGTGACCATGTATAAGCAGTAAGGTAAATAAAATGACTGTTTCAGAATGTCAAAGATGTAAAACATAGGACAAAATCTGAAAGGATATTTTTAAAAGTTGTAGGTTTGTGCAAAAAGAATCTTGGGAAAGGCATTTTGTGTGTGGTCAAACTGGCTCAGATTTGAATGGATTTATTTAAGTTTTAGAAAAATTAGAATTTTGTTTTTCCTCTGTTAAACAAAGTTTTATTAGTTTATGATATGTTCTTAACATGAAATTGTACACAAAGGTTTTTCTTTACCTTTTAAGTAATCTGCCTGGACAGCAAAGATGTTCTTACCAAAATAATTTACTGTGCTTCACGTTGTCTCTATCAGACTTGGATTACTTGAGAAAATCCAGTATTTTCACTATTAAGAGAGTTAAGTTTTGTTCACAACTACATACTCTTTAGCATTTGCCTTTATCATCTTCTCTTGTCTCTTTCGTGACTTGAATTTTCCATAGCAGTCAAAATAGTTACTAGAAGCCCTATTTTCCAGCAAGCATATCAATAACTTTTAAAGATGTAACCTAGATGTCCATCAGCAGATGAATGGATAAGAAAGCTGTGGTATACATACACAATGGAGTATTACTCAGCCATTAAGAAGAATACATTTGAATCAGTTCTAATGAGGTGGATGAAACTGGAGCCGATTATACAGAGTGAAGTAAGCCAGGAAGAAAAACACCAATACAGTATACTAACACATATATATGGAATGTAGAAAGATGGTAATGATAACCCTGTATGTGAGACAGCAAAAGAGACACAGATGTATAGAACAGTCTTTTGGACTCTGTGGGAGAGGGGGAGGGTAGGATGATTTGGGAGAATGGCATTGAAACATGTATAATATCATATAAGAAATGAATCTCCAGTCTAGGTTTGATGCATGATACTGGATGCTTGGGGCTGGTGCACTGGGATGACCCAGAGAGATGGTATGGGGAGGGAGGTGGGAGGGGGATTCAGGATGGGGAGCACGTGTACACCTGTGGCAGATTCATGTTGATGAATGGCAAAACCAATACAGTATTATAAAGTAAAATAAAGTAAATTTAAAAAAAAAGAAAGAATAAAAAACTTTTGTATTTGTTCCAGGCGTGTACATAGAAGGAAAAAATAATAACCAAGACCTGTGTCAATCTTGAGTCACTTGTTTTGGGGTCTGTGGTAACAGGATTGTACTGTCCTTTCACTTCATGAGAAATTATTTCTGGGGCACATGTTACCACAAATCTCAGGATTATGGCAATGCAGGGCCTTATCATCCCCTGTGACTCTGTACTTTAAAGACTGATATATTGAAGCTGTTACTGAGGGCAGCATAAACAGGCCTAAAAGAAAACCAAGAGTGGAAATATACTCCTGGTGACAGCAGATTTATGCAGACCCTGCATTTCCCTTGGGACACATTTTAGTTCTGACCCCAGCAGCAAGTAATGGGAGAACCCAAAACAGACTCCCTGAAGCAGATAAGAACAGTGTTTTCTTTCTTAATTTGCCCTAAGCACTTCTGCAGCTCTCAAAGGGAAGCTTGAGGAAATGAAAGTAAGTTTTCTCCCTTAAGAGCTGTTTGGCAGACTGACCAAAACTTTCAGATGGTTATGTGACAATTACATAATTAATTGTCACAACTAAATCTTATGAATTGAATAAGCAGATCATAGATTCTTGTTCTTCAACTGTTGAAAGTTTTAGTATGTTAGAAGAAATGGCTTCGTGAGTTAAAGAAATAGGGCTTCTGAGTTCTAAACATTTGAACATTATATTTTGTTTTGGGTTTTTTTGATACTTCGAGATAGTAAATGATACAGTTCTATATTATTATGAGACTCAGATTAATTACTTACTATCTTGAAATTTCCCATTTTGGAAGAAGCTATTAATATTCTTTGTATAATCAAACCCAACATAAAATATGTTGGATTTAGATGTGTGTGTTTGTGTATTCTCTTATAATGAAAGAATAATTTTTAGCTAAAGTCAAATCCATATTTTCACCTGACTCTCATTTAGCCTTCGAATTAAAACATAAAGAATAGAATTTAGCAAAAATATTGCAGTGTGTTGAGTTTAATAAGGGAGTTTCAGTTCACTAGTGATTCAGTTCTTAAATGTGTACATTTTCATGTTTCAGGTATACAGCAAAATGAACCAGTTAAACATATATAGCTATCCAGTCTTTTTCAGATTCTTTTTCCATATTGGTTATTATAGAATGTTGAGTAAAAGTTCCTGTACTGTACAGTAGATCCTTATAGTTACCTATGTCTTAAATAGAGCAGTGTGTATAAATTAATCCCAATCTCCTAATTTATTCCTTCTCCTAATGGTTTCCTTTTGATAACTATAAGTTTGATTTCAAGATCTGAGAATCTGTATTTTTTTTGTAAATAAGCTCACTTGTGTCATTTTTTATTAGGTTCCTCATATAAGTGGTATCATATGGTATTTTTCTTTTTCTTTCTGACTTACTCCTTAGTATCATAATATTTTGGTCCATCCATATTGCTGCAAATGGCATTATCTGTTCTTTTTTCGTGGATGAATAGTATTTCGTTGTATACATGTACCACATCTTTATTCCTCCTCTCTTGGTGGACATTTAGATTTCTTCCATGTTTTGGCCATTGCAAAGAGTGCTCTGATGAACACTGAGGTACATGTGTCTTTTTGAAGTATGGTTTTCTCCTGATATATATTCCCAGGAGTGGGAATGTTGAATCATATAGTATCTATGTTTAGTTTTTTAAAGGAACCTCCGTTTTGTTTTTAATAATAGTTGTACCAGGTTTCATTCCTGCCATCCATGCTGGAAGTTTTCCTTTTTTCCATACCCTCTCTAACATTTATTGTTTGTACATATTTTGATGATGACCATTCTGACTGGTGTGAAGTGATAAAATTTGGCAAAATCTGACAGACTTACATTATTTGTTATCTCTAGTTATCAAATGCCACAAATAAAGTACAGGAATGTCCTGCCTTGTCTATGGAAGGGTTGGCTACTATCATTACTGTTATTTCCAATGAGAGCTGTCTTCTGGAAACTAAAGTCATTAAAACTCAAAATCATAAGAATGTATACTGTCATGTAAGAATTGAATCGCCAGTCCATGTCTGACGTAGGGTGCAGCTTGCTTGGGGCTGGTGCATGGGGATGACCCAGAGAGATGTTGTGGTGAGGGAGGTGGGAGGGGGGTTCATGTTTGGGAACGCATGTAAGAATTAAAGATTTTAAAATTAAAAAAAAATAAAAAATTAAAAAAAAAAAAAAGAATGATAGTGAAAATGAAGCTTGCTCAGTCGGGTCCGACTCTTTGCAACCCCATGGACTATAGAGTCCATGGAATTCTGGAATGGGTAGAACACTGGAGTGGGTAGCTTTTCCCTTCTTCAGGGGATCTTCCCAATCCAGGGATCGAACCCAGGTCTCCCACATTTCAGGCAGATTCTTTACCAGCTGAACCACAGGGGAAGCCCAAGAATTCTGGAGTGGGTAGCCTATCCATTCTCCAGTGGATCTTTCTGACCCAGGAATCAAACCAGGGTCTCCTGTATTGCAGGCGGATTCTTTACCAACTGAGCTATCAGGGAATACCCCACATCATAAGAATAAAACACTTCAAATTATAGCCTAAATGGTCATTAACTTTATATAATAATGTACTTTTAAAAACCATATTTTATTAAATATTCATTATAAGTAGATTAGCAACTTTGTTAGGGTTATCTTTCATTATAAATGAATTTGATTGGACTGTTTATCAGTCCAAATAGTAAAATAGTAATTAGTAAATAGTAATAGTAATTAGTAAATAGTGAAATAATAATTAGTAAAATACATGATATATCACAAAATTAGAATCTTAGAACTTGATTTTTAACTAAAGTAATTTATGAGTGGGCTTCCCTGGTAACTCAGTGATAATCTGCCTTCCAATGCAGGAGATGTGGGTTGGACCCCTAGGTTGGGAAGATCCCCTAGAGAAGGCAATGACAACCCACTGCAGTATTCTTGTCTGGAAAATCCTATGGATAAAGGAGCATAGCGGGCTACAGTCCATGGGGTTTCAAAAGAGTTGGACATAACTTAGCAACTGAACAACAAGAAACAACAAAAGCAATATATGAGTAGCTTTAAAAGAAGTCCTTTATTATCAAGAATGCCTATGTAATCCATATTCCTTTTCAAATGTGTGCATGATTTTCTAGTCTTGTACATTCATAGAATTTATTTGTAGAAATTATAATAGTCTAATGATTTATGAGGTTTATTTAAAAATCATACTTAGATATTTTATGCAAATATAAAATCTATCTGAAGAAATAAAGTTTTCTATTTTGTTTTCTCTTCTAGCAACTAGATTCTATTTTAGGATCAATTTTACATTCTGAAATTTTCATATCTTTTATTTCAGTTTATTTGGTAGAACGGATTGAAGTCACATTTCTCCCTTGGTAGCCTTACTTTATCAATCTACTTCCTGAGAAATCTCACCTGTTCATAGGTTTACAATCAAAATTTTACTCAGAATTAATGTGTGATAAAAAGATGCCATAGGATTAGCATTTTCTTTTCTCCTTGAGATTCATTTTACTCAATGTTCTGCTGATATTATAATTCCAGATCTTATAAGGAGATGAAAATCAACACCTCCAAAGGATACTTCATTATCTTCCCTCTAGTGTAATGCTATAACCACTTTTTGTCCCTTATAATAGTGAATCCTAACATGTGGTTACTCTGGACTGTTAAATCTATCTATCTATCTATATATACGCACACATATTTTCATATTATTTTCCATTATGATTTATTATAGGATATTGAATATACTTTTCTGTGCTATGAAGGCTCTCGAAATTATCTATTTTATATATATAGTCGTTTGAATCTTGGAGAAGGCAGTGGCAACCCACTCCAGTGTTCTTGCCTGGAGAATCCCAGGGGCAGTGGAGCCTGGTGGGCTGCCGTCTATGGGGTCACACAGAATCGGACACGACTGAAGTGACTTAGCAGCAGCAGCAGCAGCAGTTTCAATCTACTAATCCCAAACTCCAAATTTATTCATCCCTTATCCCCTCCCCCTTGGTAAACATAAGTTTGTTTTCTATTTCTGAGTCTCTATTTTATAAATTCATTCATATTATTTTTTAAATTGCATGTATGAGTGATATCATATGATATTTGTCTTTCTCTGTCTGAGTTACTTTACTTAAAATGATAATCTCTATGTCCATGATGCTACAAATGGCATAATTTCTTTTTTATGGATGGACAGTATTCCATTGTATTTATATATACCACGTCTTTATCCATTTAGCCATCAAAGGACATTTGGGCTGCTTCCTTGTCTTGGCCAGATAATCATGACCCAGATAATCATGATGGTATGATCACTCAGCTACAGCCAGACATCCTGGAATGGGAAGTCAAATGGGCCTTAGAAGCATCACTATGAACAAAGTTAGTGGAGGTGATTGGAATTCCAGTTGACCTGTTTCCAATCCTAAAAGATGATGCAGTATAAGTGCTGCATTCAATATGCCAACAAAGTTGGAAAACTCATCAGTGGCCACAGGACTGGAAAAGGTCCGTTTTCATTCCAATTCCAAAGAAAGGCAATGCCAAAGAATGCTCCAACTACTGCACAATTGCACTCATCTCACATGCTATTAAAGTAATGCTCAAAATTCTCCAAGCCAGGCTTCAGTAGTACATGAACCGTGTACTTCTAGTTGTTCAAGCTGGTTTTAGAAAAGGCAGACGAACCAGAGACCAAATTGCCAACATCTGCTGGATCATTAAAAGCAAGAGAGTTCCAGAAAAACATTTACTTCTGCTTTATTGACTATGCCAAAGCCATTGACTGTGTGGATCAGAAACAGCTGTGGAAAATTCTTCAAGAGATGGGAATACCAGACCACATTACGTACCTCCTGAGAAATGTATATGCAGGTAAAGAAGCAACAGTTAGAACTGGACATGGAGTAAATGGCTGGTTCCAAATTGGGAAAGGACTACATTAAGGCTGTATGTTATCACCCTGCTTATTTAACTTAAATGAAGAGTACATCATGAGAAATGGTGGACTGGATGAAGCACAAATTGGAATCAAGATTGCCAGGAGAAATATCAATAACTTCAGATATGCAGATGACACCACCCTTATGGCAGAAAGCAAAGGAACTAAAGAGCCTCTTGATAAAAGAAAAGAGAGTGAAAACATTGGCTTAAAACTCAGCATTCAGAAAGCTAAGATCATGACATCTGATCTCAACACTTCATGGCAAATAGATGGGGAGACAGTCGAAACAGCCCGATTTTTTCGGGCTCCAAAATCACTGCAGATGGTGACTGCGGCCGTGAAATTAAAAAATGCTTGCTCCTTGAAAGAAAAGTTATGACCAATCTAGACAACATATTAAAAAGCAGAGACATTACTTTGTCAACAAAGGTCCATCTAGTCAAAACTATGGTTTTTCCAGTGGTCATGTATGGATATGAAAGTTGGACTATAAAGAAAGCTAAGGACTGAAGAATTGATGCTTTTGAGCTGCGGTGTTGGAGAAGAGTCCTGAGAGTCCCTTGGACTGCAAGGAGATCCAACCAGTCCATCCTAAAGGACATCAGTCCTGAATATTCATTGGAAGGATTGATGCTGAAGCTGAAACTCAAATACTTTGGCCACCTGATGCAAAGAACTGATTCACTGGAAAAGACCCTGACGCTGGGAATGATTGAAGGCAGGAGCAGAAGGGGATGACAGAGGATGAGATAGTTAGATGGCATCACTGATTCGATGGACGTGATTTTGAGTAAACTCCGGGAGTTGGTGATGGACAGGGAGGCCTGGCATACGCAGTCCATGGGGCTACAAAGAGTCGGATGCGACTGAGCAACTGAACTGAACTGAGTTGTCTTGAGTGTTTTGAATAGTGGTGCTATAAACACTGGTGTACATGTATCATTTTCAATTAGAGTTTTCTCTGGATATATGATCAAGAGTAGGATTGTTGGATAATTCGGTAACTCTGTTTTTGTTTTTGTTTTTGTTTTTTTTTTTTTGAGGAACTTCTGTACTATTCTCCATAGTATCCATACTAATTTATATTCCCACTGACAGTGTAGGAGGGTTCCTTTTTCTGCATACCCTCTTCAGCATTTGTTACCTGTAGGCTTTCTAATGATGACTATGAGTTCTTTATATATTTTAATATTAACTCTTTCCAGATATATGATTTACAAATATTTCCTCTCATTCAGTAAATTTTTATTTTGTTGATGATTTCCTTTGCTGTGCAAAAGTTTCTAAGTTTGATGTAATCTCATTTATTTTTGTTTTTGTTGCCATTGCAACAAATCTTAAATTTGTTATGTTGCCATTAAAATGTTGAATATTTTTATAAAGGATGAGTTTGAAAATATATTGACTTTTAAAGCAAAATATAACACTGGAAACTTATTAAGTGTAAGATGTGAAAGCAAGTATGTGACTTCTAATGTTATGATTATTTAATTCAAATAACATCAAATTGATGAATAAAATGAAAGTGCCCTTTAGTAGACAAATGAAAAATATACTCTAGTATATTCTGGGAATGAAATAATGTTCAGGACTAAAAAGGTAAGCTATTAAGCCATAAAAATATGTAGTAAATTCTTTTATTTTCATTTGAAGAAACTATGATTTAAAATTCTGTGTTAATTTCAGTTGTACAACATAATGATTTTTTGAAGATTATATTTCACTATAACTCAGCAGTGGCCACAGGACTGGAAAAGGTCAGTTTTCATTCCAATCCCAAAGAAAGGCAATGCCAAAGAATGCTCAAACTACCACACAATTGCACTCATCTCACACGCTACTAAAGTAACGCTCAAAATTCTCCAAGCCAGGCTTCAGCAGTATGTGAACCATGAACTTCCTAATGTTTAAGCTGGTTGTAGAAAAGGCAGAGGAACCACAGATCAAATTGCCAATGTCCGCTGGATCATGGAAAAACCAAGAGAGTTCCAGAAAAACATCTATTTCTGCTTTATTGACTATGCCAAAGCCTTTGACTGTGTGGATCACAATAAACTGTGGAAAATTCTGAGAGAGATGGAATACCAGACCACCTGACCTGCCTCTTGAGAAATCTGTATGCAGGCCAGGAAGCAGCAGTTAGAACTGGACATGGAACAACAGACTGATTCCAAATAGGAAAAGGAGTACGTCAAAGCTGTATATTGTCACCCTGCTTATTTAACTTCTATGCAGAGTACATCATGAGAAACGTTGGACTGGAAGAAACACAAGCTGGAATCAAGATTGCCGGAAGAAATATCAATCACCTCAGATATGCAGATGACACCACCCTTATGGCAGAAAGTGAAGAGGAACTAAAAAGCCTCTTGATGAAAGTGAAAGAGGAGAGTGAAAAAGTTGGCTTAAAGCTCAACATTCAGAAAACAAAGATCATGGCAACCAGTCCCATCACTTCATGGAAAATAGATGGGGAAACAGTGGAAAGAGTGTCAGACTTTATTTTTTGGGGCTCCAAAATCACTGCAGATGGTGACTGCAGCCATGAAATTAAAAGACACTTATTCCTTGGAAGAAAAGTTATGACCAACCTAGATAGCATATTCAAAAGCAGAGACATTACTTTGCAAACTAAGGTCTGTCTAGTCAAGGCCATGGTTTTTCCTGTGGTCATGTATGGATGTGAGAGTTGGACTGTGAAGAAGGCTGAGTGCTGAAGAATTGATGCTTTTGAACTGTGGTGTTGAAGAAGACTCTTGAGAGTCCCTTGGACTGCAGGGAGATCCAACCAGTCCATTCTGAAGGAGATCAGTCCTGGGATTTCTTTGGAGGGAATGATGCTAAAGCTAAAACTCCAGTACTTTGGCCACCTCATGTGAAGAGTTGACTCATTGGAAAAGACTCTGATCCTGGGAGGGATTGGGGGCAGGGGGAGAAGGGGACGACAGAGGGTGAGATGGCTGGATGGCATCACAGACTCAATGGACGTGAGTCTGAGTGAACTCCGGGAGTTGGTGATGGACAGGGAAGCCTGGAGTGCTGCAATTCATGGGGTCGCAGAGAGTCAGACATGACTGAGCAACTGAACTGAACTGATAGGTTATTACAAGATATTAAATAAAATTGTCTGTGCTACATAGTACAAAAAACAACAACAACAAAAACAAATAACATCAAATTAAGTTTAAATGATCTTGGAATAAAACAGACAATAAATATGCCAAAGAAAACATATTGGCATATTTTGTCATAATTAATTATTCAACAGCTTCTCAGATATTGGTTTTTTTGTGTAACATTTTATAAATAAAAGCTTAATTTGGGGACAAAATCCTTAAGAAGCCTTGGAAATATTTTATTTTATTTTATTTTTTTCAAAGTGTCAGGATTTAATTTTGACTTCATATCAGTTAGCTATCTTATCAGGATAACCCACTTATATGAAAATAAAATAAAAATTTATTTCTTCCAATTACATTCTTTACTGTGCTTCACCTCCCTAAATTTTTTTATAAAATATTTATATATTATTTTAAAATATTTTTGGAGCTAATTAATTTACATATGTTGTTTTCAGGTGTAAATTCTCTGAAAATTACATAAACTACTGGAACCATTTTTCATTTCATAATAATTGTTTTTTTAAATTATAGTGCTACACCTCATATGATCAGTACAACTTTTAAGGATTAAAAATTTTCTAACTCACACTAGAGTCTGAGACTAGTGTTGGGAACAGAACAACAAAATTTTGCACATGTGTTGTGGAGGAAAAGGAGAATTAGCCTCATATACTTAATGAAAACACAGTAGTCACTCTAGGAATTGTTTACCCCTAATAAATGCTACAAGATCTGTAGCTTAAAGCAACACAAATTTATTGTGTTAAAATTCTGGAGGTCAGAAATGACAGGGTTTACTGGACTGGTATCAAGATATCTTATGAGTTCTTTGTGAATGCTGTAGGAAAATGGTCCCCAACCTTTTGGGCACCAGAGACCCATTTTGTGAGACAGTATTTCTTGGGTAGGGGTGGAAGGATAGTTTCAGTTTCACCCACCGTTCACCCCTTTCTGTGCAGCCTGATTCCAAACAGGCCAGGGACAGGTACTGGTCCATGGCATGGGGGTTGGAGATCCTTGCTCTAGAGAGAATTTGTTCTTTTGTCTTGTCAGCCTCTGGAGGGCACCTGCATCCCTTAGCTCTTAGCCACTTCATCCCATGTGTAGCATTTTCAAATCTTTCTAACTCTGGATCTCTTGTTTCTCTTTTATAAAAAACCTCATGATTGCAAAATTTCAATTCTGCAAGAATATATGTGGAAATATTTGGTGGGTTCCAGCATCCTATCTATGGTGGTTGTTCAACAGCTAGTTGTGATTTTGATTGGAGGAGGTAAGCACATGCCTTCTGCTCTGCCATCTTGAACCAATCTATGTGTATAGTATTTGAAGAAGCCACATTTGGATTGTAGAGGAGCAATACAAAGTGGTGAAAAGTATACAGGCTTTGGTGCTATTTAGAGCAGGTTCAGACCCTAGAGCTACTACTTGCCAGCTAATGAATAATTTTCCACAAGTTCTATAGTATTCATTCTCTCTCTAAATCAGTTTCATCATTTATTGAATGGAGATATAAGAACCCTTCAATTTATGTTTTTTTTTTTTTAATGAGAGCTACAAATATTTTACCTAGTATGTTGTCATGAAATTAAAAGATGCTTGCACCTTGGAAGGAAAACTATGACAAACCTACACAGCATATTAAAAAGCAGAGACATCACTTTTCCAGTAAATGTTCATCTAGCCAAAGCTATAGTTTTTCCAGTAGTCACGTACAGATGTGAGAGTTGGACCATAAAGAAAGCTGAACATGAAAGAATTGATGCTTTCAAATTGTGGTGTTGGAGAAGACTCTTGAGAATCCCTTGGATGGCAAGGAGATCCATCCAGTCAATCCTAAAGGAAATCAGTCCTGAACATTCATTGGCAGGACTGATACTGAAGCTGAAGCTCCAATACTTTGGCCACCTGATGCAAAGAGCTGACTCATTGGAAAGGACCCTATTGCTGGGAAATACTGAAGCCAAGAGGAGAAATGGCTGACAGAGGATAAGATAGTTAGGTGGCATGACTGATTGAGTGGGCATGTGCGTTCTAAGTCACTTTAGCCATGTCCGACTCTTTGCAACTCCATGGAACATAAGCCCTCCAGGCTTCTCTGTTCATGGGATTCTCCAGGCAAGAATGCTGGAGTGGGTTGCCGTTTCCTACTCCAGGTAATCTTCTCAACCGAGGGATCAAACCCGAGTCTCCTGCATTTCTTGCATTGGCAGGCCGGTTCTTTACCACTAGCCTCACCTGGGAAATTTGAGCAAACTCCAGGAGATAGGTAAGGATAGGGAATTCTGGCATGCTGCAGCTTATGGCATTACACAGAGTTGGACATGACTTGGTGAATGAAGATGTTGCAAAGTGCTTGTTGTTAGTGATACTATTATTATATAAATTAATTTATATGTATACTTGGAAGTCCTAAAATTAAATTATTTTCCAGATTCTTTTCTCCTAAATTCTATGCCAGACTCTATTGTTGCTGAACATTTAAACACATCTGTAAAACTTAAAGTGACAAAAACTGTTTAGAGTTTAAATATGAAAATCAAGGGAAGGTCAGGGAAATCTATGAATTTTAGATTTTGAGACTCACCTTTAAATTTTGAGTAGGGTTTCAGTTGCCATGTTAGGTGGGAAAGGGCATTCCAGAAAGGTGACACAACGTGAAAGGGGCATGCACACGCATGAATGTACACGTGTAATTGGTTTATTTCAGATTATACAATTTGTGGGTTTTTTTACTGATATCTAGAACATAAACCCATGTAATTATGAGCTTAATAACTTTTAGTGAGAGTGTTAACTATAATATCCAACAGTGTAGCAGTTCAGCTTTTATGTGAGATCTAATTAAAACATAAAGATGTTTTCAAAGTGCAATAGCATTGCTTTGGAAATTCATTTTTCTCTCATTTTTTAACCACACATTTTTATTTCATTAATATTCCCTAATGAAAATGAGAATTTCTGCTTAATTATTAAGTATATTACTTAAAGTAAGGACCACCCACACAGAAAATAAAAAGAGGGGAAAGAAGAAAACAAAGAGTACTCTTGCACTTGTATTCATACTTATATTCATCTAACCATCCATTCATTGCAGGCCTATCCTGTATGCCACCCACACTGTCCTAGACATGGAAGGACTTAATCATCACATAGATTTGAGAGAAGGAAATGTCCATAGTTGTAGAAGAGGGAGTATTTTGGAGGGGATTGCTACCTGAAATAGAGAACAACATGAATAGAGGCAGAGAGGGAAGGAATGGCCTGCCATTTGTCATTTAGCAGGAATAAGGCCAAGGCACCCTATAGGAGTTCAGCTGCAGAGGTAGTTGTGATCCATACTACAGAAAGTACTCAAGTCTTGCTAACATTTCTATATAGTTCCTCCTCATTGAGTGCTCTTGTCATTGGATGATTCATCCCAATTAAGTTTCCTTTCTTTCCTCTCTGGTCTAGCCCAGTCAGGTCACTTTAATAACCCTCCTTGTCTTATCCATTAATATTTCAGAGCACCTGTCTTTACCTATTCAGCTTTGCATCAATACAAACATTAGTCTTACATTCCTTATGTAAGAAGTGCTGAGCAATGCAAGAGAAAGCCACACATTCAGAAAAGAAAAAAAAAAATCCACACAATCTTTAGGAATTATGCCACTGAAAATCTATGGTCTCTAGTGACAGCTGGTTCCTAAATGTCCTGATAGTTGGGCTAGACCAATCAAATTAGGGCTAGCCTGACTCAAGTCCCTTGCTCTACGGTTACTGCCCATATTTTATATATGTTCTACTGGGCATGTTAAAGAAAAATGTGTGTACTTCTTAATCTGTGTATATACATAGAGCTCAATTCTATTATCATTGAATAGTTTGTTCCTGAACTTCATATAATAAGTTTCACAATATAAATACTCTTCTGGATTTTCAAAAATTTATGTTGATGGTAACAGTCATCCATGAATGTTTGAAAGAACTCACTAGTTTAGAATGAACTGGACTATTTGTGTCTGGAGCTTTCTTTCTGAGAAGTTTTAAATTATAAATTCAGTATCATTAGTAGATAAAATGCTATCTGGACTTTACTCTTATAATAAATTATTTTTTTCAAGGAATGTGTACATTTCATTTCTGTTTTCAAATTGGCAAAAGGTTTGAAATATATGCTTTCAAAGACATGATTTCATTTCTGTATTTGCATGCTTTTTTTTAAAAAAAATCTAATTTATTTTTTTAAACCATTTAAATAGCTGTTTATTTTTTTAATATAAATATTTATTTTAATTGAGGCTAATTACTTTACAATATTGTATTGGTTTTGCCATACATCAACATGAATACACCACGGGTGTGTTAAACATGGTTACTTTGAAATCTTTAACTGCTAACTTTAAAGTTTGCACTCTATCTGGGTCTGTTTATATTCATAATTTTGCCTCTCAATTACTAGTCACTTCTTTTCTTCATTCCATGTCAAGATAGTATTATTATTACAAATATTTATTATGTTCCTGTCATTGCAAAGAATGGAGATTCTAGATTATGTGACCTTTAGTTCAGTTCAGTCTCTCAGTTCTGTCCAACTCTTTATGACCCCGTGGGCTGAAGCATGCCAGGCTTCCTGTCCATCACCAACTCCATGAGCATGCTCAAACTCATGTCCATCGAGTTAGTGATGCCATCCAACCATCTCATCCTCTCTTGTCCCCTTCTCCTTCTGCCTTAAATCTTCGCCACATCAGGGTCTTTTCCAATGAGTCAGCTCTTTGCCTCAGGTGGCCAAAGTATTGGAGCTTTAGTATCAGTCCTTCTAATGAATATTCTGGACTGATGTGAAGAACTGACTCACTGTAAAAGACCCTGATGCTGGGAAAGACATAAATCAAAGGAAAGACAGCTTTCATATTTTTATGTAATTTCTACGTTGTGCTTTTTAAGGTATTCAGCTAGTTCACTGACATTTCAAATTTTTTTGGCATAAAGTTTTTCATAAAGTACTGTTCCTATCTGTTCAATATGTATTCAAAAAATCTGTAGTGATGATCTTCCTTCATTCCTAATATTGTTTCTATCTACCTTTTATCTTTTTGTCTTTATCATTCTTACTAGAGAATTAATAATTTTATTAGCTTTTTAAAGAAATAACATTGATTTGGGGGATTTTCTTAGTATATCTTTTTAATATTACAGATTTTTGCTATTTTCTTTATTTTTCCATGTTTTCTAACTCCTTGTACTCTATTATAAACCATTGATATTCTCCTTTTCTAAAATGTACATTTAGTACTATACATTTTCCTGTAAACTTTGCTTTAGATGTTTCCCACATGTATTAAAACTGTTTTTAGTACCATTCAGTAAAAAAAATATAATTACTACTTTTAATTATTATTTGCTCATCATTTATTTAGAAGTATACTGTTGAATTGCAATGTAGGAGAACTTTCTGTTTGTCTTTAAAATATTCAATCCTAGTCTGACTCTTTGTTACCCCATGAATTGCAGCACACCAGGACTCCTTGTCCATCACCAACTCCCAAGGGTCCCTCAAACTCACGTCCATCGAGTCTGTGATGCCATTCAGCCATTTCATCCTCTGTTGTCCCCTTCTCCTCCTGCCCACAATCCCTCCCAGCATCAGAGTCTTTTCCAATGAGTCAGCTCTTCTCATGAGGTGGCCAAAGTACTGGAGTTTCAGCTTTAGCATCACTTCTTCCAAAGAACACCCAGGACTGATCTCCTTTACAATGGACTGGTTGGATCTCGTTGCAGTCCAAGGGTCTCTCAAGAGTCTTCTCCAACACCACAGTTCAAAAACATCAATCTTCAGTGCTCAGCTTTCTTCACAATCCAACTCTCACAGCCATACATGATTACTGGAAAAACCATAACCTTGATTAGATGGACCTTTATTGACAAAGTAATGTCTGCTTTTGAATATGCTATCTAGGTTGGTTATAACTTTCCTTCCAAGGAGTAAGTGTGTTTAGTTTCATGGCTGCAATCACCATCTGCAGTGATTTTGGAGCCCAAAATAAGAAAGTCTGACATTGTTTCCACTGTTTGCCCATCTATTTCCCATGAAGTGATGGGACCAGATGCCATATTCTTGGTTTTATGAATATTGAGCTTCAAGCCAACTTTTTCACTCTCCTTTTTTACTTTCATCAAGAGGCTTTTGAGTTCCTCTTCACTTTCTGCCATAGGGTGGTGTCATCTGCATATCTGAGGTTATTGATATTTCTCCCGGCAATCTTGACTCGCTTGTGCCTCTAACAGTCCAGTATTTCTCATGATGTACTCTGAATATAAGTTAAATAAGCAGGGTGACAATATACAGCCTTGACGTACTCCTTTTCCTATTTAGAAACAGTCTGTTGTTCCCCATGTCCAGTTCTAACTGTTGCTTCCTGACCTGCATACAGATTTCTCAAGAGGCAGATCAGGTGGTCTGGAATGCCCATCTCTTTCAGAATTTTCCACAGTTTATTGTGATCCACACAGTCAAAGGCTTTGGCATAGTCAATAATGCAGAAATAGATGTTTTCCTGGAACTCTGTTGCTTTTTCGATGATCCAGCAGATGCTGGCAATTTGATCTCTGGTTCCTCTGCCTTTTCTAAAACCAGCTTAAACATCAGGAAGTTCACGGTTCATGTATGCTGAAGCCTGGCTTGGAGAATTTTAAGCATTGCTTTACTAGCATGTGAGATGAGTATAATTGTGCAGTAGTTTGAGCATTCTTTGGCATTGTCTTTCTTTGGGATTGGAATGAAAACTGACCTTTTCCAGTCCTGTGGCCACTGCTGAGTTTCCCAAATTTGATGACATATTGAGTGCAGCACTTTCACAGCATCATCTTTCAGGATTTTATATGCAACCTTAATCTTAATTCTGCTTTCAATAATTTAAGTTATGGTTAATCAATTGTATCAGTTGTATTTATTGAATATCATTTTTTTGTCAGTTGTAGTGTGTGCTAAGTTACTTCAGTCATGTCTGACTCTTTGGTATCCTATGGAATGTAGCCCACAGGCTCCTCTGTCCATGGGATTCTCCAGGAAAGAATACTGGAGTGGATTGCTATTTCCTCTTCTAGAGGATTTTTCTGGGATCAAACCCACGTCTGTTGCATCTACTATATTGGCAGATGGGTTCTTTACCACTAGCACCACTGGGAAGCCTGTTATTTGTCAAGAAATAACAATTACTTTTATTAAACAGTATTAGTTTTCACAACAACTTGAAAGAGCATTAGCATAATTCATTTGGCAGATTAGAAAGCTTAGTTTCAAAAGTCAAGTAGCATACTGATAAATAGTATCTATAGACATTTCATATGGAGGCAAACCCCTTTATTTTTCCACTTTTTCATTCTGAAAGGTAATTGCAAAGACATCCTTGAGGAACAATAATGCGTTTAACCATGATTAGAATTTTTAATTAATGTCATGACTTCTAGTATCTTTTTAAAAAGGTGAATCAGTTATACTCATAAGTATATACTCAATCTTTTTTAAAAAGATATTTATAGATACTTATTTTTGCAGCACTTGGTCTTAGCTGTAGCACAGCCTTGCTCCAATAGTGGCAAATGGGGCCACTCTTCGTTGTGCTGTGCAGGCCTCTCACTGCTGCATAGCATGGGCTCCAGGGCATGCAGGCTTCAGTAGCTCCAGCATGCAAACTCTGTAGCTGTGGCTTGTAGTCTCCAGAGCTCAAGCTCAGTAGTTCAGTGCACCGACCCAGTTACTCCATGACACGTGGTATCTTCCTGGACCAGGGATGGAAACGGTGTCTCCTGCATTGGCAGGTGGATTCTTATCCACTCTCACCAGGGAAGCCCCCTTCTAGTGTCTTTTACATCATGTCCTACTGATGTGACAGTATGAGTAGTTTATATCTTTCTGTTTACTCCATCTATTTTTATAACTAATCTTGATATAGAAGAGTAGAGCTTTTCAAAATCCAAGACTAAATGCAAATTGTTAATCATTGAGGTAAGCTACCCAAATAGAGAATCCTTTTATTATTTTTTTATTCATCCCACCCTCTCCCTCTCCCTCAGAGTCCAAAAGTCCGTTCTATACATCTGTGTCTCTTTTGCTGTCTTGCATACAGGGTTATCATTACCATCTTTCTAAATTCCATATATATGTGTTAGTATACTGTATTGGTGTTTTTCTTTCTGACTTACTAAACGCACCTTCAGTGTGTGTGTGAGGAAAGCATGCATACGCACGAGAGAGAGTGACTATACATGGTACCCTATTACCATAGATTAAAATTTTAGCTGCAAAATGGAAAAAAAAGACAAGTGTTATTGGGGTACGAGAGGCATAGAGCTGAAATTATATATAAGAAAACAATGGAGGAATTTAACAAGACCATGGCATAATACAGGTTGCATATTTGATAAAGTATTCTGCCAACGTTATGGAATGGGTTGGCACATCAGTTAGAGATACTGCAATAGCCAAGATTAAAAAAAAAAAATGGTAGGAATATGGAATCTATCTCATATATCTAATCATTGTTTACAACAGGTCCTAACAAGGTATAGTCTATTCCCTGAAAAGTCAGCCTTTTAAAAAACATTTGAAGAGAAAATAGGAAGATGGTATTGAGTTCTTATCCAAAAGGAAAAATAAAATCTGGCCTTGGATATTTCAGATTCTTGTTGCTTTGCTCTTAAATTTGACAGACTGGAAAGTATGTCTGTAAACAAGAAAAGATGGGGATCAGAGGAAACTTACATGTGCTTTTTAAAAATATGGTAGTTTGCCAGTTACCTCCCAGGAGATACATAGGCAGTAAAATTAATGCAGTGCTTGCCAGGCATAAATTGTCACTTGTCCCCTGGGATGTAGAGAGTTGCTACGTTTTCATAGGCAGCAGTTTATTTCCCAGCATTACTTAATATTCATTATACCATCGAGGGCACCACCATTTGCTTTTAAACGCAAGAATGTGACATTCAATATAAGATTTACAGCAGTACCTTACTTTTGAAGAAACTTTTAATACACTGTGTTATTTCAGGGCCCTGTGTATTTAGGGGTGACAGATTTTAAGCAGGCACATTTCTCCTCCTCAAAACTAGTAGTAATAAAATCGTTGTGTCGAACAAAAGTCAAATATAATATCTATTGCTTAAAATGAACTTCTCCAGTAAAATGTTGTCTAATGCACTAAAATAGTCTACTGCAACATTTTTATTAGATATAATAAGACAAGCAAAATTAAGTTGAAGACTGGGAGAAAGGGAAAAAGGAAAGACAAGG
Source organism: Capra hircus (assembly GCF_001704415.2). Classification (NCBI taxonomy): domain Eukaryota; kingdom Metazoa; phylum Chordata; class Mammalia; order Artiodactyla; family Bovidae; genus Capra; species Capra hircus. The sequence goes on from NC_030814.1 coordinate 77,957,311, forward strand.
AGTTCTCACATACGTGTAATTATGTAAATTGATAGAAAGTCAAACTTATATTTTCTGTCTTAGAATTGACAAAACAGGCTTATATTTTCTACAATGAAATTTAATTTAATTTATCAGAATTTCTAAAAAAGGGTTGATTTGAATGTTGGTTCTAGTCCCATATCTTTTTCTTGACACAGGCTAATTGCCATTGATAGCTAAATAGGAGATTCAGGGCTTGAGATGTTATGGGAGTCTGCAAATGAGAATCTATCCCAGTGACAAACATACATGAATGTTTCTAATTCTCTCTTCTATAATTTATTCTTAATATAAATGTTGTAATTTTCTGTATAAAGCCATGTGTGTGTGTTACGTCACTTCAGTCATATCCCACTGTGTGACCCTATGGACTGTAGCCCACCCATGGGCTCTTCTGTCCATGAGATTCTCCAGGTACGACTATTGGGGTGGGTTGCCATGCCCTTTTCCAGGGTAAATAAAGCTGTAGTTCATGCTAAATATCATTCTTTGATTCTTTAAAACCATTATCATTTTTTTACTAATATAATGCCCAGTTTGTGTTTTGACACATTTTACTATGAAATGTTTCCAGTGTTTCCAAATGTTTCCAAATCTAATGCAAGCTTTATTAATGAAGTTTGCTTGATTTTAATACATTTTCTTGTCAAAGCATTTTTGTGGATTCTATTTGAATATACAATTTATCTGATTCAGTTATTCATTGAAACATCTTGTGAAAGGCTTAGTGTTGTTCTCCAAGATTCAATCTTTATTTAAGGGCGTGATTCAAGCAAATATACTGATGTTATTTTAGAATTACAGGTTGTAATTTCAGAATTAGGTTATGAAGGAAGACAGAATCAGAGTTCAGATAAATTTCAGATAGTTAAAATGAATAAAGATTAACAGGTTCAATTCAAGTGAGAAATAGATTTAAGGGTCTAGATCTGATAGATAGAGTGCCTGATGAACTATGGATGGAGATTTGTGACATTGTACAGGAGACACAGATCAAGACCATCCCCGCGGAAAAGAAATGCAAAAAAGCAAAATGGCTGTCTGGGGAGGCCTTACAAATAGCTGTGAAAAGAAGAGAAGTGAAAAGCAAAAGAGAAAAGGAAAGATATAAGCATCTGAATGCAGAGTTCCAAAGAATAGAAAGGAGAGATAAAAAAGCCTTCTTCAGCGATCAATGCAAAGAAATAGAGGAAAACAACAGAATGGGAAAGACTAGAGATCTCTTCAAGAAAATTAGAGATACCAAGGGAACATTTCATGCAAAGATGGGCTCGATAAAGGACAGAAATGGTATGGACCTAACAGAAGCAGGAGATATTAAGAAGAGGTGGCAAGAATATAAAGAAGAACTGTACAAAAAAGATATTCATGACCCAGATAATCATGATGGTGTGATCACTCACACTCACCTAGAGCCAGACATCCTGGAATGTGAAGTCAAGTGGGCCTTAGAAAGCATCACTATGAACAAAGCTAGTGGAGGTGATGGAATTCCAGTTGAGCTATTTCAAATCCTGGAAGATGATGGTGTGAAAGTACTGCACTCAAGATGCCAGCAAATCTGGAAAACTCAGCAGTAGCCACAGGACTGGAAAAGGTCAGTTCTCATTCTAATCCCAAAGAAAGGCAATGCCAAAGAATGCTCAAACTACCACACAATTGCACTCATCTCACATGCTAGTAAAGTAATGCTCAAAAATCTCCAAGGCAGGCTTCAGCAATATGTGAACCGTAAACTCCCAGATGTTCAAGCTGGTTTTAGAAAAGGCAGAGGAACCAGAGATCAAATTTCCAGCATCCACTGTATCATTGAAAAAGCAAGAGAGTTCCAGAAAAATATCTATTTCTGTATTATTGACTATGCCAAAGCCTTTGACTATGTGGATCACAGTAAACTGTGGAAAATTCTGAAAGAGTTGGGAATACCAGACCACCTGACCTGCCTCTTGAGAAACCTATATGCAGGTCAGGAAGCAACAGATGGAACTGGACATGGAACAACAGAGTGCTTCCAAATAGGAAAAGGAGTACGTCAAGGCCGTATATTGTCACCCTGCTTATTTAACTTATATGCAGAGTACATCATGAGATACGCTGGGCTGGAAGAAGTACAAGCTGGAATCAAGATTGCCAGGAGAAATATCAATAACTTCAGCTTTGAAGATGACACCACCCTTATGGCAGAAAAGAAGAGAAACTAAAAAGCCTCTTGATGAAAGTGAAAGAGGAGAGTGAAAAAGTTGGCTTGAAGCTCAGCATTCATAAAACAAAGATCATGGCATCTGGTCCCATCACTTCATGGGAAATAGATGGGGAAACAGTGGAAACAGTGTGAGACTTTATTTTTTGTGGCTCAAAAATCACTGCAGATGGTGACTGCAGAAACGAAATTAAAAGACACTTACTCCTTGGAAGGAAAGTTATGACCAACCTAGATAGCATATTGAAAAGCAGAGACATTACTTTGCCAACTAAGGTCTGTCTAGTCAAGGCTATGGTTTTTCCAGTGGTCATGTATGGATGTGAGAGTTGGACTGTGAAGAAAGGTGAGTGCCGAAGAACTGATGTTTTTGAACTCTGGTGTTGGAGAGACTCTTGAGAGTCCCTTGGACTGCAAGGAGATCCAACCAGTCCATTCTAAAGGAGATTAGGCCTGGGTGTTCTTTGGAAGAACTGATGCTAAAGCGGAAACTCCAGTACTTTGGCCACCTCATGAGAAGAGTTGACTCATTGGAAAAGACCCTGATGCTGGGTGGGATTGGGAGCAGGAGGAGAAGGGCACAACAGAGGATGAGATGGCTGGATGGCATCACCGACTCGATAGACATGAGTTTGGTTTAACTACCGGAGTTGGTGATGGACAGGGAGGCCTGGCATGCTGCAATTCATGGGGTTGCAAAGAATTGGACACCACTAAGAGACCGGACTGAACTGAACTGAAAGTCCCACATTCATGTTTTAAAAATAAAATTCCGAAATTGTAATATATCTTATATAAAAATGTGAAAATAAATCGTTAAAAATTTCAGTTAACTGAAAATAGAAGTGTTATCTGAATTGTTTTAATGGTCATGTGAGTATATTTTCTGTCTATTTCAACTGTATATCAACCATAGCCCTTTTAAATAACCTTTCACATGGCATTGATGGGTAAAAATGAGCAGTGAAAAGAGAGGAAAGAGATTGGTCTTCTTAACTTCTGCCTGTAAAAGGTGCATGACCTTTGGTTTCAGACATCTGGAATTCAGTGTCTTCCTCTGTCAAAAGAAGAGCTGGTGTAATCGATCACTAAGATTTCTTTTAGCTTTATTTTCCAATAGTGAATATGAATTTATGTAACAGCCCTTATGTAGTAAGACTTATGTGTATCAAAGTAGTCAACTAGGATATTGTTGTGGTTTTATGTTGCATACACCATTTGGAAAACTTTCATATAATAAAGAAAGTAGATATATCTCAGAAGCCAAAATGTGAATCAATGGATATAGCCAAAATTTTTATTTTACTAAACAGAGAAGTGTCACTTTTCGCATTCAAAAAGTCTGACTATCTGCCAGAGAAATTTTAGAGAAAAGGTCTATGGTCAGTAGAAGATAGAAATAATCCAGGTTCACCTTTGGATATAAGTTGGGCCTTTATATTATGTATAATACAAGTGTTTTCTAAGTAGAATTACAATCAGTTGAAATACCATGAAAAGATTTGAAACAATTTTTTTTTCCTTTAAGACTATTATGCTAAAAAACTTCAAAAAATAGAAAAACACTTCATGATAATATGTTTTCTCCAAGGAGCCCTTAATACGTATAGGCATGCTCCGATAATAATACACAGTTTATTTCATAATTCACTTGACTACCATCTCCCTTATAACCCCATTGTCCCTGTCTAATAGGTCTTTGTGTCATATCCGTTTCACCCTCTGTAAGTGCTAGAATTCATTAATCTGATCTACATAAAATCGATCTAAAGATTCTTTCTGTTTTTTATTGCTCTCTTCTGCATGAGGCTTTCAACAATGCCGTAGAAAAAGATCCATTAGAGTGGATGTAGTAGAATGATGATATGAAGAAAGGAAAATTCCTAGATTATCATCACAGAGTTATCAAGAATGAGCAGAATCTAGTGGCCTCATGAAGTAGTTGCCCTAGATCTTTAAGAACCTACGCAACACTCAGTATACTTCAGAAACGCAAGCTGAAAAAGACTCATAAAATATGAAGCTTCTTCTCAGGGTTAAATTTAACCCTTCAGTAATGATAATTCTGTTACCTATTAATAATGTTGTTGAAGTATTTAAATGGTAACTGCCAAAGTTAGTGTTTACTCAACGTGCATTTTTAGGATCTTCAAACTATATCTTCAATGCATATCATTATTTCCTCAATTTTAAAGTGAGGGAAAATGAGACTCAGAAATGCTGAGTATTGCCACCAAGTCAATAACCAGAAAATGTTGGAAATGAAATGCAAATGCTGAATTTGGGGTTATAGAGTCTAATCTTTTGAATACAGTTTGCTAAATCTTATTTAAAGACCTGCTTTACCACCTTCAATAATACTGCAGAATTTAGAAATATAAGACTACAGAATATTCAATCTAGGATTCAATCCTTAGAATCCTGTTCAAATCAAATGACTTACTAAAATACCACAGCTAATTGATGGGAAGGCCAAAACTCCTGCTTTTGTACCAAAGCCATGTAACTATTAAATGGTCAAGATAATTGAAAAATGAAAGAGTGTGAATTTCATTGCATGTTTTAGATGTTTTCCCACTCTTTGGGATTCTAATAAATTGCTTATCTCTTTATGGCCTGGGCAACTTGGTTATCCATTACCAATGAAGGAATCATAAAATTAACACATACGTACTTTTAAGAAAATTACTTTGACACACAGCAAGTGAATCATATTTGTCTGCCAGCCTTCTAGTACAGACTTCTTATTAATGTGTCCTTAAAGAAGTTTTCAGTGTTTCTTGTATAAACCAGTTTGAAAATCTGAGTTTGGATTTCTTTGAAAAGGAGCACGTTTCTAAAGATTTGTGCGGAGCAATGTAACTGTAGAGTTTTTCTGTGTGATCCTTTCCCCAGATTTAGAGTTCCATCTCCTACACGTGTTAATAAAACTATTACAGACTTGAAAATACGCGGAGGTGGCATGTTCTTTCAGTGTCATACTACGACTCCAATTATAGGCCCTGTCCCAGTATTAATTAATTCTTAGGAACATGTGCTTTGGTTTTTTGCTGTTTATTATTTAATTAAAACCTGAAAGTGAAAGTGGAGTCACTAAGTTGTGTCTGACTCTTTGTGACCCCGTGGACTGCAGAATACCAGGCTCCTCTGTCCATGGGATTTTCCAGGCAAGACTACTGGAGTGGACTGCCATTTCCTTCTCCAGGGGATAGTCCCAACCCAGAGATCAAACCCAGGTCTCCTGCATTGCAGACAGGCGCTTTACCATCTGAGCCACCAGGGAAGCCCTAGATATTGTAATATTGCATATTAACTTGGAAATTTCTGGCAAAAGATTATGATCTTAATGTGCCTTAAGAAGCTGACTCTGTTTTATAGCTTACCTAGTAATCTTATACCAACTTTATCTTCTTAATACTCACAAAATTTTTTGTAGTATTCTTGGAAACAGTCTTATCAACATACTACTGCCTCATTACTGAGTTAAGTAACAAGTGGTTTCTGTTCGTTTTATATTTTTGCAAAAGTCATGTTAGAAATTTGTGTACATTAACATACGTAATTCAACAGATAGTTTTCATTTTACTATTTTAAGTGACTTACTTTTGTACAGTCCTTTTAAAGCATTTAATTTTGCTTTCATTCAAAGGATCTGTTTTTCTTTTTATAATCATATTTCATATGTTTATGTAAAATTCAGAGAAGGTGATGGCACCCCACTCCAGTACTCTTGCCTGGAAAATCCCATGGACGGAGGAGCCTGGTAGGCTGCAGTCCATGTGGTCATGAAGAGTCGGACACGACAGAGTGGCTTCACTTTCATTTTTCACTTTCATGCATTGGAGAAGGAAATGGCAACCCACTCCAGTGTTCTTGCCTGGAGAATCCCAGGGACTTGGGAGCCTGGTGGGCTGCCATCTATGGGGTCGCACAGAGTTGGACACAACTGAAGCGACTTAGCAGCAGCAGCAGCAGCATATAAAATTATAATTACCCTAACAAACTGAAACAATCAATGTTGAGATAAGCACTTAACTACAGGAACAGAAATCCATGGGATGATATGAAAATAGAAAGATAGTACTGAGAATTCTGTGTGCCATGGCTCTCATTGTTATGTTTTAAAATGAGGATGATAAAAACGTTTACTTGGTGAGCCAGTGATTTGCGGTTGGTTAAGGAAAGTATCTTAACTGTGGCAACTTCCATCAGCGTATTCATAGACATAATAAGGTCTCTGTACACCTGCTTTTCAAATCTCTAAGGAAAAGGTCCTATTAATTCATTTGCTCAGACTGATTTATCTTAATGTGTCAAACCTTGCCACTGCTTGAGTTATCTGAGGTTGCATGCTGTATTAAAATTTATACTTATGTTTCTGTCTAGAGGATTTGTTTATTTTCTAGTGGAAGTGATGAAAAGCAGGGAGTGAAAAGTGTATCAATGAACTTTATGGGAAACAATTGTCACCAATTGGCAGAAAAAATTCCTATAGAAAAAGGGTAAGAGAGCCAACTGTGTTTCAAAACTGAAGCACTATGAAAGCATAATCAAGGCCTATTTTCCAGAGAAAAAGAAGTACCAGCTCTTTGAATTTAGGATTTCAAGATACGTTGTTGTGTAGAATTAGAAAATAATACAGATAGCACATGTTTGCTGCAAATCTGCCCAAAGAAATTTATGCCATGAGTGTGGTATAGCTTTTCATACCCTAAATGTCATCCTTGAACAAAAACTCTTACACAAAACAAGTCAATGACATTGTTAGAACTTCAGGCATGAGTGAAGGTGAAGAAACTTATTTTAGAATTAAGTGCTAGACCCAATCTCTTCACAGATATATTATAACACTATTTTAACTGTGAGAGATCAGCTTTATAAGTAGGTATACTTAGGTTATAAAATATGTAATAAATAATAATATATGGTCTATCATGGGGGCTACTGTCTAAGGAGAAGTAAGATTTATTGAAATTCTCTTGTCTCAGTGTATTTAAGAAATATAGGAAGTGACAGTTTAAATCCCTTGCATGTTCTATATTAAATTTCTTGGAAAGATTTTACAAATCCCAGATTTTAAAAAGTTGGTCTCCAACTTCACTGATTTGTTGCCTTCAGCAAGAATGAGATGATGAATCCTTTCCTCTTTATTTTTTTTCCAAATATTTTAGGAATTTTAAAGTGAACACAACTGATTATATCAAAGGTATTGACTGTCTAATGAAGGGATGTTGTGTGTTCCAACTTCTAAATGCATAAAAAAATGCAGTCTTGAAATTAGAAGTCCTCACCTAGGATGTCTAATTGGTATGGAAATGAATGTGCTTAAGGGATAAACAAACAGAACTTTTTCATTGCTGTGTTGTTCCCCTTCGCATGCATAGAAGGCAGGAAATACCTTCCAGCACGGTTCTGTTCAGTCAATCATCTTGTTCAGTACTGTAACTTCCTCTATGCCTTTCTCAGTTGTGTCCGACTCCTTATGACCCTATGGACTGTAACCCACCAGGCTTCTCTGTCCATGGGATTCTCCAGGCAAGAATACTAAAGTGGATTGCCATGCTCTCCTCCAGGGGATCTTCCTGACCCAGGCATCAAAACTGTGTCTCCTGTGTCTCCCGTATTGGCAGATGGATTCTTTACCACCTATACAAAATGGCTAATAATTTGGTACACATTCTTAGATATCATCTAATTTCTTCTCATTAATAAAGTCAGAACAACATCTGAATAAAATGTATAAGGTGCATTGAATCAACAGATTAATTCTGTGAATGTTTTGATTTATCAAACATCAGTGTTCTGTCAAACCTCTGGTTTTTTCCACGCTATATATTCAAGTCATACCTCATTTTCTTTCCTACTACCACTATATTAAAAGTTGTTGAAATAAACTAGATTATGTATTTTCTAACCACAAAAAATAATGGCTATCTAGCTAGAAAAATTGGAGAAGGCAGTGGCAACCCATTCCAGTGTTCTTGCCTGGACAATCCCAGGGGCGGCGGAGCCTGGTGCGCTGCTGTCTATGGGGTCACACAGAGTTGGACACAACTGAAGTGACTTAGCAGCAGCAGCAGCTAGAAAAATAAGTCTTTTTAACAGATAATGCCATCTTATTCATGTTTGTTGAAATTTAATGACAAAAGCAGCAGACCTTGAAAGAATGCTGGTCTTCAGGCAATTTTCTTAAACTGGAATCTTAATCTCACTATAAATTATTTAGGGGAAGCACTGATATGCAGAGTACCTACCTGTTAGAAAGTTGTCAGTCCATGAATTCTGTGGGGAACTTTAAAAAAGAAAAGGAGGGATATCCCTGACTATGTACAATTGATTATGTGTCTAAAGAACTCAATGAAATCATCAAATAAGGTATCAAAATATTATGTATTATATAATAGCAAGAGAATTACTCTAAATAAGAGCATACTTACTGTTATGGGTACATCTGTACTCAGAAGCTACATAGTGTCTAAGTCTTTGGAACTCCATGGAGTGTAGCCTACCAGGCTTCTCTGTCCATGGGATTTCCCAGGCAAGGATACTGGAGTGGGTTGCCATTTCCTTCTCCAGTGAATCTTCTTGACCAGGGGTCGAACATGTGTCTCCTGCATTGGTAGGCGAATTCTTTACTGCTGAGCCACCAGGGAAGCTCAACTGTTACTGGGCAGTCAGCCAAATGTTAAGTTTTCCTTTTACTCTCTAACTATGAAAATGGTATCTTTAGTTTGTATGAATTTAGATGATAAATTCTTAAAATTCAGAGTCTGTTTCCAGAGAGTATTCCCAAAATACAAAACAAAAGCTGCATAACAGCTCTAGTTTATGGTGTCCAAAATTCTAAAAGATGAGTCTACTAAGCTAAATGATTAGCCTGCATACATAAAGTCAAAGGATGTATTTATTGCTCAAAACCATTATGGGAGAGGTACAATAAATATTGACATGCTACAGTTAATGTATAAACAAGGGAGAACATACCACATAAGGTATGAACATACCACACATTCCAGAGAGCCTACTCTTTCACCAGCAGGGAGGTAACAAGTGCCTCCCCTGTCATCCTCCCACAGGATGACAAATGCCATCAGAACATTTTAGGCTATGATGACACATCCAGTTTGGTTAGCTCTAAAACAAACAGAGGCCCAGTTAGCTGCTGTGGCTTTGGCTCTAGAAGGATTTTTTTTCAATGGTTTTGATGATGGTTACACTGATGTTCACAGAACTGATGATGGATGTCTGAGAACTCTGCAAAACAGGGCTTTTGGCCTGATTTCCACTTTCCCAGTAGGCTCCTTCTGGGAACTATTAAGAAAATCAAATAACAGCTCATTGTCAGGTTCTGACATTTTTCTTTGAACAAACTGGGATGAAGGCCTAGGAGCAGATGCATTTTCAACAGGATGGGAGGTCTCCCCCAAAGTCCTAGATCCTACTTCTATATTTGTAGTCCCGGATAAGATGGTGGCTTTTCGATTTCTAGTGTTATCAGCTGCTGAGGAAATGTAAGTAGCTTTAGATCCATCTGATAACTCTGTATTTTGCTGGTGAAGTTCAGAATAGTCAGTATTTTTGCTATAAATGATGTTTCTGATGTTCTCTTTTCCACTGAGAGCTGTTGCAGCCCTTTGATCAACTCTGTTTAAAAGATCTGCCTTTCCAGCTAGATCAGCAAACCAGGACATGATGGGAGCAGAATAATCCTGTTGGTGAACCTGAGGAATCTGAAGTGGCTGCACTGCAGCCTGATCACCCGTCCTCAGCAGCTGGCTGGCAGAGGGCCCAAGTTCAGTAGACCTGGTCCTCAACCTACCATGGCCCAGTTACTGTAACATGTCAATGGTATGAACAATGGAGACAGCATGGAACATTATTAGTCAATATACAGTTATAGTAGGGACCTTTGAAGGTTGTCTGTGGGTAACTTTATCCAGAACATATTGAAATCTGGAAGAAAACATATAATTTAGGATTTGGAACTGTCTCAAATTTATTTCTTTTTGTCACTTGTATTATAAAAATGACAGGAGGCTATACTTCGCTTATATTCTGGATTGAGTTTTTTGGTGTGTTTTACCCCCTGCCTTCCCTGAAAGCAGAGTGTAAGAAACTGAACTTTGATCCAAGTTGGAGAGTTGAAGGCATTGACCTAGTAGTGAACTAAAAACTTAGAATTCTGGTTTTCAGTTGTTTGATTGGCTATGAGATTATGTAAAAAATGTACAGCTTCTCACCCGCAAAAAATGATACTTACATGATGATTTGGCTAATTTGTATACCTAGGAAACCTTTAAAAACCTCAATAAACATGATAAGTTCTTGCAAGGATTCTTTATAGAGCTGATAATTCATGGTAGCTTGTTGTGTTCTTAAATGTCATAGCCTCTTACACAGTCTTGAGCTTCCCTCGTAGCTCAGTTGGTAAAGAATCTGCCTGCAATGCAGGAGATCTGGGTTTGATTCCTGGGTTTGATTCAGGGAATTGCCAAGATCCTTTGGATAAGGAAAAATGGCAACCCTCTCCAGTATTCTTGCCTGGAGAATCCCATGGACATGGGGTCATAAGAGTCAGACACAACTTAGTGACTAAACCACCATAGTTAACGTAAGACCGAGAGGAGTAAAATGAGTAACCTAAGACTCCCACCACTAGAAACTGGCAGAACGGGGATTAGACTCAGCCATCTTGACTCCAATGTTCATGCTTTTACCATTGCAATAAACTTCACAGAGCTGAGAGAAACACATTTTTCCTCGTGGAATCCCAAACCTAGCTAAACAAACAAAACAGTAAACTGCAGATATAGTTTCATGTATCTCAAGACTGAGGCAATTCACCATCCATGAACTTTTTTAAAGTTTTGACATTGTACTGCAGCAAGATGACAAATGAATGCAAATATGAATTATGAAAAGAAATTGTTGTTTGCATTTACCAAATGTTTTTAACTGGTACTATCGGCTATAAAAAGGAAAATAATAAAAATAAAAATCCAAGGGATAGTTAAAATCATAAAATAAAAATAATGATTGCAACCTAAGAATCTCATAAAATATATAAATAAATGGAAAAAAATCATGATTATAAAATTCACATAAATGAAAAAGTTATAATGAAAATTAATGAAAATAGACCATTCTCATTTTATAAAGTCTTCCAGGATTGAGATGCTAGAAGATGTGGATAGTGATAAATATACAAAAATCCACCCCAGTTTTTTAATCAGACAATACTAATTAAGTTTTTATGTATAGTCAAGACTGTAAACTTAAAATGAATGACAGTATCTATGTTACAGAAAATATTTTAGAGCAAAGAGAAAGGGAGAAGGCATTTTAAATCATTAAGTTACTTTTTTTGGCACTAAGAACAAACAAGAATAAGTTAATAAGGGAAACAATTTTAGACAAATCTCAATTGTGAAAACAGGATGCAAAAACACTGAATAAATATATACTCATTGAAATGCCTTCTCCTGTACTCAAGGTTTGAAGTCCAAAAGCAAAGAAACTTATTATATTATAGCACTACTGAAAATGCTGAGTGCAATATTAGCTACATTTGTGAATGCTTCTCAGTGATAGATATAGTATATATTTTAAAAATCAATTTTGGAGGAAGATAGGAAATGTATAACTTACTTTCAGGGTTTCAAGATAGTTTCAAGGTAAACAAAGCAGAAACTGATAGAATTATTGAAATTTGACAACTTCACTATCAAATTATACATCTTAAAACATCTTATTACCAAACAGATAGAGCAGACAAAAAATTCATTAATAGTGTAGTCAACTTGAATTATACAGTTAAAAATTTGTCACTGTACCCAAGAGCTAAATAATACATATTTTTAATTAAGTTCAGTTCAGTCACTCAGTCATATCTGACTCTTTGTGACCCCATGGACTGCAGCACACCAGGCTTCCCTGTCTATCACAAAATCCCATAGCTTACTCAAACTCGTGTGCATGAAGTCAGTGATGCCATCCAACCATCTCATACTCTGTCATTCCGTCCTCCCCCCACCTTCAATCTTTCCCAGGATCAGGGTCTTTTCTAGTGAGTCAGTTCTTCGCATCAGGTGGCCAAATTATTGAAGTTTCAGCTTCAACATCAGTCCTTCTAATGAATATTCAGGACTGATTTCCTTTAGGATGGACTGGTTGGATCTCCTTGCAGTCCAAGGAACTCTCAAGAGTCTTCTCCAACACCACAGTTCAGAAGCATCAATTCTTCGGTGCACAGCTTTCTCTATGGTCCAACTCTTACATCCATACATGACTACTGGAAAAGCCATAGCTTTGACTAGATGGACCTTTGTCAACAAAGTAATATCTCTGCTTTTTAATATGCTGTCTAGACTGGCCATAGCTCTTCTTCCAAGGAGCAAGTGTCTTTTAAGTTCATGGCTGCAGTCACCATTGGCAGTGACTTTGGAGCCCAAGAAAATAAAGTCTGTCACTGTTACCATTGTTTCTCCATCTATTTGCCATGAAGTGATGGGACCAGAAGCCATGATCTTTGTTTTTTGAATGTTGAGTTTTAAGCCAGCTTTTTCACTCTCCTCTTTCACTTTCATGAAAACACTCTTCAGTTCCTCTTCACTTTCTGCCATAATGGTGGTGTCATCTGCATATATATGAGGTTATTGATATTTCTCCCAGCAATCTTGACTCAGCTTGTGCTTCATCCATCCAGGCATTTCGCATGATGTACTCTTCATATAAGTAAATAAACAGTGGGACAATATATAGACTTGTACTCCTTTCCCAATTTGGAAGCGGTATGTTGTTCCATGTCCCGTTCTAACTGTTGCTTCTTGACCTGCATACATGTTTCTCAGGAGGCAGGTAAGGTGGTCTGATATTCCCATCTTTTGAAGAATTGTCCATAGTTTGTTGTGATCCACACTTGTCAAAGGCCTTGGCATAGTCAATAAAGCAGAAGTAGAAGTTTTTCTGGAACTCTCTTGCTTTTCCAATGATCCAGCTGATGTAGGCAATTTGATCTCTGGTTCTTCTGCCTTTTCTACATCCAGCTTGAACAACTGGAAGTTTTTAATTCATGTACTGTTGAAGCCTCACTTGGAGAATTTTGAGCATTACTTTGCTAGCATGTGAGATGAGTACTATTGTGCAGTAGTTTGAGCATTCTTTGGCATTGCCTTTCTTTGGGATTGGAATGAAATCTGACTTTTTCCAGTCCTGTGGTCATTGCTGAGTTTTCCAAATTTGCTGACATATTGAGTACATCTTTTAGGATTTGAAATAGCTCAGCTAGAATTCCATCACCTCCACTAGCCTTGTTTGTAGTGATGCTTCCTAAGTGCCACTTGTCTTCACATTCCAAGATGTCTGGCTCTAGGTGAGTGATCACACCGTCATAATTATCTGGGTGATTAAGATTTTTTTTTTTTGGTACAGTTCTTCTGTGTATTCTTGCCACCTCTTCTTAATATCTTCTGCTTCTGTTAGGTCCATACCATTTCTGTCTTTTATTGTTCCCATCTTAGCATGAAATGTTCCCTTGGTATCTGTAATTTTCTTGAGATCTCTAGTCTTTCCTATTTTATTGTTTTCCTCTATTTTTTGCATTGATCACTTTAACTCTACTCGCTATTCTTTGGAACTCTACATTCAGATGAATATATCTTGCATTTTCTTTTTTGCCTTTCATTTATCTTCTTTTCTCAGCTATTTATAAGTCCTCCTCAGGACAGACATTTTTGCCTTTTTGCATTTCTTTTTCTTGGGGATGCTATTGGTCGCCACTAATTTCCTCTGCCCATATTTCTTCAGACACTCCATCTATCAAATCTAATCCCTTGAATCTATTTGTCACTTCCACTGTATAATCATAAGGGATTTGATTTAGATCATACCTGAATGGTCTAGTAGTTTTCCCTGCTTTCTTCAATTTAAGTCTGAATTTTTCATTAACATAAAAGAAAGGGTAAAAACTCATAAGTTAAGCATCCATATTAAGTTAGAAAAGAACAACACGGTAAATCCAAAAGCAGAAGAAAGTTAATTAAAGATAAATAAATCAAGGAAACAATAGAGAACCATAGTAATGCCAACGATGTGGTTGTCTTTTGCAAAGATTAATGAAACTGACTAATATCAGGAATGATTAATAGAGAGAAAAAGAGGTAAGGGGAGAAAAAACAGAAAAGCAAGCATTGTTATATTATAAAATTTGAAGAATGAAGACAAGATATATGGAATCTTTTGTGCCTTTTAGCAGTTTTTTTTTTTTCCCTTGAGTTGAAGTTACTTCAAATTTTTAAAAATTTAACATTTACACATTTTTAGAAAGGATTATATTTTATAATTTTAATTTACCTGAATTTTGCATTTCATCCTAGTGGTTCATGAAAATGCATCAATTAGAAAGTTTCATAGTCATAAAAAAAGAACCTGAAGACATTAATTAAAAATTAAATCACAATATGTTAAGATGTGGTCAAGTAAAATCACAGCATATGCAGTCTTGTTCAAGGATAATATTCAAAAAATTTCAGATATTAAACATTGCTCAGTGACATTTTGTCAAAGATTTCCTCATTTGTAAAATAAGATTCATATAATACTATACGAGAGGAAAGTAATTTGCTTTACATTTATTTTACATAACCTGAGTTGTTTCTTAGGAGCATTATGAAAGACGTTTTCTGATAATGTCAGGAATACTTAGATTAGTATTTGAACATGTATTTCCAAATTCCTTTGTGCTTTGCCAACCGTTGACTGGTATCTATCCAATATCTCTCAGATAAAATATCTAGAAGCTCATTAAGAACTTGGCCATGAATAGTGAAGGTTTCAATGTGACTTTTGGCAATTACTTTTTCTTTTCATGAGGAAGCTTTCTAAATTTGTATACCTAAATGTCATCCTCTAAGAGTGTGTCAAAAGAACAAATCAAATAGTCTGAGTGTTGAATAATCATGAAAAATATAAAAAAGTTTTAATGTGATTATGAAGACAGCCACATATATTAACTTAAACCTCTTCCATATCTAGGTTACTGTGGGTCTATGTTAAGAGACTAATGCATTTGAGGATTAAAATACCTTTCTTTTCAGCTGCATGGACAAAAAATACAATAGCATAATTATATGGTTATATCATAACCTGAAGTGAATTGCAATTTTGCTGGACAGTTTTAATTTGAATGTATATACATCCTAATATGGACCAGATGAATATTATCTTGTTACTCTTTATTATACTAAAAAGGTTACTTGTTCACTTTTAAAATCAGATGTGTGTTTTTTGTTTTTTTTCATTGAATTTATCATGGAGATGTTGGAGGCAGTTGACTCAGATTAATAATCTGAAGGTCACAAAGCCTCTATGTCCAGTAAATATCCCATTTGCTTAAACACCTAACTGTCCATATATTTACTCTTTTAAAATAGATAAGTCATGGCCTCTGTCAAAACGCAGATATGTTCTGAGAAGTTAAGCACCTTTCAGCTGTTAGTCTCTGTACCCTATTTAGAATGATGAGTCAACAAAATAATAACCCAATAAGTTTGAATGATGGTTTACAGAAAACATGTAGTTTGATAATTTGAAGAAGCCCTCACATGTCGAGTGCTGCCAAAAGGATATATGGCCTCTTATTTTAATTATGCTTCTAATACCTACCTACTGAACATGCTATTCAAATTTGCAGTGATGTGCCTTGCCAGCTGAACATAGTCAGCTACGCCAAATAAATAATGTTAATTAGTAAAGTTTGTTTTTTTAATTTTTTATTTTCTTTTGCAATATTCCACCTGAACTGTGAGAATTTCAGTGTTAATATTATAAAACATCTCAAGTATCCTGCCAGATTTACTATTCTCTTTAGTGTTATTTCGTATATATTTCCTTACATCAAATATTACCAATACATTATTTCAGGATGACTGTAATATGTCTTATATAAATTGATTTCAATAATGCTTTCATTATGAAAATGTGGGGTTTTTTTTTTTCCAAAAAAAGACATTGAAATTTTAAGCCAAATGACAAATGCTGGATACTCTAAACAGGATTTCATGATGTTGGTATAAAATTTGTTTGTATAATTGAATGAAGGTATTCCATTATATCTCTTCTATTCTCCTAAAACCACAGATCCTGCATTCAGATTATATCAGACTTTAATTGTTTAACATTTGGTGGATTATATTTCTTCTCTGGTTTTCAAGTTGTTTATCTCTAAAATGGATGTGTAAATTATACCAACTTCATAGGATAGCTATTGATATTAAAATAAGCTAATGTTTACAAGACACTTTGAAGAGTTTTAATGCAGAGTAAACAATATACAAGTAATACCTTTATAGTATCACTATTGCTTATTGATTTTTTAAAAACATCAAAGTTGTGTAATGCTGACCTTTAAAATATTTTCTACCTAAAAGTAGAGTTCATGGTCTAAATAGCTCTCAAATGCCAGATAACTTCCAATGTAGCTTGTCTTCAGCTTTCTCTTTTCTCTTTCAAGTAAGCAGATAATTGGAGATATTTAAATGTGTTTTAAGCCATTGAAAATGAGGAAAGTATGAAAAGATGCCAAGTAATTGAACAGAGTGGTCAAAGGTGCTTTTTCCTGTTAATTTTTTTTTTTTTTAGAGTAAATGTGAGGTCTCAGTAACAGCCACATCAATAGTGATTTATGACAGAGGAATTTTAGCCTAGCCAAAAAAACAGAGTTTGTATTTCCAAGAAAATAGATAAAGACAGTGATGAAATTATATTCCAAGCAACATCTATTCCAGTCTAGAATAGGACAAACATGGAATTAATCAGCATTTGCTTGTTCACTCTCACAGGTAGTGAGAGCCGATGATTAGTTTTGTATTCTTTCAGAGTTGAGGAAATAGTGATATAGAAGACAGAAAGTGTCCTTTCTCTCTTGCAGCTTACATGTCAGAAGATAGAAGAACACAATAATCATACAAATAAAAATTTTAAATCAGATAGAAATAAGTTATATATTGTTGTTGTGTTCAGTCACTAAATCATGTCTAACTCTTTGTGATCCCATGGTCTGTAGCCCGCCAGGCTCCTCTCTTCATGGGATTTCCCAGGCAAAGAAACTGGAGTGTATTGCCATTTCCTCCTCCAGGAGATCTTCCCAACCAAACCTGTGTCTCCTGCACCTGCAGCATCAGTAGGCGGATTCTTCACCACTGAGCCACTGGCGTATCCCCTAAGTTATATACTGGAATTTTTTAATTAGGGTAATTTGATAGTTAATGGGGCTTCCCTTGTGGCTCAGCTGGTGAGAATCCACCTGCAACATGGGAGACCTGAGTTCAATCCCTGGGTTGGGAAGGTCCCCTGGAGAAGGGAAAAGCTATCCACTCCAGTATTCTGGACTGGAGAATTCCATGGACTGTATAGTCCATGGGGTCACAAAGAGTTGACATGACTGAGTGATCTTCTGGAAAACTCCTTTACACTGGAATATAAAGATTGGATTATAAAATTATGAACCTCCTCCTAAAAGAGATCGTTTAAGCTGATGTCTGAAAATATGAGTCAGATATAAGATGTAAAAGGTTTTTCCTCTTTGAAATAAATTAGAGAGAAATTCAAAGACTTATAAGGAGGTTTAGTTAGTTTAAACATCATTTGCTTTCAACTGTTTTCAGTGTGTATAATCTGCATAAATGAAATAGATTTTTTCCTTCCTCAAAAAGGAAATGCACATGGGCACTAACCATGCCAGTGAAGATAGTCGACTGATAGGCTAATGGCTCAAAATTTCCCCACACCTTCTTTTCCAGTTTTGAGGTTGTGGATGAGTGTTCTAAAGTTATATTTAATTATAGAATATGAAGACATAAGTTCCATTCTAAATATTTAAACAAAAAAGAATAAAATCAGCTCTTAAAGTCAGCCAGTTTCTACAGGTTAGAATATTTTATTAATTTGTTATCCATTTAGTCTGCACTAGTTCTAAAGATGTTTACAAGAGCTATCAAAAATGTTCAGGGTATAGTTAGATCTAATCTAAATAACACTGAAAGTGAGTAAATCATATACTCTAAGAAGGCAGAAGCATAACATAATATGGTATTAAAATGTGATTTAACTACTGTTGTTGAATAAAAAAATAGTTTCACTGGCATAACTCAATCTCTTGCAGGATGATATAGACCTATTCTATGTTAAAAGCCAGTGCTGTCCTGAATACTTGACTGAGTTAAATTCAGAGATAATAAGAAACGGTAGAGACTTTGACTAAGGAATAAAACATAAGTTCTTTAACATGGAGAATGATGTGTGATAATGAAGCTAATGCATAAGAGGGAAATTTTCAAATGTCGCATGGATGAACTTGTTCTTGATATTTTGGGGGCTAAATTTTCTTTGTAACATACATTCAGATGTGATTCAAACAAATATTTAATGATTAGTAATTTTACAAAGCTATTATATGTATGATATTTTGCACTCATTATTTCAGAGAATATTTTGTTTACTCGGAAACTTAGGACAATGGTTTGCCCTATATATGCTACTACTGCATATGTTAGCAATGATGATTATTTGAGTCAACACATTATTTTTCTGATTGTAGATCTCAAATGCAAAATGATATATCCCTTGTATGGATATCTTTTTCTTCATTGTCATTAAATGATCTGATTTAAGAATAGCATTAGTAAAACAAACTCTGCAGATGTTTGTACTTTTTCTACCTAAATAGTTAACTAAGGCTCTTTAACACTATGTTTATGTCGTATTTTGGCTGAAGTCCCAGAAAATGTATTGATAATACACATTTCATTTGAGGTTATGTAGCTGAACAATGTTAAAATTAATACTTAATAAAAAGTAGATGACTGTTTGGTCTATAGAGATGTTGTGTGTGAATGTGTGTTTGTATGTGCTTGAGGGAAAGAAAGAATCTGTGTAAGTGTCTATAAAATGTATGCGTGTGGTAGGATTCAGTATAAATTAGTGATTCAGTATAAATTAGCCAAAATACGACTGGCTAATCACATTTCAAAGTCTGAACCTAAGACATCTACATAAGCTAGTGAATCTCTTTGAGTGTCCTCATCTGTAAAATGGGGATAAAATAGGACATACTTATGGAATTACTGTAAGTGCTAAATGAGGTAATATAAATGTCATCAAGATTGTAGGGAAAAATATCAGTAACCTTAGGTATGCATACGACGCCACTCTTATGGCAGAAAGTGAAGAGAAACTAAAGAACCTCTTGATGAAAGTAAAAGAGGAGAGTGAAAAAGCGGGCTTAAAACTCAACATTCAAAAAACAAAGATCATGGCATCTGGTACCATTACTTCATGGCAAACAGATGGGGAAACAATGGCAGACTTTATCTTCTTGAGCTCCAAAATCACTGCATATGGTGACTGCAGCCATGAAATTAAAAGATGCTCGCTTCTTTTAGAAAAGAAGAAAAGCTAGAACCAACCTAGAAAAGCTATGACCAACCTAGACAGCATATTAAAAAGCAGTGACATTACTTTGCCGACAAAGGTCCATATAATCAAGCTATGGGCTTTTCCAGTAGTCATGTATGAATGCGAGAGTTGGACTATAAAGAAAACTGAACACTGAAGAATTGATGCTTTTGAACTGTGATGTTGGAGAAGACTCTTGAGAGTTCCTTTGATTTCAAGGAGATCCAACCAGTCCATCCTAAAGGAAATCAGTCCTGAATATTCATTGAAAGACTGATACTGAAGCTGAAACTCCGATACTTTGGCCACCTGATGGGAAGAACTGACTCACTGGAAAAGTCCCTGATGCTGGGAAAGACTGTAGGCAGGAGAAGAAGGGGACAATGGAGGATGAGATGGTTGGATGGCATCACCAACTCTATGGACATGATTTTGAGTAAACTCTGGGAGTTGGTGATGGACAGGAAAGCCTGGTGTACTGCAGTCCATAGGATTACAAAGAGTCGGACACGACTGAGTGAATGAACTGACATTTAAGTAAGGAGGTTAAAAACCTGTAAGGTTAAAAACATATAGAAAGCTATATGATACCGATGAAAGAAATTGAAGATTAAACAGAAAAAATGGAAAAATATATTACTTTTCATGGATTGGAAGAATTAATATTGTTAAAATGACCATTGTAAGGGGAGGCCTTACAAATAGCTGTGAAAAGAAGAGAGGCGAAAAGCAAAGGAGAAAAGGAAAGATATAAGCATCTGAATGCAGAGTTCCAAAGAATAGCAAGAAGAGATAAGAAGGCCTTCTTCAGTGATCAATGCAAAGAAATAGAGGAAAACAACAGAATGGAAAAGACTAGAGATCTCAAGAAAATTGGAGATACCAAGGAAACATTTCATGCAAAGATGGGCTCAATAAAGGACAGAAATTGTATGGACCTAACAGAAGCAAAAGATATTAAGAAGAGGTGGCAAGAATACACGGAAGAACTGTACAAAAAAGATCTTCACGACCCAGATAATCATGATGATGTGATCACTAATCTAGTGCCAGACATCTTGGAATGTGAAGTCAAGTGGGCCTTAGAAAGCATCACTATGAACAAAGCTAGTGGAGGTGATGGAATTCCAGTGGAGCTGTTTCAAATCCTGAAAGATGATGCTGTGAAAGTGCTGCACTCAAGATGCCAGCAAATTTGGAAAACTCAGCACTGGCCACAGGACTGGAAAAGGTCAGTTTTCATCCCAATTCCAAGGAAAGGCAATGCCAAAGAATGCTTAAATTACCACACAATTGCACTCATCTCACATGTTAGTAAAGTAATGCCCAGAATTCTCCAAGCCAGGCTTCAGCAATACGTGAACCGTGAACTCCCTGATGTTCAAGCTGGTTTTAGAAAAGGCAGAAGAACCAGAGATCAAATTGCCAATGTCTGCTGGATCATCGAAAAAGCAAGAGAGTTCCAGAAAAACATCTATTTCTGCTTTATTGACTATGCCAAAGCCTTTGACTGTGTGGATCACAATAAACTGTGGAAAATTCTGAAAGAGATGGGAATACCAGACCACCTAACCTGCCTCTTGAGAAATCTGTATGCAGGTCAGGAAGCAACAGTTAGAACTGAACATAGAACAACAGACTGGTTCCAAATAGGAAAAGGAGTACGTCAAGGCTGTATATTGTCACCTTGCTTGTTTAACTTCTATGCAGAATACATCATGAGAAACACTGGACTGGAAGAAACACAAGCTGGAATCAAGATTGCCGGGAGAAATCTCAATAACCTCAGATATGCAGATGACACCACCCTTATGGCAGAAAGTGAAGAGGAACTAAAAAGCCTCTTAATGAAAGTGAAAGAGGAGAGTGAAAAAGTTGGCTTGAAGCTCAACATTCAGAAAACGAAGTTCATGGCATCCAGTCCCATCACTTCATGGGAAATAGATGGGGAAACAGTAGAAACAGTGTCAGACTTTATCTTTTTGGGCTCCAAAATCACTGCAGATGGTGACTGCAGGAATGAAATTAAAAGACGCTTACTCCTTGGAAGAAAAGTTATGACCAACCTAGATAGTGTATTCAAAAGCAGAGACATTACTTCGCCAACTAAGGTCCGTCTAGTCAAGGCTATGGTTTTTCCTGCGGTCATGTATGGATGTGAGAGTTGGACTGTGAAGAAGGCTGAGCGCCGAAGAATTGATGTTTTTGAACTGTGGTGTTAGAGAAGACTCTTGAGAGTCCCTTGGACTGCAAGGAGATCCAACCAGTCCATTCTGAAGGAGATCAGCCCTGGGATTTCTTTGGAAGGAATGATGCTAAAGCTGAAACTCCAGTACTTTGGCCACCTCATGCGAAGTGTTGACTCATTGGAAAAGACTGATGCTGGGAGGGATTGGGGGCAGGAGGAGAAGGGGACGACAGAGAATGAGATGGCTGGATGGCATCACGCACTCAATGGACGTGAGTCTGAGTGAACTCCGGGAGATGGTGATGAACAGGGAGGCCTGGCGTGCTGCGATTCATGGGGTCACAAAGAGTTGGACATGACTGAACAACTGAACTGAACTGAACTGAACTGAAAATGACCATACTGCCCAAGACAATCTACACATTCAGTGCAATTCCTTCCGAAATACCACTGGCATACTTCAGAGACCTGGAGCAAGGAATTCTAAAATTTTAATGGAAGCACAAAGAATCCTGAATAGTCAGAAGAATCTTGAGAAAGAAGATACCTGGATATGTCACACTCCCTAATTTCAAACTGTACTTCAAATCTACAATAATCAAATGGAACTGACATAATATTAGATGCATAAGGCAGTGTAAAAGGATAGAGAGTCCAGAAATAAACCCAAACTTATATGGGCAATTAAACCCCAACGTAACTTTATATGCATATGTGGATATATTATGAAAATAATAAAGCAAATTTTAGCCTAAAAAAGAAGTTATTACTGGCATAGGCTTATATAATATAATCAGTCATATTAACAAATTAAAGGAAATCATAGTTTAATAAAACTTTTTTATATATTTATTTTTAAAAACATCAATATATGAATGCTACTCTAATCCAATAAAACTGCAAATATTATTCTTTGCTTCTATGAGATCTAAAATCATTATTTTGAATAATGCAAATTTTATGAATTTTAATTAAGTTTAGATTTACCTATGAATTTTACTTTAGTTTTTAAAGTTAGAACTTAACCATGTCTCAATTTGATCAATATATTTAAAATCTTCTTAAAATATATAAGGCCCTATGAAAACATTAACTCTGATCACTCACTTGTTTTATTTAATCTATAATAGACTTTTGTCTAGGAATGCTTGTTTTATATTTTACTTCTGTCTTGCTTTTTAAATATCCTTTGCTGTCAGTTTCCTTGGATATAGCTTTTGGCTCTTTTTGTGTCTTAGAACTTTATCAAATGATTTTTATTCTTTACAAATTTGGAACTTCTTTTAGCTGAGATCTCTTGGTAGTAAACTTCCTTAAATTTTGTTGGTCTAAAGTTGTAGTTACCTTATTGTCATTTTTGAAATTGCTTCACTGGGAATTTAATTTTGTACTGAAAAGTGTATTTAAGGTGGCAGTCCTGTGTATTAAAGCTTTCTGTTTTACTTTAGAATATCTGTATTAGCCAACTTCTCATTTTGTGGATTTCTTTCTATCTGATAGAATTTAATGTTTTCTCTCTACATTTAGTGCTTTTGGTTTTATTCCTAACTAGGTTTTTATTATCTCATTTGGGATTTAACAGACTTACTGAATCTAAGGCTGGATGTCTTTCAGCAATTTTAAGCATATTTCAGGTATTATTCTAAATATCGCTTCTTTCCCATCCTTTTAATTTTCCCTTCTGGAAACCTTATTAGACATATGGTAGATGTCCCAAACTTTATCTCAGCTCATTTTCCTTCTCTTATTCAGTTTCATCTCTCTTTGTGCCTTTATCTGGATAATTTCAGATTTGTTAAGAAATTCACACGTATTCTAAGTTGCTTTTCCTGGCTACTTCCTAGTTCATTGGATTTCCAATTTAAATATTACATATTTAATTTTTACAGTTTCCTTTGGGTTCTTTCTCAAACTAGATTGCTTATTTTTGATGCTTATTCTTTTGGTGCAGTACAAGCATTCTGAATCTTTTATTTTTCTTATCATATGTAAAAGTCTTATAAAAGACATATCTGATCATTTCAATATGTATGCAGTTTCCTACATAAAAATCTGATATTTGTTTTGCTAATATTGTGTCAGCTGTGTTTCTTTGCGTGTTTACTAATTTTTGACAGTTTCTGAGAGTCCCTTGGACTGCAAAGAGATCCAACCAGTCCATCCTAAAGGAGATCAGTCCTGAGTGTTCATTGCAAGGACTGATGTTGAAGCTGAAATTCCAATACTTTGGCCACCTGATGTGAAGAGCTTACTCATTTGGAAAGACCCTAATGCTGGGAAAGATTGAAGGCAGGAGGAGAAGGGGACAACAGAGGATGAGAGGGTTGGATGGCATCACCAACTCATTGGAGATGAGTTTGAGTAGACTCTGGGAGTTGGTGAAGGACAGGGAGGCCTGATGTGCTGTGGTCCATGGGGTTGTGAAGAGTCAGACACGACTGAGCAACTGAACTGAACTGAGCTCCTGATCCGAACTTATCTGGTCTCAAACTTAATATGTGCAGGTTGTTTTAGGACTCAAGGTTCATTTCTCCTAATGCGATTTGCATGTCTGCCAACTACCTAGGGACACTGCTAACACAGATCAATTGAAATTGTTCCATCCTCTCTGTATTGGCTTTTATTACTCTCATTTGACTTGTGTTGTCTGTTATTTTAAATACATATGAAGAGAATTTTAGCTCCTAAGAGGAATGCTAGTGAATTTGTGGTTACATTTTTTTTTTTTTTCCTTTTGCTGTGCTCTATTCAGGCTAAGGAGAAGGCAGTGGCAACCCACTCTTGCCTGGAAAATCCCATGGATGGAGGAGCCTGGTAGGCTGCAGTCCATGGGGTCGCTGAGAGTTGGACACCACTGAGCAACTTCACTTTCACATTTCACTTTTCATGCAATGGCAACCCACTCCAGTGTTCTTGCCTGGAGAATCCCAGGGACAGGGGAGCCTGGTGGACTGCCGTCTCTGGGATCGCACAGAGTCAGACACGACTGAAGCGACTTAGCAGCAGCAGCAGCAGCAGCATTCGGGCTAAATCTGAAACAAGTAAGTATATCCATTATCTGTAAACTGACTTTGATTTCACTCCATGACATAGTCATCTCTGCAGATCTGTGCTTCATCATGAATTCTTTAGCTGGGCAAACTTTCTTGGGTGTGTCACAGTCTATTTCCTGGCTTATGGTAAAGTTTTAGTCCTATTAAGTCCAAATCCTAGGTTCTCTGGAATGAGCGCTAGCTCCACTGCTGTCTTGGAATTCCTATTTTCTCATGGTTTCAGTACTCTAGTATTTCTCTTAGTTGCCCACCAACTCAATCATGCCTTGTAAAAAATATTTTTGATATTTTTGTCTCTGCCTGTAGCTATTTTGAGAACATCTTTCAACTATATCTCGTACATAGCATTTATAGAAAAAGCTTCTGAATTTTGTCTTTTAAAATTTTTATGTATTTTTTTACAGTAGGTCCTTGTTTATCTGTAAATATAGCACTGTGTGCCTGTCAATTCCACATTCCTTATATTGGCTTTTCAGAAAGTTTCAAGGGGAAGCTGGAGAAGGAGAACTACCATTCACTGTGCAGGGAGACCATCAGCTTTCTTACTAGACATTTTTCTTCTCCAAAGTCCCTTTGTCTTTAGCTCTCTCACCGTCACAGATTTGTAGCTGAGAATATGGGTAGAATTAATTGGTGTTGGCCAAAGAGGATGCCAGGAGCTGATAATATGAATAAGTCGAAGGTAGAGCCCATGAGCTCTTCCATATGCAAATCTACCCTTACTATATGCTTTTAAATACAAAATGCACTTTTTAAGCTAATGGTCTCTACTGCAGAAGAAGTGATATAAATGGATACTGTTGTAGTTATTGTATTTTGTCATTATTTTCTGTGACTAATTAGAATCAAATGGAAACTAAAAGTATTGCAGATTCTCAGCTGAGTAAGTGGGTAGAATTAACTGACATTGGGTGAAGATGAGGTCTGGCCTGGGGGTCATAATTTTAAAAAATATTTTAATATATTTTAAATGAGTTTTACATATTTTAAATGAATTTCTTGCAGATATATATCTTTTGTAAAAATGAACTTAGGTTTCTTATTTAGTCAGAGACAAAGGGAGCCTTTAATACTAAACTTAAAAGCCTGAGTATCCAAGGATTTTATCTGTGAGCATTAAGATAATGTTTCAAGTTATGTCAGGGACTTGGCTTCTTCAAAATGATTTCACTGCTTTGATATGGAGAAGAGAGGATTTGACTAGAGAGGATCTGAAAATATAATTTACAACACATGGGACATATTTTATTAAATACATGGGGCATCTTAAAAATGTATCTACAGAGTTTGTATTTTTTTTTCTCATGATTCGAGAACATGGGTATTGAAACTTTCTACTTAGCACAAAAAATAAAGTTTAAATACACACTACACATAGAGTGTTATTTTTAATGAGAAATGTGGTAACAGAACTCCTCAATGACTAAATGTACTTTACAGATGATGATCACATCATCTATTAGCAGAAAAAAAAAGATATATATCTTGGAATTTAATTCTACCTTTCAAGGAAAATGCTGGCTCACAAGAGTCCCTCACACTTTTCCAAAGGCACTTTCCAGGTGTCCAGGGTCTGTTACTAACAGAATAAATTTGGCACTCCAGTCACTGTAAACCAGCTCTCGAGGGCTTTAAAGACATGGACTAGAGAGTTCCTTTGGCATTAGGTAAATAACAGGTGGTGATGTCTATCAGATTAAGGTGAAGCCTCTCAACCACTCAGTCTTCCTATTATTGAGAATGGCAGGGAGTTTATTATTCTGTTGCTGTGGAGTGAGACGCCTTTTCCAAGATGACAAGGCCTGGCTTGCTGCGGTAGCTAAATGACACAGCAAGTCTGGCAAGCCTCCTCCCACTCCCTGAGGATCCTTGAGCATTCTGCTCTCTTCCCCTGCCTTGTATTAATCTTTCTATGGACTCTCCAGACAGGCCTGGATGGAAGGGCAGCCTCCTCAATGCTCAGAATTGCTTTCTGGAACATCTGACAGGAATCAGTACTATTGTCTCACCCGTGGAGTCAATCAGGAGCAGATATGCCCCAGTATAGAGAAGCCATGAAGATTTTATTCATCTTCACAGCTGTCAGAGAAGCACACCAAATGTAGTAACACTATATATACATATTTTTTTCTTAGTAAAGAGTATTCCTAAAAATTGATTGTAATCATATCAGTGTTGTCTGACTCTATGTGACCCTATGGACTGTAAGCTCCTCTGTCCATGGGATTTTTCAGGCAAGAATACTGGAGTGGGTTGCCATGTCCTTCTCCAGGGGATCTTCCCAAGCCAGAGACTGAACTCTCATCTCTTATGTCTCCTGCATTGGCAGGCAGGTTCTTTTCCACTAGTGCCAACTGGGAAGCTCGACCCAATATAATCTTTTGCAAAAAATAGTTTCTGACTCAGTTTTAGACAAAGAAAATCAAATTAGATTTATAGGTAATTTAATTTGAGATTGGTTAGAATTGCATTATGAATAAACCTAGATATGTAGACAACTGTTTTTATTTAAATCAGAATTTCTGAGACACCAATGTTATAATCTTTAATTTGAGCTATGTAGGTGTTATAGTACAATAAACTCATAAATTCAGATCAGTTGAATGAAAAGATAAGCTAATATATGTATTTTGATAATTATGTAAAGGAATACTAAGTTAAAGTATATCATTATGTGTGTGCTTAGTCGCTTTCATCTCTTTTCAGCCTCAGGTACTGGAGCCTGCCAGGGTCCTCTGTTCATGGAATTTTCTAGGCAAGAAAACTAGAGTGAATTGCCATTTCCTTCTCCAGGGGATCTTCCTGACCCAGAAGTCAAAGCCCCATCTTTTATATCTCCTGTCTTGGCGGGCAGATTCTTCACCACTGTGCCATCTGGGAAGCCCCTATACTATCATAGACCAATTTGATATCATTTTATAAAATGTAAAAGTTAATCTGGGCTGTAATTAAGATGCCAACTGTTTACTTGAATACCAGCACAAAAATTTGGTTAAAATTATTTGAAGAAATTTTATTCCACAATAAAGATGAACAAGGTGTTAAATCCCTGACAGAAAATTCATACCCATCGCTGAGGCTGTCAGGACTAATATAGTCTTACCACACTCTTTTGCTCCACTCTTCTTTGGGTTTTCCTAAAATATATGTCAGATGGCACTGCCTCGGTCTTTCATGCACTTGTCATGCATGTTTCCATCACCACATTGCGATTCTGTTTTCTCTCTCTATAGCAATGGAAGGACAAGAGATGAGACTCAATTTTATGTGCTGCCTTGACATCTGGTGAATCCAGGAGGGTCCCAGATGGACTAACTGCACGTTCATCTCTCCATTATTCTCATACCTATAAAGGCCTATAGTCAGATAACCTCCTTATCAAACAAATTGAGCAGAATTTTTACTTATTCCAAAGCAGTGGGGTTAAGTTTTCTGCCAACCCACAGAACTATCTAAATAAATCAACCGTACCTTGCCACAGGAGCCAGGGGTCCCCTCACCCTCTTGATGCCACAAAGCCTGCCTTCCACAGCTCCCAGTAGGTCACTCTGTTCCCGAGTGTAACCCTTGTGTGGCTCTAGGGTATGGACATGGTTTGGACACACATGGACATACAAACACATGGTTTGAATCCTTTCCCCCAAGTTCTGAGTATATGTGATTACCAACCCATTGCTGATGATCTTCCCTGGTGGCTTAAGCAGTAAAGAATCTGCCTGCAAAGCAGGAACCACAGGAAACAGAGGTTCTGTCTCTGGATGGGGAAGATCCTTTGGAGGAGGAAATAGCAACCCACTTCAGTGTTCTTCCTTGGAGAAATCCCATCAGCAGCGGAGCTTGGGGGGCTATAGTCCGTGGGGTCACAAAGAACTGGACACAACTGAAGCGACTTAGCCCAACCTGCTGTTTCTTCTGTGCACTGTTGGATATCATGTATTTGGTCATCCCCGTCACCCTAGGGGGTGTATCCCTCCTTCACTAAATGCATGGATAGGAAGTGATTAAAACATCCATACATTCCTCTCCACACATCGTTTATGCTCAGTTCTAGTTCTTCCTTTTAAAAAAAGTCTTCCTCATACAGTGTAAGACACTTTAATCATTTGCTCATATCCCAACTTAACTTCCATGCCCCTAATTTCAGCCCTTCTGATATAGTGCTTCATCCTACTGTAGAAACAATATGACCTCGTGTGTCCTTATGGCATGAGATTGTAATATCTTTAGACTAGCCACTGTGTCTGTTGCTCTTGTTCTGTACAGTCCATAAACTGAATATTTAGTCAGCAATTGCAGAACCAAACCAGTGTGGGGATAATAAAGCCAGATGGTTTATTTCTACCCTAGACCTCACCTTCACTTCTAATCTAGCGCATCTTTTTTGAGTCTTGCTTTTGAATCATGAGTGGAATGAGTATGTATTCCCCATGACTACTAGAATAAAACAAATTATTGAAAGTATATGTTCCATTGATAGTGAGTTCATTGTATTATTTTTGAATAGTGGGGAGAGAATAGTTTAATATTATGTGTTAATATTAATTTCATTATTGTTTTCTGCTTTTTCTCTAGATACAATTTTTTTTCCCTCTTGCTGGCTCCAGATCTCAATATTTAATTACATGCAAACACTAAGCTGAGTTTTTTAATTACAGCTATTCCTTTTCTGTATTCTCCTTGTTGGTAAACAGATCATGTATTAAGTCTGAGCTTACTTTATAGTTTATACTACTATATACTATAGTTTTTATACTATAAGTTATAGTTTATATAGTTTTTCCTACTTTATAGTGAGAAACCCCAGCCTCTTACTGAAACAGTAGTTCCATGTTTATTTTGTGCATAAATTTATGTAAGGGTGTAACACCATCACTTCAAACTCTTTATTTCAAAACTTAACTCATATTTTCTTTTCAACAGCTTGTTTCTTACCTTATTTTTTAAAACAATATAAACACTCCACTGCTTATTTAGCCTAAAACCTTGGAGTCATGTTAAAACTATTTTCTCTTCCGTTTTTGTATAATCACATAACTAGTAAAATTTCTTGGCTCAAAATACAAAGATTGGACTGACTGGAAAACAAAAATTCTATATGAAAGAGGACGTTTTTAATGCCTTAACAAATAGTAGTTATTGGAAAGTAGAACATGTGTTTTATATATTTACATGCAGCATTCTCATTTACCCACATTTGATTGCTATTGTGAGCAAAAGGGACAAGTTATCAATTTTTTGTTAGTTTTTCTTCTCAAGTAAGCTTGCTTAACTTGATGAGTGAGCCAATTCCTAGGCAGATTGACAAGAAGTCCAGAGTCCCCAAAGAGGAGAAAGGGGTCTGGGGCTCCTGAAGTGGAGATAGGGGTCTGGAATTCTCGAGGAAGAAGGACAAATGTTTTTTTTCCGCCACATTCCTTAGTCTTAGTCACATAAAACATTTGTATCTTTAAGCCTGGAACGGATGATTACACAGCTAACAACTTGGTTGGGACTCTGTTCAGTTCAGCTCAGTTCAGTTCAGTCGCTCAGTCATGTCCGACTCTTTGCAACCCCATGAATTGCAGCACGCCAGGTCTCCCTGTCCATCACCAGCTCCCAGAGTTTGCCCAAACCCATGTCCATTGAGTTGGTGACGCCATCCAGCTATCTCATCCTCTGTCGGCACCTCCCCTCCTGCCTCCAATCCCTTCTAGCATCAGGGTCTTTCCCAATGAGTCAACTCTTTGTATGAGGTGGCCAAAGTATTGGAGTTTCAGCTTCAGCTGAATCATTCCAATGCACACCCAGGACAGATCTCCTTTAGGATGGACTGGTTGGATCTCCTTGCAGTCCAAGGGATTCTCAAGAGTCTTCTCCAACATCACAGTTCAAAAGCATCAAATCTTCGGTGCTCAGCTTTCTTTACAGTCCAACTCTCAGATCCATACATGACCACTGGAAAAACCATATCCTTGACTAGATGGACCTTTGTTGGCAAAGTAATGTCTCTGCTTTTTAATATGCTATCTAGGTTGGTCATAACTTTCCTTTCAGGGAGTAAATGTCTTTTAATTTCATGGCTGCAATCACCATCTGCAGTGATTTTGGAGCCCCCCAAAATAAAGTCTGACACTGTTTCCACTGTTTCCCCATCTATTTGCTATGAAGTGATGGGACCAGACGCCATAATCTTAGTTTTATGAAAGTTGAGCTTTAAGCCAATTTTTTCACTCTCCTGTTTTACTTTCATCAATAGACTTTTTAGTTCCTCTTCACTTTCTGCCATAAGGGTGGTGTCATCTGCATATCTGAAGTTATTAATATTTCTCCCGGCAATCTTGATTCCAGCTTGTGCTTCCTCCAGCCTAGCATTTCTCATGATGTACTCTGCATATAAGTTAAATAAGCAGGGTGACAATATACAGCCTTGATGTACTCCTTTTCCTATTTGGAACCAGTCTGTTGTTCCATGTCCAGTTCTCACTGTTGCTTCCTGACCTGCATACAGGTTTCTCAAGAGGAAGATCAGGCGGTCTGGTATTTCCAACTCTCAGAATTTTCCACCATTCATTGTGATCCACACAGTCAAAGGCTTTGGCATAGTCAGTAAAGCAGAAAACAATGTTTTTCTGGAACTCTCTTCCTTTTTTGATGATTCAGTGGATGTTGGCAATTTGATCTCTGGTTCCTCTGCCTTTTTTAAAACTAGCTTGAACATCTGGAAGTTCATGATTCACATATTGCTGAAACCTGGTTTGGAGAATTTTGAACATTACTAGAATGTGAGATGAGTGCAATTGTGTGGTAGTTTGAGCATTCTTTGGCATTGCCTTTCTTTGGGATTAGAATGAAAACTAACATTTTCCAGTCCTGTGGCCACTGCTGAGTTTTCCAAATTTGCTGGCATATTGAGCGCAGCACTTTCACAGCATCATCTTTCAGGATTTGAAAT
Organism: Capra hircus; assembly: GCF_001704415.2. Classification (NCBI taxonomy): domain Eukaryota; kingdom Metazoa; phylum Chordata; class Mammalia; order Artiodactyla; family Bovidae; genus Capra; species Capra hircus. The sequence goes on from NC_030814.1 coordinate 77,989,155, forward strand.
AGCTCAACTGGAATTCCATCACCTCCACTAGCTTTGTTCATAGTGATGCTTTCTAAGGCCCACTTGACTTCACATTCCAGGATGTCTGGCTCTAGGTGAGTGATCACATCATCGTGATTATCTTGGTCGTGAATGCCTTTTTTGTACAGTTCTTCTGTGTATTCTTGCCATCTCTTCTTAATATCTTCTGCTTCTGTTAGGTCCATATCATTTCTGTCCTTGATCGAGCCCATCTTTGCATGAAATATTCCCTTGGTATCTCCAATTTTCTTGAAGAGATCTCTAGTCTTTTCCATTCTGTTGTTTTCCTCTATTTCTTTGCCTTAGACCGTTCAGGTATGACCTAAATCAAATCCCTTATGATTATACAGTAGAAGTGAGAAATAGATTTAAGGGATTAAATCTTGGACTTTGTACTAAGGATTATATAGCAGCAATGTATCCTGTTTGAGGACAGTTTCTCCTTCATGAAGGCCTTCTGGCTAATCCTGTTATCTTGAAATGTGGACTGTGGGAGTGGGTAGTAAGATTTTTGCAACATCTGGACATTCTTTTGATTCATTGTAATAACTAGTTGGAGAGTATATAACTCCATTGCTAACACTAGAAAGGGGGGTACTCTTTCTGCCCCCTTCTGATGTCTATGTCAGAAGCTATATCTATCCCTTTTATACTTTAATAAAACTCTATTGCACAAAAGCTCTGAGGGATCGAGCCTCCTCTCTGGCCCCGGATTGAATTCTTCTCCTCTGGAGGCCAGGAATTCCGGCATCTTTCATGGTTCAGCAACAACCTTTCATTGACATTGTTTACAAAGCAATTTATATCAAATATGCAAATAAATTTTATAAGCTTAGTCTCCCTAAAATTAATTATGACCTAAATAAAAGTAGCAGTATATGTAAGCAATGTTTATTAATACCACAGGGGAAAAAAGAAGAAAAAGAATAAGCATGACTTTGGTTTATTTTCTTTCTTTAATTAATTAATTTATTTTAATTAGAGGCTGATTACTTCACAATATTTTGAAATGATTGGGGAAAATCCTTCATACAATCACTTTTGGTATCCTTTTTCCCTTTTTTGTTCATGTCCAGAGAGCTGTCAACTTTAAAGCAGGCATAGAATATGGAAAAATGTTTAATGTAACAATGTTATATCTGTGAACTGCAATATAAAGTGTTGAATTGTTTCTCCTACTTGTCCTCTCAGAAGCAAACACAAATATGCCAATTGTATAGACTTTTGTCTATGGCAAATGTCATAAGTAACCCATGGATGTATCTCAAAAGAAAACTAATGATTTTTAATATGATTTGATTGGAAAATATTTGCAACAATGTTTCCATATGTCAGCTGTGACTTGTTTCTCTATTTTAATACTGACAAGTATCTGCAGCATGTAAACTATATAATAGACATGACTTGTTCTGAGGTTAGGCGTATACCTGAATGCAAATTAACATAATAAATTCTGAAGTGACATGTAAATTATAGCTTCCCACAAGTAGAAATCATCAAGGATATCTAATTCCTGTGATTACATGATGATAATTAGTTAAGTACAGAAAGCTGTTATTTGTTGTGCACCATTAGCATTATTTTTTTACTTTATAATTGAATCATGGAGTTTGGTAGCATGTTTTCAAGGAAAATAAGATAGACCTTTTTAAAGGAAATGTCTACAAAATCTTTTAAGGAATATTAAAAATAACAAATATAAACACAATAAAATTGAATCAAAGAACATTCCTTTAATATAGTTTAGATTAAAGTGAAGTGAAGTGAAGTTGCTCAGTCATGTCCGACTCTTTGCGATCCCATGGACTGTAGTCTATCAGGCTTCTCTGTCCATGGGATTTTCCAGGCAAGAGTACTGGAGTGGGTTGCCATTTCCTTCTCCAGGGGATCTTCCTGACTCAGGGATTGAACCCAGGTCTCCTGCATTGCAGGCAGATGCTTTACCCTATTGAATACAAAATGGAAACTGGACTTGAGAATTTTCCGAATAGAAAAGAACATTTTGAACACATACACAAACTAAATCTTATCTTGTTTCATGTACAGGAACATAATTTATGTTATTCCTGGTAAAAAACCTCTGAAAAATCATCAAGTAGACTTTTCTTCCCCAAATTGGTATGAGATGATCACTTTTAACTGATCCCCTGCTGTCTGGAGAGCTCCATTTTAATAACCAATCATTGGAAAGGGTAAACAACTTCCTCATTTTCACTCTATAACCCTCTTATAACTTCATGCCCTTGAGGTGATGAAGTTTTTATTTTTGAAGGCTCCTCATTCACAAACTGTTCTTATATGCACAGTAAACTTTCACTAAATACTATTCCTTAATTTGGGGGTTTTAATTTTGCCTTTTCTGGATTTTGACAGTTTCTGGCATCAGAAATGGGATTTAAAGGAGACCCCCCAATGACTCAGAGGACAGTGAGCAACCAGGTGCCTATGCCCTCAGAGCCTGTTCATCTCACTGCTTTCTCACCAACCCTGGAGTTGGAGGGTAAGTCTCTCTTCAATCAGAGATCCACTCTCCTTGTGTTTAGAGCTCTCTGATTTCAATGAGCATACCTGTGTTTTGTTTGTTGAAGTTTCTTTTTATCCTGTCCTAAAGGTGGTCTGGGAAACACGTGATTCCCTATGTCTTGGGACAGCTATTGAAAAACACGCGCCCTCATGGATAAGATGTCTAGGGATTCTAAAGGCGAAAATTGATTTCACTGAGTCTAAGACTGTTTTGTTTTTGTTTTTGTTTTTTTTTCATCTCTTTCAAAAACAACTGCTTCCTAGAGGTATGCCTATTATGGACCAGAATCTTGTGCCTCTTTGGAATATGGGTAAACTTCTGGATAATTTGCAGTTGTAACAGCCACTTTTGGGAAACTTGAATTTAGATTGGCCCACTTTAAGGGGCATCTTTGTAAAGAGACATCTCGAACTTCTAGGAGACAGTGTGGAATGCAACCTTTGAAAGGTAGAGGTTTCTAAAAGACAAATGACTCCAAAAATAGTTTCTCTCTAAAAGAATCTTTATGATGTGTAGATACAGAATCTTCAGTTACAGGACTTTGGTCAAAACATATACACTACTATATTTAAAATAGATAACCAAAAAGGACCTACTGTATAGCATAGGGAACTCTGCTCAATATTCTATAATAACCTAAATAGGAAAAGGTTTTGAGAAAGAATGTATGTGTGTATGTATATATATATATATATACACACACATATATATAAACTGAACCACATTTCTGTACATCTAAAGGTAAGACATAATTGTAAATCAACTATAGTCCAATATAAAAACAAAACAAAACACTTTGGCCATCTGAGCAGTTAGTCTTAACTTGTTAGTCTGTCAACCAGAAGCACACTTTAAATCCAGCTATTCTTTTGAGTTTTGTATTACTGAACCTCAGTTCAGTTCAGTTCAGCCGCTCAGTCCTGTCCGACTCTTTGCGACCCCATGAATCGCAGCACGCCAGGCCTCCCTGTCCATCACCAACTTCCAGAGTTCACACTCACATCCATTGAGTCAGTGATGCCGTCCAGCCATCTCATCCTCTGTCGTCCCCTTCTTCTCCTGCCCCCAATCCTTCCCAGCATCAGAGTCTTTTCCAATGAGGCAACTCTTCGCATGAGGTGGCCAAAGTATTGGAGTTTCAGCTTTAGCATCATTCCTTCCAAAGAACACCCCGGGCTGATCTCCTTCAGAATGGACTGGTTGGATCTCCTTGCAGTCCAACAGACTCTCAAGAGTCTTCCCCAACACCACACTTCAAAAGCATCAATTCTTCAGCGCTCAGCCTCCTTCATAGTCCAATTCTCACATCCATACATGACCACAGGAAAAACCATAGCCTTGACTAGACGGACCTTTGTTGGCAAAGTAATGTCTCTGCTTTTCAATATGCTATCTAGGTTGGTTGTAACTTTTCTTCCAAGGAGTAAGCGTCTTTTAATTTCATGGCTGCAGTCACCATCTGCAGTCAGACATGACTAAAATTTAAAGATGAAGGCTCTAAAATTTTAGCTTATGTCTGCTATATGTTTTTGTGTATTTATGTACATATGTATATTAGATATAATCATATTTTAAAATCAGTTCCATTGAATTGGCTTAAAAATAAATACCTATATAAATTAAGTATTCCTAAAACACCCAGAAATATGGAAACTAACCCAAATTTTTCTCAGGTTCATATGACTTGGTATAATCTTTGATAAATAAAAGCTAATTTAGGTTTGTTGATTTAATATTCACACTCATTCTCAATATTAAATATAATACAAATATACAACTTTTTCTACCCGGGTTTACTAGTCAAAAATAAACTCATGTTGAGGCTTCCCTGGTGGCTCAGATGGTAAAGACTCTGCCTGCAGTATGACACTCCAGAGTTTGATACCTGGATTGGGAAGATCCCCTGGAGGAGGAAATGGCTATCCATTCCAGTATTCTTGCCTGGGAAATCCATGGACAGAGGAGCTTGGCAGTCTCTAGTCCATGGGTAACAGAGTCAGACATGACTAAGCAACTAACACTTTCACTTTCATTTTTATGTTACAAAATTTGTCAACGAGAAAGCTAAGATGATGGCTAACTGATATCTAATCTAACCATTGTTGTTAAAAATATGTAATGTAAATAAATGTAATAAAGTAAAGGTTGATATTAAGTTAAACTGAAAAAATAAATATTCATTGAATATCTAGATTATTTCCAAATAAGATAATATACTATGATTTCAGAGACATTAATTACTGAACATAAGTTTAAGTTTGTCTACTTTTGACTTCTCGATATTTATAGAGAAACAAAAGATATGTGAGTCTATTAATAAATATACACTTTAAAAGTTATATTATTAAAAAAGTCTCTAAAATATAAGTTTTATAATTAATGTATTTATCAAACTTGCTTTTTTTTTAATCTATTGTAGGATGCTAACATATGATAGTTCACAATTCCCTACTTCCTAGCTTTAACTGGAAAGTGAAGTACATATAGTTAAAACATGTTATCAATTTGTAAAAATACAGCTGTTGTTGTTCAATTGCTCAGTAATATCTGACTCTGTGACCCCATGGACTACAGCACTCCAGGCTTCCCTATCCTTCACTATCTCCCAGAGTTTGCTCAAACTCATGTCGATTGAGTCAGTGATGCCATCCACCCATCTCATCCTTTTTCACCCCCTTTTCCTCCTTCCCTCAGTCTTTCCCAGCATCAGGGTCTTTTCCAGTGAAGTTGGCTCTTTGCATCAGGTGGTCAGAGTATGGGAGCTTCAACTTCAGCATCAGTCCTTCCAATGAATAGTCAAGGTTGATTTCCTTTAGGATTGACTGGTTTGATCTCCTTGCTATCCAAGGGACTCTCAGGAGTCTACTCCAGCACCACAGTTAGAAAGCATCAATTCTTTGGCACTCAGCCTAGAAAGAGTAAGGGTGAAGGGAAACCACTTTGTATACAAGGTAAGGGAAGAAAATAGGAAGTATATTTTTCATATAAAGGGTATGAAAAGAATATAGAATGCATTTTTGTCAAGGAAAAGAGAGTAGTGTTATCTAAAGTAAAATGACTCATTGTTCTAGAAATAGAAAGCAAAAGAATAAGACAAAACTCATATGGATACAGAAACTTGCAGAATATTATACAGATTTAGTGTTAGAAACTGGCCCACAGGCCAAATCCGGTCCACCCTGGGTTTTTGTAGACAGAATTTTATTGGAATAGAGCCACACATTCATTGGCTACTTACTGTCTATGGCTGGTTTCGCAGTGGAATGGTGGAGTTAAGTAGTCGTGATGGACAAGAAATGGCCGGCAACACCTGAAATTTTGACCAGGTAGCTGTTTACGGAAAAGGTGGATGACTCTTCATCCAGACTCCACAAGAGCCAAGTCAGGACAGACACAAAAACATTTCACTTCAGTAACTTTAGGGGTAAATTCTTATTTCCAGTTTCATTGGTAATCCATTAATAGCTTCACAAGAAATTTCAGGTTTTAGGTGATATTTAGAGACTTCAGTTTTACATAGTCACTCACTTCACTTCAGAGACTTCAGTTTTACATACTACATACATGTTTAGGAAGCTATAGTTTTTTCAGGACAATACAGTTATCTATGAATTTTATGAATTCAATATGTTATATTCCTGTCCTCAAAAGAAGAGCATTTTTTCTAGGTTACCAGGCCCATAAAGTTCAGAAAGATCCCTGTAAAAGGGATATGGTTTTACCAATATCCAAACATACTGGTTGGATTTTAGTAATTTATTTCAAAAAAAAACCACATTTTTTTCTTTTTTGGAGAGGTGGTATAGTTGGAGGAAGAGACTATACTGTGTGTGGTTTTCAATATGTTTACCTCAACTATTAGTGTTTATGGTACATATTGTATTAGCACATGTATTTCTTAATGGGAATGCTATAATCAAAGCTTTTACATATAAAGAGGCTCTTTAGTTCTTCTTCACTTTCTGCCATAAGGGTGGTGTCATCTGCATATCTGAGGTTATTGATATTTCTCCCAGCAATCTTGATTCCAGCTTGTGCTTCCTCCAGCCCAGTCTTTCTCATGATGTAACTGCATATAAGTTAAATAAGTAGGGTGACAATATACAGCCTTGAAGTACTCCTATTTCTATTTGGAATCAGTGTGTTGCTCCATGTCCAGTTCTAACTGTTGCTTCCTGACCTGCGTACAGGTTTCTCAAGAGGCAGGTCAGGTGATCTGGTATTCCCATCTCTTTCAGAATTTTCCACAATTTATTGTGATCCACACAGTCAAAGGCTTTGGCATAGTCAATAACGCAGAAATGGATGTTTTTTCTGGAACTCTCTTGCTTTTTTGATGATCCAGCGGATGTTGGCAATTTGATCTCTGGTTCCTCTGCCTTTTCTAAAACCAGCTTGAACATCTGGAAGTCACAGTTAACATATTGCTAAAGCCTGGCTTGGAGAATTTTGATCATTACTCTACTAGCATGTGAGATGAGTGCAATTGTGCAGTTGTTTGAGCATTCTTTGGTATTGCCTTTCTTTGGGATTACAGGACAAAGTATTGTTAAAAATACAAGGTTGCAACTGATACACAGTCAGGGAGAAACACCAGTCAGTAATTCATATGGACAGAGGGATCAATTTATAAAAGACTACATAAAGGAGATGAGATTTAAGAATAAAAGCCAGTTGCTTGAATTTCAACATTCTTTGACTGGAAGTTGAGAGTAATAGAACTGAGGAGTTTTGTAACTTTTAGCTCTAGATTTCTTGTGCTATATAATCTATTTGCTTCTTTGTTTACTGTTTTATTCTGTTGTGTTCATGTCCTGTGTTGTCTAGCTCTGTCCATCTGCATTCTGAAATAATACCCTTGAGGCTAAAAATCTTAGTTATGAAACTTATTTTCACATGATGCTACATAAAAATATCCATGTGATAAATTAATGTGTAAAAACTGTGAAAAGGCACGCAAACATCTATATTTCATATGTTCAGAAGAGGCTATTAAAGCTATTGTGTGTGTGTTATTTAGCATAATTTAAACCATTGTGATATACAGAACCAAATTGTGTATGGGCTCAAACACACTAAACCTTTATTTGCAACACAAGACTCTTAAGTTTTTCTACAATTGTCTTTCAAGGACTAGGTTTTTTTTTTTATCATGGGCCTTCACCATTCCCTTGGTGATCATCATTTTCTTCATCAAATAGAAGCATGATGAAAAAAGTAAGAAGGGCTACTTGTTGTAAGTCTTGCAAAGAAATTGTACTTTCCACTTCCACTCACATTCTGTTGGCTAGAATTATGCCACACAACCAAGTTTATCTACAAGAAAGGCTGTGAATGTCTTTAATTGGATATTCAAGAAGAAGAGGTGATGAATTTGTACTAAACAGGTAAGCGTTTTTCCCTTAGCCACCATCAGTGCAGTTAATTTTTCAAGTCTAAATCTCTGCACTTATTGACACTATTATCTCTGAGAAATACCTGTACTCTAGCTATTGCTGAGACAAAATAAGCTTGTGTTGACAGCCATGTAATAGCTTTCAAAGCCTCAACTGAAAGAAATACTATTTGTGGAGGATTTTGTGTAATCATTCTATTCATCTCGGGCAGTTCTTCTTAATCATGTGTGAGTTTGCCTTCCTCCACAGGGAATATTTGGCAATATTTAGGTACATTTTAGGTTGTCACAATTGGGAGAGTGAAGCTGCTGGCATCTAGCGGGTTGAGGCCAGAAATGCTGATAAAACATTTAGGGCACAGCTCTTCCCAGCAAATAAATACCAAGCTCAATATGTTAATAGTACTGAAGTTGAGAAGCCCTACTCTGCATATTCTGGCTCTTCACTCAAAGTGAAGCTATGCCATTAGAAATGCATAAGTCATCTTATAACAGTGTATTAGTACATTGTGTATACTCTGCCATATTGATTACTCCACGATTTACTCCAGGGGTTCCCAGGTGGTGCTAGTGGAAAAGAACCCACCTGCTAGTGCAGGGGATATAAAGACATGGGTTCAATCCCTAGGTCAGGAAGGTACCCTGGAGGAAGGCATGGCAACCCACTCCAGTATTCTTGCCTGGAGAATCCCATGATCAAAGGAGCCTGGCAGGCTACAGTTCACAGGATTGCAGAGTCAGACACAACTGAAGTGACTTACTACAGCACATGGTTTCTATGTCAATATGATACCTTTAGACTATCCTGGCAGATGTGACAAGAAATTATGCAGTTTGCTGCTGCTGCTGCTGCTAAGTCGCTTCAGTCATGTCCGACTCTGTGCCACCCCATAGACGGCAGCCCACTAGGCTCCTCTGTCCCTGGGATTCTCCAGGCAAGAACACTGGAGTGGGTTGCCATTTCCTTCTCCAATGTATGAAAGTGAAAAGTGAAGGTAAAGTCGCTCAGTCGTGCCTGACTCTTAGCGACCCCATGGACTGCAGCCTACCAGGCTCTTCCATCCATGGGATTTTCCAGGCAAGAGTACTGAAATGGGTTGCCATTGCCTTCTCATTATGCAGTTTACCTGTATATTTATTATAAAGGAGGTGTATTGCATAGGGTTAATTCTTTGAGGTGTTGTAGTAAGGATCTCTCTTTTTATGAGTTTCAAAAATAAAATCAGAGACATGAAATTCTTCTGCTTTTATGTCCTGGCTGTTGTATATAGTGCTTCAGTGAACATGAGTACATGAATCTTTTCAAATTGTTGTTTTTTCCAGATATATGCCCAGTAGTGGGATTGAAGAATAATATTTTAATTCTGTTTTTTGATGAAATTCCATACTGTTGAAAATAATTTTTAAAGCTGTGTGGGTTAAAAAGTAAGTGAATGAATTGAATAGTAATGATAAAGAGACCTTATTGTCACAGAATTTGTACTTCCTAATAAATAGTGTTCAGTGCAGAAGCATTCAAATTAACTTGTCTAATGTTGCATGATATATAGCAGGATCAGGAAATGAGAAAAAATAAATCAAGTCAACATATGATTTTACTTTTTTTTGCTAAGTCACTTCAGTCGTGTCCGACTCTGTGCAACCCCATAGACGGCAGCCCACCAGGCTCCCCCGTCCCTGGGACTCTTCAGGCAAGAACACTGGAGTGGGTTGCCATTGCCTTCTCTAATGCATGAAAGTGAAAAGTGAAAGTGAAGTCGCTCAGTCATGTCAGACTCTTAGTGACCCCATGGACTGCAGCCCACCATGCTCCCCTGCCCATGAGATTTTCCAGGCAAGAGTACTGGAGTGGGGTGCCATTGCCTTCTCCTGATTTTACTTTGGACCTGGCTAAATTGGTAAATTGAAATCTGGATTATATATACCTTGTTGGTTGGGGATAGATTTCCTTTCATGTGAAATATAGTAATATATATCCCAAAAGGCAGCAGAGACAATACCTATTATTCCCAACTACTCTCTTTTTCTGCTTTTATTGAGTGAAACATCCAAGCTTTAATCAAATCAATATTTACTTTAATCATCATTCTCTTTAGAATACACTAAATTATGGTTAAATATCTTTTTAAACGTATACTCATGCATCATTGTAATTATCAGATAATGTTTCAATGTTCCCCGGAATAGCTGATTTTCATTCTTTCCTCCAACATTGCACAGACTTGTGTAACCTAATGAATTATTGAATGTATATATGGCTACACAAATACAAATATTTTAAGCTCTTCATGATTTGCTGTGCAGTTTAAATCCAAGTGCTATTTTCAAAATGTTCTAGGTTTTATTTAAAAAACACAAGCTGTCCTTTGGAATATTTATATACATTTTAAACTAAAATTCACAGACTAGCAGGCTGTTTTCTTTGGGCTGCATAGCACTTTAATTTTTAAAATACTTTTTAAATTATTTGATATCTTATTAAAAATTGGCATATTTCTGGCAGGATAATCAGCCATGTTAGGGTTCTTTTTTCCAGATGGCATCAATCACCCAAAGATCAATTTTAACCTGAACACTTTCCATTTAACCACATACTCTGCCAAGTTTACTTATTTCATTACCTTACGGGACCCTGTAAGTACCTCTTCTTAATGACTCACTCCCCACCCTATGGCCACAAATTTAAAAAAAAAAAAAAAAAGATAAATTTTGAGTGTTTGGTTTTTATTAATGGTATTGGATGGAACAATGGCAGTACTGAGTCTGGTAACATGTGACTGCAAAAGTAAAAGACGATCTGGATACTGTGTCATTATTTCATCTGGCCTGCATGTGAGGACAGATGAGTGCTAGTAGTCATGGAGGAGGAAATGGCAACCCACTCCAGTGTTCTTGCCTGGAGAATCCCAGGGACGGGGGAGCCTGGTGGGCTGCCGTCTATGGGGTCGCACAGAGTTGGACACGACTGAAGCGACTTAGCAGCAGCAGCAGCAGTCATGGAGAGCTTTGTTTCTATTTCAGATTTGTCTGCTCCAAACATAGTGTTCAGCCTGGGTATCATGTGCTTAGCTCACCAAGCTATCTCAGAAAAGCATCTTTCTGACTGCAAATGACAAATTCTCCTTCCTTCTCTACCTTTCCCTCTCAGAATTAACATCTACCAAATAAAAGTGAAGCTCTAGAGTTTATGGATGGCCTCTGATCATGAACCTTGTCACCCTTTGGTAGGAATTTTAGAAAGCATCATGGAAAATCAGTCTAGATGCCTCAGAGAAGAATTCACAGCTATTGAAGAGGATGAAGGTAGGAATTTTAGATTAATGAGAACTTTGTGATTAAATCTGTTGACAGATTGTAAAATAAGATCATGATGGCACTTGACTTGATATCTTATACACATATTCAGGAAAAATAGCACCTTAAAAGAGTACATAACATGCAAGATTTCAAAGAGTAGAGTTAGTCATTTAAAAAAATGATGGCTGTTTATAGTGAAATCCAGAGGAAATGCTTAAAAATCGTGTCATGATGACCCATATGCTCTGATGTGTGAGCCAAAAATTAGGCTCTCACATTCTCACAGGCAATCAAAAAAAGGAGAAACCTTCCCAGGGATGTAACCCAGAGCCTCTAAAAGATATAAACAAAGTGATTGCACAAAAAAACTCACATTTGTTTTTTTACAGGGAATTTATCCCAGTGGTCTCTGTAAACAAAATATGTTGCAATGAATGTAAGGAAAGGAGCAATGACTAATGGTAGAAGAAGGGCCTGCATTGTCCCAGCTTCTAACTGGGCTTTCACCCCTGGATGCATCACCCTTCCGTGGGCCACAGAGGAGAGCTGGCCTCAGGTACCTCCTCTCCAAGCATCCTGGCTAGTGTCACCTCCCCTGCTGGGGGAGTTATTGGCTACCCCTCCTTATGCATTCTCCTGTTCAGTGCTGACCCCAGCAGAGGGCTGAGCAACAGAGGTTCCTCACACTTTGCTTCCCCACCCTAGGACACTCCAAGGCTTATGGTTTTTCTACAGGTTTCCAGAGGGGGCCACAGAGAGGGGACCTGGCAACAAAGAGATTAGATTCTCCCCTTAAAAAATCCATATGGTATATTTACGTACTCATTTCATGGTATCATTGCTTATTCTGACTTTTAGCATGGAAAATCCCGTGGACGGAGGAGCCTGGTAGCCTGCAGTCCATGAGGTTGCTAAAAGTCGGGCACAACTGAGTGACTTCACTTTCACTTTTCACTTTCATGTATTGGAGAAGGCAATGGCAACCCACTCCAGTGTTCTTGCCTGGAAAATCCCAGGGACGGCGGAGCCTGGTGGGCTGCCATCTATGGGGTTGCACAGAGTCAGACACGACTGAAGCGACTTAGCAGCAGCAGTGCCATAACATCAAAGTGATTAGTAATGCTTCCAGAGGCTGAGAGAATGACTGTTTTGCCCTTCTGATGATCTGAATAGGTACAATGTGAAACATTTCAAGCTATCTGCTTTCAAGATGATTTCTCTCAACTGACCCTGGGATAAGATGGGGTGACAGGTGACTGAGAAGCAGCTCTTCTGTTGAGTAAAAGCACACACCCTTCAATTGACTATTGACTGGAGTTGAGGTCAGTGATCCCTTGTGTAAGTGGGAGACCAAGAAAACTGTGCTAAAGACCACTGTCAACTCTATAAAGAGGAGGAAAGGATAGGGTCAGTATTCTCTTCAAGTAATTATATAGAATCTGCTTATATGCATAGGTGAAATTATGATAAAAGTTCTATGCCATATAGCTTAGCCAGGAATGATTTCAGTTTTCAGAAAAACATAAAGGTTGTTATAGTCATACATCTTCCTTCATAATAATAATACTGCCAACAAAATTCATATTAAATATTGATATTTTGATATTTTAATTAGAAAGCATCTACTAGAAATAATTTATTAACTTTTGGAATAGCTCATCTGTGTTCTTTCTTTATGAAATAATTACCTGGCAGGATTGTCTGTCTAAGACATTTCTGGGTTAAGACAACAATACAATATCATTTGTTAATAAATAACATTGATGTTCTTTTCCTTTGATAATGGGGTGAACAGCTTATACATAGACTATCTAAAATGGTATGTTAAATTATGGAAAGACAAAAATGAAAAGTAGAGAGACACATTAATGAGATTTAGAAGTATTGGTGGCCATTCAAAATCCTTTTTAAAAGGTATTATAATACAGTTATAAAGTTACTACTCACTCCCCATAAGAGAAATAGAGGAAATATTATACCCATTGGAAACTGCTTGCTAACTATCCAGAACTTAATATCTTAACTTTTTGGTTATTTTGAAAGGCATAAAAATCTTATTGGAATTGATTTTTTTTACTTAAAGTGTTGTTTGTTGAATCAGCTCACTCACTTCTGAAGTCATAGTCCTAATGATCTTGAAATCAGATTTTGATTCCATCTGACAAATTTTTCATGTTCTTCAGGATTCAAGATACTGTGCCAGATGCTGAACACAATAGATATGTCATGATCTTAAATGAGTCTTCCCTTTTAGCAAACAAAATAAATCTGTATTGCATGGTGACTCATAGAATAGCCCTCTCATCAGAATACCTGTTTTCACTTCTGACCACTTCCATTTAGCTGTTTGACTTTGGAAAATTAGTTTGAAATCTCTTTGGTTTCAATGTCTTCATCAAAAACATGAAGATAATAATAATGTACTTCTCTTAAGCAATAATCCCTGTAAGTGAAAGTGAAAGTCACTCATTCATGTCCAACTCTTTGTGACCCCATGGACTATGCAGTCCATGGAATTATTCAGGCCAGAATACTGGAGTGGGTAGCCATTCCCTTCTTCAGGGTATCTTCCCAACCCAGAGATTGAATCTTGGTCTCCTGCAATGTGGTGGGTTCTTTACCAGCTGAATCACCAGGGGAAGCCCAATCCCTGTAAAGCCTCAGTACATTTCAACTGTTGATTATTTATTATTACTATTATTGTTATTGCTGACCTTTTACAACTAGCTTTCCATACTTTGGTGTGTGTTCACAATACATAATTGTTATGCAGTATAACACTTAAAACACAAATAATTAACAACCAAGCATTCAATCAGTGGGGATGTCTTGAGTCTCCTGGGGAAGAGCAGCTGACTGTCTCATAAGACCCATTCTGTGGTATTGCCTTGGTGAATATGTCATAATTTTGGGTCTAGCTCAAAATACATGTGTATCTGCAAACTGAACACTTTCCCAGAGGTCTGGTCATGTCAACCAAGTTCTCAAGGGTTATAAAGAAAAACAAATGCCACTCTAAATTCAACAATGGGAAATGTAACTATTGTGTAGTCTAAAATACTGGGCTTTGCTTGGCCAATGTATCAGTTCATGGGAAATCAGATCTAATAAAGCTCCAAGCTTAAGTGAAAATTGTATTTGAAAATATGGGCATTTTATGATTACAAATTTAAATATCTTCTAGTTTAAGAGAATAATCATTTAGCCAATAGGATGGAAATAATCATGTCCACTGTCTAAAACGCCCTTTCTTTTACGTTATTGAGTTAGACAAGGCTGTGGTCCTAGTGTGATTAGATTGACTAGTTTTCTGTGAGTACGGGTTCAGTGTGTCTGCCCTCTGATGCCCTCTTAAAACATCTACCATCTTTCTTGGGTTTCTCTTAATTTGGGCATGGGGTATCTCTTCACAGCTGCTCTAGCAAGGCGCAGCCACTGCTCCTTAACTTGGATGAGTGGTATCTCCTCACCGCTGCCCTTCCTAACCTTCAACGTGGGATGGCTCCTCTAGGCCCTCCTGCGCCCGTGCAGCCACCACTCCTTGGACCTGGGGTCACTCCTCCTGGCCGCTGCCCCTGGCCTTGGATGCAGGGTGGCTCCTCCCAACTATCGCCCCTGACCTCGGACAGCCTTGTCTAACTCAATGAAACTAAGCCATGCCTGTGGGGCAACCCAAGATGGGCAGGTCATGGTGGAGAAGTCTGACAGAATATGGTCCACTGGAGAAGGGAATGGCAAACCACTTCAGTATTCTAGCCTTGAGAACCCCATGAACAGTATAATAAGGCAAAATGATAGGATACTGAAAGAGGAACTCCCCAGGTCAGTAGGTGCCAAACATGCTACTGGAGATCAATGGAGAAATAACTCTAGAAAGAATGAAGGGATGGAGCAAAGCAAAAACAATACCCACCTGTGGATGTGACTGGTGATAGAAGCAAGGTCTGATGCTGTAAAGAGCAATATTGCATAGGAACCTGGAATGTCAGGTCCATGAATCAAGGCAAATTGGAAGTGGTCAAATAAGAGATGGCAGGCGTGAACGTCGACATTCTAGGAATCAGAGAACTAAAATGGACTGGAATGGGTGAATTTAACTCAGATGACCGTTATATCTACTACTGCGGGCAGGAATCCCTCAGAAGAAATGGAGTCACCATCATGGTCAACAAAAGAGTCCAAAATGCAGTACTTGGATGCAATCTCAAAAACGACAGAATGATCTCTGTTTGTCTCCAATGCAAACCATTCAATATCACAGTAATCCAAGTCTATGCCCCAACCAGTAATGCTGAAGAAGCTGAAGTTGAACGGTTCTATGAAGACCTACAAGACCTTTTAGAACTAACATCCCAAAAGGCTATGGTTTTTCCAGTAGTCATGTATGGATGTGAGAGTTGGACTGTGAAGAAGGCTGAGTGCTGAAGAATTGATGCTTTTGAACTGTGGTGTTGGAGAAGACTCTTGAGAGTCCCTTGGACTGCAAGGAGATCCAACCAGTCCATTCTGAAGGAGATCAACCCTGGGATTTCTTTGGAAGGAATGATGCTGAAGCTGAAACTGCAGTACTTTGGCCACCTCATGCGAAGAGTTGACTCATTGGAAAAGACTTTGATGTTAGGAGGGATTGTGGGCAGGAGGAGAAGAGGACGACAGAGGATGAGACGGCTGGATGGCATCATGGACTCTATAGACATGAATCTGAGGGAACTCTGAGAGTTGGTGATGGACAGGGAGGCCTGGCGTGCTGCGATTCATGGGGTCGCAAAGAGTCGGTCACGACTGAGCGACTGAACTGAACTGAACTGAATCATCTCTCTCCTTGCTTCCCACCCCAAAATATATAGTCCTTTAAGATTTGTTCGTGTATCAGTTAGGTAATAAATAGAAACTCTCAATCTGTCACTTTAATAGGACTTGGGATTTATCACTTAAATTATTTGGTGTGATTGCTAAAGTTAATAATATTTCAGATTGAATCCTGTTCTTGCTATCATTTAGTACTTTGCATAGAGGAACAGTGTTGGTTACAGAAGGTAGGTACTCAAAAAGAGAAAAAAATAAAATAGTGAGCACCGCCATTACATTGTTTTTTCAATCTGGAGGTAAAAAAAAAAATTTAATGGTATATAAGAAAAAAAGTCAAATGACTCTCTGAAAGTATTATCAATGCAGCCTAGACTTTCATTATTTTATAACACAGTTGTTTCCTTACTGCTTTCAGAGAAAATAAGAGTATATTTCTGAAAAAGCAATTTCAATGAAAGATCTATTAAAATGTAAATATTATGAACTTTCATATTGCTGTGACTGAAAAATACTTATATTTTATAGTGAAGTCTCCAGAATGAATTAGGTTTGATGGTTTTACTTTTGTGTGTTCAGTTCAGTCACTCAGTTGTATACGATTCTTTGCCACCCCATGAACCATGGCACACCAGGCCTCCCTATCCATCACCAACTCCCAGAGTTCACCCAAACCCATGTCCATTGAGTCGGTGATGTCATCCAACCATCTCATCCTCTGTCGTCCTCTTCTCCTCCTGTCCTCAATCTTTTCCAGCATCAGGGTCTTTTCCAATGAGTTAGCTCTTCCCATCAGGTGGCCAAAGTATTGGAGTTTCAGCTTAAACATCAGTCCTACAACTGAACACCCAGGTCTGATCTCCTTTAGGATGGACTGGTTGGATTTCCTTGCAGTCCAAGCAACTGTCAAGAATCTTTTCCAACACCACAGTTCAAAAGCATCAATTCTTCGGTGCTCAGTTTTCTTTATAGTCCAACTCTCCCATCCATACATGACCACTGAAAAAACCATAGCCTTGACTAGATAGACCTTTGTTGGCAAAGTAATGTCTCTGCTTTTTAATATGCTATCTAGGTTGGTCATAACTTTCCTTCCAAGGAATAAGCATCTTAATTTCATGGCTGCAATCACAATCTGCAGTGATTTTGGAGCCCAGAAAAATAATGTCTGACACTGTTTCCACTGTTTTCCAATCTATTTGCCCTGAAGTGATGGGACCAGATGCCATGATCTTAGTTTTCTGAATGTTGAGCTTTAAGCCAACTTTTTCACTCTCTTCTTTCACTATCATCAAGAGGCTCTTTAGTTTTTCTTCACTTTCTGCCATAAGGGTGGTGTCGTCTGCATATCTGAGGTTGTTGATATTTCTCCCAGCAATCTTGATTCCAGCTTCTGCTTCCTCCAGCCCAGCATTTTCTATGATGTACTCTGCATATAAGTTAAATAAGCAGGGTGATAATATACAGCCTTGATGTACTCCTTTTCCTATTTGGAACCAGTCTGTTGTTCCATGTTCAGTTCTAACTGTTGCTTCCTGACCTGCATATAGGTTTCTCAAGAGGCAGGTCAGGTGGTCTGGTATTCACATCTCTTTCAGAATTTTCCACAATTTTTTGTGATCCACACAGTCAAAGGTTTTGGCATAGTCAATAAAGCAGAAATAGATGTATCTCTGGAACTTTCTTGCTTTTTAGATGAAGAAAAACTCTCTTCTGTGTTTGATTATATGATGATTTGTATGTGTTTGATGAAATACACATAGTCACATACACCTATTAAAATATACAAAATATATACATAGACTTTGTGAATCAATTTTCTGCTTTCATTTAAAAATATTTTTATTATATAGAACAATGTGTTGATCATATTGCACAGAATTTCTGTAATTTCAAGATTGGTAACATGTTGCCATATTAGGAAAAAGTCCTACATTAGAATCTTCCAGTGAAATTTATTATTGTCTATTCACAGTGCTTAGTTTTACTCGCAGCTGGAAAAAGCAACCTACCACCTGGCAAGTCCTTAATGTATACTTAGACTCTACTGATCCTACATAGTATCCTATATTTTTCTCCACATTTCTTTTACAGTATAAGTAGTAAAAGATTGATTCTTAAATTGTAACCCATATCTAGTAAGTGAAATTCATTAAGCCATTAGCAACTATAAATATTATATGAATTAATTTCTTGGAATATGTTTAAGTTTTTATTGCAGATTGACAGTTTAGATTATATCTCTTGACAGGTTTTGATAAAAGGAAACAGATAAATATCCTTAATATTTATCTCATGAAAAATAAGGCACCAAAAAAGTACACATTTCACAACAGGTAGATGCCAAGAAATAGTATAACATCTCAATCATAATTTTTATTATATATTAATAGGTAATTTTTATTAGCATGTTTTATGTGTCATGAACCCTTCTAAGCATTTTTGTTTGTAGTATTTAATTTTTCCAATAGTGCTATAATAAAAATTATGCTCCTCTGCTTATTTACACACAGTAATCCAAGGCACAGAGAGGTTCTGCAATTTTCCCAAGGTAACCTAGCTACTAGATGACAGAATAGGAGCAGGCAATGGCAACCTACTCGAGTACTCTTGCCTGGAAAATCCCATGGACAGAGGAGCCTGGTAGGCTGCAGTGCATTGGGTCGCAAAGAGTCGGACACGACTGAGCGACTTCACTTTCACTTTTCACTTTCGTGCATTGGAGAAGGAAATGGCAACCCACTCCTGTATTCTTGCCTGGAGAGTCCCATTGACAGTGGAGCCTTGTGGGCTGCCGTCTATCGGGTCGCACAGAGTTGGACACAACTGAAGCAACTTAGCAGCAGCAGCAGCAACAGCAGCAGATGACAGAATACTGGTTAGGGACACACAAAGTCTGGCTTGTGAAACCACATTCTTATCTTTGCTAATACCTGAGTCAGGCACTGTACTAATTGCACTAACTGTACTATACAAATTGTACTGTACTTGTATTTTATTAGAATTGTCCTGATTTCATGGGCTTCCATGATAGCTCAGTTGGTAAAGAATCTACCTGTAGTGCAGGAATCCCTGGTTTGATTCCTGGGTCAGGAAGATCCCCTGGAGAAGGGAAAGGCTACCCACTCCAGTATTCTTGGGCTTCCCTTGCGGCTTAGCTGGTAAAGAATCCGCCTGCAGTGCAGAAGACCTGGGTTTGATCCCTGGGTTGGGAAGATCCCGTGGAGAAGGTAAGGGATACCTGCTCCAGTACTCTGGCCTAGAGAATTCCATGGACTGTATAGTTTTCCCAAAAAGTGGAACATGACGGAGCGACTTTCACTTTCAAGGTGTTAAATTCTTGCCCTTTCATTTTTATCTATATGCCCCAGGGAAAATTGTTAATTATAATTGTCTTCAGTGTTTTTTTTTTTTTCCTGTGGATGAAGGGCTAGTACTTCATTCTTTCTAAGAATCCTTCCATTGCTGATTTTCTGCTTCTATGCCAGTGATGCAATAAATTGTTTCTTGTTTCATGTTTAACTTTTCTTTTGCCTATATCTGACTTTTCAGCTCTTTTTTTTTTCAGTCTTCATATGTGATAACCTTTATATTCTGATTTTGGAAAAATAATGCTGTTTGTGTATCAATTTCTGTGGTATCAAACCACTTGCTCACCTTAGATTTGTGTCATTTAAAATAAATCAGCTGGCAAAAGTATTATCTTATATAGAAAATCAAAGCAGTTTCTAGACTGAAACTTCTACAATTTGGTTTAAAATTTAAGGGTCACCTATATACTTGGATCTGACAAGAAGTAGTTGTTTTTTAACTGCAAAATGTGATGTGGAGCAAGCATCTGAAAGAGTTTAATGTTTTTCATGCTGTGCAGTAAATTCCCAATGGCTGCTAAGTCTAAATATAATCACAGGGCCTAGTGAAGTGTGTCCACAGGAGGTCTAGGTGGATTTTGACCCCAATTTTCCAATAAAGACAGTTCTCAAGTTGCTTCTTACTACAAATTTAGTCCAGGGCACTAATAGGGAGAGAGGAAAAAAAAAAAAAAAACACCAGAGACAAATAGATCTCCCAGTAAACTTTAATCTCATATCCAACTTCATTAGAAGAAAACATTTCTATGTTTCTTAAAGTAGTGAAAGCAAAAGGAGAGGAAATATTTTTAAAATATTTCTTTTCATACATGCACACACACACACACTTAAGAGAGTAATAAGTTCTTGCATAGTTATTTTCTTTATAAATAATGTTTTCTGATTTTTCTGAATGTTAGATGTATGGCCCATTTGTTTAAATAAATAGCAAATGCCAATTATTGAGTTCTAGGTAAAGCACTAAGTTTAATTTGTAAGGAAACAGGACTCTTTCTTAAAGAGACAGCCAATGCCTTCTAGGATATTTCTCACAATATAGTTGAAAAAGGAGTGAGAATGGGAAAAGTTTTAAAGTATTTTTTTAAGGATATAAACTGTTAACAACCGTACATGGGATGTCATAAAGCACTGATACAAATAGGGAATGTTTTATAATGGATGATGTATTTAAACTGATACTAAAGAATTTAAAGGATATACATAGGAACAATCAGTTTGATAGATCATAAGGAGTCATTTTCCGTTAGTGTTCATTCATAAAGTTAAGAATCTTTGTCATCAGACCCAGCAAAGTAACGGATGCTTTATTGACTCATCACAATTTATTTATCAGATCATAATCCAGCAAAATGCACCATTCACTGTCCTCTATATTCATTGCACAGGCATTTCACTAAGATTTCTGTGTTCATAGTACTCCCCAGGAGCACAAGGGAGCAAGTATGCAAACAACCATAGCAACTTGATAAGTTCAAACGGATGAATGCATAAAGTGTTCCTGAATAACAGACAAAGGAGAATGTGAATAATGTAAAAAAAAAAAAAAAGAATTTCTGTTGTCTTTTGGGATGAAAATGAATTTTTCAGGCAAAGGGGAATATATCACAGCAAACTCTGGAAAATTCTTAAAGAGATGGGAATACCAGCGCTCCTGACCAGCCTGTTGAGAAACCTATATGCAGGTCAGGAAGCAACAGTTAGAACTGGACATGGAGCAACAGACTGATTCCAAATCAGGAAAGGAGTACGTCAAGGCTATATATTGTCACCCTGCTTATTTAACTTATATGCAGAGTACATCATGAGAAACACTGGGCTGGATGAAGCACAAGCTGGAATCAAGATTGCCGGAAGAAATATCAATAACCTCAGATATGCAAATGATACTACCCTTATGTCAGAAAGCGAAGAACTAAAGAGCCTCTTGAGGAAAGTGAAAGAAGAGAATGAAAAAGTTGGCTTAAAGCTCAATATTCAGAAAACTAAGATCATGCCATCTGGTCCCATCACTTCATGGCAAGTAGATGGGGAAACAGTGGAAACAGTGAGAGACATTACTTTACCAACAAAGGTCTGTCTAGTCAGAGCTATGGATTTTCCAGTGGTCATGTATGGATGTGAGAGTTGGACAATAAAGAAAGCTGAGCACAGAATAATTGATGCTTTTGAACTGTGGTGTTGGAGAAGACTCTTGAGAGTCCCTTGGGCCACAGGAAGATCCAACCAATACATCCTAAAGGAAATCAGTCCTGAATATTCATTGGGAGGGCTGATGCTGAAGCTGAAACTCCTATACTTTGGCCACCTCATGCAAAGAACCAACTCATTGGAAAAGACCCTGATGCTGGGAAAGATTGATGGTGGGAGAAGAAGGGGAAAACAAAGCGTGAGATGGTTGGATGGCATCACCAACACGATGGACATGAATTTGAGTAGGCTCCAGGAGTTGGTGATGGACAGAGAAGCCTGGCGTGCTGCAGTCCATGGGGTCGCAAATAGTTGTACATGACTGAGCAAGTAAACTTAACTGATATTCAGTACGTTAAATTTTATATTTTTATTGAGTGTTAATTACTTTTTTCATTTTTCTATATAAAATACTTTACTTCAATCCTCCCAAATATCAGTTTAGAATGCATTCCTTTCACTTTAGCTATGTCCTTATTATTTCATAATTTTCACTTACCAAACCAACTACATGGAATGCAGTTGAGTGTTTCTTCATCTGCTTTTCTCCAAAGTTGTTTCTTTTTTTTTTTCTCTGCTAGCTGTTGTCATCTGAAGTTTCTCTTGCCTGCTTAAAAGAAACATTGCTTCTGTTCTGCTTCTTTTTAAGAATATAATTTACATTTTTATTAAAATCCTTACCTACCAGTCACTGTAATTTTTCACATATGGATGCATATCTTAATCCATATGCTGGCAGGAAAATCAACTTTCTCATCAAAGGCCTAGGTTGCCCACATTTCCAGGTTTTAAATTTGAAGGAGATGTCTTTTAAAAATTATGTTTACAGAGTATTGTTTTATTCCCAAGCTCATCTACTTCTCTCACTGCCTTATTCGTTTATTATTTAGCACTGGCCTCTTTGCAAGGGTTGTTGCAGCTTTGTCTTGGTACTATGTTCTGTGAGAAGGCATTTTTTGCCTTCATGTTTGAATAGCTCTTTATCATCTCAACTCATATTTATTATTTTGCCTTTTGCCTCCCATTTTCCTTCTCCTTACAAAGCTTATTTCCTTTAATAATAAACGTATAGTTTATGATCCTGGAGAATCTAGTGATGCGTTTTATGAATGAAGAGTAAATGGGAATGAAGTAAGTTCTGATCTGGTTTATGGTTACAATCTTTTGTCTCTCTTACAGTGTTTAAGATGCTCCTCATTACTGAAGCGACTTAGCAGCAGCAGCATTAGTTAATTGTTCGTGCCTTTTCCATATAACCTAAAAAAGCTTACATATTATTTCACATTACTCTCTGTATGTTTAAGACAGAAACCCTAGTTTGAAACACCCATTGTTAGACTTTGTGAAGAAGAACATAGAAATTAGATAGGGTGAGATAGTAATACCATGTAAAAAATAATAATAATAATCAGGAGTTGAAGCCCTTGCAAAGAAATAAATGAGCCAAATGAGACTATTACTATTTGGGTTGTGTAGCTTCTATTCCCATTACCTATCATTCTGAAGTTGGCAGTGGTGGTGGTTTCATCATTTTGGGCCGTGCCTAACCATTTACTTTCTCTTCCATGGTGTGTCTTCTCCAATCATTTCTAGGTCCTTTTTTTTACTATTCAGTGTCTGTAGATATCACCAGTCACTGATGTACTAGCCCACTAAGTTATCTCTGCTGAAAGCCCCATTTCAGTTAGAGAAAGTGATGCCAGAGCTGAGGGGCCAAGCTGGGTGTTATTCTGGGTGTGTGACACCTTCAGTGTTTGAATGATAGAAAGTGTAATTCTGAAAGGGATGGGGACAATAACTGGGTTAATTAAGAAGAAATCTAATAGAGAGTCTGAGGAGAGAAATGATTCTCTAGACTACTCTTCAGCAATAATAGCACATTACATTCTCAGATATGTGTGAGAAGATCGTTATTTCCATAACAGATATACCCCCTCACCAGAAATATTGCTTTCATTTCCAGGAAGCATTGTATTCTGTTACTCCATCAAAATGACTGTTTTCATAATTTTAAAACATACCTATGATGTATGAGAAGATATATAACATCATATATTTTGCTTTTTATTTTTTTCCTCAGTTAGATGAGTTTGACTTTCTCCCTGCTTTGTAGTTATTTAATCTGGATGGTAATTATGGAGATGACCTCACTTAATAGTCCTTCAGTTGTACGATTATGAATTATTTGTTTTTATTTAGTTACTAAATCTTGTCTGACTCTTTGTGACTCCATGGACTGTAGCTTGCCAGGCTCCTCTGTGCATGGAATTTCCCAGGCAAGAATACTGGAGTCGGTTGCCATTTCCTTCTTCAGGGTATCTTCCAAACCCTGGGATGGAACCCACGTCTCCTGTTTTGCAGGCAGATTTTTTTACCACTGAGCCAGGAGGGAAGCCCATACAGAAACCATGTGTGTGTGTGTTAGTCACTCAGTCATGTCAACTTTTGCAGCCCTGTGGACTTTAAAGCCCACCAGGCTCCTCTGTCCATGGAATTCTCCATGGAATACTGGAGTAGATTGCCATTTCCTTCTCCAGTGGATCCTCTTGACCCTGGGATTGAACCTGGGTCTCCTGCTTTACAGGTGGATTCTTTCACAGTTGCCATCTTTATAGTTGCCTGACCAAGGAAAGACAAAATTCAGGAAAGGAGTACAAATATTTTGGTAAGCATTAAGAAAAGGTAAAAACACACAGTTCAGAAACATGTCCATATGAACCAAATAATTTCTACCATTTGTTGTAAATAATATTCAATCAATGTATCCTGAAAGCTTATTCACAGTAAAGTGAAGCAAAGTAAAGTGAAAGTCGCTCAGTTGTGTCCGACTCTTGGGAACCCCATGGACTGTCCATGGAATTCTGCAGGTCAGAATACTGGAGTGGGTAGCGTTTCCCTTTTCCAGATCTTCCCAAAAGTAAAGTGAAGAGAATTCGCTCAGTCACGTCCGACTCTTCCCAGGCTCCTCTGTCCATGGGATTTTCCAGGCAAGAGTACTGGAGTGGGTTGCCATTTCCTTCTCCAGGGGATCTTCCTGACTCAGGGATTGAACCCAGGTCTCCTGCATTGCAGGTAGACGCTTTACCGGCTAAGCCACCAGGGAAGCCCTGATCTTCCCAAACCAGGGATCAAATCCAGGTCTCCTGCATTGCAGGTGGATTCTTTACCAGCTGAGCCACAAGGGAAGCCCTTATTCACAGTAACCCTGTTAAATTTGTTTTGAAATCTCTTTGATTTCATAGAACAACAAACTGAAGGACATAGATTAATTTATTCACCAACTTTCCATTATCAAGTGTTGGAGTCAGTTTGAAAGATAGATCTGGACTCAGAGCATGAACTGTTTCCCATGTATCATGCTGTCTCTGAATTCCATTTCCAAAATTCTATTATTGTATATTAAACCTTATTGGAGAAGGCAATGGCAACCTACTCTAGTACTCTTGCCTGGAAAATTCCGTGGATGGAGGAGCCTGGTAGGCTGCCATCCATGGGGTCACTAAGAATCGGATACGACTGAGCGAATGATTTTCACTTTTCACTTTCATGCATTAGAGAAGGAAATGGCAACCCACTTCAGTGCTCTTGCCTGGAGAATCCCAGGAACAGGGGAGCCTGGAGGGCTGCCGCCTATGGGGTCGCACAGAGTTGGACACGACTGAAGCGACTTAGCAGCAGCAGCAGCATATTAGATTACAGTTTTTAAGATTCCGCCTTTCCCTTTATAAATCCTAAGTTCCTTTGTTTCAGAAAGCATATTATAATAACTTCTCAGAAAGTAGATATTCATAAACATTTGCTGAATTAATAGTAGAATATATGCAATAAACCTTCATAAAAATACCCTCACACAGCCACAGCACATACATACTATTATTCTCTTATTGGTAAAAGCTAATTTAAATCGCAAACCTTTCCAAAGGAAAAACACCAGCCTAAGTTTGTCATGATCTACAGAATTGTGTTTATAATTTTGGAACTCATTTATTTTTAGAAATCAATGTTTCTTTTGCTATTCAATTAATTTTTGATTCAGCATTTTTTATAGGTGTCTTCATTTATTTTCTTATCAATATTAATTTGATCATATAATGATAGAAAATAATATCAAATATGTATGTTGTAATAAATAATATTGAAATCAAAACAGTGAAAAGACTAGGGTTTTTTTTTGTGTGTCCTTTTGCTGTTGTCTTTGATATGTTGTTTTTCCAGTAGCCAATGCATATTTAAATGATGGGCTTTCTTTATTTTCAGATCAAATATATGATCAAAACTTTCCCAAATGAAATATGAATGTTGACAGGGGATCAATAATTCTCATTTTAAAATAAATTATATAAATCGAGTGGAATGAGCCATTTCTCCTAACTAATGAAATAAAATGACGTATTCTATTTTCTAGATGTCTGCTCTTATAAGTGTTAGATCTAAAGTAAAATAGATGAGTATTTTGACTAAATATTAGAAAGTATTCATGGTGGTGCCATTTCTAATATAATATGTTGAAACATTGACTTGCCATATCCATTAAAAAATATGGGGTACTCTAGTGAATAACTTACCTAATTCTTTCTATTGGTTTGAAAAAATTCCTTCTGTAACAAAAAAGGAAAATCACATACTTCAGTTCACTCCTCTAAATTCAATCTAAACTTACAACTCTATCTGCTTTTGAAAATGAGTTTTGTCTAATATTTTTCTCCTGAGTACAGCCTTATAACAAAGTAGAAAAATTCTCACATATTGGTTTTAGACAGACTCTGCTTTTTCCAGAATTTTGAATGTTTCTGGAAAGAAAAGCACATTAATAAGAAAAAAAAATAGAGTTCATATCTAAGGCTGTTTTTTTTTTTTTCTTTTCTTTTGAAGAGAAGAAATCTGGAATGTCTGCCAAGTTATTCCAATTCATATTTATTTAACATCTAATATATTTCTGTCCTCTCTTCCAGATATACCTAAAAAAAAAATGTTTACCATGTTTTCCCATAGGCAGTGTAAAGCTCAGAATTAGGAGGAAGAAGGAAAAAAAAATAAACTTATAAAAGCACTTTCCAAAATCACATCATAGAAATTTAAAATTAGTATGACTATGGAATGCCTATCTTTTGAGTAAGGGAAAAAAAGAGAAAACCCATGCTGTCTGTCAGACAAAGAGCAACATGTCTCAGGCTGGACCTCAATTCCTTCTTTTTGAAATTCAGATTTTCCCTTCTTTTCTCCTCTGTAGCTTCATCTCTTTCCAAGATTTTAGAGTTTCTTCTGCCCTTTAATTATCTGTTGACGTCAGCAAGATCCGCTGGAGAAGGGAGAGGCTACCCACTCCAATGTTCTGGGACTTCCCTGGTGGCTCAGCTGGTAAAGAATCTACCTGCAATGCAGGACACCTGGGTTCGATCCCTGGGTTGGGAAGATCCCCTGGAGAAGGGAAAGGCTACCCACTCCAGTATTTTGGCCTGGAGAATTCCATGGACTGTATAGTCCATGGGATCGCAAAGAGTCAGACATGATTGACTTTCACTTCACAACAAATTTTTGCCTAGCTCATTCTTCACCTTTCTCCGAGGGGACACAAAAAAAAAAAAAAAAAAAAGAGAGAAAGCTTTTTCAACTATTCTATTACAATTGTGAAAAAATAAGTAATGCATGACAAAATTCGACACATATGAAAACATTTTAAATTTCCAGTTAGGTTAGAGATTCTGCATTGTCACCATGTCTTGGTTTATTTATTTATTTTTAAAGGTTAATGTGTGTTTAGGCCCATTGTGTGTTTTGTATCAGAATCCTTCATTTATTCAGCTGTGTTTTGCAGATTTGTTGTTGTCTCTGGATGGGGAGGTATATCTTGTGAAAAAAGGAGCAAAGATGAAGAAGCCTCTATCCTTTAGGAACTCACATTCTCGTGTGACAGCCTGCCTGCCCCCACCTGCAAACGTGAAAATCAACTTCAGTATTTAGTGGTTGAGTGTTTCGGAGGCAGTACCACATTGTTAACTAGATATCATGTGTGTGTTTCTCTGTGTGTCAAGGGGTTGTCTGAGAGATCTTCTAAAGAAATAAAAAGAGGGAATATTTGACACATAATCTCAATAGTTTTCCTGCAGTTCTGAATATTTTTCCCACTCTGTCTTGTCTGGTGAACTTCTTTGTACTTGAGAATGAGACGAGATAAACCTGTAACGAGGCCATCCAAATTAAGGGCAAGTTGAGTCAAGAGCTGAATGAGAAAACTGATGTCCTTAGACCGAAAAGAATTTGAAAATGTTTGCCCAAAGTGAAGGCAGTAGAAGCAGCTGTCAAAATATGAAGTAGGGTGTCAGGTGTTGCACTTTAGCGAAATGAGCAGAGAGGGCATGAACTGGAGCAGACCCAGGCGAACTTAGGGAAGGACGCTTCCAGCGTCTGTGTTGCCATTCATATGTCTGAGCACGTGGGGTTAGCTGGCCGTGGTCAAAGGCTGCTGTTGGATAGCCGTGAAATCTATGCCTCCAGAACTGTATGTACACTGTTCTTTTACACAGGTAAGAGAACCAGCTTCGTATTTAATACCTCAATGCAGCATGTTTTTAAAAGAGAACTTAATAATGAAATTGGTAATATACCAAAGCAGATATACTTAATTTAGTTAAATATAATTCCGTGGCAGCATATTTAATGTTTTATGAGAAAAAGGTAGGTTAATATAGATGAGTTTGGTGGGAGGCTGTGTGGGGTACAAAACGACAGGATGGTAAAACAAACAGAAGAAAGACATTTCCATAATGAAATTATGTAGTCCACTGGGAGTTTGTAATGAAGGATCAGAGCTCTGGTGTAACAGATACTATCTTCAAAATCTGATAGTGGATGGAAAACAATGTTGGTGATCCATTGTTGAAATATAAGCTCACACTTTTTAGTAATCACAGCAAGTATGTTAGTTTGATTTTCATTGATACAGGCTACCCATTGCCATGAAACAAAACCATAACTCAGCTCCGTCCTTGTCAGAGTCTTTTCTCTTTTGTAAGTATTATTTTTTCATAAAGTGAAAGTAGCTCAGTCGTGTCCACCTGTTTGTGACACCATGGACTATACAGTCCAAGGAATTCTCCAGGCCAGAATACTGGAATGGGTAGCCTTTCCCTTCTCCAGGGTATCCTTCCAATCCAGGAATCGAACCCAGGTCTCCTGCATTGCAGGTGGTTTCTTTACCAGCTGAGACACCAAGGAATCCCTGTTTTTTCATAAACATTGCATTACGCATGTGACTAATGAAGACTATTGGCAGTTATTTTATTTTGCTTTGCTTTATTTCTGTGCTCTCAGTGAAACAAACTTGGTTTACATTTGATTCCTTTTACCCAGTTTGAGAGTCCTGCAGATTTCAACTTATCCTGGTTACTGAGATAGATTGCAACTTGCAATATGTTAGTGGTGTCTTACATAATTTGGAGTAGAAAGAGTAAAGTGATTAAAACGTATGTTTTGAAAAAAACACTCCTAGGTAAGTCAGCAATTCCCAAGGTAAATAGGTTATGCACACTTCTTGCTAAGTTATAGGAACATTTCTGGGTTCACAAATCATTTCAAAGCTGTGGGTGGGCAAGAGTGCTTTGGTCTTTGGTGCATCTGGTAAGAGCACATTTAGGCTAGGGGCTCTGAAAGGCACTGCAGAGTTTTAGTACATCCTTCCTACCATGAGAAGATACCCTGGAAGAGTAAACAGATGGCAAAGGGAAGATATTGGTGAGAATAACAGTTCAGAGACTGAGGGAAAATTTGTCGGTGGTACAATATTTATTGTTATCAGTCATGATAGGAACTACAGGGGAGAGGTCTCTTTGATGAGATTCTAGCATAGGCTTGTCATGTAAAACCACTCCTGACCCCTTCTTCTTTTATCCCTGCTTCTTATCCTACTGTATAAGACACAAATAGACAAGTACAGCCTAAACATGACATTATATAAAACAAATATGTTTGCATGCATGAGAGAGAGAAAGACAGAATTCTTTATCCTTTCTAAAAGGCCCATCAGATTAAATGGCATCCTTCATTTCCTCTATAAAACACACTAATGCCCACAACACACTGATAACTCATGGCTTATAGCCCATTCTCCAGCATACTTGAGCACTTCCACTGTAGTAATTGAGCTGTGTCTTTGTCCATACTTGTTTTTTCCTAAACACTTGTATGCCTGGAGGACTTGTAATTAAATGATACATTTAAGTGTAATGAAAGTCAATTTATATTTGCATATTCCAAATATTTGTATTCACAGACACGTGTAAAATCAGCTTGTTATTTCTACGAGAAAGATATAGAATATCCTTATTGCACTCTGTTTCTGATTCAGTGACATTTTCACAGCTTTTATGTGTTGATATTGGACTGAGGTAGTACTCTGCACTCGTGCTGAATTGAACCTTTGAGACAGAATTTTGGGCAAAGTGGAAAGAAATACTTTTATTGCTTTGCCTGGCAGGGGAACATCTTGTGCCCTTTGTAAAGTGTCCCAACCTGTGGGATTTGGTAAGGAGTTTTATAGCAGTGGTTGAAGGGCTTGTTTGCTGATAAGGATCAGAGTTTGTGCAGATACCAGTAGTCTTTGAGTCTGGCCTCAGGTGATCTGATGAGCTTCTGTGTTTCCTTGAATCTAGCCTCAGGTGGTCTCCCTATCTCCCCTGAAGAATTCTTCATTAGGTAGTTAGCATGGTCTATATATTGGGGGGTCTAGTTCTGCAGAAGAGCTCGAAGATTTTCTGTTGAGACTAAACCTGATCCTGTCCCTAGTCTGCACTATTCATTTTTGACTGCTCCCCCCTCGTCAGTGCACCTCTCTCCTTCCTTGATTAGCAACTGTTTAAACCTGCCCTTTGGAGCTCAGGGAAGGTCATGGAGGCTGAACAGAAAATCTTCTGTGTACAGAAGCCCCACAGGCTCCTGCTGAGTTTCAGTGCTCATTTTTTACAGGTAGATTCTTTACTTCTTCACGATAATGTGTCTTGTTATTTGGCTTACAGTACTTTTTTCCCCTTGTGTATCTTGATGTTTACACTTTTTTTTAATACTCTCATCTTAGGATGAGGTACTTGAGATATATAACACTGAGGGATACAACCTTGCTGTTGGCCATCACTTCATTGTTTTGTTTTGTATGTAGAAAGCTCTATTCCATTTCTAATGGACTAAGTATCTAGGTTCTTATTTGCTTCCATTTCCTGCTTCTGTGATCCCTTAATATACTAGAAATTTATATTTCAGTCTCCAGAATGTACTATCAAGAGGTTCATCTTGTCTCTACTTGTACATAAACCCCCTACTTTGGAAACTAGATCACCAGTATAAAATATTTCCCATTAATGGTCTCCTCCTGGTATCATTTGCTACCATATTTATTAACAAATATAAAGATAAATCAAAAGGAGTAGGAACATCTTTATTTTGTTCCTCTTTTTGTAGGTGATTGGCAAAAGTTGATTCAGAGTCAGCTAACTGTCTAGTTTACACCAGAAGACCCTCTGGTCTTTTGTTGGTGTTTTGTTTAACTCACTGATTAATATAATGTATAACACTTATGTTTTTGTGTTATATAGTATAGATTATGTCTTTTTTGCTATCTAAAAACTATGTAATTCTAAGAATCAAAAATTAATTTTACAATTCTGGGAACTTGTTTACCTTTGACTATCTGTATTGACAGTATTCTTTATTTAAGTTATTTATTATATTTAAAGGGCAAAATAATATACTGTTTGACAGCTAAAAGTAAATTATGTTATTAATATATAAGTATATGCTTGATTGGTGAATAATATCATTGAGGCTTAAGATATATTATGACATAATATCTTTACTCTTTATTAAGGAAAAAAGTGTTTTTAACTGATATGTAAGGAAGGTCAATGCTATCAGTTGTGTATTGCCACATTAACTGGTGCTAATTCTTTACATTACACTTTTTTGCAGAACTTTGGTGGATGACCTAGACCAAGTACTAATCCTCCTCAACTAGAAACATCAGCAGTGGCTTAACTCTTAACACATAATAAATATTTAGATCATACTTCTGTGAGTTGTTCAGTAATTTGGGGAGGGATTCAGAACATCTAATCCAAAGTAAAATAATTGCAGTGATTTTTATGGGAATCTTAAGTTTAATTACTGATGTTCTTAAAAAAGGTTATATGCTTTTTGGCAATTATTATAAGTGTCCTGAGGAATAAATGTAAAATTATAGAAAGCTGCTACATCCTTATTTAAGAACATTAAAGGACATAATGACACCTAAAATCTAGACTGTTACCTTCAACTCAAATGTATACAAACTTCCTGCATGCACTATCTTAGTTTCCATTTCTCACTCTCACTGATAAGAATACTCTCCACAGTTTTAGCAGGAAGGTGGCACCGGTGGAACAGTCTTTCACCTAAACAAGTGAATAAAAAGATAGGCACATGAAGCACAAAATATGTAGCTCTCTGAAAATCACTGTGTTTGGTAAAGATTTTCTATATATTCCAGGAATTTTGAGTACAAAGAATGTGTTCCTGTATTTTCACAAAAGGAAAGTTGTAAATTATTTTAAAACAACTGATGTGCTTGATGCTATTCTCTAGTTCTACAAATTTTGTTTGTAAACATTAAAAGCTTTGGCTACTTCAAAAACAACTTGGGATTCTAAAACCATGATTTAATGAAGCTTCAAGCTGATGTCTAGACTTTCTGACATTCATGATGTCAGCAGAGTCTTGTAAAAGAATCATGAGGCATTAGCCAAAGGGAGAGACAGAAGAGGAGAGAAATAATCACTTGAGATGTAATTAACCTCCTGTACCTTCCAAGACATTGCTAGTGATGCCTAGGGGATGGGGAGGGAAATGAGAGCTCTGGAAAAATTGCTGCAGGGTTTTCCAGGGCATCTCTTCAGCTACTTCTGTTCAATAGACTGAATTTCTATTCTACGGTTCATTGAAGGCAATGCATATGTTTCTGTGATTATATGTGTCAAGCTGTTCCTATGTTCCTTTGTAACTTCTTCTAGGAAAAATCAAATGAGAATTTCAAAAGGTCAATGATCCAAGGTGTGTTACATTAATACATATGGGAAGGTTAAGAAATACTAAAGAAGCTATTCTGTGTTGCTGGATAACTGGAGAATACTGCACACTCGATTTTTAAATCTAAAAATATTTTTAAAGGGAAGAATTTAAAATGCTTAGTTAGAAGATTAAAACCTAGAAAGTCCCTGAATGTTCTATGCGTGCTTGAAAAGATGTATTCTGACATTGGCTTCAGTGTTTTATAAATGTCAGCTAAGTCAATTTGGTTGATTAGTGCTTAAATTATCACCTTCCACCCTTTGTACTATTGTGATTAATATTATATAGTTCACTTCTATATGCCCAATATTATTTTCATTTGTATGTTAAAAATTAGTAATGCTTAAATAGATTTTAAATAAGTCCTTTAAGTTTATCAGCAAATCTATTCATTTTCATGTTCTCCATTATTACCATAATACTTGATTTTTAACTAGAGCTTTTGTTTCAACCAACATAAAAATGTATTTAGTATTTATTTATTTATTTTTTATTTTAAATTTTAATCTTACATGGTCCCATAAGAGAGTTATTTAGTATTTCTTATAAGTATTTTTAAATTTCTGAATGCCTTTATTTAAATTCACATGTTTTCCTTTTGATAATTCTGCTAACAAAAATTTCTTGATTGACAGGATTTATACTTCTCGATCCCTGGGTTGGGAAGATCCCCTGGAGAAGGGCAAGGCCACCCACTCTAGTATTCTGGCCTGGAGAATTCAGTCCATGGGGTCACAAAGAATCGGACACTACTGAGCAACTTTCACTTTCACTCACACTTCTTTCTATCTCTAAAATGTTTAATTCTTTTGTCTTTTGCCTTAGCCATAATTTTTAAGATTTTTTCACTGTATTTACTATATTTTTTCACTGAATCTGATATGTTTTTCTTCCTTTTTCTGTCTGTTCTGAAGGTTTTGTTTTTTAGCAGTGTGATTATTTTGTGCTAGGTATAGTTTTTTAGATTTGTTTTTGTTACTTTTGTGGTTGTTTGCATTGATCCTGCTTGAGCTCTTTGAATAGGTGGGTTGACATCTTGTATTAATTTATTATCTCTTCATGTATTTATTCTGCCACGTTTGATGTTGGCACTTCATTAACCTATATTGGATTGTTTGATATTACCTTGCAGATCTCAGACTTTGAAAATATTTTTGCACTCTTTTTCTGCATTTTGTTTCAATTTGGATTGTTTCTATTGACATGTCCTAAAATTCACTATTGTCTCATGTCTAACATAATAATATACCCAATGAGTGAATTTTTTATCCCTGATAATCATAATTTACATCTAGCGTTTATGTTTCATTCTTTTCTTTAGATTTCTACCTGACTAAATTTCCCTGTTCATATATATTGTCTAAATTTTTCACTGCTGCTGCTGCTGCCAAGTTGCAGCAGTCGTGTCCGACTCTGTGAGACCCCATAGACGGCAGCCCAACAGGCTCCTCTGTCCCTGGGATTCTCCAGGCAAGAATACAGGAGTGGATTGCCATTTCCTTCTCCAATGCATGAAAGTGAAAAGTGAAAGTGAAGTCATTCAGTTGTGTCCGACTCTTAGCAATCCCATGGACTGTAGCCTTCCAGGCAAGAGTACTGGAGTGGGTTGCCATTGCCTTCTCCAAAAATTTCTACTAGCTATTTTAATGCTCTGGTCTAATTGTTCTAAATCTGTGTCTTTTCTGAGTCTAGCTGTATTGACTGATCACTTTGTGTTGACTATTCATTCTCTTAACAATGGGTCACATTTTCTTGCCTTTTTCACATGTTTTATACTTTTTGATTATATACTGGTCATTTTGTGGGTAGGGGTGAGATAAATAATACTGAGGCCCCAAAGTCATGTTTATTCTTCTTACTAGAGTGGGGATTTCAGTCACATCTATTCTCTAATTTAGCCGGGTCTAGATTTTGTTGTTGCTTTAGTTATATTTTTTTGTGCAGCTTAGTTTATTTTTGAACATAGGATTATAAGCTCTGTTTATCAACGTTGAGCTCTGAGGGCTGGATGTTTTGCCTCAGGTTTTCTGCCCTATATTCCTGCTTTACTCCACCACCCCCATTCCTGTCCCTAGGAAGGTCACTGCCAGTTGCTCTACCTCTGCTCCAGAGGTCAATGGTATTTTGGTTGACCCTAAAGGGACCTCCGCAAAGTCACCTCTCACTTCATAATCTGTGAATTTACCAGATGACGATGGCAAGCACCAAACGTAAACAATATGAATGCATCAATGTCTCACATAAGCGGAGACTCCGGGAGGAGGGACTTCGCCATCCTGAGGTTGATGGTGGCAGGATAATTGGAGAAGAAGCAGGATTACAGAAGGGAAAGTATTTATACGTTAATTACAGAAGGCGTACACTGCATGTGAGTTGTCAACCAATTTGTTATATTTGACCTATGACTGGCTGTTGAAGGTCTGCCAGAAAGGGAACTTCTTTTTCTAAATTTATTATAGCATGTCCTAAGTATTGCTTATACATGGGGTTATTTGAAATGTCAGTTAATGATGGAGGGAATTAGGAAGAGGCAGATGAAGGAACTTGATGGGGTGTCCTTGGCTCAGAAAGGGCTAGTGTCAAACAGTTGTCACTTAGACATCACAAACTGGTTGCCCTTCTCACTGCAGATTGTCAATAACCTCACACCAAGTGTAAGGCATGGAATGCAGAGTGTTTTCATATTCTTGCTCTGGCCTCACATGATATACAAAAGGAGCCATTTGACTCTCAGGAGAGCCTTCACTCAGTCATCTGCCATACCATGAATACCTTAAAACTTTACTTGGTTTTCCTGTTCTCCTCTAGAACTCTATCCCGCCTGGTGCACCTGTGTCTCAGCAGGATGCTTTCTTAATTCTCTTCCCCTTCCCATAATTTTTGAGCTTCACTGAAGCCTATGAAAGATTTGGCAGGAGGGTACAAACCTGCCTTGCATCTGAGGCACTTGGGTATTTCATACTCTCAAGGGAGCTCTCATTCATCCTTTTCTAATGCACTGAAACTTAATCATGTCTTATTTTCTGCATCTTTGGTGGTTTCCTCCTCCTTTTTCTGATCGGTCAGAAGAAAGCAACTTGTGTCCATCACAACTTAGCTTGCTTTGCAATATAAAATCTTTAGTCCTAAAATAATCAGGATTTGATAGGTAATGCATTTTGTTTTCATTGTTAAAATGACTTTTTATTTCTCTAGTGAGACACGCTAAATATAGATAACACTTTTTCTGCCAGCCTTTTAATTTTTGCTTGAAATTACACATTCGAGACAATGTGTTGTGGCAATTGTGGATTCTGAATTTTCTTTCTGAATTTCTGTCTCCTCCTTGGTGTGTGTATATTGCTCATGTCTATGCTTTTTTTTTTTTTTTTTTCAATTCTTAGTTTTGTTTTTTTTTTTGCTTTGCTTCTCAGGAGTTTCCCACATCATAGGGGCAAGCCAATTATTTGGGGCAGAATTTATGTTAATATTTTTCCTGAAACTGGAAGGATTCCACTCTCTACTGTTGAATCTCTGAGAGGCTTGGAGACTGCACCCAGAGTTCAACCATATTGAAATTCTGTCTTGGCTTTTACTTTGTTCTTAGTCCTTTCAGATCCTCCTTGTACACATACAGAATTTTCCAGCAAAATGTATGAGAATGGCTTATTTTCCCTTTTGCAGGTTCCTTCCTTTACTGGAAACCCCATTAAAATTCTGGATGCTTGTCACTTACCCAATGCCATTTGTATCCCAAGTTCGAAGGTGATCCCATGGCAGAGTTGCATGTTTCCCTCATTCCTTTCCTAGTGAGTTTGCTGTTTATACATACTGAGCTCTCCACGGCAAATTAATTCTTCCTCCTCTGGTAGTAAGGCTGTTGAGTTTTCCTCCCAGATTTGTGATTTATGATAGTATACCAAATAAAGTTTTTGTTTAGTGATGTCTAATTTTATTGATTAGAGCTCTGTACTTTTGAACTTTATATATAAACAGAAACATAGAATTTATTAGTGTCTGGATTCACTTATATTGTTACATGTGACAGTATTTTGTTATTTTTTCTTGCTGTATAGTACTGTTATGGAAACATACCATGCAGTTTACCCCCTGAGATTTGCTAGTGCATATACTGTGAAGAGGAACTAAAAAGCCTCTTGATGAAAGTGAAAGAGGAGAGTGAAAAAGTTGGCTTAAAGCTCAACCATTCAGAAAACGAAGATCATGGCATCCAGTCCCATCACTTCATGGGAAATAGATGGGGAAACAGTGGAAACAGTGTCAGACTTTATTTTGGGGGGCTCCAAAATCACTGCAGATGGTGATTGCAGCCATGAAATTAAAAGACACTTACTCCTTGGAAGGAAAGTTATGACCAACATAGACAGCATATTGAAAAGCAGAGACATTACTTTGCCACCAAAGGCCCGTCTAGTCAAGGCTATGGTTTTTCCAGTGGTAATGTATGGATGTGAGAGTTGGACTGTAAAGAAAGCTGAGCACCAAAGAATTGATGCTTTTGAACTGTGGTGTTGGAGAAGACTCTTGAGAGTTCCTTGGACTGCAAAGAGATCCAACCAGTGCATTCTAAAGGAGATCAGCCCTGGGATTTCTTTGGAAGGAATGATGCAAAAGCTGAAACTTCAGTACGTTGGCCACCTCATGCAAAGAGTTGTTCAGTTCAGTTCAGTTGCTCAGTGGTGTCCGACTCTTTGTGACCCCATGAATCGCAGCATGCCAGGCCTCCCTGTCCATCACCAACTCCCAGAGTTCACTCAGACTCACGTCCATCGAGTCAGTAATGCCATCCAGCCATCTCATTCCCTATCATCCCCTTCTCCTCCTGCCCCCCAATCCCTCCCAGCATCATAGTATTTTCCAATGAGTCAACTCTTTGCATGAGGTGGCCAAAGTACTGGACTTTCAGCTTCAGCATCATTCCCTCCAAAGAAATCCCAGGGCTGATCTCCTCAGAATGGACTGTTGGATCTCCTTGCAGTCCAACGGACTCTCAAGAGTCTTCTCCAACACCACAGTTCAAAAGCATCAATTCTTCAGCACTCAGCCTTCTTCACAGTCCAACTCTCACATCCATACATGACTACTGGAAAAACCATAGCCTTGACTAGATGGACCTTAGTCAGCAAAGTAATGTCTCTGCTTTTGAATATACTATCTAGGTTGGTCATAACTTTTCTTCCAAGGAGTAAGTGTCTTTTAATTTCATGGCTGCAATCACCATCTGCAGTGATTTTGGAGCCCCCCAAAAAATAAAGTCTGACACTGTTTCCCCTGTTTCCCCATCTATTTCCCATGAAGTGATGGGACCGGAAGCCATGATCTTCGTTTTCTGAATGTTGAGCTTTAGGCCAACTTTTTCACTCTCCATTTTCACTTTTATCAAAAGGCTTTTTAGTTCCTCTTCACTTTCTGCCATAAGGGTGGTGTCATCTGCATATCTGAGGTTCTTGATATTTCTCCTGGAAATCTTGATTCCAGCTTGTGTTTCTTCCAGTCCAGTGTTTCTCATGATGTGCTCTGCATATAAGTTAAATAAGTAGGGTGACAATATACAGCCTTGACATACTCCTTTTCCTATTTGGAATCAGTCTGTTGTTCCATGTCCAGTTCTAACTGCTGCTTCCTGACCTGCATACAGATTTGACTCATTGGGAAAGGCTCTGATGCTGGGAGGGATTGGGAACAGGAGGAAGAGGGCACAACAGAAGATGATATGGCTACATGGCATCACTGATTGATGGATGTGAGTTTGAGTGAACTCCGGGAGTTGGTGATGGACATGGAGGCCTGGCGTGCTGTGATTCATGGGGTCACAAGGAGTCGGACACAACTGGATGACTGAACTGAACTGAACTGATACTGTTGCTAGGAACATTCTTTCATTGAATATCTCTTTCAGTGTGCATAATTCCATTGAGTTTATTCCAAAAGAAGAATTGCTGGTTACAACTTTAATCGATGCTACCTAACAGTTGTCCAAAATAGCTGTACCATTATACACTCTATTTAGCGCTATTTGAGACCTCTACTTCCTTCACAGACTCTCTAATACTGTATTGTTTGCCTTTTTCATAGTAGTCATGTTTCTGTGTTTGAAGAAATACCAAGTTTTAATTTGAATTGCTCTCATAACTAAAAATCCTAGGCATTTTTGTTAGCTGTTTGAATATCTCCTTTTACCAAGTGCCTTTTCCAGTAGAGTGTGACTTTTTCCTACCAACTTGAAAATCTTTACATAACCTTTAAATCCTTTGCCTTCGTCACAATTCTGATTGCTTGGGAAATAGACCCTAGGGTAGAGGTGTGGGCCGGAAACTTATGGTGGAATGGTCCCAGAATCAAAAACACAGGGGGAGTGAAGGAAGCAGGACTGAGAAGCGGGAACTGTGCTATGATAAAGTCACAGAAAAGGTTTCAGATGATCCATCTGGACTGCTGATACTGGAATGTCTCTGCAGAATACTAACAAATCAAAACATGAGAACCAAAACTTTACACCACTGTATCAGGTCATTGGATGCATGATAGATAAGAGGAGGTCTGATATTAGACAACATGGTTGTCTTAAGCTGAGGACAGTTGCCAGGAGGGGAGACTAAGTGGGCAATGTCAGCTATTAACTCTCTCAGCAGTTGGTGTAATGAATGCTGGTGCCCCACACACCACAGAATCGACTACATTTAGATCTATGTGTCGTGAATGTTTACTCTCCTTTTACACTTCACTCTCACCTCTTGCTGTCTTTTGATAATTAATAGTTGTTAGAGTTAATGTGGTAAATTTTATGATGTAATTATTGTTTGGGATTTTACTTAGGAAACCTGTATACTATAACACTGAGGAATTTTCCTATATTTGATTCCAAAGGCCTTACTGTTCATCATTCTATTGATATCTATAATTCATCTAAAATTTATGCTAGTATATATTTGAGATAAAGGTCAAGATTGATTTTTGCATATGACTAGCCAATCGACCCAGAACAACTTTTTAAAATAAATCCTTTCCCATTATTGTACTTTTGTCATAGGCAAAATATCTATATGGGTATTTTTTTTTTAAGTTTCTATTTTGATCTATTTGTCTTTATTGCCTATGTTATAATGTACTTGTTTGGCTATCTGGAGGGTCTAAAACTACATGATAATTCAGTTCAATATGCAAATCTTATTTGAATTCTGGTTCATGTAATGAAATGATAAAGGACAATTTAGGGAAAATTGTGGATATTTGAATATAGACTATGAAGTAAATGACTTTAGAAAAATACTGTTAATGTATATGGTAATTTTAAAGTTATGTAGGATACTATTCTTATTTTTAGTAATTGCATGCTAAAATCTTTAGGAGTTAAGTGTCCCAACATCTGTGAGGTATTTTCCCATTTTTCAGCCAAAAAAAAAATATACAAATGAATAAAGTCTGAAAAGCTGTATGCTATCAAATATTAAATTGTTTATTTTTCTATTTCTATAGTTTTTATTGTTTTCAAATATATATAAAATTTGAGAAATTCAGTTGGAAAGAAGTGTCAATATTACTAAAGGAATTTTAGGTGAATTTTTATAGAGTTCTAAGTAAATTCTTATAAGAAGCTTAATTAAACTCTTAAATAGTCATAAATACTAGTAATCAAATCAATGCTTTTGAAAATATTCACTTTTAAATTAACATGCTTTATTTTATAGTGAATACATAATGTATTCTACCTTACTTTTCAACTTTTAGCATTGAAATTATATATGAATCACATGTTTTTTATTTTTATTTACTAAACAACCCTTTTGGCCACACCATGTGGCATTTGGGATCTTGGTGCCCTGACCAGGGATTGAACCTGTGCCCCCTGAGGTGGAAATGCTGAGTCTTAACCACTGGACTGCTGGGGAATCTCCAAAAATATACTTTTTAAAGCAGCCACTTTGTAACAATGTAAAGACTGTATGTAAATTTGTAGTTCACTTGGTAGAGTCTGAAGGCAATGGCACCTCACTCCAGTACTCTTGCCTGGAAAATCCCATGGACAGAGCAGCCTGGTAGGCTGCAGTCCATGGGGTCGCGAAGAGTCGGACACGACTGAGTGACTTCACTTTCGCTTTTCAGTGTCATGCATTGGAGAAGGAATGGCAACCCACTCCAGTGTTCTTGCCTGGAGAATCCCAGGGACCGGGGAGCCTCATGGGTTGCCATCTATGGGGTCGCACAGAGTTGGACACGACTGAAGCGACTTAGCAGCAGCAGCAGCCTGCAATGCAGGAAGGTGAAGGTGAAGGTGAAGTCGCTCATTCATGTCTGACTCTTTGCGACCCCATGGACTATAACCTACTAGGCTTCTCCGTCCATGGGATTCTCCAGGCAAGAATACTAGAATGGATTGCCGTTTCCTTCTCCAAGGGATCTTCCCGACCCAGGGATCGAACCCAGGTCTCCCGCATTGAAGGCAGACGCTTTAACCTCTGAGCCACCAGCAATGCAGGAAACCTGGATTCGTTCCCTGGGTCAGATAAATCTCCTGGAGAAGGAAATGGCAATCCACTCCAGTATTCCTGCCTCGAGAATCCCATGGACCCAGAAACCTGGAGGGCTACAGTCCATGGGGTCACAAGAGTTGAACATGACTTAGCGACTAAATCACCACCACAGAAAAGGACAAAGTCCGCAGAAATGGTCCTATTTAGGAATTGATTAAAAAACATAAATATTTAATATCTTTGCATTTATTAGAGTCATATTCAGTTTTCTTCATCTGTGTTTTATAGTTTTCAGAGTATAGGCCTTTCACTCTCATGGTTAAGTTTATTTCTAGGTATTTTATTCTGTTTTGATGAATTTATAAATGGGATTGTTTTCTTCTTTTATCTTTTTGATATGTAATATATGTTGATAATATATCTGATAGTTAATATATCCTGATAGTATATAGAAAAGCAACAGATTTCTTTATATTAATCTTATATTCTGAAACTTGACTGAATTCATTTGTTTTTTTGTGGTCAAAACTTTAGGGCTTTAGATATATATTATCTTGTCATCCACAGTGATAGTTCTTCCTTTCCAATTTGGATGTCTTTTCTTTTCCTTGTACTGTGTGCAAAAATTCCAATATTATGTTAAATAGAAGTAGGGAGAGTGGACATTCTTGTTTAATTCCTGATTTTGCAGTAAAAATTATACTCATGACCAGCAGGAGCTACTCTTTGTTGTGGTACATGGGCTTTTCATTCAGTGGCTTCTCTTTTTGTGGAATGCAGACTCTAGATGCTCGGGTTTCAGTAGTGGCAGCACTGAGGCTCAGTAGTCATGGCTTGTGTACCCCAGAGCATGCAGGCATCAATAGTTGTGGTGCACAGGTTTAGTTGCTATGAAATATGTGGAATCTTCTTGGACCAGGGATCAAAACTGTGTGCCACACACAAGCGGTGAATTCCTATCCACTGCAGAACCAGGGAAGTCCTATACATCGTTGAAATTGATTTGCTAATATTTTGGTGAGGATTTTTTCATTTATATTCATCAGAGCTGTTAACATTAGATTGCAATTTTTTGGTAGTGTCTTTGTCCATTTTTTGTATCTGAGTAATGATGTTCTCATAGAATGAATTTGAGAGTATTCTCTCCTTTACAATTTTTTGGGAATAGTTTGAAAAGAATAGGTATGAAGTTTATATATTTGGCAGGATTTCTCTGTGAAGGTGTCTAGTCCTGGATTTTTTGTCTGCAGAGCATTTTTTGATTACTGATTCAATCTTAATACTAGTAATACTAGATAATCTGAATTATCTATAGCTTCCTGACTCAGTCATGGAAGATTGTATGTTTCTAGAAATTTGTCCAGTTCTTCTACGTTGTGCACTTTGTTGACATATAACTGTTCACGATACTCTTTTTCAGTTATTTGTATTTCTGTGATATTGGTTGTAATTTCTTTTCTTTCATTTCTTAGTTTGTTTATTTGGGTTCTCTATTTTTCTTAATGAGCTTGCCTAGAGACTGATCCATTTTGTTTATCTCTTCAAAAAATAGTTTCATTACTTTATTTTATTTATATATTTAT
Organism: Capra hircus; assembly: GCF_001704415.2. Classification (NCBI taxonomy): domain Eukaryota; kingdom Metazoa; phylum Chordata; class Mammalia; order Artiodactyla; family Bovidae; genus Capra; species Capra hircus. The sequence goes on from NC_030814.1 coordinate 78,031,901, forward strand.
TTATTTGCTTGCTTGCTTTCTTTATGGTCTCTGCAATGCAGAGGTCTGCCTGCAATCTGGGAGATACCAGTCAATTCCTGAATTGGGAAGATCCACTGGAGAAGGCGTAGGCTACCCACTTCAGTGTTCTCGGGCTCCCCTCGTGGCTCAGCTCATAAAGAATCCACCTGTGATTCGAGAGACCTGGGTTCAATCCCTGGGTTGGGATGATCCCCTGGAGAAGGGAATGGCTACCCACTCCAATATTCTGGCCTGGAGAATTCCATGGACTGTATTGTCTATGGAGTCACAAAGAGTCAGACACACCTGAGTGACTTTCACTTTCACGGTCTCTGTTTTATTTCCTCTCTAATCTCTATTATAATAATTACTTCCTTCTGCTACTTTTGGTCTTTCTTCTTCTTTTTCTAATCCTTTTAGATGTGTTGTTTGAGATTTTACTTGTTTATTGAGGTATGCTGTATTGCTGTAAACTTCCTTCTTAGCAGTGTTTTTGTTGAGTATCATGTGTGCTAAGTTGCTTCAGTCATGTCCAACTCTTTGTGACCCTCACAGGGTCTGGTCCACCAGGATCCTCTTATCTCTGGGATTCTACAGGCAAGAATACTGGAGTGGGTTGCTGTGCTCTTTTCCAGGGGATCTTCCCGACCCAGGGATTGAACCCGAGTCTCTTACGTCTCCTTTATTGGCAGGCAGGTTCTTTACCACTAATGTCACCTGGGAAGCATAGGTTTTAATATTGTTAGATTGTCCATACTACCCAAAGCAATTTATTGATTTAATGCAATCTTTTTAAGATAAGATACTCATGACATTTCTTTTCACAAAACTAGAACAAATTTGTGTGGAATAACAATAAATCCTAAATAGTCAAAGCAATCTTGGGGAAAAAAACAAAACAAAACAAAAACAATTCAGACTATACTACAAAGCTGCAGTAGTATTGGCACAAAAACAAACACATAAATATATAGAACAGTATAGAGATTCCAGAAATAAATTCATATGCATATAGTCAATAAATCTATGACAAAATAGATGAAAGTATACAATAAGGAAAAGACAGTTTCTTCAATAAAGAGTGTGGAAAAACTGAAGAGCTTCATGTAAAAAAATGAAATTAGAAAATGCTCTTATACTACATTCAAAAATAAAGTCACAATTGATTGAAGACCTAAATACTTAAAAGCTGAAACCCTAAAACTCTTAGGAAAAAAATGCATGCAGAATCCCCATTGACATGTCTTAGCAATGTTTTAAGAATCTGTCTCCCCAGGCAAAGGAAACAAAAGCAAAAATAAACGGAGGACTAATTATACTCACGGGCTTTTACACAGCAAGGAAACCATTGACAAATGAAAAGACAACCTACTGAATGACAGAAATTTTTGCAAATGATATGTCTGAAATGGGATTAATATTCAAAATATATAAACAGTTCATACAATTTAATGTCAAAATAAAAACAACCTAACTAAAAATAGATACTTTTCCAAAGAAAGCGTATAGATGTCCAATAGGCATATAAAAACTGCTCACTATCACTAGTCATGAGGGTGATGCATATCAAAACCACAATGTGACACCACCTAACACTTATCTTTTTAATGATACTTATTCTGACAACAAACAGTAAATGTTAGTGAGGATATGGAGGAAGGGAAACCATTCACTATTGGTGGGAATGTTAATTGCTATAAGCATTATGGATAACAGTATGGAAATTCCTCCAAAAATTAAAACTAGAACTACCATATAATCCAGCAATTCCACTCCTGGATATGTATCCCCAAAATACTGAAAACACTAATTCAAAAATATATATGCTGCACCCAATGTTTACAGCAGCATTATTTATAGTAGCCAATATATGGAAGTAACCTAACTGTCCATTAATAGATAGATAGATAAAGATGTGTGTGTGTGTGTGTGTGTGTGTGTATAAACATCCACAATGGAATGTCACTCAGCCAAAAAATGAAGTTTTGCCATTTGTGGAAACATGCATGGACATAGGGAGTGTTATGCTTAGTGATTTAAGTCAAACAGAGAAAAACAAATGCTGTATTTTTCATTTACATATGAAATCTAAAATATAGAACCAATTAATATAACAAACAGACAGACATAGAGAACAAACTAGTAGTATTCAGAGGGAGAGTGGTTCGGGAAAGGGAAAGATCAAGGAAGGGAGTTAAAGTTACAAACCTAGGTATAAAATAAGTAAGATACAAGGATGTAATGTGCAGCACATAGAAAGTACTCAATATTTTATAATAATTTTGAGTCACTGTTGTACATATTAAACTAATATAACACTGTGTCTATTTGCCAATAAAAATAAATATCTAAAGGGCATTAAAAATATTGACATGCTTTATGTACTAATCAGACATGACCTAGTAGGAAACATTAATATTACAAGCTAAATTATTATATTTATCTTACATATTAGCTAAACATATGTAATAAATTATTCAATAATTAAAGCTCATTGTATATATGAACAATATTCTTAAAATGTTAAGGTAATCAAAACTTACTTGAATAAAACAGAAGTAATGATATCTATGAAAAAAATATTATTGATGGAAAAGAAATTTCAGTGTCTCCAGAGATTTGTTACCAAAATATTTCAATGTAGAAAGTTGGAACAATATCTAGGAGACTGTTTTTAACTATAAATCCTATATTCAGGTTGTCTGCAATTTAAATGTAAATTTAAAAGTCATTTACTTTTCTTATCCATCCCATATAAGAAAGTTCTATTTAAGGTTGCATAGTGAAAGATTATGACATATTTGTGTTGTAGACAACATCTATCATTTAATAAACTAGAAGAGTCAAATCTACTGAAACTCTTAAAAACCTAAAATTTAAGTTAAACAATATTTCAATGAATAATACATTGATGAGATATAGATATTTAAGAAGTTAAGTAGTTTTGTTTTTTCCCCAAAATATAATATGACTCCCCGCAAAGTACCATAATATATTTGCACATATAGATAGCTGAATACTTTTGAGATTGACCCTTTAGTTTAAAAAGTATATTTAGTTTTATCCAAAATGATTGCAATTGGAAAATGTAGCTTCTAAAATTTAAAATTTATTCATAAGTATTTGAAGAACTGAAATACTGAAACTGAATAATGAAACAATAAATAGCTCCCAATATGGTTACCATTTCCATAGAAAATAAGATATCAGGAAATTAAGTATCAGAATACAGTAAAGAATTGGTTTCTTTAAAAGCAAGACATAATTATTTTTATATAAGTTATAATAACTGAGTTCTTAATTATTATTAAATATTGAATTTTGTTATTTTAATTTTACTAAATATAATTATGCTCTTTCAACATATTTAAAATTCAGTGGTTAAATTTGATTTTATATAAATTTGCTGTGCTTAGTCACTCAGTTATTTCCAACTATTTGTGACTCCATGGACTGTAGCCCTTCAGGCTCCTCTGTCCATGGGGATTCTCCAGGTAAGAATACCAGAGTGGGTTACCATGCCCTCATTCAGGGGAATTGTCCCAACCCAGGGCTCAAACCCAGGTCCCCTGCATTGCAGATGGATTCTTTACCATCTGAGCTACCAGGGAAGCCCAAATATAAATGATAGTCTTGATGGGACTCTTATTTTTTGATGGCTGTGACTAGGCATGTCAGATCTTAGTTCTTCAACTGGGGATTGAACCTGTGCCCCTTTGCTGTGGAAGTGTAGAGTCCTAACCACTGGACCAAAACGGAATTACAGAATGATTTTCGTGGATATAACTGTCACTTCTAAGAAATAAAAGATACATGATCCTTAAAGTTACATTTGTGGAAAGAGAGGCCTTTCCTAACTCATAAGCTATCTGGGAGCTTATGCATGTAGTCATGGTGATGATACTGTTGGGGTCTACAGAGACTTCAAGGGTGGATCATGAATGCTGAGAACAGTCTGTCAGCTTCAGCTAGTGTACGGATGCTTAGAAACATGCCCGTTAACATTGCGTCAGGGATGAGTCACAGCTTTCCTTTTGCTTTAGATCTGAAATCCATAAAAACTAGGGCAGTTCACCAAAATGATTTTGTACTGTATCTATACAGATTTTGGATCCCCAATTTCCAATGAAGTGTTCATTAGGAAAGGTGCAGCTCTGTTACTAAATTTTTACAGATCAACTTTTCAGTGTTTTTCATGTTATCCTTTTATCCAGTAGTGTGGATATAATAAACTGAAAGTGAAAGTCGCTCAGTTGTATCCAACTCTTTGCGACCCCATGAATTATACAGCACGTGGAATTTTCCAGGACATAATATTGGAGTGCATAGCCTTTCCCTTCTCCAGGGGATTTTCCCAATCCAGGGATCAAACCCAGTCTCCTGCATTGCAGGTGGATTCTTTACCAGCTGAGCCATAAGGAAAGTCCAAGAATACTGGAGTGAGTAGCCTATCCCTTCTCCAGCGGATCTTCCTGACCCAGGAATAGAATGGGCTCTCCTCATTATAAAAAAATACATTTGAATAAAATTGATGCAAATTTAATATAATTTACCTCCCTAGGAAATTGAAAACCTAAAGGAGTTCTTATCATAATATTGGAAAAAATTTCGGGTAGTAAAGATAATTTTACCAGGAAAACTTTGCTAAGGAGGTTTTGGCATTATCTTCTTTATGTATTATATCCCAGATTATAGGAAAATTCTAATTAAATAGTAACTTTCTTGTTACCAAGCCACCATCTGAGGTACAGTAATGCTCTGGGTGCACCATTCAACCTGCCCACCTTAACAGTTATTTTCTTACTTTGGAACCTGATGTTGGAAATGGTAGTATTTAAAATCAGCTTGTTACTTGATTGTATTAAGAGATTAAAAGATCTGAGAAGAAACGGCTGTAGCTTTAACTCCATTATTAGTAAAGTGACCATATTTTTGCAAGTTGCCACAGACTGTAGCATAAGGACACTGTTTATTCAAAGTCATTAATTGTCTAAAAGCATGAGACAGTACAAATATGAACAGATTTTGAAAAGTACATACATCAGTGTGTCAAATAAAAACAAATCTGGAATTAGAGGAGAGATTTTGTTTTTCAAAAGACTATAGCAATATGAAGAACACTTTGATTTCAGGATTGCAACACATCAAAAAGCAAACCCCCAAAATAGCTGCTTATCCTTTCCTATAAAAGAAATTATCAGGTACTTATAAGGGAAAAGTGGGGAAGCAGGGGTCCTGAGCAGTGTGATGAGGAGTCTGATAGGAAACGTTTCTTGCTAAGGAGACCACATTTGGAGGATGTGACCCAAAGGGAGAGTGTTCTCCATTCTAGCACTGGCTTAGACTTGGAAGTTCAGAGGCCCGGTGGAAGAGAGGAACCTGACTATAATTTAGCTAAGGCACAGCAGAAAGTAAGAAATAGGCAGCTGTAGACACTTAGACTTAGTTTACATTCAGAAAACTAAGATCATGGCATCTGGCCCCATCATTTCATGGCAAATAGATGGGGAAACAGTGGAAACAGTGACAGGCTTTATTTTTTTGGAGTCCAAAATCACTACAGATGGTGACTGCAGCCATGAAATTAAGATACTTGCTCCTTGGAAGAAAAGTTATGACCAACCTAGACAGCATATTAAAAAGCAGATACATTACTTTGCCAAAAAGGTCAGTCTAGTCAAAGCTACAGTTTTTCCAGTAGTCATGTATGGATATGAGAGTTGGACTATAAAGAAACCTGAGCGCCAAAGAATTGATGCTTTTGAACTGTGGTGTTGGAGAAGACTCTTGAGAGTCTCTTGGATTACAAGGAGATCCAACCAGTCCATCATATAGGAAATCAGTCCTGAATATTCATTAGAAGGACTGATGTTGAAGCTGAAACTTGAATAGTTTGGCCATCTGATGCAAAGAACTGACTCATTGGAAAATACCCTGATTCTGGGAAAGACTGAAGGCAGGAGGAGAAGGGGACGACAGAGGATGAGATGGTTGGATGGCGTCACCAACTCAATGGACATGAGTTTGAGTAAACTCCGGGAGTTGGTGATGGACAGGGAGGCCTGCTGTACTGCATTCCATGGGGTCGCAAAGAGTCGGACCTGACTGAGTGACTGAACTGAACTGAACTTAGACACTTAAGTGCAATCAGCTATTCCTAATACATATATATAAAACAGGAAAAATATTCTGCTACTTCATGTTAAGACCAGACTGCAAACCTGGGGCCAATTTTGCCTGTCTAAACTATATTTGTCTCTCTTTCATAATATATACAATTTTATGTATTACATCTTATTATTTACACATGTAGAAATACATGGCACGTATATAGTATTACCAAAAAAATTGGTTTAAAATATAATTACCTTTGTCATATCCATTATGAAATAATATTTGTATCACTTTGACTGAATTTATCATCTTAATTTGAATGGTATAAAGAATAAAGTGTGTATAAATAGATAGGAATACTTCAGTGAAAAATGGAGAGATTGTTAACTTTTAATATTTATTTCAATGTCTTTTCATATACAAATGAGAAAATTATTACAGTATTTTGTTATTCCAAACACTAGGGTATATAAGAAACTTTTAGGAAACATTTCTAACTTGACAGAAAGAATATTAAATTATACATTACTCTGGGTATTATTTTAAAAATATAACACTTAAAAACCATTTGGATAATCAAATAGGTTAACTTTGAGATCTCAGTTTTGGGGTGGCATGGGCAGAGAACAACAAACGTGTCTGTTTTCTTGGCAGATTTCACCAATATGTAGTTCACAGAATTACATTTGTATTTAGCAGCCAGCTAACTTACCATTTGCTGTTTTACATGTAATATATTATCAGTATTTATGAGCTATATCATATCCCATAAAATTTCTTTTAATAGTTAATCTCCTAAAGCTGGATTTTATAACCCAGTCTAGCAAATCTGTTTTGAGCCTTGTAGAGCTCAGGCACGTAGCAGAATAATATGTTAAATATAATCAATATTTATTCTCGAGGCTAGCATTGTGCCTATGGATCACTTAAATTGCCAGATATCACACTGTAAAAATGTACAGTTATGCCTCTAAAGTGATCATTATTGTTAGGCTCTTTTGAAGATAAGGTTTAAAAAATTGTTAAGTCATTACAGGGACCTTCTGGTATCACAGAGAAAAGCAAATAGATACAAGTGAAAGAACAGTGGAAACCATACTACACATATACTTCAGTACTTTGTTATTCTAATGTGCATTTCTTAAAATAGTGTTTTCATCCTTTCAGTCATCTGGCATAGAAACTTGTAGTTCTTTCTCATCAAATGCTGTCACTACCCTACTTCCTGCTATGGGATCCATGGTAACTGCTTAGAACTTATCTATGAACTGAGCTTTTCCTCCTCGTATACACACAACCCTCTGATGCCAGACTAATCCTCCTAAAACACTGCTTTTGCTGTGCTAATCTCCCTCATAAACCTACAAAATCCCCTAATGGCTTGTCGCATTGAGTTCACCTTATGTGTGTCTTATCAAATAATTCAAAGACATGTATTAACTTTATAGTTTGGCTCTCTCTGCTCTGAGAATTCTCAGATGATGGTTGTCTGGGCTTATTTTGAAATAGAGGGAGGGTAAAGAACTAGAAACTACAGAATTAGAGACTGAAAACATGGAAAGGGTGAAAAAATCCTTCAAACAAGAAGAAAGAAAAACAAACTAATCTTGGAACTTAGAGTTCAGCTAACAAGGCAGTGAGATTGGAAGAGAAACTCCCTTCCCCAGTGCCATGGTATGTGGTTTGCAGGCAGTGAGCACAAGGAACAAAGAGTGTTCTCAAGCATTTATGTCATAGATGGGGAGATAATAGAGAAAGCAGCATAAGGAAAGACAGAGGATCTGAATGAAAAAGTTCATAATGAGGAGTATACTTCTGGATTTTGAAGGATTCTATGAGGGATTTTACTTAGTTTCATGGAGGTAAAATTTGCATTAGATCAATCTCACCATTTTTTTAAATGATGTAGAGTAAAATCTTAATTTTCCATTTTCTGTGTGCTTTGAAATTGATGCTTGCCCCTGTAGTGAAATCTAGTGGGTTAGAATTTATACTCTTGCTAAAATAGTGATTTAACCTGATTTGCACGTGCAGAAACATTACAGGAAGAATATGTCATATGGTCTCTGAGAGTTTAGCCTTACCTTGGGACTGTTTTCAGGGAAAATTTCATAAATTCTACCCACATTTCTCCAGTTTGGTTTTAGGCATTCTGTTGTATGTTATTGACACTAATTAGACACTAAATTCTTAATGTTATAGACTGAGCCTTGAATTTAATATTACAATTAGTCCTTATCTGGCATAGTCTCTGGCATTCAGATGGCACATTTAAAAATATTGAAATATGCCATTTATATTTTAAGTGAGTATAAACTTTTAGCTACGTACTTGATGCTGATCAAGTTGATTCTGTACATGAAGGATAAAGCAGTGAATCAATAAAGAAACAAACTAAGATCATTGGCTTCATCAAATTTTAGTTCTAATGAGTGAAGGTAATTGGTACTTAAATGAAGATAACATAGATCTAAAACTCAGCAGTGACCACAGGACTGGAAAAGGTCAGTTTTCATTCCAATCCCAAAGAAAGGCAATGCCAAAGAATACTCAAACTACCGCACAATTGCACTCATCTCACACATTATTAAAGTAAAGCTCAAAATTCTCCAAGCCAGGCTTCAACAGTACGTGAATCATGAAATTCCAGATGTTCAAGCTGGTTTTAGAAAAGGCAGAGGAACCAGAGATCAAATTGCCAACATCCACTGGATCATCAAAAAAGCAAGGGAGTTCCAGAAAAATATCTACTTCTGCTTTATTGACTATGCCAAATCCTTGACAGTGTGGACCACAACAAACTCTGGAAAATTCTGAAAGAGATGGGAACCAGACCACCTGATCTACCTCTTGAGAAATCTGTATGCAGGTCAGGAAGCAACAGTTAGAACTGGACATGGATCAATGTCACTCTGCTTATTTAACTTATATGCAGGGTACATCATGAGAAAGGCTGGGCTGGATGAAGCATAAGCTGGAATCAAGATTGCCAGGAGAAATATCAATAACCTCAGATATCCAGATGACACCATCCTTTATGGTAAAAGTGAAGAAGAACTAAAGAGTCTCTTGATGAAAGTCAAAGACCAGACTGAAAAAGTTGGCTTCAAACTCAACATTCACAAAATTAAGATCATGGCCTTTGGTCCCATCACTTCATGGCAAATAGATGGGGGAAACAGTGGAAACAATGGCAGAGTTTTATTTTGGGGGGCTCCAAAATCACTACAGATGGTGAATGCAGCCATGAAATTAAAAGATGCTTGCTCCTTGGAATAAAAGCTATGACCAACCTAAATAGCATATTCAAAAGCAGAGACATTACTTTGCCAACAAAGGCCCATCTAGTCAAGGTTATGGTTTTTACAGTAGTCATGTATGGATGTGAGAGTTGGACTGTGAAGAAAGCTGAGCACTGAAGAATTGATGCTTTTGAACTGTGGTGTTGGAGAAGACTCTTGGGAGTCCCTTGGACTGCAAGGAAATCCAACCAGTCCATCCTAAAGGAGATCAGTCCTGAATATTCATTGGAAGGACTGATGTCAAAGCTGAAACTCCAGTACTTTGGCCACCTGATGTGAAGAGCTTACTCATTTGAAAAGACCCTGATGCTGGGAAAGATTGAAGGCAGGAGTAGAAGGGACGACAGAGGATGAGATGGTTGGATGGCATCACTGACATGATGGACATGAGCTGAGTAGAAGAATTGATGCTTTTGAACTGTGGTGTTGGAGAAGACTCTTGAGAGTCCCTTGGACTGCAAGGAGATCCAACCAGTCCATTCTAAAGGAGATCAGTCCTGGGTGTTCTTTGGAAGGACTGATGCTAAAGCTGAAACTCCAATACTTTGGCCACATCATGCAAAGAGTTGACTCACTGGAAAAGACTCTGATGCTGGGAGGGATTGGGGGCAGGAGGAGAAGAGGACGACAGAGGATGAAGATGGCTGGGTGTCATCACTGACTCAATGGACATGAGTTTTGGTGAACTCCAGGATTTGGTGATGGACAGGGAGGCCTGGCATGCTGCAATTCATGGAGTCACAAAGAGTCATACACGACTGAGCGACTGAACTGAACTGAATCTCTGAGAATGGGTGATGAACAGGGAGGCCTGGCACGTTGCAGTCCATGGAGTTGCAATGAGTTGGACATGACTGAGTGACTGAACTGAGCTGAACTGAGTGGTAATAATGAATAGATATCAAACAGCAATGGAAAATTCACCAGTTATGTACTTCTGTATTTCCTGATTTTGAAGCCTATTTCTTAAAATAGCATTTTTCTCCAGTCTCACAACCTAAAAATTTCTGAGTTCTTTCTCATCAAATTCTGAAAAGAAGCATAAAAAGCAAGAGGGAGTAAAGAATGATTCAGTATGGCATTAACTTCTTAACAGAAGTGATCACACCCTCCTGAATGAGGGAATAGGCAGCTCTTGTGAATTTGTGAGAGCAAGTTTTAACACTGATGCCCAGCACTGCAAGAGTAGTGAATAGTCAGAGTAAAGACTCAGGGTAGAGTATGGATTGTGTTTTCCAAGAAAGAAATGCTCATTGTGACTAGAAATCTTTAAGTTGGGGTAAATATGAGAGGAGACAAAGTGAGAGAAATAAGGTTGGGGTCCAGGTTATGTAAGGTTTTTCTCTTTTCTGATTGAGAGACATATTATAATATTTAGGTTCTTAATCCAGTCTGTACATAAGTGTCACCTGAATTATCTCAAAAATATCCCTGTCCAGGCTCAGCTCAGAGATACATAGGGCTGGAAAGACTGTTATTTCCACCTTATGATCAGACAAAAGAGATGGGAAAACTGAAAGGGACTTTTCTTTAACCTCTAGGAGAATGGAGAGCATAGAGCAAAAACTAAGCTATAATGTAGGAAAAGAAAGGCACCTGGTAGACAAAATGAAGCCTAAGCATTTGTATAACAGAGGCAGATGCTGCTGGGTAGATTTTAGCTATGGAGAAGACTCAGCTAGAAAATATTTTAACAAAGGCTGAGTGTGGCTGATAGGAGTGTGGCTAGTGGCCACAGATAAAAAGGAGTTGAACTATTTCTCAGACTTTTCACATGAATCATCCCAGAGAACAATGCAGGGAAAGAACTCAGGTCAAAGAGTGGAGGAGATATTAAGAGGAACCATCTGAAAAATAAGATGCCACAAAAGAAATTTGGTATCTCTAGTTTACTGAGTGTAACCATGAAAACAAGTTCCATTTTGTTTCCTGATGAGAATAACACACATGCTCATACTATAGACTTAGAGGAAAATATGTGCTCACTAGAATTCTCGAGGCCAGAATACTGGAGTGAGTAGCCTTTCCCTTCTCTAGGGGATCTTCCCAACCCAGGGATCGAACCCAGGTCTCCCACATCACGGGTGGATTCTTTATTGTATGAACCACGAGAGGAGCCCAAGAATACTGGAGTGGGTAGCTGATCTCTTCTCCAGAGGATCTTACAACCCAGGAATCGTACTGAAGTCTCCTGCATTGCAGGCAGATTCTTTACCAACTGAGCCATCAGGGAACTTGAAGATAGGTAGACAGAAATGAACCCAGCTGAAATAAAAAGAATATAGAGCAGAGCATTATAAAATTCTGGAGCGATACCTCAGAAAGTTTAACATGTGCTTAACAGGAATCCCAGATGTGGTCATAAATGAGTCTATTTAAAGAAATTATAAATAAAAATACAACATTTTTAAAAGATCAAATAAATGTACATTTCTTTTATTGGTAATTGCTCTAAAAGTGACTATTTAAAGCAAAGTAGTATAATCCATTGTGTATTTATAGCATATGTAACATACTTTTGAATAATAACCCCAAGGATGAGAGAGAGAAATTTGGGATATTCTATAAGATTCTTACAAACACATGAAGTAATATAGTTTTACTTGATGGTATAGTAGATTATTTAAACATATCTTTAAACATTTGGAAAACTCCTAAATAGTGTTTTTTAAGAGGTATATAGAATAGTTTTAAAAGGGAGATGAAGTAGGACATAAAACAAAAAATTAAAAATGTAGAAAACATACCAAGTTGAAAAATATAAATATACAACAAATAGAACAAATGGAAAAATGCTAAAATAAATGATAACAAAAGGAACAGACAAGATCTAGACAGAGAATATTCAGTCCTATCAATAACTACTTTAAATGTATAACCAAAAATAAATAAAAGTTGGAGCAGCTACATTCATTTCAGGCAGGTGGATATCAGAACAAGGAATATTATCAGCAATGAAGAGGGAGCGACATATAAATAGAAGAGTAATTCAGAAGGAAAAATGCAATAGCAATTCTGTATGCACTTAACAGTTTCAAAATTATTTGAGGCAAAACGTATACATACATCTGTAGTTGCATACTTGAGCACACCTCTGTCAGTAGTTGATAGAATAAGAGGATAGAAATGAGTAAGGATATAGATGATCTGAACAACACTGACAACCAACTTTATCTTCTGGCATTTATAGACGAAAAACATAGTAAACTTTTTGACAATGATCCAAAGCCATTTTAATGGAGAAATGGTAGCCTTTTCAAGGACAAGCATATGCTAATAAGTTAACCACAACTATTAGACAAGTATAGCTCAGAACACACTATATACTTAAATGTAAATTGTAAAACTGTAAACATCTGGGATAGAAATTTGTGTGACCTTGTGTTCGAGTTTTAAGTGTTGCACAAGGGTATGTTTAGGATGATGGAACTATATATGGCACTGAGATGGTGGACACATGACTATACACTTGTCAGAACCCAGAGAAAATGCATCACAGAGATAAAGTTTTAATGTATACTCCTTTGAAAATATATCAGCAAGGATATAGGTGAAGTCCGGGATGGGGTGTAGAGCGTAGCAGATGAAGCTATTTGTATTACAAACGTATGATGCAATCTCACTAAAGCAGATACCAAAGAAAGGAACAGAAGAAAGTGTAATGTCAAACTATGGTAATAATATAAAAATACTGATGCATAAACACTGTGTTGGTAAATGTGCTTTTCACAAGGGTATGGTTTAACAGTGGGAAACAACTATATATATGCGCTGCTGCTGCTGCTTCTGCTAAGTCACTTCAGTCGTGTCTGACTGTGTGACCCCATAGACGGCAGCCCACCAGGCTCCACCGCCCCTGGGATTCTCCAGGCAAGAACACTGGAGTGGGTTGCCATTTCCCTCTCCAATGCATGACAATGAAAAGTGAAAGTGAAGTCGCTCAGTCGTGTCTGACTCTTCACAAACCCATGGACTGCAGCCTACCAGGCTCCTCTGTCCATGGAATTTTCCAGGAAAGAGTACTGGAGTGGGTTGCCATTGCCTTATCCTATATACACACTGAACGGAACTGATGTACACGCTAGGATTGAACAAATAAGAAATAATTTGTAGATAACGAGAGACAAGTTTCCCATTGCCAGAGAAAGAATTTATTTCAGTACAAATAGTCATGAGAAAGGCTACTTAGTCTGTGGTGCCAGAGCAGAGTCAAAGATATAACTATGAACTATTATCTTAATATATTTATTAATAGATAGATACAGAGATATACCCACATACATATACATAGTTATATACATACATGTATTCTTCTCTGGTTACCTAGAAGCAGTACTATCTGAGTAGCTCACCTAGATCTTGTTTCTTACAAGAACATGGGCCCTTAGAGAAATGTCTGATTCAAGTCTGAGACAGGAAAATGTAAACTAAACCTGGTGCATCTTGTAGTGCCACATAATAAACATATACATAAACAAAAAATAAATGGGGTATTTCAAAAGAAGACAGAAAACAATCTGAAAGGGCCCCCAGTGGCCAAAGATGAAACAGTGGGGTCTCAAAAGGGGTCATAACCAAAGAATAGATATCTATGAATCCACACTGATAAAAGTAAATGAATGGACAGAGGATCCCCCAATAAGCCTTGCAAAAGCAAACAAGAAGGAAATAGAAAATCACCACTAGAAAACCACCATAAAAATAGCTGATGAATGCTAAAATAAGTTGCTGAAGTTAGTGGGTGACACTTTAAGCAGAATCAGAATATCTGCAGTTTCAAAAAATCTCTCCCAAGATATTTATTAATTAGTATAGTGGTTTTAACTTATGTCAACAATTTCTCAGAAACTCTTCCCTTTTGAAGGTAGATCTTAATTCCCAGTTATTTAATATAGATAGAGCATATTTAATCAATCCTGAGTATAAAAATGAAAATCTTAAATGTGGAGAAATTCAACTGGCATCACCTTAGCCAAGTATCAAGTTAGCATCAGTAATAATGTCATGTTGATGGCACATGTTCCATGATGTAATGAAATGAAAAGGGGATGTCACTTCTGTGTATTATTTACAAATGTTTCCAATCTCAATATAATGATGAGAAAACAGAAAACCCAAGTAGATGGATAGTCTACAGGTAGATGGATATTCTAACCAGAACTCTTCAAAAAAGTGTCTAAGTTAGTAAAAACAAGGAAAGACCAAGAAACTTTATGGATTAGAGTTGCCCAAGGAAGCATGAGGAGTAAATGCCGTGTGACGGCCTTAATTGGATTTCAGAACAAGAAAAGGACATTAGTTGAAAAAATGGTGGGATCCCAATAAAGTATCTAGTTGAATTAATACCAGATCAGTGTTAAGTTGTCAGTTTCAATAAATATAGCATAGCTATGTTAGATGTTATATAAGAACTTTCTTCCGTTTTGGCAAGTTTTCTATAAATCTAAAACTGTTTGAAAATAAAGATACTGACATTTTAAAAACTTAATTCCTGTCTTTATACCAGATATTTTACATTTAATTGATTTAAACTTGGGCCTATACAGAGTGAAGTAAGCCAGAAAGAAAAACATCAATACAGTATACTGACACATATATATGGAATTTAGAAAGATGGTAATGATAACCCTGTATGCGAGACAGCAAAAGAGACACAGATGTTTAGAACTTACTTTTGGACTCTGTGGGAGAGGGAGAGGGTGGGATGATTTGGGAGAATGGCATTGAAACATGTATACTATCACATAAGAAATGAATCACCAGTCTATGTTCGATACAGGATACAGGATGCTTGGGGCTGGTGCATGGGGAAGATCCAGAGAGACGATATGGGGTGGGAGGTAGGAGGGGGGTTCAGGATGGGGAACTCATGTACATCCGTGGCTGATTCATGTCAATGTATGGCAAAACCAATAGTATTGTAAAGCAAAATAAAGTAAAAATAAAAATTAAAAAAAAAGAAACAAAAAGAAACTTGGGCTTAAGAAAAAGTATTTATGTTAATTAAAAAAATTTTTTGAAATGAATATAAACAAAGTTTCTATTAAACAATAGTAGTTATTACTCTAAATAAAGCAATAGTTAACATTAAATATTTTTGGTGAGAAGAAGTATTATTCCTCACCCATAATCCAGTGTGACTCTTGAGTATTCTGCTCTTCTAAAATCTAGATATTCAACCCTTGCTACTTGAAAGCTTATTAAAATTTCTTGGATAATTTTAAACATATACTGTTTATTACTTTAACTTTCAATAATAAATGTTTATGAGGTATAGATTACATGAAGTAAAATGCAAGCATTTTAAATGTGCTATTGAATAAATTTTGACAAATGTATTTATCTGTTTTACCACCATATCAATCAAGAGATAGAACATTTTTATCTCAGGAGTTCCCTAGTATCCTTTTATATTAAATTCACAAAGCCAGCAAACTCCCCCTACTTCAAAACCAGGAGCATACCGATTTCAGTCACTATTCAGTAGTTTTATTTATTTAGTAGCTTTACGTAAATGAAATAAAGCAGGATGTAACATTTTGTATCTGGCTTCTTTCACTCAGAATGAGCATTGTTGGGTACATTAGTGGTTCATGGCTTTTTCTAGACTTTTGAATTCTGTCCCATTTGGGATGGTTAGGAATAAAGTTGCTATCAACATATAAGTCACGTTTTCATTACTATCAAATGAATTGAAAGTGAAAATGTTAGTTGCTCAGGAATGCTTACTGTTTGCAATGCCATGGACTGTAGCCCACCTGGCTTCTCTGTCCATGGAATTCTCCAGGCAAGAACACTGGAGTGGGTTGCCATTCCCTTCTCCAGGAGATCTTCCCAACCCAGGAATTGAACCCAGGTCTCCCACACTGCAGGCAGATACTTTACTACTTAAATTATGCCTTATTTAAAATGCGGGGGGTTTGTTTTTGTTGTTTAGCAACTAAGTGGTTTCCAACTTTTTTTGACCCCATGGACTATAGCCCGGCTAGCTCCTCTGTCCATGGGATTTCCCAGGTAAAGATACTGGAGTGGGTTTTGCTGTTTTCTTCTTCAGGGGATCTCCCCGACCCAAGGATCAAATCCTCATCTTCTGCATTGCAGGTGGTTTCTTAACCACAGAGCCACCAGGGAAGCCCCCTCTTAGGGTTAGAGTAGCATAAATTAAGATGGCCTTTATCTGGTCCACTCTCTTATTAGCTGTATAAGTAATTTAGTTAGGTATTGGAAGCTTTACAGTTTAAAAAAAAAGTGACTCAAAATACATCTGTGAATCTCTAGAAGCTGAGCCCTCAGTTTATTCATAAACTAGATAGTCATGCTGAAAAATACATGGTTATTCAGTGCCCCTGTATTTTTCCTTAAAGAGTTTAATTATAACCTTCTACTGAGGGCAGGTGACCTAAACAAGCTTGTTTATAGCTCCTAGTGTCCGCATTCAAATAACATACAACAAGCTCAATCTTCTGTTAATTTTGAGTGAGGGTTTTTTTTTGTTTTGTTTTTTTGGTGTTAAATTACTAGTTCTGGTGAACTTAGTGTATATTGTCTATTTTAATTTTGCGTTTTCCTTCTGGGTAATGGTAAGAGGGTAAATAACTGAAGAGTGAATGAGAATGAGGCCTCTAACCCATAGATCACACTGTTTTCACTGGAAAATTTCTTTCAACAGTCTTCCACATCTGTTTGGGAATCCTTTATAAGCACAGTTGACAGAATATCAGAACATTTCTGGCATGCTGTTTACTTGGCAAATAGTTGTTGCAGTCAGTGTCTTTCCAAACCACATGTCAAAAATATTTTCATGGAAAAATGGCGTGTTGAGAAAAGGATTCTTGGAAAACCACAGTGTTTTTGGGCACCATGAGGAATAAAATCAGCTTTGTTAATATAACATTAGAGTAGCAGTAGTTTTATTATCTAATATAAATTCAACTTAAATGCCTACCAAATAAATCAACTTTTATGCTATGGCTAAGGATCAAATGCTAGCTCTTCTTTATGGCCATAGCATATGCTTTAATTTATATGTCTATTTTCAAAATTATATACAACATATATAAACATATATATATACAGTGGGGGGGACCGCAGTGGGGGAGACCCAGGTTCGATCCCTGGGTTGGGAAGATCTCTCAGAGAAGGAAATGGCTACCCACTCCAGTTCTCTGGCCTGGAGAATCCCATGGACTGTATAGAGACTCACAAAGAGTCTGACACGACTGAGACTTTCATTTCTCTTCACACATGTGTGTATATAGACACACACATAGGCAGACTGATGGAGACAGAAATGAAGATATAATTCCTTTTTTAAATTAGAATGGTGAGTCTGGAAATGAATGAGAAAAAGCTATCAGGTTTTTCATGATAAATGTCCCTTTTACTGTATACCTATATTACACATATTCTGTACCATATGAGTCAGGATTTATGTAGTCTAATTATTTACTCGTACTGTTGGATTAACTGTCATCTCAAATACACTCTATTTATACTTTCATGAGTCATTAAATTCAGATCATGACCACTTGACTCTTGCCTTAGCCATCCATCTGGAACCTCTCTCTCACCCACTCTCTGGATAAGAAGGAATGCTTTCGTTGGAATTGTGTATTGCAAAAACCTAAGCAGAAATACCAGTTCTTTAAAGTAATATTTCTTACAAAAGGGTAGAGAACCAGATGAGGAAAATGTGCAAGAGGTCAGAGAGTTTAGGCTGAAAGAATCACAGCCAGATTGGTCATCAGGACGAGTCTGGTTAAGGAACTGCTCAGAACAATAAAGCTTCATACTCCTGCAATCTCGGAAAATCTTACACTCCTTGTTACTTCGTTAAAGAGGTACGGGCCTCAGGAAAAAACAAAAACAAAAACAAAAAAACTTCGTATTAATCCAACAATCATCCATGCCTACATTCTCCTATTTGGAGATGCTTGGAGATTTCCTCCTTCCAAGATACAACAGTGGTGATTCTACCAAATAAGAAATTTCTTTGAATGATGGATAAGTACTATATCACTACAGACTACACAGATTCCATGATTTTCCGGTCATGGACAAACTCCCTCAGAGTGAATTGGGCAGCCTTTTAAGTTCTTGCTTGTCAGTGTGAGGTTGAGAAGAATGGGGCACAGCAAAGCAGAGACAAAGCCTATGAGCTTCAGGGACATGGAGGAAGCAGGCTTCCCCACTCAGGCTTGAAATTTGCTGCAGAATGGAAAAAAGTGATGAGGCACAATCTAAGCCTCCTTGAAATGTGAGGGTCAGACCGAAGGTCAAAATGTGCCCTTGTCTGCTCTACGTTTTACTTGAGCCATGAAATAAATATTATATAGCCCTTAGTCCTAAACTTAATGGTGGCTCAGACGGTTAGGCGTCTGTCTACAATTGTCCAAACTTGTGCAGAGATACTGAATCTTATGAAAAGCCATCAGAAACGGGGCATTATTGTTTATGTTAAGGGGGGACAAGTTTTAATGGACAAATAACTTGTTAAATCATGTGGGTTGTGTATGGAAATGTGTGTTCCTTTTAGTATGTGAGTGTGTGTTGTGGCAGAGTGGTGTGTCCTCGATTTTCTGGGAAATTCAGGAGTTAAGTGAGATTGAATCCACTGGTGCATTTTTCCTTTTTTGATCTTATGCAGAGAGTTATATCCGTATACAGTTTCATATGTTTGCCAATTAATCTTTCTTTCAGCATGACTTAAAATAAGAATTAAATTTAACTGGAAGTATTAGTATAAAAACATCCAAAATTATAACCACAATGATATTTCTGTGGGCTACATGTCCTTCCCCAATTTCACCAGCATTACAAGAAAATGTGCAGTCAAGGTAACAGTGCTGCTAAGTTTAAAAAAAAAAATACATATATATATATATATATATATATATATATAAACTCCCATTTCATTAGTTACTTTTCAGCAAGAGAGAAGAAGGTCTTCAGAATTAAATCTCATGAGTATCAGCAATTATATATTTACTCAGAAGATTTCTAAACCATGTATTGCATTTTATATTTTGCATGGCTTACTTAGAAACAATTTAAAAAATGGATATAGACAAGTAGATACAGTTAAATTGATGGGTAGTTATATACATATGATCATACTGGATAGCATGTTTGTCCATTCTTTTCAGTTGGCCATCTATTCTTTCAAAATAATTACTCAAAGGATTTTAAAATGAACCTTTATTCTAACCTTACAGCTGTGTCTATTTACAAGAATAGGTGATCAATACAGGTTATAATATCCTGAAGAATCATTGGTAGCATTCTATATAAAGATCTCTAATTTCAGATTCCCAGAGCAAATATCTAGATTAACACAAAAACTTATTTTTATAGTGATTAGAATAATGTGTTTTTATAGACAACAATCAATTGATAAAGATTAATGTCAAACATGAAGCAAAGCAAAACAATGAAGGGATTAATATACAAAGAAGCTTATTTAGAAGAAATTCTAGTGATGAACTAAATCTATTAATATTTTTATTAATAATATATGAACTGTATATATTCATATATACACTTCTATATAGTTTTATCATATCGATAACTATATGATTAGATGATTATTTAGTGCAAAATTCAGATAACTGAATATTAGCAGGTTCTAGTAAAAAAGTGTTCAAATATTTGGGACAAAAAATTGGCAAATATTTTGTGTACTTCATTAGGAAGATTTCTTTGCTTAAGATGTATTTCATAATATATGCTCAGTTAGACACTATATGCCTTATAATTGACCACTTCTGTAATTACTAATAAGTTTTTAAAGATTTTGAATTACATAAACAGGAAACAGTGTTGCCTAAGGAGAGGTTAATTTGTTTTTCATGTTAAATATAGACAGTGCTCTACATCTTCTAGGATCTAGCTATTCATTGTGATTATCAAATAATTTATATAATCTCTTCAGTTTATAGACAGGAACTTAGTTGCATATAAAAATGTTCAAGTTTCCAAAATAGACTCAGACACTAATGAATTATTTCAATACCATGATGCATACACTATTTATCATGGTCATGGTGATCCTAAGTCTGTTTACATAAATCACTTGCAGAGAGTTTTTCATAAAGAATGTTTAGCTATTGAGTGAATTTTAAAGCCTCCTTAGTGAGAGAACACTTCTTAGAGTTGTGAGACACCTTAAACATTTCTTAACAGACTGATTGAAAACCTTACTAGAAAAGGTTTCATGCAAAGATAGGCACAATAAAGAACAAAACTGGCAAGGACCTAACAGAAGCAGAAGAGATTATGAAAACATGTCAAAAATACATAGAAGAACTATACAAAACAGCTCTTAAGGAGTCAGATAACCATGATGGTGTGCTTACTCACCGAGAGCCAAACATCCTGGAGTGTGAAGTCCAGTGGGCCTTAGTAGCATCACTACCAACAAAGCTAGTAGAGGTTGTGGAATTCCAACTGAGCTAATTCAAATCCTAAAAGATGATGCTGTGAAACTGCTGCACTCAATATGCCAGCAAATTTGGAAAACTCAGCATTGGCCACAGGACTGGAAAAGTTCAGTTTTCATTCCAATCCCAAAGAAGGACAATGCCAAAGAACATTCAAACTACCACACAATTGCACTCATTTCACATGCTAGCAAAGTAATGCCCCAAATCCTTCAAGTTAGGCTTCAGCAGTATATGAACCGAGAACTTCCAGGTATACAAGCTGGATTTTAAAAGGCAGAGGAACCGGAGATCAAATTGCCAACATATGCTGGATCATAGAAAAATGAAGGGAGTTCCCAAAAAAATGTCTACTTCTGCTTCATTGACTAGGCTAAAGCCTTTGACTGTGTGTATCAAAATAAACTGTGGGATATTCTTAATGAGATGGGAATACCAGACCACATTACCTGCCTCCTGAGAAACCTGTATGCAGGACAAGAAGACACAGTTGGCACTGGACATGGGACAACAGACTGGTTCCAAATTGTGAAAGGAGTATGTCAAGGCTGTATATTGTCACCCTGCTTATTTATATACAGAGTACATCATGTGAAATGCAGAGCTGAATGGATCACAAGCTGGAATCAAGATTGCAGGGAGAAATATCAATAACCTCAGATATGCAGATGACACCATCTTTATAGTGGAAAGTGAAGAGGAATTAAAGAGCCTCTTGATGAAGGTAAAAGAGGAGATTGAAAAAGCTAGCTTAAAACTCCACATTCAAAATACAAAGATCATGGATGGCATCTTATCCCATACTTCATGGTAAATAGATGAGGAAAATATGGAAATCGTATCAAATTTCATTTTCTTGGGCTCCAAAATCAGTGAAGATGGTGACTGCAGCCTCACAATAAAATACACTTGCTCCTTGGAAGAATAGTTATGACAAACCTAGACAGTGTGTTAAAAAACAGGACATCACTTTACCAACAAAGGTCCATCTAGTCAAAGTTATAGTTTTTGTAGTAGTCATGTATGGATGTGAGAGTTGGACCATAAAGAAGGCTGAGTGCTGAAGAATTGATTCTTTTGAACTGTGGTGTTGGAGAAGTCTCTTGAGAGTCCCTGAAACAGCAGGAGATTAAACAATGAACGAAATGGTTGGATGGCATCCCTGATTCAATGGACATGAGTTTGAGCAAGTTCTGAAAGATGGTGATGGACAGGGAACCCTGCTGTGCTCAGTTCATGGGGTTGTAAGGAGTTGGACATGACTGAACCACTGAACAACAACAAAGAAAAGATAAAACATTTCTTTGGAAATGATATGAATTCAGTAATTCATTGTTATTCACTTTTTTTCTGAGTGGTTAATATTCTGTACCTCATATTTTCCATATTCTAAGTATTGCTTATTTGAGGAATGTAAGCAATCAATACCGTATTTCCCCAATATGAAATGTGTTAAGTTTGTAAGCACATGATTTTTTCATTAGATTGCCAAGTAAATTTGAACTTTTAAAAGATGCAAACATCAGAGCATTTTCCTTATTAGACTCAAAATATTTCCTGGGGGCTGGGAAAAAGCCTCTGACCTATACATTATCATCTTTCCTCTTAACCGCTTGGAGGCAATGAATAGTAGAGATTTTAGAGTTGAAAATTCTGCCTCATTAGTCACTCCTTGTTCTTTCCCTTTCATACGCAGAGTTACATGCCCTTTGTCTTAGTATTGTCTTCTCTCTCAGTTAGAAATAGAAAAAAAACCAAGACAAACTTTATCCTGAGAGGAAGAGAGATAATTATATTTGTGTTGATTATAGTAGGTTCTCTGGCTGTGATGTGGAGGAGGATGCTTGGGAGGCTCCTCCTCCTGCTATTAATAATAATAATTTAGGGAGTTCTGATGAGGATATTAAGCTCTTTCTATGTAGTAGGTTCTAATAAAAGTCATTTCCCTCCTATTTCTCAATTTATTTAAGTATTGCTAAACTAGATGGCTGGATGGCATCACCGCTTGATGGACATGAGTTTGAATTAACTCTGGGAGTTGGTGATGGACGGGAGGCCTGGCGTGCTGCGACTCATGGGGTCGCAAAGAGTCGGACATGACTGAACTGAATGGAACTGAACTGAAACAAGATGACATCTCCTAAATTATATGAATTAGTAAATGCTTATCAGCTTATAAGTAATTTGCAGGTACTCTGGCCCTTATATGTCAGGTGAAGGCTTCTAAAGGAATTGTGATTTAGGTAAAGTTAGCAGTCATCTTGTGAAGAGGGTAGACTTTTGGGAGATCATCAGGGGTAAAGGATATTCTGGTAGTGATTGACCCCATCATATCACAGTGTATAAGATACAAGCTACTCTGACTGACTGAGATGATGTTGAAGAAGAAAAGTGAGTTACATTCCCAAGAATTTATCAGACAGCATGTTGGGTTCCTATACCTCTTTTATGGACTTCCCTGGTAACTCAGCTGATAAAGAATCTGACTGCAACACAGGAGACCCTGGTTCGATTCCTGGATTGGCAAGATCCCCAGGAGGAGAGGATGGCAAACCACTCCAGTATTCTTGCCTGGAGAATCCCCATGAACAGAGGAAACTGGAGGGCTACAGTCCATGGGATCACAAAGAGCTGGACATGACTGAGCTACTAGCACAGCACAGTGCACCTCTTTTATAGATTGTAATACTTTAGTATTTGGTGCCAGGAGCACATAATATATCTTCTACAAATATAGGATATTCCTTTAGTCATTGCTTTCCAGTGACTTAAATTTAGATATTGTCCAGTGAAGAAACTATAAATCTACAGTTAAAATGTCACCTGCCCTTACCTCTTCACCCTGGAGAGATGAAAAAATAAACTTATTAGGTTAAAATATTTTAGATAATAATTTAGGATAATTATTACAGTGTTGGTATATTGGAGAATGCATTATGGTTTTGTAAGGTGCTTAGTTAAGTGTATGAAAGTGAACGTGAAAATGAAGTCGCTCAGTCGTGTCCAACTCTTTGTGATCCCATGGACTGTAGCCCTCCAGCTTCCTCTGTTCATGGGGATTCTCCAGGCAAGAATACTGGAGTGGTTTGTCATACATTGCTAAGTGCATAATATTGAATAAAATGCTTCAGTACTTCACCACAGAATAGTGGAGATGTAGCAAATCTCTGTCATTCATTTGGTGTCTAGATTACATGTTTGAAATAATTGCTGACAATTTATTTCTTACACCAAGGATTCTAGAACTAGGAGGCAAGGGTGGCTGTATTGTTCTGTTTTATTTTTTAGTTACTTTATTTATGATCTTGATAGAAACTGGTCTTATACATAAAAAATGAAATAGCCAAAGCACCTAAGCAACAGTTCTGCTCATATTAACTAGGATCAATTTTTTACTTCAAAATAATTTATTTGAGGTGCTAATTAAAACTGCTTTGATCACTAGTTTGTAAAGATACAATTGATGTTGTGTAGATGCATTATTTTAAAACCTATTTTTATTTTTGAGTAAAAACTCCATTAAAACCTTTGTTAAGTGAGAAATGGAGATGTATAATTTCTGTATGAAGGACTACAGCTTAATGATGAGAATTTCATATGGTCTTTGGGAGGAAAAAAAAACAACTGTCGACCAGGGGTATATAAAGGACTTGCAAGCAGTGCTGACATTGTTCCTGTGCCAAAGTTGGGGAACATAAATTTTTGTGGTGGTAATTCCAACAATTGTGTAATTTTCTCTGCCAGTGCTCAGCAACCCAGGCTTAAAAGCTTCATTATATTAACAAGACAGAAGGTAATCAAGAGTTAATTGTACTTGTAAATAAAATGGTGGATTCAGCCCTAAGTGAGTCGCTGTCCTGCTTGAGAACCTGTTTCGTTCTCCATCACTTGCTGAGTAAAGCCTTAAGTCCTTAATCTGGCATTCAGTTCACATACCTCTTCCCAGATTTCCACGTGTACATACACAAACTATTATTCATCCTATTCCACTCCTAACAAAGATTATTTTCCATTTTGCTTCCCACTCTCTTAGCTGAATGGAGCTACTCACAACTCCATGGAGATGACCTTCTTTTCTAGCCTTAATGCTTTTACTCATACTTGCAAAAGATATCTGATAAAAGGACTATGATAAAAAAAGATGATAAACTATAAATTTCAATAATTTTAAAAAAACAAGCCAATTAAAAATGGTCCAAAATCCTTAATAAACACCTCACAGAGAACAAATGCAGATAACAAATAGATATGAAAACCATGTTATCAGATAAATAAGCATAAAAATAATGAGATACCACTGTAATCATTTTAGAATAACCAACATCTGACAATACCAAAGGCTCTTGAGGATATACAGCAACAGGAACTCTCATTCATTAATTCATTGCGGTAAAATTATATTGTGTATTCTTGTACACAAATGCAATAGATAAAATCACAAATGTGTGATAAAAAGGACTGAAGGTTTGGCCTCTAGGGAGATGCATCTGGTTATAGAAATACCAAGTTACATTTTAATATTCATTCTATTTGAAATTTATGTGTTATGTTATGTTAGTCATTCAGTCATGGCTGATTCTCTGCAACCCTGTGGACTATAGCCTGCCAGACTCCTCTGTCCATGGAATTCTCCAGGCAAGAATACTGGACTGGGTTGCCATTCCCATCTCCAGAAGTATTTGTACAATTAAACAAAAAAGCAAAACACAAACAAGATAGCCAGTGAGCTGAATAATATATCTTTTGTTCTAGGTAAATAGAAAATAGGAAACATCTTGTAAATAATAACTGCCATTGTTAATTTAAGGCAATATTTGTCAAAAACTATGTTAAACTTTTTATATGAATTTTTTAATTCAAATTTTATTCCATGAAGTGAGTAATGTCATTTAAGAACTATACTCAAGTTTAGATCATTTGTAGCTGACTAAGTTAGGAGTCATATCTAGATCCTTTTGATGTCAAAGTCTAATTATGCAACCACTGAACTCAAAAGACGTTGGAAAATTTATAGAGAACTGAGCAGAAAAAAAGGAAAACAAACATACCCATTACATTTTCAGAAAGCCAGATCAAAGCAGTTCAAGCCATTTGTTAATGGATGAGAAAAACTGTTAGAGTAACCTAGTGTCCTAGTACTTGGCAGAATAGCTTTACTCTCAAAGACAGATTTAAATAGCTTAGATTTGAAAAAGCAAAAAAATGAGTTGGGAATACAGAAATGGAATGGTGAAATAATTTACATTTAAAAAGAGAGGATTTAAACTTTATAGAAATAATAAAAGTAAATCAGGTAAATTCTCTAAAACTCCATGCTTTGATGTTTCTCTTCCCTGTTATATAGTAATGAATATACTGTGTCATGTTGATTGATTATGACAATCAATATGTTAAACCATTCTCATGACCCTAGAATAAATCTCATTTGATCATGATGCATGATCCTTGATACGTATTGTTGGATTCAGTTTTTCTGTTGAGGATTTTTGATATTCTGTTGAGAATATTTATCAAAGATATTGGCCTGTAATTTTCTTTTCTTGTAATGTCTTTGTCTTATTTTTCTATTATCAGAATGATGAAGGCTTCATAGAATGAATTTGGGAGTGTTCCCCTGCTTCTATTTTTTGAATAGTTTGAGAAGAATAGGTATAAGTTCTTCTTTGTATGTTCAGTAGAATTCCCCTTTGAGAACTGCTTTTGCTGTGTCCAACAGAATTTGTGATATTGTTTTTATTTTTATGTATCTTGAGATACTTACTGATTTCTTCTTTGATTTCATCTTTGATTCATTGTGTTTTTAGTATCTTGTTTAATCTCCATGTGTTTGTTCTTTTCTCATTTATCTTTCTGTGATTGATGTCCAGTTTCATAATGAATGTTGTGGTCAGAAAAGATGCTGGAAATAATTTCTATCCTCTTAAATGTGTTGATGGAGAAGGAAATGGCAGCCCATTCCAGTATTCTTGCCTGGAGAATCCCATGGGCCAAGGAGCCTCAAGGGCTATAGTCCAGGGAGTTGACTAGGCAAATGTGCTGAGGCTTGTGCTTCTGAATTCGTGAGGATACAAAACACAATAATATAAGAACAACTGCAGAATGCTTTATGCATGAAGCTCCCTCTCAGCAAATAGTTTTAAGATTTCATCCGTCACTTATACTTAACAAGTGGACATTAATAGTATGATGTAATGGATTTCTTATTGGTCAGGTGAATGTTCTGATACATACCTGGTCTATATATATTTAAAATAGCAAATCTTCATAAAAATAGATAACAAATAGATACATAGATGTGTTTTCACTACAGTTGACCCTTAAACAACACAAGTGTTAGGGGCACTGACCCACCCCTAAGTTGGAAATACGACTTTCTAGTGGGCCCTCTGTGTTCTTGGTTCCATATCTTGTGTCCCTTGGTTTTGATCCAAACAACTGTGGATCATGTGATATTGTAGTACCACAACCGTAACGATCTTGCTTGGTGGCTCAGATGGTAGAGCATCTGCCTCCAATGCAGGAGACCTGGGTTCATCCCTGGGTTGGGAAGATCTCCTGGAGAAAGAGAGGGCAACCCACTCCAGTATTCTTGCCTGGAAAATCCGATGGACTGAAGAGCCTGGTAGGCTACAGTTCATGGGGTCACAAAGAGTCGGACACGACTGAGCAACTTCACTTTCACATATTCATCAAAAACCTCCATGTGTAAGTGGGCCTTCTCAGTTCATGGGTCAACTGTATTTAAAAGTATAAATTAGTCAAAATAAACTCCAATCTTCAGTTTGCATTTGTTGAGTGATAGTCTACACCAGGCACTATGATAAATGTTTTGTTCATTAATTACATAACTCCACAGAAACTCCATGAGGTAGCCAATATATTTAATTCTGTTTAGAAGCATTAAAGGCTAAATTTTATAATAATTAGGAAGATGAAACTCCAATCCACCACCGTTTGATACTAAAATCTCTTCAAAAATATGAAATGCATTCTTATCTCTTTTTAAATTAGAGTACAGGTAGTCTAATTCAGAGTATTGCTAATTTTTCTTGATTCATGGAAGGTAATTTTTCAATTGTTTAATGGTGATCAATTTTTAAGAAACTTGATTGTGACATGTATTAAATGTGAACTTAAATCAATGTGCTCCACAGCTCGATATATAAGACTCCAAAATAGTTAGTCTACATATTATTCTTACTACAATGAAGTAACCTATGAAACCAGAATATAGCTATTATTTTATGAGTTAAAGAAATGAAAAAATCATTGAAACGAAAGCAGTGATTGCTGTTCAATTAATTATCTGACTTTGCTTGTGTACAAGCATGTATTTCAAAATGATATGTGTGTGTGTGTGTGTGTGTGTGTGTGTGTATTTGTTTGTTTGTTCCTTGGGACTAATTATAAAAAAAATTTGAGGAAACTCAACATGCAAATTCCTTTAATTTCTAATACACCTTTCTGTGAATGTGGTGATGGCATAATCTTGATATTAATTTCAGAAATAAATATAATTCTAATGAGATTTAATTTTTAGAAAATTAAATTCAAAATTTCATCTGAACAACAGTAAAAACAAAAATGAATGGAACTTTAAAAAAAAAAAAAAGAGTAAGACTGGTAATGAAATCTCAGGCATTAAACGTATTATCCAATTACAATAAGAAAAATAAGATGGTGATATCTGAAGAGTTGGATGCCCACTGGAGCAGAAAAGAATCTCCAGAGTAGATGTCATTTGTGGCACATGATAAATTTTGAGATTGCAAATCAATGAGAGCTTTATTTAATTAAAATTTATAATGTTCTCTCATATATTAAATTCCAGGTAAATTATGCACATGATCATAACACATTTTTCACTTTGTAAATGAGTATAATAGCATATTGGAAATATTTTATCATTATGGAAAAATAACTTTCTAATAATAAAAACAAAGTGGCTTATGATTCCACTCAATATAGAAATTAACAGAAAAATGCTTCCATCTTAACCAAGGAAAAGGCATATTTAAAATACATAATCCAGGGGATTACCTAGTAGCCCAGGGGTTAGAATTTGATGCTTTCACATTCCCTGGTGGCTCAGAGAATAAAGCATCTGCCCACAATGCGGGAGACCAGGGTTCAATCCCCGGGTCAGGAAGATCCCCTGGAGAAGGAAATGGCAACCCACTCCAGTACTCTTGCCTAGAAAATTCCATGGATGGAGGAGCCTAGTGGGCTACAGTCCATGGGGTCACAAAGAGTCGGACACGACTGAACGACTTCACTATGGAGACTGAGCTTGATCTCTGGTTTGGGAAGTAAGATCATAGAAGCCATGAGGTGTGACCAGGAAAAAAAAAAAACATCTGATAAAGCCCATCATGGAACTGAGTTGCAAGATAACCCAAGAGAATTAGGAAAGATGGCAGGCCTCTCAGAGAAAAGACAGGACACAAGGAACGTGGGCCTTTTGGAGAGCACAGAGGAGGAAGGAGTCGTACAAGGCAGCAAGATGACACTGTCGGGAGACGTAAAAATACAGTTAAAAAAAAAAACTATTAATAGGCATGATGTTCTGTGAGAAAATAGAAAATTAGAGAGGATTCACAGAGGATATGACATTTTTAAAGGTCAAGACTCAGTTACATAAAACAGAATCTGCTTTGGCTGTTTTAAACAGAAAGAGCTGTGTTTACTGTGTACTTAGGTCACCTGCTAAATCTTTAGGAGAGCTGGGGAAGCAAGTTAAATTGGGCTTTTAAGAATGGCTCCAAAGCCACACTCCAGTCTTCACCCATTGAGGAACTCCATCTTCTTCTATGATGGTCAGTCTGCCTGACCGAACTGGCACGTTTCAGCAATATCTGGAACTAGAGCCAAGTCGCCACGCTGCAGTCAAGAAGAAGATAGGAATTGGAGGAATTTCTAGCCTGTCATCCTCATCAGCAGATCCAAGGCCCTGTACCTGTGACATCCATGAAGCCAATGACTATACATGACAACTGCTGCTGGTATTTTTTCAGGAAACTGTACCCAAAACTTATCTGCCACTGAAAATAACATCAGAAGTAAATTCTCTGTCTCCCTTGTGACTTCCAAATTTAGAGCATGTTTGACTGATAGATCTCTTCTAGCCAACCCAGACTACAATATTCTAGAAAAGGTAGTTTATGCCAGTCTCTAGCGGAGGAGGCCTTTGCATTAGAAGGAAGTTAAGATGGTGGTTAGCACCATTTCGCCATAGACAGTATCATAATGCAGGAACTGAGCCCTAAATAGGAATGTGTCAGGAAGGAAAACTGGGAGGGGATTTTAGGCAGAGGAAGCAATACTTGCAACAGTAAAGAAAGAAAATAAAAAACAGGTTGGGAATTTATTTTGGGGAAGATTAACTTGATTGGATGATTGAAATGGGTGGGAGAATTGGAAGGTTTTGCATATACCTGGGTTTTCTTTAGAAGAAATGATACACTTTTAAAACTAAAAAAGAGCCAAGTCCTACTATTTTTAAAAATGCAGTTGAGATATTAAAGATCAATGAAGTTTTAGTGGTTTTTAATGTTCTTCCTACTAGGATCATGATGTACTCATGTATATTGTAGCTCCCCAGCATGAAATCCAGGTTATAGTGTAGAAAGAGTGCTCAGCTTATCTTTGTGCCTGGCCTGAGTATCATAGTGACCAAGATGTAGTTTAAAAAACAACAAAAAAGCCTTAAAACTGAATATAGACTTACTTGATATGTAGTATCTACTTTTAGCTTTCTATATCAAGTGAACTCAAGAAACAGAATGTAAAACAGTTGGAAAGATTCTTAGGAAAATATTTGAGAATTACTGAGTTATACATTCTCATGGGTTATTGCAAAATGCTCAGATTTTATAAACTAATGTGCAATTTGAATATTCATATTGATGACATATTATGTATTGTTTTTTCACAATTATTTGACAAATGAAGTATATTTTCCAAGGTGTTTTGGAGGGCTAGTGTTTCATGA
This sequence comes from Capra hircus, assembly GCF_001704415.2. Classification (NCBI taxonomy): domain Eukaryota; kingdom Metazoa; phylum Chordata; class Mammalia; order Artiodactyla; family Bovidae; genus Capra; species Capra hircus. The sequence continues at coordinate 78,062,746 of NC_030814.1, forward strand.
AACAGATTGTGGATATACTGACTTAAAGTCATTGAATTTCTCAAGTATTTTGAGACTCTTTGGGAAATAATACACTTTAAAAATTTGGGTTAAGTCATCATTTAGTTTTTCTTTGGCTATTTCTATTCATTTTTAATGCGCTTTCCTTGAGCATTTATAAAACTAGGCAGTTCTTTATTTAACTTGGCAGCTGGAAAGGGAAGATAGCATGCACAATTAAATTTATAGATTATTTTTAAAACATCTTTTATCCATTTTCTGTACACTTCCTTACATAGCAAACATCTTCTAAGAAATGGTAAGCATTTGTAAAGTGTGCAGTATCTAGTCTCCTTTCTTACGCTTCCCTACTGGGATTAGAAAACATAAGTTCTATATGTGGCTGAAAGCTCATAAGTGGGACAAATAAAACAAAAGTTTTCAAAATTCCATAAGTGGAATTTGATCATAATTATCTCAAATGATTAAGAATACTGATTTAAAAACATGGAAAAGGGTTTCAGTTGATATTTTAGAAGATGTAAAAACTAAAACTGCTAAAGATAAATTGGACAAAGTTAAACAAGAAAGGAAGACTTTATTCGGGTCTACTGAAACAGGGTAGAAATGCAGTTTAAAATGTAGGACTAGAGAGTTTTTTAAAACTAGGTTGAAATTTCATAGGACATCTTTTTTGATAATTTGGCTTTGCTCCAAAAAAAGTAAACTCTCTTATTTTCATGACAGGAGGTAATTTTACAACTTGGAGCAAGTTGTTCTGCCAGTTAAACTCCCAGTTTTCCCACAGACATTGAAGGTAGGGGATCTATGTTCCCTGATGTTTACATGTTAAAGGAAGAGCTTCCAAGTCCTTGAGAAAGACACGTCTGGGTTGTAAAACTTACAAGAAATCTTAAAAATAATTTACATCTAGAGGTGCACTGAAATGATTTACAAATAAATGCTTTCTAAAGTAAATGTTCTAAGAAAAGGGATATCAGGGGTCTAGAAGCAGGAAGAACACTGCCTCAAGTATACAAAAGTGGAGGGGAAGATTAAGGCTGTCATGGGCACACAATATCACCAGAGATGTTGGATGTGGAATTTTCTGGGCATCTACACAGTATTAAGTTTGAAATATATGCATTGCCAAATCAGTAGAAGCCCATATATTCTCAGGGACTGGACTAAACCAATATTTTTACCATCTCTGTGTTTTCAATTTGGCTGTTCATTGAAAGAGGGCTTCCCTCAAGCTCTGCTGCTGCTGCTAGGTCGCTTCAGTCATGTCCGACTCTGTGCGACCCCATAAGTGGCAGCCCACCAGGCTCCCCCATCCCTCGGATCCTCCAGGCAAGAATACTGGAGTGGGTTGCCATTGCCTTCTCCAATGCATGAAAGTGAAAAGTGAAAGTCAAGTAGCTCAGTCGTGTCCAACTCCCAGTGACCCTATGGACTGCAGCCTACCAGGCTCCTCTGTCCATAGGATTTGCTAGGCAAGAGTACTGGAGTGGGTTGCCATTGCCTTCTCAGTCCCTCAAGATCAATTGGTAGTAAATCCACCTGCAGTGTAGGAGACCCTGATTCATTGAAAAGCAGAGCAAGACAGAAAAAAATTTCATGCCTCTCCTCTGATATTGCTTTTTGAAACAGTTAAAATAGTAAAATCCATCATATTCTAAAATTCCCATTGCAAATAAAAAGTATCTATATGCTTCCCTGGTAGCTCAGCTGATGAAGAATTCACCTGCAATGAAGGAGACCCCAGTTTGATTCCTGGGTCAGGAAGATTCCATGGAGAAGGGATAGGCCACCTACTCCAGTATTCATGGGTTTCCTGGTGGCTCAGATGGTAAAGAATCCACAGCAATGTGGGAGACCTGAGTTCGATTCTTGGCTCGGGAAGATCCCCTGGAGGAGGGCATGGCAACCTATTCCAGTATTCTTGCTTGGAAAATCCCCATGGGCAGGGGAGCTTGGCAGACGGTAGTCCATGGGGTTGCAAAGAGTCAGACAGGACTGAGCAACTTTCACTTTACCTGTACTATATACTTATGGAAATGGTCAGCATTATCTCAGATGTGCTTATATTTTGGGTTGGCCAAAAAGTTCGTTTGCGTTTCTCTGTAACATTGTAAGGAAATATCTGAACAAACTTTTTGGCCAATGCAATGCAAATCTGGTCAGCCATCTTATTAGATGATTTTTATACAACTTTTGCCATTGATTGTACTTGAACCTCACCTGGATTTCACTGCACATTCCAGGCTATGCAAATCTGCTGGTGCCCCTACTATGACACCCAGGCAATATGTTCTTAATCAAGAGTCTTGATCATAATGTACTAATATTCTCAGGGTAATATTTCTAGTTAACTAGGATTTGTGATTCATGTTCTCCTTTTTGCATAAAATTATTTTGACAAGATTATAAACATTTTGCTGCATGTGCTTTTAGGTGTTACAGAGTTGTGAGTAAAAATGTTATCCATAGTTATTAGTGGTTCTGCTCATTGGAACCCACAGAAAAGTCCATGATGGAATGTACATTATCTTGACTGCAGTTCTCAGCATCCCTCTTCTCTGTGTATCCTTGAGGCTTTCTAAATCTGTGATGCTTGTCATATCTGGCTGTCTTTTCTTTGACAATGAGTTCATTCTGAGAGTCCTATTAGGTGCTCATGCACACAGATTTCTGACTGAACAACTCATACATTTTCTTGACCATGCTAAGACAGGCCTGATTTCCAGTTTAGGCTTCATCTAGGTTCTGTAATTATTGATTTTTGATGGTATAAGTGTCTTCTGCTTGCTTGCTCTTCCTCTTTCTATCTTAAATTCCATGAGTTCAGTGTGTGAAATTGTGATCCTGCAGATGTGCTCATTTTAAATAGGGATGCAAGTTTCAGTTTTTACTTCGTATAAATATTGCATACAATTTTCGTGAGTAATTAGAACATTGATATATCATACAACTAACAAGAAAGGCAGGGGCCATACACGGCTCACTTGCATTTGCAAACTGCTATTTTACTATTCTCTATCTTGTGTCAGTCTAGTAATTTCACTAACTAGTGAATGAAATGAACTGCAATTCTTATTCCCATTAAGGAAATAAAATTATACATAGCTAGCTATTTATACACACACACACACACACACACACACATGCCCAGAAATATACACACACATATATGTATGTATGTTAACATATAAAATACTAAGGAAATATTAAGAATCTGTCTTCCACAGATATGTCAGTTATTTTCTGTTGCTTTTTTGGTGCTTACTATTTTCATAATATTTTTATGAATATAGCAAAATTGCACATTTCCTTATAATTAACTGTGACAGCTTTTTCACTTTATATTTGGGCTCCTTTAACAGAAACTGTCAATCTTTGGAAGAAAATATAAAATTATTCTATTTTTTCCTAAATAAAAATTCATGGCAAGGAGGCAAGAAGGTGAAAAAGATTTCACATCCAAGAATCCTGCCTTGCTTTTTTGTATTTTAATTTTCTCACTTGGTAATCATGGACCAACTACTTGATTATGGTCAATGTTTCCTCATCATTTAGATGCAGCCAGTAATAACATCTTAAAAGTTTGTTGCAAGAATTAAAGAGCATAATCATTATGAGCCTGGCTGATGTTGTGACTGGGACTTAGCACTTCCAGTGTTGATTATGTTCTCTTGTAACTCTCTCAAAAATGTCAACTATTGGTAAATCAGATCTGTGTGAAATAAACTTAATAAAACTGGTAAAATTACATAGAAATGGCCTCATCAAATGTTAATCGTATCTTCTTCAATCCCTCTTGTATTTAAATTTTGAATAGAACACTTACCACATTCTATCTTGGGTTGTAATTGTTATCTACATAGCTTGTGTCTCCTGCTATAGTATGAAATCTTTGATCAAAAATATATCAGGATTATCTGTGTTTCAAGGAATGCCTCTGAGAAGAGTTTTGCCCAAAGTACATTCTTAATAAGTAATTCTAGTGTTTTAAATTTGAGGGTGCAGCCATTTATATAACTTTTCCTCAATAATATATTTTTAAAACCAATAAAAGTATGTGCTATTTTAATAGCTTATTAGGAAGAACTGACAATATACTGCAGATGGTGATTGCAGCCATGAAATTAAAAGACGCTTACTCCTTGGAAGAAAAGTTATGACCAACCTAGATAGCATATTCAAAAGCAGAGACATTACTTTGCCAACTAAGGTCGTCTAGTCAAGGCTATCGTTTTTCCTGTGGTCATGTATGGATGTGAGAGTTGGACTGTGAAGAAAGCTGAGCGCTGAAGAATTGATACTTTTGAACTGTGGTGTTAGAGAAGACTCTTGACGGTCCCTTGGACTGCAAAGAGATCCAACCAGTCCATTCTGAAAGAGATCAGCCCTGGGAATTCTTTGGAAGGAATGATGCTAAAGCTGAAACTCCAGTCCTTTGGCCACCTCATGCGAAGAGTTGACTCACTGGAAAAGACTCTGATGCTGGGAGGGATTGGGGGCAGGAGGAGAAGGGGACGACAGAGGATGAGATGGCTGGATGGCATCACCAACTTGATGGATGTGAATTTAAGTGAACTCTGGGAGGTGGTGATGGACAGGGAGGCCTGGCGTGCTGCGATTCATGGGGTCGCAAAGAGTCGGACACAACTGAGCAACTGAACTGAACTCAACTGAACCTTTAACATTTTTATTTCCCAAGTTTTATTTTCCTCAATTTAGCTTTTAATCGTCAATATTAACAAACACATGCAAACATAAATCTCATTCCTTTCTGTATCCCCATGTGCCGCTTAAATGTATTGCTTCTGTTGTGAGGAACAATCAAGATAAATGGTGTTGCATTATTCTGTATGACAGAGCAGCAGAGCACCGTTGGGTCCAATTCAGTTAGTTTCTACATGTTCTTTATGAGCCTCCACACATAGAAGCAGGGGGTTTATGTGCTCAGAAATAGTTATCATCCCAACCATGTAAATTCTCTGCTACTTTTAAGTGGAACACAGGCTTTGCCACATGCAGCCTCATCAGCTATGTGTCTCGGGGATAAATAAACTACCAAGAATACCTAGCTGGCAAGATTTTCACTTTAATAAGTAATAGCACTCAAAGGGAAGAAATGTTTAAAAGTTTCCAAATATGCCAGATGCATATTAGAACACTTAGAAGAAATCATGAGCAGTGACTCCCTCAAGCTGCATTTTACTTCAATTTAGCTAACCTAAAACCATTTTTTTTCTGCAGAATAGGCAGACAGATTGAGACAGCAATGGGTATCAGGAGCTTTGGATTCCATTCTTGATCCTCCTTTTAACGTAAATCATTTCAGCAGGTTCTTTAATGATTTAAGGCCCTTTTTATTCCTTCTAGAAAAGCAGGATTGAGGCATCTTCCACTAAGTGAACAGGAGAGCATTGGTAAGGGAAATGGGTTTTAGTTTCTTATGTAAAAATCACTGAGTGATAATAGTATGAATGGTACACAAATTTAGACGTCTTAGACTGTCATCTAAAAGATCGAGGAAAGCAGTACTTTGAACACAAGAGTCTGAAAATACTTTAGGAATGATATGATTATTACAATTTGCATAGTTTATTGCTTTATTATTGTTGTTTCTTATACATTGATCAAACCCATGCAACTGTCTAACAATAGAAACAACAACAAAAACTATTAGGAGAAGAACAACAAAAGAGAGATTTGAGAAAAATGTTTAACTTAGATTCACTGATTTCATCATGACATTTCCCCCAATAACATTATAACAGGGTATAAGAAAGAGAGAAGAAAGTATATTGTTTCTTGTTGATAGGAAACTGGGAACTGGGGTGCCCGGGCAAAGACATGTTTGTGTTCTTCAATTATTACTACTTATGGAATAGATCTCATTATTATTCCAGTTTTGCAGGTGAGGAATTAGAGGCTCAGAAAAAGTAAAAAAAAAAAAAATTAGGTTACATGCAAATTATTTTTAGATCTAGAATTTGGCTATGTTGATAGAATAGTACAATTTGTTCTTAATAATATTTTTTCAAATTATTAACTTTGTAAAGAAGAACTCTAAGTGAGCAGTATTATTTAGAAAAAATAGGTACATATAAACTGCTAGGGATACTACTGAAAAATTGCTTTTAATTAGATCTTGGGTTTTCTGAATGCTAAACAACACTCTTTGGTTGTGTTAAAAAAATACAAGTTCATCATTAAAAACGTTTGTATTATTACAAGAGTACTTTATTGTAACTCTATTCTTTATAGTGAGGATATTGAGAATATAAGAAAAAGCCATCTATTATAATTTGCCAATATATGTATTATTAAATATGTGTTTACTTTTTGTCTAGATGTAAAAATTAAGAGTCTAAGATACAAATCAGAGAAGCTATTTCTGGGGAAGTTAAAATTATGAGACTTCATCTTATTTCTTTATATCATCTAATTCCACATTTTCTAAAATGTGCTATAGGAAATTCAATTTAGCAGGAGAATAATACAGGTTATTGGTTAAAAAACATCCCAAGATAATAAGCTAGGAAATTCTGAGTCAAATAGTTTTATTTACTTCAGGGTGATAAGATCTTTAGTTGTAACAGTGGATACTTAAAATTTCAAGAGGTAATTGTAGTGAGCAGTACTTTCCAAGATCATTTGACCCTACAACATTGATCATAGAGCATCTTTTGGGAATGTACCTTGGAAAATAAAGATCCAGTTTATTGCTGTGTTAGAACATAGGCAACCTAGAAAGTTAGCCACATGTTTGTTATGATTTCTCCCTAAATGCTAATTACAGTAAAGTCATGGTTTTGGCCCAAATATAAATGCTCTGTATTGTTTTCTTATTGTTGTTTTTTAACTTGTTGCGTCCTATTTTTTTGTTTATCTGCACCAAGTCTTAGTTGCGGCACACAGGATCCTCAGTCTTTTTTGTGGCGTGCTGGACCCTCCAGTTAACGACTTTTAGTTATGGCATATGCAGCCTCGCTCCCTGACTGTGGAGCTACGGCCCCTTGCATTGGGAGCTCGGACTTTTAGCCACTGTACCACCAGAGAAGTCCTGCTCTCTCTTGTTAATTAAGTTGTGTTCCAAATCCTTTAGTTATCAGATAAACATTATGCTTTTAAAAATAACAACAACAAAAAAGGTGCTAGTTTTCTAACCTCAACATTCTTCCATTAAGAGCCAGTATGGAGTTTCCAAACCACTGAGCTTTTAAATTAAAAAAAAAAAAAAAATAGATCTTGTGTTCCTGTGTTTTGTGTGCTTAGTCACTCAATCATGTCTGATTCTGTGCCCTCCAGACTCCTCTGTCAGTGGAATTTTTCACACAAGAAGAATGGAGTGGGTTGCCATTTTCTACTTCAGGGAATCTTCCTGACCCAGAGATGTGATTGAGACAAAAGAATTTTGAGACATAAAATAAGGAAGAGATAATTTTGTCTTGAGACATTGTATGGATAGGATTATCTCTTCCAAATCATATGCGCCAGAATTATTTTGCTTTGTAATGTAATACAAACAAACCCAAAATGGTAGCTTACAAAAATAAACTTTATTTCCTCTTCATCTTTCTGGTTAGCTATAAAGGGTGAGCTTTCTTCACTTTTTCATGTGTACATATGTTTCCAATTCCAGGATCCAGATGGAAAACAACTTCTAACTATTGCATACATCTCTTATTTTGTTAAGGCATACGTAACTATTGCTCAGAGGCAGTGGTTAAAGCCAACTTTATTGGCTAAGCCTGATATCCCTGGCTTCCTTGGTGGCTCAGATGGTAAAGAATCTGCTCACAATGCAGGAGAGCCAGGTTCAATTCCTGGGTTCGGAAGAGCCTCTGGAGAAGAGCATGGCAACCCACGCTAGTATTCTTGCCTGGAGAATTCCATGAACAGAGGAGCCTGGTGAGCTGCAGTCCATTGGGTGCAAAGATTTGGACACAACTGAGTGACTAATTACTCAAGCCTGTTATCAGTGGATACAGAGGGACCTTGTTTCTCCAGTTAATATTTCAATGGGGAGCAGTCTTTAAATCTTACAGGAAAACAGAAACTTTTTACAAATAAAAAATGTCTGACTCTTTGCAACCCCATGGACTGTAGCGCACCAGGTCCCTCTGTCCATGGGATTTCCCAGGGAAGAATACAGGATTGGGTTGCCATTTCCTCCAAATTTTGATGTAGTAATATTTATTATAGGAAAGAGCAGGGTTTGTTTTGTATCATATTCACAAAGACTTTTCAAATCCTATTTATATGTATTATCTATTTTTTTCTATAATGCATTCTTAATTATATGGAGTGTTTCAGTCAGTTATGAATTGATTTTTAGATTCAGTTTTATTCCAAGTGTACTATTGTGATATATGGTAACACTGGCTATCTTGTACACTCTTTTCACAGAAATTTGAAATGTTGACATTTCAGTTCAGTTCAGTCGCCCAGTTGTGTCCAACTCTTTGCAACCCCATGAATCGCAGCACACCAGGCCTCCCTGTCCATCACCACCTCCCAGAGTTCACTCAAACTCACATCCATCGAGTCAGTGATGCCATCCAGCCATCTCATCCTCTGTCGTCCTCTTTTCCTCCTGCCCCCAATCCCTCCCAGCATCAGAGTCTTTTCCAATGAGTCAACTCTTCGCATGAGGTGGCCAAAGGACTGGAGTTTCAGCTTTAGCATCATTCCTTCCAAAGAAATCCCAGGGCTGATCTCCTTCAGAATGGACTGGTTGGATCTCCTTGCAGTCCAAGGGACTCTCAAGAGTCTTCTCCAGCACCACACTTCAAAAGCATCAATTCTATGGTGCTCAGCTTTCTTCACAGTCCAACTCTCACATCCATACATGACCACTGGAAAAACCATAGCCTTGACTAGACAGACCTTTGTCGGCAAAGTAATGTCTCTGCTTTTGAATATGCTATCTAGGTTGGCCATAACTTTTCTTCCAAGGAGTAAGTGTCTTTTAATTTCATGGCTGCAGTCACCATCTGCAGTGATTTTAGAGCCCCCCAAAATAAAGTCTGACACTGTTTCCACTGTTGCCCCATCTATTTCCCATGAAGTGATGGGACTGAATGCCATGATCTTCATTTTCTGAATGTTGAGCTTTAAGCCAACTTTTTCACTCTCCACTTCACTTTCATCAACAGGCTTTTTAGTTCCTCTTCACTTTCTGCCATAAGGGTGGTGTCATCTGCATATCTGAGGTTCTTGATATTTCTCCTGGCAATCTTGATTCCAGCTTGTGCTTCTTCCAGTCCAGCGTTTCTCATGATGTACTCTGCATATAAGTTAAATAAGCAGGGTGACAATATACAGCCTTGACGTACCCCTTTTCCTATTTGGAACCAGTCTGTTGTTCCATGTCCAGTTCTAACTGCTGCTTCCTGACCTACATACAGATTTCTGAAGAGGCAGGTCAGGTGGTCTGGTACTCCCATCTCTTTCAGAATTTTCCACAGTTGATTGTGATCCACACAGTCAAAGGCTTTGGCATAGTCAACAAAGCAGAAGTAGATGTTTTTCTGAAACTGTCTTGCTTTTTCCATGATCCAGCAGATGTTGACACTTTGATCTCTGGTTCCTCTGCCTTTTCTAAAACCAGCTTGAACATCAGGAAGTTCACAGTTCACATATCCTTATATTCTAAATATAAATTTTGTATTTTTAAATTTTACACTGATGTACTCGTTTGCTGCTGCTGCTGCTAAGTCGCTTCAGTCATGTCTGACTCTGTGCGACCGCATAGATGGCAGCCTGCCAGGCTCCGCGGTTCCTGGGATTCTCCAGGCAAGAACACTGGAGTGGGTTGCCATTTCCATACTCAGTAATAACACAGAATTTGTCACTAACCTTTTAATGTGTATTTTTATATATGCAGCATTTTGTATTTATCTTTTATATTTTCCTATAACATTCATGAATCTCTTGCACAATCTTTTCTCCTAATAAATTTTAGGATAATCTGATTGTTATCACTAAAGTATCTGGATAGGTCTCTAATTACAATTGCAGCAATATTGTAGAGTAATTTCAAGAGAAACGATGGCTCAGTCAGTAAAGAATCACCTGCAGTGCAAGAGACCCAAGTTCCATCCCTGGATTGGGAAGATCCCCTAGAGAAGGAAATGACAAACCAATCCAGTATTCTTGCCTGGAAAATTCCATGGCAGGCTACAGTCCATGGCGTCACAAGAGTTGGACATGACTTAGTGACTGAACCATCACCAATTTTAGACAGAAAATATATCTTTTGACTACGTATGATATATATACATACAAAAACACACACATACACACACACACACACAGATACATTCGCAAATGAATAAGTATATGTGCTAATTTAAAATCATTCACTATGAGCTATGATTAACTTTAATATCTCAAATAACTGAAATAATTTTTTAAGGTTGTGTTCTTGTACCTACAGCGAAGCAAGTTTTGAAAAATACCATGCAAGGTGTCCTTGTTTTGTTCTCTTCTCTGCTGGAATTTTGTAAGAATATCCCTCTCTGTGCTTTGCTAGTCAGCATAGCTAACTGACTTAGTAACAGATTCCTCTGTGAAGCCATTATTTACTTGTCTGCATTTTAGTTGAACTAATGACTTAGTGGATAGATTTATTAGGACCTTCTGCTAGGATTAATGTGACCTGTCTTTCTGGGACAAAACAAGGAACAAAGAAACAAAAAGGAAAAAAAAGGCAGAAAAATTGGAGGAAATGGTTGTGGTTTAGTCGCCAAGTTGTGTCCAACTCTTGCGACCCCGTGGACTGTAGCCTGCCAGGCTCCTCTATCCATGGGATTTTCCAGGCAAGAATACTAGAGTGGGTTGCCATTTCCTTCCCCATGGGATCTTCCCAACCCAGGAATTGAACCTGGCTCTCTTGTACAGCAGGCAGATTCTTTATTAACTGAGCTATAAGGGAGGAAATGGTGATCAGTGTTTATAGTATTGGAAATTTCAACTATTCTCATTAGAACTGATCTGAGTACTAAACACTTATGTTACTAATCATATGATAAATTTCAGTGATCTGTTATTGCCATGGTTTTATAATGATTTATTTAATTCATGAAAATAAGTATATGAGAAATTAAGTTTTATTTGGAGTGTTCTTCTTTGCATTTGGCAAAGACAATAAATATAAAATTACAGAAAGAAAAATTCACCTAAAGTATACCAAAGTTAGGAAAAATGATAACAATATTTTAATGAAAAACTACGGTGATTAAGAATTAAGTAGAGAAAAAGCTTAGACTCAAGAGAAATCATAAATCAGAATTTTAATATAGTTAGTTATTGGTAAGCATGCAGTAAAAACTATTATATTTATATTATTTCCTACCAAAAAATGGAAATTGGCATCATTTCTATTTCTTGATCTTAGTTAACCTTGTTAAGTCATAGTCTTCATTGAATTTTAGAATAATACTAAACTATTTGAGAGAATTGGATTTGAACACAATTATTTTTGAATAAATGAAATGGGCAAAGTATTCTTATGTAATTGTTTCTGCTACTTAACTGATTAGATTTTTTACTTGGAAATTGAATAAAGTAAGGAAAACAGAAGATTATGTTTTAATGAATCTATTTTTTACTCTTAATTTTGTTAGTATAGAAGAAATTTTAACAACAAAACTATTGAATCTAGAACATGTGTGCTATTGTAGGTGTTTTCGTTTTGTTTTCTGACTAAACATACTAAAAATAAACTTACTGAAAGATGGCAAATTACATGAGTTACTTTGGGGTAATGTTCTAATCTACAATATTTTTTTCGCTAAAGTATAAGGCAGTTTCTTAATCAGCTGTGGCATTGTAATAAAATACCATGAACTGTTTGGCTTAAACAACACACATTTATTTGTCAGAGTTCTGATAGCTGGAAGTCCAAAGCACGAGCCAGTGTACGTCCTGAATGCTCTCTTCCTGGCTTGAAGATGGTGGCCTTTTCACTGTCTTCATCTGATGAGGAGAGAGAACTCCAGTGTCTCTTCCTGTTCTTATAAGTGTAGTAATGAGTCCATTGCGAGAGCCCCACCCTCATGGTCTCATCTAAACCAATAATCTTCCAAAGGCCCCATCTTCAAATGCCATCTCCTTGAGAGTTAAGGCTTCATGTATGAATTTGGGAGAATGCAGTTCGATGCCAAGCAGTCAGTTTTCCAAATAGTCAACCGTCTGAAACTAATTTTGTGCTTGCATGTTTGAAAATATTAAAGAGAGCAAAGAAATGAAAAAATTTCATGATACTTTCTTTAGAAAGAATAAAAAACTTGTGAGGCTTTGCCCACTTTTTTCTTTCTTTTTTCCTAGATGTCCACTGTGACAGGGTTTGGGGAAAAGGACAGCATGCAAACCAGAGGACCTAGAAGGTAGGAAACAGCTGTGTTTTTCCCTTTCGTATATGTGTCTTAAAATTAGTTTTTAGTATCCCCTTCTGGCAATTATAAAAATAGCACACAATAAGAAAAAGGGTAGAAAGAACAGATGGCGGTACATTTTCCATTGCTTTTGTGCGCCCCTGAATTCAGTTTTTATTAAATGGGTGCAGTGGTGTAGGGCAGGGGAGGGCTACAATCTAGTGACATAAGTTTCATGTGTGCAGTAGCATTTATATCTCCTCTCTAGCTTCTTCCCTTTGTTGTTTGGTGTTTTAGTATTTTAAGCTATAAGATTAAGCTCTGGTTCTGTGTTCTGTTCAATATATGTCTGAAGTTACACTGATATTCTGCAACATATTGTTGAAATGACTAAGAGTACCTGCCCATTGAATGATCATTCAAGCCTTCGTCTCTATCCCATCGTAAGACAGGATGGAATTGTGCAGACTCAGCTGTTTGCTTAATCAGTAAAACTGGAGTGATGAACCATGAAGTGGTCTGAATCAGACCTTAAAATATATACAAGGACTGGACCATCTAAATTCATTCTTTCAGACTGTAGGTACATAGCTGTCACATGGAAAGACTTACTGATGACTTTATCCTGACTGTTTTTCAGTGCTTGGTATAGGATAATAAATAGGGAGTCTCTGAAGTTTGCCTGTGTATGAGGTTTGGTTTGGGAGTGTGTGCACTGCTTTTGTGTTTATGGTAAAATATTGGAAGAAATTTGTTGATTCAGAGATGATGATAATTGAAGGGTTTGTACTTGTGTTACTGGCTTAATTCATTTAGCATAATGTCCTTAAGATTCATCCACTTAAATGAAGTATCTAATGTAGGCAAACTCATAGAAATGGAAAGTAGAATGGGGGTTGGCTAGGGCTGAGAGTAGATGAGTCTGAGGGACTATAATTCAATCTGCACAGAGCTTCACTCAAACAGAATGAAGAGGCCTAGAGATCTACTCTTGAACATTGTACTTATAGTTAACAGTACTACAGTGCACACTTAGAAATTTAAGATCTCATGGTCCGTGTTTTTTTACCACAATTAAAAATAAGTAAATAAATAATAAGTAGAGTAAAACAGTACTGCTCCTGCAATAAGCTGCACTTCAAGTCAAAGAAATTTAAAGCACATAGTTTACTGTCAAGTTCCACTTGTTTTACAAACTAAAATAGCCATCTAACTTCTGTTTTGGTAACTCACATTTAATTATGAAGATAAAAATATTTATATTTATGCATATAAAATCATATGATAATCTAATGACATAATAAAATATAATTTATATATGTTGACATTTGAAGAAGACATTTAAATAACAGGAATATTGCTGTAATCCATCCAAACATAAGTGAGATCTAAAACACTTGCTTTTCATTAAAGAAAAAAAAAGGAAAAAGGAAATTGTCAAAGTCAGGAAAATGAGGTTGTCAGGAAGCTTCTATAGACGTGGGGTAATTTGAATGCAAACAGAATTTACATGTATTTTTAGAACACCTGATCCCACACAACAAATACATGGACACACACAACATTTTACCCACTGCCTGTACAGTTCACTCAAAGTCAGTATAAGTGGCTTGAGTCAGTAGTTAACACATAAGGCAGAATTTGATTGCATCATCAGGTCTCACACTATAGGGGGGAAAAAAATCATCTTTTAAAAGAGTTTGGGTAGTCACATTCGGAGTTGCTGAAGAATTTTCTTTACTAACTATTTATTTCAAGGAATGACTTCATTTTCCATTCAGTTCCCACATCACTATCATTACTCTGAATGTGTCAGCATTCTCATGCTTTCTCTTGCTTTGCTCAAGTTAGAGAATAACAAGTTTTAATTATTCTGTGTTTGAAATACTATAAAGGCAGTATGTGGTAAACTCGGCATAGCTAATTGGTAATACTGTATTTCTCTATTTTTAAAAATTATCTAAATAAAAATAAGCATGGTTATTAATTTTATATAGCAGGCATCATTCTTTTATGACTCTATGTATATTTCTTCACATTTCAACTTTTGAAATAAATTTTACCTCTTCACCTTGAGAAATTATATTTTAATGTCATCTTGATAAACAGTGAAAAGTTCAAACTCGGGAGCCTGGGTTTAAATTCCTTCTCATTTACTATGTCAGTTACCAGTTGTGTAAAAATTCACCCCAATACTTAACCAAAAAAAAAAATAAATAAAATAAAATATCTTAGTTTCTTTTCTGTGACTCCGGAATCTGGAAACAGTTTAGCTGGGTGGTTCTGGCTCAGGATATCTCAGAAGTCAGTAGTTAGTAAATATACTGACTACTACCTAGTCAATAACTAGGGCTTCAGTTATTGTTAAGGCTTCTGTGGATGGGGAAAGTATCTGGTTCCAAACTCACTCACATGGCCCTTTCCACAGGGGTGCCTCATGACATGGCAGCTGATTTTCCCAAGGGTAAATAATCCAAAGAGAACGAGAGAGCCTGCAAAACAGAAAACACAGTTATATAATCTAATTTCATGAATGGCATCCAACCACTTCTGTCTTGACTTGTTGTTATGGACATTGTTGGAAGAAATAGCAAATCTAAGCCAAACTCAAGGAAAGAGATTACAGAGGTTGTGAATATTGTGTGTGTGTGTGTGGGGGGGGGGATCATTGAAGATTATTTTAGGAAGTCTTTATCACACTTATCTGGTGACATATTTCTTTGCATGTAGAACTGGACTAATAAAACTAGTCTCACAGTAAGTGAACTCAGTTTTGTAAAACGTATAGCATACCATACTCTCTCAATATCAGCTGTAATGATGAAATGACACCTACCGCCTGAAAGTCTAATGCTTTTATCTAGTGTCAAGCTTTCTCTGCTCCCGTCAATTTTTCTTTTAGGCAACTAGATTATTCATATTTAAATATAGAGTTTATTGTTTACCTATACACTATACACTCTATAATGAGAGTCTCTCTGTGAGTTTAAACCCTACCTTTCAACACCGTTTGTAATCTGGCCCTTTGTTTTCCCAGGTAACCAAACATACTACTGGTTTTATTGGATGAGACTCCTGGTTTTCCTTTGCCCCTTCCCATAGACTTTATTTTCTACATGAATCTGTAATGCAGCTCTCCTTCACTAATAGAACTTTCTCGGTGCTATGGATATAATGTTGAACTGCTTATCTTATGGAACTTCTGATTTAATGAAAAAAAAGAAAAACAGAAATGAGGGAGAATTACAGTGTAGCATTCATTCTTCCCCTGGGTTATAGACATTGTTACTATGGAAAAAATATTAATATATCCTAACCTATGTTACAGAGAAGGTGATGGCACGCCACTCCAGTACTCTTGCCTGGAAAATCCCATGGGCGGAGGAGCCTGGGGGGCTGCAGTCCATGGGGACATGAAAAGTCGGACACTACTGAGTGACTTCACTTTCACTTTTCACTTTCATGCATTGGAGAAGGAAATGGCAACCCACTCCAGTGGTCTTGCCTGGAGAATCCCAGGGACAGGGGAGCCTGGTGGGCTGCCATCTATGGGGTCGCACAGAGTTGGACACAACTGAAACGACTTAGCAGCAGCAGCAGCAGCAGCAGCAGCAGCAGCAACCTATGTTAAGAATTAAGATATCCTGAAAGAAGTTATATTTAACATCATTAGATCTAAAAGAGATGAGAAAATGAACAGACTAAAAGATCTTGAATTGACAGGGTTGGGGAGCAATGAATGAAAAGCAAGTCCAAGGCATATGGGAATATTATTCCTAATTGTTTTATTTGAATAGCTTGTAATTAACCAATGGGATTATAGCTCACCTATCAAGTAGTGATACTGTCCCTAGTTCTCTTCCATATCTTCTTTTTTAAATTTTTAAATAAATTTATTTCTTTTAATTGGAGGGTAATTGCTTTACAATATTGTGTTGGTTTTGCCATACTTCAATCTATACATTGATTCAGGTACAAAAGAGAAAGTATGGAAAGATCTTAATAGAAACACTCAACTGACTAATTTAATACTAGTGAGAGATTCTACCTCAGGTTAAGCTCATATTTCATGTGACCTGATTTTTAATCAGTGATGAAAACATGATTTATTTACTAACGTGAATTCAACATTATAGCTTTCAACATCTTTAATTATTTTATGACTATGTCTATAATGGCTTTGTAATCAGGCTGATGGGTCTCAATTTAGAAGTAGATAAATAGATATCTACATACATATGTAGAATAGGAAATTGTATATGTATGTGTGTGTATGTATGAGATATATATCCCATCTTATATCAAGTATGGCGCTTCCTTGGTGGCTCAGATGGTAAAGCGTCTGCCTGCAATGCGGGAGACCCGGGTTCAATCCCTGGGTTGGGAAGATCTCCTGGAGAAGAGCAACCCAGTCTAGTATTCCTGCCTGGAGTATTTTAATTGAGGTGTATTTGGCATATATTAACAGCTTCTCTGGTGGCTCAGTCAGTAAAGAATCTGTGTGCAGTTCAGGACGACCTGCAATGTAGGAGACCCAGGTTTGATCTCTGGGTCAGGAACATTCCCTGGAGAAGGAAACAGCAACCCCCTCCAGTATTCTTGCCTGGGAAGTCCCATGGACAGAGGAGCTAGGTAGGTTACAGTCTATGGGGTCGCAAGAGTTAGACACAACTGGGCCACTAAATCACCTCCACCACTGGCATATATTATTTTAACTTGGTTACACAATATAACGATTAGATATTTGTATACATTACAGAATGTTCACTGCAATAAATTTAGTTAATATATGCAAGTCACTGTCACCATACAAAGTTACAAATTTCTTTTTCTGATGAGAACTTATAAGATCTATTCTCATAGCAACTTTCAAATATGCAATACAGTGTTATTAACTAGAGTTACCATGCTGTATGTGGGCTTCCCAGGTGGCTCTAGTGGTAAATAACCTGCCTGCCGATGCAGGAGATGTAAGAGAAGTGGGTTCGATCCCTGGGTCGGGAAGATCCCCTGGAGGAGGGCATGGCAACCCACTCCAGTATTCCTACCTGAAGAATCCCATGGACAGAAGAGTCTGGTGGGCTACAGTCCCTAAGGTTGCAAAGAGTTGTCATAACTGAAGCAACTTAGTACATGCAATGCTGTATATTACATCCTCATGACTAACTTACTAACTGGAAGTTTGTAACTTTTGACCCTCTTCACTCATTTTGACTTATTTTTTTTTCTTTTTTATTCTTATTTTCTTTTTCTTTTTTATTCTTTAGATTTCACATATAAGTAAGATCACACAGTATTTGTCTTTCCCTCTCTTGACTTATTTCACTAGCATAACACCCTCAAGATTCATTCATGCTTCAGATGGCAACATTCCCTTCTTTATATGACTGAACAATATTTGTGTGTGCAACTGTTTTTGTATTAATCTATTGATAGGCACTTAGGTTTTTTCCACATCTTGGCTTGTAAATAATGCTGCAATGAAATGGGCATACATATATCTTTTTGACTTAGTATTTTTGAATACTTACCCAGAAATGGAATTGCTGGATGATATGGTAGTTCTATTTTTAAATTTTGAGAAACTTCCATCTTGTTTTCCATAGTAGCTGCACCAATTTACATCCCCACCAACAAGGTACAAGTTTCCGTTTTTTCTACATCCTTGTCAATACCCATGATTTATTGTCTTTCTGATAATAGCCATTCTATCAGATGTGAGGTGATATCTCGTTGTGGTTTGGTTTGTCCTTCCCTCATAATTAGTGATGTTAACGTCTTTCCATATGTCTATTGGCCATCCGTGTATCTTCTTTGGAAAAATTTTTGATTCAAATCCTCTGCCCACTTTTAAATTAGATTTTTTTTTTTTTTGCTTTTTGCTATTGAATCGCATGAGTTCTTTGTGTAGTTTATATTAATCCCTTATCAGATACATGATTTGCAAATATTTTCTCCCAACTGGTAGGTTGCCTTTTCATTTGATAATGATTTCCTTTTCTGTATAGAAGGTTTTAGTTTAATGTAGTCCCACTTGTTTATTTTTTTTATTTTATTTCCTTTACATACATATCTTAAAAGAAGTTATTTAACCTCTCAGTCTGAGTATCTTCAGATTTAAAATGGAAGTTAATACTTACTTTATGAACTGTGGCAATTAGGTGACATGATACATATAGTTGGCACTGTGCCAGTCATATAATAGAACATATTATTAATTTATTATACACTAGATAAAATTTCTCCAACTTATACATGACTTAGTGAGCATTCATAATGTTTATGGAGTTCTGACTGAATATTTATTTCTTTTATCTCAGAGTGATACTGAATTCACGCATTCATTTATTTATTCGTTAGCAAGATGGGGCATCCACTATGTATGTGCTGGGTTGCTATTGGGTGCTAATGAAGCAAAGATGAATGGTAAATGTTTACTGTCCAGTAACTGCTTATGTTCTAAGAGGCAAGGGAGATATTCAGAATTTGGCTAATATTGTAATGGAACTACAGTGGCAATATAATAAAAAAAAATAAAATGACCAACTTTTTTTCCGGAAGAAAGAAGGGAAGGGAAGATTCCCAGAGTAAAAAAAAATATTTGACCATAATCTCAAATAATTAATATGAATTTGCCATGATAACATAAAATGAATTCCATTGAAACAGAGGGAAAATGTACAAAGAATAACCAGATGGCCTTGTGATTATAAAAAGCAAATATTTTGGTATGGTTAAATACTACTGAATTCAGGCATTATTTCTTGGTTTGGAAAATATTTACGTTATTTTTATTTGGCACATGTATAATTCTTGTTAAGTATTAAGCAGTGTGCCTGCTTTGTCATGTTCTACTCCTCTTTCCATTCCTATTCTTCATCTTTAAGGCAGCATCCCGCAGGTGAAAAATAATACATTGTCAAACACAAGTTAATGAAACCATGGATGAAGTTCCCTGACAACAGTTTCTCCTCTTTCTGTGTTTACAGTTGGACCAGGTAGGGGATGGGTGGTGACCAGGAAGGGAAAGGATTATTTTTCCTTTCCTATTGTATAATAGGCATGAAAGGAAGTAGGCAGGTTACTTACTAAATAAATAACAGATTTCTGGTGAGCAACACCACTTTAAAAAAAAATGATATAATTTACTCTTAGGATAGGGTCAGAGGGGAATGATCTGCAGTGCCTGAAGATGGACCTGAAGCACTGTCTGCTTTAGTCATCTATAGCCAACCATACTTACTACTGTAGAAGGATGTACAAAATAAAACTTATCCTGAAAAATATATATATAGCAGAATTTAAATGAAGGGAAGAGTGATGTCAAATTTAAATGGCAAAAACAGCTGAAGCAAGAAATTATTGTTTTTTGAAATAAGGACTACTGTCATTATGAAAACAAAATAACTCCTGCTGGTCTAATTCTAAAATCCTATATTTTATCATAGTCACATAAAAGATACTTTACTACCAGTGGAGACATAAATGTTGATGTATAACTTTCTGCTTCCTCTATACCCCTAAAAAGAAGCAAAGGAGAATCTTCTGCATGTCAGAGGTAACTACTCTTATCTCTACCCTGTAATCACTGTAGCTCAGGAGAGGAGCAGCATTAAACACATTTGGAAATAGCATAAACACTTTATGACTTATGAACTAGAGAAGTATACACACTACATTTTTGCGTAGCTGAAATAAAATTGAACATTCACTGTTACTTCAAATTAAAGCAATTAATGTTATTTCAAATTAAGCTGTAAGCATGATAGAGCTGACAAGTAGTTACTGATGATTTGATTTAACCTCAATTTATATATCAAAGTATTTAATGTCAAGTAGAAAAATATCTCTAATTAAATAAATGGATAAATAGTATTTAGCTTGCATCTTTCTCTTTCCCCTAATAACATTGAATTTTTCCACTCATAAAATAGAGTTTTGAATTCTTTTATTAAAAAGTTGCAACAATCTGTTCGTATTTTAGAATAATATGCATTTTAAGTTCATTTCCACAGGTGCAGCTTTGGAATGCCCCGTAAACTACTAAATCAATGTTAAAAAATGTTATGTAATCATTTATAAGATGTATTTTAGATAATATCACTTTAGATATTTGTTGTTGTTTTGTCACTAAGTATATCCAACTCTTTGTGATCCCGAGAGCTGTAGAACACCAGGCTTTCCTGTTATTCACTATCTCCTGGAGTTTGCTCAAACTCCTGTCCATTGAGTTGGTCATGAATCCAACCAGCTCATTCTCTATCACCTCCTTCTCCTGCCCTTGATCTTTCCCAGCATCAGGGTCATTTCCAATGAGTTGGCTCTTCTACTCAAGTGGCCAAAGTATTGGAGCATCAGCTTCAGCATCAGTCCTTCTAATGAATATTCAGGGTTGATTTCCTTTAGGTTGACTGATTTGATCTCCTTACTGTCCAAGGGACTCTCAAGAGTCTTCTCCAGCACCACAGTTCAAAAATATCAATTCTTCAGCATTCAGCCTTCTTTATGTTCCAACTCTCATATCTGTACATGACTTCTGGAAAAACCATAGATGTGACTAGACAGACCTTTGTCAGCAAAGTGATATATTTGCCTTTTTATTCACTGTCTAGGTTTGTCATAGCTTTCTTTCCAAGGAACAAGTGTTTTTTGTTTGTTTGTTTGTTATTGTTTTCAATTTCATGGTGTAGTCACCATCTGCGATGATTTTAGAGCCCTAGAAAATAAATCTGTCACTGTTTCCACGTTTTATTCATATATGTGATAGGACAGAATGCCATGATCTTAGTTTTTAGAATGTTGAGTTTTAAACTAGCTTCTTCACTCTCATCTTTCACCTTCATCAAGAGGCTCTCTAGTTCTTCTTCGCTTTCTGCCATTAAAGTGATATCATCTGCATACCTGAGTTATTGACATTTCTCCTGGAAATCTGGATTCCAGCCTGTGCTTCAGCCAGCCTGGCATTTTGCATCATGTAGCCTGCATATTAGTTAAATAAGCAGGGTGACAAATACAGCCTTGACATACTCCTTTTAAGTATGTTTGAAAGGAAACAAGTCTGCTCTTCCATGTCTGATTCTGTCGCTTCTTGACCTGCCTACAGATTTCTCAGGAGGTAGGCAAGGTGGTCTTCCCATCTCTTCAGGAATATTACAGTTTGTTGTGATCCACACAATCAAGGCTTTAGCCTAATAAGTTACGATTTAAATGACATCCATTAGGATTTATAACTCATTATATAGAGCGCTCTGTTCTGTGCAAATAACACAAATATCTAGATATGAAATTTATCATTTTTTCTTTTTTTAATATAAATTTATTTATTTTAATTGGAGGTTAATTACTTTACAATATTGTATTGGTTTTGCCATACATCAGCATGAATCGGCCACAGGTATACACGTGTTCCCCATCCTGACCCCCCCCTCCCTTCTCTCTCCCCGTACCATCCCTCTGGGTCATCCCAGTGCACCAGCCCCAAGCATCCAGTATCATGCATCAAACCTGGACTGGCGATTCATTTCATATATGATATTATATATGCTTCAATGCCATTCTCCCAGATCATCCCACCCTCTCCCTCTCCCAGAGAGTCTAAAAGACTGTTCTATACATCTGTGTCTCTTTTGCTGTCTCGCATACAGGGTTATCATTACCATCTTTCTAAATTCCATATATATCTGTTAGTATACTGTATTGGTGTTTTTCTTTCTGGCTTACTTCACTCTGTATAATAGGCTCCAGTTTCATCCACCTCATTAGAACTGATTCAAATGTTTTCTTTTTAACAGCTGAGCAATACTCCATTGTGTATATGTACCACAGCTTTCTTATCCATTCATCTGCTGATGGACACCTAGGTTGCTTCCATGTCCTGGCTATTATAAAGAGTGCTGCGATGAACATTGGGCTATACGTGTCTCTTTCAATTCTGGTTTCCTCGGTGTGTATGCCCAGCAGTGGGATTGCTGGGTCATAAGGCAGTTCTATTTCCAGTTTTTTAAGGAATCTCCACACTGTTTTCCATAGTGGCTGTACTAGTTTGCATTCCCGCCAACAGTGTAAGAGGGTTCCCTTTTC
Source organism: Capra hircus (assembly GCF_001704415.2). Lineage (NCBI taxonomy): Eukaryota > Metazoa > Chordata > Mammalia > Artiodactyla > Bovidae > Capra > Capra hircus. The sequence goes on from NC_030814.1 coordinate 78,085,200, forward strand.
TCCACACCCTCTCCAGCATTTATTGCTTGTAGACTTTTGGATCGCAGCCATTCTGACTTAACTTAGTTCTTTAGTATTCATATTATAAGACAAAGAATCTTAGCACATGTAAGTGCGTCTTTAAAAAAATAAATTTGAACATGCCACTACGTGACTTATGAACAGTCTGAAGATGTCTAATACATAATAATGACTGATACGGTGTTGTATTCATTTACCCACCATTTACAGTCAGTGTTACTGCAGGTAGCACTTGAGCCAGCCATATGCCATAAGGCTACCTGGAGGTCAGTCCTTGATCTCGGAACCAAATTCTCTCTTTGTATGTACTTCTGCTCACATCTTCTTTTTCTCACAGCAAAATACAAATATTTAACTGAAGGATTTATCCTCTTCACTTTTGATGATATGATTAGGAAAATTCACCTTTGCTGCTGTCCATTTTCATTCATTTACAAATTGAAACTGAAACCTTAGTGTAACTGATGAATAGCTGGGTAGAGTTAGAAATAGAGGTCTATGACTGTGTATGAAAAAAGTACGGATCAAATTTTAGAAACAGAAATAAAAAATGAGAACTCTCTGGCTGATAGAAGACAGCAGCCACTTAAGTCAACTGGAGATTTAAAATGCAAATTCTGGAAACATTCGAACTATCACATTACCACATCTTTTCTGTTTAACTCAATTTATATTCTTCAAATTCAGATTTTAATTATACTTAAAAGTATGTATTTATTTAAAATTTTCATTTTGTTGTAAATAATTTTTTTAATTTCAGTTTCTGATTTTTTTAATCCATAGCATTTATAAATATAATTTAGTCTTTTATATTATTTTTGTACATTGCAAACTTACTGTGTTTATTTATTCTAGTTGCTTTTTGTAGACCTCACAGGATTTTCTGTATGATATGGTCATGTCATCTGTCAGTAATGAGAGGTGTGTTTTTTTTTTTTACTTTCCAGTTTGGATAACTTTTACTTCTTTTTCTTGCCTACTGTACTGTATCAAACATCTAACGATGCTAAGTAGAATGGCTGAGAGTAAATATCCTTGTTTACTTAATTTTATATAAAAAAATTGTCTTTCACCATGAAGTATTATTGCCCTATCTGAGGTTTAGAAAATAACCTTCTATTTCTGGTTTAGTGAGAGTCTTTATGAATGTCAGACTTTATCTAATGCTATTTCTGAGTCTGTTGCAATGACCATATGGTTTACCTTCTCAGTTTGCTAATATAATCAGTAATATTGATTGATTTTAAATGTTAATCTGTATTTATATTCCAATTAAGAGTTTTTGCATTCTTATTTCTGAGGGATATCAGTCTATAGTTTTCCTTTCTTTTAGTATCTTTGCCTGATTTTGTTACTAGCATAATACTGACCTAAAGAATTAGTTGGGAATTATGAAAACTCTCTTTACTCACAGATAAGAGAAAATAAACTCAAATTTCATGAGGAATTTATGTAGAATTAGATCAAGTTTTTTGAAAAATTCACTAATAAAGTCATTATTATATCTGGTGTTTTCTTTTTGGGAAGGTTTTAATAGTTCCAAGACTACTCAAATTATTTCTTCTTTAGTGGACTTTGGTAGTTTGAGACTTTGAAGGAATATCTCTATCAAAGTTATTTATGTAGTTAAGATATCAAATTTGTCACAGATAATTCATAATATTTTTATTATTCTATAACATTTGTAGAGGCAACTAATGCCCTCTATCTTGTTCCTGTTAATGATACTTTCTTTTCTGTTTTTATTTTCAATCAATTTGAGTAAAGGCAGGTCAATTTATTGATCTAAGAGCCATCCTTTTTTCTTGTTGACTATTTTCTATTATTATTTTTTATATTCATTAATTTCCATTCAGATAATTATTATTTGATTTTAATTTCTTTCTTTGTATTTTAGAGTCCTCTTCCATTTTTTTCAAAGATAGAAGTTGAGGTTATGGATTTTAGACCTTTTATAATATAATGCTATCAATTTCCTTCTTATTACTGATTTAGTTACATCCCATACATTTTAATGTGCTTAGTTTTCTTTTTCACTCTGTTTAAGATATTTTCTAATTTTTATTTATATTTCTCCTTTGACCCACTGGTTATTTAGTAGTGTATCATTTACTTTCCAAATACTTGAGAATTTCTAGCTTATCTTTATATCATTGATTTATAATTTAGTTGTATACAATAAGCATCTTATGTATATGTGTATCATTTTGTATTTATTGTAACTTTTTATAGACTAGAATATGAACCAGCTGGGTAAGTGGTTTGCGTTCACTTAAAAAATATTGGTATTGTTGAGTATTCTATAATCACCAATTAAACAAGTTGTATGAGAATGTTGCTCAAGGTTTTATGTTCTTATGTCATTTTACTCAAGCAATTATTTAGAGAGTGATATTGAGATATTTCATTATAATTATGGATTTGTTTAACTCTCTTTTCAGTTTTATCAGTTTATCTTCTGAAATATATCTTGTATCTTGAAGCTCTTCCATTAGGTACATTAATATTAAGGATTCTTGTATCCTCTTCAGGGATTGACCCCTAGATGTAATTATCCTCTCTGCCTGAAGGGTTACTTTCCTGTTCCTTTGCAAGTTTGCCTCCTTTGACTGCTTCAGGTCACAATGTGTATGCTATTTCCTAAAAGAGACTAAATCCAACTCAAAACTAGCCTCTATTCCACATTATTCTCTCTTTTAATCATTTTGGCTTTAGTGATAACTATGAATTTTATAAATAATGTATTTTAAATTATATTTATGACTGTGTTTTATGTCTTTTACTGTTTTCCCCACCATAATCTGCATAGAATAGAGATTCTTCTCTTCACATCCTTGTGGATGGCACACAGCACATGGCATTCAGAAATGTTTGAATAAGCATGTGAATGAATAAGCTATTCTCTATGGCTTTGTTCTTTGCTTCCATTCTTTTTGTGTTTAAAAAAAAATCATTTTTACCTCTCATTTCTGCCTGTTCTTTCTTCTAAGTACACCTAAACTCCACTGAGCAATGAATATCTCCATCACCTCAACTTCTAAATCTCTAAATCTCTGGTCTCATATTACTTTGTAATATACTCATTTATAAAATCGTTTAGTCTTTTTCCTAAGCAGTAAACACTTTACAAAGAGAAGATGGGACTATCCTAGCCTTTCTAGTGTTTGCATCTAGAAATGGACACATTTTTTACTAGAATAATTATTGTCATTTAATGAGCCGTGAGTACAGGCTCTAGTCTGTATTTACTCTCAAAGATATAATTTTTATAAAGACACATAATTTACTTCAAAATATGTCAGCAAACAATGTGATACATGGTGTATATGTTATTGTTTAAACTGTAATCCAGGTACTTCTAGCATTCTCCTTAAGAATTCATGTTCCATGGGAGGTTGGCTGTTGTTCTAATCAAGAATCCCGGTCACAGTACTGTAACTCCATTCTGAATGTCAGAATTATTATTTTTTCTTCCTGTGCAAGATAATAGTTGAACGTTTATTGACATTGTAAATTTAAAAATAGATCTTCATAAAATCCAATATGAACATGATAAAGTTAATAGGATTGCATCACATATTTTAGACTTTTTTTTTTTCTTGTATGGAGAATTTTATTTTATTTTATTTTATTTTAAATCTTTAATTCTTACATGCGTTCCCAAACATGAACCCCCCTCCCACCTCCCTCCCCATAACATCTCTCTGGGTCATCCCCATGCACCAGCTCCAAGCATGCTGTATCCTGCATCAGACATAGACTAGCGATTCAATTCTTACATGATAGTATACATGTTAGAATGCCATTCTCCCAAATCATCCCACCCTCTCCCTCTCCCTCTGAGTCCAAAAGTCCATTATACACATCTGTGTCTCTTTCCCTGTCTTGCATACAGGGTCGTCATTGCCATCTTCCTAAATTCCATATATATGTTAGTATACTGTATTGGTGTTTTTCTTTCTGGCTTACTTCACTCTGTATAATCGGCTCCAGTTTCATCCATCTCATCAGAACTGATTCAAATGAATTCTTTTTAACGGCTGAGTAATACTCCATTGTGTATATGTACCACAGCTTTCTTATCCATTCATCTGCTGATGGACATCTAGGTTGTTTCCATGTCCTGGCTATTATAAACAGTGCTGCAATGAACATTGGGGTACATGTGTCTCTTTCAATTCTGGTTTCCTTGGTGTGTATGCCCAGCAGTGGGATTGCTGGCACAAAGACAGACATATAGATCAATGGAACAAAATAGAAAGCCCAGAGATAAATCCACACACATATGGACACCTTATCTTTGACAAAGGAGGCAAGAATATACAATGGAGTAAAGACAATCTCTTTAACAAGTGGTGCTGGGAAAACTGGTCAACCACTTGTAAAAGAATGCAACTAGATCACTTTCTAACACCCCACACAAAAATAAACTCAAAATGGATTAAAGATCTAAATGTAAGACCAGAAACTATAAAACTCCTAGAGGAGAGCATAGGCAAAACACTCTCAGACATAAATCACAGCAGGATCCTCTATGATCCACCTCCCAGAATTCTGGAAATAAAAGCAAAAATAAACAAATGGGATCTGATTAAAATTAAAAGCTTCTGCACAACAAAGGAAAATATAAGCAAGGTGAAAAGACAGCCTTCTGAATGGGAGAAAATAATAGCAAATGAAGCAACCGACAAACAACTAATCTCAAAAATATACAAACAACTTCTGCAGCTCAATTCCAGAAAAATAAACGACCCAATCAAAAAATGGGCCAAAGAACTAAATAGACATTTCTCCAAAGAAGACATACGGATGGCTAACAAACACATGAAAAGATACTCAACATCACTCATTATTAGAGAAATGCAAATCAAAACCACAATGAGGTACCACTTCACACCAGTCAGAATGACTGCCATCCAAAAATCTGCAAGCAATAAATGCTGGAGAGGGTGTGGAGAAAAGGGAACCCTCCTACACTGTTGGTGGGAATGCAAACCAGTACAGCCACTATGGAGAACAGTGTGGAGATTCCTTAAAAAATTGCAAATATTTTAGACTTGTGCCCCAATCTACATCAGCTGGACATATGATTTCAGCAAAGTGTGGAACCTAAACCACTAGGCTTTAGGAACAGTAACCAAGTCTTGACCTGGGATTACATTTTACTTTGTCTCATGCTAATGATAGGGGAACAGAATTCTGCCTCTGGAATGTTGTGTTTGATGTCAGAGAAAAATAGTAGGTCTCAAGCCTGCAAATAACATGCTGTGCCAAGGATATTTTATACTACAAGGAATATTGTTCTTCTGTTTGCTGAAGACATGAGAGCTTTGGAAAGCTTCTGGAAAACAATTTTATATAGTTATATTAAAATTTAAAGATTTTTCTGACTTATGACTGAGACAAAGTAATTCATAAAGCTTTTCTAGTTTTCTATGCTAATTTTGCCTGAAATTGTAAATCTATGATAAGAGCACAACCGTATTCTTAAAATATATTAAGTATTATTAAGTATCATTTTCTCATTGAAAAGGTGCTGTCAGAGGTAACAAATATATATTCAAATACTAAGAAAAAGGGCTTCCCTGATGGCTCAGGTGGTAAAGAATCTGCCTGCAATGTGGGAGACCTGGGTGCAATCCCTGGGTTGGGAAGATCCCCTGGAGAAAGGCATGGCAACCCACTCCAGTATTCTTGCCTGGAAAATACCCATGGATAGAGGAGCCTGGTGGGCTACAGTCCACGGGGTGGCAAAGACTTGGACATGACTGAGTGACTAAGCATAGCACAGCACAAAGAAAACTATCTAAATAAAGTTAATTGTATAAGAAAAATCAGTGAAGGAATTTGTTTCTTTTTATGCAAGATTAAACACTACAAGGAAATGGCAGCCCACTCCAGTGTTCTTGCCTGGAGAATCCCAGAGACAGGGGAGCCTGGTAGGAGGCCGTCTATGGGGTTGCACAGAGTCGGACAGGACTGAAGCGACTTAGCAGCAGCAGCAGTTTGATTTTTAGACATTTTTCAAACGTGTTTTTGGGTACATAATTTACAAGGGCCACTTTAGTAATATAGCCAACATTTCTTGTGAAGATGTGTCTCTTTCATGCTACAGAAGCACTATCCTTCGTTAACAGCTCTGCATACTTGCTGTGCCTGAACTGCACATGATCTTTCATCCCTTTTTCCCCTCGATAAATTGCTCTTTTTTCATGTTTCGTAAACTATGGATAATTTTCAATTTGCTTCTTATTCTACTGCCAATTGACCCTCTCAGCCTATAGTGATTTTCTGTCTCCTCGCCCCATGCTAATATGTATTTTTTCCATTTATCATGAATGTTTGGAATCTGTTTTCAGCGTCTTAACATATGTCTTATATTCATCATTTGATTGCAAACCATTAAGCTCTTTTGTTTTTTACGCAATGTCTAGCGCTTTTAGGTAACTATTGATTATGATAACCAGGTAGTATCTTAAAAATAGCAGCTTAAAGACGGGCTATGCTACTAATTGGTATATCAGGCTATTGTACTTCATTTTCATCACAAATTGTTTATAGTTTAGTCTTTTTATCTTTATTCCTCTCTGTAAATTTACCATTTCAGTTTTGCAAAACTATCAAAAACTAATTTGAGAAGTTCTAGTATATTTTCTTGGAACTGATTTTTTAACAGGAAATAGTATCCAGAGCAAGATGGCCCTGGGCTAGTAATTGACAGACTTATCTATTCTTCCAAATAATATTTTGTAATCAGATATAAATTTCAGAAAGCAGTCACATCTCATAGAATATGAAGTTTAAACTAGGTTAGGCTAAATATGTTGCTATAAGGTAGGGAAACTTCCCTCATAGTTTTTCAACATATCCTTAAACTGTTAGTTAATTAAAAACTTTTATTATACCAAGTTCCAGACATTGTTCTTTGCACCTGGGATTTGGAAAATAGCATCAACTGGAACCCTTATTCTAGCATTGTATTCTGGGTCAAGGACAAACAGACAATTTTATCCTGAATATAATATTAAAGAGTCATAATTGCCTTGACTAAATTAAAGGTTGGAAAAAGCAATAAGAAGTAATATAGGAAGTCACAGTGGTTAGGAAGTGAGAGGTTACTGTAGAGAAGAGGTCAGAGAAGGCTTTTCAGAGAAAGCAATCTTTGAGTATATGCATGAGTGAAATGAGGGAGACATATAAAGGAATCTGAAGGAAAAGCCTTCCTTCAAGCAGGGGCCGGGAAAATGCAAAGTTTTGGGGAGGGGACTGGTCTTAGAGATTTCCTGCGTCGAAAAAAGTTAGAAGGCAGATGCGGCCAGAATTGATACTTTGCTAGGCCATCTAATGTAGGAAGGAGTAAGGATTATTTCCTAAATGGGATAGGAAGCCAATGGATGATTTTGAGCAAGGGAATGCAAATACCTGGTTACCAGCCCTCTTTGCTTTCTTCTCCCCTTGGGGAGTCTCCACTTCATCCTTAGAGCAGGAATAGTCAGAGGGAGAGGCAGATGGCTTTGATCAGGCTGCACTTATGTCACAGCTCCTGGTTGATTCATACAGGTCTCTGACAGTCTGAGTGAGTATTTGGTTTTAGGAAACTATCTATGGCCATTACTTTCCATTTTGTTCGAATATATGAATTGAATTATCACTGCATGCATATGTGCTTAGTTGCTCAGTCATGTCCAACTCTTTGTGACTCCATGGACTATAGCCCACTAGGCTCCTCTGTTCATGAATTCTCTGAGCAAGAATACTGGAGTGAGTAGCCGTTCCTTTTCCAAGGCATCTTCCTGATGCGCAAAAAAAAAAAAAAAAAAGACTTGAACCCAGTCTCCTGCATCTCAGGTGGAGTCTTTATGATCTAAGCCACCAGGGGAGCCTCTTAATTTATCACTCTCTGTCTGAAATTAGAGAAACTTTTAAATTGAGATGCTAGATAATCAGTAAAGTTCTCTTTGTTTACAGGAGGAGAGAGTAATAGTTCTGAGCTCTAATTTGTAAAGTTCCCAAAACATCTGAAGTAAATTGACGTGTGATGATGGAGGCAAAGTTAAATGGAACAAGCAGAAGTATTTCTTCCTTTCCTCTGATGGACAGACCCCTTGGGCTAATTAAAAATGCACAAAGGCCTCAGGGCCCTGGTGACACATCTCTTCTTTGGACCCACATAATATAAAATTATTTCATTTGCAGTCTTTAATTATCACTATATGTTATGTAAGGTAAACAGATTTTTTTTGTGGAGTCTCACATTTGTGTTGCATATTGCTTTATTGATAGCCACCTCAGGTGGACTTCAATAAATATCTCTATTATTTGACAGATAGTTTCTCAGGGTTCACTGTGTATGCAGTTAAGTAAGATGAAATATTCTACTTTCTATTACAACCTATCCTTGGGTAGTTTGTTTTATGACTACAATGAAATGATGTTGTTTCTAAAGTGACTATGGAGAGTCAAATGTTTTTGGATGCTGAAGGTATGGCCTTATTTTGGGGACATTTTTATGACCTATAGAACAAAAGTTGCTGAGATGATAAAAATATTGTATAAATGGCATACGTTTGGATTCCTTCATTGTTTCAAAGGATTGCCATCATAGTTTGTTCTATGTACAAAATGCATGTAGATCTAGACTCCGATGCTTGGACTGGTCCTCATCACCGACTCTCCTCAGTCCACAACTGGAGAAGTAAGTTATTCCATACTTAGCCCCACTCCTACAAAAGCTCACAAATTCTTTCCTCAGTCCCTCAGAACATAGTTCTCTGAACAGAGCAAAGTCAGCACTCCCAACGTTTTGACTATCTCTGCATCTAAAGTACACATTAACTCCTTAATGAATTCAGTGTAGATGGAGTCAGGGAAGCTGATAAGCCAGACTTCTTCTTTTTTAATTTTTTAGCATTAATGTAGAAATTACTGCTTTTTAAAAAAATCTTTTATACATTCTACATAAACTTCTTTTCCTTCTGTGTAACTCAGCATATATATATTGTAATGTTTGAGTGTGGACAAAGACAATGAAGACAGAAATATGAAATAGTAATTTGTGTATATTTGATCTTGAAAAGAGCAGGAGGAGAGGAAGGGATAGAAATAGAAAGAATATTGAGGAGTTAATTGTTGTAAGAAAAATGAAGTTTTCTCAAAATCAGATGGTAAAACGTGAATGTGGTCAAAGAGATGGTCAGATTTTAAATGTATTATATTTTGAAGCTAGAGCCCAGAGGATTTCCTCCTTCATTAATCATGAGGTGAGAGAAACAAAAAAGATGAAGTGTGAATCAAAAGTTTTTATGGTTTGGAAAAGGATGAATGGAGCCGCCATAATTTGAGAGTGGAAAGATTCTAGATAGGTTAAACTTAAGGTATTTTTCAGCATTCAGATGTAGATGTTGAATAGACAGCTGTATATATGAAGCTAAAGTTCATCACTCTGTCTGGAGTTATACATTTTTTAGTAGTCATCATATACATGGTATTAAAAATAAGAAAATCAGTTTAAATAAATGAGTTTTGGGATACTCCAATGCTAGGAGGTCCATTAGATTTGAAATACGATGTACATGAACTTTGTAACTCTGTATTAATCTTTAATCCACAATAAATCAAGGAAGAAACAAAATTGTCACTGCATAACCAATAGAACTCTAAATGGATGCATGCTTTCTTTACAATAAAATTGCGTAGTTAGGCATAAGATTAATTTCTAGAGAACAAGAACAATGTAGTTCTGAAATTATTTTAATGATTTATATATTTTCAACATTTTATTGACATTATAGTAGAGAAATAGAAGCTTATTTTTAGTGTATAATTTAACATTCTCAAGATAGTATCTGGAGATAGCAAAATTATGATTTCTAAAACTCTCATTTTAATCAATGAAACTTTATAATGCTATCTAGAATTGTATCTTTGTCTTGTGTTTATTTTCAGTTCTTCTCAGTGTTGCTTAGTTATTCCACTATTTTTACTGAATAATTTAAGTGAACATTTTCTTCAGTTATTTAATTTTTTAGACAGATAACACGTTTCATCCTAGGAATGGCACTGTAAGATTTCTTGTCTTGTAATACTGTTATGTTAACAAAATGTTATATAATGAAATAATGTTTTGATGTGGTTGACTTACATCTGTTTTAGCATCTACTCAAACTTAATATTACAAAAGTGTGTATTTGCAAATTAGATTTGCTCTCAGTCAAGAATTAGCATGAGAATTAGGGTGCCAAGGTATATATGTCTTTGCTTGTATATATGATTGAGCATATGTATATGGGTATGTACAAGAGCACATTTTTACATTTATTGCTCTTCTCATTAATATTCATAAATTTCTGTTCATGTTTACCTTTCTGTTTTTTTCAGTTAAAGTGTTTCCCACTCAGCTTGATCATGTCTCTATCAAAAATCTTGTATTCTGGATTCTATTTTAATTGACCATTTTTAAACTTTACTTCTATCTATAACCAAATATACAAAATAAGCTTGTGGCACAGATGGTAAAGAATCTGCCTGCAATGCAGGAGAACTGTGTTTGATCCTTGGGTTGGGAAGATCCCATGGAGAAGGGAATGATAGCTCACTCCAGTATTCTTGCCTAGAGAATTCCATGGACAGAGGAGCCTGCTTGGCTATACAGTCCAAGGAGTCACAGAGTCAGATACGAATGAGCAACCTTCACTTTTCAATCATTTCTTTTAAATTCTATTTGAAAAATAGACCTCAATTATAGTATGTGACTCTCTGTATTTAAACATTATTTTTCAATTTTAATTATTATTTAAACTATTAAAATTCCATCATCAGAAAGGTAAAATATATTTCAGAATGCTCTTATCAGTGGTACATAGCTCTAATTGCACTGTTTTTCCCCCTCACAAAGAATGTATAGTTTTCAGTAAATTATTACTTCAGTTCAGTTCAGTTCAGCTGTTCCGTTGTGTCCAACTCTTTGCGACCCCATGAACCGCAGCACACCAGGCCTCCCTGTCCATCACCAACTCCCGGAGTTCATTCAGACTCACGTCCATTGAGTCAGTGATGCCATCCAGCCATTTCATCCTCTGTCGTCGCCTTCTCCTCCTGTCCCCAAATCCCTCCCAGCATTAGAGTCTTTTCCAATGAGTCAACTCTTCACATGAGATGGCCAAAGTACTGGAGTTTCAGCTTTAGCATCATTCCTGCCAAAGAAATCCCAGGGCTGATCTCCTTCAGAATGGACTGGTTGGATCTCCTTGCAGTCCAAGGGACTCTCAAGAGTCTTCTCCAACACCAAGTTCGAATCAGCTATAGCTAATAAGGCCAATTACATGTTTTAGACAGAAATAAGAAAACCCAATATTCCATAGTATTATAAAGTTCTGTATTTGAAAATGTTTCCTATTGGATTATTATTTTTATCATAGATGAAGATGTAAATTAGTATCAAAAGGAACATAATCTGCAGTATTTTATGTGAGATCAAGTTTTGGAAAATAATATTTAAATCCAAAAGAGTTATGGAAAGAAACATCACACACATTTTATATGATATATACATGGCCTAATCTTTTCACGGGCAAAAGGCTAAATCTATGTCATTTTTGAAAAAAGTTTTTAAACATAGATGCCATTGTTCATCCTCAAGATAATATCCTTTGCTGTCTTCCTTGAATATTCCACTGGTTAAATAATAAAGTATTCCTTTGAATAACAGCTTTGTTTGTGAACATACCTCATATTAGTAAATCAAGATGAACTCTCTACTGATTAGTCAATCAACCAAAATCAGGTTTCTGAGGGAAGAAGTTACATTTAATTATATAGAAACGTAATGTAAATGTCATGCTGTGAAGATTCTGGATTATGTTGTATTCTTTGGAAGAGTGTTGACTTCTTTACTTCTTCAGGAAGGTGTTAAATGATCTGGACTCAAACTTTAAACATGGGTATTTGGGCATCAGCTTAAATTTCAGTTCTGTTCCATCTTTAGCTTGGCTGTTTAGAGTGTTGCCTACTAATGTATGACACTGGTTTGCTTGGAAATTAAGGAAAAGTTTATATACAGATTTGGAACATCTTCTCTCTAGTTTTGTCTTTTTATGATTCTCTGTACCTCTGGAAGAGGTTTGGTTGTTTGGTATTCTGTTTATTTCCTCAGACCAGTTAAGAGTTTCAGCAGTCTCTCATTATCTGCCTGGAGTCTGGCCTTAATCTAAAAGAAGCCTGGCTTCAGTCTAGAAGATAGAAATTTGAAATACACTCTCTTCCCATGCTCTTCCTCCAAATGTCAACCACAGAATCACCTGCTTCTGGTTTCTCTTCAGTGCATTTAGAAGCTGAGTTTCATGTGCTGTCTGGAATTCACAGCTGTCTACTCTGACAGAGGTGGTCCAGGAGAAATTTACTTCACCATATGCATGTTTTAAAATCAGAGTTGTTAATTCATTCTAATTTGTCCAAGGACTTACCCCTTTATCAGGAAAATCACATGGGCTTCATTTCTAATATAGTCTATAAATCTATGTAATTATGAAACATTTTTTTAAAACTAAAAAATATTATTCTATAGCTTTGAAAGCCAAACAGTTCTTAATTTTTAAAGCCAGTAATAAAAGTCACTATGAAACACTCAGTGAAAACTTGTTTTTCTTTATGATGCAGCTTTTTGTTGTTATTGTTTAGTCGCTCAGTTGTGTCTGACTCTTTGCGACCCCATGGACTGCAGCACACCAGGCTTCCCTGACCTTCAGCATCTACTGGAGCTTGCTCAAACTCATGTCCATTGAGTTTGCCATCCAACTCAATGCCATCCATTGAGTGATATGATCCAGCTGTTTCATCCTCTATCATGCCCTTCTCCTCCTGTCTTCAGTCTTGCCCAGCATCTGAGTGTTTTCCAATAAGCTGCATATTTAAGCAAAATAAAATAAGATGCCAACATATGTTAATCATTGGATTTAACTTTTGCTCTTTCTGTCAAAGTTTATGTTGTATTAGATATGGACAAGGTATAACTTGAGTACACACATAATGAGAGAAAAAGGTTTTTGGTGAACTCATCTCCAGAGTTTTCCAAGAGAGAAAAAAGTGGTAAAAAAAAAAAAAAAAGAAGGACCCAAAAAGGGATATGAATGAGAGCTCCCTAAAGAATGTTATAATCAGTGGTTCAATAGAAGGGAGGTCTGAGGTCTGTCAGTCATAATTCTCAGGGAATAGTAAAGGGACCATGGAAGGACTTATATTGGACAAATAAGCTCTGTTCTATTAAAAGATTATTTTTGTACTTCTGTTATTAAAGATAGTTTTTGCTAGTTCTCCTGACAGTTTTACTGATATCATTGGAAATTGAGTGTCACTGTCCCCCTTGAAGCCTTTTCATAATCTGTCAGAGGCTTCCCACTTCCTTTTGTCTTTTTTTGGATGGAATGGGACAATGATACTTCTGGTGACCTTCTTATATATAATACTGACAAGTTTTTCTTTTTCTCACTATACCAAAAATTTGATTTGAAAAGATAAAGGATTACTATAGTGTTTATTTCCAGGACAAGGCAGAATTATTCAACAAATATTTCTTTTCCACCCTGAGACATAGGACATCTTTAACCATGGTACAGAAAATTAAGCACAATTAGTGTTTCAAGCTTTTAAATTAGGCAACATGTGGGTCCTTTTTATTAGAAGAGTATAGATTTAAGGAGTATTGAAGTAGTTTGAACACTTCAGGGGAAGGAACAGAAGGGAAGTATAAAGAGTGGGGAAAAATGTGGAATGAGCTTTGGTGGAAGTTTCTCACACATTTGATAGTTTTAGCTAAAGAGTTTGAGGGAGGTGATTCTAGATTTCACATTGCATTCAAACGTCTCATAGTATTGATATTTTAAAAATGTAGACCACTGGATAGTCAAGATGTTATTTTCTTTCTTTTCTGTTGTGTCTCTCAAATAAATAATTTTGTTCATGTCACAAAGTGTTCCACAGTAATTCTAAGTTGTAGGTAGTGAAATTATATCAGGACATAGATAGGTACGTACATAAATTGGCATTACAATATGCAGAGATGTTAAAGTGTTTTTTGTTGTTGTTGTTGTTCAGAAGTGGCACAGAATTATATTAATGTGACCCAGGATAAAACTTAATCAGCTATAAAGGATGGTGCTCATGTTTCCAATATCTGGCCAAGTTTGCAGAAGCACATCAAGGATTCAACTACTACCAAGTTGAGAGTCTAATGTGAAGATCTAGAGACAATGAATTTAGATTATTATTTTGAAACATCTCAAAGGAATTTTTTTTTCTCAAAAGGCAAAGTGTCTAAGACAATAAACATTTTTATTTTGTTGTTTTAAGATGGTAGAGATCATTGTCTACTGACAATAGAGGTGGAAAGTAGATAATAGATTGAAGATCATTTAGGCAGCTGGAGAAGGAAGGTGGGGTCCACAGCATAGTTAGAATTGAACCTTTTATGGGAGGAGACTGTGTTTTCTCCCTAAGAACTTAGAGCAGAAAAGAGAAAAGGACTTTAGGAAAAAAAAAAAAAAAAGAGAGAGAAGTGGAAAATAGAAGGATAAGAGGAAGTGAAAAATAGTGTGCAAAAACGTGTAATCACCAGAAGCTTCAAACACCCAGAGACTAGGAGCCTTCATTTTGAATCTTACTAATCTCATGCATTTTTTCCATTACCCTTAAAACAAAATCTAAATATTTTATTCACCCTTTGCCTAATAGGATGTGGAATAAACTATTTTATCTTCTGTGGAATACAGTAATCAATAGATGGAAACTAACAGAATTTATTAGTTTGAGAAACTAATTTAAAACATTGTCTTACTTTAACAAGCCTTTCCAGGGCAGTCAAACCTTTCAGGATGACCTGATTTACCTTTCATATTAACAACAGCAACAACACTTGGTTTAGGGACGTTTTATGCCCTTCACCCCTTCACAGTCTGTCTCTTTCTCTGTCTCTGCCTCGCAGTGGCAAATTGAAGTGACTTTCTTGCTGAGGGCTTCCACTGGCACGGTCAAGAGCCACTAGAGTTTAGGTTAGATCTTGGTTCTGAAAAAAAGCCTGGCTCTTCTCCAATCTTCTTCAATATCCTGAAGTTCATTCAGAGCTATTGATATTGATTTTTTTTCAGCTTTTCTGGTATTTTTAGCTTCTTTCTTAGGCAAGAGAATTTTAAAGGACATAATTTTCCTTCTTAAATTGGTTTCAAACTCTGAGCCTTGATCTATTTCTCCATCCCTTGCTTCTGATCTGTACGCTGCATGATCTTCTACTGATAGCATGCAGACCCAAGGTTCATCAATCTAGTACCTCCAGGTCTGCCTCTAATATTCTTTTTGCAATTAATTTCCGAATAACAGATATATTATATTTTGTATATGATCCCAGTAGTAAATTTTATAGGTTTTTAAAAAATTCATTTTGTCTCCACTTTAACTGTGTTTATTTATAGCCAAGATCTGTTTATTTTTAGCTCTATTTATCTATATATACAGTTGACCCTTGAACTACATGGATTTGAATTGTGTGGATATCCTTACACACAGTTTTTTTTTTTTTTTCAATAAAATACGATCAGTTCTTTGTATTGGCAAGTTTCACATTGATGGATTCAACCAGTCACCAATCAAAATTTCCTTCCCAAATCTGTTGAATCCACAGGATGTAAAACCTGAAATCCACAAATATGAAGAACCGACTGTACTGTGGCATTTTGTGTAAGGGACTTGAGCACCTGCAGATTTTAATGTACGCCAGTGCGTCTGAAACCCCATGGACACTGAGGGTTGGCCATATATGAAAACACCCTATTATCCCAATTCTCCTTTATTCAGCTGTTTGCTTAAATATCTCAGGTGTAAATCACAGTATAAAAATGGTTTAAAATGAAGCATTGATTTTATGCTTATATGGCTGTAAGAATATATATTTTTAAATAGACTTTATATTTTAGAGTGGTTTTATCTTCACCGCACATTTGGGAGGAAAGTATATGGATATTCCCCATATCCTGTTGAAAGGACTACTGTTGCTCCATTTTATTGCCTTTGCTCCTTTGCCAAAAATCTGTTTATCTAAAATTATATTTATGTTGTTCCATTTCTGGGCTTTCTAATCTATTCCATTGATCTACATGTCTATTACTTTGGTAATATCCCACTAGTTAGTTATTGTAGCTTTATGGCAAGTGTCGAAGTAGCATGATACCAGTCTTCCAACTTAGTTTATGTCCTTTAATATTGTGTTGGCTATTCTGGATCTTATGCCTCTCAAACTTTAGGATACTATGTTGATATCCACAAATAATTTGCTGAGATTTTATTGGAATAGCATTTAATCTATAGATAATATTTGGGAGTAATGATATCTTGATAGTAATGAGTCTTTCAAACCCTGAACAGGGACAGGAATCTTTTTTGAATTTTGTCTATCAGTACTGTTATTTATTTGGAAAGACAATAGAAACTCTGGTTTATAAGGAAATGCTAAACCAAGTATTAAATATTAAATACCTAAGTTTATTGACTTAATTTCTAGTTTTCTGATAATAATATTGTCTAGGATTTATTTCTCACACTGGTTGCAAAATCATCTACATTCTGTGAATGTTTACATCACTGACATTAACTCCACTGAACTTCATACTGAACTCTTTATCTACAATGAAGTAATTCTTTCAAGCTTGCATATCAAATTTACTTATAACTCTTATTCATACCTCTTATACCTCTATATAACTGATACTTCTTCAACCTCTTACTCAGGTCTTCCCTAGTAGCTCATCTGCTGAAAAATCCTCCTGTAATTCAGGAGACCCCAGTTCGATTCTGGGTTGTGAAGATCCACTGGAGAAGGAATAGGCTACCCACTCCAGTATTCTTGCAGGGGATTCCCTCGTAGCTCAGTTATCAGACTGCAAAGCAGGAGATCTGGGTTTGATTCCTGATTGGGAAGATCCCCTGGAGAAGGAAATGGCAACCCTCTCCAGTTTTCTTGTCTGGAGAATTCCATGGACAGAGGAGCCTGGCATGGAAGAAGGAGCCCTCCTCCATGGAGTCGCAAGAGTTGGATATGACTTAGCAACTGAACAATGATGACTAAAGGGGCTTCACAGGTGGTCCTAGTGGTAAGCAACCTACCTGCCTAATGCAGGAGATGTAAGAGGTGTGGGTTTGATCCTTGGTCAGGAAGATACCCTTGCATAGAAAATGGTAACCCACTCCAGTATTCTTGCCTCAGTTCAGTTCAGTTCAGTTCAATCGCTCAGTCATGTCAGACTCTTTGCGACCCCATGAATTGCAGCACACCAAGCCTCCCTGTCCATCACCATCTCCTGGAGTTCACTCAGACTCACATCCATCGAGTCCATGATACCCTCCAGCCATCTCATCCTCAGTCGTCCCCTTCTCCTCCTGCCCCCAATCCCTCCCAGCATCAGAGTCTTTTCCAAGGAGTCAACTCTTCGCATGAGGTGGCAAAGTACTAGAGTTTCAGCTTTAGCATCATTCCTTCCAAAGAACACCCCAGGGCTGATTTCCTTCAGAATGGACTGGTTGGATCTCCTTGCAGTCCAAGGAACTCTCAAGAGTCTTCTCCAACACCACAGTTCAAAAGCATCAATTCTTCGGCGCTCAGCCTTCTTCACAGTCCAACTCTCACATCCATACATGACCACAGGAAAAACCATAACCTTTACTAGATGGACCTTAGTCGGCAAAGTAATGTCTCTGCTTTTGAGTATACTATCTAGGTTGGTCATAACTTTTCTGGAAGTGGAAAATTCCATGGACAGAGGAGCCTACCAGGCTACAGTCCATGGGATCACAAAGAGTCGGATATGACCGAGCACACACACACTTACTCATAACTTTCTAAAATGTATTTTCCTTACAAAATTAGAAACCCTATGATACAGCTATTCATGGTGATGATCCTGTGTGAAAAACTATTTTCAGATGATAAATTGCTTTTATGCAAAATACTAATTAAAGGCTACAACTACTGGAGTGACATTTGATAATTTTCCATTTCCAGCAGTCTAAACGTTTTCATCAGAAAGTTAAGGGATTAAATTATACAAAAGTTCATTCCTCAGGGGGATCACTAGGACATCAGGACATAATAAATTAATACAAAATCCAGCAACTTGGCCTTTTACAAGAACAGAATGTATAGGTAAATCACTGCCATTGTAATTAATAGCCTTGTAATGGAATAAGAGTAGAAAATTTTCTAGAGATTGAATTTTCCTATATATATATGTATCTATATACATATATATACATATATATGTATATATATAAACAACTTTTTAAATTAGAAATGAAATTACTTTGCCTGGAAAGTTTAGAAAATATACCACATGAAATGACTTTTTGTTTATTAATATGTCAAGAAACATTCAAAAGACACTGCTGTTGGGATATAATAATTAGTAATACACAAAGTTTGCCTCCTTTTGATTCACAATCTAAAATGGTAATAAAAATAAGGACTAAGACATAATTAGATTAAGTGTCAGTTCAGTTCAGTTCAGTCACACAGTCGTGTCCAACTCTTTGCAACCCCATGGACTGCAGCATGCCAGGCTTCCCAGGCAATCACCAGCTCCAGGAGCTTGCTCAAACTCATGTCCATTGAGGTGGTGATGCCATCCAAATATCTCATCCTCTGTTGTCCCCTTCTCCTCCTGCCTTCAATCATTCCTAGTATCTTTCCCAGTATCAGGGTCTTATCCAGTGAGTCAGTACTTTGCATCAGATGGCCAAAATACTGAAGCTTCTGCTTTAATATCAGTCTGTCCAACGAATATTTAGGACTGAGTTTCTTTAGGATTGACTGGTTGGATCTCCTTGCAGTCCAAGGGACTCTCAAGAGTCTTCTCCAACAGCACAGTTCAAAAGGATCAATTCTTCAGTGTTCAGCTTTCTTTATATTCTAACTCTCATATCCATACATGACTACAGAAAAAAACATAGCTTGGACTAGATGGACCTTTGTTGGTAAAGTAATGTCTCTGCTTTTTAATATGCTGTATAGGTTGGTCATAACTTTCCTTCCAAGGAGCAAGCATCTTTTAATTTTTATGGCTGCAGTAACCATCTTCAGTGATTTTGGAGTCCAAGAAAATAAAATCTGTCACTGTTTCCATTGTTTCCCCATCTATTTTCCATGAAGTGATGGGACCAGATGTAATGATCTTTGTTTTTGAGTGTTGAGTTTTAAGCCAGCTTTTCACTCTCCTCTGTCACTTTCAAGAGGCTCTTTAGTTCCTCTTCACTTTCTGCCATAAGGGCAGTGCCATCTGCATATCTGAGGTTCTTGATATTTCTCCTGGCAATCTTGATTCCAGCTTGTGCTTCATCCAGTCCAGCATTTTTCATGATGTACTCTGCATATAAGTTAAATAAGCAGGGTGACAATATACAGCCTTGACATACACCTTTCCTAATCTGGAACCAGTCCATTGTTCCATGTCTGGTTCTAACTTGCTTCTTGACCTGTGTACTGATTTCTCAGGAGTCAGGTCAGGTTGTCTGGCATTCCCATCTCTTAGAGAATTTTCCGTAGTTTGTTGTGATCCACACAGTCAAAGGCTTTGGTGTAGTTAATAAAGCAAAAGTAGATGGTTGGTTTTTTTTTGTTTTTTTGTTTTTTTTCACTCGCTTGCTTTTTCTATTATCCAACAGATATTAGCTATTTGATCTCTGGTACCTGTCTTTTCTAAATCCAACTGAATATCTTGAAGTTCTCAGTTCACATATTGTTAAAGCCTGGCTTGGAGAATTTTGAGCATTACTCTGCATTCAGATGGGTATATCTTTCCTTTTGTCCTTTGCCTGTAGCTTCTCTTCTTTGTGAGATGAATGCCATTGTGTGGTGGTTTGAATATTCTTTGACATTGCCTTTCTTTGGGATTGGAATGAAAACTGACTGACCTTTTCCAGTCCTGTGGCTACTGCTGAGTTTTCCAAATTTGCTGGCTTAATGAGTACAGCAATTTCATAGCATCATCTTTTAGGATTTGAAATAGCTCAGCTGGAGTTCCATTACCTCCACTAGCTTTGTTTGTAGTGATGCTTCCTAAGGCCCACTTGATTTCACATTCCAGAATGTCTGGCTCTAGGTAAGGGATCACACCATTGCAGTTATCTGGGTCATGAGATCGTTTTTTTTTTTATAGTTCTGTGTATTCTTCTCACCTTTTCTTAATATCTTCTGCTTCTGTTAGGTCCATACCATTTCTGTCCTTTATTGTGCCCATCTTTGCATGAAATGTTCCATTGATGTCTCTAATTGTCTTGAAGAGATATCTGGCCATACCTATTCTATTGTTTTCCTCTATTTTTTTGCATTGATCACTTAGAAAGACTTTTATCTCTCCTTTTTCTTTGGAAATCTGCATTCAAATGAGTATATCTTTCCTTTTCTCTTTTGCTTTTAGCTTCTCTTCTTTTCTAAGCTATTTGTAAGGCCTCCTCAGACAGCCATTTTGCCTTTTTGCATGTCTTTTTTTGGGGGGTGGTCTTGATCCCTGCCTCCCATACAATGTCATAAACCTTTGTTCATAGTTGCTCAGACACTGTATCTATCAGATCTAAACCCTTGAATCTATTTGTCACTTCCACTGTATAAATATAAGGGATTTGCTTTAGGTCTACCTGAATGGTCCAGTGGTTTTCCCTACTTTCTTCAATTTAAGTCTGAATTTGGCAATAAGGAGTTCATGATCTGAGCCACAGTCAGCTCACAGTCTTGTTTTTGCTGACCGTATTGAGTTTCTCCATCTGTGGCTGCAAAGAATATAATCAGTCTGATTTCTGTATTGATTGTCTGGTGATATCCATGTGTAGAATTGTCTCTTGTATTGTTGAAAGAGTGTATTTGCTTTGACCATTGTGTTCTCTTGACAAAACTCTGTTAGCCTTTGCCTTGCTTCATTTTGTACTCCAAGGCCAAATTTGCCTGTTACTCCAGGTATCTGTTATAATGATCTTATAATGATATTATAATAGATGATCTTATAATGATCATATAATTATCAAATAGAAAATTTTTATTCTTATTTATTTTGAGGTAGAACCATTGCAGATATATAAACATGGATGAATGTAAAACTATAGAAAATTAAAAAAAAAAAAACTCTAGAAAATAATCCTGTTAAGAGATTTGAATGCACTACCAAGTTGATTAACCCGGGGAGTAAAACTCACCTTTCCTTAAAGACATTTTAGGCTCAGACTTCTCACCTTTTAAAAATAAATAAAGAAAAAACTTCCAGACACCACTATCCTGAATTCTAGGTTTATCCCAAGCCATTATGGTTAATAGTATCTATATCTTAAAATTATACCTCAAATATTTTTATTTTGTTAAAATCTAATAATAGAGCTACAACTTTTTGCTCAAACTGTATAAAACTGAATGTTGTTACCTCTGTATGAGAAAAAGCCAAATAAACAATTTATAACTTCTCTTGAAATCATAAGGGAACTGAATTTTCAAACAGTGACATAAGCTAAATTGGAGAGGAACAAGTCCCCTCAAAGAAAAACAGGACAGACTAACTGTCTTAAACTGCAACAGAGAATGGGAGCAAGAGTTATCATGCTGTCTGCGAAAAAAGTGGAGAAACACGACCATCAAAAATTAACTAAAATGTCAACCAGAAAATTCATCTAAAATGTTATAATATTGATACCTATATACACTCTTCTATATTTATGCTGTTCAGTTACAAGAACACTCATATCGATACTCTTTGCAAAAGTGATGCTGTTTTACTTAAAAACCAATAGTGTCCATCCACAGGAGAGTGGCAAAATAAAGTATGATATAAGTCAGTTCACTTCTAAACAATTGGAAAACTGTGACCTATTGGTACATGCATCAAGAATCATGAATCTCAGTCACATAATATTAAATATAAAAACAAATCATAAAAATACATGCAATATATTTTTGTTTGTTTTCTTCCAGTGTTATTGAGATATAATTGACATACAACAGTGAATAAGTTTCAGGAGTACAGCATAATGATTTTACTTACATACATTACATATGAAACAATAATAATAGTAAGTTTAATGAACATTATCATTGGCTTAAAGCCCAACATTCAGAAAAATAAGATCATGGCATCTGGTCCCATCACTTCATGGGAAACAGATGGGGAAACAGTGGCTGACTTTATTTTTTGGGCTCCCAAATCACTGCAGATGGTGATTGCAGCCATGAAATTAAAAGACGCTTACTCCTTGGATGGAAAGTTATGACCAACCTAGACAGCATATTAAAAAGCAGACATTACTTTGTCAACAACGATCCGTCTAGCCAAGGCTATGGTTTTTCCAGTAATCATGTCTGGATGTGACAGTTGGACTATAAAGAAAGTTGAGCACCAAAGAATTGATGCTTTTGAACTGTGGTGTTTGGAGAAGATTCTTGAGAGTCCCTTGGACTGCAAGGAGATCCAACAAGTCCATCCTAAAGGAGATCTGTCCTGAGTGTTTATTGGAAGGACTGATGTTGAAGCTGAAACTCCAATACTTTGTCTACCTGGTGTGAAGAGCTGACTCATTGGAAAAGACCCTGATGCTGGGAAAGATTGAGGGCAGGAGGAGAAGGGGATGACAGAGGATGAGATGGTTGGATGGCATCACCGACTCAGTGGACATGGGTTTGGGTAGACTCTGGCATTTGGTGATGGGGTGCTGCGGTTCATGGGGATCACAAAGAGTCGGACACAACTGAGCAACTGAACTGATCATCTTATATAAATACAAAATAAACTGTTTTCCTAGTGGTGAGAACTTTTAGGGTTTATTCTGATAATAACTTTTCTGTATAAGATACAGGGGTGTTAATTATATTACATCACTAGTATTTCTTTATCTGGTAACTGCAAGTCTGTTCTTTTGGGCAACTAAACATGTATTTTGAGGTTTCATATCACATCCAGTTCCCCTTCTCCTCATTCCCTACCTCTGGTAACCACTCTATGAGCTGGTTGGTTGGTTGGTTTTCTGAAGTATAATTGGTCTACAACACTGTGTTAGTTCCTGGTGCACAACATAGTGATTCAACATTTCCCTGCCTTACAAACTGATCATTGTAAGTCTGATTACCATTGGTCATGGTACAAAGATATTACATTATTATTGAGTATATTTCCCATACTATGTATCTCAACCCAATGACTCATTTATTTTGTAACTGGAAGTTTGTACTTCTTAATTTCTTCACCTGTTTCATTCTTCACCTGTCTCCCCTCCCTTCTGCTATCTGTTAGTTCTCTGTTTTTGTCTTATTATATTTGTTCATTTGTTTTGATTTTAGATTCCACATAAGTGAAATCATATGATATTTGTCTTTCTCTGTTTGACTAACTTATCCTAGCATAATGCCCATTAAGTTCATCCATGTTGTTACAAATGGCAAGATTTTATTCCTTTAGGCTAATATTGCATTGTGTGTGTGTGTGTGTATATATGTGTCTGGGGGTCATATAGTTAACATTTTATTCGTCTATCCATGACCACTTAGATAGCCTGCATATCATGGTTATCGTGGATAATGCTGCAGTGAACACAGAAATGCACATATCCTTTTAAATTACCATTTTATTTTTTTGAAAAAATACCTAGAGATTAAATTACTGGATCCTACAGTAGTTTTATTTTTAATATCTTGAGGGAACTTCCTTTCTGTTTTTTGTTTTTCCATAATGGTTGCACTAATGTACATTCTCTACAACATTGTGAAGAGGTTCCCTTTTCTCTACATTCTCGCCAACATTTGTTATTTATTGTCTTTTCTAATGCCATCTGACAGGTGTGAGATGGTATCTCATTACGGTCTATATAATGCCATTTGAAAAAGTTCAAAAACCTACACATCTAATCCATATTTTGTTAAAAGATATTTTTCCATGCTAATTCTTTGACAAGGAGATGAAAATTAGAAGTGCTTATGAATGGGAATATTTGGAATATATGGACTTCAAGGTATTTTGTAAAGATGCTCCTTCTTAGCTATTGAATCAGTACTTAGGGACTATATAGTTATTTTGATTAATGAATGATTATTAGTTCTGAAGTATTAGCAATATTTCACTAATACTTTCTAAGTAATAACCTTTCATAAATGCATTTCATAATGATGTGATTTAAATGTTATTGAGAACAGGAAACACCAGAGAAGGTTAAAATGGACAGAAACAACTGTAATTATATGGGTGTTTTCAAAATTAAAGCTAAGTTTATACAAAGGCCACAGCAGCAGTGATAGATAGAAAGTTTCAGAATGAAGTTAAGTGCCATTTCACATAGGGCTGCTGGAGGGTTCTTGGATAAGGGGACAGTTTGAACTGAGACCTCAACAAAATCTGAGACTGAAGGCAGGTAACTATTAATAGTAAAAGGAAAGTCTCTTTGTAAAGGGGCTACCTGAAATGTTAATATTAATTTTGAATCACGATTGATGGGTATATGATTTTCTTCCTAGACAGAACCAGGTGTCAAGGGTTATGGAAGTAAAATTAAAATGGTGAAGAACAGAGAAATTGTAAAGGGAATTTGTTAATTTGTGGCTATTCAACTATCCTTTTTAGACAAGATTTAATCAACATAAACCTTTTTCTGCCACTATCCCAGAAAAGAGAAGGGATAGGCTACCCACTCCAGTATTCTTAGGCTTCCCTGTGGCTCAGCTGGTAAAGAATCTGCCTGTAGTACAGGAGACCTGTGTTTTATCCCTAGGTTGGGAAGATTCCCTGGAGGAGGGCATGGCAACCCACTTCAGTATCCTTGCCTGGAGAAATCCCATGGGTTGCAAAGAGTCAGACACGACTAAGCACCTTTCATTAATTTACTTTGGCCACCTGATATGAAGAACTGACTCATTGGAAAAGACCCTGATGCTGGGAAAGATTGAAGGCAGGAGGAGAAGGGGATGACAGAGGATGAGATGGTTGGATAGCATCACCAACTCAATGGACATGAGTTTGGGCAAGCTCCAGGAGTTGGTGATGGACAGGGAAGCCCGGCTTGCTGCAGTCCATGGGGTCACAAAGAGTAGGACATGAGCAACTGAACTGAAGTAAATGACTTGGTAAAACACATGCCTAGAGAATGGGGATGAGGGAGGGAGACCCTACAAAAAATAAAAGGGCTTATCAGTTTACTGAACTTCCTAGGCCAGTGAAAGTCTGGAGTATATTGGATTATCCCTTCCATACTGAAAGAAAAGTTGATGTCAAAAAGCAGCAAACATTTATTTGGCTTTTGGACTTTGTAGGAAATATCTACCTCATTTGGCTAGGTATTTTGATGCAGTTGTTTGGATAACTGAAAAGCTGACATCTTTGAAATGAGTGAAGAGTTGTGTAAAACCCTTAAGTATCCTTGACTGAATTGCAGTAAAGTATCTTAAGATTTGGGAGTAAAACCTATGTTTGCCAAAGACTGGGAAAGTAGTTGTCAACAGAAATTGAATGCAAAACAGCTTTACAAAAAAAAAAAAAAAAAAAAAACCCAAAAGCTGATTATGGGATAGTGGTTTTTAAGGAGGACCAAATTGAAACAGGATGATAAAGAATCTGTTTTCGGTGTTGAATGTAGTGTGATTAAATTGCTATTTCATTTTGGAGTGCTGAGTATGGAAAACATACATAGAAGTGCAAAAGAGAAAAGTATGTTATATATACTACTGAACAGTATCCTAATCACTTTTCATTACAAGTTAATTAAATCAGTGCTATCTTATTCATGAAATAACAATACTTGTTAACTATTTTTATTTTTGACATTTTTGTGTTCCAAAAGTGGCTATTCACATAATAGAGTAGAAATTGTACACAGTTTAAGAAACCAAGGTCCTAAAGCAAATATGACTGAAAAACTGAACCAAAGTAATGCAAAAGCAGCAAATAATAATAATAATAATAATAGTACTACTACCACTAATGATGATGATGTGAATAGGATATCATTTGTCTAAGTAATGATTCTGGCACATGACCAAATCTACACTAAGGGGAAGAAAATTATACATCATTAGTGTTGTCAATCTGTTTTGAGCTGTAGAGTCAATAGATTTTTTTCCTATAGATAATTTTGACATTATTTCACCAAAGTAAGTTTGACATTCAAGATATTCTAAGTAATTTTTCACATCATTTGATTTATAACTATTTTTTTGCAGTGCATTCATTCAAACATGGAGTGACTCTTGAGTTTATATTAGTATCACAGTTAATGTGCCCGGTGCTATTTTTACATCATTGAACAGAAATGATACTTGTCCTTGTGAAGCACAAGTATGCATAAGGAACATGATATTTGATGTTGACATTGGCATTACTTTTAAAACCAATTAAGATGTAATAAACTTACATTTTAGACTCACACAAAATAGTAGCCCTGTAGTATATTTTTATCCTTGTATCTGCTTTGTAACTTCCTATTTTATATAGACTGCCTATATAAATGTTAAAAGCAAAAAATATATTTAAAGTAACCTTAAAAAGTTAAAGAAACTTGAAATGATTGTCAGTTCATACTCACACTAGGTTGATGTATAGTCCCAAATCAACCAGAGATGCATTTGATCATATATCTGTCAAGTATTTATACTGTATGCAAATACATAAAATAATGTCTGGAAGTATATTCAAAAAAAAAAAAACTGATAACATAGGTTAGCCTGGATAAGGGGTTGGCGGATTAGTAGAGCTAAAAAAAAAAAGTACTTCAGTATTATTTCTATTTTCTAAAAATTTTATAATGAGAATGCATTAATATATTATTAATGTGATATCTGTATATTTCAAATGTTATTATTCCTATTGTTGAGAACATGCCTCATGCTGCATGTCAGAAATTAAACGGTTAACCAGAGCTTGTCTGCTGAAATGTGGATTCAGAACCATATATCTTTTTCATAAATGACCTAATATCAGGCAGAGGAATAAGGAATAACATATGTCTTCCAGAATTCTCATCAAGGTAGTTTTCAGCCTAGGAACTTTAAATTTGTTGTCTTTTACATGGTCTTCAATTGGACTAAATTGCAGATCAATTTAAAACAAGTCCAAATAAAATCGACTTATCTCAGCTACCAAATGGACTAATGTAGAGAAAACTATTAGTGACAGAGTCTTAGTAGAGTCACCAAAAATCCTATTTAAAAATTGCTTGTTTCAATATGCAGTGTTCCATTTAATCAAATACAATTCCAAGCCAGAAATGTGGGCTTACTTATGTAAATCTGACTTATTCCACATAAATAAGATATGTGGCGTAAGCTGGTTATTGACTCATGAGCCATTGTTGGCTTTCTCTAAATCTATTTAAAATGAATATTGAATAAAAGTACCAAGAAATGTATTATTTATTTAAAGAATTACTAGGATTTGACACAAATTCATGCCTTTGAAATTGACTAAGCTGTTAAAATTGAGGGATTTAGCATTAAAAAAATACGTTTGTGTTAGTGCATGTTCCATAATCTTTTTCCTTGAAATAAAAAATGTGTTAGAAAATTGAGGATTTGAAGATTCAGTGTTCCAAGGATTTGATACAAATTGGGAGCGCAATAAAAAGAAAGAGACAGTGTTAGTCATTCTGCTGTGTCCAACTCTTTGTGGCCCCATGGACTGTAGCCTACCAGGTTCCTTTGTCCATGGAATTCTACAGACAAGAATCCTAGATGTGCCTGCGTGTGTGCGTCTGCTGTCTATCTGCTAATTCACTGCATTTGTTTGCTAACTGTGAGTTTGACCAACTCTTCAATACTCTCGTGTCCTCTGTCTTCTCCCTCCAGACTCACAAACCTCCTTCCAGTTCCTTATGAGTGCTAAACACAACTCAACTAGATTGCTGTCAGACTTTACCCTCTGTCTTGCTGCTGCTGCTGCTAAGTCACTTCAGTCGTGTACGACTCTGTGCGACCCCATAGACGGCAACCCATCAGGTTCCCCAGTCCTTGGGATTCTCCAGGCAAGAATACTGGAGTGGGTTGCCATTGCCTTCTCGAATGCATAAAAGTGAAAAGTGAAAGTGAAGTCGCTCAGTTGAGTCCGACTCTTAGTGACCCATGGACTGCAGCCTACCAGGCTCCTCCATCCATGGGATTTTCCAGGCAAGAGTACTGGAGTGGGGTGCCATTGCCTTCTCTGTCTGTCTTGCTAACTTCCTTCTTTTATCTCTACTCAAAGGACACCTATCAGGCAGTCTTCACTAACAACTGATAAAAGAGTTAATGACAAACCTCAATCTAATCCACACTTCCCCACCTCCCCAAGACAACAGTCACCTCCATCACCACTAGCTTCTCTGCCTTCTCCACCATCCCAACTTCACCCCTGACACAGCCTTACTGCCACCATTAACATCATCATGACTGCACCACCTCTTTGCAAACTTTTTCTCATGGTACATGCCACCAGGTCATATAGCATATATTTATTTATTTTATTTCTGTTTTTTTTTCCCACTAGAATGTAAGTTCTTTAACAGCTTTGGTTCGTGGATATATCTCCAGTGTCAGGTAGATGGTGAAGCTTGGAATTTATAAGGTGTCCAATATATATTTACAGATTGAATAAACAAATAATGTAAAATTTATTTTTGTCTTTATAAAAAGTGACCTTTTAAAATACCATCTTCTATTCAATTTATATGGGCTTCCCTGGGTGGCTCAGATGATAAAGCATCTATCTGCAATGCAGGAGACTGAGGTTCAATCCCTAGGTTGGGAAGATCTCCTGGAGAAAGGATTGGCTACCCACTCCAGTATTATTGCCTCCAGAATTCCACGGATGGAGGAGACTTGTGGGCTACAGTCCTTGGGGTTGTAAAGAGTCAGACATAACTAAGCAACTAACATACACGCATTCAGTTTATGTATTTCCCTTTGACAGTGTGTGATTATGCTATAGTATGAATCTATCTAAATTCTCCCTTAATGCCATTTGTATTTTGTCTTTTCCAGAAGTATTAGCATATTTTTTTTTGCTTCTTGAAATTTTATGTGTCTGTGTGCTCAGTTGTATCCGACTGTTTGTGATCCATGGGACTATAGCCCATCAGGCTTCTCTGTCCATGGGATTTCCTAGGCAAGAATACTGGAGTGGGTTGCCATTTCCTTCTCCAGAGATCTTCCTGACCCAGGGATTGAACTCACATCTCCTATGTCTCCTGCATTGCAGGCAGATTCTTTACCTGCTGAGATACTGGGGAAGCCTATGAAATTTTATAGCCTATCTCAATGAATTGCAGAGAAAAATCTTAATTCTTTGTTAATCATTGTCAAAGTTACTTAGCAATTTTTAAATACTTTGTCTCCTTAAAACTGAGATTTATTTAGTCAATTTCTTATAGCAGTTGCAACTATATGGAATTCAGAAGTTTATTAGGAAAAATAGATATTTGAAACACTTTATAATTTGGGTGTTTTATTTTCTGTTTTCTAATTGATACAGAGAACACAAGGACATTAATCTTTTTTCTGTTAACTTTTTTGCTTTTAATTTATTTTTAATTGAAGGGTAATTGCTTTAAATATTGTATTGGTTTCTGCCATACATCGACATGAATTAGCCATGGGTATACATATGTCCCCTCCCTCCTGACCTCCTTCCCAAGTCCAACCCCCCACCCCATCCTATCTCTCTAGGTGATCACAGAGCCCCGGTTTGGGTTTCAGTTCCCTTAGTCATATAGCAAATTCCCACTTGCTATCTATTTTACATATGGTAAATATATATATATATATACATATATATATATATGTTTCCATGATACACCATTCATCCCACCTTCTCCCCCAACCCCAAACCCATGTACAAGACAGTAATCTTAATTTAAGAAACTTTGTGAAAATTTTAAATTATTTTAAATGTGTTAGATATACTCATCTTCTTTTCTGTGAGTTCTAGGTTTGGGGGTCACACTTAAAAAAGATCATGTCCACTCATAGATTTAAATCATAACAACTACATCTTTATATTTCTCCTCTATCATCTTTTATGTTCCTCTCTTTCTCACTAGCCTTCTAATTTACATTTAAATCATCTTCTGTATTTATTCTAGTACAAGATGTGAGATAAATTTACTTTTTCCCAAATATTTATCCCATTAGTACAAAACTCTTCATGGAATTATCATTGTTTTTCTACACTATGTAACTATTATTGTTACACTATATAGCTATTATTTTCCTATCCTTTCTGTCCAGGTGACAGTCACCTCTAATCATGGTGATGAAAGTGAAAGTGTTTATCATCAGTCGTGTCCAACTCTTTGCAACCCCATGAACTGTAGCCCACCAGTCTCCTCTGTCCATGGAATTTGGTGGGCAGGAATACTGGAGTGGTTAGCCATTCCTTTCTCTAATGAATCTTTCCCACCTAGGGCTTGAATCCAGGTCTCTTGCATTACACGCAGATTCTTTACAATCTGAGCTACCAGGAAAGCCCGTAATAATGGTGGAGTTCCAGTTCCACTTACATTTCAATTCCAAACTTAAACTTATGTTTTACTTATTTTACCTATGTCTCATATCTAACAGCAATGTCTGAACACCAGTTTACATAGTTATGTCTTTATCCTAGTTTTAAAGGGAAGCTCTAATGTTTCTTCATTAAACATGATATTTATTGTACATTTCTTTACTGTGTGGTGTCCCTCTTCACTCAAATATCTTTTGATGAGCAGAAGAAGATTTAAATAACTTGTTTAACAGGCTTTGCATAACGACCATTCAGTGACTGCACCATACCATTGTTTTTTAGAAGTACAAATAATAATTACAAATACTGACTATATAGTAGAGAATAGAGAAAGCTTGAACATATTTCAAGTAACTAGAGTGATAGCATTTCATTTGGCCTCAGTAGAAGGGGTGAAAAATCAGTGTAAAAAAGATCATTTAAAAACCCCCAAATGTTAGCAAATGAAACAGTACACTTCTAAATAATCCATTACTTTTTAATGATATCACAATAGAAACTAGAAGATGTTGTAAACTGACTGGTAATGAATTTGTGGCATATATGAATTTGTGAGAGTCAGCTAAATAGTTCTTGGAGGCAAGTGCATATGTAGAGAGAGATTTGATTTGATTCTCATCAGTTGATTCTAGCTACATGAATGTTATCAAGCCATTGAAAGTTTTTATGCTTTAATTTTATCACTTTAAACAGAGTAACTGTTTATCTCATGAACTGGTTATAAAGATTATAGAAGAGGACTCTATACAAAAATGTTTTATAAAGGAAATACAGATATAACAACAGACATAAATAGAATAACATAAATAAAGTTTGAGATGCCCAAACTTTTCATTTATCATTTTGAAGTGACAAAAGTAGGAATAGTAGCTTTATAAATCTAAAGTCCTTACTATACCAAGGTAGTAAGTCTTACTGAAGTCATTTTGTTGTTATTTGGGTCTGACTTTTATTTAAGACTCCAATAATTACATACTTAAAATACTTTGTCCCATGAATATTACGAAAGATGTAGTTCATTACCAAAATGATCTATTACTTTGAAATTTTTATGAATGCTAAAAGAGACTTTGAGTTTTATTTGAATTTTATTTATTTATTCTCCCTACTGCAGTAACTACATTCTGCCCAAGTAAATACACTGGTGCTTTAAAAGTAGATTGGATAAGTCAATGAAAAAATAGTGACCACTAGCCCATATCAAGTTGAAAAAACAGGAACTCATCATCTCCATATGATATAAAACTCTGTGAAAAGAAGAATTCAATGGGTCTTAGCTAAAGTAGTAAAAACATCATGGATGTAGTTCATGTAACCAAGCTACAACTTTTAAAACCAGCACAAGAAAAATAGAGCAGGGCATTCAATTTCATTAACAGGAAATTCATTTTTAAGTCAAAGTAAATAATATAATCACTATAATATAGACATGGGTCAGTGCAGTTGACTGTGTAAGAAATTGGCTAGTTATTTCAAAGGGCTTTGACATTTTAAATGTATAATATTTATCTTGAACCTGATTAAAATCATAAAGATATAAAAATTCAAACAAGGAAATCAAGTGCCTTCTTTGGGGAAAGGAAGTTTGAGAGTCAATAACTCAAATATTTTCTTTATTTATAAGAAGTGAAATTCGATCTTTCATTTTTCTTCCCATATAACATAGCAATATAGCAACTTTTGCCAACAAGAAAGATAAGTATTTGGGTTACTTTGAGTAAGACTTTTTCTTTATTTTTCATCTTAAAGGCAGCCATGCTTTTCATTTCGCTATAGTTCTGAATATATTTCACTGTACTTTCTACATCCATCTCTCGATTCAGCTTCATTAAATAATTTTATTTTCTCTAAAATTCATTTTGCTTATATTCCAAGAAACTTTATGCTTTAATTTATTTGACTTTATATTTTAAGATACAGCGTTAATATTCTCTGACTCTAATCCCAGTTCTTATTTAAATATGAAAATAATGTTTTTCACATTTAAATATTTTCATTTTGATTATATGATTGATTTTTATTTATATGTAATGATTTCTTTTCCTATTACTTTTATAGGAAATATAAAAATATATTTGCTCCCAATGTCTATATCATCTATGTCTATATCTATTTATCTAACTGTATGCATATGTTAAATGGGCCTTAATGGTAATTACATAACTCTTGGAGAAGAGCATTTTGTTTTGTCTCTCTTGAGAATACAGAAACACTTTTAAATTCATATTTCTTGTTCTTTTTGAGAGAGCTACCCTATGCCAATCTCTGTATTTAGATTATGGTCAGTCCTCAAAATTTTAGATAGTTATTAAGCTAATCAAACAGATGTGAAAACTGAAGACAACAGAGTCTAGGTGATTTGCCAAAGCCAGCTTGTTACAGAGCAGTGGAATCGGAATTGGAACCAGTTATTATGCAAGGGTTTTATTTCTTTATTTGTTTCACTGTATGTAACAGGTTTCCTGTGATGAGAAAGTTAAAGATCTAGTCATAGCACTTTTGCAGTTTGTGTGTGTGTGTGTGTGTGTGTGTGTGTGTGTGTGTGTGTGTGTGTAGTTTTGATCTGGTGATGTTTCCCTTTTCTATTTTCCCTATTATTTAAAATGTCAATAATCTGACAAGTGAGTGAATAGTATTTTGTTAGTTGAAGGGGGTTTATACACGTTAAGAATTTTTCAAATCAACACCCATTAGTTGGAGCACACGGTGCTAGACAGTAAGCCTCATTTTAAATCTGAAATTTGTTGCCTAGTACTTAACTTAGAGATATTATGAAGTTTAAATGGCTGATAAATATAAAGCACTTGGTGGTGTCCTCAGCAGACAGCAACAAACAACAACAGTCTTGCAAAATGCCATTTTACAAAGCAGTGTGTACACTCTATGTTATAACTTGGATATCAGGACATCCTATAATAGAGTTTTCTCTGGATGGAAATATAAAGGGAACATGTGAGGCACAGAGAAGTGGCTATGTTAATTTTACCTTGATTTTGCTATAGCTGTGTAATGTGTCTAAACAATGTCTGGCCAAACCAGAAGCCAAAAGCTAAAGGCATATAATTTTCTGAATCTTTTAGTACTCGGTAGTTAAAGAATATGATAGAAGGGACAGCTCAATGAAGCCTGCTGCAGCACATTTACCCTATAATTAGGGTGAATCTGGCAGATTGATCACCTATATATGACTTTTTGAAAAGTTGATCAGATCACAATTTCTCAAGAAACTCTTTCGTGTTAAATTTTTTCAGGATTGTGCAGAATTGGACATGGCTTAGCAACTGAACAATAAACAACAGCAGTCAAACTCATATCTAAATTACTTTCCATTTGTTTTATATGTGTATTTATTTTAATGCAAACCATAAATTCTATAGAAAGTAATTTTCAGTTTGACTCAATAAGTCACATAAACTTCATAAAATCATTCAACATTTATTGACTGCCTGAAGAGTATCTTGTAGCCAACTTTAAATAAGTATACTGTCATTTTATTTATGCCATGGAACTGGAATAATCAGAGATTTATCATGGGATGATATAAATTCTTGAATAACTGAAAATTTTCTCAATAATTCAAAAGAACTAGAAAAAATTTTTTTAGAAAGCAACTTGAAATACTTCTTGACCATCTGGTAAATAATGTGCCAGTTGAAATAATTTTTAAGCTTTCAGAGACAATAAAGAATTAGGCCTTCCCCTAAATTAATAAAATATAATAGAAACATCATCTGTTTGTAGCACATAATTAAACTATAATCCAAAGGCATACATAATAAAAGTCTGTTCCAGCAAATGCAGTCTTTTTTTTTTAAGTAATCACTAAATTGTGGCTTTGGAACAAACAACAGATAAATCCATGTCCAATTTTCTAGAATTAGTCTTTGCCAAAGTTTAGTTTTTCTTCAGTGATCTGTTTAAAACAATCACTATACTTTCCAAAATACAGTCTCTGGGCATATTATAAGACAGTTCTGGTGGAAGCTGTGTGACTAAGTTAATAAGATAAGGTTCTCGATAATTCTGAATATATCTTTAAAGAAACAAGTGGTAAAAGTGTTTAGAGAATAAAAAGAGGGAGAAAAAAGATGAAAGTCTCACTCTTTTGTTAAGTGAAATAAACAAGCTTTGTCTCAGAAGCTTTCTATGAAAGTGCTAGAGATAGATGATTTATACAATTTTCACAATTATTTTCTAAACTATTAGACCATTATAAGCTCCTTTTTTTTTTTTTTTTTGCAAAGTGTTCTGTGCTAGTGTAGGTGGAAGTTTTCCCATTTGTTTATAAGTTTGGAGAGTTCAATTAAGCAGTCTATTATTGATTGTTCCTTTGTAACATATACAGGGTACCTGAAACGTTTAGAAAAACTTTCTCCTATAGTGCCTATGAAAGATATTTGTGAATGCCAGCCTTGGTGATGGTGTGATGGGTGTGAGTGGGATGTATGCTTTGTGTAAGGCTAGGATTAAAGTGATGCCCTGTGTCAAACAATTTTACTTTGAATTCCTCATCATCTGTTTGATACAGAATTTAATGTCTTAATTAAATTTTATACCAAGTATTTTGTTTTGTTCTAATCTTCTACTAGGTTTATCCATCCAGGAAGTATCTACTGCATATTTCATACGTTTGATGTGAACTAATTATAAGTAAGGTAAAATATTGTCAACACCTTTCCCTGACGGTATTAAGAGAACCTGCTATATTTATAAACAATATATTCTTCTATATTACGTAACAAAATCATTGCCGTCCTTAAAAATAAGACACACATCATATTAATCTATACAAGAGGAAGTCTTCCAGATAAATATGTGGATCTTATAAGAACCTTTAGAAACAGTAAAGAACAATAGAAACTTGCAATTATTTCCATTCAGTTGAATGATATAAGGAATGCACTCATCTTCTCCTGCTAGAACTCCAAAGTTACAACTCGCTGCTGAATAACTGTTGACAGGAAAATGTTGGATCACCCCCAAAAAAGATACTCCATTTCTAAGAGCAAATGAGAAACCCCAGCAAGATGGTAGGAGGGGTGGAATTGTGTTTAGAATCAAACCCCATACCCACCAGAGATGCTTGGAGGGTTCAAGCAAACCTTGTGTGCACCGGGACCCCACAGAGACTGAGCAGAACTGTGGCGGAGGGGCTCCTTTGGAGGTACGGGCCAGCAGTGGAATGCCACGGGGGCAGGGACTCTGGGTGCGGCAGACCTGCATATGGCATAAGCCCTCTTGGAAGAGGTCGCCATTAACCCCACCATAGAGCCACCAGAACTTACACAGGGTTGGGGAAACAGACTCTTGGAGGTGCAAACAAAACCTTGTTCATACCAAAACCCAGGAGAAAAGAGCAGTTTCTCCACAACAGACCTACCCAGACTTGCCTGTGAGTGTCCAGGAGTCTCTGGTGGAAGCATGCGTCGGTGGTGGCCTGCTGAAGTGTCCTAGGCACTGAGTGCAGCAGTGCGTGCATGGGACCTTTTGAAGGACTTTATCTTCCTTGGCCTTAGTTCAAACAACAGGGAGGGAACACAACTCTGTCCACCAAGAGGAAATTGGATTAAACATTTACTGAGCATGGCCCTGCCCATCAGAACAAGACCCAGTTTCCCCCTCAAACAGTCTCTCCCATTAGGAAGCTTCCATAAGCATCTTATCCTTATCCATCAGAGGGAGATGCCACAATTACAGAAAACTAACCAAATGGATCACATGGACCACAGCCTTGTTTAACTCAATGAAACTACAAGACATGCCATGTAGGGCCACTCAAGACAGATGGGTCATGGTGGAGAATTCTGACAAAATGTGGTCCACTGCAGAAGAGAATGGCAAACCACTTCAGTATTGTTGCCTTGAGAACCCCATGAACAGTATGAAAAGGGAAAATGATAGGATACTGAACGATAAACTCCCCAGGTCGGTAGGTACTCAATATGTTACTGGAGATCAGTGGAGAAAATAACTCTAGAAAGAATGAAGAGATGGAGCCAAAGCAAAAACACCCAGTTGTGGATGTGACTGGTGATGGAAGTAAAGTCCGATGCTATAAAGAGCAATATTACATAGGAACCTGGAATGTTAGGTCCATGAATCAGGGCAAACTGGAAGTGATCAAATAGGAGATGACAAGAGTGAGCATCAACATTTTAGGAATCAGTGAACTAAAATGGACTGGAATGGGTGAATTCAACTCAGATGACCGTTATATCTACTATTGTGGGCAGGGATCCCTTAGAAGGAATGGAGTAGCCATCATAGTCAACAAAAGAGTCTGAAATCCAGTACTTGGATGCAATCTCAAAAACGACAGAATGATCTCTGTTCATTTCCGAGGCAAACATGCAATATCACAGTAATCCAAGTCTGTGGATTGCCTCAACCAGTAATACTGAAGAGGCTGAATTTGAATGGTTCATAGACTTCCCTGGTGGCTCAAATGGTAAAGTGTCTGCCTACAATGTAGGAAACCTGGTTCAATCCCTGGGTCGGGAAGATCTCCTGGAGAAGGAAATGGCAAGCCACTCCAGTGTTCTTGCCTGGAAAATCCCATGGATGGAGGAGCCTGGAAGGCTACAGTTCATGGGGTAGCAAAGAGTCGGACATGACTGACTTCACTCACTCACTCACTCATGAAGACCTACAAGACCTTCTAGAATTCACACCCGAAAAAGATGTCCTTTTCATTATAGGGGACTGGAATGCAAAAGTGGGAAGTCAAGAGCTGCCTGGAGTAACAGGCAAATTTGGCCTTGGAGTACACAACAAAGCAGGGCAAAGGCTAACAGAGTTTTGCCGAGAGAAAAAACTGGTCATAGCAAACACCCTCTTCCAACAACACAAGAGATGACTCTACACATGGACATCACCAGATGGTCAACATCGAAATCAGGCTGATTATATTCTTTGCAGCCAAATGTGGAGAAGCTCTATACAGGCATCAAAAACAAGACTGGAAGCTGACTGTGGCTCAGATGATGAACTCCTTATTGCCAAATTCAGGCTTAAGTTGAAGAAAGTAGGGAACACCACTAGACCATTCAGATATGACCTAAATCATTTCCCTTATGACTATATAGTGAAAGTAACAAATAGATTCAAGGGATAAGATCTGATAGACAGAGTGCCTGAAGAACTAAGGACAGAGGTTTGTGACACTGTACAGGAGGCAGATCTCAAGACCATCCCCAGTAAAAAGAAATGCTAAAAGGCAAAATGGTTGTCTGAGGAGGCCTTACAAACAGCTATGAAAAGAAGAGAAGCAAAGGGCCAATGAGAAAAAGAAAGATATACCCATTTAAATGTAGAGTTCCAAAGAAGAACAAGGAGCGATAAGAAGGCCTTCCTCAGTGATCAGTGCAAAGAAATAGAGGAAAACAAGAGAATGGGAAAGACTAGAGATATCTTCAAGAAAATTAGAGATACCAAGGGAATATTCATGCAAAGATGAGCACAATAAAGGACAGAAGTGGTATGGACCTAACAGAAGCAGATGTTAAAGAAGAGGTGGCAAGAATATACAGAACTTTCCAAAATGATCTTCATGACCCAGATAACCACAATGATATGATCACTCACCTAGAGCCAGACATCCTAGAATGAAGTCAAGCAGGCGTTAGGAAGTGTCACTACGAACAAAGCTAGTGGAGTTGATGGAATTCCAGTTGAGCTACTTCAAATCCTAAAAGATGATGCTGTGAAAGTGTTGCACTCAATATGCTAGCAAATTGGGAAACTCAGGAGTAGCCACAGGACTGGAAATGGTCAGTTTTCATTCCAATCCCCAAGAAAGGCAATGCCAAAGAATGCTCAACCTACCACACAATTGCACTCATGTCATAAGCTAGCAAAGTAGTGCTCAAAATTCTCCAAGCCAGGCTTCAACAGTATGTAAATGGTGAACTTCCAGATGTTCAAGCTGGATTTAGAAAAGGCAGAGGCACCAGAGATCCAATTACCAGCATCCGTTGGATCATCGAAAAAGCAAGAGATTTCCAGAAAAACAACTACTTCTGTTTTATTGACTATGCCAAAACCTTTGACTGTGTGGATCACAAGAAACTGTGGAAAATTCTTCAAGAGATGGGAGTATACATCACCTTACCTGCCTGCTGAGAAATCTGTATGCAGGTCAAGAAGCAACAGTTAGAACTGGACATGGAACAACAGACTGGTTCCAAATAAGGAAAGGAGTACATCAAGCCTGTATATTGTCACTTAAATTATATGCAGAGCACCTCATGCAAAATACTGGGCTCAATGAAGCACAAACTAGAATCAAGATTGCTGGGAGAAATATCAATAACCTAAGATATGCAGATGGTATCACCCTTATGGCAGAAAGTGAAGAAGAACTAAAGAGCCTATTGATGAAATTGAAAGAGGAGAGTGAAAAAGTTGGCTTAAAGTTCAGCATTCCGAAAACTAAGATCATGGCATCTGGTCCCATCACTTCATGACAAGTAGATGGGGAAATAATGGAAACAGTGAGAGACTTTCTTTTATGGGGCTCCACAATCGCTGCAGATGGTGACTGGAGCCATGATATTAAAAGACACTTGCTCCTTGGAATAAAAGCTATGACCAACCTAGACAGCATATTCAAAAGCAGAGACATTATTTTGCCAACAAAGGTCCATCTAGTCAAAGCTATGGTTTTTCCAGTATTCATGCATGGATGGGAGAGTTAGACTATAAAGAAAGCTGAGGGCCAAAGAATTGATGCTTTTGAACTGTGGTGTTGGAGAAGACTTCTTGAGAGTCCCTAGGACTGTAAGAAGATCCAACCAGCCCATCCTAAAGGAAATCAGGCCTGAATACTCATTGGAAGGACCGATGTTGAAGCTGAAACTTCAATCCTTTGGCCACCTGATGGGAAGAACTGACTCATTGGGAAAGACCCTCATGCTGGGAAAGACTGAAGTCAGGAGGAGAAGGGGATGACAGAGGATGAGATGGTTGAATGGCATCACTGACGCTATGGACATGATTTTGAGTAAACTCTGAGAATTGGTGATGAACAGGGAAGCCCAGCATGCTGCAGTACCTGGGATCATAAAGAGTCAGACACGACTGACTGAGTGAACTGACCTGGACGTATGATATAATATTACAGTTTCTTTTCTTTTCTTATTGGAATATAACTGCTCTACAATATTGTATTTGTTTCTCTTGTACTACTGTATGAATCAGCTCTGGATATACTATATCCACTCCCTCCTGAACCCCTCTCATCCATTCCACCCTTCTCTCTGTGTTATAACAGAGCACTGAGCTGAGCTCCTTGCACTATAAAGCAGCTTCCCACTAGCTATCTAATTTACACATGGTAGTGTTACTATGTCGTTGCTACTCTCCTAGTTTGTCCCACCCTCCCTTTCGCCCCCTGTTTGGACATGTTTGTTCTCTACATCTGTGTCTTTATTCCTGCCCTGCAAATAGGTTCATCTGTGCCACTTTCCTACATATAACATGTATGCATAAATATACAATATTTGTTTTTCTGACTTCTCTCTGTGTGATAGACTCTAGGTCCACCCACATCTCTGCAACTAACCCAATTTCATTCCTCATTATGGCTGAGTAATATTCCATTGTATGTATGTATATGCCGTATCGTTTTTATCCACTCACCTGTGTTTGGACATTTAGGTTGTTTCTGTGTCCTGGCTATTGTTAAACAGTGCTGAAGTGAACCCTGGGTACATGGGTGCTTTTGAATTATGTTTTTCTCATGGTATATGCCCAGTAGTGGGGTCATGAGATAGAAATGATCTTAATAAAATATAGAAATAAATTCTGTTAGTGTACAGCTCTTCAACATAAGACTTAGTAGCATAGCAAATAGTAAACACTTAGAGTAATTATGCACTATGTAGTAGTTTCTAGATACTATCACTGTTCATCGCAGGGCCAATTGTATATTATTAAAGGTACGGTAATTGCTAATATTGTAATTAGTATTTATTTCAAACACACTGAATTGTATATCAAAGTGATTATAATGTATTTTGCCTTATTAACTTTATATTTGTTAGTAGTACTGAAGTAGTATTATTAAGTAAAATTTCTTTTTAATGCTTTTGTCTTATGTTTTACTGCTTTTTCAGAATGCAGCTGAGGAAGTATATTACTGATAGTGTTCTTGAAATTGCTTTGCCCTCTCCAAACACTCCTCAGATTTTGACAATATTACATTTAAGAAACAGAGAACACCTCTAATAAGACACTCTGTATAATAGGGTTTTAAAATTATGGGTTTGAATGCCTAGCCTGAATCTCTGGACAAACGATATACACAGTCAGTGTATAAAATTCAAGCACTTCATGTATATTAACTGTAATCATGAATATATGCATATGTTGTGTTGGTCTGCTTTTTTTTAAAATCAAGACTGTCTTTTTCCCCCTTATATCTCTCCAAGTTAATTTCATTTCTAAGAAAAAGTATACTAACAGGAGTTGACCTCTATTATGATAATTGGTTTGGTTTTACTGCGTGGGCACTGTGAGCAGCGGAAGGCCCAGCATAAGAGCTTCTGTAGATGATGCCAAACTACATCTTACAGCTTTGAGCACGTGCATATTTTTCCACCCTCTTTCTTTCACGATAACATGATCTAAATGTAAGCTAAAAATGACATAAATGAAAATCACAATTAAAAGAAAAAATTACAGAGTCCAGAATGAGGTTTAAACAATCAGAATTCTGATTCAATTAAGATAACAGATATCATTGCCCAAAGCTTTGGCATTATTCTATATATAGATTTTGTTTCACAAATAAGAGGACAATTTGGATAGTGTAATCATCTGAAACTGTGCTAATTGTGAGAAAAGAGAAACCCATGAATTCATCCATCATGGAAAAGTTAGTAAGGTGATGATGAGAATGTATTACAGGAAAAGAACTCTGAAATTTAAACTGACATTTCTCAATCTATACTCTGTGGGGAAAATATTTACTTAATAAAAGGATGGAGTATAAATTTACAAAATATATAAGGAAAAAGAATTAAAAGAAGATCCAGGACCATGAACTAGACAAAGAATTTCTGAACACACACAAAAAGGTTATGTAGTAAGTACTTACGGGTGTGTGTGTGTGTGTGTGAGAGAGAGAGTCTCAGCTGTGTCCAGTTCTTTGCGATCCCATGAACTGTACCCCTAGTAGGCTTCTCTGTCCATGGGATTTCTCAGGCAAAAATGCTAGAGTGAGTTGCCATTTCCTTCTCCAGGGCAGCTTCCCAACCCAGGGATCAACCCAGGTCTCCTGCATTTCTGAAAGATTCTTTACTGTCTGAGCGACCAGAGAAGCTCCTTTTTATATGTTTAGACTTTATGCAAAGTAAGAAACTGTTCATTTAAGAATGCCACGTACTGAATAAGAAATAAGATACCTGTGGAGGGAAGATACTTACAATAAATACATTTTGACAGTTTCTTTTTGTTTGTTTTATTCTGTGAAAAATCTTTTAAGTTTAATTAGGTTCCATTTTTTACTTTTGCCTTTTTTTTTTTTTTTTGCCTTTGAAGACACATCCAAAAAGAAACTATGTGAAACAGTGTTCTGCCTATGTTCACTTCTAGAAATTTTAGTGTTTCAGGTCTTACATTTAGACATTTAATCAATTTTTAGTTTACATTTTTTATGTGGTGTGAAATAATTTTCTAATCTCATTGTTTTACACATAGCTTTCCAGTTTTCCCCACTTCATTTATTGAAGAAACTATTTTTTCTCCATTGTATATTCTTGCCTTGTTTGTCACAAATAGACAGTGAAGACATGGTTTTATTTCTGGGCTGTCCTTTTTCATTGACCTGTTGGTCTTATTTGTGTCAGTAATATGCTATTTTGATTACTGTAGCTTTGTAGTATAGTCTGAAGTCAGGGAGTATGATGGCTTCAATAACTTTTCTCAAGGTTGCTTTGGCAATTGCTTTTGTGGTGTCATAAAATTTTAAGATTGTTTGTTGTAGTTCTGTGGAAACTGTCATGAGTATTGATAGGGGATGCATTAAATCTGTATATTGCTTTGGGTATATGAACATTTTAGCAATATTAATTCTTGTTACAATATTAATTCTTACAGTCAAACAACACATCACTCCATTTCTTTGTATCATTTTCAAATTCCTCCATCATTATTTTGTAGTTTTCAAGGTATAGGTCCTAATTGCTAGGTACTTTATTCCTTGATGAAATGGTTTCCTTGATTTCTATTTCTGTTACTTCATTGCTAACATGTGGAAAAACAACAGATTTCTGTATTCTAATCTTGTACACTGCCACTTTACTGAATTCATTTATTCTGATTCTTATTGGTGCAGTCTTTAGGATTTTCCATATATAGTATCAAGTCACCTGCAAATACTGATAGGGTTTGTTTTTTTTTTTTCCCCTTCAAATTTGAGTACTTTTTTGTTTCTTTTCCTTGTCCGAGTTCTGTGGCTCGAATTTCCAATGATATGTTAAATACAAGTGTATACATACTTGTCTTATTCCTGATTTTAGAGGAAAGGCTTTCAGCTTTTCACCATTATGTTGTTAACTGTGGGCTTGTAATAAAAAGGCCTTTATTGTGTTGATATGTTTCATCTTTACCAACTATGATGACAGTTTTTGTCATGAATAAATGCTAAATTTTGTCAAATGCTTTTCCTGCATTTATTGAGATGATCATGTAATTATTATTTCTCCTCTTGTTAATGTGTATCTCATCAGTTTATTTAAGAATATTGAGTCATTATTGCATCCCTGAAATAAATCAAACTAGATCATGGTATATGATTCTTTATATATATTTTTGAATTTAATTTGTTAATGTTTTGTTGAGGATATTTGCATTCATATTCTTTAGAGATAATGACAAAAACTTTTTTTGTAGTGTGTTTGTCTGGTTTGGGTATCAGTGTAATAGTGGTATTATAGAATAAATTTGGGAATGTTTCCTTCTCATCAATTTTGTTGAATGGCTTCAGGATAGATATTAGCTATACATATGTTTGGTAGAATTCTCCTGTGATACCATCTGGTCATAGACTTTTGTTTTATAGGAGAATATTTATTATAAATTCAATTTCAGTACTAGTGATTGGTCTGTTCAGAGTGCCTATTTCTGCCTGATACAGTTTTGAAAGATTGTATTCTGTTTTTCCAGAAATTTGCCCATTTCTTCTAGGTTGTTCATTTACTAGTATTTGACTGTTCTTAGTGTTCCCTTAAGATTTGTTATATCACTGTGATATCAGTTGTACATATACAAAGTATTAAAATCCATTGGTAAAAAAAAAAAGAAAAAAGAATGAAATTTTGTAATTTGCAAAATGTTGATGGACCTGGAAAGCATTATGCTTAGGGAAATATGTCAGACAAAGCAAACACTCTGTTATCACTTATGTTGTTATTGCTAAGTCGTGTCTGACTTTTGCAACTGCATGGACTATAGCCTGCCAGGCTCCTCTGTCAATGGAATTTCCCAGGCAAGAATACTAGAGTGGGTCACCATTTCCTCCTCCAGTTATCAGTTATACATGGAATCTAAACAACAAAACCAGTCAGTGTATATTACAAAACAGAAACATACTTACAGATATAGAGAACAAACCAGTGGCTGCTGGGATATTGAGAGATACAAACTACCATGTGCAAACAAAATAAGTAACAAGGGTATGTTGTACAGCACAGGGAAATACATCTTTTTTTTTTGTTGTTAAAACTTTAAGTGCGATATAATGCTGCACACCTGAAACTAATACAGTAAATTATACTTCAATAAAAAGTATGAACCAATGTAATCTTATGTAAAATAAAACATTAAGGCAATAAATGGTTCAAGAAGAAAATGAGCAAAAGACATAGACATTTATTTCACTAAGGTATATATACAGATGGCAAGTAAGCACAAGATAATGTTCAACAGTATTAGTCATGGGAAAATGCAAATTAAAACCACAGTGAGATACCATTACACTCCTATCAGAATGGACAAAGTAAGAAATAATGAAAGTATCAAGTGTTACAAAGGATATGAAGACATGAGTCACCCATACACTAGTGACAGTATTAAATTATATAGCCACTCTGGAAATTATTTTGGCATTTTATGAAAAAACAAATGATACACTCCCACAAGGTCCAGAAATTAGACTCTTGTTCAGTGATGCTGGAGAAATGAAAACTTATAGTCACATAAAAACTTGTACGTGAATGCTCAGAGCACCTCTATTCATAATAATTGAACACTGAAAACCACCCAAATATCTTTCAATGGGTGAATTTTTAGACAAATTATTATATATCCATGCTATAGGATACTGTTTAGCATTATGAAGAAGTAAACTACTGAGAAA
Source organism: Capra hircus (assembly GCF_001704415.2). Classification (NCBI taxonomy): domain Eukaryota; kingdom Metazoa; phylum Chordata; class Mammalia; order Artiodactyla; family Bovidae; genus Capra; species Capra hircus. Next base: position 78,130,098 of record NC_030814.1, read on the forward strand.
CCTAGTGACTTAGATGGTTCTCACAATATTATACTGAATCTTAAAAGTTACTTACTATGCAATTATATGTGTGTAACTTTCTTTAAGTGACAAAATTATGGAGGTAGAAAAGGGATTAGTGGTTCCCAGGGCATAGGAATGAGAGTGGAAAGTAAGAGCGTGGGAGAGAATTCTATAGGAAAGGATAGTTATCAAAGGGGTATCAAAGCATGAGTATCGTTATGATTTTGAAACTGTTCTTAGAACTGTATTTTGGCTAAAGCTATGGTTACATGGATACACCTATATGATAAGATTACAGAGAATTAAATACACACATAGAAACATACGCACACGCACATACACACGTGACTGTATGTAAGAGGTGAATCCAAATAAGTTTGGTGAGTGGTGTCATTGTCAATTTCCCAGTTGTTATATTGTGCTTTGGTTATGTAGTGTCACCATTTGGAAAAACGAGATGAAAGGTATAGCTAACCTCTCTAAGCTATTTCTTACAACTGCATGTTAATTTACATTATCTCAAAACAAAAAGTGTAATTAAAAAAGTTTTATTTTAATCCAACAGAAAAAGAGTGCATACCATGAATTCTTATATTCAAAAACTGGCAAAATTTTCTGTGGTGTTATATGTAAGGATAGTGGGGAAGGTCATGAATTAAATGAGTTTATAAAAAGGTGATTATATATGATTATATATAAGTAATATATGTTATTATGTTTTGTTTCTTGACTTGATTCTATTTGTAAGTATTTCCATATTGCAAAAATTCATTGAATGATACTTGACTTGTGCATTCTTCTGCTCATTTTTTTTTCAATTTTTAAGAAAGTTTACTTATAAAGGACTATTTGGGCATGATATGCTTGAGGAAAAAGTGAGCTTGACCATCACATTTTTTTAAACGACTTAATTAAGGTATGATTAATATATAAGTATCTATACACACATTTCTACAAATATTAAGATCACAGACTATTTGAAAATATATATATATACATGTGTTTATATATATATGTGTGTATAGAGACTTACATATAACTTTATATATATATGTATATAAATCTGTTATATATTTGAGAAATTCTGAATTAGTGGATCAAAAAGTCCATATATGTACAAGTCACTGGAAAATACTTGACATCTTAAATCCTTGGAGTTCTGAGATACAGGACAAATTGATCAAGCTTTAGGAAAGAAGAATGTCTTAATTATGCAATTACCTATCTTTAAGAAAGAGAGATTTATAATCAAATCATTTAATTTAACTACTAACATTAACCTTCATACAATAGCTTAAAAGGAAATTTGTTACTGATTAACGTATCATTTGGAGATATTCAGTAGATGTCATTTATTCACTTTATTTTTATTTTTTTTAATTTTTTTTAAATTTACAATACCGTATTGGTTTTGCTATTTATTCACTTTATATCTATTTTCTAAGTAGGTGGGAAATTATAGAATATGGAGTGGGGTAAAGAGTTCTAAGACAAATAACAAAAAATATGTCTAAAAAATAAAAGTGCTTTCATTCAGCATAGAAATATCAGTTATGAGTAAACTAGTAAATAGAGATTTCAGATATTTTATTTTGTTACATTTGAACATAAAATGTTGTTGGGAAAATAAGTGAAAACATAACTATTAAGCAGGAAAATAGGCACATTTAATACACTGTTTCTCTCTCTCTTTTTCTCTCTGTACATATGTAAGTGTGTATATATATATTTCCTAATTTTGTTTTAAGCCCTAGATCCCAAGCCTTTAATTCTAATTAATGTACTTGCCAAGAGGCACTGATTATTAGGGGCTTCCCATGTGGCTCAGCAGTAAAGAATTCACCTGCCAATGAAGGAATCATGGGTTTGATCTCTGGGTCAGGAAGATCCCCTGGAGAAGGAAATGGCAACCCCGCTACAGTATTCTTGCTTTGGAAATTCATGAACAGAGGAGGCTGGTGGTTATAGTTCATGGGGCTGCAAAGAGCTGGACAGAACTTCATGATTAGATGACAACTCATTATTAGGGAACAATCGTGGATATAGGGTACTCAAGAATCTGGTGCAGCTGAGTTGAATATTCTTAGATAAAATGAAATCTAAACATCCACACAGAGATGCAATTCTTTTCTAAGTTTGCTAGCTATCCTATAAAGTTGTTGAGTTTTAACTTGTTTTCTTCTTTAAAGTTCTATGAATACTGCTATTTGGGGTGATTATTTTTTCTGGCATGTTTGCATTTCTCCAAGCAGAATTTCATTTTCTTATATTTATTACTGTATTTGTAACCTCTCTAGGTTTATTTCTCTGTTTATTCTACTCTTTTGTATACCTGCCAATTTATTATCATTCATGCATCCCTGTAATGTGCCCTTTGCTTGCCTTTCAAGATCATTAGTTTAATACTAAAGAAGATTACCACTCACACTAGCCCTTAAAACTTTCTCCTTGATATTCTCCACATCCCATTCAATGATACGTGTCATTACCCTTTCTTTATGAATTTTGGGCCTGTTTTTAATCTATAAAATCATTCTCCAAGCCCATTTAAGGTAACTTTGCAAATATTATTATATGTATAGCATGATGTCAAATATTCCATAAACATACAAGATTGACAGAGGATAATACACACAGTACCTAGAATATCTGAGTTATTTTCTCAGGAAATATCTCTGTGTGTGTGTGTGTGTGTGTGTGTGTGTGTGTGTGTGTGTGTATAGAGAGAGTCATCTATATTTTTAAGCTCCTGATCATTACACAGACATTTTGAAACATCAGAAGCATCACAAAGATGCAATTAGTTCTTTATAAATTTAGCCAGTGTTACCATTATCTAGCTAGCTAGCTATTGCCCTGGAAAACAAACCTACACACAGACACAAACACTTACTTTGAGGTTGTCTGTTTAGTGTCTCCCTTGATATGTCATGTCAAAATAGTCTGATTTCCTCTTTTACTCAGAAATATACCTTCAATCAAAAAAGTATGCAGTTGAGTCCATTACTGACAGTTTTTTAGATCTATCAGAATTGTAGTGGTATTTAGTAGCCAGTATATTTGCTAATTCCTTTAGTTTATTTAAATTTTTAAATTTTAAATTTTAATTTTTTAAGGTACTTATAATGTTTTGTTAATAGCTTCTACCATAATACTCAACTTCCCATAAAACAAGTGGTTTGCACAGTAATTGTTACCTCTTGGTTTAGTAAATAAAGTTTCCATATAATCACAAGTCTGGACAAATCAAGTTGGGGAATAATCCAAGATTTTATCCATTTTCCAAATATTTTATTTAACATCTTTTAATTCTTCATGCACTCTTCTGGAGTCTGAAGATGTAATATAAAACCGTATTTTAAAAACCCAATTTTGGAGACATGATAGTCTGTCTGACAAGTATTTCTAAGGTGAGAGCAAATGGGAATTGCATAAACATGTATCACAACGTGTATTACACTAGTCTTGTTTTCATAGGACACTTTGATTTGGTCATGTTCGGTAATGGTACATCATAAATTCTTTATTAAAATATTGCAGGTAGCAGAATTACAAGAAACAAGTTGGGTATTTTCACTTAAATGGAAATAACCTATTTTATCACTTCAATTTTCATGTTACTTTTATTTCAATTCATTATTTAAGGCATATATTATTTGGTATTTTTTCCCCAAGAGTGGTAATTTGGCTTTATTTTCCTTTTACTGTTAGAAGTTTTTTACTGGAAGTTTTACCATTAGAAGTTTGTTTGTTTGTTTGTTTTTACCAAAAGTGAAAACTTCATAGCATATATAATCATTCTCCATTGGAAAATAAAATTCACATTTTCAGGGAATCACAGTTTCTCCTTTTTCATTGGCTGAACTTTTTTGGTAGGTAGAAATATAATTATTCATTAGTTAGCATTCAGTTATCTTCATTATGAGTATTTAAATCCATAACAATTTCCATTCTACTGTCATACTTACACCTCCACATTTTCTATTTTCTTATGCTCTCATAAGTTATACAGGAAATTGAATGGATTTCAAGTCATTCATTTTTGCAACTTCTGGTCGATTCTGGGAAATATTTTGAAGATTTGACGTTTTTGCCAATATCAAGTTTTGGTATAACTTCTAAGTAGCCTCTACTTATCATAATTTCTATTAAAATAGAAAGTATTTCAAGGAAAAAGTAGGTTTACTTATTGACTTGGGGCCAACTCTTCCTTTAGACATCGTGGCTAGGATGCTCATTACTTATGGGAACTCTCAAAAATGCTTTAATTTAGTTTAAAATTAGAAAAAAATATAAAACTTTTAGGTCAAACAGTATTTTAATATATAATGATAATATATTAATCTTTATATCCATATAGTTATAAAACATAATTTTGAATATTTTAATGTTTGTTTGAATGGAAAAAGGGGCAAAGAAAGCAAAAATGCCAACATCCCACAGAAGTCATAATGAAGTTCATTGACCCTGTTTCTCTTTATTGAAACATGGGATGCTGTGGGATTATTGATGAATATAATCGGTGACTATACACAGAAGATTTTACTCTATTCACATCACTCAAACTATTGTATTTTGTGTGTATTTTCTGAGTGAAAGCCATTTCCAAGCATTTTATACATTTTCTAATTTCCACCATTGTCATATTAAAGAATTGCTTATAAGGGGAATATAGTTGAATGAACAAGTTGATTCTTGTGTAGTGGAGAAGGGCAGGTGAACCCTAAGCCATTCAGAGTTAGTATTAAATAAATAATAATAAATAAATAAATATACACAGAGTTAATGGGGAAAAAATTTGATCAAACATAGAGAATAATAAATTTTATTCTCGCTATGTATCTATGAAAGTCCCCTAAATTTTATAAAATCTTGCCCTCAATGATCTTCTCTATATTTGTATAAAATTAAATGATGGAGCATTTCAAAACTAACTCAGAAGAGAATAGTAAGATTTAGGTTAATTTTTGAGGTTATATTAGAAAAGAAAAAAGTCATGAAGAAAACTGCTAAATTACTTAGTCCATAGTTCTGTAAGTTAAATCACTACCTCAGTCTATATGGTTGTAGTTCTTGATGTTCATAAGTACTAAAAGTATTCTCATTAATTAATAATATGATCTTCTCTTTCTACCCTTAATTCAATGATTTCCTGCAGACTGAGTTTTAAAAGAATACAGATACACAAAATATAATTAAACTATCTAATTGAAATGCATTCAGTTTAATTATACTGAAGAAAGTATAAACATTATACCATTATAAACATGTAGCTTTTTAATTTTCTTAATGTAGGAAGAAAAACTATAACAAAAATTAAACTGCGTGTTTTATTTTTTGTATATTTATTGACTGAGCATCAGAGGAAAGTATATGATTGTCTTGGGAGGTGGTATTATTTCATTCAAACTTTGTGATTTGGGGGTGGGGACAGGCTAGGCGAGATCCACATTCTTTGATATGATCCCATAGACTCTTATTTTAATGTCTTAAAGATATTCAGTGTTAAGAGAAATACAGTGCAAAAGAAATGGAGATTTTTAAGTGACCCAGTTAATTTCATCAGTCCTGGCATATCAACATGGGTAATTTAATTTCTACCTCATACTACAGTAAGCAGATGCTGTGGGTGAGCTTGTTGTTCAGTCACTAAGTGTGTCTGACTCTTTGTGACCCCATAAACTGCAGCATACTGGGCTTCTCTGTCCTTCACTATCTCCCTTAGTTTGATCAAACTCATGTCCATTGAGTCAGTGATGCCATCCAACCATCTCATCCTCTGTAGCCCCCTTCTCCTCTTGCCCTCAATCTTTCCTAGCATCAGGGTCTTTTCCAAAGAGTCATTTTTTTGCATCAGGTGGCCAAGGTATTGGAGCTTCAGCTTTAGCACATCTTTCCAGTGATCATTCAGGGTGTATTTCCTTTAGGATTGCCTGGTTTGATCTCCTTGCTGTCCAAGGGACTCTCAGAAGTCTACTCTAGTACCACTGTTCAAAAGCGTCAATCAGAGTAATTATCCCAATGTCTTTCTCTAATACTTGTTTGTCTGGCCTGATTCCAACTGGATTTTGCCCAGGGCATCATAAGTGAGATTTGCCACAGGGTTTCTGAGAAAACCTTTTTCCCTGGATAAGTAGAATAAGCTTAGATGTACAGAAGCATTGTCTCTTTGATATTCCCTTTTCCTTTTTGTATGGGTATGATCCTTCGAGTATTGGCACGTGTATTATTTCTGTGAAAGTGAAAAACATGCATGTCAGAATGGTAGAACACAAAAGCAAAAAGTGCTACACCCTTGACTTCATTGATAGGCTAGACTAAACCCAGACAGAATCTACTTCCGGAGTTTCTATTACATAAGATAAATCAAAATGTCTCAAGTCATCATTATTTGTGAGTTTATTTTTTATATTATAAAGAATGAAATAGTTCCTGATATCTTCATACTACAGCTTCTTTTTTACATTTCTTTATGGGAATATCTTTGGGAAAATCTGTTTACTTCATTGGCACATTATTATAAAAATACTTGAGAATTTTATTGCAAAGATTCAGTAATAGTAGGATTTACCCAAGTTTTTATAGCTTAATATATGTATATTTACTTAACTCTCTGTTTATCTATTTAATTATGTAAGCGTGCCATACTAATGGTGATGAGAGAATATCTCACTATGGATTTAATTTCCATTTTTCCAATTACTAGTGACATAAAATCTCCTTTCATATGTGTGTTGGCCATTTATGGATTTTTTTCCCAGTGAATTGCCTTTCCTATTTTTGCTCCTTTATTTGCTTGTCATTTTGTTCTCATAAAATTCTTGATGTTCTTTATAGTTTGTAAACATTACAGTTAAATTTATTTTCTTCTCTGAAAGGACTTTGCTTTTTTGTACTTCATCAAAAAATCTCTCCCTGCTAGAACATTATTAAGATGTTGTCCTCTATTATTTAGGTTGCTTTTACATTGAGCTAATTAATCCATATTGAATTAAAATGCATATATCCTGGGAAATAAGGATATAATTTTTATTTCATCATGTAGATAAATTTTTGCTCTTGTAAATGGGGCCATCTCCTCATTTACAGGTTTTAAGAATATGTAGAGATAAAACTGTGTTTTATGTATCTATAAATTTTGATTTATCTAGCCACTTTGCTGAAATGTTTTATATTTGAACAAGACCTTCATATTTCCTAAGATACTCTTTGTATGGAAAAACCATGTTTTTCCATTATTTCTTAAATTCTTATTTCTTATTCTCATGCTGCAAAGAAGGCAATGGCACCCCACTCCAGTACTCTTGCCTGGGAAATCAATCCCATGGACGGAGGAGCCTGGTGGGCTGGAATCCACGGGGTCACTAAGAGTCGGAAACGACTGAGTGACTTCACTTTCACTTTTCACTTCCATGCATTGGAGAAGGAAATGGCAACCCATTCCAGTGTTCTTGCCTGGAGAATCCCAGGGAGAGGGGAGCCTGGTGGGCTGCCATCTATGGAGTCACACAGAGTCGGACACGACTGAAGCGACTTAGCAGCAGCAGCATTCTCATGCTGTTTGCCTGGTTTTGACCTCAAAATCATCGTTGAATATAAGTAACTGTGATTTTGAAAAGTTGCTGTTAAGTATTTAGTTGCATTTCTTCCATTTCCAGGTAGGAGTTAGTGTCACTTTCCTCTGAACTGGGATAGGATTTGTGACATGTTTCACCAATAGAGTATGACCTAAGTGATACTATGTGGTTTTCTAAGTTACATCAGAAACGACCTTCAGTGGAAGTTCTTATTCACTGGAACACTGGCTTCCCCAAGTTTTAGTACCATAAGGCTATGATGCTATGAGGAACCCAACCACATGTAGTGGTCATGTGTAGGCATGCCAGGTGACAGGCCCAGGTGAACTCAGCCTTGTTAATATATATGTGAACAAAGAAGCCACCACCAGATGATTCCAGTCTCCAGAAATCTGTGGGTTCTCAAGGAGTCCCATGTATCAAAGAGCAGAGAGAGTCATCTCTCTTGTGCACAGTTCACATTTCTAAGTCACAGATCCCATGTACATATAATTGTTGTTACTTTACATCACTAATTATTGATGGTGGTTTAGTATGTAACAATTGATAACTGAAACTGGAAAAATACACTTTTCTTATTCATGTCTTTAATGAAAGTATCTTGAAGATGTCAATGTTAAATACAATCTTTGGAATGAATTTTGATAGGACTATTCGCTGGTTCCTTTTTCTTGACTTTTCCATCTTCTAGAAGTCCTCCACATTCCTTACCTTAAGGCTCCTTACTCATCTTCAAAGCCAGCATGATAGCATCTTTGAACCTCACACTCTGATGCTCTTGTCTGTCTTTCTCTGATAAAGAATCTTAAATTACCTTGGGCCTACATGGATAATCCCCGCATGGCAAAACCCTAACAGAATGGCATTACAAAGTCTCATTTACCATGTAAAGGAACATATTCACAAGTTTTGGGGATTTGGACATGGACATCTTTGGTGCAGAGGAACACTCATTCTGCCTAGTATACCATCCAATTTGCGATTGATACTAAAATTAACCTTGCCCTTGATTTCCCCAGTGATAGTCCTTAGCTATCCAATTAGATCTGCCCTAGTAGAAATCTTGAACAGAAGATAGCCTTAGGTTATCCCAAAATAATCCCCAAATCTCAGCACAGACAAGCTTGTGCAAAAAAAATATAGTTAAGAATAGGAAGCAGGATACATTTTGCCTCTCATTTTCTGCTTGTCTCCTCGGTGCTCCTGTTCATATCGTAGGACTAACCATGGCCACTTTGAAAAGAAGTTTAATGGTTTTTAGTAAATGGGTTTGGAAAAACTGGATATTTACATGCAAAAGGATAAAATTGAACTCTCATTTACACTGCTCACATAATTAACCCAGAATGGATTAAAGATTTAAACGTAAGACCTGAAACCATAAATGCTTAGACGAAAACAGAGAGAGAAAAAGTTCCTGATAATAGTGGTTGGCAATAGTCTTGGCAATGATTTTTTGGAATGACATCAAAAGTTTAATAAACAAGCAAAAATAAACAAATGGGGCCACATAAAACTGAAAAGCTTCTGCGGAGCCAAAGAAGCTATCAACAGACTGCAGAGGCAACATAAGGAATGGGAGAAAATATCTGCAGACCATTTATCAGACAAGAGGTTAATATCTAAAATATATAAGAAACTTACACAATTCAATCAAAACAACAAAACAAAATTTAAATGGGGAGAAAACCTGAAAAGATTTTTTTTTTTCCCAAAGAAATCATATAGATAGCCAAAACAAACATGGAAAGATCCTCAATTTCTCTGACAATGAGAGTCAAAACCACACCTCATACTTGTTGGGAATGTTGTTTCCTAAAGGATGAGAAATACAGATGCTTTTGAGGATGTGGATTAAAGAGAACCCATATTTCCCTTCACGTATTAATAAGCAGTCAATGGATTATAGTTTAATGGGATGTTCTTTAGAAACTTGCTGCTGCTGCTAAGTGAGAGAGCTGATATTCCTCTTTGAGACTGCTGTTACCAGTTGCTCTTTCTTGAACAAGGTTCATTCATCATCAGTCTTATTCTCAGGTTTAACTGTGAGTCACTGTAGTACAGGTTTCTGTATGTGCCAGGTCATGTAACATGCTAATTCAGAACTTCTTACAGAGCAGGTAAGGCTAACTTCAACAATGATTACTGGTTTATTTCATTGTTTGTATTACCTGAAGAAGCTGGTGTATTATCCTTTCAAAGATTAAATATTCTGTTTAAATACAAACCACATTCATGGCCCATTTCCTAAATGTTATATGCCATGCTATGTGTAAACACAATTTGATTTCAAAAGCTATTAACCTAAATTTTAAAATTCCTATATTAGGCCAGACATAAAATACCAGTGCAAAGTAGAAAGTGCTTTCCAATAGCTCATTTCTCTAAACAATATCATTACATTGGATATCACTCTTTTATGCTTATTGAAACCCATTGCTGCTGTTTTTTCCCCTTGCTTTCATTCTGAGACCACACCTTGGTCCTAGATACTTGGTGTCAGATAATGTTATATGGTTGTTGTTTAGTCGCTAAATCACGTCCAACTCTTTTGGAGCTTAAACACAATTTGTACATAATACCTAGTTTCTGAATATTTTGTTTTTCTGTTTCCTCTTCAGTTCTAGTACCATGGCCTCACCATCTATTTGCCATTGCACTGAGTTTTGTCTTGTTGCTGTAGAACGTGTTCATATTTTACCTATTTTGCTACATATTGAATCACTAATGTTAGCCATTGAATTAAATATCAAGAGATATTAGATGGTACAGTTAGTAGCATATGTGACTATGAAATTGCAAAATTATGCAAAAACATTCCTCAAGTGGATATGCCAAAGGCATAAGTATAAATTTGTGAAATGACAAAGGCATCAGTATAAATTCTAATTTTGAGGATTTTTTTCACAGGAATCAAAGAATAAATCCCTCAGATGTTTTGCTTTCTTTTTACTTAACTATAAAGCTTTTATAATTTGTAAGTATCCTTCTATCAATAAGTTGTCCCCTAACCTGTAATGTTTTCTAAATCTCCTATGAAACGTTTTAGATAAATAGATTTTTGTTTCTTCTCCTGAAGATTTTGATTATGTATGTCTGGTCTGGGATGTAGGAGTTGACATTTTTAATAAGCGCCCTCATTATTTCTGATTCACAGTCACATTTGGAAACACTAACTTAGATTCCCTCTTGATCTCTTGCTAACACTAAAGTCCAAAGTGAGCTTTCAGAAAGTGCGGGATTGCAGCCAGTGCATGGTGAAATTCTTTTTTTTTTTTAATTTTAAACAACTGCTGTCTATGACAGTATTCTGTATTGTTGATTTAAGATAGATCCTTATGCCAGTGTAAGGAAGGGAAACTTCAGTTTGCTCTCTTTGGGAGCTTGTCTTAAATTCATGTCCATACAGGATCATTAAACCTCCATACAGAGGCAGAACACAGGAATGGCTATTCCTAATCAAGGCCATCACCTGTCACTCAGAGAGAAACTTTATATACTTAGTTGTTGGACATGCATTGAACTGAAACATTGTACTAAAGCAACAGAAATGAAGGAAAATCTTTGACGTTTTAAGTTGGTCATGATAATATCTGTTGCTTCAGTCCTAAATGAATCACAATATACCATTTTAAAAATGGATATTATCTTCTAATTTATACCCCAAAGCTGAATTCATAAGCAATTATTTACTAAATAATGATATAAATTATGAGGTATTAGAGAATAACTGAAAACAAATAATGATAAAAGTAATAATAATAATAATACTTTAATAATATTAAAGTAATAATATTAATAATTAATAATAGCATTATGCTACATTTGACAGTAAGCTATCTGAAGAATTGTTAACATAAATGAGGACTATTGTATCTTTCATTGAGCTTATGTTACACACTGATATATGATAATTAAATATAAGAGATGGATTGACTAATGTTTATTATCAGCTGCTTTCTCAATGTGGAGAAGGCAATGGCACCCCACTCCAGTACTCTTGCCTGGAAAACCCCGTGGACAGAGGAGCCTGGTGGGCTGCAGTCCATGGGGTCACTAAGAGTCGGACACGACTGAGCGACTTCTCTTTCACTTTTCACTTTCATGCTTTGGAGAAGGAAATGGCAACCCATTCCATTGTTCTTGCCTGGAGAATCCTAGGGACTGGAGAGCCTGGTGGGCTGCCGTCTCTGGGGTCTCACAGAGTCGGACACGACTGAAGCAACTTAGCAGCAGCAGCAGCAGCAGCTTTCTCAATGATAGGATATAAATCTTTTAGAAATAAAGGATCAGATCTAAAGCATATTTATTCCTGTGAGACATTTTGAGAAACATTATTTTTTATGAACATGTTTCAGAGAAACATTGTCTAACAGATGTTAAGAGTAAAGTTGGCCTGGAGTCTTATGGTATCTGCGAATTAAAAGATTTTAATGTAGAAGTCATAAGTATTTTTATTTTTTAATATATAAATGAACTACACTTTGTGTTTATCTTATCTTATACAGTACAAATGAAAGTAAAATGTATGGCAATTTTGGTGCTAAGCTACCTAGTTTTTCCTGGATAGTTGCTCAATTTAGTGTTGTTGAGTTTCTATGTCCAACTCTTTGCGACCCCACTGATTGCAGCACACCAGGCCTCCCTGTCCCTCACTATCTCCTGGAGTTTGCCCAAGTTCATGTCAGTTGAGTCAGTGTTGCTATCCAACCATCTCATCTTGTGCCACCCTCTTCTTTTGCCATCAATCTTTCCCAGCATCAGGGTCTTTTGCAATGAGTCAGTTGTTTGCATCAGGTAGCATCAGTCCTTCAAATGAGTATTCAGGATTGATTTCCTTTAGAATTGACTGGTTTGATCCCCTAGCAGTTCAAGGGACTCTCAAGAGTTTTCTCCATCACCACAATTGAAAACCATCAATTATTTATGATCTAACTCTCACATTTGTACATGACTATTGAAAAAACAATATCTTTGACTGTACAGACCTTTATTGGCAAAGCAATGTCCATGCTTTTTAATATGCTATCTAGGTTTATTATAACTTCCCTTCCAAGAATCAAGTGTCTTCTAATTTCATGGCTGCAGTCACTATCTGCAGTGGTTTAGGAGCCCAAGAAGAGAAAGTCTGTCACCACTTCCACTTTTTCCCATTCTATTTGCCACGAAGTGATGACACCAGATGCCATGATCTTAGTTTTTTGAATATTGAGTTTTAAGCTGTTTTTTTTCACTTTTCTCTTTCACATTCATCAAGAGGCTCCTTAGTTTCTCTATGCTTGGTGGCTCAGAGGGTAAAGCATCTGCCTCCAATGCGGGAGACCTGGGTTCGATCCCTGGGTCAGGAAGATCCCCTGGAGAAGGAAATGGTAACCCACTCCAGTATTATTGCCTGGAGAATCCCATGGAAGGAGAAGCCTGGTAGGCTACAGTCCACGGGGTCTCAAAGAGTCGGACATGACTGAGCGACTTCACCTTCACCTTCTGCCAATCAGAGTGGTGGTGTCTGCATATCTGAGGTTGTTGATATTTCTCCTGGCAGTCTTGATTCCAGCTGTAATTCATCCAGCCCGGCCTTTCGCATGATGTCTGCATATAAGGTAAATAAACAGAGTGACAATATATGGTCTTGTCATACTGCTTTCCCAGTTTTGAACCAGTCAGTTGCTCCATATAAGGTTATAACTGTTGCTTCTTGTCCCATATACAGTTTCCTCAGGAAATAGATAGGATGGTCTGATATTCCATCTCTTTAAGGATTTTCCACAGTTTGTTATGATCTACACAGTTAAAGACTTCTGTGTACTCAATGAAGCAGAAGTAGATGTTAACGACCCAACAGATGCTGGTAATTTGATCTCTGGTTCCTCTGCCTTTTCCAAATCCCATATATCTGGAAGTTCTCTATTCAAGTACTGCCGAAGCCTAGCTTGAAGGATTTTGAGCATAACCTTATTAGCACGGAAAATAAGTACAATTGTACCTCAGTGTGAACATACTTTAGCACTCCTCTTCTTTGGGATGGGATGAAACTGATCTTTTCCAGTCCTGTGGCCACTGCTAGGGTTTTCAAATTTGCTGGCATATTGCTTGCAGCATTTTAATTGTATCATTGTTTAGGATTTGAAATAGCTCAGCTGGGATTCTATCACCTGCACTAGCTTTCTTGGTAGTAATCCTTCCTAAGGCCCACTTGACTTCGCATTCCAGGATGTCTGGCTCTAGGTGAGTGATCACACCATCAGGATTATCTGGGTCGTGAAGATCTTTTTTGTACAGTTTTTCTGTGTATTCTTGCCTCCTCTTCTTAATCTTTTCTGTTTCTGAACGGTCTGTACTGTTTTTAAATGATCAATTTAATGATAAATGTAATAAATGTAGATATATTTTAAACTACTTGTTTATAGTAATGCTATTACACAGAAATAACTAATACAACTTACGTGGTGCTTACTGTGTCAGACACTGTTCTAGGGGCCTTAATTTTTTTACTCATTTTATCTCCCTAGCAGCCCTAGGATATTATTAACTCCATTTTATACATAAGAAAATTGAAGCAAATAGTGATTAAATAATCACTAGTCCAGTTTAAATAACTAATCCAGTTTCACTGAGGAAATGAGTGGACAAGATATGATTCAGATCTAAGCATCTTGGCTCTTGAGTTCATGTTATTACCCTCTAAACCACATCCCCTGCAGTGCCCTTGTGAAAACCTTAATGAACCCTAAATTAGCCCAGACTAAAAATCTCCAACTAGGATATATCATATGTTTCTTTGAAAGCCTAATACATACTTTGCTTGTTAATGGAATGAAACTTAATGTTTGTAGGCTATCTCATCTGAATTCCACTGAGGTATTTTCTCACAAACACTGCCAAGACTTTTTATGCTTGTTGGCAAGCTCAATTAAACCAAGAAATTGGATTCTTTAGTTGGTTAGACAAGGGAGAGTAAAGATTGGTTACAGCCTGTCTACAATCTGTTTGTATTCAGTTAGAGAAGAATCCTCTGCCAGAAGACAATTAAGGCAGGGCACTGTAAATATTTTAGTAGACATTATGTAATCATTGCTCCCCCTTAAGTATCATATCCCATCATTTCATTCTCCCAGTTAGACTAAACAACTCTGATATTTTCCATTGTTAAAATTAGAGTAAAGGGAAACTTGTAGCATGTTCTAAAGAGCCCTTTTCATAAATAGAGTTGAGAAAATGGCAGTCAGTTATAAAATAAAATGTTAATGTTGCTACATTATCTTGTATTGTAATGTTTGATATATCAGATATCAGCACTATATTGTGATGCTGAATAGCGTCAGATTCGGGGTGGCAAATAAAGGACTACATGTAACGCAAAAATTCTAGTTGATTCTCTTTCAAATCTGATGTTCATCTCAGTCTAGTACGTGGCCATCCTATCATTATTCTAGCATTCAGGTCATCCCCATTTATATATCATGTAATAAATGTTTACCATTTAAAAAAATAGACACATGACGGAATTGTTTGCAACAACCCCAGAAAATTCCCTAAATACCCATCCTTTCCTCACTACTCAGAGTACTCTAGACCTGTCAAACAAGTCTCTAAGCCCTGACTGTATCTTCCCATAACTATAGGTCTCCATTCATCTCTGAGTGTCTCCCTTGCTTCTACCAGATTATTGTGTGTATCAATTCTATGCTATCTTATTATCTACCACCTCTTCACGTCTCAAATCAATGTATAATATTTCAGTTTGAAATTTTGAAATGATGCATTTCTGTGTTTATGCCATCCACTGGATTCTGAATTCTAGTGCTTTTCTCACAGTCAGTTTTTTGTTCTCACTCCATAACATAATCGGTTTTGAACAAAATATTTGTTTATTGTCTGAGTGAATGAACTAGTTCATGGTTCATGTTCTCATAAATATATATATATATATATATATATATATATATATATATATATGTACCCATGTGCATTAGGTGTTAAGACTATTGATCAGGTTGAAAAAAAGTGAAAGTTTAGTCACTCAGTCATGTCCAGCTGTTTGAGACCCCATGGACTGTAGCCTGCCAGGCTCCTCTGTCCATGGAATTCTCCAAGCAAGAATACTGGAGTGGGTAGCCATTCTCTTCTCCAGGGGATCTTCCCAACCTAGGGATTGAACCCAGGTCTTCTACATTGCAGGCAGATTCTTTACTGTCTGAACCAGCAGGGAAACACATTGATCAGGTTATTAAATTTTAAGAGCATTTAGGAAGACCCTTGTGGAATTCAGCTGCCCCCAGGTTTGACACAGTAAAATATATCATTTGCCTGATGTGTCACTTGTGGCAGAAAAATGAAGTCACTAAATTCTTTCAGTTTTAGAATTCACAAAAGATATTTAAGGTATGTCTGCTTCTTCTGCTTGTTCTGAAAAATCAGCAAAATGAAACAATCCCCATAGTTTATAAAAAAAAAATCTTTATTTTGTATAATATGTCTGCCTTGAGGTATCTTCCCCTTCTTTTGTTTCTTTTAGGAAATCTTTCAAAAGGGGCAAGGGGCAAAGAAAATAAAAGTGAGATGAGAGTTATCTGAATAAATAATTATTAAAAATAATAAAAAATTTAAATATACAGCTTTATTGTATAATGAAAAGTTATTTAAATAACTTTATTCAGATCAAGGTAGTTTCTGTAACACTGGGTTTCCTACTCATTAGAGGATACTTGTTACTAATTAACTAGAAGATGTTCACTTGAAACAAATAGACTGCCTGGTATTTCTCCAGCAAAGATGGATTTATTTAAGAACATCAGACAATTCCAGTTAGAGGTATTACAACTGTGGCAAGCCAAGTAAAGTCCCCACATAGCAAGGGAAGGAGAACATTTATATAGAGGGGAGAAAGCTGAGAGGGTTGTAGTAAACAGAATCCATAGCTTTTCATTGGCTCAGTCCCTGCCAGAGTCTTTCCTCTTCCTGTTGGACTCTGCTGTAGTTGTAGGGAATGAGAGTTGCCTCTGTGGTCTCCAAAGTCAATTTTGTGGAATTTTTAAAATATATATGTATATTTAAAATATGTGCATATAAGGGCTTCCCTGGTAGCTTGGACGGTAGAGCATCTGCCTACAGTGTGGGAGACCTGGGTTCGATCCCTGGGTCTGGAAGATCCCCTGCAGAAGGAAATGGCAACCCACTCTAGTATTCACGCCTGGAAAATCCCATGGACCAAGGAGCCTGGTGGACTACAGTCCATGGGGTCACAAAGAGTCAGACACGACTGAGCGACTTCTCTTCACTTCATATATATGTATATATTTACAGAGGTTACAAGAAAATTGTATTCAGTTCAAACTTGCCTACACACAGTCTTTTCTGTGAAGCAATATTTACCAAGTACCCTGACATAGGGAAAATGCAAAACATCCAGACACATTAAATCTAGTGGTCTTGATAAACTTACTTTGATGACTGTGGAAAAGACAGATTTGGGGTTGTTTTCACACTCAAATAGGGATTCCTTTGAATACAAAACTCTTGAGATGACCTTTTAAGAACGGAATTGAATTGAAGCCTCTCAGTTGTCTCCAACTCTGTGTGACCCCATGGACTACACAGTCCATGGAATTCTCCAGGCCAGAATACTGGAGTAGATAGCCTTTCCCTTCTCCAGGGGATCTTCCCAACCCAGGGATTGAACCCGGGTCACCTACATTACAGGCAGATTCTTTACCAACTGAGCTATCAGGGAAGCCCACTGATAGACTTATTTTCCCCTGAATTAAATGCGAATTCCACTGAGAGAGGTAACATTACAAGGTCTCAAAGTTGCCTCAAAATACTTTCTTCTTTTTTCTTGCCCAAATGCCAGTCTAGAGATGTAGCTGTGGTGTCAAGGCATTGATTGCTTTTCTGGTCTCCCTTTTTGTACTTATCACTTGATGGAATAGGGATGTATATAGAAATAGGGAACATAAATCTTCTCTTACTTGACTTCCTGTACCAAACTTGCTCAACACTCTGTTGTCACATCTCTCTTTAACAGTAACTGAACATTGATTTTCTCTTGTAGCAGCTGTTGAAATATGTTTCTTGAGGTTGTTTGTTTATTATTCAAGAGCCTTCCTCCTCATACACATTTCTTGGAGCTAAAGATCTAGCTAAGGTTTAAGCCTTTCTTTAAAATTTCTCCAATCACTCTACTACCTTGTCATGTGTTATTGGTGATCCATTGCATGATCAACTTTTGCTCTATAGCAAACCACCCCAAAACTTAGTGACCTTATCATTAAGATTTCTTACAATTATTGCTATATCATTCTTCTGGTATGGGCCAACTTATCCGATATCTGCTTGGCCAGCTCTTATTTCTTAAGTCAACTAACATGTTGCTTAGCCAATTGGATAACATAGGTCAGACGTTCCTGTGTGTTTGGAGGTTGATTGCCTAAGGCACCAGGGATCTTATCCATGTGGTTTTTATACTTTTTCTTGCTGTTTCTTTTCTCTTTTCCCAGAAAATTAGATCAGCCTTGTTCATATGGTCATCTAAATTTTCTAAATACAGTAAGAGAGGGATAGTCCCAGTATATAAGAACTTTTCTGAATGAATGTTTCTTTGGGGAAAATGATTCCACTAAGATCCCACTTGCTTCTTTCCACAATATTCCTAGGAAAGTTGAGGAGAGGAATATTGGTAAATTCAAAGGAAATGATAATATTCTGTTTCTTAAAATATTTTAGATGTTTGTGTGTTCATTATTCTTTATATTTAAATTTATTATATAACTTGCTGTGTGTATATGCATATTGCTTTATGGTATATTTTATTATAAAACTTTTCAAGAAATTGGTAATAAAAAGAAATAAATAGATATAAGTTAAATAACACCACAAGCTTGTCACCTAGCATTAGTTAACTTTAGCAATGTAAGAATTACTTATATTAAATCAGTTACGCTTTGGAAAATTTGAATAATCTAAGACAAAATAAGACTGAAAATAATAGGTATTAAAAAGGGTGTTAGCCTTTACAGAGACAGTGAATGAGTAAAACTGAAGGTGATAAAAGTTTACCTATCCAAATTTCTATTATGTTTCTGAGTGCAACAATTAAACTGGAAATAAACACAGGAAAATATATCTGAAAAAAATATTCCAAATTTACAGTTCAACAGTACACTTAGGAATCACACATGGGTTCATAAGGAAACCGTGAAAGATACTAGCAGATATTTCTAACTGAATCAATAATACTTCCTTAGAAATGCAAATCTCCCGTGTATTTGAAAATAACTTTTTGTATTCAGGGCTTGTATTTTAATACAGTTATATTTCCCAGTCCTCTCACTAATGATTTGTGCTTTTGTATCTTGATTAAAACATTCACCTCTGTCCTAAAGTTTAATAGACATTTCAAAACCAAAGGATTCCTGATATCACTTGTAAATCTCCTTCTACTGTGTTCTCTATCTCAGGTAGTAGAAATGCTTCCTTTTACTTGGTCAGGCCCAAAGTCAGGAATTTATCCTTGGCAGTTCTTTTTGTCTCACATTTCACACTCAATCTGTCAGGAAATCCAGGTGACTTTATCTCCAAAAATTTCCATAGTCTGACAGCTTTTATCTCTGTTGTCACGACTTTGGTCATGATACCACACACATCAGTGCTATAACCACTCAACTCTTCTTACCCCACCTACTTCAGTACTTTGTCTACATAACAGGTAGGTGACAATCTAAAATGGAAGCCACATTGTAACGTGAATTTAAAAAACTGAGCCTCATCATTGAAAGATTTTAACTACTGATTATTTTTTAATGTTGCAGGTAACTTGATTTAAAAGTATTATTGGCATAAAAATGGTACTATGAACATGAAAAAAAATAGTTCATTTAGTCTATGGGGTTGCACAGAGTCGGACACAACTGAAGCGACTTAGCAGTAGCAGTAGCAGCAGTGACAAAGGAAAAGTCTGTGTATATATAAGCATGGGACTGCTTAACAACTGTTTTTAAAGTGACAATAAATTGTGAAACTTTCTACTTGCCTCCATAAAGTAATTTTGTAGTCTATGAGCTTAACATAGTTGTGAAACATTTGCCCATAATGTTTGCAAGGACAAGATGTTCTTCTTCAGCTCTCACAACCATGAACATAAGATGATTGTCTCCATAATTGATACCAATTTTGTCTGACTGATCATCAAACATTGTAGACTGCCCAGCAGCAACCCTTGCTGCTTTAGATAATTACATCCTGATTAAAATCAGTGTCTCCATAATACTTCAAAAAGGGTAGGTGGAAATGCTATCAGAGAATTCCATTAATATTATCAACAATTTATTTTAAGATCACTTCACAAGTATTCTTAAGATATGACATGGATGAGGGTTAATATATGATAGATACTAAAGGAATTAAAATTTATATACAGATTACTTTTTAGACTAGAGCGTAAAATTAGTGTAATACAACAGAAGATTTCACTCATTTTAAGATTTTCAATTTAAATAGCTGTGACAATTTCTAGAAGCATAAAATCTTTCAAATGTCTCAAGAAATTTTAATGAATACCCAGAACAGGGTATCACTATGAGGGAATCAGGGCCTTGTTAATATACAGAACATGTTGTGCTGTTAACATTCACAGTACCCCTGTAAGTCATAGAAGATTCATAAATATAGAATCAAAATATTCTAGAAAATTCTAAGGCCCTAATTCAAAGCTTTCAGCAAGACTCCTTGTCTAACTCAATGAAACTATGAGCCATGCCATGCAGGGCCACCCAAGATGGACGGGTCATAGTGGAGAGTTCTGAAAAAACGTGGTTCACTGGAGAAGGGAATGGCAAACCAGTATTCTTGCCTTGAGAACCCCATGAACAACGTGAAAAGGCAAAAAGATAGGACACTGAAAGGTGAACTCCCCAGGTCAGTAGGTACCCAATATGCTACTGGAGATCAGTGGAGAAATAACTCCAGAAAGAATGAAGAGACAGAGCCAAAGCAAAACAACAGCTGTGGATGTCACTGGTGATGGAAGCAAGGTCCAAAGCTGTAAAGAGCAATATTGCATAGGAACCTGGAATGTTAGGTCCATGAATCAAGGCAAACAGGAAGTGGTCAAACAGGAGGTCAAAGAGATAAGAGTGAACATCGATATTTTTAGGAATCAGCAAAAATTGGAATGGGTGAATTTAACTCAGAACACCATTATATCCACTATCTATTTAATATCTATTTATTTTGGGGGCAAGAATCCCTTAGAAGAGATTGAATAGCCATCATAGTAAACAAAAGAGTCTGGAATGCATTACTTGGATGCAATCTCAAGAATGACAGAAAGATCTCTGTTCATTTCCAAGGCAAACCACTCAATATCATGGTAATCCAAGTCTATGGCCTGACCAGTAATGTTGAAGAAGCTGAAGTTGAATGGTTCTATGAAGACCTACAAGACCTTCTATAACTAACACCCAAAAAAGATGTCCTTTTCCTTATAGGGGAGAGAAATGCAAAAGTGGGAAGTCAAGAAACACCTGGAGTAACAGGCAAATTTGGGCTCAGAGTACAAAATGAAGCAGGGCAAAGGCTACAGAGTTTTGCCAAGAGAATGCACTAGTCATACCAAACACCCTTTTCCAACAACACAAGAGAAGCCTCTACACGTGGACATCACCAGATGGTCAACACTAAAATCAGATTGATTATAGTATTTGCATCCAAAGACAGAGAAGCTCTATACAATCAGCAAAAACAAGACTGAGAGCTGACTATGGCTCAGATTATGAACTCCTTATTGCCAAATTCAGGCTTATATTGAAGAAAGTGGGGAAAACCACTAGACCATTCAGGTATGACCTAAATCAAATCCCTTATGACTAAACAGTGGAAGTGGAAAATAGATTTAGGGATTGGATCTGATAGACAGAGTGCCTGATAAACTATGGATGGAGGTCCATGACATTGTACAGGAGGCAGGGCTCAAGACCATCCCCAAGAAAAATAAATATAAAAAAGCAAAATGTCTGTCTGAGGAGGCCTTATAAATACCTCTGACAAGAGGAGAAGTGAAAAGCAAAGGTGGAAAGGAAAGATATACCCATTTGAATGCAGAGCTCCAAATAATAGCAAGGAGAGAAAAGAAAGCTCTTCTCAGTAACCAATGGAAAGAAATAGAGGAAAACAATAGAATGGGAAAGACTAGAGATCTCCTCAGGAAAATTAGAGATAACAAGGGACTATTTCATGCAAAGATGGGCTCAATATAGGACAGAAATGGTATGGACCTAACAGAAGCAGAAGATATTAAGAAGAGTAGCAAGAATACACAAAAGAACTATGCAAAAAAAGATCTTCACAACCCAGATAATCGCAATGGTGTGATCACTCACCTAGAGCCAGACATCCTGGAATGTGAAGTCAAGCGGGCCTTAGGAAGCATCACTATGAACAAAGCTAGTGGAGGTGATGGAATTCCAGTTGAGCTATTTCAAATCCTGAAAGATGATGCTATGAAAGTGTGGCACTCAATATGCCAGCAATTAAGAAAACAACAATGGCCACAGGACTAGAAAAAGTCAGTTTTCATTCCAATCCCAAAGAAAGGCAATGCCAAAGAATAATCAAACTACTGCACTATTGCACTCATCTCAACATACTAGTAAAGTAATACTCAAAATCCTTCACCAGGCTTCAACAGTATGTGAACCATGAACTTTCAAATGTTTAAGCTGGTTTTAGAAAAGGCAGAGGAACCAGAGCTCAAATTGCCAACATCCACTGGAGCATCAAAAAAGCAAGAGAGTTCCAGAAAAATATTTATTTCTGCTTTATTAACTATGACAAACCTTTGACTGTGTGGATCACCACAATGTGTGGAAATTCTTCAAGAGATGGGAATACCAGACCACCTGACCTGCTTCTTGAGAATTTTTTTGCAGGTCAGGAAGCAACAGTTAGAACTGTACATGAAACAACAGACTGGTTCCAAATAGGAAAAGAAGTACATCAAGGCTGTATGTAGTCACCCTGCTTATTTAACTAACATGCAGAGCACATCATGAGAAATGCTGGACTGGATGAAGCACAAGCTGGAATCAAGATTGCTGGGAGAAATATCAATAACCTCAGATATGCAAATGACACCACCATTTATGGCAGAAAGGGAAGAAGAACTAAAGAGCCTCTTGATAAAAGTGAAAGAGGAGAATGAAAAAGTTGACCTAAAGCTCAACATTCAGAAAACTAAGATCCTGGCATCTGGTCCATCACTTCATGGGAAATAGATGGGGAAGCCGTGGAAACAGTGTCAGACTTTATTTTTGGGGCTCCAAAATCACTGCAGATGGTGACTGCAAGCATGAAATTAAATGACGCTTACTCCTTGGAAGAAAAGTTATGACTCACCTAGACAGCATATTAAAAAGCAGAGATATTACTTTGCCAACAAAGGTCCATCTAGTCAAACCTATTGTTTTTTCCAGTGGTCATGTATGGATATGAGAGTTGGACTGTAAAGAAAGCTGAGTGACAAAGAATTGATGGTTTTGAACTGTGTTGGAGAAGACTCTTGAGAGTCCCTTGGACTGCAAGGAGATCCACCCAGTCCATCCTAAAGGAAATCAGTCCTGAAGATTCATTGGAAGGAGTAATTTTGAAGCTAAAACTCTAGTACTTTGGCCACCTGATGTGAAGAACTGACTCATTTGAAGAGACCCTGATGCTGGGAAAGATTGAAGGTAGGAGGAGAAGGGGATGACAGAGGATGAGATGGTTGGATGGCATCACCGACTCAATCAGCATGAGTTTGCATAGACTTTGGGAGTTGGTGATGGACAGGGAGGCCTGGCGTACTGCAGTCCATGGGGTCACATAGAGTCATACATGACTGAGAAACTGAACTGAACTGAACTCTAAGCTGTGTAGCTTCAAATTCCCATAAGTTTATGTCCTTTCCCATGTAGTTCAGAGCCTCTATTATGGGATTTCAGTTCTACTGAGGATGCCAGACATGCATGCACTTTGTTTATAGTGTTTATAATCATTTGCTATATCCATAATTTTATACTATATTCCTTCCAATCTATTTGCTTTCTACAATCTGATAGCTTACGTTTGGGTAAAAGCTGCATGATGTCATTTCAGGCAGAGGGAACCTTCGTGTCATAGACTCCTAAATGATGGAACCTGTGGGGTAATACATATATGTTGTTTATGTCACTAAGCTTGTGGCAATTTGTTACATAGCAAGAGAATATTTGTACAGTAATTGATCAACAAGTATTTATTAATCATTTTATTTCAAAATGTTCACTGAATTCCAGACACCAAGATCTCCTTTGACTGTTGACCCAACATTTATTCAGCAAACATGATTTTACTTTGAACATAATTGATGACTAGTTGTAGGGTATTTTGTGGTATATTATGCAAGCACAATCTCTTATTCATAATGCTTTTCTGACTTCGAGATCCACATGCATTTGATGAAGTAGTTTCAAAAAACTATATTGTTTTTTGTTGATATATTGATATAATGGTCAATAATATTTTTGCTTGCTCAATTTTCTACTAGCCTTACCAGTTCATTTTTTATAATTTAAATTATTTTTACAATGATGTGCTTTCAAATTAATCTCTGATAGTAAACCATGAACTTTCATTTGGCAGGGACTGTGTCTAATTCAGCTTTTCATTTTGAACATGTAGCAATTTCTTATACATATTAGGTACACAATCAACATTTTTTTAAAATTCATGTATATAAAAGGTTGTAGAAGGACAATGGACTTTATAAAAATCTAGAAAAATTTGATTCTAAACAATTATATCTAAACCCTATAGTTATAATTATAAAGTAAGAATTATTACTATATGGCATCTCTAATAACTAATGTATACTATGGTTTGACCAAAAAGCTCATTTGGGTTTGTTCATAAGATGTTAAAGAAAAACCAAAAGAACTTTATGACCAGCCCAATACAAGCTTTACAAATGGGAGGAGTCTAATCTGGATTATTAACATTGTGTACCTTGTGTTTGTTCCATTTTTGTGGAAGATATCCTCATTTCCCTGTCACTGTGCATGTTGGCTGTCAATTGCTGCCCCTTTTTGTAGGAGAAACACTCAAGATGTGACTTCATGACACTCAAGAAGTGTCATGTGGCTTACACTTCGAGGGACTGATGGTAGATATGGTCACCTAAGACCACCCATTTCCTTTCCCCTTACTCTCCCCTATTTTATTTCCTTCTCTTTCTTATCAGCTTTTATTCTGAAAAGTACATCCTCCAAAGAACATGCACCTGAATCTGTACTGAAGTCCATGGTTTTATGATCTTTTTGGTCCAGGTGTGAAGGAAGCTTCTGGGCTGCAGCTTTGCCCATGTGATTCTTCTTCATTTCAGACATTGAAAACTAAAAAAGTTAAGTTATTCATCATTATCCCTTTCTCCTCACGACATGTACAGTGGTGAGATAGGAACAGAATAACTGTATTCAACAAGAGTATAAATGGAAGATATCTTAGGAGTCACTGGCTCGTAACAATACTGAAGTCCATCTGAGCCCAAGTGTCCAGGTGCCCTACTTGTTAGCCAGGGAATGCTCTTTGACCATGGCCAAATTCTGCTACTTGGAGTCATGCCCTTAATCCATTGTTTTCCACATCTCTTGGCTGAGCCTTCTGAGAGTCTTTTCTGTAATAAATGTCCCATGTTTGGAATAAGCAGCCTTTGTTACCTGCTTCATTCCCATATAAATTGGTAGCTAAGAGCTTATTTTTCATTTTTAACTGTCTCAGGCCCTTAGCATCTGTGGTGTTGGTGCTTTGGCCAGAACAACTTTTTAAGAAACATTGTTATTTTTCTATGAATCTCTATGTCCCACAAAGGACATCCACAATTATTTCTGAGACATGTCCCTCTATTTTAGATGTACTAGCCTGCTGTGGGACAATGACACTCTAAAGATTCTTTCAAGCCATTTGTCCTGCTACTGGGGTCTATAAGCAAGGTTTCGAGTCATTTGGAAATCTTAACAAATTTTCTTGCAGCCAAAACCTTGATGAGATCTTTACCTTAACACCATTTATTTGAGAAATCTTTGAAGGCTAGAGAGACTGGAAATGGCAGTCTCTTCTTGTCTCACATATGCAGCCTTGAGTCCTCATATTTCTTTGAAATTTTGTATATACACTGAATAATTTCTACTTTACTTGTTTCTCCCTCAAAGTAACTTATCATACTCAGCAGGAAGAAATCAACTGGGACGGTCAGCATTCTAGCTAGATACCTCCTTTTCCAGATCAGAAAGTCCATTAAATAAGTTCTCTAACTTCCAATATATTCTAGGTCATACGTTTTGCCATTTTTTTTCTGCCAAAGCATAGCTGTTTATTTTGAGGCTCTTCCTTTTGCAGTCTCCAGAAGAATTTGCCATTTATTCATCTTTCTTATGCTCCTCCTCAGACTTTTCCTTCTGCCTGATCCCAGAATCCAATGCTATATGTTGTCTTTTACGTTTTCTTACTCTGCTAACTACCAGTTTCTGTGTTATTTATCTATTGCTAGATAACAGACTGTCCGTTAACATAGTGTATCTTGAATACCTTAAGACAATAATCATTCCATTTTTCCTCGAGCTAATAGATCAGCAGTTTGGCCTGGATTTCCTAATGAAGATTTAGTCATGAATTCTTTCAAATTTGTCTGTATTTCCAAAGTGTTCCTACTACTGTATCTACTACCTGTTCTGCTTGTTAGGCTTAATTTTTTTTCCATATTGTCTTTTATTATCAAGGAGTCTTTGATTTATGACTTTGAATACCACATCCAAAGAGGGTAAAAGGCACAAAGTCTCTCAAAACCTATGCTTGAACAGTCTTCCTTCTTTTCTTATTGAAGTACAAGATATTTACAATATTAGTTATAGGTGTACAACATAGTGATTCAATATTTTTATTGGTCATATTCCATTTTGAGTTATTACAAAGTAATGACTTTATTTTCCTGTCCTGTGCTGTATATCTTAGCTGGGTTTTTTTTTGTATATAGTAATTTATATCTCTTAATTCCATATGCCTATCTTGCTCAACCCCCATTTCTTCTCCCTACTGGTAACCACTAGTTTGTTCTCTGGATCTGTGAGTCTATTACTGTTTTGTTACACATATTTGTTTTTTATCTTTTAAATTCCATATGTAAGTGATAACATAGAGTATTTGTCTTTCTCTGTCTGACTTATTTCACTTAGCATAATACCCTGTCGATTGATCCATGTTGTTGAATATTGCAAAATTTTGTTGTTTTATGGTTGAATAATACTCCATTTTGTGTGTGTATGTGAAAGTGAAAGTGTCACTCACTCATTAGTGTCTGACTCTTTGTGATCCCATGGATTGTAACCCACCAGTCTCCTCTATCCATAGAATTCTCCAGGTAAGAAAGAGTACTGGAGTGGGTTGCCATTCCCTTCTCCAGGGGATCTTCCCAACCCATGTATCAAACCTGAGTCTCCTGCATTGCAGGCAGATTGCCAACTGAGCCACCAGAGAAGCTATATATATACATATATATATATAGCTAAAAATATTAATAGTATAGATTTATTTCAAATTTCTCTAGGGAAAAAAATGCTAAACTAACATTGAAAAATTTTAAGCTAATAACTAAAATCTGGTGAATCTCACACATATGTTAAGTAATGTATATATAAAAATAGAATAGAGCAACAATCATAAATAATGTCTATATTTTCATAAATAGTACTTCTCATGGTACTTTCTCCGGACTAAATTGTATTCCTCCTAAATTCATATGTTGAACTGCAACCCACACTATGACTCTATCTGGAGATAGAGTTACTCTAAAATATAGTTACTTTTTAAAAAAGTAACTAAGGTAAACTGAAACCCTACGGAGGTGGTCTTAATCCTACAGAATTAGTGAATTTATAAGAAGAGGAAAAAAGAGTGATATCTCTATCCACTCTCACAAGGAAAGGCCATGTGAACACACAATGAGAAGGCACCCGTCTTTCAGCCAGGAAAACAGTCCCTACCAGTATCTGAATATATTAGCACTCTGCTCTCAGATTTCCAGCCTCCAAAAGTGTAAGATAATAACTTACTTCTCCTTTCTAGGGCTTCCCTGGTGGCTCAGACAGTAGAGAATCTGGCTGCAATGAGGGATACCTGGATTTGATCCCTGGGTTAGGAAGATCTCCTGGAGAAGAGAATGGCTACCCACTCCAGTGTTCTTGCCTGGAGAATCCCATGGACAGAGGAGCCTGGCGGGCTACAGACCATGGGATCGCAACGAACTGGACACAACTGAGCAACTTTCCCAATCACTACTTTCACTTTCAACTTTCTCTGGTTTAAGTCACACAGTATTTGGTATGTTTTTTTTATTGCAGCCCAAGCTGACAAACATAGTGCTTTGAGGTTTTGTCCTGTCTAGATTTTTATTAAATGAGTCCACCTTTTGAAGCTGTATCACCCAATCTAACTCTTCAAAAATTATTTCACAATATTTTCCTTGATTTGTGATTAAGTTGAGACAGGCTGCACGATATAGTCCCCTCTTGGAGACTTATACACTCATTTGTTACAGACTGGTATGATTCTACTGTTTAATGTCATGTAACTCAAACAAATATAGACTTCTTTGAGATTAAGTTTTTAATTTAAATTTCATCACTATGCAAGAAGAAAAAAATTCTTATTCAAAACATTGAAAAGTGGTATGTGCTTTCAGTGAAAATTTATTGAAGACATGAAGGAAAAGATTAGAGACTCATTATGCTATAGCATGTTCTAAAAGGCCTGTTAGCCATATAAATCTCCAAATTCTAACACCACATGGAGCTATTATCTTTCTCTCCATTCCCCCCTCTAAAATTCCTTGAAAAGTCATTATTTGCAAACTCATTCTGATTTTATTCTTTTTCTATTACTAATGTCTCATGGTGGTGAGATTACTTATTTATTACAGAGCATGCTAGACCTTTTCTGACTTCTCCCACATATTTCTTATTCCTTTATCTGCATAGATTGATAAATAAAACAAAGTAACTGCTTATAGAATTGTTCAGTTGTTTCACATTTTTTACTCAATATTTCATAAACTTTGTTTTAATTCATCTGTCACTATCATAAAGAATGAATATTTTATAGAATACAAACTAGGAATATGAGTTATAAGCATAGTTTTGTGTTTACAGAATCTGAAACCAGTTATTCCTCTCACGGATGAGCATGTATGCTAAGTTGCTTCAGTTGTGTCCAACTGTTTGTGACCTCATGGACTGTAGCCCACCAGGCTCCTCTGTCCATGGGATTCTCTAGGCAAGAATACTGGAGTAGGTTGCCATGCCTTTTTCCAAGGGATCTTCCCAACCCAGGGATCAAACTAACATCTCTTATGCCTCCTGCATTGGCAAGCGAGTTCTTTACCACTAGCACCACCTGATAAGAAGAGATGAAGACAAAAGGGAGAACCACCAGAAAAAAACTAGACTGAAAAATGTCATGGTTCATGCAGAACTGGGAATAGCTTATTCTCGCCAGCCATAGGTAAGAGGTTCCATATCTTCTAGGTTGTTTGTTTTGTTATAAGTGAAGTCATTCAGTCGTGTCCGACTCTTTGTGACCCCATGGACTGCAGCCTACCATGCTCCTCCATCCATGGCATTTTCCAGGCAAGAATACTGGAATGGGTTGCGTTTGCCTTCTCCAGAGCATCTTCCTGACCCAGGGATCGAACCCAGGTCTCCAACATTGTAGGCAGACACTTTACCATCTGAGCCACCAGGGAAGTCTGTTTTATTGGTGCATAATTATTCATAGTAATTTCTTGTGACTCCTTGTATTTCTGTGGTGTCAGTTGTAACTTCTGTTTTTCATTTCTTATTTTATTGAGTTGGGTTCTCTCTTTTATCAGTTATATTTATCCTTTCAAAGAAACAAACTTTCAGTTTTGCTGATCTTTAAAATAATCTTTTTGGTCTCTACTTCTTTTATTTCTTTCTTTGGCACAGTTGGTCATGGTCTAAGAGTCCCAGGGTTACTGTTGAACCACACTGGTAGGCAGGTAAGCCCCTGGGCCCTGGTGCTAACAGGCTAAATGAATCACTGCAAAATGATACTTGCTAGCACCAATGTTTTCATGATAGAATGAGCTCTCACAAATGAGTGCTGCCACCATATGTGTTCCCAAGGGGAGTCCCAGTTGCCTTCTCTTTCTCTGGCAAGATTAGCAAGTGGGTCTGACCCAGGTTCCGATCAAATTACTCTGTGTCCTGGGACTGGGAGCATGGGCCCTTTAATAGTATAGTCTCTGTTTCCTCCAATCCTCTGTCTCTCCATATGCAGGTCCCACTGGCCTTTAAAGCCACACTTTCTGGGAACTCATCCTGCCATTGCAGGACCTCCAGGCTGGGGTGCCCTATATGGAGAGAACCTCTGTAGTAGTGATTATCCTTCCATCTGTGAGTTGCCTACCCAAGGACATGGCTTCTGACTATACATCTCTGCCCCTCTTAACTGTTTCACTGTGACTGCTTCTTCAAATCTTTAATTAAGAAATCTTTATGCTAGTCTTCAGGTCATTCTCACTGATAGTTGCTCTGTTAATAGTTGGCATGCGTATGGAAAAAGGTGAGCTCTGCCTTCTACTCTGACATCTTGTTCACCCTAAAGTCTTTTAAGTGATATTCACAATTTTCTTTTTCTCTAGAGTATAAGCTCCGTGAAGAAAGGAGATATTTTTTGGTTCACTGATATGTCTCAGTCATGTAGCCTGGCACATAACAGGAGCTTATGTATTTCTTTCCTTCTTTCTTTTTTTTTTTTTGCATTAATTGCATTATTTTATTTTTTTGTTTTTATTTTTACTTTATTTTACTTTACAATACTGTATTGGTTTTGCCATACATTGACATGAATCTGCCACGGGTGTACATGAGTTCCCAATCCTGAACCCTCCTCCCACCTCCCACCCCATATCATCTCTCTGGATCATCCCCGTGCACCAGCCCCAAGCATCCTATAACAGGAGCTTATGTATTTCTTAATAAAATAAATGGTATATATACATTGTTATTCTAAGTAAAGTATCAATTTAATGTGACATCTTAAATATAAATTTAATGATGTAAAAAACAGGTTTGAAATTCAAGAAACTTTCTGTGTATATAATTTTCGTATGTTTTTAGATTATGTGTCTATTTCTCTTTAAAATTTAAGACATTACACCTCTTTCAGTCAACATCTTTGATAGAAAATATAGTATTTTAGAAAAGAACAAATCATGAAAATACATTTATAGTTCTCTAAGTAATGTTGACATGAAAAGCAACCTCTGCCCTTGTCCAGAAAAGGAGAAAGTCTATTTAATAATATTTTTTTATTTTTATTTTTACTTTATTTTACTTTACAATACTGTATTGGTTTTGCCATACATGACATGAATCCACCACGGTGTACATGAGTTCCCAAACATGAACCCCCCTCCCACCTCCCACCCCATATCATCTCTCTGGATCATCCCCATGCACCAGCCCCAAGTATCCTGTATCCTGCATCAAACATAGACTGGTGATTTGTTTCTTACATGATAGTATACATGTTTCAATGCCATTCTCCCAAATCATTAATAATATTTTGTTTGTAAAATTGGTGGCAAAATCATATTTATTACATGGTTAACAGTTGTGGTTAGTTCAATTATGGAAAAATTGAGCCTAAGACATCAAGTATCTGGAACATTTATTTAAATTGGCTTTCTAAAAAGAATATCCCAGAAGAAGAATGAATAACCTTTTCTCAAACCAGGGTACTTTAAATTTAGAAGACATGATATTAATATATAGAAAAGATGTATTAAATGTACTCAAATGTATTTTAATATTACCAAAGGCATATAAGCATCAGGCTTTTGAATATGATTTGATACTTCTAAAGCTCTTAGGCATATTTTATGACAAGGCAAACTTTATTACATCAGTATAATGAGACTTAAGTTTTAATTTGCCTTTTAATCTTTTGATAAATTGCTTTTCACAAATGTAAAATTAATAAAAACTGATTTCTTAGCTTTTCATTAATTCCTTTGTGTAACATGTTATTTATAAATTTAAAGTAGCTTAAATTATTTTTAGATAACTTATTAATGAACTGTGAGAGTATAAAGCCTTACAAATCTTTTACATGATCAGCTATAAATTTAGTAGGAAAATTTGGTCTAGTAATAATTAGATTTAACAAGATCATATTCAATTATCCTTATCTATAGTTGCATTGTTTCTATGGTTTATCCTTTGGGATTCTCTTGTTTGTTAGAAGAGAGTAATTGAAATTATAAATTAGAAACAAAGGAAACAGTATTTCATGGTCGACATTAAGATGGTACACAACTCATGTTTGTTTTTAGTGTTTTCTTTATAATTTAACATAATGAATATTCAAAGTTGTTCTTGGATAAATTGTTGAATTATTTAAACTGTAGATATATCTAGTAATATGGCATTTAGAAAAATGCCCAGTTAAAAATTTTAAATCCATAATTTCGTATGCATTCTAATGATAATCCTGACTAACACTGAGCTCCTGCAATGATAAAAAATAATTAAATCCTCAATAATTCACAAAATTAGGTAATATAATTTGCATCCAACTTGAAGATTTACCCCATGTAGCAATATATCTGATTGCATTGCTTTAAAAAATCACCTTAAATTTATTCTGAATGTAACATAAATAATGCAATTTTATTTTAATATGGATATATTTTCTTTTTAAATAAAAATTTTATTTTTTACACAAATGTAGATTCATCAGCAGTTATAGGAAATAATACAGCCATACGATGATACCCTTTACCTGGCTTCCCCAATAGTGACATCCTGCAGACCGATAGCACAGTATCACAGTCAGGAGGCTAATATGGATAGGGTCATGCTATACAGAACATTCCCATTACCGTAGAATCCTTTTATATTGCCCTTTTATAGACACATCTACTTCCATTTCCCAACTTCTCAAAAGTACTAATCTGTTCTCTGTTTCTATGATTATATTTTTAAAGTGTTCTATGCATGTAATCTGAGTTCAATTCACCCATTCCAGTCCATTTTAGTTCGCTGATTCCTAGAATGTCGACGTTCACTCTTGCCATCTCTTGTTTGACCACTTCCAATTTGCCTTGATTCAGGGACCTGACATTCCAGATTCCCATGCAATACTGCTCTTTACAGCATCAGACCTTGCTTCTATCACCAGTCACATCCACAAGTGGGTATTGTTTTTGCTTTGGCTCCATCCCTTCATTATTTCTGGATTTATTTCTCCACTGACCTCCAGTAGCATATTGGGCACCTACTGACCTGGGGAGTTCCTCTTTAAGTATCCTATCATTTTGCCTTTTCATACTGTTCATGGGGTTCTCAAGGCAAGAATATTGAAGTGGTTTGCCATTCCCTTCTCCGGTGGACCACATTCCGTCAGACCTCTCCGCCATGACCCCACCTGTCTTGGATTGCCCCATGGGCATGGCTTAGTTTCATTGAGTTAGACAAGGCTGTGGTCCTAGTGTGATTAGATTGACTGGATTTCTGTGAATATGGTTTCAGTGTGTCTGCCCTCTGAAGCCCTCTTGCAACACCTACCATTTTACTTGGGTTTCTCTTACCTTGGGTGTGGGGTATCTCTCCACAGCTGCTCCAGCAAAGCACAGCTGCTGCTCCGTACCTTGGATGAGGGGTATCTCCTCCTGCCACCCTTCCTGACCTTCAGCGTGGGATAGCTCCTATAGGCCCTCCTGCGCCTGAGCAGCCACCACTCCTTGGGCGTGGGGTTACTCCTCCAGGTTGCTGCCCTGGCCTCCGGCCTGCGGTTGCTCCTTCTGGCTACCACCCCTGGCCTTGGGCGCCGCCCCTGACCTAGGACGTGCGGTGGCTCCTCCCAGCTGCCGTCCCTGGCCTCAGGCATGGGGTAGATCCTCCTGGCCATTGCCCCTGACTTCGGATGCGGGTTAGCTCCTCTCAGCCATTCCTGCGCCATCGCAGCCTGGCACTCTAGGCCGCCGTTTCTGACCTCAAAGTGGGGTAGCTATAGGCCGTGCTTAGTGCGCCGGCTGCCACTGACGATGCTGCAGCCACAGCTGCAGCCGCCGGCACTTAGTGCGCCAGCCACCGCACGGCCGCCACCTGCACCTAGTCAAAATTCTCCAAGCTAGGCTTCAGCAATACGTGAACCGTGAACTTCCTGATGTTCAAGCTGGTTTTAGAAAAGGCAGAGGAACTAGAGATCAAATTGCCAACATCCGCTGGATCATCAAAAAAGCAAGAGAGTTCCAGAAAAACATCTATTTCTGCTTTATTGATTATGTCAAAGCCTTTGACTGTGTGGATCACAATAAACTGTGGAAAATTCTGAAAGAGATGGGATTACCAGACCACCTAACCTGCCTCTTGAATAATCTGTATGAAGGCCAGGAAGCAACAGTTAGAACTGGACATGGCACAACAGACTGGTTCCAAATAGGAAAAGGAGTACGTCAAGGCTGTATATTGTCACCCTGCTTGTTTAACTTATATGCAGAGTACATCACGAGAAATGCTGGACTGGAAGAAACACAAGCTGGAATCAAGATTTCCAGGAGAAATATCAATAACCTCAGATATGCAGATGACACCACCCTTATGGAAGAAAGTGAAGAAGAACTAAAAAGCCTCTTGATGGAAGTAAAAGAAGAGAGTAAAAAAGTTGGCTTAAAGCTCAACATTCAGAAAACGAAGATCATGGCATCCTGTCCCATCACTCCATGGGAAATAGATGGGGAAACAGTGGAAACAGTGTCAGACTTTATTTTTGGGGCTCCAAAATCACTGCAGATGGTGATTGCAGCCATGAAATTAAAAGACGCTTACTCCTTGGAAGAAAAGTTATGACTAACCTAGACTGCATATTCAAAAAGCAGAGACATTACTTTGCTGACTAAGGTCTGTCTAGTCAAGGCTATGGTTTTTCCTGTGGTCATGTATGGATGTGAGAGTTGGACTGTGAAGAAGGCTGAGCGCCAAAGAATTGATGCTTTTGAACTGTGGTTTTGGAGAA
The DNA here is from genome assembly GCF_001704415.2 of Capra hircus. Taxonomy (NCBI): domain Eukaryota; kingdom Metazoa; phylum Chordata; class Mammalia; order Artiodactyla; family Bovidae; genus Capra; species Capra hircus. The sequence goes on from NC_030814.1 coordinate 78,164,780, forward strand.
GACTCTTGAAGGGCCCTTGGACTGCAAGGAGATCCAACCAGTCCATTCTGAAGGAGATCAGCCCTGGGATTTCTTTGGAAGGAATGATGCTAAAGCTGAAGCTCCAGTACTTTGGCCACTTCATGCGAAGAGTTGACTCATTGGAAAAGACTCTGATGCTGGGAGCGATTGGGGGCAGAAGAAGAAGGGGACGACCGAGAATGAGATGGCTGGATGGCATCAGTGACTAGATGGAGGTGAGTCTGAGTGAACTCCGGGAGATGGTGATGGACAGGGAGGCCCGGTGTGCTGTGAATCATAGGGTCTCAAAGAATCCGACATGACTGAGCGACTGAACTGAACTGAACTGATTTATGTAATCATTAAAGAACAGTTGTTTTCCACCAATTTGACTATTTCCTAGTGATTCCTTCAGGTTGTTGTATCAGTATACTGCTGGATAGTATTATATGGTGTGGATGTATCATAGTTCATTTAACAAATCATCTGCTTAGGAAAAGTCTACATTTTTTTCTAGATTTTGACTACTACAAATAATGCTTTTATAAACATTTATGTATAGGTTTTTGTATGAACATAATTTTTTATTTCTGATGACCTTGCCCAACTTGTCTATTAGCCCTAGGATTGCCTTCCTTTTTTTTTTTTTTTTTTTGATTTTGTTTCTGATTGTTTAATTATGGATCCTGTGGGGTTTTCTGAGTAGTCATGTTATCTGAAAAAATATAGTTTTATATCTTCATTTCGGATATTTACACATTTTCTTTCTTATTGCACCAGCTGGAACTTTTACTTGTATATTAAGCATAGTTATAGTGGACATCTTTGCATTGCTTCTCATCTTAGAGGAAAAGCAATTCAGTCCAACAATAGGTTTCTTGTTAACTGTAGGCTGAGGAAGTTCCTTGGGCTTTCTTTCTTTCTTTTTTTTTTTTAAAGTAATTTGACAGAGGAGCCTGTTGGCCTACAGTCCATGGGGTCGCTGAGAGTTGGACACGACTCAGTGACTTCAGTTTCACTTTTCACTTTCATACATTGGAGAAGGAAATGGCAACCCACTCCAGTGTTCTTGCCTGGAGAATCCCAGGGACAAGGGAGCCTGGTGGGCTGCCGTCTATGGGGTCGCACAGAGTTGGACATGACTGAAGCGACTTAGCAGCAGCAGCAGCAGCATAGTGAATCAGTGATGAACTTTGTCAAAGCTTTTGCATTGATTTATATAGTCATGTGACTTTTGTTCCCTTTGTCTATAAATACAGTGGATTCATTGCTTGGCTATTGAACCAGTTTTGCATCCTTAGAATAAATTTCATTTGGTCATGATGTAGAACTCTTTTTATTAATATAATGATAAATCCATTTGTTAACATTTTGTTAAAGATTTTTGTATATGTATTCACTGGACATACTGGTTTGTGATTTTCTGTTTTTTTGTATTGCATTTGTTTGCTATCAAGGTAAAGATATTTATATGATATGAGTAAAACTATGTTCATAAAGTTAATTTAGAAGTGTTCCCTCTTCTTGTTTTCTAGAAGAGTTTGTGTGGTTTGAATGTTGATTCTTTAAACTTTCGGTAGAATTTTCCAGTGAAACTAGCTGTGTTCCCAATCCAAACTTAGGTCTGCTTACCAACATGCAAAAAGCTGATCTACTGACACCAGGTTATGGTGAAGAAATGCCCAGCATTTATTGCAGGGCACCAAGCAAAGAGTCTAGGTAGCTGGTGTTTAAAAGACCTGAATTTCCCAAAGGCTTTCAGAGAAAGTTTTTTAAAGACAGGGTGAGAGAAGAGGGTTATGGAATGGTGATCAGCTTGTGGAAATTCTGATTGGTTGATGGTGAGAGGTAATCAGGAATTAACATCTTCAACTTTATGGTTCTAACTGGTCTGGGATCTACATTCTTGTAGGCAATATACAGTGAACTTCTGTCTGGTGGGGGTTTCAATATTTGCAAAATAGCTCAGAGGGCATGACTCAGAATATCATCTATTGACCTTATTTAATGGCTAAACTTTTATTTTTCATCTTGATTGAACTAGTTTCCTTTTTTCCTGCATTTTCTCACATCTTTCATTAAATTCATTCTTTGTAACTCAGGGAAGGCCTAGGAGGCTAAAGTTTTTCTTCAGACTAGAGGAAGGTGGAGCACATTGGGTGGTGGTGTCTTTCTGGGACAGCCTATAGTCCTGTTTGGTTACAGCTGGACCTATAGAAACACAATAGTCATATTACCTATTTCATGTTGTATGACTTGTGATTCAGTTCAGTTCAGTCGCTCAGTCGCGTCTGACTCTTTGCAACCCCATGAATCACAGCACGCCAGGCCTCCCTGTCCATCACCAACTCCCAGAGTTCACTCAGATTCATGTCCATCGAGTCAGTGATGCCATCCAGCCATCCCATCCTCTGTCGTCCCCTTCTCCTTCTGCCCCCAATCCCTCCCAGCATCAGAGTCTTTTCCAATGAGTCAACTCTTCGCAAGAGGTGGCCAAAGTACTGGAGTTTCAGTGTTAGCATCATTCCTTCCAAAGAAATCCCAGGGCTGATCTCCTTCAGAATGGACTGGCTGGATCTCCTTGCAGTCCAAGGGACTCTCTAGAGTCTTCTCCAACACCACAGTTCAAAAGTGTCAATTCTTCGGCAGTCGACACTCTAAGTTGTCAAATTTATATACATGGAATTCTTCATAGTATTCCATAATTATCCTTTTCATACCTATAAAGTCTGTAGTAGCTCTTTTTCATTTCAGATATTGTTAATTTGTACTACCTCTTTTTTCTTTGTTGGTCTTGATAGAAGTTCATGAACTTTACTGATATTTTTCAGAAACTCTTGTCTGTTTCATTGATTTTTTTTTTCTATTGTTTTACTGGTTTCAATTTCACTGAATTCTGCTCTTATCTCTCTTGTTTCTACTGCTTGCTTTGGTTTTAGTTTGTTCAAGTTTCTTGAGGTGGGAACTTGAATTATTGATTTGAGATTTTCTCTCCTTCCTAAAGCATGCAGTCAGTGTTGTAATTCTCCCCTCAGCCATGCTTTGGCTGTGTGTGTCCCACAAATTTCCATATGTTTTATTTTCATTTAGTTCAGTGTATTTTTCTAATTTACCTTAAAACATCCTTTTTTACTGTGGATACTTCCAAGTACATGGTTTTATTTCTAAGTGTTTGGAGAATTTCCTTTTATTTTTCTGCTATTGAGTTCTATTTTGGTTGGAGAATATACTGCATATGTTTTCACTTCTTTTAATTTTATTTTAGGTCTTCTTTATGACCTAGCATATGATTTTTATCCATATATGTTCCATGAATTCTCAAAAAGAAGTGTTCTGCTGTTGTAGGGTGTATTGGCTGGAAAAAAATTATCTTACTTTTTCTTCATCTGAGAATATTACCCATTCTTCCTTTATACCCAAAAGATATCTTGGGTGGGTATAGGAATCTAGATTGATCATTCCTTCCTTTTAGCAACTGAAAAGTATGGTGCCAGCTCTTTCTAACCCCCATAGTTTCCTATGAAGAGAATATTTTCATTCTGATAATTTTTCCCTATAAGTAAGGTGATGCTTCTCTGACTACTTCAAGATTTTTGTCTTTAGTTTCCCGGAATTTATGTTGTATCTTACTAAGTATTTCGGGGATATTTTTGTGTTTGGGGTTTGTCTAACTTACCAGATCTGTAGATTTGTGTCTTTTGAAAAAATCGAATGATAAACTCATTGCTACAGTTCAGTGATAATATGTTCATGCACTTTTCTAGTTCTCTTCTCTTCCCTTCTCCTTCAAGGACATTAATGACATGAATATTCATTCTTTTTCTTTCATAATTTTGTAAATCCCATGAGGCCTTGTTCATTGTTTTCTAGCTTATTTTCTCTCTTTTCTTCAGATTTAGTAATTTCCATTGTTCTGTCTTCAAGTTCACTGATACTTTTGTCTATCCTCTTCAGTCTACTGGATTTCCCATCTATTAAGCTGCTTGTCACTGTATTTTTCAGTTATGAAATTTTCATTTATTGATAACTGTTAGTTATATCTTCCATTTATTTGCTGATACTTTGTTAACTTTGTGAGACTTTTTTTTTTTAATCTCCATCAATTGTGTTTATCATTGTATGTGAAGCATTTTTTGAGGTTGCTTTAAAATCTCGAATAGTTCTAACATCTCTGTCATTTGGGTGTTTTCAATTGTTGTTCATTGTTTTCATCCAGTTTGAGATCTTTCTATTTCTTGGTATGACAAGTAATTCTCTTTTGCAACATGGATATTTTGAGTATTATATTAAAAGAGTCTGGATTTAAACCTTCTCTTTCAGTTGGCTTGCTGTGATGCCAATTTGGTATGGGAACAGCCTCATTCTTGCCAAGTAGGTATAGGAAGTCAGTGTCCTCACTCAGCCTTTGTTGACATTTGGAGGAAGAGCTTACTGTTTGGTGGGTATGAACGTGTCAGCTTCCCATTTGGCCTCCACTCAGACCTCTCTGGTTGAGAGAAATAGAAATGTGTCATTGTTGCTCCCTGAATAGCTTCATCTGATACCAGGGGGAAAGTATGGCAGCTGTGTTCACACTTGGTGGAGGTAAAAGTCCTGACGCTCCACTAGATCCCCTCTTAATCAGCTGCAGGGTGAGAGGTAGGATGCCTCACTATTGCTGGGCAATAGAAGTATAGGCTTTCTTTGTGGTCTCCACTGAATCCTCAGGCAGAAGAGGGCGTCATTACTCCACGGAAAAGATGAAATTCCATCTCCCTGTTCGGATCTTCTCTGATATCACTCCAGTGAAAGTTGGCCAGGAGTGGGAGGGATTGTTACAGCCCTACAATTGTGGAAATCGAGATTCTTTGCTCAGCCTGTGTTGGTCGGGGGTGGGGGGCGGTTGTGCATGTGGGGCCTCTTGTTTTTCTGTGCTGTTCTATGGACTAGAATAGTTAATGTTTAAAAGATTTCTGTAACGTCAGATGTCCCCTTTTCTGGTCTTCTGCTAAAGACAGAAGTCTTCTGACTTTATTTCTCTCCATTTTTTGGTATTTCCAAGTTAATAGTTTCTTTAGCTCTAAGCCTGGGACATATGAGGCAAAAAGAAAATCCAGTGAATTCACCTGAATGGTGTACCTTGGAATTTGAAATTTCTAGCTAATCTGCCATATTCTCTATCTTTTGGAGTTTCCTTATATTTGTTTTATATATGATAAGTGAGATGTTAGTCATATTTAGGAGGAATAATAGAGAAAATACATCTGTCCGTCTTCCTAGAAACAAAAGATAAGAATGTTTTATTAAATGTATATATATATATACATATATCGGAGAAGGCAATGGCAACCCACTCCAGTACTCTTGCCTGGAAAATCCCATGGGTGGAGGAGCCTGGTAGGCTGCAGTCCATGGGGTTGCTAAGAATTCGGCACTACTGAGCAACTTCATTTTCACTTTTCACTTTCATGCATTGGAGAAGGAAATAGCAACCCACTCCAGTATTCTTGCCTGGAGAATCCCAGGGACAGGGGAGCCTAGTGGGCTGCCATCTATGGGGTCGCACAGAGTTGGACACGACTGAAGTGACTTAGCAGCATATATATATATATATATACATACCATAAGCAATGCTTTCCCCCCAAATATCTACTTTTAAAACCTATGGCTACTCTAAGGCTTTCTGCCAAAGTAAAGAGAGCATAGCTCTCTAATGGCTGTAAGAATGGCTCCATTATTCATTTACTATGTAGAAGATTATAAAATAACAATATATATTTTTTTTTGCACAGGTAAGTTACTTATTATCCATTTTAAATTATAATTACTCCTTTTATAGTATACATGCTTTGGAGACTAATATCTTTATGCTTAATTATAAACCTTTTATATAAAGAACTTAAAGTGAGTTCCTTCCTTATAAGATATAAATAAAAGGTTTACTTATCCCTCAATAACCAGGGATCTTCAGGGGAATGAGACAGAAGTGAGGTAAGAGGGTTTTGTTAATCTCCTGCCACAGCTCAAGTTGAAAGGAAAAAATCAAAATAGAGGAGAATAGTGCTCTTCTGTTCCCTTTCCAGAACTCTGATAGAGACTATCCCACAGAAAGTCTCATACAAATAGTAGTAGCCACTGCAAAGTAGATCTAGAGAGTGCTAGAAGTAGCTCCATTGTGCTGTACTGAGGTTCTAAAGTTCCTTTCTCCTGCCAATTGGAAAGGCAGATGAGAGTTGACAGCTACTGAGGTTGCAGGGGGGCAGCAATAGCAAGGGGTAATAGGGAGATAATACTGTGTGGCAGAGGTCAAGGATTGAGAGCTAATCCACAAAACAGATGGAAAATCTGAATGAGACTCCGAGGTTCTGCACAGTGAGCTAGTGTTGAAGTAGAGTGGAGCTAGTGCAGAGAAGAGACTCCTCTTTGTAGGGATTACAACCTGGGTTCTACCAGCTTTGTACTCGACGAATGAAATCTAGGAGCACAACTAGTCTATGTGATAATTTTCATCTCTATGAAGCCTGGGAAGAAAGCAGAGGAAAAGAAAGAAACTTCTCAGCTTGGGCACAATTTCCCATGGTGTTTTCTTATATTCCAGCTCCAATTTGTAGAAAAATATTGCAGAGATTAATAGCTGGGACAAAAAAATTAATAAGTAGAATTTTTACCTTGTGATTTAATAAATATTTATCCAAACAAGGTTGAAATAGAGGAGACTTTTAATGGTGAGGTTTTTTGTGTGTGTTTTGTTTTGTGTGTGTGTGTGTGTGTGTGTGTGTCATTTAGGGACTTGAGATGGATAAACTACAAGAATAAAGAACATAGTAGTTGAACAATAGTTGTATGTCACTGATGCATATTTTTGCACACGAGTGTTCTTCTCTCCATCCTCATATCCAATGGAAGACTCATTTAGCTAGCATAAATGCTTTACAGGGACTGGATGGAAGAAAATCAGTGCTGAGCTACCTATTGCATCTTAGTATACAACTGCTATTTAGACTGCCTGGTAAACCCCTCTGTAGACACACAAAACTACCCAATGAAGTCTTGTCTATTGTGGCATTCTTTGATCCATTGGATAGATATCTCCCATCCCCTGAAGGCAAATGAAGTCATCTTTGAATCAGTTAAAGCTTTTAGAAAGTATATTTTGATATACAGTCTAAAATTACCTCCTTTTAACCTCTATAAATGACCTAGATTTACCTTTCAGGCTCAATTCTATAAATCAACTCCTGTCAACCTTCCTTTAAGACTTCTATGGTGGCTCAGATGGTAAAGCATCTGTCTACAATGTGGGAGACCTGGGTTCAATCCCTGGGTCAGGAAGATCCCCTGGGAAAGGAAATGGCAATCCACTCCAGTAATATTGCCTGGGAAATCCCATGGACAGAGGAGCCTGGTAGGCTACAGTCCATGGGGTCACAAAGAGTCAGACATGACTGAGTGAATTCACTTCACTTAACCTTCCTTTAAATACAAGTAACTTCCTTTACACTCCAAGTAATTTACTATAAAGCTTGTTTTGGCTTTGCTTACTACTCTCATGGTACCCTGAATGAGTTCCATTTTGTATGTTGTGGTTGAAGTTCTGGCAGTCAGAACTATATGCAGTGTCCCTAGTAGAATTTGGCCAACTCCAAATGCAGTGGAGGTGACTATTTATTTCTAAACAATGCTGCATCACTTAAATTGTGACCTGAGCATGATGGAATTTTTAAATTTTATTTTCTCTTTCACAGTAGTGGTAATAATATAAGCTTTTCTTGAAAATACGTATCTAAAGGGGTTCATTGGCAACATAACAAGAAGGTTAATTTGGACAACCAGCTCCAATTCGTCAAACCTGCCATGGTGAAACTCCGATTTGGGCATAAGCGTGCAATAGGCAGAAGCAAACCAAAAAGGAAAAATAAACAGTTGGGTCTGAGTCCTGAGAGGGATTGAAAGATTGACGTCAATCACAATACACTTCTGAATGGGATTTAGGTAGCAGGGGATATATGCTTACTATGATAGAAAATGGGAGAGTTCACACCATACATCAGCTTGAGCTTGGGTCTCTAGAGGTTTTGGAAATAATGAGGCAATCTCTGAGGGCCAACTTCTCATAAAACAGAGTTCTAGGCACTAGAAGTGACTTGAAAACCTGTGTTACAAATATTATCATTCCCACTGAAATATAGAGTTTGGCTCATAAACATAATCATCTGTGTAAATACATAAAATAAGTACATGGCAAATCCACAATTTCAGTCTGCATATCTTTCAGATAAAGCTTTATGATCTTCTACCATATTCTGGCTTACTCTGTGTTTCAGTTCACTAATCTTTCAAACACTATTAGGTAACAAACCACCCAAAATTTAGTGGTTTAAAATAGAAGTATTTTATTAGCCAGGGGCATGCTACCACCATAGCATGCCAGAGATAAAAGAGTCTTATCTAGCGCTCTTAAGGCCTAAGATTGGAACTCAATCACTGATACTTACTCTCCATCCATTGGCTGACAGAAGTCACTGGCATAAGCCAATATGGAGAAGTAACTCAACATTCAGTTCAGTTCAGTTCACTTGCTCAGTCGTGTCCAACTCTTTGCAACCCCATGAATCGTAGCACGCCAAGCCTCTCTGTCCATCACCATCTCCCGGAGTTCACTCAGACTCACGTCCATCAAGTCCGTGATACCATCCAGCCATCTCATCCTTGGTCGTCCCCTTCTCCTCCTGCCCCCAATCTCTCCCAGAATCAGAGTCTTTTCCAATGAGTCAACTCTTCACATGAGGTGGCCAAAGTACTGGAGATTCAGCTTTAGCATCATTCCTTCCAAAGAAATCCCAGGGCTGATCTCCTTCAGAATGGACTGGTTGGATCTCCTTGCAGTCCAAAGGACTCTCAAGAGCCTTCTCCAACACCACGGTTCAAAAGCATCAATTCTTTGGCACTCAGCCTAATATTACCCACTCATAATGAGGCTTCAACAAAGGTAAGGGTGGTGGAGGACTACCCCTCTTCTGTCTTACTGTGTTTAGACCAGAGTTTAGTTATAAAACAGAACAATAGTGTAAGTACCTGATTTCCTTCTGACTATTGTTAAGATGCTAATTTTTCCACCTGATATATGAAATAAACTTACACTAGAAACTTGAGCAACTCTAAATGTACAAATGAGAAAAAATAGAAGTAGGGGAAAACTAAGAATTCCACACACTTTTGTTTATTAAGGTTCTTTTTTTTTTTTTTTCTGTTTGAAGACCTCTGAATTCATTCTTCTTGTTTCAAACTTCTACTTCTTCAAAGTAGTGGTTTTTCTAGTGGATAGTGCCATTTTCTATCTTTAATAAAATCTATTTTTAATAAGCTTCTCAGAAAACATAGGATGAAATAATAATGTTTAAAGTGTCTAATCCATGTTTTTTTTCTTCTAAGATGTCATTACAGTTTTTTAGAAATTCTTTTATCCAAAGCATTGGAAATCTTCTGAATGAAAAATAAAAATCCCATTTCCCCAAAATTTGATGATGAGCTTACACATGTTTATAAAATCAGGGTAGAGCATCTGTTCTTCTGACTTCTTTTCTACAAAGAAACTGACATTTGCTGATATTTGTCTTTCCTTGAAGATAGGTTGAGATTTGTTTTTTATCCTTTTCATTGACAGAAAAATAATTTTGTGTGTATTTTCTGAGTCCAGTAAATTCTTTTTTTTAATTTATTTTTATTTTTATTTTATTTTTATTTTATTTTTTAAAATTATTTTAAAATCTTTAATTCTTACATGCGTTCCCAAACATGAACCCCCCTCCCACCTCCCTCCCCATAACATCTCTCTGGGTCATCCCCATGCACCAGCCCCAAGTATGCTGTATCCTGTGTCAGACATTATTCTTTAATCAATAAGTATTTTGTTGACACCTGTATGTACTTTTCATTATAATCACATTATAAGCCACTACAGTTATTCTGCCATTCCTTTACATTTGTATTAATCAGTTCAGTTCAGCCACTCAGTCGTGTTCAACTCTTTGTGACCCCATGAACCATAGCATGGCAGTCCTCCCTGTCCATCACCAACTCCCAGAGTCTACCCAAACTCATGTCCATTGAGTTACTGATGCCATCCAACCATCTCACCCTCTGTCATCCCTTTCTCCTCCTGCCCTCAATCTTTCCCAGCATCCGGGTCTTTTCAAATGAGTCAGCTGTTTGCATCAGGTGGCTGAAATATTGGAATTTCAGCTTCAACATCAGTCCTTCCAATGAACACCCAGGATTGATCTCCTTTAGGATGGACTGGTTGGATCTCCTTGCAGTCCAAGGGACTCTCAAGAGTCTTCTCCAACACCATACACTCAATCAATATGCTTTACATGCTTAGAATGATCCTTATTTTTATTTCAACTTTTGCCCCATGTATTATTAATATTGATGTAATATGTTAAAGAAATCTAGATTTTATTACCTTATAATTTTCACACTAAACAGAGGAAAGTGATGTCTTTATACCTTATCCTTTTGGCATTAATTCTGTAAAATCGTATTATTTTATAATTTGCATTTGAAAGATTAATGCTGCAGCACTAACCTAGATCATTGCCTGGAATACTGAAGCTTTGGCATAACCAAAGTGTTATTTACTTATCACATTTAATACTGAATCTCTAGTTTTTCATTTTCTCTCTTCTAAGTTGCTATGTCCAACAAGATACTTTGCTCAAAATACTAGGTGTGTAAATACACAGAAAATTTTATTGAATTAAAGACCAGTTTGTAATTGTCATATGCCTAGAATGTAAAGGCTGTTAACATCTCTTTGACTCATTATTTTAATTCTAATGGTTCAATATCTCACACCTGTGTAAGAAAATGCCATGAAATAACAATTTGGGGTTGATTTAGAAATGCTCTGCATTGATATGATGATTTTAAAAAGTATCTTTAACATGTTATTTCAAAATTGTTCATAAAAAGTTATAAACAGGTTCACTAATACTACAAATGAAGTGAGTGTACTTGTATTTTTCACTATTATTATTATTACTAAATACACTTTTCTACATATATACCTAGTCTTTATCTTCATAATTTCTTACCTACGTGGTGTCATATTACATCGATATTCATAATGAGTATAATATGCTTAGTAATTTCCAGGTTTTTATTTAATTTGTTTTGTCATTAGGCCAGAATGCTTCTATAAACACCAGCTTATTTATTTTTTCTTAAAATATGCCATGTAAATAGATCGCCAGAAGCTACCTAGTGAATACATCATTATTTGGATACATGTGATTTAATTTTATTTTTGTAACCCTTAGATCAACAAAATAATAATTAATGTTTGGAAAAGGTCATATCAAAGAAAAGATCATTTTAAGGCTTTAGGCAAATTTATTGGCCATCTACGTATGATCATAAAGAGAATAAAATTCAACATTGTTATTTTGTTGATTTTTTAAAATAAGTTTTTGTTCCAGATTTGATATTTACCTGTGGGATTTAGATCTGAGGTACACTCAATCATCTGATTAATTCAGATAGTGTGATAAAAGAAGGGAAATTGAATTCCAGACAGATTTTTAAATTGATTATCCCCATTTTACTATTTGGTATTGGCCAACAATTATTTTGTGTACATAGCTAAAGAATGAGTTCTATAAGATTCTTTTCCCAAAATTCAGCACTATGTTTATAAGCTGCCAGTTTTTCTACCATCTCACTCTTCAATGCCAGCCTGAAACATCCCTTAACTTCTATTGATGGGGACAGCCTTGATGTTCTCTCAGCCTGACTGAACTTCAGACTTTTCCTTCCTTTTGGCCTGGAATGTCAGGTCCATGAATCAAGGCAAATTGGAAGTAGTCAGACAGGAGATGGCAAGGGTGAACGTCGACATTCTAGGAGTCAGTGAACTAAAATGGACTGGAATGGCTGAATTTAACTCAGGTGACCATTATATCTACTACTTTTGGCAGGAATCCCTTAGAAGAAATGGAGTAGCCATCATAGTCAACAAGAGTCTGAAATGCAGTACTTGGATGCAGTCTCAAAAACGACAGAATGATCTCTGTTCATTTCCAAGGCAAACCATTCAATATCATGGTAATCCAAGCCTATGCCCCATCCAGTAATGCTGAAGAAGCTGAAGTTGAATGGTTCTATGAAGACCTATAAGACCTTTAAGAACTAACACCCCAAATGTCCTTTTCATCAAAGGGGACTTGAATGCAAAGTAGGAAGTCAAGAAACACCTGGGGGTAACAGGCAAATTTGGCCTTGGAGTATGGAATAAAGCAGGGCAAAAGCTAATAGAGTTTTGCCAAGAGAACGCACTGGTCATAGCAAACACCCTCTTCCAGCAACACAAGAGAAGCCTCTTCACATGGACATCACCAGATGGTAAACACCGAAATCAGATTGATTGTATTCTTTCCAGACAAAATGGAGACGCTCTATACAGTCAACAAAAACAAGACCAGGAGCTCACGGTGGCTCAGATCATGAACTCCTTATTGATAAATTCAGACTTAAATTGAAGAAAATAGGGAAAACCACTAGGTATTCAGGTTTGACCTAAATCAAATACCTTATGATTATACAGTGGAAGTGAGAAATAGATTTAAGGGACTAGATCTGATAGACAGAGTGCCTGATGAACCGTGGACAGAGGTTCGTGACATTGTACAGGATACAGGGATCAAGACCATCCCCATGGAAAAGAAATGCAAAAAAGCAAAATGGCTGTCTGAGGAGCCCTTACAAATAGCTGTGAATAGAAGAGAAGCGAAAAGCAAAGGAGAAAAGGAAAGATATAAGCATCTGAAAGCAGAGTTCCAAACAATAGCAAGAAGAGATAAGAAAGCATTCCTCAGTGATCAATGCAAAGAAATAGAGGAAAACAACAGAATGGGAAAGACTAGAGATCTCTTCAAGAAAATTAGAGATACCAAGGGAACGTTTCATGCAAAGATGGGCTCGATAAAGGACAGAAATGATATGGACCTAACAGTAGCAGAAGATATTAAGAAGAGGTTCAAGAATACACAGAAGAACTGTACAAAAAGATCTTCATGACCCAGATAATCACAATGGTGTGATCACTCACCTAGAACCAGACATCCTGGAATGTGAAGTCAAGTTAGCTTTAGAAAGCATCACTACGGACAAAGCTAGTGGAGGTGATGGAATTCCAGTGGAGCTATTTCAAATCCTGGAAGATGATGCTGTGAAAGTGCTGCACTCAATATACCAGCAAATTTGGAAAACTCAGCAGTGGCCACAGGACTGGAAAAGGTCAGTTTTCATTCCAATCCCAAAGAAAGGCAATGCCAAAGAATGCTTAAACTACTGCACAATTGCACTCATCTCACACGCTAGGAAAGTAATGCTCAAAATTCTCCAAGCCAGGCTTCAGCAATACGTGAACTGTGAACTCCCTGATGTTCAAGCTGGTTTTAGAAAAGGCAGAGGAATCAGAGATCAAATTGCCAACATCCACTGGATCATGGAAAAAGCAAGAGAGTTCCAGAAAAACATCTATTTCTGCTTTATTGACTATGCCAAAGCTTTTGACTGTGCGGATCACAATAAACTGTGGAAAACTCAGAAAGAGATGGAATAACAGACCACTTGACCTGCCTCTTGAGGAATCTGTATGCAGGCCAGGAAGCAACAGTTAGAAATGTACATGGAACAATGGACTGGTTCCAAATAGGAAAAGGAGTGTGTCAAAGCTGTATATTGTCACCCTGCTTATTTAACTTATATGCAGAGTACATCATGTGAAACACTGGCCTGGAAGAAGCACAAGCTGGAATCGATTGCTGGGAGAAATATCAATAACCTCAGATATGCAGATGACACCACCCTTATGGCAGAAAGTGAAGAGGAACTAACAAGCCTCTTGATGAAAGTGAAAGTGGAGAGCAAAAAAGTTGGCTTAAAGCTCAACATTCAGGAAACTAAGATCATGGCATCAGTTCCCATCACTTCATGGGAAATAGATGGGGAAACAGTGGAAACAGTGTCAAACTTTGTGTCTTTGGGCTCCAAAATCACTGCAGATGGTGATTGCAGCCATGAAATTAAAAGATGCTTACTCCTTGGAAGGAAAGTCATGACCAACCTAGATAGCATATTCAAAAGCAGAGACATTACTTTGCCGACTAAGGTCCGTCTAGTCAAGGCTATGGTTTTTCCAGTAGTCAAGTATGGACATGAGAGTTGGACTGTGAAGGAAGCTGAGCACTGAAGAATTGATGCTTTTGAAGTGTGGTGTTGGAGAAGACTCTTGAGAGTCCCTTGGACTGCAAGGAGATCCAACCAATTCATCCTAAAGGAGATCAGTCCTTGGTGTTCATTGGAAGGACTGATGCTAAAGCTGAAACTCCAATACTTTGGCCACCTCATGCGAAGAGTTGACCCATTCGAAAAGTCCCTGATGTTGGGAGGGATTGGGGGCAGGAGGAGAAGGGGACAACAGTGAATGAGATTGCTGGATGGCATCACCGACTCGATGGACATGAGTTTGAGTAAACTCCGGGAGTTGGTGAGGGACAGGGAGGCCTGGTGTGCTGTGATTCATGGGGTCACAAAGAGTGGGACACGACTGAGCAACTAAACTGAACTGAACTGAACTGATAGGCCTCTGACCTCCCTTATCTTAGAGCATTAACTTGAAAACAGACTTGGGCTTGTAAATTCTTTCTCTGCCTCTTTGAGATGTAAATCTTTTCCCAGACTTTTGCCAGTTTTTATGTCCCAGAACTGTCTTTTTCAAGAACTGGGAGCCATCACTTTGAAATATAATCATCAAGAAAAATAGTGTCTCTCTCTTAGTCTGAAGGGGCAGGTGGAAGCCTAGTTTCTATTAGCCAATGAGCACTATTTAGCAACCTGCACTGTAGGAGCCCCTAGAAATGTGGGTTCCATCCCTGTGTCAACAAAATACCCTGGAGGCAGGGAATGTCAGCCTAATTCAGTATTCTTGCCTTGAGAATCCCGTGGACAGAAGAGCCTGGCACGCTACAGTCCATGGGGTTACAAACAGTCAAACACAACTGAAGTGGCTTAGCACACACACACCATTTAGCAAACAGGATCCTAGTTCACTCCAGTGCTTAATATATGTCCTGTCTTTTGTTTCAGTGAAGTTGAGTGTAATCTCTCTCTCCTGTTGCAGTAGTGTGGAATAAAGTCTTGGCTGTTTAATGCCATCTAGTGCAATTTTTCTTTGACACACAATTATCTATATACCTGTAGGTTATGTATACACCTGTAGGATTATCCTCACCTTGTAGTCATGTCTTTTTCCTGTTAACTTACAGTGTTATCAAGAGGTAGAGTTTATTTCTCTATCCCTTGAATCTATGCTGATCTGTCTTTTTGTTTTTGTTTTTTCTGTTTTTTTTTTTTTTTTTTTTTTTTTTTTAATGTGGAAGGTGGCAGAAGTAGACAATGTGCCAGTGTGAAGCTAGACATCAAGAAGCTTGGGGCACACTTTGCCACGGTCAAACTGCTTCTTTCTGTGGTCAAGTGAGTGAGTTTAGCTGAGACCAGCCCTAACTGCTGACTTGAACAATTGGATACAAATATTTTGTAGAGCTTTTGTGGCTAGGAAAAGTATAATTGTAAAGCAGTGCCATAGTGAAATATGTAAACATACAATGTGATTCTGAAATTTTTTAATTTTCAAACTTGGCAACCCCCTCTTTCCCATTAGATGACCCATATATAAATTAAGATATATAGATTTCCATTTGCTTACATCAGCAGAAATATGCTATGATATCTCAGTATTGCACATCTTTTTGTCCTCTGCTAAACTATCTACTTTAAGAAGTAATATATTCTATCTTCCTCAAGGCTCCAATTGCCAAAAAATATCAAATCTAACTAAAAATGACCATTTTGCTCCCTTTAAAGTGATTGATTTAATTATGGTACTTTGTTTTCTTAGTTCACTGGAGTCTCCAATTAAAAGACTCAAGCAGATGTGCCTTGAGATGATAAGAGGTCAATTTACTATGCCATGGAGAAAAGGGAACAGAATTAAAGCAGTTTACTAAAAAGTGACCTCAAAGAACCAATACTCCAAATTAAAGTGTGCTCCAAAACATTACTCACATCTATTTTAATATATTGCATTGGTTATGAATTAAAACCAAAGTTCTACCTCTCAGAATTCTATCTCTTTGGGGAACACTTGTTTCTAAAAGAATCGTCTCTCTTTCTAAAAAAAGATGTTTTCTACAGTTAATGAAATTAGTCTTCATTTTCAAGATTTCTGAGCAAACTTCTTAAACTGTTTATATCTGGTTTAACATCTGACCTAATTTTAATTTTCAGAACATAATTGGAGCTTGAGGATATCATTATTCATAGTACTTTTCTAATTATATCAAATGAGAGTTAACCTTTGAATAAAGAAGGCTATTCAAAGAAAACCCTGTTATTTCTTCTCTTCTTAAATGTAGATTAAAAACAGGACCAGTCCTTTCTAACTTTTCTGTTGCTGATACTTCACTCATAAAAAATGCATGTTGTTTTATTGTTTATAATTGCCTTGGGAAAGTACTTACTTACACCTGTTGGTAAATAAAGAATTCATAAATTTACAGGTTTTTTAAAAGTCTGATGCTCTCATCTTTCAATTCAATTGAAATTCAATTGAATTGAAATTAAATTGAAAATAGGGTGTAAATTTTTGGCATGTGTTTTCATTACTAATGTGACTTGTTTTCTTATATTTTGGTAAATTCTTAAACTCAAATGTATTTCTTAAACTGATCATTGAAAATCAGCCAAAGGTTATTTTCATGACTAGAATTTATTGCTGTATAAGCCTAGCAAAATTGCAAATTTTGCTTTCTAGTGATAGAATTTTAAAATGTTATATCCAACAGTTTTTATAATGCTAACATTAGATAAATAATGTTGTAAATAAATAGAGCAGGATAATTATCTTTGATCTCATGGTTAAGTTATTGAAAATATTTGAATATTAAATTATAAATAACATTAGGATAATTCTGTTTTCTCCTAACTCCAAGCCCTTATAATTTACAAAGACTCTTTTGAGATATTGATGACAGTTATAATACTCTACTTTTTTCATAACTCCCCTTTTTTGGGAAAACATTTAGGATAATTAGCAGGTACACTTATTAATTGCTTAGAGGTTCACTAAAAATAAAGCTAGCATTTTACAACATTTCTTCAAGTAATATATTAAAAAATATGTATTATATTTTATATTTGAAAAATCCTTTTGGAGTTCAGTAGAGTTAACCCCATTTGTTCTTCGTCATTCAGCTAATATTTGGAAGTGCAGGAACAGTACTTTATAGTACAGTTTGAAATCAAGAAGTGTGGTTCTTCCAGATTACCTCTTCTTTCTCAACTGTATTGGCTATTTAGAGTTCTTGATAGTTCATACAAATTTTAGTATTGTGTTTTTTTGTCTGTGAAATATACTATTGGAATTTTTACAGGAAAAGCACCGACTCTTTTAGATGATTTTGAACTGAGTGAACATTTTAATAAATTAATAATTCCAATCCATGAATGAACACAAGGTATCTTTTCATTTGTTTTGTATCCTTCAATTTCTTTCATCAAATTTTTGTAATTTTTACTGTATAAAATTTTCACCTTTTTGGTTTAATGTATTCATAAGTATTTTATTGTTTTAATGCTATTATAGATAAGAATTCCCTAAAGCTGCTTTTTCAGATATTTTATTGTTAGTGTACAGAAACAGGCTTGATTTTTTGTATACTGATTTTGTAGTTTAAAACTTTACTGAATTTGTTGATTTTAAAAGTCTTTATGATTTTCCAAACACAAGATCCTATCATCAAAAAAAAAAAAAGTTTTACTTCTTCCTTTCTGATTTAACTTTGTTTTTCTTGCCTTATTATAGGAGTAAGAATGAGCAGAATAGTGTGAATGGGCACCCTTATATTCTTCCTGATCAAGAGGAAAAGCTTTTAACCATTCACAGTCAAGTTTGATATTAGTTGTGGAACTAACATATAGGCCTTTATTATGATAAGATATGTTTCTTTTATCCCCAGTTTCTTTAGCATTTTTATAATAAGTAATGTTTAATTTTATCAAATGTGGGTCAAGATAACAGAAAAGATAGGGAAACATACGAAATGAATTGAAAGTAGTTCAAAATTACCATTTTTAGTTAAAAATATGTCTGAAGTGCAGAGAGGTTTAGCTAGTAATAAAAAACATCCCAGATAAACTTGAACAAAAATGTTTCAGACACAGCTAAAAATATAAACGCCATAAACCTTTTTACATTTTGCTTCTGTTTGATTTTCTTTAACTTCTTTCTCAGAAAGAATCAGATTTCAGAAAAGGTTTTCGAAAATAGGTATAGAAAACCATGTGTTTTAGAGCACATCCTACTGCACTGGAAGGATATGAATCACAGTCCTTATCTCTAGTGTTCAGTAAGATATGAAGTACTTCTTAGAAATTATGCTGCTGGTCTATATACAAAATATGAAATCACAGGAAAAAAATGTGAATTGTTAGTGTTTACCTTAACATACTTAAATAACTTATCTAATAACTGGGGCCTATCTCATTTTTTCATGTTTGGATATATCCTATGCCCCTCAGACAGAGTAGATAATCAGGCTTCTGTCTTCTTGGTTATAAAAAAGAAAAAATAGCAATCTGAGATTGTTAGTTCATCCTCAATTGTAATTGGTGAGGTATTAGGGAATATGGCAGAGCTGCTGAAATATTTGTGTGTACGTTTGTGTGTCTGTGTTCATGCATGCATGCATGTTGGTGGCATGCTGTCATGTAACCAAAGGTACCAAAAACCTTCCTTTTAAGTTTATACACCTGCCAGAAGTTTATGGCCAGCTTCCTCTCCATAAGACTTTATAAGCAATGTGAGAGCCAGCTCTGCAAACACTCATTTTTGACCTACTTGATATAAGTGATGTGTCCATTTGTATAATTCTGTCATGGAAAGTGATGACTTGTTTCCCACATGAGAAATAAGAGGAACCTTTTCCCTTCTTTAAAGCTAAGGGAGCTGGATTCCAAGAGAATCATTTTTAAAGCCTGGAGCCCCATACAAGTTGAGGGTATTCGTCTTTCATACACTAGTTCAGTGTCTATGCAACTAGAAAAAGAGTAAAAAGCATAAGTTCTCCAAAGATAAAAAATAATACAGATTCCAAATATGTACACATACATTACTGCCTCAAGGTTCAGGAAACAAGGATGGTCATAAGAAATGCAAACAATAATACGCATCAGCAGAGTATAGGGTAATACCAGTAACTGGAGAACAGGCCTAAAGAAGGACTAAACTTGCTTTAAAAATCCATGCTGAAGTGAACTGCTCTGGAATGATCTACCCATTTGAAGTTTGCCAAGGCATCTCCTTGGAGAAGGCAGTGGCACCCCACTCCAGTACTCTTGCCTGGAAAATCCCATGGACAGAGGAGCCTGGTGGGCTGCAGTCCATAGGGTCGCTAAGAGTCAGACACGACTGAGCAACTTCACTTTCACTTTTCACTTTCATGCATTGGAGAAGGAAATGGCAACCCACTCCAGTGTTCTTGCCTGGAGAATCCCAGGAATGGTGGGAGCCTGGTGGGCTGCCGTCTATGGGGTCGCACAGAGTCTGATACGACTGAAGCGACTTAGCAGCAGCAGCAAGGCATCTCCTTGAATCCCACAGCTCAAGAATGAGGGTAATTAAAACACCCAAACCAAATGGGGATTGCTGTTGGGAATGAAATCAGACTGTAACCAATTTCAGTTATATACGGATATTTCTGTGTTTTCCCTCATAATCCTCACAAAACTCCTCCTTACCATTCCAAGGAGATAGAAGATATTAGGAGAGAAGCAGATATAAGGAGACCTTTATATAAAAGTTGAGACTAAAAGTTTAAAAAAAAAAAAGCTAGCCTAAGTTTTAAGAAGTGTGGTGAAAGTATTTCAGAAACTCAAAATTCATTATAAACTTAAGGAATTGTACTGAGAATTCAGTTAATGAGTTACTATTGGAAGAGAATCCTTGTATGGGATAGATGCCACATTTTAATTAGAAATAAATAAAACTTTATTCTCAAACGATTTGAAATTACTCAGCCCAATTAACTTGAATGTGTAGATGAGTGATGAGGTACAAAATTAAACCAAATGAGACACTTTGTCCATGATATCACACAAACTGAGGACAGAGTACTTTACTCTGGATATTAGCAGAGATAAAGTTATAGGGACTTTTTCTTTTAAGGCGTAACAGCTAAATATTTTTATTATCATTTTGAGATAATAAAAATGAAACATTCTCAGCAGATTCCTAGTCAGAGGTGTTATTGATGAAATTTCTACAGCCTCTACCACGTGGGCCCGGCTAGGTCTTTCCGCTTATGGTGTGATCTTCCCCGAAGGGTTCTGTTATTTGTGCAGATGAGCAGAACTTGTCATTTTAAACCCTAACCAACTTTATCAATGCAAGTCAGAAATAGATGTCAAACCAACAATCTGTCTCTCTGTTTAGCATTCAAAACTGGTCAAACAATGAAACAGCATATCAAGTGGTAGAGATTCTATCCTACTCTGTCTGTGACTCACTTTTAATTTTAATTAATGTATGTGCTGAAAAAATTTACTTGCATCTGTAAGTAAATGGTATTTGGAGCTTCATTATTAACTGGTGTTTATAATAATTATTTGAATTTCTCCCTACTTATATTTTAAAAATCAACCACCTATGTAATAGCCTAATAGCATTCCTGTTACAACAGGTGTATTTTAATTAAAAAAATAAAAATAAAAAAATAAAAATCACCTAGAGATCACTCAACAGAATTATTTTCAATGATTCATCAGCTGAGAATTCAAACAGCACCTTGCTAAGTTTAGTTGAAAACAAATGATTAGAAGGCATTTGACTACTAAAATATTTTTCTTTCTAGAAATGCTAACATATATTTTTTAATTGAAGTATAGTTGATTTATAATATTAGTTTTAGGTGTATAATACTGTGTCAATATTTTTTATAGATTATACTCCACTTGCCTACATTTGCTTTTAAGGTACTACATATAAGTGAAACAGAGAGTACTTGTCTTTCTCTGCCTGACTTATTTCACTAAGCGCACCACTCTCTAGGTCTATCTATGTTGCTAAAAATGACAGTTTTGATTCTGTTTTATGGCTGAGTAGTATTGTAGTAGTGTGTATCATATATTCTTTATTTATCTGTTGATAGACACTTAACTTGCTTCCATATCTTCCTGCTATGGTAACTAAAGCTGTTATGAATGTTGGAGTGCATGAATCTATCTGAATTAGTGTTTTTGATTTCATAGGATATATACTCAGGATTGGAACTACTGTAACATAGATTTTTGAGGAGCCTCTATATTGTTTTCCATAGTGTCTGCACCAATTTACATGCCTTCCAGAAGTGTGCAAGGGTTTCTTTTTCTTGCATCCTGACAAACATTTGTTATTTGTGTTTTTTATGATAATAGCCATTTTGACAGATGTGAGGTGTATATCATTGTGGTTTTGATTTGCATTTCTCTGATTAACAATGTTGAGCTTTTTTTTCTTTTTTTACTTTATTTTACTTTACAATACTGTATTGGTTTTGCCATACATTAACATGAATCCACCAAGGGTGGACATACTTTCCCAAACGTGAACCCCTGTCCCACCTCCCTCCCCATAACATCTCTCTGGGTCATCCCCGTGCACTAGCCCCAAGCATCCTGTATCTTGCGTCAGACATAAATTGGCAACTGGTTTCTTACATGATAGTATACATGTTTTAGTGCCATTCTCCCAGATTATCCTACCCTCTCCCTCTCCCTCAGAGTCCAAAAGTCTGCTCTACACATCTGTGTCTCTTTTGCTGTCTTGCATACGGGGTTATCATTACCATCTTTCTAAATTCCATATATATGTGTTAGTATACTGTATTGGTGTATTTCTTTCTGGCTTACTTCACTCTGTATAATCGGCTCCAGTTTCATCCATCTCATTAGAACTGATTCAAATGTACTCTTTTTAATGGCTGAGTAATACTCCATTGTATGTACCACAGCTTTCTGATCTGTTCATCTGCTGATGGACATCTAGGTTGTTTCCATATCCTGGCTATTATAAACAGTGCTGCGATAAACATTGGGGTACACGTGTCTCTTTCTATTCTGGTTTCCTCGGTGTGTATGCCCAGAAGTGGGATTGCTGGGTCATAAGGCAGTTCTATTTCCAGTTTTTTAAGGAGTCTCCACACTGTTTTCCATAGTGGCTGTACTAGTTTGCATTCCCACCAACAGTGTAGGAGGGTTCCCTTTTCTCCACACCCTCTCCAGCATTTATTGCTTGTAGACTTTTGGATTGCAGCCATTCTGACTGGTGTGATGTGGTACCTCATTGTGGTTTTGATTTGCATTTCTCTGATAATGAGTGATATTGAGCATCTTTTCATGTGTTTGTTAGCCATCCGTGTGTCTTCTTTGGAGAAATGTCTACTTAGTTCTTTGGCCCATTTTTTGATTGGGTCGTTTATTTTTCTAGAGTTGAGCTGCAGGAGTTGCTTGTATATTTTTGAGATAAGTTGTTTGTCAGTTGCTTCATTTGCTATTATTTTCTCCCATTCAGAAGGCTGTCTTTTCACCTTACTTACATTTTCCTTTGTTGTGCAGAAGCTTTTAACTTTAATTAGATCCCATTTGTTTATTTTTGCTTTTATTTCCAGTATTCTGGGAGGTGGATCATAGAGGATCCTGCTGTGATTTATGTCGGAGAGCATTTTGCCTATGTTCTCCTCTAGGAGTTTTATAGTTTCTGGTCTTATGTTTAGATCTTTAATCCATTTTGAGTTTATTTTTGTGAGTGGTGTTAGAAAGTGATCTAGTTTCATTCTTTTACAAGTGGTTGACCAGTTTTCCCAGCACCACTTGTTAAAGAGATTGTCTTTACTCCATTGTATATTCTTGCCTCCTTTGTCAAAGATAAGGGTGTCCAGTATGTGTGTGGATTTATCTCTGGGCTTTCTATTTTGTTCCAATTGATCTATATGTCTGTCTTTGTGCCAGTACCATACTGTCTTGATGACTGTGGCTTTGTAGTAGAGCCTGAAGTCAGGCATAGTTGATTCCTCCAGTTCCATTTCTTCTTTCTCAAGATTGCTTTGGCTATTCGAAGGTTTTTTGTATTTCCATACAAATCTTGAGATTATTTGTTCTAGTTCTGTGAAAGATACCGCTGGTAGCTTGATAGGGATTGCATCGAATCTGTAGATTGCTTTGGGTAGTATACTCATTTTCACTATATTGATTCTTCCGATCCATGAACATGGTATATTTCTCCATCTATTAGTGTCCTCTTTGATTTCTTTCATCAGTGTTTTATCATTTTCTATATATAGGTCTTTAGTTTCTTTGGGTAGATATATTCCTAAGTATTTTATTCTTTTCATTGCAATGGTGAATGGAATTGTTTCCTTAATTTTTTTTTCTACTTTCTCATTATTAGTGTATAGGAATGCAAGGGATTTCTGAGTGTTGAGTTAATATCCTGCAACTTTACTATATTCATTGATTAGCTCTAGTAATTTTCTGGTGGAAGTCTTTAGGGTTTTCCTATAGTAGAGGATCATGTCATCTGCAAACAGTGACAGTTTTACTTCTTCTTTTCCAATCTGAATTCCTTTTATTTCTTTTTCTGCTCTGATTGCTGTGGCCAAAACTTCCAGAACTATGTTGAATAGTAGCGGTGAAAGTGGGCACCCTTGTCTTATTCCTGACTTTAGGGGAAATGCTTTCAATTTTTCATCATTGAGGATAATGTTTGCTGTGGGTTTGTCATATACAGCTTTATTATGTTGAGGTATGTTCCTTCTATTCCTGCTTTCTGAAGAGTTTTTATCGTAAATGGATGTTGAATTTTGTCAAAGGCCTTCTCTGCATCTGTTGAGATAATCACATGGCTTTTATTTTTCAACTTGTTAATGTGGTGAATTACATTGATTGATTTGTGGATATTGAAGAATCCTTGCATCCCTGGGATAGAGCACACTTGGTCCTGGTGTATGATCTTTTTAATGTGTTGTTGGATTCTGATTGCTAGAATTTTGTTGAGGATGTTTGCATCTATGTTCATCAGTGATATTGGCCTGTAGTTTTCTTTTTTTGTGGCGTCTTTGTTAGGTTTTGGTATTAGGGTGATGGTGACCTCATAGAATGAATTTGGAAGTTTACCTTCCTCTGCAATTTTCTGGAAGAGTTTGAGTAGGATATGTATTAGCTCTTCTCGAAATTTTTGTTAGAGTTCAGCTGTGAAGCTGTGGTCTTTAGTTTCTTTAGGTAGATATATTCCTAAGTATTTTATTTTCATTGCAATGGTGAATGGAATTCTTTCCTTAATTTCTTTTTCTACTTTCTCATTATTATGTGCCTGTTCGCCATCTGTGTTTCTCCTTTCAAAAATTGTCTGCTCAGTTCTTATGACTTTATCAATTGGATTTTTTTTTATACTGAGTTGTATGAACCATTTATATATTTTGGATATTGGTATTATCAGTTGCAAGTATTTTTTTTCTATTTAGTAGGTTAGTAGGTTGTCCTTTCATTTTGTCAGTTCTTTCCTTTGTTGTTGAAAAGCTTTTAAGTTTACTTAGGTGTCATTTGTTTACTTTTGCTTTTATTTCCTTTGCCTTAGAAGATGTATCCAAAAATATTTAATACATTTTATGTCAAAGAATATTCTATGTTCTCCTGTAGGGATTTTATGGTTTCTAGTCTTACACATGGATTTTTAATCCATTTTGAGTTGATTTTGTATGTAGTATCAGGTAATGTTCCACTCTCCTTTAGGTATATAATTTTCCCAGCACCACTTTTAAAATGACTTTATTTACTCCATTTATATTTCTGCCTCCTTTGTTGTAGATTAGTCGATCATAAGTGCCTGGGTTTATTTCTGGGCTCCATTCTGTTCAGACCTGATAAAGCATATGACTGGATAGGGTGTGCATCCACTATTGGTTCTTACACAGGCAGCACATGGGTCTCTGACTGTGGCCATATCAAACTGATCCCCCGACTCACAATGAGAACTAGCATTAGCCTTTCTTGTTCCAGTACTTCTCTCCTCTAAAGCGAGGGTGTCAGTGCTTTGAAAGTAGAACACATGGAGCCAGCTTGAACCCAACTCCCAGGCCTTCTTTTCCAGCAACTTGGGACCCAACCCCATCCTCAGTAGGGTGGTGACAGCCATTAAGCAGAAGGTAAGCCTTGGCATCATTGACTTGATGGACATGAGTTTGAGTGAACTCCGGGAGTTGGTGATGGACAGGGAAGCCTGGCGTGCTGTGATTCATGGGGTCACAAAGAGTCGGACATGACTGAACGATTGAACTGAACTGAAGCCTTGGCTTACACCTGGCTCTGATCCTAGCCCCTCCATCTCCGCCCTCCCCCCACCACCCAGATGATAGCTTCTAGCATACTCTGGGAAAGGTGTGATGTATATTCACATCAAATCCAGCTCTCACACCAAAGCCACTGTGGGCATGCAGATTGTATAAAAAAAACCCCTAGGTAAGGACACACCTTCAAGACATGATAGGTAACTGTTTCACCTAGTTTCATAGAGACAGAGGAAATTAAGCAAAATGAGATGATAGAGGAATTCATCTCAACTGAGAGAATAAGAGAAAAACCCCTAAACAGCTGATGAAATGGAAATTAACAATTTATAGGATAAAGAATTCAAATGATTAGTAATAAGAATACTAACTGAATTAGAGAAAAGAATACATGAACACAGTGAGAATATTAACAAGAAACTAGAAAATATAAAAAGGACCAGTCACAACTGAAGGATGTAATTATGGAAATGAAAAACACACTTGAAGGAATTGACAGTACAGTAGGTGATACAGAAGAACATATAAGTGATCAGGAAGACAGAATAATGGAAATCCCCACCTGAGAATGGCGAAAAGGAAAACAAATTTTAAAAACTGAGAGTAGTTAAATGGTCTATGAGACAGCATCTGGCATATCAACATTTTTGCTTTATTTTAGGGGTCCTAGAGGAACAAAAGGATTAGTGTATCAAAAATATATTTGATGAAACTATGGCTGAAAAATTCCCAAACCTGAAGAAGAAACAGAAGTTCTTGTAAAGGAAGTATCAAATATTTTACCAAATTTGACTAAGTAAATGATGTCAATTTTATTTTTCTCTACTAGTACCTAAAGTTGAGTATTTAGTTAATCCTTTAGTATAGTGCCCCAAATCATAACATTTAGGAATTAATTTAAAAAGGAATACATAATCCCACAAAATGAAAATTATAGCAATTTCTGGAAGTTATGAAAAAAGGTCTAAGTCAAAAGTTACCTGCTCATAGATTAGAAGACAAGATACTAACTTTCCTCAGATTGGATGATAGATTCAATGCATTTATAATAAATATATTCTGGCATTTTCTAAAAAAAAATGCACAAGTTGGTTATAAAATGTATATCAAAATGAAAGCAAACTAATATAATTCATCTACAATTTTTTTAAAAGGAACAAAATGGAAAGGCCTACACTAACAAGTGTTAAGACTTAAAAACTACACTGATAAAGGAAACGTGAATTTGGTAAAATGTAGGATGAATGGAGAAGGATAGAGTCCAAAGTAAACATACTCATCCTTAAATGGTAAGCTTTTTTGTAATGATTAACCAATTCAGTGGGGAAAATGTATTTTTAATAAATTTTGTTTATACAACTGTATTCAGACCGCACACAAATTTGCCTTGAAATAGGTCATAGACATAAGTGTAGAACAAAAATTATAAAACTCTTAGAAAAAAAAAATGTATGAGAGAAAAAAAATGTTTAAGCTTGGTGTTAGCAATATTTTCTTGGTCATAACAAAAAAATTTAAAAGAGAGAGAGAGAGAGCCCAAACCAGATGGTGTAGGAATAGGTGTATGTGGAGTACATCTTTCTCCACGGATACATCAGGAATACACCTTCAGAAACAGAAGTGCATGCAGAACACCAGCTGAGAATGGACAGGAGTACCTGACCAGCAGAAAAGAATATATAGAATCACACAAAACTCCATAAGACAAAGGAACTAGGGGGGAAAACAGGAGTGTTAGTAGGACTGGACCTACCCTCTGTGAGTGGGGGAACTGAAGCAGGGGTATGATCCCCACATTGGGGCAATTGTCTGAGTCAGAGGAGAAATATTTAAGGCTGAGAGTGAAACAGCTGATCTGTGGCAGCCTAAATGGAATGAAAATCAAACAGTCCTTGCCACAGCTGTACATACCCCAGACAGGGACACAGGTCCCAGAGAAGGCACAGCAGCTGGGAGCTGGAGTTTAGGGATAGTGGAGCAATCCCAGGGCAAGGGCTGCTGTTGACTAGGGTGAGACGGATCAAGGGGATGTGAGGAAGGAGATTGTGGTGGGAAAATGCCTGTGGAGGAAAGCCAGGCAGCCATGGAAGCAAGGTGATAATGTTGAGTCATGCGTAGGGGGTGGAGCCATCACCATACTCTCTGTCTCCCCACACACCAGCATCAGCAGCAACAATAGAGAGGCTGGCGCATCAAATGCCTGACACAGTGAGCTACAGAGTAGGACCCCACCCACGGTGCTCCTTTAAGTGACTGATGCATCGATCTACAGAGTAGGACCCCAACCAGGGGAGCCCCTCTATGTTCCTGACATGCTGAAAAACAGAGAAGGACGCCAGGCAAGGGAGCCCTCTAAGTAACTGAACGGGTAGATCTACAGAGAAAGACTGGCCAAAGAGGCCTTCTGATTACCAGCTACTAGAAGCTTGAAAAAAGACTCTGATAGGGCCATAACTCCTGTGGTGCAGGCAGTCCCTGTTCCTGCACACTTGGCACCACCACAGTCCCCACAAGCCAAGCAGCTGTGACACTTTCATGTTTAACTCTCCCTGGGGCAGAGCTGCCACCGGCAAGAAAAGTCTTGTACCTATGCATGCAGGGTCATTTAGGTTATGTCCAGCTTTTATGACCCTGTGAACTGTGGCCTGCCAGGCTTTTCTGTCATGGGGGTTCTCCAGGCAAGAATACTAGAGCGTATTGCCCAATACTAGTTGCCATACCCTTCTAGAGCACTGTATTTCCTGCTGCCCTAGCCACCAACTCCCCTGAGTACCTGGTGCTGTCAGAACCCCTGCAACCCAAACAGCTGCACCACCTCCACATCTGGCCTTCACTTGGGCAGACCCAAGTCCTCCAGGGCAGCCTTAGGAGCAAACACCAGTGGACGACCCATATGCACAGGTGGAAATAAAACCATAATTGAAACCCAGGGGCAGTGTGGCTATGGAAGAAGAACCATAACCTTCCCATCAGCTGTACAAGCTGCAGGTTAAACCCACATGATCAGCTCGGCAGACTCTGTGCCTATGGAATATATGAAAGAATATTGAGAACTCCCACAAAAGAAAACGAACTAGTTCTGATAGCTGTGGACATTGGAGGCAAGAATGCACAGGAGTAGGACCAGATTAGAATCTGAACTGCCCCCAGAGCAGGTCCAGAGACCAGCACAGTGTTGGAGGGCATCCTAGGGAGGTGAGGTGGACTGTGACTCCCAGCAGTGACTCAAGAAAAACATTTATTATTCTTATGTCTTGACTTGTTCTGTAGATTTTTTCGGATTTTTTCTTTTTTTCCCCCCGTTTCCCCCTCTTTCTTATAGTTGTCAATTTTATTGGCACTATGGAATCTAATTAAGCTTTTGAGCTTTTTTTTCTGGTCAGTCACATTTTTCATTCTTGTTGTAAAACTTTGCCTCTCCATTGAGCTTTTGCAGTTCTGTGGAGTTTTCTGTTTTTTTTTTTTTTTTCCTATCTTCTTCCTTTTTAATTATTTTCTCTATTTTAAATTTTAATTATTTAAACCTATTATTATTTCTACATTTATTCCTTTGTTTGCTTTTCCTACTGTTCTTTTCCCCTTGCAGCTAATCTTTAATGTATATATATATATATATCTTTTTATCTATTTAACTTTGCATATCTATTCTTTTTTTCTTTTCTTTCTTCCTTCCTCTCAACATATTTATTAGTTTTTATTTCATTGCTTTATTCCCCACTTGGCACCTTGCGTTAGTTTTGTTTTCCAGTTTGTGCTTTAGTTAGTTTTGTTCTTAACTGGTAAATATAATTTTTGATTTCCTTTTTCACTGGGTCATTCTACTATATTTTTGTTGGACTGTTTTGATTTTGCTTATGGGTGCATATGTATATGTGTATATTCCATTATTTTAATAATTATTTGCCTGATTTTGTAACTGCCATTTGTCTGGGGTTTATCTTTGGTTTTTCATTTTGGGGTATTTGTTTTAATCTCAATGCCATAACAAACCACTTGTGGAAGCTGTAGGCCTTAAGCCTTTGGAGTGGGAACACTGGCTCCAAGGCCCTAGATGACGAGAGGACTAACCCTAGGCAGTATCCAATAGTGAGAACACACATAAAGGAAACCACTAGAATACAAGACCTGGCATCACCCAACCACCAATAGTAGCACCCTGTGCAGGACACCTCATCTAAACCACAAACAAAACAAAAATACAAACCCAACCATCAGTAGACAGGATTACCACCTCAGTCAGCCTTGCCCATCAGAGAAAAAACAAAACAACAGCAACAAAACTCAGCAAAAAATCTCACCCTATACGAAGCTGACAGAAACCCCTGGACTAGCTCTCAGAGGGTAGAAACCAAAAGGAAGAAAGAATTCAACTCGGAAGCCTGGGAAAAGGAGACCTCAAACACAATAAGTTAAAAAAATAATAATAATGAAAAGCCAGATGAATACTACACAATTGAAGGAACAAACTAGAAACACAGAAGTCAAAACAAATGAAGTGGAAATAGGCAAACAACCTGAAAAAGAATTCAGAATAATGATAATTAAGATGATCAAAAACCTTGAAAACAGAATGGAGGAAATGCAAGAATCAACTAACAAAGACCTAGAAAAATTAAAGAATAAACATACTGAGACAACAGAATTACTGAAATTAAAAATACTCTAGAAGGAACCAATAGCAGAATATCTGAAGCAGAAGAATGAATGAGTGAGCTGGAAGATAGAATGGTGGAAATTACTACTGAAGAACCAAATAAAGTAAAAAGAATGAAAAGAATGGAGGATAGTCTCAGAGACCTCTGGAACAATATCAAACACACCAACATTCAAATTCTAGGGATCCCAGAAGAAGAGAAAAAAGATAGGGTATGAGAAAATTTTTGAAGAGATTATAGCTGAAAATTCTCCCAACATGGAAAAGGAAGTAAGTCCAAGAGGCACAAACAGTCCCATACAGGATAAACCCAAGGAGAAACACACCAAGACACATACTAATCAAACTAACAAAGACTAAGCACAAAGAAAGAATATTAAAAGCAGCAAGGGAGAAACAACAAGTAACATACAAGAGAAACCCCTTACGTTTAACAGCTGATCTTTCAGCAGAAACTGCAGGCCAGAAGGGAATGGCAGGATGTATTTAAAATACTGAAAGGGAAAAAATCTACAACCAAGATTACTGTACCTGGCAAGGATCTCATTCAAAATTGATGAAGAGAACTCAGCACTACCAAACTAGCTTTACAACAAATGCTAAAGGGACTTATATAGTCAAGAAATACAAGAGAAGAAAAAGATCCACAAAATCAACCCCAAACAATTTTAAAAATAGCAATAGAAACATATATATCAATAATTTCTTTCAATATAAATGGATTAAATGCTCCAACCAAAAGACACAGACTGGCTGATTGGATACAAAAACAAGACCCATACCTATGCCCTCTACAAGAATTCCACTTAAGACCTAAAGACACACAGACCTAAAGACTGAAAGTGAGCAGATGGAAATATATATTCCATTTGAAGAAATCAAAAGGAAAATAAAAAAATTTATAGAAACAAATGACAACGAAAACATGACAACTCAAAACCTATGGGATGCAGCAAAAGCAGTTCTAAGAGGGAAGTTTATAGCAATGCCATCCCACCTCAAGAAACAAGAAAAACATAGAATAGACAACCTAACATTACACCTAAAACAACTGGAAAAAGAAGAAGAAGAAGAACAACAACAACAAAAAAAAAACCCAGCAAGATTAGTATGAGGAAAGAAATCACAAAGATTGGAGCAGAAATAAGTGAAAAGGAAATGAAAGAAACAATAGTAAAGATTAATAAAACTAAAAGCTTGTTCCTTGAGAAGATAAGCAAAATTGACAAACTTTTAACTAGACGTATACACAATGGAGTATTACTCAGCCATTGAAAAGAATTCATTTGAATCAGTTCTGATGAGATGGATGAAACTGGAGCCAATTATACAGAGTGAAGTAAGCCAGAAAGAAAAACACCAATACAGTATACTAACACATATATATGGAATTTAGGAAGATGGCAATGACGACCCTGTATGCAAGACAGGAAAAAAGACACAGATGTGTTTAATGGACTTTTGGACTCAGAGGGAGAGGGACAGGGTGGGATGATTTGGGAGAATGGCATTCTAACATGTATACTATCACGTAAGAATTGAATCGCCAGTCTATGTCTGACGCAGGGTGCAGCATGCTTGGGGCTGGTGCATCGGGATGACCCAGAGAGATGTTGTGGGGAGGGAGGTGGGAGGGGGGTTCATGTTTGGGAACGCATGTAAGAATTAAAGATTTTAAAATTTAAAAAATAAAAAAAACTAAAAAAAAAAAAAGAAAAAAGAGATAAGAATCAAATCAATAAAATTGGAAATGAAAAAGGAGAGGTTACAACAGGCAATGCAGAAATACAAAGGATTATAAGAGGCTATTATGAACAACTAAGTGGCAATAAAATGAATAACCTGGAAGAAATGGACAAGTTCTTAGAAAAGTTCAGTCTTATAAGACTGAACCAGGAAGAAATAGAAATTATGAACAACCAAATTACAAGCACTAAAACTGAAGCTGTGATTTAAAAGTTTCCCAAAAAACAAAAGCCCAGGACCAGAGGGCTTCACAAGAAAATTCTATCAAACATTTAGAGAAGAGCTAATGCCTATTCTTTTAAAACTCTTCCAAAAAATTGCAGAGGAAAGAAAACTTCCAAATTCATTCTATAAGGCTACCATCACCCTGATACCAAAACCAGAGAAAGACAACACAAAAAAAGAAAACCACAGGCCAATATCACTGATGAACATAGATGCAAAAATCCTCAATGAATTTTTGGCAAACAGAATTTAGCAACACATCGAAAAGCTCATACACCATGATCAAATTGTGTTTATTCCAACCCAATCTTGGGTTGGATTGAGTATTCCAACCCAATATGCAAGTATTCTTCAATATAGAGAAATCAATCAATGTGATATACCATATTAGCAAATTGAAAGATAAAAATCATATGGTCATCTCAATAGATGCAGAAAAAGCCTTTGACAAAATTCAGCACCCATTTATGATTAAAACCCTTCCAAAAATGGCAGGTAGGTTCCAAGAAGGAACCTACCTCAACATAGTAAAGGCCATATATGATAAGCCTACAGCAAACAATATTCTCAATGGTGAAAAAGCATTCCCCCTAAGATCAGGATCAAGACAAGGATCAAGATCAGGATCAAGACACTCTTGCCACTATTATTCAACATATTTCTGGAAGTCCTACCTATAATCAGAGAAGAAAAAGAAAATAAAAGGAATCCAGATCAGAAAAGTAGAAGCAAAGCTCTCACTCTTTCCAAATGATATAGAAAACCCTAAAGATAGTATCAGAGAATTGTTAGAGCTAATCAGTTAATTTAGCAAAGTTGCAGGATACAAAATCATTACACAGAAATCACTTGCATTTCTATATACTAACAATGAACAATCAAAAAGAGAAATCAAGGAATCAATCCCATTCACCATTGCAACAAAAATAATTAAATATCTAGGAATAAACTTACCTAAGAAGACAAAAGAACTGTACACAGAAAATTATAAGACATTAATGAAAGAAATCAAAGATGAGATAAACAGATGGAGAGATATCTCATGTTCCTGGGTGGAAAGAATCAATATTGTGAAAATGACTATACTATCAAACACAATCTACAGATTCAATGCAATCCCTATCAAATTAGCAATGGCATTTTCACAGAATTAGAGCAAAAGCTTTCACAATTCTTGTGGAAACACAGAAGACCCCAAATAGCCAAAGCAGTCTTGAGAAAGAAGAATGGAGCTGGAGGAATCGACCTTCCTACTTCAGATTTTACTACAAGTTACATTCATCAAGACAGCATGGTACTGGCACAAAAACAGAAATATAGACCAATGGAAAAAGATAGAAATGCCAAAAATAAACCCATGCACCTATGTGTACCTTATTTTTGACAAAGGAGGCAAGAATATACAATGGGGCAAGGACAGCCTCTTCAATAAATGGTGCTGGGAAAACTGGACAGTTACATGTAAAAGAATGAAAGTAGAATAATTTGTAAAACCATACACAAAGATAACTCAAAATGGATTAAAGACATAGATGTAAGACCAGAAACAATAAAACTCTTAGAGGAAAACATAGGCAGAACACTCGATGACAAATCAAAGCAAGATCCTCTATGATCCACCTCTTAGTGTAATGGAAATAAAAACAAAAGTAAACAAGTGGGACCTGATTAAACTTAAAAGCTTTTGCACAGCAAAGGAAACTATAAGCAAGATGAGAAGACAATCCTCAGAATGGGAGAAAATAATAGCAATGAAGCAACTGACAAAGGATTGATTTCCAAAATATACAAGCAGCTCATACAACTCAATATCAGAAAAACAAACAATCAAATCAAAAAGTGGGAAAAAAAAACCTAAACAGACATTTCTCCAAAGAAGACATACAGATGGCTAATAAACACATGAAAATATGCTCAATATTTTTCATTATTAGAGAAATGCAAATCAAAACTACAATGAGATATCAAGTCACACCAGTCAGAATAGCTATCATCAAAATATCTACAAAAAATAAATGCTGGAGAGAGTATGGGAAAAAGGGAACACTCTTGCACTGTTGGTGGGAATGTCAATTGACACAACCACTATGGAAGATGTTATGTAGATTCATTAAAAACTAGGAATAAAACCACCATATGACCCAGCATCCCCACTCCTAGGCATATACCCTGAGGAAACTAAATTTGAAAAAAACACATGTACCCCAATGTTCATTGCAGCACTATTTACAATAGCTAGAACATGGAAGCAACCTAGATGTCCATCAACAGATAAATGGATAAAGAAGTTGTGGTACATATACACAATGGAATATTACTCAGCCATAAAAAGGAATGCATTTGAATCAGTTCTAATGACGTGGATGAACCTAGAACCTACTACACAGAGTGAAGTAAGTCAGAAAGAGAAAGATAAATATTGTATTCTAAATCATATATACGGAATCTAGAAAAAAAGAATTTATTTACAGGGCAGCAGTGGAGAAACAGACATAGAGATTAGACTTATGGACATGGGGAGAGGGGAAGAAAGGGTAAGATATATGGATAGAGTAACATGGAAACTTACATTTCCATATGTAAAATAGATAGCCAATGGGAATTTGCTGTATGGCTCAGGAAACTCAAACACAGCTATGTATCAGCCTAGAGGGGTGGGATGGAGAGGGAAATGGGAGGGAGGTTCAAAAGGCAGAGGATATATATATATATACCTATGGCTAATTCATGTTCAGGTTTGACAGAAAACAACAGAATTGTGTAAAGCAATTATCCTTCAATTGAAAAATAGTTATAGCAGCTATCAAGATAAGAATGCTGGATATTTGGATGTTAATGTTCTTTTTCTGTTTTTTTAATGTTCTATTCTGTTAATTCTTTTATTTTTTCTACATGTAAAATTAGGAATTACTTTCAAAATTACAAGAAAAATTTTATTTAACAGAGAAAAAATTATATCATCAAAATAAATAAAAGGGTGAAATGATTAGAAACTTCATATTAGAAGGCATATAAATGGATGATGTGTAGATAAAATGAAGTGCATATTCAATCACTGCTAATCTGAGGAATACAAAACTACAATGTGATACTAGTACACACTTTTAGAATGACTAAAATTAAAATCATTGAAAAAACAAAATATTTGACTGAATGTAAATCAGTAGAAACTCTCATTGACATAGGTCTGTAAATGTATAACTATTTTGGAAAACCATTTGACTGTTTTGTGACAAGTTACATATGAAACACATAATCATTTTGTGGGTAAATATTTACCCAAGAGAACTTTGATCATCAGTTCAGTTCAGTTCAGTCGCTCAGTCGTGTCCAACTCTTTGCGACCCCATGAATCACAGCACGCCAGGCCTCCCTGTCCATCACCAAATCCCGGAGTTCACTCAGACTCACATCCATCGAGTCCGTGATGCCATCCAGCCATCTCATCCTCTGTAGTCCCCTTCTCCTCCTGCCCCCAATCCCTCCCAGCATCAGAGTCTTTTCCAATGGGTCAACTCTTCACATGAGGTGGCCAAAGTACTGGAGTTTCAGCTTTAGCATCATTCCTTCCAAAGAAATCCCAGGGTTGATCTCCTTCAGAATGGACTGGTTGGATCTCCTTGCAGTCCAAGGGACTCTCAAGAGTCTTCTCCAACACCACAGTTCAAACGCATCAGTTCTTTGGTGCTCAGCATTCTTCACAGTCCAACTCTCACATCCATACATGACCACAGGAAAAACCATAGCCTTGACTAGATGGACCTTAGTTGGCAAAGTAATGTCTCTGCTTTTGAATATGCTGTCTAGGTTGGTCATAACTTTTCTTCCAAGGAGTAAGTGTCTTTTAATTTCATCGCTGCAATCACCATCTGCAGTGATTTTGGAGCCCAGAAAAATAAAGTCTGACATTGTTTCCACTGTTTCCCCATCTATTTCCCATGAAGTGATGGGACCAGATGCCATGATCTTCGTTTTCTGAATGTTGAGCTTTAAGCCAACTTTTTCACTCTCCTCTTTCACTTTCATCAAGAGGCTTTTTAGCTCCTCTTCACTTTCATATGTCTACTCAAAGACTTGTGCATAAATGTTCATTGTAATTTTACTTACAGTAGCTCAAAATTGTAAAAAAAAAAGAGAAACTATGTCTATCTGTATATAAATAGACAATGTTTAATATATCTGTCCAATGGAAAGCTGCTATTTAGCAGTGAAAGTAATGAGCTACTAATATATAGCAAAGTAGATGAATCTTAAAATCATTATTTTCAGAAAAAGAAACCAGAGCCTTTATGTATAATTCCATTTATACAAAAAGCAACATAATCTACAATGACAAAAAAAAAAAAGGCAAATCAGTACTGGTAATCAGAGGTGAAGAGAGGAATGGTATGCAAAGGGGCTTGGAATTCTTTTGCAGTGATGGAAATATTCTATAGTTAATTATGGTGGTGGTTTCATGAATGATATATATAACTGTTAAAACTTATTAAAATGCTCAGTATAAAGATACTATACATAAATTATTTCTCAAAGTTGATAAATGAACAAAGTAAGAGCTGGTTCAGTCATATATATTCAATAGAATGATGAAAGGCAGGGCAGAATCAGGCTATATCCTTGTCAATCTGTTTCCTCTCCCCAAACTCAAGGCAAGCTCCAGTTCTTAGACCACTTTGAATTAGTTTGGATTCTTATGACTAGTTTCTTGTTTAACAAATGTGAGTAGCACTGATTGAATTCTTACTGACTTAGACTTTTGCTAGAATCCAAAGGATTCTCCTCCTATTAGTGCCCAGGTCCTAGCCCGAATTCCCTGCCTTTAGTTTTGATCTTGCCTCTCCAAGTACTTAAACATTTTTCAAAACAAATCTATGGGGTAGGTGGAATTTTTACTGATCCTTTACAAGTAATTGGAGATGCAGAAAGATTCAGAAATTTTTTAGGACTAAAAATTAAGCCTACTATTTCCCTGTCAATATAGAAACATATGTGAAGGCAGAGGATATCTATCTTTTTATAATCTTTTAGCAATATGGAAAAGAGTAGAGTGTATTCTTACAAAAAAAAATATTAGCCACAAACCAAGTCAGGGAACCACTCTGGAGAAAATAATGCTTATGAATCATCAGCCACATGGTGAAACTTGTGATTTGCAATCCTTTCCACTGAGGGAGTGGTACTGAACACTTCTACCCAACCCCAAACCAAGAGAAATGGGCTCCCATAACATTTCCGACCACCCTGATTATCTGGATTCTTCCATCTTAAAGCAGAGACATTACGTTGCCAACAAAGGTCGGTCTAGTCAAGGCTATGGTTTTTCCAGTGGTCATGTATGGATATGAGAATTGGACTGTGAAGAATGCTGAGCGCTGAAGAATTGATGCTTTTGAGCTGTGGTGTTGGAGAAGATTCTTGAGAGTCCCTTGGACTGCAAGGAGATTCAACCAGTCCATTCTGAAGGAGATCAACCCTGGGATTTCTTTGGAGGGAATGATGCTAAAGCTGAAACTCCAGTACTTTGGCCACGTCATGCAAAGAGTTAACTCATTGGAAAAGACTCTGATGCTGGGAGGGATTGGGGGCAGGAGAAGGGGATGACAGAGGATGAGATGGCTGGATGGCATCACTGGCTCGATGGACACGAGTCTGAGTGAACTCCGGGAGTTGGTGATGGACAGGGAGGCCTGGCATGCTGCGATTCATGGGGTCGCAAAGAGTCAGACACGACTGAGTGACTGAACTGAACTGAACTAAAGATTCAGACCTATGTTTCCCTCCAGTGTCATGACCACAGAGTGGCATTTGGTGAAGAAGTTCTCAGGGACACCTAAAATGAGTTCCCTGAATTCAGGGCATAAAACAGAGAGTCTAGATTCTACTTCCTTCCCAATAAAATTGAAACATTTCCCCCATAATCACAGAAATAAAAGGGCTACATTTTCTGCTATCCTGAAAATAATTTAGAGAAGAAACCAGGAGAGCTGCATGGAGTGAGCTAGTTATGCCCCACTATGTTTAATCTGTCTGAACTTCCCCATGGGGATTTCCTTCAGTAAGTCCCTATTGCTTAAACTGTCCTTTATGGAAAAGTTTGAAAACTATTATACTACATATGTTTTCCCAGGGGCAATCAGATGACTGTCCAGATGTGCTGGAGATAAAAGTTGGACATGTGTCTCATGTCGCTCAGTTTCTCTTCAAGCCTTAGGAAGCAATTCAGCTCTACAAGTATTGAAGTCATTGTGACATGTTGCTCCCAGAACTTTAATTTGTGTGTAAGTAAATCATGTGATATTTAAAGATGTCATTAAAAGTGAATGATTTCATATTATGATTGCTATTCCTGTCAGGGAAGCCTTCTAAAAGATACCAGATGTAAATTAAACTCTCCAAGGGAAACTGGTGTTGTTTTTTGTTCTGTCAGATAATAAAATGTCAGAAGAAAGATGATAAGGAAACAAATTGCTTAAAGTGGTATATTTGGCATGATGGGACTTTGACGTCTTATTTTCACAACCAGATTAGATAAAATTGGAGTTTAAAATTCTGATTTAATTTGGCCTGTCTTTCCTGTCTAGAGGCAGATTGATATGGTTCTAATATTCAGTAGCCTAAATATGAGGTTCTAAAATATGACACCAAACTTCTCTTTTCTACTTTGTCTCCAAATTCTAATCAATAGTTTTCCTTTAGGTGTGTTCAGCCTTTCAAATAAAATTGCTCAGTCTGACTTTGTGTTATGCTTATGTCTATTCCTTTTTAAAGGATAAAACTTTAGATAAAATGCTACTACCACTTATTTCCCGTGATACTCAGTATAGCAGGAATAACAGTAAATATTTTTCCGCTAAATACCCATCCGGAACAACCGAAGTATCTTGATTATTTAAAGTTACACCAGTATGAATATAATATATAAATTGTACAGATTATCTTTGATATTATCTAACTAAATGTATATTGAGATTTTTAAGGGAAAATAATGATAAAAAATATAAGGGGTTTGATTGATTTTTTATTAATAACAATCTGTTTTCCTGTTAAGTACACATGACAAATATGTTGCCTACATGCTTACATGTGCCTTAAAACAGAGAAATGTGATTTCAAATACCAGTAATTGCTTCTGGGATTCCATTAGACTATAAAGATTATACCAAGCATATACAAATCTATTGACACATATGAAGACTTTCAAGAGAAAAAGTAATCTTTATTCTTCCATGATAGATCTTTAGTATAGTCAGTTTCCCCCAAATTATAATGTCTCATTATACCAGAGATATTAAATAGAGTCAGTATAAATAACTTGTTTATGAGTAGCAATGTGTTGAGTAAGAATTATTCCTGTTGATGTTCTGAAATATGTTTTGAGAGAGACATTTATTACTCTAGGTGCCATTTGAAATTTGTTGTTTCTTCTTCCCAAATTCAGTATCAGACTTTGGATATTATAAAACCAACAGGGAAAAACCTTTTCCTTATTTATGTATAGAATTTGACATTTTCCCCCACAAAAATAACTGTTTGCAACTCATTTATGTCTTCATCAGAGAAAAAATGGTACAAACTTTTGTCTTGGAGAATTTCTAATAGTTCCAAATTAATTATAACAGCAAAAGAAAAAGTATTTATGTTTATAAACATAAATTTTATTGAATAATATATCTTTCTTGAAACACCAAGCAAAATATATAGTGTCTTTTATTTCACTCTAATATGATTTGGAGGTATTCTGTTAATCATATGACACTTTAGTCTTAGCTATATAAAGACATCTTGTTTTAAAAATATACTCAGTATTTGCTCTCTATCCATATAATTCATACATGTACGTATATTTATTTTTGTTTTTCATTAGAATCAAGAGAAATTGACACTGCATTTGATGGCTGTTTTCATGAACTAAGAAAGCAAGGACGAGATGTTGTGGGGAAAAGCTATATGAAAAATTCCTTGGTTCCAGACTAAGTCACTACATTTATTCTGAGGAATGATAATTGGAGCAAGTCATTTTTAATGTGCTAAATGAAGTGCAAAATTATTGTATTAAATATATTAAGCATTTTATGAGTTTAAAATACAGAAAATACATAACATGCAAATGTGCAAACAGTGGGAAAAGATGAATGGATCAGGCAAAGTTTCAGTTCAGTTTAGTCGCTCAGTCATGTCTGAACATTTACGACCTCATGGACTGCACCGCGCCAGGCCTCCCTGTCCATCACCAACTGCCGGAGCTTACTCAAACTCATGTCTATTGAACTGATGATGCCATCCAACCATCTCATCCTCTGTCATCCCCTTTGCCTCCAGTCTTCAATCTATCCCACCATCACAGTCTTTTCGAATGAGTCAGTTCTTTGCATCAGGTGGCCAAAGTATTGGAGTTTCAGCTTCAGCATCAGAACTTCCAATGAATATTCAGGACTGGGTTCCTTTAGGATGGACTGGTTGGATCTCCTTGCAGTCCAAGGGACTCTCAAGAGTCTTCTCCAACACCACAATTCAAAAGCATCAATTCTTCGGCACTCAGCTTTCTTTATAGTCCAAATATCACTTCCATACATGACTACTGGAAAAACCATAGCTTTGACTAGACGGACCTTTGTTGGCAAAGTAATGTCTCTGCTTTTTAATATACTATCTAAGCTGGTCATAGCTTTTCTTCCAAGGAGTGACCATCTTTTAGTTCAAGGCTGTGATCACCATCTGCAGTGATCTTGGAGCCCAAGAAAAGTCATAGTTTTCATTGTTTCCCCATCTATTCGCCATGAAGTGATGGGACCAGATACCATGATCTTAGTTTTCTGTATGTTGAGTTTTAAGCTAAAATTTTCACTCTCCTCTTTCACTTTCACCAAGAAGCTCTTTAGTTCTTCTTCTCTTTCTGCCATAAGGGTAGTGTCATATGCATATCTGAGGTTATTGATATTTCTCCCAGCAATCTTGATTCCAGCTTGTGCTTCATCCAGCCCAGCATTTCACATGATGTACTATGCAATAAGTTAAATAAGCAGGATGACAATATACAGCCTTGACATACTCTTTTCCCAATTTGGAACCAGTCTGTTGTTCCATGTCCAGTTCTAATGGTTGCTTCTTGACTTGTATAGAGATTTCTCAGGATGCAGGTCAGGTGGTCTGGTATTCCAATTTCTTTAAGAATTTTCCACAGTTTGTGGTGATTCACACAGTCAAAGGCTTTGGCATAGTCAATAACGCAGAAATAGATGTTTTCCTGGAATTCTCTTGCTTTTTTGATGATCCAACAGTTGTTGGCAATTTGACCTCTGGTTCCTCTGCCTTTTTTCTAAATCCAACTTGAACATCGGGAAGTTCTCGGTTCATGTATTGTTGCAGCCTGGCTTGGAGTATTTTGAGCATTACTTTGCTAGCATGTGAGATGAATGCAATTGTGTGGTAGTTTGAACATTGTTTGGCATTGCCTTTCTTTGGGATTAGAATGAAAACTGACCTTTTCCAGTCCTGTGGCCACTGCTATTTTCCAAATTTGTTGGCATATTGACTGCAGCACTTTCCCACCATCATCTTTTAGGATTTGAAATAGCTCCACTGGAATTCCATCACCTCCACTAGCTTTGTTCATAGTGATGCTTCCTAAGGTCCACTGGACTTTGCACTCCAGGATGTCTGGCTCTACGTGAGTGATCCCTCCATCGTGGTTATCTGGGTCATTAAGGTCTTTTATTGTATAGTTCTTCTGTGAATTCTTGCCACCTCCTCTTAATATCTTCTGCTTTTGTTAGGTCCATACCATTTCTGTCCTTTATTGTGCCCATCTTTGCATGAAGTGTTCCCTTGGCATCTCTAATTTTCTTAAAGAGATCTATAGTCTTTCCCTCTATGCTCTAATTTCCTTTACCAGGACACCAGTCACACTGGACTAAGCCCCACTCTAATGATATCATTCTAACTTAATTGCAGTCATATTCTGAGGACTTCAACATATGATTTTCAAAGGGGGAGAGTTGTGAAGCACAGCTCAGGCAATAACAGTGACCGTGCCTTTTTTCATGGGGAGTAACTTCTACAAACCAGTTATGTGTTTCTGACCAAGGTCACAAACTTTCCTGAGCTGCAATGACTTTGACACATATTCCATCAACTGTAATGCCTTACCCCCCAGGCTTAGGATCAAATTAAGCCACCCTGTGTCGTTCCTCTGTTGTTTCCAGCTGGCACGAGGGAAAATACGTGGAGATCCTCTCCCCCCTCTAAACATGCAAATGCAGTGGTCCCAGGGAAGCTGTGGTCTGCCAGAGCAAGGAAAGAACCATTGTCCATAAGCGGAAATAAAAACAACATGCAGGGGGAAAAGCATCCTCATGTGGATGCAAGCAGGGATGAGAGACAGCTATCCTGATGGCTTTCCAATTCCTGGAGGAGCTCCACCCTTGCTTCCTTGAGTGTTTTGCTTCTGAATTATGTTTGTTTGTTTACTTTGGCTAAGTTAATATATAATATGTAATACCTGTTTATAAGCATTCAAACTGTATATACCTTTAGGTCTTAACCCTTAATTGTTTTTAGTATATCGGAGGATATATTATACTTAGTAATACTCTCTCATATTCTCAATGAAAAATATGGGGGACCAATGATGGTACCTGACATTTCTATAACTTGGGAGACATGGTTTCCAGATGCTCCTGAATCTGTTCATTTTTACTTTCACAAGGGGGCTGGGTTCAGCATACGACATATTTTTTTTCCAAAGTGGTATACATGGGACGAAAATGATTATGTATCTGCCAGTCATAACACATAAAATATCGAGTTAACTTAGAAACAAATAGATTGAAGTAATACAGTAACTTACATTATCAGAAAATGAAACCATTCTGTAAAACATGAAATCTCCCTATCAAATATTATATTCAGTTATATACATCTAATGCCAACTTGGAGATTTTTCTTATTATGCTACTATGATTTATTTACTAAGTGGAGTAAGGAACCACAAAACTGGATTCAATAAATCTGCTTAGAGCCTGGACCTACCACAAATATCACATTATCTCTTTAATCAAATGTACTGTACTAAGAAATTCCACATATACATAGTTCTTAGTTACTTATTTTCAAAGTTGTGGGCCAAGGCTCTTACTTGCAGAACACTGGCTTTCTAATATGAGGGTCACAGGTAAACTGTTTTCCATATACCAGAGCTCAGATAATATTTTTCTAAATTTTCTTCATTGATTTCTTAAAGAGTTTCTTTTCAAACTT
Source organism: Capra hircus (assembly GCF_001704415.2). NCBI lineage: Eukaryota > Metazoa > Chordata > Mammalia > Artiodactyla > Bovidae > Capra > Capra hircus. The sequence goes on from NC_030814.1 coordinate 78,208,079, forward strand.
AGATCTGTATAGGAATCTTCTAGAGATCTTTTTCTTTTTTAATTAATGTAATTTTCCCTTCATTTTTATTGGTGTATGGTTGTTTTACAATGTTGTGTTGGTTTCTACTGTCCAGCAAAGTGAATCACCTATATGTAGCATATGTTCCCTCCCTTTTGGATTTCCTCCCCACTTAGGTCACCACAGAGCACTGAACAGAGAATATTTTTTAAGTATACACATTTCATTTTAGTATGTCTAGAGCAGGATATGAAAGTCATTATTTCAATACGCAGCCCCAAGTGATACAATGCTGTTTGTTCATGAGCCACATTTGTGCTGTGAGGACTTAAAGAGTTGATGTCCTGCATAATCAGCCTCCCAAAAGAAATCCTGTTCTAACTTAATTTGCATTGCAGAAAGTTTCTCAAAAAACCTTCATATGATGGTTGCATTTTTGAAAAGTAAATGGTCTCCTATGAAAATATGTATATTTCTTTTCAATAGATAAAATATGTGCTGCACATATTGAGAGAAACTCTCTTTGACTAAACTCTATACTGCTGCTGCTGCTGCTGCTGCTGCTAAGTCGCTTCAGTTGTGTCCAACTCTGTGCGACCCCATAGATGGCTACACTACCTCTTCTAAAATTCTAGGACTCAGCTTCAGCATCCATCCATTTTGGGGCCTGCATGAGTTGTTACAGCAAGAATCTACCTAAGTCATTTTAGCAAAAATCCTTACCCTTGATGTCTGATAAGCCTACGTGTCTGATCAAATTTCTCCTCCTCCACCAACCCCTAGGTGACATCTAATCACCCTGACCTACCTTCAAGAATTCCATTAGTGCTATTTAGCCAGAATGCCCTCCTATTCATGGTATTTTTTTTCTTATTAATTTCCTTTTTTCTGACTCCTTGGCTATAAATTCCAACTTCTCCTTTTGGTCTTTGGAGTTGAGCCTATTCTCTCTGCCCTGCTACAAATACCCATTAGAGTTGAACCTTGAATAAAGTTTTCCTTACTATCTTTACTCGGACTTCCCTTGTAGCTCAGTTGGTAAAGAATCTGCCTGCAATGCAGGATACCAGCGTTTGATTCCTGGGTAGGAAAGATCCCCTGGAGAAGGAAATGGCAACCCATTCCAGTATTCTTGCCTGGAGAATCCCATGGGCAGAGGAGTCCAGCAGGCTACAGTCCATGGGGTTGTAAGAGTCAAACATGACTTAGCAACTAAACCACTACCTTCTTTACTAACCATGGAACAAGTTTTTCTTTTTCTTTTTTTTTTTTTTAAAGAAGTGTTATTATTATTATTATATTACTTTACAATATTGTATTGGTTTTGCCATACATCAACATGGATCCACCACAGGTGTACGTGTGTTCCCCCATCCTGAACCCCTCTCCCACCTCCCTCTCCATAGCATCCCTCTGGGTCATCCCAGTGCACCAGCCCCAAGCATCCGGTATCCTGCATTGAACCTGGACTGGCGATTCATTTCACATATGATGTTATACATATTTCAATGCCATTCTTCCAAATCATCCCACCCTCTCCCTCTCCCACAGAGTCCAAAAGACTTTTTCTTTAACAATGATACTCATGCACTTATTTAAATATTAGCTTTAGTAGAAGAAAACCACTTACTTATTTATGAAGATCCATCTGCTATGTTTTATTATTTTTCAGCTATCATGATGGTTTAATCACTGCAGGAAGAATAAAAAATATTTAAATTTTAGGATTGAACATTTTGACAGCTTATCCTCCCTCACAGAATTCCTTGGGTATGGTTGAAACCTTTGACAACAAAAGGTGATTCCTAGCTTAAAAACAAAATGAACATGGTATATTTCTCCATCTATTAATGTCCTCTTTTGATTTCTTTCATCAGTGTTTTATAGTTTTCTATATATAGGTCTTTAGTTTCTTTAGGTAGATATATCCCCAAGTATTTTATTATTTTCATTGCAATGGTGAATGGAATTGTTTCCTTAATTTCTTTTTCTACTTTCTCATTATTAGTGTATAGGAATGCAAAGGATTTCTGTGTGTTGATTTTATATCCTGCAACTTTACTACATTCATTGATTAGCTCTAGTAATTTTCTAGTGGAGTCTTTAGGGTTTTCTCTGTAGAGGATCATGTCATCTGCAAACAGTGAGAGTTTTACTTCTTCTTTTCCAATTTGGATTCCTTTTCTTCCTTTTTCTGCTGATTGCTGTGGCCAAAACTTCCAGAACTATGTTGAATAGTAGCAGTGAAAGTGGGCACCCTTGTCTTGTTCCTGACTTTAGGGGAAATGCTTTTAATTTTTCACCATTGAGGATAATGTTTGCTGTGGGTTTGTCATATATAGCTTTTATTATGTTGAGGTATGTTCCTTCTATTCCTGCTTTCTGGAGAGTTTTTAATCATAAATGGATGTTGAATTTTGTCAAAGGCTTTCTCTGCATCTGTTGAGATAATCATATGGCTTTTATTTTTTAATTTGTTAATGTGGTGAATTACATTGATTGATTTGTGGATATTGAAGAATCCTTGCATCCCTGGGATAAAGCCCACTTGGTCATGGTGTATGATCTTTTTAATGTGTTGTTAGATTCTGATTGCTAGAATTTTGTTAAGGATTTTTGCATCTATGTTCATCAGTGATATTGGCCTGTAGTTTACTTTTTTTGTGGCATCTTTGTTAATGCAAATCAAGACCACAATGAGGTACCACTTCACACCAGTCAGAATGGCTTCGATCCAAAAGTCTACAAGCAATAAATGCTGGAGAGGGTGTGGAGAAAAGGGAACCCTCTTACGCTATTGGTGGGAATGCAAACTAGTACAGCCACTATGGAGAACAGTGTGGAGATTCCTTAAAAAACTGGAAATAGAACTGCCTTATGACCCAGCAATCCCACTTCTGGGCATACACACCGAGGAAACCAGAATTGAAAGAGACATGTGTACCCCAATGCTCATTGCAGCACTGTTTATAATAGCCAGGACATGGAAACAACCTAGATGTCCATCAGCAGATGAATGGATAAGAAAGTTGTGGTGCATATACACAATGGAGCATTACCCAGCCATTAAAAAGAATACATTTGAATCAGTTCTAATGAGGTGGATGAAACTGGAGCAAATTATACAGAGTGAAGTAAGCCAGAAAGAAAAACACCAATACAGTATACTAACACATATATATGGAATTTAGAAAGATGGTAATGATGACCCTGTATACAAGACAGCAAAAGAGACACAGATGTGTAGAACAGAATTTTGGACTCTGTGGGAAAGGGAGAGGGTGGGATGATTGGGAGAATGGCTTTGAAACATGTATACTATCATGTAAGAAACGAATCTCCAGTCTAGGTTTGATACAGGATGCTTGAGGCTGGTGCACTGGGATGACCCAGAGAGATTATATGGGGAGGGTTGTGGGAGGGGTGTTCAGGATTGGGAACTCATGTATACCCGTGGTGGATTCATGTCAATGTATGGCAAAACCAATACAGTATTTTAAAGTAAAAAATAAAGAGCAAAAATTAAAAATAAACAAATGAAAAGATTGAAATGCTTAATTTATACAAAGATTCAGCTGTCCTGCACAAGAAACTGCTAAAAAAAATTTATCTATTACACTTGCTTAAGATGATGAAGTCAGCTTTATTTTGGATCATCATAATAGGTATAGGGCCTAATGCAATGGGGTTGTGCAGTATGTAGGAGAGAGGTTTGCAAATACAGCATATGCAAGTGGAAATTTATAGCCAAAGTAACTATGATTTTTTAAAATAATGTTTTATATGTTAAAAACCTTAGCCAAAATTGCTGATATGGCTACTAAGAAAACTTAAATGAAGAAGACTTAAAGATATATGGTTTACCTAAGTAATTTTTGGAGGGTAAAGACAAAACTATAAGTAAGATCATAATCTATTAAATAAATTCATAGACTTATTGCAATTCAAAAATGTGTGGATTATAGGCAAGGCTGACTTTGACCAAAGAAGCAAATATAGAATTGAATGATTTCTAAGGAAAAAAAAAAAAAACCTGTAAATGAATTGTGTAAATAAATAAATATTCAAAAGTTAAGGTACAAGCCATAGTAAAGTTGAATAGGAATACATCCTAAAAGCTTGAAATTAATGAACTAGTTTAATATGTTTATAATAATATGTGATTTGCACTTGAAAACTGTTGCTAGTTGGAAATATTTTTGGCTGCAAGTAACAAAGATGACCTAACAGTGACATAGTGAAAGTGAAAGTGAAAGTGAAGTCTTGTCCGACTCTTTGCGACCCCGTGGACTATAGCCCACCAGGCTCCTCTGTCCATGGGATTCTCCAGGCAAGAATGCTGGAGTGGTTGCCATTTCCTTCTCCAGAGGATCTTCCCAACCCAGGGATCGAACTCAGGTCTCCCGCTAAACAGCCTATAATTTATTTTTCCCACAAAACTGAACATTTGAAATTGATGTAGATTTGGTTAAATTTTTCAGCTATGCCATCAAGGGACACAGTCTCTTGCCAGCTCATGTAAAAACGGTGTTCAAGCAGGAACCAAGAGGAAAGAGGCCTTTTTCTTAGTCTTATCTCCCTCTACATCATCATCCCCCTCCTGCTTCTGCTCCTGTTTATTCTCTTCCTTCTTCTTTGGGTAATCAAAAGGTTTTAACACAAGCACCTCTTACTCAGACTTACTTTGTCTTTTTATCTCTATGTCTAGTTGCATAGGAAACAGAAAATGGCCAATGAAAGTTTCATCTTAAGATCAACATCATGTATTTTCTTTTATAAATGAGATGGTCAGAGGGAAGTAGCCTAGTGTTAGGAAGATGTTCCATGGTGCCGCAGTACCAGGATCCTTTCATCTGTGCTACACTGGGTATTAGTAAGTCATGTAACTATGTAACGTGGTACATGTTAACTAAATTCATTGTGAAATCATTTCACAAGTTACACATGTATCAAATCATGTATGCTTTGGACCAATGCAGTGTTGTATGTCAGTTATATCTTAATAAACTGAAAAAAAATTTTTTTAAATAAGAAATAGATGAAAGGGGAGATCTATTAATAAAATTCAAGTGTAGAAACACATCAAATTAAAACATATACCTGGATCCTATAGTCCTTTTTTTCCCCTCCAGGTCACAAGACTGATTTGTTCTCCTCCATAATGTGTTGTGCGTTTAGTCACTCAGTTATGTCCTACTCTTTGCGACCCCATGGACTGTAGCCTGCCAGGCTCCCCTGTCCATGAAGGATTCTCCAGGCAGGAATACTGGAGTGGTTTGCCATGCCCTCCTCCAAGGGATCTTCCTAACCCAGAGATCGAGCCCAGATCTCCTGCACTGTGGGCGATTCTCTACTGTTCGAGTCACCTGGGTGTTTAATAATATTCCTGCTTTTAGTCATCATTTCAACAAATTAATTTGGATTCCTCACTTGGTGTACATAAGCTGTCATTCAGAGGTGTCTGAGCTCTTGATGATCCTTCTTGTATTGGATATTGATAGAATCCCAGGGACAGAGGAGCCTGGTGGGCTGCCTTCTTTGGGGTCACACAGAGTTGGACACAACTGAAGTGACTTAGCAGCAGCAGCAGCAGCAGTCTTCCATTAACCACTGATTGTGACTGAGGGGCCTCTGGATGTCAAATATATAGGTACAGGTATAGATAGATACAGAGACATATCAAGATGGATATCAGAGATTCTTGATAGAGGCATATTAACATTTTGAGCAGCATAATTATGTGTTGCCCTGTGTATTGTGGAATATTCAGCAGCCTTCTTGATGTTTGCCAATACATATAACAATCTAAGTTGTGACATCTGCAAATATCTCCAGATATTATCAACTGTTCTCTGGGGACATGTACCCCAAATTGAGAAAAGTAAATATAGATATATTAACATAGATATAGATATTCTTAATTGAAGGTATGATTTTCTAAATATCTATTACACTGCTACCTTTTATTTGGTCTATTCTTTGCTTTACACTTGTTATATTTTGTTAGGCATACATATTTATGATTGCTCTGTCTTCATGAATTTTTTTCATTTACTTCAATGAATGATACACTCTATCTTTTATAATTTTCCCCTTTCCTTACTTATTTGTGTGTGTGTATGTGAGCATGTGTGTACATGTATATAATAAAACATATACTTCAAAATTTTTATGATTTCTTTGCCATCTCTTTTAACTGTTTATGTGATATATTTGAGCATTTATAACAAAGGTTACAAATCTATAGGAAGGGAAAGAGATGATAAATTGATAAAAATCTGCATTTCCATGTGTAAATTCACTTATTCATTTTTTGACTTCTCAGGATGATAACTGTTCACCTTACATCACTCAGTAAAGACGAAAACACCTTTTGGCCCAGCAGTCAGAACAAAGGAAATTCTTTACTTGAGAATGAAAGTGAGCCAGTAATTGTAAGTACTGCATGCTTTCCTTTTTCAGCATAATATTTTCTACATATTAATTTGAAAATAAAGAGCTTATATTTCAGTAATGTTAACTCAGAACAGAGTTGGAAACATAATATGCAACAGTATAGAAAAATTTTAAAGCATGTAAAAAAAAATCCCTCCCCCCAACACACAACAATAGAGCTAGATGATTGTATATGATGACATCATTGCAAGATGAACTGTGGATTGGTGCCAAGGGGACCATAAATACTTAAGGTACGTTTCTGATTTACTGTCAAGAGTGAAGCTTTACAGAGGTAAGTCAGTGTGTAGCTCTTTATTGTTATGTAACAAAACTATCCTCTAACCCTTGACTTAGTGGCTTTAAGCCACCATTTATGTACCTGTTATGTTGTGAGTCAGCAATTTGGAGAGGCCTTGTCTGGGAGCTTATTTTCTGGTCCACATGGTACCTGCTAGTACAGCTAGGGGTGGAGGATCTGCTTCTACATTGGTTTCTTTGCCTCTTCTAGGATCAGACACAATTAGTTAGAAAAATTAAAAGTCTACATAAATTTGACTTTGTGAGCAGTGATGACCAGTTGTAAATAAATACCTGCATATAGAAATATATGTTTTTGCAATAATAATAAATTATGAATTAATATATTTTATCTCAGGAATATAATAAGGGTTAGCACAAAAACCTTTATTATTACTTACTTTTTGAAGTATAGTCGATTTACAATGTTGTGTAAATTTCAGGTGTACAGCACAGTGATTCAGTTATACATGCATATATGTCTATTTTTTCAGATTATTTTCCCTTATAGATTATTACAAAATATTGAGTATAGTTCTCTGTGTTATAAAATAAAACTGTTGATTATCTCTTTTATAATATGTTTAATTATCCCTCCTCTCCCATTTTTGTTTTTGGACGCTCTAAGCTTTTTTTATATGTTTATGAGTTTCTTTCAGTTTTATAAACAGTTTGCTTTATGTCATTTTTAAAAAGATTCCACATATAAGTGATATCAAATGATATGTCTTTCTCTTTCTGGCTTAATGCCAGAAAGATGACAGTATGATAGTCTACCATACATATCTTAGTAGGATAGTCTCTAGGTCCATCCATGTTGCTGCAAATGGCTCAGTTCCCTCCTTTCCAGTGGCTGAGTAATATTGCATTTTATATATATGTACCGCATCTTCTTTATCCATTCCTCTGTTGAGGGACATTTAGCTGTTTTCATAGCAATCTTTATATATCCATTTAAATAATTCATTATAGAGTAAGGAGCAGAAAATTCATATTGTCTTCTTGATAGATGCTTAAGAAAAATTTGATAACTTTTGAATTTTTAAAATTATTGGCAATTTAAGTGAAAGAGGAGAGTGAAAAAGTTGGCTTAAAACTCAACATTCAGAAAACTAAAATCATGGCATCCGGTCTCATCACTTCATGGCAAATAGATGGGGAAGCAATGGAAACTGTGAGAGATTTTATTTTGGGGGGCTCCAAAATTGCTTCAGATGGTGACTGCAGCCATGAAATTAAAAGATGTTTGCTTCTTGGAAGAAAAGCTATGACCAACCTACACAGCATATTAAAAACCAGAGACATTACTTTGCCAACAAAGGTCCGTCTAGTCAAAGCTATTGTTTTTCCAGTAGTCACGTATGGATGTGAGAGTTGGACTAGAAAGAAGGCTGAGTGCCAAAGAATTGATGCTTTTGAACTGTGGTGTTGGGGAAGACTCTTGAGAGCTCTTTGGACTGCAAGGAGATCAAACCAGTCCATCCTAAAGGAACTCAGTCCTGAATATTAATTGGAAGTTCTGATGCTGAAGCTGAAACTCCAATACTTTGGCCACCTGATGCAAAGAACTGACTCATTTGAAAAGATCCTGATGCTGGGAAAGATTGAAGGTAGGAGGAGAAGGGGATGACAGAGGATGAGATGGTTGGATGGCATCACCAACTCAATGGACATAAGTTTGAGTAAGCTCTGGGAGTTGGTGATGGACAGGGAGGCCTGACGTGCTGCAGTCCATGGGGCCTCAAAGAGTTGGACACAACTGAGCAACTGAACTGAACTGAAGAATAAAGAGATATTTCCTTACTTAATATAGGGCATCTAACTGAAAACCACATCAAATAATATGAAGCAAAATTTATAAATAAACTTTAGAATTGTTAACAAATACGCTCAACATTGCTACTGTAGTTTATCACTAGTAGAAGCTTTAACAAGTTCCTCCAAATTCCTCCATCCATTCTCTGCCTCAGTCTGTATGAACTATACACTTCTTTCTATTTTTTTTTCTTTACTTTAATTGGAGGCTAATTACTTTACAATATTGTGGTGGTTTTTGCCATACATTCACATGAATCAGCCATGAGTGTACATGTGTTCCCCATCCTGAACCTCCCTCCCACCTCCCCGCCACCATCCCATCCTTCAGGGTCAACCCAGTACACCAGCCCTGAGCACCTTGTCTCATGCGTCAAACCTGGACTAGCGATCTGTTTCACATATGGTAATATACACGTTTCAATGCTATTATCTCAGATCATCCCACCCTTGCCTTCTCCCACAGAGTCCAAATGTCTGTTCTTTACTGTGTCTCTTTCACTCTCTCCCATATAGAGTCATTGTTACCATCTTTCTAACTTCCATATATATGTGTTAACATACTGTCCATATGAACTATAGACTTTTGATTATTCAAGTCTTGTTCTTTCAAAACTCCATGTGTTTATCTGGAATTACCTTTTCTGCTTTTTCTGACTGTTGACTTCCAAGTCTTTTTGATCCTCTTAGCCCAAGTTCATCTATTCTGTGAAATTTCCTTGACTCAGAATTGGTAAACTCATTTTCTTTTACCTGTTTTTGTATTGCTTTTGAAATTGAATTGTAATTATGTTTTAGTGTCAGTTTGTTTTTCCCACCAGAATAAGTGCTCTTTGAAGTGAAAAACAAAACATTAATCATTGCATATCTGAAAAGTAACCCAGTGAATGGTAAATTGTAGGACTTAACTGTGGGCTTTTATAAATAAATCCACAAGTTTTACATTTTATTTTTAAGGGAGCCTGATGGTTTCCACTCAAAAATTTGATATGTTTCTCTCTAAAATTTTACATGAAATATTTGTTCTGTATATATATACATATTAATTATGATTCTGATATTTTAGATGTAGCATAAGGTTATACATTGTCTCTTTGAGGCAATAGGACAGTTGTCATTCTTCTGGAAGTCAGTAATTATTTCTATTAAATCATCTATTAACTCATATACATCAGCCCCCCTTATCCACAGGGGATTGTTCTGAGACTCACAGTGGATGTTCAAAACCACAGATAGTACTGAACGCTATATATGCTGTTTTTTCCCCTATGCTAACGGTCAGCGAGTATACACAGCATGAATAAGCTGAACAAAGGGATGTTTCAGCTACCATGTGGGACAGAGCTGGACAGACTTCACCTCGCTGCTCAGAATCATATGTAATTTAAAACATGAATTTTCTACTTCTTGAATTTTCTACTTAACATTTCTGAACCACAGTTGACAGGTAACTGAAAGAGAACTATGGGTAGAGGAGAACTACTGTGTCAGTTAGCATGTGTCAGCATGGCCAGATGGTTTGGAAGAGACCCACTTGAAAAGAAAAGAGAATGCTTCAAGCCCTGCACACAGAAAATAGCACGTATTCAAAAAGATATTTGGGACAGGATTGTTTGAAAAATTGGCTTGACAGAACATCTCAGATAAATAAGTAAATGGAACTGCATAATGTAGCAGTAGAATATTGGTGTAAAGATATACATGCACACACTTACTATTCCACTCGAATAGAATTAATTTCCAGTCCTCATATGACTTTACATTAGGCTCTTCTTAGCTTCTTCAAATTATGATACACAATGGTTAATGTTGTCATTTAAATAGGTGGGAATGTCTCAAGGTTAATAACTCCAGATGTTGAAAGTGAAGAAACAGATCAAATTGAAAATCTGGCGAGGTAGGCTTTGAGATGAACCTGTAAATTAAGGATAAGAACATGAAAAAAAAATAATGAAGATGGCTTGAACCATTTCTCAACTTTTGCCAATATGAGATTAACTGATCACACTGCTGCCCCCTGGGGTGTGCCACTATTTCACATTGTGACATCTTTTCCAGCACCCCTGTAACTGCAACCTACTCCAACCAAACTTAAAATGGTACACTAGTCTTTTGATCATGATGCAAGACTTTAAATACTCAAATAGCATCAGTGCCTTGGACATAAATATTTTAAACTTGAAGCATCACAGCCAAGACAGCCTTCACAAACTTAAAACTTGCCTCAAGTTTCAACAAAGTTTATATGCAGTAAATAATTTTCTCATTGTATATAAACAACTGATATCAAAAACTGTCATTTCTACTTCTTACTTTTTAAACAAAAGTACCTTCCTAGCATCATTCCTGTGAAATGTGTGGATAAGGTGAATTGCTTTTTTAGAAACAAAGTAGAAAATGTTATGACTACATTAGTCCCCTGTAACTCAGAACTTTGACCAGATCCTTATTGAAAATCTGATAGATTCTAACTCTTGTCGTACTATGAACATTGTAGAGGAAATGGTAATTGGAAACTATGGAATAAAAAGCCATTTTAGCAGTTTATGTCCGTTTAGAAAGCAGAAGCATAAAATTTTACATAAAAAAAGTTCAGTATAGCTTTCCCTTGCATCATGAATCCAGCTTGAATCTTGAATGAAACAAACACTAAAAGGAGTTGAACAAAATTCCAAGAGTGCGGGAATATAATTTTCAGTGAAATAAGCCATGGAAGTTATACTGTATTTTATTTTTTACTTTGAAAATTGAAAAGAAAATAGTCTATATGTGCACTCATATTTTATTAAGATATGTTATATCAGTCTATTTTGGGGGGAGGGATTGCAGATGTTTTGGATTATATATATATATATATATATATATATATATATATATATATGACTCTTTCCCAGACAAATATAGTTTATAAGTCATAATTTGCAACATTTGCCTAAATTTTTCCCATAATTTCCAGTAATTGGAGGTTCATGTACCTTGGTTTAGAAACACTGCTGTATGAGATTATCTGAATCTTCCAGATTAAATGGCCTAGGACAACACAGATAAAGCTAGAATGAATATAGACATCTTTCCTCCTAAAATATGGGGCTGAAAGTCTCCCCATTCTTTAGTGTTATGCATATATTTGCCTGCAGATATATATGTGAATTTAGAATACATCCAAGGCAGGTCAGAAAATAAGTCTTATTGATTTGAATTGAATCCTGCTATGTAAAATACATAAAATATATGGAAATTGCTTCTCAAACCTCAGCATAGTAAATGCAAGTAAATGACCCTCTATTGCTATCACTAATTCACAAAGGTGATGGCTATATTGTGCTAAAAAATAATACTATGAAGATAATGCTTACTTTGATGAATCTGTAAGTACTACTTTACTTCCACAAAATAATCTATGCATAAAAAGAATCAATATACTGGAAGAAAAACAACTTTTCCAAACAGGCTATTATTAGGCTATAACTTAATTAAATAACTGTTTTCTTTTAAGAAGTTCTCTTTCTTTCTTTTTCCATTTCTATATTTTTAAGCCCGAGACTTAGAATAGGGGAGAACTATTCCATATCATGTAAGATTCAGGGTAGTTGGGATGGTTTACTGCGAAGAATTACACGATTGACAAAGATCAAAACAATTTTAAGGCTATGGAGTAGAGTCTTCTGTTTGTAATACATAGGAGGAAAGATAGGAGGCTCTGCTTAATTGCTCTCAAGAACAATTTTAACATGCCTCAAGTGCAGCCTCTGCTTTAGCTGGAGGAACATTTAAGACTTGTTAGGGAATAAAGCTAAGAACTGCAAATGTCTCTTTGCTGAGAAATAGGAAAACAGAATAGAAAATGGTAGAATAGAATAGAAAAGAAAATTAAGAAATGATTGACCCAAAATAGGTTAACTCACAATTTACTCCAGTGAGTAACTCAGGAACTAGGAAAAATACTGGGGAAAAAAAAGTCTATGCAGAAGTCCACTCTCCTACAGTCAGTAAGAAAATGGCATTGATTAATATCGGAAAAAATGGCTCATCAAACTGAATACATGTTATCTTTTTCACAAAATTGCATACAAATGAAGAAAGTCAGATCCACCTGAAACTAAAGGAATGTGATATTTTGCCTTCCAGAGAGCCTTCACAAAATATACAATAGAGCATAACAATTCCTATCTAACATAAGCTGTGTGAGATTTTGGTAACACCAGGTTAAAGACAGCTGGGGAGAGCGTTGCTTCCCCTGACAAAAAAAATGAGTAAATAAAAAGCAGATTGTCTGCAAAGTCATAACTTTTCCTTGAACCCTACAGAAAGGTTAGGTTGCAGAGCAAACAGCTAATCTGAAATTTAAAAGTCAGCAACTTCAGAGAGAAACAGAAAACAAGCTTTGACTTACCTATGGTAGAGCAAAAGAGGAAGAAGAAAGACATGCTTACAATGCATATGAAGGAAAATTAATCAGCTAACCTTTTTACCAAGTTGCTAACAACTGCATGTGGACTAACAGAAAAGTAGTGAACACCTTGATGGAACATATAAAAGAAGAGTTTTCACCCAGTAATAGGGTATAGACCTTACTAGTCATTCAGGAGAGAAATTGGTGGCAGAACTAAACAATGGAGAAAGCTTCCAAGGGTGGGCTGGTCTGCAAGAAGGGTCAGCTCCCATAGAGAAGATGGTGCAACCCTATTTGAATCCTTCTACTTTGTGGGCAAAAGCCTTAAGGCACCTTGGGGAAGACCAAAGCATACATAAAGACCTATAGCAACAGGAGAGAGGAAAAGATCTCTTTCATGGAGATGGTTCCTTTGGAGTTTTCTTGTAAATTATTTGCTGTAGAAGTTTACTCAGTGTTCCTGCTCCATCTGGCTTTCAGATCAGTTCAGAGGCTCAGTCGTGTCCTACTCTTTGCCACTCCATGGACTAAAGCACACCAGGCTTTCCTGTCCCAAACTTGTGGAGCTTGCTCAAACTCATAACTATCCAACCATCTCATCCTTGTCTTCTGCTTTTCCCCCTGCCTTCAATCTTTCCCAGCATCACTGTCTTTTCCAATGAGTCATTTATTCCCATCAGGTAGCCAAAGTATTGGAGTTTCAGATTCAGCATCAGTCCTTCCAGTGAATATTCAGGACTGATTTCCTTTAGGATGGACTGGTTTGATCTCCTTGCAGTCCACAGGACTCTCAAGAGTCTTCTCCAACACCACAGTTGAAAAGCATCAATTCTTCCACACTCAGCTTTCTTTATAGTCCAACTCTCACATCTATACATGACTAGACATGGATATGTATGGAAAAACCATAGCTTTGACTAGACAAAGCTTTGTCTAGTAATGTCTCTGTATAGGCTTCCCTTGTAGCCTGGTTGGTAAAGAATCTGCCTGCAGTACAGGAGACCCGGGTTCAATCCCTGGTTTGGGAAGATCCCCTGGAGAAGGAAATGGAAACCCACTCCAGTATCCTTGCCTGGAAAATCTTATAGACAGAGGAGCCTGGTGGGCTGTGTCCCTAGGGTCACAAAGAATCGGGCATGACTGAGCGACTAACACTTACTTACTTACTTACTGTATAGTCCTAAGGGATTTGATTTAGGCCATATCTGAATGATGTAGTGGTTTACCCTACTTTCTTCAATTTAAGTCTGAATTTGGCAATAAGGAATTCATAATCTGAGCCATAGTCAGCTCCAAGTCTTGTTTTTTTCTGACTCTATAGTGCTTCTCCATCTTTGGCTACAAATAATATAATCAATCTGATTTCAGTATTGATCATCTGGTGATGTCCATGTATAGAGTCTTTTGTTGTGTTGTTGAAAGAGGGTATTTGCTATGACCAGCGTGTTCTCTTGGCAAAACTCTGTTAGCTTTTGAACTGCTTCATTTTGTACTCCAAGGCCAAAATTTCCTGTTACTCCAGGTATCTCTTGACTTCCTAGTTTTCCATTCCAGTCCCCTATAATGAAAAGGACATCTTTTTGGGGTCCTAGTTCTAGAAAGTTTTATAGGTCTTCATAGAGCCGTTCAACTTCAGCTTCTTTAGGATTATTGGTTGGGCACAGACTTGTATTACTGTGATATTGAATAGTTTGCCTTGGAAATGAACAGAGATCATTCTGTTGTTTTTGAGATTGCATCCAAGTACTGCATTTTGGACTCTTCTGTTGATTATGATGGCTACTCCATTTCTTCTAAGGGATTCTTGCCCACAGTAGTATATATAATGGGCCTCTGAATTAAAGTTGTTCATTGCAGTCTATTTTGGTTCACTGATTCCTAAAATGTTGATATTCACTCTTGCCATCTCCTGTTTGCCCACTTCCAACTTACCTTGATTCATGAACCTAACATTCCAGGTTCCTAGGCAATATTGTTCTTTACATCATTGGACTTTACTTCTGTCACCTGTCACATCCACAGCTGGGCTTTGTTTCTGCTTTGGCTGTCTCTTCATTCTTTCTGGAGTTATTTCTCCACTGTTCTCCAGTAGCATATTGGGCACCTACCCACCTGAGGAATTCATCATTCAGTGTCATATCTTTTTGCCTTTTCATACTTTCTGTCTGGCTTTAGGCCATCCTGATTGACCTGTACACTAGAGGGCACTTTTCTTCAGACTTGTTCCCTTCTCTTTTCTTCACACGTGTACCAGGCTTCCCTGGTAGCTCAGATGGTAAAGTGTCTGCCTGCAATGCGGAAGGCCTGGTTCTAATCCCTGGGTTGAGAAGATCCCCTGGAGAAGGAAATGGCAACCTGCTCCAGTACTCTTGCCTGGAGAATTCCGTGGATAGAGGAGCCTAGTAGGCTAAAGTACGTGGGATCACAAAGAGCTGGACACAACTGAGCGATTCACTTTGTACTTTGTACTCATTCCCCTCCCCAGTGGTATTTTTGTGCTTATCAGGCAAACAGGCTTCCCTAATGGCTCAGGTGGTGAAGAATCTACTGGTAATGCAAGAGTGCCAGGCTCAGAACCCTGGGTCCGGAAGATTCCCTGGAGAAGGGAATTGCTACCCACTTTAGTACTCTGGCCTGGAGAATTCCATGGACTACATAGTCCATGAGATTTCAAAGAGTCGGACACACTAAGCAACTTTCACATAAACACACACATGCATACAGCCAAGTGGAGAGATGTCATGAAGAAAGGCAGTATAGCCAATCTTAATTGTCTGGGTCTCAGGGGTAAGGCTTCTCAGGCATCTGCCCTCTAATGGTCTGGGCAGAGGATGAAGGTGGTGAGGGAGTTAAGCTTCCTGTGAGAAGAGGGTTTTAGAGCAGCAGGAGCAGTCAATGCAAAGATGTAGAGACTTGTGTGTTATGTTCAGGGTACATCAAGGAGACCAGTTTGACCAGAATGGAGTTCGAGATGTGGCTAGTAAGAAGGAAAATAGGAGATATAACTGTGTAATCACACAGTGCAAGACCTTGGCCATCACTACTGACTCTGACTGATAAGAAAAGTAATGCAGAATTCCAAATAGGGAAGTGATTTGATTTGACTTTTGCTTTAAAAGGATTATTCATGCTGCTGAGAAAAGGTAAAATCAGCATGAATGCTTAGGAAGCTAGCATTAAAAACTAGCAAAAGCTGGGGGCTGCTCAGAATAGAATATGGGCAGTAGTGGCAGTGGATAAAGTTTGAAATCCAGCCAGCATGATATTCTAATGGATCTCAGACGTGCAGTGTGAACGTAACATAATGTATTCATAGAATTTTCAAATAATATGCATCTTCAATGAAAAGAACAAATCAATAAGACAGTATAGAATCATTTTGAAATGAAAGAAAGGATAAAATAACACTGAAGAAGAGCCAGACGTCAGTTTAAAAAATGCTTGGAACCTGGTAGGGGTTTAAGGCAAAGTATTAATATATCTGTCTTAACTAAACACATTACTCTCTTTCATTAACATTTTTTTCCAACTTGATTCAGAACATATGCAATTTTATGATATTCATAATTCACACACTGAAAAAAGGAATATCTATGAAAAGATGTATCAGAAAATTCCAAGGTTTAATAGATCTGGTCCTCGGATTAGTGACGAAGAATAATACAAGGCAAAATTATAAGGTGTGACAGTAGAACACAAACAAGTTTAATTAGATGAGTAATTAAAGCGGCAGCAATTAAAATCAAGGAGGATGCCGAATCACGAAACTGTCACCTAGCAATAGCATTATCCAGATGTAATTTCCTATATAAAATCAGAGAAAAGAGAATTTCTAAACATGCTATTATTGATGCTAATATTTGGCAAATTATTACAGAAAATGCAGAGAATTATGGGCAGTATATTTTAGAATTATAGTTATGTGTTAAATTTTGTTCTCTACAGGGCATACCTTTCTTTCAATTATATATATATATACAAATGTTTACACGAATGGTTACAAGTGTTGTATATACCTAATGAATGAATTACGAAGTCAACACTGCAATGATTGAATATTTGTAAAATAATAAAATTGTTATGACACAGTGGTATGGGCTTTTAAATCTATGTTTCTGAAACAATATAAACTTGATAAATTAAAGAATGTTAAAATTGCAATGATAGAATTATGGAAGTATTCATTACACTGAAAGGTAAATATAATGGAGAAAAAAAAGGTAAAATTTTAAACTATATGGCTGAATTTTCCAAAATACACCTTAGTAAAATAGTAAAATATATAGAAAATTTGGTAAGAGAAAAAAATAGAAAAATAATATTTGGTTTCTTAATTTATTTTAGGCAAAGTTTAATTCTTCAGATTTTTCTCACGAATTTTTAAGTAGCAATGTTTTAAAATTTTATTTTATTGTAGGATGAGCACATAGCTTGATAAATTTCTAATAAATTTATATGTATGCAATATAGTATTATTAACTATATGTACATTGTTGTATACCAGGTCACTGAAACTTACTCATCTTGCTTAACCACAACTTTATATCCACCTTCTTCGGAACTCCTCAATATGCTCATTCCCCAGCCCCTGACAATCACCATGCCACACTTTAATTTCATGAATTTGACTGTTTTAGATGTCTCATATAGGTATAATCATGCAGTATTTATCTTTCTGTGACTGGTTTGTTTCACAGCATAATGTTCTCAAAATTTACCAATGTTGTAGCCAATTGCAGAATTTCCTTTTTGCTGAGATTGAATACTGTTTCATTTCACATATTTATCACATTCCTTTTATTCACATATAATTGACATATAATATTATGTTAGTTTCAAGTATCCAGCATAATAATTAAAAATTTGATCTCTCCTGGTAGCTTAGCTGGTAAAAAAAAAAAAAATATCCACCTTGCAATGCAGGAGACCCAGTTTGGTTCCTGGGTTTGGAAGATCTACTAGCGAAGGGGTAGGCTTCCCACTCCAGTATTCTTGGGCTTCCCTTGTGGCTCAGCTGGTAAAGAATCTGCCTTCAATGTGGGAGACCTGGGTTCAATCCCTGGGTTGGTAAGATCAGCTGGAGAAGGTAACAGCTAACCACTCCAGTATTCTGGCATAAAGAATTCCATGGTTTGTGTAGTCCATGTGGCTGCAAAGAGTTGGACACAAATGAGCAACTTGAAATAATAAATAAATATTATGTTAGTTTTGAGCACCCAGCATAATAATTAAAAATTTGTACAATAAATCTAGTTAACATTTATCATGTTTTGTTATAAAAAGTTTTTATGTAAATAGAAGACTTTCTATCTTAGCAACTTTCAAATATGTGATACAGTATTAAAAATAGCCACCTTGCTGTATGTTACATCCCCTTGACTTACTTATTTTATAACATAATTTCTGCCTTCTGATCTTGTTAACCCATTTTGTCCACACCCAAACCCCAGTCTCTGGCAAGCTCCAATATGTTCTCTGTAATTATGAACTCTTTGCTCTTATTTTTGTTTTAGATTTCACATGTAAGTGAAATCATACATTATTGGTCTTTCTCTGTCTGACTTATTTCACTTAACATAATGTCCTCGAGGACAGTGTTGCCACAAATGGTAGATTCCCTTCTTTTTCATGGTTGAATATTTTTCCACTGTGTGTGTGTGTGTGTTTGTGTCTCATGTACATTATCCACACATCCATTGATGGACACTACGGTTGTCTCCACATCTTAGCTATTGTAAATAATGCTGCAGTGAACATGGGAGTGCATATACCTTTGCAAGTTAGTGTTTTCTTTTTCTATAAATAAAACCCCGGAAACAAGATTGCTGAATCATATGGTAGTTTTGTTTTTAATTGTCTGAAAAATCCCCATACTCTTTTCCTTGTTGGCTGCACCAATTTACATTCCCATGAACAATGAATGACAATTCCCTTTTCTCTATATGCTTGCCAACTCTTGCTATTTCTTTTTGACAATAGCCATTCTGACAGGTGTGAGGTAATATCACTATTTTGATTTGTATTTCCCTCATTATTAGTGATGGTCAGCACCTTATATGTACCTGTTAGCCATTTGTATGTCTGCTTTGGGAAAATGTCTATTCAGGTCCATTTCCCAATTTTTAGTCACATTTTTTGATACCTTATAGTTCAGATGGTTGGAAAACAAATCTACCTACAGTGCAGGAGACCCAGGTTTGATCCCTGGGTTGGGAAGATCCTCTGGAGAAGGGAATGGCTACCCACTCCAGTATTCTTGCCTAGAAAATTCCATGGACAGAGGAGCCTGGTATCTACAGTCTATAGGGTTGCAAGGAGTCGAACATGACTGAGTGACTTTCACTTTGATTTTTGCTATGGAGTTGTATGAGTCTTTTATACATTTTAGATATTAACCCCTTATCAAATATAAGGTTTTCAGATATTTTCTCCCATTATGTTTCCTTTTCATTTTGTTGATGGATTCTTTTGCTGTGCAGAAGCTTTTTAGTTTCACCTTGTCCTCAGTCAGTTTAGTCACTCAGTTGTATCTGACTCTTTGAGACCCATGGACTGCAGCACGCCAGGCTTCCCTGTCCTTAATCATCTCCTGGAACTTGCTCAAATTCATGTCCATCAAGTCTGTGATGCCATCTGACCATCTCATCCTCTGTTGTCCCCTTCTCCTCCTGCCTTCAATCTTGCCCTGCAGTGCTTATTGGTCTTTTGGCTAAGATCAAGTGTGGATCTTGTCCTACTTGTTTATTTTTGCTTTTGTTGTCTTGACCTTTGGTGTCAAATCTGAGAAACCCACTAGTCACAAGAGCCAGATGATCAAGAGGTTTCCTTTAGGTAAAAGCCTCTTAAACCAGGGCACCATATGTATAAATTGAGGCACTTGACACAAGTTAAAGCCCCCCTCTAGGACATAGTGGGGCTCTGGAGTGCTACATAGGAGAGCCAAAGGTAGCTCTTACCTGTCTATGATCTCTGGAAAAGGTTCCCATTAGCCCTCAGATGTGTGTTTAATCAGAGGCCTGCTCCACAAGCAGCATCTATGAAGATAGGCTAATAGGCCTCTTTCTTAGAAAGATTGGGCTCCTCGGTCCATTGCTTCTCACTGTTTCTGGAGGGTGGTTCCCTACTGATATTGAAAGCATGAGGAGAAGGGGACAACAGAGGATGAGATGGTTGGATGACATCACCGACTCAATGGACATGAGTTTGAGCACGTTCTGGGAGACGGTGATGGTTAGGGAAGCCTGGCGTGCTGCAGTCCATGAGGTCGCAAGGAGTCAGACACAACTGAGCAACTGAACTGAACTGAGGGTGGTAGCTCTTTAATGACTCTTTCCTTGTTAGTTACAATCTTGTGACATCTGTGTGGGTGTGTGGAAGCCATCAGAACCAGCTGATCTAGTGTTGTCCCCTGGCAGCAGCCACAAAACTCAAGGTGTCTGACCTTGAGTTTCAGATACAAGGATACAAGCCCCTGGCAGGTATACAAGCCCCTTTCTGGGATACAGTGTGAACTGCAGAGGCAGAAGGAGAAGGCAACATTGTGTCCACCAGCCTCTGTCCTCTGAGAGGAGCTCCAAAGGCTCCTAGGGATTATTGCCTCTTACTAGGCCCTGGGGGAAAGTGGAGAATCCCAGGGACGGGGGAGCCTGGTGGGCTGCCATCTATGGGGTCACACAGAGTCAGACACGACTGAAGCAACTTAGCAGCTGCAGCAGCAGCAGACCCTGGTGGAAGCAGTTGTTTAGAAACTCTTCCTGCATTGGTTATAGTCCTATGGGATCCTCTAGCATGAGCTCTGCTGGCCACCAGAGCTAAGAAATCTAGAGATAATACCCAGATAGCAGTCACAAATGTCAGGCCACCAGAGGAGGTTACACACACCTTTTCGGGATATACCTGAAGCTTGACCACAGCAGCAGAAAAGTGTGAAGTTGATCCCTACTGGGTTGACCCCCATCCTTAGTGGACCCCTAGTTATGTGTCAAACTAGATGTCTGCCTGTGTGTTCACTGCTTTGAGATAAGCACATAAGCCACTTTAACATACAGTTTGTGCGACTCTGCTTCTTTGCTTGGTCTTGGTAGGAGTGAGGATGAGCATGCTGTCTCTAGGAACTATTTCCTTGGTTCTCTCTAACCTGGTGGGTCTTGGGGATAGGAGCCCCATTTGTTTTCAAAGCTAGAAATTTGGGGGACTTAACCTCTCGCAGGTGAAGACTCTTAAAAGCTGTGGTGCCCAGTGTGGGATCCAAACTCTACCACTCCTCATGGAGAAACTCCAGGGTGAGTTTCCTCCAGGTGGTGTGTCAGCTGTGCTGGGGTTGGTTAGTGTTTATCAGGTGATCTTGTCTCATCCTCTCCTACCTGCTTAAATGTGTGTGCGTGTGTGTTTTTCTCATTTTCCTGATGTATAAGAGTGGCTCAAATAATTTTTAAGTTTTTTCAGAGGTAACTGTCCCTATGTAGCAGAATATTTGGTGTATTTGTGGAAGGAAGTGAGTTCAAGGTCTTTTTGTGTTACCAACTTCAACTGGAACCTGTATCACACTTAATTTTTCCCTTCATCTGTCAATAGACATTTAGATGTTTTCATGTCTTGGCTATTGTGAATAGTGCTGAAATAAACATAACAGTCTTAAAAACTCTTCAAAATCCTGATTCAATCCTTTTAGATAAATATGGAGAAGTGGGATTGCTGGATTATGTGGGGTAGTTCTATTTTTAATTTTTTGCAGAACATCCTCACTGCTTTCCGTAGAGGCTGAACTTTTTTGTTTCCACCAACAGTGCACAGGTGGTCCAGTTTCTCCACATCCTTCCAACACTTGACTTTTGTTTTTTAATAGTAGCCATCCTGATAGATGAGAGGTGGTATCTCATTGTGGTTTTGATTTGCATTTCCATGATGCTCAGTGATGTTGAACTTTTTTCCATATACTTGTCTTTTTATATGTCTTCCTTAAAGTAATGACTCTCAAGTTCTTGGCCCATTTTCCAATTGATTTACAAATGTTGTTGCTACTGAGTTATAGGAGTTTCTTATATGTTTTAAAGATTAAGATCTTATTAGATAAATGTTTTGCAAGTATTTCCTCTCATTCTATAGGCTGTTTTATCATTTGGTTGATTATTTACTGTGCAGAAGAGAATAAAAATTATTATAATTATAATTGAAAGGGATATTCTGATAAGCAGATGTGGGAATTAAATATTTTATATTATATTAATAATTTTAAATTGCCAAATAGGTAATTTGAAAGATGATACATGCAATTATAATAATAGCATTAAAAGTCTAAGAACAAACGCATTACATTGTAATAATACCTTGAGTTTTTTAGAAGCACATTATTTTCCTTAAACCACAGCCCAAATATGTTAGACTTCCAACTTTGAGGCAATAGGAACTTCGCATATCATATATACTATTTGAATTTTGACAATAACATTGAAAGCTACAAAATGTATTTTAAGAAGTTGGTAATACTCAAATATCCAAACTCACCACACTATAGAACACGGCTTGCCACGAAAACAATGAAAAAAAAAAAAAAAACTTTTTAAAGTACCCAAATAATATTTATATAGACATACACATATATAAAACTAATTTATCAAATACACTTCTGAACACTTTAATTTTAAATTGAACAGCAACTTTATTAAGACAAAGACATGAAACTATGAAAAAATGAAATATTTGCTATACATTCAAGTCAAAGTTGGTTATTAAAGAAAATATAGAATTGAAAGGAAAATGAAACAAAAACCAGTATCACCAGTCATTAATATCCAAAATTTTTGTGGAATTCCTAGTTACCCACATCTTATATAAAGAAAAAATATAAATGTAGCCCATCATATCATCAAGCTACTAAACAAAAATCATATACTAGTATCAATAGTTACAGAAAGATATTTTGAAAAAAACCCAACACTTTCTCAGTACTAACTGTGAATAGAGAGAAACCTTTTTAACTTGATAAAGATATATACAAAAATTACATATATGTCACATTTTAAGGTAAAAATCTTGAAATTTTCCCACTTGAATCAGGGACAAGGCAAGATATTCTCATCACTCCTTTTCAAAACTATACCATTAAGTATTAGCTAATGCAGTGAGACTCAAAAAGAAATACATGATATACAGATGGGGAAGGAAAAAATAAAATTATCTTTATTCACAAATGACATGATCTTCTCTGCAAAAAATCCAAAAAAATTGACCCAAGAAACTCCTCGCACCAATATGTGATTCATTATAGGAAGCAAAGAGGGATAAATACTAAACAGAGGATTTTTAGGTTAGCAAAAATGCTCTATGATATAATAGTGATGGATATATGTCCCTGTACCTTTGTCCAAACACAGAATATACAGCACCAAGGGTGAAACCTAAGGTAGACTATTGCCTTTGCCTGATTATAATGCGTCGATGTAGGTTCATCCATTTTAACCAATGTGCTTACCACTCTGACTGAGGATGTTGATAGTGGAAGAAAGCTCTGCATGTGTGGAGGCAGAAAGCCTATGGAAATCTCTGTGCTTTTCCCTTTCTGAAACGGCTCTAAAATAATAGTCTTTTTTTTTTTTTCAATTATACTTTAGGAGATAAAATGAATATCCAGAGAATGTATTACTTATGTTATAGGCCCAGTAATCAGACGGCTGAGTCATTAGGAAGTTCTAGTTTTACTTTTTTAAGGAACCTTCGTACTGTTCTACCTAGTGGCTGTGTCAGTTTACATCCCCACCAGCAATACAAATGAGGATTCCCTTTTCCTCACACTCCCTCCAGCACTTATTTTTTGTAGATTTTTTGATGATGGCCATTCTGACCAATATGAGATGATACCTCATTGTAGTTTTGATTTATATTTCTCTAATAATTTGTGATATTGTGCATTTTTTCACTTGCCTCTTCCTTAGAGAAATGTCTGTTTAGGTCTTCTGCCCATTTTTTGATTGGAGACTTGGAAATATGCTTGTTTGCCTCTCTAGCTGTATATAATTTAAATATAGATTAAAAAACACTGAGTATTAGTATGGCTTAAGTTTATCAAATATCTTATGTTTTATTATCATTCATTACTCTTGAGTTATGATCATTATTCCTATGACCAATAATAATGTACCTATTAAACTTATCATCTTGGTAAATACACTAATATCCTGTACTTTTCTCCTTACTAAAGAACATATTTTTTTATAATATCATTTATCTTTCCTTACTGTGTATAGAACTAAATTTAAATCCTAATTTCATAGGCAAAATACAAAAAAGAATTGTACATACATCAACAATACTGCATGAGGAAGTAAGTAACACAAGTAGAAATTTAATTTTTCCAGCTGGAGGAATCTGGGACATATGGTCAAATAAAAAGTGTCCTCTTATTAAAAATAATAATAATGGCCTCTGAAGCTAATATAATTTTGAATACCTTCAAAATAACTTTATATATTTGTATATGCATATGTATGAATCTATGTATTTATATATGTAAATATATACACATGTACACAGAAATGGCTTCATCTCATTTTTAAATAGAAGAAACATTTATTTCAAAGACTACAAATATAAATTAGATCTCTTATATAGTTTAAGTGTGATTTTTATAGTAATTAAATTCTTAAATATGTTTGGCTTATGTATAATAAAATGCAATGTAAATGAATTTATATATCAAATTACAGTTTATTGCTTTTAAATTTTGGTATTCATCATTATCACCAAAGGAAATTGTTAAAATTTCTAGTTCTGGCTTCATATCTTTTTAATTATATCTTAAAGACTGCACTTAAAGTGATTTTCTTAATTGTCATTTCACTTTGTTATTTTCAACAATGATTCTTTTTAAAATCTTAAATCAGAGGTACTTATTTAATCCTGGGTTGGAAAGATCCCCTGGAGAAGGGTATGGCAACCCATTCCAGTATTCCTGTCTGGAGAATTCCATGGACAGGGGAGCCTGGTGGGCTACGATCCATGGGGTCACAAAGAATTGTACATGACTGAAATGACTTAGCACATATGCACTTACTTAATATTAATATGTAGATCCCAGGTAAGCCATCGAATATCTGAGTTTGGAGTTATCATTCAGGACGTGCATAAATCCATTCCACCAGATAAGGGCATCAAAGTAGAATAGTTTGAGTAGAATGATGAAGACTTACACCAAACTAGATTGTAAAAATTGTCAGAATTTGCTAGGAAGAGATGTGAAGGATAGAGATGACCATATAGAAGGAGAAATTAGTAATAGAAAAGAGAGGCAAATTACTAAGAAAAAGGAATTGAAAAGGTAGGGAAAATGGAATTGCTGTTTAAAATGGAAGGGAAAATATTGATAGAAAAATAAATATATTTGGTTTCAGAAAAAAACTTGGGAATTCCTGTCTTATAGTTTTATTACCTCACTAAATTATAAAGTAAGTCATTATTCAGTTTACATTTACTTTTAAAAATATTAAAATTGCTAATAATCGCCATTAATATTTTTCAGTATTTCACAAGTGTAGGAATCTAGCAATGTGTTCTTAGACTAACCACCCCACACATAAGACATCTTTTACAGACAATGAATTTTGAGAAAGATATTTTTCATAACTTGATACTGTACTGATGCATATTTACATGATTGTAATGCTTTACTATTTTACTTTTTATATACTTCAGTGTATTTGCCCTGGAGAAGTAAAACTAAAAGACATTTGTTCCTAATCCCAAGATCTAAAAATTTTATTTGATTCTTGATTCTGGAAAAATGTTACTTAGGCAGTATATTTTACTTAAAATGTTCTTTGCTAAAATGTCACTAGTCACACACATTTAGGGAGAGAAGATGGCCATGGATGTCATTTTGTTAAGATCAAACTTTTCTCACTTAGGATATCACCTCCATTTGTCCCTTGACAATTTGTTACAAGTCTCACATCCCTCAGTTCTTTGTGTTAGCACTTTTAAAAGCATCGTAAATGGAAATATTCAGGGATGATTACATTTGGGGTTATTTTCAAGTGCTTATATTTTAGCACATATTACTTCATCAAATTAACTTTTTCCCCAAAATTCAAAGGCGATGAAATAGGACTGGTCTAATTTGAAATAGATTGAATTAAGACACCAGAAAAGGCCTAGGAAAATGGGTTACTGATTGGGGAATCTAGCAAAGGTTTCTCATAGGAAAGGAACCTTCGAAACTTGAACTTCCAAGAATAGTTTGAGACAGGCACTGAGTGTTTAACAAGAACAGAGAGAGGACAATAATTCATGAGTTTATAGATTTAACTTGTACTAGCAGTTAAGCGGTATTATGTATTATTTTCAGCATGCAGTATTTAAGGCACTTTCTGACCGCAGTCTACCTCTCCTAGAGTCCTTTGCTCCTTTCTTCTTCACTTGGTCTAGACAAATTTGTTTTATTCTCTTCTTGCCTCTATCCTTTCACACACATTGGTATCTTTACCATTCTTCCGTCACTCTCAGTGATTCTTACAGTCTCAAAATCTCTTCCAAAGAGAAACCATCACTGACCCACATCTAAATTTATTCCTCCAGGCTTCTCTATAACTGCAGGGTATTTTTGGCTTTCTTCCAAAATCTTTTTTAAACAAAGTTAAATTGTATATTCATTTGTTGCATTGACTAAGACCTGTCTCTCTTATTAAGCTGTAAGCGATATTTTCTGAGTTCACCACTGTATACTCAGTGCATACTGCCTGATCAATATTTATTGAGTTAGTGAATGAATGAATAGCAGAACATCTTTAGGTTAAAAAGGTTAGTATGAAATAGAGACACATAACTCCCATGTTTCCACTGCATCCCTACAGTGACTTTGAAGAGATTTTGTGGGACAGGAGGTATGTGAAAAAGGTGGCCTGACTCTAGCAAGGTCAGATCTTTGTCCCTTATTTTGGTTATAAAGTGACTAACCAAATCTAACGACATTTTTGATATATTATTTGCATTTATATTTTTCCAGATAATTATTTGACTGAAATTTTAAGTTCATCGTAAGAAATAGTAATGTATAGTGTTCAGTTCAGCTACTCAGTTGTGTCTGACTCTTTGCAACCCCATGAACTGCAGCACACCAGATTTCCCTGTCCTTTGCTATCTCCCAGAGCTTGCTCAATCTCAGGTCCATTGAGTCAATGATACCATTCACTATTGCCTTCTTCTGCTCCTGCCTTCAATTTTTCCCAGCACTAGGGTCTTTTCCAATGAGTTGACTCTTCACATCAGGTGGCCAAAGTATTGGAGCTTCAGCCTTAGCATCAGTCCTTGCAATTAATATTTAGGACTTTTTCCTAAGTTGACTGCTTTGATCTCCTTGATGTCCAAAGGAGTCTGAAGTCTTTTCAACACTACAATTCAAAAGCATCAACTCTTCAGTGCTCAGCCTTCATTATGGTCCAACTCTCATATGTGTACATGACTACTGGCAAAACCATAGATTTGACTATATGAACCTTTGTTAGCAAAGTGATGTGCCTGATTTTTAATACACTGTGTAGGTTGTTCATAGCTCTTCTTCCAAGGAGCAGGCATCTTTTAATTTCATGGCTGCAGTCACTGTCAGCATTGATTTTGGAACCCAAGAAAATAAATTCTGTCATTATTTCCTTTTTTCCCCTTCTATTTGCCATGAAGTGATGGGACCAGACACCATGATCTTAGTTTTTTAAATACTGAGTTTTAAGCCAGCTTTTTCACTCTCTTCTTTCTTTCACTTTCAAGAGGCTCTTTAGATCCTTTTCACTTTCTGCCATAAGGGTGGTATTATCTGCATATCTGAGGTTATTGACATTTCTCCCAGCAGTCTTGATTCTAGCTTGTTTTTCATCCATTCTGGCATTTCTCATGATGTACTCTGCATATAAGTTAAATAAGCAGGGTGACAATATACAGCCTTGACATACTGATTTCCCAATTTGGAGCCAGTCCATTGTTCCATGTCTGGTTCTAACTGTTGTTTTTTGACTGGCATACAGGTTTATCGGGAGGCAGGTAAGGTGGTTTGTATTCCCATTTCTTTAAGAATTTTCCACAGATTGTTGTGATATATACAGTCAAAGGCTTTAGCATAGTCAATGAAGTAGAAATAGATGTTTTCCTGGAATTCTTTGATTTTTCTATTACCCAGCGGATGTTTGCAATTTGATCTCTGATTCCTCTGTATTTTCTAAATCCAGATTGTACATCTGGAAGTTCTCGGTTCATGTATTATTGAAGCCTAGCTTGAAGAATTTTGAGCATTACCTTGCTAGTATGTGAAATGAGTGCAGTTTTGCAGTATTTTGATCATTCTTTGGCATTGCTTCTCTGGGATTGGAATGAAAACTGACCTTTTCCAGTCCTGTGGCCGCTGCTGAGTTTTCCAAATTTGCTGGTATATTGAGTGTAGCACAGCATCATCGTTTAGGATCGGAAATAGCTCAACTGGAATTCCTTCACCTCCACTAGCTTTGTTCATAGAGATACTTGCTAAGGCCCACTTGACTTCCTTCACACTCCAGGATATTTGGCTCTAGGTAAGTGATCACACCATCGTATTTATCTGGTTCATGAAGATCGTTTTTTGGATAGTTCTTCTGTGTATTCTTGCCTCCTCTTCTTAACATTTTCTGCTTCTGTTGGGTCCAAACCATTTCTGTCCCTTATTGTGCCCATCTTTGCATGAAATGTCCCCTTGGTATCTATAACCTTCTAGGTATACAGAAATATATACCTCCAAATATCCATTTGTAACTTTGGACCTAATAGTTGGGCATTCTGGCTCCTTAGTTCAAGTCATAAATGTCTATGTCAAATATGAAGAAAAGTACTTCTTTACAAGTGATTTGTTCTTGACTTTCTCCAAAGGACCAATTATTTTAAATTCACTTTTTTCTTTTTTTTTGAAAACACAAACCAGCCCAGATAAGATATTGACAATCCCGAATATCTTTGAAGTAAATAAGGCAGGTTTCAAAAATTCTGAAATGATTTCTCCTTTGACTCTAAGTAATTTTTTTCTCTCTGAAGTTGTATGGTACCTCTTATCTGCTGATGTGTAGAATGATAGCTATATGCTGTCAGGCTCTATAATCACTTGCAGCATAAGACATTAAACATAGTGGACATTGTTTTTAAAAATGTGTACTTGTGTTGTTTTTTTAATTAAGGTGGTTAATCTTTGTCATGTAAAGTGTGTAGACAGAAAATGTGGACATAAGGAAAAATTTACTGTGAAAGGCTTACAATCAGTATAAGCATTCCCCAACCCACAACCCCAGTCTCTCCATTACATGCAACAATGTGTGCTGATCTAGGCGCCACTAGACACTGTGGAATGTGCCCCAGTAAAAGGATGTGGGCTCATTGTGCATAATTATGGGAGAAATAGGGGCCAGTGTAACAAGGGAGGAGGGCATGGCAACCCACTCCAACATTCCTGCCTGGAGAATCCCCACGGACAGAGGAGCATGGCAGGCTACGGTCCATGGGGTCGCAAGGAGTCAAACATGACTGAGCAACTAAGCACAGTACAACATAACAAGGAGTATTTTCTTTGCTGGAGAAATGGCCTCATTCAAAAGGAGTAACAGCCAGTTCAGGGATGAGGAATTTGCATAAAATGTATCATCTGTCTGATTGACACTTGTTCTTCTGTTGAGTTGGCTCAGCTCTATCTGAGAGAAAAGGCAGGGTTTTTTTGTTGTTTTGTTTTTAAGGAATTAGTGTAATCCAGGAGAGGAAAGTATTTTCTCTCCTTAATCTTCACGTAGGAAGTATAGAAAATAAAATAAATTACAGAGAGATACCGAAAAAATGACAGGAAAAAGAGGTAGTATCACTAATATCTATCTCTCATCATGTAATCAAATGATTAAAAATATTGAAGGTAAGCAAAGAATTCACCAGTAGCAAGACAAAACAGTTTTAAAAGTATATACCCTTAAAAAGTAAACGTCTAAGAGAGGGTGTAGCAGATGATTTTCATCAGTTTTGTCAAAGACACACAATGATGGGGTGAGTGAATAAGGTTAAAGCCTTGCCAAGCTTATAATTTGATAGACAGACCACATAATGAGCCAACACATGACTTAACCCTGTATGACTAGCCATAGTGCTCTGCTCCTGGAAGGTTCCCTAAGTATCGTCAGGATGAAGATGATATTAAGGTCTTAGTTGAGAAAGCATCAAGGAGAATTTCCCTAAATTATATCAGAGCAAATAGAAGTATTGAAAAGAGTTGTTCATATTAAGGATTTAAATAATAAAAAGAAATGCAAGGCAAATTTGAAAACATACGAAATACAAAATGCATGTGTGTGCACTGTTGGGAAATATAATTGAAAACACTACTCCAAACCAGAAACCATCCACAAAGACAGAGGAGATAGAAACCACTTGTATCATGGAATAAGCATTAAACCACAATGTCATGCATGTCACTGGCTCCCAGTTTACTGATGCAAAAACAAAGGAATCTCACTTCCTTATATAGCCCAGCACAGAAGACATATTAAATATCTGTGTTCAAGATATACAACTAGTCGTTGAGTAAGAGGACTTGACAGCACCATTTGTCACATATAGATTATCCTGACTTTACCTAATATTTGGAATGACCATCTATATTAGCTTATTGGCTTAATACAGGAGAAAAATAACTTCTCATATCTCTATGACAGAAAGTAGCTTTGGAACTTGGAGCAAAGATGAGGTTCCTACTCTCTCACAGACACTGGGGTATAGGGGTGGTATATTTTGATATTTACATTTAAAGGGTTGGCTCCCAGGTTCTTGAGAAAGACATATCTGGGTCTCAGAGCTGACAAAAGGCCTATCTAGTTCTCCATAAAGAAAGGGGAAAACACTTGCAGTGTTCTGGTGCTCTAAGTAGGTGCACTGGTGCTCTAAGTAGGAAGTTTGTTTGGCACTGTCAAAGGGGATAGGCTCAGTTTATTCTTGAAAAGCATAGATATCTGCCGTGTATTTTATAATGTGTCTCTGTTTCTATTTTGCTGTTGCCCTGTCACTAAGTTGTGTCTGACCCTTTGTGACCCCACAGACTATAGAATGCCAGGCTCCCCTGTCCTTCACTATCTCCCAGAGTTTGCTCAAACTCATGTCCATTGAGTTGGGGATGCCACCCAACCGTCTCATTCTCTGTCACCCCCTTCTCCTCCTGCCCTCAGTATTTCCCAGCACCAGACTCTTCCTGTGAGTCAGCTCTTCACATTAGGTGGCCCAAGTATTAGAGCTTCAGCATCAGTCCCTCCAGTGAGTATTCAGAATTGATTTCCTTTAGGATTGACTTGTTTGATCTTGTCCAAGAGAATCTCAAGAGTCTTCTCCAGCACCAGAATTCAAAATCATCAATTCTTTAGCACTCAGCTTTCTTTATGGTTCATCTCATCTATACATGACTACTAGAAAAACCTTAGCTTTGACTATATGGACCTTTGTGGACAAAGTGATGTCTGCTTTTAAATATGTTGTTTAGGTTTGTCATAGCTTTTCTTCTTTTAAAAGGAGCAAGTGTCTTTTAATTTCATGGTTGCAGTCACTCTCCACAGTGATTTTGGAATTCAAGAAAACAAAATCTGCCACTGTTTCCACTTCTACCCCTTCTATGTATTATGAAGTGATGGGACCAGATGCCACAATCTTAGTTTTTTAATGTTGAGTTTTAAGCCAGCTTTTTCACTCTACTCTTTTACTTTAATCAGGAGGCTCTTTAGTTCCTCTTTGCTTTCTGGCATTAGGGTGGAATCATCTGCAAATGTGAAGTTGATATTTCTCCCAGCAATATTTCTACTTAGAATTATATAATTTAATTCACTGTTATAAACATAAACAGTTAAAAAGAAAAAAAATTTAAATGAAAAAGTAAACTCATCAATAGTTGACTTTCTAAAATTGTCCCATTTATTATACTTTATTCAGGCCACCTCAAAAAGTTTTCAGTTGTTTGTGGTAATACAAAATTTGTTAATAGTTGTTTTTAGAGATGTTAAATTTTTCATTAATTTATCCTTACTACTTGCAAAAGATAAATTGTAAGTTTGGAAAATATTAATATTTTAAATTTATATATACTTATTTTTGTCATATTTACCATTTCCATACTATCTTAAATATTCTTCAGTTTCTCCTGAATTGAATTATTCTCTGTCTTCTATGAAGTTCACTAACTATAGCCCATAGCTTTAAGGTTTATTCTTTCTTTTTTCCCTTGTCTTCTCACCTGAACTTATGCCAGTTTACTTCTTGCAGAAGTAATGTATAATGAAACAGCTCTTATGGAAAGTCACATTTGCTTTTCAGGACAACAACTTTCCAAATTGAAAGCTATGGAAGCAGGCTATAAAGCAATTTTCTATGGCTCCCAGAGAGTTTTTTTTTTTTTTTTTTTTTTTTTTTTTTAACATCAGCAATGATGGCCTCTGGGACCTGAAGATAACATCCATTTAGGAGGAATTAGCTAGGAAGTAATTTAGACAACAGTGTCAGACTTTATTTTCGGGAGCTCCAAAATCACTGCAGATGGTGACTGCAGCCATGAAATTAAAAGATGCTTACTCCTTGGAAGGAAAGTTATGACCAACCTAGATAGCTTATTAAAGAACAGAAACATTACTTTGCCAACAAAGGTCCGTCTAGTCAAGGCTACGGTTTTTCCAGTGGTCATGTATGGATGTGAGAGTTGGACTGTGAAGAAAGCTGAGTGTTGAAGAACTGATGCTTTTGAACTGTGGTGTTGGAGAAGACTCTTGAGAGTCCCTTGGACTGCAAGGACATCCAACCAGTCCATCCTAAAGGAGATCAGTCCTGGGTGTTCTTTGGAAGGAATGATGCTAAAGCTGAAACTCCAGTACTTTGGCCACCTCATGCGAAGAGTTGACTCATTGGAAAAGACCTTGATGCTGGGAGGGATTGGGGGCAGGAGGAGAAGGGACAACAGAGGATGAGATGGCTGGATGGCATCACCGACTCAATGGACATGAGTTTGAGTGAACTCCGGGAGTTGGTGATGGACAGGGAGGTCTGGCGTGCTGCAATTCATGGGGTCGCAAAGAGTCAGACGCAACTGAGCGACTGAACTGAAATGAATTTAGACAAATAAGCAATTTGTCTTTTTCTTGCATGCAGTTTTTTTGAATGAGTTCATTGGTCATTAAGTTGATGAATTTCATTTCATTGGATCAACCTAGCAATACTTTATAATCAGAGAAGAGCAGAGGAATTCAGATATATGTTCACCAACTTTCTGAAATGTTGTCACTTCCTGAGAAATCTGTGGTATATACTCAGTGACAGGAGCCTTTCGTCCAACCTTGACATTTTGAAGCTATTAGTCAGTGATTCCACTATTGCACATTATGATTTCTTGAGCCACTTCACTGAAATAATTGAATTAATGAAAATTGATTTTGATTCACTGTGCCCGAAAACTAACTTGAGCTAGTTACAAAAATCAAAATTGGAGATACGGTGACTCACATAACTGGGAAGTACAGAGGTTAATAACCTAAGTTAAAGTGTGGCACAGTTAACATGCCAAACAATGTAATATTAACCCTATTTCCAAAAACCCTTGTTTGCATATTTCTGTGTAGAGAGTGTCTTACATACGGTCAGAGAAAATGGCTGTCAGCCAGATAACACTTACATAGTCCTAATAGCTCATGGGCTAAGGCTCTGGGCTGCTTTGATTATTTTTCTGGATTTCATGACCTTTGACAACCACACCTTTAGTGGAAGTAGGGAGCTGACCCAGGCATTATGATAGACACGCTCTCTGGAAGAGTAAGAGCAACAAAAGAGGTGATTTCTGGAGTAAAACAGTATTAATTTTATTAGATTATGGGCAAAATGTGTTAGAAAACCCAAACCATAGATGCCTATTTCAGCCACTCTGAAATTTGTGGCTACGTATAGAAAACTTGAATTTCTGTGATATGTTTATTTAATAGCACATTTTCTTGAAACCAGAAAAGAAGTTGCAGAAACAAAATTTTTTTTAACCTAAAATTGAAATGACTAAAGAGTTGCCATTGTGCTAATGAAGCTGAAAGGAAAGCAATTAAAAATCTAAATGCCTGAAAAATGACATCCATTAAACCTGCATTATATTGCTATTAGCTAAGGGACATAATGTCAAACAATAGATGTTTAAGATAATCAGTTTAGAAAAGAGAAAATTGCCTATTTACATACATTTATTTTTTCATATTTACAAAAGCTATGTTTCTTTACTTTTTATGAAACAGTCACCACTTAGGCATAATTTTGTTGAGTACTAAACATATTTTGTATAAAGAAACTATAGATATAAACACTCAAAAACTAGTAGCTAATTATTGGTAGGAATCTGTACAGTTGTATCTAAAAGTAGTACATTGTTTTCCTGCTTAAATTTAATGTGATCGCTGCTCTGCCTATCCTTAGTTTAGTTGAACTGGAATTGAAGGAGAATGTGGACAGTTTAAAAGACAATATTAAATTTCAGCACATATCTTCTGAATAAAATAAAATTATTTTTTTTTCCAAATAGTAGCACCTTATGAAAACATCATATGAACTTCAGTGAGGGTACTTACCTATACAACCATGTGGTGCCAGATTCCAAACTCCAGAAGTGCTTAGAAGCAGAAAAGGGATAGCTAATTATTTAGTGTATTGAAAGGTATAAACTATTTGGTTGTAAAAATGGAGTTTTAAAAACAAATTGATATATAACACTGAAATATATCTCTATTGTATGTATCTCTATTTTAAAGGAAAAGCACATTCATAAACCTACTCTCCGATTTATGTTTCTGCTTTCTTGATCCTCTTATCTCCCCAAACTCTGCCTTTTCCTGTGTCAATGTATTTCATTTCAGACTTTAAAAAATTTTTCTGATTGCCATCATGGTGTACCACCATTAAAAAAAAAAAAAAAACACCTTTTTGAGAAGATGATGCATGC
This sequence comes from Capra hircus, assembly GCF_001704415.2. Lineage (NCBI taxonomy): Eukaryota > Metazoa > Chordata > Mammalia > Artiodactyla > Bovidae > Capra > Capra hircus. Next base: position 78,243,001 of record NC_030814.1, read on the forward strand.
TTACTCTTAAGAATTTATGTTACCTTGATAATTCCAGAGTACTGGCTTGTAGAACTACAAAACAATTGCTACTGTCTGCCTGGAGAGAGTCAACTGTAGAAATTAAGGACATTAGCTTTAGAGTCACACAGAAGGGAGTACTTACGAGTGGTTTGATGCTGGGTAGATTATGTTTCTCATACCTTCTTTATAAGTAGTATCAGTACAATTACAACCTCTAGACATACAAATATTCAAAAATTAGTAGTTTCACATTAATAATAGCAATAGAAGTATTTGCTGTCTGTGGATCAGTCATGCACAAGGTTCAGGGATAGAGATACAGTCTGAAGACCTTCAACCTCATTGCTTAATATCTACAAATTGAGATGCTTTGTTAAACCAAACTAGTACACAGGGTGCCAGGGAATACTTTAAAAGTATACCCTATTCCAGTCTCTTTTGTTACAGTACCAAACACGTATAACACATTAAGTACCTATTTTTTCCTTCTATTTCTTCAATTTTGTATCTTGACAATGAGTTGGATACAACTGAGCACCTAAGCACAGCACAGCAGAAAAGCCTGTCTAAAATAAAACAGAGAAAGTAACAACAACAAAAAGAGCGCAGTATATTAGTGAAACATTCTATTTTATAGAAACAGAAAACCTTCTTTACCAAAACGTGGAAAACCATAGAAACTCTTCCTCCCTCCAACCAGAATAAATCTCTAAAAGATAGTACAGGGAAAACACACTCAAGTATTAACAAGAAAAATGAAATTACAACATGTGCAAAAATGTAGCAAGATTCAGGGAAAACACATTCTCGCAGAAGTCAGCTAGTTTTTCTGCTAGGCTTTTATCTCAGAGTTTATTGCTGAACATGAAATAGTACAGAGCAATAAACAATCAGGAAATATGTTGCTATAAAACAACAAAAAGATCATTAGAGATCTGCTTGTAGAATTTTGGAATGAACAAGTCCAGAATGACCATTCTACCATAAATAATTTAAAAACTGCAAAACATACATAATATAATTTTTCTCAGATATTGGACATTGGACAGCAGAGGACTATTATTTTTGAGGAAAGAGGGGATAGAGAAATGAGGTCAGCTCTACAATTGCTCTGAATTTTTTCCTTCAGGCAATTTCTGAACAGTAAACAGGAGAGGGAACGCAAAGGGAATCCAACAGATTTGAGTTTGGTAAGCCTAAAGTGACTGGAATTTGCACATCAGAATGAGGGAGGAGAGAATCATGCAAAGACAGTTTTAAAAATCTGCATAGGAGACCACTTCAGGCTTTGTATGAACATCAGTATGTATGCTTATATGGTAAAACTCCAGAGGTGCAAGCAAAGAAAAACTCCCAGAGAAAGAAAACTTTCTGAGGAAGCCAATAATTATGAAAAGTCTCAGAAAGGTGGCAGCTTGAGCTTCACCAGTCAAAGTAGACTTTGTTGAATGCACAGGCTATTCACTGGAGACTCCAGAAGCATTTCACCATAGTAAAGAAGTTGAACTCACCAATGAACAAGTCTAGTCTGGATTATCCCTTTTTAAAGCCTGAAAACAAGTCTTAAAATTATCAAGATAATTTTTCAGTAACTACCCACCAGAGCAAAGACTGCAGTCTTTAAAGTGAGACAACAGAGTCCAGGCATTGAATAATAGTAGCATCATCAAGTCCAGCCTCAAACGAAAATTACTAGACATATCACGACATAGGAAATTGTGTCCTTTTGGAGGTAATCAGTTGATGGAAACAGCAGTCTCAAAGATGTCTGAATTTGCAGACATGATCTTTAAAAATGTTTATATGTATTCTTTATATATTCAAATATCAAAAGGAAAGCATGGCCATAATGAAGAACAAAGTAGATATTATAAGAAACAGTCAAATAGAAACTCTAGACATGAAACATACAGTATTCTAAATGAAAATTTTAATATAAAAATTGGTCAGTAGAAAGCCCATGTGGGTACATTAATATCAAACAGAGGGTGTGAGAAACATTCTTATTACATGAGTGGTGATTAAATGTGGATTATATTAATTTATTGATCTGTAGGCTTGTTTAATATGGACTCCTATGTATTTGGAATATTTAAAACATATAAAATTAAACATACTGGAAATATTAGTCAATGAGATTAGACAGGAGACAGAAATTAGATTTATAACAAGTATAAAGAGGTAAAACTAACTCTGTTAAGAGATTTTTATTTTATAAAGAAGGAAAACCAAAAAGAATCAATGCAAAAGCTATTACCATGAAAAAATTCAGTAAAGGAGTGGGATATTAAATTAACTTAAATCTATCTATTTTCATATATACACACAGTACCAATTAGAAGACATAATGGAAAAGAAAGCTTCATTTTCAATATGAAAATAAGAAATAGGTTAAACTTCTGTGAAGAAAATGGCAAGTAGGTCCTGAGAAACAGCATTAGTCATGAGCAATGCTAGAACAGCTGAGTAACATGTGCCAAAAAACCTACCAGATACTAAAACATAAGATGAAGCTTCAGAAATAAAAGTACTATATTGGGCACAGACATATGGAAAGATTAGTACAGATAAATATAAAATCCATATAGAAAATCCAGTACACGAGGGAATCAGTATGCGGTAGACATGGTATTTCCTATCAATGAGAGAAAAAAGTAGACTTTTTAATAAATGCTGTTAGATCAACTGGGTAGCTACTTGTAAACTGTTATGTTGCATTTTACTTTTTGATCATTTCCACATGGATCAGGGATTTAGATATATCAGTGTAAACCATGCCATTATTAGAACAACATTGGTTGACTTTTATAACCTTAAGAGTGGAAAAACATTTTTAGCATTCAAGTTAAGAAGCAGTACAAGAAACAGTAATTGCTTTGACTGTAAATTTTAAAAAGATTTTTATAGAAAAAATGTCATAAGCAAATCAAAAGACAAAATTGTGGGAAAATAATTATTACTTATATGACAGGCAAGAGGTTAATCTCACAAACTCATTCTCTTTGAAATCAATTACCAAAAAAAAGTTCAAGTACAAAGACATACATAAAAAAATTTATTTATCATTAAAGAAATGCTAATGTCTTTACTTTTTAAAAAATTTTTAATTGGAGGATACAACTGCTTTACAATGTTTTATTGGTTTCTGCCATATAGCAACAGAAATAAATCATAACTATGCACACACATAGACACGCACATACACATTTTATATATATATATATATACATACATATATATATACACATACACACATATATAGGAAGCTTATATATACACACATATATAAGGAAGCTCCCTCTTGAGCGTCCTTCCCAGTCCCACATCCCACCCCTCTAGGTTGTCACAGAGCACCAGGTTGGGCTCCCTGTGTTATATAACAGCTTCCTACTAGCTAGTTGTTTTACACATGGTAGCTCATTTATGTCAATGCTACTTTCTCAACTCACCCCACCCTCTCCTTCCCCCACTGTGTCACCAAGCCTGTTCTCATGTCTCTGTCTCCATTCCTTTCCTGTAAATAGGCTCATTTTTCAAAATTCCATATACATGTGTTAATATATGATATTTATATATTAGGCTGCATATTATATAATATATATATATATATATTATAGATAGATAGACAATAGGTTCTGAGTTCATCCACCTCAGTTCAGCAGGTTCATATTTGTTCCTTTTTATGGCTGAGTAATATTCCACTGTACCACATCTTCTTTATCCATCCATTTGTTGATCGACATCTAGATTGCTTTCATGTCTTGGCTATTGTAAATAATGCTGCAATAAACAATGGGGTACATGTGTCTTTTTGAATTGTGGTTTTCTCAGAGTGTATGCCCAGTGGTGGGATTTCTGGGTCATACGGTAGTTTTTAAAGGAATCTCCATAATGGTCTCTGTAGAGGCTGTATCAATTTGCATTCCTACCAAAAGTGCAGTAGGGCTCACTTTCCTCCACATCCTCTCCAATATTTATTGTTTGTAGTTTTTGGTTTTTTGAGATTTTTTTGATGATGTTTATTCTAACTGGTATGAGGTAATACTTCATTGTAGTTTTGGTTTGCATTTCTCTAATAATGAGCAATGGTTTTTCCAGTAGTCATGTATGGATGTGAGAGTTGGACTCTGAAGAAAGCTGAGCACCGAAGAATTGATGCTTTTGAACTGTGGTGTTGGAGAAGACTCTTGAGAGTCCCTTGGACTGCAAGGAGATCCAACCAGTCCATTCTAAAGGAGATTTGTCCTGGGTGTTCTTTGGAGGGAATGATGCTAAAGCTGAAACTCCAATACTTTGGCCACCTCATGAGAAGAGCTGACTCATTGGAAAAAACTCTGATGCTGGGAGGGATTGGGGGCAGGAGGAGAAGGGGACGCCAGAGGATGAGATGGCTGGATGGCATCACTGACTCAATGGCCGTGAGTCTGAGTAAACTCTGGGAGTTGGTGATGGACAGGGAGGCCTGGCGTGCTGCGATTCATGGGGTCACAAAGAGTTGGACACGACTGAGCGACTGAACTGAACTGAACTGAACTGAATAATGAGCAGTGTTGAGCATCATTCCATGTGTTTATTGGCCATCTGTATGTCTTCTTTGGATAAATGTCTGTTTAGGTCTTCTGCCCAGTTTCTGGGTTTTTTTGTAGAAATGACAATAGTCTTCAATCACATGGAAACAATGCTCAGATTTACTCTTGATAAGATAAAGTCAAACTGAAACAGCACTAAACATGTTTGCTTATCTCTCGAGGTCATAGAAATCAGTTTGATAACAAACTTATGAGAAAAGAGATCCTTTTATTCATCCTTATATGGATGACATTTGGCAATTTCTTATCTCAGATTTCAAAGTAAGCATTTTTTTCTTACCTCTCTGAAATCAGATTGTATTCTTCACATAATGATATCTTTCTATAGGATCAGGAGTTGATCATACTCTTACTATCTTTACCTATTTACCTCTTAATGGTTTTTGTTTTCATCATCTGAATGGAATGATGTGTGGAGGTGGTAATGAACATGTGGGGATACACACCAAATAGTACAACTGAAGGCAAGTAATCGTTGAGTTTAGCACATAGTTGAAGACTTCCAGAGCACTAATAGACTAATGGGACCAATTCATACATTAATCAGGGCTCTCTTTTTAAACTGTGGGCATCAGCTTGTCAAAAACTCTCTGCTCGATTTGAGTAAAAAGATTTAGTTTATTTAAACAATCAGGTACCAAAATGGGAACCAGCCACTTGAAAGAAAAATCCAGAGATTAGCATGTGCAGTGTATAAAGAAATGATGCTTTACTGATACTTTTTTGACTAACAGGACAGTATAGAATAGAATACAGACTTTGATGGTTGAGTTGAAAAGTGATTCAGAAAAATAGATCTGTGACTATGAAAAGTTTTAGAACTAGTTTAACTAGATGATTTATAATTGCTATTTTAAACAAGCACACTTTTGAAAATATATGCTTTAATAATGTGTCTAGACCCAAAAATTTCAATAAACAGATGATAATGTAAGTAAATACAGTGCTTAAAAATAAAAAAAAAGTGCTGAGATATGTTTCTCTCAGTAGTCCTACTCTTAATGTAGTATTTGTATAGTCATTTGAAGCTATTCTATGTGTGTTATATAAACAACAAATCATCATACTAAAGTTTTTAAAATCAAATTTCTAATGTGTAAGAAAATAGATATATATTTACAACAAAATAATAAAAATTAAAATCCTGAAATGGTAAATTCAAACTGGAAGTTATTCAAATTTCCTACTGTATGAAAAGAGTTTAGAAGCAGTAATACTCATTGACAATAAACCCTCATCCCTAAAATTAGTAAACCACCTTCTTTACAAAGAATAATCAGGACTTCTTAGAGAAGTAGCAGCCTGGAGTTCTCAATAAGGAATATGTGAGCAGGGCCTGAAACATTTTGTTATGAGAAAGGCAAAAAGAAAATGAACAAACATATGCTAAAGAGACATAGCAGCCAGTGTATGGCCAATTTAAAAACTACTAGAGGAATAATTCACTACCTTGAAACACACTATGTCTATAATGTTCAAAAAGAAGAAGTGAAAGGTGGGCAAACAGCAACAATAAATATTTAATTGCCATTGTGAGGAATGACCCACTCTCTCTCTGAAAATTAATAAGGGGAAATTATGCATTAATCTTGAGTTTATTATGGGAAATATTTTTGCAATTAAAATCACGGAATAAATGAGAAAAATATCTTCTTTACTGAAGAACAGCAGTGAATATAGAGTGATAATATATTGCTAATTTTCCAATTTTTCTTTTGCCCTTAAAATATTGAAATGGGTAGGATCTTAAATGCATCTATAAAACATTTGGCAAACTATTGATGGCAAACTCAAGGTGTCTAAGTATAATCCTTCAGGCTATGGGCTACAGAAAGAATGAACGTATGTTTGTATTGAGAGCAATACCTGTTGCTATTTGAAGTCAGAGATGAATCTCAGCATCTCTAATGTTCGGGCAAGAGAGTGTGATGGGCCTCCTAATGTAATGCAGTCTATGGCATACAGCAGCATCTCTTAAGTCATCTTGCCAACATTATCTTAACCTAAGTCTACTTAAGCCTTTAAGTACAACATCTATTTTTCCAATAATAAAAGGTGGTTGAAATGTCAAATGCCACAGTGAAGACAATCAGATCAACACAGAAGGTAAGAAATATCTACAGAACAAATATCCTGCCTCTTCAGCAAAGCACTGATTCCTCAAAGGGAAGACTCTTTAAGATTAAGAAAGCTTTAGGAGCCATGACGACCAAAAGCATGCCACTGAATAGGTAATTATCTATTCACCCAGCTGTAAATGATATTGGAGAATGTTGAGAAGATATGAATATGGATTGGCTATTAGATATAACTGGAGAATTGTCTCTTTTGTTAAACCTGATAATCATTTCACAGTTATGTAAAGGAGATCTCATTTTTGAGAGATTCATTATAGAAGTATTTATTGTTGAAATATAATGATGCCTAAAACTTAGTGTGAAACACTTTCAAGGTAATATACATATAATTTTAATTTTAGTATTATCCCATATTCAGTTCATTTTAATCATTCTATAAAGGAAAAGCAAATGAAAAAAAAATTTCTGAGAATTATTATTGTTTCTTATACCTGTCTTGACACTTCCATACAACCTCCAAATGGAAGGAATAACTCCTCCTGTAAATACAATTAGAACTCAGAAATGTAGATCATTTCTTTAAAATGAAAAGAAGTATTTAAATTTTAACTGACTTTTGCAGTTGTTTGAGCACAGGGATATGTCCTCAATAACTGAAAAATAAAAATATGTGTTATTATAGATGTTATGATATGTAATTGTTTTTTCAAGTTTTTCAAAAAGATTAGGGTCAACGTTTAACTTGAAAATGAATATTCAAGTAGCTGAGAATTGTTATAGTTTATATTTTCATCCATTCTATAAAGACATTCTTCATATCCTTTTAAATTAAAAATAATTATTGTTCAATATCTCACCCATATTTCTATTATTTGTTAGACTTATTTAACATTTATTAGACGACCCTACCTATTTTTCAGCAAATGTTAACTTCTTTCCCTAATCTCTTTCTCTTTTCTCTCTCACTCCTTCATTTCTTTATTATAATAGGGGATAGAGAGGAACTTAATGAATAATATCTGTGTAAGCAATCTGACTATGTGCAGTATAAGTAATGTGATTTGATCATTTAAAAAGGAAAAAACCATACTTAAGTGCTTTTTACTACATTGAATTAAATATAAGCTCATTAAGTAAATTGAGAGTTGCTTTGAATTCCCACTTAGTCCACCCCTTCTATGTCTGATGGCTCAGATGGTGAAGAATTCACCCACAGTATGGGAGACATGGGTTTGACCTCTGGGTTGGGAAGATCCCCAGGAGAAAGAAACAGCTACCCACTCCAGTATTCTGGCCTGGAGAATTCCATAGACTGTACAGTTCATGGGCTCACAAAGAGCTGGACACAAGTGAACAACCTTCACCTTATATCTAGAATGAGAGTTAAAGTATGAGTTAAGTTTGAAATTTATGGGATGAGATGCAGTTCTCTGACTACCATTCCCATTCCAGCTATTTAATCTCAAAATATCTGATATTTGTATACAATAGATAATAAATAATTGAAGCAGAGTCAGAGCCTTAGGAAAATATGAGTTGTATAAAAGAAGAAAGAATGTAAAAATATAAGCAAAAGCTAACCTCAAATATAATTTGGATTTGAAATTGCAACCCACTCCAGTACTCTTGCCTGGAAAATTCCATGGATGGAGGAACCTTGTAGGTTACAGTCCATGGGGTTGAAAAGAGTCAGACATGACTGAGCAACTTCACTTTAAAAAGGAAAAATAAAATGACACAACAAGCACATACTGGAAAAGAAGATTAAATGGCTTATATTATTAAAATTGCTCTATTATTAGGAGAAATATTAAAAATCTTAGCAAGCAACATCGGGACTTGTCCTTTAAGATAAATATTAAGATATCTTATTAAAATAACATGTAGAAATGAAAAAAAGCCATCTTATAGCCATACATTAAGACAAAAATTCTTTATTAATCACTAAAGCAAATTAAAAATTTAATAATTTCAGAAAATTCAAGTGTTTATAGAAGTAAAACATAGTGTTTTAATCCTGAATATGTACTAGGGTATTATATATTTTCATAGGGTACAGATGATAATGAATTATTACCTGCAAATTAGTATGCAGCTAATAATATAAGAATGGAAACCCATTCTATTATTCTTACCCTGAGAATTCCCTGGACAGAAGAGCCTGGCAGACGACCGTCCATGGGGTAGCAAAGAGTCAGACACAAGTGAGTGACTAACACACACAATAATATTAGAATACTTGAGTAGCATGCAAGTGTAATACATTTAGATTCATACCTTCTAGATAGAAAAAAAATTTGCAGGTGGCACAAATGTTTAAATGAAAAAAGATAATTTTATTATCTTGGAGCAGAGAAACATTTCTAATTATATTACAACCTATAAGAAATGTCAGAATATGGGAAGGAAATGGTTAGCAGCTGGCTTGGAATCTAGTTCCTCCCTTTACTAAGAAGTTGCCCCCCAGGAACGGGAAAAGGAAACTGACCCAGATAAATCTTTAAAATATGCTAATAATATTCCTTCTGGCAAACACCTACACTAATGGCATCTCTGTTCTAGTTCTATACTATGTAATGGTCTGTCTGGGTTATTTATGGCAAATAAGGAATCTGTACATTTATGGGTCATGAAAAATGCCAGGTAGCATGTACTATCACAGTAGAGTAAGTCCCCTACATACCGACCTTCAAGTTTCAGTCTTTCAAAGATGCAAACGTGAGTTCGCATGTCCAGTCCCGGAACTTAGTTCGCGTGTCTGGCGGACTCTGTTACCTGCATGTGATCTCTACACGTGGCTGTGCTTTTGTGTGCTTTATAGTACTGTCCAGCATAAAGTAGGACAGTCTCTTAACTTCAAGCCTAGAATGTCATCTATGACAAGAAAAAAAGAGTTACTACCCAGACAGCATCACATCTTTTTTTTTAAGAGGGTAGATAGAACTGAATCCAGCAAGTCACCAGGGCCTGTGCCATCAACACTAGGCACGAGTGAAACTGCAGCTTGCCCTCCGTCTCCTATTGCTGATGATCCTTCAGCTCTACCATCTCCTGCCTTCTCTCCCTCCTCTAGTCAGTAACTCTTTCCTGTTTCGATGCCAGCCCCTGTATGCCAGATGTTATACAGTACTGCTATACGTTTCAAGGTACCATACTGTAAGATTAAAAATGTTTTCTTTATTTTGTGTGCATGTTTGTTACGTATTACTCGTGTGAAAAGCAGTATCAGCCTATTACAGTACAGTACTATAGAGTTGATGATGCTAGTTGGGTACCTAGGCTAACTTTGTTGGGCTTACAAATTAGACTTTCAAATGCGCTCTCAGAATGGAACTCATTCCTCATTTGTATGTAGTGGACTTCCAATATAAAACAGTGACATACTGCCACTAAGACTGTTCTCTTATGTGTAACAGATATTATCGCATCCATAACATGGAGACTTCAGATATTAATTAATCTGACCTATAGAGAGAGCACACCAGTGTGTTAAGAAAGAACCTGCAGGGCTGTGTTGCTACTTCCTGCTCTGCTGTCTTCCTGTATTCATGACATTACTAGTACAACTTGATACTGGATAAAACCTGTAATATGTGCTATTTGAAATAGTCCAGGGATTTAAGGCACTATCTTCCTGTTTGGGAGACTGTCCTAGTAAATGATACAATGACTCCTCACTACCTCCTCTGAATCAGCTAATTCCCACTGTGCAAAAACATTACCACTTGCTTTATTCATTTACCAAGCAGATTTTCGTCTTCTCAAAGATCTTTCATTCTCTTGTTATCTACATGGTGCTTCTAAGACTTATTTTATATGCAATAAAATGTTTTTTAGGTTTCCTCAACCTAAGAGCTTTTAAGAATTTTTCCACCCATCATTCCATGAAGCAGAATTTTAGGTCTAATGCCAAAGTCCATGTTAATTTCTCTCTACATATGATGGAACTTACCCAGCAGAAATTGTCATTCCTTTCCCACCCTGTCTACCACGTGTAGCTAACATCATAATGAACATCAATGCATTTTGCTATAAGTCCGACTGTAGATTACAACACAGACAAATGATGCTTCACCACACTACTCCAGGGACCCCTTACTGATCTATAAAATTCGGTACTCAGGATGAAAAGTACTTGTCATCCAAGTTATATAATGTCTACCAGGAGCAGTATGAATATCTGGGAAGCTGAGCATTTAGAGATTGAAATAAAATGCTGGAGGAAAAAAAAAGTCTCAGGTTATGTCCAGGGATGGAGAGAAGTGCTGAATCAGTGGCAGGGCCATAGTGAAACTATAACAGAGAAGAAACAGAAGCACTTCAGAGTGGGATGTTCCAGAACTATTTCCTTTATGTGATGGTCAGTGTTTATAATGCACCCCAGTCTTGAATCAAGAATGCAGTTGAGAACATATCTACTTTTGTAAGTGATCCAGAAATCCCTGGCTTACCTCTCTGAAGGTATAGAAATGTCTGAGCATGCTTCCTGCAGCTGTCGGCTCTTCACATCAGGTGGCCAAAGTATTGGAGCCTCAGCATCAGTCCTCCAGTGAATGTTCAGGTTGATTTCCTTCAGGACTGACTGGTTTAATCTCTGTGCTGTCCAAGGAACTCTCAAGAGTCTTCTCCAGCACCACAGTTCAAAAGCATCAGTTCTTTGGTGCTCAGCCTTCTTTACAGTCAGCTCTCACATCTGTACATGACTACTGGGAAAACCATAGCTTTGACCACATGGACCTTCGTTGGCAAAGTGATGTCTCTGCTTTGTAATATGCATCTTAGTTTGTCATGGCTTTTCTTCCAAGGAACAAGCGTCTTTTAACTTCGTGGCTGCAGTCACTATCTGCAGTGAATTTGGATCCCAGAATCAGTCCATGTGGCCTTTTGTATGAAGCATAATTAAGTACTCTCTGATGATCTCTGCTCCAGCTACACCAGCCATCTTTTACATCTTCAGGTACCTGTTCTTTTTCCTGCCTTGTAGTCTGCTACTCCTTACCTCTGCCTTGAGGAAAGCAGGACTGTTTCATGATCATCTCTAGTGATGCACCTGGTTTGCTTGGCAACAAGCTACCTTGCAGATAAGGTTCTTCCTCTCTGAAGTGCATTTATCTGAACTCAGTTTCTCACAAGACTGGGGACTCAATATGCTGGTGGATAGCATTTCCAATATTCCATGGAACACGTATGTGTGTGTCTGTGTATGTTAGCTCAATCGTGTCTGATTCTTTGCTACCCCATGGTCTGCAGACCTCCAGGCTCCTCTGTCCATGAAATTCTCCAGGCAAGAATACTGGAGTGAGTCGCCATTTCCTTCTACAGGGGGTCTTCCCAAACCAGGGGTTGAAACTGGGTCTCCTGCGCTGCAGGCAGATGCTTTTCCACATGAGTTATGTTCTTAAACTGAATTGTTCTGAGCTTATTTCGTTGTCTTCTCTCTCAGGAACAAACCACTCTCATGCTAACTTCGTAACCTGGAAGCACATAGAAGGAGCAAGGTCCTTCTGAAAGGGCACAGCCCATAGCAGTATACACATCACTAGGTCATTTTTCTGTAAGTTTCAGAGACTGAGTGACTGATGTTCACCTGACCCTCCCAATCTGATCATCACCATCAGCTGGTAACAGTGGTGTTTGCCACAAGACCTGTGTGCAGCAAAATGCTTGGATAGATATTACCCCTACACCTTAATTCACCTTCAAATCCCAGCTCAGATGCTTTTTCCCAGTTATGTTCATGAGCTGTTTACACACTCTTGGTTCCCTAATAGTTTTTGTGGGTGTGATTGTGTGATGTTCATAATACTCTGGGAAGGGTATTCAATACTTGATTACTATTGGTTCTCCACGTGGGCTATGATATCCTTGAGACTGAGGGTAGTCTGTTTTTCTCACCATTATAAACCCAGAGTTTGGCAAATATGTGTCAAATAAGTAATTGTTAGATGAAGGGAGGAACAGAATAACAACTGATTAAATATAGAAAGTATAGATATTATATGAATGTTATTATCCATTTCTTGAAGAATAAGGGCAAGAGTTATAATTTATTTTCAAAAATTTAGTGAACATGGATTTGATAAACCACACATTGAGAAGTTAGCTGACATTCATGTAGTCATCCTACAGATACTAAGAACTGCCTGCTATATGCCTGGCCTTTTCCTGGGCCCTGGGGATATAGTGGGTGGACGACACACTAGTTCTTGATGTAGCTTACACTGTGCAGACTGGACAAATAGAAACAATTATGCCAACACATAGCTTGTATACTTAATATTCATCTGGCAAACATGACATGAGGGATATGCAGGAGTCCATGTTGCAATATAATTGAGGGATGGCATGGTTTAGAATCGAATCTGGTGAACTCATATAAGATTGAGTTCTGAATAGTGAGCTTAAGTGAGTCATTCTTATAAAAATGATAGTGTCAGAGGAAGCTGAAAACAGTGTCTTCAGAATATGCATCAAGAATTTGTCAGAATCAGTGTTCCATCAAGAGAACTCATCATGTAGTGGTCTTTGAAATACAGTTTTATAACTGTGTTACAGATCATGACACCCAGAGAATCTGTGATAAATCTGTGATAGAATTGACTCTGTTTAATTACTCATACACCTCTAAAATTCTGATGCACAATACTAAAAATGAGAATTCAGTTTGTGATATTTACTGTTTTAAAATTTCTCCCAGTAAAACTTCATATTTTTCAGAATATCAGTGAATAAGTTATATATAAAATGAAAGTTCTTGTATTACATTCTGGATATTATGTTTTCTCAGACAATCCAAGATAGGAATTTGTGGAAAGAAAGCTTACCTGTCCTATTTACATTAAGTAATGAGCAAACAGCATGTATTTCTCTTTAAAACAGCATAATGAAGTAAGCAGTCACAGTTCTGTCATAAGCGGATACTTGAATACTACCATTAACGAATAAATAGTAGCAGGATTATGGCTACAATTATGTAGAAACATACAAAGATGTTTCTGCATGTAAAATGAGGATAACTGAAATGAATACTCTGGATACAGTGACATTCTATGGTTTTATTTAGAATTAAAAAAAAGCACAATGCAAACCACAAACAGAAAATATGTAAAAGATATTATTGTCCTTTAAAAATGATTTTATCTTCCCTATATATATTCGAATGGTCTAGTCAAGTATTTGGCACACAAGATAACAATGAATGAACACCTTTAAAATGGCAGGAGGTAGACTTGTGGAGGAGGAAAGGAACAGGAAAACGGAGGATGCTATTGAAGTGTAGATGGTATTGAAAACATAAAAGAGTGAAAGTGACATTTCGGTCTAGGGTCATCAACCAATAATTTGTCTAAACCTGAAGAAGGCAGCACTTTTTTGTTGTGGATGCTGCTTTTTGCCACCAGGATCAACATCAGGACTGAAGAATTTCTGCCTCAGATGTTGGAAAGTTTTTTGACAGACAGTCCTTGATTTATAATCCCTTTTGAGAAAGCTTAACTGCTGAAGAGAGCTTGACCCAAGGTCAGACCCCATTCCAGGAATAGCCTGTATCCAGTAAGTTTTTGACACAGGAACCTGAAAACACAGGCCCCAAACCCAAATCCAGACGACTCTGAAGGGTCATCTCAAGTCTGGAGGTCACTGCAGGGCTGGCTGAGGCCTTTCTGGTACTGCAGTATAGTCCAGCCTTCCTCTCTACCCAATTCTGTATCCTTATTCTGCCCCCCATGGATGTTGATTCCTAAAGCATGCCCTAGGAAACTTCCCCAGTGATAACTTCTATGTTAAGTCAGCTTCCCTGGAAACCTAACTCTGACATTCACACCCCATTCCTCTAACTGCCACCCTGAACATATCAGGAAATTAAGGTTCTAGTCTTTTCTTGGCCTTGCCCATGTTTCCTTTGTGGACATGTCCATACCCTTGGACATAGTGATAATCAAAGAGGCAAATTTGATATAAAAATATTTGTTCAAAAGTGCTGGAGTTTTCCTTGATGGGATAACTTTCTTATGACTATCCCTGTCTAAAAGCCCTAGATAAAATTTCAAGTAAGTGAATTCGGTTGCTATAAATTAATTTTTCTTTTTTCTGACACCTGTTTTATTGATTATTATTGATAACTATTTCTTCATGTGTCATCAGAAAAATCATATGAGAGTTTTGCTACCTGTCCTGAGAAAAATTTGTGGTAAAAACTACAAGGAAGACATTATAAGAAAGGAAAGGCTGCTAACACTGGAATTTCATGTATCAGAGCAATTCTAATAGTGGAGCAATTTTATCTGGATGGAAGGGGCCTTCTTGCTGCCTTTTATATCACTTTAATGTGGGTGACATTTTATTAACTTAATGCAAAAGTTCAATCTTGTTAAAATCTATGCTTTTAACCTGTTACAACAGAATAATTTCCACACATTCCTTATTATCATTTCCTTCTATCATTACATAAATCTTATCATACTACCCAAATATTTTTTCTCATTCCCATCTGCAATTCTAAAAGAAAAGTAAAGGAATTACATAGCAGATGTTTAGTCAGGACCTGTAACACTAGAAAGTCATCAATATGAAGATGTCTTTTCACATGTGATCAATTAACCAACATTAAAATGAAGCGCAAGCTGGAATCAAGATTGCTGGGAGAAATATCAATAACCTCAGTCAGATATGCAGATAACACCACCCTTATGGCAGAAAGTAAAGAAGAAGTAAAGGGCCTCTTGATGAAAGTAAAAGAGGAGAGTGAAAAAGTTGGCTTAAAACTCAACATTCAGAAAACTAAGATCATAGCATCCAGTCCCATCACGTCTTGATGAAAGTGAAAGAGAGTGAAAAAGTTGGCTTAAAGCTCAACATTCAGAAAACTAAGATCATGGCATCCTATACCATCATTTCATGGCAAATAGATGGGGAAACAGTGGAAACAGTGGCTGACTTTATTTTTCTGGGCTCCAAAATCACTGCTAATGGTGATTGCAGCCATGAAATTAAAAGACACTAACTCCTTGGAAGGAAAGTTATGACCAACCTAGACAGCATATTAAAAAGCAGAGGCATTACTTTGTCAACAAAGGTCCATCTAATCAAGGCTATGGTTTTTCCAGTAGTCATGTATGGCTGTGAGATTTGGACTATAAAGAAACCTGAGAGGCAAAGGATTGATGCTTTTGAACTGTGGTGTTGGAGAAGACTCTTGAGAGTCCCTTGGACTGCAAGGAGATCCAACCAGTCCATCCTAAAGGAGATCAGTCCTGGGTGTTCTTTGGAAGGACTGATGTTGAAGCTGAAACTCTAATACTTTGGCCACCTGATACAAAGAGAAGACTCATTTGGAAAGACCCTGAGGGCATGAGGAGAAGGGGACGACAGAGAATGAGATGGTTGGATGGCATCACCAACTCAATGGACATGAGTTTGAGTAAACTCTGGGAGTTAGTGATGCACAGGGAGGCCTGGCGTGCTGCGGTTCATGGAGTCGCAAAGAGTTGGACACGACTGAGCGACTGAACTGAACTGAAAATAATGTCTCTCCTTCACCTATTTGAACTCTCCTCAAACAATGTTGTTCTTTTATTTTAGCCTTAACACACTACAGAAAGAACCACCACCTACTCCTTTTTCACATTTACTAAGAAAGATTTATTTTGCAGTTGTAATAAAACTGGCAATACCCACAGGCACTTCTTAATATCTAGGCAGTGTTTATCCCATAAGAAAGCCTGTAACTTTATGATCTTCTCCTGCATGTGAGTAGCATCTCTGATTTGATATGTAGACTGGATAATCTGAATTTACGTGAGGTGTTAGTTGAGTCCTTAGGGATCTTATCATCTAAATCATATATCTTTTCACTTCTTGCATGTGATTGGTTAATGAACCACAGGAATCAAGTGAAAACATTTCTCAAACTACCCACACGAAAATATGAGCAAAACTGAATATGAAAATGTAATTTCTGATGTACCTTTTTCCAGTTTGGAATATATATACAGACTTGCCAAATTCCCATGAGACAAATCCCTAGATATAAGATGAGGAAAGAGTTAGTGGAATCCTTCTGTGAAGAGCATTTATATTTGCCATTTTCCCTTCCATTTGAAGTAGAAAGTCTTCAGTTTCCATTTAAGGTTAATTTCTCTTAGTCTCAGTAAACTCAACCCATGGTCTTCCTTTTAAGAAAACATTTTCTTTTTTGTCCTTCTCTTTGGTTATACATTGAGGGATGGATGTTTTGAAGAGGATGACAAATATTGAGCTTCCACTTGGAAAATGAAATTGAGATGACAGCTGAGGTTTGGCAACACTTTTCTAAGAAATTGGGAAAGTACCCTCAACTGGAAACAGCTTCTTTGCTGGAACTATGCTATATTTATCACGTGGTTTATTTTTCTTTTAAAAAGAATAACTGTCTCTGTTTATAAGATTATTTTTTTCTTTTCAAAAAGAAATAAGATCAGGAACTACCCTGGTGGTTAAGAGACCATGTTTCCATTGCAAGGGGCACGAGTTTGACCCCTGGTTGGGGAGCTAAGTCCTGCATACTGCATAGTGGCTAAAAAAAGAAAAAGAAAGAAAGAAAGTTGAGGTCAAACAAGCAAGGTAACTTCAGCATCAATCAAAACTTTGTTTACTGTCTATTTTTTTCTCATAGGGAGTAAGAAGAAAATAGTTGATAACTTCTTCCTAAGACTTTAGGCCTCTTCTAAAATTCATTTTTTCAGCTTAATATGTAGTAACCTAGCATTATAATCCTAATATTGTATAAAACATAATCATAAAATATAAATATTATAGCTTTACTTGTGACTCGGTAGATTCTGTAATTTATGCCTAGTTTACTCTGCCCTTAACCGATAATACGTGAATTTTACTCTTATAGTCAGTGTCTAGGAGGACACCAGGTTTTCCCATTTCCCATTTTCTTATTCATTACCCTAGTGCCACAAGATATTTGATCTTTAGTTTTTGATGTAGGTCACATCTTAAATTATCCTACTCTCAAACTCTTAGAGACTGAAATTCTAAGAAATGCTTTCCTAACATTCTCTTGATGGCCTGGCATCTGTTTGGTGCTGTTTTGCTCCTGTTTGCAGATGTATAGCTAATTTACTAGCTAAATGAATGCATATTCCTTAGCCTGACTGCTCATATTACTGTCAAAATACAAGATCACATTTAATCTTCCAAATTATTACCCCCAAATAAGACCCCTGTTAATGAGGAGCTCTTGATTTCTAGAGTTCTGTCCAGTGTCAGGTTTTAACAGCTTTAAATTTCCAAGTAATAGATCAAAACCCAGTATCATATAGTTTCTACCCATTTAGCCTACTTCAAGCCATTTCAGTAGTTCTGGCTTGCTAAGTGCTATGGTCTGAATGTTTGTGTTCCCTCCACTGGCTGATAAGCCACAGTCTCCCAAATGCCCTGCCAGAAACACTCTTTTTTTCTAAGTTTGCTTGTAGTGGCTCACCTTTCAAGAGTGGTTTACCTCTAGCTCCACTTCTTTTCATTATCTTCAAGAAGTTGCATTGTCTGTACAGAGGTAGTAATTTTCATATTTCTGCATGTAATATTTTCTTCTACTGTTATTTTTTCCAGCTTTCTGCATTCTTGTGTCTCATAGATTTCTATTAGAAGCAATACATTGTTTTATTTTTACAGTTGAATTACTTAAATCTATTGCAATGATTGTTGTCTTTCCCTGTAGAAATTAATCTGTATAAATTCTATATATCACATAATTCCTGTTTTCTATCTGTCCCACCTGTTCTAGGCTTTTGCCCCTCTCCCATTTCTTATATATGTTAGATGTAAAGAATTTATGTTAACCATGATACTTTTTTTCCTCTGTGCTGATTTTATTTCTTTTGCCTTAGAAAATGTAGTATCAAGGTAATAGTGGCCTCATAGATTGAAATTGGGAGTGTTCTGCCCACTTAATTTTTTGTAATAGTTTGAGAAGGATAGGTGTTAGCCCTTCTTAATTTGTTTAGTAAAATTATCCTGTGAAGCCATCAGACTGTGCCATGTTAGTCAGCTGGGCTGCCATGGAGATCTGGTATACTTCTGGGGTGCTGGCTGAGTAAGCACCAGTAGCAACCACCAGCACCATACCTGGACCACTCTCCGAGCCTCTGCATCCCTAGATTCAGTCTTTTCCCACTTCTTGGCTGCCTTGTGTCCAGTGACAAGCTGTGGCATTAAATGAGTAGGGCCAGGGCCTTCACTCAGGTCAGAGAGCTTGGCAAGTTGGCAGCCACTAGGGTAGACCTCCCTCTGCCTTATCTGGTGACAAACCAGTACCTACTTACTCCTCACTAGTGAAGTCTGGGTTTCTCCAGCCTTTCTGTCTGTCTCAGTAGTTCTCCAAGCAGGCACATAAGCTTGTCTGCTCCACATAGAACTCCAGGACTGGGACACCCAGTCTGTGTCTTGACCTGCTCACTCTTCAGAGTGAGTGTCTGACTCTATAATCTCCCCTTCCTCTTAGTCACCCACCCACCAGGGTTGCAGGTCCTGACCTGATGCTTTTCTTCCTGTTCTACCTGATTATGTAGCTATATTTTTGCACTGTTGGTTGTACAGGAGTTATTCTGCCAGATTCCATAAGAATTATTATGTTAGTTTTCCATAAGAATTATTCCTCATGTGGATTTGTTTTTGATTTGTTTGTGGAGGGAAGTGAGCTACAGGTCCTCCTACTCTGCAATATTGACCATTGACCACAGCGCCCCCTCTACCCGCCGACTTGTCATACATTTTCACTCTATTTAGGTTTGTGAAAGATTTTATTTCTGTAATACATTCTTATATTTTAAAATGGTGGTGGTGGTTTACTCATTAAGTCATGTCTGACTCTTGTGAACGCATGGACTGTAGCCCTGCCAGGCTCTTCTGTCCATGGAATTTTCCAGACAAGAATACTGAAGTGGGTTGTCATTCCCTTCTCCAGAGGATCTTCCTGACCTGGAGACTGAACCCATATCTCCTACATTGCAAGCAGGTTCTTTACCTGAACCACCAGGGAAGCACATATTTTTAAATAGTTAATACTTAAACAGTTTTACTAATATTTTAACACTATTCTGCCCATATCAGCCTTTATTAACTCTTCCAGTTAGGATGAAAATATACCCTTTAGAAATTCTTTAGCTCAGTTTATTTTCTGAAAGAGTTTTACCTTGGGCATTGTCTAGAAATATATCTTTGTCACAAATTAATTTATTACTTGGTGATCTATTTCAGCACAGAATAAAAGATCATCCCTGTCTTCTGGCTCCAGCTCTTGCTGCTGAGAAGCCATCTCTCCATCTGAATGCTGTTTTCTGAAAGAAGATACTCCTTTTTACTATTTTGACTGCCTGATTATCATTTTGTCTTTATAGTCTGAAGTTTTACCAAAATGTCTCTAGGTCTGTTTTCTTATATTTATTCAGCTTCAGACTTTCTCTTAGTCTATCTGTGCTACTATAACAAAAACTAGGTGGCTTATAATCAACTAATCAACACATTTCTTTTCACTGTAGCCTCACATGGAAGAACTCTGTCTCAAACCTTCCTTTTTTTCCCTCTCTTTATTTATTTTTAATTGAAGGATAATTGCTTTAGAGCACTGTATTGGTTTCTGCCATGCATCAGCATGAGTTAGCCATAGGTATACCTATGTGCCCTCCCTCTTGAGCCTTCTTCCCACCTCCCAGCCCATCCCACCCCCCAGGTTGTCACAGAGTCCCAGCTTGAGGTCCTGAATCATACAGCAAATTCCCACTGGCTATTTATTTTATATATGGTACTGTATATGTCTCCATGCTACTCTCCATTTGTCCCACCTTCTGTTTCCCCCTGACCCCATGTCCATAAATCTGTTCTCTTTGTCCATATCTCTATTGCTGCCCTATAAATAGGTCCATCATCTTTCTAGGTTCCACTATATGTGCTAATATATGATATTTGTTTTCCTCTTTCTTACTTCCCTCTGTGTAATAGACTCTGGGTTCACCTACTTCATTAGCACTCACTCAAATGGGTTCCCTTTCATGGTGGAGTAATATTCCACTGTGTATACCTACAGCGGTTTCTTTAACCATTCATCTGTTGTTGGACCTCTAGGTTGCTTCCATGTCCTAGCTATTGTAAATATGCTGCAATGAACTTTAGGGTACATGTGTCTTTCTCAGTTATGGTTTTCTCAGGGTATGTGCCCAGGGGTGGTATTGTTGCATCATCTTTAGTTTTATTCCTAGTTTTTTAAGGAAATCTCCATACTATCTTCTTCCATAGTGACTGTATCAATTTATATTCATTCCCACCAACAGTGCAAGAGGGTTCCCTTTTCTCCATACCCTCTCCAGCATTTATTATTTGTAGATTTTTTGATGATGGCCATTTTGACTGGTATGCAGTGATATCTCATTGTAGTTTTGATTTTCATTTCTCTAATAATGAGCTATGTTGAGCATTTTTTCATGTTTATTAGCCATTTGTATGTCTTCTTTGGGGAAATAACTATGTCAAACCTTTCTTATAAGGGCAGACTCCTACTCAAAAGGGCTCTGCCCTCATGACCTATTTATCTCCCCAACTAGTCTGACTCCTAATACTATCACACTTAAGGGTTAGGTTTCAACATATGAATTGAGATGGGCACAAATATTGGGTACTATAACAATTCTTTTGACTCTGGAATGTGTGGATTGATATCTTTCACTAGTTCTGAAAACTTCTTTGCTAAGATCTTTTCTAATATGATTTTCCTCAGTCACTTTCTTATTTCCTTCTGGAACTTTGATAGGATACATACTTGTGTATTTTATATCCACATCTCTTATAG
This sequence comes from Capra hircus, assembly GCF_001704415.2. Classification (NCBI taxonomy): domain Eukaryota; kingdom Metazoa; phylum Chordata; class Mammalia; order Artiodactyla; family Bovidae; genus Capra; species Capra hircus. Next base: position 78,264,501 of record NC_030814.1, read on the forward strand.
TTCCCTAATATTTTCCATCTTTTATATTTCTTTGCTATGTTAAAATTATTTTTTCTGGCAATTCTCTGTTAGGATCTAGTGTAATTTAAAAAACTATCCAATGACATACTCAAAATGGGTAACAACGAGAATATAATGGAGGAGTGGTTTACAAAATACAAATAGACTCCTCTGTCTATGGGATTTCCCAAGCAAAAATACTAGAATGGGTTGCCATTTCACTCTCCAGGGCATCTTCCCAATCCAAGGATCAAACTCAGCTCTCCTACATTGCAAATGGATTCTTTGCCAACTAAACCACCAAGGAAGCCCTGCAAACTGGGTTAATGAAAACAGTTAAGGAGTGGTAACATATTCCTGGCTTGGCAGCATCAGGAGGAACCTACCACCCCTGAGCCAGAAGGAGGAAGAAGAGTGAGTTGTAATAATCCAGCAAGACCCAGAAATTCTTTTGAGGGGGCTGCCATGGTTCAGCAGAAAAGGCGTCAAGTGGCTAAATCCCAACTTTCCTCTTCTTCCCAAATTTGATCTTCTAATAGTCTTCTAATGATCTCCTAATGGCCAATCTGAACTTAATAAGACATGGGGGCAATGAAGCCTAGAATGTAGAGCAGATGATCTCCTAATGGCCAATCTGAACTTAATAAGACATGGGGGCAATGAAGCCTAGAATGTAGAGCAGAAAGTAGAGTAGGATGGAGAATACTTTTTAATATAAATTTATTTATTTTAATTGGAGGTTAATTACTTTACAATATTGTATTGGTTTTGCCATACATCAACATGAATCCGCCACAGGTATACACGTGTTCCCCATCCTGAACCCCCCTCCCTCCTCCCTCCCCATACCATCCCTACTTTTGAAGGAGCAAGTTTCTGCTGAAAAAATCTGCTGACAGTCTTATGGAGATTCACTTGTACATAACAAATTATTTTTCTCCTGCTCTTTTTAAGATTTTCTTTTCTTTAACTTTTGACATTTTAATTAGGTGTCTTGGCATGTGTCTTTGTATAATCCTTTTATATGAAATTCTGGGCTTCCAGGATATCTTTTTCTTTTCCATGTTAGGGAAGTTGTTAGTCATAATTTGTTCAAATAGTTCCTCTGCCTCATCATTTCATTTTCTTTTTGGATAATTTGAATTTGAATATTCATCCGCTTGATATTATCCCATAAACCCCTTAAACTATATATATTCACTTCTGTTTAAATTCCTTTTTTTTTTCCCTTGTTACTGCTCAGCTTGGGTGAATTTCATGGTCCCATCTTTTAAGTTCACTGATCCTTTTTTCTATTTCATCTAATCTGCTTTTCAATCCCTTTAGTATATTTTTCAGTTCAGTCATAATTCTCAGCTGTGACTTCTATTTGATTTTCTCTTATACACTCTCTTTTTGAAGTTCTCATTGTGCTTCTCCTTTATTATCCTGAACTTGATAATCATCTTTAAGACCAGCATTTTTAACTCTTTATCAGATATACCACTCATCTCCATTTCATTAAGTATTTTTTTTCCTGAGGTTTCATATTATTTTTTCATTTGGATCAAATTCCTCTCTGGTTTTCATTACCTTTAGTCTCTCTGTTGATTTCTATGCATTAATTAGAACAAGTACCCCGCGCCCCCCCCCCCATTTTGAAAGAAAGGCCCTTTGTAAAAGATAAATTATATATTCAATCCCACCCTAGTTCTTGATTGTTTCTCCATTTTTTGTGATTCTCCAAGTACCCTATTTTAAATTTTATGGTTCCCAGTAGTTGAGGGTGTGCTGAGACATGTCAGTATCCCAAATGAGAGGATATCAGTCAGCACCTAGATTCAGGCTGACTGGAAGCCAGATCTTCATGCAGCAGCTTTCAGTGTATAGATAAAATAAGCCCTGCAGGCCATCAGAACCAGGTAATACAGAGGTGTTGCCTGGAAGCAGCTATAAGAACAGAGAATCAGAGAAAGGGTACAAACTTCTTTTAAGGTGGGTAACAGAAGTTGGAGCATTGCAGAGAGAGAACACAAAAATTGCATTCCCTGGCCTCTGTTCCCTGAGAGCACCTTCATAGGCCACAGTTCAGCTCAGTTCAGTCACTCAGTCCTGTCTGACTGTTTGCGACCCAATGTACTGCAGCATGCCAGGCTTCCCTATCTATCACCAACTCCTGAAGCTTGCTCAAACTCATGCCCATTGAGTTGGTGATGCCATCCAATCATCTCATTCTCTGTCATCCCTTTCTCCTCCCGCCTTCAATCTTTCCCAACATCAGAGTCTTTTCCAGTGAGTCAGTTCTTCCCATCAGGTGGCCAAAGTATTGGAGTTTCAGATTCAGCAGCAGTCCTTCCAGCGAATATTCAGGACTGATTTCCTTTAGGATGGACTGGTTGGATCTCCTTGCTGTCCAAGGGACTCTCAAGAGTCTTCTCCAACACCACAGTTCAAAAGCATCAATTCTTCGGCGCTCAGTTTTCTTTATAGTCCAACTCTCAGACCCATGCATGACTACTGGAAAAACCATAGCTTGACTAGATAGAACTTTGTCGGCTAAGTAATGTCTCTGCTTTTTTAATATGCTGTCTAGGTTTGTCATAGCTTTTCTTCCAAGGAGCAAGTGTCTTTCAATTTCATGGCCATGGGTGTGTACCAAACCAGAAGTCTGCCCTTCTGGCCAAGCACCTAGACAAGCCTCTTTCACAGAAAGCCTACAGGTACATTTCAGTCTTCTATCTGTGCAGTGCCCTCAGGTTTTAACCAATCATGAACTGTCGCTCTGATTGCTATAGTCCTTGGGTCCCGGAAAAATAAGATCCTTTGGCCTTTAGAGCCCAGTGATCACGGGGTGTCCACTGGGGAGCAGTCACAAAATGCATGTAAAAGCTCCCCTCTGGGGGACACTGGTGCTCCAGAGTGTGGCACAGGAAGAGTATGAAGATAGGCCACTATCTGGGATCTCTAGAAAGGACTGGCTCCTAAAAGTGTATTTCATTAGAAACCCGCTCCTCAAGACACAGTTATGAACATAAACTAATAGGCCTTTTTGCTATCCTGGGCTCTTGAGACTCTTGCTTCTTGCTGTGCTCTGAAGGTGGTAGCCACTTAAGAACACTGTCTGCTCTGGTAACAGTCATGTAAGACTCTGGAGCATAAGCCCCACTGACAACTATAGCTGGGCGATTGTATTGTCCTCTGGATTGCAGCCAAAAAAAATCGAGACAACCAGAATGCTTAGAAACCTCCTTTCTGGGAAATATCATTAAATCATGGAGATGGTGCCTACTGACTAGGAAGACTAAAAAGATACCTCCTGCCAAGCTTTATCCCTGAAGATAATACCCCGGCAGGCCTCTGAATATGTGTTAGAGACATACCTACCCATCAGGCTAATGGTTTAAGATAATAAGCAAAGAAAGCTCATTTACCTAAAGCATGGGTGCCTATCAATTGGCAGCCTTTTTGTTAGTCCTTGGGATGGGTGAGTCCAAAGGACAAGCCCTTTAACAGCCATTTCTCAGAGTGCTATAGCCTTGTGGGTCTTGCAAATATGAACCCCATTGATTTTCAAGGCTAAATGTTTCTGGACCCATCTGTCAGGCGCAAGTCTTAAAAGTGGGGATTCTTGATGCGCAGTTCAAACCCTTTACTCCTTTAGAGAGAAGTTCCAGGTTTTGAGTGCAGTCTCAATTGTAAGTTGCAGTACCAGGGCTGGGTTTTATGGTGAGATAATGTCTCAGCTTCTGCTACCCAATTTGATGTGGGTTTTTCTCTCATTTGCCCAATATATAGGAGTTACCTAGTTTTTACATTTTTTTCAGAGGAACTTTTTTCATATGTAGCTGTTGATATAGTGTGCCCATGGGAACAGATGAGTGCAGGGTCATCCTACGTAGCCATCTTCAACAAGACACTTATATGTTAATTAAGTTCAATAAAGTTTCATCTTAATTACCTTGGATTAAGTTTTAAATAACAGCAATATTAAGAGTTTTTTCATTTTGCAGTTATTTTTAATTTTATACAGTCTGTCTGGCAATGCTTATTATTATGTTGCTAAAAGTTGTTCAGTTGATAAGTTGTGTCCAAGTCTTTGCAATCCCATGGACTGCAGCATGCTGGCCTTTCCTATATCCTTCACTATCTCCTGGAGTTTGCACAAACTCACACCCATTGAGTCGGTGATACCATCCAACCATCTCATCCTCTGTTGCCTGTTTCTCCTCCTGCCCTCAATCTTTCCCAGCATCAGGGTCTTTTTCAGTGTGTCAGCTCTTTTCATCAGGAGGCCAAAGTATTGAAGCTTCAGCTTTAGCATCAGTTTTTCCAATGAATATTCAGGGTTGATTTCCTTTAGGACTGACTAGTTTCATCACCTTGCTATCCAAGGGACTCTCAAGAGTCTCTTTAGTTCTTTTTTGCTTTCTGCCATTAGTGGTATCATCTGCATATCTGAGGATGTCAATATTTCTCCTGGCAATCTTGATTCCAGCTTGTGCTTCAACCATCCTGGCATTTCACATGACGTACTCTGCATATAAGTTAAATAAGCAGGGTGACAATATACAGCCTTGATGTACTTATTTCCCAATTTTGAACTAATCAGTAGTTCCATGTCTGGTTCTAACTGTTGCTTCTTGACTGAATACAGGTTTCTAAGGAGACAGGTAAGATGATCTGGTATTTGCATCTCTTTAAGAATTTTCCACAGTTTCCTGTGATCCACACAGTAAAAGGCTTTATCATAGGCTTTATCATAGTCAATGAAACAGAAGTAGGGGAATTCCCTTGCTTTTTCTACTATCCAGTGGATGTTGGCAATTTGATCTCTACTTCCTCTGCCTAAAATATTTCTACGTAAATAGTATCATGGCTGGATACAAGGACTATTTTGTTGACTATAAGGGCTACTCCTTTTCTTCTAAGAGATTCTTGCCCACAGTAGTAGATATAATGGTCATTTGAATTAAATTCTCCCATTTCTGTCCATATCAGTTCATTGATTTCTAAAATGTCGATGTTCATTGTTGCCATCTCCTGCCTGACCACATCAAGGTCATTGATTTGGGACCTAACATTCCAAGTTCCCATGCACTGTTATTCTTTAGACTAAAGCATTAGACTTTACTTTCAGCACCATACACATCTACAACTGTGTATCATTTCTACTTTGGCCCAGACTCTTCATTCTTTCTGGAGCTATTCCTTGCTCTTCCCAGTAGCATACTGGATACCTACCAGCCTGGGGGCTCATCTCCTGGTGTCATATCTTTTTTCCTTTTCATACTGTCCGTGGGGTTCTTGAGGCAAAATAGTGTAGTGGTTTGCCATTCGCTTCTCCAGTGGGTCATGTTTTGTTGCAGTACTCATAAGCAGCCCATGTAGCTCAATACCAGAAAAATAAATGACCCAATCAAAAAATGGGCCAAAGAACCAAACAGACATTTCTCCAAAGAAGACATACAGATGACTAACAAACACATGAAAAGATGCCCAACATCACTCATTTTCAGAGAAAGGCAAATCAAAACCACAATGAGGTACCATCTCATGCTAGTCAGAATGGCTGCTATCAAAAAGTCTACAAACAATAAATGCTGGAGAGGGTGCGGAGAAAAGGGCACCCTCTTACATTGTTGGTGGGGATGCAAACTAGTATATGCACTATGGAGAACAAGGTGGAGATTCCTTAAAAAACTGGAAATAGAACTACCATATGACCCAGCAATCCCACTGCTGGGCATACACACTGAAGAAACCAGAATTGAAAGAGACACATGTACTCCAATGTTCATTGAGCACTGTTAACAACAGCCAGGACATGGAAGCAACCTAGATGTCCATCGGCAGACAAATGAATAAGAAAGCTGTGGTACATATATACAATGGAGTATTACTCAGCCATTAAAAAGAATGCATTTGAGTCAGTTCTAATGAAGTGGATGAAACTGGAGCCAATTATACAGAATGAATTAAGCCAGAAAGAAAAACACCAATACAGTATGTTAATGCATATATATGGAATTTAGAGAGATGGTAATGACAACCCTATATGCAAGATAGCAAAAGAGACACAGATATAAAGAACAGACTTTTGGACTCTGTGGGAGAAGGTCAGGGTGGGATGATTTGAGAGAATAACATTGAAACGTGTATTACCATATGTGAAATAGGTGACCAGTCCAAGTATAACACATCAAACAGGGCACTCAAAGCTGGTGCACTACCCAGAGGAATGGGATGGGGAGGGAGGTGGGAGCAGGGCTCAGGACGGGGGGACACATGTACATCCGTGGTTGATTCATGTCAATGTATGGCAAAAACCACCACAATATTGTAAAGTAATTAGCCTCCAATTAAAATAAATGAATAATTATTTTTAAGAAAAATTTCACCTGATTAAAAAACTCTTGGGCTATGTTTTCAGATAATTAAAAATAGATGGATTGGTAAAATATTGATTGGATTTTTGACTCGCAAGTAGAGCTATTTCCCCAGTGTATACCATTCCTTCCTACTATGGAAAGTTTTCCATTATTTTAAGAATTCCTCAGATGAAATAACTTTGAGAAATAAAACATTTGGAGAATGCTATTAACCCACACTTATTTTTTTCACTATTGAAATCTATCTTTATCCCTTTTGTAGCTTTTTTCATTGAGCCAGTTCCATAGTTCTATGGATAAGAGGTATCCCTCTCTGTTGTCTACTTAGGAAAAAATTAGTCCTATCTCAATGGGAAGTTTTTAAAAAATGGAAAGATATCACTGTATGTCTTTAATTTTTATCTAGTCTGTCCCATTAGAATTACAAATGTACTCCATTTTAAAGAATTAACCTATTTATTATTGACCATCTTCAAAGCTAAAATATGAATGGACAAAAAGAAAAAAAAATCTTTCCAAAGAATGAATATGATGTCAGGAAGGGAATCCCAAGGATGTTTCACACTTATTTAAAGTTGTTACTCTCGAGAGTAACTTTGCTGATGCTTCCATCTGGTCATTTTCTTCAGCTATGTGTTGAATTCTCTCTTGAGAATATTGAAGAAGCTTGTACAGAACAGTGAGTGTCAAACTTGGCTCCACGCTTCTTCCTAACTAAGATTTTGGTCTCCAAATCACCATGCCTCATTTACATACTAGGTTTTCAAACAATATTTCATATAAAAATGTTTGAAAACTTTGTATACTTAATTCTACATTAGGTGTGAAAACAGTTTCACTATTTTTTTAATTCAAAAGGATCCATCAAATAATGCTATAAATAGTACAGTAGTAAATGCGATTAACATGTTTTCTAATGTATTGCTTTATCAATATGGTATTAGTAAAGATAACCTATGTTAATTATCTGCCTGGCTTAGTCTCTACTAATAGCTAATGTAGGCTATTTAGAATTCATATAGAGTCTCAGGGTTGACTCATGTATACAGCATTCTTTCTGGCATGTGTTAAATATATTGGGAGTAGTGTCAAATCACTTTATTCTCTCTTATTTCCTCCCTCCTCCTATCTTCGTCTTCCTCCAGTCATTCAACGGAGGTACATTTATCAAGTACCTTCTATATTTTGATGTAGAAAGTACCAGAAGTACTTAACATATAATAAAAATGAGACTATCTAGATATTGTGTCATATTTAAGATAAAAATTACTTACAATATATGTGTACGTTGGTAAACATATACAAACTGAGGCAAAAATAAGATCTTTTTTGAATGTCTTAACTTAATAATTATATTGCTTATACTCTGAAAAGAGGAGTAAAAATTCCCAAAATGTTATCATCAATGTAAAAATTATATCAGCATCACCTCTGCATTTCTTTATCAGGAATTGAGTTATAGTGTTAACATTTATATTCTTATTTAATCTTCGTGATAACTCTGTAAGGTACATACTATAATGGTCTTTGTCAATGAATGGAAAGATGGTTGAGTACTTTGCTTTGTATCCATTTTCTATATAAGGGGCATAGTGGCCATGTGACAGTCTGACACCAGAGTCTCTGTTCTTGAGGCTGCATCATACTGTTTTATGCTTGGGTGAATTCATCATACTGTTTTATGCTTGGGTTAATTCACGTCACTGAATTAACACGGTTATACACACTCTTCTACAGTCACAATTTGGATCTGTCAGCTCTTTCTTATTTCAGTATTCTTTCTTCACATGGACAATTTACAGTAGTTCTTGTTTTTGTCTGCGTTCTTTACCTATTTAATTCCAATTCATCCTCCAGCTATCAGCCAAAATATTACTTCAGAAAAGAGTTGTTATCTGACCCCCAGAACTAAATCAAACTTACTTTTCCTAGCACTGTAGACCTCTTATTTCTGAACACTTCACACAAATGTAATTTTCTTTTCTTTTTTTAGTAACCATTTGATGGATGTGTTTGTACCCCCACTGGGATATGAGCCCCATAAAGGCAAAAATCATATATCTCTTTATGATTTTCATTTTAAATCATGCACCTGGAGAAGAGGCTGACCATAGTCAGTGCTCAATTACCAGTCCTCACCTTACTCAATTTCTTGGTAATATTTTACACCATCTTCTTTATTTTTTTTTTACACCATCTTCTTTAAATAATGATCTTGAAATCCAAGATATCACTTTCTCCTGGATTTCTTCCTGCCTCTTGAATAGTTCCTTCTCATACTCAGTTGCTAAATTATCCTTCTGAAATCTTTAAACTTTTAAATTCAGTAGTCATTCAGTTTAATTTGTCTCCTCTCTTTTTATTCACTATCTAAGGATTTCATTGTTTTTCAAGACCTTAGTACCATTCTTGTCTATATCAACATAAACTTTTGCTTAGGAGATTGGAATAGAATCTGAGGAAGTCTCCCTGTTTCCTCTCCAGCCTCTTTCATTCTATTAACAACAAAGTGACCAAAGAAATATTTTTGAAACATTAAGCCATATCATGTCATCCTCTAATGACTTGTCACATTTAGAATAAAATCCTATGTTATTACTATGACCTGTAAGCCCTTACATGCTCTGCATCCTAAATCTATCTGGGTCCACATATATATACACAATATATATATTGAGTATAATATATATATATATAGATAGAAATAACACACACATATATATATGTATATAATATATAGCACAATATAACATATGTATAATATATATAACACAATATAACATATGTATATACTATATATATATAAAACACAATATAACATATTGTTATAACTCAATAACTCATCTCCATCATACTAGACTTTTTGATAATCTCAGGAAAAAGCATCAGTCTTCTACTTTTAGGTTTTTGCACTTTCTCTTCTCTCTATATATTATCTTTCCTCAAATAATTTAGTACCTCACTTCATTCATGGTGCTCCTTTTACCTCCACAGAGAGAAATCTCCTACCCGCCTATCTAAAAGTACACTTCTTATCACTATTTTCTTATCTTATGTTATTATTCATTATGCAATAATTACCTACCTACAACAAATATTTAATATTTATTATGTCTATATGTTTATTTTTTAGTTTATGCCTCCACACTATAATATACATTATATAAGAATAGAGCCATCCTTGAAGAATACCAAGCACATAATATATGTTCAATAAATATATACTGAATGAATAAACAATAAGTGTTCAGAATATATTTAGTTAATAAATATATTAAAGAATGCAGGAATTCTACCTGCAGCCATGTAGAAATAGCTTGTATAAAACAAAGCCTCTTAGAATGCCTAACAGGAAAGAATGAGTAATGTTTAATAAATATTTTCTAAAATAATAAAACTACCAATGCACTAAAAATATGAGGATTCCATGAACAAAGAGAGAAACAAAGAACAGAAGTGAGTCCAGTATTCTGGGTAGATTTTTTTCCCTTGAGGCCAAACCATTTCTAAGCTAAAGCATCCAAGTATAGAAGCCAAGTATATGAACTTATCTTAAACAGAAAATGAAGTGATGAAGAGGCCTAGAAGAAAAAATTCGACAGTGAACCAAGTGAAAACTAAGGTATGACAGACTGAGCAGAGTTGTAAGCATTTTTACTGTGGTAGAAGTAAAGAGAATATAAGAGACAGCAGCCCAGGAGTGTGCCCCAGACTTCCAATTAAGATTCCTGGAGAGTTAATCGTATGAATAAATATTAGCCAGTAATAGACCTCTTTAACAAATACTAAATCTTTAATTTAAATCTATCTAGTTTCATTCTTTTACAAGTGGTTGACCAGTTTTCCCAGGACCACTTGTTAAAGAGATTGTCTTTACTCCATTGTATATTCTTGCCTCCTTTGTCAAAGATAAGGTGTCCATATGTGTGTGGATTTATCTCTGGGCTTTCTATTTTGTTCCATTGATCTATATGTCTGTCTTTGTGCCAGTACCATACTGTCTTGATGACTGTGGCTTTGTAGTAGAGCCTGAAGTCAGGCAAGTTGATTCCTCCAGTTCCATTCTTCTTTCTCAAGATTGCTTTGGCTATTCGAGGTTTTTTGTATTTCCATACAAATCTTGAAATTATTTGTTCTAGTTCTGTGAAAAATGTTGCTGGTAGCTTGATAGGGATTGCATTGAATTTGTAAATTGCTTTGGGTGGTATACTCATTTTCACTATATTGATTCTTACGATCCATGAACATAATAGCAAATGAAGCAACTGACAAACAACTAATCTCAAAAATATACAAGCAACTGATGCAGCTCAATTCCAGAAAAATAAACGACCCAATCAAAAAATGGGCCAAAGAACTAAATAGACATTTCTCCAAAGAAGACATACGGATGGCTAACAAACACATGAAAAGATGCTCAACATCACTCATTATTAGAGAAATGCAAATCAAAACCACAATGAGGTACCACTTCACACCAGTCAGAATGTCTGCGATCCAAAAATCTGCAAGCAATAAATGCTGGAGAGGGTGTGGAGAAAAGGGAACCCTCCTACACTGTTGGTGGGAATGCAAACTAGTACAGCCACTATGGAGAACAGTGTGGAGATTCCTTAAAAAATTGCAAATAGAACTACTTTATGACCCAGCAATCCCACTGCTGGGCATACACACCGAGGAAACCAGAATTGAAAGAGACACATGTACCCCAATGTTCATCACAGCACTGTTTATAATAGCCAGGACATGGAAACAACCTAGATGTCCATCAGCAGATGAATGGATAAGAAAGCTGTGGTACATATACACAATGGAGTATTACTCAGCCATTAAAAAGAATTCATTTGAATCAGTTCTGATGAGATGGATGAAACTGGAGCCGATTATACAGAGTGAAGTAAGCCAGAAAGAAAAACACCAATACAGTATACTAACACATATATATGGAATTTAGGAAGATGGCAATGATGACCCTGTATGCAAGACAGGAAAAAAGACACAGATGTGTATAACGGACTTTTGGACTCAGAGGGAGAGGGAGAGGGTGGGATGATTTGGGAGAATGGCATTCTAACATGTATACTATCATGTAAGAATTGAATTGCCAGTCTCTGTCTGATGCAGGATACAGCATGCTTGGGGCTGGTGCATGGGGATGACCCAGAGAGATGTTATGTGGAGGGAGGTGGGAGGGGAGTTCATGTTTGGGAACGCATGTAAGAATTAAAGATTTTAAAATTAAAAAAGTAAAAAACTAAAAAAAAAAAGAAAGAACTCAAAAAAATCAATCAATCAATCAATCAATCTAATGGTGGACTGGTTCAAAATGGTATACCTCTAGTAAACATATATGCTAAGAGCAAAAGAAAATCCTCTCTTGAGTAAGATGGTATCATCTAGAGTTTAAAATTATCTTCACAATATTTATAATGCCTAACATTTAATAAAAACTTGGCATGTCATTATGCAAGAGAAAATAAGTGAAATTCATGTGAAAGAAATAGTCATTAGAGATAGACCCACAGGAAATCCAGTATTTTAAGCTTTAGAAATATACATACATATGTTTATTTTAAGAGGTCCAAAGGGACTAAAAATCTATAAAAGCTATCAACAGAAATTGTTCAGTCAAAACATAATAAAATTGAGAATCCAAAAGATGGATTTTACTATACATTAAGGAGAGCTGAAGACAAGAGATTGAACTATAAGACAGTTCAGTAGAAAAATTCCAACCTGTATCACAGAAAATAATAATAGAGATTTTTTAAAGACTATTTTTCAGCGCAGTGTAAAACATAAATTGGGAGGCAAGTTCAGAGATTTCTCATACACCCCCTGCCTCCACACATCTATGAACACTTACATTATCAACATCATTTACCAGATCATGTTTCCAAGGATGATCCTACATTGATACATCATAATCACTCAATTCCCAGAGTTTACCTTTGAGTTCGTTCTTGGTGTTGTGCATACTATGGGTTTGGACAAATGTATAATGATATATACCCATCATTATAGTATTATACAGAATATTTTCACTGCACTAAAATGCTGCTATATTCTACTATTCATCTTCTCACCTCCAACCTAGAAACTCCTGATCTTTTTGTCTTTGTAGTTTTGCTTTTTCCAGAATGTCTTATTTTTATGATTATATAGTATGTAGACTTTTCAGATTGGCTTCTTTTGTTTAGTAGTATGTACTTAAAATTCCTCCATGTCTATTCATGGCTTGAAAGTTCATTTCTTTTTAGCACTATATAAAATTATATTATCTGGATGTACCACAGTGTGTTTATCTATTTCCTACTGAAGGATATCTTGGTTGTTTCAAAGATTTGACAATTATGAATAAAACTGCTATAAACACCTGTGTGCAGATTTACTGTAGACAAGTTTTCAACTCCTTTGGGTAAATACTAAGAAGCATGAGTACTGGATTATATATTCAGAGTATGTTTAGTTTTATAAGAAACTACCAATCTGTAATCCAAAGTGGCTATACTATTTTCAGTTCCTATCAGCAAGGTATGGGTGTTCCTCATCAGCATTTTGATGTGGTCAATGTTGTGGATTTTGGCCATTATAATAGGTGAGCAGTAGCATCTCACTTTTGTCTTACCTAAAATAAGGATTTTAAGTAATATAGTTAAAAGTTTGAGCAGGTTTGTGATTTGAAACAGTGGGAGGAAAATAACATAGAATACAGGATAGACTTAATAAATAAGGAAATACCAGCTAAGATTATTTCAAATGGCTAAAATTCATCAACCCATATAGGCAGAAAAAGCTGCAGATCTCAAATAGGATAAACACAAAGTAACCATATGGAAACACATTATTATAAGTGTGTATGTTAGTTGTTCAGTCTTGTCCAACTCTCTGCAAACCCATGAACTGTAGCCCTGCAGGCTTCTCTGCCTATGGGATTCTCCAAGCAAAAATACTGGAGTGGACTGCCATTCCCTTTTCCAGAGGATATTCCCGATTCAGGAATCAAACCTGGGTCTCCTGTGTTGCAGGCAGATTCTTTGCCATTTGAACTACAGGGATGTCTACATCATAATAAAACAGTGGATAAGCACATATAGAGGGTCAAAGTGAAAATGACAGCTGTATCTCAATAGAAATAATGTTTGTGCAGACTAATATACCTGTCAAAATATAATGTCCCAAAGTAAAGATGCATTAAGAATGTTTTCAGAAAAAAATTCAGAAAACTCATCACTAGAAGACCCAACCAAAGTAAACTCAAAATAATACTCTTCATGCAAAATGAGAAAGATCCCAGACTAAAGCCCAGGATGCAGGAAGAAATAAAAACTGAAGAAGGACCATATAACTCAGCACCCACTATTCAGTTCAGTAGCTTAGTTTAAAATATATGTGTTACTGAAAATGGAAACAATAATAAAACAATAGGCAACAGAGATGTAGTTACAATTCGTGTTAAGACCACAAAATACTTCATTTACTTTAGATCTGTTGAGACATAGATATAAATGTAATCCCAAGGATAAGCACTCAAATTAGCAGTTTAAAAATGTATATTAAAAGACGTCTATAAGGGCAAATATGTGAAAGTGAAAAATACTTGATCGAGCAGAAGGAAGGACCCCCCAACATGAGAAAAGTGGAATATTATGTAGTTAAGTAAGATAAGCCAATCACAGGACAAATACTGCATGTTTTCATTTATATAAGGTGAGATATCTAAAATACTTAAAATCATAAAAGTAGAGTAGGATGGTGATTGCTAGAGCCTAAGAGGAGGGAGAAATGGAAAATTGTTCAAAGGTTAGAAAGTTTCAGTTATGTAAGACTGAATTTTAGAGATATGCTGTACAACCTTGGGCCTATAGTTAGCAATTCCATATTATACACTAAAGATTTGTTGAAAAAGAGCTGATATAAAAGGTTCTTACCATAAATTTATTTCCTCTAAGAAGTTGCCTTTATTTGGAGATCAGAATGATTACTGTGATTTTAAAAAGCAGTTAAATAGACACTAGTTCCATCCAACTTCAAATTGAGTGGTTTTTGTTTCTGCATTATTGTAATTATTTTTACTTCAATACTATTGGAATGAGAGTAGACTTCTGTTTGCATTTTTTTCTTGATGTAAAGTTTTCTTGTTAAGATTGAGAATAGGAACACATTGTTGTTGTTTAATTTGTTTAATCACTAAGTCATATCCGACTCTTTTGGAACCTCACAGCCTGTAGCCTACCAGGCCCCTCTGTCCATGAAATTTTTCAGGCAAGAATCCTGGAGTGTGTTACCATTTCCTCCTCTGCATCTCTTGCATAGGCAGGTAGATTCTTTACCACTGCCCCACCTAGGAAACCTCTAATATCTGATAGGAAGCTGTATGTACAAAAAAAAAAAAAATCCAATCAGGATTAAAGATTAAAAATGTTCCAAAATGGAAAAAATACTAGAGGAAAACATAGGATACAGTTTTTGTAACCTTGATCTTGGCAATGATTTCATGGATATGACACTAAAAACACAGGCAACAAAATGAAAGATAGACAAGTAAGACCACAGCAAACAAAAATGTTTTTGCACAGGAAACAACTTACAGAGAGGAAAAGCAAGCTAAATAGGAGAGGAAACTATTTATAAATGGTATATCTGATAAGTTCATTCAGTTCAGTTCAGTTGCTCAGTCATGTCTGACTCTTTGAGACCCCATGAATAGCAGCACGCCAGGCCTCCCTGTCCATCACCAACTCCCAGAGCTCACTCAGACTCACATCCATTGAGTCAGTGATGCCATCAGCCATCTCATCCTCTGCCATCCCCTTCTCCTCCTGCCCCCAATCCCTCCCAGCATCAAAGCCTTTTCCAATAAGTCAACTCTTCGCATGAGGTGGCCAAAGTACTGGAGTTTCAGCTTCAGCATCATTCCTTCCAAAGAAATCCCAGGGCTGATCTCCTTCAGAATGGACAGGTAGTCTGTTCTATGTCCGGTTTTAACTGTTGCTTCCCGATCTGCATATAGCTTTCTCAAGAGGCAGGTCAGGTGGTCTGGTATTCCCATCTCTTTCAGAATTTTCCATAGTTTATTGTGATCCACACAGTCAAAGGCTTTGGCATACTCAATAAAGCAGAAATAGATATTTTTCTGGAACTCTCTTGCTTTTTCAATGATCCAGCGGATGTTGGCTATTTGATCTCTGGTTCCTCTGTCTTTTCTAAAACCAGCTTAAACATCTGGGAGTTCACGGTTCACATATTGCTGAAGCCTGGCTTGGAGAATTTTGAGTATTACTTTACTAGCATGTGAGATGAGTTTACTACTGCAATTGTGAGGTAGTTTGAGCATTCGTTGGCATTGCCTTTCTTTGGGATGGGAATGAAAACTGACCTTTTCCAGTCCTGTGGCCACTGCTGAGTTTTCCAAATTTGCTGGCATATTGAGTGCAGCACTTTCACAGCATCATCTTCCAGGATTTGAAATAGCTCCACTGGAATTCCATCACTTCCACTAGCTTTGTTTGTAGTGATGCTTTCTAAGGCCCACTTGACTTCACATTCCAGGATGTCTGGCTCTAGGTGAGTGTGATCACACCATCGTGATTATCTGGGTCGTGAAGATCTATTTTGTATACTTCTTCTGTGTATTCTTGCCACCTCTTCTTAATATCTCTGCTTCTGTTAGGTCCATAAATTTCTGCCCTTTATCGAGCCCATCTTTGCATGAAATGTTCCCTTGGTGTCTCTAATTTTCTTGAGGAAATCTCTAGTCTTTCCCATTCTGTTGTTTTCCTCTATTTCTTTGCATTGATTGCTGAGCTACCAAAACATATAAGAAACTCCTACAATTCATTAGCAAAAACAGAATAACTGAATTTTAAAATGGGCAAAGGAACTAAATAGACTTTACCTCTAAGAGGACATACAAATGGCCAAGGTGTTTATTTTTATTTGGCATTCACTGTTTATCATATTCTCAGAATTTCTTGGATTTCTCATTAGGTATCAATCATTAGTTTGTAAAAATATCAGCTTTTATGTCTTTAAATACTTCTGCCACATGTTCTTGCTTCTCTTCTGGTAATCCTGTTTTATTTGTGTTAGACTATGTGATATTGTCCCACAGCTTTTACAGGTTCTGAATTGTTTTTGCCATTCTTTCTTTTTTTCTCTATGTTTCAAAGAAGTATTTAAAACAAAGAAGAAGCCTGAAAATAAAGCATGTAATATAGGAAGTGTCAAAAATTTGTTTAAGAGAATTTAGGGGAAAAAAATGACCCTGATGCTAAATAAGATTGAAGGCAGAGGAGAAGAGCATGGCAGAGGATGAGATAGTTAGATAGTATCACCAACTCGGTGGACATGAACTTGAGCAAATTCCATGAGATAGTGGAAGACAGGGAAGTTGGGCATTCTGCAGTCCATGGGACTGTCTCCTTTAGGTTTCTACACTACCAGAGTTTCAAGAATAGGACCTAAACTGTTTTATCACAGTGCCTCACATATCATGTGTGCTCAATTTGTTCATTTCTTTAATTTCACTTTTTTTATCTCATCTATTTAGGCACCTGAGTGCTTATACTGGCATTCTAAATTTTGATTTTATTTTTGACTGAGGACTTTGTTTTTGTTCATATATTCTTAAAAGATACATATTTTGAAATGGGGAGGATTTTATTTGTTATGCTTAATAAAATTTCCCCAAATATTTTTGGCTTTCTACCCTATATGTCTATTTCTCCACTCGACTTGTGCTTATCCAGAAAAGCTATCCCTAAACAGTCCGATCATTCTCCATTCACATCTCTTTTCCTTGTATACTTTCTTCATATTAATGATTATAAATAACATGTTAGTAAATTCATAATTTATTATCTGTCAGTCATTCAATTATAAATTCCATGAGGGCTGAGACTTTGTCCACGATTTGGGTCATACACAAGATGAATGTGTGTTGAATGAATGAATAAAAAATGTTATTAATAGACTTTTTTCTATATTAAATGTAAAATGATCATAAATTTTAATGTATAATCTTGATTTTAAAAAACATTTTATTCAGTGATTGTTGTTGTTCAGTCACTCAGTCGTGTCTGACTCTGTGACCCCAGGGACTGCAGCACACCAGGCTTCACTATCCTTTACTATCTCCTGGAGTTTGTTCAAACTCATGTCCATTGAGTCGGTAATGCCATCCAAGCATCTCATCCTCTATGGCTCCCATCTCCTGCAGCCCTCAATCATTCCCAGCATCAGAGTGTTTTCCAATGAGTTGGCTCTTTGCATCATGTCCTTTCAAGGAGCTTCAGCTTCAGCATCAGTCCTTCCCAGCGGAAGCTGATATTCAGTGATATCAATATTGTTTTAAAAAAAATGTTATGAACCCTTCATCTAGTTTTAGATTCCTTGAAATGATATTTCCTTGAAAACTTTCCTTTCTTCCCTGTGATCTAGAATAATTTTAACAGGATAATTAGTTCTTTGAAAAGTTTATTTAAAGCTCATCCTCTACTGTCACTGCAATAAAATTTCTAACATTTATTCATGTAGTTTGGTAGTTTATTTGATATAGAATATAGAAATTATCACAAATCACATAAAATTTTATCATAATGGTTTTATTTTCTATCTCATTTTACTTAAACACTTCCAATTTTTTTGTTTTTGTATATTATGCAGTTTTTTTTTCTTTCTCCTCTCCTCTCTTCTTTTCTTTTACTGCTTTTCTCCTCCCTTTCTCTTTAAACACTTTCACATACACACCAATCCACAACTTCATAATTTCTATCTCTTTGAGATACTGGTTAGTCTATTTATTTGATCTTTGCAAAGATACCGGCTGCTGCAGCTGCTGCTAAGTCACTTCAATACCTAACATTCTAATATTTACAATCAAATTATATTTTTAATTGTTTTTGTCATTACTTTCATATTGCAGCATTTATTTTCTGACACAAAATTGTATAGTTCAATTGCAATTTACTTATTACTATTTTTTCCTGTTTAGAAATGTAAATGTTTAAAGGTTTTTTTCTATGTAGGAATTTTGGGTTTTTTTTACTTGCCACTGCTGCTGCTGCTAAGTCACTTCAGTCGTGTCCGACTGAAGCCATAGACGGCAGCCCACCAGGCTCCCCGGTCCCTGGGATTCTCCAGGCAAGAACACTGGAGTGGGTTGCCATTTCCTTCTCCAATGCATGAAAGTGAGAAGTGAAAGTGAAGTCGCTCAGTTGTGTCCGACTCTTCGCGACCCCATGGACTGCAACCTACCAGGCTCCTCTGTCCATGGGATTTTTTGCCACTAGTAAGATTTTAATATACTTGTGCCTCAAACATGTTTATGAATCTTTAAGATTCAATTCATTGATTACTTTAAAAATAGTTATTTAATTCAGATTTTCTTCACCTTTAGAAAATTGTACTTTTTATTCTCCTGGTAACTCATATCTTCTGTTTGTTCACATGATTCATATCTTTGTCAATTTTCCAACTTAAAATATCATGTCATTGATAAATTTCCAGCAACATGCATTAAAACCATGGCTACATTATGATTACATTCCTTGTGTTTTTGGTCTCCTTCCCACCATTCCTTATCATATTCATCTTCAGCTTACATATAATTTGATGCCTGTTCCTTAGAATCCTATCTATTCATATCCCATTAGTAGCAAGAAACTAATTTACTGAAATGTCCTTGCAGTAGATTAATTTCATAACATTTTTCCCTTTAGTGATATGGATATTTTGCTCTTTACCATGTTCTGTCATAGTTTCTCAAAAGTTATGTTTAAAAAGTCAGTAATTTCTGTACTCATTATCAAAGATGCCTAGAGGTAGCTGAAATGCAATACTCACCATGAATGATTGTTCTTGACCTTTCCCTCTTACTATAAACAAGTTGGCCAAACAGTCAGAGGGCCATCTATATAGTGATAGTCTGGAGTTGCTGTCCCTAACCCCCTTGTTGTTTAAGGGTCAGTTTTATTTTGTAGGACAAATTCAGGTACCTAAATGAGTTTAACTCCATTTTCTAGGCAGCTTTAAAAATTAAATGCAATTTTATCCCTCTCACACTACTCTTTCTGTGATATTCTGAGTACTGTGTAAATACTGCAGTTTTCAGCATGTATAACCACTAGGGTCTCTTCTCCTTAACTCTACCTATACTGTTTTACTTGAAAGGAATACAAATAATTTAATTTGCCATGCCTCCACTGTGTTTTTTTCTTTTCTTTTTTTTTTTTTTTTTTTTTTACTTTTTAGTCAGTTGTTTTCAAAAACATTTTAGAATGTATTTGACTGCAGTAAAGCGAAGCATGCGTGGATCAATTGTTTTATTAACTTCCTCAGTTTGTCTAATTCTTAAAGCAAAACCAGGGAGTGTCCTAAACTAAAAGCTGAATACATTTTCCTAAGTTCTGCTCTAGTTACTTTATAATGTATGTTTATAGCCTCCATATTCTTGCATTATATAATATGTTATTCCTAGATATTTTCCTTATTCTTAAGATAGAAAAGAACTAAATTCATTCTCTATTTTAGGTGAAAACTTTATGAGAAATTGCTATTTTGAGAAAGTTTAACATTTTATTTTTAATGTTACTTAAAGTTATAATTGGACTTCCTTGATAGCTCAGTCGGTAAAGAATCTGCCTGCAATGCAAGAGATTCCGGTTGGATTTCTGGGTTAAGAAGATCCACTGGAGAAGGGATAGGCTACCCACTCCAGTATTCTTGGGCTTCCCTTGTGGCTCAGCTGGTAAAGAATTTGTCTACAAAGTGAGATCTGTGTTCTATTCCTGGGTTGGGAAGATCCCCTGGAGAAGGGAAAGGCTACTCACTCCAAAATTTTGGCCTGGAGAATTCCATGGACTGTATAGTCAATGGGATCCCAAAGAGTCTGATACCACTGAGCAACTTTCACTTTCACAAGGTTATCATTAGGAGCTTCCCGGATGTCTCAGTGGTAGAAAATCTGCCTGCAATGCAGGAGACACAGGAGACATGGGTTCAATCCATGGGTTGGGAAGAAATCATGGAGAAGGAAATGGCAACCCACTCCACTATTGTTGCCTAGAAAATTCCTTGGGCAGAGGAGCCTGTCAGATGACAGTCCATAGAGTCACAAAGAGTTAGATATGACTGAGCAATCAGCATGCAGGGTTATAATTGTTGAAAGTAACTTGCAAAGTGTTATTATGATTCAAGGTTCATATATGTTTCAACTGAAAGGACTCTTAAAACAATTTGAATTAGATATGATATTCCATATAAGATATAAAGAAATAGAACATAAATATTAATTTCCTGTATATTTGGAGCAGAAAGCCACAAAATTGTGAGATGTTGGGATACATAAGGGAAGATATCAACATAATGCATGACTAAACAATATCGGTGGTTGAAGTAAATGTAAATAAAAGACTGGCTACATTTAAAGTGTGATCAATAAAACTAACATTAAATGGTGGCAAAAATAAGTGTGATTAATGTGAAGGAGTGATAGAAATGAATGTAATAAAAATTTGAGTGGAAAGGAGGAAAAAGTAATTTTTCCATGATTCCTACTAAAACTCTGTGTTTAAATATAGTTTTCTTAGTTTTAGTGGCAAGATATATTCCATGAAGAAATTCAAGTATGAGAAAAATAGTTATTAAGTATTTCAACTTTGTTGTGGCAAAATATTCATTTAAAAATCACCAATTTTAAATGTACAATTCAAAGTTTTGTATTTTATATACATATATATTCATTAATTTTTCACAATCAAGATACTTAATTTTTAATCTCCCAAAGTCCATTAAAAATATGTTATCATCTCTTTCATGCTTTTTTCTTTGGTCAATGGGTTATTTAAGGTGTATTCTTCAATTTCAAAATATTTTTGCTAGATATTCTTTTTCTGTCTTTGTTTTTAATTTCTTTTTTTAATTTTTATTTTTATTTTACTTTACAATACTGTATTGGTTTTGCCATACATTGACATGAATCCGCCACGAGTGTACATGAGTTCCCAAACATGAACCCCCCTCCCACCTCCCACCTCCCACCCCATACCATCTCTTAAGTTTCCTGTGGTCAACGTACTGTGTATGACTTCAATTTTTAAAAATTGATATTCATTTTATGGCCCATAATATGGTCTATTTTGGTGAATATTTTATGTGCACTTCAAATAATTGTTATCCTGCTATTGTCAGAGAAAACGTCTTGGTTTTATAATGCTATTCAAGCCATCTGCATTCTTACTGATATTCTTCCTATTTATGTCACTGATCATTGAGAATGCAGAGTTCAAAACTCCATTTATAATAATAGATTTGCCTTTTTTGCTTATATCACATTAGATTTATGTGTTTAAATACATATATATTAATACTTTTATTAAATGTATATCCACTTTTAGCATTGGAAAACCATTTTGATGACTGGAGCACTTTATCTCCATGGAATATATCTTCTTATCCCTAGATATATTTTTAATCCAAAATATGCTTTACTAATATTAATATAGTCATACAAGCTTTCTTTTTTTAAACTTATTTTTATTGGACCTATTGCTCATTTACAGTGTTGTTAGTTTCTGCTGTACAACTAAGTGAATCAGTTACACATATGCACACATCCACTCTTTTTCAGATTCTTATTCCCATATAGGTCGTTATAGAGTACTGAGTAGAGCTCCCTGTGCTATACAGTATGTTCTCATTAGCTATCTGTTTTATATATAGTAGTGTGTATATGTCGATTCCAGTCTCCCAGTTTATCCCTCCTTCCTCTTTCCCCCTTGGTAACCATAAGTTTGTTTTCTACATCTGAGACTATTTCTATTTTGTAAATAAGTTCATTTGTACCCTTTTTTTTTAAGATAACACATATATGTGATACCGTATGAAATTCTCTTTCTCTGACTTCACACAGTATGGCAATCTCTAGGTCCATCCATGTCGCTGCAGGTGGTATTATTTCATCTTTTTTATGGCTAACATCCCGTTGTATATACATGCTGCATCTTTATCCATTCACCTGTTGATGGGCATTTAGGTTGTTTCCAGGTCCTGGCCATCATAAATAGTGCTACAGTGAACACAGGGGTGCATGGATCTTTTCAAACTATGGTTTTCTCCCATTACATGCCCAGGAGTGGGATTGCTGGTTCATATAGTTATATTTTTATTTTTTTAAGGCACTTCCATATTGTTTTCAATTGTGGCTGCACCAACTTTCCCACCAACAGTGTAGGAGGTTTCCTTTTCTTCACAGCCTCTCCAGAATTTCTTGGTGGTAGATTTTTTTCACAATGGCCATTCTGACCAGTGTGAGGGGATACAATCTTTCTTGTGTTTAGTGTTTGCATGGGGTGTCTTTTTCCAGCAGTTTATGTGTAACATATCTGTGGCTTTATAGCAAAACTAGATCTTTCAGAAACATGTGGCTGGATATTGCTCTTTTATCATATCTGATTATCTCTGGTTTTTAATTGGATATTCAAACCCTTTATAGTTAGTCATGAATATTGACATATTTTGAATTTGTTGTTTCCCATTTGGTTTTCTATGTATCCCATTTGCTCCTCTTTCATTTTTAATATTATTCCTTTCCTCTATTACATTAATTGAGAATGTTTTATAATCTATTTTTGTCTATTTATTAGATTATCAGTGATGTAACATTTTTACTATTTACATTCTTATACTATTTATATATTTAACTCAATCTATCTTCAATAATTGTATACTTAGATTTTTAAAGAAGCTACAGTATAAATCTACCTCCCTGCCCATCTTTTGTGACACCATTTTCATACATTTCACATGTATAGGTCCAAAGTCCATCCTTTTGATCTGAAAAAAAATTTCTGCAATCTTTGTTACACATTTTTTTTATGATAAATGGTATCAGCTTTTTATTTTAGGCTTAAAATATCTTTATTTCACCTTTATTTTGGAGATACATTTTTGTTGGGTGTAGAATTCTATGTTGGCGCTTCCTTTGCTCCGTAGTTCAAAGATACTGCTCTATTGTCTTCTGGCTTCCATTATTTCTGATAAGAATTCTCTTTTTATTTGTGTTCCCCTCTTAAATAATGACTTTGAGCTTAATTGAGATCCTAAGACCAGTATGATTATAATCTATCAGCTGTTAACATGTTTTTACTATTTGGTAATTTTTCTAATACCACAGGTCATCAGAAATTTTTTGTTGATGTTGGTGTTTTTCCTAATCTGTTTTCATCTGGATAGACTCTACTGCTATGTCTTAAAGTTCACTTATCTTTCTTTCTACCATGTCTTTTGTAGTATTAATTTTCACTTCAGGTACTATTTTTTTCATTACTCATTGTTTAATTTTGGTTTATTTAGTATCTTCCATTTATCTGCTCTTCATTTATATTTCTTCCCCTAGACTTTGATATATTAACCATATTTAAAATTTTTTTAATCTCCTCACCTGGGCCTTCCCTGGTATCTCAGTTGGTAAAGAATCCACCTGCAAAGCAGGAGACCCTGGTTCAATTCCTAGGTCGGGAAGATCTGCTGGAGAAAGGATAGGCTACCCACTCCAGTATTCTTCCCTTATGGCTCAGCTGGTAAAGAATCCACCTGCAATGTGGGAGACCTGGGTTTGGGCCCTGAGTTGGGAGGATCCTCTGGAGTAGGGAATGGCTTACCCACTCCAGTATTCTGGCCTGGAGAATTCCACAGACTGTGTATAGTCCATGGGGTCACAAAGAGTCAGGCAGGACTGAGAGACTTTCATTTCACTGCCAGTTGTATTATTTATGCCATCCTTGAGTCTGCTTTACTGACTGATTTTTCACTCAATAATGGGTCACATTTCCTGCTCATTTTCATGAATGGTAATTTTGAATTGAATCCTGTCACTGTAAATTATACACTATTTGATATTATATCTTGCTCTTTCCCTAAGTGAGTTCTGGGTTTTGTTTTTTTTTTTTAATTATTATTATACATGTAACTGGAATCAGTTTCAATCATTTTCAGGCTTGTTTTTAAATTCTGT
The DNA here is from genome assembly GCF_001704415.2 of Capra hircus. Classification (NCBI taxonomy): domain Eukaryota; kingdom Metazoa; phylum Chordata; class Mammalia; order Artiodactyla; family Bovidae; genus Capra; species Capra hircus. The sequence continues at coordinate 78,288,885 of NC_030814.1, forward strand.
TGAGAGATAACAGAGGGGCATTTAATACAGAGTTAACTTTGATCCTCTACTATGTAAACACCTTTTAGATAATTTTATTCAAAACTCATGTATTACAAGGTCTTTATATTCTGGCTTATGCAAGGACCAACATTTCATAGCCTTTTGTGAGCTCTAAAAATTTGCCTGCCTACTCTGCTGTGAGTTCTTTCCTGAGAGTAACATTTTTTCTCATAGCCTAGTTTGACATATGTCCAAGGCCTGGAGGAAATCCTTCATCTCTAGAAATTTTTCTTGGTGGGCAGCTCTCTTCTTCCTGGTACTCTTTCTTGTAAATTCTAGGCACCTTCACATGCTGGTACTCATCTGTCTTCATCAGAACAGGCGGAGTTGGGTTGGAGTTAATCTCATGCCCTGGAAACTGCCATCAAGTGGTATATTTCTGGTTTTTCTTCCTTCTCTATTTCTTCAAGAATAATAGTTCTGTGTTGCCAATATTTAAAAACTCATTTCATATATTTTGTTTGGTTTTCTATGTGTTTAAGATAGAAAATTTTTTTTAATTTATTTATTTATTTTTTTTTAATTTTAAAATCTTTAATTCTTACATGCATTCCCAAACATGAACCCCCCTCCCACCTCCCTCCCCATAACATCTCTCTGGGTCATCCCCATGCACCAGCTCCAAGCATGCTGTATCCTGCATCAGACATAGACTGGCGATTCAATTCTTACATGATAGTATACATGTTAGAATGTCATTCTCCCAAATCATCCCACCCTCTCCCTCTCCCTCTGAGTCCAAAAGTCCATTATACACATCTGTGTCTCTTTCCCTGTCTTGCATACAGGGTCGTCATTGCCATCTTCCTAAATTCCATATATATGTGTTAGTATACTGTATTGGTGTTTTTCTTTCTGGCTTACTTCACTCTGTATAATCGGCTCCAGTTTCATCCATCTCATCAGAACTGATTCAAATGAATTCTTTTTAACGGCTGAGTAATACTCCATTGTGTATATGTACCACAGCTTTCTTATCCATTCATCTGCTGATGGACATCTAGGTTGTTTCCATGTCCTAGCTATTATAAACAGTGCTGCGATGAACATTGGGGTACATGTGTCTCTTTCAATTCTGGTTTCCTCGGTGTGTATGCATAAAAGCTATCTATGACAAACCCACAGCAAACATTATCCTCAATGGTGAAAAATTGAAAGCATTTCCGCTAAAGTCAGGAACAAGACAAGGGTGTCCACTTTCACCGCTACTATTCAACATAGTTCTGGAAGTTTTGGCCACAGCAATTAGAGCAGAAAAAGAAATAAAAGGAATCCAAATTGGAAAAGAAGAAGTAAAACTCTCACTGTTTGCAGATGACATGATCCTCTACATGGAAAACCCTAAAGACTCCACCAGAAAATTACTAGAGCTCATCAATGAATATAGTAAAGTTGCAGGGTATAAAATCAACACACAGAAATCCCTTGCATTCCTATACATGAATAATGAGAAAGTAGAAAAAGAAATTAAGGAAACAATTCCATTCACCATTGCAACGAAAAGAATAAAATACTTAGGAATATATCTACCTAAAGAAACTAAAGACCTATATATAGAAAACTATAAAACACTGATGAAAGAAATCAAAGAGGACACTAATAGATGGAGAAATATACCATGTTCATGGATGGGAAGAATCAATATAGTGAAAATGAGTATACCACCCAAAGCAATTTACAAATTCAATGCAATCCCTATCAAGCTACCAGCAACATTTTTCACAGAACTAGAACAAATAATTTCACAATTTGTATGGAAATACAAAAAACCTCGAATAGCCAAAGCAATCTTGAGAAAGAAGAATGGAACTGGAGGAATCAACTTGCCTGACTTCAGGCTCTACTACAAAGCCACAGTCATCAAGACAGTATGGTACTGGCACAAAGACAGACATATAGATCAATGGAACAAAATAGAAAGCCCAGAGATAAATCCACACACATATGGACACCTTATCTTTGACAAAGGAGGCAAGAATATACAATGGAGTAAAGACAATCTCTTTAACAAGTGGTGCTGGGAAAACTGGTCAACCACTTGTAAAAGAATGAAACTACATCACTTTCTAACACCCCACACAAAAATAAACTCAAAATGGATTAAAGATCTAAATGTAAGACCAGAAACTATAAAACTCCTAGAGGAGAACATAGGCAAAACACTCTCAGACATAAATCACAGCAGGATCCTCTATGATCCACCTCCCAGAATACTGGAAATAAAAGCAAAAATAAACAAATGGGATCTAATTAAAATTAAAAGCTTCTGCCCAACAAAGGAAAATATAAGCAAGGTGAAAATACAGCCTTCTGAATGGGAGAAAATAATAGCAAATGAAGCAACTGACAAACAACTAATCTCAAAAATATACAAACAACTTCTGCAGCTCAATTCCAGAAAAATAAACGACCCAATCAAAAAATGGGCCAAAGAACTAAATAGACATTTCTCCAAAGAAGACATACGGATGGCTAACAAACACATGAAAAGATGCTCAACATCACTCATTATTAGAGAAATGCAAATCAAAACCACAATGAGGTACCACATCACACCAGTCAGAATGGCTGCGATCCAAAAATCTGCAAGCAATAATGCTGGAGAGGGTGTGGAGAAAAGGGAACCCTCCTACACTGTTGGTGGGAATGCAAACTAGTACAGCCACTATGGAGAACAGTGTGGAGATTCCTTAAAAAATTGCAAATAAGATAGAAAATTAAATCTGGTCTGTGTTGGGGCCACTGTCATAAAGGGTAGATGACAATCATTTATTTCATTTCATGTTAATTTTTGCTCTGAATTTCTATCATTTTGACCTCTTCTGAAAATACAACTCAGTCATTTTTGCTTTTTAATCCCACAGTCTCCAACCAGAACATGCTGCAACAGGCTAGGGAGGCTCCACTGGCCTTGAGTCTATACAGTTTCCAGGAGAGCTGTCCTTTACCCAAGATATTTCTATTGGGTCCAGGGTGTTTTAGATTTTGAATGTTGCTTAAGATCCAGAAATTTATGTTGCAACTGGAAGCCCTTGTGCCTGGTTTATAGATTAGCCTTTTTATCTACTCTGCAAGATGTGAATTAAAGTTGAGATTAAACGTATCTATCATGTAGATATTTCATTCAAGAACTGTTTTTAAAGGTTCTTCTAGGTGTCAGGCATTGTTCTTGTATTAATCCATTTAATTCTCATGATAACTATTCAGTTAAGCTGTTACTATCAACATTTCATAGATGAGAAAATACAGCCACAGCAAGGCATAGTGGTTTGCTTCCCAATTTCACAACTAGTAAATGAAGAGGAATTTTACCCAAGTAGCCTATTTCCAGTGTTGGGATTCTTAACAACTATACACTACAGCCTTAGATACACTTAAAGCAGCATTCAGATAAGTGTGTATTGTCTAAAAAGCATATATTAATAAACAGTGGAATTAAAATAAGGGAATTGAGCAACCAACTAAAGTTGTAACAACTACAACAAATCCAAAGAAACTTCAGTTCAGTTCAGTCGTTCGGTTGTGTCTGACTCTTTGCGACCCCAAGGACTGCAGTACGCCCAGGCTTCCCTATCCATCACCAACTCCTGGAGCTTACTCAAACTTATGTCCACAGATGCCATCCACCCATCTTATCCTCTGTCATCCCCTCTCCTCTTGCCTTCAATCTTTGCAAGCATCAGGGTCTATTTCAATGAGTCAGTTCTTCACATCAGGTGGCCCGGCCAAAGGGTTGGAGTTTCAGCATCAGTCCTTCCAATAAATATTCAGGACAAAAGAAACTATAACAAAAGCTTAATAAAGCATATAAGCTTAAAGCTTAATAAAAAAAAAGCATAACAAAACTTAATAAAGGTAAAAATAGAAAATTTTAAATTAGAAATGAAAATGGAAGCACTAATAAATTAATGCAAGAAATGATCTTTGTGGGAAAATGATAAAAAGGCATAAATCACAAAATAAGAAATCCTTTTAAAGAAATAACCATACATGAAATACAAGCTGGTTGAAAAGCATCTGAAAAGAAAATCTTGATTACTATACAAATAAATTTTAGAATATCAACAGACAACTTTATGGGCGAACATAATTATCAAAGCAACTTCAGAAGACAGAAAGCAAACTCACCAATCATAATAAGTAAAATAGAGAAAATTATTGAAGGACTAATCTCCAAAAGTCACCCAAAGTTTTCTTGGAGCAATTCTATTACACTTCTAAGAAGTAAAAGTTTCAGTTGTATTTATACAATTTGAAGGGAGCAAAGTCTTAAAATTCTTTTTAAGGTGCCATCACAATATTGGTATCAAAACTCAAAAGTAGAACAAAACAGACAACTATAGATAATTCAGAAACATTCTAAAAAATTATATATTGTTAACATGTATGGGTTTTCTATGAATTCTAGAATTATACAAACCATTTTCTGTATTGGTAGGAAAAGCATACAGTTATCTCCATAGATATTAAAAAGGCATTTTGTAAATTTAACATCTACTCTTGGTTAAAAACTATAAAAATAAAGAGTTGGAAAATTTCTTTGGGGAGGAATATATATCTGTATCAATATAAATATACTTTGAGAAATGTTTATTTTCTGGATATGTCTTAGGTGCTTGCATTCTGCTTATTTAGACAAATCTGCATGAAGGAAAATTCTCTTTCACTTTTCATTCTCTATCAAATCATGTTCCTTGTCTTCTCTTCTCCTAGAATGTTGACTAGTACTGTTCAGAGTTAGTTTAAATTTTGACAGAACATGAGAATAGGCAATGATCAAGAAACTACCATTCTTTGTCAATGCGAGATATTCTTGAATCAAGAAATAAGCAGGAGGATAAAGAAATATAGGATAAAGCAATATACACTACAACAGCATGAATTAACTGGTTTCACTTCAGTTACTTAGAACATGAAACCCCATATCCACGTTTGATTTTGAAGCCTATATGTGTTCCACCTCAGTATTTCCCTGGTGGCTTAGCCAGTAAATATCTGCCTGCAATGCAGGAAGTGGAAGACATGTGAGTTCAATCCCTGGGTAGGGAAGATCCCTGGAGAAGAAAATGGCAACCCATTCCAGTATTCTTGCCCAGAGAATGTCATGGACAGAGGAGCCTGGTGGGCTACAGTCCATGGGGTAACAGAGTCGAACACAACTGAGTGACTAAGCATGCTCAGTATTTCCAAGGTTGCCATACTCCTTAGTTTTAGTATGAGTTTGTTTCTAGTCCTTCACTTCTTTGAAATTTATTTATTCACCTTCTAAACACAACTTTTAAATGCTGTGCAAAAACACAGCAGAAGGAGTATTTCCTAACTGAAACTTAAAACTAAGAACAGCCAACACTGATCATTTCCCATTACTGATTGCTTGATGCTTCTATGTTATGAACTACCACTTTTGAAATATATTTTAAAACAATTTAATGTATTAATAAAGTATGGTGTCTCTATGTTAAACACTTAGTGTTACATTTTTACATTTTCCCTCAGCATATAGTGGGACTCACTTACTATAGTTTCTTTGTTTGCATTTTTATGACTGTTAGGATTTGTCATCAAACTGTGCTTATATTTTTAATGGTTATATTGATAGTTTCAGGATTAATTAACTGTAAACATTCATAAATCATACATTATGAAGAATGTAGTGCTTAAATACCCTTTCATAACTGTAGCTCATTTCATCATCTTGGCACTTTTTCTTCAGAGAACTTCTTCACTTCATGCCCAGTACCACCCACATGGGACATGAGGGTTCTCTATCTCTGATTTGCTGATAAAACCCTGAATATTATGGGCTTAAGTATATGTTGACTTGGCATTTGTTCATATTTGTTTAGTTTTCTATGATTAGCAGCTGTAAAGCTGTCTCTCACCTAATTTTACTTATATCAGTATTGTTCATTCTTAGCCTCTTCACAGCTTCCCTTTTGAGGACAGAATGTGCTCCAAAAAGATTCTCTTGGACTAATGATACTAGACTTCACTCTCTAAGTAAGGGTCCTCGGGATAAGCTTTTCTATACACTCTACCTACTTTGTGCATCTCTAGTCATATAAGATTTGCTATAGCTGTTATCCCTTTATTTGATCCAAATTTCCTTTCACTTATCAGTTTTCCTTATGACTTGCATGTAATCATTTCCTAATGAATTGGAGACAACTTTTTCGTCTTCATTCCTTTTATTATTGGATGGATTTTTGAAAAGACAATGCCATATATAAGGCTTTTTTTCTTCAGTATATCCCATCAACTTATTATGCTACATAGTGTCTTTCAGTTTGATTTATTGTTGCCTCAGATGACTTTAATGCCTTGAATTTGAGCTCCCATCCCCAACACAATAACTTATGGATGGAAGTACTACTGCTAGATGACTTGGGTTCATTAATCTCTGCCTGTGACACATTATTTTATGTATTCCATTTTTCATGTATGACAGACACATTATGGATCATTCTCATTTTGGTATTTAAAGCATTATTTTCACTGAACAACAAATGATGTATAATTATATATGTTATTAATTACCTACAGTTGTTTATTTCTTTGGAGCGAGTGAGAAAAAGTATAAAACAAATTCATTATTGAGAATATATGAAACTCATTGTTAATTTCTAATCCATCCATCTCTTTTCTTTCTTAAAAGATAGTATTTTATGTGAACAGCCTAAAAAAATCTGTTAAGATCTTGTAGCTTTCTATAGATTTCAGATCTCATCTGTTGCTTCATCACATTCATATGGGCTTTTTTAATATCCCTCAAGTGGCAAAAACAGTATATTCTTTGCTTCTGTTTATGAACAGAATTTAATATGATCTCTAGGCTGCAAATATTTTATATGTTATTTTTGTACACCTAAATGTGAGCATTTTTTTTGTACTACTTCAGAACACTACTTTATACCCCATCATCTATGAGTTCTGTGCTTAGTCACTCAGTTGTGTCCAACTGAGCAACCCCATGGACCGTAGCCCACCAGGCTCCTCTGTCCATGGGGATTCTCCAGGCAAGAATACTGGAGTGGTTGCCATGCCCTCCTCCAGGGTATCCTTCAGGGATCTTTCGAACCCAGGGAACAAACCAAGTTCTCCCCCACTGCAGGCAAATTCTTTACCATTTGAGCCACCAGGGAAACCGATCAACCATGAGTTCTGGTGTATTTCAATTGCAGAAATAGCAGTGAGCTTTCTGAAGCAGTTCCTGGTATGCATTATAATAGCAAGGACTTTTAAATTTTTATTTATTATTGTGGCAAAAATAACATGAGACCTACCATTTTATTTATAAAGGTTGACATATATAGTAGAGTATTTTAGCCATAAGCACAATGCTGTAGATCTCTATAAATTATTCATTTTGCATAATTGAAACTTTATACACGTTCAACTCCTCATTTATTTCTCTCTCTAGCTTCTGGCAATGACTTTCTGCTTCTATAAATATTACTATAATATATATCTCATATAAGGGAATAATCAAGTATGTGTTGTTCTGTGGCTGCCTTATTCCATTTAGCATAATGTTATCAAATTCATCTGTTACTGCATGTAGCAAGATTTCCTTCTTTTTATGGTTGAATAATATTTCATTGTAAGTATATAACACATTTTTCTTTCTTACTGTTTAATTTAGCATTTTCTTTCTTTTCTTTTGTCCTTCCCCTCCCCTCCACCTTCTCTTTCATCCCTCCTTCCCTCCTTTCTCCCTTTCTTCTTTCCTTCCTTACTTTTGAGCACATTTAAGATCTACCCTCCAAGCACATTTAAAGTGCATACTATTGATATAACTATAGTCACAAGGCTGTACACTAGATATCCAGAACTTAATCATCTAGTATAATTGGAAGTTTCAATGGTTTAACCAACATCATTTCATTTTTCCTTCCTCCCAGCTCCTGGTAACTACCAATATACTCCTTTGTCTTATGAATTTGACTATTTTAGATTCCACACATACATTAGGTCACGCAGTATGTATCTTTCTGTGTTTGGCTTGTTTCATCCAGTTTCATCTGTTTGATCACAAATGGCAAAATTTTATTTTTTCCTATGGATGAATAATATCCCATTGTATGTATATGTGTAAATATATTTATGTTTTCTTTATTCATTCATCCATTGGTATGTCTACCTTTTGGCTAACCCTGCAATTAATATGGAAATTCAGATTTCTCCCAGATACTGGTCTTATTTCTATTAGATATGTACCCAGAAATGGGACTGCTGAATCATAAGGTAGTTCTACTTGTTATTTTTCAAAGAACTTCCTGTTCTTCATTATAACTGTCTGTAATGGCTGTACCAGTTTACATTCCCATCAACAGTGTAAGGGGTTCCCTTTACTCCAGTCTTCCCAGCACTCGTTATCTCTTGTCTTTTTGAGAATAGCCATTCTTACAGGTGATTTTAATTTGCATTTCCTTAATGACTTGTGGTGGTAAGCACCTTTTCATGTACCTGTTGGCCATTTGTATGTCTTCTTTAAAGAAATGTCTATTCAAGTCTTTGGCCCATTTTGAAAATACGATTGTTTGGCTTTTGCTATTAAGTTGTAGGAGTTCCTTACCCTGATCAGATAGGTGACTTGCAGATATTTTCTCCCATTGTATAGGTTGTCTTTTCACTCTGCTGACACTTTCCTTTCTCTTGCAGAAGCCCATTAGACTTAAGTAATCCCACGTGTCTATTTTAACTTTTGCTGCTTATGCTTTTGGTGTCACACCCGAAAAACCCATTGCCCAGACCAGTGTCAAGAAGATTTTTCCCTATGTTTTCTACTAAGAGTTTGAAATTTTGAGGTTTTACATTTAAGTCTTTAACCCATGTTATCTTTTGTGTATGGTATAAAATAAGGTCTAATTTCATTCTTTTCATGTGTATATCCTGCTTCCCAACCTATCATCTAAAAGGCTATATCAAGGTGATAAGAATAATATGAGCAAAGACTCTGGGATATGAAAAATGTTTGCTATTAAATTATATATTTGACTATCTTGCTATCCTTAATACACAGCATTTTTTGTATTTCCAGTCTCATGCAATTGAATATAGTATACTCATTCAACGTGCTAATCTTTGTCCTCAATATCTCTGTTTCTCTTTTAAATGCATTTTAAGTCCTTTTTAAGCTATAAGCCATTCCTGAAGTTCCCACTGAGGTACATCTTTCTTTGAATTGTTCTTCAATAACTTAGTCTCTACTCCTCCTTTCTAAACATCCTGCTGCTGCTGCTGCTGCTAAGTTGCTTCAGTCGTATACTGATTTTTTGCCTCAGTGTTTGTTGTTCTCAACTAGATTGTGAGACCTTGTATTGCCAGGTCCACGATTTATATATCTTTATATATTCTACCAGGTCCTTTATAGAGTAAACACTATAATAATATTAACCATAATAACTAGCTTTTATTAAATTCTTATTACATATCAGGCAAAAGTGGAAAAAAAAATGTTGGTTGTTGTAAATGAATATTGTGAAAAGGCAGTTATTTTCTGAATTGAACAACCCGAATTAAACACTTGGATAACTTTCAGGAGTTGCAAGTTAGACTAGAGTCAATGAAAAATAATACCATCCTCATCCCTATGCTGCTATTCTGGCCAAGTTAGATGGCTTCCATAGCTCTGCATGTTCATATTTACCACATATATGTCATCTACTCAAATCTTGTATCAGGAAAGCTAAGCTTCATACATAACAGAGAATTTATGATTTGATACCAATTGGATGGGTGATGTTCCTTTGCTTGAAGTCTACCACATTCTTTTTCATGCTCTGGGTCCTTTGCTTTATGATAGTAACTGAGGAGACTCTTTCATCTTCTGGCAGCTATGCCAACAACATTGACTACTGAGAGATCTGTACAGGCCTTTTGCTCACAAGAGACAATGTTGTTCCTGTCTTCAGATGTGCACATATGTGCAAGGAATTTAGCTAAGCTGTCAGCAGTGCTCATGTATCCAGAGGCAAATGTGAACATGCTTAAATACCACGGGAAGATAGTCCAGGTCTACTAGATATATCTACACTACTAGAGCTAAGGCAGTGTGGCTATAAGACAGAGGCTGTGAAGGAATGTGCTTGATTGTTCTTAGTGGGTCTTCTGTTATTTAAGTCATTTCATATCAGTGAGATGACAAGGATGAGGAGAAGCATTTTGAATGTTTAGTTAAACTGAGCTTTATTGTGCACAAACACCAACTTTCTCTAGGATACAATGCTATATTTTGAGATGTGAAACAAAATTATTTTTCCCCATAATGAAACAGTGTTGAAATTCAACTAGTTCTGAATGTTCATGCCAGTTCCAGAAACATGCTATCAAAACAAAGAAAAATATAGAAAATATTCCATAGAAACATTAATACTTCAGCTTTAATATCCAGTTAATATAGCTAATAGTTTCATTGTACAATTGCATATATAATTGTAACTCAGAATTTGACATTTATTTGCCTGATTTTATAAAGTTGTATAAAATGGATTAAATTGCAAATAAGCAAATAACTCATTTAATACCTATTTTATATCAGGCACAGATATAGTTACTAGAGATAAAAATATCTAATTCACACTCAAGAATTTCATAATACAATGCATAAGACAGATATGTAAGCTGCTGATACAATAATATACTAGTAAATATTTCCTGACTCACAGGCTTTACTTGTCCAGTGAATTAAGATATAGGAAAAATAGCATGTTAAATAGAACAAACATAAAATATTTCAATTTTCGTTATTACTTTGTCTCCATAAATTTGGTTAGAAAAATATAATGTGGCAAATGTTACCTTATCTGAATTAACAATTTGTAGAATTAAGTGCTTACCTCTAGATTTTTCTGTGTTGGCAGTAAACTGTAAGGTTGACTTTCCTTAATATTTTGCTGTCAAATGTAATTATGAGAAAAATGTTAATGCAGTTAACTCTATCAATAATTATTTATAAGATCATAATTAGTGATTATGTGATACTGCCAAGTCCTATGTCATGTTATTGGGTTATAGCCATTATTAATTCAACTTTTAAATTATGTGTAGTATTAGTATTTCAATAGTATATTGCTGTTTCTTTAATTGGGGACACTGAGGAAATACACTAGAAAATAATTAAATACTCTCTCAGAACACTGGAACACATGTAAGAATTAAAGATTTTAAAATTTAAAAAAAATAAAAAAAAGAAAAAAAAATGAAAAATTAACAAAATAAAATAATCACTATGGCAACTCTGCAAATTAAAGTTTAATACCAAATTCCCCAGCAAATACTTTTTTCAGATGCTTATCATTTTCAAACACTTTATTTTGTCATGATTAGAACACTTCATGTAATATTATATGGCCTAACTTGCTGAATCTGAAAGATAAAAACTACACATTTGGGAGATATATTATTCTTAACTATACTGAAATTTTTGATTGATTATTAGGCCACAATTTTATATGGTGACCATAAGTTATTTTTAAACTATAAGAAACTGTTCTCAAGGGTCCTTATTGTTATGGGTACAAATTAGGGACATGAATATAATCACAAAATGTCAACACTGAGCTTCTGCCTCCCTGGGTATTAATCTCTTTCATGGTGTTTTTTTTTTTTTTTTTGGCTGTTCTTCGGCCACAGTTCTTGCCCTGTTCTTTCATTGCCTATTCTTTCACCATTGCCACTAGTCAAGCATAGGAATATAAGCATACTTTTCTATCTCTCCATCTTCTCACTCCCTGTTAGAAAAGTTCTTCTAATTTATCAGTTCTAAAATGCTTGATCCATGGCCTTTATGAAAGACCACTTAAAGACCACAGGCTGTGATATTCTAAAGATTAAGGAAAAAAAAAACTGAAAGTAGCTCATTTTTGTTTTCATTTTATATTAGTCAATGCAAAATTTAAGTACGTTTTAATAGTTAAGGGATAAAATCCTAGTTTCATTATATATCCTTGTGTAAGTCTTTTTAAACTTTGTGTTAAGTTTTCCATTTGAAAAATTGGGGCTAATTAAAAAGTCCCTACGTCACTGAATTTTTGTAATGGTTAAACTGATTAACATATGAACAGTTCTCAAAACAATACTTGCTATAGAGAAATACTGTATATGTTCACTATTAGTAGTATTAATGCAGTAAGTATAATAACTACTACCAACACTTCCTCACTCCTATGTACTGTACACAGTGGAGCTGTTAAGGATGCATGGCATTTATTTGTAAGAATGGAAGAAAATACATTCATTTTTATATATCAATACCTTGTGAACGATCCTTATGGCCTGTCATTGGACTGAGCACCAGGTTTTGAGAATATCTGCTCAAGGTTCATCACTCATGATCATAGTCTTAAGGTACTGAAAGAGTTCTGTTGGCAAGTCCAGAGATTTGCTGACAAAAGAAGCTGGAATCCGTAAGAGGGTGTAGGTACCAAAGCTGGCTAGTCAGGCATTTTATAGTGCTAAACCTGAAGGTCTACATTAACACAGTAACTACAAGATCTTTATAGTTACTTCAGGCCATCAGGAAGCCCAAGAATACTGAAATGGGTAGCCTATCCCTTCTCCAGAGGATCTTCTGGACCCAGGAATCAAACTGGGGTCTCCTGCATTGCAGGCAGACTCTTTACCAACTGAACTATCAGGGAAGCCCTATTATGACCAGTAGTCAGTGAAATGAATTTTTTTTTTAAAAAAAAGGCTTTCGACAGCTACTTTTTTTTTTCCATTTCTTAGTTCATCCACTTTTCTTCAATCCTTTTTTTTTTTTTCCTTAATGAAAACAGCTTTTTCTTTATAAACAAACTTTTAGAATGTTGTGTAGTGTTTGAGGGCTTTCCTGGCAGTTCAGATGGTAAAGAATCTGCCTGCAATGCGGGAGACCTGGGTTCAGCAGTTTTTGAAACAATGTTAAGTACATGCTTAGGTTCACTGACGTGTTTTAAACTAGAGCCTAAGTTGTATTATTTATGAAGAGACCCATGCATACACTCTTAGTATAAATTATTGTGTACTTACTAGTGTCAGGTACTGTTCTAGGCAATGGGAATAAAAAGGCTTAGGAAACAGGTCTGATCTCTTTCTGTGAAGTTTACATTCTAGTAGAAGAAATTAGACAATAGGTACTTTTATCATTATTAAGGAAAACAAAGTAGAATTCTGCATTAAACATTGAGTAGAATGACATGGTTGGTTGGTTGATGGAGGAAGCCTTCTCTTAGGAGGCAATAATAAACAAAGAACTGGATGTTTAGAAAAGGCCAACCATGTGTAAACTTTGTGGATGAGTGTTTCAGAAAGGAAACAGACTGAAATACAAAACTCTCTTAGGTAGAAATGAATTTAGCAATTTCAAAGTGCAGAATTAATTTCTTTAAACTTCAGTTTTTCAGCACATGAAGTATGAAAAGATACAAAACTATTGAAATACAGGCCATAAACATGATCAGGGATGCATATGTATCACAGCCTAAGATTAAAACAATATAGTAATATTAATTATCTGTTCCATTTTATAAATTTTTTCCACCTTTAAAGGAGAAAGAAATGCAACATGCAGAACACGCCACATTAACATAAAAATCAAAATTCTGGCAACACATCAAGAATGTGATAAAAATTAAACAAAAGGAAAGCATGTAAAAGCTGTCCTCATTGTTGTGCGTTAATTATTTTGTTCAATTATATTGGCAAGAGAGACTCTCAATACCAAGCAGATTAATGATCCTAAAAGTTTAAGCTCCTTTGTCTTCAAATTATAGAATTGTTGTGTGTTCTGACTCCCTCTGGTCTTAGCTTTTTATCTGTATGTCATTATGTATTCAGCATTCAGTTATTTCAGCAAGGAGTAATTCTTCAGGAAAAAAACTGTTACCACCATAGTAAAGAGACTAATATACTGCAGGTTCAACTGAACCTTTGATGTATATTGTTCTTACACTATCTGATGTCCTTTCAGAATTCTGCTTTGGTCAAAGCAAGCAAAATTTTCCAACAGAAAAGTGTGCCACACACTATATTAGCCAATGCAAGTGTCCATGAGTGGGAACACATTTTGGATTTAGTAATAGTTTCAGTTAGTTAGGTTCAGTCACTCAGTCATGTCCGTCTTTTGCAACCCATGGACCACAGCACGCCAGGCTTCCCTGTCTATCACCAGCTCCCAGAGTTTACTCAAACTCATGTCCATTTAGTCAGTGATGCCATGCAGCCATCTCATCCTCTGTCATCCCCTTCTCCTCCTGCCATCGATCTTTCCCAGCATCAAGATCTTTTCAAATGAGTCAGCATTGCATCAGGTGGCCAAAGTACCAGAGCTTCAGCCTCAACATCAGTCCTTCCAATGAACACTCAGGACTGATCTCCTTTAGGATGGACTGGTTGGATCTCCTTGCAGTCCAAGGGACTCTCAGGAGTCTTCTCCAACACCACAGTTCAAAAGCATCAATTCTTCAGCGCTCAGCTTTCTTTATAGTCCAACTCTCACATTCATACATGACTATTGGAAAAACCGTAGCCTTGACTAGACAGACCTTTGTTGGCAGAGTCGTCTCTACTTTTTAATATGTTGTCTAGGTTGGTCATAACTTTCCTTCCAAGGAGTAAATGTCTTTTAATTTCATGGCTGCAGTCACTATCTGCAGTGATTTTGGAGTGCCCCCCAAAATAAAGTCTGTCATTGTTTCCACTCTTCCCCATCTATTTGCCATGAAGTGATGGGACCAGATGCCATGATCTTCATTTTCTGAATGTTGAGCCTTAAGCCAGCTTTTTCACTCTCCTCTTTCACTTTCATCCAGAGGCTCTTTAGTTCTTCACTTTCAGCCATAAGGGTGGTGTCATCTGCATATCTGAGGTTATTGCTATTTCTCCCAGCAATCTTGATTCCAGCTTGTGCTTCATCCAGCCCAGTGTTTCTCAAGATGTACTCTGCATATAAGTTAAATAAGCAGGGTTTAGATAAGCTATTATAAATATTTTTAAAACTACCAGAACAAGTACAAAGAATTAAAGGAATGCATAACAATATTTCAAATAGAGAATATCAATAATGAAGTTGTAATTATAAAAACAAATCCCAGTTATGTAAAATGCACTAAATTTTTAATTAATATTTTAAATTAAAAAAATACAAATTTGCTAGAGAGACTCACTAAAGAGAGATTCAAATAGAGTTGAGTGGGCAAAAGATAGTGAAGTTGATGGCAAGTCAATAATAATATTCAGTCTAGGGAGCAGACAGAAAACAAAACTGAGGAGGAAAAATGAGCTTCAAAGACTAGTGGGACACCATTAATTCACTAAGGAATATATAATAAAAATCCCAAAAGAAGAGACAGAGAAAGGGAAATAAATAATGGTATAAAACTCTCCAATTTTATGACAAGCATTAATCTGCATATTTGAGAGCTTAGTTTACTATAGATAGAACAAATTCAAAGAGATTTACACATATGCAAGTCATAGTCAAAATCTTGAAAGCAGCAAGGAAAAATCATTTATTAACTACAAGGGATTAATAGCTGACTTTTCATCAAAAGCCACTGTAACTAGAAGAGAGTGAGGAGACATTTGTAAAGAAATGAAAGAAACAAAAACTCTAAACTTTCCTTTAAGCATAAAAGTAGTAAATACACATTCTCAAAAACACTATCAGTAGCAGACCTGCCTCATAAAAATACAAAACAAAATTCTTCAAGCTAAAGTAAAAGGATATTAGATACTAATGTGAATCAACATGAAGTAAAGAGCACCATTAATGGTACCTACATAGATATTATAAGACACTATAACTCACTTTTTTCTTTTAAGGTAGCTGCATAAAGCTATAATTATACAACTGTATTGCATGGCTATAACAAAGTTTTAGCTCATATGACAGCAATATTACAAAAGAGCAACAAGACAACAGAAGTATGTTGGAGCAAAGTTTTTGCATACTACTGACATTAAATTAGAATTATTCTAAATCTGTTTTAAAGTAAGATGCTGATTGTGATTCCCAAGAAAACTAGTAAGAAAATAACTCAGAAAAAAACGACGTTGCAGCAGTGACATCAGCATTGTGGAGATGTGAGTTGTAAACAGAGGAGAGAGAAAAGGGACAATTAATTATTTCTTAATAACTAAATAAAAGGGACTCTGCATATTACACCAGAACACCCAGGAGAACTCTACACACCTGTGCTTCAGAAAGGAAGTTGATGTAATTTTAAAGGGGGCTGCATATGTAAGCCTGCCCCTCCCTACTCACCATGATCAGAGTATAAGCAAACCAAGAGGGTGTAAAATAAAGCAGGCACGAGAGGGAAATGAGTAGTTTGTGGCAGTCCAGCCAGCCTGATGGAAAAACCAGGTATGCCCTTGGAGTGGGATAGACTTGAGTTTGAAGGCACTATAAGAGAGGATCTTGTGGAGTCAGTCCCCCTTTCCAGGGTGACAATGCAATCCGCTGGGTTTTGGCCAGTGATGACAATGGTTACCTCCTCACATGGGAGGTAGAAAGCAAAAGTGGTGAGTGACTGACCAATAGCTACATGGATCACAGCCAGAGAAACCACTTTCCCCCCAGCAGCACAATTTCTAAGGAGGGACCTCTATAACTGAGGAAAGGAAAATGAAAGGGGGAAAGGCAGACAAGAATAACAAAGGGCCTAGAAGAAATATACTCCCTGTGTCTGCTTCTAGCAAAAGGTTTGCCTGGGTAACTCTAGGAGTACCACTGCTTGAGGAGTTTCCTACTGGGCAGTGGGCACTCACAAAGCCTCAGGTGCTAAGCCCTTACCTCTCTACACTCTACCACCAGCTTTTCTACACCAGCTGTTTTTATGCATCCCCAAGAGTGCAGCACCAGGGGCAACTCAAGTGAAAAGAAACCCCAAACTTGAACTACGGTGCCATCTTCTGGGAAAACATTTGAAATGGATCCAAGACTTAAACATGAGCCCTAATATAACTCCCACAAAAAAAAAAAAAAAAAAAAACATAGGGAAGAAGCGCCTTCATATTGGTCTTGTGATAATTTTTTCATATAATACTGAAGTACAAATACTGAGAAAGATTGAAGGCGAAAGGACTAGGAGGTGGCAGAGGCTGAGATGGTTAGATAGCATCACTGACAATAGACGTGAATTTGAGTAAGCTCTGGGAAACAGTAGAGGACAGAGGACCTTGGCGGGCTACAGTCCATGGGGTCACAAAGAGACAAGACTGAGAGACCAAAACAACAATAACAGCAAAAGTACAAATAATACAAACAAAAATAAACAGATCGAACTACATTATACTTAAAATCTTTTCCACAGTTAAGAAAAAGTGAAAATGAAAAGGCAACCTATAGAATGGGGAAAAAAAATTGTAAACTATGTATCAGAAAAGGGGTTAATATCCAAAATATATAAAGATCTCATACAGCTCAACAAAATACCTGATTAAAAAATGGCCAGAAGAACTAAATAGAAATTTTTCCTAAGATGGCATGCAAGTGGCCAACAGGTACATGAAAGATGCTCACCATTACTAATAACTAGGGAAATGTATACAAAAAACCACAATGAAATATCACCTCATACCTATTAGAATGGCTATGAAGAGAGATAAGAGGTGGAAGTGGATCAAGATGGCAGGAGAAAAGGCTCATTTTCCCCACAAACACATCAAAAATACATGCATATGTGGAATAATCCTCATGAAAAACTAACTAGAAACTTTCAGAATGCCTATACAACAACCAAGGCAGAAAGAAAGATTCCCACATAATTGAATAGGATGAGAAGAAAAACATCAGGTTAGGACCCATGCCCCTGGGAAAGGAATAAGGAGAAAAGGGAGATTACACAAGGGGGCATTCATGCTGGGGAGTTCGCAGGTCAAGCCACAGACTGGGCATCCCAGTCCTGGGGTCCTACAAAGAGAAGACAAGCCCCCTTGGCTGTCTGGAGAGCCACTGTGATGGAAAGAAAGCTGCAGAAACCTAAGTCTAGACTTCACTTGTGAGAGGTGTGCCACTCCTGTTTCCCACAAGACAGGGAGGAGAGAGGTCTGTCTTAGCATCTACCTCATTACCGTGCGGCTCAACCCAAGCTGAGTGAGGCCCCCAAGCCCTACTCACCCCAACCACAGCATGGCACAGATCTAGGGTGGCAAGGACTTGATCGAGGGATGCGGAGGGGGTCAGGGGCCTGGAGTCCAGGTGGGTTTGATGGCTGTTGTTGGTTCTGACTCAAACAGTAGCACAGAAGTGGCCCAGACTTCCAGTGGCTTCAGTTCCTACAATGCTCTAATCCCCAGACCCAGCTGAATAAACACTCTTGCTCCACCCACTACACACCACCTTGTACTAGATATGGGATGACTGCAACAGGGGAAAAGACACAACTTTGGGCTGTGTCTGAGTCAAATGGCAGGCACTTACTTCAGCACTCTCCTCCTTTGAGGCAAAGGTCCCAGTGTGGGAGAAGAGAAAGCATATACTTAAAGAGAACAGAGCCAGGTCAAGTGTGAGCTTCAGGGCTGCTGCTTCAACAGCTTGGGAGCAGACCCTGCCCCTGACAAGGTAAGGACCACCTCTGAACAGAGAGAATCTCCTACCTCATGTCCACTGCAGGCTCCAGTTTTTCCAACACCAGCCACATGCCCCTATCAAGTTGATAGTGGCCAGCACACCCTAAGGAAAAGCATGCTGACATCCAACTCATATCTAGCCTTCACACCAAAGATACTGGGCATGCACAGTCTATATGCAGATGCTTCCACATAAAAACACCCCTTCAAAACCACAATAGGTAACTTTCACCTAATTCATAGAGACAGAGAAAGCAATGTAAAATGAAAAGGTAGAGGAATTACTCTCAATTCAAAAAGCAAGAGAAAATGCCTGAAAAAATAATGAAACAGAAATAATCAGTCTACTAGACAATGAATTTTAGAAGTTGGTATTAAAAATGCTAACTGAATTAAGAGAAGGAACCAATCTAAGTACAGATTATTTTAACAAAGATCTAGAAATGATAAAGGAGACCCAATTAAAAACAGATAATTCAATTTATGAAATTTTACAAAACCATACCAGAAGCAATGAATAGCTGACTAAATGACACAGTAAAATACATAAGGGACCTGGAAGATAGAAAAATAGACACAAACCAATCAGAACATGCAGAAAAATAAATGGAAAAAAGAGAAAGCAACATATGAGATCTATGGGATAATATAAATTTTACTAATATTTGCATCGTAGGGGTTCTAGAAGAGAGGGGAGTAATGAAAACTATATTTGTAGAAGCTATGGCTGAAAACTTCCCAAATCTAGAGAATTAAACACATATCCAGGTACAGGAGGTACAGAGGATCTCAAACAAGATGAACCCCAAAAGACTCAACCAAGATATATTATAATTAAAGTGGGAAAAGTAAAAAAAACAGATTTCTAAAGCCAGCAAGACAAAATCAGGGGGTCATATGCAAGGGAATCAGCTGGTTTGTCTGCAGAAATGTTGCAGTCATGAAATGATTATCATGATATATTCAAAGCCCTGAAAGGTGAAAACCTGCAACCCTAGGATACTCTACCCAGAAAGACTGTCTTTTAGAAGCAGAGATAAAGAATTTCTCAGACAAGCAAAAACTAGAAGTTAACAATACTAAAACTACCCTAAAATAAATGTCAGAAAGTCTCTAAATGCAAACAAACCTATAGGAAAGGGAAATATAAAGAATGAAGATCACTTAAATAAGATAGTACCTAGATTATAATATAGTCCTGAGATTAAAAGACAAAATAATTGTTAAAGCAATTATAACTACAATAAATAGTTAAGTGATAAGCATGAAAATGTAAAATATGACATCAAAAACAAAATGAGGGGGGCAAGAATAAAAATACAGGTTTTTTAGAAAGTGTTTGAACTTACATGATTTTTAGTTTAAAACAACTAGCTATAATTATGGGTCAACATACACAAACCCTATGGCAACCACAAATAGAAATGCACAATGATACACAAAAATTAAAAAGGTACACAAGAATATACCACAAAAGAAAATCATCAAGTCACAATGGGAGAAACAAACAGAACAAGAAGTGAGCAGAAAAAAGCTACAAAGGCAACCAGAAAACAAGTAATAAAATGGTGGTAATTACAAACCTATCAACGTTTATTTTAAATGAAATGCACTGTATGCTCCAGCCTCCCAGTCTGTAGTGGTTTTTTATGACAGCTTGAGCAAACTAGATTGTGTAGAGGAGAGACACGAGGGGCAAAGACCCTTAGATAACATGAGACCCACAGGGGCCTAAACCAACATGGTGGAAATGGCAAGAAAACATACGAGACTTCAGGTCACTTGCACAAAAGACACAGAGTGATTGACTGGATAAAAACACAAGACCCTTCCATATGCTGCCTACAGGATTCTCTTTAGGATGAGAGAGACACAGACTAAAAGTTACAGGATGGGAAAAGGAATTTCATGCAAAGGGAAATGACAGGAAAACAAGTATAGTAATATTCATATCAGACAAAATAGACTTTAAAATAAAGTCTATAATGAAAGGCAATAGCATTACATAATGATAAAGGGATCAGTCAGTATAAAAAGGCACGTGTAAAAGAATGAAATTAGAACATTTCCTCTCACCATATTAAAAATGAACTCAAAATGGATTAAAAACCTAAATGTAAGGTTTGAAACCATAAAACTCCTAGAATAGAACATATGGAGAGTATTCCTGGACATAAATTGCAGGAATATTTTCTTGGATCAGTCTCCTAAGGCAAAGAAATGAAAGTCAAAACAAGCAAATTTCACCTAATTAAACTTAAAAACATTTTGCCTAGCAAAGGAGGCCATTAAGGTACCAAATGGTTGAAAAATATTTGCAAATGATGTGACCAACAAGAAGTTTATATCCAAAACATATAAACTGCTCATAAAATTCAATATAAAAAATCCAATCAAAAAATGGGCAGAAGACTTGAGTAGAAATTTTTTTTTTTTCAAAGAAGATATACAGATCACTAACAGGCCTGGGTATTCATTGGAAGGACTGATGTTGAAGTTGAAACTCCAATACTTTGACCACCTGATGCAAAGAGCTGACTCATTTAAAAAGACCCTGATGCTGAGAAAGATTGAGGGCAGGAGGAGAATGGGACAACAGAAAATAAGATGGTTGGATGGCATCACTGACTCAATGGACATGGGTTTGGATGGACTCCGGGAGTTGGTGATGAACAGGGAAGCCTGGCGTGCTGAGGTTCATAGGGTCTCAAAGAGTCGGACATGACTGAGTGAATTGAACAGGCACATAAAAAGATGCTCATATCTTTAATTATTAGAAAAATGCAAATCAAAACCACAGTGAGATATCATCTCACACCCTATCAGAATGGCTATCATCAAAATGTCTACAAATAAAAAAAGGTTGGAAAGGATGTAAAGAAAAGGGATCCTTGCTACACTGTTGGTGGGAATGTAAGTTGGTACAGTCACTATGGAGAACAGTATAGAGGTTCCTTAAAAAACTAAAAATATGGTAGAATTACTATATGATCCAGCAATTTTACTCATGTATATATATGTGTGTGTATATATATATATATACAAAAACAAACAAAAAACACTCATTCAAAATGACACATGCACCCCCAATGCAGCACTATTTGTAGTAGCCAAGACATAGAAGCAGCCCAAGTGCCTAACTACAATGATCGGACTAAGAAGATAGCACACACACACACACACAATAGATTATTACTCAGCCATAAAAAAGAATGAAATATGGTCAATTTGTAGCATTATTGATGAACCTAGAGATTAATATGATTTAGTGAAATACATCAGAAAAAACAAATGCCATATGATATCAATTACATGTAGAATCCTAAAAATAAAAATCAACGTGTATGCAAAACAGAAACATTCACAGATAAAGAAAACAAGCTTGTAATTACCAAAGAGAAGAGGAAGGGGTAGGGAGAAATAGGGTTATGGGATTGACAGGTAAAAACTACTATATATATGAAAGAGGTTGCAACAAAGATATATTCTGTAGCACAGAAAATCTTACCATTACCTTATAGTAACCCATAGTACAATATAATCTGCAAACTATTGGGTTGCTATGCTGTACACTTAGAATACAACATTGTAAATCCACTATATTCATTATAATAATTTTTAAAACGACAAAGAGGTAAAGAAGTATTGATGAGGTGGTAGAGAAAAAGGAACACTTGTGCATTGCTGGTGGGAATGCAAATTGGTGCACACATTTGGGAAATAGTATGACAGTTCCTGAAAAATTAGAAATAGAACTATCATTATTATTCAGCAATTCCACTTTGGCATTTTTATCTGAAGAAAACAAAAGATATATGCACTTTCATTTTCACTGCAACATTATTTACAATAACCAAGATATGGAAGCTATGTAAGTGCTCATCAATAAATGATGACATATTTGAAAAGGTGGTACAGATATAATAGAATTAATAGAATAGTAGTCAGCCACGAAAGAGAAAAACATTCTGTCATATGGGACAATATGGATAAACCTTGACAAGTATGCTAAGTATAAATGCTTATAGTTATATGTAGAATTTTTAAAAGTCAAACTTATAAAAACAAAAAATATTGGTCCCAAGTTGGTGGAGGCTGGAGGGATAGGACAGATGTTGTTTAAGGGTAAAAACTTACAAAATGTAGTAAATAAGTTCTAGAAATATAATACAATGAATACAGATGACTATACAATGAATATAGACAAGTATATTGTAGTATAACCATCAAACTTGCTAAGAGACTAGAATTTCACCATTCCAACTACTAAGAAGAAAGGACCGTGATAGCCAAAAGGCCCATGATAAGATACTCAATATTGAAGAAAGTAGGGAAAACTGCTAGACCATTCAGGTATGACCTAAATCAAATCCCTTATGATTATACAGTGGAAGTGAGAAATAGATTTTAGGGTCTATTTCTGATAGATACAGTGCCTGATGAACTATGGAATGAGGTTCATGACATTGTACAGGAGACAGGGATCAAGACCATCCCCATGGAAAAGAAATGCAAAAAAGCAAAATGGCTGTCTGGGGAGCCCTTACAAATAGCTGTGAAAAGAAGAGAGGCGAAAAGCAAAGGAGAAAAGGAAAGATATAAGCATCTGAATGGAGAGTTCCAAAGAATAGCAAGAAGAGATATGAAAGCCTTCTTCAGTGATCAATGCAAAAAAATAGAGGAAAACAACAGAATGGGAAAGACTAGAGATCTCTACAAGAAAATTAGAGATACCAAGGGAACATTTCATGCAAAGATGGGCTCAATAAAGGACAGAAATGGTCTGGACCTAACAGAAGCAGAAGATATTAAGAAGAGGTGCAAGAATACATGGAAGAACTGTACAAAAAAGGTCTTCATGACCCAGATAATCATGATGATGTGATCACTCATCTAGAGCCAGACATCCTGGAATGTGAAGTCAAGTGGGCCTTAGAAAGCATCACTACGAACAAAGCTAGTTGGAGGTGATGGAATTCCAGTTGAGCTGTTTCAAATCCTGAAAGATGATGCTGTGAAAGTGCTGCACTCAATATGCCAGCAAGTTTGGAAAACTCAGCAGTGGCCACAGGACTGGAAAAGGTCAGTTTTCATTCCAATCCCAAAGAAAGGCAATGCAGAAGAATGCTCAGACTACCGCACAATTGCACTCATCTCACATGCTAGTAAAGTAATGCTCAAAATTCTCTAAGCCAGACTTCAGCAATATGTGAACCGTGAACTCCCTGATGTTCAAGCTGGTTTTAGAAAAGGCAGAGGAACCAGAGATCAAATTGTCAACATCCGCTGGATCATGGAAAAAGCAAGAGAGTTCCAGAAAAACATCTATTTCTGCTTTATTGACTATGCCAAAGCCTTTGACTGTGTGGACCACAATAAACTGTGGAAAATTCTGAAAGAGATGGGAATACCAGACCACCTGACCTGCATCTTGAGAAATCTGTATGCAGGTTAGGAAGCGACAGTTAGAACTGGATATGGAACAACAGACTTGTTCCAAATAGGAAAAGGAGTATGTCAAGGCTGTATATTGTCACCCTGCTTATTTAACTTATATGCAGAGTACATCATGAGAAATGCTGGACTAGAAGAAACACAAGCTGGAATGAAGATTGCCAGGAGAAATATCAATAACCTCAGATATGCAGATGACACCACCCTTATGGCAGAAAGTGAAGAGGAGCTAAAAAGCCTCTTGATGAAAGTGAAAGAGGAGAGTGAAAAAGTTGGCTTAAAGCTCAACATTCAGAAAACGAAGATCACGGTGTCTGGTCCCATCACTTCATGGGAAATAGATAGGGAAACAGTAGAAATAGTGTCAGACTTTATTTTGGGGGGCTCCAAAATCACTGCAGATGGTGACTGCAGCCATGAAATTAAAAGATGCTTACTTCTTGGAAAAAAAGTTATGACCAACCTAGATAGTATTCAAAAGCAAAGACATTACTTTGCCAACTAAGGTCCCTCTAGTCAAGGCTATGGTTTTTCCTGTGGTCATGTATGGATGTGAGAGTTGGACTGCGAAGAAGGCTGAGTGCCGAAGAATTGATGTGTTTGAACTGTGGTATTGGAGAAGACTCTTGAGAGTCCCTTGGAGTGCAAGGAGATCCAACCAGTCCATTCTGAAGGAGATCAACCCTGGGATTTCTTTGGAAGGAATGATGCTAAAGCTGAAACTCCAGTACTTTGGCCACCTCATGGGAAGAGTTGACTCACTGGAAAAGACTCTGATGCTGGGAGGGTTTGGGGGCAGGAGGAGAAGGGGACGACAGAGGATGAGATGGCTGGATGGCATCACGGACTCGATGGACATGAGTCTGAGTGAACTCCAGGAGTTGGTAATGGACAGGGAGGCCTGGCGTGCTGCAATTCATGGGGTCGCAAAGAGTCGGACAGGACTGAGCGACTGAACTGAACTGAATTATTAGAGAAGAAATGCAAATCAAAACTACTAAAACTAGAGAAATGCAGTATCACCTCCACCCAGTCAGGACTGCCAGGATTAAAAAGTCTATGAATAATAAATGCTGGAGAGAAGGTAGAAAAAAGGGAACTCTCCTACACTGTTGATGGGAATGTAAATTGGTACAGCAATTATGGAGAACAGTATGGAGGTTCCTTAAAAAACTGAAAATAGAGCCACCATATGATCCTGAAATCCCACACCTGGGACATATATCCAGAGAAAACCCATTAATTCAAAAAGATATATTCACCCCAAAGTTCACTGCAGCACTGTATACACTAGACATGTAGCCTAAATGTCCACCAATAGCGGAATGGATAAACAAGTGTGTTACATATATATAATGGAATATTATGCAGCTATAAAATGAATGGAATAATGTCATTTGCAGCTATATATATGTATCTACAGATTATCATGCTAAGTGAGATAAGCCAAACATATAAAGACAAATAGTATATAGCATCACTTATATATGGTATCTAAAATAACTTAATGATGCAAGTAGTCCTATATATAAAACAGAAGTGGACCCACAAACATAGAAAATAAACTTCTTGTTACCAAGAGGAAAGGGGGTAAGAGATAAACTAGGAGTTTGAAATTAACCTATACAGACTACTATATATATATATATATTAGGGAACCAACAAGAGCCTCCTGGTAACTACTCAAAATTTTGTAATAATTTATAAGCAGAAAGAATCTTATAAAGAATATATATATATATGGATATTTTTGCTATATACCTGAAACTAACATTTTACATCAGCTACAGTTTTAAAAAAAAGATAATTATATAAAGTGACAGAGGTGTTATTTATCTCTACAATGGTAATCATATTACACTATGTAAATGTACAAAGTTAACATGTTGTACAGTTTAAATTTCTATCTCAACAAAATAAATATATATTTATTAAAAAATAAGTAGCTAGGTAGACATTTTCAAAGATATATTTTAAATAGGAATCAAATAGAGGAACAGAAAAGACATTAAGACAGTACCATACTGTCTTGATGACTGTGGCTTTGTAGTAGAGCCTGAAGTCAGGCAAGTTGATTCCTCCAGTTCCATTCTTCTTTCTCAAGATTGCTTTGGCTATTCAAGGTTTTTTGTATTTCCATACAAATCTTGAAATTATTTGTTCTAGTTCTGTGAAAAATGTGGCTGGTAGCTTGACAGGGATTGCATTGAATTTGTAAATTGCTTTGGGTAGTATACTCATATTCACTATATTGATTCTTCCGATCCATGAACATGGTATATTTCTCCATCTATTAGTGTCCTCTTTGACTTCTTTCATCAGTGTTTTATAGTTTTCTATATATAGGTCTTTAGTTTCTTTAGGTAGACATAGCCACAGAACAAGTAGCAAAATGGAAGACGCAAATCCTATTTTGAGAGCAATAATATTACATTTAAATGAATAACCTGACCAATCAAAGACAAATTGGCAGCACTGGTTAAACAAAAACAGATGCTTTCTATTGGATACTCATTATAGAAGCAAATACACAAATAGATTTAAAAAAAAGACTGGAAAATACTACAGCACAATGGCTGTAAGTAAAAGGATGATACTGTGGCTTTAATAATATCAAATACATCTCAACACAAAAACTGTTACTAGAAACAGCTGAGGATGTTTTACAATGACAAGATTGTCAATCCATCAGGAAAACATAGCAATGTTGCAGTGTATGTTTGAAAGTTTCTAAAACAGTAGATCTTTAAAGTTCTCATCACTAGGAAAAAAAAATAGTAATTAGGTGTGGTGTTAACTGAACTAACTATGGGTGTTAACTGGACTAACTATGGTGATCACGTCACAATAAATACAAGTATCTAATCATTATGTTGTACACCTACAACTAATAAAATAGTCTGTCAATTACATCTCATTTTTAAATTATATTACTAACAAAAAAAAAAAGCCTCAAAATACATGGAGCAAAAACTAGCATAATTGAAAGGAGAGACATTTGGAAAATAATAAGAGACTTACTTACAAACTTTACTTTCAGTAATAAATAGAATAACTAGACAAAAGAACAACAGGGAAGTAGAAGTGTTAAACAACACTATCAACTAAACAGACATCAACACAACACTCCACAAAACAAGGGCAGAATATATATATTCTGCTCAAGTGCACATGGAACATTCTTTAGGGTAGATCATATGTTAAGTCATAAGAAAATTCTCAATAAATTCAAAAACATCGAAATCACACAGGGATGTTTTCCAAACAGTGGAATGAAATTAGAACTTAATAACATAAAAAAGTCTACAAATATGTAGAAATGAAATAACATACTCCTAAATAATAAATCAAAATGAAGCAAAAAAGAAATTACAAAGCAAGAGACAAATGAAACCAAAACCACAGTATACTTAAACTTGGCAGATAGAGCAAAGTCACTTTTTAGAGGAAAATTTAGAGCTGTAAATTTATTTAGTTTTTTTTAAAAATAGAATAAAATTGCAAATCCCTATATAAAACTCCACTTTCAAAAACTATCCAAAGAAGAGCAAGTTAATCCCAAACCAAGCCAAAAGGAGGAAATGAAAATATTAGAGTGGAATTAATGAAATAGAACAGTAAAACAATTTAAAAAATCATTGAAGTAATAAAATGATTTGGAGAAGGAAATAGCAACCTGCTCAAGTATTTAGAAATACATTTAGAAAACGAAGATCATGGTATCCGGTTCCATCACTTCATGGCAAATAGATGGAAAAACAGTGACTGACTTCATTTTTGGGCTCCAAAATCACTGCAAATGGTGATTGCAGCCATGAAATTAAAAGACACTTACTCCATTGCAGAGAAGGCGATGGCACTCCACTCCAGTACTCTTGCCTGGAAAATCCCATGGACAGAGGAGCCTGGTAGGCTGCGGTCCATGGTGTCGCTAAGAGTCGGACACGACTGAGCGACTTCCCTTTCCCTTACTCCTTGGAAGAAAAGTTACGACCAACCTAGACAGCATATTAAAAAGCAGAGACATTACTTTGCCAACAAAGGTCCATCTAGTCAAGGCTATGGTTTTTCCAGTAGTCATGTATGGATGTGAGAGTTTTACTATAAGGACAGCTGAGCACTGAAGAATTGGTGCTTTTGAACTGTGGTGTTGGAGAAGACTCTTGAGAGTCCCTTGGACTGCAAGGAGATCCAACCAGTCCATCCTACAGGAGATCAGTCCTGGGTGTTCATTGGAAGAACTGATGTTGAAGCTGAAACTCCAATACTTTGGCCACCTGATGTGAAGAGCTGAGTTGTTGGAAAAGACCCTGATGCTGGGAAAGATTGAGGGCAGGAGGAGAAGGAGATGACAGAGGATGAGATGGTTGGATGGCATCACCGACTCAATGGACATAGGTTTGGGTGGACTCCGGCAGTTGGTGATGGACAGGGAGGCCTGGCGTGCTGCAGTTCATGGGGTCGCAAAGAGCTGGACATGACTGAGCGACTGAACTGAACAAGTATTGTTGCTTGGGAAACCCATGGACAGAAGAGCCTAGCAGGCAAAGACCACAGAGTTACAAAGAGTCAGACATGACTTAGCAACAAAACAGCAATAATAAAATGGTTATTTGAATAGGTCACCAAAAGTGATAAAACTTAGCTAGATTTATGAAGAAAAGAGAGAAGACTCAAATTACTTAAGAATGAGAGAGGAACAATTACTAGACTTTTCAGAAATAAAACAGATATTAAGGGACAGCTTAATTTTGAATAGCTATATGCCAACAAATTGGATAACTGAAATGAAATGGAAAAATTCCTAGAAAGATGTAAACTACCAAGACAGATGCAAGAAGAATGAAATTATTTGAATAGATCTATACACAGCAAAGAGATTAAAGTATTAATTATTATCTAAAAAAAAAACCTCAGGGCAAGATGGCCTCTCTAGTGAATTCTACCAAATACTTAGAGAAGAATTCTTGATAAATTCTTCAAAAATTCTTCCAAAAAATAAAAAAAAGCCACCACCTTTTGTCTCATTTTATTAGACTACAATCACCCTGATGCTGAAACCATACAAAAAGATAACAAGAAAAATACAGACCAATATTCTTTATAAATATAGGTACAAAATTGCTCATAAAAACTAGCAAATTGAATCCAGCAACCTATAAAAAGAGTTATATTCCATGACCAAGTGGCATGCCCCACAACAGGTTGTTTTAACATCTGAAAATCAATCAAAGGATTACACCACAGTCACAGAATAAAGGACAGCAATCACTTGATCATCTCAGCAGATGAAGACCAACAAACTAGGAAGAGAATGGAATTGCTTCAACCTGGTAAGGAGCTTCTATGAAAAACCCTTAGCGAACATCATACTTATTGGGAAATGGCTGGATGCCTTCTCTCTAATATCAGGAATAAAGAACAAAATCTGCTCTTACCACTTCTATTCAACTTTTTACTACTCAGGGCAGTAATAAAATGCAAAGAAATAGAAGACATTCAAATTAGATAGGAAGAAGTAAAAATTTCTCCATTTACAGATGACATGATCCTATATTAGAAACAGTCAATATATCAACTAAAAACTGATTAGAATAAACAAGTACAACAATATGCAAGATAAAATATTGATACATAAAGAAATAATTGTATTTATATATACTAGCAATGAAGAATACAAAACTGAAATTAAGAAAACAATCTCATTGATAGTAGCAACAAAAAATAGATGTGCTTAGTCACTCAGTTGTGTCCGACTCTTTCTGCCCCATGGGCTGTAGCCCGCCAGGCTCCTCTGTCCATGGGGATTCTCCAGGCAATAATACTGGAGTGGGTTGCCATGTCCTCCCCTTCAGGGGATCTTCCCAACCCAGGGATCGAACCCAGGTCTCCTGCATTGCAGGTGGATTCTTTACCAACTGAGCCATGAGGGAAGCCCAAAAAAACAGATAAGTATGGCACCCCACTCCAGTACTCTTGCCTAGAAAATCCCATGGATGGAGGAGCCTGGTGGGCTGCAGTCCATGGGGTTGCTACGAGTTGGACACGACTGAGCAACTTCACTTTCACTTTTCACTTTGATGCACTGGAGGAGGAAATGGCAATCCACTCCAGTGTTCTTGCTTGGAGAATCCCAGGGACGGGGGAGCCTGATGGACCTCCGTCTCTGGGGTCGCACAGGGTCAGACACGACTAAACTGACTTAGCAGCAGTAGCAGCAACAGAAATAAATTTAGCAAAAAGAAAAGCCCCTAACTTATATACTGAAAAATACAAAATGTTAAAAGCTATTAAAGAAAATCTAAAAAAACTGGATTTCTCATATTCATGTACCAGAACAGTTAAAAATGACAATACTCCCCAAATTGATCTACAGATTCAATGTAATTCCTATCAATATTTCAGCTGTTTAATTCATAAATTGATAATCTGATTTTAAAATGATATGGAAATGGAGAGCCCAAACAATCTGGGAAAAGAAGAAGAAATTAGAAGGCTCACTCTATTTCAAAATTTAGTACCAAGCTACAGTAATCAAGACAACATGGTAATGACATAAGGATAGTGATGTAGATCAGTGGAACAGAAGTGAAGTCTCAGAAGATAAACCTTCACATTTGGCTCTGATTTTCAGTCAACGTGCCTAGACAATTCAGTTGGGAAAGAATAATCTTTTCAACAACAGTGCTGTGCCAACTGGATATCTACCTTAAAAAGAATGCCTTTGAGTCTCTACCTCACACCATACATGTATATGAAATCATATACATAAATCATATCTTCATGTAAGAGTTAAAACTATTAAACTCTTTGAATAAAACATGAATACATTTTCATTACCATATACTATGCCATGATTTCTTAGATGTGACACCAGTAAAAAAAAAAAAAAAAGTTAAATTGAAATTCATCAAAATTTAAAAGTTTTGTGCTTCAAAGAATACCACCAAGAAAGTAAAAAGACAAAGAGTGCAATTTAAATACCTAGCATGGGGTATGAATAGACATTTCTCCAAAGAACATAAACAAATGATCAGGAAATAAATGATGCCCAATGATGTCATTGAGGAAACGTAAATCAAAATTACACTGAGATATTGGGTGACATCCACTAGGATGTTTAAAATAAAAGATAATACCAAGTATTAGTGAAGATGTTCAGAATTCGTATTCTTCATATATTGCTGGTGGGAATGTAAAATGATGCAGCTACTTTGTAAAATATTTTGACAGTTCTTCAAAGTGTTAAGCATAAAGTTAACCTATAGTCCAGAAAATCCATTCCCTGAGGATATATACTCAAGAGAAATGAAAACATATGTACCCAGGTACATGAATGTTCATAGCATTATGCATAATAACCAAAAGGTGAAAATATACTAAATGTCCATCAACTTGATCAATGGATAAATAAAATAGAGTATATCTGTACTGTACTCAGTATAGGCAAATCCATAAAGACAAAGTGGGACTGGTGTAGTTTCCAAAAGGGTTAGACGGGAAATATGGAATGACTGCAAATAGGTACAGGGGGGTTTCTTCTTAGGATGAGAACATGTTCTAAAAGTACACTGTAGTAATGGTTGTACAAATTTGTGATTGTCAAAGTGAGTGAAAGAATAACTGGGGTTTTACTTCTCAGTTAATGGAATCTGTCCCTCTTATCTTCAGGTCTAGTGATGGTAAAAGTTAGTTCAAGGGTACTATACTATGCATTGTAGTTACCTTATTTAAAGCACCTCTATAAACTGACTTTTTGTAAATCAGTTCAGTCGCTCTGTTGCGTCCGACTCTTTGCGACCCCACAGACTGCAGCACACCAGACTTCCCTGTCCATCACCAACTCCCGGTGTTTACTCAGACTCATGTCCATTGAGCCAGTGATGACATCCAGCCATCTCATCCTGAGTCATCCCCTTCTCCTCCTGCCCCCAATTCCTCCCAGCATCAGGGTCTTTTTCAATGAGTCAACTCTTTGCATGAAGTGGCCAAAATACTGGAGTTTCAGCTTTAGCATCAGTCCTTCCAATGAACAACAGGACTGATCTGCTTTAGGATGGACTGTTTGGACCTCCTTGCAGTTCAAGGGACTCTCAAGAGTCTTCTCAAACACCACAGTTCAAAAGCATCAATTCTTCGGCGCTCAGCCTTCTTCACAGTCCAACTCTCACATCCATACATGACCACCGGAAAAACCATAGCCTTGACTAGACAGACCTTTGTTGGCAAAGTAACATCTCTGCTTTTTAATACGCTATCTAGGTGGGTCATAACCTTCCTTCCCAGAAGTAAGCATCTTTTAATTTCATGGCTCCAAAATCACTGCAGATGGTGATTGCAGCCATGAAATTTGGGGTGTTTGTTAGTTCTAAACAATAGAATGGGAAAGACTAGAGATCTCTTCAAGAGAATTAGAGACATCAAGGGAACATTTCATGCAAAGATGGGCACAGTAAAGGACAGAAATGGTATGGACCTAACAGAAGCAGAGTATATTAAGAAGAGGTGGCAAGAATCCAGACAAGAACTATACAAAAAGATCTTCATGATGCAGATAACGGTCCCAGGAGGAGAAGTAAGAAAGAAGTGAAAAACTTATTTAAATATATAATGGCAGAAAAGTTCCCTAAATTGGAAAAGAAAAAAGACATTCTGATCCAGGAAGCTCAAGAAATTCCAAATAAGATGAACCCAAAGAGATACATATGAAGATGCACTATAATTAAAATTTCAAAAGTTAATGATAAGTAGAGAATCTTAAAAGCAGAAACAGAAAAACAACTTGATACGTATTATACTAGAGCATTCTCATAAGACTACCTACAGATTTTTGGCAGAGACTTTCCAAGCCAGAAGGGAGAAGCATGATATTTTCAAAGTACTAAGGAAAAATCTTCCAACCAAAGTTATCATTAAGAATTTAAGGAGAGAGAAAGAGTTTTATAGACAAGCTACAGAGAGAATTACCAATAAACTGGCTGCATAAGATTTGTTGAGACTTTTATAACTAACAAGGAAGGTTACTAATTAATAATAAGAAAAGTTATGGAAGTAAATATCTTACTGGTAAAGGTTACATATTCAGGAAAAGGTAGTGAATTAATCATTCATAAAGCTAGTATGAAGATTAAAAGCCAAAGCAGCCAGAATTACAAATATGGTAATTAGTTAAGGGGTATACAAGATAAAAAGATGTTAAAAGTGATATTAAAAACATAAAACATTTTGAGGAGAGAGTAAAATTATAAAGCATTTGAATACACTCAAATTTAAGTTTATCACATAAAGTGGACTGTTATAACTTTAAGATGTTATATGTAAGCTTCATGGTAACCACCAAGCAAAAACCTACACAATATATACAGAAGATAAAGAGAAAGGAATCTAAGCATACAACAGAGAAAGTAATCAAAGCATAAAGGAAGAGACCAAGAAAGGAGGCAACAGAGGAACTGCAAAACAGCAAGAAGACAATTAATACAATTACATACCTATTATTAGTTAAGAGTAAACAGACTAAATTCTCCAATCAAAAGGCACAGAGTGGCTGAATGGATTTTTTTAAAAAGTTAAGATCCATCTGTTTTCAACATAGAAGAGACTAACTTCAGATATAAAGACTGAAAGTGAAAGATGAAAAAAATATGCTGTGCAAATGAATACCAAGTGAAACTTTACATCTGAAGTATCCATAAAAGATAAAGTCCAAATTTAGAAGTATTAAGGAAATAACTGAGATCAGAAAGGAAATAAATGAAAGAGACACTTGGCACCCAATGACTAAAAAGATAAAATAAAAAATCAATGAAATTAAAAACTGGTACCTAAAAATATAAATAAAATTAATGAAACTGTAGCTAGAATCTCAACAAAAGAGAGAAATCACTCAAACAAAATCATAAATTCTGAAGAAAGCGATGTTACAACTGATACCAAAAAGCACAGAGGAACATGAGAGGCCATTATATGCCAAAAACTCAGAAAAAATTACATCCAGGCAGTAAACTTCTTGAGCTCTCAGTCTTGGAGATGTTTTCTGGATTTGATACTCCAATGCACGGGCAAGAAAAAGCTAATATAAAGAAGTGGGACTACATTAGTATAAAAAACCACTGCACAGCAAAGGAGACATTCAACAAAATAAACCATCAACTTTCCAAATGTGATAAAACATTTGAAAATTATCTATCTGATAAGAGGCTAACAGCCAAAATAAATGTCATATAGCTCAACAGCAAAAGTCCTCAAATAATCCAATTAAAAATGGGCAAAGGACCTGAATAAGTAATTTTCAAAAAAGACATATAGGTAGCCAATAGGTCCATGCAAAGGTGCTCAGCATCACTAATCCTCAGAGAAGTACAAATCAAAACCACAATGAGATATCACCTCACATCTGTCTGAATGGTCATTATAAAAATAGTAAGAGATAACAAATGCTTGGAAGAATATGGAGAAAAATATACTTCTTCACCGATGGTGGGAATGTAAACTGGTGCAGCCACTATGGAAAACACTATGGAAGTTTCTGAAAAAATTAAAAATAGCACTATCATATGATTCAGTCATTCTGCTTCTGGGTATTTATTCCAAGAATATGAAAGCATTTAACTCAAAAAGACATGTGCACCCTCATGTTTATTGAAGCATTAATTCCAATATCCAAGATATGAAAACAACCCAAGTGCCCATCACCATATACTGGATAAGGAAGATGTAATATATACACACATTAAATACTACTCAGCCATAAAACAGAAGAGAATTTTACCTTTTGCGACCCAATGCTGGGCCTTGAGGGCATTATGCTAAGTGAAATACGTGAGACAGAGAAAGATAAGTATCATATGATCTCATTTCCAGAAAAAAAAATCAAGGCCATAGATCCAGTCAACAGGGTAGTGGTTGCCAGAGGCAGGTAGTGAGGGGTGGACTAAGTAGTTGAATGGATTCAAATGGTACAAACTTCCAGTTATAAAATAAATAAGTCATAGGGTATAATGTACACCATGGTGACTATACTTAATAGTACTTTACTTCATAGTTGAAAGTTGCTATGAGCACATCCTAAAAGTTCACAAGAAAAATTTTGTGAGCTTTTGTCACTATACATGCTGATAGATGTTAATGAGACATCGTAGTGATCACTCTGCAGTATTTATAAATATCAAATCATTATGTTGTATACCGAAAACTACTATATGTAAATTATATCTCAATAAAAAACCAGCTCTAGTTTATCAACTGTAAAAGAATGTCTCACAAGGAACGAACTTCACATGTACAATTTGTCTGGCATTGTTGTGGGCATCCTCCTCTAAATAATAATACACTGATGAAATAGGCTACAAATAAATGATTGCATTAATTTGGGTTAGAGTGATATACAGCAGTCATGTACAATGCCAAAGAATGTTCAAACTATAATACAGTTGAGCTCATTTCACATGTTGGTAAGGTTATGCTCAAAATCCTTCAAACTAAGCTTTAGCAGTATGTGAACCAAGAACTTCCAGATGTACAACCTGGGTTTAGAAAAGGCAAGGGGGATCAGAGATCCAACTGTCAGGATTCACTGGATTATAGAGAAAGCAAGGGAGTCCAGGAAAAACATCTACCTGTGCTTCATTGACTATGCTAAACCTTTGACTGTGTGGATCATAACAAACTGTGGAATATTCTTAAAGAACTGGGAATACCAGACCACCTTACCTATCTCCTGAGAAACCTAAATGCAGGTCAATAAACAACATTTAGAACTAGACGTGACAACAGACTGGTTCCTGTCTAGACAGCACATTAAAAAGCAGAGACATCATGTTGCCAAAAAAGTCCATATAGTCAAAGCTATGGTTTTTTCAGTAGTCATGTACAAATGTAAGAGTTGGACCATAAGGAAGTCTGAGCCCTGAAGAGCTAATGCTTTCGAACTGTGGTGCTAGAGAAAACTCTTGAGAGTTCCTTGGACTGTAAGATCAAACCAGTCAATCCCAAAGGAAATCAATCCTGATATTCATTGGAAGGACAGATACTGAAGCTCCAATTCTTTGGCCACCTGATGCGAACAGCCCAGCTGACTCATTGGAAAAGACTCTGATGCTGGGAAAGATCGAAGGCAAAAGGAGAAGGGAGTGGCAGAGGATAGAATCACTGACTCAATGGACATGAATTTGAGCAAACTCCGGGAGACAGTGAAGGACAGAGGAGCCTGGCGTGCTGCAGTCCATGGGGTTGCAAAGAGTTTGACATGACTTAGCAACTGAACAGCAATGCAAAATTCTGACTATGGATGATGGGTGAAATCACAGTGCTTTGACCACAAGTGATAACTTTTAAAAAATCTTCTGAAGTCTTCATGTGGAGACTTTTTCATGCATATGGATCTGTGCATCGCTCACTGACAAGAGGGAAGCCAGTGCACTGGTGCCAGATCTAAAGGGATCCATGTGGTCTCGCGTATATATCTAGAGCCACTGGTATATGGGCAACAGCCCCAGCCCATAGTGACAGAAAAGCACATTCTTCAGTAACTGTTTAGAATTGTCTTGAGCTACTAGCAACCCTAGCTGCTTGTTCCACTGATTGATTTCCTTTCCCCCTCCTGCTACTGAACACAGAGTACTCTAAAAAGCATTAACGTCTGTAAAGACCTGATGTTGATGACAGTGATAATAATTACAACAAAAACTATTTAGCAACAGTATTGAACACTTGATATGAATTCTTTCATGTAGCCCTCAAAACAATTTTATGACATTCATACAGTATCCCTTTAGAGAAATAGATAGATGAGGGTTCAGAATTATAAAGACACATGCCCCAAATCACAGAGCTAGTAATTAGCAGATGTTTAAAAGTCAGTTCCGCTCAGTCACTCAGTTGTGTCCGACTCTTTGCGACCCCATGGACTGCAGCACGCTGGGATTCCTTGTCCATCAACAATTCCCAGAATTTACTCAAACTTATGTCCATTCAGTCAGTGATGCCATCCAACCATCTCATCCTCTGTTGTCCCCTTCTCCTCCTGCCTTCAATCTTTCCCAGCATCAGGGTCTTTTCCAATGAGTCAGTTCTTCGCATCTGGCGGCCAAAGTATTGGAGTTTAAAAGTAACCTCAATCAAAATGTGAGGATTTTAGACATACAGTTAGTACTAAGAGAAGGGCTCTATATTGTACAGTGGGAGGCTAGAGAGACATTCTCCTCAGGCTGCTCAAAACCCAGCCATGCAGGTAGGTCTTTTCTACCTAAACATTTTGCCAGTTTTGTCTAAACCTGTACTAAAACTACTATTGCATGCAAAAAGTGAGTCAGAAAAAAGAATTTTTTTCATAGTTACCAGAAAATAATATGCCAAGGTTTCTTGTAAGTAATCTACTACAAGTCTGGATCAAAAGATTACAGTAGCCTTGTGTTTTTAGATACCAAACTGTGCATTGACAGCACAGATATGGCCTCAGGCTTTCAAGAGCTGACCAGTTTTGAAAAATCCTTGTTCTACACCAGAGTGTATCTGTTAATGTTTTTGTTTTTGCACATAAACAAACATTCACTTGGCCATTTGTTTGGTATATCATTTACTAGCCCCAGTAAATGAACAGTTTGGAGCTCTGACCAATATAAGCTTATAATTATGTTGAGTCACCCTGGCCCAATTTGAGCTCTACCTTCAGTATAAAATCAGTATGGGAGAGAATGAGAATTTGGCTTACAAACAACAGTGTATTTGGGGGTTTTGATCAGTATTCTGGAGAAATGAATTTTCGCCATAGGAAAACCCAGCTTCTTAAAATTTGCTCAAATTTAATGAGACATTTATTGTACTAGATAATTTCATAGTTAGAGTTTATCATCTTAGGAATACTTCTGGTAGTATTCTGGAATGTTATCAAAGGACTTCAATTATACAAGGATTAAACTAAACCACAGAGCAAGACATTGTGCTTATTTCTGCAATTTCTGTGTTGGTTGCTTTTTTTTTTTTTTCTTTTCAGTTTGCAGCAATTGTGCCTGGAAGATATCCTCAAATTGGTTCAGTGTGAAGATCAAAACATTTAGGAAAAGAGCTTGGGATTTATTTAAATACCCTAACCCTAATTTTTTAGTAATCTTCCCTTACTATTACTTATTTCTTCCTTCAGAAAACTGACTACTTTAAAATAAGAAATATGAATGTATGGATGGTTCCACATTCTGGGAGGCAGAGAAAAAAATTTTAAGATAAATTTGAAATCACTGTTGTTTCCGTAACAATAAAGGAAACTATTTACTCACATTATATTGTTTCTACAAATAGTTCTGAAGAAATCAGAATAAAAATGACCATTTCAAATTCATCCATGTGCCAAACTAGGTCATCAACCCTATGTCTGTAAAATCAAAATGGGTTCTCATAGACTTCTGTTTTACATAGTAGTTGACCAAAGAAAAGCCTTGGGAATTTAAAAAAAAAAAAAAAAAGCCTCATGATGAAGATGATTTTAATAAAAACTTAAGTAGCATCAGGAAACTTGGCCTAACACATTACAAAAATAAAACTTTCTCCTACAAAGAGAAGTCTCTTTTAGTCAATCACTCAACAACATATGTCTGGGATTAAAAGTCAAAAAAGCCAGGTAAGACAAAGGAATAAGATGTGAAAGAGAAATTAAATAAAATGGCAACAGCATTTAAAACAGGAAAGTGTAGGACAGTAGAATTTTCCATCTTCATATAAGAGATATTTTTAAAGCTCTGCTGCCATTAAATGCCTCACAGCATTACTCTCAGCAGAATGAAACAACCACCTAGGAGGACAAGACTTGCAAGAAAAGGGAGGGGTGGCTACATAAATCAGACGTGCATCTATTGGATGCATTGCAGTATATTTCACATGTGTTTACCTAATCAGGAAATGCAAAGTAGGTTGTTACTATTGTTCTTCGCAGACGCTTTGTTCAGAATTAAAAATTAAAGAAATTCATACTAGTGTTGCTATGTAAAAACACTCCTAACCACCATCTTATCAAGGTCATGGTAACCGTGTAGGAAACACTGTTGTACCTTTAGTGTGCCATGAATTAGAAACATTCTCTAGCAACTGTTCCTCATTTGGACCCACTCATAGTCTACATATGTCAGTCACAGATCATTCCCACATGACAGCTGCAAGGATATTTCAATAGTAAGTGGAAAGAATGTTGGAAGCAGAACCTATCAAAAAATTTTAGATTCTTCATTAAATCTTCATATATGTTTCTGAGATGTTAAACCTGTGTTTTTAAATCTAGTTTGGTAATAGTTATATCTCGACTAAGATGTACTTGAGAAATCTTACCAAAATATACACAATTTAAAAAGAAATACTGATTTAAGGCCAGGGTTTCCTTATTTATTTTCTGTCTGAATGACCTGTCCATTGATGTAAGTGGGGTGTTAAAATCCCCTACTATGATTGTGTTACTGTCAATTTCTCCTTTTATGTCTGTTAATATTTGCTTTATGAATTTAAGTGGTCTTAGGTTGAATAAATATATATTTACAATTGTTATAACTTCTTCTTGACTTGATCCCTTTATCATTATATAATGTCCTGTGTCTCTTGTTGGAATCTTTGATTTAAAGTCAATTTTGTTGTCAGTCAGTCAGTCAGTTAGTTCAGTCGCTCAGTCGTGTCCGACTCTGTGACCCCATGAATTGCAGCACACCAGGCCTCCCTGTCCATTACCAACTCCCGGAGTTCACTCAGACTCACGGCCATCGAGTCAGTGATGCCATCCAGCCATCTCATCCTCTGTTGTCCCCTTCTCCTCCTGCCCCCAATCCCTCCCAGCATCAGAGTCTTTTCCAATGAGTCAACTCTTCGCATGAGGTGGCCAAAATACTGGAGTTTCAGCTTCAGCATCATTCCTTCCAAAGATATCCCAGGGCTGATCTCCTTCAGAATGGACTGATTGGATCTCCTTGCAGTCCAAGTGTTGTAAGTATTGCTCAGTCAGTCAGTTCAGTCACTCATTTGTGTCCAACTCTTTGCAACCCCATGGACTGCAGCATGCCAGACTTCCCTGTCCATCACCAACTCCCGGAGCTTGCTCAAACTCATATCCATCGAGTCGGTGATGCCATCCAGTGGTCTCATCCTCTGTCATCCCCTTCTCCTCCTGCCCTCAATCTTTCCCAGCATCAGGGTCTTTTCCAACGAGTCAGCTCTTCACATCAGGTGGCCAAAGAACTGGAGTCTCAGCTTCAGCATCAGTCCTTCCAATGAATATTCAGGACTGATCTCCTTTAGGATTAACTGGTTGGATCTCCTTGCAGTCCAAGGGACTCTTTAGAGCCTTCTCCAACACCATAGTTCAAAAGCATCAATTCTTTGACTCTCAGCTTTCTTTATAGTTCAACTCTCACATCCATACACGACTACTGGAAAAACCACAGCTCTGACTAGACAGACTTTTGTTGGTAGAGTAATGTCTCTGCTTTTTAATATGTTGTCTAATATGCAATACTTATATTGTCATCCCAATTCTTGTATTTGCTTAGGGTGACAATATAAGTGTTGCTACTCCAGCTTTCTTTTGATTTCCATTTGCATGGGATAACTTTTTCCATCCGATCACTTTCAGTCTTATATATTCAGACCTGAAGTGAAGCTCGTGTAGGATATATATGCATGTGTGTGTGTGTATGGGTCTTATTTTGGTATCCAGCCAGTCTTGTCTTTTGATTGGAGCATTTATTCCATTTACATGAGGTTTATATATAGTACTATGTATAAATATGTTATATATAATATATAATTTTAATAGATATACTTATTTAATTATATATTATAAAGATATATTTAATTATATATAATAAAATCCATCACCCACATTTAATATTTCTGACATCATATTTTACATCTCTTTGTTTTGTGTCCACCTTAACTACGGATTGTGGATATAGGTGATTCTGCTGCTTCTATCTTCCTACAAGCTGTTTAACTAATTGATCTACTAGCTTGACTATGCATATGTCTTTAACAATGAGACTTTTTTTTTTTCTTTCATAATTTTCTTAAGTCTAGTTGTGACCTTTTCTTTTCTGCTTAGAGAAGCCCCTTTAACATTTCTTATAAAGCTGGATTGGTGGTGCTGACCTCTTTTAACTTCTGTTTGTCTGCAAAGCTCTTGACCTCTCCTTCATATCTGAATGACAGCCTTGGCTAGTGCAATATTCTTTGTTGTAGAACCTTTCCTTTCTTCTAAATTTATCATGCCTTTTTCCATTTTGGACTGCAGAGTTGTTTCTTAAAAGTGAACTGACATTCTTATGGGAGCTCCCTTCTACACAGCTACCTTGCTGCTTTTATTTTCTCTTTATTTTTAAATGTGTTGATGCTATCCTCTTTAGGTTTATCTTCTTTGGGACTGTGCTTTCTGGACTTGTATGTCTGTTTTCTTTCTCAAGCTAGGGAAGTTTTCAGAAAGAATGTCTTCAAATATGTTTTCTTTTCACCTTTATCTCTCTCTTCCAAGACCTCTATGAAACTGTATGCTTGATGTTGTCCCAGATGTTTCTTAAACTAATTTCTTTTTTATTTTTTTCTCTTTTTCTGTTAAGCTTGGGTGATTTCTACTACAATATCTTCTAAATTAACTGATCTGTTCCTCTATATTATCTAATCTACTCTTGATTTCTTCTAGTGTATTTTTATTTAAGTAATGTATTCTTCAGCTCTGTTTCGTTCTTATTTTATGACTCTTTTTGCAATTGTCTACAAATGAACACAAGTCCATTCCTTCTCCTCTCAAGTTATTTGAACATTTTCGTGATCATTACTTTGTACTATCTGTCAATTAGGTTGCACATCTCCACTTCAGTTAGTTTTTTTTCTGGGGTTTTATCATATTCCTTCATTTGGAACATATTCTTCCGTTGCCTCATTTTGCCTAATTCTCTGCTGTTATTTCTAAGTATGTGGTTTATGTTTCCTGGTCTTAGAGAAGTGTCCTTATGTAGGGGTTGTCTTAGGAGCCCAGCAGCATAATTCTCTGGTCACCAACTGGGGAATGTGTGGTCCCTCCCACTGTGTCAGACTAACTTCTGTGGGAGCCCTGATATGTGCGGCTGGCCCCTTGTCAGGTTATTTACCAGGCTCTCCTAGTGCAGAGGCTGCCAGCTGCTAGTGAATGGGGCTTGTCTGGGCACAACTAGCCCAGGTTTTCCCAGTCCTGTTGCTTGACCACTGGTAGATGGGCTTGGGTCACAAGGCAGCTAGATGAAGAGACCTGGGGCAACAGGGTCCCCATGGCTAGTTCTGACCTAGTGGTGAGTAGAACTGGGTCCTGGAGCATCTGGCTGTGGCATTCAGCGTCCCAGAGCTGATATCAGCCTGCTGGTGGGTGGGGCCAGGTTCTGACAGCTGGGTGAGTGGCCCAAGAGGCCTGAGGCTAGTGCCAGCCTACCAGTGAGCAGATATGGGTTCTGGAATCTGTGGACATGGGGTCCTGGTGGGGTCCCAGGACCAATGCCTGCCAACTGATGGGTTATCCAGGTCCTGGGGCTATGGTTACTCACTGACAGAAATAGATCCAGATATCTCTGACTGCCAGACCCAGGATCCTAGACTGCTTTGAGCCCACTGGTGAGTAAGCCTGGTAGTCAGGGTGGCCACGGCAGTCAGTTTACTGGTAGGTGAGGTTGTGTCCCTACCCAGCAAGCTGCTTGGCCTGGGCCACCTCAAGAATTTTATGGACTAGTTGGTGGGCTTGACAGTTTACCAAGCTTAGGTAATTTTTCCTAACCATGTCATATTTGGTTAGATGCAAGAAAAGCATCTGTCAAAATCCAGCATCCATTCCTGATAAAAATTCACAGAAAAACTATGAACAGAGGAAATTTCCTATGGATACATATCATCTACAAAAAACCTACAGGTATAGCTCAGTT
Source organism: Capra hircus (assembly GCF_001704415.2). Classification (NCBI taxonomy): domain Eukaryota; kingdom Metazoa; phylum Chordata; class Mammalia; order Artiodactyla; family Bovidae; genus Capra; species Capra hircus. The sequence goes on from NC_030814.1 coordinate 78,331,847, forward strand.
GGTAAAGAATCTGCCTACAATACAGGAGACTCCAGTTCAATTCCTAGGTCTGGAAGATCCTCTGAAGAAAGGATAGGCTACCAGACCAGCATTCTTAGGCTTCCCTTGTGGCTCAGCTGATTAAGAATCTGCCCACAAAACAGGAGACCTGGGTTCAATCCCTGGGTGTTGGGAAGATCCCCTGAAGAACGGAAAGGCTACCCATTCCAGTATTCTGGCCTGGAGATGGGATCACAAAGAGTCGGACACAACTGAGTGACTTTCACTTTCAACATAATATTTAGCAGTCAAGCCCAAATGTTTACTTCTGAAGAGTAGAGAAGAACTAGGATGTCTGCCTTCATCACCTCTATTAAGACACCATACTAGAGATACAAGTCAGAGCAATCAAGCAAGGTAACAAACTTTAAAGCATCAGATTAGAGAAAAAAAGAAAATTTCCATCATTCTCAAATGACATGATCATCTACACAGAAAATCCTAAAGAACTACAACAACACTGCTAGAATAAGTAAGTGATTTCAGTATTAACATGACAAGTTACAAGGTTAATACAAAGAAAAACAACTGTAGTTCTAGAAACTGGCATGCAATTGGAAAGTGAAATGCAATAAAATCCAATTTATAAAAGATTCAAAACTTTGAGATACTTAGAATAAAGTAAAATATAGGAAAGAACTGTATGTTGAAAACTATAACAGATTGCTGACAGAAAGGCAGCTCTAAATAAATATAGAGACATACTCTGATAATGTCAATTCTCCCCAAATTTATCTGTAGATTCAACATAAGCCCAAACAAAATCACAGCAGACACTTTTGCAGAAATTAATGAACTGGTTTTAAAATTTATAAGGAAATATTAAGGACCTAGAATAGTGAAAATAATTTGAGAAAGAACAAAGCTTGAGAACAAATGCGATCTGACTTAAAGACTTATAGCTACAATAACATGATAGTATAACACTGGAATTAAAAAAGATTCCTGTTTCCATATAACACAACAGAGAGTTCCCAAAAGATCCAGACATAAATGGACAACTAATTTTTTACAAAGACCAAAGGTAACTCAGTGGTGAACAGACAGTATTTTCAACAAGTATTGCTACAACAATTTAATGTCCATATGCAAAAAAAGTGACTTTAATTCATACTCCACTCCATATCATATTCAAAAGTTAATTTGAAACATGGACCACAGAGCTAAAAGTCAAACTTAAAACTGTGGAAACTTCTAGAAGATGACTTTGGGTTATACAGAAGTTTCTTGAATATGACACCAATATCACAGGCCGTGAAAAGAGTGTGTCAGGTTTTCAAACAATTGACCATATCACATGATCCACCCATAGACTTTAATTTTGGTCATAGAAGCCTTAATTTAAGCAGCCCAAACTGAAAACAACCTATCTGTCCTTCCAAAATAAATGATTAAGCCATTGTAGAATATTCATACAGTGGGTTACTATTCTGCAGTAAAAGCAGATGATAACACACAAAAGCAGAGATGAATCTCATATTGTGTCAAGTAAGAGAAGTCAGAAAAAAAGTAATTCACACTGTATGACTCCATTTATATAAAATTCTAAGAAATCAAACTAATACATAGTGACAATGCCAGTAAGTGCTTGGCCAAGGACAAAAGGATGAGGACAAATTCAAGGATGTGGACAAATTCCTCCTAGGGAGGAAGAGGAGGGAAGGACTATACAGGGGAACAAAACTTTCGGGAGCACAAATATGTTAATCATCTTGTTCACAAGGATAGCTCCATGGACATATGCCTGCATGCCTGCTAAGTTGCTTCAGTTGTGTCTCACTCTGGGGAATGCTATGGACTGTAGCCCGCCAGGCTCCTCTGTCCATGGGGATACTCCAGTCAAGAATACTGGAGTGGGTTGCCCTGCCCTCCTCCAGGGGATCTTCCTGACCCAGGGATCTAACCTGTATCTCTTACATCTCCTACCTTGGCAGGCAGGTTCTTTACCACTAGCGCCACCTGGGAAGCCCTCATGGATGGATGCTTAATGTCAAAATTTTTCAAGTAGTAGATTACAATTAAATATGAGAAGTTTATTTACTGTATCTCAATTTTACTTCAATAAATTTGTTTAAAACTCAGATAAATGACTTTATCAAAATGTCTTCTTTGATACCAGATCCAAGGGTAACATCTGTGTCTTCATCTTAATTGACATTTCAGGAGCATTTCCTCCTTGAAATGTTTATGTTCATTTATACTCTCTCCTACTTTTTCTCTTTCCTGTCTGACCCCACCTGACCAGTCTTCTTTTCAAGTCACACTATTTCTGCTCAAATATTTCTGCTCAAACTAAGTTGGGACACTTTGTAGCTAACCTTATTTAGCCCAATGACTAAAACTTCCTTCTCAGTGCTAACTACACCCAAATGTACACCTCTTGGCTCAGACTCTTTAAAATACTCCAGATGTATAAATTTCTAACTGGATATTTATCCTAGGCCTCTTTGTTCAAAGAGAAAAAAAAAAAAACCACTATTAATTTTAACCCTAACCTATTCTTCTCCCAATTTTCACTATTTTAGTAAATGGCACCACTACCTATCCCTTCCTGCTTAAAGCTAAACATTTTAATTATTACCCTTGATTCTGTCTTTTTCCTCCCCAGCTTCTTCCCAATCCAACAGAAAGCCTTATTGGCTCTATCTTCAACATATAAATAAATCCAATTCATGTCTCTCCATTTTCACCATACTACTTTTGTCTAAGCTGTTATTGCTTACATGGGCCACTAAAATAGTTCTCTTAGTCTCATATAATTCATTTGCTACATGGCACAATGTTATATTAAAATCACAGATGAGATTTTTATCACTAATCCACTTAAAACCCACCTATAGTTTCTTATTGCTCTTATAGTAAAATCCCAAGTTTTTATGGTCTATATGGCTCTACACAATTCCAACTTCATCTTCTAATATCCTCTCTCTTATCTTCTGGCACCTGGGCAAACTCAACTAGCTTCCATGCCTTAATCACACTATACTTGGTTAAGGCCTAGAATTACAATTAGCTTATTAAAGGCAAGGGAACAGAAGCCAGAAAGTGTTTGCATGCTAAGTCACTTTGGTCGTGTCCGACTCTTTGTGATGCTGTGGACTGTAGCCCACCAAGCTCCTCTGTCCATGGGATCCTCCAGGCAAGAATACTGGAGTGGGTTGCTGCTTCCTCCTCCAGGGGATCCTTCCTGAGTCAGGGATCGAACCTACGTCCTTATGTCTCTTGCATTGGCAGGCAGGCTCTTTACTGCTAGTGCCACCTAGAAGCCAGAATACTTGAGTTCACATCTGAGCTTTACCACCTCTTTCCTGTGTGACCATGGTCAGAAGTCAGGCAGACTGCTGTATGTGACTGAAAGACAAATTTAGAAATACGGTCTGTATGCCCCCAAAAGAGAAGGAATACTGATACTGGTAAGAATCAGCACTGTTTGTCTCATCTTTTTTCCTGGTCCAGACTTTTCTCACTTATAACATTCTTAAGTGAATTTAAAATTAAGTAGTGTAACCCTCATAGTGTTGATTGTATTAAGCTTATACATTATATCAACTAAATTTTCAGTGAACTCTATCCTTCACATTAAGTTGTCCTTGCCTTCCAAATCACAGAAAAATAATTTAACAAACTGAGAGCAAGAGTGGGAAATATGTGGTATTTCAGGTCTGAATGATGATGAGTTCAGGTCTGCCAATTTAAGGGCAGCCAAAAAACAGATCAACTTGAGTAAATGGTTGTAAGCAAAACCAATCATGTTATGCTAACTAGACTTGCCTTGCTTAAGGCAACAATAAGTTTAGTATTCAAGAGTTTCTAAGAAATCATTGCTTTTAAACTGTCCCAGGCAGAATTAGTCATGTTTTCTTTTAAGCTTCCATAAAACTTTGACCTCTTTGGACCATTCCCATATTAAATACATAAAATGTCTCCCTGGCCATCTAGGCTTCACGTTTCTCAAGGATAGGAGCCTTCTTTGTATTCTTCAAGCATCTCTTCAACTGTCAGTCACTTTACTTGTGTTGTTAACTCAAGTAGAATGCCTCCTGGTTTCTTTGACCAACTTACTCTTGATCACTATTTAATGATCTTCTAAGAATAGTGCTTGATATATAGCACACACTCAGTATATTTGCTAAATTAATTACATATGTGAAAATATTTGTGGTAAATGCCTATGGTAGTAGAGTCAGGGCTAAAAAGCCCAGAGCGTGGGATGTTTAGGAAATCATGAAGAATGTCTCTGCTAGCTGCAGGTATCTTTGCCAGCAAAGCTCAAAGAGAAGCGTGATTTTCAAGAATGTGCATTTGACAGATAAAAATACTTTTTGGAATGTGTTCTCTTATCATCAGATGAGTTTATTTTATCCTCCAACTCAACTATATTTAATGCTGAGTCACAGGGCTCAGTGTTCCTGGGAAGAAGGAGGGTATGAAATAATAGGGAGGCCTCTCTAAATATAAAGAAGCAGAAATCTCATTCATTCTGGTCTGAGGGTATAACGGGAAAGGTGACAGATGTGAGAAAAGCAGGTCAGCAGAGTTACTCTTCCTGACTTTGTGGGGCTGAACTTTAATGTCAGGCATTAACAGCATGTGTGAAACTGAGAATCCCAGGGCAAGTGGCATAATTCTCAAGGTGTAACCTATGTGAGGATTTAAAAGTCTGGGGGAAGACCAACCCTGAACTTACCCTTAAATCCAATATAAGCACTGGGTTTCCCTGGTGGCTCAGACAGTAAAGCGTCTGCCTGCAATGCGGGAGACCCGGATTCGATCCCTGGGTTGGGAAGATCCCCTGGAGAAGGAAATGGCAACCCACTCCAGTACTCTTGCCTGGAAAATCCCATGGACTGAGGAGCCTGGCAGGCTACAGTCCATGGGGTCACAAAGAGTCGGAAACGACTGAGTGACTTCACTTTCACTTTCAGTGGTACTAGATGGAGGGAGGTGTGGAGATGAACAAGACAAAGATAAACCTCATGACTCCCTACAGTCTACATACAGTGCTCAGGACATCCAAGGGTGCACATGCCCCAGTGAATGGACAGAGAAGTGTTGAGAGAGTCCAGTGGGTCACTGAAGTCATGAGATTGAGAGGAAGTATATAATTAGAGATATCTTTATAGCAGGATGCCAAGAGTGTGACTACAGATCTCAGTCACAGAAACCAGTGAAATGTTAGATAAAAGCAGGATCATCTTGTTGGACAGCAATACGGGGGAGAGGCCAGACTAATATCATGAAACAGCGGACACCAGGAACCAGGAAAATAAAGCCAGGGGTGGGGTGGTAGAATCTGTCCTCCAAAAGCCCAGTTCCATCTCCTTGCAGCCAAGTAAGTCTCCTATCAGGAGGAAAAACAAGAAAAGGAAGAGGTGAGAAAGTCTTCAAGACATAGCATTTGACTGCCGAAGGCTGAGACTAACAACAACAGGCAGTATTAAAAGGGAAATTTAAAAGGTCTTAAGAGCCGTCTCCTTCTTCCCATCTCCCACCTTTCCCAGCAACCTGAGGTACTGAATGAGTTGTAGGAAATGAAATACATGTAAGAGATTCTCTGGGATTCTTTAAAATCTCACAGTATGTGTTCCCATTTTCGATTAAAATAAGCAAGCTAAGCATCTTGAGGCCTGAGATGTAAGCCTGTGACATCAAGTGTGTAGAATCAAAGAGAAAATAGGCAATACAGAATAAGAGACAGAAAGAGATAGGGAGGAACATTCGTTGGCAAGCTCCCTTTGGATGCTCTAAATTTGGAAGTCCTGAATGCAATTCCAACTACAAAAACTCTATCCATTAAATAATTGGGTCTCCATCTGTCTGTACTTGTGCTTTATATGACAAAAGAAAGTTCCACAAGCAGATCAGAAAGAGAACCCAAAGCCAAAAATGAAAACATTTAGATAGGTTGGAAAATTCCAGTCAAACCAGAAAATAGATTCTATGACTCCTGCAAAACAAATCCCACTTACAACCAGGTCTCCAGGAGCTAGGATCAGAAACTAGACAATGGCTTCAACAGCTCTTAAGACTCATATACAAAGAACCACTTGGTGAACTTTTTTATAAAACACAGCCCACCTGACATTATGATTCAGGTGTTCTGAATGTGTTCTGTGTTGTGTTTCCTTTTTTTTGAAAAACTCCCTAGGTGATTCCAACGTGTAGCCAATGTGGACTTCAAGATTAGAGTTACTACCAGAGTAATGGACTAGAGTACTAGTAGTAACTAGAGTATCAGACTCTGTTACTTGTATCTTTAAGCAGTGACAACTCTTCATTATGGCTTACTGCTAGAACCTGAGACTTCTTTTCCTGCAATGAATATTTTACATGCCTCTGTGATGGGGCAAAGTATTTTTTGACCTAGTACTGAGAAGTCAGTTTCCCTGGAGGTTGATTAGTGCCCCTACTTCTAAGAGGTGATCATTTTGCTTCGAATCCAAGTTTAACATAGAAACATCTTGAAAACTAGAGATTGGGAACTGAGATAAAGAAATCCACCCATTTCTTCCTTCTCAGAAGTAGGGGCATATCTGGATGACAATAAATGTTCTTCAGCAACAGGGGATTTCCCTAGACAAGCAAGAACATCATGTAAAAACTATTTTAAAAATACTTCCTTCTCTAAGATGCCCCCTTATTAGTATACCAATATTTATTTCTGTCCTATAATGCATTACGGAAAATTTAAGAAACTTTGTGTAGTGGAAAGAAAGAAGATATAGAAGTTCCTGCAAAGAGTAACAGGCCTACATCACAACCTTAAGGAGTTTGGGAAAATGAGATATAAAAGACAACTGAAGATTTTACTTGCCACAGTGCTTTCTAGGCTTCTGTGCCATCTATCTGCCTAAAGGTTAAACCCTGAGGTGTGGATTATGAAAGTAAAAGTCACTTAGTCACGTCCAACTCTTTGCTGCCGCATGGACCATAGCCCGCCAGGCTCCTCTGTCCAAGGAATTCTCCAGGCAGGAACCCAGGTCTCCTGCACTGCAGTCAGATTCTTTACCATCTGAGCCACCAAGGAACCCCAAGGTGTGGATTATAGAAATGAGCAGATAAGAAGATACTTTGGGCTATAGCTTATTTCAAGGGTAAGGAAATAGGCTATAGCCTATTTCAAGGATAACAAGGGTAAGGATTAGGATTCCAAAGGTAGCTCAGCATTTATTTTGAAATTACTTCCCAAGATGCACAAGATATATGCCTCAACCCAGGTAGTGCTAATGGTTAAGAACCCACCTGCCAATGCAGGAGACATGAGAGATGCAGGTGTGATCCTTGGGTTGGGAAAAACCCCTGGAGAAGGGAGTGGCAACCCACTCCAGTATCCTTGCCTGGATAATTCCATGGATAGAGGAGCCTGGCGGGCTATGTTCCATAGGGTTGCAAAGAGCTGGATATGACTGAAGAGACTTAGTATCTACGCATGCATTATCAGAGGGAGGTGAACAGTTTTTTCCCTGCATCCTGGATACAGTGTGGAGATTATCTAAATTTTCTCCCTTTATTTGCTTAAGGAGAACATGCAAAATTATTGAATGAATGGGCAAGCCATTACGCATTGAGGATTGAGTTCAGGGCAAAGAGGTTGCAGTGTGCAAGGACTTCCTGACTGGAAGGACATTGGTGGCCATGAACTTCAACAATGAGTCCTGGTAAAAGGTTCCCAAGAGCTAGATGAGACTAGCCACCACTCAATGGAAACCAGTTAACACTGGCCACTCAACTCAGAGTCAGCAAGGACAAAATGTCACAGCAGATGTCCTTTAAGTGAGGAAAAGACAGAGCAGGATAATGAGAGAGCATCTGGAAGCAAGCTTTTTCCTCAAAGGAAATGAGTCATGTAAAGATGATCATATGGAGAGAAACACTGAGGTACCATTAATTGGTCAATGCAAAGCCATTTCTGTTATTGTTTGTTCAAATCTCCCAGACATTGACAACTGAGAAGAAAGAATACAACAGTAAAAATTAATAGCTAGCATGTCTTCATTCATTTCAGACACTGCTTTAGTAAGTGTATGACTTATTACCTAATTAAAGGGCTAATCTCAAGTAATAATCACAACCCGAAGGGAGCACTGATGGGTGACAGGTTTCTCTCTGTTTTTAAACACAGCTGCTGCCCACTCAGAAACTGCAGGCCTGGGGCAATGCCACATCTTTTGCATCATAAAAGTTCCATTACAGAAGCAGGTAGAGGGTAGACTAGTTTAACGATCAATTAAGACACTCTGATACCATTAAGGAAAGTTTCACAATCTCATCTACACAGATATTTAGTTCTCAAATTTGATCCAGTATTTATTTTATCTCTAAATTATTCATTCATTCAATAAATCATGTTAAACCTCTGGAATGTGCATGATTTTATTGGAAAAGAAAATCCTTTCATTTCCTTCAATTAAAAAGCGGCTGGATCCTCCAGGGAGTTACAAAAATTCTACAGGGCAGAAAACTTTCAACGCAAGAGAGCAGGAAGCCAGGAAAAAATTTAATTGATCTCCTCACTTCAGGAATGAATAACTTGACATGTTATTACTTCAATAATCCAAGAAATATACAGTTGTCAGCTGTCACATCTGTTAATTCAAATTCCCAACATCTTGAGAGCAACACTGACTATATTGAGAAAAATGTTACCATTTTTTCCAATATTCTGTATTTCCCATTATAGCAACTCTAAAACAAGGTTTTTTATTTAAGACGTGAGAACTCCTTTAAAAACATAGAATTGTATTTCCTTTATACCTTTACAATGAAAGCAAATAGTTTTAGTAGTTATGCACAACCCTTCCAAGAAATAATAAAAATAATAATAAACAAAAAAAAATCCTCTCTAAAGAATCTTATCTCTGGAAAACAGCAAAAACTAGTTGGAAAAACTGTAGAGGAAAAAACAGTTGGAAAACTGTAGAGGTAATAAAGGTAGAGTAAATCTAGTTGTTGACTCTTTGCATATTGAGGTTTTCTTTTGTTTACAATCACAAACTCAAAAACTATCTATCCTACAAAGAAGATGCATCCTTTTAAAAGACATTTTGTTTAACTTTCAAAATTACCTATCAAAGATAGATTAAGCATCCCTAAATTTGAGACTCTATAGAGGCCAAAACACTGTATTTATATTAGTCACATATATACATAGTATTTATATTAGTATTCTCCAAACATATAAAACCAATTGTGTGTGTATGCGTGTGTATATGAACTCCAAAATTTGTAACCAGCTGGTGAGAAATAAAGGTGGCCCCAAGAACCCCTGAACCTGTGTGTGAACTGAGGCCAATCTAGTGGGAAAATATGCCCTTAACATTGGCTTTGGCAACTCACTGTAGGATTCAGATCTCAGTGCTCTATTTTGAGGATGCCCCTCTGGTTTTGAACACAAAACTAACTTCTGATTAATACCTTTCCTAGACATTCAGTAGTAAATATTTCAGTTATGGGTTAAAACCCCAAATTTATGTCTCAAACACTATTTAAAGTTACATAATCAGCTGTGTATCTGGCTGGACATTTATTCCACACATGCTAAGTTGCTTCAGTCATGTCCAACTCTGTGCAACCCTATGGACAGCAGCCCACCAGGCTCCTCTGTCCACTGGATTCTCTAGGCAAGAATACTGGAGTGGGTTGCCATTTCCTTCTCCACATTTATTCCATAATGTATACTTAATGTACATTTTGTCACTGATGATGGATACTTGACAATGATTGCTCTTCCAATACGATAAGTGAAATACACATTAGCTGTCGAAAAGAAACAGTCTTTATACTACTGATACCAAAAAAAAAAAAAAAAAATCAAAGGAGCCATAAAAGAAAATTCAGAGGACTCACTGAGAGTCATAGACCACATATTTGGCATAGACACTGATAAGAAAATAAAAAGTAAATAACTCACTTCAACAAGTTAAACACAACTACATGTGAAAATCCATAAACCAGTATTTTCATTCCTCCTATGCAAGATTGTAAATTTTGTCCAAAGCTGAAGATTAGTGTAATGTGTCACATTTTGAGATCAAGATACTAGTTGTTTATACTGTGCAGAATTATATTCTTTCCATCATCAAAACTATATAAAGAGATTTTTTGGTGCTTACTCATGCAGCTTTCACAGTTTAACCCATAATCACGTGTTTCAGCTGGCGAAGTTTGCAACTTAGTTTTCAGCAACTACCAGATGATATACAATTGCCTTCTTGGCAAGACTGGCTCAAAATTCTGAATGTTTTGAATAATACTTAATAGTGTCTATTCATAGCATTGAGAAATTAATGGTGACATGTTAATACTCATATTAATTCATGCTATTTTTAAAAAATAACAAAGCAAGAAATATTTAGGAAAACTAAGAAGCATTTTTTGTACTTCCAAATGATAAACCAACATTTTTTAAAATCCTATATTTTAAAATTTAATTCCAAGAGGAAAAATTTTAATCATATTCTCTTCAAAATGTCTCATCTTTTCTTCTCTGCAGTATTCTCAAATACACATTTTTTTTTACATATTAATGCATTAAAGTTAGTGTTAGTATGTGCTTAGTCGTGTCCAACTCTGTGACCCCATGGACTGTAGCCCACCAGGCTCCTGTGCCCATGGGATTTCCCAGGCAAATATACTGGAGTGGGTTGTCATTTCCTTCTGGGGGATCTTCCTGACCCAGGGATTGAACCCATGTCTGTTGCTCTGCAGGCGGTCCCCTCTGTTGCAGGCAGATTCTTCACTGCTGAGCCACCAGGAAGCCATATTAATGCATAATTCTCTTACATTATAAACATTTTCCCAAATCCAATTTCATTTTTCTTTTGTCTTTAAAAAGTTGTTTTGAAATTGAAGGGCCAGAGTCTGGAATGGCAAAATAAGAAAACTAGTGGACACCTCTCTAACAAAAATTATGTCAAAAGGTGAGCCATGATTTAAGGTGTAGGAAAGAGACTCAACACTTGATGGGAAGAATTGCAAAGTAGTTACATTACAAAGAAGTATTTTTTCAACAAACAATGCTGGGAAACTAGATGTCTACATGCAAAAGAATGAATTTGGACTCACATATCAAAAACACTGGATCATAGTCTTAAATAAAGAACAAAAGAATAAAACTTCTAGGAGAAAGGAGGAAAATCTTCACAACATTGGATTAAGCATATTTTCTTGGATACCACACTGAAAGAATAGCATCAGAAGAAAAAATGCATAAATAGGACTTCATCAAAATTAAGATCATTTCTGCTTCAAAGAACATCAACAAGAAAGCAAAATGACAACCCACAGAAAATTCATGAAAATTAAACTTGATAAATGATTTTAATAGAAAATTTCCCAAAGAAGATGTACAAATGGCCAATAAGAACAAGAAGATACTCAACATCATTAGTAATGATGTAATATCATTTAACATTCACTGGGATCTCTAAAATTGAAATGAAAATAGCAAGTGTTAGTGAGAAAATGGAATATTGGAACTCTTACACTTTGCTGGTGCAGATGCAAAATGGTAAAGCCACTTTTAAAATAATATATTTAGTTCCTCACATTTGAAGCATAGTCACCAGTGAAAGTCACTCAGTGATGTCCAACTCTTGCAACTGCATAGGCTATATAGTCCATGAAATTCTCCAGGCCAGAATACTGGAGTGGGTAGCCTTTCCCTTCTCTAGGGGATCTTCCCAACCCAGGTATCGAACCCAGATCTCCTGTGTTGCAGGCAGATTCTTTACCAGCTGAGCCACAAGGGTAGCTAAACAATACTGGATTAGGTAGCCTATCCCTTCTCCAACAGATCTTGCCAACCCAGGAATCAAACCAGGGTCTCCTGCATTGCAGGCACATTCTTTATCATGATGACCCAATAGTTTCATTCCTAGGCAGATAGTCCACACAAACTTGTGCATGACTATAGATAGAAAAATTATTCATAAAAAACAAAAAGAGGAAACAGGCAAAATGTCCATCAACTAATGAATTGACCATTAACAATAGAGGAATGAAGTTACATGAGTGAACTTTGAGAACACTTATGCTAAGTGAAAGAAATCAGTCACAGAAGACCGTGTATTATGTGATTACCTTCATGTGAAAGTGTAGAATGGGCAAATCTTTAAAGGCAGTGGCAAATAATGTTTAAACTACTGCACAACTGCACTCATCTCACATGCTAGCAAAGTAATTCTCAAAATTCTCCAAGCTAGGTTTCAATAGTATGTGAACTGAGAACTTCCAATGTTCAAGCTGGATTTAGAAAAGGCAGAGGAACCAGAGATCAAATTGCCAACAATTGTTGGATCATAGAAAAAGCAAGAGAATTCGAGAAAAACATCTACTTCTGCTCCATTGACTATGTTAAAATCTTTGACTGTGTGGATGACAACAAACTGTGGAATATTCTTAAGAGAGATGGGAGTATCAGACCACCTTATCTGCCTCCTGAGAAATCTGTATGCAGATCAAGTAACAATAGTTAGAACTAGACATGGAACAAGGCACTGGTTCCAAATAGGAAAAGGAGTACATCAAGGCTGTATATTGTTACCCTGCTTATTTAAATTATAGTCAGAGTACATTATGCAAAATGACAAGCTGGATGAAGTACAAGCTGGAATCAAGATTGCCAAGAGAAATATCAATAACCTTAGATACGCAGATGACACCACCCTTATGACAGAAAGCGAAGAGGAATTAAAGAGCCTCTTGATAAAAGTGAAAGAGGAGAGTGAAAAAGTTGGCTCAAAACTCAACATTCAAAAAACTAAAATCATGGCATCAGGTCCCATCGCCTCATAGCAAATAGATGGGGAAACAATGGAAATAGTGACAGACTTTATTTTCTGTACTTCAAAATCACTGCAGATGGTTACTGCAGCCATGAAATTAAAAGATGGTTTCTCCTTGGAAGAAAAGCTATGGCCAACCTAGACAGCTTATTAAAAAGCAGAGACAATACTTTGCCTATGAAGGTTCACCTGGTCAAAGCTATGGTTTTTCCAGTAGCCATGTATGGATGTGAGAGTTGTCGGACCATGAAGAAAGATGAGAGTCAAAGAACTTTTGAATTTCTTTTGAACTGTGGTGTTGGAGAAGACTCTTGCAAGTCCCTTGGACTGCAAGGAGATCAAACTAGTCAATCCTAAATGAAATCAGTTCTGAATATTCACTGGAAGGACTGATACTGAAGTTCCAGTACTTTGGCCACCTGATGGGAAGAACTGACTCATTGGAAAAGAACCTGATGCTGGGAAGGACTGAAGGTAGGGGGAGAAGGGGACAACAGAGGATGAGATGGTTGGATGGCATCACCAACTCAATGGACTTGAGTTTGAGCAAGCTCTGGGAGTTGGTCATGGACAGGAAATCCTGGCATGCTACAGTCCATGGGGTCACAGAATCGGACATGACTGATTGACTGAACTGAACTGATAGAGTAGTATTTTTCTGTGGCTAAGGTAGGAAGGGCAGTGACAGCAGAGAAGGACTTGGGAATAAGTGGTAACAGGAATGGGATTTTCATGAGGCAGGGTGATGAAAATGTTCTAAAATAAGGTTTTGATGATGGTGGTTCATCCTGTGAATATATTAAACCAAACTGAACTGTATACTGTACATAGGGGAATTAAATAGTATTTGAAGCATATCTGAACTTTTAAAAAAGGAATGGCCATAAAGGTAGTAACTATTTTAGTCTATATTCCCCTGCATCAAATTTTACCTAAGCCATATCAAAAACAGAATTTCGGCTTTAAAACAAACAAACAACAATAGCAACAACAACAACAACAACAAAAAAAAAACCCTCTGATATCTTATTAATAGAAATTGTTTTGGCTACATGTCACAGAGACCCAAAGTATGTATAATCACATCTTCCTAAATATCTAGATCCTTATATTCCAATTTATTTTACAAGTAACTGGTACAATAATCACTCTAAAACTTTTTTCATCAGGTTTTTCCCCACTATTTAGGACATCACTATTTGGCTTCCCTGGTGGCTCAGATGGTAAAGAACCTGCCTGCAATGCAGGAGACCTGGATTTGATTCTTGCATGGGAAGATCACATGGAGGAAGGCATGGCAACTCACTCCAGTATTCTTGCCTGGAAAATTCCCGTGGACAGAGGAGCCTGGCAGGCTATGGTCCATGGGGTCTTTAAGAGTCGGACATGACTGAGTGACTAAGCACAGCACAGGACATCGCTATCAGTCTGTACTGCCAGGGCAATAATAAAAATTTATTAATACAGTGACTTAATACTTTCTTTAAAGACCCAAGTACCTGCAGTTTTTTCAGTCTGTACCCCTCAGCATGTTCTTCTCAGCTTAGCCTCCCTCACTGCCGTAGGGAGGTGATAAAATTTTATATGCCACACACTGACATGTCACTGATAAGTTGCAAAAGAGGAACTATTTAAAAGTTTCTTTGGAAAATGTTATAAAACTCAAGGAAACCTTTCCTAGAGCCTTCTGGTATGCCCCCTACCCTCACTAATTATCTGAAACTGCATCATATGCCCGCTCCTTCCAACTACAGTTCACTTCCTAGGGCCACAGAGGGGCTGGCCCCTCTGTAGAACATGGAGTTAGCACTAGGAATGTACAGAATTCAGTTAGTTCAAGGAAGGGATAGAATGGCTGCTGATTATAATGGGGAAGAATTATTATCTGCTGTATGTAAACAATCCATTTTTATTTGCACTCCACCCATTAATTAAAATGTGCCATGTCATAATTTCTTCTAATCTTACATCCATTAATTTCTTCAAGTCCTGTATATTTATCTCATGTAAAAAAAATCTTGATTAAAACTACCTATAGCTACCCAGTCCCATGTCGTATTTATTTAACCCTCCATGAGAAAAATAGATTCTATGGTAGTTTTAAATCTTAAACTAAAAAGCCTGTTTTGGGAATTATGGTAGTAGGTAATTTATCTAGTTCAAATATTTTGCAGGTAAGATACCAAAGTCAAGAAAAGGAAAAACTCAGTGAAATAAGAAAAGAGAAGAATTTTTAAAAAAGAAAGGAAGGAAGGAAATAGAAAAAAAGAAGGGGATAAAGTAAGAGAATTAGCAGGTGAAGGAAATGAACAAACCAGAAGAAAAGAAAGGTTGAGGGAGGGAGGGAGACAGAGGAAACATACAAAGAAGGAAATAAGGAAAAAATAATGAGAAAAAGAGGAGAATACAAAGGGGACTGAAAAGGTAAAGGCAGACACATAAGACTGTCAGATGAAATGTGGCATTTATTCACAGTTTGCCTAGAGAACCCATGGATCATAACAACATGATAACCAATGCAGGCAGTAAAACCACACCAACCTTAACAGACACCTGCTTGGTAGCAATGGCACTGTTGCTTATGATTCTGACTTCTGGGATCATCTGAGAAGAAAAGAACTGTAAATGACGACTGTGATTTTTTGAAATATTCTCAGCCACCATGAAAACTAGAGTCAAAAACTGAGTGCCAAAAAGGGTTCTGCTGTGATCGGAATACGTGTGTGTGCTAAGGTTGTGTCTGTCTCTTTGTGAACCTGTGGCCCATAGCCCACCAGGTTCTTCTGTCCATGGGATTTCCCAGGCATTGCCAGGATTGCCATCGGATTTCCCAGGCAGTCCAGGGATTGCCTTGCCCTCCTCCAGGTGATCTTTCTGACTCAGGGATCGAACCCTGTCTTCAACATGTCCTGCACTGGCAGACAGGCTCTCTACCACTAGTGCCGCCTGGGAAGACTGATCTAAATATACATACAGTATATTTATTGTGTGCACTTCCCAACACAGGAAACTCTCTGTGATCCAAATTGGAGCGCATATTTTCAGAATTTTGAAAGGATCAATATCTTAACTGTCATTAACCAGGTAGTTTTTAAATTATTACTTATTAGAACTTTATCAAAGTTATTTTCATGGCTTTTTAATTCTACCAATTGCAGAAAAGGTAATACTAAAATAATTAATACATATTTAGTGAGTAGACAAAATAGCAAAAGTTTTGGCATTAAACTATTCAGACTTGATTTTTGTTTCTAATTTTATAGTGCACACAGAGCTATAAGATTGTGAGAACAAATTACAAGACATGTAAAGGTAGTAAATATGGCCCTAAAGTTATAAAAACTTCAGCACAGCTGTATCTCATCATTGCTGACACAGGGAAAAAAATAAGAATCACACAAAAAAGCTTCTGCTCTTTAAATTCCTACATGAAAATTAGCATACCCAATAAGTATATGTGTGGGCATTTGTCTTTTCAATTATAAAATTAAGACATATTTCTTGCAACAATAATCATAACTATAAATTTAAACTACAGTCAGAATCTTTCCAGTCCAATTACATATACCAAATATTTTCCTTTGTGTGTACAAACATATGTACTCATATACAAAGTTATTTATTATAAAAAGGTATACATATTTTTAATCTTACTGATATACTGTGGAAACCCATTTATACCTATATGTATGTTGGGGCTTCCCAGGTGACTCAGTGGTAAAGAATCCACCAGCCAGTACAGGAGATGTGGTTTCACTCTCTGGGTTGGGAAGATCCCCTGGAGAAGGAAATGGCAACCCACTCCAGTATTCTTGCCTGGGAAATTCCATGGACAGAGGAGGCTGGTGGGCTATAGTCCATGGGGTCACAAAAGAACTGGACACAACTTAGTCACTAAATAACAATAAGAAACAACCCGAAGAGTTCTGCTTCCTTGTAGGATTCATAAAAGAATGTTGCTCTACACTAATATCAAAGAAAATTCAAATAATCTAAAAAAATCATAACTATTTTTGGTTTGCATAAGAAAGCTGAGGTCATCAGATAATTAGGCATTTTGAATTTTAAATGGTAACAATCTCCTCTAAGGAAAGACAAAATACATGAACTCTTTTGCCCACAGACAAGTTCTGAAAGAGGTGTCATCCATAAAGACATGTTAAAAAAAATTACAAATGAGATTTGAATGCATTTTTAGGGGCCATGCGTAGCTCACTATGAAGCAGTTCAAATTCTCGGAAATCCCCAATAAAAAGCATGATTTTGCTTTTCTCTACTCTCCAGCCAGTTTCAAGTGGTTACAACAAAAAAGGTTATGGCTACAGCAGGAAAACTGAAGGGGCCACATATGTGCAGGACTTGAGGGGATGCTGCTCATTGACAGGAATGAAGGGGTCTACCATTGAAGAAACGGCAAACAATCCTCAACCAGCCTGATCCCAAGCAAAACTGGGATCCCAGCCCCTGTCGCTGGGTGGAGCTAAAAGAAATTTCACACAGAGGGAGTAACAGAAAATCCACTTGTTCTCATGATCCTAAACTGATCCAAAGCAAAAGACTGACTGCTGTCATTTGATGGTAGAGGGAAGGCATCATGCCCTATCTAAGACCTTCAACTGTTACAAAGATACGACAAATAGGGGAGGGGCAGAAATGCTGAAAAATATAACCATTAAGATTCTAGAGCACAGGTCAGGACAGAACCTGACCCCACCATAAGCCTTGAAAGGAATACCAATCAAGAGTAGACTGCAGCTACAGTAAGGGTAAAGGTACAGAAAGGAAGTGGTGCTATAAAACAGTCATACTGGTTTTTCAGAAATCTAAAGGCAAATAAAAAGCATCAAGAAAAGACAAGCCACAAAATGAGACAAAATACTTGCTAAGCACGTATTGGATAAAAGGATTGAATCCAAAGTATACTATGAAATCTTAAAATGCCATAAGAAAAAAAAAACAGACATAACTTAAAAATGGACAAAACATCTGAATATATACCTCACCAAAGAAGATACACAGATGGCAAATAAGCATATGAAGAGATGCTCAGCACCATGTGGCATGTGGGAATTGCAAATGAAAACAATGAGATTTCACACTTATTAGAATGGCTCATATCCAAAAAATGATCAACACTGAATGCTGGTGAGTACTCAGAGCAAGAGGAATTCTCATTGATTATTTGTGGAGATGCAAAACAGTACAACAATTTTGGAAGAGTTTGTTAGCCTCGTACAAGGTTAAATATAGTTTTATCATATAATCCAACAACAGTACTCTCTTTTTGCAGCTGATTTGACAAGTTATATCCATACTAAAACCCGAGTGCCAATATTTAGAGCATCTTTGTTCACAGCTGCCAAAAATTGAAAACAGGTGAGTTGTCCTTCAATAAGTGAATAGATGAGCAAACTGTGGTGCATCCACACGATAGAATATAATTCAGTAATAAAAATAAATGAGCTGTCAACCATCGAAGACATGGGTTAAATTTAAATGCATACTGCTGGATGAAAGAAGCCATTTTGAAAAGGCTACACAGTATAGGGCTCAAATTGTATTGCCTTCTGGAAAAGGCAAAACAGGAAATTTTCAAAACTCTGTGGTTGCTGGGGTTTGAAACAACTGAAAAGTGCTGAATGCATGAAGCATGAAGGAGCTTTCAGGTAGGAGAAACTACTCCGACACTCTAAAAGTGGATATATGACATAAATTTATCAAGACCCACCAAACTTCAAAGCACTCTTAAACGAAGTAAAAAATAATAATAATAATTTACAATTCATTAAATTATTGTAATTTAATGCTGAGACGCTGAGAAAGAATGTAGACTGTGGGAAAGTTTAAGGCAAATTCACTGAAGGAGATGATAAGAGGAGATATAATGGTAAGTAACTTTGGAAATGAGTAGTCTGTAAATGAGTCTATAAATTTCACCATAGGACACTTCACATAAGCAATATATTTTGACTGATAATGTTCTCTCACAAGGGAGTAGAGATTAACAATTCAAAAACTATTATATATGGATATTAGAAATGAACAATTAAGTAAATGAATGGCAGATGGTAGAAGCCAGATTTCTCATTGCTGTCATGTTAATTTACAAATAAGGCAAAGTAAGAGGATAGTGATCTCTGTGGTGATGAATTAAAGTGGGAGACATCAATATGAGCTCATGTTTAACATAGATACAGATAACTTTTCCCTTATTGAATAACTTTTGTCTTTTGTTCTCTATCCAGGATAAGAGGGACCAATAATCTGATTTGTCAGCATGGTCAAACACAATAAATGGTAATAAAGTATCAAACATTATAAATACACAGCTGGGTTCACACACAAATATAAATGTATTTATAAACATGTAAACATGGACTGTATTTTCCTGAAACATTAACAGCTATAGTTTTTACTTTGTGTTACAAACATAGGCACTTGTCCCTTCTTCAATCAGATAAGGCTAATGAAATATGTGTAGACATGTGTTTATAGTAGGTGAGTAAACACTCACATTCCTTTGCTCTGTTGGATAAGAGACCTTCAAAACAATGACCCCCAGGAGTAATAAGTTCATCCAGTACTGTGTTCTAACTCTATTCCCCAATAAAAAGAACAAAGATTCTTAGGGAAGATATCTAATTTTAGGACTTAGCAGGCAATATAACATGAGCTGGGGACATTTTACAGTAACAGAAATTAAGAAAGTATTTAAAACACATGTACACACACACACATAAACCACTGTGAATACATCAAAGGGGCACAGGAGTTAAATGAAAGAGCTTGCAATAACCTAAGCCAAACATCTGAAACAAAAAGATCAGTATTGGCTTATAACACAAACTATAAAATAAATACAAACGAGTCTATACTGATACAAACAAAATCCCATACGCTTTTAACTGTGGATTGTATTTATTACTTCCTTAAAAATAATACAGAATGGAAAAGGAAATATAGCAGAAGAACCTTGGCAAAAACTGACTCAGTCCAGTGCTTAAGATCAATATCAACATCCGTATATCATGTTAAGGCATGCTACAGTCCATGTGGTCACTAAGAGTCTGACACGACTTAGCAAATGAACAACAACAGAAATCATTAATATGATAAAAGTGGCATTTTATGTCTGTGATCTCTGCCCCAAAATATATATCCCAAGTCTACTCATGAGAAAAACAGACAATTATGACAAAACAACATCTACAAAAGAGCTTATGAGTACTTCCTAAAGCTGTCAAGAACATGAAAAATAAAAGGAGTCTGAGAACTCTTATAGCCAAAAAGAGTCTATAGAGACATGATAATTAAAGGTAAATTGGCCATGGGTGGAAACATAGAACAGAAAAAGACGTAAGATAAAAATTATAAAAGAGGAAAAAATTAAGTGTGGATGAGAAATAACAGAAAATAAAAAGCAAGATCATAAGTTTATGCCCAACAATATAAAAATGACATTTAAAAATATTTGAGAAAAATGCATATATATGGAATTTAGAAAGATGGTAACAATAACCCTGTATGCAAGACAGCAAAAGAGACACAGATGTATAGAACAGTCTTTTGGACTCTGTGGGAGAGGGAGAGGGTGGGATGATTTGGGAGAATGGCATTGAAACATGTATAATGTCATATGTGAAATGAATTGCCAGTCCAGGTTTGATGCAGGATACAGGATGCTTGGGGCTGGAGCACTGGGATGACCCAGAGGGATGGTATGGGGAGGGAGGTGGGAGGGGGTTTCAGGATGGGGAACATGTATACACCCGTGGCGGATTCATATTGATGTATGGCAAAACCAATACAATATTGTAAAGTAATTAGCCTACAATTAAATAAATTTATATTAAAAAAGAAGTTATTCAAATAAAAACTTATACTACAAAATATATACATATGTAATAAGTATGTTAATAAGATTTGTCCCCCTAAAAATAATAATATAGTTTTAAAGTAGAGTGATCTAAAAAGACACATCATACAAAATATGTTTCCGCAAATAACTGAGCTTCATAAGGCCGAAACATAAAAAAGTGAAAGAAGTAAACAAGTCCACTTTTATCCTTAGACTCTTCAATACCGACAATTGATAGAGCAAGTTGACTTAAAAGTAAGGATATATAAGAATCAAAGAACATTATCAAACAAGTCGACTTAGCTGACATTTAATGAACATTGCACCCAGTGAAATCAGAATATACTCTCATGTTCACAAGATTTATCAAAATAGACCATATTTGGGGCCATGAAAATACTCTTCATAAATGTATGCCAACATCAATAAAAAAAATACATCAATAGCAGAATGATATCTGAAAAATTCTAAAATACTTAGAAAACTAAACAACACACTGATTAACTCATGGGTTAAAGAAGGGTTCCCAAAAGATGTTAGAAAATGTTTTGAAGAGAATAAAGTGAAAATATAACAATCAAAAGAACTTCCCTGGTGGCTCAGATGGTAAAACGTCTGCCTACAATGCAGGAGACCCAGGTTCGATCCCTGGGTCGGGAAGATCCCCTGGAGAAGGAAATGGCAACCCACTCCAGTACTCTTGCCTGGAAAATCCCATGGACCGAGAAGCCTAGTAGGCTACAGTCCATGGGGTTGCAAAGAGTCGGACATGACTGAGTGACTTCACTTTCACTTTCCTATAACAATCAAAATTAATAAGATTCAGCTAAAGCAGTGCTTAGAGGAATATTTATAGCATTAAACATGTATGTGAAAAAAAATAAAGGTCTCAAGTTAATGGCCCTAACTTCTACCAGAAGATGCAGAATATGGAAGTAAAAGAAATAAATCCCAAATAAGCAGAAAGAATAATGATGATAAGAGCAGATTTAGTGAAATTTAAAACAGAAATAATAGGAAAGAAAAACCGCTAGTTCTTTAAAAATATGAGAAATACCATTAACCCTTAACCGATCAAGAAATAAAAGACACAAAGTGCCAATATAAAGAATGAAAAAGGGAGTGACATTAGCATTATAGCATCCAATTGTGAATTAAAAAGAGATAGGACCTTGGTCAGGCTGCAGAACCAAGGGAGTTGGTGAGCCTGCCAAGCTTCCGACTCTCCATAATCTGGAAAGAGGGTACTGGGGCATGGTGGATAGAGAATTTGTGGTGGTCCAGCCTGCCTGACAGAGGAATCCGCCACACCATCTAAGTGGAACAGAGATGAGTTTTGAGTAGAGGAGATGGAGAAATTTTCTAAGTTGGCCTCCCTGCCAGGGCAACACTGCAAGGCACTGGGCTTTAGGCAACATCAAAGGTTACCTCTTCAGCAAAGCTGGTGGAAAGCAAAAGTGGCGAGTGACCACCCATCTGCCTTAGTGCAGGCTGCAGCTAGAGTTACACATTTTTCTCAAGTAACACCCAGATTTCTGAGAAGGCATCTCAGTGACTGGGGGGAGAAAGGAAAGGACGGAGGGAGACAAAAGTATTACAGGGCATTGAAGGAATTCATTCCTGTTGTGTGCTTTGGGATTTCAGTAGTCAATCCACCTACAGACTCCTTAGAATGCCCCCTGCTACAGGATCTCCCTACTGGGCTGCGGTCAACCTCCAAAGTTGCAGGTGCTGAGACAACATCTCCTGCCACTCTACTGCTAGTTCCCACAATATCAGAGTGAACCCAGGAGATCCAGCTCCAGGAGGAGAAACCACAAACTTGAGATATAATGCCACCTTCTAAAATGTAAAAGTAAGGTTACTAATCATCAGCTTGCTGAATTGTAAGAAACAAAGAAAACATAAATTCATAGCTAAAGAAAGTGTCTTCTATTCAAATGTAAAAGCACGTGTATATCAAACACTATAAAAAGATAAATCAGGTATCACAAAAAGAAAATGGTATTTCTCTAGCAACCAAACTTAAACACATAGAAAATTGTGTTCTAATTGGTAAAGAATTCAAATAGTTGTTAAGAAGAAATTTAATAAGCTACAAGAAAATTCAGAAAGTAATTCAATAAACTCAGGAATAAAATAAACAAACAGAAGGAATTTCTTACCAAAGAGATTGAAATTTAAAAAGAACCAAATTCTGGAGCTGAAGAATTCAATGAATGAGATGAAGAAAGCAACAGACAACATAGGTAACAGCTCAGAATAGATGAAAGAAAGATTAAATGACTTGGGAAAGAGGCCTATAGAAATAATTTCAGTTAAAAGAAGAGAAGTTAGATAGAAACCCTATAAGAGTTATCAGATTCAATCAGAAAGGCAAATATTGAAAAACAACAACAAAAAAAAAACCCTCTAACAGAAGGAGAGGAGAGAGAAAAAGGAACAAAGAGAAATTTATTTAGAGAAATAATAGCTGAGGATTTCCCCAATTTGTAGAAGAAATTAAATATACAAGACACAAAGCTAATAGAAGACTATTATCACAATGAAAAAAGATCTTATCCAAAATATATAATAACAATGCTGTCAAAAAACAATGATTAAAAATGAATCAGAGTCATATGGAAAAAATAAAGAACATAGCCTAGAAATCTTAGCAAATTTAAGAAGACTGAAATCATACCAACTAATTTTTCTGACCACAATGGTATGAAAATAGACATCAACAAACAAAAGAATGATAGAAAATCTATAAATGTGTAGAAACTAAACACTGTGATTCTGAAAGACCAATGAGTCAAAGGAGAAATAAAAGGGAAACCAAAAATATCTTGAAACAAACAAACAAAAAATATAAACATACCAAAACTTACGAGAAGCAGCAAAAGCAGTTCTGAGAACAAAGTAATATATTAAGAAATTAGAAAGATCTCAGTTCAGTTCAGTTCAATCACTCAGTCATGTCTGACTTTTTGCACCTCCATGGACTGCAGCACGCCAGGCTTCCCTGTCTGTCACCAACTCCCGGAGCTTGCTCAAACTCGTCCATCAAGTCGGTGATGCCATCCAACCATCTCATCCTCTGTCATCCCCTTCTCCTCCTTCCTTCAATCTTTTCCAGCAACATGGTCTTTTCCAATGAGTCAGTTCATCACATCACGTAGCCAACGTACTGGAGCTTCAGCTTCAGCATCAGTCTTTCCAATAAATATTCAGGACTGATTTCCTTTAGGATGGACTGGTTGGATCTCCTTGCAGTCCAAGGAACTCGCAAGAGTCTTCTCCAACACCACAGTTCAAAAGCATCAATTCTTTGGTGCTCAGCTTTCTTTATAGTCCAAATCCTACATCCATACATGACTATTGGAAAAACCATATCTTTGACTAGGTGGACCTTTATTGGCAAAGTAATATCTCTGCTTTTTAATAAGCTGTCTAGGTTGGTCATAGCTTTTCTTCCAAGGAGCAAGCATCTTTTAATTTCATGGCTGCAGTCACCATCTATAGTGATTTTGAAGCCCCCCAAAATAAAGTCTGTCACTGTTTCCATTATTTCCCCATCTATTTGCCATGAAGTGATGAGACTGGATGTCATGATCTTAGTTTTCTAAATGCTGAGATTTAAGCCAAATTTTTCACTCTTCTCTTTCACTTTCATCAAGAGGCTCTCTAGTTTTTCTTCACTTTCTGCCATAAGGGTGGTGTCATCTGCATATCTGAGGTTACTGATATTCCTCCTGGTAATCTTGATTCCAACTTGTGCTTTATGCAGCCCAGCATTTCACATGATATGCTCTGCATATAAGTTAAAGCCTTGACATACTCCTTTCCTGATGTGGAACCAGTCTGTTGTTCCATGTCCAGTTATAACTGTTGCTTCTTAATCTGCATACAGATTTCTCAGGAGGCAGATAAAGTGGTCTGGTATTTCCATCTCTTTAAGAATTTTCCACAGTTTGTTGTGATCTAGACAGTCAAAGGCTTTGGAATAGTCAATAAAGCAGAAGTAGATATTTTTCTGGAACTCTTGCTTTTTCAATGATCCAATGGATGAACAATTAAACAACTAAGTAGACAGTTTAATTGTTTGAACATGAACAATTAATTTGCAGCAAATTAGATAAATCTGGAAAGAATAACCTTCTATGACAGAATCAGGAAGAAATGAAAAATTTGAACAGACCAATAATGAGTAAAGACGTAATCAAAAAACTCCCAATACAGAATACTCTAGGATTACAGAGTTTACTGACAAAATCTACCAAAGAATTAATTTATCTTTTGATGTTTCTAAAAAATTGAAAAGGGGCAAACACTTCAAAACCAGTTCTACGAAGCCAGAATTACTCTGATACAAAAGCCAGAGAAATATACTAAAGGAAAATAAAACTATACTAATATCATTGATGAATACAGATGCAGAAATTTTAAAAAGAATATTAGCAAACCAAAGTCAAGAACATACTTAAAAGTCTATATTAAATGACAATAGGGAGATAGATAGATAGACAGATAAATGTGTGTATGTGTGTGTGTATGGAATGCAAAGCTGGTAACATAAACAAATCAACATATCATATTAAGAAAATATAAGGTCAAAATCACAAGATCTTCTCAATAGATGCAGAAAAAGCCTTTGACAAAATACAACATCCCTTTTGATAAAAATCCCTTCACAAACTAGATATAGAAGGAATCTAATAAAAGTGATAAGAGAAACCTACTGCTATCTTTCTGTTTAATAGAGAAAAATTGACAACTTTTCTTATAAGATCAAGAACAAGACAGAGATGCTCACTATTTATTTATATTTTTAAATGTCTTGGTGAAGTTACAAAAACTTAAAGGTAAGGGAGATAGAAAATGTAATTTTCCATCCAGACAGGAAAAAAACATGGTACTGAAGAAGAGAAGTTAGAAGTTGTTGAGACTATCACATAGGCCAACTCAATCTAGGCATCATCTTTACTAGATTTATATAGCGATTCCATTAAAATAACTTTTAGTTAAAAATAATATAATTTTTTCTTAAAGTACCATGTGGTCGAACTTTTTTTTATTATATTGACCAACTCGCAAAGATTACCAAGTGCTCACATAAAGTTAGGGGATGGGCCAAAATATAATCTTTACTGATAAACAGGAACCAGAAAAGCACCCAGGCTACTTAATTGCAACTGTGAAGAGTTTTAAATGTTATAAGAATTGAAATACCCTGAGAAAACTATAACTGAAAAACAAACATGTACCCCAGTGTTCATTGCAGCACTATTTACATTGCCAGAACATGGAAGCAACCTAAAAATCTGCTGACAGATGAATAGATAAAGAAGTTGTGGTACCAGGTCACGCATGACCCTGAAGCAGAGTTTGATCTTCTGCTCAAAATCTGACCCTATTTTCTTTAACAGGTTTCTGATGTGTCAACCATCATGGAAATTTCCTCTAGTTAGTAAAGATGATGATGATGGCATATTTATTGATTGGCACAGAAAAACAGAAAAAAAAAATAAATAAAAATAAATAAATAAAATAAAACCTTGAATAAGTTTCTTAATATTCCACATATTGAAATAGAATTCACATACAATTTCTCTTAAACACACACACACACACACACACACACACACACACACACACACACAAAATCCCCCTGCAGAATGAATACAATTTAAGTCATTAGAATATAACTTTGATCATTTCACTCATCTCAAGAACATGTACTGACTATTGTCTGTCATACCAAATGAAAGACAAAATCTTACTGTGCCCATGTGGTAAACATGACATACATCACATTACATTAATGTAATTGATACATTACATTACATACTAAAGGTTTCTGTGACAAAGAAACTAGGGCTTTCTAGATCACATCTTTTAGATATTTCTCATTGTGGTATAGACAGAACAAAAAAGGAGGAAAAAAAACCGTATTAAAGAAGTCATCCCTGAGTTTACAGCAATTTTAAAAGCACAGCAGAGGACCATGATATTGATGAACTGGAAGGAAAGAAATAGTCCAATGGAGTGGTAACATATCATAAAGACACTTTAATAAAGTTAAGAGGAGTGAGAGTAAAAGAGAACCGTAACAGTGATGATGATCACGATCAGAAGTGGTGGCAGGGATACCGAGCAACAGACAAATGGCAGGACATGGCCATGAAATATAGGTGACAACAGAAAGAAAACAGCCAATGAGTCAATAAATCACCAGCAAGAACAGCAACCAGTTCTGTAATCAGAAAGGCGCTGAAAAGGAGTGAAAACTGCCCAACAATTCACTTCCTTTTATACGTAATAACCTTTTAAGAATCTATAAAATGTATCTCAAGAAAGGGGCTGACGAATCAGGAGAATTAGAAACCACCTGAGCGGATTTCAGCATCCCTAGAAGTTATCAGCCAGACATGTGGAAAGTGCTTCAAGAAGAACAGTCCCAGAGCAGGAAGAGACCCACACGTGGTGCAGCATGGTGCCAAGCTAAGTCAGGAAGCAAAGTGCACTACAGCTTGGACAGGACCCCACGTGGGCACAAGTGGTAAGGAACAGCTTTAGACCAGGAGCTCTCAGTGGGACGGCACTGCCCCTAGGGCCATTTTTGGGTGTTTTCAATGATCACAATGGGAAACTGGAGCCAGACATGCTAGATAGGACAGCCTTCAATAACAAAGACTTATCTTGCATCCTGCAAGTCTTTCCAATGTCTCACTGGGCTTTTCTATAGATGGAAAATTCCTGTTTATAATTATCTAAATTTAGAACCCAACCCCAATTTACTTATAGACACAGTTTCCTACACATTTTAATAACTACTAAATTTTCAAAGACTGCAATTTTCTTGAATGTAAACTGAGGAAGGATTATACTTTGTTTCATTTGAAATTATATCACAGTTCACCATTTTGGAAAATCATGTCACCAAATCATGGTGTTTAATACAACATACCTGCATCCATCTCTATTTGCAGCTGTTACATTTATGGTTGTTCCATGTGTGCCTATGTATACTTATTTAGTCATCATTTCAAAACTTCAAATATAAAGAACTTTTGCCAATTAAAAAAAAAGAAGTTGTGGTACATATATACAATGAAATATTATTCGGCCATAAAAAGGAATGAATTTGAGTCAGTTCTAGTCAAGTGGAATAACCTAGAGTCTGTCATACAGAATGAAGTAAGTCAGAAAGAGAAAAACAAATACCGTATATTAATGCATCTATATGGATTCTAGAAAAATGGTACTGATGAACCTATTTGCAGGGCAGATATAGAGAACAGACATGAACATAGCAGAGGAAGGAGAAAGTGAGACGAACTGAGAGATTAGCAATGAAACATATATATATATATTAGCATATGTAAAGCAGATAACTAATCGGAAGTTGTTATATAATATGGGGAGATCAAATTGGTGCTCTGTGACAACCTAGAGGATGGGATGGGGTGGGAGTTAGCAGGGAAGTTCAAGACGGAGGGGATATATGTATACCTATGGTTGATTCATGTAGATGTATGGCAGAAACAAACACAACATTGTAAGGCAATTATTCTCCAATTAAAATTCTTTTTAAAGAATTTAATCATATGAAATGATGTTCATATTCCTCAAACTGTCTTAATTAAATATTTGTGACTAGATTCCTGATGGATGATACTCATTTTAGAGCCACTATGCACAAATCCTAGGAGAAAAGTTAAGGAGAGACTTTACAGCAGCATATCTGAGTCCAAAAATCAATCCAGAAGACAATGCTTCAGATAACTCAATGACAATTTTATGTACTCTGTGACAATAATCAAATGATAGAAATTAAGACTGAATATGTATTTTATAAACTTAACACTCCCTGTGTAGTTTCTACTATTTACAAACAAACAAAACTCTCTACTGGTTTCCTAAATTCACATCTACAACTGTAAATGTATACAAATGTGTACAAATTCATTTGTACAACCGCTGGATCCAATAATGTTATCTGATATGAAATTCAGATAAATAATTAACCCACTTAGACTAAGAACTCTCTTAGCTGTTTTTTGTGAAATATTTATTTACTATAGTTATTCTGATATTTAAAATATTTCAAACTAACTTCAGAGTTACAGAAAAGTTATAAAAATTGTAACAATAATTTTGATCTGCTCGGGGAACTAAAATCCCACATGCCATAGAGCAACTAAGTCTGAGCACCACAATTAGAGAGTCTGGGCACCACAACAAAAGATCCTGCATGATGCAATAAATACCCTGCCTGCCACAAGTAATATCTGATGCAGCCAAATAGATTTTTTTAAAATGACAATTGATAGTTTCAGAATTCATAATTTGCATATCACCCAAGTGTTGGAAATTTAGCAAATTGTTAAAAGTATCAAAAATTCCAAGATCAAAACTTTAAAGTTTTAAAAAATGGGGGAAGATTGAATGGAGAGATAATCTCTGAATTCCATATGAAAGTATAGAGAACCAGAACAAAACTATAAAATCATGTTTAAATGTCCATGATTAGAACCAGAGAGGACTCCTTAAGTAGATTATAAGGCAAGAAGGATGAAGGGGAAATCTGCAAAGAAAGAGTCCAGCAGAAGGTTTTCAAAGAACCACAAATAAAGAGAGAAAGGAATTTCAGTTCACATGAGCAGATAAAGGAGATAATCTGTAGCAAATATCCTATCTAAGCTTGAATCAGTTCCTGGAAATATATAATGTATTTACCATTCACTCAGGAGCTCAAACCTTCACATTTATGATTTTACCCCCTCCCTCACCCCTACCATTTTCCCTCATGCTTTCATTCTCACAGCTCATTCTGCCTGCCTATCTCCTACTCACTCCCCTCCATTTCAGAACTAATTTTAGATATGATGCATTTTACCTCTAAACATTTCACTTGTGTATTTCCAAAGCCATTTTCTTATATGATCACAGTGCAATTATTAACATAAAATTTACACCGTTTTGATATTCAATTCAGTTCAGTTCAATCACTCAGTCAGGTCCGACTCTTTGCAACCCCATGGACCACAGTATGGAGAAGGCAATGGCACCCCACTCCAGTATTCTTGCCTGGAAAATCCCATGGATGGAGGAGCCTGGTAGGCTGCAGTCCATGGGGTCACTGAGGGTCAGACACGACTGAGTGACTTCACTTTCACTTTTCACTTTCATGCATTGGAGAAGGAAATAGCAACCCACTCCAGTGTTGTTGCCTAGAGAATCCCAGGGAAAGGAGAGCCTGGTGGGCTGCCATCTATGGGGTCACACAGAGTCAGACACGACTGACGCAACTTAGGAGCAGCAGCAGGACCACAGTATGCCAAGCCTGCCTGTCCATCACAAACTCCCAGGTCTCAAACTCATGTCCATTGAGTTGGTGATGCCATCCGACTATCTCATCCTCTGTTGTACCCCTCTCCTCCTGCCCACAATCTTTCCCAGCATCAGGGTCTTAAATGAGTCAGCTCTTTGCATCAGGTGGTCAAAGTACTGGAGTTTCAGCCTCAACATCAGTCCTTCCAATGAACACTCAGGACTGATCTCCTTTAGGATGGACTAGTTGGATCTCCTTGCAGACCAAGGGACTCTCAAGAGTCTTCTCCAACATCACAGTTCAAAAACATCAATTCTTTGGCGCTCAGCTTTCTTTATAGTCAACTCTCACATCCATACATGACTACTGGAAAAACCATAGCCTTGACTAGACAACCTTTGTTGACAAAGTAATGTCTCTGCTTTTTAACATGTTGTCTAGGTTGGTCATAACTTTCCTTCCAAGGAGTAAGCGTGCTTTATTTTCATGGCCGCAGTCACCATCTGCAGTGTTTTTGGAGCCCAGAAAAATAAAGTCAGCCACTGTTTTCACTGTTTCCCCATCTATTTGCCAGTTTTCTGAATGTTGAACTTGAAGCCAACTTTTTCACTCACCTCTTTCACTTTCATCAAGAGGCTCTTTAGTTCTTCTTCATAATTTTCTACCATAAGGGTGGTGTCATCTGCATTTCTGAGGTTACTGATACTTCTCCTGGCAATCTTGATTCCCGCTTGTGCTTCTTCCAGCCCAGCGTTACTCATGATGTACTCTGCATATAAGTTAAATAAGCAGGGTGACAATATACAGACCTGACGTACTCCTTTCCTGATCTGTAAGCAGTCTGTTGTCCCATGTTCAGTTCTAACTGTTGCTTCCTGTATTTCTTGAGAAATACAGCTATCTCAAGAGGCAGGTCAGGTGGTCTGGTATTCTCTTCTCTTGAAGAATTTTCCACAGTTGTGGTTTTTTGTTTTGTTTTGTTTTGTTTTGTTTTGTTTTGTTTTTGTGATCCACACAGTCAAAGGCTTTGGCATAGTCACTAAAGCAGAAATAGATGTTTTTCTGGAACTCTTGCTTTTTCGATGATCCAGCAGATGTTGGCAATTTGATCTCTGGTTCCTCTGCCTTTTCTGAAACCAACTTGAACATCTGGAAGTTCACGGTTCACACATTGCTGAAGCCTGGCTTGGAGAATTTCAAGCATTACTAGCGTGTGAGATGAGTGCAATTGTGCAGTAGTTTGAGCATTATTTGGCATTGCCATGAAAACCCCATGAACAGTTTTGACATTATTATTCATTAATAAGTTAATGTTTACACCTGTGGCCATACTGACCTTTATACAGAGAAAGTTTTTTTTTTTTCTCCTAGTCTAATTCAGGATCACTTATTGTCATCACTTTTTATGTCTTTCATTTTATGTTACCTGGAAGAGTTTATTGGTTTTTCTTATCTTTTATGTTCTTAACATTTTTTAATGAGTATGGGCCATTTATTCTAGTGACTGTTCTTCAAATTGGATTTATATGTTTCCTCATGATTACATTTATCTCACATACTTTTTTGAGACCTGATGTATTCTTTCAAGTGCATCATATTAGGAGGCAAATAATATATATTTGTTTCTCTAATGGTACCATTAACTTGGATCACTTATTCTAGGTAGCATTTGTCAGGTTTATCTTACTGAAAGTTAATCTTTTTCCCTTGGTATTTAATTTCCCTTGGTATTATAGGCAAATACTTTGAGATAATGTAAATATACTGCTTCTAATTAAACTTTTACCCATTAGTTTTAACATCCATTGATGTTTACTGTCTAAAACTGTTATTAATATGATAGTTACCAAACTGTGATATACAAAGTATTCATTAGTCCTTCTATAGCAACTGATTTGCAATATATGTGAACCTGATTGATTTTTATTGGGTTAAATATTGGAAAAGTTGCTACATAGATACAATAATTTTTCTGAGGCTTAAAAAATTTTAATATAGAGTAAGAATATTTACTTTAAATGAAAAATATCCTGTATAGCTTTGTAAAAATTAAAATTTTCCAATGTAATTATTCAGATTAGATTTTTAGGTTAGATTTTTACCATATCCTTTGATGTGGACTTAAGTATACATTTAAAATCATCTTTCACTTTTATCTAATCAAGATTCACTATTCTGTCACAAAATAAAATTACAGTGTGAATAGAATTCATTTTGCACTCTAGATCAAAGTAAATTATAAGCCTATCTATAAGTCATGGAATGGAACAAGTTGAAAAGTAGAAGCATACACAAAAAATAAAGAGAAAGGAATCTACATATAACACTAAAGGAATGCGTCAAATCAAAAGGGAAGAAACCAAGAGAATATGACAGAGACAGAGAACTATAAAAGCAACCAGAAAATAATGAATAAAATGGCAATATATGCATACATATTAATAACAAAAGTGTAAATGAACTAAATATTCCAATCAAAAGCTATAGAGTAGCTGAATAGATAAAAACAAGATCTATCTATATGCTGTCCACAAGACTCAGCTTAAACCTAAAGACACATAGAGTGAAAGTGAAGAGAACAAAAAAGATATTTCAGGCTTATGGGGGAAAAAAAAAAAAAACCACCTTGGGTAACAATACATATATCAGAGAAAACAGACTCTAAAATAAAGACTGTAACAAAAGATTATAAGGGGCATTATATAATGATAAAGAGGGCAATCCAACAAGAGTATATAATATTTGTTAAATACTTATCCACCCAATACAGGAGCACCTAAATATATAAAGCAATATAAATGGAGAAACAAAAATAAATGGAGAAACTGACAGCAACTCAATAATAGTAAGAGACTTAAGTACCTCACTTATATAAATGAATAAAATATCCAGGAAGAAAATCATTAAGTAAACATTGTCCTTAAATAACATTTTAACAAATGAGTTTAATAAATATACACAGTTTATTTTATCCAAGAGCAGAATATATTTTATTTTCAACTGCACATATAACATTCTCTAGATAGGTCACATGTAGGGCACAAAACAAGTCTCAGTAAATCTAAGATCAAAATCCCATCAAGAATCTAATCTCATTACAACATTATGAAACTAGAAATCAACTACAAGAAGAAGTGGAAAAAACACAAATGCGTGGAGACAACATAACAATTGCTACTAAACAATCAATGGTCAACGGAGAAATCAAAGAGGGAATTTTAAAATACCTGGAAACAAATGAAAATGGAGACACAACTTTCCAAAATCTGTGGGAGACAGCAAAAGCAGTTCTTAAAGTTCACAGCAATTTACACTGACCTCAGGAAATAAGAAAAATCTCAAACAATATGAATGTGCATTTTAATGAACTAGAAAAATAACAATCAAAGCTCAAATTAAGAAAATTAAAAGATCAGAGTAAGAATAAATGAAATAGATATTAGGAAAAAACAAGAGAAAAGACAAATGGAACTAAGAACTCTTTCTTTGAAAAGATAAATCAATGAACTATCAGCCAGGCTAATCAAGGGAAAAAGAGCCTAAATAAATAAACCATAAATGAAAGAGGAGTAATTACAACTGATAGCATAGAAATATGAAATATCTTAAGAGAATGCTATGAACAAATACATACCAAAAAAGTAGACTACCCCCAAAATGAGCTCCTAGAAACACACAATCTTCCAAGGTTGAATCATGAATAAATAGAAGATCTGAATATGCAATCACTAGTAATGATATTGCATCAGTAATTTAAAAACCCTAAAAAGCAAAGTCCGAGTCCAGATGACTTCACAGGTGAATACTACCAAACATGTAAAGAGGAGTCAGTGTGAATCCTTCTCATATTATTCCAAAAAATTGAAGCAGCAACACTTCTGAACTCATTTTATGAGATCACCATTATCTAAACATCCAAGATAGCCAAAGAGTACACAGAAAAGAGAAATACAAACCACATCACTGATGAACTTCTTCCTGTCATATCAGCAAGAAGAAAAGGATGCCCCTTCTCATCAATTTTGCTACAACAGTTAGGCAAAGAAAGAAATAATAATCATCTGATTTGGAAAGAAAGAACTGTCACTATTTGTAGATAACATGATATTATATACAGAAATTCCAAAGATTCCATCATAAAACTTAGATCTAATACATTCATTCAAGTTGCAGATTACAAAATTAATATAGAAAAATCTGTTGCATTTCTATACATTAATAACAAAATATCAGAAAGAGAAATGAATAACAAAAATTCTATTTATAATTGTATCAAAAATAATAAAAGAGGAATAAATTTAACCAAGGAGGTAAAAGACCTACTACTCTCTGAAAACTATGAAACACTAAGGAAAGAAACTGAAGATGACACAAATAAATGGAAAGATATACTGTGTTCATGGACTGGAAGGATCAATATTGTTATTAATAAAATGTCCATAAAAGCCAAAGAAATCTATGATTCAATTAATTCTCTATCAAATTACCAAAGGCATTTTTTAGAGAACTAGAAAGTTTGTATGGGACCACAAAAGATAGACTAGACAAAGCAATCAAGCAAAAAGAAAAAGAACAAAGCTGGAGGCATCATGCTCCAGACTTGAAACTCTACTACAAAGTTATACTAATCCGCAAAATACACACACAGAGATCAATGAAGTGGAGGAAATCGGTGAAGGGGATTACAAGGCACAAAATTCCAGCTGTAAAATAAGTCACAGACATGTAACATACACACAGGGAATATAGTCCATATTATTTTAACAGCATAGTATGGTGACAGATGAAAACTGGACTTACTGCAGTGGTCATAATGTATAAAAATATCAAATCACTATGTTGCACACCTGAACCTAATATAATATTGTATATTAACTATTCCTCAATTTAAAAATTAAGAAAAGACTCAAGGGAGAGAAAAAAATACACATGGTTCAATTATGAAATAAAAAGAAAATTTATATAAATTTTAAAGAGAAAAAAGTAAGTCAGTATATTCAAATGTACTTCACTGGTATCCTACATGTACCAGTATCACATGAAAATTAAAGTAAATCTCTGTGTAACAAGATAGAATAAACCTCAAAAAGACAACGTGATTCACATATTCTGTTGCTGCTGCTGCTGCTGCGTCGCTTCAGTCGTGTCCGACTCTGTGCGACCCCATAGACGGCAGCCCACCAGGCTCCCCTGTCCCTGGGATTCTCCAGGCAAGAACACTGGAGTGGGTTGCCATTTCCTTCTCCAATGCATGAAAGTGAAAAGTGAAAGGGAAGTCCTTCAATTAAAAAAATTACCAGGACTAACTGCCACAAAGCAAATGTTCAAGTCATTAAAAAGCTCTGGTACTCTGAACAAACATAAAAGACGTAAACCAAATTGATATACTACTTGGGAAAAAAAAAAAGAATGAAAATCTGCCATTTGCAACATGAATGGATATAGAGGGTATTATGCTAAGTGAATAAGTCATAAAAAGACAAATACTATATAATTTCACTTACATGTGGAGAACTAACTTAGTGTTACAGGTCAATTATACTTCAAAAACAAACTCATAGAAAAAGAATTTAGGGATGGGGAGAGATAGTCAAAAGGTACAAATTTCCTGTTAACAAGATAAGTAAGTACTAGGGATGTAATGTATAAGATAATACATATAATTAACTGCTGTATTTTATATATGAAAGCTGTTAAAGAGAATAGGTCCTAAGAGTTCTCATCATAGGCAAACTTTTTTAAAAACTATTTCTTTACTTTTGTATCTGTCAGATGATAGATATTCATGAAACTTACTGTAATAATCATTTCATGATGTATATGAGTCAAATCATACACTGTACACTTTAAACTTAATAGTGCTGTATGTCAATTATAGCTCAGTAACACTGGGGGAACAACAACTTGATATCTAAGAGTGTAAATGACTTCTGAAAGCGAAAACGTTTGAGAAGTGTTCTGTTGATAACATGAGTTGATTACTTACCATGCTGTTGAGTGAAAAGGGTTGCAAAATGTTGCATTCCTATCTTTTTTTTTTGAAGTATATATATTTAGATAAATGTATGGCTACTAACTTGTAATTGGGACCACCTCTGACAGTAGTATTACAAAAGCTT
Organism: Capra hircus; assembly: GCF_001704415.2. Classification (NCBI taxonomy): domain Eukaryota; kingdom Metazoa; phylum Chordata; class Mammalia; order Artiodactyla; family Bovidae; genus Capra; species Capra hircus. The sequence continues at coordinate 78,367,967 of NC_030814.1, forward strand.
TTTTTCTTCCAATTTTAAGTTCATTTCTATGTTCAAAAAATCGTACACTAGAAATTATTTGTATGAAAAATATTTTTTTTATGTAACTAACGTGTGGGCAATTGATTATTTTTATTTTTTATTTTTATTTTTTTTTAAATTTTAAAATCTTTAATTCTTACATGCGTTCCCAAACATGAACCCCCCTCCCACCTCCCTCCCCACAACATCTCTCTGGGTCATCCCCATGCACCAGCCCCAAGCAAGCTGCACCCTACGTCAGACATGGACTGGCGATTCAATTCTTACATGACAGTATACATGTTAGAGGGAGAGGGAGAGGGTGGGATGATTTGGGAGAATGGGAATTCTAACATGTATGAAAAATAATTTTTTAAAAAGCAAAAAAGGGGTATGCCAACATTTCCTATACAATAAATAATTTTTAAAATTATCAGAGAATATTCTGTTACATAGGTGCAATTACCTGACATTGCTCATATTATAGAATGGACTTGGGCTATTTATTGCATAATATTTTTCTATAAACAACTCGACAATGAGGTAATTTTTTAAGGTGAAGGGAACCATAAAATCAAATACATTCGCTAAGTGGAAAAATAGCTAAACTACAAGCAAAAATAGGAATAACTTTAGAGAAATTTTATAAATGATATGTCTAAAAATATCACAGAATATGCCAATTTCTCTTTCTACAGTATGATATCAACTAAAGACAACTGTATCCACTACACTGTGTATTATATGTATATGGATTACCTACTACTTATTGCAGGTTGGGGCCTTTAAACAACACCAATCTTTTTTTTTTTTTTTTTTTTTTTTTTTAGTTTTTTATTCTTTAAATTTTAAAATCTTTAATTCTTACATGCGTTCCCAAACATGAACCCCCCCTCCCACCTCCCTCCCCATAACATCTCTCTGGGTCATCCCCATGCACCAGCCCCAAGCATGCTGTATCCTGTGTCAGACATAGACTGGCGATTCAATTCTTACATGATAGTATACATGTTAGAATGCCATTCTCCCAAATCATCCCACCCTCTCCCTCTCCCTCTGAGTCCAAAAGTCTGTTATACACAGCTGTGTCTTTTTTCCTGTCTTGCATACAGGGTCGTCATTGCCATCTTCCTAAATTCCATATATATGTGTTAGTATACTGTATTGGTGTTTTCAGAAAGAAAACAACACCAATCTTATTGCCCCATCCCATTCTCTAGTAACCACTATTTTACTTTGCTTTTTTTTTTTTTACTTTTGATCTCCTTTAGGATTGACTGGTTTGATCTTGCTGCCCAAGAGACTATCAGAAGTCTTCTCCAGCACCACAGTTCAAAAACATCAATTCCTCAGCACTCTGCCTTTTCTAAAACCATCATGGCCTCTTTTTCTCCTGATCTACCCCTCCTGAAAACCTCCAAAGTATCTATAATCTTTACCTCATTATTTAACTGTTATACATTTCTATAAGTTTAATGCATATTTTACATTGTCACTATTGCTGCTAAGTAAATTATTAGCTAGAGGGGAATATGTTTATACTTCTATATATACCATAATACTTTGAATTCTGCTGAATAAACTGGAACAGAGGGAGGATATTGATTTTAAACACTGACATTACATGAGTTCCCACTACTCCATGTTTTTATAGTTAATTTTCCAATCAATCTTGTGAGGTAGACACACTAATATGCAACTGGAAAATGCAGAATCTGATGCTTGAACTGACCACATGATTTTTTAAAGATGGTTCTGTTAATTGGTAGGAGAAATGGAAATCAAACTCACTTTACTTTGATGAAAATGTGACTCTTCCATTACATAAGGCTGAATCTAAATATTTATCAAATAAGTAATTATTTATATATGCCACTTATTATATGTTCCATGAATATGTTCTCATAATCTTCCCTTACTTTGCATGCATTACAGAAAAATAATATATGCACTTTTATATTCTCTTTCTTATGAAGAAACAATATGGCTACTGGCCATAGCAAACAGAAGTTTTAGGTCATAATTTACTAAAAAAATCAGAATAAGGTTTGCATGTTAAAATACAGAGTGAAAAAAAGTTAATAATCCCATAAAATGCAGAGTAGGATGTCAGACATGATTCAGGATGACATGATCTATGCAAATGACAAACATATATCATTTGCTTTTGTTGTGAGTCAATGTAAAAATTAGAAATCATCAAGATAGAGACTAAAAACAGATTAATTCACTCTATGAAAGAAACATGCCACAAATCTTCACACCAAAATTTGTTCCTTTCCCTGTCACAATTTTTCATGGGAGCAGTTACTTCAGAAAATTATTTTAAAATCTGTGCTCAATTTAAAAGATTTTGCAACATTAAATTATATCAAGTGAAGCAAATTCTATTAAAAGAACAAAGTATTTCAAAGCATAGGCGGTTAACTATTCTAAAGAATATGTAGTGTTTCATAATTTTAAATGTAAATTTGATCAATTACATATAAAATATTTAGATCACTAAAACCATAGAAAGTCAGAAAACTTCTTTCAAAGTAATGGCATATTAGAACTTAAAAGTTGTGCACAAAGAATTTGTGGCTTTAACAAAAACCATCAACATTTTATGAGATTTTGATGAAAGCTAGCATGTTACATAGTGTATCTTTAAAAAAAAAAAGTCTTAATTCCAAGTTATGGGGGAAATGACTCAAGTGAAATATAGAACTATCAAAAAATAGAAAAGCAAGTCTTTCCCTTGGAAATGGGCAAGTAAATATGGTCCCTTTACAGAATAAGTCGAAGCCTGTTAAAATATGCTTGAAAAGGACTTTAAAAGATTTTCCCCCAAAATATACCAGATATACAACATGACTTTTCTCACACTGAAAGGTAAGATTAAGTCAGATTTAGGCAACATCAAGCAAGCTTCACTGTTCAGTTGCATGCCTGTGGAAATGTGACAACTTTATTTTAAATTGCTTTAACTAGCTTACTTATAAGGGAGATATTCAGTGTTACTGTATGTGCTCACCTCTCAAGTTTTAGACAAATTTGACTAAAGATGGAGAAGACCAATACATTGCCAAATCTAACACATTACTGAGAAAATCTGAAAATGAACTGAAGAAACCAGAAGGTATATAGTGCTTCTGGATCAGATAACTAAGAAGTATTAGATTAAGATGTTGATTCTTTTCAAGCTATTCTACAGTATTGATGCAATCCCAATCAAAATTCAAGCAGATTTTTTCAAGTATAAATTGACAAAGTGATTTCAAATTCTATATTTAAAAAATCGGAAAAAGGAACCCAAACTTTCAAAAACAATGATGGTAAAGGTAATTCAAAGTTGCTCAATTTATACTACCTGATTTTAAGAAACATTTTAAACCAATAATAGAGTGTGGTAAGGTCATAAAAGGCAAAAAATGAAACAGAAAATAGAGTCTAAAAATAAACCAACACATCTATGGTCAATTGGTTTGCAAAAAAAAGATATGGAAGCAATTTAACAGGAAAAAGTTTATTTTAAATATTATAGGAACAATTCAGGAACAATGCTTATTTAACTTATATGCAGAGTACATCATAAGAAATGCCAGGCTGGATAAAGCTCAAGCTGGAATCAAGATTGCTGGGAGAAATATCAATAACCTCATATATGCAGGTGGCACAACTCTAATGGTAGCAAACGAAGAGGAACTAAAGAGTCTCTTGATGAAAGTGAAAGAGGAGAGCAGAAAAGCTGGCTTAAAACTCAACATTCAAGAAACTAACATCATGGCATCTGATCCCATCACTTCATGGCAAATAGATGGGGAAACAATGGAAACAGTGACAGACTTTTATTTTCTTGGGCTCCAAAATCACTGTGGACAGTGATTGCAGCCATGAAATTTAAAAACGCTTGCTTCTTGGAAGAAAAGCTGTGGCAAATATAAACAGCACATTAAAAAGTAGAGACATTACTTTGCCCACAAAGGTCCATACAGTCAAAGCTATGGTTTTTCCATAGCCATGTCCAGATGTGAGAGTTGGACCATAAAGAAGGCTGAGCACGAAGAACTGATGTTTTTGAACTGTGATGCTGAAGACTGTTGAGATTCCCATGGACTGCAAGGAGATCAAACCAGTCAGTCCTACAGGAAATCAACTCTGAATATTCATTGGAAGGACTGATGCAGAAGCTCCAATACTTTGGCCACGTGGTGCAAAGAGCCAACTTTACTGGAAAAGACCCTGATCTGGGAAAGATTGAAGGATGGAAAAAAAGGGGACAAAAGAGAATGAGATGGTTGGATGGCATTACTGATTCAATGGACATGAGTTTGCACAAACTCCAGGAGACAGTGAAGGACAGGGAAGCCTGGCGTGCTGCAGTCCATGGGGTCACAATGAATCAGACTTGATTGAGCAACGGCACAACAACCATGAAAAATAACCTCAAAATTCTATCCCATCATGTAAAATAATTAACTCAAAATTAATCATAGACCTTAATATAAAAGCCAGGAAAATTATAAAATTTCTTAAAGCATAGATGAAAACCTTTGAGACTTTGGATTAAGTAAAGATGTGACTACAAAAGCTAAATTCTTTTTGAAAATTATAGAGCTTTATCAACGTTAACAATATCTACTCTCTGAAAGACACTGTTAAGAAAACAAAGAGGGACTTCCCTCGTGGCACTGTAGATAGGAATCTGCCTGCCAATGCAGGGGACAGAGTTTCATCCCTGAATAGGGAGGATTCCATATGCCACGGAGCAACTACACCCATGTGCCACAACTACTGAGCCTGTGCTCTAGAGTCCACAAGACACAACGACCAAGCCCGTGCTCTACAAGAGTAGCCACCACAAAGAGAAGCCCAGACATCACAATGAAGAGTATCCCCAAGTTGCAGCAACTAGAGAAAGACCACACAAAGCAACAAAGACCCAAAACAGACATAAATTAATAAATAAAAATGAAGTAAAAGAAAACAAAGAGTCTAGATTGGGAAAATATACATCTGATTAAGTTCTTTTATCCAGAATATACATTGAAAAAATAACTTTCAAAATGCAAAAAGCAAACCAACACAAATAGGGGAAACATTTGAACACATACTTTGTCAATGTCGATGTGCTAATCACAAATGCTCATTTGCAAAGGTCTTCAACATCATTGGTGAAATGCAAAGAAAAACCACAATGAGATACTCTATATACCTTTTAGAACGTATACAGTTAAGACCAAATGCAATAGTGAGAATATGGAGCAAATAAAACTCTCAAGCACAACTACTGGCAATGTAAAATGGTACAACCACTTTTGGAAACAGCTTGGTAGTTTTTCTTTCTTAGGTTAAATATACACCTGGCACATACCTAGTCATTCTACTTCTAGCTATATGTCTATAAATAGACAAAAGCATATGTTACTACAAAGACTTGTATATGAATGTTAATAACATTCTTATTTATAAGAACCAAAACCTGGATATAACACAAATGTCCATCAACAAATGAATCATGAGTTATAGTACATTCATAAAAGGGACCATTATTCTGTAAAAAGTAGAACTAACTAAAGATGCATGCAGCTATATAGATGATTCTGAAAACAATACTAAGTTGTTTTCAATACTACTAATACAAAAGGCACAAAAACTCACATTTATATAAAATGGCAGAAAGCTGATGAATGGTTGTCTCCATCCCTCAGGAGCTCAGTGGGATGGAGGGAATTACCAAAAAACACAAGGAAATTTTGCAGTAACAGATGTGCTCATTATCTTGATAACAGTGATAGCTTCATATTTCTATGTCAAAACTTAATAAATGGTATATTTAAATATGTTCAATTTATTGTATACCAATTATACCTCAATCAAAGTGAAAAAAGTAGTCATGGAGGTAAAAATCACATTGCTTCTTGTTTATATACACTCATTTTACACACAAACAAGGGCAGAATATGTAAAATCACCCCATCATCAGACTTTTCCCTCTATTAAATAAAGAAAAGTAATATCATTTCCTCTTCCTCATGCTTTTCCATTTCTGCTATTCATCCAGTATCAAAACTCAGGTGAAAAGTGAAATGGTAAATTCCACAATATGGGGCAAATCCACAGGTAAGAAGTCTTCTAATTACAATATCAAAAGGGATAGCTAGAAATTGAAACTATCTCAAATACTTAATATCTCAAAACTATCTCAATACTTCAGTTTGTTCTCTTAGCCTCTTTTCCTTTACTAGATAAAATGATGCCAAAACTTAAAATCTCTTGATCTCTGAGAACAAATTCTAATCCGAAATGGAAAAACAAAAAACGTTGGCCCCTTTAAATGCTGTAGGCCACATCTGTAAACAGCACAGCTAGAACTTGTGAAATGCAGCATGGAACAACTATTCCACCAGACTCTTAAATTTGGAAAATGCACAGTGAATGTAGGCTGAATAATAAAGTCCTTTCACTCCCCAAGTAACGTGATTAAACCTTTCTTCTTTACTAAACTGCAAACTACCTCTTATGAACAGATTTCTCAAGGGGAAGCCAGAGTACAGGACAGGTGATTTAAATGGGTATCACAGTCATCTGCTTAGTACTTGCAAAGGCTGTAATATCTGTCATAAAAGTGAACACATTCTCTTAAGGACATTTTAAAAGATGAGATTCACTTTTTTTTACCAAGTATACGCAGTATTGATTTCCATCATCAAGTGTTTTTGAACTCTACAACTGTAGATATGTATTAGTAAAAACACACACATGGAATTTTCATTTTAACAATAAAGTTTCCCCAAGGCAATAGAGTTCAGAAAAAAAAGACAGTTGTAGAAAGCCCCTTCTTTTCATGAGCTGCATTCCTTTTCTAAGCAAGTCAGCCATCCCTTGAAGTAAAGAAAGCAACACAAATTTATAAACTGAGCATGGCATTATGGAAGATGAAACAAACAGAAACTCATACCTGCTGGAGCAGTGTGTCCTAACCTTTCTGCATCACAGCACTGTATTTGTAGGGCACAGTGTGGGAAGCTGATGCTGATTATGGCTAGAGAGAATTCTATACATTTCAGCCTCCTCAGACTCTACCAGACCATGTGAACAGTTCCAGATACCAAAATCTCAGACATATCCTTGTACCTACTGTGTGCTGTGACACTGGAAAGCTCTGTGCCAGAGGATGTTCGTGCTCATACACCACAAGGAAAATGGTATGAAAAGAACTACTGAATTGTCCCTATCCTGCATTTTAGGGTTAGTTTAAATCTCGATTTGTTCTCGTTAGGCTTCCCTAAATACTTGTGATCCATATGATACTGTTTCTTCCAACAGACCTCATTTTTATGAAGAATCATATCCTTGGAGAGGCATGATGAATTTTTAAAAGTTCTAACCCAAATGCATTGTTTCCTATTAGATATTTTATCAGAAATGTATATTTTGTGATTAAGGTCAAAACCCCTAATAAAATTCCACAGTTACCTAATAAAATTCTATGGTTGTCAAATTAAACAGCAACTATTTAATTTATATATATTTATATAAAAGACAGCATCACTGTATTATCTTTGTTAAAAGAGTTGTAGTTAAACAAGACAGCATGTAATAAATACCACAAAATGATATGTAAGGCTTATGAGTCTCTATGATTCCTCTTATTTTTAATATTAGAAATTCAGTAGGTCTTCTGCTTTAGGGCTTCCCTGGTGGCTCAGAGGTTAAAGCATCTCCCTGGAACACAGGAGACCCAGGTTCGATCCCTGGGTCGGGAAGATCCCCTTGAGAAGGAAATGGCAACCCACTCCAGAGAATCCCATGGAGGGAGGAGCCTGGTAGGCTACAGCCCATGGGGTCACAAAGAGTCGGACACAACTAAGCAACTTCACTTCACTTCTGCTTTGGGAAGCAAAATGTAACAGTTATCATATTTACCCTTTTGCCTGAAAAGCATAAAGAAAAAATATGTATAAACAAAAGTTTTCAAAACATATGTCATCAGTGATTCCAGAGATATGCTAAGCAAATGAAAGAATCTCTTTGATTGTCCCAGCTTACTGCCTTCTGAAGAGCACAGCAATGGTCATAGTACCAGGAAGAAGAAACCATACAGGGAAGACGCAGGGTGCCATACTGCCCCTCAGTTGGGCAATCGGATTTGGAAGTCTGGAGTGGCCATGGCAGCTAGAATTCACTGGTAGAGTACCAAATGCAGAAAAGATGCTGATCTCCAGAGGGTCACCATACATGTGAACACACAGGAAAAAACTACCTAAAAACATTCAAGGAACAAAATCCCTGGTCACTGTAGAAAGCTTCTAATTCAGGAGGCAGAAGTAAAGAACTCAGAAGAATCACGCTACACAATTGAAATAAAATTATCCGTATATAAACCACTCCCCTATTCCCACCTAACTAAATTTAAGCTAATCCCAAAAGATCAAAATGTCTCCAAGTAACTTAATTGTAACCCACAACTTAAATATATTTAAGGATATTTATAGGAATACAAAAATATGCAGTACCTAAGAATGCAAAATCCAAAGTCTAGCATCCAACAAAAATATCCCCAGGCATGCAAAATCAGCCCAATTTATAAACTGAACATCATCAAAATTAAGAACTTCTTCAAAAACATTGCTACAAAATGAAAAATGAGATAACGACTATGAAAAACAAAGACTGTTAAAAACAGTAGGTTACATATCTGATAAACTAACATGTATACTATCATGTAAGAATTGAATCGCCAGTCTATGTCTGATGCAGGATACAGCATGCTTGGAGCTGGTGCATGGGGATGACCCAGAGAGATGTTATGGGGAGGGAGGTGGGAGGGGGTTTCATGTTTGGGAACGCATGTAAGAATTAAAGATTTTAAAATTAAAAAAAAATTAAAAAATTAAAATAAAATCTATGACTCTTAAAACTTAACAGTAACACAATTTAAAAATGGGCAAGATATTTAAACCTATATTTCACCAAGTAGATACCAAATCACAAATACCCAAGTGAAAAGATGCTCAACATAAATAGTGATTAAGAAAATGTGACAAGCCACAATGATATAACAGTACACACCTGTTAGAATAATATTTTTTAAAAGTGCTCATCCTAAGTGCTAGTGGGAATTTGAAGAAACTGAAATTCTCAAACATTATGGAATAAAAAATGGTAAAAATAAATTGTAAAATATTTTTAGCAGTTTCTTAAAAAGTGAAACATACAACATATATCAATGTATATATCCACGTTAAGGTACTTACTCAGGGACTTTCCTGGTGGCCTGGCTAAGACAATGCAGGGAACATGGGTTCATCTCTGCTCTGGGAAGAGTCCACTTGCTGTGGGGTAACTAAGCCCGTGTGCCCAAACTACTGAGCCCGTGTTCCACAACAGGAGAAGCCATTAAAATAAGAAGCCCACACACCACAGCTAGAGAGTAGCTCCCACAGCCAAAAATACATAAATAAAAATTTAAGGTACTTACTCAGGATCGCTGCAGATGGTGACTTCAGCCATGAAATTAAAAAACACTTACTCCTTGGAAGAAAAGTTATGACCAACCTAGATAGTATATTCAAAAGCAGAGACATTACTTTGCCGACTAAGGTCCATCTAGTCAAGGCTATGGCTTTTCCTGTGGTCATGTATGGATGTGAGAGTTGGACTGTGAAGAAGGCTGAGCGCTGAAGAATTAATGCTTTTGAACTGTGGTGGTGGAGAAGACTCTTGAGAGTCCCTTGGACTGCAAGGAGATCCAACCAGTCCATTCTGAAGGAGATCAACCCTGGGATTTCTTTGGAAGGACTGATGATAAAGCTGAAGCTCCAGTACTTTGGCCACCTCATGCGAAGAGTTGACTCAGTGGAAAAGACTCTGATGCTGGGAAGATTGGGGGCAGGAGGAGAAGGGGATGAACGAGGATGAGATGGCTAGATGGCATCACCGACTCAATGGCCGTGAGTCTGAGTGAACTCCGGGAGTTGGTGATGGACAGGGAAGGCCTGGCGTGCTGTGATTCATGGGGTCGCAGAGTCGGACACAACTGAGCGACTGAACTGAACTGAACTGAACTGAACTGAACTGAACTGAACTACTCAGGATAAATGAAAGCATCTGTTCACAAAAAGACTTGTTTATGAATGTTTATAGCACCTCTATTTACAACTGCCCCAAAACTAGAAATAAACCAAATATCCAACAAAGGTAAATGAACAAATTCTGATAAATCCATGTAATGAGATACTATCTCCCTATAAAAAGGAATTGACTATATGCACAAGGCAGTGTGAATGAATCACAAATTATGAGACAAAGTATTAAAATAAACCAAAGAAAGCACATACTTTTATGATTTCATTTACATAACATTCTAGAAATTCTATCTATAGTGATAGAATAGATAAAAATGTTTGTTTGGGCATGGGGAAGTGCAGCAATGAATTAGAGGGACCGATTACAAAAGGGCACAGAGAACTTTTGTGATGTAGTATTCATTATCCTAATTGTGGTGACTGTTTCATGGATGTTTAAATAAAACAGAACTTAAAATGTACAGTCTGCATAAGTGCTGTTATTTTCATGTCAATTAGTCTTCAGACATCTCATCAAAACATTTTTAATCCAACAACTAAAAAACTAAAAAAACATCTACCACAGGATTTTGGATATTGCTGCTTTAAGGATTACATTAAAATAAAAATCTTAATGTCTTCCATACCTTCTCTAATTCCTTCGAAGCCTGATGAGTAACACATCTTGCTGAATTTTAGAGAAGAAAATCACATACTGGGATCACAGCTCCTTCAAGATTCTCTTTTCTCGGATGTGTTTCCTGAGAGAGCATTCATTCATTCATTCTGGTCTTCCCTCCTCTGCGCAGCCAGAGATTTGGACTATTTCCTAAAAAACATTTGTATTCAAAATACATGAGTAGCCTATATTATTTGCAAAAATCTTTCCCTTTATTTAGCAAATGGGCTTCCCTGGTGGCTCAGCAGTATAAAAAATCCACCTGCCAATCAGGAGACATGGGTTTGATCCCTGGGTCGGAAAGATCCACTGTAGTAGGAAGTGGCAACCTACTTCAGAATTCTTGCCCAGAAAATGCCATGAACAGAGGATCCTGGTGGGCTACACAGTCCATGGGGTTCCAAAAGTTGGACACGTATCAGCAACTAAACAACTGAACAGATACTTGAGGGAGCTTACTGTGTGCCAGACGTTATTCCAAGCACCATGAAAAATATATAGTCAACAAGAGATCCTGCACTTTTCCCATCATGATTCTCACAGTCTAGTGGAAGCATGGTTGACTAAATTATTGGACCCAGTACTTTACCATTCATTGTTTCTACTTCCTTTGCCCCTATCTCTTATTCTTAAAAAGAAACAGCAATCCTGCAGGCTGTCACTTCTCAATTCCCCCCACTAGATTCTCCCCCTCTTGCATTGATATATGCTGGTAATAGAACAGTTGTTCTAAAACCTGTGTGAAACCAGTTCACAGGACAAGCTTGTTCAACACATTTGATGATATCCACACCTAGTGTTTTGATATAACTAATCTGGGGTGAAGCAAAGAATTTGCAATTTAACAAGTTCTCAGAGGATTCTAATGCTGCCAATCATGAAACCACACCTTGAGAACCACTGTGTTAGATGCTAACAGGAATTTATGGAATTTAAGGAAAGGCCGACTTACAGGAAAAAGACTTACACCACTGTTAGAATTGGTGCTGTGTTAACCAGAAATGGTAACAGTAGGCATCCTAGCCTTGTTTCTAATGTAGAGTTTTCTGTTTTTCACTGTTGAGTATGATGTTAATTGTGGCTTATCATGTAGGACCTTTATTACACAGAGCAAATTTTCTTCTATTTCTAGTTACTTTTTTTTAATTGAGATGTAATTGACATATAGTTTCAGTTGTATAATACAATTCCTTGTTTGTATATATATATGCAATATGATCACCACTGTTCAGTTCAGTTCAGTTGCTCAGTCCTGTCCAACTCTCTGTGACCCCATGGACTGCAGCATGCTAGGCCTCCCTGTCCATCACCAACTCCCAGAGTCTACTCAGACTTATGTCCATTGAGTCAGTGCCTCATCCTCTGTCATCCCCTTCTCCTGCCTTCAGTCTTTCCCAGCATCAGGGTCTTTTCAAACAAGTCAGTTCTTCACATCAGGCGGCCAAAGAACTGGAGTTTCAGCTTCAACATCAATCCTTCCAATGAATATTCAGGACTGATTTCCTGTAGGATGGACTGGTTGGATCTCCTTGCAGTCCATGGGACTCTCAAGAGTCTTCTCCAACACCATAGTTCAGAAGCATCACAGTAGGTCTAGTTAATATCCATTACCACACATAGGTACAAATTCTATGTGTGTGATAAAAACTTTCAAGATTAAAACTCTTATTTACTTTCAAATATACAATACAATACTAATAACTTTAGTCACCATGCTGTACTTACATCCCCATGACTTATGCTGGGCTGCATCCCACAGGCTTACAAGGCTTGTGCTTGCCAAGCCTCAAGAGCAAAGGGCTCGGAGTCTGCCGCACAGACACCAGTGGATTAATGGATGGAGGAGTTTACATGTCTGAAGAAAGGTCGCAGAGTGACCCCCCCCCACCACGGTGTGTGTGACAGACAGTGGCAGTGGCAGTCTTTGCTAGGTGGGGGAGGGAAGACTACCAGTTATAGGGGAGTAGACATCAAGTGAGCTCATTAGTTGCCAGGGAAACCAGTAGAGGGGCACATCCTTCAATATTCCTTTGAGTTGAGGCCTGGAGCAAATATGTAGGAAGATCAGTCATGTTGAGTAGGGTGTAAGTGAAACAGGCAGTGGTCTAGGAGGGGATATGCAGAGAGCAAGAGAACAGCCATCTTGAGTGGTCTGACTAAATAATTTGTTTATTTTGTAACTGGAAGTTTGTACCTTTTGATTATCTTTACCCTCTTTGTCCACTCCCTGGTTATAGCAACCGCCAGTCTGGCTCTGTATCAATGAGTTTGTTTTCAGTGGGTTTGTTTTTTCTTTTTTGGCTGTTGTTTCTAGATTCCTCATATAAGAATAATGAAATCATACATTATTTGATTTTTTTGTGAGAATTATTTTACTTTGCATAATGCTCTCAAGTTTCTCCATGCTATTGCAAAAGGAAAGATGTCCTTCTTTTTTATGGCTATCAATATTCCATTGTATAAATATACACTTTTCCTTTATCCATATATACATCAGTAGACACTTAGGCTGTTTCCATATCTTGGCTATTGTAAATAACACTGCAATGAACATGGAGGTGCATATACTTTAGTTAGTGCTTTAATTTTCACTGAATAAATACCTAGAGTAAATTGGTGGCTCATAGGGTAGTTCTATTTTTAATTTTTTAGAAAGCCTGTGTACTGTTTTCCTTAATGGTTATACCAATATACAGTTCCATCAATGCACAAAGGGACCATAGCTCTCCACATCCTCACCAACATTTGTTTTTTTGTCTTTTTGATAATAGCCATTCTAATGGATTTAATTATCATTCACTGATGACTGGTGATGTCAAACAGCTTTTCACGTACCTGTTGGTCATCTGTATGTATTCTTTGGGGAAAAAAATGTATATTAAAATTCTCTAATTTTTTAATCAAATTGTTGTGGGTTTATATTTTTTGCTATTGAGTTGTATGAGTTACTTCTATATTTTGGATATTAACCACTTATCAGATATATCTCCATCAAAAGTCTCTACAGGAAAATCTAAGTTTTCACTATCAAATGCTTCAAATACTTCCACCCTCTACCTGATACCTAATTCCAAGCCACTTCCACATTTTTAGTTTTTTCTGACACCAGCGCTTTTCCACTTCCCAGTATCAAAAGCTCTGTTAGTTTCCCAGGGTTGTCATAAGAAAGTGCCACAAATTGGGTACCTTAAAGCAACAGAAATGTATTCTGTTGCAGTCTTGAAGGTTAGTTCAAAATAATGAGGTCCACAGAGCCATGCTTGTTCCTTCTGAAACTCTGGATAGAACCCATTCTTGCCCCTTCCTAGCAGCCAGTGGTGGCCACACCCTTGCTGTTCCTGAGCTTGTAGCTGTGTCAGGACAGTTTCTGCTTCTGTCATCATACGGCATTCTCCTAGAGTCCCTGTTTCCAAATTTCGCTCTACTTATTCAGATGCCAGCCATACTGAATGCCAGTCATATCGGTAAATACTAATGACCTCATGTTAACTTGACTGCATCTTCAGATACCCTACTTACAAAGAAGGTCATATTTCCAGGTACCAGGTGTTTTGACTTAAACATGTATTCTGAACACCATTCAACACATAAGACCAAGCCAATCCCAGAATCCAAAGTGAGCCCAGCATTCCAGCCATCTTGCTAAGTAACCTATATAAATTATTTTATAATCAAGTCTTTTCTTTCCTTTTTATTTATCACCTCCAGTAAAGATTTGTTGATGCTGTAACTTTGAGTCTTTTACCTTGCATATGAGAGAGTTTTCTCTTTTTCCCCTGAATTTGTTAACATCTGTTTCATTCAAAAGGGAAGAATTACCAGACTGGCTTTCTTCCCAGGATTTATAGTCATGTATCGGTTAGACAGTGTCGCTTTTTTCTGTATGGCTCAATGCAGAAAGGGATAACATTCCAGAGAAACTACTGAATGATATTTCACAAGAGGGCAAAGGGAAGCCCCTTATTTGGACTGGGATGCATTCTGAAACAATTGGGGGTCAAAGAGAAGCAGGGATAGATTGTGGATGGGTTGCTGCTTCTGAGTTGAGATTAACAGAAGTGGTGATTAACTAGGGATTGAGTACTACCATGTGATGGAGGTAGTTTAGCAATTTGCTATCCCTCGTAATAGACTCAATGGACATGAATTTGAGCAAACTCCAGGAGATAGTGAAGGACAGGGAAGTCTGGTGTGCTGCAAGCTATGTGGTCACAAAGAATCACACATGACTTAGTGACCTAAAAGCAACAGGCACAGGCACAGACAGGCGCAGAAATGTATGAGTGGGACCATCATTAATAATAAAGCAGTCATCGCTCAAAGAAGGGGTGGTTTTAGCATTCTCCAGCTGCAGCATATCTTGCCTTTAGGACAAACAATGTTTCCAGTTAACTTCACAGCTGGCTTTATCTGTGTCTGTCCTCTCAAACTGATTAATTAGAGGGCTGCTTCTCTTCTTTACAGTCCAAGTTGTTTTTGCTCTTTTTCAGCCTGGTGTGTTATTTACTCTCTCATGACTAAAATTTTACGTGGTGTGGACTGTTGTCAAGTACCCTCACTTCATGTTGTCTGAAGATCACTGCAATTGTCAGTTTCTTCGTAAACCCTGCTCCTTTAAGAAAGGACAGTTAAGAAATGTCATACTTTCCCATAATTAATTTAAGTGAAGAAATTATTTGAAGTCAGAACGAGTATATGAAGTGGAAATTTAGAAACACTCATTCATCACAGGATGAGGTTGATAGGAATGAAACAGGATATGATCAGCTTGCAATTTTGGTTGCTAAATGAAAAAATAAACTGGAATGGAAAAGCTAGTTATTTTTCTGATGCTTATACATAATTTTTCATTAATATATAAGATTATACAAATGAGACTTGTTTGGAAAATAATTTAATCACTCAAATACTTATTTTTACACAATCTGTGTTTTCCTCAGAAGTAGGAAAATGAATGTCATTCTATATATTTCTGGAATTTTAAAGCAAAATGAGTATCAAAAATGATCATTTATAGAAGAATAGGAAGGAGATAGATGCAGATTATTTTACAATTTTTGTGGATCATAACATCTAAGATGGAATTTGACATTATAATGCCCATTTGAAAAACAAAGCAGTATAATACATTAATGCTAATCTTGAAACAGCAATTTAATTGAAAAAAGTTCTTTAAAATGAAGTGAAAATGATGAATGCATAGAAAAAAGTTAATAACTTTCTTTAATGGAGATAAAATCTGCACATTCTTAAAAGCATAATAAAACTGTCCATTGTAAAACATTTCATTCTGTATATGTGTGAAATTTCTTTTCTGGTACGTGTCTAAAGTAAATATTTTTCAAAATATAATGTGAGGTTCTTGAAGTAACATCTTGTTTCTGGGAAATAGTGTGGTTGTCACATATACTTGTCACGAAGCAATTACTGTGAGTGCATTTTCAAACAACAAACATAAAAAGGTACAGAATCATGACACAGTCTGGATGTTCATTTGCTCAAAACTAAAACAGCAGTAGTAAAAAGCAAAATAATTCTGTCATCTCAAGGAAGTTAAGGCCAGTCTGAGGAGATGCTTAATTTAAAAAAAAGGGGGGGGCTGGGGTGGGTGGGGGAATTGCTCTTGAAACACAAGCCCATCTTTCAAAAAACGTTAAGAAGGGATAAGCAGTAAGAGATTAGGTGAGAAGAGAAATTTATGAAAAGGAGTAGTTTTTGTTTTAAACTATGTATTACCAAGACTCATATGCAAAGCACCAAATATAGGACCTGTCATGACTGGTCACTGCTATAAATATTTCCAAGCAATGAGTTCCAAAATTATTTCTAACAGAAAAAATGTACTTATATCAACATATACTCTCCACTAGAATTCACCAACATAGTTAAAAAAAAGTAGGAAATAAATATCCATGAAAATGTAGAATTTGGAAAGCAAAACCAATACAATATTGTAAAGTTAAATAAATAAATAAATAATAAAATTTAAAAATAAATAAATAAAAATAAAAATAATGGAATATAGTTTAACATCTTCCACATAATTTTAATTGTAAAAATCTTCTTCCAGTTTTAGACTTAGTTATTATGTTACTAATATTTAAAATAAATCAAAGTTGGATATTGTAGAGGAAATGCATATCCACTGAAAGAACATTAGAAACATCCCATTGTACCATTTGAAGCCAAGGAAACATTTTTTTCCCCATCTTAAAAATATTAAACTTCCTATATTTTAAAACATCGAAATCTTTTCATTTTTATACTTTATATTTTAAAGCAATTTTCATTTCAGTTCTATAAATATTCAATGAGAGGTTTGCCTTTTTAAGAATCTGCAAAATTGAGCATTAAGCCATATATATGACTAGAAATTTTGGATCTTATGTCCTTTGGTAAAGGAAGATATGTGTTAAGGCCTTAAATATTTTAGCTGCAGTCCTGGTATAGCTCTTCCTCCCATGGGATGGGAAACCACTCGAGTTTGCAAAACTATTGATGATAATAAAGCTCATCAATAAAGGACAGTTCATCTAAAGAAATTTGTTTTCCCAAGTCCTTATGCTGCCTCATAATTACTGGGTTTCAGTCTGTCAACCAAGACCATCCAAGAGAAGTGGGTGGATCTTGGAGATCAGTTTTGTGAATTTATAAGGAGCATCTGTAGGATTTATAAAGATACTTAAACTCACAGTAAGATGGCTACAGCCAGTAGGGTAGTCCAGAAACAGACTACAGATGCATGCTATAGCTAAAACATTTCTTAGGGGAATCACTTCACGATTGTTTTGTTCTTAACAATTGCTTTTCAGTCTTTAACAGGTAAAGATCAGTTTCATCTTTAACAGTGTTAGATGTTCTACTTAGTTTAGCCATGGGATTAGGTATGACTGAGAAAATGTTCACTGCCTATAGAAGGTGAAACCTTAGGTCAGTCTCAGGAAGGGGCAAATTTATTAGTGAACTGTATATTACACTCTGGGTCCATTATTTTGCTTCACTTCGAGAGTGTTAGATATCATATAAGCATATTATTTTAGTAATAAATTGTAACTGTTAGTATAAAGGCTTTCCTGAGATCTGTGAATCTTTCTAGCAAATCATTGAACTTGAAGGTATGACTGGAGACCCTCCATACTACAAGAGACCTACTATCTATCAACAACTACTATCCTGGTGGATGCATTCTGTGCACTGGAAAAGCACATTTTCTGCAGTTTTTGGATGGGATGTTTTATAAATATCAGTATGGATGGTCAAGCCAGTTAACACTATTCTTAGCCTTTAATATCCTTACAGCTTTTTTTTTTTTTTTTACTATTTTTCAGTTACTAAGAGAAGATTATTGGTATCACCAAATACAATAATGAATGTACGTATTCTTTTCCCAGTTTCATCAGTTTTTGCCTCCTATATTTGAAGCTATATTTTTAAATGACTATGCATTTATGATATATCTTCCTGGCAAACTATTAGTCATCATGAAATCTCCCTCCTTACTACTAGTAATATTCTTCATCCTGAATTCCATCATTAACATGTGCTTGCGATATCTTTCTCCATCCTATACTATTAACCAAACTTGGAAATTTAAATGTGTCCACTGTCAACATCATGGTAGTCAAAAGGCTCTATTGCTGTAAATATAGATATTCTAGAATTATCAGCAATAATTCAGGAGTGTCTGTTCTGAGCTGGCTAGTAACTGCAGATCTTTTGGCAAAGTGGTCAGTGTTTCGAAAAAGGAGTACTGCTTTCCTGTCTCTTTTGTTTCCACATGCCATATTTTTCACTTAATGCAGTGAACAGTCCTGGATACAGCCACACTCAGTAGCCAACTTGTTCTCTCAGTGCATATATTCTTAGTTTTTAATCTGCCCTTGGGAACAATGCAAGATCTGACTCAATTTAAAAACAAGACTAAAATCTCACTCTCACTCTTATGGTTCCCTGTGATCATTGCATGTCTCAGGATCAAACCATCTTCTTTATAATTTTTCAGATAAGGAAATGATGGCACAGAAAGTTTACTGGATGTAACTAAGGCAATAAGTCAGCCTCTACTGCTAACATTGGGCTCCTGGCTCTCTGTCCAGGGCACTTTCTTCCAGGA
Source organism: Capra hircus (assembly GCF_001704415.2). Taxonomy (NCBI): domain Eukaryota; kingdom Metazoa; phylum Chordata; class Mammalia; order Artiodactyla; family Bovidae; genus Capra; species Capra hircus. The sequence continues at coordinate 78,386,811 of NC_030814.1, forward strand.
CAATTAACTTTCTTGTATACCCTCTTCCCCTGAAAAAAGTTTAGAAGCCTTTTACTAAAGCCTCCTATTGTCCATCTCCAAATCCTGTGTGTTTAACACAGAAAACAAACAAACAAACAAACACAGGCGTATTTATTATTCTGAAGCAAAAAAGTACAATTATCTAACTCACACCAGATATAATAACCACTCAGCAAAGCTGATCTCCGAGCTTGCCCCTTGTTTGCTTGAAAATGAAGAAATTCAGCCTTCAATTTAACATAAAGTCACACCTCAAAAGTCACATCTCAGACAGATATATGTGTGGTTGTGCCTGTGAGTTGGTTTCCTTCTAACAAACTGGTGAACAGATATGAATATACTCCTAGAGTGATATATAAGATATTTTTTTTATCATCATTGTTGGACAGAAGGCACTGTGTGTTATTGGTAAAGATACATTAGTAATACACAGTTTCTACACTCAAAGGGTTTAAATTTCATTGCTGATACTGGAGTAAAGCAACTCTACAAATAACTATATTTCATAGCAGAAGATAAGGTCTTCCATAGATAACTGTAAACAAACAAACAAAAAATGCCAACAGCATGAGGAATAGCTTCATAAAAAAACCTTACTGGATACTTTTATCTACATACTTATCTTAGCAGATACACAGAAGGGAGGTTACTATTATGCTCACTTTATAAATGCTCTGAGAATCTTTGTTTAGTATACATTCATCCAGAAAGGGGTAGTAGAAGCATTTTTTGTAACTCAAGTTATCAAAATTCAAACTTAGAAGAAACTATGTATTCTACTTTAGAGTACCACCCTCTATTTCTAACCACCTAACTGACAAACCAAATCAATTTTTAAAATATCCAATGGTTAATACATCCTCTGGTATAAAAGCCAATATTTTTATATCAATGGTCCTAAATCAATTATCAAGTCTTTTAGAGCTATAACATTCAGCATAAGTCAAAATAAATTTAGAAGTTTCCATTAGTAAATTACCCAGGAAGCAAGTAGAAAGTGAAAATTTCCACAAAGGAAATATGAAATACCCTATTTTGTAGTTAATCTATGACTCAAAGAAATATACACAAATAAATAATTTTGGAAAACTGATATTTGATAAATAATAGTGTGAAAAGGCATATGACAATGAGCAAATGGCCAAATGACTTTGTTTTCCTTTTTCTCCATGTAATTTAGTGTTTATTTGGAATTCTTTATTCCAGTTTGTTGTAAAAAAGAATCTGGTGCCGCTGCTTCATTTCTCACCATGTGTGGGTGATTATGGAGGAGGACGGCTGTCTGTCAAAAGCAGATGATGCCCACAGAATGTCTGAAAATATTAAACTGCTTATTGCACAGTGATTACTTGGGTTTATCTGTCATGCACAGACTGCCTGGTCGACAGACATTGAAATTTCAGTGAGACAGTTGTGTTGGTATGTAGTACTGAAAACAACCCTCTAATCCTTAATTAGCTATAATAACTGAATTATCTTAATTCTTCAAAGTAGAAACATGAACATTAATCACTGGTTAAATAAAGCATATATATTCAACATTATTCCATTACCAGGAAATAAAGCAATTATTATTCACTGCGTTACTGTGTTTAAATCAGAGAAGGCAATGGCACCCCACTCCAGTACTCTTGCCTAGAAAATCCCATGGACAGAGGAGCCTGGTAGGCTGCAGTCCATGGGGTCGCCAAGAGTCGGACACGACTGAGCGACTTCACTTTCAATTTTCACTTTCATGCACTGGAGAAGGAAATGGCAACCCACTCCAGTGTTCTTGCCTGGAGAATCCCAGGGAAGGTGGAGCCTGGTGGGCTGCCGTCTATGGGGTCGCACAGAGTCGGACACGACTGAAGAGACTTAGTAGCAGCAGCAGCAGCTACTGTGTTTAAATATCAAAAATTGCATGTGTGCTTAATTGATATCAATATTTTAAAACTCCAAGCTGTAAACACTCCCTTTCATTAAGCATTTACACATACAGATGTTATTTAATTTTTTTTTTAAATCTAGCCATAATAGGCTATCATTATTACATAAAATTCATCTATTCATAAAAATTATTAATAATCAAATGTAAATTTTATTCTTGTACAGGAAGATGAACGAACATGATAAACATTATGTGACTAAACTCAACACAGACTACCAAAATTTTCTTTGTGATTCAAATAGTATATGAAATGAATGGACAGAGATGAAGAAGTAGTAGTAATGGTGATATACTTTCCCTGTATCCTTATTAAAGTGGAATTTTAGAAAAAAAATAAGAAATATAATGACTAGCTGAAAGTAATTCTGAATATACTGAGTTCCCACCATCTATGATAAAATAAATTTTATACTTTTGATAGGAAAAATCACTCAGTATTTTAGAGAAATAGGCATGATGATTACTTTCACTTTTGGAATTCTATGGGATTGAAGCTCAATTAATATATAGCAGCTAATGCTACATATTAATTTCACAGGCAGGACAGATTTTTATATACTTGAATTCTCCCTTCACCTACCAGTCTTAGACCTACAGTGTCTAAGAATATTAGCAAAGATTGATGGAGAAGAGCTCCAGTACAAGATACAACACGATAGCAAGAAAAGCCTATGATTGAAAGGAATCTGAGGTCACAGATACAGACCTCTCTCCTTTCTCGCCTGGGCCTTAGAGAATATATTATATCTCCTTCGGTATGGAAGTACCACCTGTATGTATATAAAGCATCTTGATATCAGGAAATTCAAAATCTGCTCATCATTAAAGGAGAAGAGTCCCATAGTAAGCTGATCATTTAGATATATTTTAGGTATATTCCAGCTATGTGACCATCTATGATGTGTCTTCCAACATCAAAAAGCAATTTTCTAAATCACCAACACCAACTGGGTGTCCAAGAATTCAATTCAATTTCAACACTAACTACCCAGATGCAGCCCAGACCCTACAGGTTAAAGGGCACCGTTCCACAAGACTGCCCTGAAGACACCAGGCTACCTGCACATCTACCTGGCTGACTGCAAATGGGAAGGTTTCCATGACTCCCCAACCTCATTCAGGTGTGATAATTTGCTAGAACAACTCACAGAACTTGGGAAGGTGCTGTATTTACTACTGCAGATTTATCTTAAAAGATACACCTCAGAAACAACCAAACGAAAGAGATGCATATTATAAGGTATAATAGGCAGGGATAGAACAGCTCCTGCTGCTGCTGTTGCTAAGTCACTTCAGTACATACCCACTTTATGCATGTTCCTCTGAGAGTATGCTGACATGTTCACTAACCTGGCAACTCTCCAAATCTTTATTGTTTAGAAGTGTTTATAACCCAGTCTCCAGACCTCTCCTTCCCTGAGAAGCCAAGGGGTATGGAAGCTGAAAGTTTCAACCTTCTAATCACATGATAAGCTCTTCTAATAGCTCCCACCCTGAAGCTATTTCAGAGGCCCCTCAGCCAAGACAGTCATATCATTAGTATACAAGGACACTCTTATTACTCAGAAAATTGTTTTGCAAGTTAATATTACTTATTTTAATATATGAACATGGAATATCTTTCCATGTATTTGTATGATCCTCAGATAAAGATGAGCCAAGATGGAAGAGTAGAAATACCGAGCGCACCCCCTTTCATAAGCACATGGAAAACACAATTATTTCCCAGACAATCATTGATGAAAAAAGAGTGGAACCTACTAGAAACGATCTGAAACTAAAGATACAAAAAGGAACCACAACAAGATGGGAAGGAAGAGAGCAGTTTTGATATGGTCAAGTCCCATACCACCAATAATTACAATTTCAGAGGATCTCCCAAAGGAAACAGAGGTCTGAGCACCACATCAGTCTCCATGGACCAAGGGTCCTGCACCGGGAAGATAAGCCACCAGAGCATTTGGATTGGAAGGTCAGCCGAGCTTACTTTCAATAGTCCCAGGAGGTTGGGGTAAACAGAGACTTCAGTCTGAAAGGGCACACACAAAAATCTCACACACTCCCAGACCCAGGGCAGAAGCAACAATTTGGTATTAGCCTTGGTCAGATTTACTTGCTGATCTTGGAGAGTCTCCCAGAGAAGCAGGAGGAGACTAACACTCACCCTGGGGACACAGATAGTAGCAGTAGCCATTTCTGAAGCTCATTTTCCCAGAACACTGGTGCCCACAAGTGCCATTTTAGAATCCTCTTTCTAGTGTGTAACTCCAGGACCCAGCCCCTCCATGGACCAAAAGCCAGTAGGCACCTGTGCTGAGGTCTCTCAGACCAAGCCACTGGGCATGCTTACAGCCCTATCCACCAGCAGGCAGGCTACATTAAGACTCCCAGAGCCCACGGCCATCCCTGGACATAACCCTGCCTACCAGAGGGTCCAGGACCTGACATTACACACTAGTGACCAGGCACTAGACTCAGAACCCCCAGAACTCTCCAGCCAGAGACCATAGGATCAAGCTCCACTCACAAGGGCAGACACCAGTCCCAGGAAAACTACAGCCTCACTGTCTGTAAACCTGGCCTGCCTAGCAACAGTCCACAACCTGCCCTAAAGACTGCCTGGAATCTGCACCCACATACAGGAGAGCCACAGCCAATTGTGTCAGGAACCACATCTCCCGCTATTGATCTGACACCAGCTCTGGGTCTCTTGAGCCATGCAACCAGAGTTCAGGACCCAGCTCTGCCAGACAGTAGATTGGCACTGGCCCCATGTCCTGGGGCCAGTGCCCCAGGACATGGGGCCAGTGCCAATCTACCCACCAATGGGTAGGCAATAGCCTTGGAGTCTTCTGGACCCTACTTCCCTGCACCAGTGAGCCAGCACTAGCCCCAGGGCTGCCAGGAGTTTCCATAGACAGTCACCTTGTAATCCAGTCCTGCCAATTAGTGACCAGTAGCCTCTGCAGAAGGCAGGGCCTGGCAACAAACAGTACTGCCTATATAGACTACGACAACTAAAGGACTCACACAGCTCTCAAGGAGGGAATCCCCAGAGCATATACCTTCAGTGACATGAGAGGAGTGTGCTACTGGGAAACACAGGATATTTCCTGCAAAAGACCACTTTCCCAAGGTGGGAAAAATGAGGCAATAGAAGAAAATGTTTCAAACAAACAAACAAGGCAAATGCCAGAAGAATTAATTGAAGTGGAGATAGGCAATCTAGCCAAGAATGAGTTCAGGGTAATGTTTGAAAAGATGATCAAAGAACTTGGAAAAAGAATGGATACACAGAGCAAGAAGTTATTTTTTTTTTTTTATCAAAGACTGACAAACTATAAAGAATAACCAAACAGAGATGAACAAGGAAATAACTAAAATATTTGTATCATCAATTTTCTTCATCAATGTCTCAGAGGGTTATATTTCTAAAAACTTGTCCATTTCTTTTAAGTTGTTGAAGTTTTGGGCATTTATATCTGTTTATAGTATTCTCATTTTTGTACCTCTGTGATATGAGTTATTTCTCCTCTTTCCTTTCTTATTTTACTTGTGATCTGTCTTTTTTTCTTGATGAGTCTGGCTAAAGGCTTATCAATTTTGCTTATCTTTTCAAAAAGCCCAGCTTGTTTTCATTTATTTTTTTCTATTGTTTTTTGGTTCCTATTTTATTTCCTTTCTGATCTTCATTACTTCCTTTCTTCTACACTTTGAGGATTTGTTTGTTATTCTTTTTCTGATTCATTTGGATGGTAGTAAGTTTAGTTGTTTAAATTTTTTTGTTTCTTGAAGTAGACCCCGATCACTCTAAACCTCTTAGAACTGATTTTGCAGTTTCCTATAGATTCTGGAAAACTGTTTTGGTTTTCATTTGTCTCAGATAATTTTTTATATCTTCTTTTATTTCTTTACTGACATACAGTTGTTTCAATAGCATGTTGTTTGTCTCTGCATATGTGTTTTTCCCATTGTCCTTCCTATAATTGATTTCTAGTTTCAAACAATTGTGGTAGGAAAAAAATGCTGGAGGTAGTTTCTATCCTCTTAATTAAATTTGTTGAGACTTGTTTTGTGTCCTAGCATGTCTTTCTCCTGGAGAACACCCCATGTGCACCTGCAAAGAATGTGTGTTCTGCTGTGTTCAAACGGAATGTCAGTTCAGTTACTCAGTCATGTTCAACTCTTTGCAGCTCCATCAACTGCAGCACGCTAGGCTTCCCTGTCCATTACTAACTCCCAGAGCTTGCTCAAACCCATGTCCATCGAGTCAGTGATGCCATCCAACCATCTCATCCTCTGTCATCCCCTTCTCCTCCCACCTTCAATCCTTCTCAGCATCAGGGTCTTTTCCAATGAGTTGGCTCCTCACATCAGGTGGCCTAAGTACTGGAGCTTCAGCTTCAGCATCAGTCCTTCCAATGAATATTCAGGACTGATCTCCTTTAGGATTGACTAGTTGGATCTCCTTGCTGTCCAAGGGACTCTCAAGAGTCTTCTCCAACCACCACAGTTCAAAAGCATCAATTCTTTGGCACTCAACTTTCTTTATGGTCCAACTCTCACATCCATACAAATGGAATGTAGATATCTATTAAATCCAAGCTATGTCATTTCAGACTACTGTTGCCTTATTTATTCTCTGTCTGGATGATTTATCCCTTGAGGTAACTGAAATATTGAAGTCCTCTACTATTATAGAATTATTGTCAACTTCTCCCTTTTGTCTGTTAAGATTAGCTTTATATGTTTTGGTGCTTCTGTATTACATGTATATATGCATATGAGTAGGTTTCCCTGAGCAGCAGTTATAGAATCCACCTGCAATTCAGGAGACAGTGGAGACTCGAGTTCCTAGATTGAGAAGATTTCCTGGAAGAGGAAATGGCAACCCACTCCAGTATTCTTTCCTGAAAAAAATCCCATGGACAGAGGAGCCTGGTGGGCTACAGTTCATGGGGTCGCAGTGAGTCAGGCACGACTGAGCAACTAAGCACTAGCAAGCAGGCATTCATACGAGTGTTCTATCTCCTACTGACCCCTTTATCATTATATAATGCCCTACTTTTGCCTTTTTTATAGACTTTGTTTTAAAGTCTATTTTGTCTGAATGAATATTTCTGTTCCTGCTTTCTTGTCATTTTCATTTGCATGAAATATGTTTTTTTATCTCCTCACTTTCAATCTCTGTGTGTCTTTAACTTGGAATAAGGGCTTCCCTGGTGGCTCAGGTGGTAAATAATCTGCCTGCAATGCAGGAGATCCAGGTCTGATTCCTGGGTTGGGAAAATCCCCTGGAGAAGGGAATGGCTACCCATTCCAGTATCCTGCCAAGGACAGAGAAGCCTGGTGGGCTACAGCCCATGGGGTTGCAAAGAGTCAGACATGACTTTTACTTCACTTCAGAGTCTCTTGTTAGGAGAATATAGATGGATCTGATGTTCCACAGATCTTTCATACTTAAAAAAAAAATCTCAAAAACTAAGTCATTGATGTTTTCAATTAAACTGTGTCTCTCCAAAGCAACCCCAAGCAACTTAAATGTTGTTTATGATTATTCTTCAAATAATCCATCTAGCACTTATCACTGAATGTGAAACAGACAAGGAGAAGTCAGTTTTCAAAAGGTTCTAGACAGATGAAAAGAGGGTCACAGATAGAAAAATAAGCAGGTCCATATAGCTACTGCTAGGCTTGGAATACCTCAACTACTAAAATTATGAGTCAACAGGATGGGACTATGCTACTGCTAACCCAGAGACAATCTGTTCTTATACTATGTGCATATTACCTTATTGATATGAATATTGCTTAATCTGTAGTTATGTATGATAAGATATAGAAATCAGTTAGATATCCCCAAACAGAATAGAAGAAATAATATTTATTTCATATGCAATTTTTTAAATTTTTTATAGCCACCATTATAACATTATGATTAAATACTTTGTTATTAAATACTGATTTGCCTCAGATTAAGGAAAATGACTGATTTCTGTAGATAATTTGAATGGTGCTACTTGGAAGAAACAGTATAGTGCAACACCATGACATAGCCTATCAGAACATAATCTGAAAACCAGTTCTGACAATTACTAGTTATAGATTTGGGGGAAGGTTATTTATCTTTTTGTGATTTTTTTCTCATTTATAAAAACAGGGCTACATTTTCTTAGGGCAGGGCTTTTTTTGTGTTATTTTAAAAAAAAGTATGTGAGGGTTGGTCCTGGCATAGTATCAGGAGCTACAATGCTACAAATGATCAAAAGCAAGTGATGCAATATAACTGTATTTTCTAACCTAATTCATTAATGAATAAGTGAATGTCAATAATGTTTTCAAGAGAGCCAAGCTGGATATATTTACTAAAGAGTCACTTGTTTAGACATGAAATTTAGCTAAGAGGCTAGATAAGATATATGGAAAAGCCAAGAGATCAGATGGAGAGCTCCAGTGGTTTATGACTGACTTACTTTCAAGTTAGAGTCTATTCTGTTTATTGAAAAAAATATTTTCCCACACAGGTATAAAATGCTAATAAATCTATCTATAGTTTGTCCAAGTTTATATTCTATTAAATTATTATATTTTAAAAATAAATTTATTTTAATTGGAGGTTAATTACTTTACAATATTGTATTATACTGTAATATTCATTAAACTATGTTTGCTTTCATTTCTATAGTTTAATGAGCCATCTAGATGCTAAGTCATGCTCAAATCTACTGGCAACTTTTATTACCAAAGAATAATACTTATCAGTCATCACTACATAAAGTAGCATTACAATGCTCTGAAAAGTTGAGTTTACAAAATCAGAATTGAACAGCAAAAATGCTTTATTTCATACAAAGGAGTCACAAGAAAAGTATTCTAATCTATCTGTTTCATTTAAATATTTGTTCTATCTTTGAGATCAAGAAACAATGATTTGGGGTTGGGGGGAGGCCCACAAAGGAAGGGATACCTACAGACTTATAGTTGAATCACACTGTTGTACAGCAGAAACCAACACAACATTGTAAACCAATTTTCCTCCAATTAAAAATAAATTTTAAAAATAAAATAAAGTCAACTTAAAAAAAAAAAAAAGATTCATCCCTTGCCATTTCTGACTATTTCTTTAAAAATGACATAAAATTATCTTTAGAAGGAGTGGCACCTTTAATACCTATGCAAAAGGAAGTATGAGAATTTAAATACATATATCCGTTTCCCCACTCACATTTGACTGCATACATGGACAGTGGAAAAACAAGCCAAATACTTCCCCTTATTTCACATACCCTCAGGTGAACTTTGAAATCCACAACCCCAACTCTAAAACCATTCCAAACCTTCTTAGTTTGCCAAGTCCTTTATCAGTCACATTCAGAGTATGTTTTCACCACTTCATTTTTCATAATACCATCCTCCATTAATGCCCTCTAAACTTTGAAAATTCCAACCTTTTTATTTGCTTACTTCTCTATAAATTCTTAACTTTAGAAAATGAATATGTATTTTGATAAGCATAGAAAACCTATTAACCATAATGGAAATGAAACTTATTTTCTTTTCCTTGGTCTGTGGCAATAGATTTATCCTTGGAAATATTTTCTGTAAAAGCACATTTATAAAGTTTATCTTCCCCCTTATAAAATGTAATTGACATTTTGGCTCCCTCAAAAATGGTCCATGTAATGAATTTAACATATATAATGGGAAAATGCAAACATATATATAAGAAGAAAACTATGGAAAGAAAAATATGCTTAATTGTATTTAAGTTAAATACTTTTAAGTAAATCTTATCATGGCTGGATACCATATTGAGTGCTCAATTGTGATTCAATAATTATATGTATAACTTTAACTACCATGTGATTTAGACCGGTTACTACAAATATTAAATGTTTATTGTTTCAGCTAACCTATACAGTACACACTTAATGTTTGCCCTTTCTTAAAAGTAGGTTTTTTTTGAATCCTAAAGTAACACACAATTCTCTGTGTCTTTCTCTTCCTCCTGCCCTCCCTCTCCTGCCTTTTTCCCTTTCTTCAGATTAAGCACATTATTCAAATTAAGATGTTGGTGGGGGGCATGAATAATAGGATGTTGAAGACATACAACAAGGGAATTGGAGATATAAAACAAGAGGGAAAAAAGTCACAAGAAAGATAACTAATTTAAGGTGCAAAATTATGTAAGAATATGTAGCCTCTCCCATTTTACAAAGCCACTCAGTCCTTCTTTACACAGATCACGTTCAAATCTTAATTAGATGTAAATAGGAGTTAGCCACCGCTCACCAAACACTTCATCATATTACCTGATTGCATTTAAATTGTTTATAGGTAAAGTAGGGAGTGGATTATTTTCAGGAATTCTGGAAATAACAACACTGTACCACAACAGTCAGGTTCCCTGTTCATCTGTTTTTAAAAAGTAAAATCCCTTTCATCCCTAGTGTGAAATTTTTAACAAAGTCTAATTTGCTGTTAAAGATTGCACAGTGCCACATAATTCCAGCTTACTCTCAAATCAGGAACAGGATCTGAATGTTAATCTCAGCTCCACCCCTAAGAGCTGTTTGAGGCAGTACTCATGTGAATTTCAGATACCAAAAATCATTTCAGAGTCCACCTCCTCTGGTCTTTTAAAATATCCTTTATGACAGAGAGATTTGTATATTCATGTTAACGCATGTAAGAATTTAAGATTTAAAATTTTAAAAAAAAAAATAAAAAATAAAAAAAAAAAAGAATATTCTTACTCCTCCTATCCCAATAGTATGAGGTACATATTAAATCATGAGCAGTAAAGCTCTTATCAAAAGGCTAGATGAAATATGTCTTTGTTGCTTTATTAAACATCCTTTGGTCAATTGTGACACTGTCTAGCAAGAGGCACTATTCCTCAAGGCAGTATATAATATACCAAACTGGTACAAAGTTAATAGAACCTACAAGAAAAAGAGGCATAATATGATCAAATAAATTTGGACACACCAGGAAAGCTGAATTTAGTAAAAGTAACCAGGTTTTTTTTTTCTTTTTCTTTACAAGATTTCTGAAAGCTTTCAGTTTATTCATTTGAATTATGAACCCCCCAAGAATGAGAGAGCACATGCATAGTTTCTCAAAGCAGATGGAAGAGGAGGTGCACGGACTACAGAACGAGACAGCTGGGCACAGATCCAGATTTAGTTTACTGTCACTCTACGAGCTTAGGTAGTGAAAAATCTTCCTGAGACTTAGTTTCCTCATGTGCCATACGATGCAGTGGATAAGAGACAGCCTCTGGAGAAAGACTCACTAAGGCTCAGATCCCAGGGCTGTCACTTGTTCACTCGCGTTCTTAGGCAAGTTCTTTCTACAAGCTCTTTGTATCTTGGAATTCCCTTTAGGAAGACAAAAGTAGCAACAATAGCATCCATGCCAAGATTTATCTTAAGGATTAAATTGCTCAGTCATTTCAAAGTGCCGTGAAGGACAGATGCTCAATAAAGGTGATTTTCTTTCTCTCTTTTCCCTTCCATCTCTCACTCAGGAGCTCAAAACCTCTGTGTTGCCACTGGTTATCTTGATTTTTCCCCACCTTGCTTTTTTCCTGGAACTGGATCGCAACCTCACATTTTTAAATCCTCATTCAATTTGTATGTTATTTCCTGAATGGTCCACTTTATTTTAACATTCAGTATGTTTTGCGCTCTGCATTTTATTCCCTTTTATGGTCACATGGCATTGAAAGGAAATTTTAAAGAGCACTAATGATGTATATTCCAACAACCACACCAAAAATCAGGTAAATGGTACTCTACAGCAAACTACTGTGTCCCAAGAGAATACCTTGCCTTCAGTCGCTCATATGACACTATGCTTCCCTCCGAAAGGAAGCAACTTACACACAGCAATTGATGTAAGAGAAAAAAGAATAGAATGAGAATAAGTCATTGGGGTTCTGTTTTGACGCCACAATCTCGGGCTTCAGTTCTTATTGCTGTTAAGAAAAGTTAAATCAAGGTTTCTCCTAACTGTGAAATTTAATTGATAGAGTAAAAAGAGAGATTCTTCTGAAAATAATACACACACATTTTTAGAAGTATCTGCATAAACTACTACAGTGCAACCATCTTAAATCTGGTAATGTCTAGCATCCACATTACTTCAAGTTTTTACCCTTGCTATCAGTCTCCTCAATTCCAAGTCAAATGCACATACTTCAGTTCTTATTATTCTTAACCTGTCTACAACTTGTGACAGTTGGTTATTGATTGCTGTCTTGTGACATTTCTTCTCTCTTAGCATGCATGATACACCACTGTCCTAATTTACTGTTATCCCTCAAGTCATGCCTTCTCAGTTCTCCACACTACATTCTCATCTATGACTGTCTATCTTTAAAGTTCTACCTTTGGTTGTCTTTATGTATGCCACATACTCTCCGTAGCCCATTGTGCCTTCACCCGGTCAATCACTACTGATTGAATTCATCAAATATTGTTTTAGGGCCTATACATATTTGAAGTCTCACGATAGCCACAGGAAGCAGTATTATAGGAGTAGACATAGTTCCTGAAATCATAGAATACACACACACACACACATCTACAAATTGTGATAAATATCATTAAAGAAATGGATATGGTGCTATGTCAAAAATTATTAGACTGAGATGTAATGAAGAGCTACTTTAAAGTGGTTAGAGAGGCTAATGGAGAAAAAATTAAAGAGGGAAGTCCTAGGGTATTAGATGTCAAGATTATGAGCCAAACAACAAATCTCAAAACTTGTGCATGTATATGAAATCATAAACAGGATGTTCTCTTCCTACAATGTAATTCCACTACAAATAAGTAGCAAAAAGTATATGAAAATATTCATGTATTATTTAAATAAAGTAGTCCACTATTTATAGTGGAATACCAGACCACCTTACCTGCCTCCTGAGAAATCTGTATGCAGGTGTCAAGAAGCAAAAGTTAGAAATGGACGTGGACCAACAGACTGGTTCCAAATTGGGAAAGGAGCATGTCAAGGCTGTGTATTGTCACCTGGCTTATTTAACTTATATACAGAGTTACAGCAAGTGAATGCTGGGCTAGATGAAGGGCAAGTTGGAATCAAGATTGCTGGGAGAAATATCAATAACCTCACATATGCAGATGACACCACCCTTATGACAGAAAGTGAAGAGAAACTAAAGAGTCTCTTGATGAAAGTGAAAGAGGAGAGTGAAAAAGCTGGCTTAAAACTCAACATTCAGAAAACTAAAATCATGGCATCCAGTCCCATCGTTTCATGGCAAATAGATGTGGAAACAATGGAAACAGTGGCTGACTTTATTTTGGGGGGTTCCAAAAACACTGCAGATGGTGACTGCATGAAATTAAAAGACAGTTACTCCTTGGAAGGAAAGTTAAGACCAACCTAGACAGCATATTAAAAAGCAGAGACATTGCTTTGCCAGAAAAAGGTCTATCTAGTCAAAACTATGGTTTTTCCAGTAGTCATGTATGCATGAGAGTGTTGGACTATAAAGAAAGCTGAATTCTAACATGTATACTGTCATGTAAGAATTGAATCACCAGTCCATGTCTGACGTAGGATGCAGCTTGCTTGGGGCTGGTGCATGGGGATGACCCAGAGAGATGTTGTGGGGAGGGAGGTGGGAGGGGGGTTCATGTTTGGGAACGCATGTAAGAATTAAAGATTTTAAAATTTAAAAAAAATTAAAAATTTTAAAAAAAAAAACTAACACTAAAGATGTAAAAAAAAAAAAAAAGAAAGAAAGCTGAGCACTGAAGAATTGATGCTTTTGAAGTGTGGTGTTGGGGAAGACTCTTGAGAGTCCCTTGGACTGCAAGGAGATCCAACCAGTCAATCCTAAAGAAAATCAGTCCTGAATATTCATTGGAAGGACTGATGCTAAAGCTGAAGCTCCAATACTTTGGCTACCTGATGCGAAGAACTGACTCACTGGAAAAGACCCTAATGCTGGGAAAGATTGAAGGTGGGAGGAGAAGGGGATGACAGAGGATGAGATGGTTGGATGGCATCATCGACTTCATGGACATGAGTTTGAGTAAGCTTTGAGAGTTAGTGACGGACAGGGTAGCCTGGTGTGCTGCAGCCCCTGGGGTCGCAAAGAGTCAGACATAACTGAGCTACTGAACTAAACTGAACGAAGTCCACTACTGGGCTTCCCAGGTGGTGCTAGTAGTAAAGAATCAGCCTGCAAACACAGATGTAAGAGACATGAGTTCAATTCCTTGGTCGGGAGATCCACGCCATGAAGGAGGACATCACAACCCACTCCAGTGTTCTTGCCTGGAGAATCCCATGGACAAAGGAGCCTGACAGGCTATGGTCCATAGGGTTGCAAAGAGTCGGACATAACTGAAGCAACTTAGCACGCAAGCACAATCCACTACTAAATAGTGCATTAGTGAAAAAAGCTATCAAAATGGAAATTGCACAGTATTTTGAACCAAATTATATTGAAAATGTGGCATTCAAATTTGTGTTATACAACTAAAGCTAGGGTTATAGGAAAATGCATAGTAATGTCATTATTTGAAGAGGCTATGTAGACAATCCGAAATCTACTTATACCTAATGTGTTAGAATTAGGAAGTTAATGCGGGTATCTAGTTGTAAAATTATTACAAATTATAGTTCTATTTCTCTATTTAATCACCAACAAAATTTTATGAAATAGATCTTTAAAAATAATACCATTTACAATAGCACCAAAACCCACACAATTCTAAAGAACAGATCTGATAAAAGATGTACAAAAGCCCTACACTAGCAAAATATAAAACTTTATTGGGAGAAACTAAAGACTATCTTAATAAAGGGAAATACCATGCCTTTTGTTTGAAAGTCTTTTCAAAGTAACGTACTGATTTAACGTTACCCCTGTACAATCCTAGAATTCTTATGAAATTAGCAAGCTGATTTTAATATTAACATAGTATAAATAGGGCCCCAAACTGCCAAGAACAAAGTGAGAACACTTACTATACCAAGCATGATAACAATAGTAGTTAAGGCAGTGTGATGGGACAAGGAGAGAAGAATGGGCCAAGAGACAAATGTCTCTTCAGTTCTCTGAAGAGGCAATTTGGAAATAGACCCACATAGGAATGGGCCCTTGATTTTTAACAAAACCGGTATTGTAGAGCAGGGGTGAAAAACAGTCTTTTCTTTCATATAAATGGCAGTTTGTAAATTAACTAGTTAGATAAATAAATAACCCCCACTTCACAACATACACAATTATCAATCCCAAATGGATCCTATATATGTGAAAGGTAAAAAATAAAAATTCTAGGACAAAGACAACCATGTTTTCATAGTATAGGATGATTTGTTAAACAAGAAAAAATTCTCTAACACAAAGAAAACTATAGATAACTTAGACTAGTATTAGTAACTCTTTTTACAAAAAGACACAAAAAAATATAAACAGCAAGGCCAAAATGAATACTTATATATTCAACACTGACAATGAGTGTAACATTGTCAATATAACATTGACAATATAACTGACAATGAGTCTCATATTAAGGAAGTAATAAAGACCTCCTATTAGTTAAAAAGGAAAAGACAAGTCAATTCTTTAGTGAACAAGAAATTTGAACTGGCACTTTACAAAAGAAGGAAACCAAATGACCAATAAACATCTTAAAGGTCACTCAACATTGATATTGATCAAGAAAATACAAATTAAAACTGCAACAGGATACCACTATATAACCTACCTACACGGTTAAAATGTAAAAAAATACCCTTTAACAATATCATCAAAAGGCAAAGTGAAGTAACCCAGACAGAGAAAGACACATATTCATATGATATTGCTTATATGTAGAACCTAAAAATAAATTATACAAATGAACTATATACCAGGCAGAAATAGACCCATAGGCATACAAACTTATGGTTACTAACAGGAAAAGGGGGAGAGGAATAAATTAGGGGTTTTGGATTAACATATGCACACTACTATGTATAAAAATAGGCAACCAACAGGGACCTACTGTACAGCACAGAGAAAGACACACAATGTTTTGTAATAAGCCATGAGGGAAAAGAATCTGTAAAACTAATATGTATTATTATTAACATAGCTACATATACATAGCAAGCATTAGTGGACGAACTTAAAAGGTTTTATGTTCTACCTCAGGCAAAGTAAGCTTTTCAAAATGTTATTTTCATATTGACAAAAAGGCAGATTAAGAAGAAAGAGAGCAATAAATCCCCTCACTACAGTGATAGGACAAGACTCCAACCCCATAATCAGGCAGCAATGACACTATTATGGATTTTACTGAGCCTATCAGAGAGCAAAGATCCCCAGAAGTATTGCTGTGTCCCGTTACAAGCATCTTCGATGGAAATACACTATAACAGAGCTCAAATATATATAAATATCATGCAAAGACAAAAACATACAGCCTTTCTCTATAGACTCAAAATGCATTTTATTATTTTGCAGTGGTGTTCTTGTAGTTGGTAAACATAAAATATCTTAATAATAACTGGTTATTTGTCCTTCAAGCAATGGTTTTCTTCCCAAATAGTTTACACAGGACTCTGATTTTATGCAGAGAGGTCTTACACAAAAAGAGAACATTTGTCTGAAGGCTGTAGGGCTATCTCTCAGAATCTAATGACTATGAGGTATGAAAGAAGCAGAGCCTCAGGATTACATAAACGTGGATCTAAATACTGCTGAAGACACAGAAACAGACTCTTACTTCTGCTTCTCTGCACATCTTTTTCTGTTGTGTTTCTTTCTACAGACTGGCTTCTCCCACACATCATACTATCTGATACACAATGTCTCTTTAAAGCTCCTGAGATTATTAAGAATGCAGTTACACATAGAGGCTGATTCTTTATCTATCTTTCTACATGCATGTGTGTGTGTGTATGAGTATGTATACACCCTCATTATAATTATAATTATAATATTATAATAAATTTAAATAATAGTAAATTTATTATAAAAATCCAGTAAATTTATATGATTTATATATATATTTAACTTGATAATTCATTTAGTATCATATCTATAATGCTTATCAAGACATGTCTTGATATATAGGGGACTTAAACCATATTACATATATATCCTTGTGTGTGTGTGTGTATACATACATATGTGTATGTATGCACAACTTCCTTGTTTAGCCCAAGTGTATAATTTGGACTGAGCACCTATGAATAGATTACTAGTATGATTTCATAAAAGGAGCTTTTGTGGGCCTCCTCCACTTGCATCAACAAGGTGTCAAGTTACCTAACATGCAAAATAAAAAGTCTTAAAAATGCCAGTAAATGCCTATTTTCCTATGTCAAGGGTAAAATTCTTTTCCAAGAAAATAAAAGTCTACATGTTTAGCAATATTGGTGTTGACTTTCAACAAAGATTAATCACAAGAAAAAGTCATTAATTATTTATAAATCTATATATATTTGCTCTTAGAAAGGCACATGCTTCATATTCTATCATCTTACAGATGATCTTTGGGTTGGAACCAATTCAGCAAGATTCCCAATTTCAAACAATAGATTTTCTATTTTTCTAAAAAGGAACTAAGTGACAATTATAATAGAAAATCTGTATTTTAAAATCTGTTTTACCTCACTGATATAATACCCAACTTAAATCAAAACTCAACATTCAGAAAATTAAGATCATGGCATCTGGTCCTATCACTTCATGGCAAATAGATAGGGAGGCTCCAAAATCACTGCAGATGTTGACTTCAGCCATGAAATTAAAAGATGCTTGCTCCTTGGAAGAAGAGCTACAACCAATCCAGACAGCATATTAAAAAGCAGAGACATTGCTTTGCCAAAAAAAGGTCCATCTAGTCAAAGCTATGGTTTTTCCAGTAGTCATGTATGGATGTGAGAGTTGGACTATAAAGAAAGCTGGGCACGAAAAAACTGATGCTTTTGAACTGTGGTGTTGGAGAAGACTCTTGAGAGTCCCTTGGACTGCAAGGATATCCAACCAGTCCATCTTAAAGGAAATCAGTCCTGAATATTCATTGGAAGGACTGACGCTGTAGCCAAAACTCCAATACTTTGGCCAACTGATGCAAAGAACTGACTCATTGGAAAAGACCCTGATGCTGGGAACGATTGAAGGCAGAAGAAGGGGATGACAGAGGATGAGGTGTGTGGATGTCAACAAACTGTGGCAAATTCTTAAAGACATGGGAATACCAGGCGACCTTATCTGTCTCCTGAGAAACCTGTATGCAGATCAAAAAGAAACAGTTAGAACTGGACATGGAACAACAAACTGGTTCAACATTGAGAAAAGAAGACAGCAAGACTGTATATTGTCACCCTGCTTATTTAACTTTTATGCAGAGTACATCATGTGAAACACTGGGTGGATGAACCATAGCTGGATTCAAGATGTCTGGGAGAAATATCAATAATCTCAGATATGCAAATGATCACTCTAATGGCAGAAATCAAAGAGGAACTAGAGAGCCTCTAGACAAGGGTGACAGAGGAGAGTGAAAAGGCTGACTTAAAACTCAACATTCAAAATACTAAGATCATGGCATTCAGTCTCATCTTTTCATGTCAAACAGATGGGAAAAAGTGGAAGTAATGACAAATTTTATTTTCTTGGGCTCCAAAATCACTGCAGCCATAAAATTAAGACACTTTCTCCTTGGAAGACTGCTATGAAAACCCTTGACATTAAAAACCAGAGACATCACTTTGCAGACAAAGGTCCCTGTAGTCAGAGCTATGGTTTTTCCAGTAGTCATGTATGGATGTGAGAGTTGGACCATAAAGTAGGCTGAGCGCCATAGAATTAACCTGTTCAAATTGTGGTGCTGGAGAATACTCTTCCGAATCCCTTGGACTGCAAAGAGATCAAAATAGTCATTCCTAAAGAAAATCAACTCTAAATATTCATTGGAAGGACTGATGTTGGAGCTGAACCTCTAATACTTTGGTCACCTGAGGTAAGGAGTCAACTCACTGCAAAAGTCCCTCATGCTGGGAAAGAGTGAAGGGAAATGGAAAGGGGGCAGCAGAGGATCAGATAGCATTACTGAGTCAATGGATATGAATCTGTGCAAACTCCAGGACATAGTGGAGAACAGAGGAACCTGATGTGCTGCAGCCCATGGGGTCACAAAGATTTGGAGACAACTTAGTGACTGAACAACAAAGATGGATGTTTGGAATGCAGTGAGAGAACCTGAAGTAATATCAGGAACAGGATGATATTTTTAACAACATGTACTGAACTTTTTTAAACAGACACACAGTGGGTAAAAATCCATATGACTAAAAGTGTTGAAAAAGACAAATTATTTCATTTTGGGAAATTAGTTTTGAGTTTATATTAAGGCCAATAATTTTCCCTTATTAGATCTAGTGAAAGGACCAAGGATCTAGCAATTTCTCAGTTAATGTTACTGTTATTAAAATTACAGCCTAGAGGGATAGGGTGGGGAGGGAAGTGAGAGGGGGGTTCAGGACGGGGTAAACATATGTTTCAGTTCAGTTCAGTTCAGTCGCTCAGTCATGTCCGACTCTTTGCGACCCCATGAATCACAGCACACCAGGCCTCCCTGTCCATCACCAACTCCCGGAGTTCAGTCAAACTCATCTCCATCGAGTTGGTGATGCCATCCAGCCATCTCATCCTCTGTCATCCCCTTCTCCTCCTGCCCCCAGTCCCTCCCAGCATCAGGGTCTTTGGCCAATTTATGTTGATGTGTGGCAAAAACCATCACAATATTGTAAAGCTATTATCCTCCAATTAAGATAAATTAATGTTAAGAAATTAATTTTACAATGTCATGTTTTCATATATATGTATGTAAAACAAATGCACAAATGTATATATAGACTAAATTAGGGAAGAATATCTATAAACATGTATATGAAACTTTTATAAATAACTATTTTTATATGTATTATCATAGACACTGAAGTTGCTAGATTGTTTGATCTCTGTTTCTATAACGATTACAGAGATACATCTCCTGTGGTATAATAGAGGACTCAACTCAACTAAAAGTATTCAAATAATAGATAGAAAGTGGTACATTACCATTATTGCTTACTTTTTGGTACATTTATGAAACCAAAAACTTTCTACGGACATGCATGACAGATAGATGGCTGGATAAGTGGATGAATGGTTACAGTTCTTTCATTGTTTAAAAATGTTCTTGTCTTCAGTAAAAGAAGAAAATATTCAATATAGAGACATATTTGTAATTGTTAAAAGATAATTAGAAACAAAGGAATGCAGACGAAGTTTGCCTAAAACTTAAAAGGGCTACATAAGGATACATAAAAGGGCTAATTAAGCAATATATTTTGACAGAGCAGATACTCCGTCATCCTTGATACCATTTTAGTCTGTTCTCGGTTTCTTTAATTCCTACTATGAGTAAGAAAATAAATTTCTTATTGCAGTTAATTTTAATTAATTTAAATCCAGAAAGCCACATACAACTATTTAAAGAGTTACATTATTTGACAGTTCAATACCAGATGCTCTCTTTTCTAACCCCAAAAAAGGGCTTCCCCAGTGGTGCTAGTTGTAAAGAACCTGCCTGCTAATGCAAGAGACATAAAAGGCATAGATTCAATCCCTTGATCAGGCAGATGCCCTGGAGGAGGGCATGGCAGACCGCTCCAGTATTCTTGCCTGGAGAATCCCATGGACAGAGGAGCCCGGTGGACTACAGTCCACAGGGTCGCAAAGAGTCGGCCATGACTGAGCGACTTAGCATGCTCATGCACCCCCAAGAAGACCACCTAAGCATCAGGCAGTATCCTATCTAAAAAGACACTGGTTTCTGCCTCCTCACAAATATTAGGTTTCTGTCATTTCTTCTAGTGTTCCTTAATGCAAAACAATGAATTATGTACATAAATTTATGCTGCTTAAAGGAAAAAAGTTATTTAAAACATGTGACCATGCTTCCTGAAACTGTTTCTAACCTTTACATTTGCAGAACAAGCTAAGGGATGGCATTTGCAAAGATATCCCAGGATGATATTAACATTAACAATTGAAGGCATGCTCTGTAGAATATTTAATAAAAAGTGACTTTTCTCCTCTTTGTAACATAGAAAGATTGGTCTTACACTTAAAGTACAAATACAAATCAGGTCTCAAGTTTGTGTCCTATGATCTCAACTGTCAGAAACAAATAATTCTCCTACAGAATTAAAGAGTATCTCATACAAAAATCTCTCTCCAAACCTGTCCAGGGTGATGCTGTGGGGTAGTATCAGCCACCACAGCTTCTCTGCTCACGTGTGTCTTAGGCTAACTCTAAAGTTCAGTGGTTAAAACCTCAGAGGCTAAAGAGGAGGAAAATACCATTTCATTGTCTGATCTTGAACCTGCTTTTCCGCCATGGAACCTTCTCACTTTTCACCCTGCTCACTCTCTCCCAGCCCACAGGAAAGCTTGTCTCCTATGAGAATTGACATGTTCAAATGACAAATGCTCATGGTGAATGTTATGGACAGTTGTGCCTTCTTCAGCTCACCTCGTGTTTGGAACGCAACATGCAGTACATCATTCATTGCACAAGCTATGGAATCAGACTGATGTTGCCTTCTTTGAATATTCAAATATTCAAATTGGCTTGACTATTTACTATATTACTATCACCTTGGGCATGTTAGTTAGACTTTGTGTAGCCAAGCTACTGCAACTGCAAAATCATGATATTAAGAGTTGCCTTAGAGGATGATTACTAGGAAAATCAAACATTACACATGTGAATTTGTTATCCAGCTTCTGATATCAAGTCTCCAAATGACAGCCATCACAGTTTTAAAAGGACAAAATTAATAAGAGTGTGTGTGTGTGTGTGTGTTCAGTCATGTCTGATTCTACAACCCACCAGGCTCCTCTGTCATGGAATTTCCCAGGCAAGAAGACTGGTGTGGGTTGCCAGGGGCTATCCAGGGAAATCTTCCAGACCCATGGACCCAAGTTCCTTACATCTTCTGCATTGGCAAGCGGATTCTTTACCATTGCGCCACGTGGAAAGCCCATACAATAAGAGCAGGTATAAGTGAATAACAATAATCTTAGCAAGTGTTTATCATCCATTTGTGCTTTTCCTGCTTAACTCTGTGTTGAATTCTTCTCTTCTCTGAAACTCTAAGATATTTGAAAACACAAATTACTTTTGCTGCACTTAGTTTCCTTGACTGAATGCTCAGTGAAGGAACATCCCAATATTAATATCTCGACAACCACACTCATTTTTCTTCTGTCAAATACAATGCTACTTCCATGATTTCCTGTATTGATAAAGGAAATTCATTTGTCATTAATTCATTTGATTCATTTGTCATTAATCTTTCACTCCTTTCATGAGATCAGTGTGCAAGTCACATAAGCTCCACAACACTGATATGTCTTAAATATCTTCCTTATATTCCTACAGCTTCTGCCTTACTACAGACTTTTACTATCCCTTTCATCAACGTCACCCTCTACCTCCATTTATGACTCCTAAAAAGCACCCAAGTGACCATTATATAATGATCATGCCACTTTGGTTGGAGGCCTACAGTGATTTTCATTTTCTTAATGTAAATCCCAAATTCCTAATCACAGCACACAAAACTGTTAGTTATGGCCGTGTCTTTCTTTCAGGGCTCTGTTTTCTACTTTTCACCCTCAAAAAACTATCTAGAGAGTCACCAACATTCCCTGTTACTTTTAGAAAAAAAGCAATAGAAAGCCACCCGAGGCATTTAAAGCCAATGGAAGGAGATACTAGTGATAAAGGTAGGAACAGCTCACAGATTCTGATGTACATGTACAAATCAGACCACAAGGAGTGAAACTGAAAGAAAGATAATTGAGTTATTCTTTTATGGCATGGTCTATAATATCTGCCTCTCTGAGTCAGCTCCCTGAGTCAAATTCTTGACATGCCTTCTCTCCTCAGCTCATCTTTTTACATGAAACAGCCTGCCCACAATGCACAGCTTTGTACAAAGTCACCTCTGCTCCAGAGCCCATTGCCTACTGGTTATATGCTGTTTGTCAGTGAATTGCAAATCTAGTTCAACTCATTACTACTTGCGCTGAACCTGAGACTGATGGTCAGAGCATGCAGGGAAAACAAAACTAAAATGAAACAGAAAAAGAAATCACAGTGAGCATCATTTCCCTGGGAGCAGGATAAGAGGAGCACTACAAGTTTAATCTCAAAGTGACAGATGGTTGTGGAAGGCACATTGACTAATATACCCAAATATACTCAAAACCTCTGTATTTCCACTTTCATCCCTCTTGTCTGCTAACTATCCATTTTCCAAAATTCTATAAGATCCTTGAAGACAAAGATTGTGTCTTGCTTTTTCGTTATATCTGCAGTGCAGAAAATATGAGGCAATCTACAAATCATTGTTTAATTAATTCACACATTTCTTGTCACCTCTCTATAAGGTCTTTGCTGTCTCTTGCAGGAAAAAAAAAAGGCCTCTCCATCCCTTATATGCTGTTATAATATCCTCTAAATATATTTTTTGCCAGAAACTAAAATACTGGTGTATTTATTTGATTCCATCACTATACTGGACTACAAGAGCCTTGAGGAAATATTATGATATATTGATTTCTAACAACATTTCTAACCACTGCAGATCTGAAAAATGTCTGTTATATAAATGACTGAATGAATGGGAAATTTTAACCATCCTTTCGTACTCCTAATATCTTTTGTGATTGATTCTTCCTTTATAATAGCACTATTTTATGTAAGGTTATGTGGATCACCAGGAAAAAGGAATAAGTAATGCTGCACAAAGCTTGTCATTGTGTAGAACATGACTTAACACCTGCAAAAAAAAAAGAAAAAAAGTACTTTTGGCCTATCACTGTCGCTAGTTTTATTGGCCTTTCACTGGTGAAGCTGGGTCTTCAGCACACTCTCTCTGAAGCATACTCAGGGGACTTTGCTAAAGGTCTTGATATAGAACTTTGACTTATTTGCCCCAATGACTTAGTTATAATCCAAGTCTCTGTGGAATATTCTAATTGGCTTTGTTTTAATACTCCTTTATCACAGCATACATAATCATTTTGTTTGGAGATCATCTAAAGAGTATACCATTTGTCAAAAGTAATCAGATGTATCGTTCTTTCATTTCCTTAATGAACTTTACCATACTTTATCTTTTCCATTAAGTTACATATGAGTCACAGTTTAGAAATTAATTCTAAAGGAAGGGAACTTTCCAAGCATGGGAATGGTAAGTATTAACTTCAGCATATGACCATCTGTTATAGTTAATACTCATCACGGATTTCTTCCCTATTGATTTGTTTCTGTAGCCTATAAAAATCAGAGTTTTTGAACTTTGAATAATGGCAAATTCTTTGTATACTTAGCAACTTGTTACTAAAGTTAATTTTCTTTAAGCTATAAATATTTGTATATTTAATTTTTTTATTTCTATAGTTTAAAGTAGAAGTGAAATTCTCTAAATTCCTAATTGTCTGGAAATAATCCCAATTAACATGACATTAAAAAAACAATTTGTTTTTAACATTACTTAGGGTTGTCTAACATCTTTAGACTTGCCTAATATTAAGGTTCTCTCGCAGTTTGAACAAACTTGGTTGAGTAAACCAAAAGTAGTATATTTTTTAAAGTTTCAAAATAGTCATCACTAGTTTGCCCATGTTGATTCAGGGTCTTGTTAAATGTCCAACATAGAGAAGATTTCTCTGCAATAACCTCAAATAATCACAATGAAAGCTTTCTAATTTGTATGTATTTTGTCTTTTCTGTTCTTATATGACAGTTAAGTGAATAATTGCTTTCAAAAACAGTCAATTATATCCATAGTTAATTAGCTGAATTAATTATCTACAGGACCTTTCTGTACAATAGAAAGTTTCAGATATCACAAGGGAAATTTGCTTCATCTTTAAAGCATGTGGGTATATCACATTCAGTGAACATACAGTATTGCTTATGTAAGTTCAACCCACTATGAGTATCAACTGAGACCAGGGGAGAGGGGTAGAAATCATTTGGGAACAAACTTTTCTTTGCAAAAAGAGTGACATCTATCACCTTCTTTTGAAAGTGGTAAATACATAAGGAAATATATAAAACTCAGGATGAAAACAAAGAACAATCTGGAACAAGCAGTAAAAGTAGAATTCACCTGCTCTTTTCAGGATATTCCTAGAAGTCAGTGTGGTTGAAGAAAGATCCACCATTGCCTCCTGCAACACATCCCCTCTACATGTAAAAGGTCACTCGCAAAGCTAGGAGTCCCTCACTTTACACTATAACCCACCAAATTTGGGCTACATAACCAGAAAGAGTCAGATTTGCATTCAGTCAGTTCAGTTCAGTTCAGTCGCTCAGTCGTGTCCGACTCTTTGTGACCCCGTGAATCACAGCACGCCAAGCCTCCCTGTCCATCACCAACTCCCGGAGTTTACTCAAACTCACGTCCATCAAGTCAGTGATGCCATCCAGCCATCTCATCCTCTGTAGTCCCCCTCTCCTCCTGCCCCCAATCCCTCCCAGCATCAGAGTCTTTTCCAATGAGTCAACTCTTTGCATGAGGTGGCCAAAGTACTGGAATTTCAGCTTCAACATCATTCCCTCCAAAGAACACACAGGGCTGATCTCCTTCAGAATGGACTGGTTGGATCTCCTTGCAGTCCAAGAGACTCTCAGATTTGTATTACTAACTACTTAAACATAGGGAAAGCCCTATCTCATGCTATCTCTATAATTTGTTGAAGTTTGTATGAAGTTTGAGAGATAATTAAGGTCATGAGAAAGAGAGTCATCAGAATAGAATACATTTTGTCTTGCCTCTCTGGACAGAATATTAATAATAATTAAGGTGATATAATTAAATTTAATAATTTTAATATAATTACAAATAATCTTAATAAATAATTAATCTTAATAATTTGTCTACTAGACAAATCTGCTTCAGGCTAAATGATAGAGATGTGAAAAGCATTCATAGAACAGGAAGGAATAATGAAAGTCAGGGAATCAACAGATAAAATTGTTGATTATTAAATGTCTTTAGAGAAGAGATTGCTAAATTTGTGTCAGGACATCCAAGACACAACACGTTATTAGATAGGAAGAATCAACATTGTCAAAATTATTTTACTAAATATTCAGACTTAAATTGAAGAAAGCAGGGAAAACCACTAGACCATTCAGGTATGACCTAAATCAAATCCCTTACAATTACAGGTGGAAGTAACAAATAAATTCAAGAAATTAGATCTGACAGACAGAGTGCCTTAAGAACTATGGATGGAGGTTTGTGACATTGTAGAGGAGGAAGTGATCAAGAACATCCCCAAGAAAAAGAAATGCAAAAAAGGCAAAATGGTTGTCTGATGAGGCCTTACAAATAACTGAGAAAAGAAAAGAAGCTAAAGGCAAAAGAGAAAAGGAAAGATATACCCATTTTGAATGCAGAGTTCCAAAGAATAGCAGGAAGCGATGAGAAAGCCTTTCTCAGTGATCAATGAAAAGAAATAGAGGAAAACAATAGGATGGGAAAGACTAAAGATCTCTTCAAGAAAATTAGAGATACCAATGGAACATTCCATGGAAAGATGGGCACAAAAAAGGACAGAAATTACCTCTTCACTTGAGGTAATTTCCTTGCTGACAAACTTGTAACAGATATAATATTTAACTTATATTGAACCTACGTACAATGACAATATCCTGCTTAATGTTAAGTACTCTTAGACATGTCTACATCATTTAGATCAACAAACAAATATTAATATCATGTATTTAACATTGAATATTTCCCATTTCACATGAACCTGAAATTCATTTAGGTTAATATCTCTTGTATTTAGAATTATTTGATTTGTAAGCACTTACTTTTTTTTTTTTAAGGCCAGTTAGATTAGAGCTCATTTACAAACTGATCTTAGCAATCAGCAATATTATATTAAAAAAAAAAAAACAAAGACACACACTGAGACATATATACATACAAATAGACTCAAGAGATCCTATAGCTTTGTTTTCCAAACTGAGTTATGATTTTAAAATGGTTGGAGTAAGATTTTAAAAGGCTTTGTTTCCCTTTTTTGTTCCTTTTGGTTTCAGGAATTAGATATGGTCTAGATAAGTGATCCAGAGATCTCTGGTCTAAAGGTATAGGAGGAGTTATTTTCTCAGGGCAAGAATTCTTAAAGAGATAATTTTTTTTTTCAAGCTTCCTCTGGAGTCTAAAGAATATTGTGACCATATTGTCAAAATTGTATTTTGTGTGTGTGTGACCATAGTTTTATAGCCAAAATTTAGACCAGATTGTGTTCAATTTGGCCCTGATAACAAGGGTAGATTGGTCCCAGCAGGGATTGTCTCTCTTGGGAAGTAGGGGTCTTAGTTTGATCAGTCCCTGGCTGTTGATTATAGGAACAAGTCCTGGACTTAAGGAAACTTCAGTCCATTTTCCTATCCTATGTCAATACAGATCTAATATTTTTAGGCCATTTTTCTTGTCATTAGATCATAGCTATAGATTGACCAGTCATTTAAAAAACTTTCTGAAGAGGTTCCCAGGTGGGGTGTGCAAACTTAGAGTGAGCAATTCACATATTAGCTCAAACAGTTTGTACCAGATATCTGTGCTGCTGCTGCTGCTGCTAAGTCGCTTCAGTCGTGTCTGACTCTGTGCGACCCGACAGACGGCAGCCTACCAGGCTCTTCTGTCTCTGGGATTCTCCAGGCAAGAACGCTGGAGTGGGCTGCCATTTCCTTCTTCAATGCATGAAAATGAAAAGCGAAAGTGAAGTCGCTCAGTCCTGTCCGACTCTTAGCGACCCCATGGACTGCAGCCTACCAGGCTCCTCCATCCATGGGATTTTCCAGGCAAGAGTGCTGGAGTGGGGTGCCATTGCCTTCTCCAGATATCTGTGCATTCAAACCAAACCAACAAACCAAACCAGAACTTCATCAGCCAGGAGTCACATTCCAAATGAAACAAAAGGCAAAGTAATGCCCAGAAATCAAAAGCCAAATGGCAAGAGTGCCCCCAAAAGATGGTAAAGTGATGCCCGAAAATCAAAAGTCAAATGGCATAAATGCCAAACGTGAATTCCCAGTTCCACTAGACCTGCGACCTGGCAAAGGCAGCCTTTTTAGTTCTGATAGTTTCAAGCAATTTCTTGTTGATTTTCTGTGAAGGAATTACTCTATCATCTCTTGTTTTAGAAGCTTCTAGATCAGCAGCAGCAGCTGATACCAGTCAAAGCACGGTTGGCCTTTTCTAACTGTGCACATAAAAATATCCATTTTAGAATATAAAAAGAAACCAAATTTGGCCACTTTAGGCTGAGATCTCTTTTAGTATAATTTCTCCAATTAATTAGGTACTTGCAAGTATGCTGTTGAGAGATTCTGTTTCCCATTTTAAGCTGAATTTGTCAGGGATAAAAATCACTAATGAACTTGTGTAGTGGGTCCATGTGCTGCTTGTGAGCTTAACTTCTCCAGGAGTCACCCCAGAATCATTTCAGCTCATCTTACTGTCTCAGATTCTGCCTCTGGCAATCTAAGACCATGGCTTCTCAGATCACCGAATGGCCAGTTCTTATGTGCAACCCCTGGATGAGCAAGTATTTTAATTAATGACTGGGTTTCCCTATGGGACCACTGCACGGTATGAGGACTAGGCCTCTACCACTTCCGTAAATTTCTCAGTCACCTGAGAAAAATGAAACCGGCCGGGAGGAGTCTCTCCCTTTTCTTCAGAGCAAAGCTCGCCTGTATTTTCCTCACTTTTATCCTGACAAATTCTATAAAGGCAGTCAAATTTAAGTGTCAGATCAGCCTATTACTTAACCACTCAACCAAGACCATCCAGTCCCCTACAATGGAGCAACCTTGGCATCTTTCAGCCGAGCCCCAGGTATCCCTCAATTTTTTCCCAATTGAGCCCCTCTTCCCAGTACCTTTCCACTGGGTGGGCAGTTCTCCTGGCATCTTTCAGCCAGTCCCCCACCTAGCATCTTTTGACTGAGTGGGAATTCCTCACTATCTTTCAACCAAGCCCCCCTCAGTGTCTAGACCATGAGTGGGTACACCCTGGATGTTTCACCTGGGCCCCCTGCCTAGTATATTTTCTACTAGGAGTGGGAAGGTAACCTGCTCCACCATTAAATAAAACTCAGAATCTCAACCAATATGGGAGATTCAAGAACCAGGAGAGACTTACCCAAATTCATCTACACTCCCCGAGAAGGCGGATGGATGCAAGGGGCTGCTGGTGGTACCAAAACTGATTCCTCCTGGAGTCCAGTTGAAGGAAGGAAGTCCACTCTGGGTCACATCATCAGTTGCCATAACTGTTGACTAAAAAAAGATGTACGACTTGAGAGTTCTGATTTAAGTTTTATTCGGGGCAAAATGAGGACTGCAGCCCAGGAGGCAGCATCTCAGACAGATCTGAGAGACTGCTCCAAAGCAGTAGTGGGAGAAAGAGGTTTGGTGAAGGAGGAGTTCAATACTATTTTACAAAAGACTTTTTGTTAGCCATGAGGATCTGATATCACCATGAAGGGATTTAGTGCTTCTCTGCATTGAGGAGATGCAAGGATTGAGATCATAAAATCTGTTCCTAGAAACATCCAACTATCTAAAGACCTGTCCCACCAGATTCCCTGGAGCAGAGTGTCTCACTCCAACTTGAACTCCCTCAGGGTTTGTTGAAGGTCAACAGCTATCCCAGCATGGGGATCAGTCTCCATAGAGGCAGATGGCAAATGCCTTTGCTGTTCAGTCATTGGCAATGCTCTTGGTAAGTGCCAATTTGTAATTCACATGCTCAAGCCTGGTCCCTGGTCCAGAGCTAAATCATTTTTGGAGATCACACATCTGACAATAGGTTGGTTTTAATATGCAATATAAAGAGACAAATACAAATAGCTGTGAAAAGAAGAGAGGCGAAAAGCAAAGGAGAAAAGGAAAGATACAAGCATCTGAATGCAGAGTTCCAAAGAATAGCAAGAAGAGATAAGAAAGCCTTCTTCAGGGATCAATGCAAAGAAATAGACGAAAACAACAGAATGGGAAAGAGTAGAGATCTCTTCAAGAAAATTAGAGACACCAAGGGAACATTTCATGCAAAGATGGGCTCAATAAAGGACAGGAATGGTATGGACCTAACAGAAGCAGAAGATATTAAGAAGAGGTGGCAAGACTACACAAAAGAACTGTACAAAAAAGATCTTCACAACCCAGATAATCACGATGGTGTGATCACTCATCTAGAGCCAGACATCCTGGAATATGAAGTCAAGTGGGCCTTAGAAAGCATCACTATGAACAAAGCTAGTGGAGGGAATGGAATTCCAGTTAAGCTATTTCAAATCCTGAAAGATGATGCTGTGAAAGTGCTGCACTCAATATGCCAGCAAATTTGGAAAACTAAGCAGTGGCCACAGGACTGGAAAAGGTCAGTTTTCATTCCAATCCCAAAGAAAGGCAATGCCAAAGAATGCTCAAACTACCACACAATTGCACTCATCTCACTTCCCTGGTAGGTCAGAGGTTAAAGCGTCTACCTGCAATGCAGGAGACCCGGGTTCAATCCCTGGGTTGGGAGGATTCCCCTGGAGAAGGAAATAGCAACCCACTCCAGTATTCTTGCCTGGAGAATCCCATGGACAGAGGAGCCTTGTGGGCTACAGTCCACGGGGTCGCAAAGAGTCGGACACGACTGAGTGACTTCACTTTCACTTCACTTTCACTCACATGGCAGTAAAGTAATGCTCAAAATTCTACAAGCCAGGCTTCAGCAATACGTGAACCATGAACTTCCTGATGTTCAAGCTGGTTTTAAAAAACGCAGAGGAACCAGTGATCAAATTGCCAACATCCGCTGGATCATCATAAAAGGAAGAGAGTTCCAGAAAAACATCTATTTCTGCTTCACTGACTATGCCAAAGCCTTTGACTGTGTGGATCACAATAAACTGTGGAAAATTCTGAGAGAGTGGGGAATACCAGACCACCTGATCTGCCTCTTGAGAAATCTGTATGCAGGTCAGGAAGCAACAGTTAGAACTGGACATGGAACAACAGACTGGTTCCAAATAGGAAAAGGAGTACATCAAGGCTGTATACTGTCACCCTGCTTAGTTAACTTAAATGCAGAGTACATCATGAGAAACGCTGGACTAGAAGAAACACAAGCTGGAATCAAGATTGCTGGGAGAAATATCAATAACCTCGGATATGCAGATGACACCACCCTTATGGCAGAAAGTGAAGAGGAACTAAAAAGCCTCTTGATGAAAGTGAAAGAGGAGGGTGAAAAAGTTGGCTTAAAGCTCAACATTCACAAAACGAAGATCATGGCATCCGGTCCCATCACTTCATGCGAAATAGATGGGGAAACAGTGGAAACAGTGTCAGACTTTATTTTGGGGGGCTCCAAAATCACTGCAGATGGTGACTGTAGCCATGAAATTAAAAGACGCTTACTCCTTGGAAGGAAAGTTATGACCAACCTAGATAGCATATTGAAAAGCAGAGACATGACTTTGCCAACTAAGGTCTGTCTAATCAAGGCTATGGTTTTTCCAGTAGTCATGTATGGATGTGAGAGTTGGTCTGTGAAGAAAGCTGAGCGCCGAAGAATTGATGCTTTTGAACTGTGGTGTTGGAGAAGACTCTTGAGAGTCCCTTGGACTGCAAGGAGCTCCAACCAGTCCATTCTGAAGGAGATCAGCCCTGGGATTTCTTTGGAAGGAATGATGCTAAAGCTGAAGCTCCAGTACTTTGGCCACCTCATGCGAAGTGTTGACTCATTGGAAAAGACTCTGATGCTGGGAGGGATTGGGGGCAGGAGGAGAAGGGGAAGGCAGAGGATGAGATGGCTGGATGGCATCACTGATTCGATGGACATGAGTCTGAGTGAACTCCGGGAGTTGGTGATGGACAGGGAGTCCTTGCATGCTGCGATTCATGGGGTCGCAAAGAGTCAGACACAACTGAGTGACTGGACTGAACTGATAAAGAGATAAAATCCTAGAATCAAGGAAACAACCAGGAGGTTGTTAGAATTAGTTAACTCTGCAATGATGAAGATTGAAAACAAAGGGATATGGAAGTAGAGAAGCCATAAATTGAAGAGCTATATCAAACAAACAATAGTATATTCTAACAGAACAGGTGAAAGGAAGAGAATAGAGTAGCAACAGAGTTGTCTAGTCTGGATTCCTCTGATACAAATGAATAGTGGGGAGTCATCTGGTGTCATTTTGTCAATGTTAGGCTTGAAGCACTATTAAGGAATCTACGTAGATGACATGTCAGGAAGAATATTGTCTTCGCTACCAATATCAAAGTATTTCATGGTTAAAACAAGGTAATGACATATGGAAATAGTTTCCAAGCTTACATATAGCTTATGGAGAAATATAAATATAGCTCATGTATAAAAGAGGGCTTCGTTGTTGCTTCCATTATTAGCCATTACAATATTACATGGCTGAGATTCAAAGAGGCTCAAGGGTAGATAATCTAGACTAATGGGTGTCTAAAGAGGCTCAAGGGTAGATAATCTGGACTAATGAGTGTCTCCTTGTGGTTATAGTTAAAAATTGGCCCATGGATGAGTTTAGTTAGAATGAAGAAGAGCAATGGGCTCATAGTATTCAGAAAAAGGTCAAAGAAAAATGAATACCGAAATTTCAACAGAATATTTAGATGTCTACAGCTGGAGAAGACTCTTGAGAGTCCCTTGGACTGCAAGATCATCAAACCAGACAATCCTAAAGGAAATCAGTCCTGAATATTCATTGGAAGGGACTGATGTTGAAGCTGAAACTCCAATACTTTGGCCACCTGATACGAAGAACTGCCTCACTGGAAAAGACCTTGCTGCTGGGAAAGATTGAAGGCAGGAGGAGAAGGGGATGGCTGGATGGCATCAATGGACTTAATGGACATGAGCTTGAGCAAGCTTAGGGAGTTGCTGATAGACAGGAAAGCCTGGTATACTGCAGTCCATGGGGTCGCAAACAGTTGGACGCGACGGAACAACTGAATTGGCAGTTGGGTATAGGTTTTCTTTTCTTTATGATAGAAGTTGAATTTGATATTAATCAAAATCAATATTGAACTTGATATCAATCAAATTCAACATTTAGACATGAAGGACAACTTAACATACCTCAGCTCTTTCAACCATTGCTGCTGCTGCTGCTGCTAAGTCACTTCAGTCGTGTCCAACTCTGTGAGACCCCACAGATGGCAGCCCACTAGGCTCCACCATCCCTGGGATTCTCCAGGCAAGAACACTGGAGTGGGTTGCCATTTCTTTCTCCAATGAATGAAAGTGAAAAGTGAAAGTGAAGTCGCTCAGTCGTGTCTGACTCTTAGCGACCCAATGGACTGCAGCCTACCAGGCTCCTCCCTCCATGGGATTTTCCAGGCAAGAGTACTGGACAGAGCAGTGCCCCAGTCGCTGAAGCCTTTCACCCTAGAGCGGTGTCTAGGGACTAGAAACCGGGAGCTGAGAAATCGGCAGAGAGGGAAAGTGGACGCTTTTGAAAATGCTTGAAAAGAAAGGAAGGAAGGGGGACGAACAGCAGGAGGATGCTGCTTAGGAAAGAGGAGGCGGTCCTAAGATGGCAGAGGAATAGGACGGGGAGACCACTTTCTCCCCAACAAATTCATCAAAAGAACATTTAAATGCTGAGTAAATTCCACAAAACAACTTCTAAATGCCGGCAGAGGACATCAGGCACCCAGAAAACAGCCCATTGTCTTCAAAAGGAGGTAGGGAAAAATATAAAAGACAAAAAAAGAGACAAAAGAGGTAGGGATGGAGCTCGGTCCAGGGAAGGGAGTCTGAAAAAGAGAGAAGTTTCCAAACACCAGGAAACACTCTCACTGCTCAGTCTGTGGCAAGCCTTGGAAGCACAGAGGGCAACATAACAGGAAGGAAAAATAAAGTAAATAATTGAAACCCACAGATTATGAGCCCAAAGGTAAGTCCCCCAGCAGAGAAGCAGCACAGACACCTGTATCTGCCACTAACAAGCGGGGGCTGGGCAGGGAGGTGTGGGCTGCATTGCTTAGAGTAAGGATCTGGCCTGAATGCCCCAAGCACAATCTGAGCGAACTAACTTGGGCTAGCAAACCAGATTGTGGGATAACTACCACGTGAAAAGCCAGCCGTAACCTAAGACACTGCCAGGCCTGTGCACAGAACAGACTGAACAGAGATAGCGGCTGCAAACCATCCCCCTCCAGTGACAGGCAGCCAGAGCCAGAAGGGGGCAATCGCATCCCCAGAGAGACATTATCTACAAAACTATAAGCAGGCTTCTTTGCTAACTAAGACTTCTTGGGGTTCTGGACGGTCAACATCTGCCTGAGTAGGTGCACAGGTACACCCAGAAAACCTAACAGCAGGGACGGGGGAGGTGATAAGTCACAGTGACCTCGCTCGCCAAACACCTCATCACCTGAGCTGCTCGGACCTGGGAAGGGCACAAAATGCAGGCCCAACCGATTCTGTGCCTCCGAGGACTACCTGAGTGCCTGAACCTGAGCAGCTTATACCTGGGAGTTACATGCAGCCCAGGGCCAGCCTCGGACGGTTCCTGGTGGAGCAACCGAGAGAGAGCCTGAGCAGTGTGAGCAGGGAGGGTACATGCACCGTGAGTGAGGGCAGGCCCAGTGTGACTGAGGCACTGCGAGCACACGCCAGTGTTATTTGTTTGCAGCGTCCCTCCCTCCCCACAGCGCGACAAAACAAGGGAACCTAAAAAGTGTCCACCACCGCCCTCTTTGTGTCAGGGCAGAAATCAGACACTAAGAGACCAGCAAACAGAAGCTAAAACAGAGGGAACCACCTTGGAAGTGACAGGTGCAATGTATTTAAACCCTGTCATTACTACCGACTACATAGGAAGGGGCCTATAGATCCAGAGAAATATAAGCTAGACAAAGGAACTATCTGAAAATGAACTGACCCCACAATACCCACAACAACAACAGAGAAAGTCCTAGATATATTTTTATTATTTTATGATATTTTTTAAATTTTTTTAAAATTTTAAGTCCTCTCAGTTCAGTTCAGTCACTCAGTCGTGTCTGACGCTTTGTGATCCCATGAATCGCAGCACACCAGGCCTCCCTGTCCATCACCAACTCCCAGAGTTCACTCAGACTCACATCCATCGAGTCAGTAATGCCATCCAGCCATCTCATCCTCTGTCATCCCCTTCTCCTCCTGCCTCATATCCTTCCCAGCATCAGAGTCTTTTCCAATAAGTCAACTCTTCACATGAGGTGGCCAAAGTACGGGAGTTTCAGCTTCAGCATCATTCCCTCCAAATAAATCCCAAGGCTGCTCTCCTTCAGAATGGAGTGGCTGGATCTCCTTGCAGTCCAAGGGACTCACAAGAGTCTTCTCCAACACCACACTTCAAAAGCATCAATTCTTCAGTGCTCAGCCTTCTTCACAGTCCAACTCTCACATCCATACATGACTACTGGAAAAAACCATAGCCTTGACTAGATGGACCTTAGTCGGAAAAGTAATGTCTCTTCTTTTGAATATACTATCTACGTTGGTCATTACTTTTCTTCCAAGGAGTAAGCGTCTTTTAATTTCATGGCTGCAATCACCATCTGCAGTGATTTTGGAGCCCAGAAAAATAAAGTCTGACACTGTTTCCACTGTTTCCCCATCTATTTCCCATGAAGTGATGGGACCAGATGCCATGATCTTCGTTTTCTGAATGTTGAGCTTTAAGCCAACTTTTTCACTCTCTTCTTTCACTTTCATCAAGAGGCTCTTTAGTTCCT
Organism: Capra hircus; assembly: GCF_001704415.2. Taxonomy (NCBI): domain Eukaryota; kingdom Metazoa; phylum Chordata; class Mammalia; order Artiodactyla; family Bovidae; genus Capra; species Capra hircus. The sequence goes on from NC_030814.1 coordinate 78,422,643, forward strand.
CTTCACTTTCTGCCTAAGAGTGGTGTCATCTGCATATTTGAGGTTATTGATATTTCTCCAGGCAATCTTGATTCCAGCTTGTGTTTCTTCCAGTCCAGCGTTTCTCATGATGTACTCTGCATATAAGTTAACTAAGCAGGGTGACAATACACAGCCTTGATGTACTCCTTTTCCTATTTGGAACCAGTCTGTTGTTCCATGTCCAGTTCTAACTGTTGCTTCCTGACCTGCATACAGATTTCTCAAGAGGCAGGTCAGGTGGTCTGATATTCCCATCTTTCTCAGAATTTTCCACAGTTTATTGTGATCCACACAGTCAAAGGCTTTGGCATAGTAAATAAAGCAGAAATAGATGTTTTTCTGGAACTCTCTTGCATTTTCCATGATCCAGCAGATGTTGACAATTTTATCTCTGGTTCCTTTGCCTTTTCTAAAACCAGCTTGAACGTCACGGTTCACATATTGCTGAAGCCTGGCTTGGAGAATTTTACTAGTGTGTGAGATGAGTGCAATTGTGTGGTAGTTTGAGCATTCTTTGGCATTGCCTTTCTTTGGGATTGGGATGGAAAGTGACCTTTTCCAGTCCTGTGGCCACTGCTGAGTCTTCCAAATTTGCAGACATACTGAGTGCAGCACTTTCACAGCATCATCTTTTAGGATTTGAAATAGCTCAACTGGAATTCCATTCCCTTCACTAGCTTTGTTCATAGTGATGCTTTCTAAGGCCCACTTGACTTGATATTCCAGGATGTCTGGCTCTAGGTGAGTGATCACACCATCATGATTATCTGGGTCCTGGAAATCTTTTTAGTATAGTTCTTCTGTGTATTCTTGCCACCTCTTCTTAATATCTTCTGCTTCTGTTAGGTCCATACCATTTCTGTCCTTTATTGAGCCCATCTTTGCATGAAATGTTCCCTTGGTGTCTCTAATTTTCTTGAAGAACTCTCTAGTCTTTCCCATTCTGTTGTTTTCGTCTATTTCTTTGCATTGATCCCTGAAGAAGGCTTTCTTATCTCTTCTTGCTATTCTTTGGAACTCTGCATTCAGATGTTTGTATCTTTCCTTTTCTCCGTTGCTTTTCGCTTCTCTTCTTTTCACAGCTATTTGTAAGCCTCCTCAGACAGCCATTTTGCTTTTTTGCATTCATTTTCCATGTGGATGGTCTTGATCCCTGTCTCCTGTACAATGTCACAAACCTCCATCCATAGTTCATCAGGCACTCTATCTATCAGATCTAGGCCCTGAAATCTATTTCTCACTTCCACTGTATAATCATAAGGGATTTGATTTAGGTCATACCTGAATGGTCTAGTGGTGTTCCCTACTTTCTTCAATTTAAGTCTGAATTTGGCAATAAAGAGTTTATGATCTGAGCCACAGTCAGATCCTGGTCTGGTTTCTGTTGACTGTATAGAGCTTCTCCATCGTTGGCTGCAAAGAATATAATCAGTCTGATTTCGGTGTTGACCATCTGGTGATGTCCATGTGTAGAGTCTTCTCTTGTGTTGTTGGAAGAGGGTGTTTGCTATGACCCGTGCATTTTCCTGGTTAAACTCTATTAGTCTCTGCCCTGCTTCACTCCATATTCCAAGGCCAAATTTGCCTGTTACTCCAGGTGTTTCTTGACTTCCTACTTTTGCATTCCAGTCCCCTATAATGAAAAGGACATCTTTTGGGGGTGCTAGTTCTAAAAGGTTTTTTAGGTCTTCATAGAACCATTCAACTTCAGCTTCTTCAGCATTACTGATTAGACTTGGATTACCATGACACTGAATGGTTTGCCTTGGAAACAAACAGAGATCATTCTGTCGTCTTTGAGATTGCATCCAAGTACTGCATTTCGGACTCTTTTGTTGACCATGATGGCTACTCCGTTTCTTCTAAAGGATTCCTGCCCACAGTAGTAGATATAATGGTCATCTGAGTTCAATTCACCCATTCCAGTCCATTTTAGTTCGCTGATTCCTAGAATGTCGACGTTCACTCTTGCCGTCTCTTGTTTGACCACTTCCAATTTGCCTTGATTCATGGACCTGACATTCCAGGTTCCTATCCAATATTGCTCTTTACAGCATCGGACCTTGCTTCTATCACCAGTCACATCCACAACTGGGTATTGTTTTTGCTTTGGCTCCATCGCTTCATTCTTTCTGGAATTATTTCTCCACTGATCTCCAGTAGCATATTGGGCACCTATTGACCTGGGGAGTTCCTCTTTCAGTATCCTATCATTCTGCCTTTTCATACTGTTCATGGGGTTCTCAAGGCAAGAATACTGAAGTGATTTGCCATTCCCTTCTCCAGTGGACCACATTGTGTCAGACCTCTCTACCATGCCTGCCTGTCATGGGTGGCCCTACTTGCCATGGCTGTTTCATTGACTTAGACAAGGCTATTACTCCTTTAATTTTCACTTTTATAAAGACCCTATTTTTTAAAAGCAAACCATATATATATACATATATATATAATAATTTTTGTGACTTTGTTTTTTTTCTCTTTCTTTCTTTTTCTTCTTTTCATTAATATATTATTTTTGAAATTTGAAACTCTACTCTAGATTATTAATCTTTGCTTTTGGGGTTTGTTTTCAATTTTGTACTGTTAAGAACCCTAATTTCCATATGGATTTTTACTTGGGAGCGAGATTACTGGCTTGTCTGCTCCCTCCCCCTTTGGACCCTCCTTCTTCTCCACCAGGTCGCCTCTGTCTCCTCCCTGACCCCTCTCTTCTCTACCCAACTCTGTGAACTTCTGTGTGTTCCAGATGGTGGAAAACACTTAGGGAACTCATTACTGGCTGGATCTGTCTCCTTTTGATTTCCCCTTTTATCCCCATGGCCACCTCTTTCTCTTTCCTCCCTCTTCTCTTCTCTGTATAACTCTGTGAACATCTCTGAGCAGTCCAGTTGTGGAGTGCACATAAGGAAGTGATTACTGGCTAGCTTGCTCTCTCCTCTGTTGATTCCACTTCATCTCATTTGCGTCACCTCTAACTCCCTCCTCCCTCTTATCTTCTCCATGTAACTCTGTGAACCTCTCTGGGTGTTCCTCACTGTGGAGAAACTTTTCATCTTTAACCTAGATGTTTTATCAATGCTGCTGTATAGAAGGAGAAGTCTTGAGACTACTTTAAAAATAAGACTGAAAACCAGAAGCAGGAGGCTTAAGTCCAAACCCTGAGAACACCAGAGAACTCCTGATTCCAGGGAACATTAATGACAGGAGCTCATTAAACACCACCATGCCTACACTGAAACCAAGCACCACCCATGGGCCAACAAGTTCCAGAGCAAGACATACCAGGCAAATTCTCCAGCAACAGAGGAACACAGCCCTGAGCTCCAATATACAGGCTTCCCAAAGTTACCCCAAAACCATTGACATCTCATAGCTCATTACTGGACACTTCATTGCACTCCAGAGAGAAGAAACCCAGAACACGGACACAAGCTTCTCTAACCAAGAAACCTTGATAAGCAACCTGTACAACCTCACCCACTGGAGGAAACTCCACAATAAAGAGAACTCCACAAACTGTCAGAATACAGAAATGACACCCCAAACTCAGCAATATAAACAAGATAAAGAGATAGAGGAATACCCAGAAGGTAAAGGAACAGGATAAGTGCCCACCAAACCAAACAAAAGAGGAAAAGATAGGGAATCTACCTGAGAAAGAATTCCAAATAATGATAGTGAAAATGATCCAAAATCTTGAAATCAAAATGGAATGGCAGATAAATAGCCTGGGGACAAGGATTGAGAAGATGCAAGAAAGGTTTAACAAGGACCTAGAAGAAATTTAAAAAGTCAATATATAATGAATAATGCAATAAATGAGATCAAAAACACTTTGGAGGCAACAAATAGTAGAATAAAAGAGGCAGAAGATAGGATTAGTGAATTAGAAGATAGAATGGTAGAAATAATGAATCAGAGAGGAAAAAAGACAAACAACTTAAAAGAAATGAGGACAATTTCAGAGACCTCCAGGACAGTGTTAAATGCCCCAACATTCGAATCATAGGTCTCCCAGAAGAAGAAGACAAAAAGAAAGACCATGAGAAAATACTTGAGGAGATAATAGTTGAAAACTTCCCTAAAATGGGGCAGGAAATAATCACCCAAGTCCAAGAAACCCAGAGAGTCCCAAACAAGATAAACTCAAGGTGAAACACCCCAAGACACATATTAATCAAATTAACAAAGATCAAACACAAAGAACAAATATTAAAAGCAGCAAGGGAAAAACAACAAATAACACACAAGGGGATTCCCATAAGGATAACAGCTGATCTTTCAATAGAAACTCTTCAAGCCAGGTGGGAATGGCAAGACATACTTAAAATGATAAAAGAAAATAACCTACAGCCCAGATTACTGTACCCAGCAAGGATCTCATTCAAATACGAAGGAGAAACCAAAAGCTTTACAGACAAGCAAAAGCTGAAGGAGTTCAGCACCATCAAACCAGCTCTCCAACAAATGCTAAAGGATATTCTCTAGACAGGAAACACAAAAAGGGCGTATAAACCCAAACCCAAAACAATAAAGGAAATGGCAACGGGATCATACTTATTAATAATCACCTTAAATGTAAATGGGTTGAACACCCCAACCAAAAAACAAAGACTGGCTGAATGGATACAAAAACAAGACCCCTATATATGTTGTCTACAAGAGACCCACCTCAAAACAGGGGACACATACAGACTGAAAGTGAAAGGCTGGAAAAAGATTTTCCATGCAAATAGAGACCAAAAGAAACCAGGAGTAGCAATACTCATATCCAATAAAATAGACTTTAAAACACAGGCTGTGAAAAGAGACAAAGAAGGACACTACATAATGATCAAAGGATAAATCCAAGAAGAAGATATAACAATTATAAATATATATGCACCCAACATAGGAGCGCCGCAATATGTAAGACAAATGCTAGCAAGTATGAAAGGGGAAATTAACAATAACACAATAATAGTGGGAGACTTTAATACCCCATCACACCTATGGATAGATCAACTAAACAGAAAATTAACGAGGAAACACAAACTTTAAATGATACAATAGACCAGTTAGATCTAATTGATATCTATAGGACATTTCACCCCAAAACAATGAATTTCTCAAGCACACACAAAACCTTGTCCAGGATAGATCACATCCTGGGCCATAAATCTAGCCTTGGTAAATTCAAAAAAAATGAAATCATTGCAAGCATCTTTTCTGACCACAATGCAGTAAGATTAGATGCAAATTACAGCAGAAAACCTATTAAAAATTCCAACATATGGAGGCTGAACAACACGCTGCTAAATAACCAACAAATCACAGAAGAAATCAAAAAAGAAATCAAAATATGCATAGAAATGAATGAAAATGAAAACACAACAACCCAAAACCTGTGTGACACTGTAAAAGCAGTGCTAAGGGGAAAGTTCATAGCAATACAGGCATACCTCAAGAAACAAGAAAAAAGTCAAATAAATAACCTAACTCTACACCTAAAACAACTAGAAAAGGAAGAAATGAAGAACCCCAGGGTTAGTAGAAGGAAAGAAATCTTAAAAATTAGGGCAGAAATAAATGCAAAAGAAACAAAAGAGACCATAGCAAAAATCAACAAAGCCAAAAGGTGGTCTTTGAAAGGATAAATAAAATTGACAAACCATTAGCCAGACTCATCAAGAAAAAAGGGAGAAAAATCAAATCAATAAAATTAGAAATGAAAATGGAGAGATCACAACAGACAACACAGAAATACAAAGGATCATAAGAGACTACTATCAGCAATTATATGCCAATAAAATGGATAACGTGGACGAAATGGAAAAATTCTTAGAGAAATACAACTTTCCAAAACTGAACCAGGAAGAAATAGAAAATCTTAACGGACCCATCACAAGCATGGAAATTGAAGCTGTAATTAGAAATCTTCCAGCAAACAAAAGCCCAGGTCCAGACGGCTTCACAGCTGATTGCCACCAAAAATTTTGAGAAGAGCTAACACCTATCCTCCTCAAACTCTTGCAGAAAATTGCAGAGGAAGGTAAACTTTCAAACTCATTCTATGAGGCCACCATCACCCAATACCAAAACCAGACAAAGAAGCCACAAAAAAAGAAAACTACAGGCCAATATCACTGATGAACATAGATGCAAAAATCCTTAACAAAATTCTAGCAATCAGAATCCAACAACACATTAAAAAGATCATACACCATGACCAAGTGGGCTTTATCCCAGGGATGCAAGGATTCTTCAATATCTGCAAATCAATCAATGTAACACCACATTAACAAATTGAAAAATAAAAACCATATGATAGTCTCAATAGATGCAGAGAAAGCTTTTGACAAAATTCAACATCCATTTATGATAAAAACTCTCCAGAAAGCAGGAAGAGAAGGAACATACCTCAACATAATAAAAGCTATATATGACAAACCCACAGCAAACATTATCCTCAGCGGTGAAAAATTGAAAGCATTTCCCCTAAAATCAGGAACAAGACAAGGGTGCCCACTTCCACCACTACAATTCAACATAGTTTTGGAGGTTTTGGACACAGCAATCAGAGCAGAAAAAGGAATAAAAGGAATCCAAATTGGAAAAGAAGAAGTAAAACTCTCACTGTTTGCAGATGACATGATCCTCTACATAGAAAACCCTAAAGACTCCTCCAATCAGAGCTAATCAGTGAATATAGTAAAGCTGCAGGATATAAAATCAACACTCAGAAATCCCTTGCATTCCTATACACTAATAATGAGAAAATAGAAAGAGAAATTAAGGAAACAATTCCATTTACCATTGCAAAGAAAAGAATAAAACACTTAGGAATATATCTACCTAAAGAAATGAAAGACCTATATATAGAAAACTATAAAACGCTGGTGAAAGAAATCAAAGAGGACACTAATAGATGGAGAAATATACCATGGTCATGGATTGGAAGAATCAATATAGTGAAAATGAGTATACTACCCAAAGCAATTTATAGAATCAATGCAATCCGTATGAAGCTACCAATGGTAGTTTTCACAGAGCTAGAACAAGTAATTTCAAAATTTGTATGGAAATATGAAAAACCTCCAATAGCCTAAGCAATCTTGAGAAAGAAATGGAACTGGAGGAATCAACCTGCCTGACTTCAGCCTCTACTACAAAGCCACAGTCTTCAAGACAGTATGGTACCGGCACAAAGACAGAAATATAGATCAACGGAACAAAATAGAAAGCCCAGAGATAAATCCACGCACCTATGGACACCTTATCTTTGACAAAGGAGGCAAGAATATACAACGGATTAAAGACAATCTCTTTAACAAGTGGTGCTGGGAAAACTGGTCAACCACTTGTAAAAGAATGAAACTACATCACTTTCTAACACCATACACAAAAATAAACTCAAAATGGATTGAGGATCTAAACATAAGACCAGGAACTATAAAGCTCTTAGAGGAGAACATAGGCAAACAGTCTCCGACATACATCACAGCAGGATCCTCTATGACCCACCTCCCAGAATATTGGAAATAAAAGCAAAAATAAACAAATGGGACCTAATTAAGCTTAAAAGCTTCTGCAAAACAAAGGAAAGTATAAGCAAGGTAAAAAGACAGCCTTCTGAATGGGAGAAAATAATAGCAAATGAAGCAACTGACAAACAACTAATCTCAAAAATATACAAGCAACTCCTGCAGCTCGATTCCAGGAAAATAAATGACCCAATCAAAAAATGGGCCAAATAACTAAATAGACATTTCTCCAAAGAAGAAATACAGATGGCTAACAAACACATGAAAAGATGTTCAACATCACTCATTATCAGAGAAATGCAAATCAAAACCACAACGATGTACCATTTCACGCCAGTCAGAATGGCTGCTATCCAAAAGTCTATAAGCAATAAATGCTGGAGAGGGTGTGGAGAAAAGGGAACCCTCTTACACTGTTGGTGGGAATGCAAATTAGTACAGCCACTATAGAGAACAGTGTGGAGATTCCTTTAAAAACTGGAACTATAACGGCCTTATGACCCAGCAATCCCACTGCTGGGCATACACACTGAGGAAACCAGAATTGAAAGAGACATGTGTACCCTAAAGTTCATCGCAGCACTGTTTATAATAACCAGGACATGGAAGCAACCTAGATGTCCATCAGCAGATGAATGGATAAGAAAGGTGAGGTACATTAGAACTGATTCAAATGTATTGTTTTTAATGGCTGAATAATACTCCATTGAAAACAATGGTGGATGAAACTGGAGCCGATTATACAGAGGGAAGTAAGCCAGAAAGAAAAACACCAATACAGTATACTAACGCATATATATGGAATTTAGAAAGATGTTAACGATAACCCTATATGTGAGACAGCAAAACAGGCACAGATGTATAGAACAGTCTTTTGGACTCTATGGGAGAGGGAGAGGGTGGGATGATTTGGGAGAATGTCATTGAAACATGTATAATACCATATGTGAAACGAATAGCCAGTCCAGGTTCGATGCATGATACTAGATGCTTGGGGCTGGTGCACTGAGACCACCCAGAGGGATGGTACGGGGAGGGAGGAGGGAGGGGGTGTTCAGGAGGGGGTACACGTGTATGACTGTGGTGGATTCATGTTGATGTATGGCAAAATGAATACAATATTGTAAGGTAATTAACCTCCAATTAAAATAAATAAATTTATATTTTAAAAAAGTAAAGGCAAATTTACTGAGGAAACAACGTGGTCCTGAACTGCTAAATCTGCATTCTGTGGCATTCTACAGATATACCTTCATCGATGGCTTTATTTTCATTATGTTCAATCATTTTTTTAAAGTCTATCTTATGAACATGTAAAAAAAAAGGAATACTGGAGTGAGGTGCCATTTAACCATTACTCCTGCCAAATACACAGGAGACATACACCAGCCAACAAGGAAAAAAATCACAAAAATTACATGTTATTGTATATAAAGCAATGGTTTCACCATGTTTTCAGTTACCTCTTATAAAAGTAAAATAATGATTGTATAACATTCTGTGTGTGTGGTGTGTGTGTGTGTGTGTGTGTGAGAAAGGACCAGCCAGTGTTTGATGAGATGTATTTCCCTGAAATACAATAGTAAATGATTAGAGAAAATTACTCTGTTGGTTTGTTTAGTGAAAGGGGAAAGGAAGCTGATTAGCTTTGACAAGTAAATTCAAGCAGCTAAATGCTGTAGAGACTAAGACAATGCTTTGAGTGAATTAATGGCTAAGGAAATCAATAGTTTATAATATTCTTATTGGTGACAAGATTTAATTTACAGCTTAGAGCACAACAAAGTTGTTTTGCATGACATTTTCCTCAAAAATAGATTTTTATCCTGAAAAACAATTAGTTTCAGACTTGTCCTTTCTCATTATTTAACATTCATGAACCAATATAGCGATGCCATTCTAATTACTATAGTTTTTAAAGAAGACTATCCAGTCACATAAATGAGTTCACTGAAATGTTAGCAAGAAATTGTGTGACATACATACAAAAACTGCTAATTATTTTTCAGTTTATAATATATTTAGTAATGAGCATGCATTACATATAGGATGGAAATGAAAATAATTACCATTATTGATTTAACAAAATGATTTTATCACAATTCAAAAACACAGGCATTTAGATGAATTAGTTATTTTATAACAAGTTAAAGAAATACAATCATGATGCAAAAGATGGTGAATGTTTAAGAAAGAAAATTCTAGGGATGTTTTATATACAAATTAGGATGTTGTCAAGAAATTATCATGAATTGTAACAAGCTGATCTTTTCACAAACTCCTAATTATTCCTTAACATTCCTTGTCTCATAAAGAGTTGTTTTTTTCCTCCTTTCTAACTCAATGTTTTGTGCATGTGTCTGTGGTTCTAAAATGTGAGATTATCTCTCTCCTCAGGAGCTCAGGCTTTTGTTCCACTTGGCAGCCCTAAGGATATGCATAGGGCAAATCATGTCAAGCCAGAACTGTGTCAGAGATGACAAATACATGTCAGCACTTAATGGCCTTTTTGCATAAGATAAGAGTGGGAACATAAAAAATATATACAGAAAGAATGACAAAACATAGTGCTTTACTGACAGTAAAGGTGGTGGCTCAGTCATGTCTTTGTAGCCCCATGGACTAGCCCACCAGACTCCTCTGTCCATGGGATTTCCCAGGCAAGAATCCTGGAGTGGGTAGCCATTCCCTTGTCCAGGGATATTCCCGACCCATGGATGGAATCCAGGTCTCCTGAGTTGCAGGAGAATTCTTTACTGTTGGAGCTACCAGGGAAGCCCTTTACTGACGGCAAGTCTTGTTATTTGCACAGTTTGTCCAACTCATTGTGACCCCACAGACTGTAGTCCACCAGACTCCTCTGTCCATGGAATTCTCCAGGCAAGAATACTGATGTGGGTTGCCATTCTCTTTTCCAGGGGATCTTCCCAATCCCAGGATCAAACCCAGGTCACCTGCCTTAGAGGCAGATTCTTTACAATTTGAGCCACTAGGGAAGACTCAGACCTTATCTTATTTGCACATATTTACCAACAACTGTCAAATGCTCAAGATACAATACATACATTCTTCAGTTTAGAATTTTATTTACCCTTAAAAAAAGTGTTAGAAGCCTTGCTTTGTGTTACTCACATCTAATAGAATGTATTAATAAGCTTGTGAAGTCAGGGAATTTGTCTCACTTATCCTCCAGTACATATAAGCCTCAGTTCAGTCTCTCAGTCATATCCGACTCTTTGCGACCCCATGAATCACAGGACACCAGGCCTCCCTGTCCATCACCAACTCCCGGAGTTCACTCAGACTCACGTCCATCGAGTCAGTGATGCCATCCAGGCATTTCATCCTCTATCGTCCTTTTCTCCTCCTTCCCCCAATCCCTCCCAGCATCAGAGTCTTTTCCAGTGAGTCAACACTTTGCATGAGGTGGCCAAAGTACTGGAGCTTCAGCTTTAGCATCATTCCTTCCAAAGAAATCCCAGGGTTGATCTCCTTCAGAATGGACTGGTTGGAGCTCCTTGCAGTCCAAGGGACTCTCAAGAGTCTTCTCCAACACCACAGTTCAAAAGCATCAATTCTTCGGTGCTCAGCCTTCTTCACAGACCAACTCTCACATCCATACATGACCACAGGAAAAACCATAGCCTTGTCTAGACAGACCTTAGTCGGCAAAGTAATGTCTCTGCTTTTGAATATGCTATCTAGGTTGGTCATAACTTTTCTTCCAAGGAGTAAGCATCTTTTAATTTCATGGCAGCAGTCACCATCGGCAGTGATTTTGGAGCCCAAAAAACTAAAGTCTGACAATGTTTCCCTGTTTCCCCATCTATTTCCCATGAAGTGATGGGACTGGATGTCATGATCTTTGTTTTCTGAATGTTGAGTTTTAAGCCAACTTTTTCACTCTTCATTTTTACTTTCATCAAGAGTCTTTGTAGTTCCTCTTCACTTTCTGCCATAAGGGTGGTGTCATCTGCATATCTGAGGTTATTGATATTTCTCCCATCAATCTTGATTCCAGCTTGTGTTTCTTCCAGTTCAGCATTTCTCACGATGTACTCTGCATATAAGTTAACTAAGCAGGGTGACAATATACAGCCTTGACGTACTCCTTTTCCTGTTTGGAACCAGTCTGTTGTTCCATGTCCAGTTCTAACTGTTGCTTCCTGGTCTGCATACAGATTTCTCAAGAGGCAGGTCAGGTGGTCTGGTATTCCCATCTCTTTCAGAGTTTTCCAGTTTATTGTGATCCACACAGTCAAAGGCTTTGGCATAGTCAATAAAGCAGAAATAGATGTTTTTCTGGAACTCTCTTGCTGTTTTCATGATCCAGTGTGCCAGGGGCCAGCATGAGGAATCCCACCCGTGACAAGGTCATGCAGAAGGAAGCCTGACAAAACGCAAGGACGTGATCAGACTTCAGGGGTTCCCCCTGGAATTTCCTGAGCATCCACCCCCCAAGACCAGAGTCTGCCTGCTTTACTGTGTTATGCTTTCCACCTATTCTTCGGTCATTAACAGGGGGCTGTCCACCCACCACCATTTTCTGGAAAAAAATTTAATTTAGAGCTTGTAGATAATAAATCTCCTGGGCATAATTTGAGTGTTTCAATCCAAAAACCCCTCTGATGGCTTTCTAGCCTGCCTGCAGGACTCGTACAGCTGCACATGTGATTGTTTACAGTCTTCCAACCTCGAGAGGCGCAGGAAGCTTAAAACATCCTAGGAATGCAGGGGCTTCGAGGTGTCAAGATCGTTAGAATAAAACTGATTAAGCGTTTCATTGTTGAGCCAATACTTGCTGCCAAATTTTCATATCCTTTATTTTTAGATATAGTTGGTATATAGAAAAACAAATAGTAGACCTGGTATTAGCAACATTAGATCTTTGAGTTAAGTACCTTCTTTGTTATAATCCACTGCGCCTTTGTTCTATAGAGATGTAACTTTAGTGCTTTAAGGAGATGCAGATTAAAGAAAAAAACTTCAGGGGAAACGAAATTAACATTCATTAAGGAAGAGAGCCAAAACGTGTTAGCAAGCCTCTTGGCCAGAAGATAATGTCAATCACCTGAGACCTTTTGTATACAAAAAGATATACAGAAAGAGTCTGGGCTGCTAACGCTACATAATTTTGTATTACCCATTGATCTCTATGTATAATCAAAAGTATAATAGGCCTTAAAGGACAAGGGGGGGGGGCAGTCATTGGAAGGACTGGTTTCCCCCATGTCTCCTCTTTACTCTAATTTCAAGCTGAATTCCCATCTGGGGCGTGGAGGCTCACCATGTATACTAACTTGTCCCAGCTTCTAAGATCCATAAGAGAGAGAGCCCAAGGCGGAGTACTCTCCATAATTCAAATGGGAGCCGTTGGCCTAAGGTAGATGGTGCAAGTTCCTTGTCTGGAACTTTATTGGTTTTCCACGTAAACCAAGTTAATCAGCTGCTTTTCTCCACTTAATTTTCCTACTACACTATTTCTTCCTAATCTAATCTTATATTAATAAATAAATAAGTCTTTCCTCACCAACGCCGTCCCCGCTTCGAATTCCCTGGATCCACCAGGGCTGGACCCCGGCACCAGCGGATGTTGGCAATTTGACCTCTGGTTCCTTTGCCTTTTCTAAAACCAGCTTGAACATCTGGGAGTTCACAGTTCATGTATTGCTGAAGCCTGGCTTGGAGAATTTTGAGCATTACTTTATAGCATGTGAGATGAGTGCATCTGGGTAGTAGTTTGATCATTCTTTGGCATTGCCTTTCTTTGGGATTGGAATGAAAACTGACCATTTCCAGTCCGGTGGCCACTGCTGAGTTTTCCAAATTTGCTGGCATATTGAGTGCAGCACTTTCACAGCATCATCTTTCAGGATTTGAAACAGCTTAACTGGAATTCCATCACCCCCACTAGCTTTGTTCATAGTGATGCTTTTTAAGGCCCACTTGACTTCACATTCCAGGATGTCTGGCTCTAGATGAGTGATCACACCATCATGATTATCTGGGTCGTGAAGATCTTTTTTGTACAATTTTTCTGTGTATTGCCACTTCTTCTTAATATTTTCTGCTTCTGTTAAGTCCATACAATTTCTGTCCTTTATTGAGCCCATTTTTGCATGAAATGTTCCCTGGGTATCTCTAATTTTCTTGAAGAGATCTCTAGTCTTTCTCATTCTGTTCTTTTTATCTATTTCTTTGCATTAATCGCTGAAGAAGGCTTTCTTATCTCTTCTTGCTATTCTTTGGAACTCTGCATTAAGATGCTTATATCTTTCCTTTTCTCCCTTGATTTCCACCTCTCTTCTTTTCACAGCTATTTGTAAGGCCTCCCCAGACAGCCATTTTGCTTTTTTGCGTTTGTTTTCTATGGAGATGGTCTTGATCCCTGTCTCCTGTACAATGTCATGAACCTTATTCCATAGTTCCCAGGCACTCTATCAGATCTAGGCTCTTAAATCTATTTGTTACTTCCACTGTATAATCATAAGGGATTTGATTTAGGTAATACCTGAATGGTCTAGTGGTTTTCCTTACTTTCTTCAATTTAAGTCTGAATTTGGTAATAAGGAGTTCATGATCTGAGCCACAGTCAGCTCCTGGTCTTTTTTTAAAAGTTGACTGTATAGAGCTTCTCCATCTTTGGCTGCAAAGAATATAATCAATCTGATTTTGGTGTTGACCATCTGGTGATGTCCTAGTGTAGAGTCTTCTCTTGTGTTGTTGGAAGAGGGTGTTTGCTATGACCAGTGCATTTTCTTGGCAAAACTCTATTACTCTTTGCCCTGCTTCATTCTGTACTCCAAGGCCAAATTTGCCTGTTACTCCAGATGTTTCCTGACTTCCTACTTTTGCATTCCAGTCCCCTATAATGAAAAGGACATCTTTTTTGGGTGTTAGTTCTAAAAGGCTTTGTAGGTACAAGCCTCCTCCTGCTGCTGCTGCTGCTGCTGCTGCTGCTGCTGCTGCTGCTGCTGCTGCTAAGTCACTTCAGTCGTATCTGACTCTGTGCGACCCCATAGATGGCAGCCCACCAGGCTCCCCTATCCCCGGGATTCTCCAGGCAAGAACACTGGAGTGGGTTGCCATTTCCTTCTCCAATGCATGAAAGTAAAAAGTGAAAGTGAAGTCGCTCAGTCATGTCCGACTCTTTGTATCCCCATGGACTTCAGCCCACCAGGCTCCTACACCCATGGGACTTTACAGTCAAGAGTACTGGAGTGGGGTGCCACTGCCTAGGCACTTACAAAAGTGCCTGGGAATTGCACAATTAATATTAGTTGAATGAATGCTTATGGAAATATTTGTTGAATTTTTAAAAAATGAAAGTCTCATATTTCTTCCAGCTGGGGACATGGCCTAACTTGTTGTGTTCCACTAGTATTATATTTATCTGAATCTCTATGTCAGTTCAGTTCAGTACCCTTGCTCAGTCATGTCTGACTCTTTGCAGTCCCATGGACTGCAGCATGCCAGTCCTCCCTGTTCATCACAAACTCCCAAAGTTTACTCAAACTCATGTCCATTGAGTCGGTGATGCCATCCAACCATCTCATCCTCTGTCTTAACCTTCTCTTCTCACTTTCAATCTCTCCCAGCACTCAGAACCTTTTCCAATGAGTCAGTTCTTTGCATCAGTTGGCCAAAATATTCAAGTTTCAGCCTCAACATCAGTCCTTCCAATGAATATTCAGGACTGGGTTCCTTTAGGATGGACTGGTTGGATCTCCTTGCAGCCCAAGGGCCTCTCAAGAGTCTTCTCCAACACCACAGTTCTAATACATCAATTCTTCAACACTCATTTTTTTTTTTTTTATAGTCCAACTCTCACATCCATACACGACTACTGGAAAAACCATAGCCTTCACTAGACAGACGTTTGTTGACAAAGTAATGTCTCTTTTTATAAATATGCTGTCTAGGTTGGTCATAACTTTTCTTCCAAGGAGTAAGCGTCTTTTAATTTCATGGCAGCAGTCACCATCTGCAGTGTTTTTGGAACCCCCCAAAAAATAAAGTCTGTCACTGTTTCCTCATCTATTGGCCATGAAGTGATGGGACCGGATGCCATGATATTAGTTTTCTGAGTGGTGAGCTTTAAGCCAACCTTTTCATTCTCCTCTTTCACTTTCATCAGGAAGCTCTTTATTCTTCACTTTCTGCCATAATGAAGGTGCCATCTGCATATCTGAGGTTTATGATATTTCTCCCATCAATCTTGACTCCAGCTTGTGCTTCATCCAGCCCAGGATTTCTCATGATGTACTCTGCATAGAAGTTAAATTAGCAGGGTGACAATATACAGCCTTGACGTACTCCTTTCCCAATATGGGACAAGTCTGTTGTTCCAAGTCCAGTTCTAACTGTTGCTTCCTGACCTGCATACAGATTTCTCAAGAGGCGGGTCAGGTGGTCTTGTATTCCTATTTCTTAAAAATTTTTTCACAGTTTATGATAATCCACACAAAGACTTTGGCATAGTCAATAAAGCAGAAATAGATGTTTTTCTGGAACTCTCTTGCCTTTTCTATGATCCAGTGAATGCTGGCAATTTGATCTCTGGTTCCTCTGCCTTTTCTAAAACCAGCTTGAACATCTGGAAGTTTAAAATTCAGGTACTGTTGAATCCTAGCTTGGAGAATTTTGAGCATTACTTTGCTAGTATGGGAGATGAGTGCAATTGGACGGTAGTTTGAGCATTCTTTGGCATTGCCTTTCTTTGGTATTGGAATGAAAACTGACCATTTCCAGTCCTGTGGCCACTGCTGAGTTTTCCAAATTTGCTGGCATATTGAGTGCAGCACATTCACAGCATCATCTTTTAGGATTTGAAATAGCTTAACTGGAATTCCATCATTTCCACTAGCTTTGGTCATAGTGATGCTTTATAAGGCCCACTTTACTTCAAATTCCAGAATATCTGACTCTAGGTGAGTGATCACACCATCGTGATTATCTGGGTCATGAAGATCTTTTTTGTACAGTTCTTCTGTGTACTTTACCACCTCTTCTTAATATTTTCTGCTTCTTTTAGGTCTATACCATTTCTGTCCTTTATTGAGCCCATCTTTGCCTGAAATGTTCCCTTGGCATCTCTAATTTTCTTGAAGAGATCTCTAGTCTTTCCCATTCTATTGTTTTCCTCTATTTCTTTGCATTGATCACTGAAGAAGACTTTCCTATCTCTCCTTGCTATTCTTTGGCATTCTGCATTCAAATGGGTATATCTTTCCTTTTCTCCTTTGCTTTTCACTTCTCTTCTTTTCACAGCTATTTGTAAGGCCTCCTCAGACTGCCATTTTGCCTTTTGCATTTCTTTTTCTTGGGAATGTTCTTGGTCCCTGTCTCCTGTACAATGTCAAGAACCTCTATCTATAGTTCATCAGGCACTCTATCAGATCTAAGCCCTTAAAATTTTTTGTTACTTCCACCATATAATCATAAGGGATTTGATTTAGGTCATACCTGAATAGTCTAGTGGTTTTCCCAGCTTTCTTCAATTAAGTCTGACTTTGACAATAAGGAGTTCATGGTCTGAGCCATAGTCAGCTCCCAGTCTTGTTTTTGCTGACTGTATAGAGCTTCTCCATCTTTGGCCGCAAAGAATATAATCAATCTGATTTCGGTGTTGACCATCTGGTAATGTCCATGTGTAGAGTCTTCTCTTGTGTTGTTGGAAGAGGGTGTTTGCTATGACCAGTTCATTCTCTTGGCAAAACTCTACTAGCCTTGCCCTGCTTCATTCTGTAGTTCAAGGCCAAATTTGCCTGTTACTCCAGGTGTTTCTTGACTTCCTTCTTTTGCATCCCAGTCCCCTATAATGAAGAGGATATATTTTGGGGGTGTTAGTTATAGAAGGTGTTTTCATAGAACCATTCAACTCAGCTTCTTTAGCATTACTGGTCAGGGCATAGACTTGGGTTACCGTGACATTGAATGGCTTGCCTTGGAAATGAACAGAGATCATTCTGTCATTTTTGAGATTGTACCCAAGTACTGCATTTTGGACTCTTTTGTTGATTATGATGGCTACTCCATTTCTTCTAAGGGATTCCTGCCCACAGTAGTAGATACAATGGTCATCTGAGCTAAATTCACTCGTTCCAGTCCATTTTAGTTTGGTGATTCCTAAAATGTTGATGTTCACTCTTGCCATCTCCTGTTTGACCACTTCCAATTTGCCTTGATTCATGAACCAAACATTCTTGGTTCCTGTGCAATATTGTTCTTTGCAGCATCAGACTTTGCTTCTATCACCAGTTACATCTGCAACTGGATGTTGTTTTTGCTTTGGCTCTATCTCTTCATTCTTTCTGATGTTATTTCTCCACTGATCTCCTATACCATATTGGGCACCTACTGACCTGGGGAGTTCATCTTTCAGTTCCTATCTTTTTGCCTTTTCATATTGTTCATGGGGTTCTCAAGGCAAGAATACTGAAGTGGTTTGCAATTCCCTTCTCCAGTGGACCATGCTTTGTCAGAACTCTCCACTGTGACCCATCCATCTTGGGCGGCCCTACAGGGCATGGCTCATAGTCTCACTGATTTAGACAAGGCTGTGGTCCATATGATCAGATTGGTTAGTTTTCTGTGATTGTGGTTTTCAGCCTGTCTGCCCTCTCATGGAGGAATCTCTATATACTGAATCACAAAGAGAAATTATCAGATAGTACTAGCTAAGATAATGACTAAAAAGAAACAAAACCAATCTAGACAGCCAACAATTTGTATTAATCTTTCTTGTAAAAGAGAAATAGTCCTCCTCTGGAGCCGGTAGAGACCTCCTCCATATTCCAGAGCTAGTGCACAGTATAGTGATACTGTAGAAGAAAAACAACACAGGACACTTGTTTAAAACAGCAAGAAAGACCTTATTCAAATTAACTGCAATGGAGATCAGGATTTTTCAGTGGGGCAGAGGAAAAGAACTAAAACAGAAAATTTTTTATTCTTAGACACTTGGGAGCGGTATGAGCTAGTAGGAAAGAATTAAAGGATTTTGAGGAAGCTGGTCAAAATAATTAGGTCTTCTGTGTTTGCAATCTGGCACTTATCAAAGTCAGGCTCTTACCCTCCTTCAGAGATTGGAAGACAGAGGTCCTATCTTTCTTGATGATTACATTTCAAAGGGAGGGCTCCCAGGGACTCCAGAAAAAGTCTTGGTTTGTAAAACTGTCAAGAGCCTGAGAAAAAGATTTACAATTCAAAGAAGCAGAGATAGAATTTACAATGGAAAGTTTTCTTAGGTAAATGCTCCCAGAAAAAGAGGTCAGGGTCCTATAGTTAAGAAGTCTGTCTAAAATTTAGTGGAGCTGAGTGGAATACTAAGAGTATCTTGGTCAAAACATTTAGGGAAACTACAGAGTCAGAACAGTGACACTAGAGAATAGCTGGAAAATTTAGGAACTATTTCTTGGTAAAAACATGCCCCCTGGTGCTCTCCGTGTACAAAAATGTATTCAAGTTGCCTCAAATTCTTCATTTTGCTTTTTATATTTACTGAAGTCACATCAGTAAACATCCACTTGATCAAGCATTCTTTAAAAATCAAAATATTTTTAGATTGGTTATCCATAAAAAATGAACAGTTCTGAGTGTCTGTTCTTCAATATGAACAGAAAATTTTAAATAAGCTTTCAAAATGTTGGTTGGGGGCAATATAGAAACTCCAAAACCTTGTAGAAATTCTGACTTTACTATCTATTAGCTAACTAACCGCGTGCAAGTTTTTTAATACTATATTCTTTGTTTATTCATCTGCAGGAAACAGATACACAGGGGTATTGGCATGTTTAAGGATATTAACATTATGAAGTGCTTAGAAGTATACCTGAAAGAGAAGCATTATTCAATTGAAGTTTTACAAATGGAAAAAATTTTTAAGTATCTTCCTAAAACTAGATAAATAAAAACTTTGGAAATGTGTTTCAAATTGAATTCAGATTCAGAATGAATCGCTGTTTTCAATTTGCTTTTGGAAACAGATTCTATTTTTCCTTCAAATTTTCTAAACTTACACAATCAGAAAAAAAAATTCTGTTTAACTAAATTGATCATATTCCTTATACACTGATATTAAATGCTTTACTTTTTTACCAAATAATTAACAAAAAAAGAACATGTATTAAAACAATATTTTCTACAGAGGCCGTTAACTTTACCTATGATCATCATGAAACGAGACATATTTGTGATCAAATGAACAATTTATGGTTAAGAAAGAAAGCTGTCTTCCTGTATTGCCCTTGCTAGAAGATGAAGTAATAAATTCTATCTCAGGCAAGTAAATGATATAGCAGCCAAACACAATACTTCACTGTAAGTAGTACAAATAATGACAACTTGAAATTATATGAAAACTTATTGCAAGAAATGTGGAAAGGATGAAATACATAGTAAAGTGGTATTAAATGTCTTAAAAGTTGTATAAATAAATGGTGTTATATACCACACGAGATAAGAACCAGATATACTGTTTGTTAAACATTTTAGGGGAGTTTAATTTGAACTTGCTTGTCAAATGGCCTCTTATATTGAGAAAGTCTACATTTGTGCTTTACTTTGACTTAGGAATAAGAGAATTTGGGTTTGTTTTCTTCCCTGAGACATTATCAAAGTTAACCATAGTATTATAAAAGAACTATTGGCTTTAGTTGACTTTGTTATTTTTCTAAGTGATAAATACAAATAAGTTTTCATTCTGATTATAGATGTATTTCTTTCTGTTTTATTCTCAAAAAAAGCTTTTGAATTTCATAAGACCATGAAGGAATATTTTTCTGTATATGAAACATCAATTTATAATGATTTATTAGCAAAAGTTCTATTTTTTGGTTTAAAGAACTACTTAATTGAAACATGTTAAACTGGTAATTATGTTAATAATATTACCCAATGTTTGTGTAGTGCATTATGGTTTTGAAAACTATGTTAATACCCACTGCCTATACCAACCTACAACACTTTGAGGCTGGTATTAACAGGACCCTGAATTATCTGATGTGTTTTCTGTGCTGTGCTCAGTCACTCAGTTGTGTCCACCTCTTAGCAACCTCAAGGAATGTGGCCCATCAGGCACTTCCCAGGCAAGAAAACTGGAGTGGACTGCCATTTCCTTTTCCAGGGAATCTCTCTGACCCAAAGATTGGACCCATGTCTCTCTGAATTGGCAGGCAGATTCTTTACCACTGAGCCACCTGGAAAGCCAAATTAGTTGATTAAGATATTGAAATGCTAAATGTAAGTTATTCCCTAAGATCATGATAACAGTAACTGATTCCAATAAAGAATTTAATCCTACATCTTAAGTATTTTGTCTTCTCTGAAGGAAAAAAATAAAAAGAGTTAATGATGTCAATGCCTTAAAGTAAGATGCCAATGCACCTCCATGGTGGCTCAGACAGTAAAGAAACTGCCTGCAATGCAGGAGACCCAGGTTCGATCCCTGGGTCAGGAAGATTCCCTGGGAAAGGAAATGGCTACCTACTCCAGTATTCTTATCTGGAGAATTTCATGGACAGAGGAACCTGGCGGGCTATGGTCCATGGGGTCACTAAGAGTCAGACATGTCTGAGAGACTATCATTTTCACTTTGAAGATGCCAACACAAAATATCTTTTTCTGGGAAATCCTACAAATCCAGGAAATGTTCATTCTCCCAAACATACTAATGAAAATAGTGATGATGTCCTTTTAAACATATAGCTGGGAAAAAAAAGAATATAGGCTCAAGAGACCAGAACCAAAGCAAACACACACATCACTGAAAAAAACCTACATCTCAGGGCATTTTCAGATTCTTGTTAACAAAGAGCATTTATTATTGGGGGGGGAAAGTCTAATAGAAAATAAAATGGAGAAAACCCTTTAAGCGTGTATTCCTGAAGAGGTTCACCTTTAGTGAAAAAGTAAGCTGATAAAATAATCCATCTCCTCCTATAGAGATAGCAACAAAATTTGGTAATCCCTGGTTTTGTTAAGAATAGAGTGAAATAGAATGCTCCTCCCTGAGAATATGTATTCAAAAGTCAGACTACATGTCTAAATGGCATTTAAAGGCTTACTAGTCACATGGTTTAAAAACCCTAAATCAAGAAATTAATTAGTTTAAATCAACTATCCGGTATGGGGAAAGCATCCAGATACCTAGCAAAAGCCAGTATTTTCATTCTAGGACTCATAGAATTACCACATAGAATGTTCCCCAAACCCTTTAAAAAGTCAAAAGAAAAGAAGAATGGAAGAAAGGCACCATAAGATAGAGTAAAATAACCAACAACACACCAGGAAATTACCCGGAAGCCAGAGGAGGAGGAAAGAGAGCAGAGGAGGAAGAAGGTGGAGACATAATGAAAGAGAAAGTGAAGAGTGACAGGTCTAACATATATCTAATTGGAGTATTCTAAAGAACAAAGCAGAATGAGGTCAGATAATTCAAAGAGGTAATAGCTTAAAATTTCCTGGAATTAATTTAAAAAAATATATAAATCGCCAGAATCAGAATGCACAATACATCCCATTTGGGATAAGTAAAAGTAAGTCCACCGTATCTGCAGAGAGTTGAAGAAAATAAAATGGAACATATAATTGAATGCATAGTGAAATAATATTTATGGGGTCGCAAAGAGTCGGACATGACTGAGCGACTGAACTAACTAGAGATATTTGAGGATTTTCCTTTCTCATTCAACTTCTCTTTCATGAAAAACCTATAATACACTCAGAAGCATAAATAGAAAACAATATTTGAAGAAATAAACACTCAAATTAGTAAAAAAAAAAAAAAGAGTACATATTGCAAAAATTTAGCCAACATAATTTTAACTAAAGTATATATTTGAAAGAGAAAGAATATCATGCCAAAAAAGGTCTGAGATAGAAAAACACAGTAAAAATAGAAAATGGCAAATATGATCATTAATTTAAGTAAATATTTATAGACTCCATACAAAAAGACTAAAAATTCTATTTCCAGCAGTGATGGGGTGTCCTGACTGACATATATCTGAAAACTTACCAATACAGTATTGTAAAGTAAATAAATAAATAATAAAAAATTTTAAAATGCCAGGAAACGACTTTCATAGACTTCAAAACATATCAGTGAACTATGAAGAATCTAAGAGGCCAAAAGTTAAATGAAAGAGGAATTTAGACTCTTAAGTAGAAGTCTATTAATAAATGGTAAAATAAAAAGCATGGCCCAGAGCAAAGAATAGTTTTTACATTTTTAAAAGCTATAAGAAAAACTAACAAGCAGATGAAGACTATGACAGAAATTATGTAGCCTGTCAGTATGTGGTCTATTAATTCTAAAATATTAGTTTGCCAAGCCCTGCTCTACAGTCTAGAACACAAGTAGAGCTCTAAATGTATTTCTCCCCTTAAAGGAAACTACCTTATGTAATACCTCTGACTTGATATTTCATGGCCTTTCAAGGCCTTGTTGTTCAATGGCTAAGTCATGTCCCACTCTGCGACCCCATCAACCTCAGCATACTAGGCCTCCCTGTCCTTCACTATCTCCTGGAATTTGCTCAAACTCATGTCTATTGGGTCAGAGATGCTCTCTAATCATCTCATCTTCTGCTGCCTTATTTTCTTTGCCTTCAATCTTCCCTAGCACCAGGGTCTTTTCTAGTGAGTCGGCTTTTTGCATTAGGTAGCCAAAGTACTGCAGTTTCATCTTCAGCATCATTCCTTCCAGTGAATATTCAGGGTTGATTTCCTTTAGGATTGACTGGTTTGATTTCCCTGCAGTCCAAGGGACTCTCAAGAGTCTTCTGCATCACTACAATTCAAAAGCATCAATTATTTGGCACTCAGCTTTCTTTATGGTCTAACTCTTACATCTATACATGACTACTGGAAAAACCATAGCTTTGACCAGATGGACCTTTGTTGACAAAGTGATGTCTCTGCTTTTTAATATGGTATCTAGGTTGGTCATAGCTTTTCTTCCAAGGAGCAAGCATCTTTTAATTTCATGACTGTAGTCACTGTCTGCAGTGATTTTGGAGCCCAAGAAAATAAAATTTGTCATTGCTTCTACTTTTTCCCCTTCTATTTGTCATGAAGGGATGGGACTGGATGCCATGATCTTAGGTTTGTTTTTTGTTTTTTAATGAGTTTTTAAGTCAGCTTTTTCACTCTGCTCTTTCACCCTTATCAAGAGGCCTTAGAGATGATGATAAAAGTCTACAGCCAAATTATAACATCTATTAGAAGAAGGCCCAGTCCAAAAGAGGGGCTTCCCAGGTGGTTTAGAGGTAAAGAATACTCCTGCCAATGCAGGAGCCACAAGAGACATGAGTTCCATTCCTATGTCGCACAGATCCCTTGGAGAATGAAATGGCAACTCACTCCAGTATTCCTGCTGAGACAATCCCATGGACAGAGGGCCCTGGCAGGCTACAGTCCATGGGGTCACAAAGAGTTGGACATGACCAAGCCACGGAGCACCCAATCTAAAGGTCTTGTCATCAGAGTAAGAGAGTTCTAAAAACACAAATACACACCCAGGGTGCTATAAAAAATATAATCTGCCTCAAAAATTACCATTTACTAAAGGGGAAAATCCCTCCAAAGGATTTACCACATTAAGTTAGCTCTCACCTAGGTTTTTACCTGGAACCCACATTATGTAAAAGATCTCACAGTCAACATTTATCTCAAAGTGGCCCTGATGAAAGGTAGTAATTTTAAGTGAAAGATGGAAGCAAATATAAATCAGCTCTACAAGGACCCACTTTCAATTCAAGCATCAGAGAATTCTCACCAATAAACTTCCAAGAAAGATAATCGCATTATAAAAATCATAAAACAGGTTCATGAAGAAGATAGCAGCATAAGACTCATAGTGACTTAAATCCTAGAATTATCAAACAGAATATAAAATATTCTTACTATGCTTTGATAAACAAAAATATGAAAACCATTATGTAGAGTCAGAAGAAATAGAAGTTGGTCTACTATGCCAGGAAGATCCCCTGGAGAAGGAAATGTAAGCCCACTCCAGTATTCTTGCCTGGAGAATTCCCATGGACAGAGGAGCCTGCCAGGCTACAGTCCAGAGGTCACAATAGTTGGAAACAACTGGTAACTGATCCCTGGAAGGAACCTCAGGTACAGACCTCTGCTAATGAACTCTGTGTGTGTGTTAAGTTGCTCAGTCGTGTCCAATTCTTTGCCACCCACAGACTGTAGTGAGGGGCTCTTCAGTCCATGGAAGCTCCAGGCAAGAATACTTGAGTGGGCTGCCAGTCCCTTCTAGAGGGAATATTGCTGACCCAGGGATGGAACCCACTGTCTCTTGCATTGCAAGCAGATTCTTTACCCTCTGAGCCTTCCACCTAAAGAATTTAAAGCCCTCAGTGTCCTAGGGGCTCCTTCCTGTCCTTGAGGCACTAACCTCTCCTGCAAGTAGGGTCCCTACAACTCTTCACCTTGTGTGACTCCCTGCCTCAGCACCCATGATGTATAGGATGTGCTAGCACCCCTTTCTCTATGGTATGTATGAAGTGCTTCCTACTGCCAGATGGCATTACTTGCGTATCTCTCTCCTCCTTTCTAAGAAACCTGTTTGATGTTTCAGAAGAAGGTGATTTGTTCTTATGATAGCTCACTACCTAGTGAGTTCTCATTGTGGCATCTAGCAGTTACTGGAGTAGTTGTGCTGGGTGGAGAAAGCTCTATTCTCCCATCACACTCAACCCCAAATCTGTACCCAATTTGAAACAAATGATATGAAGAGTTCTCCTTGGGTCTGTGAATACAAAAACATTCAAAACTGCAGGGAAAAAGGATTCTAGATATAAAAAAGCAGGGATGGACTTATAAGTAATTCGCATTTGGCTTCACAATTAAATCCGAGCCTAGCAAGACCTGTCCAAAGACTCTATACTCTAAGGACACATGGTCTCAGTCTTTCCATGGGCCCGTCCCCTGCATGTCCTGTGAGATGCACCCATAAACAGATCACAACGTTGGGAATATTTAAATGTCTATAGAAACAAGAAGATAATTTTATCCCTAGATCAAATTATTATTTACCTTCAGTTCAGTTCAGTTGCTCAGTCATTTCCGACTCTTTGCGACCCCATGAACTACAGCATGCCAGGCCTCCCTGTCCATCACCAACACCTGGAGTACACTCAAACTCACATCCATCAAGTCAGTGATGCCATCCAGCCATCTCATCTTCTGTTGTCCCCTTCTCCTCCTGCCCCCAATCCCTCCCAGCATCAGAGTCTTTTCCGGTGAGTCAACTCTTCGCATGAGGTGGCCCAAGTATTGGAGTTTCAGCTTTAGCATCATTCCTTCCAAAGAAATCCCAGGGCTGATCTCCTTCAGAATGGACTGGTTGGATCTCCTTGCAGTCCAAGGGACTCTCGAGAGTCTTCTCCAATACCACAATTCATAAGCATCAATTCTTCAGCACTCAGCCTTCTTCACAGTCCAACTCTCACATCCATACATGACCACTGGAAAAACCATAGCCTTCACTAGATGGACCTTTGTTGGCAAAGTAATGGTTCTCCTTTTGAATATGCTATCTAGGTTGGTCATAACTTTCCTTCCAAGGAGTAAGTGTGTTTTAATTTCATAGCTGCAATCACCATCTGCAATGATTTTGGAGCCCCCCAAAATAAAGTCTGACACTGTTTCCACTGTTTCCCCATCTATTTCCCATGAAGTGATGGGACCAGATGACATGATCTTCATTTTCTGAATGTTGAGATTTAAGCCAACTTTTTCACTCTCCTCTTTCACTTTCATCAAGAGGCTTTTGAGTTCCTCTTCACTTTCTGACATAAGGGTGGTGTCATCTGCATATCTGAGGTTATTGATATTTCTCCTGGCAATCTTGATTCCAGCTTGTGCTTCCTCCAGCCCAACGTTTCTCATGATGTACTCTGCATATAAGTTAAATAAGCAGGGTGACAATATACAGCCTTAATGTACTCTTTGCCTGTTTGGAACCAGTCTATTGTTCCATGTAAAGTTCTAACTGTTGCTTCCTGACCTGCGCATAGGTTTCTCAAGAGGCATATAAGGTGGTCTGATATTCCCATCTCTCTCAGAATTTTTCACAGTTTATTGTGATCTGCACAGTCAAAGGCTTTGGCATAGTCAATAAAGCAGTAATATCCTTACTACCCAGCATTTTGTATTTTGAGCTATTTATAAATTTGTATTCACTTAAAGGACAAATGTACAACTATTGGGTATATAATATCATAGGTAGCAATCATAAATTTATATAATCAAGCAGCCATATGTTCAAGAATTCTACCTTCTGAGAAAATGGACCCAGAATTGAAGCCTTAAAGTTGTTTTCCTCTTTTAAATTTCAATTTTTTAATGGTAATATAACAAGTGAATGCCAAGAAAGCAATGCCCCATAATTAATGAGAAAAGAATACCTTTCACTTTGTATTGGCAGAGTTGCTTATGCTAATTTTCAATAATTGAGGAAGTATGGCTAATAAATAATGTACTAAATCTAAATATCATCTTTGTTCATACTTACATTTCCTTGACATGTTTTGACAATCCTAAGACACTACCACACAAACAATTCAGTGATGAAATGCCTCAAATATCACATTACAATAAAATTTTTGTTGCTGGTTTTCTTTTTTCTTAATACAAATCCTCAACAAGATATCTAAGGCAGCAAAGTCACCACCTGAGGAAAATCCAGTTGAGCAAAGAGAGAGTTTATTTGTTAAGAAGTCCAGTAATGAAACACTTTCACTCTGGTAGATTTATCAGGGACATACTGTGTGCTAGTCATTGCAATAAGTGATGATAAGACTGATGTTGAAACTGAAACTCCACTACTTTGGCCACCTGATGTGAAGAGCTGACTCATCTGAAAAGACCCTGATACTGAGAAAGATTGAAGGCAGGGGAAGGAAACGACAGAGCATGAGATGGTTGGATGTCATCACCGACTCAACGGACATGAGTTTGGGTAGGCTCTGGGAGTTGGTGATGGACAGGGAGGCCTGGTGTGCTGCAGTCCATGGGGTTGCAAAGAGTCAGACATGACTGAGTGACTGAACTGAATTGAACTGAATGTAGCAAAAAGCCTGAGTCCTTTCCTTTTCTTCAGAAAATGTCTAGCAGAGTGACTGGAAGATAAATAAACAAATGCAATAGTAAATCAAGTAGACAGCCTTTAAGCACAACACACAGGGGAGTGGTACCAAATTCGGGCTTCTAATCCTGAAAAACAGAAAGACTGGCATCCTGGTTTGAGATGTTAGTGATCTCATGGGTGATGAGCAACTTGAGTGCCTCCTAGGGAAAATCTGGAAAAAACAATATTCACTGCAAGATGCAGTCAGTCATTTGGTCTTAACATACTCCCCAAGCATGGGCTTAATGTTTACAAATCTGGCCATAGTTACTTTGTGCATAAAAAAAATAGTCTTAGTAGAAAATCCAATTCAACTATCAATTCCCTTATATAAGTATCATCTCTGTCTCCTGTAATGAAGGATAGAGAACACATCACTTTCTTTTCTTTACCTAGACTGCATTATTAAAGTCTAGTCAATTCATTCCTCCTTTATACTTAATTTTGAATAAGAATTATTCAGATATACAAGGATGAGAAGGAGTATCCTAAGAAGCAGATGCCAAAATGGAGTTGGAAATGCAAATGATTAATTAATGGTACTATCTGTAAAAAATAAAATGAGAGAGAAGGAGTAAGCAGAGAGAGACTTCAGACCATGATGCTGGTCTGGTATTTGTGAATCATTCTTTGGAATGGAAACTCTATAGTCCCAGAAATATTGTCTGACACAGAGAAAGTCTTCAATAAATGCTAGCTGAATAATTGATGAAAGAGTTCTTTGCGGGGAGGGAAGGTGGAAGATATATGCAAATATGTAAATAAACACATAAAAATAATATTTGTGCTGTCACAGAAGTTGGGTAGGTGTGTGAACTAAAATTCATTAAAGAAGTTTCTTCTGGAAGCAAGTCCTTCCCAGTGGAACTGAAGGGAGATTAAAGGTATGTCTCTGCCACCACCAGGATTACTAGGAAGCACTGGTTGATCATATGATAGAATTATTGAGGAGGATGAATGAGGATCCTGGGAAACTAAGGGAGTAGAGTCACAGTCTAGTGTTTCAGGTATTTAGTGCAATAAACAAGCCAAAACTTGGTATATAAAAGAACATCCATTGTATAATGTTCAGGATTCTGAGAGCTAGCCATTCAGACATAACACTATGACAATGTATAATTTTAGCTCTGTGCTAGCTAGACCTTAAGTTAGGCAGTACTGAAGTTAGAATTCCCATGTATTTGCATCTGTTTCTCATAATATGCTTTTCAAGCCAGTTCCCTGGTGGCTCAGATGGTAAAGCGTCTGTTTACAATGTGGGAGACCTGGGTTCGATCCCTGGGTCGGGAAGATCCACTGGAGAAGGAAATGGCAATCCACTCCAGTGCTATTGCCTGGAAAATCCCATAGACAGAGGAGCCTGGTAGACTACAGTCCATGGGGTTGCAAAGAGTCGGACACGACTGAGCGACTTCACTTTCACATTACAATTTTAAGGTCTATTGTTCATTGCTTAACTTCGCACTTTGTTTTCTGATGATTCTTTCTTTCACTGCTCAGGGCAACTTTAACCAGTTATCTGGCCTTGACATGAATAAAATTATTCTTTTTGAATACCCTGAAGTCAGAGTTGGGAAAAATTTCACAGATTACAAAGCAGAAGCATCATCATTAATTGTGAAAGGGTATCAGCATTTTCAACACAAGATATCATTATAGTTTAAGTTCCTACAACCCTTACTATTTTCATTTTGCCAGTATTCTCTATTGATTATATGGTCTTTCGCCAGACCATATTGTTTTACTTTGTCCCAAGTCATCTACTATGGTTATAAATTAAGGAAATGTATTTCTGCTGAGGATCCTTGCAAGGATGTTTTGTCATTTCTAAATTCTTCTAAAGAACAGAATGTCCAAAGGCAACAATTTATTTTTATAATCAAATTCCATCTCTCTTCTGCTACTTATGTTTCCAGCATAGTTTGGGAATCTAGTTACTTTTTAAACATGTCCTTGTTAATTTAATCTAAACACCACAACTTCAGGAGTTGAAATTTTTAGTCTGGTTGTGAATCTCTATTGCCAAAGAATGATATATGTGATGATGTCCATTTAAGGAACTGGGAAGAGTTGCTATTACTGTATGTAAATTGTAAAAATATGCAAGACTAACTAAAATATGATTCAATTTGTACAAAGTTTAAAAGAATGGACAAAACTGCAAGAGACTATTTTTGTATGTGAAGGGGGATTGATGGAGCATATGCCATGTCCTTTCTCTCACAGAACATTATCAGTTCAGTTCAGTTCAGTCGCTCAGTCGTGTCCGACTATTTGCAACTCCATGAATCGCAGCATGCCAGGCCTCCCTGTCCATCACCAACTCCCGGAGTTCACTCAAACTCAGGTCCATCGAGTCAGTGATGCCATCCAGCCATCTCATCCTTGGTTGTCCCCTTTTCCTCCTGCCCCCAATCCCTCCCAGCATCAGAGTCTTTTCCAGTGAGTCAACTCTTCACATGAGGTGGCCAAAGTACTGGAGTTTCAGCTTTAGCATCATTCCTTCCAAAGAACACCCAGGGCTGATCTCCTTCAGAATGGACTGGTTGGATCTCCTTGCAGTCCAAGGGACTCTCAAGAGTCTCTCCTCTATTTCTCTGCCTCATTGCCCTTAGGAAAAATCAGGAAAATTCTTACTGGGAACTTAATATGTATCATCTCTTTAATTCATTTTTAATTATGCCATGTTCCTGGCCCTGCCTTCAGTATAAAGAGAGAATAATGATACACTCATCATACCCCTTCTTGTTTGTACTGGTAAAGAGGATCTTAAGGTCTAAGTGTCTGCCTCAATGCAAGCACCTATCAGTGTAGTATGAACCCTAGAGACTGATTTTCCTTAATTCTGTTATCCTTGTGACATATAAGCCATACTACCTCTGATACACTGACCACAGATGACTGTACCAGAAGCTGTGTCCAAATCAAGGGCAAAGAAGCCATAGGCTGGTCATGAAAAAGATCACATTTCTCTGAGGTAGCTTGGCCTAACATTCTGTCCAGTAGGGATGTTATATATGTGATAAAGCCTGACAGAGAAATAATCAAAGTGTCTAGCATTTTTTTTTTCTCTCCATGACTATTTCACAGTTTAATTCTGGAAATTCTCAGTTTCAGAGTGACTAATATCTAAAAAATGGGACTGTGGTTTGTAACATTTCTTTATCCTTCATGACCTTATGCAGCTTTGTAATAAGCATTCTCACAAAGAAATTCTGGTATATATTCCTCCTCATCACCCAAAGAGCCTAGTTAGCAAAAATGCTGATAAATTTACTGACTTCTTATGATTAAAGTCCCAAAGACCACCCTCAGTTTCAGTGATTCATTAGATGGACCCATAGGCCTCAGCATATAGTCATATTCGTAGCCATGATTTATTGTAGTAAAGGTAGATAAAATCAGCAAAGAGGAAAGGCATATGGAATGTAGTTTGGGATTAGCAGATGCAACTATCAAATATAGGATGGATAAACAATAAGGTCCTACTGGATAGCATAGGCAACTATATTCAAGGATATAGTTTATATCCTGTTATAAACTATAATGTAAAGGGATATGAAGAAAGAATATATACATGTATAACAACTACTTTGCTATACAGCAGAAATTAATACAACATTGTAAACCAACAATACTTCAATAACTTTTTTTTTAGAAAAAGAAGAAACTTCCATGCTCAAGCTTCCAAGAGTTCTCTCACAGTGGAGTTACACAGGATATGCTTAAATCCTCTAACATTCAATTGTGACAACATGTATAAAATCTTGCCAAAGATGACACAGACAGACAGAAAGATAAACCATGTTCTTGAATTGAAAGAATAAATATGGTCTAAATAGCTATGCTACCCAAAGCAATCTACAGATAGAAGTGTAATTCCCATCAAATTACCAATGATATTTTTCACAGAATTGGAACAAAAAATTTAGTTTTTATGGAAATAAAAAAGACCCTGAATAACCAGAGTAATCCTGTTGAAGGAAAATGGAGCTGGAGGAATCAGGCTCCCTGACTTCAGACCATACTATTGATACAAAGCTACAGTCATTAAAATATTATGGCACTGGCACAAAAAAACAGAAATACAGATCAATAGAACAGGATAGAAAGTTCAGAGATAAACCCAAACACCTATTGTCGCCTAATGACATAGGAGGCAAGAATATACAAAAGACAGCGTCTTTAGTAAGTGGTACTGGGAAAACTGAAGAGCTACATGTAGCAGAATGAAATTAGAACACTCCCCAATGCCCCACATGGAAATAAACTGACAAATGATTAAACAATCTAAATGTAAGGCAAGATATGACTATATCTTTACTAGCTATATGCTAAGGAAGCATTAAAATATTATTCATGTAGACTAGAATATTTTAATGCTTCCTTAGCATATAGCTTAGTTCTAGATTATTTCCTGATGGAATCAGTGCAGTTAATCCAGACAGTTAATATTAATTAATTAATGTGAAAATTTTTGTGAATGGGTCTAATAATAATTGTGGCTCTGAATGGTTTTTTCAGTATTTTAATGGTGACAAATCAAGAGCAAGTACTTTCTATATACCCAGCTAGCTAAAGCTGATACCTGTTTTAATTTTCAGTTTAGTCAACTCAGTCATGTCTGATTCTTAGCAACTTTAAAGTATACATTATCGTCACATCCCAGTCTGGCCTCAAGGACCTCCTATATCTCTCAAATTATGTTTCCTTACATATCAAGTACTTGTAGGCACTCATACTGACTTCTAGCATTACTTAAGTAGTATAAATCACTAGAATACAAATACATTACCCATGGCTTCATGACAATTCTCCATGCCTGAATCATTGCCATCATACTTTTAATGATCATGACAATGATTCAGGCATGGAGAATTCTAACAAAATATTGTTTATGTAGACTAGAATACGGCTCCCCTGGTGGCTTAGTAAAAGGTCTGCCTGCAAGGTGGGAGACCCAGGTTCAATCCCTGGGTCGGGAAGAACCCCTGGAGAAGAAAATGGCAACCCACTCCAGTATTCTTGCCTGGAGAATTCCATGGACAGAAGACACTGGTGGGCCATGGAGTCCCAGTCGGACATGACTGAGTGATTAACACTTTCAGACTAGAATAGATGATGCTCTGTTAATAATTCTTGCTTGATTATTTTCTCAACTTGGAAAGTCTCAACATTCCCATTTGCAGAAAATCATAGGTGTATAGCTGGGACTTAGTGGGTCATCCTGAAAAGGAGATCATGAAGCCAAAGGTGGCGCTTCAATCTGGGTTCAGGACTTAGACCTTTATAAAGTTCACTTCTCTCAGCTATACAGCAGAACCCACTTCACACTGGTCCATCCTGTCCCAAACTATTTGACAATTAGTTGGGCCTTATCACTTCTTATTTTTTTAAGACCTGCAGAAAAGGTACAATTATAATTTTGGTGGCTAATAAAAATTACTTTATGAATTCTTTTTATACATTTCTTTTTCTTAATAAACAATAAATTAGAAATTTTTGTTCAGGCCCAGTTGATGATTACAAACATAATTATTAATTATTTTTCATGCCAATAAATTAAATGTTTTCTGAACAACTGCCAGGGATTCTATCATTACTAAATGAAGAAAAACCATTAGCAAAAGGAGCTTCTCACACTTTTCTTTTAACCTACCTTTTAGTTTAAATAATGAGAAACATCCATAACAATTAATTACTTCAAGAGTATCTGCTAATTAAATTGGGATTTATACTTATGCATCCTTCTCTTCACTAACCAGTCTTCTCTAACAGGTTTATAATCTATATTAGCCACAGAAATATGCTCTCCCTTATAAGAGCACAAATAAGCAGCATGCTGCTAAGTTGCTTCAGTCGTGTCCGACTCTGTGCAACTCCATAAACGGCAGCCCACCAGGCTCCCCAGTCCCTGGGATTCTCAAGGCAAGGACACTAGAGTGGGTTGCCATTTCCTTTTCCAATGCAAGAAAGTGAAAAGTGAAAGTGAAGTTGCTCAGTCGTGTCTGACCCTCAGTGACCCCATGGACTGCAGCCTTCCAGGCCCCTCCGTCCATGGGATTTTCCAGGCAAGAGTACTGGAGTGGGGTGCCATTGCCTTCTCTTCACTAATCAGTCTTCTCTAACAGGTTTATAATCTTTATTAGCCACAGAAATATGCTCTCCCTTATAAGAGCACAAATAAGCAGCATAAAGATAGTTAACTTTCTGAAAGGACCTTAATCAAGTGACAGTGACTAACAGCATTCACTAAATTAAAAAAACAAACAAACTGACTTTAGTTTTGTTTCATCTCACAGCAATAATTATACTTCCAGAATGAAAGTGAAAGTTGCTCAGTCGTGCCCAGTTCTTTGTGACCCCGGCTCTACTGTCCATGGAATTCTCCAGGCCAGAATACTGGAGTGGGTAGACTTTTCCCTTCTTCAGGGGATCTTCCCAACCCAAGGATCAAACCCAGGGTTCCCACATTGCAGGCAGATTCTTTACCAGCTGAGCCACAAGGGAAACCCAAGAATACTGGAGTGGGTAGCTTATCTCTTCTGCAGTAGATCTTCCCAACCCAGGAATTGAACCAGGGTCTCCTGCATTGCAGGTGGATTCTTTACCAACTGAGCTATCAGGGAAGTCTACACTTCCAGATAGGAAAAAATTAGTTCTTATTACCTAGATATCTATATTTACTATTACAACATACTATAATAGTATATCTTTCTTAATAATAAATATAGATACCTAGGTAATAAGAGCTATTTTTTCCTTTTGAAAATTTTCTTCAATAAGAAAATAATGAAGTAATCTTAAAGGGTAAATAAAAAAATTCTCTAAGTTTACAACTTTAATTGAGTGATATAAAGCTTTACAAAGCCATCACTATGAATCTAACTGACTTCAGCTACTCACAGCATTAACTGGGAAATTTTCTGCCTTTCATTCAACAAACAGTAAAATTTTGAGTGCCAAATTGCAGAATTTGAAATCATACTGAAATAACATCTATAATCTAAATAAAGCTAAAACATGACTTGAAATTTTCTGTATTGGTAGAAAACTTAAGAAGTTTGAAGAACAAGTGATAATCAATCTCAATTTTTAGTTTTATATTATAATGTATATATTTATTATGTATATTATATTTTATGTTATATTACAAAACTTTGGAAGAGGAAGAGGACATAGCAAATGATAAACCACTACAGTTGTCAGTGGTATAAATGGCTTTTCAATTTGGGAAGTGCACTAATTCACACCTCAGGTGTCTTGAGACTCCAAGTAATACCAACTCCAGAGTGCATGCTCCATAGAGGAAGAAAGCATTTTCACCTACTCTAGACTCCACTTCTAAAATCTTTTCATAAACATTTAGAAATCCTCTAGCATATACAGTCTGAAAAGATGACTGACAAACTAAGGAAAGCCTATCTTTCCACAGCCATTTTCCTCACCATAACTCATGACTGTCACCAAATAACACTGCAGAGTGCTTGCAAACATTGCTCTGTGGCTTCAGATCCATACAAAAGGAAAATCATTTTCCCAGGTTAAAAAAAAGAAAAAGTCAACTTAAAGAAAATGAAGAAAATAAATAGTTTTACAGGCAGTCCTTGAAGAACTCAGGTTTGAACTGAGTTCACTTATACACAAATATTTCTCAATAGTAAATACTATAGTGCTACATGGTCCGTGGTTGGTTGAACCTGTGAAGAAACCTCAGGTACAGATATAGAGGGCCCACACAATAAATTACACATGAATTAAGTTGTAAAATGTCAATAGTATAACTATTGCTGGAATGATTTGATGAGTTAAACACCATGATGGAAAATATAGTTTCTTATAAACAATATTAAAAATGTGGACAGGATGGCTCTAGATATCAGAACACCTCAGATTTACATGGTGTGTTATTCATCTAAAATTAGAAATCTTAAGGAGCGAATAAAAAGAGAACACCAAATAGTATTATTGACTTTATAGGAGCTTTCTATTTTAATTCTGTCCAGGATAAAAGGTTTGAACTCAGGAAAAAAATTTCTCCTGATTTCATTAGAGTTATGATAAACCCTTCCCAGTGTCTTTCTCTTCAGTCTCCAAATTATAAATACACCACCTTTCACTTAGCTTTCAGATAGCTTTAACTATGGTTGTTTTGTTTTGCAGTTTAAAACGACTACCTTTAATAGCACAGAGGAAGAATTGGAATTGAGTAGATTTTCTTTCTCAGTGTTACTGCTGTGTGTTCATTTTTTTCAAAAGCAAGTGAACTAATCTATATTGTTTGCTTTATTCCAAGAAGGTCTTTAAAACAAATTAAATCATTCCTGACTGACTTCCTGAAGACTTAATTTTCGCTTTCCTCTTATTATAGTAACTAATGCCACTCATGGTAGAGAGGTCTGACAGAATGTGGTCCACTGGAGAAGGGAATGGCCAAAAACTTCAGTATTCTTGCCTTGAGAACCACATGAACAGCATGAAAAGGCAAAATGATAGGATACTGAAAGAGGAACTCCCCACGTCAGTAGGTGCCCAAGATCAGTGGAGAAATAACACCAGAAAGAATGAAGGGATGGAGCCAAAGCAAAAACAATACCCAGCTGTGGATGTGACTGGTGTAAGAAGCAACGTCTGATGCTGTAAAGAGCAATATTGCAAAGGAACCTGGAATGTCAGGTCCATGAATCAAGGCAAATTGGAAGTGGTCAAACAGGAGATAGCAAGAGTGAACGTCAACATTATAGGAATCAGCGAACTAAAATGGACTGGAATGGGTGAATTTAACTCAGATAATCATTATATCTACTACTGCAGGCACGAATCCCTTATGAGAAATAGAGTAGCCACCATGGTCAACAAGAGAGTCCGAAATGCTGTTCTTGGATGCAATCTTAAAAACAACAGAATGATCTCTGTTCATTTCCAAGGCAAAACATTCAATATCACAGTAATCCAAGTCTATGCCCCAACCAGCAACACTGAAGAAACTGAAGTTGAATGGTTCTATGAAGATCTACAAGACCTTTTAGAATGAACACCGACAAAAAATGTCCTTTTCATTATAGAGGACTGGAATGCAAAAGTATAAAGTCAAGAAATACCTGGAGTAAGAGGCAAATTTGGCCTTGGAATACGGAATGAAGCAGGGCAAAGGCTAATAGAGTTTTGCCAAGAGAATGCACTGGTCATAGAAAACACCCTCTTCCAACAACACAAGAGAAGACTCTACACATGGACATCACCAGATGGCCAACACCAAAATCAGATTGATTATATTCTTTGAAGCAAAAGATGGAGAAGCTCTATACATTCAGCAAAAACAAGACCAGGAGCTGACTGTGGCTCAGATCATGAACTCCTTATTGCCAAATTCAGACTTAAATTAAAGAAAGTGGGGAAAACCACTACACCGTTCAGGTATGACCTATATCAAATCCCTTATGATTATACAGTGGAAGTGAGAAACAGATTTAAGGGCCTAGATCTTATAGATAGAGTGCCTGATGAACTATGGATGGAGGTTCGTGACACTGTACAGGAGACAGGGATCAAGACCATCCCCATGGAAAAGAAATGCAAAAAAAGCAAAATGGCTCTCTGGGGAGGCCTTACAAATAGCTGTGAAAACAAGAAAAGTGAAAAGCAAAGGAGAAAAGGAAAGATATAAGCATCTGAATGCAGAGTTCCAAAGAATAGCAAGAAGAGATAAGAAAGCCTTCCTCAGCTATTAATGCAAAGAAATAGAGGAAAACAACAGAATGGGAAAGACTAGATATCTCTTCAAAAAAATTAGAGATACCAAGGAAACATTTCATGCAAAGATGGGCTCAATAAAGGACAGAAATGGTATGGACCTAACAGAAGCAGAAGATATTAAGAAGAGGTGGCAAGAATACACAGAAGAACTGCACAAAGAAGATCTTCACCACCAAGATAATCAGGATGGTGTGATCACTCATCTAGAGCCAGACATCCTAGAATGTGAAGTCAAGTGGGCCTTAGAAAGCATCACTACAAGAAAAGCTAGTGGAGGTGACGGAATTCCAGTTGAGCTATTTCAAATCCTGAAAGATGATGCTGTGAAAGTGCTGCACTCAATATGCCAGCAAATTTGGAAAACTCAGCAGTGGCCACAGGACTGGAAAAGGTCAGTTTTCATTCCAATCCCAAAGAAAGGCAATGCCAAAGAATGTTCAG
Organism: Capra hircus; assembly: GCF_001704415.2. Classification (NCBI taxonomy): domain Eukaryota; kingdom Metazoa; phylum Chordata; class Mammalia; order Artiodactyla; family Bovidae; genus Capra; species Capra hircus. The sequence goes on from NC_030814.1 coordinate 78,460,536, forward strand.
ACTACTGCACAAAGGCATTCATCTCACGCACTAGTAAAGTAATGCTCAAAATTCTTCAAGCCAGGCTTCAACAATACGTGAACCGTGAACTCCCTGATATTCAAGCTGTTTTTGAAAAGGCAGAGGAACCAGAGATTAAATTGCCAACATCCGCTGGATCATCAAAGAAGCAAGAGAGTTCCAGAAAAACATCTATTTCTGCTTTATTGACGATGCCAAAGCCTTTGACTGTGTGGATCACAATAAACTGTGGAAAATTCTGAAACAGATGGGAATACCAGACCACCTGACCTGCCTCTTGAGAAATCTATATGTAGGTCAGGAAGCAACAGTTAAAACTGGACATGGAAAAACAGACTGGTTCCAAGTAGGAAAAGGAGTACATCAAGGCTAAATATTGTCACCCTGCTTATTGAACTTCTATGCAGAGTACATCATGAGAAATGCTGGGCTGGAAGAAGCGCAAGCTGGAATGAAGATTTCCAGGAGAAATATCAATAGCCTCAGATAGGCAGATGACACCATCCTTATGGCAGAAAGTAAAGAGGAACTAAAAGCGTCTTGATGAAAGTGAAAGAACAGAGTGAAAAAGTTGGCTTAAAGCTCAACAGTCAGAGAACAAAGATCATGGTGTCTGGTCCCATCACTTCATAGCAAATAGATGGGGAAACAGTGTCAGACTTTCTTTTGGGGGCTCCAAAATCACTGCAGATGGTGACTGCAGCCATGACGTTAAAAGACGCTTACTCCTTGGAAGGAAAGTTATGACCAACCTAGACAGTATATACAAAAGCAGAGACAGTACTTTGCCAACAAAGTCCATCTAGTTAAGGCTATGGTTTTTCCAGTGGTCATGTATGGATGTGAGAGTTGGACTGTGAAGAAAGCTGAGAACTGAAGAATTGATGCTTTTGAACTGTGGTGTTGGAGAAGACTCTTGAGAGTCCCTTGGGTTGCAAGGAGATCCAACCAGTCCATTCTAAAGGAAATCAGAGGTCCTAAGATGGCAGGACAGGGAGACCACTTTCTCCCTCACAGATTCATCAAAAGAACATTTCAACGCTGAGTAAATTCCACTAAACAACTTCTGAATGCTCACAGAGGACATCAGGCACCCATAAAAGCAGATCATTGTCTTCAAAAACACATAGGAAAAAATATAAAAGACAAAAAAGGAGACAAAGGAGGTAGGGAGGGAGCTCTGTCCCAGGAAGGGAATCTTAAGAGAGGTTTCCAAATACCAGGAAACACTCTTGCTCCTGAGTCTGTGGCAGCCTTGGAAGCACAGAGGGCAACAAAGCAGGGAAGGAAAAATAAGTAAATAATGAAAACCAACAGATTACGAGCCCAACAGTAACTCCCCCAGCGGAGAAGCAGCGCAGATGCCTGCATCCGCCACTAGCAAGTGGGGGCTGGGCAGCGAGGCACAGGAGGCACAGGCTGCAGTGCTTTGTAAGATTCGGGCCGCAACGCCCCGCACATGACCAGAGCAAACTAACTTGGGCTAGCACACCAGACTGTGGGATAGCTACCATGCGAAAAGCTCGAACATAAGACACTGCCAGGACCATGCACAGAACAAAGGATGGAACAGAAATAGCTGGCTGCAGACCATCCCTTGCCAGTGACAGGCAGCCAGGGCCATAAGGGCTGGAAGGGGGCAATCACAGCCCAAGAGAGACATTACCTCCCAAAATGCAAGCAGGCTTCTTTGCTAAGACTTCTGGGGGTTCTGGACAGTCACCATCCGCCTCAGAAGGGACGCCAGCGATACACCCAGAATACTGAGCAGTAGAGACAGGAAAGGCGATAAGTGCAGCAACCACACTCGCCAAACACGAGCTACTCAGACCTGGGAAGGGCACAAAACGCAGGCCCAACTGAATCTGCGCCTCTGAGGGCTACCTGAGCGCAGAGCCTGAGCGGCTTAGAATGGGGAGGTGCATGCAGCCTAGGACGGGCCTCAGACGGTTCCCAGTGGAGCAATGTAGAGCCTGAGCGGTGTGCGCCATGAGCAGGGGTAGGCCGAGCGGGGCTGAGACACTGCGAGCACATGCCAGCGTTATTTGTTTCCAGCGTCCCTCCCTCCCCACAGCGTGACTGAACAAGTGAGCCTAAAAAAGTGTCCACCACTGCCCCCCCGCCCCCGAGTCAGGGCGGAAATCAGACACTGAAGAGACCAGCAAACAGAAGAAGTTAAATGGAGGGAACCACCTTTGAAGTGACCCCACACTGCCCACAACACCAGAGAAAAGGCCAGATATATCTTTACTATTTTCACAATCATTCTTTTTTGTTGTTGTTGTTGATATTGCTGTGTGATTATTTTTTCTTTTCTTTTTCTTCTTTTTTTTTAACCTTTAAAAAATTTTAAGTCCTCTATTTCTCCTTTAATTTTTATTTTTATAACCTACTATTACTTTTCAAAAAAAAAAAAAAGACCCTATTTTTAACGCAAACACCATGTATAGTCTTTTTGTGGTTGTTGTTGTTTTTTAATAATTCTTGTGGCTTTTTTCTTTTTCTTCTCCTTCTTCTTCTTCTTTTCTTTAACATTGTATTTTTGAAAATCCAACCTCTAATCTAGATTTTTAATCTTTGCTTTTTGGTATTTGTTATCAATTTTGTACATTTAAAAACCCAAACTTCAGTACCCAATTTTACCTGAGAGCGAGATTACTGGCTTGATCACTCTCTCCTCCTTTGGACTCTCCTTTTTCTCCACCAGGTGGCCTCTGTCCCTTCCCTCCCCCTTCTCTCCTCTACCCAACCCTGTGAATCTCTGTGTGTTCCAGACGATGGAGAACACTCAGGGAACTGGTTACTGGCTGGATCTGTCTCTCTCCTTTTCATTTCCCTCTTTTATCCTCCTGGCCCCCTCTGTCTACTTCCTCCCTCTTCTCTTCCCTGTATAACTCTGTGAACACCTCTGAGTGGTCCAGACTGTGGAGCGCACATAAGGAAGTGATTACTGGCTAGCTTTCTCTCTCCTCTTTTGATCCCACCTCATCTCATTCCAGTCACCTCTAACTACCCCTCCCTCTTCTCTTCTCCATGTAACTCAGTGAACCTCTCTGGGTGTCCCTCAATGTGGAGAAACTTTTCATCTTTAACCTAGATGTTTTATCATCAGTGCTATATAGATGGAGAAGTCTTGAGGCTACTGTAAAAATAAAACTGAAAACCAGATGCAGGAGGCTTAAGTCCAAATCCTGAGAACATCAGAGAACTCCTGAATCCAGGGAACATTAATTGATAGGAGCTCATCAAACGCCTCCATACCTACACTGAAACCAAGCACCACCCAAGGGCCAACAATATCCAGAGCAAGACATACCATGCAAATTCTCCAGCAACACAGGAACACACCCCTGAGCTTCAATATACAGGCAGCTCAAAGTTACTCCAAAACCATTGATGTCTCATAACCCATTACTGGTCACTTCACTGCACTCCAGAGAGAAGAAATCCAGCTCCACCCACCAGAACTCCAACACAAGTCTCCCTAACCAGGAAACCTTGGCAAGCCACTGATAGAACCCCACCCACAGTGAGGAAACTCCATAATAAAGAGAACTCCACAAATTCCCAGAATATAAAAAGGCCACCCCAAACGCAGCAATATAACCAAGATGAACAGACAGAGGAATACCCAGCAGGTAAAAGAACAGGAGAAATGCCCACCAAACCAAACAAAAGAGGAAGAGATAGGGAATTTACCTGAGAAAGAATTCCAAATAATGATAGTGAAAATGATCCAAAATCTTGAAATCAAAATGGAATTGCAGATAAATAGCCTAGAGATTAGGAACGAGAAGATGCACGAAAGGTTTAACAAGGACCTAGAAGAAATAAAAAAGAGTCAAAATATAATGAATAATGCATAAATGAGATCAGAAACACTCTGGAGGCAGCAAATAGTAGAATAACGGAGGCAGAAGATAGGATTAGTGAAATAGAAGATAGAATGGCAGAAATAAATGAATCAGAGAGGAAAAAAGAAAAATGAATTAAAAGAAATGAGGACAATCTCAGAGACCTCCAGGACAATATGAAATGCTCCAACATTCGAATTATAGGAGTCCCAGAAGAAGAAGACAAAAAGAAAGACCATGAGAAAATCCTTGAGGAGATAATAGTTGAAAACTTCCCTAAAATGGGGAAGGAAATAATCACCCAAGTCCAAGAAACCCAGAGAGTTCCAAATAGGATAAACCCAAGGTGAAACTCCCCAAGACACATATTAATCAAATTAACAAAGATCAAACACAAAGAACAAATATTAAAAGCAGCAAGGGAAAAACAACAAATAACACACAAGGGGATTCCCATAAGGATAACTGCAGATCTTTCAATAGAAATTCTTTAGGCCAGGAGGGAATGGCAAGACATACTTAAAGTGATGAAAGAAAATAATCTACAGCCCAGATTACTATACCCAGCAAGGATCTCATTCAAATAGGAAGGAGAAATCAAATCAAAAGCTTTACAGACAAGCAAAAGCTGAGAGTATTCAGCACCACCAAACCAGCTCTCCAACAAATGCTAAAGGATATTCTCTAGACAGAAAACACAAAAAGGGTGTATAAACCCGAACTCAAAACAATAAAGTAAATGGCAACGGGATCATACTTAACAATAATTACCTTAAATGTAAATGGGTTGAATGCCCCACTAAAAGGCAAAGACTGGCTGAATGGATACAAAAACAAGATCCCTATATATGCTGCCTACAAGAGACCTATGTCAAAACAAGGGACACATACAGACTGAATGTGAAGGGCTGGAAAAAGATATATCACGCAAATAGAGACCAAAAGAAAGCAGGAGTAGCAATACTTATATCCAATAAAATAGACTTTAAAACAAAGGCTGTGAAAAGAGACAAAGAGGGCCACTACATAATGATCAAAGGATCAATCCAAGAAGAAGATATAACAATTATAAATATATATGCACCAAACATAGGAGCACCGCAATATGTAAGACAAATGCTAACAAGTATGAAAGGGGAAATTAACAGTAACACAATAATAGTGGGAGACTTTAATACACCACTCACACCTATGGACAGATCAACTAAACAGAAAATCAACAAAGAAACGCAAACTTTAAATGATACAATAGACCAGTTAGACCTAATTGATATCTATAGCACATTTCACCCCAAAACAATGAATTTCACCTTTTTCTCAAGTGTGCAGGAACCTTCTCCCGGATAGATCACATCCTGGGCCATAAATCTAACCTTGATACATTAAAAAAAATCAAAATCTTTCCAAGCATCTTTTCTGACCACAATGGCATGAAATTAGAAATTACCCATAGAGGTTTACATGGAGACTAAACAATTACATGGTGACTAAACAATTACATGGAGACTAAACAATTAAATTAAGACTAAACAACTATATGGACACTAAACAATATGCTACTAAAAAAAAAATTCAATGGGTCAATAATAAAAATGAAATCAAGGAGGAAATTTTAAAATACCACTGTCATTTTAAGAAAAATGACAATGAAAACACAACCATGAAAAAATCTATGGGAAGCAGCAAAAGCAGTTCTTAGAGGGAAGCTTATAGAAAAACAGGCCTTCCTCAAAAGCAAAAAGAGAGAAAAATCTCACACAGTCTAACATACCACTTAAAAGAATCAGAAAGAAGAATAAATAAAACCTAAATTCAGAAGAAAGAAGGAAATAATAAAGATCAGAGAGTAAATAAAATCGACACATAAAAATATAGAAAAACAATAGAAAAAATCAGTAAAACTAAGATTTGGTTCTTTGAAAGTAGAAACAAGATTAACAAATATCTGACCAGGCTTACTATGAAAACAGAGAGAAAACAAATAAACAAAATAAAAAAATGAAAAGGGAGAAAAAACAATTGATACTGCATAAATACCAAAAAAAAAAAAAAAAAAGTCAATACTCAAAATTTGACAACCTAGAAGAAATAAACAAATGTAAACATGTGTGTGTATGCTTAGTCACTCAGTTGTGTCTGAATCTTTGTGACCCTATGAACTGTAGCCTGCCAGGAACCTCTGACCCCGGGATTTCCCAGGAAAGAATACTAGAGTGGGTTGCCATTTCCTTCACCAGAGGATACTTCCTGACTCACATATGGCCCACCAAAATTGAATCAGTAAGAGACAGATAATTTGAACAGACCAATTACTATACATGAAGTAAAATCTGTAATTGAAAAACTCCTTACAATCCAAAGTACAGGACCCATAGATTTCACAGGCAAATTCTATGAAAAAAGAACATATACCAATCCTTCTCAAACTCTTCCAAGAAACTGAAGAGGCGGGAACATTCCCAAAGACATTCTATGAAACCAATATCACCCTGACACAAAAACTAGACAAAGACACCACCAAGGAAGAAAATTACAGTCCAGTATCTCTGATGAATATCTATGCAAAAATTCTCAACAAAATATTAGCAAAGAGAATCCAACAATACACAAAAAATTATCATACACCACAACCATGTAGGATTTATCCCAAGTTCACCAGACTAGTTAAACATATGTAAATCAATGTGATACACCACATAAACAAAAGACAAAAACCACATGATCATCTCAGTTAGACTCAGAAAATGCATTTGACAAAATTCAATATCCATTCATGATTTTAAAAAACTTATCAAAATGGGATTAGAGGTAACATGTCTCAAATAATAAAAGCTTCTTACAATAAACCCATGGCTACTATAATACTCAATGCTGAAAAGCTGAAAGTGTTCCTGCTAAAATATGAAATAAGACAAGGATGCCCACTCTCACCTTTTCCATTCAACATATACATGGTAGTCCCAACCATGGCAATCAGACAAGAAAAAGAAATAAAAGGTATCCCAATTGGAAGGGAAGATGTAAAACTGTCATTATATGCAGATGTTATGATACTATATATAGAAAACCTTAAAGACTCCACATAAAAACTACTAAAGCTGATAGGTGAATTCAGCAAGGTAACAGGATACAGATTAACATCAAAAATCAGTTGCCTTTCTTTGTACAAACAATGAAATATCAGAAAGAGAATGCAAAGAAACAATACCTTTTATACTCCCAAAAATAATATACTGAGGAATAAATCTGACCAAGGAGGTAAAAGACTTATAGCTGAGAACTATAAAACCTTAGTAAAGGAAAATGAAAATTGACTCAAAGAAATGTAAAGCTATCCCATGCTCTTGGATTATAAGAATTAATGTTAAAATGGCCATACTACCCAAAACAATCTACAGATTTAATGAAGTGAAAACTGAAAGTCACTCAGTCATGTCCAACTCTTTGCAACCCCACGGACTTAGCCCATGGAATTCTCCAGGCCAGAATACTGGAGTGGGTACCCTTTCTCTTCTTCAAGGGATCTTCCCAACCCAGGGATCTAACCCAAGTCTTCCATATTGTAGGCAGATTCTTTACCAGCTGATCCACAAGGGAAGCCCAAGAATATTGGAGTGGGTAGCCTATCTTCTGCAGTGGATCTTCTCAACCTAGGAATCGAACTGGGGTAACCTGCTTTGCAGGGGGATTCTTTACCAACTGAGCTATGGGGGAAGCAGAAATTTAAAGAGACCTCTACCAAATCATTTGATAGAGATGAAAAATGAAAACATTTTTCACTGAATAAAAATGATCTTAAAAGTTCCTGTAGAACCATAAAAGACTCAGAATTGTTAAAGAAATCCTGAAGAAAAAGAACAAAGCAGGAGGCATAACCCTATCAAACTTCAGACAGTAATAGAAATCTACATTCAACAACTTTTGCATTCCAATCCTCTAGGAGGAAAAGGATATCTTTTTTTGGTGTTGGGTCTAGAAGGTCTTGTAGGTCTTCACAGAACTGGTCAACATCATCTTTTCAGCATCACTGGTTGGGGCATAGTCTTGGATTACTGTGTTGAACAGTTTACCTTGGAAATGAACTGAGATCATTCTGTTGTTTTCGAGATTGCACTGAGTACTGCGTTTTGGACTCTTTCATTGTTTATGAGGGCTACTCCATTTCTTCTGTGGGATTCTTGCCCACAATAGTAGATACAATGGTCTTCTGAACTGAATTCTCCCGTTCCTTTCAATTCTAGTACACTGATTCCTAAGATGTCAGTGTATACACCTGCCATCATCTGCTTTACCACATCCAATTTAACTTGAACCTGGACCTAACATTCCAGGTTCCTAAGCAATATTGTTCTTTCAGTTCACTTCAGTTCAGTCACTCAGTCGTGTCCGACTCTTTGAGACCCCACGAATCGCAGCACGCCAGGCCTCCCTGTCCATCACCAACTCCCGGAGTTCACTCAGACTCATGTCCATCGAGTCTGTGATGACATCCAGCCATCTCATCCTCTGTCGTCCTCTTCTCCTCCTGCCCCAAATCCCTCCCAGCATCAGAGTCTTTTCCAGTGAGTCAACTCTTCGCATGAGGTGGCCAAAGTACTGGAGTTTTAGCTTTAGCATCATTCCTTCCAAAAAAATCCCAGGGCTGATCTCTTTCAGAATGGACTGGTTGGATCTCCTTGCAGTCCAAGGGACCGTCAAGAGTCTTCTCTAACACCACAGTTCAACAGTATCAATTCTTCAGTGCTCAGCTTTCTTCACAGTCCAACTCTCACATCCATACATGACCACAGGAAAAACCATAGCCTTGACTAGATGACCTTAGTTGGCAAAGTAATGTCTCTGCTTTTGAATATGCTATCTAGGTTGGTCATAACTTTTCTTCCAAGGAGTAAGCGTCTTTTAATTTCATAGCCGCAGTCACCATCTATTTCTGAGCCCCCCAAAAATAAAGTCTGACACTGTTTCCACTGTTTCCCCATCTATTTCCCATGAAGTGATGGGACCAGACACCATGATCTTCGTTTTCTGAATGTTGAGCTTTAAGCCAACTTTTTCACTCTCCTCTTTCACTTTCATCAAGAGGCTTTTGAGTTCCTCTTCACTTTCTGCCATAAGAGTGGTGTCATCTGCATATTTGAGGTTATTGATATTTCTCCCATAAATCTTGATTCCAGCTTGTGTTTCTTCCAGTCCAGCGTTTCTCATGAAGTACTCTGCATGTAAGTTAAATAAGCAGGGTGACAATATACAGCCTTGACGTACTCCTTTTACTATTTGGAATCAGTCTGTTGTTCCATGTCCAGTTCTAACTGTTGCTTCCTGACCTGCATACAGATTTCTCAAGAGGCAGGTCAGGTGGTCTGGTATTCCCATCTCTTTCAGAATTTTCCACAGTTTATTGTGATCCACACAGTCAAAGGCTTTGGCATAGTCAATAAAGCAGAAATAGATGTTTTTCTGGAAACTTCTTGCTTTTTCCATGATCCAGTGGATGTTGGCAATTTGTTCTCAGGTTTCTCTGCCTTTTCTAAAACCAGCTTGAACATCAGGAAGTTCACAGTTCACATATTGCTGAAGCCTGGCTTGGAGAATTTTGAGCATTACTTTACTAGCATGTGAGATGAGTGCAATTGTGTGGTAGTTTGAGCATTCTTTGGCATTGCCTTTCTTTGGGATTGGAATGAAAACTGACCTTTTCCAGTCCTGTGGCCACTGCTGAGTTTTCCAAATTTGCTGGCATATTGAGTGCAGCACTTTCACAGCATCATCTTTTAGGATTTAAAATAGCTCAACTGGAATTCCATCACCTCCACTAGCTTTGTTCATAGCGATGCTTTCTAAGGCCCACTTGACTCCAGGATGTCTGGCTCTAGATGAATGATCACACCATCGTGATTATCTGGGTCATTTTTTTTGTACATTTCTTCTGTGTATTCTTGCCACCTCTTCTTAATATCTTCTGCTTCTGTTAGGTCCATACCATTTCTGTCCTTAATCGAGCCCATCTTTGCATGAAATGTTCCCTTGGTATCTCTAATTTTCTTGAAGAGATCTCTAGTCTTTCCCATTCTGTTGTTTTCCTCTGTTTCTTTGCATTGATCACTGAGGAAGGCTCTCTTATCTCTCCTTGCTATTCTTTGGAACTCTGCATTCAGATGCTTCTATCTTTTCTTTTCTCCTTTGCTTTTTGCCTCTCTTCTTTTCACAGCTATTTGTAAGGCCTCCCCAGACAGCCATTTTGCTTTTTTGCATTTCTTTTCCATGGGGATGGTCTTGATCCCTGTCTTCTGTACAATGTCACGAAGCTCATTCCGTAGTTCATCAGGCACTCTATCTATCAGATCTAGTCCCTTAAATCTATTTCTCACTTCCACTGTATAATCATAAGGAATTTGATTTAGGTCATACCTGAATGGTCCAGCGGTTTTCCCCACTTTCTTCAATTTAAGTGTGAATTTGGCAATAAAGAGTTCATGATCTGAGCCACAGTCAGCTCCTGGTCTTGTTTTTGTTGATTGTGTAGAGCTTCTCCATCTTTGGCTGCAAAGAATATAATCAATCTGATTTTTGTGTTGACCATCTGGTGATGTCCATGTGTAGAGTCTTCTCTTGTGTTGTTGGAAGAGGGTGTTTGCTATGACCAGTGCATTCTCTTGGCAAAACTCTATTAGTATTTGCCCTGCTTCATTCTGCATTCCAAGGCCAAATTGTATGTTACTGCAGGCAGCCCACTCCAGTACTCTTGCCTGGAAACTCTCATGGACGGAGGAGCCTGGTAGACTGCAGTCCATTGGGTTGCTGAGAGTTGGACACGACTCAGTGACTTCACTTTCACTTTTCACTTTCATGCATTGGAGAAGGAAATGGCAATCCACTCCAGTGTTCTTGCCTGGAGAATCCCAGGGACGGCGGAGCCTGGTGGGATGCCATCTATGTGGTCGCACCGAGTCGGACATGACTGAAGGGACTTAGCAGCAGCAGCAGCAGCAGCAGGTGTTTCTTGACTTCCTACTTTTGCATTCCAGTCCTCTATAATGAAAAGGACATCTTTTTTGGGTGATAGTTCTAAAAGGTCTTGTAGGTCTTCATAGAACTGTTCAACTTCAGCTTCTTCAGCATTACTAGTTGGGGCATAGACTTGGATTACTGTGATATTGAATGGTTTGCCTTGGAAACGAACAGAGATCATTCTGTCATTTTTGAGATCGCATCCAAGTACTGCATTTCGGACTCTTTTGTTGACTATGATGGCTACTCCATTTCTTCTGAGGGATTCCTGCCTAAAGTAGTAGATATAATGGTCATCTGAGTTAAATTCACCCATTCCATTCCATTTTAGTTCACTGATTCCAAGAATGGCGACGTTCACTCTTGCCATATCTTGTTTGACCACTTCCAATTTGCCTTGATTCATGGACCTGAAATTCCAGGTTCCTATGCAATATTGCTCTTACAGCATTGGACCTTGCTTCTATCACCAGTCACATCCACAGCTGGGTATTGTTTTTGCTTTGGCTCCATCCCTTCATTCTTTCTGGAGTTATATCTTCACTGATCTCCAGTAGCATATTGGGCACCTACTGACATGGGGAGTTCCTCTTTCAGTATCCTATCATTTTGCCTTTTCATGCTGTTCATGGGGTTCTCAAGGCAAGAATACTGAAGTGACTTGCCATTCCTTTCCCCAGTGGACCACATTCTGTTGGACCTCTCCACCATGACCCGTCTTGTGTTGCCCCATGGGCATGACTTAGTTTCATTGAGTTAGACAAGGCTGTGGTCCTAGTGTGATTAGATTGACTAGTTTTCTGTGAGTATGGTTTCAGTGTGTCTCCCCTCTGATGCCCTCTCACAACACCTACCATCTTACTTGGGTTTCTCCCAGCTTGGGCGTGGGGTAGCTCTTCACGGCTGCTCCAGCAAAGCGCAGCCACTGCACCTTACCTTGGATGAGGGGTATCTCCTCACCACTGCCCTTCCTGACCTTCAACATGGGATAGCTCCTCTAGGCCCTCCTGCACCCACGCAGCCACCTCTCCTTGCATGTGAGGCAGTTCCTCCCACCCGCTGCCCCCGGCCTCGGATGCAGGGTGGCTCCTCTCAGCTACCGCCCCTGGCCTTGGACACAGGGTGGCTCCTCCCGGCTGCCACCCCTGACCTCGGACTTGGGTAGCTCCTCTCAGCTGTTCCTGTGCCATCGCAGCCTGGCACTCTCGGCCACCGCCCCTGACCTCAGATGTGGGGTAACTCCTTTGGATGCCGCCCTTTGGACATAAAGTCCTCCCGGCTTCTGCACCTGACCTCAGAGGTGGGGTAGCTCCTCTCGGCCTCGCTTATTGTGCCCATCACAGCTGCCTGTGCTTAGTGCGCTGGTCGATTGTTTTTACAGAATTGGATTTTACTTTCACCACTTAACATACTCACAACTGAGCTAAAGAATATTGAAACTATTGGACAGTTGTACTCATGTCCCATGCTAGTATGGTTATGCTCAAAATCTTTCAAGCTAAGCTTCAGCAGTACTTGAATCAAGAACTTCCTGATTTACAAGCTGGCTTTAGAAAAGGTGGAGTAACCAGAGATCAAATTGCCAACATTTGTTGGATCATAGAGAAAGCAAGGGAATTCCAGATAAACAATTACTTCTGCTTCATTGACTATGTGAAAGTCTTTGACTGTGTGGACCACAACAAATGGTAGAAAATTAGAAAGATGGGAAAACCAGAGCACTCTACCTGTCTCCTGATAAACCTGTATGCAGGTCAGGAAGCAACAGTTAGAACCTTACATGGAACAACTAACTTGTTCAAAATTGGGAAAGAAGGACAAAAAGGCTATATATTGTCATACCATTTATTTACCTTATATGCAGAATACATCATGCAAAATGCCAGGCTGGATGATTTGCAAGCTAGAATCAAGATTGCTGGGAGCGATATCAACAATCTCAAATATGCAGATGATACCATTCTAATGGCAGAAAGCAGAGAGGAACTAAGGAGCCTCTAGATAAGGGAGAAATGGGAGTAAAAACGTTGTCTTAAAACTCAATATTAAAGAAACTAAGATCATGGAAACCAATCCCACCACTTCATGGCAAATAGAAGAGGAAAAAGTGGAAGCAGAGACAGATTTTCTCTTCTTGGGCTCCAAAATCACTGCAGATTGCCACTGTAGCCATGAAACAAGAAGACACTTACTTCTTGGAATGAAAGCTATTAGCAACCTAGAGAGCATATTAAAAAGGAAAGACATCACTTTGCTGCCAAAGGTCTGTAGAGATGAAACTGTGGTCTTTCCAGTAGTTATGTATGGATGTGAGAGTGGAACCATAAAGAAGGATGAACACAGAAGAATTGATGCTTTCAAACTGTGGTGCTGGAGAAGACATTTTCCACTTAAGATTTGAATTCTTACCCACCCACATGAAGAGCTTTTCTTTGGAGACATTTTCCTGGAAATAAATACAAAGGGATGTATTACAGTAAATCATTGTGATTCACACATCATAGATTTTTAGTCCTGTTTCTATTGCCTAGTTCTGAGTCAAATATCTTCATTGGCAGATTCTCTATTATGAATTCTAAGAATGCCTCACTTTCAACTCTTCCTTCATAGAGTGCTTTGGATTTCACACTTATTTCCTTTCTTTTCATACTGTATCAGAAGCTTTTCTGAGAGAGTGAAACTTTGATTAAGGACTAAGTCAGATTGTATTCTGTTGTAGCCTTTGTGGTATCTTCCTATCATTCATTCAACAAATACATAAATGAACATCTATTGAGACAGTCCTTGTTCTAGGTATTGGTATCACAACCAGAGAGAAAGCGACAAAAATTCCAATCCTCAGAGAGCTTGCTTTTTAGTAGATAAAAAGACAACAACAAAAGACAGCAACAAAGAAGGTAATAAACATATATCTAAGAAGGTGATGAATGCTCTGAAGAAAAATAAAGCAAGAGGATGAACAAGAAGTTCAGCATATGTAAATTTGTGATGACGTGGCTAAGTATGACTTCACTCAGATAGTGCCACCTAAGTGAAGATCTGAAGGAAGTGAAGGAAATTTTTAAGTCAATGTCAGAGAAAAGAATGTTTTAGACAGAGGCAAGTTCAGCTCAGTTCAGTTGCTCAGTCCTGTCTGACTCTGCAACCCCATGGACTGCAGTACACCAGGCTCCCCTCTCCATCACCAACTCCCAGAGCCTACTCAAACTTGTGAACTTTGCATTAGTGATGCCATCCAACCATCTCATCATCTGTTGTCCACTACTACTTCCACCTTAATCGTTCCCAGAATCAGGGTCTTTTATAATGAGTCAGTCCTTTGCATCAGGTGGCCAAAGTATTGCAGTTTCAGCTTCAGCATCAGTCCTTCCAATGAATATTTCAGGACTGATTTCGGTTAAGATTGACTAGTTGGATCTCCTTGCAGTACAAGGGACTCTCAAGAGTCTTCTCCAACACCACAGTTCAAAAGCATAAATTGTTTGTTGCTCAGCTTTCTTTATGGTCCAACTCTCACATCCATACACGACTACTGGAAAAATCATACCTTTAACTAGATGGACCTTTTTTGGTAAAGTAATGTCTCTGCTTTTTAATATGCTGTCTAGGTTGGTCATAGCTTTTCTTCAAAGGAGCAAGCGTCATTTAATTTTTTGGTTGGAGTCACCATCTACAGTAATTTTGGAGCCTAGGAAAGTCTCTCACTCTTTCCATTGTTTCCCCATCTATTTGTCATGAAGCAATGGGACCAGATGCCATGATCTTCGTTTTTTGAATGTTGAACTTTAAGCCAACTTTTTCACTCTCTTCTTTCACTTTGATCAAGGGGCTCTTTAGTTCATCTTCACTTTCTACCATAAGGGTGGTGTCATCTGCATATCTGAGTTTATTGATATTGCTCCCAGCAATCTTGATTTCAGCTTGTGTTTCATCCAGCCATGCATTTCGCACAATGTACTCTGCATATAAATTAAATAAGCAGGGTGAGAATATACATCCCATCACTTCATGGGAAATAGATGGGGAAACAGTGGAAACAGTGTCAGACTTTATTTTGGGGGGCTCAAAAATCACTGCAGATGGTGATTGCAGCCATGAAATTAAAAGACGCTTACTCCTTGGAAGGAAAGTTATGACCAACCTAGATAGTATATTCAAAAGCAGAGACATTATTTTGCCAACTAAGGTCTGTCTACTCAAGGCTATGGTTTTTCCTGTGGTCATGTATGGATGTGAGAGTTGGACTGTGAAGAAGGCTGAGTGCTGAAGAATTGGTGCTTTTGAACTGTGGGGTGGAGAAGATTCTTGAGAGTCCCTTGAACTGCAAGGAGATCCAACCAGTCCATTCTGAAGGAGATCAGCCCTGGGATTTCTTTGGAAGGAATGATGCTAAAGCTGAAACTCCAGTACTTTGGCCACCTCATGAGAAGAATTTTCTCACTGGAAAAGACTCTGATGCTGGGAGGGATTGGGGGCAGTAGGAGAAGGGGACGACAGAGGATGAGATGGCTGGATGGCATCACGGACTTGATGGACGTGAGTCTGAGTGAACTCTAGGAGTTGGTGATGGACAGGGAGGCCTGGCGTGCTGTGATTCATGGGGTCGCAAAGAGTCGGACACGACTGAGCGACTGAACTGAACTGAACTGACAATTTACAGCCTTGACGTACTCCTTTTCCTATTTGGAACCAGTCTGTTGTTCCATGTCCAGTTCTTACTGTTGCTTCTTGACCTGCATGCAGAATTCTCAGGAGTCAGGTAAGGTGCTCTGGTATTCCCATCTCCTTAAAAAATTTCCAGTTTGTTGTGATCCACACAGTTAAAGCCTTTGGTGTAGTCAATAAAGCAAAAGTAGATGCTTTTCTGGAACTCTCTTGCTTTTTCAATGATCCAGCAGATACTGGCAATTTGATCTCTGGCTCCTCTGCCTTTTCTAAATCCAGCTTGAACATCTGTAAGTTCACAGTTCACATACTGTTGAAGCTTCGCTTGGAGAATTTTGAGCATTACTTTGCCAGCATGGAAGATGAGTGCAATGGTGCAGTAGTTTGAACATTCTTTGGCATTGCCTTTCTTTGGGATTGGAATGAAAACTGATCTTTTCCAGTCTTGTGGCCAGTGCTGAGTTTCCCAAATTTGTTGGCATATTGAGTGCAGCACTTTCACAGCATCATCTTTTAGGATTTGAAATAGTTCAACTGGAATTCCATCATTTCCACTAGCTTTGTTCATAGTGATGTTTCCTAAGGCCCACTTGACTTCTCATTCCAGGATATCTTGCTTTAGGTGAGTGTTCGCAACATTGTGGTTATCTGGGTCATGAAGATGTTTTTTGTATAGTTCTGTGTATTCTTGCCACTTCATCTTAATATTTTCTCCTTCTCTTAGGTTCACACCATTTCTGTCCTTTATTGTGCTTAGCTTTGCATGAAATGTTCCCTTGGTATGTGGTATTTTCTTGAAGAGATCTCTACTCTTTCCCATTCTATTATTTTCCTCTATTTCTTTGCACTGATCACTGAGGAAGGCTTTCTTATGTCTCCTTGCTATTCTTTGGAACTCTGCATTCAATTAGATATATCTTTCCTTTTCCCCTTTGCCTTTAACCTCCTCTTTCCTCAGCTATTTGTAAGGCCTCCTCACACAGCCATTTTGCCTTTTTGCATTTCTCTTTCTTGGGCATGGTCTTGATCTCTGCCTCCTGTACAATGTCACAAACCTCTGTCCATCGTTCTTCAGGCACTCTGTCCATCAGATCTAATCCTGTGAATCTATTTGTTACTTCCACCGTGTAATTGTAACGGAGTAGATTTAGGTCACACCTGAATGGTCTAGTGGTTTTCCCTACTTTTGTCAATTTAAGTCTGAATTTGGTAACAAGAAGTTCATTATTTGAGCCACAGTCAGCTCCCAGTCTTGTTTTTGCTGGCTATATACAGCTTCTCCATCTTTGGCTGCAAAGAATATAATCAGTCTTTTTTTGGTATTGACCATCTGGTGACGCCCATATGTAGAGTCTTGTGTTGTTGGAAAAGGGTGTTTGTGATGACCAGTGAGTTCCTTTGGCAAAACTCTACTAGCCTGACCTGCTTCGTTTTGTACTCAACGGCCAAATTTGCCTGTTACTCCAGGTATTTCTTGACTTCCTACCTTTGCATTCCATTTTCCTATAATGAAGAGGACATCTTTTTTGGGTGTTAGTCCAAGAAAGTCTTGTAGGTCTTCTTGGAACAGTTCAACTTCAGCTTGTTCAGCATTACTGGTCAGGGCATAGACTTGGATTACCATGGTATTGAATGGTTTGCCTTGGAGTCAAACAGAGATCATTCTGTCCTTTTTGAGACTGCACCCAAGTACTGTGTTTTGGACTCTTTTGCTGACTATGATGGCTACTCCATTTCTTCTAAGGGATTCTTGCCCACAGTAGTAGATATAATGGTTATCTGAGCTAAATTCACCCATTCCAGTCCATTTTAGTTCACTGATTCCTAAAACGTCAATGTTCACTCTTGCCATCTCTTGTTCGATGACTTCTAATTTGCCTTGATTCATGGACCTAACATTCTAGGTTCCTATGAAATACTTGTCTTTGCATCATCGGACTTTACTTCCATCACCAGTCACATCCATGACTGGGTATTATTTTTGCTTTGGCTCTGTTTCTTCATTCTTTCTGGAGTTATTTCTCCACTGATCTCTTGTAGCATATTGGGCACCTACCGACCTGGGCAGTTCATCTTTCAATGCCCTATCTTTTTGCCTTTTCACACTGTTCATGGGGTTCTCAAGGCAAGAATACTGAAGTGATTTGCCATTCCCTTCTCCAGTGGACCAGGTTTTGTCAGAATTCTCCACCATGACCCATCCATCTTGGGTGGCCCTACAGGCATGGCTCATATTTTCATCAAGCTAGACAAGGCTGTTGTCCATGTGATTAGTTTAGTTAGTTTTCTGTGATTATAGTTTTCATTCTGTCTTCCCTCTGATAGTTAGGGATAAGAGGTTTATGGAAGCTTCCTGATGGGAGAGACTGACTGAGGGGGAAACTGGGTCTTGTTCTGATGGGCAGGGCCATGTTCAGTGAATCTTTAATCCAGTTTTCTGTTGATGGGCTGTGTTCCCTCCCTGTTGCTTGACCTGAGGCCAAACTATGGTGGCATATATTCATAATAATGAATATAATGGTGACCTCCTCAAAAGGCCCCATGCATGCACTGCTACACTCAGTGCCTCCAACCCTGCAGCAGGCCGCTGCTGATCCAAGCCTCCACTGGAGACTTCTGGACACTCATGGGCAAGTCTGAGTCAGTTTCTTGTGGGGTCACTGCTCCTTTCTCCTGCATCGTGGTGCACACAAGGGGTTTTTTTTGTGTGTGTGTGTGTATGTGTGTGCCCTCCAAGAGTCTGTTTCATCAGTCCTGTGTAAAGTCTGGTGGTTCTATGGTGGTTTAATGGCAACCTCCTCCAAGAGGGCTTATGCCATACCCAAGTCTGCTGCACCCAGATCCCCTGCGGCAGACCACTGCTGACCAGTACCCTCACAGGAGACACTCATACATGGTTCTGGCTCAGTCTCTGTGGGTTGAGCATGCGTTCTGTGTCCTTCCCAGGTCTGAGCATTTGGGCAACCAGTTGCTTGGCAAGCACACTGTCCCAGGTGGCCTGTGCATCTTAGTCACCTCCCCAGTCCTGGCCTTTCAGTTTCCTGGGTGCGCCATGAGAGCATCATCACAGGTGTGCCGTATGTCTCCTCCAGAGAGCTGATCTCAGGCTGCGACCCTCCTGGCAGATATCAACCATCCAGGATCTCAGGAAGACATGGTTAGCAGCTGGGATCCTGCTCACAGTTTGGTGGAAGATGCCATCTCTGGGGCTGAGATTGTAGCAGGCCCTTGCTTTCTGGCTCTGGCTGTCTTCCTCTGGGCAGGGAGGGGCTGGTAGGTTATAAAATACAGGTAGGGACTGGTAGGTAGCCAGCTAGCTTGTAAAAGACAAAAAGAGAGTCAAAAGAGTTGGGGACACAGACCTGTCCTAGGGAGGGAGTCATGAAGGAGAAAAAAGTTTCCACACAGTAGGAACCCCTCTCACATGTGGGTTTGTGGGGAGTTTTGGAATCTCAGAAGGCCTAACCTAACAACCTAACGCACAGCCTGGCCCACTCACAGAACAAAGACAGAGGCAAGGACAAGCTCAAAGGCTTTGAGTATCTACTCTGCTTATATGAGTGAGAAATAGTAATGAGGCTTGTATAGGTAGTGAGAAGTAAGCAACAGAGAGGGAAATGTCAAAGAGCATTGTGAAGCAGAGGAAATACATTGTGTAGAGCCTTCTAGGTGATTAGCAGGGATATTAGTTTTTAATCTCATGATGTGGGAAGCCATTGCTGTATTTAACTGACATGATCTTATGTGATATTATCTAACCTACTTTTAAACTACATTACTGCTGTGGCTCTGTTAGAAATAGACCCAAAGGAGAAAGCAACAAGGCCAGTTGAATGCTACTGTAATAAGATAGATAGGAGAAGATGGAATAGTAGCTTGGAACAACACTTTAGCAACAGCAGTTGGAAGACATAATGAGATATGAGATATATTTTGAGAATCAAGCAAAAGATTTTTAGTGACAGAATATGGGATATGACAAACTTAGAAGAATAAAAGATGCCTCCTAAGGTTTTATTCAAAGCAATGAGTTCAAATAAGAATAGGCAGTGTCAAAAGAATAGAAAACCAGATGTTGGAGCACCCTTTTAAAAAATTACAAATATTTTTTTCTCTTACTATGCAGACAGACAAATTGAGTTGTGGCTAGAATGAGAAGTGAAGTGAAGTCGCTCAGTCGTGTCCAACTCTTTGTGACCCCATGGACTGTAACCTATCAGGCTCCTCTGTCCATGGGATTTTCCAGGCAATAGTACTGGAGTGGATTGCCAATAGTACTGGAGTGGATTGCCAAATTCCTGAAACAATGTCCTTGAGTTGATGAGCAAAAATGTGACACAGTAGGGGAAGTTAGCATAAGAATGTCTTTATATGACCAGGAGAAAAGGTTAAGCATCCACTGGTGATGATAGGAACTGGTAAAAGTTCATTTCTAATTGCTTCAATTTCTTCTCTCAAATAGACAGATAAATGTAAAGGTGGAGGAAAGGTGCTGGGTGGGGAAGGAGTTGGTCCATGTGATTAGACCATCTGAGTTTTCTAATGGGTGCTTATCAATGTTAAGCTCCTACCCTCCTACAGAGAATGGAAGACAAGGGCCTTATATTTCTTGATGATTACATTTCAAAAGGATGGTGCCCAAATCATTGAGAAAGGCATTCCTGGGTTTCAAAACTGGCAAGAGACTAAAAGATTTACATCTCATAGGATCAGAGAAAGATTCTATAATTGAAAGTTCTCTAAAATAAGAAAGGCCAGGGACTTACTATCAGGAAGAAACTTTTCTAAGGTTAGGTCAATCTGAGCAAAACATTATGGCTGTCTTGATCATACTAAAGGCCACCATGGGGTGAAAGTAAGGTCCACCTGTCTAATTATGTATTTTCCTCTTACCACATTTCTATGGAATGTCAGAGACTGATTTACCTAGAACTTCTGAGTGAATATAATGAAGCAATAGAAGGACAAAGAAGATAAGGGGATACGCAAAGAAGTGATTAAAATGAAAGACCATGAAATTTAAGAACTTACAATTTAGAGGGGAAAGTGAAAGTGAAAGTCACTCAGTCGTGTCTGACTCTTTGCCACCCCAGGGACTACACGGAATTTCATTCCCCAGGGACTACATACTAGAGTGGCAGCATTTTCCTTCTCCAGGGGATCTTCCCAACCCAGGGATTGAACCCAGGTCTTCCACATTGCAAGCAGATTCTTTACCAGCCGCGCCATAAGGGAAGCCCGGGGGGAAAGGAGAACATGAAAAGATAAAAGGAACAGTGAAAAAGTAGTAAGATCATTGGTTTAAAGATTCTGATAGGGTTAAAGGATTATTTGGATTGGATGTGAGTGGAAAAAATAGTTGGGAAGGAAATGGCAGCTCACTCCAATATTCTTGCCTGGAAAATCCCATGGACCACGGAAAAAGATAGAAGGTGGTGGTCAGAGGTGTGGTGCTTGAAATGGACAAGATCTAGAGAGTAACCAGAGGACAGAGTGGTTGATGGAGAGCAGGACAAGATCAATGGAAGAGAGGAAGTTCGAACAGACAAAACATGAATATTCCATCACCACGACAGGAGTGGTACTGGAGAAAAGGAAAGGAAACAGGAAGTTAAAATCTTTAAGGAGTAAGAGACAGTGACCCAGGGGTAGATTATAAGTTATACTTAAATTAGGGGTTAATTATGTTTGTCTATTGCATGGCTGTTCACCAGACAATGGAATGACTGGCACTAGAATGCGAAATCTTCATTCCTTCAAATATATTCATTGAACAAAAAATTTTAAGAAAATATATTTAAGTGTTTATTTCTTTGGAAAAAAGATTGAATAGTTTGAATTTTCTTATTTCTTTCTCTTTTGTTCTCATTTGTACCACAAATGGGAATGGAATCCATTTTTAATCAAGAAATAAGTAATGTAAGAAGTACAATAATCAAAAACTTCTAATATGCTATTGTGTCTAAATTAAATTACCTTGTAATCACAAACAGTAAGTAAATTGTTCCTTTACTTAAAGTAGAACAAAATGTTCAATACCAGTTTCCTTTCATAAGTATTTCCATTCATTATTTCTCATGAGTTTGAGGGGGAAATTAAACAGCAAACTGTAGAGCTGTGGTTAGCATGCTGTTGCTTTTCTGCAAGTCTTATTTAAATTACTTCTGTTTGAGCCAAACTGAAACAATTCCTCTCTAAGAGTCAATTGGCCAATATTTTTTTTAAAAAAAACTATGGGAACCATATGCTCTTTCAATTTCCAGGAAACTTTAATGACAACATGCTTAATTTCCACGAATTCATGTCACAGGACCCCAGCTTTTCTGCCTGACCTACATTTCTGGTTTTTGCAGTTAAACCTCAAGCCAATGGCTAAATGCTGTTTTTGAGAGAAATTCATAGTCTGGCATTCTAAAAACATTCTCCTGTAACTTTTTATTTAGTTAAGTTTCTTTAGGCGAATTACTTACAGTTTATCTTACAGTTGTGGCTCATAACTAAGAGTTCAAAAGAAAAAAAACAGCTGGAGGGCTTTTTTAAATTTCTTTGAATCTGACAACATAATCTATAGTCATTCTTTTAAAATGTGATGTAACAATGGTCATCTTCACCTTTCTTCCTTTAAAAATATCGAGACTCCCAATCAAGTTAACTAAATGTTTACGTGAACACTGAGTGCCAAATTGTCTTAAGCATCTTAACTAAAGTGAGCATTACAAAATCCCAGTGCATTAAACTTAAACCTGGCAGTATAACACTGACAAAGCTTTTATATGAAAGACTTCCAGGTTAGCAAGCAACTCAGCCTCATTGGCACAAATTCCAAAATGAGTTAACTCTGACACTGCCGCCCCTCTCAGCAAAGTCATCTTTTTTAGGACATTTTCTATTTCATCTCTTTGAATTTGATAGAGTTCTTCAAAAAACTTTTGCAAGCATCATCCCATACACTGGCAAAGTTTCTTTCAGGCCAAAGATGGAAGTGAGACTTGAGTATCAGAATTTTCGATCTGAAATATTCCTGATTTTACGCCCCAACGTTATATCAATGGAATGTAAAAAGTCAGCAAGATGTCTTCCTTACTTATGAATCCTGCTCAAAATTACGTTCTCTGACAGTAATTTCTTACCTGCTGATTGGTATTACTCTGCAAATGCTTCCTTCTCCTTAATATCCTCAGTCACATCTCACTCTTTGTGGCCCCTAAGACTGTAGCCGGCCAGGTTCCTCTGTCCATGGGATTTTCCAGGCAAGAATACTGGAGTGGGTTGCCATTTCCTATTCCAGGGAATCTTTCCAACTGAGGGATCAAACCCCTAAGTCTCTTGCATCTCCTGCATTGGGAAGCAGATTCTTTACCACTAGTATCACCTGGGAAACCCATTTCTCCTTAATAACAACCTCTAAGTTATTAAGACTCTGAAGCTAACCCAAAAATTCAGATTTTGTAACAGAACTTTGCTAAAATTAACTAGACGTCTCTAGATTATATACATTTTAAGGTTTTATAGTAGCATGATTTTAGACATTGCCAAGTTGGCATAATTTTCTTAGATTAATTGAAACTTGAAACAATACATTGTTAGTGTCCCCTAGAATACCTTGGGAGCATATTCCTCATTCATGATATTCAAATCAAGAATATAAAGTATAAAATAGCTATATCAAAATAGTAATTAACTTTAAATCCTATCTTAAGCCATAATTACCTCTAGTAGAGAGACATCAGTTTTCTCTTTTCTGTAAGGAAGGATCAAGGACATAGGTTAAAAACAAGGAAATCATGCAATTCTAGAACTTTCAGCATCACTTTTCTCTTTGCAAGTGGTGACGACCTGAATTGTCCTTTATTTGGGAAAAATGAAATCACTTTCATTTTTAATGAAAGAGCTGGTCGGAATGTAAGCAGACCTACAACAATCTGGACCATGTATCCTTAAACTATTACTGCATTGTTTTTCCTCCCTGGATCTGTACATTACTGCTTATTTTCAGGGAGCTATACATATATATCCTTGAACAAGAAGTTACTTAAAGGGATCAGGAGCAGAGACACAAAAGACCACAGAAAAGGTCTGCTAGACCGATCTCTATTCCAGACTGTGTTGTTCTGCACTGGTGCTACTTCACATGGCTGTACTTAAGGCCGACTAATTCAGACTTCAGTAGATGTTCTTATACAAGATTACTGTACCAGAAGGATAAGAGCAGACCACATACCTGTAGATGGGGGTGAGACTTTAACTAAGGAGAGTGGATATTCTGACCACTAATCATTCAATGACAAAAATGAAAATGAAGATGTAAGCCTTGCATTCGAAGTGCCAAAGAAACTGATTACTCTTCTCGGTGTCCTGGGAGCAGTTTTGAATAGAAATGGTTAAAATACTCCTTCTGGGTAAACTTACTTTTTAAAAATTGAAATATAATTGATTTACAATATTGTATTAGTTTCAGGTGTAAAGCAAAGTGCTACATCTATGTATATATATATATATATATATATAATTTGCAGATTATTTACTCTTAAAGAAAGATAAATATAATATGATATTACTTATAAGTGGGATCTAAAAAAAATACAAACGAATCAATCTATTTACAAGACAGAAAAAGACTCAGAGACATTAAAAAAACAAACTCATAGTTATCAAAGGGAAAGGGAGGGGGATGGGATAAATTAGAAGTATGGGATTAAGAGCTATGCACTACTATATATAAAATAGATAAGCAGCAGGGATTTACTGTATAACACAGGGAACAATAGTCAATATCTCAGCATAAACTTCATTTTGTTAAGTGACACCAGGCTAGCGTCTGAGCCAAAGGATATTCTGGAAAGGCTTCTGAGACTGTGTTGTATCTGGTGGTGTCTGCATGCCATCACATTCAGGAGCTATCATAGTTTACTTATGCCAGACTCCGCCTCCATTATTCCCAAACTTTCTATACTTTGCTTCCAAGTTACAATCTTAACCTCCATCTTCCTCGTAGCCTGAGTAAATGAGAGAAACTGTGTGCTAATCCTTGAGGGAAAGATATTGCTTTGGGAGAGAAAAGCAGAAAGTTAAGAGACATTCCACCCTGCGATGGCAGCAGGCAACCAGCAATGGAGGGCAAAGTGACCACTGGGCATTAGTCCACAATGTGACATCAGACTGATGTGGGCAGTAACTCCCAGAACTAACTGCTGCCGGGAGCCAGCGTGGAGAATCCCGCCCATGGCAAAGGTCATGAGGAAGAGGTCTAATGGGCAAAGGCGAGATCAGGCCTCGAGGGGCCTACCTTCTCGAGCATCTACCCCAAAACCAAAATCTGTCTGTCTTACTATTTGATGTCTTTCACCAACTCTTCTGACATTAACAGGGGGCTATCCCTGACCACCTTTCTCTGGAAAGAGTTACCTTAGGGCTCTAGTTGATAAACCTCCTGGACATGAAAGGAATGTTTCAACCCCCCTGTTAGCATTCTGGCTTACTAGGCAGGTTTATCCAGACTCTTGCAACATTGTTGAGCCAATGCTTGCTGCCAAGTTCTCACATCCCTTATCCATTGTGTTCCTGGGAGTGCATATAGTCAAGATATAGAAATAACAAGCAGTAGCTTTAGCATTAACAACATTAGACTTTGAGTTAATAAGTTCTTTCTTTGCTGTAACCCACTGAATCTTTGCTCCATAAAAATGTAACTCTGTACTTTAAGGGTGACGCACGCTAGGAATTTAAGAAGAAATACTTTAAGGGAAATTATTGTTCTGGCTGATCAACCTTTATCAAAAAGAGGTCATAAAATATCAACAGGCCTCCGGGCCAGAAGATAATGTACAAAAAATAAAACTCTTGCAAGAAGGAACCTGATATCAATAAAAGTTAATGCTGATGGAATGTTGAGTTGACTCTGCATTTTTCACCTTGCTGTATGTACAACTCAGGGTATAAAAGCCCCAAAGAAAATAAAGTAAGTGGGCCTCGCTCACAGAAGCTTGGTCACCCTGTGTCATTCTTTCCTTCTCTCTTTCTCTATCTTTCTTCATTCGCTGACGTCATCTATCCTGAGGATATCCCTGGACTCTGCTGAGGCTGGACCTCGACAAACTGCAGGGCATCAAGAACTCCTGGTACACTCTGTAATACTGGAGGAGGAAAACCTGCTAAAAGACTAGACATCCTGCATTCAAGTATATTCAAGAATAAGGACTTTAGCCATTTTTTATTCAGACACAGCCTTCAGTATAACACACACAATTAAATAATTCTATTGAGGTTTTTCTTCCTTGGATTTCTTTTTTTAATGACTAAATAGTAGACCCAAGACGGCTATCCTCAGAAAGGCCCACTTTCAAAGTTGGCTGTCATATGGGACTTCAGGGACCATGGGACACAAAAGCATATATTTGATGTCCAAGTAGTAAATGTGATATACAGTGTTGAAAGTGGCATTTTTCTCAATTCCATATCTAACTCAGAGTATACACATAAAATGAGAATGGTAAGGAAGACGGCACCACCTTGGCATTCTAGGCTTATCAATTTGTTCATTTCTTCATTGAAGAAGTATGTATTAAGCCTCTCAAGTGTCAGGCACTGTTATAGGCTCTAGGTGTAGCATATTAAACAAGACAAAGTCTTATTTAATAAAAGTCCAACAATAAAAAATACCTAAAGAAAAAAATGTCATGTTTGGTATCAACAAGATCTATGAAAAAAACTAAAACAGGGTGTGGAAGAAGTGGCTGGGCAGACAGTATCTGCAAGGAAGGGGGGCTGACTAAGGATATGTGTTAACAGCAGCAGCTTCCTTCAGTTCTCTGTGGACAATGAACATCTATGAAGGAATCAGAAGAGGAGAACAGGACAGAACAGTCTTTGAGCACATGTATGGTATCCAGGGAACCCCAGAAACTGGAAGGATTCTGGGAGAGTATTGGTGTCCTGGCTATGTATACAGGAGTCACAGCACTGAAATCTGAGTTATTACCATTAATGTGGATTCACTTGCATCCAGAATCAGCTAAGACATAGGGATATTCAGATTATACAGTTAATGGCACAACAGGCAAATAAAGTGATTGAGAAAGACAAACAGAAATATGGAACTGGTACAAAGGTTGGAGGTCACATCTGACTAGATACATTTCAATCTCATAGAAACAGTGGTTAACACAGCAACAACAAATAACAGTGTAACAAGACAAGCAAGTGGCTCTATTGGTAAAGAACCCACCTACCAATGCAGGAGACACAAGAGATGCAGGTTCAATCCCGCGGTTGGGAAGATCCCCTGGAGGAGGGCATGGCAATCCACTCCAGTATTCTTGCCTGGAGAACCCCATGGACAAAGGAGCCTGGAAGTCTGCATCTATGGGGAAAGAGTCAAGACATGATGGAAGTGACTTAGCATGCACGCAAGACAAGCAAGAGTCAAAGCTAGAGTCTTGAGAAAAGTTCATATTTAGATTCAATCAGAAGAAACAACAGAAAAAAAGACATTACTCTGGGGGAAGCAAAATAGAGAAATAACAAAAATATGACACACAAAAAAGAGCATTCAAAATCAGCTAAGGGTATTCCATAATGCCAAATTCTACAGATTTTTTTTTTCAGAAGAGAAATCCATTTACAGGATAGATAGAAATTACAAAAGGTAAGCATCATTAATGTGATAGAATACACAGTTAAATTTTATGATGCTATAAGTAATTCAGATGAAACAATTTTGATCAGTTACCACAAGCATTGAGCCAGGAAAGGAAAGAGAAGACTAGGGTGGTGCTAACAGATGTGCCAATCACAGAGCTAGCAATTAAATAGGCACTTATTTTTAAATAAATGAATAAATGGCCTGATGAGAGTGAATGATAGTTTACCTTTTCTTTTTTTTAATAAGGGAAAGCAGAGGGGAGGAGTCTATGGGAAGAGAATAATTGATTACTAGAGACAGAAGGGCTAATGATAAGGGTAATATGGAGAGAGAAGGAATTAGACCTAGGATATAGAGAGGTATATGAACTCCCTTTGAAATAGTAAGATAGATAGATAGATAGATAGATAGATAGATAACTCTTTTGAT
This sequence comes from Capra hircus, assembly GCF_001704415.2. Classification (NCBI taxonomy): domain Eukaryota; kingdom Metazoa; phylum Chordata; class Mammalia; order Artiodactyla; family Bovidae; genus Capra; species Capra hircus. Next base: position 78,488,154 of record NC_030814.1, read on the forward strand.
GTTTCAAGATGAGGTTAAGCTATATATAGGAGTTAGCACCTGATAACTTTAATCTTCTCTGAGAGAATGGGGGCAAGGAAACTAGCAACACTTGCGGGGGCTATAGTGTAACAAATCTGGAAATAACTCAACTTTCTCAGACTTTGATCAAAAAACGTTAGCCCTCCCAAGGCAGGGACATTCTATTTTCAGATCTATCCTACCTTTCCTTCTCAATCCCCCATCTAAACATTCGGTTAAAAGACTAGGGACCCAAATACAAGTACAGGAGAGTTTACAGATTTACATGAAGCTGATGTTAGGCAGAAAATATATCTGGATAGGGCTGTGCAGCTGTGGGTAAATTTTTGGTTACTGGTGGTATCCAGCTAGAGAGCTCTGATAGGTTCCTACATTCAGATTATTAATTACCACACAGAATTTTATCAAAATTAATAGGTGTTCAAGGCATTTGTCAGGCTTTGTTGGCCCTTTTAAACTCACATAAATTGTCCTGCATATTGTAGTAAGATGGCAAAAGCAACCCTTAAGTGCAACATTAAATTACCCATGTTCTAGGCAAAACATTCTAATGTTAAATTACAGCAATGTTTTCTTAGGTCAGTCTCCCAAGGCATTAGAAATAAAAGCGAAAACAAATGGGACCTAATCAAATTTATTAGCACACAGCAAAGGAAACTGTTAACAAAATGAAAAAACAAAAAACAGCCTACAGACTGGGAGGAAATGTTTGCAACCAATACAACCCACAAGGGGTTGATTTCTAAACTCTACCAACAGCTCATATAACTCAACAACAACAAAATAAAACAATCCAATCAAAAAATGGACAGGAAATCTAAATAGACATTTCTCTAAATAACACATACAAATGGCCAAACAGTTCAGTTCAGTTCAGTCGCTCAGTCGTGTCCGACTCTTTGCGACCCCATGAATTGCAGCACGCCAGGCCTCCCTGTCCATCACCAACTCCCGGAGTTTACCCAAACTCATGTCCATAGAGTTGGTGATGCCATCCAGCCATCTCATCCTCTGTCGTCCCCTTCTCATCCTGCCCCCAACCCCTCCCAGCATCAGGGCCAATAAGCATATGAAAAAATGTTCAATAAGTATTAGATGCAATGCAAAACTACTGGGTTGGCAAAAAAGTTCTTTTGGATTTTTCTTTAAGATGTTATGTAAAAACCCAAACAAAGTTTTTGGACAACCCAGTATAACTAGGCACCACCTCATAACAGTCAGAATGGCCATCAATAAAAAGTCTGCTAATAATAAATGCTGGAGAGGGTGTGGAGCAAAGAGATTCTTCCTACATGGTTGATTGGAATGTAAATTGGTGCAGCCACTATGGAAAACAATATGGAGGCTCCTTGGAAACTTCTGTGCATATATCTGAAGAAACTATGACTTGAATAGAAACATGCACCTAATGCTCACAGCAGTGCTATTTCCAATAGCCAGGATATGTCCATTGACACAGGCATGGATAAAGAAGATGCAGTATATATGCATTTGCAGCAACATGGATTCAACCGGAGACTGCCATATGGAGTGAAATGAGAAAAAGAAAGACAAATACCATACAATGTCACCTATATGTGAAATCTAAAATATGACACAAATGAAATAATTTACGAACCAGAAAACAGACTCACAGACATAAAAAGCAAACTTAGGGGTTTTTATTGTGGTTTATTACAGGATATTGCATATAGTTCCCTGTGCTATTCAGTAGGACTGCCTTGTTTATCTATTTTGTATGTAGTAGTTTATATCTGCTAATCTCAAACTACTAATTTATCTCTTTATCCCTTTTCCTTTTGGTTACCATAAGTTTGCTTAATGCCAGAGACTAACGTAACAATGTAAATCAACTATACTTCAATAAAAATTAATTAAATTGCCTATGTTCCTTCCACTATCAATAAAAATTTAATGAGTATATTTTAAATTGAATACCTGATAATATTTACATGTGTTTTTCATTTATCTTAAATAACATATTTTACCTCAAATCACATTTATATCCATCACACTTTCACCATGGAAAAAGTCTAATAACCTATATTTTTAAACACAAAAATGCAGAATTTACTTTGGCAATTACAGAAGGGAAAGGGCATATGAGAAACTGCCACCTGGGGTTCCCTTAAATCCAAACACAGGAAGGTTGAAAACGTAATTTTAAAGAAACTAAAACAACCAAGATCAGATTGTATTCAAGGTCAGATTTTTATTGTTGCCATGACTAAAGTTGACATAGAATATCTCTATATTGTCTTTCTTCATAAGCAATCTTATTTCTATTTTATAGCATTTTAAACAGGAGCTAGCTACAGAGAGAAACTAAATTTGAGGCAAATAACTAGAAGCCTCACTTCTATTTAAACATTTTAAGAACAAATGATAAAGAAATGCAAAGACCATTAGTTTTGACTTGGCATCTATCTTGCCCTGCATCAACAAAACTGATATCTAATTTCATCTCCTGCTGATTGCTGTTATTATTAATGGAGTACAGATATGGATCAAAGATAAAAAGTTGATTCTTGAACACATGGCAGTTGGGGCACATAGCTGAAAATCCACCCATAATTTATAGTAAGCCCTCCATATTCAGAGTTCCTCTCTATCTGCAAATTCACCCAGCCATGGACTGTGTTTTCATGTTGTATTTACTATTTTAAAAACTGAACATAATTGGACTCACACAATTCAAACTTGTATTGTTTAAAGACCAATTTTCTTAACAAAGTTAGATAAAATAAAACCAAAAATTTCAAGCAATATCTGACAATTAAATGAGCCCAGCACTTTGGTAGGCAAAGGGCAGATGACTAAGCCTCTCTGTATGCATCTGTTTCTTGTTTAACATGAAACTAAAACTCACAATTAAATCATATTTAACTGCATTTTAGGTATCACATATTAACTTTAATTTCTCATTATTTTTAACATAACTTTTAACCAAACTATGCTAAAATAAACTTTTTTAAGAGAAAATATTAAGAAATCACTTGGGAGAAGTCATCTTTTTTCAAAAATTACATTAGGATGGAACTAGTTTTAGGAAAGATAAAACCATTAGTTCTCAAGCCTATATATCACATTAGTGACTTTTAAAAGATATCTAGTATTCAAATTGCTTCTGAGTATTGTTATTTTTGTATTAAAGTAAAACAATTTCCCTTTATTGCTGACTAGTTTTTTGAAAGTTAATCAACTATGTTTTGTTGAAATTTTCATATCATAGTCAGGTAATTAATGTTGCAATATAAGATGTTTCATAAAATAAAGATAATTTTGTGAATGGAAGAAAACAGTCCACATTGTACACATTTGTTCAAATCTCACATAATTAATCATTACTAGCTCTTTTGCATTCTGAAATACATGTTTTGGTTGCTAACATAATCATAATTCAAAACTTAAGAGCTAAAGAAAATCTAGGGAAATAATGGGAGCTATGTCCTTTAAAAACTAATTAAAACTATAATTACAGATGAAAAGCAATAAAAGCAGGTCAAATAAACCTTGCTTGATCACTGTTGGTGGAATTTATAACAGTTGTTACCATCACTTTAGAATGTAATTTTAATGTCCTGAAGGATTAATTAAATTTATGAGATTGCTCATTTTATGTGATGTTCATTATACAAGTCTCTTCAGTTGCAAAACTTGCATATCTATACCAATTAGCTGAATATCTGTAAATATTTAATGTCCACACAAATATCCCTCTGTGGCTTATTGCTAGTACCTTATCCCATTTTATCAGGTCCTTTGTCAGGAATTCTCACATGAACAGTTGAGTATTCGAACATTAACACCAAAGCTGAAATAAAAAGGCAAAGTAATTCCAAAGTAAAGCAAAGCTTGTCAAAGATTACATAAAAGTAGTGTTGGAGAATGAACTTGAATCATATAAAAACTCTTCATATAAGGATGATCTAACCAAGCTATACTGAAAAAGGAAATCAGCAAGAATGGTGAAAGAAATGTTTTAAAATAGTGATTTGAGGATCTAAAAATCGCTAGTGGTCTTTACGAGTAGTAATAAAACTCAGATTTTTGTTTGTTTGTTTTTTTGGCATAAATTGTATTCCCTAAGGTCACAAAGCAAAATCAAAGGTGAAATACAGAAATTAGTAGTGAGTTTCCAACTTGTCAGAAAAATTACATTCAAAGTTCATCATTAGAATTAGGGCAGGTGAAACTTTGGTTTGTACATAATAGATATGCTTCCTTTATTTTTCAAAGTATAATCCAAATTAAATAGTCTTCATTAGTCACCATGAAATTTTCATTTCCATTTTTAATGGATTCTGTTGGTGACAGAATTTTTCTTAGGTAACAAGGGTTTTCTTTATGTCATTCACTTTTACCAGATAAATCAAAACCCCTTTGGGGTTATTTTTCATTTTGCCCAAGGACAAATAAGGCACAATCAGAAGTTTAGTGTGCCTACATGTTTTTCCATTAATACAGTTCAGTTTAAGTTTCTCTTAGTTAACCAGGACTTCCATTCATCAAAACATTATTTAAGTTCATGGTGGCTACAGAATAGTAAGAACTAATATCAACATATATGTATATATAATATTATATGTCATAACACATGTATCAACATATACATTATTTTAAATGCATATGTGCATTATGACTCAGACTCTGCTTTAAATATATCATTTTTTGTGGGAGTCAAAAGTGTGTGTGTGTGTGTGTGTGTATAAATAGTAACAAATTTAGATGTGTAGCATGTTGACAGAGGTTTAAATAGGATGAAAGGAAAATATTAAGTAAGGAATTTTTATAGGACTCAGAAATCCATTTCTTTTTATCAGTTTAGTTTTATTGCTGCCAGTTGTCTGAGAGCAAAATGGTTACTTGATAAATCCTCCAAATTAAACAAACATGACCAGATAATTATAATTTTCCAGACTATATATATTTATAATTGACACAAGTAAAAAGTGAAAGTGGAAGTCACTCAGTCATGTCCAGCTCTTTGCAACCTCATGGACTATCCAGTCCATGGAATTCTCCAGGCCAGAATACTGGAGTGAGTAGCGTTTCCCTTCTCCAGGGGATCTTCCCAATGCAGGGATTGAACCCAGGTCTCCTGCATTGAAGGTGGATTCTTTACCAGCTGAGCCACAAGGGAAGCCCATATTTGACACAAGACTCTTTCAAATTTGTGGGATATTTATTAATCTTCATAGACTATAAACATATACTTTTGTTCATTTATTAATTTATCTGTTTTCTGTAAAAGCCAATAACCAAATTCTGGTATAATGAAGCAATTCTGGCCAATCAGGGGGCTCTCACATAAAAGCTCAATTGCCTTAATCAGCTAGAGAAAAGGGGTGCTCTCATCCCTGAGACAAGGTTATCTGTTTTCTGAAACAAATTTCTGAAAATCAGCATTTTACAGACATGCTTCATTTTCTCTCATTTCAAAAGCAGGCAGTAGCAATTTAAGAAAACATAAGCAGACCCATAATTTATTATTTTCTTCCAACTTAGTGAATAAAGTTTCTTATTGCTGACTGCACTAAATCTGACCTTTTTCTCTATAGGTCTCTGGCAAAACAGCTTTCTAATAACTTTGTTGGAAATATGTAATCAGAGCTTCCTAACATGCAAGATAAACAAGGATACTGAGTTTAAAAGGCACTGGTTGAACCCAACTTGACTCTCATATGCAAATCACAGAAGTTTATTTTAAGGAAACTGTACAGTAATGCTTTTTAGCAAGACAAGTAAAGGATCAGCAGCCAGAGGGGACTGACTGAGAAACCTCACATGCACTTAAGCTTGGGGATTTATGTTCCTTCCAAAATTGGCCTACTTTTAAAATTATCTGAAGGAATGTAAAAAAAAAATAAAAAAATTAAAAAAACCTACAGTATTGCTACCTTGCTGAATTACATTGGCAGTTTACCAAAAGTAGAAATTTTAAAGACCAGGAGGTTATGACAAATTAAAATATATATAGAGAATTTCTTGTTCTCAGTGGCAAAGGAAATAGAGTTTCTGGAAGCAGAATCTTATACTCTACAACAATATTTCACTTGCAACAGAAATGAATTTATTAGTGAAAAAGGTAAATTTTATGAAACAAGGCATCAGAACTGGTAAGTTAAGTAAACCTTCTGAATTTTATATAGTTTTTCAAATGTAATCAACTCCTCTGGAGCAAATGTAGCACAAAAAAAGATTTTTGGAGAAGAGTTTCTATAGTAAATGACAACTATCTCTTGGTTTGATAAGAGACAAACTATTTTCCACAAGTCATAATTGGAGTATTTATGGAAACAATTCCTTGAATCTCTACAATCACCCAGAAAAAATTATTACAAAGGAGAATATGATGCTCAAATTGTACTATGTAAGTTGTGTTGTTTGTCTTTTGGGACAAAGATTTCTGAGCGAATTTTTTCTTAGTAAATTAAAAAATAATGACCACAATTGTTACCATCAAATCTGAGATGGTGCTAGCAATCTGAACACATTATCGGAGCTCCTCATATCTGTCATGTAAAGAAAAAGTATTCCTTCCCTACTTTTTTTCACAAACCACTGAATAACCTAAACAGGCTACTGTACTGTGCTTAGTCGCTCAGTCGTTTCTGACTCTTTGCAACCCCAAGGACTGTAGCCCACCAGGCTTATCTGTCCATCAGGATTCTTCAGGCAACAATACTGGAGTGGGTTGCCATGCCTTCCTCCAAGGGATCATCCCAACCCAGGGATCGAACCCAGGTCTTCCCCATTGCAGGCAGATTCTTTACTATTACATTTTCCATTATCAGGGTGATCACTAAACTGTGTGTATAAGAAACATCCCCTGAATATCCCTTTGGCAGATTGTTGTCATTTCTTTCTTTACCATTCTGCATGTGAGATTAAAATTGAGACCGCTTTAGGAAAAAAAAAAAGACTCAAGGATGGAATAGAGAGAGCAAAAACAGTGGGTAGGGAGTGGGAAACCACTGGGAAGAGAAATTGTTTTCTTCCACTAAAAAAACAGTTGCTAAGATTTTCTTTCCTTTTTTTTGATGCCCCAGCTCCTATTGCTTGTCTATGGAAAGAGAGAATCTGTCTCAACAGGAAATCAACAAAATCAAATGCAGACTGTTCCCAAACAGGAGTCCCTTCTCTAAGGTTGGACAAGAGGGCAATGGAACATTTTCCTGAGTCTGTAGATTAATTTGTGTTTGTCTGTCTTTTCACAAGATTCAATGAACAGAAATCTACTACTCCTGGGAACTTCCCCATAGGGGAATGGGAGGGTGCCTGGTTTGCTATGGGACATCCAGCCTTTTCACCTGTGAATCTGCCCATTCTTCAGTCTCCCTTCTACACCTCTCCTGCTCACTCCCTTCTTTTCTTCTATCCTTCCTTCCCTTTCCTCCTTTTATGAAGGTAAAATGACCTAGCATTCAAATCCTTAGTAAACAAAGATCAAATTTCCCTTGTTTAATATTGAAGAGGAAGGAGACAGTTGGTTCTCTACCCCTCCTCAGAGTGTTCTCTAGAAAACCTAAGAGATACAATCTTTTGATTTCCACTGCAAGATCAAGACCTCATGACTACTGTAACTGTACTCACAGCTGAGATTAACTGTGAAGTCTCATAAAATATATAGGAGACAATCACAAATCAAATCTTCTTGTTGCTCAAGGAGATAAGAGAAACCTTACATTTTCTGTATTACTGTATAAATTAGTATGAAATTCTGTCCAGATTTTATAATTAACTTCATGCAAACTTAGATGCTTCTAAATCTGAGAATGCTTACTCAATATTAAAATGTGTTCTCTCATCTATATTGCTATAGAGGTTGTTTTATTTCCCCAATCCTTCCTCCTCTCCTTTCTACCATTTTTTTCCTTTCCCACAAATTTTACTAAGCACAGATAACAATAAATAATAAGTACAATGTATAATAAGTACAAAAAGACTTATACCAAACCTAAAGGTTAAAAACAAGACAGTCCCATCTGCTTCAGTATCTTTGACTTCAGCTTCAAGATTTCAAAACACAAGTTTTTGTTTTTCTTGGTAAATTAGGCATCATTTTAGTCAGCGGAGAAGGCAATGGCACCCCACTCCAGTACTCTTGCCTGGAAAATCGCATGGACGGAGGAGCTTGGTAGGCTGCAGTCCATGGGGTCGCTAAGAGTCGGGCATGACTGAGCGACTTCACTTTCACTTAGTTAACTTCCAATGGCTTTTTTTTTTTTTTTACTGCAGCTACCCATTAATTGTTTATTCAGAAAATATTCTTTTGCTGCCTGAACTATTTTGATAGTTGCAAGAATTCTGACAAAGTGTCTGTAATTCTCTTGTTTTCACATGACTCATGGTGCATTGTCTAATATTAATTATTCATGAGGCTTGTAAACACCTGTGCTTGAAAGGGGAAGGATTCAATTCTGTCTAAAAAGTTGAACATATCATTGCCATTAATCAACTAAGTCTATGCACTTCCCTTGAGTGCAAGCTTTCTTATTCTTGAAACTTTTTCTTTTTAAATTATAATCAAAGATAACTTTTTAAAAGCAGGATAACAGAAATATATTTAAGTCTTTGTAGCTTATTACAAAAATTAGAGTACTTATTGTATTCTAGTCATGTTTGAGGGGCTTCCCTGGTGGCTCAGTGGTACAGAACCCACCAGCCAATGGAGACAATGTGGGTTCGATCCCCGAATTGGGAAGATCCCCTTGAGAAAGAAATGGCAACCTACTCCTGTATTCTTACCTGGGAAATCCCATGGACAGAGGACCCTGGTGAGATATGGTCCATGGGGTCCAAAAGAGTCAGACACAACTTCTCGACCAACAACACATATATACATATTTATACATATTTTATATATATATATTTATACACACACATGGGCTTCCCTGGCAGCTCAGCTGGTAAAGAATCCACATGCAAAGCAAGAGATCCCAGTTCAATTCCTGGATTGGGAAGATCCCCTGGAGCAGGGATTGGCTACCCATTCCAGTATGCTTAGGTTTCCCTGGTGGCTTAGACGGTAAAGAATCTGCCTACAATGTGGAAGCCTGGGTTCAATCCTTGGATTGGGGAGATCCCCTGGAAGAGGGCGTGGCAACCCACTCCAGTATTCTTGCCTAGAGAATCCCCATGGACAGTGGATCCTGGAAGGCTACAGTCCATGGGGTTGCAAAGAGTTGGACATGACCGAGCAACTAGGCACAGCACAGCACATACACACACACACTCACATACACACAAACTAACGTAATACAAAGGGCAACCATAGAGCCTCTGCAGCTTTGGAATTGAGTTACCCAGGAGTCTTCTGCCACCGGTGAGCAAAAAGAAGCTGCTCCTATCTGGAAATGGGCAAAGAGTCAAAAAAACAAAAACAGAGACAATCACTGCTAACTGATTCTCTTTCACTTTTCACCACAGCAAAAGCCGCAGGAACAAATATGCTTCTGTCTCAGTCTCCGTCTCCTCCCAGGAGGCCCTGACTTCCCCGGACCCTCACAGGCTGACTTGATAGTGAAGCTGCTGGCAGACCTAGTCCTTTCCTAGTTCATAGGCAGATTCTTGCTCATTTATGTTTGGATCAGGATTTTCAGTCCCCCCAGGTTAACTGATATTATTGCCAACAGGCCCAGTATCCATTGTTCTAAGAATAAGCACTGAGGGCTTGTGAGCTCTTTGTACTTTAATACTTCCTGGCTCAGATGGTAAAGCGTCTGTCTACAATGCGGGAGACCCGGGTTCGATCCCTGGGTTGGGGAGATCCCCTGGAGAAGGAAATGGCAACCCATTCCAGTATTCTTGCCTGGAGAATCCCATGGACAGAGGAGCCTGGCAGGCACAGTCCATGGGATCACGAGAGTTGGACACGACTTCGCGACCAAAACACACACACACACACACACATTACTGGGGACCCATTGTGAATAGACTCCTTATCTGGATTATAACAGTGTGTGACAAAGGACTGTCTTTGAGTTTCTCTTGTATCTGCTTCTGGAGAAGGCAATGGCACCCCACTCCAGTACTCTTGCCTGGAAGATCCCATGGACGGAGGAGCCTGGTGGGCTGTTCTGTCAGTCTGTCACTCCCACCTTACACTCCATAAACAAACTTGCTTCATTAGAATTCACAATGACTTTCTGATAGAGTTAACTGAACAAAACCAATAAAACTTCCCTCTGAAGTTAGATTGTTTTCATGGCCACTTTTCTGCCCTACACATCTCTCAATCCTGTTGCTTGTAACACAGTTTGCTTGAAGTATAGCACAAGAATATAAAGAATACAAACAGGTACTGATGAAAATACATGCTTTTTTGTAAGCCTACTATTTTGTGGACGTTACATATATATTGTCTAATATAATAACAGCCATCCAACTCAGGTACCATTATTCTCATTTTACATATTGGTAATCTAAGTTTGTGGAGAAGGCAATGGCACCCCACTCCAATACTGTTGCCTGGAAAATCTCATGGACAGAGGATCCTGGTGGGCTGCAGTCCATGGGATCGCTAAGAGTCAGACACGACTGAGCAACTTCACTTTCACTTTTCACTTTCCTGCATTGGAGAAGGAAATGGCAACCCACTCCAGTGTTCTTGCCTGGAGAATCCCAGGGACGGGGGAGCCTGGTGGGCTGCTATCTACGGGGTCGCACAGAGTCAGACACAACTGAAGCGACTTAGCAGCAGCAGCAGCATCAATCTGAATTTGAGCCTCATAAGAAAATCAGTTGGCTAAGAGATCACAATCAGTAAATGCAGGAGCTGACATTCAGATACAAGGCTAGATTGGGCACATGTCTTAAGCTCTTTCTGTTGTGTCAAGAGACTCAGATGTTCATTGCTAAGAATTAGCAGAGTCTTGTCAGAAGAAAAATATCCAACCCCCAAAGTGGCAGATACAATAAAAAAGGCAAAGGTCTAGGAACCAGAATACCTGGCAAATTAGTTGTGTGACCTTGAAGAAATCATCCAGCTATTTGGAACAGCAATTTCCTCATCAATTGAATAGAGAATTAGCAAACTTGGTGATCTTACAAATCCTTTATAAATTAAAAATTACATGGTCCTTTCTGAATGCTAATTGCAATCTAAGATATTTTTTGTGTAAATATGCATCTAAAAAGAGGGCTTACTGCCATTTTCTCTGGCAACTTTGGAGATATATAGTCCCGTATCATTTAAGATAAAGTTAGAAAACTTGAGAAAAGAACATCTTTCCATGTGACCTTAAAAATATACTTCAAAGTCCTCAAACTTTCTCCACTCATCCATGTAGTAGAGAGAAAAATAAAAATGTTATTCACCTCAAATTTGGTGTCAGAATGGCTATCTCTCTCTTCTTCCTGTCACATGCTTTGAGTGCCTTGGCATGAATTTAAGAAGTAGCTTTTCTGGCTCTCCAGTCAAATTGCTGTACTAGAGGGAGAAAAATCCATAAATCCCAATATTTAGCTCACAATTTACCTTCCACTTGCCCACCTAATAGTTTTCAAATTGAAAAACATCTTGTTTCCACATTCCCCTGGGCTATGAGAAGCCATTAAAAATGACAGGGATTGCTAGAAATAGAGGAAATATATAGGATCAGTATAAGTTTGCAGACAAAGCAAAACTACTTTCGCTTACATGTGTTAGAAAATCTGCTTGCAAAACTGATCTGCTATGGACAGTAGTTGAAAGGAAGTCAGCCAATGCTGGGAGGCTACCATCTCATTCAGATATGCCGATGATAGCTTCAGAACCATTCTGCTGTCCAACTCCAATTCAACTAACACTTACTGAATGCCAGGGAAGCACACAAGAATTTTGCGGTGCCAGTAGGACTTACACAAAATAGCTAATTCAAATTTCATGCTTATTGTGATACACTAGCATTGTTGTTCCGGAGAAGGCAATGGCAACCCACTCCAGTACTCTTGCCTGGAGAATCCCAGGGACAGCAGAGCCTGGTGGGCTGCCATCCATGGGGTCGCACAAAGTCAGACACGACTGAAGCAACTTAGCAGCAGCAGCATTGTTGTTCAGTCACAGAGTCATATCCAACTCTGCAACCCCATGGGCTGCAGCACACCAGGCCTCCCTGACCCTCACCATCTCTTGAAGTTTGCCCAAGTTTATGTCCATTGCGTCGGTCCACTAGCATTATCCCAAATAAACTTGCGTAATTCTTTGCTTCCATTACAAAATCAAGAGAGACACATTGTTTAACTTTGCTAATCACTGACTTTCCTACCACCTTCTACAAATTAGTCAAAAGCATACTGAAGGCGAGAGAATTCTCTAAATATTACAAGCAGTTTTTCTTCTATTTCAAATATATATGTATTTATGTAAGCAACAGAGAGACAGAATGTGAAATAGAGAACATATGTGTACAAGCCGATTAAAATATAAGTCTGCAGTCTAGTGGTTTGAATGTTGTGTGAAAATGTACTCTTATTCTGATTCAAAGGAGATGGGACCGCAATCATAAATTATAAATTCTCACTAGACGAACTTATTTGGCCTTTGGCAAGAAGTAGATAATTTTTAAGGAAAATATCTTTTAAATTTTAGGACTCAAGAGTGAGTCTTATTATCAATAGTCTTTCAATTATGAATTTTAGCTGAACTTCTACCAATCTAAAGCTTATTCCATTAACATAATCTTTAGAATGGCCTTAAACTCTAGATTTATAATTTCAATTGAATAATATATGTTCTGTTCTTACACACTTTTTACAAAAGATATCTTATAGCTTCAATTTAAAATACAATGATTGCAACCCAATCAATGCAAATTATATGATAATTTAAAAAAACTATTGCAATCCTTAAGCTTAAATGTACAATCATATAAAAAATCTATATTAAAAATTATATGCAATCATATTAAAAAGAGATGCCAAAACATTCTCAAAGAACTAATGCAATAGGAGTTTAAAATGATAATCTTTCTACCTTGCCTTTGGTGAAGTCCTCCAAGGCTGACAACTGCAGATTATATGCCAAGCACTCATATATCCTAGAGTGAGATGTAGTTCACCAATGCCAGAACATGAGAAACATTTGCGGTTCTACAAGGTTAGCACCTAATTTTTTTTTTTAATTTAACGCTTAATCTTCACAGAGAGAATTGCCTTGGAAAGTCATGCCAGTGAGCTAGCATTACCCCATGGTGATGGGGAGAGAAGGCTTCCTTCTACATTAAATCAAAGGAAGAGGCTTCTCAAGGACACTCTACATATCTTCCATAATTTAGTTGATGCGGAAGACTGGTATATGAAGCACACTTCAGGAATTTACAACTAAGAAGCTATGCCTATCTGGCTGAACAAGTGTTTGGGAAAGTCAAGGAAGATCATAGTTTGGTAGCAGAATTTCAAATATATTAGTGATTGCAATAAATGTAATTGCAATAAATACAAGGATTTTCAAACTGTATAAAAATGCATTTGATATATTAAGAGCACAAAATTAGAGAAAAACTGAAACTGAAGAAATGAAATCAGGTATCATGTAAATATTAATCAAAATTATTAATTTAAAGCAAAGGGGCTTTAAGAGGATAAAATGAAATAAAAAGACTCAGCCCACCAAAATGACACAATAATTCAAAAATCTTCCCACAGAATAACATGGTCTCAAAACTACAAAGAAAAATTGAAAAAAAAAAAAGCTACAGAAAACAAATACAAAAACTGTAAAGAGAGATTGATATATTTCATTCAATAATTGATAGAACAAGCTGACAAGACGGACTGTGAATTCCTGAGAACCAAGGCTGATGTTGGAACAGATTATCACTCTGAATAAGAATTTTTTAAATGATTATATGATCTTAAAACATTTCGCAGACACCAGGGGCAGGATCTATTTCTTCAACAACTTTCCAATGGCTCATATACACTGTTACATACCAAAATAAATCTAAGATTCTAAATCTGTTCAGAATTTTTTAAAAGGATATTCATCTAGGTAAAATATATAAATATAGATAATCTTATTTTGCTGGCCAGAAAAATAATCTTTTCCCAGTATTCCTCCATTCATGACAGAAGTAGGAGTAGTCTTATAAGAAGAAAAAAAAAAAAAAAAGACAATGAGGGCAATAATTTATCAGAAACCCTCAAAGAAACAATAATATTCTCCTTGGTCAGAAGCATATTTACAGAAGTTTCACAGGGTGTGGAGAAAGAGATGCACTATTTGACCTACTTTTTCAGTTCCCTAGTATCAGTATGTGAGTGTGTGGGGAAACAGGCACTCTCAAATGCTGCTAGGAATACAAGTGGCTTGGAAGTTGGAAGACATTTGGCTATTTCAAACCCATTTTAGTAGATGGATTGCCATTCACCAAAATCGAGTTTTTCTTTCCTGTGGGAAAATTATCCTTCCTTACCCCCTGGAAGCCAGTAATAGTCATATGTCTTGCTTTGGGCAATGATATATGAACAGAAATGATGTGTGTCACCTCTAGTCTTTAAGAACAAATGCAAGCTATAGTCAACAATGTACAGTAGCTCTGTTCTGTAAAATCTCTACGGGGAGCACATGTACACCCATGGCTGATTCATGTCAGTGTATGGCAAAAACCACTATAATATTGTAAAGTAATTAGCCTCCAATTAAAATAAATAAATAAAATTTTTAAAATCTCTATGAATAGTGAAGTAACAAATCCTACATCACAGCTCCTAGGAGAGATACATGGTTAGGTTCCTTTCTATCAACTGATCAATACAACTAATAATACATGTTTTATATATGTTTCTGCCTAAAGATATCATGGAATACATATTTCTTACAAAATTTAAATGCAATTTTTGTTTATAGTAAAATGGTAGTAGCTAAAATGGGTGTTTTCACAGCTGAATAACATGACTTTAAATTATCTTATTTTTCAGCCTTGCAACAATACTATGCAATATTCTTTTTTTTTAATTGATTGTCCTCTCATGAGTCCACAAATTTAACTATTTTTCATCTTTCCTTTAGCTTCAGATGTTACTATATAGCTTGAATCTTAATACTGTAGGTGTTACTTTAGCCTTTTCTGTAACAGGCTCACATACAGATATGTAAATCTCTTTTTCTTTTCCTGGATGTACAGTACTGTTGATTCAGTAACACTGCACTCACAGCCAACAGCACTATAACTCAGGCCTGAATAAAATTTATCAAACATTATTTTCTCCATAAAGCACATCACAGCCTTCTCATGCTTACAAACATTAGAGAGCACTTCAGCACTAAGTTTGTGGCCGTCTTAAAAAGCAAAATCACTAACAAAGCAAAAAAAAAAAAAAAGGCACTAAATAGAC
Organism: Capra hircus; assembly: GCF_001704415.2. Lineage (NCBI taxonomy): Eukaryota > Metazoa > Chordata > Mammalia > Artiodactyla > Bovidae > Capra > Capra hircus. Next base: position 78,503,496 of record NC_030814.1, read on the forward strand.
TTCATTAAAAGTCAATTGTTTACAGTATAAGATTTGAACAAGAGGGCACTGCATCACCTTGCTTGATCTCAGCTGGAAAACATGTAAGTTGGGCAACTTGATTTTTTTGCCATTCTGTGCATGTCTGAATGGCCACAACAGTCCCATGGGTATTGTCTTGGTGGTTGGACACAAATAAATTTGAGCAAGTAGGGAAATTTGCAAGAGAGTTCCAGAAAAACATCTATTTCTGCTTTATTGACTATGTGGGTCACAACAAATTGGAAAATTTTTAGAGATGGGAATGCCTGACCACCTTACATGCCTCCTGAGATATCTCTCAAGGTTAAGAAGCAACAGTTAGAACTGGACATGGAACAACGGACTGGTTGCAAATTGGGAAAGGAGTACATCAAGTCTATGTATTGTTACCCTGTTAACTTACACGCAGAGTACATCATGTGAAATGACAGGCTGAATAAAGAACAAGCTGGAATCAAGACTGCCAGGAGAAATATCAGTGAAAAGCTGACTTAAAACTCATTATTCAAAAAACGAACATCATGGCATCCAGTCCCATCACTTCATGGCAAATAGACCAGGAAACAATGGGCTAGTGACAGACTTTATTTTCTTGGGCTCCAAAAGCACTACAGATGGTGACTACAGCCATGAAATTGAAAGGCGCTTCCTCCTTGGAAGAAAAGCTATGACCAGCCTAGACCGTGTATTAAAAAGCAGAGACATTACCTTGATGACAAAGTTCCATCTAGTCAAAGCTATGGTTTTTCCAGTAGTCATGTATGGATGTGAGAGGTGGACCATAAAGAAGGCTGAGTGCCAAAGAATTGGTGTTTTTGAACTGTGGTGTAGGAAAAGACTCTTGAGAGTCTCTTGGACTGCAAGGAGATTCAACCAGTCAATCCTAAAGGAAATTAGTCCTGAATATTCACTGGAAGGACTGATGCTGAAGCTGAAGCTCCGACACTTTGGCCACCTGATGCAAAGAACTGACTCACTGGAAAAGATCCTGATGCTGGGATCTTTGGAAAAGATCCTGTGCTTTACAGGATGATATGGTTGGATGGCATCACCGACTGGATGGACATGAGTTTGAGCAAACTCCAGGACTTGATGATGGACAGAGAAGCCTGGCAGTCCATGCGTTTGCAAAGAGTCAGACATGACTGAGCAACTGAACTAAACTGACTGAGGCAAATTTGCAGACCACAGACTAGAAACAGAAACCAACTCAACAGCTGAATGTTCCTGACACTGGCTGCTTCATCACTCCAGGCTGCATGGAGACCTCACTTGACTGTAAATGAACATGTAACACGAGTCAAAATTAAACTTTGGTGTTTTATGTCTCTTACACTTTGATATTATTGGTTACTGTAATGTAACTTAGCCTACCCTGACTTAAACACCCCGACCTAGAAATCTACTGCAATATCATGTAACAAATATATTTACATATCTGAACTAAGATGCATGAAGAAGGATGTAGAATATTTATAGGATACATAAGAAGCCAACAACTCTGATCATTGCTGATAATCAAGATTAGAAAACTGAAGTGACACTGTTTTCACTGGGGATCTTCAACTGTTTTAAATTGCATACTTTTTTAATAAAAAGACAAATATAAATAAAAATTGAAATAATAAAATTGAAATAATGTATGAATTTTTTCCCTAGAGAAGGAAATGGCAACCCACTCCACTATTCTTACCTGGAGAATTCCATGAAAAGAGAAGCCTGGTGGGCTACAGTCCATGGGGTCACAAAGAATCAGACACGATTGAGCAACTAACATACATAAATGCATTTTTTTTTTTTTTTCAAAAAATTAGCCTTCAAATTTTCTCTTAAAAATAGGGAGAAAGTGTTAGTCACTCAGTCATGTCCGACTCTCTGCAATCCCATGGACTGCAGCCTGCCAGGCTCCTCTGTCCATGGAATTCTCTAGGCAAGAGTACTAGAGTGGATAACCTTGTCGTTCTTCAGGGGATCTTCCCAATCCAGGGATCGAACCTGGGTCTCCTGAATTGTAGGCAGATTCTTTACCATCTGAGCCATAAGGGAAGACCTCAAAATTAGGGAAACACATTTTTTTTTTTTTGGAAACACATATTATATTAGACTGGAAATTTCTAGGAGGCTTAGAAATTGTTATCTTTGTCAATGGATTCTTTTATTGTTGGAACCAATTATTTCATTACTTACAGGAAAGGTGGATTTGAGCTATTTTCATTCATTTTTCATCACCCAAATTGTTATTTATACCTGGGGACAAGCACTTTTATTCTCTTTCTTTGGACCCACAGTGTCATTGTGGAATATGGCAGCAGAATAGTTAAGCAGCCGCCACAGCCCTGTTTCCTGGAGGAGTCAGTACATTAATTGTGAACCTAGTTTGCTCTCAGGGGGCACCTCTGCTAGAGGATCACTGGGACATGACTAAAAAGTATGAGAGGAGGAAATGATTTTCTTCTAAAAAAAATGACCATAATCTTTTGATAAACCTGAGAATGCTATCTCTCTGTAACAATAGTCTTCAGAATAAAAATGTATCTCATTTGCAAATTTTTCCTCATAAGTTTTACAGTAGCTATTCATTAAGCTGATTGAAAATTTAAGGTGACAACAGTATTCTAGAAATCATTTTGAAAAAAAAAACCCCATGACTTCTCTAACCTCACACCCATTTGAAGTTTTCTTAAAAAAACATTACCTTTATTATTATAATCTTTCTGTCATATCTACAAGTATGCATAGCATTACTGAGTACAACTTGAGGCCACATATTTTTTTTCTAAATTACACTTTAATCTAACTTTATTCTAAAAGAAAAAGTTGTCAAAAAGTTTATTGCACAATTTTCCTTACAGTTTAATAATATTCCTGTATTAGTGAGTCAGTTTCATACTGTTCGAATACATTTTCTCAAAATCAAATTTATGTATATTTATAGAAGAAGAATAGTTGTATAAAAACAATTTATTTAGACTTGTATAAGGAGACTAGAAAATAGCATACTTTCAGGTAAATATATTTTTATAGAGAAATATTATATACCATGTATATATTTTATATGTGTAAAGAGATTACATAAATAGACATGTATAGGTACATGTGTGTATATACATACATATATATATATATACACACACATATAGTTAACATATATGGTGACAATAGTCAATGAATATATACAAAATTATTTCTTTTTACATGTGGAAGAAAACAATCTACTTAGCACCAGTTCATAAACTTTGAAGAAATAACTTCTATGTTTACATATATAAATTGAGTTGAAATTTCAAGTTGAATTTGGTTATTAGGCACATTGTAAAATCACTTTTGAACTGCTATCAACAATTATGCCCTCCAACCTGGGCTATTTTGGCACACAAACCGAATTTGATGACACTGGTATAAATTAGTCAACAAATAAAACTGTCCTTGTATTTTGCTATGCATAAAATCATTATTATTTATTTAAATCATCACCATGTACATAGAAAATGCCACCTGTTCTTATTCTAACAACAAAATTATCTATCATTTTCGGTTTCCCATATATCCTGTTCAATTATGAAGGTTCATTTCTAATACAAAAGGAAGAGGGAAAGACTAATAAATAAGAGATCTTGTTTCAATTTGTTTAAATATATACAGTTTTCAAAAACCAATTCTTATAAGGTATTAGAGGAAGCAGTAAATTTAATCCCTATTTGACTCTGTATTAGGTAAATTCCCTTCAGTTGAAAACATTAGGAAAAAAGGTATTTAGTGCTTCAGGTAACTGAAAAATTAAAGATGTAGTGACCCAATAATATTAATAAGCTCTTGCTTTCATTCTGACCCTCCATTCTTTTCCACAATATAAATTTTATCTAAACGTGAACATCCTTGTACTTTTAGGTTAGATAGCAGCTTTGACAAGAGTTACATGTTTGTTATAGGAAGGCAGAAATATGTTCTCTTCCTGCAAACCCCACACAAAATCTTGAACTTCCTTGAGCCAACCACTTCCATTGTCAACCTCTGATTGTGAGGATCAGGGGAATGTGATCCTCTGTTCTGGTAAGGTGATTGTGTGGATTTAATCCCACCCACATCACATGACTGGAAAATTTTTGGGTTTTCTAGAAAAAGAGAAGAGAGAGAATGAGGAGACAAGATCATGGGGCAGAAAGACTTAAGCTCATCTCTTCTCATAAAAACACCAAAATCACAACTAACTGCTGAAAGAAACATTCAAAAAAAGACAGGAACCTACCACAAAAGGTTATTAACTTCCAAAGACAAGTAGAAGCCACAATGAGATGATAAGAGGGACACATTTGTGATACAATCAAATTCTATACCCACTGGGTGGGTGACTCACAAACTGGAAAAAAATTGTATCACAGAATGAAACAGAAATAACCAATAGAAAAGATCAATAAAACTAAACTCTGGTTCTATGAAAAAAAAAATTGATAAACCTTTAGCCACACTCATCAAGGAAAAAAACGAAGAGGGCTCAAATCAATAAAATTAGAAAAGAGAAAGGAGAAGTTACAATGGACACCACAGAAATACAAAGGATCACAAGAGTCTACTGAAAAGAATTCTATGCCAATAAAATAGACAACCTAGAAGAAATGGAAAATTCTTAGAAACATACAACCTTCCAAGTCTGAACCAAGAAAAAATAGAAAATATGAGCAGACCAATCGCAAGCACTAAAACTGAAACTGACTAAAAATCTTCCAAAACACAAAAGTCCAGGACCAGATGGCTTCACAAACAAATACTATCAAACATTTAGAGAAGAGTTAACACATATTCTTATCAAGCTATTCCAAAAATTAGAGGAAGGAACACTCCCTAACTTATTCTATAAGGCCACCATCACCTTCAAAATCAGACAAAGACACCACACACACACACACACACACACACACACACACACACACAAATTACAGGCCAATATCACTGATGAACATAGATGCAAAAACCCTTAAAAATTAATCCAATATATTAAAAGGATGATACATCATGATCAAGTTGGATTTATCCCAGGGATGTAATAATTTTTTCGATATCTGCAAATCAATCAGTATGATATACCAGATTAACAAACTGAAGATAAAAACCATCTGATCATCTCAATAGATACAGAAAAAGCTTTTGATAAAATCCAACACTTATTTAAAATAAAAACTCTCCAGGAAGTGATCATAGAGAGAGCATGCTTCTGCTGCTAAGTCGCTTCAGTCGTGTCTGACTCTGTGCAACCCTATAGACGGCAGCCCACCAGGCTCCCCTGTCCCTGGGATTCTCCAGGCAACAACACTGGAGTGGGTTGACATTTCCTTCTCCAATGCATGAAAGTAAAAAGTGAAAGTGAAGTTTCTTGGTCGTGTCCAACTCTCAGTGACCCTGGGGACTGCAGCCTACCAGGCCTCTCCATCCATGGGATTTTCCAGGCAAGAGTACTGGAGTGGGGTGCCATTGCCTTCTCTGAGAAAGAGCATAATTCAACATAATAAAGGTCATATATTACAAACCCACAGCTAATACTATACTCAACAGTGAAAAGCTGAAAGAATTCCCTCTACAATGAAGAATAAGACAAGGATGTCCACTGTTATCACTTCTATTCAATTTGGTTTTGGATGGTCTAGGTCAGTAATCAGAAGAAAAAGAAGAAAAAGGAATCCAACTTGGAAAAAAAGTAAAACTGTCACTATCTCCAGATGACATGATACTATAGATAGGAAATCCTAAAGATGCCACCAGAAAGAAAACTACTAGAGCTAATAAATGAATCTAGAAAAGTTGAAGAACACAAAATTAATACACAGAAATATCTTGCATTCCTATACACTAACAATGAAAGATCAGAAAAAAATTCTCTGATTTATTTGATAATTGAGAGGAAACAATCTCATTTGTCATCACATCAAAAAAAATAATAAAGTAGGAGCAAACGTATCTAAGGAGGCAAAAGACTTGTACTCTGAAAACTGTAAGACACTGATATGAACAAAATTGAAGATGACACAGATGGAAAGATATACCATATTCTTGGATTGGAAGAATCAGTATTGTCAAATAACTATACTACCCAAGTCAATATACAGAATCAGTGCGATGCCTATCAAATTAACAACGGCATTTTTCGCAGAACAAGAACAAAAAGTTCAAAGTTAGTATGGAAACACACAAACAGAAGAAGAAGAAGAAAAAAAAAACAAACAGCCAAAGCAACTCTGAGGAGGGGAAAAAAGGACATGGGGGAGTCAGTCTCCCTGACTTCAGCCTATACTACAAAGCTACAGTCATCAAAACAGTATGGCACTGACATAAAAACAGAAATATAGATCAATACAACAGGATAGAAAACCAAGAAATAAACCCATGCACCTATGGTCACCTTACTCTATGATCAAAGAGGCAATAATGTATGTACAAGAAGAAAAGAGTCTCTTCAAAAAGTGGTGCAGGGAAAACTGGACAGCTACATGTAAAAGAATTAAATTAAAATTTTAATACCATACACAAAAATAAACTGAAAATGGATTAAAGATCTAAATTAAGACTGTATACTATAAAACTCCTAGAAGAAAACATAGACAGAACACCCCTTAATGTACATCACAGCAGTATCTTTTAGCATCCAACTCCTAGAATACTGAAAATAAAAACAAAAATAAATGGGACCTAATTAAGCTTAAAGGCCTTTGCCCAGTAAAGGAAACCATAAACAGAACAGAAAAACAACACAAAGAATGGGAGAAAATATTTGCAAATGATGTGACCAACAAGGGATTAATCTCCAAAATTTATGAACTGTTCATGCAGCTCTAGATCAAAAAGCCAAATAACCCAACCCCAAAATGGGCACAAGATCTAAACAGACATTTCTCTTAGAAAAAGAAGATATACACTGGGTAGCTGGCAGGGTGGCTGAGGGGCGGGGCAGGGGCAAGAGTGGCCTCTTTGCCTCATTTGTGACCTAGCAGCACCCAGAAACTGTACTGGCCACCAGCACCATGAAGATGTGGACTTCAGAGCACATCTTTGACCACCCATGGGAAATTGTCACAACAGCTGCAATGCAGAAATACCCAAACCGTATGAATCTGAGTGTGGTTGGAGTTGATGTACTAGACAGATACATATACTCCTCTGGAAGGTTGCACAATCATAGACTTCTCAGCACAGAGTGGGGACTGCCTTACTTTGTAAAATCTATTATTGGTACAGCAAGAACCAATACATATATGCAAGAATATTCTGTAGTGGATCCCTCAGTTCAGGTCAGTTCAGTTCAGTCGCTCAGTCGTGTCTGACAATTTGCGATCTCATGAATCGCAGCACACCAGGCCTCCCTGTCCATCACCAACTCCTGGAGTTCACTCAGACTCACATCCATCAAGTCAGTGATGCCATCCACTCATCTCATCCTCCATCGTCCCCTTCTCCTCCTGCCCCCAATCCCTCCCAGCATCAGAGTCTCTTCCAGTGAGTCAACTCTTTGCATGAAGTGGCCAAAGTACTGGAGTTTCAGCTTTAGCATCATTCCTTCCAAAGAAATCCCAGGGCTAATCTCCTTCAGAATGGACTGGCTGGATCTCCTTGCAGTCCAAGGGACTCTCAAGAGTCTTCTCTAACACCACAGTTCAAAAGCATCAATTCTTCAGTGCTCAGCCTTCTTCACAGTCCAACTCTCACATCCATACATGACCACTGGAAAAACCATAGCCTTAACTAGATGGACCTTTGTTGACAAAGTAATGTCTCTGCTTTTGAATATGCTGTCTAGGTTGGTCATAACTTTCCTTCCAAGGAGTAAGAGTCTTTTAATTTCATGGCTGCAGTCACCATCTGCAGTGATTTTGGAGCCATAAAAAAAAAAAAAAAGTCTGACATTGTTTCCACTGTTTCCCCATCTATTTCCCATGAAGTAATGGGACCAGATGCCATGATCTTCGTTTCCTGAATGCTGAGCTTTAAGCTAACTTTTTCACTTTCCACTTTCACTTTCATCAAGAGGCTTTTTAGTTCCTCTTCACTTTCTGCCATAAGGGTGGTGTCATCTGCATATCTGAGGTTATTGATATTTCTCCCGGCAATCTTGATTCCAGCTTGTGCTTCTTCCAGCCCAGCATTTCTCATGATGTACTCTGCATAGAAGTTCAATAAGCAGGGTGACAATACACAGCCTTGATGTACTCCTTTTCCTATTTGGAACCAGTCTGTTGTTCCATGTCCAGTTCTAACTGTTGCTTCCTGACCTGCATACAGGTTTCTCAAGAGGCAGGTTAGGTGGTCTGGTGTTCCCATCTCTTTCAGAATTTTCCACAGTTTATTTTTTTCCACAGTTTATTAGGGATCCACTGTGGATCCCTAATGGAACTTAAATCTACAAATATTTCATTTACAAATATGGTTTCAGTAGATAAGAGATATATATAAACCACATCCTCAAGACCCAGAAAAAACTATTTGACTCAAGAAGCCATAAGTACCATGAAAGAAGTCAGTCTCAGCAGTTACCTTGAAGGGCTGATGGCAAGTACGATATCATCAAATGCTAACAAAGATACAGAAGATATTAAGAAGGGGTGGCAAGAATACACAGAAGAGCTATACAAAAAATGATCTTCATAACCCAGATAATCAAGATGGTGTGATCACTCACCTAGAGCCACACATCCTGGAATGAGAAGTCAAGTGGGCATTAGGAAGCATCACTATGAACAAAAGTGGAAGTGATGGAATTTCAGTTGAGCTATTTCAAATCCTAAAAGATGATGCTGGGAAAGATGCACTCAATATGACAACAACTTTAGAAAACTCAGCAGTGACCACAGGACTGCAAAAGGTCAGTTTTCATTCCAATCCCAAAGGAAGGCAATGCCAAAGAATGTTCAAACTACTACACAATTGCACTCATCTCACACGCTAGCAAAGTAATGCTTAAAATTCTCCAAGTCAGGCTTCAACAGTACATGAACCTTGAACTTCCAGATGTTCAAGCTGGATTTAGAAAAGGCAGAGGAACCAGAGAACAAATTGCCAATATCCATTGAATTGTCAAAAAAACAAGAGAGTTCCAGAAAAACATCTACTTCTGCTTTATTAACTATGCCAAAGCTTTTGACCATGTGGATCACAACAAACTCTGGAAAATTTTTAGAGAGATGGGAATATCAGACCACCTGACCTGCCTCTGTAGAAATCTGTATGCAGGTCAAGAAGCAACAGCTAGAACTAGACATGGAACAACAGTCTGGTTCCAAAGGAGTACGTCAACGCTGTATACTGTCACCCTGCTTATTTAACTTATATGCAGAGTACATCATGAGAAACACTGGGCTGGAGGAAGCACAAGATGGAATCGAATCAAGATTGCCGGGAGAAATATCAATAACCTCAGATATGCAAATGACACCACCCTTATGGCAGAAAGTGAAGAACTAAAGAGCCTCTTAATGAAAGTGAAAGAGGAGAGTGAAAAAGTTGGCTTACAACTCAACATTCAGAAAACTAAGATCATGGTGTCTGGTCCCATCACTTCATGGGAAATAGATGGGGAAACAGTAAGAAACATTTTTCTGTGCTCCAAAATCACTGCAGATGTTGACTGCAGCCATGATATTAAAAGACGCTTGCTCCTTGGAAGAAAAGCTATGACCCACCTAGACAGCATATTAAAAAGCAGAGATATTACTTTGCCAACAAAGGTCCATCTAGTCAAAGCTATGGTTTTTCCAGTAGTCATGTATGGATGTGAGAATTGGACTATAAAGAAAGCTGAGTGCTGAAGAATTGATGCTTTTGAACTGTAGTGTTGCAGAAGATTCTTGAGAGTCCCTTGGACTGCAAGGAGATCCAACCAGTCCATCCTAAAGGAAATCAGTCCTGAATATTCACTGGAAGGATTGATGCTGAAGCTGAAACTCCAGTACTTTGGCCACCTGATGGGAAGAACTGACTCATCTGAAAAGACCCTGATACTGGGAAAGATTGAAGGCAGGAGGAGAAGGGAATAGCAGAGGATGAGATGATTGGATGATATCATCGACTCAATGAACGTGAGTTTGAGTCAACTCCAGGAGTTGGTGATGGACTGGGAGGCCTGGTGTGCTGTGGTCCATGGGGTCACAAAGAGTCAGATACAACTGAGAGACTGAACTGAACTGAATAAAGGCCAGAATCAATAGAGTGTGTAATACATAAATTAAATGCTGAAATTGAGGAACTGACTGCTTTGGCAAGAGGAAGCATACAGACACCAACGGCAACAGCAGCATTTGTGAAGAAATGATAATGGAAGTTGATACACGGCACCCAGTTCCCCAAGTCTCTACAAGCTGGTAGTATATTTATTTATTTAAAAAATACAACTCTATTTTAGGTAGAATTCTTTTTAATAAGCTAAAGAAAAGCTATGTGACTTGATAAAACCAAAGAGCCACAGGTTTCTAAATAAAAGGGATCAGCTGAAATTCATATTGTCAGAAATGACTGATTTTGAGGATTCAATACATGCACAATTTTGACAATTTTTGAAAAGTATGTTTGGAAATTGGTATTGGCTGGTGAAGCCTTCTTAAGGTAGAATTTTAAAGCTTTTCATTCATTGGAATTCTATCTGGCTTTGGACCAACCTCAGAAGCAAACAGAGCCTCCTCTCTATATGCTCAACGGCCCTGTTTCAGTAATCTTGGAGAGCTTACATGAGGGAACTCACTTTTAAAGGAGAAACTGTATCATTTTAAAAGGACATTAACTGCATAAAATAATTTGCTCTGCAAATTATTATTACCACCATTAAAAATCACAATTATTTCATTTCATACTCAGATAACATTATTTTAGAGTAAAAATTATCACAAAAGTAATAAATGACTCCAACAAAATTATATTATATTGTGTTAAAGAGTACTGTACTGATTTGCCTAAGTTTTGTAACTTAGTAAAAATCCTTACTTGGATTTGACTTTATGATTTAGTATGCTGTATCCTGGGTTGGTTATGTTAACTGAAAATATAAAGTCATTACCAGAAAAAAAAAAAAAGTGAGACATATAGATAGCCAAAAAGCACAAGGTGCTCAGCACCACCAACAGTGGTAATTATCAGAGAAATGCAAATTAAAATGACAATGAGGTATTTCCTCACACTAGCCAAAATGGCCATCATGAAAATGTCTACAAACAATAAATGCTGGAGAGGGTGTGGAACAAAGGGAACCCTCCTACACTGTTGGTGGGAATGTAAATTGGTACAACCACTATGGAAAGTATACTTATGGAAAACTAACAACAGAAATACCATGGAATCCATCAATCCCATTCCTGAGTATATATCTGGAGAAAATTATACTTTGCAAAGACACATGCCACCATTATTTATTGCAGTACTATTTGAAACAGCTGACATGGAAGCAACCTAAATGTCCATCAACAGAGGAATGGATAAAGATGTGAAACACGTATACAGTGGAATATTACTCAGCCATAAAAAAACAATAAAATAATGTCATTTCCACCAATATAGATGATCTAGAGATTATCATAGTAAAGGAAGTCAGAGAAAGACAAATACCATACAATATCACTTATATGTAGAATCTTAAAAAAATGAAACAAATGAATTTATTTAGAAAACAGAAACAGACTCACAGACCTAGAAAATAAACTTATAGTTACCAAACAGAAAATGTGGGGGTAAGGGAAAAATTAGGAGGTTGAGATTAATACTAATACACAAAAAATACATATAAAATAGATAATTAACAATACCCTACTGTGTAGCATAGGAACCTCTAGTCAATACTCTGTAATAACCTACATGAAGAAGGAATCTGAAGAAGAAAATATATATATATAGTGTGTGTATGTGTATGTGTGTGTGTGTGTATATGTACATAATATATGTGTAAAATTATGTGTATATATGTATGTGTGTCACACACACATACGTGTATAACCTGGTAGCTCAGACAGTAAAGATCCCAGTTCGATCCCTGTGTTGGGAAGCTTCCATGAAGGGAATGGCTACCTACTCCAGTCTTGCCTGGAGAATTCCATAGACAGAGGAGCCTGATGGGCTACAGTCTGTGCGGTCAAAAAGAGTTGGACGTGATTAAGTTTTTTGTATGCAGATAACTATATCACTTTGCTGTATACCTGAAACTAACACAACACTGTAAATCAGCTATACTCTAATCTAATATAACATAAAAATGTTTTAAAAAGAAGATATTTGCAGCAGAAAGCTGGTTATGCAGGAAATGGGATCTGAAGGGGAACGTCAAGGTAGCCCAGATCAATAACTACAGGAAGCCACTCCCACCCCAGGGCTGAGGAACAAAATAAGAGGGGAGGTGAATCCTCATCAACATGGGGGCTTAGGATGAGTGACCCCCCCAAAATGCCAAAGTGGCATACTTTGTCAAGTTAAAACTACATAATAATGGCCTATGAAAGAACGACACCCTGACTCTCCTCTCTCTCTCTGTAAAAGCCAGGAATGAATCCCCCTGTCAAAGGTGCCCTCCCTGCATCTGGGAGTAGAAGGAGGCCCTTACTGCCAGGGCTAGGAATTCAGTCAAGGAGGTCTATGTAAACAAACCATGTTCCTTCTTTATTTACTGCCTCAAGCCCAAACTGTTTAGATTCTTCACTAACTATGCACCAAAAGCCCAAGTTTCTTGATCCAGCCAATTCCTCAGAAATTTGTGGTTTCTTTGCCCAAAAAGTACAAAAGTGCTTTTTGCCACTTCTGAGGTCTCATTTTTATAAGAATTCATATGTAAATTAAAACATTTTTTTCTGTTTAAAATAAAATTTTCCAATACCTATTTAATAAACAAATTTTTGTGCTTAAATGAAGCATTTGTCATACTGTGTGCTTAAGATGCAATGAAGAATAAGATTATATTTGCACTGCAGGACTCACATCACTTGCATTTATCCCTCCTTCTGCATTTCTATTGCTGCTAAACCAGTCTTCACTAGCTGATTGACTCTACTCTGTTTCATATCCAATTTACCTTCACAGTGCTGCCAGATTAATTTCACTTAGGAAAAAAAACACTTTGCATATATTACAATCTTTTTAAAAACTTGTGATCATTCTACATTTTCTAGAGAACTATGTTATATGTTTTTAACAGGTAGTCAAGGCAGTCAGCAATATGTTCTCCATCCTAGTTTGAAGCTCTCTGTCCACTCCCCCAAACCTTCTGTTCCTTCCAAACCAGTCTACACACTACTCCTACACAAGCCATATATATCCCTACTATCAAGCTTTAGTTCACACCATTTTCCTTGCCCGGGATGTATACTTCCTGCACTAAATGTATCTAAGTAGAAAAATACAATTTCAAGGATACAAAATATTTTCACAACTTTAGAGATATCTTTTAAAAAGAATATCAGTTACTTATTGAAGAAAACTATGGATATGTAACTTTTAAGAATATATTCTATTTTGCGGTTAGGTGGTATGTGCCTGAGTTTCCTTTTTTGAGGTATGTACAACCTGATTGGAGAAATAGAATATATTTACTTAAAAGTTAAGTGTATATATATAAATATATACACACACACACAACTCTCTGCCTCTGTACACAACATGCGGTGGTAGAACTTAAAACACTTACAACAGAACTGTAAAATTCACACAATATATTATCACAAACAAATTTTCCTATATTTTAAACCTTATTTTTCTTTATATAATTGAAGGCTTTTTTGAGCTTGGCTTCGAGTTAATTATGTAGCATTAAGTTATTACTCTGAATTAGTATCCTTACCGTAGTTCCATCATTACTCTCAGACTTGTAGAATTTTGAACTGTAAGAGGCTGGGTAAATACTCAAGACTGTTTCTGAAGGCATATAGTTATGAAATGAAAGTATCTCATCTGGATCTCATTTCTTAGCTGTCCAGGGTTTTTGCTACAACATCCAGAATCTAAGTTGCCAACTACTCCAACATATATACATTGTAGGAAATGAAATTAAGAAATATTAATCACTAACTTTCTTCATAACTAGCCCAAAATACATGTAACAACATGCCACCAATTTAAATGATAATGCATATTTTTCTAAAGTTATTAATAATGATGAGAATTTTAGTGGTGATTTATTTGGACAGTGAGAAGCCTCTGGTCTATTATAACTTTACCTCTTTTATTCTTTTAAGCTTGATATGTTAGAACAAACACTTTATAAGTTAATCCTAAAGTAAGGGTTTGTTGTTTTTTTTTTTTTAAGCAAGTTTTGAATTGCCAAGAATGAGTTCCTAAATTTGGCCAACGAATAGCTTTATATAGAATAACAGTAGTAGCAATAACAATAATACAAATAATGATAGTATTAACTGGCAGAATGCTTATATGTGGGAAATTTTTCTAAAAACTTCAAATAAATTGATTTATTAAAAATCATATAGAATCCACCTGTAAAGTGAATCCACCTGTAAAGTGAATCCACCTAATAGGTGGATTCTGTTATTAAATCCATATTACAGATGAGAAATATGAAGCTTCAAGGTTACTAAACTTGTTCAAGGGAACAAAGTATCTTCTAACTCAAATTGCTGCCTCAAAGGACTGTTTTTATCCACTATACCATCTCTCAGAACTGCAGTCTTACTTCTGTGGGAGCATCTGATTTGTATTTCTAATGAGGTGGATGAAACTGGAGCCTATTATACAGAGTGAAGTAAGCCAGAAAGAAAAACACCAATACAGTATACTAACGCATATATATGGAATTTAGAAAGATGGTAACAATAACCCTGTATGCGAGACAGCAAAAGAGACACAGATGTATAGAACAGTCTTTTGGACTCTGTGGGAGAGAGAGAGGGTGGGATGATTTGGGAGAATGGCATTGAAACATGTATAATATCATATGTGAAACGAGTCACCAGTCCAGGTTCAATGCATGATACTGGATGCTTGGGGGCTGGTGCACTGAGACAACCCAGAAGGATGGTACAAGGAGGGAGGGGGGGTGTTCAGGATGGGGAGCACGTGTATATCTGTGGTGGATTCATGTTGATGTATGGCAAAACCAATACAATATTGTAAAGTAATTAACCTCCAACTAAATTAAATAAATTTATATTTTAAAAATAAATAAATGAAATAAAAATTGAGAACAGAGTAGACAGGTTATCATTCTTTAGTCCTCAAATATACTATTAAAAAGTTGCAAATCTCTGGAGCTAACTGTCTTTAAAAGAGATATAGCAGATTTGTAAAATCCATCAGTCCCCATTTTGAACTAGTTCAGACTTAATAACATAAAATATGCTAGTAATTTTTCCTGAATATTTATTTAAATAATGTCATCTTTTCATTCCTCTTTTTTGTTAGCTGCTCATTTGTCACTAGACAAATTGTAATTTCTTAGGTTTCACTTTTCTGCTATGCCATGATTTATCAAGTTTTTTCTGAAGATAGACATTCAATCCCCCAAACATTATTTTCTTTGCAGTGCTTCATCTGATAAATGGAAATGATGCCAACACAATGGAAAAATATCTCCAACACTGAAAATGTTTGTCTCATATTAAAGGTTTTGATAGAAGTGATACAGTATACAATTAATTGTATGATTGACTAACCAACAGCTTTTTATTAAAAGAGAAAAGATGTAATAAGTAGAACTGATAAATGTAAGTCAGTGTAGAGTCACAGTTTGACAGTCTCCAAGGCAGCCTTCATTTTTTAAAATTGTTCATGATTTATGTTTTGGAAAAGTGGGAATTTCATTAAAAATAATTGAGTTCCATGGTGTTTCTTCAGATACCGAAACTTGATGATAGTTATCAAGCTTTTATGTGGGGTCTATAAGTATGCTAGACATAGGATTCCCCTAAGAATACATGGAATTAAATTTGTCTACCAACTGCTTACTATCTTTACACTGCATAGTATTCAACCTTCTTTACAGCCCTGTCTACCTAAGGAGGTGCCCAGTAAGAGGTCAAAGAAAATGCAGCAGTAGATTGAGACATTTTTTTTCTCTTTGATAATAACAATAACCAGCCTTTTTGAAAACATATTACATGGAAGAAACTGGCTAAACATTTTTCATTTAATCATCAGTCTATCCTCAAGCAGCCCTTATAAGACATGTGTTATTTTTAATTCCATTTTTGTAGAGAAAACAGACACAAGGAAGTTAATTTACCCAACTAGGAAATATTAAGTTCTAACCAGTATGTATGAGTCTGTTCATGATTTATCAACCCAGTGAAAGCCTCTATCTCTCCTTCCTCCTGGCCTAGAGCCACAGAAAGTGAACAAAACCCATCTGTGGTCCGTCTTAAACTGGGCCACCATATCATATCCATCTGTTTATTAAATGTTGAAAGATAAAAAGTAAATATGCAAGAGTGGGAAACCACACACCCAAGGCCACTTGGAATCAGAATTCTGTGGTGTGGGAAAAATAGAGACCAGACTGGCAGTAGGGATTCTCTCCTAAAATTCCAGAGAGATGGGCCCAGACTTTCTGTCTTCCTCTTTGGCCATCTCATGCTAATATATAAATGAAGGAGTTTGATGATCTGGACTTCTGAGTCTCAATTTCATTGTAGAAGCCACAGAATCCTTAACTCCTCAGTCCTCGCCTAAGAGCTACAAGAAGACATCTCCATGAGTATACTTTCATGACTTCATGGAGGCACTGTCAATAAAGAAAAAAATTCCTCCCATTTGTAAAGGTTAAAATCTTAACTTATCAACAAGTCTACCCAAAATTAAGATGCAGCACTCCAATGGGAAACTCTTCCCAAACCACTCTCCAGCTTGACTCTGTCCTTCCTATCACCCAATGAATGAGTCACTTGCTTTGGATCATTTTATCCTTTTATCAATAACTAGGATAATGTATTACATGTTCTTAGACTAATCACCAAGAAACTGGTTAAGATTTAAAATATTACCATGCATAAATTGATTGTGTTAAAGCTGTATCTCAAGAAGTCTGTGTTAGTTGCTCAATCATGTCTGACTCTTTGTGACCCCATGGACTGTAGCCCACCAGGCTCCTCTGTCCATGGAATTCCCCAGGCAAGAATACTGGGTAGATTGCCATTTCCTCCCAGCGTACATCTAAATAGGATTTAAATTGCTATTAGAGTTACCATAACTGTGCAATCTCCATCCTTGGGCACATACCCAGAAAAACACATGATCCAAAAGGATACATGCACCCCAAAGTTCACTGCAGCACTATTTATAACAGCCAAAACATGACATGGAAACAATGTAAATGTTCATCAGGAGAGGAATGGATACAGAAGACATGGTACATACATACAATGGAATATTACTCAACCATTAGAAAGAGCTAAATAATGCAATTTGCAGCAACATGGGAAGACCTAGAGATTGCCATGCTGAGTGAAGTAAGTCAGAGAAGGAGATATATCATATGACATTCCTTATATATGAAATCTAAAAAGAAATGATACAGATGAATTTATTTACAAAACAGAAACAGACACAGACTTAGTGATGAATTGATGATTGTCGGGGGAAGAAATAGAGGAAAGAGATAGTTAGGGGTTTGAGGACATGTCCACACTGTTATATTTAAATGGATAACCAACAAGACCCTAATAACCCAGGGAGAGAATGGATACATGTATATGTATGGTTGAGTCCCTTTGCTGTCCACCTGAAACTCACAACATTGTTAATTGGCTATACTCCAGTATAAAATAAAAAGTAAAAATGAAATTGCTATCATCTTAGCCAAACACAGATAAGCAACAAAAACTGGTGGTGGTGGGGTCTTTCTGTGACTACAGAAGTACATTATTAAAGAGATACCAAATGGCTTATTATCTACTTTACAAAAACAAGTATAAATGAACCCAGAGGGCTGACATTTGACTGTAGTGCTGAAAAGGAAAACAAATATGAGAGCTCAAGTGAAGAATTTTGAACCAAAGATCCTGTTTGATTTCTTTCTTGTATGGGGCATAATTTCAGTTTTTTATTATGTAAAACTATTGGTTCAGTTTGATAATGCAGAAAATCTACTTGGCACAATTCACAAATTAAATTCACTCTGTTTGTATCAAATGTTAATTATATTGTAAAATACACTTAAACCTGTACAAACTGTAATTGGTTGTCTGAAATGGGCTGATGTCCTAACGACCACACAGCCCACTGCCTCTAATGCCATAAAAATACCATCTGCCTGTGGTCCTACAGCTCCTGGGATTTCTCCAGCTCTGTCTACCACCCTTGTTTGCTCTCACTCTAGTCTAGTTTCCATAGTTCCCAACTGTTGCAGCCTATATGGAATCTGTCACTCTGTACGAATAACACAGTTGGACTGTCTGCTGGGCTTTGGTTTCAGCTTCCTCTGGCATGCCTCCAGGCAGTCTTGCTTCATACGTTGCCTCTAGGAGGCAAGTCCCTTCCTACCCACAAAGTTCCCTGGTCTGCATTCCCAAGCCTGATGCACTCACTGTTCCAAAAGAGTGGAGGAAAATTGACAGTGATGAGCAAATTCGGTGCAAAAATTTTTTGTCAGTTCCCAACTTCCTTCAGTATTTTGGAAGAAATAAAAGAAATAATAATTCAACTGAAGACTCAGAAGGATAATTTTTTATATCAAAATATTTTAAACATAAAATCTCTGACCAAGACATAAACTGTAGACTACAGTTATCCACAAATTTAGATCATATAATTGATATGTTTGAAACAAAACATATCATATGGTGTTAGAACACTTTCTAACACCATACACAAAAATAAACTCAAAATGGATTAAAGATCTAAATGTAAGACCAGAAACTATAAAACTCTTAGAGGAGAACATAGGCAAAACACTCTCTGACATAAATCACAGCAGGATCCTCTCTGACCCACCTCCCAGAATACTGGAAATAAAAGCAAAAATAAACAAATGGGACCTAATTAAAATTAAAATCACTGCAGATGGTGATTGCAGCCATGAAATTAAAAGACGCTTACTCCTTGGAAGGAAAGTTATGACCAACCTAGATAGCATATTCAAAAGCAGAGATATTACTTTGCCAACAAAGGTCCATCTAATCAAGGCTACGGTTTTTCCAGTGGTCATGTATGGATGTGAGAGTTGGACTGTGAAGAAGGCTGAGCACTGAAGAACTGATGCTTTTGAACTGTGGTGTTGGAGAAGACTCTTGAGAGTCCCTTGGACTGCAAGGAGATCCAACCAGTCCATTCTAAAGGAGATCAGTCCTGGGTGTTCTTTGGAAAGAATGACGCTAAAGCTGAAACTTCAGTCCTTTGGCCACCTCATGCGAAGAGTTGACTCATTAGAAAAGACTCCGATGCTGGGAGGGATTGGGGGCAGGAGGAAAAGGGGACAACAGAGGATGAGATGGCTGGATGGCATCACTGACTCGATGGACGTGAGTTTGAGTTAACTTCAAGATTTGGTGATGGACAGGGAGGCCTGGCGTGCTGCAATTCATGGGGTCACAAAGAGTCGGACACAACTGAGTGACTGAACTGAACTGAATGCCACTCCCTACTCTTAGGTTTTAATTATGTATTCCTCCTCCTAGTTTATCTATATCTTTCTTCAGTTATAGTACCAGATCACAAAAACCATAAAAATGGGATCTAATTAAAATTAAAAGCTTCTGCACAACAAAGGAAACTATAAGCAAAGTGAAAAGACAGCCTTCAGAATGGGAGAAAATATAGCAAATGAAGCAACTGACAAACAACTAATCTCAAAAATATATAAGCAACTCCTGCAGCTCAATTCCAGAAAAATTAATGACGCAATCAAAAAATGGGCCAAAGAACTAAACAGACATTTCTCCAAAGAAGACATACAGATGGCTAACAAACAAATGAAAAGATGCTCAGCATCACTCATTATCAGAGAAATGAAAATCAAGACCACAATGAGGTACCATTTCACACCAGTCAGAATGGCTGTGATCCAAAAGTCTACAAGCAATAAATGCTGGAGAGGGTGTGGAGAAAAGGGAACCCTCTTACACTGTTGGTGGGAAAGCAAACTAGTACAGCCACTATGGATAGCAGTGTGGAGATTCCTTAAAAACCTGGAAATAGAACTGCCTTATGACCCAGCAATCCCACTGCTGGGCATACACACCAAAGAAACCAGAATTGAAAGAGACACGTGTACCGCAATATTCATCGCAGCACTGTTTATAATAGCCAGGACATGGAAGCAACCTAGAAGTCCATCAGCAGATGAATGGATAAGAAAGCTGTGGTACATATACACAATGGAGTATTACTCAGCCATTAAAAAGAGTACATTTGAATCAGTTCTAATGAGATGGATGAAACTGGAGCCGATTATACAGAGTGAAGTAAGCCAGAAAGAAAAACACCAATACAGTATACTAACGCATATATATGGAATTTAGAAAAAAGGCAACAATAACACTGTATGCAAGACAGCAAAAGAGACACAGATGTATAGAACAGTCTTTTGGACTCTGTGGGAGAGGGAGAGGGTGGGATAATTTGGGAGAATGACATTGAAACATTTATAATATCATATATGAAATGAATCACCAGTCCAGGTTTGATGCAGGATACAGGATGCTCATGGATGGTGCACTGGGATGACCCAGAGGGATGGTACAGGGAGGGAGGAGGAAGAGGCGTTCAGGATGGGGAACACGTGTACAGCCGTGGTGGACTCATGTCAATATGGCAAAACCAATACAATATTGTAAAGTAATTAGCCTCCAATTAAAATAAATAAATTTAAATTAATAAAAGAAAAAATGTAAGTAGGTGCATTTAACTTTGGGCTTCCCAGGTGGTGCTAGCGGTGAAGAACCCATCTGCCAATGCAGGAGACATTAGAGACATGGGTTCAGTCCCTGGGTAAAGGAGACCTCCTGGAGGAGGACATGGCAATCCACTCCAGTATTCTTGCCTGGAGAATCCCTTAGACAGAAGAGCCTGGCGGGCTACAGTCCGTAGGGTCGCAAAGAGACATGACTGAAGTAACTTAGCAGACACGCACATTCACAGTATTGTATATACTGACACCAATGTATTACAAAGGCTTTCTTAGTGGTATTTGGCATGAAGTCCTTTTATCACAAACCTCCTCAGGGCTCTATGCATACAAAACAAGCTGCAAAATGGAAAGCACTTTAGAGAAGAGCTGTCAGATAGAAATATAATATGAGCCACATAGGTAATTTTAAATTTTCTAGTATACGTAAATAAATAAAAATTCAGAGGTGAAGTTAATTTGAAGAAAAAGTTATTTGACTAAATATATTAAAAATACTTCTGCAAATAAATATATAAATTATATAGATATAATAACTATATACATGTTATAAAATATAAAATTATTGAGGTAATATAAAATTACTGAAATAATTCACATTGCTTTTTAAAAAAATTCTTTGAAATCTTAAACTTTACAGCACATCTAATTTTGGACTAGCCCATTTCAACTGTTCAATACATGTGGCTAGTGGCTAACATATTGAAAGCATGAATGAATGAATGAACATTCATTCATGAAGAATGAATATTTGCAATTTCCTATAAAAAGAATTATTTCTATAATGAAAATATATTCTTGAACGAAAAAAGCCAAAGTTTATGCTTATTAATATCTCAAAATAATTTAAAACACTTTAATTCTTACCAAAAACAAGTTTATATACTCAGTTATCCAGTATAAACATGCAGTCATAAGCTGTAGTTTTGAATTCCTATTGCTGTCAGATAAAAATTTGAGACCTCTCATTCAAGGCATCTAGCTGGCTGCATATTCTACTTAAAGATATCCCAATCCTCTCTATGGAAATAAGGCTCAGATACAAGACAAGACTAGCTAATGGAATAGTACAGGCAATGAAAAGAATATACAGCAACGGGGCATAAGAATTAGTGTTATTTTCAATCCTATTTGCAATTTCAAGGATGACATACCATTTCCATAAATTTGTATTTTCTTAATTAACTTTTTATGCTCTCTTCTCTCCTTATCTCTTGAGAGACTCTACAAACTTAATGAGAATTGATCTCATCATACAAATTTAAGTAGAAAAACTCAACCTTTTAAAAGGTAGTTTCAGAAAGACCTTTAAATCTGTAGGAAAAAAATCTAGCATTTTTATTTTAAAAAGCCAAAAGCCAACACCCAAAATGACCTCCTGTAATTTACTAATAAATACCACAGGTATGCATTCATTCAACCAGCATTTTTTGCATAGACATTACATGCCATATGTTGTGCACAGAGAAAAGAAATAACAACAAAGAAGATCCTAGCTCCTGCCTAGTAGTTCACACTCTCCTGAAGAGACAGACTGTGCACTCTTTGTACTCATATCAGAAATGTGCAAGAAGCTCTGAGAAAAGTGTACACAGGCCATTTGTATATGCAGAAGTATACACAGGCCATTGAGAAGGCATCTAACCACATTTAAGTGCCAGATAGCTCTGAAGGAGGAAAT
Organism: Capra hircus; assembly: GCF_001704415.2. Taxonomy (NCBI): domain Eukaryota; kingdom Metazoa; phylum Chordata; class Mammalia; order Artiodactyla; family Bovidae; genus Capra; species Capra hircus. The sequence continues at coordinate 78,525,998 of NC_030814.1, forward strand.
AGACAAGTTCAGCCCTGAAAGGTGTTAAGGCCAAAGTAAGAGGAAGCAGGAATAAAAGCAGTATTATGTGAAGAAAGGCTCAAATGAGGCGGTCTTTCATAGAGCTTCAGGAAAGTTTGTCTAGTGAGTCTGTAAATATGAGGAAAATATGGCAAGAAATGACGCTGGGGAATTAAGTAAACAGAAGTCATATTTTGAAGAGCCTAGTACACCCATTCCAAGGATGAGGAGCCCCTGAAGGAGCTTACATAGAAAAGTGACTTATCACAGTATGCATTATAAAAGTCATTCTGGCTGCCTGTGGATATGACAGGCGATATGACAATATGCCTATTGTTGGGGAACAGCAGTGGACTGAGGAAAGCTCACTGAGAGAACAGTACACCTTAAAAATCACACCAGGGATTAGAAGGAGTAAAAAGAGAATGTGGTAATGATTTCCTGGTTTCTTGCTCTGGCAATAAATAGCTGGTTGTGCCACTTGTTAAGGCCAAAGATCATAATAAAAGCTAAATCAAGCACCTGCTCTGCATCAGATATTGTACTTGTTTTTTGTATTAAGCAATTTTACCTTTATAACAACTGTATGAAGCAAGTGCTATAACTATCCAACTTAACTACTACAGCAACAAAGACGTGGAAGTTTAAATAATTAAGATCACACAACTATATAGGTATTGGAGCCCAGATTTCAATACAAACATCTGTCTCCAGATATACTAATCTTGGCCAATATATTAAAAACACATTGGAAACACAGGAATCATGTAAGCCTACTTTCCAATATTTTGTTTTGGTCCATGATGGTTTCAGAGAATGTTAAATTGGAGCCATAATTTCTATACTATTCTTGAGGAGAGATGCACACCCAAAGGTATTTAAGAAACTTTATCGCATTCATTGAGAAATCTCCTTGCTGCATTGAAATCATTGCTCAACCAGCCAATACGATTCTCTTAGAACTTTCAATACAAAATTCATAAAACATGTCCATCCTTAAAGGACTTTATCATTAAAAATATGCATTTATGGAAGGAATTTCCATTTGGAATTCAGCATCAAATTATGGGGATTCTCCAGGCAATAATACTGGAGTGGGTTGCCATGCCCTCCTCCCTGGGATCTTCCCAACCCAGGGATCAAACCCACATCTCTTATGTCTCCTGCATTGACAGGCAGGTTCTTTACCACTAGCGCCACCTGGGAAGCCCTATTATTAAGGTGACCACAGCCCCAGTTTGCCAAATACAGCAGTAGTTTATCAGCATTTAACTATTTGTTATCAGCATTTAACTATTAATAATAGTCTCTTTAATATCTGTTTAACTCAGATATTTTGGCTTAGAAGATAAATTGATCACTTGATTTGGGCATGCACAAAGAAGAGAAATTCCAATAATCTTGATACTGGGCATATATATGAATGTGTATGTGTGAGTGTGAATGTGTGTGTGTGTGTGTGTGTTACTGATCATGGGATTCCTTCCAATCCATACCTCACCTGCTTCACCATTCCACCCTCCTCAGTCTATATAACTACAAATGACTATAAAACCAAAATGGAGACTACAAACCCTTTTTTCAAAGCTTAAAAACTATCAGACCAAGTATGGAACTGAAAGGTTCAAAATTACATAGAGCAAACTTTCCCTCTTCCTGATTTTGGAGACAAGATTTTTAAAATATCCCAAGAAAAGGTGAAATAGAGGAAGGAGGAACCACATATATAAGAAACAGAGAGAAAGAATCCAATAGCATCAACCATATCAATGGCAGGAATTCCAACAGAATCCATACTGTGTTACTTCACACATAACTTTCTGGTATGAGCAACTACCAACAGCAAAGCATGGTTCATCGGTTGGCTAGTTTGGGACTCTACTCAGCCCTCCCACATGCTCCATCAGACCCATCCCAGTGTGCTATCCAGAGAACCAAGACATTTGAACAACTTAGACTCCTGGAAGAAAGGTGATTATGTGTAGGAAAAATCTTTCCCTTGACTAAAGTGATGTTAAAATGCTATGAAATATTTTACTTTGAGTTTCATTGAGAGTGTTATTTTATTTCATTTCCAGGTATTTTTCAATAAAAGATAAATTTACCTAATGCTTTGACTCCCTGTTTACTCCTACCTCTGAGCAGGGCAAACCCTTCATGACAATAGAAAGGAAAATGAGAAATTTCAGCAACAAATTGCCTGGGTTGCTATAAAACCAAACCAACCTACTCAGGACACTAGGGAGTTCAGTCAGTTCAGTTCAGTCACTCAGTCATGTCCTACTCTTTGCAACCCCATTGACTGCAGCATGCCAGTCCTCCTTGTCCATCACCAACTCCCAGAGTTTACTCAAACTCATGTCCATTGAGTCATTGATGCCCTCCAACCATCTCGTCCTAAGTCATCCCCTTATCCTCCTGCCTTCAATCTTTCCCAGCATCAGGGTCTTTTCAAATGAGTCAGTTCTTCGCATCAGGTGGCCAAAGTATTGGAGTTTCAGCTTCAATATCAGTCCTTCCAATGAATATTCAGGACTAATTTCCTTTAGGATGGACTGGTTGGATCTCCTTGCAGTCCAAGGGACTCTCAAGAGTCTTCTCCAACACCACAGTTCAAAAGCATCAATTCTTTGGCGCTCAGCTTTCTTTATAGTCCAACTCTTATCCATACATGACTACTGGAAAAACCATAGCTTTGACTAGATGGACCTTTGTTATTAAAGTAATGTCTCTGCTTTTTAATATGCTGTCTAGGTTGGTCATAACTTTTCTTGGAGTGAGTCTCTGTTTTTCCAGACCATGGTCCTACCAGAAAGAATGACACCTTCATTTCTACTCAGTTTCAGCTGGGCACAATGAATGAATGATCCATTCATTTCACAAATATTTATTGAGTGCCTCCTCTGTACCAAGCACTGACATAAACATTTAGAATGCATTAGTGAACAGAACTATGGCAGACTGTATTCTCCAAATATTGTTACACCTACATTTTTCATCCTGCATGTTTTCTTCCTGACTCTTGATAGAGCTCAAGAGTCTAGGGACTCTGATATCAAAAGGTCTGTTGTGTGTCTTTTGGGATTTGGCAATAAATGATATCTTCTGATTTTCTCTGTCTTTAAATATACACCGAAGGAATCCTGAAAAGTTTGGCTAGTTAGCCAGACTAAGGCAGCCATACCAGACAATTCTTGGGGAGTGACCACTCAAAGATACCTGAAAAGCCTCACCTATTTCAGCTCTAAGTCTAACTACAATCTTCACCAAGACAAACTTCTTCCTCCTAAGGAGGAACACCACTTTTAACAAGTAGAAATTGGAATTGAAGAGTCCAGAAAACATTAAATATTTAGTTATAAATATAACAAAATATATGTAATATATTATGTAGTATGTATGTAAGAATTGCACATTAAAAACTTGAGAACACATGAAAGAAATTTTAAAAGTCTAAACAATCACAGTACAAATAAATTATGATCATGGATTACAAGACTTAATATTATTAAAATGTCAATTCTCTAGACCCTATAGATTTAGTAATTCCAATTAAAGTATCAGCAGTATTTTTTGGTGGAAATTGACAAGCTGATTCCAAAAATCTGGAGAAGCAAAAGAAGTGGAATAGACAAAATAATTTGGAAGAAGACCAACAGAGAAGGTGAAATTGCACTGGATTTCAAAACTTAGCATAAAGCTACAACTATCAAAACAGTTTTGTATTAGAGAAAAAATGAACACACATGTCAACAGAATAGAACATAGACTGTATAAATAGATCTCTACATTTACCAACAATCGACTCCGCATAGATGTGCAGTTTAAAGAAAAGAGGGTATTCCTTCCAACAAATAATGCTGGACAACTATCAATACAAGCAAAATTGAGTTTAATCATTATCTTGCACCATCACCAAAAATTAGCTCACAATGTAGATGGACCACAATGTTAATTACAAAACCCCAAACTATAAATATTGGATAAAATATTAGGAGAAAATATTTTTGGCCTTGGGTTACATAAAGTGATTTTAAATTAAGATGCCAAAAATACAATTCATAAAACTAAAAAGAGACAATGTTGCTATAAATGATTATACATATTAATTTATTAACATTGTAGGTATCAATAATTGAATTTATACAAAGAACATTATATTGTATTTGTAGCATGGGAAAGTAGGTCAGATGTTAGACCTTTAATATTAATTGCTCTTTGTCTCTAGATGAATTGTCCTGTTAAACTGCTAACAAAATTATTTTTCAAAGAGGCTTACCTTTGTTTTTCTACATTAAAAACATTAATATCCTCCAAAAAATCTACAAAATACAATCCATATTTGTTTAAATATGTCACTCAAGTTATTTCCCTTCTTCTCCAGTCTTAAGCTCCATTATTCCTCACATCTTGCACTGTACATACCAGCGATACCTGGCATTCTTGGATTATCTCTTGTGCTCTGCCTTTGGATACCCTTCTTTCTACCAAAAATAACAAAATAGAGTCATTTTTTGGTTATGTATCTAATGATAACAGTATGTCTGGGCTAACCACTATAATACACTAGGGGAAGTTATCTTTGAAAAGGAATAATTAACTGTTAAATGAGAAATTCCACTTCTTGGTACTTAACCAAGAGACATGAAATGAATATGAAAGTTAACAAAAGCACTCTAAAAAATGTTTTTAGAATTTCTAATCATAATACGCCCAAACTGGAAAAAACCAGGTATTCATCAACAGAAGAATGGATGAAAAAGTCGGGCTATGTCCATAAAACAAGAGTAACATTCAGTAATAAAAGGAACTCCCAACATACCCTAACACAGAATAATCTCAAAAATAGGCCAAAGGAATGAAGCCTTTTATAAAGGGTTATATGTTTTATTTTCCATTTATATGAAGTTCTAAAATAGGTAAATTAACCTATTTTACCTGAAGAAAAAAATTTGAGAAGAGATAGCTATTTCTGTGGGTCCGGAGGATTAACAGGTGATTTTCTAGACTGACGATAGTGTTCTATACAGAAGCCATACAGAATGTACTGGATAGAGGTTTCAGTTACACAGGTGTGCGCACTTCTCAAAACCCATCAAATGTTATATTTAGATTTTGCATTTCATTTAATGTAAATTTTACCTAAAAGGATAAGTGAATATCTAAGTGTAGTTAATATGTGTGCTGAAATGTTGAGGAGTTAGGCATATAGATGTTTGCAATTTACAATGATACACATTAACAGAAGTTCGATATCCAAAACATAAAACCTCCTGCAAATCAACAAATACTTCCACAAACCTGTAAGAAAAAAAGAAGCAATTCTATAGAGAAATGGGCAAAGTTAAAAACATGTGCTTTCTAACAGAGGGAGAACACTCTGGCATACCTCACAGCAAAGTCCTCAAACCTATCTCCTATAGTGATGGAAATAAAAACAAAAATAAACAAATGGAACATAGTTAAAAGCTTCTGCATAGCAAAGGAAACTATAAACAAGGTAAAAACACTCAGAAAAGGGGAAAAATAATAGCAAAGGAAACAACTGACAAAGGACTAATCTCCAAAAACATATAAGCAACTCATGCAGTTCAACATTAGAAAGACAAATAACCCAATCAAAAAATGGACAGAAGACCTAAACAGACATTTCTCCAAAGAAAACACACAGACAGCTAACAAACAAATGAAAAGATGCTCAACACTGCTTATTACTAGAGAAACGCAAATCAAAACTACAGTGCAGTATCACCACACACAGGTCAGAATGGCCACCATCAAAGAAATCCACAAACAAATGTTGCAGAAAATGGAAGCCTCTTGCACTGTTTGTAGGAATATAAATTGATACTGGCTCTAAGGAGAATAGTATGGAGATTCCTTAAAAAAACTAGGAATAAAACTGCCATATAACACAGCAATCTAACTACAGGGCATATACCCTGAGAAAACCATGATTGAAAAAGACACATGTGCCCCAGTGTTCATTGCAGTACTATTTCCAGTAGCTAGGACATGGAAGCAACCTAGATACCCATTGACAGATGAATGGATAAAGAGGATGTGGTACATACATACAATGGGATATTGCTCGGCCATAAAAAAGGAACACATTAGAGTCAGTTCTAATGAGGTGGATGAATCTAGAGCCTACTATACAGAGTCAAATAAGTCATAAAGAGAAAGACAAGTATCATATATTATAGTACATATATGGAGTCTAGAATGTGGTACTGATGAACCTCTATCAGGGCAGCAATAGGGACGCAGACATAGAGAACATACTTGTGGACACAGTAGGGGAGCAGAGGATGGGGCAAACTGAGAGAGCAGCATGGAAACATACACATCGCCATAGGCAAACAGATAGCCAGCGGGAGATTGCTGTATGATGAAGGGAGCTCAAGCCTAGTGCTCTGTGACAACCTAGACAGGTGGGATGCAGTGGGAGAGAGGTTCAAGAGGGATGGGACATACATATACCTATAGCTGATTCATGTTGATGAATGGCAGAAACTAACACAATACTGTAAAGCAATTATCCTTCAATTAAAAATACATACATTTTTTTAAAATGCACTTCTTGCATAGGGAACTTGAATTGCAATAAACATATATAAAAGATGGACAGCCTCATCATTAAATAATGCAATTAAAGCAACAATGGGATACAATTTCAAACATATTAGAGTAGTAAGTCAGAGTAGGCAATGGCAACCCACTCCAGTGTTCTTGCCTGGAGAATCCCAGGGACGGCGGAGCCTGGTGGGCCACAGTCTGTGGAGTCGCACAGAGTCGGACATGACTGAAGTGACTTAGCAGCAGAGGCAGCAGCAGAGTAATAAGTAATAAGAACTATAATCAAATTTAGTAAGTAATAAGAACTATGCTCAAACTTGGAAAAATTCTTGCTGAATGGCTTTTAAATTATACCACTATGGACAGTAATAACAAATTAGAAATAAAAAATTAGAATATATGCATACCTTAGATTTTCAGATATATAATATGGAGAAACTCCTGGGTTATGTTCATCAGAGGGTATATCTAAGGGTGTATATTAAAACACACATTAGTAGGAAAAATGGACAAATAAACTGTAGGGCATTTTTATAGAATTCTAGATAGCAGGTAAATTGAACTAGATCTACATCAAATTAATGTATTTGAAAATAAAATATTAGGGCAGCAGGCGAGTTGTGAAAGCAAAGATACAGCATGCTTCTGATTATGTAAATACTGAAAATACAGAATACTGTGTGTATATATACATATACATATATATATTTATGGATATTTGTGTGTATCACAGAAGCAAGGCAATTTACAGAAACATACCAAACACAGGAAAATTACATGTTTCTTTAAGGAAGTAAAAGTTATGAGAATTTATATCTTGAAAATTACTGTTCAAAACAAAAGCTCAGAAGCATTCTTCCTATTTGAAAGAAGCTACCCTATATCCTAAGTCACCATGAAATCACTCTATTGCCAAATAAAACCAGTGAACAGGATGAGTATTTAAGAAGGCTCAGTGATTCTCATGAGGGCTTTTATAACCTTTCGGCTCCACATAAATTTTTCTGGAAAATCTGCCCAAGTGGTAAAAGTAATGATAACAACCCTAGTTTGTTTTAAAAGGTGAGTTTTAGGTGACTAAAAAGTCAATTACACAGGTATATCCCCATTAGGTACACAGTATAGGCACCTGAAATCTATTCCATACACATAACAAAAGTTAAAAAAATAAAAAATGAAAATTATATACAATTTCAAGGTTGTGTTTAAAATAAGGATAAAGTCATGAGTAGAATGGGAATTTATCATTATATTTTAATTCTCCTTCAAAAGGATAAAGAAAAAAAAAAAAACAAGATTCTAAGAAGAATCAAGGTAATGACAAATGACGCCATAGTCTTTCACTCCCTGAAACTCTATACAAAATGGTCAGAGTAACAAACTATAAAACTTTAAACTCCCCAAAAATATTTACTGTAAAATCAGGTGACAAGCATGAGAATTAAATAGCACACAGACAAACCACCACATCCACAATACCAGCTTAATATCAGCATTGATAGGAGAGAATAGAAAGGGAAACCACTAGAAGTCTGGCTGAAAACACTCATCAGATTTTCAGTGGAATGAACAGCAGCCATCTTGAAAGCTGTATCTGAACTGCCAAGGATTTAACCCACTCCATTAGTGGGTAAATGTGAAAGAATTAATGTAAAATGGAAAGACCTGAAGTGGACTACCTAACAAGAAGTCTCAGAACTGACCAGTTCATGGTCCCTTCCAGGCTGACAGGACCTAATACTAAGAAGAAAATGCTGGGAGTAAAATCAAAACTGCAAGATAGCCACACTAACCAGGATGGCTCTTAGTTTTATGCTGATATGAAGTGGAAGCTCCAGAGACCCCCAAAATGACCAAGGACAAGTAAGCCAAGATCATTTACAGATATTTGTGTCCAAAAAGAAAATCTCTAATGCTATAAGAAGCATTTTTAATCTAATTGCAATGCTGGTCCTGCTGAACACATTCATGATTCATCCATATGAAACGTCAGTCTAGAAGAAGAAAGGAGGAGTTCCATGATGTCCTTCACCTTGTTTCTTCTTTTAAAAAAATTTCAAAAGTTGCTGATAATATAAGCCACTTATCTATGTGACAGAGTTCTAGGGGTTCTTCATTAACTACTACAGCAAAGAATTTCCATCATTAGTTAGCCTTCAGATCTAAACTGGTCTACACTGAAAGAGATTAGGCACATTCAAAGACGCTGGGACTGTATAACGGAAAAACATACCCATTCTAAATTGAAATAAGTAATTCTCTAAATCCTCTCTGAAATCAGTCATTTGCTTCTATCTATCTGTATCATATTTGCACCTGTATTTCTAATATTTAGGACTCAAATGATGTTCAAAAATAATCTCTCTGAACTTTTAAATATTATTGGTCTATAAATTCTCTTTAAAATGTTTAAGTTAAGTATGTAATAACACAGAAAGTAGAAATTAACACCCAAGTGTTATTGGGTGACTATTTAAGGCCCTTAAAATACCACAAATATACATAAACAATACTATTTGCTATAACCATTCTTACATTCTCCTGGAAGAACAGCATCCAGTCCTAGTACTAAGAATGAAAAGTAAAAATTTGAGTTAGGTAAGATATGCTTTGATTCCCAAGATATGTTTTCTCAAAGCAACAATGAAGGATTGTTTTCTTTGGTTTTATTTTTTAGAAAGAAAGGGAAGGAAAACGTGCTATACCTTTCAACATCAAATACAAATGAAGTGAACTGAAGTGAAAGTCCCTCAGTCATGTCCGACTCTTTGCAACCCCATGGACTATACAGTCCATGGGATTCTCCAGGCCAGAATACTGGAGTGGGTGGCCCTTCCCTTCTCCAGGGGGTCTTCCCATATCCAGGGATTGAATCCAGCTCTCCTGCATTGCAGGCAGATTCTTTACCCGCTGAGCCACAAATACAAATGAAATACTGATATTTTGGTGAATTCCAGTAAAGCTCAACTCATCCAAATTCTAAGATGCAATGATGATGATCTGTTATCTGGAACAAAAAATTAGCTGATTAGACTCATAAATGTTCTAGAAATTCAAGGGAAAGGGTTGGCTTTCAGTTATATGGAATAAATAGGAATGAGATTTTTTTTATTATCCTATAACTTAAGATTTCCCCATAAACATTTTCCAATTTCCAGCTTTTAGTACCCATATTTTATGCTCATTTTATGAATTTACTTCTCTTGACAGGCATGTGTATTTGATCACAGCAGTCATTACACATCTTTACGCAGCCATGTTGCCTTTTGGTCTGAGTTGATTTCAGATAAATATCTGAATGTTTGTTTCAGAAAGTGGGCTTCAGAAACTAATAACAGGAACCAGGAATGCTTGATAGCTCAATTAGGGACACAAAACTATAAAGGCCAAGTGAGCAAACAGCTCATTTGCTGCTGGAAATGTATTCTTTCCAGAACAATAGACTGTGAGTCCCTAAAAGGTATGAATGATAAACTGTACCATTTTACATCTTCAGGGTTTAGTGCAGTGCCTGGCACACAGTAGGTACCAAACAAAATATGCTGAATAAAAAATAATGGAAAAGTATAAAACACACATATGCATTCCACAAGCAGGAAAAGATTTCAGACTTCGAAATCTTGAATGATCTTACCACTTAAATAAGTTAGTCTCAAGAATCACTGAAATAATTTAGTATTGAAGAAAGATGCTAGAGAAGGGAAATAGATATTTCCCTCTCCTCCACCCATTTCTTTCTTCACTTTCTTTCTCCTCCACTCGTTTTTTTCTTTCTCCTGCAACTTGGTGATGCACAATTTTCTTGTATTATTTTATTTTTGTTATAGCAAAGAAAATAGTCAGAAAATATATTAGTTAAAATCAAAAAATTTTCAAAGTAAAAGAATAATTTTACAGTTGAGTCCCTATATATGCCAGGCATCTTATATACATTACATAATTCAATCTTCATAAGCACAACCTAAAGTAGTGATATTGTGATTTTTTTAGGTGAAGAAACTACAAGGCAATGATTGATCACAAGTGAAACAATGGAACAATGGAATAGTACATAATACAAAGCCTTTGACTTCAAATCTCATGTTCTTTCCATACTAACCTAGCTTTTACAAAGTAACTAATTTAAGGCTATACTATTTATATTGTAAAGTATTCTTTTAAATAAATTTATAAAAGATTTCCTTAAACTCCCTAAATATATAAACAATGTTAAATTCATATAAAATCCATTTAATAAATGAGTTTTACAAAACACAGGTTGTTTAAAGTCCACTACAGTTAGATATCTAATATTAATGACAGTTCAATAATACATATTTAGAAGAAAGTGAATTGCAAGTAAGGAATCTAGCATCTATTTTAATATTTGCCATTGATTTGTATGTGACACATAATCACATTCTCCTAGTGAATCCAGCTGTTTTCAAATTTTAGAATATAAAAAAAATGCTGACCACCAAACTGGGATATTTGAAAACTAGCTATCTCCTCAGCTAACTTGTTAATTTCTTAAAAATAAAAATAGTGTAAATATGTAAAACAATCCCAGTTGATCTAAAAGTAAAGGATGTTAAAGACAGAGTTAGAAAAGCAGCTTTAAGAATTTCCTCTGATAGGCACAGAAAAACAATTCTCTCACACACACATATATATATACCCACATATATATATATTTATCACAAATGACCATTTTTGTTGCTTTTTAATTGAATGTTGTGCTATCATAGTACTTCACTAGAAAACTGCTAGACTAGTAAGTTACCAGAATAGAAACCAAAGTAATTCAGATTTTTTTCTAAAAGCTTAACTTCAAATATTTTGTAAACTCTAGAAGAGTAAAATGGGTCACCTATAGAGACTTTTATTTTTATTATGGCATTTAGCAATGAAAAATGTCATATAAATTCAACCTAGAATAATATCACTATATTTGTTACCCCCAAATCTATTCCACTCATTCATCATTAAATATTTTGACAAAGTTACTAAGAGCTACCACTGGTAGAAGTGGTGGGGCTATAGAGGAGAATAAAAAAGGTATAGTTCTTGCGCTCATGGAGTTTACATTGCAATGGGAGATAATCAGCTAAAGAAAGCCATATCAAAACAAATTCAGAGATTAAAATTTAAGGGAAAATTTTAAACATAACTATGCATAGGGAGCATTTATATAATTGATGGTTGCAGGCATGCTCAGTCACTTCAGTCGTGTCTGACTCTTTGCAACCCTGTGGACAGCCCCCTGGCTCCTGTCCATGGGATTCTCCAGGCATGAATAGTAGAGTGGATCACCATGCCCTCCTTCCAGGGGTCATCCCGATCCAGGGATCCAACCCCAGTCTCTGGCATCTCCTGCATTGGCAGGTGGGTTCCTTACCACTAGTGCCACCTGAGAAGTCCATATATTATCAATATTATGTATAAAATAACTAATGAGTACCTATTGTATACCACAGGTAACTCTACTCAATGTACTATGGTGACAAATGGGAAGGAATTCCAAAACAGAGGGGATATATGTACACACATAGCTGATTCACTTTGACCTTTGTGGGTGGTATTCTCTGCATCCATATCCCCTTTCTTCACCAACAGAACTTTCAAATAACATCACAGCATACACCTAATCCAACTCCCTGCTCCAGTGGACAATTTTCCATAGTTTAAGATAATCATATCTCCATTTTCTTAGCCACAATGATTGGTACAAGAATGGGGATATTAAGTCATTCAGAATCCAATGGATTTGGAGAGACATTTCCTGTGGATTAAAATTTTTCCTTTTTTATCAAAAAGTATCCACATGGCTGTATTCTTTTCTGCTGGTTCTAAGTGTACAATTTAGCTCCTGGTACTTCTATAAACAAACTATGGAGTCACAAGTAGATAATCAACTTGAAAATAGTGTTAATTTTCCTTACTGGGGAAGCAAGAAGCAAGGCAAATTTAAAAAGTCATCTCCAGCACCACAATTCGAAAACATCAATTCTTTGGCACTCAGACTTCTTTATGTCCAACTCTCACATCCATACATGACTACACGGAAAACCATAGCTTTAACTATATGGACCTTTGTCAGCAAAGTGATGTCTCTGCATTTTAATAAGCTGTATAGTAAAGCCAGAAGAAGTTATGGTTTTAAATGGGTGATCAGGGAAGAACTCTTTGTGAAGGTAATATTTAAACTAAGTCTTGAAGAAGTTAAGAAGCTAGTGATGTCAACATCTAGGAGGAAAGCTTTCTAGATAGAGGGAAGGACAAGTGCAAAGGTCCTGAGGTACTTCTTTATAAATTACCATTTTAGAATCTTATCAACATTAACTCCAAAAACCTCTAAATTTCCTTTCAGTGTTAGATGGGTCTTGCCACAAATATAAGATTCATATTGTGTTTACAGTCAAAAGGGAAACTTCCTGTAACTGTGAGTCTGTCACTGAGAGTGTGCATGACAGAATAATTTGGGGTAAAGGAAGACTTGAACTTATGTTTTGTCATTTTGTTAATCAGTTCCTTTCAATTCAGTTCAGTTCAGTCGCTCAGTCGTGTCCAGCTCTTTATGACCCCATGAATCGCAGCACGCTAGACCTCCCTGTCCATCACCAACTCCCGGAGTTCACTCAGACTCACGTCCATCGAGTCAGTGATGCCATCCAGCCATCTCATCCTCTGTCGTCCCCTTCTCCTCCTGCCCCCAATCCCTCCCAGCATCAGAGTCTCTTCCAGTGAGTCAACTCTTCGCATGGAGTGGCCAAAGTACTGGAGCTTCAGCTTTAGCATCATTCCTTCCAAAGAAATCCCAGGGCTGATCTCCTTCAGAATGGACTGGTTGGATCTGCTTGTAGTGCAAGGGATTCTCAAGAGTCTTCTCCAATACCACAGTTCAAAAACATCAATATTTCAGTGCTCAGCCTTCTTCACAGTCCAACTCTCACATCCATACATGACCACAGGAAAAACCATAGCCTTGACTAGATGGACCTTAGTCAGCAAAGTAATGTCTCTGCTTTTGAATATGCTATCTAAGTTGGTCATAACTTTTCTTCCAAGGAGTAAGTGTCTTTTAATTTCATGGCTATAGTCACCATCTGCAAATATTTTGGAGCCCAAAAAATTAAAGTCTGACACTGTTTCCACTGTTTCCCCATCTATTTCCCATGAAGTGATGGGACCAGATGCCATGATCTTCGTTTTCTGAATGTTGAGCTTTACGCCAACTTTTTCACTCTCCTCTTTCACTTTCATCAAGAGGCTCTTTAGTTCCTCTTCACTTTCTGCCATAAAGGTGGTGTCATCTGCATATCTGTGGTGATTGATATTTCTCCCAGCAATCTTGATTCCAGCTTGTGTTTCTTCCTGTCCAGCGTTTCTCATGATGTACTCTACATAGAAGTTAAATAAGCAGGGTGACAATATACAGCCTTGACATACTCCTTTTCCTATTTGGAACCAGTCTGTTGTCCAACCAGTGTAAATTATCATACAGAGCACCATTGTGAGACTCTGGCTGACCCAGGTTTGAACTTGAGCTCTGCCACTCTGGAGACTGGAGCCACTTACCTGATCTCCAAGCATAAAAGGATGAAATAATACCCATCTGAAGCATCTTTGTGAAGACTGGGTGAAAATACAGATTCAAGTCTTTGGGTCCTTCAATAAAATTAATATTTTTTCTTTAAACAAAAAGAGAGAAATGTGTTCTGCTCAGATCTTTAAACCCTGAATCAAACTATTCATTTGATTTTATTAAATTGGATTGGATAACATTTTCTAAAAAATCCTAAAGACCCTGTACATGACAAAATCAAAATCAGAGTATACTATGTCCTCTTCAAAACTTTGCACCAATGTCTTCTGAATCTTTGGTCTAGAAAGATATGACATCAAAGCAGTTCCTACTTTATAATTACTCAGCTCTCTCTCTCCCACTTTTCTTTTGTCTCACTCTCCTAAGACCTCAAAATGACTCTAGATGCAGCATCCCGCAGCAGTATGAAAATGCAGTCCAAGGGACTTTCAAGAGTCTTCTCTAATACCACAGTTCAAAAGCATCAATTTTTCGGTTCTCAGCTTTCTTCACAGTCCAACTTTCACATCCATACATGACCACTGGAAAAACCATAGCCTTGACTAGACGGACCTTCGTTGGCAAAGTAGTGTCTCTGCTTTTTAGTATGCTGTCTAGGTCGGTCATAACTTTCCTTCCAAGAGTAAGCATCTTTTAATTTCATGGCTACAATCATCATCTGCAGTGATATTGGAGCCCAAAAAAAAATAAAGTCTGACACTGTTTCCACTGTTTCCCCATCTATTTCTCATGAAGTGATGGAACTGAACTGAAGATAGCATATTGAAAAGCAGAGACATTACTCTGTCAACAAAGGTCTGTCTAGTCAAGGCTTTGGTTTTTCCAGTGGTCATGTGGGGATGTGAGAGTTGGACTGTGAAGAAAGCTGAGCGCCGAAGAATCGATGCTTTTGAACTGTGGTGTTGGAGAAGACTCTTGAGAGTCCCCTGGACTGCAAGGAGATCCAACCAGTCCATCCTAGAGATCAGTCCTAGGTGTTCATTGGATGGAATGATGCTGAAGCTGAAACTCCAATACTTTGGCCACCTCATGCGAAGAGTTGACTCATTGGAAAAGACCCTGATGCTGGGAAGATTGAGGCTGGAGGATAAGGGGATGACAGAGGATGAGATGGTTGGATGGCATCACCGACTCAATGGACATGGGTTTGGGTGGACTCCAGGAGTTGATGATGGATAGGGAGGCCTGGTGTGCTGCGGTTCACAGGGTTGCAGAGTTGGACATGACTGAGTGACTGAACTGAACTGAATTGTAATTTTTCATGTTAATACATAGTCTGAATAATTATTTTCATGGCTTCATAATGTTTCATTAAGTGAATGACAAAAGGTATATAACCAAATGTCCTACTATTACCTTTTAGAGGAAATATATATTTAACTGCTCGTCAGTTCTCTGCAGAACATAATTTCAGATATTTTTTTAAATGTTTTGATGGAGACATTTTTTCTGCAGAGTGCTTACCTTTGCCATGTATTGAAGAATGCGAGGCAATCAAACTATGTCAATTTTACATTGAGTCATATTATTCTGTGCCAACTCAGGAAGGCTCATGCATCTATTTCAATATGGAATGTCAATTTCTCAGTTGAAGGCTCAGTGGTATCTCTCTGCCTACCCTCTTTAAATTGACTATGAGAAAATGGTAGATTACCCATCTTAGTGTCCAGCTGCTTGCTATATACCTGGCCTAAGCACGCAGATATATCCTTGGTCTGGTAGTGGCTTTTACACTTAAAATTACAAAACTCATTCAGATCTTTGAGTTTACCAAATTTAAACTTTAGAATTTCTTACTTTTATTTTACTCCTCCAAAACACTTATAATAAAGACTCATCTCTCACAGACACTTCCCAATTTACTTTTTTACAAAATCAAATTTTCCCTTCCTAGCAGTTCTCTGTGTGAAATTGCTTACTTTTGGAAGCATGACCTCAAGAGAAAAAAGAAAAAAATCCAAAGACCTATTTAGTAGTAAAGGCTCCTTATACTCTTTAAAACTTTAAACCACTAATAGAATAAAATTATTACAGCTAACATTATGGACTCACTATTAACCAAGCAGTTAATTAATCAAGTCAATTAATAATTATTAACCAACAGTGGAAAGTGTCTTATATATTTTTTAATTTGATCACTATAAAATTATTATGAAACAGGTAATATTAGCTTCATTTTATTAGGGGAGGACATGGAGTTTTTAAGGTTTATGAAAAGCTTATTCAACATCACATTATGTGTAAATGTTGCTATTGAGACAGGAATGATCAATTTTATTTAACTTAGACATCAAAGATAAAATAATTAAACAACATCATCATTCAGAAAAGATGAAATATAGCAAACCTCGTGGAGGAAGGAGAGGGTGGGTTGAATTGATAGAGTAGCATTGAAACATATACGCTGCTGCTGCTGCTGCTAAGTTGCTTCAGTCGTGTCCAACTCTGTGAGACCCCTTAGATGGAAGCCCACCAGGCTACCCCATCCCTGGGATTCTCCAGGCAAGAACATCGGAGTGGGTTGCCATTTCCTTCTCCAATGAATGAAAGTGAAAAGTGAAAGTGAAGTCGTTCAGTCATGTCCGATTCTTAGCGACCCCATGGACTGCAGCCCACCAGACTCCTCTGTCCATGGGATTTGCCAGGCAAGAGTACTGGAGTGGGGTACCATTGCCTTTTTTGAACATATACGCTACCATATGTTAAATAGATAGCCAGTGGGGATTAGATGTTTGAAGCAGGGAGCTCAAACCCAGTGCAGTGTGCTATGTGACAACCTAGAGGGGTTAGATGGGTGGGAAGTGGAAAGAAGGTTCAAGAGAAAGGGGATATGTGTATGCATATGGCTGATTAATGTTGACGTGGAGGAAACCAACACAACATTGTAAAGCAATTATCCTTCAATTAAAAATAAATTCAGAGAAAAGAGAAGAGAGCTTTATAATTAAATGAAAATAGACTATATATCTTCCAAAGATACTTCTGTGAAGTGTGGTATAAGAAAGAAAGATGGCACTAAGTTGAGTCTGACTCTTGCAACCCTATGGACTATAGCCTGCCAGGTTCCTCTGTCCATGGCATTCTCCAGGCAAGAGTATGGGAGTGAGTTTGCCTTTTTCTTCTCTAGGGGATCTTCCAGACCTAGGAATCAAACCAGGTTCCAAACATTGCAGGCAGATTCTTTACCAACTGAGCTACATGGGAAGTGTGGTATGTTGCTGCTGCTGCTAAGTCGCTTCAGTCGTGTCCAACTCT
Source organism: Capra hircus (assembly GCF_001704415.2). NCBI lineage: Eukaryota > Metazoa > Chordata > Mammalia > Artiodactyla > Bovidae > Capra > Capra hircus. Next base: position 78,543,417 of record NC_030814.1, read on the forward strand.
GTGCGACCCCAGAGACGGAAGCCCACCAGGTTCCCCCATCCCTGGGATTCTCCAGGGAAGAACACTGGAGTGGGTTGCCATTTCCTTCTCCAATGCATGAGAGTGAAAAGTGAAAGGGAAGTCACTCAGTCATGTCCAACTCTTCGCGACCCAATGGACTGAAGCCTACCAGGCTCCTTCTTACATGGGATTTTTCAGGCAAGAGTACTGCAGTGGGGTCCCATTGCCTTCTCCGGAAGTGTGGTACACCCCCTTGTAATTATCCACACGCCCATGTGTGATAGGCAGACCTATAATGACATCATGTCTAGATGAGGCTTCAGAACCTTCCTCACAAGAGTGCTCCAGGTACCACCACCACTGATCATCTGGGGCAGACTCAAGAGACGAGTTTGATGGCCAACCTAGGAGACTGATACAGGCCCACTGACTGAACTCTTTCAGAAAAGCAGCTGTGGTCTGCGTACTAAATAAAGACAGTGGAATGATAGAATCATCTACTTCATAAAACTGACAGCTTTATGTGAGCCAACTGTAATACCATGAATTATCCTGAAAGCTTTTTCCAAAGTAACAGTTAAGAAAATGGTCAAGAACACTACTTCTTCTCTCATCATCTCAAACTGTGCCAAGATAGTTAATACTATCCTAAGATAAAATTACTGAGATTTTCAAAAAAGATCTGTCTTTGAACAATTACTTTAGAACTTAGCCACATTAAGTTGGTAATAATAAACAAGTAATAATATATCATCTGATTTTTTTATATTCCTGTCAAAACAAGCATAAGACTTATTCTACCAATAAATTTTAAAAAACAACTTTGGCTGGAACATTTCTATCATATAGCACAGCTTTGATTCTGAAAACAAAATTTTACTATTCTATAGGGAATCAGAGAGCAAAACCAAGGAGACTGGATTAGAAATATGTAATGCTAGACCTAGTTATAGATAAGACAATAGCATCCATGATTAGACCAGTTAGAGAACTTCAAAGCAGGAGCATAGTTTTCTAGAACTAGGCAACACAATCATTCAAATATAGCAATAAAATATTAGGAAAAAATTATGTAAAATAAGTTAAAAAAGAGATATTTTACTGACATTTAGGGAATTGATAGTAGCGAATATATGTATGAAACATACACATTGAAAGTTCAAATTAAAACCATTTTTGATAGAGATATGTCTTCGTAAAGTTCAGAGGTCACTAAATAAGATGACTGGAGGACCTTTCCTACTTTGAGATTTTATAACTTGTTATAAGGTGGGCATTTAACTTCTCTGATGGAAAGAAACTGAGGCATTAACAGAGCAAAGCTTCCAAAATGCCTTAGAAATAGTAGATAAAAGAATGACTAGAGTGGCCAACAGAGGCAATAAGGATTGGTGATAAACTACAGAGCACTCACCTCCCCTAAATGAAATTATTCACTCCTCAGCTAGAAGAGGTGAAAAAGCTGGCTCAAAACTCAACATTCAAAATTTGAAGATTGTGGCATCTGGTCCCATCCCGTCATGGCAAATACAGAAAAAGTGGAAGCAGTGGCAGATTTTACTTTCCTAGGCTCCAAAACCAATGCAGATGATGACTGCACCACAAAATTAAAAGACCTTGCTCCTTGGAAGAAAAGCTATGACAAACCTAGACAGCATATTAAAAAGCAGAGACATCACTTTGCCAACAAAGGTTCATATAGTCAAAGCTATGGTTTTTCCAGCAGTCATATACGGATGTGAGAGTTGGACTATAAAGAAGGCTAAGTGAGTGCTGTGGAATTGATACTTTCGAACTGTGGCACTGGAGAAGATTCTTGATGGTCCCTTGGACTTCAAGGAGACCAAACCAGTGAATCCTTAAAGAAATCAATCCTGAATATTCATTGGAAGGATTGATGCTGAAGCTCCAATATTTTGGCCACTTGATGCGAAGATCCGACTCATCAGAAATGACTGATGCTGGGAAAGGTTGAGGGCAAGAGGAGAAGAGGGTGACAGAGGATAAGATGGTTGGAAGGCATCACTGACTCAACGGACATAAGTCTGAGTAAACTCCAGGGGATAGTGAAAGACAGAGAAGCCTGGCGTGCTGCAGTTCATGGGGTTGCCAAAAGTCTGACACAACTTAGCAACTGAACGACTAAATGCTCAGCTAACAGCTCTATCCCTAGCAGTCTGTTTGATTTGGCTCAATTCCTAATCTCGCTAATCATGCTTCCTGATCTATAAAATGAGAGCAACATTGGGGTGTTGTGAGGATTAAATGAAAAATGCACGCAAGGTACTTTAGCAATGTACCTGGTATACAGTAAGTACTCAACGAATTTCAATTATAATAACAATCAGGTTTTCATTATATACCAAGAATCTTAAATTATTTTTTATTAAATCCTTTCACAAACCTATGAGAACAATATTATCTGTGTTATAGAAGAGAAAACTGAGGCTCAGCAAAGAATAAAATATGTCCAAATTCATTATCTTACCCAAGGCCAGAGTTTCAAGCTCTTTGTATCAAGGTATCCTTATCACACACAGATTCTCATCGGTAGAATCGCATCTTCTGTGCTAGAGAAACAATTGGGTGGTTTCAGACTGTTATTTCTTAGTTTGATTTAGAATATAAACCCAAGTGCTATAGTTTCTCTGATGGCTTATGATATGTAAACCTCACAAAACAAAATTTTTCTGTGTTCCAAATTTTGTGTTATATGGAGCCTAAATTTTGATTAATTCATGAAAGAGAATTAAAATAAGGATACCTCAAAGAAGTAAACAGGCCATGGTGACCATGAGACATAATTATCAGCATTGCAAAATTAATTAAATGCCTCTCATTCTATAACCTCATTTCAGATTAATATCATTAAGAGAAAAATATAAATTTATTTTTATAAGAATGGGGACTGCCATTGAATATTTATGTAATAGACATATAACTTCCAATTTATTAAGGAAGAATAAATTTATTTCAAAGGTCACTGGTTCTTCATCATGTTATTACCAATTCCTTGCGAAATCTTAACATTAATCTCCATGCAAAGAAATGAAAATTAAAATAAGGCTATCCACTCAACCTCCCAATTTACATCATTCTATTTTATTTTACATACTTGAGCCTAGGAGTTTGCAAACTATGACCTGTGAACCAAAATCTTGTCTTCCCTCTGTTTTTGTACATAAAACTTTATTGGAACATAATTGTTATTCATTTATGCATTACTATGACTGCTTCTACATTAACAGGCAAAACTGAGTAGCTATGACAGACCATAAAGCCAACAAAGCCAAAAATATATACCACCTGGGCCTTTACAGAAAGAGGGCTGAGTTGGCAGGTCTGCAGTATTCAAACCCTGTAACTTTCAAAGAACGATATGGCCCTTGACTGGCTCCTGGGAGGTAACATCCTCCCTTAGAATATCCTGCCTTCTAAAAGTGTTTTAGTTTATCTGGGTCCTTGGGCCATGCCATACAGTTTATGCTAACAATATGATTTATGATGTCCTTAGGTCACAAATTATCCATTTGAAACCTCTAGAGTACTTGGAGACCACCCACAATAAAAATTCTGAATATCAAGGCTTGGGTGAGCTTCACTGATTATCAAGACTGCATACATATTGTCAGACATTATTGTTGCAGAAATTAAGCTCTGTACATTCAATTCCACTAACAGAAGAAACCTGGAATCTTGAGCATGGTTTCTACTGGACTTTGTTCTGCCACAAGCACATTTTACTTCTGCCATTATTAATACGTATTCTTTCACTGTAATGAACTATAACTGTGGGTGTAATAATTTTTCTGAGTTCTGTTGGTTGTTTTAGTGAATCATTAAATCAGAGGGTGATCAGGACCTTTCAGCTTACTGTCTCCTTTGAGAAAGTTTGCCAACTTCAAACATCAAAAGGACAAAATTATTACACTTAAGCTAACAATAGAAAGTTGTTCAGAGTTCATATTGTCTCTTCTAACTCATTAGCAATCTAACAAAAAAAAATTTTGTTAGAAATTTTGATTCCTGAAACAAGACCATTCACTCAGTAATCAGTATCAAGCCAATCAATTTTCCTTAACCTGACCAAGTTCTCAGTTGTAAATACTTTCAGATATAATATTTATTTGGAAAAACCATAAGAAAAAGTAGTAGTGTGCACTCTAAAATGCAAATGTATTCTATATAGCAGTCAGCAGTAGCTGCTAAAATTTAATCTTATAAAAAAGTTAGGAAGAAGCAAAACTGTCCTTGGAACAGTCTTTATTTTCTCATTTTAAGCTCATGCAAAGACCAAGACAAATTATAGGACAACAAATCCATGTACTGTATTTTCTTGTCTTCAAGTAATACACAAATGAATTTTCAATGACACACTTAGAAAACAAATGCAGGGAACTTTCCTGGTGCCTCAGTGGTTAAGACTCTGTGCGTCCCACTTATGGGGCTTGAATTCAATCCTTGATTGGGAATTAAGATCCCATATGCAGCACAGCATGCCAAAAAAAAAAAAAATTTCAAGCTTAGCTAAGGAGAGACTTTATATATTAAAAATATCAATAAGGGGAGGAAGACAATTCCAATAGGGAGAAAGCTCTCACCTAAGATTTTCAAGACTCTCAAAAGTTAAGCAGAAAGGTCTTTTATAGGGAGGAATATATAAACTGAGAAAGAACCGGAGATGCTAGATTTTTCAGGATGTCCCAGAGAAACAGAACCAGTATGGTAGATATAGCTATATAGGTATGTGTAAGACTGCGGCCATGAAATTAAAAGATGCTTACTCCTTGGAAGAAAAGTTATGACCAACCTAGATAGCATATTCAAAAACAGAGACATTACTTTGCTGACTAAGGTCCGTCTAGTCAAGGCTATGGTTTTTCCTGTGGTCATGTATGGATGTGAGAGTTGGACTGTGAAGAAGGCTGAGCACTGAAGAATTGATGCTTTTGAACTGTGGTGTTGGAGAAGACTCTTGAGAGTCCCTTGGACTGCAAGGAGATCCAACCAGTCCATTCTGAAGGAGATCAGCCCTGGGTGTTCTTCGGAAGGAGTGATGCTAAAGCTGAAACTCCAGTACTTTGGCCACCACATGCAAAGAGCTGACTCATTGGAAAAGACTCTGATGCTGGGGGGGGATTGGGGGCAGGAGGAGAAGGGGATGACAGAAGATGAGATGGCTGGATGGCATCACCGACTCAATGGACATGAGTCTGAGTGAACTCCGGGAGATGGTCATGAACAGGGAGGCCTGGCGTGCTGGCGATTCATGGGGTCGCAAAGAGTCGGACACGACTGAGCTACTGAACTGAACTGAAGAGTAAGCTGGAGAACCAGGAAAGCCAGTGGTGTGATTCAGTCTGAATCAGGAGGGCTAAGAATCATGTGGTCTCTGTTACAAGCCCTGCTGAGTTCAAAATCCCAGGAAACAGGAGCACTTACATCCAAGGGGAGGAGAAAATGGATTATCTCAGCTCAGAGAGACAAATTCATTTTTTTGTTCTATTCAGACCCTCAGTGGGTTGGATGATGTCCACCTGCATTGGTGAAGGCAGTCTACTGATTCAGATGCAAATCTCTTTCAGAGACATCCCTACAGATATACCCAGAAATAATGCTTTACCAGCCATCTGGCCTCTAGAAATCTATAATAGTATCAAATCACAAAGAAAGGGTGCCAACAGAGGGGAAAGGTAACTATTGCTCGAGCATTAACCACTTAGCTCAGGTTATAAGCTCAGAACAAGATATTCCTAAACTTCACATCATGTTCCTGTGTTATGTTTCATTATAGTCACAAAGCAGAGGAAGCAGCCAGAGAATTTTAGTAATGCCAATAATGAGTAAATCTTAGAATTCAAGATTATGTATCATATTTCTGTTTAATTTAGATTAAGCTTTGACCCTTTGCTCTTGAGTCAGGTATTAGTATTGGTAGTAGTGGTAGATGGTGGAGAAAAACAGATAAAGCCCTGACCTCATGATGCTTCATTTCCAGTGGGGAGGATGGATGAAAAGGGGAAAAAAGTAAATAAAGAAGAGGACCATATTATTTTAGATGTTCCTAGTTGTTATTGATAGTTGAATTGTGTCCCCCAAAAATTCTGATGTTGGAACCCAAATTCAGAATATGACTACTCTCAGATATACGGACTTTAAGAGTTGATTCAACTAAAATCTGGTCATTAGGGTGGATTCTAATCCAGTTATTATTGTTTCTTTATAGAAAGAGGAAATTTGGACATAAACATTGGGGGAAGACTATATAAAAACAAAGGAGATGGCTACCTACAAGCCATGTAAATAGTTCTCAGAAGGAATTATCTCAAACTTCTTAGCCTCCAAAACTGAGAAAACAAAAGTCTGTTAACTTTCCTCAGTCATGGCACTTTATTATGGCAATGCTATCAAACAACAGTGATGTGTTATATAGAAATAAAAACCACAACTTAATAAAGTGTGACTGGTGAAAGGAGCTTGGCAAGGAAAGTAGCACAGTTTGGTTAGAGAAGTCAGAGAAGAACTGCGTGAAGAGATGACGTTTTTATTTGAACAAACCTTATCAAAACCGAAGGTAGCCACATTTATGGCAGAGAATGTTTAGTCACTAAGTCATGTCTGACTCTTTTTTTTTAATTTATTCACTTTAATTGGAGGCTAATTACTTTACAATATTGTATTGGTTTTGCCATACATCAACATGAATCTGCCACGGGAGTACATGTGTTCCCCATCCTGAACCCCCCTCCCACCTCCCTCCCCATACCATCCCTCTGGGTCATCCCAGTGCACCTGCCCTGAGCATCCTGTATCCTCCATTGAACCTGGACTGGCGATTCGTTTCACATATGATATTATACATATTTCAATGTCATTCTCCAAAATCATCCCACCCTTGCCCTCTCCCACAGAATCCAAAAGACTGCTCTATACATCTGTGTCTCCTTTGCTGTCTTGCATACAGGGTTATCTTTCTAAATTCTATATATATATGTGTTAGTATACCATGTTGGTGTTTTTCTTTCTGGCTTACCTCACTTTGTATAATAGGCTCCAGTTTCATCCACCTCATTAGAACTCATTCAAATGTATTCTTTTCAATGGCTGAGTAATATTCCATTGTGTATATGTACCACAGCTTTCTTATCCATTCATCTGCTGGACATCTAGGTTACTCCCATGTGCTGGCTATTTTAAACAGTGCTATGATGAACATTGGGGTACACGTGCCTCTTTCAATTCTGGTTTCCTTGGTGTGTATGCTCAGCAATGGGATTGCTGGGTCATAAGGCAGTTCTATTTCCAGTTTTTTAAGGAATCTCCACACTGTTCTCCATAGTGGCTGTACTAGTTTGCTTTCCCACCAACAGTGTAAGAGGGTTCCCTTTTCTCCACACCCTCTCCAGCATTTATTGCTTGTAGACTTTTGGATAGCAGCCATTCTGACTGGTGTGAAATGGTACCTCATTGTGGTTTTGATTTGCATTTCTCTGATAATGAGTGATGTTGAGCATCTTTTCATGTGTTTGTTAGCCATCTGAATGTCTTCTTTGGAGAAATGTCTGTTTAGTTCTTTGGCCCACTTTTTGATTGGGCCATTTACTTTCCTAGAATTGAGCTGCAGGAGTTGCTTGCATATTTTTGAGATTAATTCTTTGTCCGTTGCTTCATTTGCTATTATTTTCTCCCATTCTAAAGACTGTCTTTTCACCTTGCTTATAGTTTCCTTTGTTGTGCAGAAGCTTTTAATTTTAATTAGGTCCCATTTGTTTTTTTGTTTTTTTGTTTTTTTTTGCTTTTATTTCCAATATTCTGGGAGGTGGGTCATAGAGGATCCTGCTGTAGTTTATGTCGGAGAGTGTTTTGCCTATGTTTTCCTCTAAGACTTTTATAGTTTCTAGTCTTACTTTAGATCTCTAATCCATTTTGAGTTTATTTTTGTGTATGGTATTAGAAAGTGTTCTAGTGTCATTCTTTTACAAGTGGTTGACCAGTTTTCCCAGCACCACTTGTTAGGATAACAGCTGATCTTAAAACTCTTCAGGCCACAAAGGAATGGCAAGACATACTTAAAGTGATGAAAGAAAATAAACTACAGCCCAGATTGCTACATCATGCAAGGATCTCATTCAAATATGAAGGAGAAATCAAAAGCTTCACAGACAAGCAAAAGCTGAGAGAATTCAGCACCACCAAACCAGCTCTCCAACAAATGCTAAAGGATCTTCTCTAGACAGGAAACACAGAAAGGGTGTGTACACTCGAACCCAAAACAATAAAGTAAATGGCAACGGGATCATGCTGCTGCTGCTGCTGCTGCTGCTGCTGCTGCTAAGGTGCTTCAGTCGTGTCCAACTCTGTGTGACTAATTACCTTAAATGTAAATGAGTTGAATGCCCCAACCAAAAGACAAAGACTGGCTGAATGGATACAAAAACAAGACCCCTATATATGTTGTCTACAAGAGACCCACCTCAAAACAAGGGACACATACAGACTGAAAGTGATAAAAGATATTCTATGCAAACAGAGACCAAAAGAAAGCAGGAGTAGCTATACTCATATCAGATAAAATAGACTTTACACAAAGGCTGTGAAAAGAGACAAAGAAGGACACTACATAATGATCAAAGGATCAATCCAAGAAGATAACAATTATAAATATATATGCACCCAACACAGAAGCACCACAATATGTAAGACAAATGCTACAAGTATGAAAGGGGTAATTAACAATAACACAATAATAGTGGGAGACTTTAGTACCCCACTCACATCTATGGATATATCAACTAAACAGAAAATCAACAAGGAAACACAAACTCTAAACAATGCAATAGACCAGCTAGACCTAAACGAAATCAATGACATTTCACCCCAAAACAATGAATTTCACCTTTTTCTCAAGTGCACATGGAACGTTCTCCAGGATAGATCACATCCTGGGCCATAAATCTAGCCTTGGTAAATTCAAAAAAGTTGAAATCATTGCAGCATATTTTCTGACCACAATGCAGTAAGATTAGATGTCAATTACAGGAGAAAAATTATTAAAAATTCCAACATGTGGAGCATGAACAACACGCTGCTAAATAACCAACAAATCACAGAAGAAATCAAAAAAGAAATCAAAATATGCATAGAAATGAATGAAAATTAAAACACAACACTCCAAAACCTATGGGACACTGTAAAAACAGTGCTAAGGGGAATGTTCATAGCAATACAAGCTTACCCCAAGAAACAAGAAAAAAGTCAAATAAATAACCTAACTCTATGGATCTAGCAGAAGCAGAAGATATTAAGAAGAGGTGGCAAGAGCACACAGAAACTCTACAAAAAAGATCTTCACGACCAAGATAATCACAACGGTGTGATCACTCCAGACATCCTGGAAAGTGAAGTCAAGTGGGCTTTAGAAAGCATCACTATGAACAAAGATAGTGGAGGTGATGGCACTCCTATGGAGCTATTTCAAATCCTGAAAGTTGATGCTGTGAAAGTGCTGCATTCAATATGCCAGAAAATTTGGAAAACTCAACAGTGGCCACAGGACTGGAAAAGGTCAGTTTTCATTCCAATCTCAAAGAAAGGCAATGCCAAAGAATGCTCAAACTACCACACAATTGCACTCATCTCACAAGCTAGAAGAGTAATGCTCAAAATTCTCCAACCAAGAGAGTTCCAGAAAAACATCTACTTCTGCTTTATTGACGATGCCAAAGCCTTTGACTGTGTGGATCACAATAAACTGTGGAAAGTTCTGAAATAGATGAGAATATCAGACCACTTTACCTGCCTCTTGAGAAACCTATATGCAGCTCAGGAAGCAACAGTTAGAATTGGACATGGAACAACAGACTGGTTCCAAATAGGGAAAGGAGTATGTCAAGGCTGTATATTGTCACTCTGTTTATTTAACTTATATACAGAGTACATCATGAGATACGCTGGGCTGGAAGAAGCACAAGCTGGAATCAAGATCACAGACAGAAATATCAATAACCTCAGCTATGCAGATGACAACACCCTCATGGCAGAAAGTGAAGAGGAACTAAAAGTCTCTTGATGAAAGTGAGAGAGGAGAGTGAAAAAGTTGGCTTAAAGTTCAACACTCAGAAAACTGAGATCATGGCATCTGGTCCCATCACTTCATGGGAAATAGATGGGGAAACCATAGAAACAGTGTCAGACTTTTTTATTTTTCTGGCTCCAAAATCACGCAGACGATGATTGCAGCCATGAAATTAAAAGATGCTTACTCCTTGGAAGAAAAGTTATGACCCAGCTAGACAGAATATTAAAAAGCAGAGACATTACTCTGCCAACAAAGGTCCGTCTAGTCAAGGCTATGGTTTTTCCAGTAGTGATGTATGGATGTGAGAGTTGGACTGTGAAGAAAGCTGAGCACAGAAGAATTGGTGGTGTTGGAGAAGACTCTTGAGAGTCCCTTGGACTGCAAGGAGATCCAACCAGTCCACCCTAAAGGAGATCAGTCCTGGGTGTTTATTGAAAAGACTGATGTTGAAGCTGAAACTCCAATACTTTGGCCACCTCATGTGAAGATTTGAATCACTGGAAAACACCCTGATGCTGTGAGGGATTGGGGGCAGGAGGAGAAGGGGACGACAGAGGATGAGATGGCTGGATGGCATCACTGACTCAATGGACGTGAGTTTGGGTGAGCTCCGGGAGTTGGTGATGGACAGGGAGGCCTGGCGTGCTGTGATTCATGGGGTCGCAAAGAGTTGGACATGTGTGAGAGACTGGACTGAACTGAACTGAACACCTAAAGCAACTTGAAAATGAAGAAATGAAGAACCCCAGGGTTAGTAGAAGGAAAGAAATCTTAAAAATTAGGGCAGAAATAAATGCAAAAGAAACAAAAGAGACCATAACAAAAATCAACAAAGTCAAAAGCTGGTTCTTTTTGAAGATAAATAAAACTGACAAACAATTAGCCAGACTCATCAAGAAACAAAGGGAGAAAAACCAAATCAACAAAATTAGAAATGGAAATGGAGAGATCATAACAGACAACACAGTAATACAAAGGATCATAAGAGACTACTATCAGCAACTATATGCCAATAAAATGGACAACTTGGAAGAAATGGACAAATTTTTAGAAAAGTACAACTTTCCAAAACTGAACCCAGAACAAATGGAAAATCTTAACAAACTGATCATCTAGTCCAACTCTCACATCCATACATGACCACAGGAAAAACCATAGCCTTGACTAGACGGATTTCAATATGCTGTCTAGGTTGGTCATAACTTTTCTTCCAAGAAGTAAGTGTCTTTTAATTTCATGGCTGCAGTCACCATCTGCAGTGATTCTGGAGCCCCAAAAAATAAAGTCTGACACTGTTTCCACTGTTTCCCCATCTATTTCCCATGAAGCGATGGGACCAGATGCCATGATCTTAGTTTTCTGAATGTTGAGCTTTACGCCAACTTTTTCACTCTCCACTTTCACTTTCATCAAGAGGCTTTTTAATTCCTCTTCACTTTCTGCCATAAGGGTGGTGTCATCTGCATATCTGAGGTTATTGATATTTCTCCCGGCAATCTTGATTCCAGCTTGCGCTTCTTCCAGCCCAGCATTTCTCATGATGTACTCTGCATAGAAGTTCAATAAGCAGGGTGACAATATACAGCCTTGACATACTCCTTTTCCTATTTGGAACCAGTCTGTTGTTCCATTTCCAGTTCTAACTGTTGCTTCCTGACCTGCATATAGGTTTCTCAAGAGGCAAGTCAGGTGGTCTGGTATTCTCATCTCTTGAAGAATTTTCCACAGTTTATTGTGATCCACACAGTCAAAGGCTTTGGCATAGTCAGTAAAATAGAAATAGACGTTTTTCTGGAACTCACACTTTTTCGATGATCCAGCGGATGTTGGCAATTTGATCTCTGGTTCTTCTACCTTTTCTAAAACCAGCTTGAACATCTGGGAGTTCACGGTTCACATATTGCTGAAGCCTGGCTTGGAGAATTTTGAGCATTACTTTACTAGCATGTGAGATGAGTGCAATTGTGTGGTAGTTTGATCATTCTTTGGCATTGCCTTTCTTTGGGATTGGAATGAAAACTGACCTTTTCCAGTCCTGTGGCCACTGCTGAGTTTTCCAAATTTGCTGGCATATTGAGTGCAGCACTTTCACAGCATCATCTTTCAGGATTTGAAAGAGCTCAACTGGAATTCCATCACCTCCGCTAGCTTTGTTCATAGTGATGGTTTCTAAGGCTCACTTGACTTCACATTCCAGGATGTCTGGCTCTAGGCGAGTGATCACACCATCGTGATTATCTTGGTCGTGAAGATCTTTTTTGTATAGTTCTTCTGTGTATTCTTGCCACCTCTTCTTAATATCTTCTGCTTCTGTTAGGTCCATACCATTTCTGTCCTTTATTGAGCCCATCTTTGCATGAAATGTTCCCTTGGTATCTCTAATTTTCTTGAAGAGATCTCTAGTCTTTCCCATTCTGTTGTTTTCTTCTATTTCTTTGCATTGATCACTGAAGAAGGCTTTCTTATCTCTTCTCGCTATTCTTTGGAACTCTGCATTGAGATGCTTATATCTTTCCTTTTCTCCTTTGGCAGAGAATACTGAATTGCAAAAGTCCCGAAGGACACAAACGAGGCCAACAGGGTTTAAGACAGTAAGAATAGGACAGGATGGTTTGAGATGGTCTTGGAGAGGCCATACTTAAATTTGGTTCCTTGATATTTGGAATAGATTAAACACAGGGAGGATATACCAAAGCCTAAAGATCTTGGTTCTACATCCTTCTCACTTTTGGAATGCATATAAGTAATCTTCTAGGCTATCAAAGTCGAGGCAAAATTTAACTGAGAGTTTATTACCTACACTTTATTCTCAAAGTGTAAATGATAATAAAACCACATTGAGAATTTGACAGATTTCATCACCCAAAGAGTCTCTTATATTGTCCATCATAAGTTGATTACCTTTGAAAGATACAGAAAATACAGTGCCATATGGAAGAAGCACAAAATAAAAATTGATTCAGGGAAGTAGAGAACAGAATAATAAAAACACTAAATTAGGCAATTTGCACTGAAAGGCATGTTTCCAAAATTGTGCTTACGATCTCAAATAACATAAGGGAGTTAATGGTTAAAAGAAGAAAAAGAAAACGATGACACAAAAATGCTTTCCCGTCACCTCAACTCCCACATCAACAGGATTAAACACACTGTGAAAACCCAACCAAAGTGCACGTGTAGGAAAACTTTCAGCTTTAAAACATTTTCAGAGCAGGCATATGAAATGCTTTCAGATTATCAGAAGAAGTGAAATTTATACCAATATTATATATAAACTATCTCAAGGATGGAAAATTAAGGACAGGTATTCCTCTTCTCCTTCATTTCTCTCTGAAACTCATGATAACCATCACCAATCACTCCTGACCTTCTAATATCCCACTTCAGTTATCTCAGTGGGGATGCTCTGAAATTTTGTAAGGTGGGCAATATTTTTAGAATTATTTAAATTATGTTTTTCTCTTTTGTATCTCTATTCATATGACACCTGTCAAGTCAGCCTAAGGCTTCTGTCTACCTAAATGGAGATGGAGAGAGTGTTAATAGTTTGCCATAGTAAGAAAATAAACAGAAGATCATCCATTTCTCTCTCATATAAGACAACATGTTCAAAAGCCTATTTTATTACAGAAAAAGAATGTTCTAAATCACCATTTTGTAATATCACCATTTTGTAATAAGGATACTGACTTGGTGGCCTTGATACAGAAGCTATTTTAAGGAGATGCTGGCCAGATCACAAGCAGAAGATGGTAAGGATTCAATAATGAAACAACCCATGCATGATACTGTGTCTTAAGGTCAAAATCCCAGAAAGGGGAAAATTTGGGATCCCAGAAGTTAATTCAGAGACTATACCCAAGCAAACCTAGAAGCAGCCATTCGAAATAAACTGAGTAATGAGGTAAAGGCTGGGTCTTCTTTAGTTCCCATGTGGCATGGAGTACAGAAACCCAGAGGTTGCCATATGACCCAAGGTCATGGAAGATAAGTGAATTCAGAGTTTATGAACCTGTCCCAGGTAGTCTCCTGTAGCAAAAGAGAGGGAGATCTCAAAGAAAAAAAAAAAAAATAAGGATGAACATATCACTCCATTAGGGAGTTGGCTGTGCCACTAGTAACCAAGGTCAGCTGGGAAAAACCTGGGAAATGCCTGGACACAATACAGAAAGGCGCTAGTTGTGATTAGTCAAGTAGTAAACCAGATTAGCTATATCCAACAGAGATTGGCAAGATTCCAGCAGATGTCATACAACTCAGAGGACCCTTTCCTCCCCTTTATCGCCAAGAGGACACATGTCATTTCCCTATCCATATGACCAGATAACACTGGAAAAGAAATGGGGAAAAGAATAAACTCTGCTGCTGCTGCTAAGTTGCTTCAGTCATGTCCGACTCTGTGCAACCCCATAGACAGCAGCCCACCAGGCTCCCCCATCCCTGGGATTCTCCAGGCAAGAATAAACTCTAATATGGAGCATTTATCTAAAAGTTTCTTTCATTGTTATATTACACTGAATTACTACTTTGGAGTCAAATCTTTAGTTGCCCAGCCCATATATTTACTACAGTTGGTCCTCCATACCTGCAGGTTCTATAACCAAGGATTCAACCAACTGCAAATCGAAAATATTCAGAGAAAAAAAAAATTCCAGAAAGTTCCAAAAGCAAGACTTGAATTTGCTGGATTTCAGCAACTATTTACATAACATTTACACTGTATCAACAACTATTTGCATAGCATTTACATGGCTTTAGGTACTATACATCATCTAGAGATAATTTAAAGTACATAGGAGAATGTACGTAGGTTATACGCAAATACCACTCCATTTTATATAAGAGACTTGAACACCCTTGGATTTTGGTATCCAAAACAGATTCTGGAGAGAATACCCTGAGGATACCAAAAAATGACCACATTAAGCAAGATTAAGAATTTCATGAGGAAAATCCAACTAGCTAATTTAAAAAAAATTTAATAGGCTCTCTTTTCTTTGCATCTCTCAGTATAAGTAAATTTGTGAACTCAATAAATAACAAAATGGAAATACAAATTGAAAATTTGTGGGCCAAGTCTTTTTCCTGGACAAAGCTAATGTGAAGACTAAAAGCTTCACATGTCTCTTGTAACTTTTTTTTCTAGGTATATTTAGTTGATTCATTTCCAAAGCTACTTCAGACTGACACAATCTATCTGTAAAATGTTCCTTCAGAGAGGTTATATCAGGTCTTACAGCTTGGGAGACATAAAAAACATTTTTAGGCATACTACTACTACTGCTAAGTAGCTTCAGTCGTGTCCGACTCTGTGAGATCCCATAGACAGAAGCCCACCAGGATCCCCCATCTGTGGGATTCTCTAGGCAAGAACACTGGAGTGGATTGCCATTGCCTTCTCCAATGCATGAAAGTAAAATGTGAAAGTGAAGCTGCTCAGTCGTGTCCGACCCTCAGCGACCCCATGAACTGCAGCCTTCCAGGCTCCTCCATCCACGGGATTTTCCAGGCAAGAGTACTGGAGTGGGGTGCCATTTCTAATACTTACTGCTGCTGCTGCTAAATCACTTCAGTCGTGTCCGACTCTGTGCGACCCCATAGACGTCAGCCCACCAGGCTCTGCCGTCCCTAGGATTCTCCAGGCAAGAACACTGGAGTGGGTTGCCATTTCCTTCTCCAATGCATGAAAATGAAAAGTGAAAGTGAGGTTGCTCAGTCGTGGCCGACTCTTCGCAACCCCATGGACTGTAGCCTACCAGGCTTTTCCGTCCATGGGATTTTCCAGGCAAGAGTACTGGAGTGGGATGCTATCACCTTCTCCATCTAATACCTACAGTGTTTTGTAAAAGTTTAATTCTCAAAAACCAATCTACTTCCTTCATCTCAGAGTGTTAGTTGAAGGTGGAGTGAGAAGGCAAAGGATACTTCCAGATCTACATCAAAATTTATCATATTGTCTTTTATTCAATCAAATTAAACTTAATTACAAAAGTAACTTACAAATGATACTCTTAAAATAAACATTAAAATATACAGACTGGTTATGATTTATCAAAGTGCCTTCAACAACCCTTTCCTTGGGACTCAAATTCATAATGCTCTGGTTCCTCTCTCTTTTTCTTTTAGTCCATCTATCACTCCTTCTCTTCTCCCCTCTCTCACTGGCATACACATTTTCTCAATATTTTTTTAATTGGATTCCATTTTCACCTTGTGGACACCAGAATCCTTCCATGGGTAGACAGGATTCACTTTGACTTCCACTTTTATCTCTGATTTCAAAAGTTCTTCATGATGAGAAAAGACAACCACATGTGCTTTTATGTGGAGTAACAAGTTTCTATAATTCTGAAAATAGATGACATAATTTAACATTATGAAATTGCATGCTCTGTTCAAGATATCATGGTTTCTCTGAGCAATGCCATTCTTACAAAGAAATTCACATTAGTATTCCTAGTGGGCTAGTAATAGACCTTACAAAGGGCAAAAACAAAAACTGTCTAAGAACTTCTTCAAAGTAATGCATCTTTTGAAGTTACACCGCAAAAGCCCGAATGGATAAGAAAACTAAAAATGAGAAGTGACAAATACAGAAATGCCTTTGAAAGGTTTGCTTAGTATATTTTCCACTTTAGAGACAGGGCTATAAATTCATTTATAATTTCATTTATTACTGCACATAGCTTATACTTTTGTCCTTAAGGTTATTTATTATCACATTATCCTAATCATTATTTTGATTGTTGTTGTTCAGTTGCTAAGTTGTGTCCAACTCTTTGTGGCCACATTGACTGCTGCACAACAGGCCTCCCTGTTCCTCACTAAATCCTGGAGCTTGCCCAAGTTCATGTCCATTGAGTCAGTGATGCCATCCAACTATTTAATTCTCTGCTGCTGTCTTCATTTTTTGCCTTCCATCTTTCCCAGGATCAGGGTCTTTTCCAATCATTATTATTATGATATTATTATAATCATTATTAAGGCTGTTTATTATTATCAAATTATCTTAATCATAAAAATATCATATTTGTTAGTTTCTTTTGATAAATAAAAAGAAAAAAATCTTTACTGAATGCCTTTCAGGAACAAATTACTTAAACAAACTAGCATGATCATTCAGTTTCATGAAGTAGAAAGAACAGTTCAAGGTCCTGAGTACTATTCCTTCAGATTCAGTTCAGTTCAGTTCAATCACTCGGTCCTGTCTGACTCTTTGTGACCTCATGGACTGCAGCATGCCAGGCCTCCCTGTCCATCGCCAACCTCCGGAATTTACTCAAACTCATGTCCATTGAGTCAATGATGTCATCCAACCATCTCATCCTAGTCATCCCCTTCTCCTCTTGCCTTCAATCTTTCCCAGCATCAGCATCTTTTCAAAAGAGTCAGTTCTTCACAGCAGGTGGCCAAAATATTGCATTTTCAGCTTCAGCATCAGTCCTTCCAATGAAGATTCAGGACTGATTTCCTTTAGGATTGACTGGCTGAATCTCCTTGCAGTCCAAGGGACTCTCAAGAGTCTTTTCCAACACCACAGTTCAAAAGCATCAATTCTTTGGCGCTCAGCTTTCCTTATAGTCCAACTCTCACATCCATACATGACTACTGGAAAACCCATAGCTTTGACTAAACAGACCCTTCTTGACTAAGTAATGTCTCTGATTCTTAATATGCTGTCTAGGTGGGTCATAACTTTTCTTCCAAGGAGAAAGCATCTTTTAATTTCATGGCTGCAATCACCATCTGCAGTAATTTTGGAGCCCCCAAAATAAAGTCTGCCACTGTTTCCACTGTTTCCCCATGTATTTCCCATGAAGTGATGGAACCGGATGCCATGATCTTCATTTTCTGAATGTTGAGCTTTAGGCCAACTTTTTCACTCTCCTCTTTCACTTTCATCAAGAGATCCTTTAGTTCTTCTTCACTTTCTGCCATAAGAGTGGTGTCATCTGCATATCTGAGGTTATTAATATTTCTCCTGGCAATCTTGATTCCAGCTTGTGCTTCTTCCAGCCCAGCATTTCTCATGATGTACTCTGCATAGAAGTTCAATAAGCAGGGTGACAATATACATCCTTGACGTACTCCTTTTCCTATTTGGAACCAGTCTGTTGTTCCATGTCCAGTTCTAACTGTTGCTTCCTGACCTCCAGACAGATTTCTCAAGAGGTAGGTCAGGTGGTCTGGTATTCCCATCCCTCTCAGAATTTTCCAGAGTTTGTTATGGTCCACACAGTCAAAGGCTTTGTCATAGCCAATAAAGCAGAAGTAGACATTTTTCTGGAACTCTCTTGCTTTTTCGATGATCCAGCGGATGTTGGCAATTTGATCTCTGGTTTCTCTGCCTTTTCTAAATCCAGCTTGGACATCTGGAATTTCACAGTTCACATACTGCTGAAGCCTGGCTTGCAGAATTTTGAACATTACTTTACTAGCATGTGAGATGAGTGCAATTGTGTGGTAGTTTGAGCATTCTTCAGCATTGCCTTTCTTTGGGACTGGAATGAAAACTGACCTTTTCCAGTCCTGCGGCCACTGCTGAGTTTTCCAAATTTTCTGGCATATTGAGTACAGCACTTTCACAGCATCATCTCTCAGGATTTGAAATAGCTCAACTGGAATTTCATGTCTTCAGATAACCTTGGTTTTTTTTTGCCACTGACCAAGTAGCTGCCAGTGATATTCTCATGAAACGGGCAAATTCGACTTACCTCCTAGTCCCTGCCTAAGTCTGTAAACTTGACTATTTCAAACTTTTAAATACTATGAAAAAGTATCTAAATAGGACCAGAGTTGGTTATAATGTGAGTCAGAAGAAATCAAATTGTTTCACTTGGCTTCTAAACTTGAAGCTATATACTTTTTTCAAGTATATAGATTTATATGGATTACCTATGTAGGTCTAAATATAATGATACAAAGAAAGAGAGGGAGTTTTGAGACAGATGCACAGAGGAAAAGACACAAAAAAGGACGACTTGTAACCACAGAGGCAGAGACTAGGGTGATGTGGCCACACGCCAAAGATGGATGGAAAAAGCCGAAAATGGGGTCACCAGAAAATGGAAGAAGCAAGGACTTCTTTCTCCCCTAGAGCATTAGGCTTTGGCATCCACAATTGTAAGAGAACAAACTGTTACTGTTTTAAGCCACCTAGTTCCTGATAATTTGTGACAGCAGCCTCAGGAAACTAACGAGGATGGATTCCCTGAGAATTATTCATCGTACTGCCCATGATAAAGACTTCTCCCTTACTTGACCTCAGAATGAGGTTCTATTCAATGAGCTGAAGGCAAGTACAAGGAGCTGCAATGGCAGAGTTCTCTGGTTCCCACTCACATTCTCTCCCCAGGCTTATCTATTTCTGCCCACTCCTGGTTCAGTTTCTGGTTTTGTCCAAAACAGCAGCCATTACAGTGGCTTATTATTCAGTAATGTTAAAAGATGCTAAAGAGGTTTCCTAGTTTTCTAGAGAAAAATTTCAGAAAACTAGCAGTTAAAGTTACATGTAATAATTCACACTTCAAAAATTTTGGATTAAAACAAAGCATTTCCCAACTTTCTTAAAATCTCGAAGTGCTACTCCTGTTAACCCTTATCTGCTGCTGCTGCTAAGTCGCTTCAGTCGTGTCCAACTCTGTGTGACCCCAGAGACGGCAGCCCACCAGGCTCCCCAGTCCCTGGTATTCTCCAGGCAAGAACACTGGAGTGGGATGCCATTTCCTTCACCAATGCATGAAAGTGAAAAGTGAAAGTGAAGTCGTTCAGTCATGTCTGACTCTTAGCAACTCCATGGACTGCAGCCCACCAGGCTCCTCCGTCCATCAGATTTTCCAGGCAAGAGTACTGGAGTGGGGTTCCATTGCCTTCTCCAATTACCTACTGACCTCTTAATTCTCAGGCTAGCTTTGTCTTTCATTCCCCATGCCTAAGCCTTAGAAGGGTGGTGGTGGTGGTATAGTTGCTAAGTTGTGTCCAACTCTTGTGACCCCATGGACTGTAGCCCTCCAGGTTCCTCTGTCCATGGGATTCTCCAGGCAAGAATGCTGGAGTGGGTTGTCATTTCCATCTCCAAGGGATCTTCCCAACCCAGGAATGGAACCCGGGTCTCCTGCATTGCAGGTGGATTCTTTACCAACTGAGCTACAAGAGAAGCAGCCAAGCCTTAGAATAGACAACTACAGTACTTTAAGCTAAAAAAACAGGATTTATAAAATAATTTGAGCTTCTCATTAACTGGCTCCTTTTACCTCCTTGAATACTGATATTTATTATATTATTATTTTCCTTTACTAGTAGCCTAAACTTCAATTAACATGTAGACAAATACAAAACAAGAAATTCAGTCAGGTTTTCCCAAGACAGTTCATATAAAATCAGTTCAGTTGCTCAGCCGTGTCCGACTCTTTGTGACCTCGTGATTTGCAGCATGCCAGGCCTCCCTGTCCATCACCAACTCCTGGAGTTCACTCAAACTCACATCCATCAAGTTGGTGATGCCATCCAGCCATCTCATCCTCTGTTATCCCCTTCTCCTCCTGCTCCTAAACCCTCCCAGCATCAGAGTCTTTTCCAATGAGTCAACTCTTCACATCAGGTGGCCAAAGTACTGGAGTTTTAGCTTCAGCATCAATCCTTCCAAAGAACACCCAGGACTGATCTCCTTTATGTTTTTTTTTTTTTTTTTTTTTTTAGTGTTCAGTGTTTTTATTTATTTTTTTTTATTTTTTTATATATTTTTTTTTAAATTTTTTTATTTTTTTTTAAATTTTAAAATCTTTAATTCTTACATGCGTTCCCAAACATGAACCCCCCTCCCACCTACCTCCCCACAACATCTCTCTGGGTCATCCCCACGCACCTGCCCCAAGCAAGCTGCACCCTACGTCAGACATGGACTGGCGATTCAATTCTTACATGACAGTATACAAGTTAGAATTCCCATTCTCCCAAATCATCCCACCCTCTCCCTCTCCCTCTGAGTCCAAAAGTCCGTTATACACATCTGTGTCTTTTTTCCTGTCTTGCATACAGGGTCGTCATTGCCATCTTCCTAAATTCCATATATATGTGTTAGTATACTGTATTGGTGTTTTTCTTTCTGGCTTACTTCACTCTGTATAATTGGCTCCAGTTTCATCCATCTCATCAGAACTGATTCAAATGAATTCTTTTTAACGGCTGAGTAATACTCCATTGTGTATATGTACCACAGCTTTCTTATCCATTCATCTGCTGATGGACATCTAGGTTGTTTCCATGTCCTGGCTATTATAATCAGTGCTGCGATGAACATTGGGGTACATGTGTCTCTTTCAATTCTGGTTTCCTCCGTGTGTATGCCCAGAAGTGGGACTGATCTCCTTTAGAATGGACTGGCTGGATCTCCTTGTAGTCCAAGGGACTCTCAAGAGTCTTCTCCAACACCGCAGTTCAAAAGCATTAATTCTTTGGCACTCAATTTTCTTCACAGTCTAACTCTCACATCCATACATGACTACTGGAAAAACCATAGCCTTGACTAGACGGACCTTTGTTGGCAAAGCAATGTCTCTGCTTTTGAATATGCCATCTAGGTTGGTAGTTCTACATAAATAGGCATGGGCTAGCTGAAAGAACCACACAGATAGAAGTATACAGATAGTAAAATACACAGAAAAACCTTTTCCTAAGGGCTCAAGAATCATACTGATTGCTCATTTCTTAGAAGCTGTTAGCCTCAAGTTGTTACATCAATAAAGCCATAATTCATCTCTGGATAAGTATTCCCACTCACCCCATCACCAAGTAGGTTTTCTAAGAGTGATCAATATACTATACATTTTGAAAGTTACTTTCTTACTAAAAAAAAAAAAAAAAAGTCTTTCAAACACATCAGATATGAAATGCTTTTCAATTAGTTTGTTTATATTTGGTTTGGGCTGGGTAGAACAGAGCAATTCTCAGCAATATAATCTCATTAATCTCCAAGTTATATGAGAGAGAAAAGCTACATAGCAGGCTATTTATTTTCTGTTCAGTGAATTCTTTTGTCATTCTCTTGCAGTTTAATGAACAGTTTCTCCAAATCCTCAGAGCAGTTGAAGTGTTTATTTCAGCAAATAATGTGTTTGCAGAAGCATAAATCATTACCGAAGTCTTTCCTAGGAAACTTCCCTTGTGACATATTGTGGCCTCTAATCCACTGTGCAAAAGAAGGTCATAATAAAGCACATTTATACTTTGCCCAACGCTGCAGCCTTCTTCACTAGTAAAAAGTACTAAAATCTAGCAAAGCACTTCAATTTTTAAATTACCTAATTTTTTTAAGTATTGGTTTTATTTCCAGGTAATTTTGCATTAGTTTGTTACTTTTTATTGGAGAATATACATATTTTAAAAGTATCCTTGGTAGCTCAGCTGGTAAAGAATTCGCTTGCAATGCAGGAGACCCTAATTCGATTCCTGGGTTGGGAAGTTCCCCTGGAGAAGGGATAGGCTACCCACTCCAGTATTCTTGGGCTTCCCTGGTGTCTTAGCTGGTAAAGAATCATCCTGAAAATCAGGAAACCTGGGTTCAGCCTCTGGGTTGGGCAGATCCCCTGGAGATGGGAAAGACATTCCACTCCAGTATTGTAGCCTGGAGAATCCCTAGGATAGAGGAGCCTGGCGGGCTACAATCCATGGGGTCACAAACAGTCGCACACAACTGAGCAAGTAAGCATAGCACAGCATAGTGTTCTAAGAACCCTTACAAATTACCTGCATTTGTGCAATGCCCAGATCAAAAGGAGACCATGGCCAGCACCTAGAAGATGCTCTCATGCCCTGCTTCCAATCATTGTCTCTTAAGTTTACCATTATGCTGACTTCTATCACAATAGATTATTTTGTTGTATCAGACCTGGAGCTGACTGTGGCTCACATCATGAACTCCTTATTGCCAAATTCAGACTTAAATTGAAGAAAGTGGGGAATATCACTAGAACATTCAGGTACGACCTAAATCAAATCCCTTATGACTATACACTGGAAGTGAGAAATAGATTTAAGGGACTAGATCTGATAGACAGAGTACCTGATGAACTATGGATGGAGGTTCATGACCTTGTACAGGAGACAGGGATCAAGACCATCCCCAAGAAAAAGAAAGGTAAAAAAGCAAAACGGCTGTCTGGGGAGGCCTTACAAATAGCTGTGAAAAGAAGAGAGGTGAAAAGCAAAGGAGAAAAGGAAAGATATAAGCAACTGAATGCAGAGTTCCAAAGAATAGTAAGAAGAGATAAGAAAGCCTTGCTCAGTGATCAATGCAAAGAAATAGAGGAAAACAACAGAATGGGAAAGACTAGAGATCTCTTCAAGAAAATTAGAGACACCAAGGGAATATTTCATGCAAAGATGGGATCAATAAAGGACTGAAATGCTATGGACCTAACAGAAGCAGAAGATTTTCAGAAGAGGTGGCAAGAATACACAGAAGTGCACAAAAAAGATCTTCACAACCCAGATAATCACAATGGTGTGATCATTCACACTCACCTAGAGCCAAACATCCTGGAATGTGAAGTCAAGTGGGCCTTAGGAAGCATCACTACGAACAAAGCTAGTCGAGGTGATGGAATTCCAATTGAGCTATTTCAAATCCTAAGAGATGATGCTGTGAAAGTGCTGCACTAAATATGCCAGCAAATTTGGAAAACTCAGCAGTGGCCACAGGACTGGAAAAGGTCAGTTTTCATTCCAATCCCAAAGAAAGGCAATGCCAAAGAATGCTCTAACTACCGCACAATTGCACCCATCTCACACGCTAGTAAAGTAATGCTCAAAATTCTGCAAGCCAGGTTTCAGCAATACATGAACCATGAACACCCAGATGTTCAAGCTGGTTTTAGAAAAGGCAGAGGAACCAGAGATCAAATTGCCAACATCCGCTGGATCATCGAAAAAGCAAGAGAATTCCAGAAAAACATCTATTTCTGCTTTACTGACTATGCCAAAGCCTTTGACTGTGTGGATCACAATAAGCTGTGGAAAATTCTGAAAGAGATGAGAATACCAGACCACCTGACTTGCCTCTTGAGAAACCTATATGCAGGTCAGGAAGCAACAGTTAGAACTGGACATGGAACAACAGACTGGTTCCATAACAGGAAAGTAGTATGTCAAGGCTGTATATTGTCATGCTGCTTCTTTAACTTCTATGCAGAGTACATCATGAGAAAAGCTGGGCTGGAAAAAGCACAAGCTGGAATCAAGATTGCCAGGAGAAATATTAATAACCTCAGATATGCAGATGACACCACCCTTATGGCAGAAAGTGAAGAAGAACTAAAGAACCTCTCGATGAAAGTGAAAGAGGAGAGTGAAAAAGTTGGCTTAAAGCTCAGCATTGAGAAAATGAAGATCATGGCATCCGGTCCCATCACTTCATTGGAAATAGATTGGGAAACAGTGGAAACAGTGGCAGACTTTATTTTGGGGGCTCCAAAATCACTGCAGATGGTGATTGCAGCCATGAAATTAAAAGACACTTACTCCTTGGAGGGAAAGTTATGACCCATCTAGACAGCATATTAAAAAGCAGAGACATCACTTTGCCAACAAAGGTCCATCTAGTCAAGGCGATGGTTTTTCCAGTAGTGATGTATGAGAGAGTTGGACTATCAAGAAAGTTGAGCACCGAAGAATTGATGCTTTTGAACTGTGGTGCTGGTTAAGACTCTTGAGAGTCTCTTGGACTGCAAGAAGATCCAACCAGTCCATCCTAAAGGAGATCAGGCCTGGGTGTTCATTGGAAGGACTGACGTTGAAGCTGAAACTCCAATATTTTGGCCACCTGATGCAAAGAGCTGAATCACTGGAAAAGACCCTCATGCTGGGAAAGATTGAGGGCAGGAGGAGAAGGGATGACATAGGATGAAATGGTTGGATGGCATCATCGACTCAATGGACATTTGTTTGGGTAGACTTTGGGAGTTGGTGATTGACAGGGAGGGCTGTTGTGCTGCAATTCATGGAGTCACAAAGAGTGAGACACGACTGAGCAACTGAACTAATACTTTATGTAAATAGAATCACACGGCACATATTTTGTGTCTGAATTTTCTTTCAACATTATGTTTATGAGATTCTTCCATATTGCTATATTATAGATCATTCATTCTCATTCCATACATAGAATTCCATTGGATGAGTATGTCATCACTTATTTATCCATTATCCCATTGTTCATTAGCTGGATAGCTTCCAGTTTGAGATTATCACAAATTGTGCTTTACTGAACATTCTTATATATCTATCAGTGAATATAACTATGTGTTTCTGTTGAATGTTTGTCAGGGAGCAGAACTGCTGGGTTATAGTGTATGCATGTTCACAATTAGTGAGTAATACCAGTTTAAATGGGCTTAACAGGTGGCACTAGTGGTAAAGAACCTGCCTACCAATGCGGGAGACATAAGATTCACAGGTTCAATCCCTGAGTCAGGAAGATCCCCTGGAGAAAGAAATGGCAAGCCACTCCAGTATTCTTTCCTGGAGAATTCCCATGGACAGAAGAGCTGGGTGGGCTACAGTCTATAGGGTCTCAAAGAGTTGGACATGACTGACACAAAATGTGAGAGTTAGACTGTGAAGAAAGCTGAGCACAGAAGAATTGATGCTTTTGAACTGTGGTGTTGGAGAAGACTCCTGAGAGTCCCTTGGACTACAAGGAGATCCAACCCATCCATTCTAAAGGAGATCAGTCCTGGGTGTTCATTAGAAGGACTGATGCTGACGCTGAAACTCCAGTACTTTGGCCACCTCATGCAAAGAGTTGACTCATTGGAAAAGACTCTGATGCTGGGAGGGATTGGGGGCAGGAGGAGAAGGGGATGACAGAGGATGAGATGGCTGGGTGGCATCACCGACTCGATGGACATGAGTTTGGTTGAACTCCGGGAGTTGATGATGGACAGGGAGGCCTGGTGTTCTGCGATTCGTGGGGTTGCAGAGAGTCATACACAACTGAGCGACTGAACTGAACTGAAGCAACTTAGCATCCATGCATCAGTTTAAAAACATAGTTAAATCAATCTTCACTCCCATGTAGCTGATTGAGTATTCTAGTTGCTTTACATGCTTGTCAATACTTCATATTATTTTTTAGTCATTCTGCCAGGTATACAGTGGTATGGCATTGCAGTTTAATTAGCATTTCTTTGATAACTGAGATGGAATACTTTTCCTGTGTTAATTTGCCATATTTTTGTTTTTCAAGTGTTTTATCAATTTTCCTACAGGGTCATCCATCTTTCTCTTTAATTCATAATAATTTCTTAAAAATTATGCCTATAAGTACCTTATAGATAAATGTCATCAATATTAAAGTATATT
This sequence comes from Capra hircus, assembly GCF_001704415.2. Lineage (NCBI taxonomy): Eukaryota > Metazoa > Chordata > Mammalia > Artiodactyla > Bovidae > Capra > Capra hircus. The sequence continues at coordinate 78,569,854 of NC_030814.1, forward strand.
TTCCCATTCTGAGTATTTTCAGTCCCTTAATATTGTCTTTTGATAATTAGAAGTTGTTTAATTTTACTATAGATCAATTTATAAATTCTTACTTCTATCATGGGCACTTTTTGGTGTCTAATTTAAGAAATTCTTATCTACAAAGGATCATGAAAGTGTTTTCTTGTGTACTTATAAATCTTCAGTGGTTTGCCCTCTGCATTTAGATTGCAAGCCATCCAAAATTGATTTTTGTGTATAGTGTAATACAGGAATAAAGATACTTTTAAACTATAAATATGCAATTAATCCAGAACTATTTATTAAAAATCTGTCCTTTATTCCACTATATGTCCAAACTTTTTTTCATGATACTTAACCTGGTAATAATCTAGCATCTTTCTTTTAAACTTGTCTACAGTCACAACTTTAAACTCTTAATTTGGAAAAATATAAACCCACTGATACATACATACATTTATTAAATATCAAATTTCAAAACTGGAAACAGGATTTTAAGATGAATGGGAAGAAGTAATTGTTCCCTTTCTATTTCTATGTTTTTGTATTTTTTAATATAGTTTTGTTATTTAAAATGTCTGTGCTTTCAAAATTTCTTTATTCAAAACTCCATTTCTTATTTCCCAATGTATTGATATAGCTTACTTCAAAATGATCTTTAGCAACTTTTGCCTTAGCACTATCAGTGGAAATTTAGCCAACATTTATTGAAAGTCTATTATGTCCTAGGTAGTGTGGTAGTATTCTCTTAACATAATATTTCTTGTATGTAGATCCAGACAGTCCCCAAGGAAATAATTTCTTAGTTCTACAACTAGAATACTTATTAATATTTTTAAATAGGTAGAGGCTTCTTTGAGAATCTGATAAAAGCTTTAGCTTTTCTCTCCTGAAAATATGGACATACACAACATTACACATAATATTTCAAGGATTCCAATGTCACGAGAAGCCACAGTTTGAGAACATTTCCACTATACAAACTCAGAGAAATTATTTTGTTATAAGAATGATTCTCCATGAGCATCTTTGTTTGCAAAATACCACAGAGGGTACAATATGTTGCTTTATTGAGGGTAATTTTATGGTTGCTCTAAGGGCTGAATAAATGATTTCAATATAAAATATATTAAACAATATAATAGCTATCTATTTTTAATTCTAGCTCAATTTAGGACACTCCATTTGGCACTAATAAGTTTATAAAAATCCCCTTTCAAAAAGAAGTGTCATTAGGAATAGACATTTCCACCTTTATAATAAAACACTTAGAGTTTGCTCCCTCCATCCTATTCCTAAGCCACTAGCTAAGAGAAAGACAAATGCTTTGTTACTAGCTTTTTTCAAATAATAGAACAAAACAATTGTTTTTGTGTAGCTATAAAAGAGCACAGCTATTGATCCTTTAAAGAATCAAAAGGTATTTAATCAATTTATGTTACAAAATATACCAATTTGTTATGACATTCAGAAGTTTCACATGGAGGACTATGAAGCATCCCATTCGAGCACAGGCGCACACACACCAATTCTCCCACATCCGAACACTAGACCAGAACGCAAAGCCTTCATGTGACATCACAGATCCAGCTGTGCACTGCAGCTGCAACTTCACCACTTCATCCTCAAACATCCTCTCACGTAAAAACCTGCTGTTTTTATGTCTTCCTACTGCTTCACAGATGATAGAACTCAGGGCTGACAGCTCTCACTAGAACAAACATTCTTTGTTTCATTGAAAGAAAATCAAGCTCCAGGAAATAACACCCTGCTTAGCTGTGGTGCTTCTAAGAACCAGTGGATTGATCTCCTGGAGCTGGTCGATTCTTCAGCATGCTCAAGTCACCTTCATGAGTCAGGATTAAAAAAAAAAAATCAAAATGTATTTTCAGTCTAAAACTGCTATACTTCATAGTTCCTAAAAGAATCTAGTTTCATGAAACATCTTCATAATTCTTATACTCTATTGAATGTAAGAATTTCCTGAGTGACCTTGTCAACACATTGTAGAATCCTCGGTCTACTGAACAGGAGGATATTGAGCTGACTTTAGGCACTGTCTGCTAGTAAGATTAATGTCTACTTTTGATTTCAGAGAGCACAACACAAAAAGAAAGAAATTAAAGGTTATAAAATTATGTTAAATACATTGCATTGCACTGCTCAGTTGCTCAGTTGGCTCCAACTATTTACCACCACATGGACTGTGGCCTGTCCTCCATCCATGGGATTTTTCAGGCAAGAATACTGGAGTGAGTTGTCATTTCCTCCTCCAGGTGATCTTCCTGACCCAGAGACTGAACCCATGTCTTCTGCATCTCCTACACTGGCAGGTAGACTCTTTACCACTGAGCCACCTGGGACTTACATTAAGTACATTGGAGAAATACAAATTCTCTTTTTTACCTAAGTAGGTTTCCATGGTTAATCATTTTATTCACCTTCTCATTCACCCTCAACATCACCATTACTCTTTTGTATTTCAAACTCAAGTAGAAAAACTCCAATTAAGATTAACTCCAACTCTGATGACTTTGATCTTGTTCCTGTGGCTAGAACAAAGCCACCTAACCTTTCTGACTTTAACTTAAAGACCATGAAACTTGAGTAGACATTTAAACTGCCCTGACACTCCCTTTTTTTTTTTTTTTTCCAGCCAATTCATACTGCCTCTCTCAGAGTGGACCATTTACTACCTCTTCTTATCCATTCTATTTCCCAAAGCCTCTTCCCTCTCAACAGACACTATTTTAAATATTTCAATGTGTGCACATGCTCAGTTGCTAAGTTGTATACAACTCTGCAACCCCATGGGTTGTAGCCTACCAGGTTTCTCTGTCCGTGGGATTTCCTAGGCAAGAACACTGAACTGGGTTATCATTTCCTTCTCCAGCAGATCTTCCAGACCCGGGGATTGAACCTGTGTCTCCGACATTACAGGAGGATTCTTTACCACTGAGCCACCTGGAAATCCCAAATATTTCAATGATAAAATATAAATAATTGAAAGAGAATTTCTGTATCTTTCCATAGGTGGTCTTCACTTCTGTCACAGTGTTTAAAAAATAAGCCCTCTACTTTAGCAATAGGTCCAATCCTTGCTGACTTATTCAAGGACTTCTGCAATTCATTACTTTCTCCTGCAACATCACCTTTCCTATTGATAGGATTATTTCCATCAATATACAAACATATTGTAATACTGCTTATCTAACAAAATAAGTAAACAATCTTGACTTTATGCCTTACAAGTGACTCCTTCATTTCTCTTACTTCCAAATACTAATAGCAAAAATCTTGTAAGAATTAACAATTGTTATTTTGCATTTCCTCTTCCCTATTGTCCTACTCCTCCTCAACACTTCACTAAAAGCTCTTACAAAGATCACCACTGATCTCCATGTTGCCAAATCCATAATTACTTATCTGTCCCATCTTCCTCCATCTCTCAGTGTTTTTAGCACAGTCATTATTTTCCCTTGAAATCGTTTCTTCAAATGACTTTCTAAACACCACACTTTCTTGATTCTCCTACTTTGCCAGCTGTTTCTTTATGGTCTCCTTGACTTCACTCAAGAATTTAACTCTCGACCTTCATCTCTCATCTCTTCTCTTATTTACACTTATTCCCTTTGGGATCAGATCCATTCCAGTTTTAAAATCAATCTCTACACTAAAAACTTTATTTTTATCACTGGTCCTAAACTCTTACCTGAACTCTGTCCTATATATCCAACAGGTTAATTTGGTATCAACCTTTGATGTCTAACAAGCACAACAAAAACTTAAACATCCAAAGTCAACCCCAAATCCTCAAATCTTCTCTTCTCCAAATTGCCATAGATTCTTCATAATAGACTCTTAGCTAAGGACTAATAGTCTAAGGACTGCTGCCAAAGACTCTTTATCTTTTTCAGCCTACATATGACACAAAAGCCAGAAATAATTATTGTGATGAAATAATCAACCTAAATAATCATTTAAAATTAAGATCTTATGATTCTTATACACAAAATCTTTCAACAGCTTCCCTTTAAACCCCACTCTTAACCTTGATCTACAAAACCAAACATGATCTAGTCACTGTATACTTCTCTGGTTTGTTCTTTGATAATTCTCACACTTCCTTACAATGTTCTAATAATGAGCATCTAGGAAACCCTGGTATACTCTTGGTGGGAATATAAATTGGTACAGCCACTGTGAAAAACAGTATGGAATTTCCTCAGAAACTAAAAATAGAGCTACCATGCACGTGTGTGTGCTCAGTCGTATCTAACTCTCTGCAACGCCAGGGATTTTAGCCCACCAGGCTCCTCTGTCCATAGGACTTTTCAGGCTAGAATACTGGAGTAGATTGCCATTTCCTTCTCCAAGAGCTACCTTATGACTTAGTAATTTCATTACCAGGTATATATCCCAAAACCACCAAAACACTAATTTGAAAAAATACATGAACCCCACTGTTTACTGCCAAACATTTATAAATGCCAAGATATGGAAGCAATCTAAGTGTACATCAGTAGATGAAAGGATAAAGATGATATGGTATACATATACAATGGAATACTGGAAGTGTTAGTCATTCAGTCGTGTCTGAATCTTTGCAACCCATGCATGGCCTGTAGCCCACCAAGCTTCTCTGTCCAAGACATTCTCCAGGAAAGAATACTGGAATAGGTAGCCATTTCCTTCTAGAGGGGATCTTCCTAACCCAGGAATTGAATCTAGGTCTCCTCCATTGAAGATTGATTTTTTACCATTTGCCACCAGGGAAGTCCACAATGGAATACTCAGTTCAGTTGCTCAGTCATGTCAGACTCTTTGCAACCCCATGAATTGCAGCACGCCAGGCCTCCCTGTCCATCACCAACTCCCAGAGTTCACTCAGACTCATGTCCATTGAGTCAGTGATACCATCTGGAATACTGCTGCTGCTGCTGCTGCTAAGTCACTTCAGTCGTGTCGGACTCTGTGCGACCCCGTAGATGGCAGCCCACCAGGCTCCTCCATCCCTGGGATTCTCCAGGCAAGAACACCAGAGTGGGTTGCCATTTCCTTCTCTAATGCGTGAAAGTGAAAAGTGAAAGTGAAGTCACTCAGTTGTGTCTGACTCTTGGCGACTAGTCAGCTATAAAAAAGAATGAAATTTTTCCATTTGTAACAACATGGATGGACTTCGAGGGTCTTACGCTAAGTGAAAGAAGTCAGGCAGAGAAAGACAAACATTATATTATGTCATTCATATGTACAATCTAAAAAAAAAAATAAAGCCAGTGAATAAAACTAAAAAGAAACAGACTCACAGATATAGAGAAAAAATACGTGGTTACCAGTAGGGAGAGGGAAGAGGGGATGAGCAAGATACAGGAGATTAACAGGCACAGATTACTATGTATAAGATAAATATGCTATAAGGATATATTGTACATAATTAAATGTAAATAATTTAAAATTAAATAGACAAGTCATGTGGCTCATAAGAGAAGGTTGCTACTGTTAATAACTGAATGTCCTCAGTTTCTAGTTGTTATTGTTCAGTTGCTCAGTCATGTCTGACTCCTAGTGACCCCATGGACTGCAGCATACCCAGCTTCTCTGTCCTTCACCATCTCCTAGAATTCACTTAATATCATGTCCATTGAGTGGGTGATGCCATCCAACCAGGTCATCCTCTATTGTCCACTTTTCCTCCTGCCTTCAATTTTTCCCAGCATCAAGTTCTTTTCCAATGATTTGGCTCTTCACGTCAGGTGGCCAAAGTACTGGAGCTTCAGCTTCAGCATCAGTCCCTCCAGAGAATATTCAAGCTTGATTTCCTTTAGGTTTGATCTCCTTGCTTTCTCCAGTTTACCTCTGTTTAAGTCAAGAAGCTATAATATTCATTTAATCACCCAAACCCAAATCACCTGCCTAATATAAGCACCCTTTTCATAAGTGGCAAATGACATACAGAGACTCAGTCTAATCAATAGAACACCTACAAAAACATAATCATCTCTCAATTTGTGCTTTCTGAATATTTGATTCATCAGGCACAGGTGCAGCTACTAAGGACTGAAAAAGGCAGACAGAAATAAGAAGAGTCCAAAGGACACACCACAGTTTGGGTGTTTGCAGTAAGAAAGGCTGTCCTTCACACAACCTGCATATAACACAGTTTGGGGAGGTAGTTATCTTGGAAGCCAGGGAAAGAAATGACGGGCCAATGTGAAGATACTGCAGTAGTGACTTAGACAATCTAGTCAATAAAGAAAGAGTTTAGAAGAATGTAGAATAAAGATGTCCAGAAGTCAAATAAAGGCCAAAAGTAGTTGATCAGAAAGAGGAGCTTTAAAAATTATTACGATCCAGTTACATGGAAAGTAACAATTATGCTTCTGAGGCTGCATTTAAGTCTTAGATTTAAAAACTTTTAAATCTCAACTCAATAATTGGCCTAATGTTTTTCTCTGAAAGTGTTCCAAGACTTACAGATATCACTCTCTTCCATTTTCCTTTCCTTCAAAATCACTCCAAATAATCAATGAAGAAAACCAAAGTATTTCATTGACAAATTACTATTGTTAGCAATTTAGAACAGTATTTCTTGACCTCTAACACTGGGCAAGAATACTGGAGTGGGTTGTCATTTCCTTCTCCAGGCAATCTTCCTGACCCAGGGATCGAACCCGGGTCTCCTGTGTTGCAGACAGATCGTTTACCAACTGAGCTACAGGGAAGCCCCTAAAACCAAAACACATATTAATAGAAGCAGAATGGTCATCTTTACCACCTGTAATCAATCTGCCTTTATATATTTATGGGAGGATACTTCTATGACACACATAAAATTGAATATGGGTAACTGTCATGTTTCATAGAAACCAGAGTTCATAGCTACTACAAGGAGAATACAAACAGTACGAATAATCAAAGTTGTGGGTATTTCTCCTACAATAGTTCAGGGAATTTCTTAGGTCTTTCCATTGGTTATTTTAAGGTCAATTCTGTTCTCATATTTATAAGACAATACATTACTTATGCTATTATGTAAACAAAATCACTGCAGATGGTGACTGCAGCCATGAAATTAAAAGACGCTTACTCCTTGGAAGAAAAGTTATGACCAACCTAGATAGCATATTCAAAAGTAGAGACATTACTTTGCCGACTAAGGTCCGTCTAGTCAAGGCTATGGTTTTTCCTGTGGTCATGTATGGATGTGAGAGTTGGAATGTGAAGAAGGCTGAGCGCCAAAGAACTGATGCTTTTGAACTGTGGTGTTGGAGAAGACTCTTGAGAGTCCCTTGGACTGCAAGGAAATCCAAGCAGTCCATTCTGAAGGAGATCAACCCTGGGATTTCTTTGGAAGGAATGACGCTAAAGCTGAAACTCCAGTCCTTTGGCCACCTCATGCGAAGAGCTGACTCATTGGAAAAGACTCTGATGCTTGGAGGGATTGGGGGCAGGAGGAGAAGAGGACGACCGAGGATGAGATGGCTGGATGGCATCACCGACTCGATGGACGTGAATATGAGTGAACTCTGGGAGATGGTGATGGACAGGGAGGCCTGGCGTGCTGCGATTCATGGGGTCGCAAAGAGTCGGACATGACTGAGAGACGGAACTGAACTGAATATGTAAACATATTTTAAAAGCTTATAGCAAACACCATACATAAAAAAACACTCAAAATGGATTAAAGAATTAAATGTAAGACCAGAAACTATAAAACTCTTAGAGGAAAACCAAGGCAGTACACTATTTGACATATATCACAGCAAGATTCTCTTTGACCTACCTCCTTGTGTATGTTCTCAGACACTCAGTCGAGTCCAACTCTCTGTGACCCCATGGACTGTAGCCCCCCAGGTTCTTCTGTCCATGGGATTCTCCAGGCAAGAATACTGGAGTGGGCTGCCATGCCCTCCCCCAAGGGAACTTCCCGACCCATGAATCGAACTCAAGTCCCCTGCACTGGCAGGCAGGTTCTTTACCATTAGTGTTCCTCCCCTACCCCCAAGCAACGGAAATGAAAACAAAAATAGACAAATGGGACCAAATTAACCTCGAAAGCTTTTGCACAGCAAAGAAAACAATAGACAAGATTAAAAGACAACCCTCAGAATGGGAGAAGATAATTTCAAACAAAACTGACAAAAGATTAATCTCCAGAATACAAAAGCAGCTCACACAGCTCAATATCAGAAAAACAAAAAGGCCACTCAAAAAACTGGGCAGAAGAACTGAACAGACATTTCTCCAAAGAAAATATACAAATGGCCAATAAATGCATGCAAAGATGCTCAACATCACTCATTATTAGCGAAATGCAAACCAAAACTACAATGAGGTATGACCTCAAACTGGTCAAAATAGCCATCATCAGAAAATCTACAAACAAATGATGGGGAGGATAAGGAGAAAAGAGGACACTCCTACACTGTTGGTGGGAATGTAAAAGGAGATTCCTTGAAAAACTAGGAATAAATATGTCCCAGCAGCCCCACTACTGGACATACACCCTAAGAAAACCAGAATTCTAAAAGACACAGGTACCACAATGTTCACTCCTGCACTATTTACAACAATCAGGACAGAGAAGCAACCTAGATGTCGACAGATGAATGGATAAAAGATGTATGGTACACATTATATGTACAATGGAATATTATTCGGCCATAAAAAATCACAAATGAGTCAGTTCTAGTGAGGCAAATGAACTTAAAGCCTGTTATAGAGTGAAGCCAGAAAAACAAATATAGTAAATTAATACATACATATGGAATCTAGGAAAATGGTATTAATTAACCTATTTGCAAGGAAGGAATGGAGAGGCAGGCATAGAGAATGGACTTGGGGACACAGTTGGGGAGGGCCTGAATGGGAGGAATGGAGAAAGAAGCATCAACATATATGCACTATCATGTGTAAAATGGATAGTTGGTGAGAAGTTGCTATACAACACAGGGAGCCTAGTCTGGTACTTTGTGATGACCTGGAGGGGTGGGATGGGGAAAGGGAGGGAGGCTCAAAAGGGAGGGGACATATGTATAATTATGGCTGATTTCCATTGTTGTATGGCAGAAACCAATTCCTTGTAAAAAAAAAATTTTTTTTTAATGTTTAAGCTTATAGCAATACGCTGGAGAAGACTCTTCAGAGTTCCTTGGACAGCAAGGAGATCAAGCCAGTCAATCCTAAAGGAAATCAACCCTGAATAATCATTGGGAGGACTGATGCTAAAGTTCCAATACTTTGCTCACCTGATGCAAAGAACTAACTCACTAGGAAGGACCCTGATGCTGGGAAAGACTGAAGGCAGGAGGAGAAGGGGACAACAGAGAATGAGATGGTTGGATGGCATCACAGACTCAATGGACATGAGTTTGAGCAAATTCTGGGAGATGACAAAAGACAGGGAAGCCTGGTTTGCTGCAGTCCATGTGATCGCAAAGAGTTGGACACATCTAAGCAAATGAACAAGTCAGGGAAGTTGACATGCCCAAGAATTTGATGAATTTAAAAGGTAACAGATTCTACAGAGTTTCATATCTATTTGATCAGGAAACCGTGACTGTGAGCATCCATCTGGTGATATCATTTTGGTAACTACTGTTTACTTATTTGTGAAAGAGATAAATCCAAAACGGGTAAAAGTACAATGGCAAACCTACACAGTCTTTATTCCTTATATGTTGTGAGAGATGGTGAAACAGAGTAGCTCTACTCTTAATCGGGCTTTCTTGGTGGCTCCAACAGTAAAGAATCTGTCTGCAATGCCAGAGACCAGGGTCAGAAAGATCCCCTGGAGAAGAGAACGGCTACCTACTCTAGTCTTCTTGCATGGAGAATTCCATGGACAGAAGAGCCTGGTGGGCTACAGTCTATGGGGTCAAAAAGAGTCAGACACAACTGAGTGATTAACACACACACACACTTTTAATCATCACACAAAATGAAAGGTCTTTTGGGTCCAAACATGTGGAAATGCAATTATACTCCACAAGTTGATGAAAACTAATTGATGGCAGATTCTTTCAACAAAGACAACTTAACTTTTTGCCCAACAGTTTCTGTAGATCAATATGAAAAGGATTTATGGCCCCTCTAATCCATATATTTGTATAAAGAAAAAGCTAAGAGAAGTACAGTAGAATTTTAGATTTTATGATTGTGTTTGGGGTCATAGTTTTATTTGGAATGAAAGCTTATTTGGAAAAATGCAATATAATACAGTTTACAGAGCATTGTAAAATGATTCAAAGTCACAAAATGAGAGGCGTTAAATAAGCCATTTGTCACCTTGGAAATGTGAAAAAAAAAATTAGTTAACATTCAAAGTATACCCTAAGTTACTTACAAGATTTGTCTTCACATTTAGAAGACATTTAACACCACAAAATACAGGCTCCAGCAAGCACAATGTATCTTTATATATTAGCCTTCCACCTAAATCACTTACTAGCTAGCATGTGACCTTGGAGAAAGTACTTAATGGTATGAGTACTCAGAGTACTCAGAGTCCTCATAAGTAAAATAGTAGAACTATGGAGACCCATATGGAAGCTCTGGCAATAAACTAGACAAAAAGCAAGACAGAGGTCTAGATTAGGGTGGGAACAGTGGAGATAGAGGGAAGCGAGCACATTCAAGTTGACGGTAGAGCTGACAGGACCTTCTCCCAGGTTTGATGTTGGGGAAATAGGAAAGGAGAAAATCAAAAATGACTATCAGATTACCAGCTTGAGCAATAGGCTGAATATTTCTCAATAGGTAAGACTAGGCAGAAACAGATTTCGGAAAGGAAAATTAGGGGCTTAGTCTTGGCTATCTGAGTTTGAGATGACATGAAAATGTCAAATAAGCAAATATATACTTTGAATCCTAACTCAAACAAATGGTCTGGCCTTGTAATAAGAGTCATCAGAATGTGTTGGTAATTATCACCGTGACAGAGGAATTAATGACATCACCTCTTATGAGAAAATAATATTGTCTCTAGTTTACTTAGATCATTTTTATATAAATCAACTGAGTTTTAAAACAAAAACTTACATATTTCGTGTCACAGACTCCTTTGGTAGAGTGACATCTATGGACACACTTTTCATAATAATTTTTCTTAATGTATAAAATACAATGCACAGGATAACAAGGAAACTAATTACTCTGAAATACACTTATCCAATCATAAAAATTAAATTTAAAATACTTATTTATTTTTAAGACACTATCTATGGAGGTAAGTCTAGAAATGACCATAAATTCAAAGTGGTGACAAGCATAAATGATATTTTGTAGTATCTGTAACAACTGGCATATGGTAGGAAAAAAATGTTATTTCTGCTAATGACAAAGACACAGATACTCTCATCCTATTGTGTGTGTATCTATACTCAAAATGAAAATAATACAAATGGTTAGTAGGGAGTATTTGCTCTCCTGAAGGAGGTCACTGTAGTATTAGGAGTAGGGAAGGGTAGAGAGAGCACACAAGTCATTAAACCACTGCATTATGGTGTGAGAACATTTATGAAAAATGAATGTTCACTGAGGGACAGGAGCACAGGGGAAGGCCTTAGTAAGTCTTCTCACATATGTATCTTTCGCCATGTAGGTGACGAAGTGTGCATTTGGCTTTTCATATGAAAAAAACAACATTAAAATGCATAAGGAATCTGATGAGCAATCAAGTGCAGCAGCAGCATAGTTCCTCTGTATTGTCCTAACCCTCTGTGTTATTTCTTTTCTCAAAAAGGCAGGAGAAAATCCAGGTATCTCACACCTGTTATTTCTTTCAGTCTCTCAAACAGCATCCTGATCTGTTCAACAGAATCAGGGTATAAAGAATCCTTTGAACTTGCTAACCATTCTATGTGGAACCTACTTCTCCTAGATCATGACATGGTTTGGTTCCACATTTCATTCAGGTATCTGCCAACATGACCTGGTATGAAGACTTCTCTCAACACTGAATACAAAATAGCCCCTCTTCTATATCATTCTCTGCCTACATTTTAAAATAGCACTTAAAACTGCTTGAAATTATACTCTGGGGAGAAAAGACCAGTTTATTGTCAGACTTCTCCATCCCAAGGTCAGCTCCATAAGGGCTGTAACAGTCTTGTTCATAGCTGTCTCTCCACAGGCCCTAGATAAGCAATTGGCACATGGTGGTAGTCAATCCCTAAACATGTGCTGAGTAACTCAGTTAATCCACATATTGTTTAAGGATGCATTATCACTGGGTTGTAACCATGACTGCCACTCTGTTTCAAATGTCCTGGTGTCCCTCATGATCCACCTTGTATACATGACACAATGCATCCCTTGCCCTTACATATGCTACAGAAACATCCACGTGGCTGCCTCTTCCTTTATCATCCCCACCTTTTGTTAATGTTCCCTGTTCTCATCCATTGACATGCTGACAGAGTAGAAATTCTTAGATGTTACATTCCAACGTAACACCCTGCCTATCGCTAAAGACAGCGACACTGTCACACTCTACATCCCTGTGCCAGGCTAGAAGGGACTTTGTCTCCCAACGCTACTGACAATGTGGTGGAGAAGTCCTTTGGCGACACCAGGCTAAGGCCTCAAAACACCACCTGGTCCTGCCTCTTCCCTGCTTCTCCTCCTCCTGCAGCTGACTCCCCTCCCTGCCTTTCCTCTAATTATATCTCCTCTCTCAGAGTACTAGCACATTAATTAATTAATTCCTTAATGTTTTCCATACTTAAATTTGTCAACATAGTGGTATAAGCAAGAAAATGAGAATCTGCCAAGGCAGCCAGTTGAGACAGAATATGAATTAAAGAAAGTATTGAGGAGGTGAAGTGTACATGGATGAAAGAATATTAGGTAACAGGCTGATAACAGTAACAGATTAAATAAATAACATAGATAAAGAACATCTTCTAATGAATAGATAAATCTAGTTTGGGATATTTACAATGCTAAGTGCCGCTAGTACAACCAACTATAACAGATACGTTGAAAAAAAGCAGTTAAGAATGTGAATTAAGGAGCTGGGAGCCATGAACATTTGGGAGGCCATAAATGAAGCATGAATATGGATCATGGCTCGCAGGAAAATTAAAGAACAGATAGCAGGGTGTCAAGATGCTAAAAAAAAAAAAAAAACAAAGTTCAGCAGAATGATGATTTTGTTATTAAAATTCAAAGTTTTGTGTAATACAAAAGCAGAAATTTCTGAAGAAAACAAAATTTGATTTCAACTAGTTACCATTATTATTTTTTGGCCCTCAAGTGTGATTCCGTATAATAGGATAGCTACTGAAGTGTTACATTACCCTTTAAAAATGAAACTAACCTCCAAGCTTCAGTCACGGCACAGTTAACAAATAGTTTCAGAGGCGGCGGCAGAAACTGCCCCCTTCTCATCAACCAACTCCCTTCACCGAATCTGAACATGGACCCAACTGCATTACAACACTCATCGCTCAACACTGATTTTTAAATCTTGCTTCTGACAGGTTACAGTGCCTTGCAAAGCAATTCTCAAAATTCATGAAAGAATAGGTCTCTTGCCTGCCTGCTGCCAGCTCCTTCCCAGGCCGTCCTCGCTGTTCCTCCTCCTCCAATGCCTCAGTCCCCAGCCATGCCCCATGCCCTCGCTGAACTCAGTGGGCTGCAGGGCTGTCGCCTGGTGCTGGCCTGTGGCTGCAGCGCCCTGGGCGGGAAGTGAGGAAGAGAAAGCCCAGGAGTGGCGGGAGAGTTAGTCCAACTCCCGGGCCCTTCTCCAACCCTCCCCCACCCCAGCTTGCTCCCTAAAAATTCAGGTCCCCCAGAAGGCCTGTTCTTGACCTGAGCCCCTTCAAAGTTGAGAAGTCAGAGCTCTAGGGCCAAAAGTAACTTATTTTACATAGTACTTTGAGAGACCAACCTTGTTCTTGCAGCATCCATACAAACAATGCGTAATTTTCCATAGTAATGCAGACAGTGAGCAATACCAATAGGGAGGGTAGAGGACTGGTCTAAGATTAGTCTTTCTACCACAAGATTAAAATTGAGCTCTCCTGACCCCTGCCAGGGACTTATTTGGATCACTAAGCCTTCCTCTGAGAAGCTAAAGACGCTGCTACCTTTTACGGAAGTCTGGAAGGCTCTGTCCTGTGGTTGGTGGATTGGGCCTGCCCGCTGATGAGGGATTAACAGTGTCTGAGTTGGCCTGGGACTACTTAAGCCTCAAGCTGTTTCTTGCCATCTTCTAAAGCAACAATTATTAAACTCTGGTGTGTGTGTAGGAATCACTTGAAAGCTGATAAAGAGACTGAGGTTCACTGAAGGACCCAAGACTTTATTTTTACCAGGTGCCCCAAGTGATTCTAATAGAATGAAAGTTTGACAAACCAGAAGATGCCTACATTGTGTCTTGAATTATCACACCCAAAAGGGAGATGACTATTGAAAAAGATTCCAAATTTTCTTGTTTTGCCTTTGTCCTTCAGATCAGTGTATTGTGCATTGCATTCTTTTGAAAAATACATATAAAAATAAGTATTTGAAGAAAAATCAGGAGACAGTTGAAGCTGATCATTCCAAGACTCTCTGGTCCTCTCATGCATTTGCACAGGTTTCTTTCTGCATGGAACCCCTTCTCTCACCACTCCTTCCTCCCTGATCCCCTCCATACCTGGGCTGAACATTTCTGTTTTGTCACCCACAGGCCTACCTCTGATCTTTGCTCATTCATCTCACGTTACTGTTTATCTGTCCCTGACCTAGGAGTCTCATGTTTTCTGCCATCATCTATGAACTGTGGCAGGAAAACTTGTTAACTGGCAAGCAGAGTAAAATCTCAGACCCTTCACAGATCTTGACAGAAACAAAAAGGACCATCATGAGGCACCTGACCTGCCTCTTGAGAAACGTATATACAGATCAGGAAACAACAATTAGAACTGGACATGGAACAATAGACTGGTTCCAAATAGGAAAAGGAGTATGTCAAGGCTGTAGAAGAGTACATCATGAGCCACTGGGCTGGAAGAAGCACAGGCTGGAATCAAGATTGCCAGGAGAAATTTCAATAACCTCAGATATGCAGATGACACCACCTTTATGGCAGAAAGTGAAGAGGAACTAAAAAGCCTCTTGATGAAAGTGAAAGTGGAGAGTGAAAAAGTTGGCTTAAAGCTCAACATTCAGAAAACGAAGATCATGGCATCTGGTCCCATCACTTCATGGGAAATAGATGGGGAAATAGTGGAAACAGTATCAGACTTTATTTTTTTGGGCTCCAAAATCACTGCAGATGGTGATTGCAGCCATGAAATTAAAAGACACTTACTCCTTGGAAGGAAAGTTATGACCAACCTAGATAGCATATTCAAAAGCAGAGACACTATTTTGCCAACAAAGGTCTGTCTAGTCAAGGCTATGGTTTTTCCCGTGGTCATGTATGGATGTGAGAGTTGGACTGTGAAGAAGGCTGAGCACCGAAAAATTGATGCTTTTGAACTGTGGTGTTGGAGAAGACTCTTGAGAGTCCCTTGGACTGCAAGGAGATCCAACCAGTCCGTCCTAAAGGAGTTCGGTCCTGGGTGGTCATTGGAAGGACTGATGCTGAAGCTGAAACTCCAATATTTTGGCCACCTCATGTGAAGAGTTGACTCATTGGAAAAGACTCTGATGCTGGGAGGGATTGGAGGCAGGAGGAGAAGGGGATGACAGAGGATGAGATGGCTGGATGACATCACCGACTTGATGGACATGAGTTGGGGTAAACTCCGGGAGTTGGTGATGTACATGGAGGCCTGGCATGCTGTGATTCATGGGGTCGCAAAGAGTCAGAAACAACTGAGCGACTGAACTAAACTGAACTGACATCCAAATACTCTCACAAACTCTCCCAACTGCTCTCTGACACCCAATATTTCACTCCATTCTCTAGATTGACTCCGATGCTTTGGTTAACTGCAAATATCCACAGAGAGGGGAAAAAAAAAGTTATCACATAGGGAAAGAAAAAGAACACAGGAGCATAATTCTAAGGATATTGTGGAAAGTATACCTCGGAGCCACAAATGGAAGAAATGGCAATACATAAGAAAGTCTGGTATTACCCAAGGCAGATGTATCACCAAATTATTATTTTGACGACACACTTCTGTTCTGGTTAAACCATTTCTATATTTTCAGTATTAATGCTGGATTTTCTCTAAATTTGACAGCCTCCTCACTGCAGAAAATATCTATAAACAACATTTTTTTTCAACTTTTGATAAAATAACCTATTTTAACTGATTTGTTACCCCAATCAGTTTATAGTTTCATGAAGATTTTTACTTCTAACATTTTAATCTTAATTGAATTTTAAGAGGTGAGCTCTTAAAGCAAGAAGTGGGATTAATTCAAAGGAACTAATAGCACCTCACAAGAATTTATTTTTTAAATTTTTACTAAAAATTTTAAATCACTGTTAGCTTAGACTTGTGGAACAAACTTAAAAAATAAAACTCTTACAAACAATACTTTTTATTTATCATTTAAAAGCTCCAAATACTTTATGGGTAATATAAGTCATGTTATTACTCTTGGGAAATAAGTAAGCATATAAAGTGTGCTCCCTACTGCATAATTAGAGACCAAAATAACCCATACAGGTATTCAGTCATTTTTCTAGGAAAACAACTTTCTAAACTATAAACAGAACCTAACACTTGACCACACTGCCTGTATCTGACCAGAGTCTATAATAAGTTCCCCTAAGTATAATAATAGGAGAGTTTCTATGAATGTTAACAGCTTTCTGAAATCCTGATAATGGAAGCCTGTATTTATGCTTCTAATCACCATGAATTTGGCAGCCACAGGCAGGTAAATGTTTCCAGCATTTTGTATATGAGGAAGTATATATGTGTCAACATTGGATGGACAAAATATATTATTTTAATTGATTAACTAGTTTTTGTTATAGTACTTTAAAGGTTTTCCTGAGATTTTTAGCACAGGTTTATGGGAGTTCTCTGTGGTAAATGAATTCACAGAAAAACTTGTGAACTTCCAATCAGAAAGATGGGAATTCAAGAATGATAGAGGAAAGCTAAGCCAATCTTGGACAGAACGAGCAAGAGTATGTTAAAACTGCATCTCAGGGGACTTCACTAGGGGTCCAGTGGTTAAGAATCTGCCTTCCAACGCAGAGGACACAGGTTCAAACCCTGGTCAGGGAACTAGGATCCCACATGCACAAAGGAACCACTGAGGCTCCATGCCACAACTAAGACCCCACACAGCCAAATAAATCATAAATTTAAAAAGAAAAACTGAATCTCAGAGGGTGCATCCCAGGGAACACACCTACAACAGTTCTTGATGTGATCCAAGCAAAAGATAGCTAAGATAGAGTTTTGTAACTAAATCAATTGTTACCCACTGGTGATAGGGATTCCCCTGTTGAACTCCACTGTAGTCTCTGACACAAGTGGCAGTCCAATTGTTAAAACTATCCTGAGCCATAAATTCAAATGTTATTTCAGTGGAGGAAAATACATTAATTGGTGAAAGAAAGTGAAAGTGTTACTCACTAAGTCATATCCGAGTCTTTGCAACCCCATGGACTGTAGCCCACCAGGCTCCTCTGTCCATGACATTCTTCAGGAAAGAATAGTAGGAGTGGGTAACCATTCCTTTCTCCAGGGATTGAACCTGGGTCTCTACCTTCTGAGCCACCAGGGAATCCCTGTATCAAATATCTAAGAAATACGGGAGTAACAGCAACTAAAAATAAGACTATGCAATTGGGTGGTTATTACTAACAACTGATATTCTGAGAAAAAATAAAGAAAAGCTGAGTAATTAATCACTGATTTAATAGTTAAGTGTGAAATACCAGAGGGCCTCCTTGGAAGCTCACAGAGCTAATCTCTTGTAGAAGGCAGGGAAAGTAGAGGCCCAGGCCCAAGACTTAATAGGTGGAGTAACCAAATACCAAAGAAGGTTAAACCTTCAACCAAGAAAGATCTGCTCTGCCAAGATAAGATTTTCTTAGAACTCAGTTTGTAAACAATGAAAGCCAAGCAGCTTGCCTTCGGACCCATAGCAAAATAGGCCCCACTGAGCTCTCAAGCTGCAATGTAAGCAGCTCAGGTACTTGAGCAAATCAACTGGAAAACCTATGGTATTAAAGATTTTGGTGGTGGGAAAACATTCACATGGAACTTAAGAAAACTCCTAGGAAATCACAATGGAGAGTGCTAGAAGTCTTCAGCAAAGCCATGCTACCTGTAGCTGAAATTATAGAATACCTCCTGGGTTGCTCCTAAGATAGTTTATCCATGTGGTACTAAGTGATCTTGTTGCCAAATCTGCCCAACATGAGTTTGGTATTTTCAGACTCATCAAGTCATATGAAAAAGTGGGCCATCTCTCTTAAGATGGGACTAGCACAAGCAATGGTACCCCACTCCAGTACTCTTGCCTAGAAAATCTCATGGATGGAGGAGCCTGGAGGGCTGCAGTCCATGGGGTCGCTAAGGGTCAGATACGACTGAGCAACTTCGCTTTCACTTTTCACTTTCATGCATTGGAGAAGGAAATGGCAACCCACTCCAGTGTTCTTGCCTGGAGAATCCCAGGTATGGGGGGGGCCTAGTGGGCTGCTGTCTATGGGGTCGCACAGAGTCAGACACAACTGAAGAGACTTAGCAGCAGCAGCAGCAGCACAAGCAGAACCTGAGGTTACAAGTACACTGTGTGAGCCTGTAGCCCACACCTCATGTCATCACTGCTGCACACTAACTCTCCCTCAGCTCATGCCTGAGGCCTTATGAGGCCTCCCTTACAACCGGCTGACCAAGGAAGAAAAGCCCGAGCTTGGTTCAGAGACGGAACAGCTTAGTATGTGGGTGGCAGCCAAAAATGGACAGCAGTTATAATATCCTCATCCAAGAGGTGGCTTGCAAGTCAGTGTCCAGAGCTAATTCTCCCAACATACAGAACTTGGGGACAGTGCACTATCATGCACTTACATGAAAAGAAAAGTAGCCTGACAAAAGAATTAAAATGGGTTTTCCCTCCCATGAGCAAGAAATATTTCATCATTCAGTTGAATCAGATGCTGTGATTCTAGTCAAATGAGCATGCTTCCTTTCTGCTGGTTTTATGATCAGAAATATATGATGAATGATGTCTCCATTTATTTTTATTTTTTTGGCTTGCTGAAAACATCAAACCAAAGATAAGGCACAACTGTGATATCTTTGCTAATCCACCTTGTTAGCATAATTAGTTTTTTTAAATAGGATTTAGATTTCCTACTAGAAGTTTTTTTTTTTTTTTTCCAGATTTTAATTTCCCACTTAGACTTCTTTTAAAATGTAATACCTCCCTATATCCTTCAGGTTGCATGGTTGAAAAGAAAGTAGATAATTGATGTATACTAGACTGGCAGATGGGTACTGATGTTTTTGCAAAAGCAAACACAAATATGAAACTGATCCTAAGGCAAGGCTGTTCACTGGGATAGCATTTGTTGGGCATTCTACTAGATTCAGTGTAGTTCCTACTCTCTGCTGTTTATCAACTTGGCTTCTTTCCATTTTCATCCTAGAGTTCCTTATAACTTTTTGTCACAGAATTATGGGCTTAACCAACTGGGGTCAGCAAAGAAGCTAGTTAATAATGCCTTAAGGAGTTACTCTTTCCAGGACCATTTATATTTTAGTAGAAATCTATGAAAACAAATAGGCTCAAGGCCCAAGGGAATGTTTTCAGATGATTGAATCTGACACATGCAGAAAGAGACTTGGTAACCATCTCTCATTTTATATCATCTTCTGTATTTGGAGCATGAGAATGATGTTATCCATGAGCATCAAAAAATTGCCATTTCTAGCTCAGAGATCTTGACATATTTTGTTTCATTAGGCCCCAGAAGCCAAGTCAGAAGGGGCATACTTTTCATAGCTATCTTGTCATTTTTCCTTCTAAATGATTATATTCATATCAAAGACTCTTTTGAGAAAAAGATACAATTCTAGAAGCTGCAGCATCAACAGAACTTTATTCACTTTTGCAAATTCAAACCCATACAAACTTATTAATATAATATGCTGCTTTGACTTAGTTTAGAATATGGTTTCCCATACTTCTATATAGCCATTCATTTCAGTAGCTGAATAATTTTCACTAATTGATGTAACATAGTTTACCTTTATGTTATTAAATTGAGGTTACTTCTATATTTTTGCTATTGTGGACAATAGTTCAAAAAATATTTGGCACACTTAGCTTTATACTATTTTTGAATTATTTCTATGGAGTTAAATAACTATAGTAGTGTTTAAGAAAAACATTTCTGTCTCCTGATTATTATTAATATCTTTATTATATCTTCTCTCAAAAATTCTCATAGCAACTATAATAATTTAAACCATTTAATAGGGCATCAAATCACCAAGAAATGAAGTTAACATACCCAAAATAAAGAACTTCATCAGTAACAGAGCAGGTTTTAGTACTCATCTCTTGAATCCCTGCATTAATCTATTGCATAGAGTTATACATATTTTTAAAAAAAAAGGAAATCATAGGCTTTACTAGATTTCACTAAATCCCAAGGACAATGGGGACCTCATTTGATGCTGTTTTTACAGTTTAAAATACTATTTTTCCTGAGCCTCTGCTTTCTTAAAAATCTTTACACATTCTTCTTTAGACTGGAACTCATATTTTACTTTATAGAAGAAATCTCTCCTATCGGCCAGATTAGATTAGGTTTCTTATTAAATACTGTCATTCCAAAGTAGTTTCTTCTTGTAGAATCTATTACAATTGTAATTAAATCATCAATAATTAATTACTTTCCTAATAAAACATAAGCTAATTTCTGTCTGCTCTCCACTATACATATAAAACTCTGGCCACCGGATGCAAAGAGCTGGCTTATTGAAAAGGACCCCGATGCTGGGAAAAATTGTGGGCAGGAGGAGAAAGGGGCAACAGAGGATGAGATGGCTGACACAAATTAGGGACTAAACAGCAACAAAAATACATATACCTTAGACAGTGCCTTATAAATTAAAAAGCCCAAAATGTTTATTGAATGAATAGCAAACAAATAGATAGTAGGATGGACTGTCATATTATTATTTTAGCAGGACTGAAATCACACTTACCAAAAGTAGTATTATTTATCCTTTGCTAAAAGTCTGTAAGGAAACTTCTGGTTCAAGATAATGGATTTATTGTTAGCATTTTTCTTTATTGAGCCCCAAAATTACACTGGGATGATAGTGAAGATATACCATAAAAAATAAAATATTATAATCTAAAAATAGGAAATATGCCATTGAAGAAGGAAAAGTTTTCTGGCAGACAGAATATACTTGAGTGTAAGTGTGGAAAAATCAGACCACAGAAAATTACAAACCCAAGCCTTAAAAGGAAAAGACTAACACAGCAATAGGAGTCGTTTAGCTTGATGAAGACAGTCCATTCTAAAGGAAATCAGTCTTGAATATGGAAGGACTACTGCTGAAGCTGAAACTCTGATACTTTGGCCACCTGAGGAAAAGAACTGACTTACTGGAAAAGACCCTCACGCTGGGAAAGATTGAAGGCAGGAGGAGAAGGGGACAGCAGAGGATGAGATGGTTGATTGGCATCACCAACTCAATGGACATGAGTTTGAGTAGGTTCTGGAGTTGGTGATGGACAAGAAAGCCTGTCATGCTTCAGCCCATGGGGTTGCAAAGAGCCAGACATGACTAAGTGACTGAATAACAACAACAAAAACGAGCAGAAAGGAATTAAAATGAATACTTCTAGTTTTATGCTAAGAGAGATTAAGACAATCATTACTGAAAGCTCTTTTTAAGTCTAGGATTTAGAGAGCTGGAAAGAACATTGTGCCAACAATAAAAACTAGAAAATGCTGGATAAACTTTAAAAAATGATAATTTTTCTTAAATTGACTTTGCAAGCTAATGAAGAAGCCTGAAATCCAAGGGAAGATGGGTATTTCCTCAGAGAGATGAACTGGGGAATTCCTGCTCACCTGTAGCAGAACATGGGAAGAAGAAATCAGGCACCATCAAAGTTTAAGACTTTTAAAATTCAGGAAAATTTGTTTTTCATTGCTATATTAGTCAGCAATCTCCAGAGAAACAGAACTAATTGGAGAGAGACAAACAGACACACAATTTAATGATTTGGCTCATGCAGTTAAGGAGGTGGCTGCTGCTGCTGCTGCTAAGTCACTTCAGTCGTGTCCGACTCTGTGCGACCCCATAGATGGCAGCCCGCCAGGCTCCGCCGTCCCTGAGATTCTCCAGGCAAGAACATCGGAGTGGGTTGCCATTGCCTTCTCCAAGGCATGAAAGTGAAAAATGAAAGTGAAGTCGCTCAGTCATGTCTGACTCTTAGCGACCCCATGGACTGCAGCCCACCAGGCTCCTCCATCCATGGGATCCTCCAGGCAAGAGTACTGGAGTGGGTTGCCATTGCCTTCTCGGTTATGGAGGCTAGCAATCCTGAAATCTATAGGATGGGCCAGTAAGCTGGAAACCCAGGAAAGAGCTGCTGCCAATGTTCAATTACAGAGGTCATCTGCAAGCAGAATTCCTTCTTACTCGAAAAGATCAGACTTTTGTTTTATTCGGCCCTTCAACTGATTGGATAAGGCCAATCCGTATTACAGAGGGCAACCTGGATTTACAGAGGATTCACCTAGTTACATATCACTCTCATCCAAAAACATCTTCACAGAAACATTTAGAATAATGTCTGACCAAATATCCAGGCACTGTGTTTACATTCTAGCTGAGTTGACCCATCAGATTAACCATCACAATTACGAAAACCTGAACTAGGCTAGCAGGAGCATGTTGAATCCTGGGAAGCTGTATAAACAAAAGGATTTTATTTCCATTCACAGGTTCCTTTCCATTGACCTCCACCTTGGGCTCATGAAAAAGATTGGGGGCAAAGTGGAACACCAAAGAGAGCCTTTGTTGGTGCTACAGGTCTGTAGGAGTGAAGCCTGAAGTTCTAATTAGACCCCTCTCTATGAAACAGAATCCTGAAGTGTCTGAAGGATAAAAGAAAGCCCTGGACCCCGGGCACAGAAGACTCAGTGTGGCTGCAGGAAAGAAAAAGAGGAAAATCCTACCCCTAAGAGAGAGAGGCAAGGAATCTTCCAAAATCCATACCAGTTGGGGTCTCCTACTTATGGAGAAAGACAAAAAAAAAAAAGAAGAAGAAGAAGAAGAAGAAAAGCCTAACATTTCCAAAATAAAAAAGTCATAAATTGGTTGTCAGGGGGACAGAGAGGAGGATCAGAGGGCACACCCCTCACCCAAGGACCCAGAGCATATATAAGACTCAGGCTGAATCAGGACAAGAGACAATACTCCTTGTTCCCCATCCCCCACCACCAGCCTAGAAAACACCTAGAATGTGCAACATCTGTCTACTGCTGGAGGAGAGGAAAAGTATGGACAGAGACTTGCACTGTGGCACAGTTGAAAGGAAGCTGACAGTGCAAGGGAACATTGAGACATACTTTCCAGCAAACCCCAGATTAAACAGGAGGAAACACTAGAGCAATTGAAGCTGGTTGTGGCCTAAGGGTAAACATAGCAACAAAAAATTCCAGACTCACGCAAGTCCTGCAATATGGACTCAACATTTTATTCCAAGGGTATAGCAGAAGAGACCTGCCCTTGGCCAGGTGTTAAGATGATTTCACTCAATCTTTCCTATAATACTGGAGTGGGTAGCCATTCCCTTCTCCAGGGGATCTTCCTGACCCAGGGATCAAACCTGGGTCTCCTGCATTGCAGGTGGACTCTTTACCACCTGAGCGACCAGAGAAGCCCTATATTATGACATTATGTCCAAAGTCAGTTATAGCAATTATGTCTGAAATCAATTAAAAATTATGAGACACTCACAGGAGAAAACAAACAGGCAAAAAAAAAAAATCCACAGAATTGGACTGGCAGACTATTTAGGTGTTGGACTGTACAGTAGAGGGCAACAAACAGGACTAAGGGAGTTGGTGGTGGACAGGGAGGCCTGGCGTGCTGCGATTCACGGGGTCGCAAAGAGTCAGACACGACTGAGCAGCTGAACTGAACTGAACAGAAGAAGCAATAGCTGAAAGCCAGACTCAAGTCTTCAGAATGTAAGGGTTTGGGGGTTTGTGTGTGTGTGTAATTTAAACTTTTTATTTTCTTTGGGGTACCCCCTATTAACAATATTGTGATAGTTTCAGGTGAACAATAAAGGAACTCAACCAAACATATACAGGTTTCTAGTCTCCCCCAAACTTCCCTTTCATCCAGGCTGCCACATATCATTGAGCAGAGTTCTATGTGCTATACAATAGGACCTTGTCGTTTATCCATTTTAAATAAAGCAGTGTGTACACGTCCATTTCAAACTCCCTAACTACCTCTTCCCCTCTAAAGAATCATTAAATGCATAGCAGAATGAATCTGAAACAACCCAAACCTAGATTCCTCTTCATATGATTTGGACCTCTGAGAATAAATTTAAAGTTTTAAAAGTATCTAAAAAGTAAACTTACCTTCTAAATTATAAAAATGATTTTGCATCTAATTTCCCATCAGCATTACTGGCAACCAGAGCAATGTCTTTAAAAGTCCAAAAGCAGTAAATTTTAAATCTTAAATTCTACACTTAAAATATTAGTAGCTTGGATTTTGAAAACAAGATAAAGACATTTGAAGCTATAAAGAGACAAAGAGAAATTATTTGATGTAAAACCCAAGAAAAAAATTTTAAACAGAAAAGAAATAGGAGAGCCAAGAAACAATGACATTAACTCAATAGACAGCTGACAAAAAGTTGCAGAAGAACCCATTTCTGTCAGATTTAGACAACAGTCCATCCCAACCTGACCAAATAGCAAGAAGTATAATTAAAAGGCTGCATGTACTTAATTATAATCCACATTTTTGTTAGATCACCAGAGAATGTGGATTTACCTTAAAGCTTGAGAAAAACTGGTTATGATCTAAATTAGTGGCTTAACATATCACATGTAAACTGATAAGATCTAAAGTTGATAAATCAGGAAAGAAACAAAGGTTCAAGAATGATAATTAGAATTATGGGCATGGGGAACAAAAACTTGAACTAAAAATAGAAATGTTTACTGATTATTACCTATTAGAAGTAAGGTTATAGGATTAAATAGAATATTTTACTTTTCATTTTTCACTCTGTATATTAGTAGCTTGTGTTTATTTTTAACTATGTAAATAAGTTACTTTATAGCTACTATAAGATTGGGAACTCCAATGACTGCAAAATATGCATAGTTCCACAACTGTTTTAAACCTAAATAACTGTTTTGTTATGGATTTGTTAGTTTTGGTGTACTAGACTGGATAATCACTACATTCAAATTAAATTTAGAAAAAACAAATACAATGAAGCATAAGAAAAGATTTACAAACTACAGTTAAGTTTCTACTTATTTTTAAAGTATTCAATACAGTTAAATTCCATTTTGGCTCAACAAAACGCTATGACAGTTTCTTAGATTTGATTGGAATTATACTTGAAAATGTTTGCCTTTGGGATTGAAAAACAAATCCCTTTGAAAGAACGCATGTAAGAATTAAAGATTTTAAAATTTTAAAAATAAAAAAAGAAGGTTAAAAAAAATGAAAGAGCGACTATTTATTGTTCATATCACAACATAATGAATTTCTAAATGATAAACCATTATTTCTGCATATTTGCAATTGAAGGTTGGACTTATAACTCTTGAATCCATGTTCACAGTGGAGTAGCTCTAAAATGAGATTAATCCCACTTCTCTACTCCAAACACTAAAAAGAATTAACCATTTTCTTGTTTTCACTACTGATATAAACCCAATCTGTTTTTAATTTCCCAAAGTTACATACAACCATTTCGAATCAGTTAGCTGTGTTATGGTAATAAATAAGCTATAAATCTCAATGGCTTATAATAATAAATATTTACTTTTACTTTTTACTTTTCACATTGGCTGTTGTGGGTCTCTGCTCTACATGTTCTGTCATTCAAGGATTCAGGCCAAAGATGAGACATCTTTCTGGGACATAAAATTCTCAAAGCAGGGAGGAAAGCACAAGAGAATTGGTGGGAATAAGACACAAAGGCTGTTGAAGATGTCTGCTTAGATGTAGTATATTTAACTGTTGATCACATTCCATTGGACAAAGGTCAATGTCCATAGAATAAGAATCTCTATTTCACACAGTAAGCACAATAAGTTACATAGAAACCTGCAAAATGGAAGAAACTATTTGCAAGTGATGCAACCAACAAAGGATTAATCTCCGAAACTATTTATAAACAGCTCATGCATCTCAATATCCAAAAAAAAACAACAACAACAACAACCTGTATTGCTAATCCTGTTCACAGTGCCAGTTGTCTCACTGTGTCTCACTGTGTGCACTGTTCACTGAACCCGTGGTAGACAAGGTGCAAGCAGGGAAGCTGAAAGAAAACTCAAGGAGCTCTAGGAACTGCAGATGACTTTATTCTCTCCTGGCTTTAGCAGCAGCCATAGCAGCAGACATACTATATTCTCACCTCTCATGGTTGACCCAACAGACACAACCATGATGCAGCAGTAATGTCACTGCTTCTTAGGTGATCATATACATGTACACACAAAGTAACCCTGTGTACAAAGTAGCCCGTGACCAAATGAGTACCTCGTGATGTGCATGCACAGTGCTATAAATGATCTCAGTTGTTACACACTCATTATTTATAAAAGGTGGGGTGAGAGAGCCTGAACATGCCATCTTGGCCAATTTTCTCTCCCCTCACACAACCCAATCAGAAGATGGGCAGAAGATCTAAATAGATATTTCTCCAAAGAAGACATACCCTCGGCCAAAAAGCACACGAAAAGATGCTCAACATCACTATTTCTTAGATAAAAGCAAATCAAAAACCCAATGAGATATCACCTCACACTGGTTAGAATGATCATCATTAAAAAGTCTACAAACAAATGTTGGAGAAAGTTGGAGAAAAGGGAACCGTTCTATACTGGCAATTACATTCCCAACTGGTATAGCCACTATGGAAAACAGTATGGAGTTTCCTTAAGAAACTAAAAATAGAGCTACCATATGATCCATCAATCCCACTTCTGGGCATATCTGCAGAGAAAACAATAATGTGAAAAGATCCATGCACCCCAGTGTTCACTGCAGCACTGTTAACAATAACCAAGACATGGAAACAGCATAAATGTCCATCAATGACAGGATAAAGAAGATGTGGTACACATATATAATAAAATATTACTTGGCCATTAAAAAGAATGAAATAATGCCATTTGAAGCAACATGGATTGACCTGGAGGGAGATTATGAAATTAAGTGAAGTGAGTCACACAAAGACAAATATCATATGATATCGCTTATATATGGAATCTTTTAAAAAATGATACAAATAAACTTATTTACAAAACAGAAACAGACTCGCAAACTGAAAACAAGTGGTTATCAAACGGCAAATGTTGTGGGGAGGGGTAAATTGTGAGTTTGAGATGAATATCACACACCACTCTCTTTAAAATAGATAACCAACAAGAACCTACTGTACAACACAGGGAACTCTGCTCAATATTCTGCAACAGCCCATATGGGAAAAGAATTTCAAAAAGAATAGATACATGTATATGTATAATGGAATCATTTTGCTGTATACCTGAAACTAACACAATATACTCCATACAATGATACTCCAATATAAAATAAAAATTTTTTTTAAATAGGAACCATAATTTTCTTTCAAAAAGGAGAAGTAAATTTGAGGGAACACTGATACAATTTTCCATAAACCCTTCTGTTCCCTTTAACTTCACTTTGTCATACTACCTGGGAAGATATTCTGAGGTTATAGACAAGATGATAAGTATTCCTCAGAGCAACTGGAAAGCTGGAGGAACTGAATACCTGCCAAAAGCCCAGCTGAGTAAACTGAATAATGAAACTTTTTTAATCCACTTTAACACCACAAAAAAAAATCTGTATTTTCATTAAACTGATATCACTTCAAATTATCCTTTAATTCAGTTCAGTTCAGTTGCTCAGTTGTGTCTGACTCTTTGCGACCCCATGAATCGCAGCATGCCAGGCCTCCCTGTCCATCACCAACTCCTGGAGTTCACTCAGACCCACGTATATCGAGTCGCTGATGCTATCCAGCCATCCCATCCTCGGTCGTCCCCTTTTCCTCCTTCCCTCAATCCCTCCCAGCATCAAAGTCTTTTTCAATGAGTCAAGTCTTCACATGATGTGAAATCATTAATTCATGAATATTATTTCTGTATAGAATTATTTTTAAAAGACAATGAGAGATAAGACATACATGAGAGGCTTTAATTAAGCATAGGATTAAAACTGGGAGTCAAATTTGATACCAGATTAGTTCTGAATATCGATTTCTCAGTTGACTAGAAAGAGCTATTTAATTCTAATCAGATACATCAAAGTAAAACTCAGGAAAGAATTTTGTATAAAACATTAGAGCTTATCAGACTATGTGATGTTTCTCTATATGCAGAGATTCTGCAAGACAGGCTGTAGACTGAAACTTTGTCAATATCGTTGTACCACATTTATTAGGGAGAGTTTGCCCTATACCTCTTATTCAAATAGCTATTGTCTGTGATTAATAGACTGTCTAGTGTTAAAATTCTGGTACTATCAAACAATAAATGATGCAAGGGGTGTTCTCAGCTAGCTATGATAGGAATAAAATGTGTTGCAATGATTATTTAATGATTTCTATTATAAAAACATGTAGTATAGCTGTTACCAAAAAAAAAAAAAAAAAAGCCATGAAGGCACTGATTGCACTAAATAGAAAGCGTCTAGAAATAGAACAAGAAAGAGATCTGTACTGTACATACATTCACCTCTATGCTTTGTTACTTTACACTCAAATACAAAGCTGCAAAGGGAGAGAGAATGTCATTTTGTCCTTAAATTTTATAGCAAAATACTCGATTAATTGACATCAGCTTTTCAACTTGATACCATATGCCACAGATCTACTTTCATTTTTCTTCCTCGTCATCAATCTTAGGTTTGATAAAAATAAGCCAGATGTAGAACAATAAGGAAGTAATCCATGGGGTGAGAGGGACTGAAGTTTTTGAGGAATGAGAATGTAGGACAGTAAAAATATTACAAATAGTCCTTTATTTGAACTCAGCTATGGAAAAAGTCAATCAAACTGTTTGAGCTTCACGTATAGAATGGAAGTAAGATATATCTCCAAACACTGATGAGTTAGAGAGAGAGCATATAAAAACGTAGCATAGTTCTTGATGCATAAATGACATTCAATTTTTTCAAGCATTTATTGTTGTTATGGTTGTTTTTAATGTTTTACTAACATGAGGAATTAGAATCTCAATAAGGTGTTGTGGTGCTTATTTTGGACCGCATCCATTCAACATATTTTGGGAATATGTTCTATACAAGACAATGGGTTAAGAGCTGTGAAAGAAATAAAAAACAGGGAACTTGTTACCATCCTATTGTAAATGTGGAACTGAAAAGGGATGAGAGGACTTAGCTAGAATAAAAACTAGTTACTTGTTTGTCATTTTTGTAACCAACAATAAAAAGAAGTGTCTTGTGTATTCTGGAAGTTTCAACATGCATTGGACAAGCAATGACCTTTCTCTGTATACTTTCTGATTGTGGAAGGTATATTATGGGAAACAGGTATTTAGTCTTTTTTCCTAATTCCTGACATAGAGCTCTCAAGTCCTTTGTAATTTCCTGAGTGACAGAAGCATCTTTTATTTTAATGATTGGATTCTTGGTGGGCCCCTAGGTAGCTTCAGGATGGTAACTGGTGACTAGAAAAACCTTTCAGCCCCACCCCTTGATCTCCGAGAAGGGAGAGAGACTCTAGGTTTATTTATCTCCAGGGGCACATTCTAGTCTTACCTGATAGCTCAGTTGGTAAAGAATCTGCCTGCAATGCAGGAGACTCCAGTTGGATTCCCTGGTCGGAAATATCCACTGCAGAAGGGATAGGCTACCAACTCGAGTATCCTTGAGTTTCCCTTATGGCTAAGCTGGTGAAGAATTCATCTGCAAAAACTGAAAGAATTTCCATAAAATCAGGAACAAGACAAGGGTGCCCACTCTCACCACAACGATTCAACACAGTTTTGAAAGTTTTAGCCACAGCAATCAGAGAAGAAAAAGAAATAAAAGGAATCCAGACTGGAAAAGAATAAGCAAAACTCTCACTGTTTGCAGATGACATGATCCTCTACATAGAAAACCCTAAAGACACAACCAGAAAATTACCAGAGCTCATCAATGAATATAGTAAAGTTGTGGGATTTAAAATTAACACACAGAAATCCTTTGCATTCCTATACACTAACAATGAGAAAACAGAAAGAGAAATTAAGGAAACAATTCCATTTACCATTGCAACAAAAAGAATAAAATACTTAGGAATAAATTCACCTAAAGAAACAAAATACCTATATATAGAAAACAGTAAAACACTGATGAAAGAAATCAAAGATGACACAAATAGATGGAGAAATATACCATGTTCATGGATCAATGAAGAATCAATATAGTGAAAACGAGTATACTACCCAAAGTAATCTATAGATTCAATGCAATCGTTATCAAGCTACCAACTGTATTTTTCAAAGAACTAGAACAAGTAATTTCACAGTTTGTATGGAAACACAAAAAACCTTGTATAGCCAAAGCAATCTTGAGAAAGAAGAATAGAATAGGAAGAATCAACCTGCCTGACTTCAGACTATACTACAAAGCCACAGTCATCAAGACAGTATGGTACTGGCACAAAGACAAAATTATAGATCAATGGAACAAAATAGAAAACCCAGAAATAAGTTCACGCACCTATGGACATATTATCTTTGACAAAGGAGCCAAGAATATACAATAGAGAAAAGACAATCTCTTTAACAAGTGGTGTTGGGACAACTGGTCAACCACCTGTAAAAGAATGAAACTAGAACACTTTCTAACACCATACACAAAAATAAACTCAAAATGGATTAAAGATCTAAATGTAAGACCAGAAACTATAAAACTCCTAGACGAAAACATAGGCAGAACACTCTCTGACATAAATCACAGCAAGATCCTCTGTGACTCATCTACTAGAGTAATGGAAATAAAAGCAAAAATAAACTATTGGGACCTAATTAAATTTAAAAGCTTTTGCACAATGAAGGAAACTATAAGCAAGGTGAAAAGACAGCCTTCAGAATGGGAGAAAATAATAGCAAATGAAACAACTGACAAAGAATTAATCTCAAAACTATACAATCAGCTCATGCAGCTCAATACCAGAAAAATAAAAGACCCAATCAAAAAATGGGTCAGAGACCTAAACAGACATTTCTCCAAAGAAGAAATACAGATGGCTAACAAACACATGTAAAGATGCTCAACATCACTCATTATCAGAGAAATGCAAATCAAAACCACAATGAGGTACCATCTCACACCGGTCAGCATGGCTGCTAGCAAAAAATCTACAAACAATAAATGCTGGAGAAGGTGAGGAGGAAAAAGGAACCCTCTTACACTATTGGTGAGAATGCAAACTAGTACAGCCACTATGGAGAACAATGTGGAGATTCCTTAAAAAACTTGTAATAGAACTGCCATATGACCCAGCAATACCACTGCTGGGCATACACTGAGAAAACCAGAATTGAAAGAGACATGTGTACACCAATGTTCACTGCAGCACGGTTTATAATAACCAGGACATGAAAGCAACTTAGATGTCCATTGGTGGACAAATGGATAAGAAAGTTGTGGTACATACGCACAATGGAATACTACTCAGCTATTAAAAAGAATGCATTTGAGTCAGTTCTAATGAGGTGGATGAAACTTGAACCTATTTTACAGAGTGAAGTAAGTCAGAAAGAAAAACACCAATATACTATATTAACACATATATATGGAATTTAGAAAGATGGTAACAATGACCCTATATGAGAGACAGTAAACAAGACACAGATATAAAGAACAGACTTTTGGACTCTGTGGAAGAAGGTGAGGGTGGGATGATTTGAGAGAAGAGCCTTGAAACATGTATGTTACCATATGCAAAACAGATGTGAAGTCCCAGTTTGGTGCATGAAACAGGGCACTCAAAGCTGGTGCACTAGCACAACCCAGAGGGATGGGATGGGGAGAGAGGTGGGAAGAGGGGTTCAGGATGGGGGGGCACATGTACACCTGTGGCTGATTCATGTCAATGTGTAGCAAAAACCACCACAATACTGTAAAGTAATTATCCTCCAATTAAATAAATTAATTTTAAAAATAAAAAAGAAACAAACAAAAAATCCACCTGCAATGTGGGTAACCTGGGGTTGATCCCTGAGTTGGGAAGATCCCCTGGTGAAGGGAAAAGCTACCCACTCCAGTATTCTGACCTGGAGAATTCCATGGACTCTATAGACCATGGGATCACAAAGAGTCAGTCACAACTGAGTGATTTTCTTTTTTTTCCATTGGTGCATTATTATATAATCAACTATGCCTATGTAATAAAACCTCCACAAAAACCCCTAGATGATGGGGTTTGCAGAGCTTCCAAGTTGGTGAACACAAGGAGGTGTCAGCAGGGTGGCACACTCCCTTTCCCACATACCTTGCCCCCATCTGGCTGTTCCTGAGTTGCATCCTTTATGATAACCCAGCAATAGTAAGTAAAGTCAGATTTTCTAGGGCTAGTTAAACAGAGCTAACTTAAACCACAAAATGTCACAAGGATATACAAGGAATAGGATTATTTGTCTGGAGAAGAAACATTTGCCTAATTGCTTTAAAAGTTTTATTTCAATTCAGTGATATAAAAATAACAGATTTTAATTATATCTAGAATATTGAGTCTAAAGATAAAAACATAAATTGAAAGGTGTTATTTTATAATGATGTAGGAAAAATTTCACACAGTTTAAAGAAGGTAGAGACTAAACTACTTTCAATAATTCCAGACCTATTCAGTTATTTCACATTTACCTAATTAACAGATAAGCATGATAATAGATTAAAATCTTACAGTTTGTACTCCCATTAGTCACTCATATATTCTTTAAGTATATAAATAGCAAAATTCTGACCCATAGATAAATAAAAGATTATAGAGTCATTTTTGGAGTTTTCAAACTAAAGAAGAAAAACAAAAGTTGAAGAAACAGACCCAATGTTAATTCTCAAGCCAATATCAATTTTATTGACTCATTGTAATTAATTCAACAGTAAGATGTTTATAACACATTAATTTCAAGGGCCAAACTTTAGTAATATTATAGAAGAACTTGCTCGTGTGAGTGCTTTGGATATATATTTCATCATTTTTGTACTAAATAGAAATCTTAGCTATAGTTTCTAATGCCAAGGCAAGATTATTCTCTAAATGGGATGACAACATGCCTAGAATGATTACATCTGAAGAGAGCTCAGCACTGTTGACTCATATTTTGTTTTCACAACCTGAAATAGACACAGACAGTACCAGAGGGAAATAGTTTCTTGACTAGATTAACATAAGGCCACAAAGTTTGCACTGGAGAGTGTGTTCACATGACCCACCTCACTCACACAGATTGTATACTATGATTGTTTAATTCATTCTTCTTCCCTCCTCTTTTCCTCTCCATTTTCTGATTTCAAGTGTTCATCTGCAAACATTAACCTGCTATTTCTACCAAACTATTCTGTATAAAATATTCCCACTCCAAAGGACAATGATGGAAATAAAAATAAGAATAAAAAAGATCAGTGTGTAACTCACCATTATCACAGTTAAGCAATACTACCTGTAAATACCATTATAATTTGTCTTTGAAAAAGCTGAAAATTAAAAAGGAAGACAATTTCAAGCATAAAAAATAAAACCCAACAATAAAAATGAATTTACAGATAAAAGTAATTAATGTCTTTGGATAAATATTTAAGAACAATATGGTGAAAATGAAAATTGCATATAAAAATAGACTATTCTAGAAGATTATGCAAAAGAAATAGAATCATACATTCAGTAAGAATTAATGTGTGCTTATCAAATATTAAATCAGCAACAAGGATATTAATTTTGACTTTAACAATGGGATAGTTTGCTGTTTTGCGTCAAATAAGAACAGAAGAAACTAATTTGCTAATTGAGAACACTAAATTATGAAGTAG
Source organism: Capra hircus (assembly GCF_001704415.2). Lineage (NCBI taxonomy): Eukaryota > Metazoa > Chordata > Mammalia > Artiodactyla > Bovidae > Capra > Capra hircus. The sequence goes on from NC_030814.1 coordinate 78,604,083, forward strand.
TTTCTTCTAGAAATTTGTTTTCATTTTTACTGTTCCTACTTTCAAGAGAATGCACAAAATGTATTCGTTTAACCTGTTCCTTGTTAACTTTGAATGATCACTTAGAAATCTTTTTCATTTCCCATAGACTCAAAACAAAAGAAGTAATTAAATCTTTCTATCTGTATTGCAGACAAATTTGAGACTAATGCAAGTTTATACCCCCACAGAGCTGGCAAAAACTGCAGCCAAGAGGTGGGGAAAAATTAGGAATCAAGAAAAAAGTAATTCCTAATCACTGAGCTCTCACTATTCACCATCAGGAAAGCAGTGTTGATTAAAAGTGCTCAGAGTGCCATCAGAATTGTGTCAGGCCAGGGGGCACTAATTTTCAATTCACAGCAATATCATGTGAGCATTTCATATGAAAAGTGCACGACCTAGTCCTGAAGAAATATTTTGCATGTTTATTTGCCTTGAACTTAACTCAGCACTTTTTCCATCAAAAGGCCATGATTTTAAGACATATTTCTCATGAAAATAAATTATCCTTTTAGTATGACAATAAAGAACCCAATAGTCTGGGAACTTTCTAATTCAAATATATTAAAATTAAAAATGGTGGTTAAGCCTAAAACATATAATTTACCTTAGGTTCAATCCACACACCACAAAACAGAGAATGCACTAAAGAAGTTCTATTCAAATTACAAATATTAAAAATGATTAAATGTAGCTACCAATCAGATTTCTGATATTATTTAACTGACTGCATCCTCATTGATTTAAAGCTCATGCAAAGGCTATCAGAAATGAAACTAAGCATAAGTAAATGACTGGAAAAAAACATTGTGTAGATGACACAGTGAGACATGAGCAGGTTAACATTAATTTGAAATCAGCACTTAATGACAAATTTTGGAGGGGGATTTTTAAGATTCAAAAAAGAAGCCAAAGTACCATTACCAAACATTTTAAATTAAAGATTGCAAAGTTAAAGCAAATATTTATCTACTGAGTTTTACATTAACCTTTATTCGGTTTTCAGTTGTTCACTGAGCTGAAAATTCACTATTCTATATCTCAATTTTTTCCTCTGTAAATGGATAACGATACATACAAAATAAGGTTGCTATGATGATCAAGTAAGTCAATACATGTAGAGCAGTTACCTTGGTACTAGGTAAATAGTCAACTAATAGCATATATCATGACGCCAGTATGAAAATCTGCCATTTACTGTGCACCCTATTATTCTGTGGGAGCATTCTGTTACTTTTACACATTTTCACGTATCCTCTAGCAGCCTTGAAAAATTTTATTACCCCTTCTTTTAGGAAACAAGTATAGACAGATTCAATAGTTTACAAAGTTAGTTAATAGAGAAATCAGGATTAGAAGACTGTTTATCTGACCCCAAAGCCCATATAAGTTCAACTATATGAGTGGTTCTCAAATCTTAAAATACATTAATGCCTCCTGGAGAGCTTGTTAAAATAGTTGTTTGTTCACATCAGGAGAGATTCTGAGGGAGAAGTTTGAGGCAATAATCATAAGTTTGCAGTGTAACGAGCTTACAAGTGATGCTGATGCTCCTGGCCTAAGGACTACATTTGACTGAACATGGTCTCTGAGAATATGCTTAAGAAATTGGTAGTAATTACTTCCCTGTGTGAGGTACCTTTATGAAAAACTGTGGACTGATAAAATTGCTAAATAATGCATCTAAGTTCAATTTTACCATTTAAAAATTCAAGTTAAAGTTGGCTTAATCTAGTATCTAAGCAAATTGCATTGCCTCTTTATTAGATGGGAGTTCTGAATCCTCTTCCCTCCAATAAAAAATCATTCTCAAACCAACATTGGTTTGGTAAATTTTCTAGCAAGTCAAATGGGAGAATCTTCAGAGAAATCTCTAGATAGGAAGAGTTTATGAACTCTCTCTTTAAAATTAAATAATTGATAAGATAATGCAAATGAACACAATATCCATGCTAGAATGCTGTTGTCTCCACTGTTTTAGATGCAAAGCACACTCAGTACCCATAATAATTTCAAATGGTTCTTGGTAAGAATTCTCACTGATTGATTCATTTATATTCAGGCACTTTTTCCTAGATGAAGGTATTCAGTTATCCTACTCTTAAATGCTTCAAGGGAAAGATTCAACAAACCTCATGCACAGAACATATTACCTTTTTAAATTTATCTGTATCTACTGATCAAATGAAGAGCAATGAAAGAAAGAGTCTACAATTAAATTTTTCAACATTTTTGTATGTTACAAAGTTTTCTCGTTTACTCTAGGGGGAAACTTAATCTGGCATCTATTGAAACCCCTTCCCCAAAGTACTTGATCTACAAGCCTGAAATCCTACATAAATGTTTGCCATATTGTTGACAGGTACATCTTCCATCAACTCAGTGACTCAAAACAGGTTCAGAACCACTGATTTACTTCATGAATTCTGTCTTACTGCAAAAACTCGCACATCGCAGTTATACCCCTGAGAATTTTATACTCTATAACTTTGATACCTCTTCAATGTATCAGGCTTTTTTATTATTATTAACCTGAAAGCAGCAATCCTGTCCTCTCCCAGCTGAAAAGTCTTCTCTTTTACAGACTGAAGATTTTCCCCGCCAGTCCAATTTGATGTGCTTTCTAAACAGTTGCGGATTTTCTTTCATCCAGACTTGCTAAATACTTATTCTGAGCATTTTTAGTAAACTGAACAAACTGAATTTATGCAATTAATTTTCAGTTCATTTCAGTTCAGTCACTTAGTCATGTCCGACTCTTTGCGACCCCATGAATTGCAGCACGCCAGGCCTCCCTGTCCATCACCAACTCCCGGAGTTCACCCAAACTCAAGTCCGTTGAGTCGGTGTTCCCATCCAGCCATCTCATCCTCTGTTGTGCCCTTCTCCTCCGGCCCCTAATCCCTCCCAGCATCAGAGTCTTTTCCAATGAGGCAACTCTTTGCATGAGGTGGCCAAAGTACTGGAGTTTCAGCTTTAGCATCATTCCTTCCAAAGAACACCCAGGGCTGATCTCCTTTAGAATGGACTGGTTGGATCTCCTTGCAGTCCAAGGGACGCTCAAGAGTCTTCTCCAACAACCACAGTTCAAAAGCATCAATTCTTCAGTACTTAGCTTTCTTTATAGTCCAACTCTCACATCCATACACGACCACTGGAAAAATCATGGCCTTGACTAGACGGACCTTTTTTGGCAAAGTAATGTCTCTGCTTTTGAATATGCATGACTGTAAATCATATCAAGTAATCAAGCATAATTATACGTAATTTCTTGTTTCACCAGGATTTATAATAATAAACAAGGATAGCAACTTTATCTTTCAAAAGTAAATTTTTGTATATTCCCTAACTTTAATACTGTTCTATTTGGCCTATTGCTTAATCTCATGCTGAAAAAAATCTTCAAACAATTCTGAAAACATTTTACATTTTTTAAATTCTCCAGGCAAGAATACTGGAGTGGGTTTCCATGCCCTCCTCCAGGAGATCTTCCCACCCAGAGACGGAACCCACATCTTATGTCTCCTGCTTTGGCATGTGTGTTCTTCACTACCAGTGCCACCTGGGAAGCCCACCACTTATTACACTCTGGATCAAATATTTTAACGAGCTCAAATGCATTTCATAATAAATAATATAGTCACACAAAATACATTAATTAATTTTGTGTTGTTTTTCAGTCACTGACTTGTGTCCAGCTCTTTGCAACCCCATGGATTGTGACATGCCAGGCTCCTCTGTCCGCCACTGTCTTCCAGAGTTTGCTCAAATCCATGTCCACTGAGTCAGTGATGCTATCTAACATTGGTACAGATAGAAACACTCCTGCTTAATCTAATTAAACATTCTGTTTTTCTTGAAGGAAAAGTTTTTTAACCTTTTCTCCTAACTTGAAAGGATCTCTCAGAGAACCTGCAGCAGCAGTTTTTAAATTGTCTGTCTCTAAGCTGCATAATATGGATTAGGTTAAAGGAGAGGCATACATGAAGGAAATGAAAATGTAAGGTGTCCAGGGACAATATATATTTTAAGAGCTGATACAGATAAAGAGAAAAGGGACCCAGAGAACAGAGAGGACAGAGAATTGCCAACTAGACTACAAATTGTACTGTTTTCAGGGATACTGACTATAGTGCTTTGGGGATCATGAACAAGACAAGAATATATTTATTATCCTTAATATTATCTAAAGTATTGATCTGCCATTATAAATTAACTATAGAAACTTAAGTAAAAATATATTTAGGTTAACAGTGATTCAAGACTACTCACTAATTCCTCAACACTTATCTATTGCTCAATCAGCTAACACACAAAAAAACTCAAATATAACTGGATTTTTTAATGAGAAAACACCTAATATCTAAGCAAGTATAACATTGTACAGAGTCTCTGCTTTCTTCTAAAAAAAAATGAGTTCACTTATATGACTTCTTTCTCTGTTTCTAGAGAGATTCGTTTTTATGTTTTCAATAAATATGTTCACCTCTGGGCTTGTTCTCTAAGATATAAAAAGTGGTTCTTTTGATTTCTTTTGTATGAGACATTTATTGATGATGCCAAGTAAGTTTTAAATTGAATAAAGGTTGTTCCTTAAAAATCCAGTTGTTATTCAAATTTTTGGTGCTTCTATACCACCTGTCATGGTTTTACTCATTTTTTGCTCTATTTTAATATGTTTGTCTGTGTGTTGTCATTTTTATCTTCAAAAAAAATTTTTACATGATTCACATTTTGCCTATTGTAGTCATTTAGGCTAAGAAGGATGGTAGACTAAGAAGGATCTTTGCTGTGCTTAGTCACTCAGTCATGTCCAACTCTTTTGTAGCCCACCAGTCTCCTCTGTCTGTGGGATTCTCCAGGCAAGACTACCACAGTGGGCCATGCCCTCCTCCAGGGGATCTTCCCAGCCAAGGGATTGAACCTAAGTCTACCAAATTGCAGAGACGAATTCTTTACCAATTCTGAGTCACCAGGAAAACTTAATGGACCTTTTTTCCTATTTTTTTTCTTTAGATGGATTCCCAAATGACTCAAATTTTGAGACACTTTTGACTGGACAACAGCCAAACCAAAGAGTGAGAAAGTCTGAAAGTCTGTATGATACAATAGTGATCGATGACTGAAATTTAATGAAAGAAAAACCAGAGAGAGAGAGAGAACAAAATCAAGCTAAGAATTTTGCCCAACATTTGACATCCATAGTCTTTGTAATATCTATAATGATGCTAATCATAATTTTACTATCTGTGATAACATATTTACTGAACACTGGCAACAGTCACTGTGATTAGTATCTCAAGTGCACTACCTCATTTATTACTCTTAATCACAACCTAGTTCAGTATTCTTGCCTGGAGAATCCCATGGACAGGGGAGCCTGGCAGGCTATAGTTCACGGGGTCACAGAAAGTCGGACACGACTGAGCGACTAAGTACACAACCACCATCAGATAGGTGAGGGGTTGCCAAGCTAGAGCCTGAGGGCCAAATATGACCTGTTACCTGCATTTGTAATTAAATGGTTATTGTAGTACAGTCATCCTTATTCATTTACATATTGCCTATGACTGTTTTCATCCTACAACAGCAGATTGGACAGCTGTGGCAGACCTGGACAGCTATAGCAGATCATAATTTAGGCTTTTTAGAAAGCCTAAATTGCTCACATGGACCACTATAGGAAAAGTTTGATTGATTTTGCTTTTCTTCAGTTGAGGAAACAAAAGTATCCAGTCTACTGAGGTAGGCAATGTTCTATAACTGTACTTAAAAAACAATTTTAAAAAATCATTGGTTAAATAATGACCATATAATAACTCTCTCAAGAAGAAAGAAAACAGGTAGTGTTTCCCTCTGTGGCTCACATCCTACAATAGTCAAGTCATAATATGTGAATTTTAGAAAATTTAAAGTAATCTATGAACCTTATATTTTGAAAAGTATTATTTGAAACTGATGAATAAGAAAAATAAAAAGGGCAAAGTGTTTTTATCTTAAATATCTATACCTCTAAAAGGCTTTCTTTTACACTCTTTTCTGAAGAACTATCACAACCAATTCTCAGATCCTGTCTATTGTATTACCCTGTTTATTTAATTAAAAACTTCCACAATTTTTAGCTGTTGTATTTGTCAACTTATTGTGATTCTTTTTCCATTCTGATAGAACTTTCAGAATGACAAGGATTGGATCTGTCTTGTTCATTCCTGCATCACCAAATAGTAAGTGCTCAAATCTATTTGAAGAATAAGAAGAATTAGAGGAGGTTGGGAAAGAAAATTTTAAAAAAGTGGTATTTTTCAATAGACAAGGAATTGGGAGAAAAATATTTTTAGGCAGAGGAGAAGAATGAACACAGCCAAAGAAAATGTTTGCTTTGCTCCTCTGTGGTTTATTGCTATGAACAGAATAGAAACAGAACATCCTCAAAGAAAGAATACAGAAGAAGCAGTTTTAAGGAATAATGTCTTTCCTGAAAATGTTGATAACTTCTTTCACCTAAAGTCATTTATAAATAAATTCTAGCACAAAACTACCTTACAAAGGAGAAGAGAACAGAATAGATATGGTTCTAAACCTGCAATTACAGAACACTAGGATTTTAAAGGGCTGGCAGGAATAAATTTCCATTAAGAGCAAACCTAAATGAAACTACTAAATAGGATGTTGATCTAAAACTGAGCAAGAGTAAAATGGTCTAATGAGTCATGAAATTTTATGAGGCTAGTAAAAACACTATATCCACATAGCAGTCCTCAAATCCAGTAAGATGCTATCTTGTCTTCGGAAATTAGCCAATTATCTTTGGGTATCATTAAAAGTTGCACATGCAAGCTTTACCTGGAAAAATAATGAGAATTTTAAGTGTTTTGAGATTAGAGTCCTTACATTATAGCACTTGGTGTCCTGCTGTTAATACCATCCATTCAACAAGTAAATGGATAAGCATTTCTGAGAACCTAATATTTAATTAGAGGGATTGCCAGATGGCTCAATGGTAAGGAATCCACCTGTCAATGCAGGAAACACAGGTTTGATTCCTGGGTGGAGAAGATCTCCTGGAAGAGGAAATGGCAACCCATTCCAGCATTCTTGCTTGGGAAATCTCATAGACAGAGGAGTATGGCAGGCTCTAGTCCCTGGGGTCGCAAAGAATCAGACACAACTGAAAGACTGAGCGCTAGAAAAACACTACATAATAGACATTGTCAGACATTGTGAGACACACTTCCTTCTAGGGTATCTCATGCTCATGGGGAAGACAGGTAAGCAGACCATTATTTCTCTCTATAATGATGAGAGTCAGTGAAGATGTATTCTCGGAGTGCTAAGAGAGGAAAATCTTAATAAACATGGAGATAATTAAAGATTACACAAATTACAATATTGTTTGGTATGGAAAGGAATTCACCCCAGCTACAATCACTTGTGTTTGACAGCCACCTAAAGATAGAGAGGAAAAAAGAATAGCTTTATAGTAGGAAAAGGGACAGTTTCAGGTATGCCCTAATTGGAGGCTATTGGCAGGGGGAAGATACAAGTGGACTAATTAAAAGTGGGGCATGCTCTGTGATTGATTGGCTCTCTCCAGTTGATCCTAAGTTGGAAGCAGGGGTAAAAATTAGGGAAGCTGTCAGTTATTGATCAAGAACTGGTTGGCTGGTTGTTCATTATTACAGGGGTTGTTGTTTAGCTTTCTAACTGATTGCTGCAGATTGTGGGTTAGAGATCTATTTTTATACATTGCGTACTTATATATTCGGGGCTTCCCTGATAGCTCAGTTGGTAAAGAATCTGCCTGCAATGCGGGAGACCTGGGTTAGATCCCTGGGTTGAAAAGATCCCCTGGAGAAGGGAAAGGCTACCCACTCCCGTATTCTGGCCTGGAGAATACCATGGACTGTATAGTCCATGGGGTTGCAAAGAGTCAGACACCACTGAATGAATTTCACTTTCACTTCTATATTCAGTCTCTCAAGCGCATATTGATGGTGATGAAGAACTTAATTAATAAGTTAGTTTCAAAGTCCAACTAATTTGCCCTTCCATTTGCCTTCTTTTATAAAGTGCATCTAACTTACATTTTTCAAACATACATATAAAAGAAGTCATTACCTAACGAAAATTTGTTTAATTTCCAAAAGAAGTTATAATGTGGGAAGATCAGTGCAGCTGCATAGAGAATAATAAATCAACAGTTTGGCCAATTCAGAAGTTTATGATAAAAGATTATTTTTTAAAAAATGAAACATGACAACTTGGCTGTACTGATAAAGCAAAAATAATATCTCTTGTCAACATAGTGGGAGGCACTATTATGACACTATTATCACCTATCAAATAATTATATTCCTTACATATCCCCCTTACTCCTGTAACTTTTGTTTTAGTTTCTAGTCCAGAAAACATCAGTTTTCAATGCACAGTTCTACTATTTTTCATTTTTTAGTTCACTTCATGTTTACTTGTCTTGATTCTCAACAAAACAACAATTTAAACAGGAGTAAACAGAAGATGCAGGGCTTCCCTGGTGCCTCAGAAGGTAAAGCGTCTGCCTGCAATGCAGCAGACCCGGGTTCAATACCTGGGTCAGGAAGATCCACTGCAGAAGGAAATGGCAATCCACTCCAGTACTCTTGCCTGGAAAACTCCATGGACGGAGAAGCCTGGTGGGCTGAAGTCCATGAGGTCACAAAGAGTTGGACACGACTGAGTGACTTCGCTTAACAACTTAAACAGAGAGCAAAGGCTATTCAACCACCTAAAATCTACTTGAAAGCACAGATGGTGGATCATGGAGAGGGAAGGGGAAAAACAGTTATATGCACCGTATATCCTATTACTTGCTTTAAGATTACTTAAAATAGCAGATATTTTGCATTTATGTTATTGAAGACGTGTTGCTGAAGGCTGATTTATAAGTCACAAAAGAATGCTCAAATGTACTCAAAATATGCCATTATGTATGTATATTCATTACCACATATTTTGTTTCTACTGCTCAGTTTTAAAACTTAAAACACAATTTAATATAAATTTAATAACTCATCCTTAATATAGTTTCCCTAATTTTAACTATAAATTTTACTAGCTATGCTATCTTGCTTCAAATAGACTTTAGGAAGTATGTGACTTGCTGAGCTCAAAACTTAAGTAAAAGCAAATTACAGTTTCTGATGCAAAGTCATGCACTTCTCAAATTGTTATAAAATCAGAAGAAAATGATCAGTTCTTCTATTTCACAATTTTAGAGACATCTCAGCTTCCATTAGCAAACTCCATACATATATATATGTGTATATATATATATATATATATATATATATACACTCCTAAATATAGGCTGATAAACCCCTAGATCAAGAATACTTTCTCACTAGGATAAGTCCCACAAAATATGCCAGCTCATATTGGACAAACTGAGTGTCTCTTTAAAATAACTAACATTGGTATAGCAAAGCGTATAAGCATTGAATATTGTAACCACAACCTTCATATATATCTAATTATGTCATTTATTCATGGTTCTTCAGAACAAGGAATGTTTAATTTGAGTTCACAGATACACTTCAAGGATTCCTCAAGTCTAAAATTTTATAGGAGGCATTTTTTGGACATTTTCCAAGATTTACTTAAACCGTTGGTCATTTAAAAATATTTTATTAGTATATTTAATTTTAATATTTCATCCTTTCAGTTCAGTTCATTACTCAGTTGTGTCTGACTCTTTGCAACCCCATGAACCATATCCAGCCAGGCTTCCCCATCCATAACCAACTCCCAGAGTTTACTCAAACTCATGTCCATTGAGTAGGTGATGCCATCCAAACATCTCATCCTCTGTCATCCTCTTCACCTCTCACTTTCAATCTTTCCCAGCATCAGGGTCTTTTCAAATGAGTCAGTTTTTTGCATCAGATGGCCAAAGTATTGGAGTTTCATCTTCAATATCAGTCCTTCCAATGAATATTCGGGACTGATTTTCTTTAGGATGGACTGGTTGGATCACCTTGCAGTCCAAGGAACTCTCAAGAGGCTTCTCCAACACCACATTCAAAAGCATCAGTTCTTTGGCACTCATCTTTCTTTATAGTCCTCTCATATCCATACATGACTACTGGAAAATACACGACTAGCTTTGACTAGATGGACATTTGTTGGCAAAGTAATGTCTCTGCTTTTTAATATGCTGTCTAGGTGGGTCATAACTTTTCTCCCAAGGAGTAAACATCTTTTAATTTCATGGCTGCAATCACCATCTGCAGTGATTTTGGAGACCAAAAAAATAAAGTCTCTCACTGTTTCCCCATCTATTTGCCATGAACTGATGGGACGAGATGCCATGATCTTAGTTTTTTGAATGTTGATCTTTAAGCCAACGTCTTCACTCTCCTCTTTCACTTTCATCAAGAGGCTCCTTAGCTCTTCTTCACTTTCTGCCATAAGGGTGGTGTCATCTGCATATCTGAGGTTATTGAAATTTCTCCCGGCAATTTGATTCCAGCTTGTGCTTCATCCAGTCCAGAGTTTCTCATGATGTACTCTGCATAGAAGTTCAATAAGCAGGGTGACAATATTTAGCCTTGATGTACTCCTTTTCCTATTTGGAACCAGTCTGTTGTTCCATGTCCAGTTCTAACTGTTGCTTCCTGACCTGCATATAGGTTTCTCAAGAGGCAGGTCAGGTGGTCTGGTATTCCCATCTCTTTCAGAATTTTCCACAGTTTATTGGGATCCACACCGTCAAAGGCTTTGGCATAATCAATAGAGCAGAGGTAGATGTTTTTCTGGAACTCTCTTGCTTTTTTGATGATCCAACAGGTGTTGGCAATTTGATCTCTAGTTCCTCTGCCTTTTCTGAAACCAACTTGAACATCTCAAAGTTCATGGTTCATGGAGAGTTGAAGCCTGGCTTGGAGAATTTTGAGCATTACTTTACTAGCATGTGAGATGAGTGCAATTGTGTGGTAGTTTGAACATTCTTTGGCATTGCCTTTCTTTGGGATTGGAATGAAAACTGACCTTTTCCAGTCCTGTGGCCACTGCTGAGTTTTCCAAATTTGCTGACATATTGAGTGCAGCACTTTCACAGCATCATCTTTTAGGATTTGAAATAGCTCAACTGGAATTCCGTCACCTCCACTAGCTTTGTTCATAGTGATGCTTTCTAAGGCCCACTTGACTTCACGTTCCAGGATGCCTGGCTTTAGGTGAATAACCATACCATCATGACTATCTGGCTCATGAAGATCTTTTTTGTACAGTTCTTCCATGTATTCTTACCACCTCTTCTTAATATCTTCTGCTTCTGTTAGGTCCATACCATTTCTGTCCTTTATTGAGCCCATCTTTGCATGAAATGTTCCCTTGGCATCTCTAATTTTCTTGAAGAGATCTCTAGTCTTTCCCATTCTATTGTTTTCCTCTATTTCTTTGCATTGATCACTTAGGAAGGCTTTCTTATCTCTCCTTGCTGGTCTTTGGAACTCTGCATTCAAATGGGTATATCCGTCCTGTTCTCCTTTGCTTTTCACTTCTCTTTTCGTAGCTATTTCTAAGGCCTCTTCAGACAGCCATTTTGCTTTTTGCGTTTATTTTTCTTGGGGATACTCTTGATCCCTGTACAATGTCACAAACCTTCATCCATAGTTCTTCACTGTGTCTATCAGATCTAATCCCTTGAATCCATTTCTCACTTCCACTGTATTCACCATTGTCAAGCCCACATTTCTTATGTCTCCTGCATTGGCAGGTGGGTTCTTATTTGCTCTTCCTGATCCACTCTGCTCTATTTCACTCTTCCCTCTGCTGTAAGAGGCTAGTCTTTCAGACTCCATCACAAGCTAACGACCTCTGTATATTTTCCCTGGATAGTCCAGGAGGATACTGGGAGAAGACTGGAAAGAAATACTGGAAAGAATGAAGAGTATATTTATGGCACTTATTAATTTAGGTTCCTTCCTGTTCTGTTAGGTTTCCTCAGGATGGCTGTGTTGCTCAAGGCAACTTGCCTTATACAACTCTCTCTCTCCCTCTGGATTCCAGCAACCTTGCCCCTTTCCTCAACCCCTTGAGATAGGGTTGGGGTACACTTTTTCTTTCCTGTTAAACTAGGGTCTTGCTGTATTTATTGGGATCTCTTACATACCACTCAGACCTTTACAATTAGTTCCTTTGTAAATAGACAGTGTGCCATTTGTTTCTTGTTGATACTCAAATCCAAAAACCAGATTTGCATTTTGGTATTGCATTTTGGTATCTTTATCTATCCAAGAAAACTGAAAATCCTCCCCACAAGGTGATCTCTCCCTCAATTCAACAAGACATAAAACTATGTATCTCTGGCTTCTAAATCTCAACTGTTGATCTGCCTGGTAGACCTCAGATAAACACGAAGAACATAACTTGCAAGGAGTTTGGAAAATTTAGTTTTACTTTTTAAGCCTCAATAATTCAGGTAAACACCAAGAGACAGAGCAGATAATTCATGAACCAGCAGACCATATGTACTACAAACACTAAAATTTACACATAAATATTTATTAAAAGTTGACTTCCTATGGAATAATAGTATTTTCTGCAATGTTTATCATGTATATGCTTTGCCTATGTGATTTTATGTAAATATTTAGATTAGTAATCAAAGAGAGGAACTCAATAGTTACCAAGGAAATGCATATATTGATTATCAATAGAACAGTAAGATTTAAAATGTCAGGTAAGTATTGATTTTATCTCATATTCAGATTATTTTTACATATACAATAAACAGAATTGAAGTTTATTCTAGGAAATGCATCCTCAAAAATTTAGATATGAGACAGGTCCCATTTCCCTTTTGAATTCCATAGGTACTGAAAATATTAGACTGTGGACAATGGACTGTAGTCATAAAGAATATTTTCAGAGTGTAGCAGATTGTTAAAGTAACAACAATTCTTCATTTATCCAATGAAGAGACCAAGTCTATTTCCCTAATCCATGAGTATGGCTGAGCTATGTGAATTGCTTTTGACTGTAAGTTATTAGCAAATTGTGGCATAAGCAGAGACTTGAAAAGCATTTGCACATTAAAGCTTAGCTATTTGCCATTTGGAGATCTCTTTTCATCATCATTAGCCTTGGTTAGCCTACTAGACAACAGGAGACACATTGCTCAGCTACCTTATCTGTCCAGATACCAGCCAATCACTAGAAAAAGTCTGATCCATCCTGGATCAGCCAGCCCCCAACCAATCTGCCAACTAACAGCAGATGCCTAAGCTAATCCAATCAAGTTGAGCCAAGCCCACCACAGATCAAAAGAGCCACCACTGAACCCTGTCCAAACTGCAGACCCACAGAATCCTAAGCTAAAAAATGGCTATATTTTCAAGCACTAAGTTTTGAGGTTTGGGGTTTTGTTACACAAGCAAATTAGCTGATGTATAAATAGGTACCTATAAGGGATGTGCTGCTATCAATTAACCTGAAATAATATGGCATTGGATTTAGGACTGGATGGTAAATTAAAGCTGGAAAAGCAGTGAGGAAACTGCTGTAAAAGCTGAAGCAGAAGAACAATTGGCAAAACTGTCACCTATAGTGACACGTTAGGCAGAAAATTATCCGATCAACTTGTTGGCATTGACAAGATAGCTTCCGAGCAAAATGTTCAAAGTGTCAGCTGGCTTCTTTTAGCTTCTAGGATAAGGTATGGCAAGAGAGAGGTAAACTAAAAGAGACCTGCTCTGTTCTCAGGCAAAATTTAGAGGAGAAATAAAGCTGTAGGATTTGGCCCAGAAAACAAAACCAATTTTCATTTCCAGTATCTCCAACCAGAAAAATATTTTCAAAATAAAATGAAAGCAAAGATAAAATCAAGAGTGTGTCTGTAAAAGCCTTTGTTAAAATCCTGAAATATTCAAAGAGTGCTGAATGTCCTTTCTGAGATTTACACAAGTCTTCTAAAAATAATAAGGGTGTGGTCACACAAAAGTTTGGGGCTTCCCTGGTAGCTCAGGTGGTAAAGTATCACCTGCAATGCAGGAGACCCAGGTTCAATCCCTGGATCAGGAAGATCCTCTGGAGAAGGGAAAGGCAACCCACTCTAATATGCTTGCCTGGAGAATCCCATAGACAGAGGAGCCTGGCAGACTACAACCCAAGGGGTCTCAAAGAGTCGAACATGACTGACAGACTAAGCATGCACCCATACACAGAAAAGTTTAACACCCAAAAAGGTGTTTATTAAGTCTACAGAGAGAGGCAGTTTCAAAAACAATTGAGATTTTGGATTTTATTGATTAGAGTACACTAGAATGGCTGTCTGGGGAGGCCTTACAAATAGCTGTGAAAAGAAGAGAAGCGAAAAGCAAAGGAGAAAAGGAAAGATATAAGCATCTGAATGCAGAGTCCCAAAGAATAGCAAGAAGAGATAAGAAAGCCTTCTTCAGCGATCAATGCAAAGAAATAGAGGGAAAAAAACAGAATGGGAAAGACTAGAGATCTCTTCAGGAAAATTAGAGATAAAGGGAACATTTCATGCTAAGATGGGCTCGATAAAGGACAGAAATGGTATGGACCTAACAGAAGCAGAAGATATTAAGAAGAGATGGCAAGAATACACAGAAGAACTATACAAAAAAGATCTTCACGACCCAGATAATCATGATGATGTGATCACTAATCTAGAGCCAGACATCTTGGAACGTGAAGTCAAGTGGGCCTTAGAAAGCATCACTACTAACAAAGCTAGTGGAGGTGATGGAATTCCAGTTGGGCTATTTCATCCTAAAAGATGATGCTGTGAAAGTCCTGCACTCAATATGCCAGCAAATTTGTCAAACTCAGCAGTGGCCATAGGACTGCAAAAGGTCAGTTTTCATTTCAATTCCAAAGAAAGGCAATGCAAAAGAATGCTCAAACTACCACACAATTGCACTCATCTCACAAGCTAGCAAAGTAATGCTCAAAATTCTCCAAGCCAGGCTTTAGCAATACGTGAACCATGAACTCCCTGATGTTCAAGCTGGTTTTAGAAAAGGCAGAGGAACCAGAGATCAAATTGCCAACATCTGCTGGGTCATGGAAAAAGCAAGAGAGTTCCAGAAAAACATCTATTTCTGCTTTATTGACTATGCCAAAGCCTTTGTGTGGATTACAATAAACTGGAAGATTCTTCAAGAGATGGGAATACCAGACCACCTAACCTGCCTCTTGAGAAATCTGTATGCAGGTCAGGAAGCAACAGTTAGAACTGGACATGGAACAACAGACTGGTTCCAAATAGGAAAAGGAGTATGTCAAGGCTGTATATTGTAACCCTGCTTATTCAACTTCTTTGCAGAGTGCATCATGAGAAATGCTGGGCTGGAAGAAACACAAGCTGGAATCAAATTGCCGGGAGAAATTTCAATAACCTCAGATATGCAGATGACACCACCCTTATGGCAGAAAGTGAAGAGTAGCTAAAAAGCCTCTTGATGAAAGTGAAAGAGGAGAGTGAAAAAGTTGGCGTAAAGCTCAACATTCAGAAAACGAAGATCATGGCATCCGGTCCCATCACTTCATGGGAAATAGATGGGGAAACAGTAGAAACAGTGTCAAAATCACTGCAGATGGTGACTGCAGCCATGAAATTAAAAGACGCTTACTCCTTGGAAGAAAAGTTATGACCAACCTAGATAGTATATTCAAAAGCAGAGACATTACTTTGCCGACTAAGATCCATCTAGTCAAGGCTATGGTTTTTCCTGTGGTCATGTATGGATGTGAGAGTTGGACTGTGAAGAAGGCTGAGCACCAAAGAATTGATGCTTTTGAACTGTGGTGTTGAAGAAGACTCTTGAGAGTCGCTTGGACTGCAAGGAGATCCAACCAGTCCATTCTGAAGGAGATCAGCCCTGGGATTTCTTTGGAAGGAATGATGCTAAAGCTGAAGCTCCAGTACTTTGGCCACCTCATGAGAAGAGTTGACTCATTGGAAAAGATTCTGATGCTGGGAGGGATTGGGGGCAGGAGAAGAAGGGGACGACCGAGGATGAGATTGCTGGATGGCATCACTGACTCGATGGACGTGAGTCTGAGTGAACTCCGGGAGTTGGTGATGGACAGGGAGGCCTGGCGTGCTGCGATTCACGGGGTCGCAAAGAGTCGGACATGACTGAGTGACTGAACTGAACTGAGAATCTAAAAAAAACACAAAAATTTTATGAGAGTTATATCAGTAAGTTCAGTTCACTCAGACTCACGTCCATCGAGTCAGTGATGCCATCCAGCCATCTCATCCTCTGTCGTTCCCTTCTCCTTCTGCCCCCAATCCCTCCCAGCATCAGAGTCTTTTCCAATAAGTCAACTCCGTGTGGAGTGGCCAAAGTACTGGAGTTTCAGCTTTAGCATCATTCCAGGCCACTATTTTAGATGAAAATAAATTGAGATTGTTAAAATTTCAGCAACAAAAAATCATCCCTATGTCAACTTTCTATGGGAGGAAGTAAACTAAGACAGCTACTCAGTTGCAAACAAAACAATTTTCGTGGAAAAGGCAACATTTTAGAAGATAGAAGGAAGAACCCATATGATGGAGTCAAGATTCATGGAAAACAATGTATAAAGAAACCACACACAAATAAACTTAGAAATTTTGCAATGGGAAGTGCCTTCTGTGAAGGAGAACTAAACCCTAGGCAAAAAACAAAAATATCCCCTGACTCCAGAGTCAGAAGACACAGCAGCATTTCCCCTGTGGCATTTCAGAATTGCAAGAATCAGTGCCTGCTATCTGCCTCCTTCTCTTCGTTTGTTGGAGTGGAAATGTCAGTTATGTGGGGGACAGACAACTTGTAATTTTAATTCCATTTTCTTTCCTTTATGGGAGCAAAATAAACACATCCAAGAACTATATTCAGACCTTTTTTAAATCATGAAGTTCTAGACTTCTACCTAAAGCTGGAACTGAATGAGACTTTTGACCAGTCTTCAGAGGAGATGTAGCTATTTTAAAAGTGAGAGGAAAGTGAATTAATTGTGATCAAAGGACAGGCTGTAGTGGATTATTACAATGCTTACAATGACCCTTCCTATCATATTAATATGAAAGCAGAATTCATTTTCCCATCTTTTGAATCTAGGTTGGTCATGTAACTTGCCATGTAAATAAGACTCTAACACACATGACACAAGCATTGGGAGAAAACCTCTTGCATGTTAGAACTTACCTATTTGCTGCATGCCCCAAAGCAAACACCTCCATGTGAATACACTTAGATTAGCCTATTGGCTGATAAAAGGCATGTGACCTAGTTATATTCATACCCCATCTGAGAGGTCAGCAAGAATCAAACATGTGAATCCAGTTATCCAGAATCAGCCACACCACAAATGGCCTGACAATTAACAACTGAGAAATCAGTCAGTCCAGTTGAGTGCAACACAGCTCAAGGAATTCAGTTCAGTTCAGTCACTAGGTCATGTCCTACTCTTTGCAACCCCATGGACTGAAGTACCCCAGGCCTTCCTGTCCATCACCAACTCCCAGAGTTTACTCGAACTCATGTTCATTGAGTCGGTGATGCCATCCAACCATCTCATCCTCCATCATCCCCTTCTCTTCCTGATTTCAATCTTTCCCAGCATCAGGGTCTTTTCTAATGAGTCAGTTCTTTGCATCAGGTGGCAAAAGTATTGGAGTTTCAGCTTCAACATCACTCCTTCCAATGAATATTCAGGACTGATTTTCTTTAGGATGGACTGATTGGATCACCTTGCAGTCCATGGGACTCTCAAGAGTCTTCTCCAACACCACAGTTCAAAAGCATCAGTTCTTCAGTGCTCAGCTTTCTGTATAGTCCAACTCTCACATCCATACATGACCACTGGAAAAGCCATAGCTTTGGCTAGGTGGACCTTTGTTGGCAAAGTAATGTCTCTGCTTTTTAATATGCTGTCTAGGTTGGTCATAGTTTTTCTTCCAAGGAGCAAGCGTCTTTTACTTTCATGGCTGCAGTCACCATCTGCAGTGATTTTGAGCCCAGAAAAATAAAGTCTCTCACTGTTTTCATTGTTTCCCCATATATTTGTCATGAACTGATGGGACTAGATGCCATTATCTTAGTTTTTTGAATGTTGAGTTTTAAACCAACTTTTTCACTCTCCTCTTTCATTTCATCAAGAGGCTCTTTAGTTCTTCTCTTTCTGCCATAAGGGTGGTGTCATCTGCATACCTGAGGTTATTGATATTTCTCCCAGCAATCTTGATTCTCTGCCCTTGGACGTGGGGTATCTCCTCACAGTAGCTAGCTCCAGCGCCGCAGAGTCCCAGCTCAAGGAGGGCTTGCAGAAACTATGTAGTTCAGCAAAAGGTTTTAAGCCACTAATTTGTTACACAACAAAGACAAATACACAGGACTAAGCTACTTCTACACAAATGTCTACAATACTGTTGCCTGGAAAATCTCATGGGCAGAGGAGCCTGGGAGGCTGCAGTCCATAGGGTCGCCAAGAGTTGGACACAACTGAGTGACTTCACTTTCACTTTTCACTTTCATGCACTGGAGAAGGAAATGGCAACCCACTCCAGTGTTCTTGCCTTGAGAATCATAGGGACGGCGGAGCCTGGTGGGCTGCTGTCTATGGGGTCGCACAGAGTCGGACACGACTGAAGAAACTTAGCAGCAATCTTAAAAGAATAACATGAAAGTTTTCTATATCTGCAATTGAGAAGTTCAAAAATCTAGACTGATAAATATTAGGAGTTTTTTGTTTTTAAAAGGAACACATTTGGGGGGAAAGTTAAAACTTATTTTTAAAAATGTATTGACACTAGCCTGAGAAATTTTATTTGTTGTTGTTTAGTCTCTAAATCATGTCAGACTCTTTTGTGACCCCATTGACTGTAGACTGCCAGGCTCCTCTGTCCATATTTGAACCAAATATGCCTGGGGTTTTCCAGACAAGAATAGTGGAGTGAGCAGCCATTCCCTTCTCCAGGAGATCTTCCTGACCCACCCAGGGATCAAACCCGCATCTGCTGTTTGGCAGGCAGATTCTTTACCACTGAACCACCTGGGAAGCCAGAGAAATACAATCTTAAAAAACAAAAAGAATAAATTCTATGGGATGAGGGACTCGGACAGTTAAAACTGAAAAATGTTGAAGGAGGTCATTCAAAGGATGTAACCACCTGTTGATACAAAACCTGGTCCGAGACAATGAGAGACTCCTCACCCCCTTTTGGGCTTTCCTGGTGGCTCAGACGATAAAGAATCTGCCTGCAATGTGAGAGACCCAGGTTTGATCCCCGGGTCAGAAAGATCCCCTGGAGAAGGAAATGCAACCCACTGCAGTATTCTGGCATGAAAAATCCCATGGACAGAGAAGCCTAGTGGGCTATGGTCCACGGGGTTGCAAAGGGTCAGACACAACTGAGCAACTCACACTTTCACTTCACTTTCACCCCATTTTTGGAAAGTATACTCCATTCACTGTTTCCACAGTGGAAGGTGTTTTCAAGGACTCAGCCTTAAAAGAACAATGTATTGTTGAGACCACCTGGATGGTAGATGTGACTGAAGCCAGTTAAGGCCTCCATGAAACACCCACCAGCGAGAGAAATTAACTGCATGGTGACCAGACTGTAGCAATGACATGCATTGTGCTTAGTCATTCGGTCATGTCCTACTCTTTGTGGCCCCGTGAGCTGCAGCCCACCAGGCTCCTCTGTTCATGAGGATTCTCCAGGCAAGAATACTGGAGTGGGTAGCCTTTCCCTTCTCCAGGGGATCTTCCCAACCTAGGGATTGAACCCAGGTTCAATCTTCCACATTGCAGGTGGATTCTTTACCATCTGAGCCACCAGGGAAGCCCAAGAATACTGAAGTGGGTGGCCTATCCCTTCTCCAGCCCATCTTCCTGACCCAGGAATTGAACCAGGCCTCCTGCATTGCAGGTGGATTCTTTACCAGCTACCAGAGAAGCTCAGCTGTGACATAAACTGCCACAATTCAGAGAATTGGCCTCAAGGAAATAGAAACAGACCAACTTTGGAACTGAAGATTAGCTGTACTTAAAAAAATCAGGATGATGCTGATCAGACCACTGATGACCAGTTTCAAGATGACTGCCAGAGCTGGCTGTGCTGTTTCTGCATATAGCCCCCTTCCTCTGCCTATAAAACTTCTGGCCCACTGTGCAGGGGGGTGGAGGAGGGGGTGACACTAGCCTTTGGACAGGAGTCTGCCACCCTGACTTACCCCTCCTTCTCTTCCTTTCCACCCACCTGGCCTATCTACTTGCTTTTGAGAGAAGCAGTCAGAAGCCCCCTACTTTTAGTTACAATAGCAGTTGAATTCATACAACTGTATTCTTTAATATAGGTATATATGGAAGTTTTATATATCTAGTTTAAGAAAGAAAATGCACATTCCTAACTTTATCTATATAGGAAAATAGAGATTTGTATTTTCTAATATTAAGCAATTAGTAGTTTCACCAATCAATCCATTGAAAAGTGAAAAAAAATGAAGTCACTCAGTTGTGTCCGACTCTTTGTGACCCCATGAACTGTAGCCTGCCAAGCTACTCCATCCATGGGATTTTCCAGGCAAGAATACTGGAGTGGTTTGCCATTTCCTTCTCCAAGTCCATTGAAAAGTACTTATTAAATGCCTGTTATATGTACTGTGTTGTGCTTGACACTTTATAGGATAGAAGAGGTATTAAGCCTAGATTGCCCTCAAAGACCTTATTATTAATTGGAAAAAAAATATGTATTTATTGAAATCAAACTACAACCTAAAACATAATATATGACAAGTACCAGAGATATCACATAAGTCAGCAGAGCTTAATGGAGAAAAGAGTAGGCTCTGGAGTCAGATTGTCAAAATCTGATCCTGGCCCCATCACTTACCTGCTGTGCAGCTTAGACAATTTTTTTTTTTTTGCCTCTCTATGCCTATTTCCTAATCTATAAAATATGGATATTGATCAATATTACTACCTCATAGACTATTACAGACAATTAATATATACAAAATGCCTGTGTGGTAAGTCACTTCAGTTGTGTCTGACTATTTGCAACACTATGGACTGTAGCCCACCAGGTTCTTTTGTCCAAGGGATTCTCCAGGCAAGAATACTGGAGTGGGTTGCCATGCCCTTCTCCGTCGGATCTTTCAGACCCAGGGATCTAACTCGCATCTCACGTCTCCTGCATTGGCCGGCAGGTCCTTTACCACTAGCAATACCTGGGAAGTCCATTGCCTGAAAGTGACGTCGCTCAGTTGTGTCTGACTCTTTGCAACTCCGTGGATTGTAAGCCACTAGGCTCCTCCATCCATGGGATTCTCCAGACAAGAGTACTGCCATTTCCTTCTCCATTCCCGACCCAGGGATCAAACCCAGGTCTCCCGCATTGCAGGCAGATGCTTTAACCTCTGAGCCACCATCGCCTAGAACTATTTAAATGTTAATATATATGAAGTACTAAGCAGAGAGGAAAGGGGATGCAAGTATCATGTGTCTAAATGTAGACAGTAAATGGCTGTTAGCTACTCTACATGAACTGTTCTGAGAAGCAACAAAACCCGATCACTGTGCGTTTCATTTTAAAAATGAACAAATTTTTAATTACAACTGAGAAGAGTTACCCCACATCCAAGGTTAGGAGTGGTTGTGCTTTTCTGGAGCAGCATGAAGAGATACCCCACATTCAAGGTAAGAGAAACCCAAGTAAACGGTAGGCGCTGAGAGAAGGCATCAGAGGGAAACAGATGAAAAGCACAATTATAGGCACCTAGCCAATCTGGTCACATGGACCACAGTGTTGTCTAACTCAATGAAACTAAGCCAGGCAATGTGGGGCCACCCAAGATGGGTGGGTCATGTGGACAGGTCTGACAGAACGTGGTCCACTGGAGAAGGGAATGGCAAACCACTTCAGTATTCTTGCCTTGAGAACCCCACGAACAGTACGAAAAGGCAAAAATAGGACACTAAAAGATGAACTCCTCAGATCAGTAGGTGCCCAATATGCTACTAGAGATCAGTGGAGAAATAACTCCAGAAAGAATGAAGGGATGGAGCCAAAGAAAAAACAACAGCCAGTTGTGAATGTGACCGGTGATAGAAGCAAGGTCCGATGCTGTAAAGAGCAATATTGCATAGGAGCCTGGAATGTTAGCTCCGTGAATCAAGGCAAATTGCAAGTGGTCAAACAGGAGATGGCAAGAGTGAACATCAACATTTTAGGAATCATTAAACTAAAATGGACTGGAAAGGATGAATTTAACTCAGATGACCATTATATTTACTACTGTGGGCAGGAATCCCTTAGAAAAAATGGAGTAGCCATCATAGTCAACAAGAGTCCGAAATGTAGTACTTGGATGCCATCTCAAAAACCACACAATGATCTCTGTTTGTTTTCAAGGCAAACCATTCAATATCACAGTAATGAAGTCTATGCCCTGACCAGTAATGCCAAAGAAGCTGAAGTTGAACAATGCTATGAATACCTACAAGATCTTTTAGAAGTAACACCCAAAAAAGATGTCCTTTTCATTATAGGGGACTGGAATGCAAAAGCAGGAAGTCAAGAAAACTGGCAAGGCAAGGCCAGGCAAATCTGGCCTTGGAGTACAGAATGAAGCAGGGCAAAGGCTAATAGAGCTCTGCCAAGAAAATGCACTGGTCATAGCAAACACATTCTTCCAAAAACACAAGAGAAAACTCTACACATGGACATCACCAGATGGCCAACACTGAAAACAGATTGATTATATTCTTTGTAGCCAAAGACGGAGAAGCTCTATACAGTCAGGAAAAACATGACAAGAAGCTGACTATGGCTCAGATCATGAACTCCTTATTGCCAAATTCAGACTTACATGGAAGAAAGTGGTGAAAACCACCAGACCATTCAGGTATGACCTTAATCAAATCCCTTATGACTATACAGTGGAAGTGAGAAATAGATTTAAGGGACTAGATCTGATAGACAGGGTAGCTGATTAACTATGGACAAAGGTCCAAGACATTGTACAGGAGACAGGAAACAAGACCATCCCCAAGAAAAAGAAATGCAAAAAGGCAAAATGGCTGTCTGAGGAGGCCTTACAAATAGCTGTGAAAAGAAGAGAAGTGAAAAGCAAAGGAGAAAAGGGAAGATAGACCCATTTGAATGCAGAGTTCCAAAGAATAGCAAGGAGAGATAGGAAAGTCTTCCTCAGTGATTCATGCACAGAAATAGAGGAAAACAATAGAATAGGAAAGACTAGATATCTCTTCAAGAAAATTAGAGATACCAAGGGAACATTTCATGCAAAGATGGGCTCGATAAAGAACAGAAATGGTATAGACCTAACAGAAGCAAAGCTGTTAAAAACAGGTGGCAAGAATACACAGAAGAACTGGACAAAAAAGATTTTCACAACCCAGATAATCATGATGGTGTGATCACTCACCGATATCCAGACATCCTGGAATGTGAAGTCAAGTGAGTCTTAGGAAGCATCACTATGAACAAAGCTAGTCAAGGTGTTGGAATTCCAGTTAAGCTCTTTCAAATCCTGAAAGATGATGCTGAGAAAGTGCTGCACTCAATATGTCAGCAAATTTGGCAAACTCAGCAGTGGCCACAGGACTGGAAAAGGTCAGTTTTCATTCCAATCCCAAAGAAAGGCAATGCCAAAGAATGCTCAAACTACCACACAATTGTGCTCATCTCACACGCTAGTAAAGTAATGCTCAAAATTCTCCAAGCCACGCTTCAGCAATACATGAACCATGAATTTCCAGATGTTCAAGCTGGCTTTAGAAAAGGCAGAGGAACCAGAGATCAAATTGCCAACATCTGCTGGATCATTGAAAAAGCAAGAGAGTTCCAGAAAATGTCTATTTTTCTGCTTTATTGACTATGCTAAAGCCTTTGACTGTGTGGATCACAATAAACTGTGGAAAATTCTGAAGCAGATGGGAATACCAGACCACCTGACCTGCCTCTTGAGAAACCTGGATGCAAGTCAGGAACCAACAGTTAGAACTGAACATGGAAAAAGACACTCATTCCAAATAGAAAAAGGGGTACAATATACAAGGCTGTATGTTGTCATGCTGCTTATTTAACTTCTATGCAGAGTACATCATGAGAAACGCTGGGCTGGAAGAAGCACAAGCTGGAGTCAAGATTGCCAGAGAAATATCAATAACCTCAGATAGGCAGATGGACACCACCCTTATGGCAGAAAGTGAAGAAGAACTAAAGAGCCTCTTGATGAAAGTGAAAGAAGTGAATGAAAAAGTTGGCTTAAAGCTCAATATTCAGAAAACTAAGATCATGGCATCTGGTCCCATCACTTCATGGCAAATAGATGGGGAGACAATGAAAACATTGAGAAACTTTCTTTTTGGGGGGGCTCCAAAATCACTGCAGATGGTGACTGCAGCAATAAAATTAAAAGACGCTTACTCCTTGGAAGGAAAGTTATGAGCAACTTAGATAGCATATTAAAAAGCAGAGACATTACTTTGTCAACAAAGATCTGTCTAGTCAAGGCTATGGTTTTTCCAGTAGTTATCTATGGATGTGAGAGTTGGACTATAAAGAAAGCCGAGCACAGAATAATTGATGCTTTTGAACTGTGGTGTTGGAGAAGACTCTTGAGAGTCCCTTGGACTGCAAGGAGATCCAACCAGTCCATCCTAAAGGAGATCAGTCCTGGGTGTTCATTGGAAGGACTGATGTTGAAACTGAAACTGCCATATTTTGTCCACCTGATGTGAAGAGCTAACTCATTGGAAAAGACCCTGATATTGGGAAAGATTGAGGGCAGGAGGAGAAAGGGACAACAGAGGATGAGATGGTTGGGTGGCATCACCGATTCAATAGACATGAGTTTGGGTGAACTCTGGGAGTTGGTGTTGGACAGGGAGGCCTAGTGTGCTGCAGTTCATGGGGTTACAAAGAGTCAGACAAGACTAAGGGAATCAACTGAACTGAACTGAATTATAAAAGCGAGCCAACTTCCTGTTTTTAATTTCATACTCCATCTGTTAATCAGTTGTCAAACTGGACAAACTTCCTTAAAATTTTTATTTCTTCAGATATTCAAATGCAGTTTTGTCAGAGTAGTTTATATTGAGAATGAACTCTAAGGCCAAGAAGTGTGAAAGGCATATTTTAATCATAACTCTCATGTTCAGTCTGCTTTGTTTTCAAATGGCTATCAGAGTCCATAGAGCTATAGCCAATGCATCATGATAGAAATATACCTATAAACTCCGTGCCTGTGCTGTGTGCTAGTGTATCTCTCCCAGGGGATTGAGACTCAGAGGCCACAGAGCGAGTATTCTCGGAATAAATTACTGAATATTTTGAAAGCAATTTTAGATGCTATAGAATACTAAAGGCAATATTTAAATGCAATAGTAAATAGGTACTATTCAGATGAGAGTTCCTTTTATTTTCTTGGGCTCCAAAATCACTGTGGACAGTGACTACAGCCATGAAATTACAAGATGCTTGCTCCTTGAAAGAAAAGAATGACCAACCTAGACAGCATATTAAAAAGCAGAGACATCACTTTGCTGACAAAGGTTCATCTAGTCAAAGGTATTGTTTTTCCAGTAGTCATGTATGGATGTGAGAGTTGGACCATAAAGAAGGATGAGTGCTGAAGAATTGATGCTTTTGAACCATGGTGTTAGAGAAGACTGTTGGGAGCCCCTTGGACAGCAAGGAGATGAAACCAGATAACCTTATAGGAAATCAAACCTAAATATTCATTAGGACTGATTCTGAAGCTAAAGCTCCTATACTTTGGCCACCTGATGCAAAGAACTGACTCATTGGAAAAGACCTTGATGTTGGGAAAGATTGAAGGCAAGAGGAGAAGAGGGCAACAGACAATTAAATGGTTGGGCAACATCATTGACTCAATACACATGAGCTTGAGCAAGCTCCAGGAGACAGTGAAGGACATGGAAGCCTAGTGTGCTTCAGTTCACAGGTTTGCAAATAGATGGACACAACTTAGCACTGAACAACAGCAAACAAAATTCTACTTGTAAAAAAAAATAATAACTTACTTCAAATTATCTTTAGAGATTATATTTGTTTAATAATAACTTTAGGCTTCCAACATTTAGAGCTGGCAGATACTCATATATTGAGTTATTGGGAAATCATTCTGACTTAATACATGAGTTAATTGAATTTTATGCTAATTGAAATAGCCTATGTGTGGCCTATCACAACCACATTGGACATCTACTTTCATTATTTAAGAAAAGGGCACATTGAACAGAAGTAAAAAAAAAAAATGTGAAAAATTAAGTGCTCCTCTTCCTGGGATGCCAATGCTGGTACTTCTTTGATGATAAACACTCCCTTTCCAAGTGCTGAGGCCATCCTGACTCACTGTGTATGTGCTGGTCTTTTTTTTTTATGAAACATTGAAGAAATGTAACCCTGATTTGTTTAATGTTCTTTGTTCTGACAAGATATAAAACCATGCTGAATAGCCTGTTTCTCCAAAGCAACTTCTCAGCGTAATCTGGGAAGACGGCTTCTGGGCTAGTCCTTCAGTTCAGTTCAGTTCAGTTCAGTCACTCAGTCATGTCTGACTCTTTGAGACCCCATGGACTGCAGCAGCCCAGGCCTCCCTGTCCATCACCAGCTCCCAGAGTTTACTCAAACTCATGTCTATTGAGTCGGTGATGCCATCCAACCATCTCATCCTCTGTTGTCCCCTTACTCCTCTGCCTTTAATCTTTCCCAGTGTCAGGGTATTTTCAAATGAGTCAGTTCTTTGCTTCAGGTGGCCAAAGTATTGGAGTTTCAGCTTCAGCATTGGTCCTTCTAGTGAATATTCAGGACTGATTTCCTCTAAGACGGACTGGTTGGATCTCCTTGCAGTCCAAAGGACTCTCAAGAGTCTTCTCCAATACCACAGTTCAAAAGCATCAATTTTTCAGCACTCAGCTTTCCTTAGAGTCAGTCCAACTTGCACATCCATACATGACTACTGGGAAAACCATAGCTTTGACCAGGCAGACCTTTGTTGGCAAAGTAATGTCTCTGCTTTTTAATATGCTGTCTAGGTTGGTCATAACTTTTCTTCCAAGGAGCAAGTGTCTTAATTTCATGGCTGCAGTCATGAAAGTATTAGTCATGGGCTAGTCCTTAGTTTGGCTCAAATAAAACTATTTTCTATTCTTGTTGTAGATTATTTTTTGTTAAAAGAGCCTCACAGTTTATAATGCCACAAAAGTAAGCATAGAAGTGATTCTCACTGCAAGCCTGTGGCAGCAGGCCCTAACATTCTATCTCTAGAAGGCAGCATCAGTGTCACTTGGGTACTTGTGGAGATTAAAATTCTCAGGCCCTGTCCCTGAACTGCTGAATCAGAAACTCAGCTCGGGAAGTGAGCCCAGCAATCTGCCTGTTAATCAGCTCTACAGGTGTGTCTGTTGTGTGCTAAATTTAGAGATCTCTGGCTGACAGCAAATTTGCGCTCCTCAGGGCTTTTCTTTTAGACTTCTAAAAGAATGACATTGTTCTATCTTCAAGGAAAATAACAATCCTTCCGTTATTTTAGGAACTGGTTCCAAAACAGACATACCACCTTTGATTTCGCTTGGCTTTACTGCACGTTGTGGATCTTGCATTTTTCACAAAGCAAGGGTTTGTGGCAACCGTGTGTTGGGCAAGTCTTTTGGCGCCATTTTTTTCCAGCAGCGTTTGCTCACTTTGTGTCTCTGTGCCACCTCTGGTAATTCTTGCAATACTTCAAAGTTTTTATTATTATCCTATTTGTTATAATGATCTGTGGTCAGTGATCTTTGATATTATGTGTCAGAAATACTAGGACTCACTGAAGCCTCAGATGATGCTTAGCATTTTTTAGCAATAAAGTATTTTTTAATTAAGATGTGTACATTACTCTTTTAGAAAGTTATTTGCATGTTTAACAGACTACTATATGGTGTAAACATAACTTCTATATGCACTGGGAAACCAAAAATATCACACGACTCATTTGTGGTGGTCTGGAACTGAACCTGCACTATCTCTGAGGCATGACTGTGTAATAAAAATACAAAAGGACAAGCTCAGTCTTATTTTCTGAAAACAACAAACGGTACTGTCATACTGGGAACAAATTTTTAAACACTTGGGCAAGACGTTTTTATGTATGTTACCACATAACTTATGTTAAATGTATCTTTTTCCTTTCTTTTCAGAACTGTTGCTTTAGTACAGAGAACAAGAAATATCTCATAGTACGCAATGAAAGACCACCAAAGAAAGAAGCCCAAAACTGGAGGTTGAAGAAAAGGTTAGTACTGAATTTCATTTCCAATGTATAAAGGTTTATAAAGCCGCAAAATTCTTCTAAAGAGGAGCTTGAATAAAAATAATTTTTATGTAAAATGGAAAAACTGACTTTCCCAATTTAATTTACATTCACAGACACTTGTAAATTGAACCTGGAGTAAAGGCAGGGGTGGGGAAAAGATGAAGGGAATTCAGAATTACAGTCTTAAAAATATTGCCAAGGCACTGTCTACACTACTGTTTTTAACAGTACTTGAGAGTCTTACAGGGAATAGCAGGAAATAGCACCGTACTAACCACTCTGAGAATTAGAACCTAGTTGAACATAGCTCTTATTTTCACAGAGGACACAATCTACTTTGCAATGTAAGTGCATGTTAAATGCCCTAGGAGAAAACAGAAATCTCATTTTCACATACAGAGTTATAATAAAAGACTCCAAGGAACAATACTATAGCCAGTTTTGTTTTTTTTAATGAACCACACACAAAAAAATGCTCTATTTTATCCAATAAGATAAAATGATGTTGATATACAGTGCCTCAGACATAGTAGGTGTTCTGTAAGCATTTGTTGTTAAATCTTACAGTACATTCTATTACTTTTATTTCCAGGTTGGAAATATCAGCTCCTTAAATGGCAGGGTTAAAATACCAAGAAGGAATTAGTGAACAGAAAAGCAGAAGACACAGTTTTCAACTATGCTAGCAACAAAGGTTTCAGAGTTCATCATAAGAAGAGTTAAGTCATCTAATGTGAAACAGCAGGAGACCATGGGGCATACAATAATGAAGCTATAAATATGAAGCAACGTATCAGAAGAACGTATTGAACTTCAATGCTATGTAAGTTACTCAAGAACATGTTAGCATATACGGAAGAAGGAAACAAAACCTGAGAAGCTTAGGTTTCTTCTCTGATGAATAAAACACATATAAAAAATTCAACACAAGCTAAGTGTCAATTTTTTGATGAATGATGAGGGTTTTGGAGGTCAATATCAATCAAAACAGATTTATGTTGTAAAGTGGTATCGAGTTAGGCTGGCTAGGGATTCCTTCTTTGGCTCTCTTTTAAGGATAAGATCGTTACCTCTCTTAATGCTTTTGTTTTCCATCCCACACTCCCCAAACCACAAACACTCAAGAGCTTACAGTTTTAAGGTAGAAGGTAATATGACTAGAATAGTTATAAAGATAGTAAATAATAAGAGAACAGAGTATCATCAATAGTCTGTTCTTAAAAACAATCAAATAGGCAGGGACAGAGAAGGAGAGGAGAGGGCAGAAGGTAATAATTCTACATGAAGAATCAGTGGTTCACCATAAAAGCAAAACTCAAGTCTATAGAACTAATTAGAACTGCCACTGAGTTTGTTAATGGAACTGCAATTTTTTACTTACACTCACATCCTAAATGGTTTACAAAGTGATTTTGCACACATTTTATTATTACTTTGCACAACAAATTAGGTAGAAACAGCTGCTCAGAATTTAAATGACTTGAGTAAAGGCTAACAGCTAGATGTTAGATTGAGCCAGAAAGTGAAAGTGTTAGTCACTCAGTTGTGTCCAACTCTTTAGGACCCCATGGATCGTACCCCACCAGATTCCTCTATCTATGGAATTTTCCAGGCAAGAATACTGGAGTAGGTTGCCATTCCCTTCTCCAAGGGATCTTCCTGTCCCAGGGATCGAACCCAGGTCTCCTGCATTGCAGGCAAATTCTTTATGGTCCAAACCATCAGGGAAGCGTTGTATAGAGCCAGCACTTGAAGTCAAATATTAGAAATAGTGTTCTTTGAAGAACCAAAGGTAAAGGTGTTCCCTGGCTTATATTTAACATCAGAAAATGAGTTTTGAAAACAAAAGTACCTGCCATTGGTTATGCACCAATCATGTGACAAAATTTTTCCTCTCTGAGAGGTCGCTGAGTCCTGCTGGTGAGTCCTAGGAACCATACATTATTCTATGGGCCTCTGCTCAAATAATCACAGCCTCCATACATCTAAATAGAATGAGGAGAAAGTGATGTTGTGTAATCTCCCAGGATGGGTCAGCTCAGAAAAGACAATACTCTTTCTGCTTCTCTCTCTTTCTTTCTCTAAAGCATCTCAGCAACCATGCTCTGAGGAATCCAGGCCCATATACAGAAACCATATTTAATTGTTTTAGAACACAGCTCCAGCTGACATCCCAGCCAATACCCAACCTCATCTCCAGAGATGTGAGTGAGGAAGCCTTCACCAGGTACTCTCTGACTGCAACACATGCAGACCCTAAGTGAAAAGAGCCACATCAAAGGCAGTCAGCTCTCAGAGCCAGAGGGATCAAATAAATTTTGTTGTTTTAAGTCATTAGGCCTTAGGGTAATGTGTTCAACAGCAAAGAACAACCAGAGCTTCATTTTTTACCTGAACTATTTTGTTACAGAAGGCAATTATTGCAACATGTAGGAGCTCTGTGGAAACCAACCAGGTGATAAACGTGTACCACCTCATTGTGCAGGGACAGGCTTGTGAGGCAATGGAAGGGATGGCTGTGTCGTATGTAGGCCCCAATGCCAACTGAAAATGTGGGGACCCTTGTTCAGAAGGCAGAGGAAAAGTATTCTTAATGCACATGAGAAGCTTGCTTTCTTTCACAGATTATTTAAATTTTGCTTTTTTATTTGCCATTTCGTGCCATTTTCAGCAAAGAAACAATTAACATTTTAAATGAGAGCATGATGTTTCTATTGCGTGATGCTAGTTTCAAATGCAAATATCAAAGCATTAAACTTACATGCAGAATCACCAAAATTACACAGTTCATGTTATATGGCTCCTTTCAGACTGATAGAAGAGAGAGATGCAAGCAAGACTCAGAAAATCTAGAAGGAAAAAGAAAGGATCCTGGCCCACCTCAGGGTAACAGCCAGTCTAGAGAGTGTCCTGGGGCACAGGGATTATGGGGCGAGTGTAAATTCTAACAGGTGACACAAGTATGGGGCTGTCCATTGATGTGGGGCATAAGTGCTGGCCTGTAGGAGATCCCAGAGCTGTGCCTTGGATGAGGCAGATCTGGACAAGTCAACTCCCTCCCATGCCTCTCTGGTGCATTGACTCCCCCTGCTACAACAGACAGGGGACCCTGAAGGGTCTTTAAACTTCTGTGGTGGGAGACACTCACACCCAGATGAAGGGCGGTCAAGTGGCCAGACGCAGTACCCAGTGAACGCACCACAGGGCGGATGCCACTAGTATTGGTGGGGACAGTTAATGTCATTCTGGCTCTAAGACACTGCCAGTTCCAAGCACCCACCTCGACCTTCCTGCACCTGCAGCCAGGCCCCTGTCAGGGATGCAGGATGACAGAGATCACGGGGTGGGGCCGCAGGGTGAGGAAGAAGGAGGTTGGCGGAGCCCAGGAGGGAGAGAGTCAGGGAGCAGAGAAAACCAACAAGGAAAACTGGAGGCAACGGAGGCTTCAAGCCCCCTCGCTTGCTCCGTCATCTCATGGAACTTCATTTGGAAAACACTGCACATGAAGGTTGTCGGTTACGGATTGAATGGGAAGGAAAAGTATTGTGTAGCATACTGTAGTTCCTCTTAATATGCAGTTTCACTTTCTAAGGTTCCAATTACCTCCAATCAACCATGCTCCAAAAATATTAAATGGAAAATTCCAGAAATAAATAACTTATAAGTTTTAAATTGCCAGGAATTTTCTGTGTAGCATGATGGAATCTCACTCTGTCCCATTTTCTCCTGCTCAGGCATGAATCATCCTTTGTCCAGTGTATCCTGCCCACTCCCTAAGTAGCCGTCTAGGTTATCAGAGTGCTTGTGTTCAAGTGACTCTATTTTACTTAATAATGGCCCTGAATGCAAGACTAGTGATGCTGCCATTTCAGATATTCTTTTACTCTGCCTAATTTACAAATTAACCTTTATCATTGGTATATATGTATAGGAAAAAAACATAGTAAATATAGGATTCAGTACTGTCCATAGTTTTAGGCACCAACTGGGAGTCTTGGAACATATCACACAGATGGGGGGGACTACTCTACATGCTGGGCTTCCCAGGTGACGCCAGTGATAAAGAACCCGCCTGCCAATGCAGGAGACATAAGATGTGGGTTCGATCTCTGGATCAGGAAGATTCCCCTGGAGGAGGGCAGGACAACCCACTCCAGTACTCTTGCCTGGAGTAGTCCATGTACAGAGGAGCCTGGTGGGCTACAGCCCATGGGGTCACAAAGAGCTGGACGCAACTGAGCATGCGGGCAAGCACTGCAGATGCTAATATAATCCCTGCCCTGAGTGTTAGGGTTTCTGAATTCTAGTTCCACTCTCTGCCTTAATTTTATATCTTTGGGGCTCTGATCTTCTAGAAAATGAAGATTTGAGCTAAGCAATTCCTTAGGTTCAGTTACGTACTCTTCAATAATTGTATACTTAGTGTCTGTAAGAGGCTGGGAAATGTACTAAATCCTGAAACCGCAGGAGTGAACAGAAACAACATGCAGTATATGCCATTAGAAATAAAGAGTCAATAAGTAATTACAAATGTAATTCATATCATAATAGAATAGACACTCAGGAGGCAATGGGAGCCACTGAAGTGGGGAGGCATCATCCTCTTTAAAGTGTGTAGGAAGACTTCCCTAAAGAAGGAATGTTTACCAAGGATGAGCAGGAGTTGGTTAAGTAAATTGTTTCTTGGTTTGTGGGAGAGAGAAAAACAGGTTGAAAAGAGACATGGAAAAAAGGCATTTCTCCAGAAGAAGGGCAGGGCAATCCCAGAGGAGAGAAGAGCCTGGGCTGCGGTAGTGACTCTTGAAGAGATGCTGACTACAAATTTGGGGTGAAGGGAGTGAGTTCTGACTGACACATAAGAATATGATGACTTAAAACTGCAAACAAGCAGTGCAGTCTCAGAAGCAGGAAGGAGCAGACAGTAGACAAATAAGCATTTTCCCCAGACACAAAGACTGAGATAAGCCTTTGGATTCAAGCAGTTTGTTTTGGAAGTTGCTGCAGGAAGCTCATGGGGATGTGAGACAGGGAAAGGAAGAAGGCTAGGAAGAGTCATGTTGCCCTGTGGAAAACTGGAATGTATTTCTACTGGGGACCCTCTGAGAGGTGGACTAGATCACTCCCTCAGAGTTGCCTCCTGCTGGGTAAGAAAGCTGAGGTAGTTTCTCCAACTCCTATCCGTCATTGGCTCAGGATTGCCATGGGGCAGGGAGCTCCCCAGAACTGCTGGTCAGGGGCCACAGCATACCCACAGGAACAAAGAATACCCCAAGCACAGAGTCAGAAAGCCGTGGACATTCTCCCTGCAGGTGAATGTCAGGTGGGCAGGGGGAACGGGAGTGGGACTCCAACACTGTCTAGTGCAGTGTCTGAGTGGCTCATTGAACTGAGGCAATGCAAAGAGCCGACTCATTGTAAAAGACTCTGATTCTGGGAAAGACTGAAGGCAAAAGGAGAAAGGGGTAACAGGATGAGATGGTTGGACGGCATCACTGACTCAATGGACATGAGTTTGAGCAAATTCCGGGAGATAGTGAAGGACAGAGAAACCTAGCGTGCTGCAGTCCATGGGATTGAAAAGAGTTGGACAGGACTTAGCAACTGAACAACAGCAAAAACAAGGAAATGGAGATGAGAATAGAAGCAAATTCTGGAGAAACCATAGCCACAAGAGGAGAGAAATGGTGAAACCTGGTGCTTTCTGGCTCACAAAATAAATTCATAGATTCATGAAGGATTAGCATTCAATAGTTCATTTATCATCTTAATGAGAAAACTGGACTTGAGAGGAGTTAAATCACTTGTCCAAAGTTTCACAGCCATCCTGGACCTGAGTTGCCTAACATTTGCCTGTCTTCTTCATTCTACCATTACATGCTTCTTCACTAACGTGACATTCGCCTTGAAAAGAAAGAAGAGGAAGAAGAAGAAAAGGAGGAGAAGGGACAGGCCAAAGGAAAGAAGGAGGAGTAGGAGGAAGAGAAGGAGATGGAAGAGCAGACAGAGGAAACATTGTTCATAATCATCTTCATCCAGACAAGGCATAATCAGCCCCTGGAAAATGGATTTACAAGAAAAGACCAAAGTCAGTAGCCAGCATGAGAAGACCTCCATCTTCTTAAAATGCATATAAATATTTCCTACAAGAACTGCCCCTTCATCCATCTTCACATCTGCTATAATTTTGAAGACGTATAAGTACCAAAAAAAGTTCCATAGAATTCTGCTACTGTACTCTATATGTATGTTGAGGTATATAGCATATAAGGGAGAAAAACTGGATTTCCTCAGTTTAGTAGTAAAGAGTGAGAATAAAACTGTAAGCAAAGTCGTGTATCAGTAATCCTCCAAACAATAAACATACACCAGAAGAACAACATTCTGCTAAACCCAGATACATCATGGGCTTCTAGGAAATGACTTAAAGAGCTATAATCACAACGTTAGCACAACATGCAATGATTTGTAGGAGGACAAAGCTCTCAGAACTGTATTTTGCTAGCAGTCTAAAATTATATTCCCTAATATGAGAACATGGCTTCATCATCAGAGAGATTCTGCTGGCACAGAATGATTTATTCAGGGAGTGTAGAAATATTTGAAATATTAGAATCTTAAATTTGAAAGGTTATTTTCTCTGCCTGGACAATAATTATATATATGAGGATGAAACTATGACATGATGAAATAAGAAGACATCTGCAAATTAAGGATAGATTGTAAGGTAAACAGAAACCTTTAAAATAAGGTGAACAATAGGATTTTTCATTGAAAATATCTAATATACTAAATATA
The DNA here is from genome assembly GCF_001704415.2 of Capra hircus. Taxonomy (NCBI): domain Eukaryota; kingdom Metazoa; phylum Chordata; class Mammalia; order Artiodactyla; family Bovidae; genus Capra; species Capra hircus. Next base: position 78,639,242 of record NC_030814.1, read on the forward strand.
TATATGAGTGAGGTCAAATGTAATAGTAAGTCACTGTAACCATTTCCATGATCAATTTTAAGAGAAAACTGATATGGAAGAGTTATTTTAATGATGGCCAAGTTTTTTGGAGGCCCAGGCAAGTTTTTGGCCTATATGTCAACTTTTTCTAAAATCTTCCCAAATGATTTACCATGACCAAATATTTCTATTGAAACAGCTTCAAAAGATCACAGTCAGTCTTGAATAGCTCATACATTTTAAAATTCAACTTTTGTCAAATTGATTTATGATTTTGAATTGGACTCATGTCAACTTGATTTATGTTTCTGCTTTTGGCCACTCCTATGGGTACTTACCATAACTGAGTTGTCACAGAGAAAGAAGATCCACAGAAACAGAGATGATATACCTCTCAAAGGACCATTAATGGGAAAAAAACAAAACAAGACTTGTCCTTTGCTTTCAGGAGCCCATGAGCTCCAGGGAGCAGGCATATTGTAGTATCAGACACAAATTAGGAGTATGGACTTCACTCAGATAAGCAAACAGATATATCCTGTGCTTTCGGGAATGTGACAGCTCCCATAAAGCTTCTTTTGAACTTTCAAAGAATGGCTGACTTAGGAAACTCTTAACACTCATCACTTACAACCATTAAGAGATATTACAATTCTGCTCAGTGTGCCTTAGTACCGAACAAAAGCCATTACAGTTGTCTCGATTTTTCCCATTTTAACATAGACGTTTTTCTTGTCCCAGGGAGAAATAGTTACCATGGTTTGATGGAGAAAAATTGTGTAACACAATATTGTACCATCAATATTCACAGAAAGTTCCTAGCCAACAAATTTGAGAACTAGACAGAAAATTACTTTTTTTTTTATTCTTTGCCCTTTTCAGAGCAAGACAGTAAATTTATCATTAAATCGGCCATTAAGTTGGCCAAGATACAGAGTCTTATTTGCTTCACTTGGTATCTGCCAATATCATACATATTCCTCAAAACCTTATTGCCACTGCTAAGCATAATTTAACTATTGAAGTTGGCCAAAAAGCTTGTTCAAGTTTTTCCATAAGATAGTATGTAAAAGACCAAATGAACTTTTTGGCCAATCCAGTATTATCTTTCCCTTTTTATTGTTCACTCGTTACTTTATTTGAATTCTGCTAAGTCACTTCAGTTGTGTCCGACTCTGTGAGACCCCATAGATGGCAGCCCACCAGGTTCCCCTGTCCCTGGGATTCTCCAAGCAAGAACACTGGAGTGGGTTGCCATTTCCTTCTCCAATGCATGAAAGTGAAAAGTGAATTTGAATTCTAGATATCTGAAATAAACAATGTAGCCTGTACGTTTCTATCAAGGATGTCAATATTTTCTTGGATTATCACCCAACAGTGCAATGGTGATATTCTCAAAATAGTCTTTTGCTTATCTTTGATTTACAAAGCATCTGATGAAAGTATTATCTCTTTAAAAGCTATGGTGTAGTTTTTGCAAATTGCTGCTGTTATTACCTCCCAGGAAACCACCAAAAGTTAGTTTGAAGAATATGTTTTGAAAATGTTTGAGAGAAAAATTGTTTACACTGAATATCTGCAGAAAACCGAACAGCAATATACCATGATTTTCAAGGGCCCTGTTAGTGCCAGAAAATGTGCTTGTCTAAGAAGACCCTGAAGTATACAAGGCAAGACCATAAAATTTTACATTTTCTATAAACTTAAAACTATGACCACCAAAACTCTCTGGCTGCTTTCTTCCTTCTGGATAGCAACACACAAATAATAAGGTATCCAGAGAGTTATGAAAGCTTACTCCTTATGGATCGTCAATCAAGAAAGCAGCCTTGTCTTTGGCCAGTTTATGTGTAGTTCTCTAATTGGGAAGAATGAACTAAACCACTCACAGCAGCCTAATCTCTTCCTAGAATTTTATATAAATTAGACATCACTTTGCCAACAAATATCCTTATAGTCAAAGTTTTTCCAGTAATCATGCACAGATGTGAGTTGGACCATAAAGAAGGCTGAGCACTGAAGAATTCATTCTTTCAAACTGTGGTGCTGGAGAAGACCCTTGGGAGTCACCTGGATAGCAAGGAGATCAAACAAGTCAGTCCTAAAGGAAATCAACCCTGAATATTCAATGGAAGTACTGATGCTGAAGCTGAAGCTCCAGTACTTTGACCACCTGATGTGAAGAGCTGACTTATTGGTAAAGACCCTGATGATGGGAAAGATTGAAAGCAAAAGGAGAAGGGTGCAACAGAGGATGAGATGGTTAGGTAGCATCACTGACTCAATGGACATGAATTTGAATAAACTCCAGGGGATAGTGGGGGATAGGGAAGCCTGGTGTGCTGCAGCCCATGGGGTTGCAAAAAGTCAGACACAACTTAGCGATTGAACAACAGACATGTCCAATCCCAGAAAATGGTTCCATTGATCTCAGAAGATCTCTAGCAGTCTTAACTCTACTTGCTAGTTGTTGCTGTTCAGTTACTAAGCTGTGTCCAACTCTTTGAAGCTCCTGTGTTGTCCACTGTCTTCTGGAGTTTGTTCAAATTCGGGTCCATTGAGTCGGTGATGCTTGCTAGCAGGCCTCTATTCTTATAAAATTAATCTGAATAACTTTGCACTTCCCCTAAATTATCAAATACTTGAGCACTTCAAAGCAATACTGAATTCTAGTAAGGACCAGTGAAATTTTCTTGAACTGCAGGTATCAAAACTAGACAAAGCTCCTGAGAAAGCTAGGTGACACACTCCTCACCTCATCCTAATAAACCATGCACACAATTCAAGTTTGCGTCTTAGTAAAATGACCAATTATGACAGATTTTAGACAATGCTGTTGAAGCAGCCAACGCCAAACCTCTGCCACTCCACCTCTCATATCCATGGCTTCACATATCTCACTGTTCTTTGCCACATCACTGAGATAACAGAGCAGAAGGCTGCTAATAGCTCTCAGAGAAAGCAATGATTTAATACAGTGTATTATCACTGTTACATTTCATTTCATGTTATATCAAGAGATTTATGACTTATTTAGCTGTTTCTTCAAGACAGATTCCTCCAACAGATCATTTAGTGCACTGAGAGAGAAGAAGAATTCATTTCAGATTCTTCCCATGCTCCTGTAAGATAACAGGTGTCACAGCAAAACCTGATTATCCTGGTTAGGAAGATGTTTTTCCAAAGGAGTGGAAATGCTCACACTCTGCATGATGCTTCCTTTCTCATTAAGTGTGACATTTCAGTGCTTTGTTGCAAGCTAAAAACCTAGGATTACACTAGACTGTGGGTATGAGATTTCGCCTAATATCAACCCTACAAACAAAGTAAGACGGAAAAAAAGCAAGTGACAGACTTCTTAATGTATACTTTGTAGCGAAGGTCACTTTATGGCAGTCACCAAGCAGAGGCAGCATGAGCTTCCCCAGTGGCTCAGATGGTAAAGAATCTGCCTACACTGTGGGAGACCTGGGTTTGATCCCCAGGTTGTGGAGATCCCATGGAGAAGGGAATGGCAACCCATTCCAGTATTCTTGCCTGGAGAGTCCCATGGATGAGGAGTCTGGCGGTCAGCAGGAATGCAAAGAGTAGGACACAACTGAAGTGACTTCGCATGCATGCGAGCAAGCAGAGGCAGCAGCTGAGCCAGTTTCTAGGCAACCATGGACAGCTGCTAGAAACTGGCTTCCAGACCAGCCTGCATAACTGATAGTTCAGGGTGGACTTTAACCGGAAAAGCCAAGCACATTTGCTTTGTCTACTCTTTATTCCTAAGAGACCTGCATTCCACGGTCAAAGGTTTTGTCTAAATTCCTTAATTTATATTTTGACTCCTATTTCAATGAAATTCTGCATTTGCTTCACTTTTAGAAATGAAGACCTAACCAGAGGGTACTGGCAGCCACTGGAAAAACACAGTAATTATCTGTTAGGAGTAGAGTGACTGTCGGATCCAGCCAAACTATCATTATGATTTAAGGTTTGGATTCTCTCTGCGAGGTGTCAAGCGTGTGCACATGTCATGGGATCCTTCTCACTCTACTCCTCTCTGTTTTATTGACAGAAGCTTAAAATTCAGGTGTATTTTTTCATAAAGGTAATAGCAACTGCCCTATTTAGGAACTGCATCAGAAATAGGAATTTGACTCTAAAAACGTACTTTGAGATCATCTGTGGAAACTATCATAATCAGTTGATATCTTTTCTTATACCAATATACATTCAGAAATACTATGACTATTTTATGTACTCTATAATTTGTTAGAAGACAGTGTATTCCCATGTAAAATATTCATTATTCTGTAACCTAAGACGTTAATAGAATGTACTTGGAAATAGATTTCTATCATTTTGTATTTATTTATCCTTAGAAGCAGTAGGCATAGATCCACTGAAGCAAGTTATGAGGGAGGGCCAGAAAAATCATATACTGGATATAAACATTTTCAAAACTATGTCAAAAATAGCAACACAAAATTAATATTTTAGATAAAGACTTCAAAATGTGATCTGATAGATCAAAAGACAAATAGTCTTTTAAAGCAAATGGATTTAATCTTATCATTTTATAATTTCCGTTTCTAAATTTTTCACCTTGCCTTCCCTGGATGTGAGCATTTCTGAAATTTAGGAATCAAATACACTCTAGTAAATATAAGGTTTTCCCTTATAAACATAAGTTCTCCTAAAAATACCAGCAACATATAATATAAATCAATTCAAATGCTATGCCAAATATCTGCATTATTCAACTCAAGCTGTCATTAGTAAGACAGCATTTGAAATTATATCAATTAAAATAAGAAGGTGACAGATGGTTTAATAAGCTAATATTAGTTAATGAATTAATAAACATGGTGTACTGGTTATCTATTTCTATGTAACAAAATTAACGGCTGAAAATAACAAACATTTATTACCTTCCAGCTCCTGTGGATCGACTCCAGGTGCAACACAGCTTGGTGCCTCTGGCTCAGAGTCTTTATGAAATTGCAGTCAACTGCTGCCTGGGGTCAAGCTCTTATCACACGACTAGAATGAGAGAGGACGGCCTTCCACGGTGCATCAGATGGGGGTTGGCAGGCCCTGGAACAGCTATACCCAAGCTCGCTCACTTGTCCCTTCCCGCAGGTCTGCCTCACAACATAGCAATTTGTTTCCACATAGAGTAAATGATCCAAGAAAGAGCAGGAGAGAACAACCAAACTAAAATTCATAGTCTTTTTTCCATCCAGCTTTGAAAGTCACATCCCATATCGCTTACCATATTCAGTTCATTAGCAAGGCAGTAAGTAGTCCAGCTCACACTCAAGGGAAGCGTATTATACAAAAGTGTGGATAACAGGAGCTAGGGATCATCTGGCTAGTTGTGTTTCACATATTGTGTTGAAAGTTTCTTGGAAATACATCCTCTAAACTTCAACTTTGCTTAACCAGCAGCCATTATCAGTGAGCATTGATTCAAATATTTTATATCAGTACGACCAATTCAGTTATCTGCACCTCCTGCACTAAAGGTTCCAATAAGCACATTTAAATATACTGTATTCTTTCATATGGAGTAAGTTATATCTTTCAAGCTGGGCCATTTTTAACATTGTAAGAAAACAAGTTGAACTTTTTGCACTATTTATAATCGTCTTCACAAGTAATTTCTACATATTGAATAATGGTTAAATATTAAATTATACTGTCTGGAAATGAAATTTATGAAATCCCCTGGTAAAGTATTAGCAAACCAAATCTGATGAAGAATAACTTTCATTTCAGTTAGGCAAGAATACTCTTTTGATTCAGTAGAAAGGGATTAAATTGTAGATAGAAACAGACAAAAGTATAAAAGACTTGGAAAACTTGATTCATCCCAGATATATCATTACCTCTAATTTTTTTAAATAAAAAATGGAAATATTATAGTGTCAATCAAAAATATATATAACATCCATATCTGCCACTCACACAGCAGTCATTGAACTCATCTTCTCCTCAAAGTAAAAAATTTTATTTCAGCTCTTGCTCTAAATCAGTTATATTATTTTTTATATAAGCATCATCAAAGATTAAAATTTCAATAATGAGTTACCACTTTTGACCCTCACAGCTTTCTAAGGCATCTTTTCCTGTATATTCTATATCAGGCTGTTACATTTTTAGCTCTCTTTCCTGAAACAAGTAATGGTACCAGACCATTAGAATCACAGTAGATCCCTACTACTTTCTTTAAGTAGTAAGGAGTCAGGCCAATCCTGTAACTCATTGGTTTTACAGGGGATGTCATGCTCAGAGGACAAAATCATTTCACATCTGTCTCCCTGACCTGGCTCTTGCTTGTGGTTGGCCCTAAACTGAAGCTCTTGGATGTGACGAGAGACAGAGTCTGATGATTATGGATATCTGCAAAAATCACACCTCATAGAACAATCATCTTTTCAAGGCTTTCAGAATACCCTCTGTTACAATGATTCATCATTTTTAAGAATGCCATTTTAAAATGTTTCTAGCAATCATGTAAGACACATGCTGAGAATACTGAGAATTAGATAATTTTAAAAATGTATAGGTAACTTTGTTTTCCTAACTGCTTTCATTAAAAGAAGCGGAAGGTAATGTTTAGAGGTTATTCATAAATGATAAGACAAGTTCATGGAAGAATTGTTCACAAATGTATTTACACACACACACAGTATGTTGAGGAGTGCACATAATGTGAAGAATAATGAAACAGCTTTTCATTTAGAATGATTATGAAAAGCACTTTTACCAAAGCATAAAGGGCCCATATATGAATTTATTTGCATCAAATTGCTAAGATTTGCAAGTCAAACTGTCAAAAGGAAATAATGCGTCCTAAAAGGTAAGCTTCACCTTAAAAATTTAAGTTTTTTCCATATGCCAAAAAATAAAAATCTGATTACCAAAAAAACCCCATAAATGTCTAATTCCAACCAGAAAAATAGCTCTTTTAACTGCTATTTGAATCATCAGCTTTAAATTAGTCTGTATTAGGCTGCTAGGGCTGCCACAACAAAATACCAAAGACTGGGTGGCTTAAACAACAAAAATTTATTTTCTTATAGTGGTGGTGGTGGTTTAGAGGCTAAGTCATGTCAGACTCTGTGATTCCATGGACTGTAGCCCACCAGACTCCTCTGTCCATGGGATTTTCCAGGCAAGAATACTGGAGTGGGCTGCCGTTCCCTTCTCCAGGGGATCTTCCCCACCCAGGGACTGAACCTGGGTCTCCTCCACTGCAGGCAGATTCTTTACCAACTGAGTCACCAGGGAAGCCTATTTTTCTAGAGGCTAAAACTCTAAGATCAAAGTGACAGCAGGGTTGGTGTCTAGTGAGAACTCTCTCCTTGGCTTACAGATGATCATTTTCTCCCTAGGTCCTCATGTGGTTTTTTCTCTGTGCAGCTCAATCCGGGTGTCTCTTCCTCTTCTTACAAGAACACCAAGCCTATCAGATTAGGGCTTCATTCTTATGATCTTGTTTAACCTAATTATCTCATGAAAGAACCTATCTCCAACTATAGTCACATTGGGGGTTAGGACTTAAAAATATGGATTTGCAGGGAAAACAATTCAGTCCATAACACTAGTCAATGTGCTGGGATCTTAAAGAGCTGGCTCTTGGGGATGTCAAATCTTCAGTGTCCGACAGGAAATGCTGTGCTCCCTCTAGGATTCTTTCACCTCTAATAGACTCCATCACAGATTTTCAGCTACCTCTGAACTAAAGTCTTGGTATATAGATCAAGTATACACAGAGTCATATCTTTGCATAGCTGGGACAACTAACGGCACTTCTAGAGTAAACTCTTTTAGCCTTTCCTTTACACATCAGAAAATAAAGCAAAACACTTATCAATCACTCACAACAATCCAGGCTACTATCCTGTTGGGGCGCCACTCTCTATCACCTAAATATCCATCTGTACATGTAATATTTGTAGCTGAGTGAATCAATCATTTATTCATTTACCCTTTCACTTATCAGCTACTTATTGTTGAATATGCTAGTCAATATCCAAGACACTGTGGGAATTCAGAAACAAGGAAGAGAAGGTCCCTGTCCTTGAACAACTCATAGACGAGAACTAAATTCAAACTTTTAAAATTTGGACCCTTGGACCTATGATTGAAGTACAAAATCACTATCTCAAAGTAAATATCATTAAAATGTGGATCAAAACTAAAATTCTTCCAAGTCAAGATCAGTGCTAAGCCATACAGTGCCTTTGTACAAATTAAAAACTAGCAACCCCACTGGTCTCAGATTGACACTTGAACAATGCTGTTGTACAATGAGCACCCCCTTTTTCAAGGGACACAGCCTACACAGGAATTACAGGCAGGATTTTGGCCGCCTATAGATCCCTCACTTTTACCTACTTGTTCAAACTGCACAATCATATGTGGCAGTCCTCTTCCAGGTGGTGGGACTTAGAATGTATTGGGGAACAACACAGGCCCCCAGCAAACATTCCAACTTAATGCCACCCCTGCAATCCAAAACATTAGGCTGGGAAGATTAAAATGTAGGAGATTTGGGGGCCAATACAGAGATGAAGAAGAACTAAAAAGCCTCTTGATGAAAGTGAAAGTGGAGAGTGAAAAAGTTGGCTTAAAGTTCAACATTCAGAAAACAAAGATCATGGCATCCAGCCCCATCACTTCATGGGAAATAGATGGGGAAACAGTGGAAACAGTGTCAGATTTTATTTTGGGGGCCTCCAAAATCACTGCAGATGGTGACTGCAGCCATGAAATTAAAAGACGCTTACTTCTTGGAAGAAAAGTTAATACCAACCTAGATAGCATATTCAAAAGCAGAGACAATATTTTGCTGACTAAGGTCCGTCTAGTCAAGGCTATGGTTTTTCCTGTGGTCGTGTATGGATGTGAGAGTTGGACTGTGAAGAAGGCTGAGCGCCGAAGAATTGATATTTTTGAACAGTGGTGTTGGAGAAGACTCTTGAGAGTCCCTTGGACTGCAAGGAGATCCAACCAGTCCATTCTGAAGGAGATCAGCTCTGGGATTTCTTTGGAAGGAATGATGCTAAAGCTGAAACTCCAGTACTTTGGCCACCTCATGCGAAGAGTTGACTCATTGGAAAAGACTCTGATGCTGGGAGGGATTGGGGGCAGGAGGAGAGGGGGACGACAGGATGAGATGGCTGGATGGCATCACGGACTCGATGGACGTGAGTCTGAGTGAACTCTGGGAGTTGGTGATGGACAGGGAGGCCTGGCGTGCTGCGATTCATGGGGTCGCAAAGAGTCAGACACGACTGAGCAACTGAACTGAACTGAACAGAACAGAGATCAGAGAGAACAGTCGGGAGCATCCCAAAGCCAAAAGATGTGAATAACTGTCAACTCCACAGCAATGACATTCCTGCAAGCTTTGTGACTGATTTTCTCCCAAGGAACTCTTTTATCTGCTGGAGAGGGAAAGAAAGGTAGAGTATCTTTATAGTATGCTTGTCCCAGTCATCTATATTCTGGTTGGATTATAAATGAACTATGAACAGGGACCTAAGCTATGAATGCCATGTACCTTATGAGTACTTGAAAGTGAAAAGAAAGTGTTAGTCATCCAGTAGTGTCTGACTCTTTGTGACCCCATGGAGCCCCACCAGGTTCCTCTGTCCATGGAATCCTCCAGGCAAGAATAGTGGAGTGGGTTGCCATTTCCTTCTCCCGCGGATTTTCCCAACCTGGGGGTTGAACCTGGTCTTCCACACTGCAGGCAGACTCTTTACCGACTAAGCCACCAGGGAAGACCTATGAGTACTTACTAAATGCAAAGCAATACAATCTTACTTTATGCAGAATGAAGAATAAAGTGAGATCTTTTTTAAATTAGTTGGGTAAAAATGACTAATCTCTCTAGTTACAGAAACAATTATTGGATGAAGTGGGACAGTCTCAAAAGTGTCCTGCATACACTATTCTAAAATAACTCCATATTTCATTTTTTTTGGTTAGTGTTTTTCCACTAGGCATGCATGAGTGCATGTCATCAATTCAGTGAGTGAGAAGTTTGATAACACCATTTTTCTGTATCATGAAGATAAATACACAACTTAGCTTTAGGCTTACAATTAAATGAACCACAAAACTCTTATTTATTAAAACACATTGCAGATTTTTTGAACGGAAATTTATTCATGTTCAAAGGCAACAAGAAATTATTGTAAAGGTTATTGAACTGAAATTTGTATTGTTTTTAGTTTTTAAAACAAGAATATGCTTATATTTCAATTTTGAAATATATTCTCTTAACTATATTTTCTTAACTATAAGTCATATTTAGGTGGACAAATTATAAGAAGAGTAATAGAAAATATCTCTGGTAGTAATAGAAAATATGCTGATAAACTATGAATAACATTTTAAAAGGTAATTAAAATCAAAGCCTCTGCAACACCCACCTATAAGAATACAAAAGCCCTAGATTCCTGGGGAATTATCTAGAATCTATATTTTGTTTCTATGTGTGTGTGCATGCTCAATTGCTCAGTTGTGTTCTCAGCTCAGTTCAGTCGCTCAGTCGTGTCCGACTCTTTGTGACCCCATGAATCGCAGCACGCCAGGCCTCCCTGTCCATCACCAACTCCCAGGGTTCACTCAGACTCTCATTCATTGAGTCGGTGATGCCATCCAGCCATCTCATCCTCGGTCGTCCCCTTCTCCTCCTGCCCCCAATCCCTCCCAGCATCAGAGTCTTTTCCAATGAGTCAACTCTTCACATGAGGTGGCCAAAGTACTGGAGTTTCAGCTTTAGCATCATTCCTTCCAAAGAAATCCCAGAGCTGATCTCCTTCAGAATGGACTGGTTGGATCTCCTTGCAGTCCAAGGGACTCTCAAGAGTCTTTTCCAACACCACAGTTCAAAAGTATCAATTTCTCGGCACTCAGCCTTCTTCACAGTCCAACTCTCACACCCATACATGACCACAGGAAAAACCTTAGTCTTGACTAGATGGACCTTAGTCAGCAAAATAATGTCTCTGCTTTTGAATATGCTATCTAGGTTGGCCAAAGCTTTTCTTCCAAGGAGTAAGCATCTTTTAATTTTATGGCTGCAGTCACCATCTGCAGTGATTTTGGAGCCCCCAAAATTAAAGTCTGACACTGTTTCCACTGTTTCCCCATCTGTTTCCCATGAAGTGATGGGGCTGGATGCCATGATCTTTGTTTTCTGAATGTTGAACTTTAAGCCAACTTTTTACTCTCCACTTTCACTTTCATCAAGAGGCTTTTTAGTTCCTCTTCACTTTCTGCCATAAGGATGGTGTCATCTGCATATCTGAGGTTATTGATATTTCTCCCAGCAATCTGATTCCAGGTTGTGTTTCTTCCAGTCCAGCGTTTCTCTAAGCTATCACAAATTGTCATTTCTCCTTCCAGTAAGTACACTTATTCTTAATCTTTCTCACACCTATTCTATATTAATTCTCTACTAATATTTTACACTTATATATATACTTTCTTTTGCTTCCAAATATGGAATTGTGTATAAAAACACAGACACATTGATTTTTCCATTGAGAATATCTTTTGAATACCTCTCCATATTAACACAAAGAGCTATTTTATTCTACTAAAGGACTGTATGATGTTTCATTGTATAACTCTTGTAACTATTATAAGTTATAGCTTATAACTTATAACTCTTATAACTTATCAATGCTCCAATGAATGATAGTTTTATTTTTAAGTGCAACACTGTAATTAACATATGTTTATGTACTTACTGTGTACCATATTTTTCCATATAATAAATTTCTCAAGATAGGATTGCTAAATCAAAATTTTTTATGACATTTTTGTAAATAGAATTTATTTGTAGATTCCTACAGGACTCATAACATTCTAAACTATGGTAGTTTGTTCTTTAGTCAACAAGTTGTGTCCAACTCTTGTGACCCCATGGACTGTAGCCCATCAGGCTCTCCTGTCCATGGGATTTTCCAGGCAAGAATAATGGAGTGGGTCATCATTTTCTGCTCCAGGGGCTCTTCCCAACCCATGAATAGAACCTGAGCCTCCTGCTTAGCAGGTGGATTCTTTACCACTGAGCCACCTGGGAAGCCCATGGTAGTTATCAAATGGTGTTAGTGGTTGTCTACACTGGCCCTAGTAAACAATCTGAGCAAATACAACTGAATGGCCATTGCACTTTTCCCTACAACCAAAAAATAAAACTATCTACACAGCCATCTATAGCTTCAGTTCACAAGGTTCTGGTGGTAGGCAATTCTTTACTGAAAGGTAATGTTTTATTGTGTTTGATAGAAAGGAAAGCCATACTGCATTGTCACTGAGTAAGTACTAGCATCTCATGATTTTACTGAATTCTAAAACACTAATCATTTTGGGGAAAATAGAGCATGTATTAAGTGAGTATAGTATACTTGAAAAAAAATACTGCCTTTAAGGCAAGCGTGTTGCTATCCAAATTTGTCGCTTCCAGTACTCTCTAGTGCACAGCTTCTTCATTCTTAAAACAGATAAGTGAAATAGACAAACTGTATGGTGCTTTCTGGTTCTAAAGTTCTCTACTATAATTCATGTCACTAAAGATAGCATTGCCATACTATTCAACTTTTAAATATTCTTCCTATTTTGATTGAAAATGGAACTATTAGAAACATTTTCCCTAAATCCCTTCAGATTACGTAAAACTTGAGATACATGTGTGTATATTCTCTTTAATTTGTAAGCAGTCAAAATGGATGTACTGATTCCTTCTACAGTGCTTTGGTGAAGATACAATGAGAGAAAGTACTTAGAATAACTGGTATAGGGCTTCTTACATATAGCTAATTAGTGACTACTACTTTTCTCATGATCATTGGAGAAGGTTTTGAGCTTATGTTTAAATTCTGTATCACTGGATAAAGATCTGGTGTGTGTGTGTGTGTATGTGTGTGTGTGTGTGTGTGTGTGTACACAATGGAATAATACTCAGCCATTAAAAAGAATTAAATAAGGTAATTTGCAGCAATATGAATGGACCTAGAGAGTGTCATACTTAGTGAGGTAAGTCAGACAAAGGAGAAATATAATATGACATCCCTTACATGTGGAATCTAAAAAGAAATGAAACAAATGAACTCAGTTACAAAACAGAAAGAGACTCACAAACTTAGAAAATGAACTCATGGTTACCAGGGAGGAAGGGATAGTTAGGGGCTTTGGGAACACACTACACACTGCTATATTTAAGATGGATAACCAACAAAACCTACGGTATAGTACATGGAACTCAGCTCAATGTTATGTGCCAGCCTGGATGGGAAGGGGCTTTAGGGGAGAAAGGATACATTAATACATATGGCTGAATCCCTTCACTGTTCACCTGAAACTATCACAACATTGCTAATTAACTATACTCCAATACAAAATGATTTGGTGTTAAAAATAAATAAAAATAAAATTTAAAATGCTGTATCACTATATCCTGTTTTAAATTATAAAATTATTCACAATAGCAGAATTAAGTAATAAATCATTATAGCAAAATTTTATGACATAAGTCTGTGATCCTGCTCCTTTCATAAAGAAAATACTTTCAAACATATTTAGTCCTGAGCTAATATTGAGAGAGCACAGAGCTTAAAAAGAATACATTTATTGTCATAAATCATTGTTGGTATCCAACCCATAAACTGAAAGAACCCTTTGTTATGTAACTTAGGTAACAGTGGCAAAGCACATCTTTGGTGGAAGTGGCACCCCAGGGTTCTTGCACGTAAAAATAGTTACTCCAAGCATATATAAAGTTCAACACAAGTATGTTTTATGCACTTATTGTTTTAAAAGATTTCAAACTGCAACATATTACAGTACAAAAGGATGGCATCAATCATTAAATTCTTTAGACCTAGAAGATTCAAAACTTTGATCCAATTAAATCAATTCTCTCCTAAGATACAATGTATACACTGTCCATATTGCAAACAAATGCCACAGAAGTTTTGCCTACCCTCTTTCTGTTCCAAATGAAACTATATCCTCTCACCTTTGGGAACTTCCCATGATGTTTTTTCTGCATAGAGTTCCCATCCCCCAACTTCTTTTAAGATCATAGTCAAATCTGACCTTCTCTACAATGCAGTCGCTAATGATCCTGGACTTGGTTTGAGATGCTAATGCAGTCAAACTTCAATGATTGAATGTGGCTCTTCTATTTTATCTTTTTTTAAAAAAAAATTATTAAAGTATAGCTGCTTTACAAAATTATACTTTATACAATGTTCTACTGTAGAACAAAGTGCATCAGCTATACATATACACATATCCTCTCTTTTTTTTTTCTGGATATCCTTCTCATTTAGATCCCCACAGAGCACTAAATAGATTTCCCTGTACTATATAGTAGGTTCTCATTAGTTCTCTGTTTTATACATAGTATTAACAGTATATAGGGCCTCCCTAGTAGCTCAGTGGTAAAGAATCCTCCTGCCAATGCAGGAGACACAAGTTCGATCTCTGGGTTGGGAAGATCCTCTGGAGAAAGAAATGGCAACCGACTCCAGTATTCTGGTCTGGGAAAGCCCATGGACAGAGGAGCCTGGTGGGCTAGAGCACATTGAGTCACAAGAGAGTTGGACGCAAGTTAGCGACTAAGCAACAACAGCAATCAATAGCATATTTATGTAAATCCCAATCTCCCAATTCATCCCACCCCCCACTTTCCTCCTTGACATCCATACATTTGTTCTGTACTTGTGGGAAAAAATAGTGAAAGTCATTCAGTCATGTCCAACTCTGTATAACTCCATGGACTATACAGTCCATATAATTCTCCAGGCCAGAATACTGGAGTGGATAGCCTTTCCCTTCTCACGGGGATCTTCTCAACCCAGGGATCAAACCCAGGTCTCCTGCATTGCAGGCAGATTCTTTACCAGCTGAGCCAAAGGGAAGCCCAAGAATACTGGAGTGGGTGGGCTATCCCTTCTCCAGCAGATCTTCCCAACTCAGGAATTGAACTGGGTCTCTTGCATTGCAGGCTGATTCTTTACTAACTGACATATCAGGGAAGCCCCTTGTTTGGTACTTGTGTCTCTATTTCTGCTTTGTAAATAAAATCATTTATACCAATTTTTTGAATCCACAAAGGCCTTAATATCCAGCCATATCATATACTTTCTCCTCTAGCATCAGGTGTTCAATATATTTACTTGGAATTGAATCCAATTAAGTCAAATCAAATTGAAGATGATGCATGTTCAACCTCTAAGAATATAAGGCTCAAAATTAATAATTATTCACTGGCCTCTAGTAGTAGTGGAGCATGACAAAAAACAAGCTATTAAATGAACTGCGACTAAATCATTAAACAAATTATAACTACCTTAACTTTGTTTCTTAAGTATTATTTGGAACTGAAAGTTTGGAGACTTGAGAAAATTGTAGTCCCTAATTCACTTTATTAACAGTATTATTGAGTGCATCTTAAACACTAGAAACATAAGAACAAAAAAGATAGAAATTCTCCTAATAATTAGAATTTTTCAATATAGTGGGGTTAAAAAAAAAACCCTAAATAGATAACTATAATTTATTCTTATAATAGGGTTAGTAAAAGGGATTACGGGACCCACTGAAGGCTTCTAAAAACCATTTAAAATGTAATCAAGAAAACAGTGGAAATTAGTCAGAGGACAAAGATCCAGAGGGAAGAGTGGCAGACACAGATGCATGACTGTGGGAAGCAACACCAGTAAGGGGTTGGTCAGAAGGTAAACTAATGTTAATCTATTTAGTCCCCGTAGCAACCACAAAGGGCCTTCCTGGATTCAACTAAAAATTCATATTTCAAGACTAGCGCCATGCCACTCAGAAGAACGGAGGATAAGAACAACAGCTTCCTGGCATCAGAATACACCAAGCTTCCTCTAAAGATTCCCATAAAATGAGTATGGAAGATGCCCTTGCTAAAAAGCCTCATGTCCCAGAGGAGCCAGTATCTCTTGTAGCAAATGCACTAAAGGCATTCCCAGAAACAAGAGTCACCATACTCCAGGAAGTGAGAACGTTAATTTGCCAGTCGGAGGTAATTTTTCCACAAGCGAGATTGCCTAGACATACGCTCCACATCTTAACAGAACTAGACTAATCAGCAGTCACAATCTCATGCAGATATGGGAAAGATTTTGTTAACCCTTTACCCACAAACCCTCTGTGATTACTTCTGGGCAAAACAGTGCTCAAGGTAGAGCAGACAGCCTGTAGACTCCTTAGGGAAAGGAAAAAGGATACATTCCAGTGTCTAAAAAGAAGTGTATAATGACGGAAGCATATCAAGTGTTCAGAAGTGTAAAAGGTGTGGGAATAAGAAAGAAATGTCACAGAGAAGCAAGGGAGAATGTGTCTTGCAGGACTATAGTTTAATGTAGAATCAGTAAAAGATTTGATGTAGGGAATGATGTAATCATACTTACAATTTAGAATGCAAAATGGAGCTACACTTGTGCAGAGCTCTAGCAAGAGATGCAAGGGAAAGAAGTGAGTGAGGTCATGTATTTATTTCCCTGGATTCTTCCCTTCAGGGTTTCCTGAATGGGCTTTGTCCCTTGACCAGGTGTCATTGCTCCTTTCCAGGTGGTTCTCTCTCAGCAGCACAACCTCACCTGGGTTCTGGTAACCAGTACTCCTCTTGAGGGCTTCCCTAGTGGCTCAGCTAGTAAAGAATCCACCTGTAACACAAGAGACTCCAGTTCAATCCCTGGGTTGGGAAGATCCCCTGGAAGAGGGCATGGCAACCCACTCCAGCATTCTTGCCTGGAGAATCCCCATGGACAGGGGATGGGGTCGCAAAGAGTTGGACAGAACTGAGCAACTAAGCATAGCACTGCTCTTAAGATTAGCTCCAGAGTTGATGAACTATCTCGTCTATCTTCCCTTCATATATATCCATATATAATCCCTTTATTGAACTTTTCTAGAACTATTCTAATTTTTACGTGTGCCATCTATTTTCTAACTGGTCCTGCACTGATCACAATGAGACAAACTATTGTTTTTATAAATCAAGTTTTATTAGAACATGACCTGCTTATCGCTTATGTATAGTCTATCACTGCATCCGCGCTACAACAGTGGAGCCGACAGATGTGACAGAGACTGTATGGCCCACAATGTCTAAAATATTTATCTGGTTCTTCATAGAAAAAGCTTGCAAATCCCTGTCCTAGAGTCTGAGGGTAACCTGAGCTGTAGACAAGACACAGAACTTGATTGTAAAGGGAGAATTTCAGTGAAGACTGAATTTGCAGCCCTCACCAAAATCAGGATTTTGATAGAGAAGGACAGAAGTTGGAATGGAGACATCTGGGTAAGATGCACTCAAGTTTATTTGACTGACAGATTTTACAGGGATTTTCTTGGCTTGCAGAAGCAGCCCATTTCCTTCTGTTAAAAGGGAGAAGCATTCCCCTCTCTAGCTAGTCTAGAGTCTATACAGAGGGAGCAACAGAGGCAGGTGTCCTACAAGCCCGGGTTTCCCAGAGTTGCCATAACAAAGTATTACAAACCAATTGGCTTAAATCAACAGAAATTTATTCTCTTGCAGTTCTGGGTGCTATAAATTTGAAACATATTGGCAGGGACATACTCTGTCTCTGAAAATGCTAAGGAAGCATCCTTCCATGCCTCTTATAGTTTATGGTGATCTCTAACAATCCTTGGCATTCCTTGACCAAGGAAACTCTCACTCTAATCTCGTCCTCACTTTACATGGTTTTCTCCCTTGTGTATCTGTGTGTCTGTTTTAAATTGCCCTCTTCCTTTAGTGATACCAGTCACTTAAACACGTGCTGTGTCCATGCTAAGTCACTTCAGTCATGTCTGACTCTGTGACACTATGGACTGTAGCCCACCAGACTCCTCTGTAAATGGGATTCTCCAGGCAAGAATACTGGGATGGACTGCCATGCCCTCCTCCAGGGGATCTTCCCTACCCAGGATGGAGCCCATGTCTTTTACACCTTCTACATTGGCAGGAGAGGTCTTTACCACTAGTGCCACGTGGGAAGCCAAGTCACTGCCACCCAAATCTAGTACGGTCTCCTTTTAACTTGATTATATCTGCAAAGGACTTGTCAGGTGGTGATAAAGAGCCCTCCTCCCAATGCAGCAGATGTAAGAGACATGGTTTCCATCCCTAGATTGGGAAGATTCCCTGGAGGAGGGTATGGCAACCCCCTCCAATATTCTTGCCTGGAGAATCCCATGGACAGAGGAGACTGGAGGTTTACAGTCCATAGCGTTGCGCAGAGTCATAGACGACTGAAGTGACTTAGCACACACATATTCATTCCATCCACCCTTATATGAATAATTAAGTTCAAATCTCAGCATGGTCTAAGTAAGAAAATGAGGGCAGAATGCAGAATTCTAAGTGAGGATAGGCTTAGAAAGTGAGCATGATAGATTGGGTCTGGTATATAAGATCCAACATTCCACTGACTGGTGGTACTCACTGTTTACACAAGACAAAAAAGAATGTGATGGTGAGGCAATCACCAACATTCATCAGAAGCTCAGAAAAATAGGCCACAACTGACTAGAAAAGGTGCTATTATAGACAAAGGCCTTGGTTCCCAGGATTCTCTCCCTTTGGGTCCAGTGTATCCAAGGACCTATCTAGTTATCATCTCAGTTCTGAATGCATAATTGGGAATGGACACTTAGCAGGTCCCAGGATCCTCACACCGATTCCTTGACACATGGAATAAGAGCTGACAGAAAGGCTGGGAACAAGCCCCCATCCATCAAAGTTCTTAAAGCTAATGAGTGCCACACACTGGCTACAATGGCAATGATCAGGGCCATCCCTAAAGACTTTTTAAATAAGGCAAGGGTAATGGTCCCTACTACGTACATCACCAATCTAGTCTCTGCAAAATCCCATGAATCATAATGGAGGATAGTGTACTTATCCAAGCAGGAGCCCTAACTGAAGTTGTTGTTCTAGGTATGGCATCTTTACTGAAACAGGTCAACTAAGCCTCTAGTTCATGTGCATGACTTTTGAACTTAGAGTATGTATGATTTTCAATATCCACCAGGAAGGAGCACCTGAAGTAGTTCATATTCACCTAGGATAGGCAGCAGTGTGTGTGCTCATTCTTGCTTCAGAGATATGCTAAATTGCCTGCCCTCTGTTACAATAAGTCCAAAGACAGTCTGGCTCATCTGAACATTCCACAGGGCATCATGTTAGAACGATGGCAGTAAGCTGATCAGATCTGGTAAGCAAAGAAATACTCTGGATACTCAGGTTTAGAAGGTGGAAGATAATCAGTGGCTAGTGGTATAGTTTTGGAGTCTAACAGTTTGAGGCCTGCCAGATACCTCTTCCAAGGTAAAGTAAGAGTGACTGCACCTTGCTCCTCTGACCCTAGAGGAATAAAATGAATAAAACAGTTTGCTAGACCTCTTCTAGTTTTAGAGGCAGCATGTACTGCACTTGAGAGTTCAGTTCTGGCTCATTTATCAGGTGACCCAGAAGGTTTCCCAGTTTTGAAAGGATTCCAGAGTGAGGTCAGAAAGGGCTCCACAGCTGAATCCAAACACTCCCTGTGGAATTTTGAAAGATTTCCTAGTGATAATACACTGACTAGCAATACATATATGAAACTTTTTCTTTTTAAAGACAACTTCCTCTATTGGTCTCTATTCAAAATTGTCAAATACTCTAATAACAACAAATACATGATCCTTAGTATTCAGGATTTCTCTCCACTCTGGCTTTGTCACCTCTCACAGAAGAGCAATTTTAGAAAGGACCAGAATCTGTGAAAATGAAGAGTTGTTTATGCTACTAACCTTTTTTGAATGTAAATATGAGAATAAAAAGAAATGAAAACAGGAGAAAAAATACCTTTATTACAAAAACAAATATGAGTGAAGTTACTTTTCATCTTTTCTTTCCCTTATTATAAAACTGATTCCATCTGCTGCTGCTGCTGCTGCTGCTGCTGCTGCTGCTGCTGCTGCCGCTAAGTCGCTTCAGTCGTGTCCAACTCTGTGCGACCCCATAGACGGCAGGTTCCGCCGTCCCTGGATTCTCAAGGCAAGAACACTGGAGTAGGTTGCCATTTCCTTCTCTAATGCATGAAAGTGAAAAGTGAAAGTGAAGTCGCTCAGTCGTGCCCAACTCTTAGCGACGCCATGGACTGCAGCCCACCAGGCTCCTCAGTCCATGGGATTTTCCAGGCAAGAGTACTGGAGTGGGTTGCCACTGCCTTTATGCAAAAGTGTAGAGTGTTGTTTAAATATTTTCCAAAGTAGGTAAGTTTTTTAAAAAAACTAGTATTTTACAACCAAATGCTTTAAAGAAAATAATATCATAAAATTTGATCTATGTATATTACATAAATAAAAACATGACTGAATGAATAGCAATCCACATTCATATAATTTTTAATTTCTAATTTGCAAAGCATTTTAGCATATACAATAAATAACCAATATATCTAAAAAGAAGAGATGAGTGGATCTTGTTATTCACTGGGAGAATGAAATTTAAGTACAGGGGTTTTTCTGGACAGGCTCAGATAACTTAAAGTGAAGCCATCTACTAATATATTTTATAAAAGTGCATCCAACCAAGCTGGTATGTAATATGAAGTAAAAATTTCTGTCCCTATCTATTTTGGCACCCAAAAGGATTTATTTGTGCTTTTTAAAAATAGTCAAGCTTTATGTAAGTCCTGAGGATTCTAAAATGACTAAGATGATGGTTCTGCCCTTAAGGACACATACATACACTTTACACAAGGAATTATAACTATGATAATGATTATAATTATGATATGATGCGATAAGCTCTCAAGATAAACAAACTCTTTGCCAACAACAACAAAAAGTAGTCATGAATTCTACATGAGGTTATGTAAGCCTTACAAGAGTAGGTAATATATTTGATGGGAAATTAAAAGATGAGATAGAGTTCATGAGACAGTGAAGAAAGAGAAGAGAGGAAGGAAAAGAAGCAGAGGGAATCCTAGAGAAGTATGAAAGCTTAAGGAGGTGTTCAAAGAATAAAAGAAGCCATTGAAACTGAGGAAGAAATGATTTGTGAAGAGGGGTGGGTGATGATCTAGTTTCATATTTTTAGCATACAAACATTAATTTTACTGTGAATACTAGAAATCAAAATGTCCATAAGATTTTTTTAAATGTCCATAAAATAAAAATAACACCTACCAGATCTTCGCATTTTCGAAGCCTAGCAAAATATATGACAAACTTTGTAATGAGAAAAAGGAACATTTTTGATAGTTAACATGTGATATTTAAATATGCATTGTATTTTATGGCATTATTTTGCATTACATGTCATGTATTGCATTTGTTTTATATCTGTGCTTTTTATTACCTTGGGGATAAGCATTTATATGAAGAGCATCATTTCTCCTAAAACACTAGTAGGAGCAGTTGGCATTTAATGCCACTCTAAAGAATCATTTTCATAACCTCTCTTTAGGGAACTACATTTTAGGAGTAGAAAAAGTTTGAGGAAAATAAAAGCAGAAATGGGTTTGGAGAAGCAAAAATTAGTGAGAAATTGCTCAGTGAATATCAATCACATTCTCTTAGCAGAATTTGAGTATCACTAGATTTGAGGTCTCCTGCATTGCAGGCAGATTCTTTACCAACTGAGCTATCAGGGAAGCCTAGATTTGAGGCATCCATCTTTATTTATGGTACACTTTAAGAAGCTCATTTGAGGCTAGAGAGCTTACTCCAAAGCTACAAGCTTGATATGTTCATATAATAGAATTTCTAACTCACTACCCATACATGATAGCAACAATATAATACATGCCAGCATTCTTTATAAGTTGTGTAAGTCTTACCAAATGCAATAATAACCATCATCACTTGCTCAATAATACATTGATTATGAATAACCACATGGAAATTATCCAATAAAAACTATAAAACAACATTTCAAGTGCTTATTCCATGTCAAGCACTCTGATAAGTCCTCTGCATATATTCTCTTATTTAATCTTTTCAACCACCCACTGGAGGCAAGGAGGATCCTAAATTTACAACTGAGGAAACTGACATAGACAGAAAATTTGACTTGCACACAGAAATATAGGAAAGTAATATACAGATAATATAAACAAGACCTGAACAGAAGCAGTACTACTATCAAAGACTCAGATATTAACCATAAGAAATTAACAACCATGACACCACCCTTATGGCAGAAAGTAAAGAGGAACTAAAAAGCCTGTTGAAAGTGAAAGCGGAGAGTGAGAAAGTTGGCTTAAAGCTCAACATTCAGAAAACGAAGATCATGGCATCTGGTCCCATCACTTCATGGGGAATAGATGGGGAAACAGTGGAAACAGTGTTGGACTTTATTTGGGGGGGGGCTCCAAAATCACTGCAGATGGTGATTGCAGCCATGAAATTAAAAGACGCTTACTCCTTGGAGAGAAAGTTATGACCAACCTAGATGGCATATCGAAATGCAGAGACATTACTTTGCCAACAAAGGTCCATCTGGTCAAGGCTATGGGTTTCCCAGTGGTCATGTATGGATGTGAGAGTTGGACTGTGAAGAAAGCTAGTGCCAAAGAATTGATGCTTTTGAACTGTGGTGTTGGAGAAGACTCTTGAGAGTCCCTTGGACTGCAAGGAGATCCAACCAGTTCATTCTGAAGGAGATCAGTTCTGGGTGTTCATTGGAGGGACTGATGTTGAAGCTGAAACTCCAATACTTTGGCCACCTCATGTGAAGAGTTGACTCATTGGAAAAGACCTTGATGCTGGAAGGGATTGGGGGCAGGAGGAGAAGGGGACGACAGAGGATAAGATGGCTGGATGGCATCACCGACTCAATGGACGTGAGCTTGAGTGAACTCCGGGAGTTGGTGATGGACAGGGAGGCCTGGCGTGCTGTGATTCATGGGGTCACAAAGAGTCAGACACGACTGAGCGACTGAACTGAAGAATAAAAAATGACCCAATATATAAATGAGAAAAAGATTTGAACATGCACTTCATCAAAGACATATGGCTGGCAAGAAATATGTGAAAATATACTAAACATCACTAATTATTATGGAAGCACAAACTAAAAGTACAATGAAATACCAGTATACACTTTCCCTGGTGACTCAGCAGTAAAGAATCTGCCCGCACTACAAGAGCCACAGGAGACCAGGGTTCCATCCCTGGGTTGGGAGCATCCCCTGGAGAAGGGCACAGCAACCCACTCCAGTATTCTTGCCTGAAAAATTCCATGGACAGAAGAGCCTGGTGGGCTACAGTCCATGGGGTGGCAAAGAGTTGGACACAACTGAAGCTACTTAGCCTGCACACACCAGTATACACCTACTGCATGCTTAGTTGCTTAGTTGACTCCAACTCTTTGCCACCCCATGGACTGTAGCCTGACAGGCTTCTCTGTCCATGGAATTTTCTAGGCAAGAATACTGGTGTAGGTTGTCATTTCCTACTGCAGGGTATCCTCCTGACCGATGGAGGAATCAAAGCCATATCTCCTGTGTCTCCTGCACTTGCATCTCCTGCATTGTGCCAGCTGAGAAGCATATACCTACTAGAATGGCTGAAATACGACAACTAAATTTAACACATTGTAAATAAACTATACTCCAATAAAATTTAAAAATAAATAAAATTAAATTTTAAAATGACAACAGTGCATGTTAGCAACAATATGAAGGAACTCAAACTCTCATACAATGCCAGTCAGAAATGTAAAATGGTATAACCATTTTGAAAAGTACACCTGTGGTGGAGTCATGTCAATGTATGGCAAAACCAATACAGTATTGTAAAGTAAAAAAATTAAAAAAATTAAAAGATAAAAATAAATTTAAAAAAAAAGTTAAGCATATATGTATTATATGGTCTGGCCCTTCCACACAAAGCATTTACCCAAGTAAAGAGAACACCTGAGTGTGTGCCAGTGTGAGCAACTGTGTTGGATTCTTGCAGCCCCATGAACTGTAGCCAGCCAGACTCCTCTGTCCATGGAATTCTCCAGGTAAGAATACTGGAGTGAGTTGCCATGCTCTGCTCCAGGGACTCTTCCTGACCCAGGGATGAAACTGGGTGTCCTGTGTTTCAGGATGATTCTTCAACATCTGAGCCACGAGGGAAGCCCCAGTTTATATATTTTTCCTACATTTCTATAATATCTGACTTTTTACAATGAAAATAAATTTTATATCTAATAATAAGTCATTTTTAAAGAAAGCACTATCTTATAGACTCGAAAATTTACCCAGTATACCGGCAACAATTTCCATACTTAAATTTGTAAAAATAACCAGAAAGTCAATTTATAAACATCCTCTTTGGATGTGGACCTTTATTTACTCTCAGATGAATCAGTGTTGATTTTTGTTTTACCCTAGTTCACTGCCTTGTCTCCCCATCTCTTGGTCCTTGGACAGAAAGAGGTCGGAGAGGGAGGGCAAGTACGGTTTGGCTCCATCCTTTCTTTTGCAAGTCACAGCATCTACTTTTTTCGACAGCATTTTAAACTTAGATGAAATAGTAAATTACAAAAGCCCAAGACCAGAAATCTCGCGTCGACGATGAGGGAAATGTTTATAACTGTTTCCAGTCTTTTCCCCACCGCGAATGACGCGCGCGTCCGCAGCAGCCCTCCGCCTGGAATTCGGTGAGTATGGAAGCGAAGGGGCGTGTGACGCAGTCGCTGTCGCCTAAGGCTGCGTTCTGATTCAGATCTGGTGCCCGGGCGGCGCCTGACTGCGCGCTGGGCCGGCCTGGCCTCAGTTTCCCTACTTCTAAATAGGAGAGGCTATGCTGCCCTGTTTCTTGTTCTTTCCCAAGCACATCAGCACATCGTTGGTGTTCCTGCGCAGTGCGCGCCACGGCTTCGCTTTCCTGCCGCGCTGGGTCCCCAGGCTGTCCTCGGGTTACCCGCCGGCCGCCCCCATCCGCCTGCTGGCCGCAGCCGCCTCTTCCCGGGGGCCGGCAGATGCCGCCGGCGCCCCGTCCCGGGTGCGCCAGAACTTTCACCCGGACTCCGAGGCCGCCATTAACCGCCAGATCAACCTGGAGCTCTATGCGTCCTACGTGTACTTGTCCATGGCCTATTACTTCTCCCGAGATGACGTGGCCTTGCACAACTTTGCCAGATATTTCCTTCGACTGTCCCGGGAGGAGACCGAGCACGCGGAGAAGCTGATGAGGCTGCAGAACCAGCGGGGAGGACTGATCTGCCTGCAGGACGTCAAGAAACCGGACCAGAACGACTGGAAGAGTGGGCTGAATGCCATGGAGTGTGCTCTGCTCTTGGAAAAGAATGTGAACCAGTCGTTGCTGGAATTGCACACTCTGGCATCAGAAAAAGGTGACCCCCATTTGTGCGATTTCCTAGAAACCCACTATCTGAATGAGCAGGTGAAATCTATCAAAGAACTGGGTGACCACGTGAACAACTTGGTTAAGATGGGGGCCCCCGAGTCTGGTCTGGCAGAGTACCTTTTTGACAAACATACCCTTGGAAATGAAAACAATCACAACTAACCCATAGGCTGCCTTCACAAACAGGGTGTGCCAGGACCCAGAGGCAGCTGTTTCCTCCTTTCTTTTTATATTCTTCTCTTATAATGTCTCAATAAAGTGATTTGTAGAGAAAATGTATTTAGCCCTATGTTAACAATGGCTGTTTGCCCAGCATCAAGATGATTTTCCCAGCCCAGAATGAGATGGTAGAAAAAAGACTGCAAAAAAGCTACTGAAATAGATGCAAACTAAATTTTTACAGTGACCAAATATTATTCCAGACCATGACCCTGCAATAAATGTTGATGAATTTCAACTCAACAAATGCCTGTTATTTTCAAGACATGTTAAAGGCTAAAGTGGAAACATGTGTAAGATAAATAGGCAAATAACTATAGCAAGATGGAGGATATGTAGTACTGCAAAAATAATCCGTGCAAAGTTCTGTAACAAGTTTTACCCTTTTCTAAAAGTGCAATCTGTTTTTGAAGGATTTTGTGATCAACCAAATTCAAGAAAAGCTAAAAAAGTATAAATGCTGGATTTGGAAAGACACAATGTGTGCTAGCACGTTAAGGGCTCTGGTAAATCTTGAAATTAAAAACAAAATCCAAACCAAAAAATTACTGGATTATTTTTCATTTAGCTCAGTGTTTCCCAAACAAACCCAGTCTCACTAGCTTTTTGTGTGTGTTTTAGCAATGATAATATAACCATACCTATATATCTGATAATAGACTATGCAGCCTCCCTTTTAACATACCATAAAGAGTGAATACACTGCAGAAAACACATTCCTGTGGCCTTTAAAATGAAGCTGAAAGAACATTAGGATGGAAAAGTCAAGAAGGGATCCATAGTAAAAGAAGCATCAGCTGTTTTCTTGGGGAGGCGGGAGAAGGGGCAATAAAGTGAGTAGGAGAATACAATACGTCCCCTACATACGAACCTTTAAGTTTTGAGCATTCAAAGATGCAAGCATGCATTCACATGTCCAATCATGTTAACTTAGTTCATGTGTTTGGCGTACTTCGTCACATGTACGCATCCTCTACAAGTGGTTGTGTTTTTGTGTACTTTATTGTATACCACCATATAGGGTATCTTCCCTGGTGACTCAGATGGTAAGGAATCTGCCTGCGATGCGGGAGACCAGGGTTTGATCCCTGGGTCAGGGATATTCCAAGGAGAAGGAAATGACAACCCACTCCAGTATTTTTGCTTGGAGAGCTCCATGAACAGAGGAGCCTGGCGGGCTACAGTCCATAGGGTCACAAAGAGTCGGACATGACTGAGTTACTAGTGCACACACACGCTACATAGAATATAGTAGTACAGTATCTTTTTAAGTAGAATTGAATCCAGCAAGGAGCCAGAACCTGTGCCAGCAACACCAGGCATGAGTGAAATTGCAGTTTGTTCTCCATCTATATTGCAAATGGATCCTTCAGCTCTGCTTTCTCCCACCTTGTCTCCGTCCTCCAGTCAGTATCTCTTCTTGGCCTTTTTGCTCAATACGAGCCCCTGTATGCCAGATGTTGTAATGCCGTACTGTACTTTTCAAGGTACTATACTGTAAGATTAGAAATGTCTTAGTTTTTGTTTGTTGTGTATTATTTATGTGAAAAGTAGTATAAACCATCATAGTACAGTACTATATGCGATTGTGTTAGTTGGGTTCCTAGTCTAACCTTGTTGGACTTACTAACCAATTGGGCTTACAAACTTGCCCTTGGAATGGAACTCATTCGTATGTAGGGGACTTAATGTATTTTGGTCAGTAGACCTTTGGCTAGACTAAGAGTGCTGGTTGGTGGTTGGAAAGATGGGCTAGAGCCCAGCTAAGGAGGTGAGAAGGAAAGGTAAGGTTCGATTTAGTGAGCAATGGCAGTGCTTCAAAGGGATCCCAACAGGAGAATGCTGTGCTAAATGATGAGCAATCAGAAGTTTAGTTGTAGAGAATAAAAATCTGAAAACAACCTCGATGTTGGTGTTAGTTTGGGTCCTCTGAGAAACAGATGCCAAGATGGGATTAAGTGCAGGAAAGAACTGTGTTAGGGAAAAAATAAAGGATGTTGAGAGGAAATGGGAAAAGAGCTGGGAGAAGCAGGGAGAGACTTCAGACTCTGTGTGAGTCTGATCCTGAGGGAAGGAAGAAAGGGAAGTTGTACATAGTTCTCCAGGAAATTCTGCAGTTCAATAGAGTAGAGAGAGACCTGTCTGGGAGACCTCCAGATAAAATTGCTCATCAGAGGAATACCAAGCTTCTGAGAAATGGGCCTGCCTACGTACATTTCTGGCATTCAGTTATTAACTGGGAGGGACCCATAGGAGGGGCTTCCCAGGTGGCTCAGTGGTAAAGAATCTGCCTGCTTATGCAGGAGACGCAGGAGACACAGGTCCAATCTCTGGGTTGGGAAGATCCCATGGTGAAGGAAATGGCAAACCACTCTAGTATTCTTGCCTGAAGACTCCCATAGACAGACAAGTCTTAGCAGGTTAGTCCATAGGCTTACAAAGAGTTGGATACAACTGAGTGACTGAGCATGGCCAAAGGAAGTGCAGCCTTGCAACAAACTAAGGGATGGATCAATTTTAGAGCACAGCAGCTTGGGCCTTTGGCAAATCGTGCACCCTTCAGTACCAGATTTGAGAGCTACACACACATGACTGCACAAACTCAACAAAACAATTTAAATTAAAACCGCATATTTGGAAATGTTCTGCAGCTATTAAATATGATTTTGTCAAACACATAATGAGGTGGACAGAAATTCACAATGTGTTACCTTAAAAATAAGCATATTGTAAGGTAGGGTTATATTATATAATTGCATATATATATAGACTTCCAGGGGAAATTATATAAAATATATGCATATAAAATGGAAATATATATACCAACAAATGTAACTGAAAAATCTCTTAGTGATGTTGTGTTTGATATTTATTTTCTTTAGCTACTTGTCTTTTAAAAATAAATTCCTTAACATGGGCACCAATCATCATAATGATAGAAAAGTAAAGCTATAAAAGAAAAATAAAGCAAAAAGGGCTGAACCATGGTGAAACCAAAGAATATAGAAACAAAGACATGCTGGAGAGGGTTTAGAGATAGAATCTTTTTAATTTTGCAGATGCTTCAATGAAGAAAATTCAGAAATGGGGTATAGGAAGAAAATTAGTAGAGTTCAAACCAGAGAATAGACAAGTTGAAAAAAAGCAGGAATCACAACAAGAAGAATAATTGAGGTTGGAGAGTCCATGATGATTTGCTTTTGATTATGTGGATCAATCTCACTGCACAATGTATGCTTAAGTTGGTTTATCTTGCCTCACAGGAGTGCTATTACATTTCTGCAGAAAATGTCCTCTTCAGTTCTTCTAGATGAGTGTATTTCAAACTGCATATTGCGGCCTATAGATATGTCATGAGATTAGTGAGTTACTATCCATCTTTTGTTAATAAAATAGAATTAAAGTGAAAGTAAGTGAAGTAAGGATATTGTCTCCTGAAATTCTTAGTGTGTGCATGTTTTCATGTATTTACATCTTGGATAGTGATATTTCTTATTCTATGTTGCTGTCAAAAACATCAGTAGCCATTATCCTAGAAAATTATTATACATTCTCATCTCAAATCTCTCAGTCTCCTCTCCTTCCACACTGTCATTTGATAATCCTCTTATTTCACTGAAAATTCAGAAGTAATCACAGAAGAACTTCACATATTCTCCTCGTTGAATTGATTATGTATTCGCCCCTGTGTCACATACAAAGCACTTTATTCTGCTACAAAGTTTGAAGCATATATTTTGCTTTCTAAAACCAATCTCCTGCTTTGCCCCGAGTCCCAACCCTCCCACACACTCAAGGACAAAAGGCCATCACACCTACAATTATCCTCTCACTTTCTATTGGTTGGTTCCCATGAGAAACAAAAATAGTGTTATTTTTTTCTAATAAAAAATTTCACCTTTGGATCTACATTCCTTTTAGCAAACACTAAGTTACCACTCTCTCTTTTACAATGAAAGTTCTTGAAAAAGTTGTTCCTGCTTCCTGGCGTCAATTTTTCTGTTCTCTTTGGTACCTCCCAAGTAAGGCTATGTTCACTGTTCACCACACCAACCTTGTTTTGTTTTGTTTTTTTTGTCAAGATCATCAGGAATGAACATTGGAGTACATGTCTGCTTTTCAATTATGGTTTTCTCAGAGTTGATGCCCAGTAGTGGGATTTCTGGGTCATATGGTAGTTTTATTCCTAGTTTTTAAAGAGATTTCCATACTGTTCTCCACAGTGGCTGCACCAATCCACATTTCCACCAACAGTGCACATCCACCCCAGGATTTATTGCTTGTAGATTTTTTTATATTGCTCACTCTGACTAGTGTGAGGTGATACCTCAGTGTAGCCTTGACTGACATTTCTCTAATAACTAGTGATGTTGAGTAGCTTTTCATGTGCTCTCTGGTCATTTGTATATCCTTGGAGAAGTGTCTGTCTAAGTTTTACACCCATTTTTTTTAACAGTAGCTAGGACATGGAAACGGGCTGGACATCCATTGATAGATGAATGGATAGGGAGGATGTGGTCCATATGTACAACAGAATGCTATTCAGCCATAAAGAGGAATGGATTTGAGTCAGTTCTAGTGAAATTGATGAACGTAGAGTCTGTTATGCAGGGTAAAGTAAGTCAGAAAGAGAAAAATAAATACAATATATTAACACATATATATATGGTGGGCTAACGTCTATGGGGTCACACAGAGTCGGACACGACTGAAGTGACTTAGCAGCAGCAGCAGCAGCATGGAATCTAGAGAAAATGGTGTTGGTGCACGTGTTTGAAGGGAAGGATTGGAGATAGAGAATGGACTTTTGGACACAATGAGGGAAGGAAAGAGTGGGATGAATGGAGAAAGTAGCATCAGCATATACACACTACCATGAATAAAACAGCTGGTGAGAAGTTGCTATATAATATAGAGAGTTCAACCTGGTACTTTGTGATGACCTAAAAGGGGTAAGAGGGAGGCTCAAGAGGGAGCAGATATATGTATGATTATGGCTGCTTTGCACTGTTGTATGGCAGAAGCCAACATAACATTGTAAAGCAATTATCCTCCAATTAAAAAAATAAATTATATATGTAAAATTTATTGATATTTCCCCTTAGATGTTTCATTGATGTTGCTTAGTCTCTCGGTCATGTCTGAATCTTTGCAACCCCATGAACTGCAGCATGCCAGGCTTCCCTGTCCTTCACCATCTCCTGGAGCTTGCTCAAACTCATGTCCATTGAGTCTGTAATGCCATCCAACCATCTCATCCTCTGTTGTCCCCTTCTCCTTATGCCCTCAATCATTTCTAGCAACAAGGTCTTTTCTAATGAATCAGCTCTTTGCATTAGGTGGTCAAAATATTGGAGCTTAAGCTTCAGCATCAGTCCTTCCAATGAATATTCAGGACTGTTTTCCATTAGGATTGGCTCGTTTGATCTCCTGGCAGTCCAGGGGATTCTCAAGAATTTTCTCCAACACTACAGCTCAAAAGCATCAGTTCTTCTGCACTCAGCCTTCTTTATGGTCCAACTCTCAATTCCATACATGACTATTGGAAAAACCATAACATTGACTAGATGAACCTTTGTTGGCAAAATGATGTCTCTGCCATCTAGGTTTGTCATAGATTTTCTTCCAAGGAGCAAGCATCTTTTAATTTCATGGCTGCAGTAACCATCTGCAGTGATTTTGGAGCCCAAGAAAATAGTCTGTCACAGTTTCCATTGTTTTTCCATCTATTTGCTATGAAGTGATAGGATTGGATGTCATGATCTTAGTTTTTTGAATGTTGAGTTTTAAGGCAGCTTTTTCACTCTTCTCTTTCATTTTCATCAAGAGGCTTTTTAGTTCCTCTTCACTTTCTGCCATAAGGGTGGTGTCATCTGCATATCTGAGGTTATTGCTATTTCTCCTGGCAATCTTGATTCCAGCTTGTGCTTTATCCAGCCCTGATTCCACGTGTTGTACTCTGCATAGAAGTTTAATAAGCTAGGTGACAATATACAGCCTTGATGTACTAGTTTCTCAATTTGGAACCAATCCATTGTTCCATGTCTGGTTCTAACTGTTGCATCTTAACCTGCACACAGATTTCTCAAGAAGCAGTTAAGGTGGTCTGATATTAAATATGAAATGTCTATGAAACATAGACATCAAAAACATACACTTGATTTCACCATCCTCCACAACCTAGTTAAAATCTTTTGCTTAATAGTAAAAGAATATTCCATTCTGCCAGTTTTCTAGGGTCTTGACATTCTTGACCACTCGCTTTCTCTCATACCTTCTACCAGACATTCAGCAAAATCCTGAATCTTACCAATGCTAACAATTTTCATCTTGCCCCTTTAGTACAAACTCCTGTCTTTTTATCCCCCTGCATTATTTTATGTAACACTGGTTACCTGAAAGTTATCCACATAGAGATCATAAGTAAAATTGAAAAGGCTGAAATGGCAGAGAAGAGACGATATATTAATAAAAAGAAAGACAGCAGAGGGGGGTCCAGACAGAGACACCTGGAAAATTAAAGTAGCTCTATATTTATGGGATATTAGATGAAGAAACCTTGCCAGGATACAGAAAAAGAACATAAAAATATCAAAACCGAAAAAGAAAAACAACACTTGTCTTGGAAGCCGTGGTAGTAGAGAGAGTTTCCATCAAATGCTATAGAACTTAATTAGGTTGTGGGTTGAAAGGCATCAAATTATATTCTATTTAAAATTATTACAAAATAGTGGCTATATTTCCCTGTGCTGTAAAATACATCCCTGTTGGGTTTTTTGGGTTTTGTTTGTTTGTTTGTTTTTTCACAAAACAGACTGTGTCTCTAAAGCCCATATCCCTATCATGCCCTTCCTTCCTCCCCTCCCCCGACTAGTAACTATTAGGGTTTTTTTTTTTTTCCAATGTAAATCATTAATTCTTTTTTTTCATTAATCCTTCAATTTAAAAAAGGGACATCAGAGTTGGCAAATCAGTAACTCATTTGTTATTTCAGAATAGTGGCTTTAGGAGTGGTGGAGATAGAAAGCCATATTCATGGGGGTAAACAGGTAGAGAATATAGAATTCTTATTTGAAAAGTTTTTCTTTTTTAAGTAATTGAAGCTACTAGAGGGTACAGAATGGCTATCAGTGCTTTCAGGACAAGAGAAGCTAGTAAAAAGAAAAGATTTGAGAAGCAAGTGATAGGGTGAGGTTCTAATGGAGAGTGGAGCACAAGATTTTAAAAAACCTAGGTATGACCTGGAAAGACATGTCCTCCAAAAAACAGAATGAATAAAAGAGGAAGAAATTAAACTTTAAGAAAATAAACTTTAAGATGAAAGTGAAAGTCACTTCACCCTGGCTGAACTCAAACTTCCAAATAAAGTGAGGCAGGAGATAGATGGCTCTCAGGCTGAAAAGCTGGAGTTTGTGCCCTGTGGACAGATACTCCAAGATGAAGAAGAGAAGGGGCTAAGCCCTGACCAGATGAAAGACCACATTTCTCACTCTTGAAGTCAAGGAGACCTTCCCACCTACACACGCACAGAAGGCTTCTTGAAGGTCAAAAAGCGAGGGGGTGCCACCCCAGAGTAGTGATGTCAACCAGCCCATAGGCCTCTTTGCTAGAATCCATCCTGTCTAAGAGATCCATCAGCACACATGGGAGGACCCTGAGATATACCAAAATACAAACTCAAAACCAGGCAAAGCAAGATGATTGGCAGAAAGAAACATAGAAATGCCCCACAAAGGTAATTCAAACTACCAGGAGGGCAGAACTCTCTCTGAGCCCACCTGTGTATCTATCCACATGTACCCTTTTTCCTCTTAATAAGCACTTTACTTGCTTCTTTACATCCCATCTCTATGTGAAAATTCATTTCTACACAGCTGACGTGCAAGGGCCTTGTCACTGGGCACTGGTCTCTGGTGGTCTAGAGGCTAGGATTCAGCATTCTCACGCCTGACTTCAACCTCTGGCCCAGAACTAAAATCCTGACTTCAAGCAACTGCAAGCCAAGGCCACCCAGGGTCAAAAGTAGCAAATGAGATCATCTGCTGAGATATAGATACCTCTACCTAGAAATATTTTAATTAGCTTTGTTTTAGGAATGGGGACCCCTTCCAGAGCCTGAAACTTGGCTCTTGTCTAACACCCAGAAATGAATTGTCCAAGGAGACACATGTGCTGACAAATCAAGCGATTTTACTGGGAAAAGGCACCCAGATGGAGAGCAGTAGGGTAAGGGAAACCAGGAGAACAGCTCTGCTAGCAGTCTCGGGTTTTATGGTAATGGGATTAATTTCCTGGTTGTCTTTAGCCAATCATTCTGACTCAGAGTCCCTCCTGGTGGTGCACGCCTTGTTCAGCCAAGATGGCTGCCAAGAAGGATTCTGGGAGGTGGTCGCATATGTGGTGTCTCTTTTTGACCTTTTCTGAACGCTTGCGGTTGGTGGTGGGTTATTAGCTCTGTGTTCCTTACCAGGACCTCCTGTCATAAAATAGCTAATGCAAATCGTTACTACGCTGCCTGGCCAGGGTGGGCAGTTTCAGTCAGAGTGCTTCCCTTAACAGTTTTATTTACCAGTTTTATTTATTACAAAATAGTAAATACAAGTCATTTTACAGATGGGATATAATCTTTGTCTAATATTTATAAAAAAAACTACAAGTCAAAAAGCATGTGCCTGGAGCTGAACCAAGTGGAAACTAGATTTCTAAACAAAAACCTAGTATAAAAAATAAATGACTCCAAACACCTAAATATCCTGAGACATTGTTTTACTCTTGAACACAAACACCCAATGATGCCAAGATCCAAGGCCTTCAGGTTGGCAGGAAAATATAGCATATTCCCCTGAACATTAGCATCTATTGTAAGTCATCGTCCTTCACATGCAATTGTTAATCAGGTTTTGCACAGTTCCTTTGAAAACTTCCTTGGAGAAGCACTTAGTCTGCAAGACAAAATATCTCAGGACAGAGTGTATACATTTCTTACTGAAATTTGACCCAGAGTTTCTGAAGCCAATAAAGTTCACTTGACTTTTTAAAAGTTGGACTTCACCTTCAAACTTTCCACTCTCAAATGAAAGACATCAGAGAAAACATTCAGCACCACCACTGTCACAAAGAAAGGTGAGATGTCCATGGTGGAGAAAAGGGAGCATGAGACGCTTCAAGAGTGCTCCAAGAGACACACTCAGAAAGCAGACAGCTAGAAAACACACACAACTGCTCATCAGACCTGAGCAGGGTGGTATCTCTGCTCACAACAGACTATTAAAAATAATCTGCCACAGGCATTCAGTTTATGAAATCAGGAAGGTACACAGACTTTGGCATGTGTTAGATTTCCTAAGCTCCATATTTCTATCAAGTAAGTTTAAGACACTTTGTTGGGTATATTTGTTTTGGAATGAGCAAAACGATGCACATGTGTGTGCGTGCAGAGGCAGGGGCTCTCCCAGGCTGGGTGAGAATGCCCAGCAAGGAGTGACTGCCTGAGAGTTTTCAGAGAATGGACCATAGACATGCACTCAGGGCTGGACTCCTTCCAAGCGGCCTGGCCAATTTCCCAGTGCAGATGGTGGCCAGACAATCTCCTGAGAGAGATATCTAATGCTTTTGGACAAACCTTAGTCTCTCTCAAACCCTCTGAGCACCATGTTTTCATAGACGGAATTAGCAAAAAAGAATTCCCCCTACCACAAAAGGACTGTTGGACTAATAAAATGATATTTCGTGACCTAGACACAGATCCTAGATAGTGTAGTCTGGTTATTAATAGCCTGCACTCGAGAATTCAAAATACTTGTATGAGAATAACTGCTCTACCACATACCAAATGCATGATCTTGGGAAAAGACATTAAATTTTCAGAGACGGATTTCCCTCTCCCATGACAGCCTATTGCAACATTTATTGGGGGACTAAATGAAATAAAGAATATAAAGTGAAGTGAAAGTTGCTTAGTCGTGTCCAACTCTGCGACCCCATGGACTGTAGCTCAATGCCAGATTCCTCTGTCCATGGGATTCTCCAGGCAAGAATAAAGGAGTGGGTTGCCATTTCCTTCTCAAAAAGAATAGATAGGTCAGCACATTTTCTGGTACACGGCAAATGCTCAATAAATAATAGCTGCTTAGAATGGGTGTTTTTAAAAGGGAGAAAATTTTGTCAGTGTATTTGTGAGTATGTTTGCTTGCATATGCAAAGACTACCTCTGGAAGGATAATGTCATTTGCCCTCAATGAAGAAAAAACCTGGTAGTTGGGAAAACAGTGCTAGTAAGACTTTTTCATTGTGTAGGCCATTTATGTCTCTTTTTTCAAAGAAATAAAACACTTTAAATCTCAATGTTCTTAATGTTTTAAATTTCAGAGTATTAAATAAATATTGGCTTTAACATTTTTTTTCATTTCCCTTTACATTTATAACCAACAGTAAGGGAGTATTTCATGTTTTGCCAAAAAATATTTAAAGGTTATATAATAATCATAATTTTCCCAGTGATTATTAAGATCACTTTGGATGGTTTCAACTTGCAAGATCATTTTTATAATCCTGTACTGCCTTGAAAAATAAGAATTATCTGTATATCCACCAAAGCAGAAAACCAATTTTTCTGTTAAGAGTGTCATTCTAAAAACACTTTTTCTGATTGTTGTCAGGCATTTCATTCATTTAATAAGTATCTTTGCATTATTATAGATAGTAAAATAGGAACCAATTTATTGTGAATTCAAGAAAACTAGAAATAGAGACAGTGTTCTTAAAGTTTAATAACACTAAGTACTATTAACATTGTACTGTGTGATTTATAAAGAACCTTCACATAAAATTAACTTATTCCCTATACCACTGTCTATTATCCAGGAGCAGACTCCTTTGTGATGTTGCATTGCTCTTGGGAAAGAGGCAAAAGTATTTAATTTAGCATGACTGGCCCTGTCTAGTCTGCCTCATTAACTTCATATCCCACCTCCTTGCTGTCTCCACCCCAGCTGCAATGGCATTATTTTAGTCTCTAGATTCACCAGGCACACTCATGCCACAGCCTCTTGCCATATTGCTCTGTTTGCCTCCTTCCCTTTTCCATCAACTCACCTCCTACTGAATCTTCAATTCTACAAGTGTCACTTATGCTGGGAGGAGATCTTCTCTTTGCCCCTTCCAGAACTGCTTTCTCTCTTCTCCCCCTCTCTCCATTCTAACGTGCAAGGACATAACAAAGGGCTCAGTTTCCCTGCAGTCCCATCAAGGTATTTGTTCTCCCAGCTCCCTCCTTTCAAGGTCACTGCAGGTCTGCAGCATTCCTCCACAGACTCGGTGCCTCCTATGAGGAAGGCAGCTCCCTCTACTTAGCCACTCTGTCTCTAGGCTCTGTAAGCCACTCTATCTCTTGCTATATTAGGCCTGGGGTGGAAAAGTCCAATCCCTGCCCTACTCTCCCACCACTTATTTATAAATAGCTGCTTTATTATACTCTCTCTGAATTATCTTATTTGTGCCCTGTATCAGGATCCTGACTGCAATCTTGTTCCCAGTCCTCCTAATAGTTCTTTCTCCAACATGATCTCCTAAGACTTATGCCCTCATGCTAGTCCAAACAGCATACAGTCTTGACTGCAATATACTAGACTGCTTACAGCTCCCTGTTGTTCAGTCACTCAGTTGTGTAAGATTCTTTGAGACGCCATGGACTGCATCACCCCAAGCTTCCCTGTCCATCACCATCACCTGGAGCTTGCTCAAATTCATGTCCATTGAATTGGTAATGCCATCCAACCATCTCATCCTCTGTCGTTCCCTTCTCCTCCTGCCTTCAATCTTTCCCAGCATCAGGGTCTTATCCAATGAATTGGCTCTTCCCATTAGGTGGTAAAGCACTGGAGATTCAGCTTCAGCATCAGCCCTTCCAGTGAATATTCAGGACTAATTTCCTTTAAGATTAACTGGTTTGATTTCCATACAGTCCAAGGGACTCTCAAGTCTTCTGCAACATCATAGTTCAAATGCATCAATTCCTCAGCATTCAGCCTTCTTTATGGTCCAACTGTCACTTCAATACACAACTACTGGAAAAACCATAGCTTTGACTATTTAGACTTTTGGTGGCAAAGTAATGTCTCTGCTTTTTAGTACACTGTCTAGCATTGTCATAGCTTTTCTTCCAAGGAGCAAGTGTCTTTTGATTTCATGGTTGCAGTAACCATCTCCAGTTATTTTGGAGCCCTTTTTATGCTTCACCTCAGTTCAGTCACTCAGTCGTGTCCAACTTTTGTGACATCACGAATTGCAACATGCCAGGCCTCCCTGTCCATCATCAACACCTGGAGTTCACCCAAACTCGTGTGCATCAAGTTGGTGATACCATCCAGGTATCTCATCCTCTGTTGTCCCCTTCTCCTCCTGCCCCCAATCCCTCCCAGCATCAGGGCCTCTTCCAATGAGTCAACTCATCGTATAAGGTGGCCAAAGTATTGGAGTTTCAACCTCAGCATCAGTCCTTCCAACGAACACCCAGGACTGGTCTCCTTTAGGATGTACTGGTTGGATATCCTTGCAGTCCAATTCAGTTCAGTCGCTCAGTTGTGTCCAACTCTTTGTGACCCTATGAATTGCAGCACGCCAGGCCTCCTTGTCCATCACTAAATTCCGGAGTTCATTCAAACTCACATCCATCAAGTGGGTGATGCCATCCAGCCATCTCATCCTCTGTCGTCCCCTTCTCCTCCTGCCCCCAATCCCTGCCAGCATCAGAGTCTTTTGCAATGAGTCAACTCATTGCATGAAGTGGCCAAAGTACTGGAGTTTCAGCTTTAGAATCATTCCTTCCAAAGAAATCCCAGGGCTGATCTCCTTCAGAATGGGCTGGTTGGATCTCCTTGCAGTTCAAGGGACGCTCAAGAGTCTTCTCCAACACCACAGTTCAAAAGCATCAATTTTTTGGCACTCAGCTTTCTTCACAGTCCAACTCTCACATCCATACATGACCACTGGAAAAACTATAGCCTTGGCTAGATGGACCTTTGTTGGCAAAGTAACATCTCTGCTTTTTAATATATTATCTAGGTTGGTCATAACTTTCCTTCGAAGGAGTAAGCATCTTTTAATTTCATGGCTGCAATCACCATCTGCAGTGATTTTGGAGCCCCCTAAAATAAAGTCTGACACTGTTTCCCCATGAAGTAATGGGACCAGAGGCCATGATCTTCGTTTTCTGAATGTTGAGCTTTAAGCCAACTTTTTCGCTCTCCTCTTTCACTTTCATCAGCAGGCTTTTTAGTTCCTCTTCACTTTCCGGCACAAGGGTGGTGTCATCTGCATGTCTGAGTTTATTGATATTTCTCCCGGCAATCTTGATTCCAGCTTGTGCTTCTTCCAGTCCAGCATTTCTTATGATGTACTCTGCATATAAGTTAAATAAGCAGGGTGACAATATACAGCCTTGACGTACTCCTTTCCCTATTTGGAACCAGTCTGTTGTTCCATGTCCAGTTCTAACTATTGCTTTCTGACCTGCATATAGGTTTCTCAAGAGGCAGGTCAGGTGGTCTGGTATTTCCATCTCTCTCAGAATTTTCCACAGTTATATTGTGATCCACACAGTCAAAGGCTTTAGCATAGTCAATAAAACAGAAATAGATGTTTTTCTGGAACTCTCTTGCTTTTTCCATGATCTAGCAGATGTTGGCAATTTGATCTCTGGTTCCTCTGCCTTTTCTAAAACCAGCTTGAACATCTGTTAGTTCACAGTTCACATATTGCTGAAGCCTAGCTTGGAGAATTTTGAGCATTACTTTCCTAGCATGTGAGATGAGTGCTATTGTGCAGTAGTTTGAGCATTCTTTGGCATTGCCTTTCTTTGGGATGGGAATGAAAACTGGCCTTTTCCAGTCTTGCGGCCACTGCTGAATTTTCCAAATTTGCTGGCATATTGAGTGCAGCACTTTCACAGCATCATCTTTCAGGATTTGAAATAGCTCTACTTAATTCCATCACCTCCACTAGCTTTGTTCATAGTGATGTTTTCTAATGCCCACTTGATTTCACGTTCCGGGATGTCTGGCTCTAGATGAGTGATCACACCATCGTGATTATCTTGGTCGTGAAGATCTTTTTTGTACAGTTGTTCTGTGTATTCTTGCCACCTCTTCTTAATATCTTCTGCTTCTGTTAGGTCCATACCATCTCTGTTCTTTATCGAGCCCATCTTTGCATGAAATGTTCCCTTGGTATCTCTAATTTTCTTGAAGAGATCTCTAGTCTTTCCCATTCTGTTGTTTTCCTCTATTTCTTTGCACTGATCACTGAGGAAGGCTTTCTTATCTCTCCTTGCTATTCTTTGGAACTCTGCATTCAGATACTTATATCTTTCTTTTTCTCCTTTTTTTTTTCACTTCTCTTCCTTTCACAGCTATTTGTAATGCCTCCCCAGACAGCCATTTTGCTTTTTTGCATTTCTTTTCCATGGGGATGTTCTTGATACCTGTCTCCTGTACAATGTCATGAGCCTCCGTCCATAGCTCATCAGGCACTCTATCTATCAGATCTAGTCCCTGAAATCTATTTCTCACTTTCACTGTATAATCATAAGGGATTGGATTTAGGTCATACCTGAATGGTCTAGTGGTTTTCCCTACTTTCTTCAATGTAAGTCTGAATTTGGCAATAAGGAGTTCATGATCTGAGCCACAGTCAGCTCCTGGTCTTGTTTTTGTTGACTGTATAGAGCTTCTCCATCTTTGGCTGCAAAGAATATAATCAATCTGATTTCGGTGTTGACCATCTGGTGATGCCCATGTGTGGAGTCTTCTCTTGTGTTGTTGGAAGAGGGTGTTTGCTAGGACCAGTGCATTCTCTTGGCAAAACTCTGTTAGCTTTTGCCCTGCTTCATTCTGTATTCCAAGGCCAAATTTGCCTGTTACTCCAGGTGTTTCTTGACTTCCTACTTTTGCATTCCAGTCCTCTATAATTAAAAGGACATATTTTTTGGGTGTTCGTTCTAAAAGGTCTTGTAGGTCTTCATAGAACCATTCAACTTCAGCTTCTTCAGCATTACTGGTTGGGTCATAGACTTGGATTACTCTGATATTGAATGGTTTGCCTTGGAAACGAACAGAGATCATTCTGTCATTTTTGAGACTGCATCCAAGTGCTGCATTTCAGACTGTTTTGTTTACCATGATGGCTATTCCATTTCTCCTGAGAGATTCCTGCCCACAGTAGTAGATATAATGGTTGTCTGAGTTAAATTCACCCATTCCAGTCCATTTTAGTTTGCTGATTCTTAGAATGTCTACGTTCAGTCTTGCCATCTCCTGTTTGACCACTTCCAGTTTGCCTGATTCATGGACCTAACATTCCAGGTTCCTATGCAATACTGCTCTTTACAGCATCAGACCTTGCTTCTATCACCAGTCACATCCACAAGGGACGCTCAAGAGTCTTCTCCAACACCACAGTTCAAACACATCAATTCTTTGGCACTCAGCTTTCTTCACAGTCCAACTCTCATATCCATACATGGCCACTGGAAAAACCATAGCCTTGACTAGATGGACCTTTGTTGACAAAGTAGTATCTCTGCTTTCGAATATGCTATCTAGGTTGGTCATATCTTTCCTTCCAAGGAGTAAGCGTCTTTTAATTTCATGGCTGCAATCACCATCTGCAAAGATTTTGGAGCCCCCCAAAATAAAGTCTGACACTGTTTCCACTGTTTCCCCATCTATTTCCAATGAAGTGATGGGACCAGATGCTATGATCTTCGTTTTCTGAATGTTGAGCTTTAAGCCAACTTTTTCACTCTCCACTTTCACTTTCACCAAGAGGCTTTTTAGTTCCTCTTCACTTTCTGCCATAAGGATGGTGTCATCTGCATATCTGAGGTTATTGATATTTCTCCCAGCAATCTTGATTCCAATTTGTGCTTCATCCAGCCCAGCATTTCTCCTGATGTATTCTGTATATAAGTTAAGTAAGCAGGGTGACAATATACAGCCTTGATGCACTCCTTTTCCTATTTGGATTTTCTTTATTATTTACTTTTCAAAATATCCACCCCACAACTCAGAAGCATTCTCTTCCTAAAAGCTTTGACACCCTCAGGCTGCAAACTGCTGGCTTGGGTAGCCATTTGAGCTCCCATAACACTCTAACTGTCTATACCATGGCGTTTATCACACTGTGATTGACTTAATGCATTTGTCTTTCCTACAAGGCTCTGAATCACTAAGTCTGTAGTTTCTAGTCCCCCAGGGCCTAATAAACTGTCTGGCATATGACAGCTATTCAATAAATGAAAACTACAAAGTTGTATATAAAGTCTAGCTAAAGTAGTTCAGAGGATTCCTATAATATATATTAAGGTACAGTAGATTATCAGCATGTTTATCTCTTTTCCCAAAACACTTTTTTTCTCCAAATACAGTATCTTAGTAAGAATACAGTTACCATAGCCAAAATACTGCAGTAAGTGTACAGAATGATGTAATTTCCTTCATCAGACATTTATTCCTTCTGAAAATAAAATCTTTAAGCTTATTTCTCAGTTCTTCTTTACTGAGCACTGTGTTTCTTCAGTTTTGTCAAAGAAAATACAGTACATTGAAAAGCAAGAATGACCCAGAAAATTGGGTCAAGAAAGGTTTTGGAAGGTTTTTTCCAGGTAAAATATGAATTTTTCATAGCTTTGCTACCCCCACACTATTGCAATATTAATGCCCATTTACCACTTATTTAAATGCTTTTATTAAAATTATTTTTCTGTTTTCTTGTATGGTTACCTCTTCCTCTCTCCTTCTCCAATCAGCCACATTATTCTTCACCCTGTTCTTTAGAGAATGTTATGGTGTGCCAACTAAATTTCCCTAGCCCTTTCAGGACTAAAGTGCTTACTGCTTCAGTTGCTGGGAATGTTGACAGTTGATGCTCACAGCTCAAGCCTCCTTTTTAAGGATCACCTTCAGCTGAGTAGAGCTACAGTTATATCACACCTCCTTCCTGGTGACAGTCCACATCCAAACATGGAGGGTTAGTCAACATGGAGGGTTAGGTGGGGGAAGGCAAATAGAGAAGGTAGAGCAAAAAGACTCCCTTGGTCCAGTTAGAAATGACTGTGCAAGAATATCCCAGCTCCAGAGGTCTCAACTGAGCTGCTCTTATGATTGCAGCCTAGCCCAGTCTTGCCCTCAGCTTAATCTACTGTACTTTCCTTCATTTCCCTTCAATGGTTGACTCTGGGACCACTCCTACATAAACTTCCTGCACTCCAACCTCTATCTCAGAGTCTGCTTTCTGGGGAACCAATAAGAACCCTCAAGAAGACACTCATGTAAATAAGCTAATATGAATTCTTCCATGCTTCCTTCCATGACTGTTTCATATGGGCAAATAAATATACATATATATTATAAATATATGATTTTTGCTTTTTAAAATGAGATCTTATTATAAACTCTTAATTTTCCCATTCAAAAGCACTATTATATCTATTAATATATATAGGTATTAATATCTATATAGGTATAGATTTCCTCTAGGCAATTTGTATTAATTCATTCTATTAGCAGGTAAATAATATTCCAAGGTATTGTTGTTGTTTAGTCACTAAATAATGTCTAATTCTCTTGTGATCCCATGGATTGTAGCTCACCAGGCTCCTCTGTCCATGGGATTTTCCAGGCAAGAATACTACACTGGATTGCCATTTCCTTCTCCAGGGAATCTTCCCAACCCATCAGTTCAGGTCAGTACCTCAGTCGTGTCCGACTCTTTGCGACCCCGTGAACCGTAGCTCAGCAGGCCTCCCTGTCCATCACCAACTCCCGAAGTCCACCCAAACCCAGGTCTATCGAGTCGGTGATGCCATTCAACCATCTCATCCTCTATCGGCTCCTTCTCCTCCTGCCCTCAATCTTTCCCAGAATCAAGGTCTTTTCCAATGAGTCAGCCCTTCACATCAGGTGGCCAAAGTATTGGAGTTTCAGCTTCAGCATCAGTCTTTCCAATGAACACCCAGGACCGATCTCCTTTAGGATGGACTGGCTGGATCTCCTTGCAGTCCAAGGGACTCTCAAGAGTCTTCTCCAACACCACAGCCCAAAGCATCAATTCTTCGGTGCTCAGCTTTCTTTATAGTGCAACTCTCACATCCATACATGGCCACTGGAAAAACCATAGCCTTCACTAGACCAACCTTTCTTGCCAAAGTAATGTCTCTGCTTTTGAATATGCTGTCTAGGTTGGTCATAACTTTCCTTCCAAGGAGTAAGCGTCTTTTAATTTCATGGCTGCAATCACCATCTGCAATGATTTTGGAGCCCAGAAAAATAAAGTCAGCCACTCTTTCCACTGTTTCCCCATCTATTTTCCATAAAGTGATGGGACCGGATGCCATGATCTTAGTTTTCTGAATGTTGAGCTTTAAGCCAACTTTTTCAGTCTCCTCTTTCACTTTCATCAAGAGGCTCTTTAGTTCAGGATCAAACCAAATCCTCCTGCATCCAGGAGGATTCTTTACCACCAAGCCACCAGGAAAGCCCATTCCATGGTATAGACATATAATAATATATTCAATCACTCATCTTTGGATGGAGACCCACCTTCTTACAGTACTACTTGATTTTGGTTTCCATGAACAGTGCTGGAGTGGATATTATTGTACATATCATATCATATGGTACTTCTATTTCTGTAGGATAGATTTCTAATGGTGGCACTAGGTTCAGTAGTATGTATATACTAAACATATATTGCCAGATTTATTTTCAAAACTCTATAACATTCACACTAATGCAGAATAGAACTAATGAAGTGATTCTATGTATTTCCATTTGACATACTTCTTTCTTGCCCTCTACTGTAGCCAAGGGATTTTGTATGAAACTTCTTTTTCAGGGTGAAAATATAGAAAGGTCCCCCAAATACTCTTAAACAAGTTTTTAACAGCTTACAAAACATGGAAACTATCTTTTTTTAAAATTTTTA
The DNA here is from genome assembly GCF_001704415.2 of Capra hircus. Lineage (NCBI taxonomy): Eukaryota > Metazoa > Chordata > Mammalia > Artiodactyla > Bovidae > Capra > Capra hircus. The sequence continues at coordinate 78,683,852 of NC_030814.1, forward strand.
TTGAAGTGCAGTTGATTTACAATATTGTATTAGTTTCAGGTGTACAGCAAAGTGAATCAGTTATACATATACATATCTCCTATCTTTTTAAGATTATTTTCCCATGTGAAAGTACATTTTTAAAAGCAAAACTACTGTTTTCATTGTAGGCCAAGTCCAGATTTATTTTAAATTGGTATCAAAACAGATTTAGAGGCTAAATAAATGTTAGTTTTTAAAAGCAGAAAACAATATACAACTTATCATGTTCAAATTTTAAATGCAGTTAGGTGCAAGGTTAACTAAATGTTACCCTCCATGATTTCAAAAGCAAATCATTATGGAAATTTAAAAATACAAGACAAAACTATTAAGTTCTTAAGTGTACTTCTCATGACAGTTAAAAAAAATGTACATCACATAAACCTCAACTACTAGCCATTTGAAAATTTGTTGTGATTTGCAAGGAAAACAGTTTTCCTCATTGTTTTAGATAAACTAGAAGTTAATGAACTAAGTATTCCAGTATAGCATTATCATAAATAAATACAAATCTACGATGAGAGTTAATCAAATTGAGTTGAACAATACATTTTCCCAAGTATATTTTGCACAAAACAACAGGCTGAGGAGTAATTATTTTTATGCATGGGCACTTGACATTTTCAATTTGAAAAACATTTCATCTAGTAAAGTCAATACTTTTTGTAAGCTCAACCTATTGGTTGTTAATGTTAGGACACCATCTTGTGGATAAGGCATCTAATTTGGAAAACTGTCTGAAATCACTCACAAAACAAAAGGTAAAAAATTTTCTAAGTATCACAGAAACAAATCCATAGCTTTATCTTTATTTTATTAGCATGTTTACACAAAATAAACATGTTTATTAGCATGTTTAAATACTAGGAAAAGAATACTGAATAATTTTTACCAAAAAAGCATTTTTCCCTGTGTGTATCAGCTACAAACCAAATGCTATATTTCAAAATAGCTATAAAGGCATTTTAATGAAAAAAAATTTCCAGAGAATTAACGAAATCTGTATTCAGTTCAGTTCAGTTCAGTCACTCAGTCATGCCCGACTCTTTGCGACCCCATGAATCACAGCACGCCAGGCCTCCCTGTCCATCACCAACTCCCGGAGTTCACTCAAACTCATGTCCATCAAGTCGGTGATGCCATCCAACCATCTCATCCTCTGTCGTCCCCATCTCCTCCTGCCCCTAATCCCTCCCAGCATTAGGGTATTTTCCAATGAGTCAACTCTGCATGAGCTGGCCAAAGTATTGGAGTTCCAGCTTCAGCATCAGTCCTTCCAATGAACACCCAGAACTGATCTTTAGAATGGACTGGTTGGATCTCCTTGCAGTCCAAGGGACTCTCAAGAGTCTTCTCCAACACCACAGTTCAAAAGCATCAATTCTTCAGCACTCAGCTTTCTTTATAGCCCAACTCTCACATCCATACATGACCTCTAGAAAAGCCATAACCTTCACTAGAAGGACCTTTGTTGACAAAGTAATGTCTTTGCTTTTTAATATGCTGTCTATTAGGTGGGTCATAACTTTCCTTCCAAGGAGTAAGCTTCTTTTAATTTCATGGCTGGAATCACCATCTGCAGTTATTTTGGAGCCCAGAAAAATAAAGTCAGCCACTGTTTGCACTGTTTCCTCATCTATTTGCCAAGAAGTGATGGAACTGGATGCCATGATCTTAGTTTTCTGAATGTTGAGCTTTAAGCCAACTTTTTCACTCTCCTCTTTCACTTTCATCAAGAGGCTCTTTAAGTCTTCTTCACTTTCTGCCATAGGGTGGTATCATCTGCATATCTGAGTTTATTACTATTTCTCCCAGCAATCTTGATTCCAGCTTGTGCTTCTTCCAGCCCAGCATTTCTCATTTGTACTCTGCATATAAGTTAAATAAGCAGGGTAACAATATACAGCCTTGACATACTCCTTTCCCGATTTGTAATGTCTGCTGTTCCATGTCCAGTTCTAACTGTTGCTTCCTGACCTGCATACAGGCTTCTCAAGAGGCAGGTCAGGTGGTCTAGTATTCCCATCTCTTTCAGAATTTTCCACAGTTTATTGTGATCCACACAGTCAAAGGCTTTGGCATAGTCAATGAAGCAGAAATAGATGTTTTCTGGGATTCTCTTGATTTCTCAATGAATCAGAGGATGTTGGCAATTTGTTCTCTGGTTCTTCTGCCTTTTTAAAAACCAGTTTGAATATCTGTAAGTTCACGGTTGACATATTGCTGAAGCCTGGCTTGGAGAATTTTAATCATTACTTTACTAGTGTGTGAGATGAGTGCAATTGTGCAGTAGTTTGAGCATTCTTTGACATTGTCTTTCTTTAGGATTGGAATGAAAACTGACCTTTTCCAGTCTTGTGGCCACTGCTGAGTTTTCCAAATTTGCTGGCATATTGAGTGCAGCACTTTCACAGCATCATCTTTCAGGATTTGAAATAGCTCTACTTAATTCCATCACCTCCACTAGCTTTGTTCTTAGTGATGCTTTGTAAGGCCCACTTCACTTCACATTCCAGGATGTCTGGCTCTAAGTAAGTGATCACACCATCGTGATTATCTGGTTCGTGAAGATCTTTTTTGTCCAGTTCTTCTGTGTATTCTTGCCACCTCTTCTTAATATTTTCTGTCTGTTAGGTCCCTACCATTTCTGCCCTTTATTGAGCCCATCTTTGCATGAAATGTTCCCTTGGTATCTCTCATTTTCTTGAAGAGACCTCTCGTCTTTCCCGTTCTATTGTTTTCCTCTATTTCTTTGCATGGATCTCTGAGGAAGGCTTTCTTATCTCTCCTTGCTATTCTTTGGAACTGCATTCAAATGTGTATATCCCCTTTTCTCCTTTGCTTTTCATTTAAGAATCTCAAATATCAAATTGGTTTTCACTTTAAAATGAATTAACATTTCCATTAGCCTCACTAAAATCAAAAAGTCTTTAATACTTATAGGAATACTGATTCAATAGGACTTTATGAAAGAGAAATAGATTAGCAGAGCATAGTATCTGGAGGGCTAGGCACTATTTCTGGAACAGCCGCCCACCTTGGACAAATCAATTCACTTATTTTGTCTTAGTTATCACAGCTGACAAAAGGAATAATGGCAGCTTAACCAGGCAGTATTTGCAAAGGTATAAAACACTTTTACAAAACACTATGTGTAAAACTTCTTTCTTGTCACTAAGTCATGTCTGACTCTTTTGTGATCCCCTGGACTATAGCCCTCTAGGCTCCTCTGTCCATTGGGATCTCCAGGTAAGAATACTGGAGAGGGTTGCCATTTCCTTCTCCAGGAGATCTTCTGGACCCAGGGGTTGAATCCATATCTCCTGCATCATCAGGCAGATTCTTTACCACTGAGCCACCAGGGAAGCCCCAAATTTCTTTGTCCACCATAATACGGGAAGTGAAAAGAGTAATGGATCCAATTTTATTCTTGTTTTCAAGCCCTGACCAGAAACGGCCGGTTTCTTTAGCACTTTTTAAAATGACATTGATCACTCCTACACTCTCCCAACATATTTTCCTTTTTCCTTTCCATAAGGTTTTTTTGGGTGGGGTCTAAAAAAACTTATATAAACCATCTTGGCTAACACATCAGCCATGTGACTTGGGGAAAGCAATTACACCCACTTAATAGTGAAGGGATTTAAAATTCAGGTCTGAGTTTGAAATCTGACTTCTTCACTTACTAGTTGTGTCACTTTGGGTAAATTATAAAGCTTTCTCTCTCTTTGTTTTCTCATTTTCTTGAAAGGGTTCTGAAGAATGTTACTTTAAAGTGTGTAAAGCATTTACCACAGTGATTGAATTGTGTCAAGTGGGATATGGCAAAAAATGAAAGTTTATCATAATTATTATAAATGGATACTATTTAATTTGAACCTCTTCCCAAACTTGAAAATAAGCTAGAGCATATCCATCATTCACAATATTTGTAAAAGAAATAATGCTGTTCTGCATTAATGGCCACAGAATATCTGGTCCAAAATGGTAGTTTGATGGAGTCTGAATTGATTTTCTCTAAATGACTGAAGTTTTAAAACAATTTGTAATTTCCCTCCTGCACCACAGTATGCAGAAAACAGTACATTCAACTCTTGGAAAGCCTTAAATCTCCACAGATCATTAGTCTATAATGAAAATAATTAATTATAATCTTTGACTTACAAAGGTGACTTACCTTTCCTGTAATGGATTTGAAGCTGCTTCAGTTAATGTGAGGTCAAGTTTCAACAAACTGCAGACTGTTCAAATAGTTTAGTTACAAAGGTGATCAGATGTCTTGGTGAAGGAACCAGAGAAAAGCCCGTGATCTCTCTTATTGTTGTTGTGCAATCCTTTAAAAAGCAAAAATGCCAATTGGCTGTTTTGGAAATTTGATAAAGCGTTGTTTGTAGCAACATATGTGACTATTAATTTATTGAACTAAAAATGCAGTTAATTAAAACAAAAACATTTAACAAATGGACAAAAAGACATCTCAGGAAATAGTCAATATGGCCCTCATCATCCTTTGTTTTCTTTTCTAAATTAGTTTCTGAACTTCCTTTCTGGGTCAGCTCAATTCTCAATATTTCCCTTAATTCTTCCTTATCCATCACGATTAATAATGACTGCACTAGGCCATCTTATACTAAATTTTATTCCAAATTTAAAAGTTGGGGGCAAATCAAGAGAGTCCAGGCAAACAAAAAACCTAGGATTCCATCAAATTCAGAGCCCTTATATACAAGTTTAGCATTTACCTTGTATGGAAAAAAAGCTGATTTTTTTTATGTTCACAGAAATATGAACATCTTTTTTCATATTCACACTAGAGGATTTATTGCATACATAATATTTGAATTCATTTGAATTACCATTCATTTCATGTTTTTCTCAATAACAACTGGATCACATTATTCACACTCAAAAATATTGAAGGTAAAGTACAGGGATATAGTTCCAAATTCTTTTCAAAAATAGGTGTATTTGAAAAATCCATGACCTATTCTGTTATGTCCTCATCTCTACCCTTTGAAAATCATTATCTTGCCATGTTAGCACTATGCTGAGCCATAATAGGTATTTAATATAGATTTGTGAATTTCATAAGGACTTTCTGTTAATCTATTGCTTTCATGCCAATCTTAGATTTCTTTCTTCCTGTAACAAAACATGTCTATCATACATCTCATAGAAAAGAGTCATGTATTTCAATATGCTATATTTTAAGATAATTCCTAATATATATTTTTCATAATTTCAAATATTAGCATTTCTGAGGCTTGGTTACAATATTTTTAAAATTGTACTTTTATATACTCATAGTATATATTTAACAACTTTTCAAATGAAATCAATAGTGTTTTCTATCATGAGCTGATTCACTGACAGCAAAGAACTGAGAGAACTATTTCGCATATTACATTATTGCTTTCAATTGAGTCCAGATTGATCCAGTGCGTTTATGGTAAGAATTCATTGAAATCAATGGAGCTGAGCACAGATTAAAAATGCTCCATTGCTTTCTAAGAAGTGCAGTGATAAATGTTATTATATTTAATATCAGGAGCATCTTTCACCTCCCACCTCCCTACAACTTGTACACTGTTTTTAACCCAAGACAATATGATAGCTTTTCTTGTTTTCATGAAATATTTCTGAAATGTGTTGCACAGAAAGCTAAGTTCTAGTTAAGAGTGCCAGATGATTATTGCTATAAATAGTAGTTACAATAAAAGAAATAAATTGAAAATGTCTTATCATTTATTTTTTAATTGAGTTTCTTATAAATTGACAATGCTACCATTTCACTTGTGTATTACAACCCAACAACTGAGATAATATTACAAGACTATTGTTAGAGGGGAAAAAAAAAACAAGTCTAAGTTGCTTTTTCTCCAGTCCCGGTTATGCGTTATACTGAGTTGTTCATCCACCTGATATACCTTTTCCTGGTGACAGAGTACATGCATTGATATCTAGAAATTGGTTGAGTGACAGTATGTACTGGGTTGGCTAAAAGGTTCCTTTGGTTTTTAAGTCAAAATAAAAGACACATTTTTTTCATTTTCACCAAGAACTTTATTGAACAATGTATTCACCATTTTGTTCCACTAAGTGTTGCCATTTTTCAGGCAACTTCAGGACTCCATCTTCCCAAAGCTTTTTCTTTTTGAGCAAAGTGCATTTCAGATGCCTTTTACAGTCTTCCAGGAAATTGAAATGTTTTCCATTAAGAGAATATTGCAAAGACAGAAATAAATGGACATCTGACGGTCCAGTGTCTGGTGAATACAGTGGGTGGATCAGAACTTCCCAGCCAAGCTTAACAGTTTTCGCCTGGTCATCAAAGAAACATGTGGTCTTGCATTGTCCTGATGGGAGACAATGCGTTTTCTGTTGACTAATTATGGATGCTTTTCGTCAAGTGCTGCTTTCAGTTGATCTAATTGGGAACAGGACTTGTTGGAATTTATGCTTTGGTTTTCCAGAAGGAGCTCATAATAGGCACACCCTTCCAATCCTACCATATACACAACATCACTTCCTTTGGATGAAGACTGGCCTTTGGTGTGGTTGGTGGTACTTCACTTTGCTTGCCCCGCAGTCTCTTCCATTCTACATTAATGCACAGTATCCACTTTTCATTGCCTGTCACCATTTGTTTTAAAAACAGAACATTTTCATTATGTTTAATTAGAGAATAACATGTGGAAATATGGTCAAAAGGGGGTTTTTTCACTTAATTTATGTGGAACCCAAACATCAAAGCAATTAACATAACCAAGCTGGTGCAAATGATTATAAACATTTGATTTGGATATTTTGAGTATGTTGGTTATCTCCCATGGAACATTGATTGTTCTCAGTTAATGTCTCAATTTGATCGCTATCAACTTGAACTGGCCTACTAGACCATGGAGCATTATCCAGTGAGAAATCTCCAGTATGAAAGTTTGCAAACTACTTTTGACACATTTGATCAGTCACAGCACACTTTCCATACACTGCACAAATTACTTTTGTGCTTCAGTTGTGTTTTTGCCTTTCTTAAAATAATAAAGCGTAAGCCAAAAATGTTGCTTTTTTCTTCCATCTTCAATATCAAAATGGCTACACAAAAATTCACCAATTTGTTTTTGCATGCTGATATGACAGCTGTCACAATACAATATAACAAAACTGTTTTGAATAAGTTAAGGACATCTAATCACAACTAGAGCTATCTAGAAAAAAAAACTGAATGAACCTTTTGGCCAACCCAATAATTAGAGAATAATCAAAAGAGAAAAGTTCTCTGCAAAAATGTCTGGTTTACATAATGCTAAAGTTAACCTCTTTGACCTACTGAGCATCACAGTTGAACAAAATTAGGAGACAAAGTTGGCTATAATTTATTGAATTAAGCACTCTTTTATATGTAGGAAGATGCTCATCACAAGAGGAAAAGATAAAGCCCAGCAATATAATGAAAGGTCAAAGAATCACTGACTACAAGTATTTTAACTGAAAATGGCTTTAAATATCATCTTGTCTTAATATGTTGACTACTCAGCTTTTGTTCAAGTGAAGTAAAACAATAAAATTCATGGATGATCAATTGGAAAGAGAGAAATGCTTTAAGGACAGGTATTTAGAAACAACATTTTTTAAAAGAAACAAGGACTGCATACATTTAAAATGTTACAGTATTGTTGTTTTAAGAGAAAGAATTTTTTCAAATATGTATTGAATCTCGTCAATAATAAGAAACATCAAATCTTATTAATTACATAATTAACAGTTGCAAAATATATTAAACTACAAGAGGCACAGATGCAATTTGTATTCAAATTACTTTTTTTCTTTTTTAGGCTTCAGTAGATTTTACCAGAATTAGTTATAGTTATGATATCATATCTTGTTATTCCTCTCAAGTCTAACAGAAGTAACATAAATGTGGTCCCTTGACTACAGACTTTTGGATTCTAATTCCATTAGGCAAACAACCCAAATCTGACCAAATATTGTTTATTTTTTTAAGAAATTTATAATTTTTAATGGAACATAATTGCTTTACAATGCTATGTTAGCTTCTTCTGTAGAACCACATGAATTAGCTTTATGTATACATATACCCCCTCCCTGTTGAGCCTCCCTCCCACCCCTCTAGGTCATCACAGAGCACCGATCTGAGTTCCTTGTGCTATATAACAGCATCTCACTAGCTATCAACTTTACCTCACACTGGACAGAATGGCCATCATCAAAAAATGTACAGATAATAAATTCTGGAGAGGGTGTGGATAAAAAGGAACTTTCTTAACAGTAGTGTGGGAATGTAAATTAACACAACCACTATGGAGAACAGTATGGAGGTTCCTTAAAAAACTAAAAATAAAACGACCATATGACCCAGAAATGTCACTCGTGGGCGTATACCCTAAGAAAACCATAATGTGCACATATCCCAATGTTCATTGCCGCACTATTTACAGTAACCAGGACATAGAAGCAACCTAGATGACCAACATTTAAGAGAATCCTTCAAGAAACCCCATAAAGGAAAATGCAACTCTAGTTTCCAATATTGTCATACAATGAAAGGGCTTAATCTTGATGCATACTGGAACCAAATAGTATCAGCCAGTGAGGAGAAAATAACTTAGACCATACACAAAAAGAGAGGCTGAGTACAGTTGATAGTATTGGAATAGCTCACCCAATCTCCATGACAACTTCTGTGTGTAGTACTATCATTTTGTTTAGATGTTTACTCTGTTCCCACTGACTGTGGGACACCAATTAAGGGGCCCAAATGGAAGAGAAAAACATAGATTAGTCTAGACTATTCAAACATACACAATTACTCTAAGGTACTTAACTCTCTCTGGAATTGAGCTCAAGATCTCAAGAGAAAAGATATGCAGTTGATTTCATCACGAGGTGATGGCATCCTGAACAAACAGCCCATCACTTCCTGCTGCCTCTGGCCTCAATATTACCTTCACAAAGATCTAATCCTATAACTTTTTTGTCTGCGTGGGAGAACCTCCCATGTGCATGTGTGCTTAGTTGCTTAGCCATGTCCAGCTCTTTACAATCCCATGGACTGTAGCCCATCAGGCTCCTCTGTCCATGGGTTTTTCCAGGAAAGAATACTGGAGCAGGTTGCTCTTTCCTCTACCAGGGATATTCCTGATCTAGAGGTCGAATCCGTGTCTCCTGTGTCTCTTGCTTTGACAGATGGATTCTTTACCACTGAGCCACCTAGGAAGTCCCACACTCTTCCAATAAATGTTCCCTAGTCTCACTCACTCTTAGATTAGCTCAAATAAGTTCTCTGTTACTTTCATAAAAATATCCCAAGCATTTCACTAAGAAGCTGGCCTGGTTTAGAACTGGCCTCAAAATAGAGAGAAGGGATGCTGATAGACAAAGTCAGTGTTCCAACAGCAGAATCAAAGTGATGAGGACTCCTCAGTCTTGGTTATGTCAAGGTTTGACATTAAAGGAGATTCATAGCAGGGAAAAATGCACATTGGGAGGAGAACAGATAGCAGGAACTATATTTTTACATTAACAATTGTATTGTCAGTATGGACCAACCAAGCCCTTCAAAATAGTAGGGCATTCAGGAATGAGGATGCTGGGAGTAGGACCCTGAGCTAGAGGAAGAGACTGGCAGTGATCTCATGGGCTGAAGTTTAGCACAGGGGACCAAAGAAGTGGTAGAGCTGGTATGTAGCTTAGACCCCCTTCTCGTCTCCCCACCTCCACACAGCTGACCCTGGATTCAGGATAACAGGATTGATTCCAGACTCTCCTTGTTGCTGGGACCGAAGAAGTCAATAAGACTTCAACTCTGGTCAGGAATGTCCCAAGGGCCAGGCAAAGCTGCACCAGGTCTTTCAACTGGGGTGACTAGGTAGGGCTGGGAAAAGCTGGTTATAACAGCATAAAGATGGTTGGTAAAAAGTGAGAAAAGTCAGTGATACGCTGTGTCTTGAGCTGAAAAAAAAAAAAAAGTTTAAATATTTAATCTACCACACTTCTTGATATTTCCTAAGATACTACCTCTATGCATTTGAATATATTCTTCTTTCTTTGGATGTCCTTTTCTCTGTTCTTCCATGATAAAACTGTTGTTTATATATTAGATCCAGCTCAAATGCCATTTATTTTCTAGGAAGCATTCTTGGCTCTTCAAATGGGTTTAGGATACATTTGTTTTTCAGTCTCTCAGTTGTGCCAGACTCTGATCCTGTGAACTGCAGCATGCCTGCCTTTCCTGTTCTTCACTATCTCCCAGAGTTTGTTCAAATTCACTTCCATTGAGTTGATGCCATCCAATGATCTTGTCCTCTGTTGTCCCCTTCTCCTCCCGCCCTCAATCTTTCCCAGCATCAGGGTCTTTTCAAATGAGTTAGTTCGCATCAAGTGGCCAAAGTATTGGAGCTTCAGCTTGAGCATCAGTCCTTCCCATGAATATTCAGGACTGATCTCCTTTAGGATAGACTGGTTTGATCTTGCAGTCCAAGGGACTCTCTCAAGAGTCTTCTCCAAGACCACAGTTCAGAAACATCAATTCTTCGGCACTCAGCTTTCTTTATAGGGCAACTCTCACAACCATACATGACTACTGGAAAAGCCATAGCTTTGACTAGACATAGTTCTAATTTGAGTTCAGTATTTATTCCTCCTACTGGACAACATGGACAATTTTGTGAAACGAAAATATCTCCTGCCGTATCAATAAACAAGAATTGTCACCCATCCGTGATTTCTGGCCTCCAAATATGAATGAAGGTTCCCCAAACTGTGATCCTGCAGACGCCGCCACTTGATTGATGAGGAGCTAGGCCAATGTAAGATGAGAAGCTAGAGGAATGCAAGAAGCAAGGTGATCAAGGAAACAGGATTGGCCTCAGATAGCTGAAGTGCATATGAAAAGAATGAATTCTGTGAGCCCAGAGGCTTGCATCTTCCCATACATAGAATGCCAAATTCCTTACCCTGATACCTGATCTCTGATGTTCAGACTGCCTGCTTCCTTTGTTGCAAACTTGTATATAGCCTGACTTCCTCTCCTGCCTCCTTGGAGCAGTTTTCTCAGAGCTACTGAGATGCATCTCCCAGGCTTGGAGTCATAAACATTCCCACCAAATAAAATAACTCTTCACTTTCAGGTTGTAACTATATTTTTTAGATGACAATTTCTAATTAATATATGGAGCTATACACTGTGCCCTGTACATCTTAGGCATACAGGAAGTAGTTGCTGAATGAATGATTGCCAAAGTCATGAGAATTATAGTTTCCTCTCTGATAAGAATTATTTAGATCTTTTTGTAATGTTTCAAATCTTATGAAAAATGCTTCAGTGAAAATTAAACTTTATTAACAACTGAGACATTGCCTTTCTTTACACACAAAGTTAATTCTATAACTGATGGAGAAGAAATCTCCCCCAAATGAGGAGAAAGGTAGGAAAATGGAGAGAAATAGAAGGGAAAGAAAGTATATGTCTCAAAACTTAGCTATGAAAATATATTTCCATATTCCTTAGGTAATCCTCTCTGATGCAGAGAAGAAACAGAAAAACATGGTAGTTTAGTCTGTACTTGAAAAACATGCATGATAAGAACAATGGGGAAAAGTTGCAACAGGGAAGAAAAAGTGCTCTAGTGTTATAAAACCAGCTCCAGGAAAGGGTTGTCTAGATTCTTTGTGGTTGATGATCAGTCTCCACTTTGTTCAGATGGCTCTTTATTTCAGATCAAAGGCTTGAAAGTATCTTTTCTTGTCTGATACCTGAAATTCCAGCTTTCAATGCCCACAGTCATGAGCATTATCTTCTTAGAAAAGAATTCTTCCTCAAGAATAAAAAATAATAGGAAGCTTGTAATACACATACCTGAAAGCATTCCACTTAGAAGTTACTTCTATTTAAAACATAAAATAAAAATATGTTTAAAAGGAGTGATTTTTGAATCTTTAAGAGGAATGAATTTTTCATCATTTAACTTTTTTATTTCTTATCAATATAGAACCAGATTTACCCATAATGTAAGCGAATTTCAAAATGCAATTTTAAAACAACCATGACAGCCTGTTCCCCTATAATATAAATATAAGTTCAAGAGACAACAAATAATATAGTCAAGAGAGAATTTGTTTCATAAAATTTCAGATATACTTGGTTTCAACAATTTAAAGTTCTAAAAAATATGTCAATACATAAAGCACATTTGTGCATCTTCTGGAAGACTAATCTTTCGGAAGAAATCAGACCTTGTTTCTTTTACAAAGATAATCAGAAATATGTCCAAACAATTTTCAATGTGCTTATGAACTTTCAGAAAGTTAAAGTCTCTATTCCTGTTTCTTGGGATTTCTTTCCATAGCTTTAATAAACTCAGTACAAGTTACATCCATAAAAAGTATTGGGGTTTACAAAGCAACTATGTTGACAAGAATCTAGACCTACATTTTCACTTATCTTACTGAAATCTGACATTATGAAACAGGGACTCAAATTTTTCTATCAAACAATGCTGATTTTATTTATAAGAATGAGAGACTTGATTCTAAAATCAGTAATTTGAAGAATTTCCTTTTACAAACATCAGGACCTCAAAGCATAAGTACTACATTTTAGAGCTCATAAAGTAACAGATAAATTGCATAAACTGTCTTCTTTTCAGTTAGACTTTGTGAAAATTATGTCCAGTTAATTACCAAATAATGTTTCTTTCCAAAAAGTTGTATCTAAAATGTAACCTGAATCATCTAACTTTTTGGAGTGAGCCTAATTAGCAAAGTGAAAGTGGAAAGTGAAAAGTGAAAGAGAAGTCGCTCGTGTCCAACTCTTTGCAACCCCATGGACTGTAGCCTATCAGGCTCCTCCGTCCAAGGGATCTTCCAGGCAAGAGTGCTGGAGTGGATTGCCATTGCCTTCTCCAGGGGATCCTCCCGACCCAGAGATCGAACCCAGGTCTCCCGCATTGCAGACAGACGCTTTACCGTCTGAGCCACCAGAGACCCCGTCCTAATAATGTAGTAAACTTTTTGTCTTATTTATTGCCTATATTTTTATCAGGATGAGTAAAATCTTCCATCCAAGTACTAACCAGGCCCAACCATGCTTAGCTTCTGAAATCAGATACAATGAGGCATGTTCAGGGTGGTCTGGCCATAGACTGCATGAGTATAATCTATAACTCTGCTGGAGCTGAAGGAGTCAGTCATTCCAGGGACCTCTCCTTTCTGGGAGTAAAGAGAGATAGGTTCAGTAGGAAGCACTGAACCCTTCCAATTCAGCCACTGCAACCATGACAAGTTCATGACCAATTTTACCCTTGTACTTTGCTGACCACCAGTCCAAAACACTCTCCAAGAGAAGATAATAAGAAAAAATAGAGGCAAAGGATTATTATGGCTGGAAGCAGGTTTTCCAGTTCCTTTGGTATATAGGGCAGTGAAGTCTCAAGGGTTCTTCAAATCAGTACAACAGAGAAGTAAAGTAACAACAATTGAAGAGAATGGGAGCATATCAGATGAAGAGAGCATGATCTTCGGCCTGTGAGGCCATTACACTTGCCCTAAAATCACAAGAGGTGATTTGTTTGGACAATGTGACACAATAAATTGTCAAAGTCACCTGAAAATATACCCAATTCCATCTCTGTTTCCGATGTCTTCAGTTATGATCAAAATTGAAGTAATCTTGCTTAAATAAGCATTCTTTTCACATTGCAGTTTACATTAGGCAACAGTGTGTTTATAAACTTTTTTATATTGTCAACAGGAAATATACAGAATAACACAGTGAGCAGTCTCTGTAATTTTGTTAGTTATAAAAAAGAGAACATTGATTTTTTTTTTGTAAGTTAATTTAATTGGAGGCTAATTGCTTTAGAATATTGTAGTGATTTTTGCCATACATTGACATGAATAAGCCATGGGTGTACATGTGTCCCACATCCTGAACCCCCCTCCCACCTCCCTCTCTATCCCATCCCTAAGGGTCTTCCCAGTGAAATGGCCCTGAGTGCCCTGTCTCATGCATTGAACCTGGACTGGGGATTTATTTCACATGTGGTAATATACATGTTTCAGTGCTCTCTCAAATCATTCCACCTTCGCCTGCTCCCACAGAGTCCAAAAGTCTGTTCTTTACATCTGTGTCTCTTTTGCTGTCTTGCGCCTAGTGGGCTACAGTCCATGGGGTCGCTAAGAGTAGGACGACTGAGCGACTTCACTTTCACTTTTCACTTTCATGCTTTGGAGAAGGAAATGGCAACCCACTCCAGTGTTCTTGCCTGGAGAATCCCAGGGATGGTGGAGCCTGGTGGGCTGCTGTCTATGGGGTTGTACAGAGTCAGACACAACTGATGTGACTTAGCAGCAGCAGCAGCATATAGGGTCATCATTACCATCTTTCTAAATTCCATATGTATGTGTTAATATACTGTATTGGTGTTTTTCTTTCTGGCTTACTTCATTCAGTATAATAGGTTCCAGTTTCATTCACCTCTATAGAACCGACTCAAATGCGTTCTTTTTAATAGCTGAGTAATATTTCATTGTGCATATGTACCACAGCTTTCTTATCCATTCATCTGCTGATGGACATCTAGGTTGTTTCCATGTCCTGGCTATTGTAAACAGTGCTGCAATGAACATTGGGATACACATGTCTCTTTCAATTCTGGTTTCCTTGGTGTGTATGCCCAGCAGTGGGATTGCTGGGTCGTTTGGGAGTTCTACTTCATTTTTTAAGGAATCTCCACACTGTTCTCCATAGTGGCTGTACTACTTTGCATTCCCACTAACAGTGTAAGAAGGTTCCCTTTTCTACACACCCTCTCCAGCACTTATTGTTTGTAAACTTTTGGATAGCAGCCATTCTGACTGGCGTGAGATGGTACCTCTTTGTGGTTTCAATTTGCATTTCTCTGATAGTATGTGATGTTGAGCATCTTTTCATGTGTTTGTTAGCCATCTGTATATCTTCTTTGGAGAAATGTCTGTTTAGTTCTTTGGCCCATTTTTTTTATTCAGTCGTTTGTTTTTTGTTTATTGAGCTGCATGAGCTGCTTGTATATTTTTGACTTTAAGTCTTTGTCAGTTGCTTCATTTGTTATTATTTTCTCCCATTCTGAAGGCTATCTTTTCACTTTGCTTATAGTTTCCTTCGTTGTCCAAAAGCTTTTAAGTTTAATTAGGTCCCATTTGTTTATTTTTGCTTTTATTTCCATTACTCTGGGAGGTGGGTCATGGAGGATCCTGCTGTGATTTATATCAGAGAGTGTTTTGCCTATGTTCTCCTCTAGGAATTTTATAGTTTCTGGTCTTAAATTTAAACCCTTAATCCATTTTGAGTTTATTTTTGTGTATGGTGTTAGAAAGTGTTCTAGTTTCATTCTTTTACAAGTGGTTGACCAGTTGTCCCAGCACCACTTGTTAAAGAGACTGTCTTTTCTCCATTGTATATTCTTGCCTCCTTTGTCAAAGATGGGGTGTCCATAGGTGTATGGATTTATCTCTGGGCCTTCTATTTTGTTCCACTGACCCATATTTCTGTCTTTGTGCCAGTACCATACTGTCTTGATAACTGTAGCATTGTAGTATAGTCTGAAGTCAGGCAGGTTGATTCTTCCAATTCCATTCTTCTTTCTCAAGATTGCTTTGGCTATTTAAGGTTTTTTGTATTTCCATGCAAATTGTGAAATTATTTGTTCTAGTTCTCTGAAAAACACCATTGGTGGCTTGATAGGGATTGCATTGAATCTATAGATTACTTTGGGTAGTATACTTATTTTCACTATATTGATTCTTCTGATCCATGAATATGGTATATTTCTCCATCTATTTGTGTCATCTTTGATTTCTTTCATCAGTGTTTTATAGTTTTCTATATAGAGGTCTTTTGTTTCTTTAGGTAAATTTATTCCTAAGTATTTTATTCTTTTCATTGCAATGGTGAATGGAATTGTTTCCTTAACTTCTCTGTTTTCTCATTGTTAGTGAACAGGAATGCAAGGGATTTCTGTGTGTTAATTTTATATCCTGCAACTTTACTATATTCATTGATTAGCTCTAGTAATTTTCTGGTAGTGTCTTTAGGGTTTTCTGTGCAGAGGATCATGCCATCTTCAAACAGTGAGTTTTGCTTCTTCTTTTCCCATCTGGATTCCTTTTATTTCTTTTTCTTCTCTGATTGCTGTGGCTAAAACTTCCAAAACTATGTTGAATAGTAGTGATGAGAGTGGGCACCCTTGTCTTGTTCCCAACTTTAAGGGAAATGTTTTCAATTTTTTACCATTGAAGATAATGTTTGCTGTGGGTTTATCATATATGGCTTTTATTATGTTGAGGTATGTTCCTTTTATGCCTGCTTTCTGGTTTGTTTGGGTTTTTTTTATCATAAATGGATGTTCAATTTTGTCAAAGGCTTTCTCTGCATCTATTGAGATAATCATACGGCTTTTAATCTTTCAATTTGTTAATGTGATGTATCACACTGACTGATTTGTGAATATTGAAGAATCCTTACATCCCTGGGATAAAGCCCACTTGGTCATGATGTATGATCTTCTTAATATGTTGTTGGATTCTGTTTGCTAGAATTTTGTTGAGGATTTTTGCATCTATGTTCATCAGTGATATTGGCCTGTAGTTTTCTTCTGTTGTGTGGCATATTTGTCTGATTTTGGTATTAGGGTGATGGTGTCCTCATTGAATGAGTTTGGCAGTTTACCTTCCTCTGCAATTTTCTGGAAGAGTTTGAGTAGGATAGGTGTTAGCTCTTCTCTAAATTTTTGGTAGAATTCACCTGTGAAGCCATCTGATCCTAGGCTTTTTGTGGTTAGAAGATTTTTTATTATAGTTTCAGTTTCCATGCTTGTGATGGGTCTGTTAAAATTATCTATTTCTTCCTGGCTCAGGTTTGGAAGATTATACTTTTCTAAGAATTCATCCATTTCTTCTAAGTTGTCCATTTTATTGGCGTATAGTTGCTGATAGTAGTATCTTATGATCCTTTGTATTTCTGCGTTGTCTGTTGTGATTTCTCCATTTTCATTTCTAATTTTGTTGATTTGATTCTTCTCCCTTTTGTTCTTGATGAATCTGGCTAATGGTTTGTATATTTCATTTATCTTATCAAAGAACAAGCTTTTAGTTTTGTTGATTTTGGCTGCGGTCTCCTTTGTTTCTTTTTCATTTATTTCTACCCTAATTTTTATGATTTCTTTCCTTCTACTAACCCTGGGGTTCTTCATTTCTTCTTTATCTAGTTTCTTTAGGTGTAAAGTTAGGTATTTTAATTTCTTATGTGCTTGACGTAAGATAAGATGATGCAGCACAAGTTCAGCATCTAAGTCTAGAGTTTCCCCCAGATTTATCAGGGATGACTTTCCCCCATTGATCTGCTGCCCTTGCCTCCATTCAACCTCTGATACTTCAAATTCAGTGTTTCTCAAACTTCAGAAATGCACTGATACTTTTCAACGTTAAAAATCATCTTTGAGTCTTTCTGGTGTTGATAATTTTTATTATCATGTCTGTTAAATATATGTAAACACCTGGAGATAGTGAGGGACAGGGAGTCCTGGCTTGCTGCAGTCCATGGGGTCATAATTGGTCATGACTTAGCCACTGAACAGCAACAACAACTATGTATAAACTCTTAACGCTTAGAGCTTATGTTTAGGGCTTTAATTTTACCACCAAAATGAGTTAACAATGTATACAAACAAAATTTAAAAGCAATAAAATTCAAATTAACAACATTAATGTAGTGCGATAGATGAAATTATGCTGCAATGAAATGTAAATATAATACTTACATGCTTCAGTATAGGTTTGTCCCCTTATTTCAGAAAGTTTACACTATCCTATGATATCTGATAACTCAAGTATTCTAAGATTTTTCTCTATTAAAATTATGAGCTCCACCTCCCATGACTCAGGTAGGTCCTTCAACTGAGTTCTAAATTCCTCAGAGCTGGTGCAAAGAATCAGTGCTGCTCTCTTCCAGAAATATGATAGAGAGAGAAGACAGGATGGTGGAGTAGAGGCCTTGGGCTAACCTTCTCCCACGAGAACACCAAAATCATAACTAACTGCTGAACAACCATCAGTAAATATTACTGGAATCTACTAAAAAACATTTTCTACATGCAAAGATAAGAAATCACAATGAGATGGTAGGAGAGATGCATTCATAATATATTCAAATCCCATATTCCTGGATGGATAACCCACAAACTGGAGAAGAATTATATCACGGAAGTTCTCCCATGTAGGTGAGAGTTCTGAGCTCTGCATCAAGCACCCCAGTCTGGCAGTTTGGCGTCAGAAGGAGGAGCCCCCAGAGTATTTGGCTTTGAAGGTTAGTGGGTCTTGGTCGCAGGAGTTCCACAGGACTGGAGGAAACAGACTCCACTCCTAGAGGACACACACATTGTTAGGAGTGAAATTGAATTAGCAATTTAGAAAACTCCTAGCTAATAGTGCACACATACCCAGGTAATAGAATCCCAGGACCAGATGGCTTCACAGAGGAATTCTACCAAACATATCGTTGTTTCATTGCTAAGTCATATCCTACATTTTACAGCTCCACAGACTGTAATATGCCAGGCTCCTCTGTCCATGGAATTCTCCAGGCAAGAATACTGGAGTGGGTTGCTCTGCCCTCCTCCAGGGGATCTTCCCAACCCAGGGATGGAACTCATGTCTCCTGCATTTACAGGCAGATAATTTTCTGCTGAGTCACCAGGGGGGAAGAGCTAATACTTATTCCAAAAAGTTGAAGAGGACAGAACATCCCCAAATCCATTCTACAAGGATGGATTACCAGCATAACCCTCATATCAAAAACCATAGAAATACTACAACAGAAGAAAATTACAGGCCAATATCTCCGTTGAACAGAGGTGCAAAAATCCTCAAAAAAAAAAAAAAATAGTAAGTTAAATTCAACAGTATATAACAAGAATGACACACTTTGATCAAGTTGGATTTATTCCAGGAATATAAGAATGGTTCAATATTTACAAATCAATCAATATGATACAGAATATAGCAAAAGGAAGGGTAAAAATCACATGATAATCTCAATACAGGTAAACAAACAATTTTATCAGATTCAACACCTACTCGTGATTAAAAAAACTCTCATCAAAGTAGTGTGTATATACATATACACATATATACATATATACATATACATATATATATATAACTCAGCCTTAAAAAAGAAATTAAATTCTGCCATTCACAGAATTCTGATGGACCTAGAGAAATGCTCAATGAAACAAATCAGATAAAATAAAAATAATATATTATCAGTGATATGTAGATTCTAAAAAGTAAAGTATATTGCAAAACAGACTCACAAATATAGAAAACAATCTAGTGGTTACCAGCGGGGAGAGGAAAGGGAGGAAGGGCAAGATGGGGTATGAGATTCAGAAACACAAACTACTACACATAAAATAGATGAGCAACAAGGATATATTGACTAGCACAGGGAATTATGATCATTATCTTGCAAAAATTTTTAATTGAGCATTATCTATAAAAAAAACTGAATCGCTATGCTGTACATCTGAAACTAATATAATAATTTAAATCAAAGGTAGCTCAGTGGTAAAGAATCCACCTGCCAATGCAGGAGATGTAGGAGATCTGGGTTCAGTCTCTGGGTTGGGAAGATCCCTTGCAGTAGGAAATGGCAACCCACTCCAGTACTATTGCCTGGAAAATTCTACAGGAGCCTGGCAGGCTGCAGTCCATAGGGTCACAAAGAGTCAGACACGATTGAGCAACTGAACACGTACACAAACTTTGATTTAGAAAAAAAAAAAAAAAAGGAAGTACCTCTTCACTTAAACTTGTTGTTAGACACTAATGCATAATGGTTCTCCATGGGGGCAATTTTACCTCCATGGCATATTTGACAACATATGGAGACATTTTTGATTGTCGCAACTGGAAGAGGGGGTACTATCATCTAGACACCAGGAATTCTGCTAAACAAAGTATAAGACACAGGACAGATTCACAACAAAGAGATATCTAGTCCAAAGTGTTGCTAGTGTGGAGGTAGAAAAACACTCCCAAGGTAAAAGCCAACCGCCAACTGTCACATCTTGTTTCAGTACTAGATTACGTGGCCCTTTAAATATCCCCAGATGTTTTTATATCAATTAATTTTAGATTTGTATTTGTGATTTTTTAAATGTAGAGGCCATCCTTTTGAAAACTCCCTGAACTCCATTAGATATGAATATTAAAAGTCCAAGAACTCAAAGTTATTAACACCATTTTCAGGAAGTTAATTTCCTTACATAATATTATGAAGCTTTAGGACTTCTTGATCTATTTATTTTTTTAGCCTATATATTTATTCACATACAGAATTACTCTAAAATGTCAGAAAACTGAATCACCACCAGAAAATGTTTGCCATTACTTTATGGGCTTCCCTGATAGCTATATTGGTAAAGAATCCGCCTGCAGTGCAGCAGACCCCAGTTCAATTCCTGGGTCGGGAAGATCCACTGGAGAAGGGATAGGCCATCCATTCCAGTGTTCTTGGGCTTCCCTTATACTCAGCTGGTAAAGAATCCACCTGCATTGTGGGAAACCTGAGTTCCATCCTTGGGTTGAGAAGATCCCTTTGAGAATGGAAAAGCTACCCACTCCAGTATTCTGGCCTGGAGAATTCCATGGACCATATAGTCCATGGGGTTGCAAAGAGTTGGACATGACTGAGTGACTTTCACTTTCACTTCCTAACTATGATACCACACAAAACACATATAAAATTTACTGCAGAATCAATGCCATATTCTCACTTAAGATTTAGATATAAATTCCATCAAAAGAGTAATGGAAATGAGATAGTCTGTAAACTGAAATCAGTTTAAAATGAGACAGCAATTTAGAATCTAATGCCATCCTCAGTCTACCATAAAAGAATTTATTTAACACCTGTTATGTGGCATGATCTTTATGTAAAGTTCAGTCTCGGGTCAAGTACAAAATGTATTTTTTTTATCCCTTCCAGTATCCAGGTTTAATGGACTCCAGCCAGAATCTCTGGAAAGTAAAGTTTTGCCAAGGATGAAGAAACAAAAATGATTTTTAAAGCCAGATGCTAGTTTGCTACAACAGAAAATTGTTTCAAAATACTTCACATTTCAATTTCCTTTTAACCTCTTCAATTAATACCTATTAATAGTTGCTTCAGGGCTTCCCAAGTGCACAGTGGTAAAGAATCTGTCTGCCAGTGCAGGAGATTCAAGAGACAGGTTAGATCCCTGCGTCAGGAAGATCCTCTGGAGGAGGGCATGGCAACCCACTCCAGTATTCATACCTGGAGAATCCCATGGACAGAGGAGCCTGGTGAGCTACAATCCATGGAGGGGGCGGGGGAGGGGTCACATAGAGTCAGACACGATTGAGCACACACCACACACAGCTAATTACTGCAGATGTGGATCATCTTTAACAGATGCACTTGTACTTTAACCTTTCTCTATGAGGCAGTATTGATTAAGACACAAATCTAGAATCAAGCAGTCTTTCTTTGACTCTACTTTGTCTTGAAAACTAATTGTGTGCCCTTGGGCAAATTATCTCTCCTCCCTTTAACCTATTCCCCCACTTGCACAATAGAAATAAAGATAATCGTTTTTTTAGCTTTTTGATGGGTAAATGAGGTAAAATGGAGAAAGCTTAAAACAGTAGCTGGCACTTGGTAAGCTTTCAGTTAGTTTTTTCTATAATTGTTAGTTTATTTGACCCATTATAATGAGGACAATTAAAAATTATAAAATCAGTAGATGAAGATTATTGAAGACTCATTTTTAAAACATACCTGGATATTTGAATGAGACGTATTATTCTGCCAGAAGTAAACCATTTTCTTAATTCTCTTTTGACAATAATTTGGCTGAAAATATGCCCATCTGCTATGAACAAAGCTAGTGGAGGTGATGGAATTCCAGTTGAATCATTTCAAATCCTAAAAGATGATTCTGTGAAAGGGCTGCACTCAATATGTCAGCAAATTTGGAAAACTCAGCTGTAGCCACAGGACTGAAAAAGGTCAGTTTTCATTCCAATCCCAAAGAAAGACAATGCCAAAAAATGCCCAAACTACCGTACAATTGCACTCATCTCACACACTAGTAAAGTAATGCTCAAAATTCTCCAAGCCAGGCTTCAGCAGTACGTCAACCGTGAACTTCCAGCTGTTCCAGCTGGTTTCAGAAAAGGCAAAGGAACCAGAGATCAAATTGCCAACATCCACTGGATCATCGAACAAGCAAGAGAGTTCCAGAAAACATCTATTTCTGCTTTATTGACTATGCCAACCTTTGGCTGTGTGGATCACAATAAACTGAAAAATTCTTCAAGAGATGGGAATACCAGACCACCTGACCTGCTTCTTGAGAAATCTGCATGCAGGTCAGGAAGCAACAGCTAGAACAAAGACATGGAACAACAGACTGGTTCCAAATGGGGAAAGGAGTACAACAAGGCTGTATATTGTTTCCCTGCTTATTTAAATTATATGCAGAGTACATCATAAGAAACACTGGGCTGGAGGAAGCACAAGCTGGAATCAAGATTGCCAGGAGAAATATCAATAACCTCAGATATGCAGATGACACCACTCTTATGGAACAATGTGAAGAAGAACTAAAGAGCTTCTTGATGAAGGTGAAAGAGGAGAGTGAAAAAGTTGGCTTAAAGCTCAACATTCAGAAAACAAAGATCATGGCATCTGGTCCCATCATTTCATGGCAAATAGATGGGGAAACAGTGGGAACAGTGGCTGACTTTATTTTGGGGGGCTCCAAAATCACTCAGATGGTGATTGCAATCATGAAATTAAAAGATGCTTGGTCCTTGGAAGGAAAGTTATGACCAATCTTGACAGTATATTAAAAAGCAGAGGCATTACTTTGTCAACAAGGGTCCGTCTAGTCAAGGCTATGGTCTTTCCAGTAGTCATGTATGATGTGAGAGTTGGACTATAAGGAAAGCTGAGTGCTGAAGAATTGATGCTTTTGAACTGTGGTGTTGGAGAAGACTCTTGAGAGACCCTTGGACTGCAAGGAGATCCAACCAGTCCATCCTAAAGGAGGTCGGTCCTGGGTGTTCATTGGAAGGGCTGATGCTGAAGCTGAAACTCCAATACTTTGGCCACCTGATGTGGAAAGCTGATTCGTTTGAAAAGACCCTGATGCTGGGAAAGATTGAGTGCCGGAGGAGAAGGGGATGACAGAGGATGAGATGGTTGGATGGCATCACCAACTCAATAGACATGGGTTTAGGTGGACTCTGGGAGTTGGTGATGAACAGGGAGGCCTGGTGTGCTGTGGTTCTTGGGATCGCAAAGAGTCGGACACGACTGAATGACTGAACTGAACTGAATGCCCAACTACTATTTTTTAGTTCAGTTATTTTTTTCATTAATTCAAACAAATAAACACTCACTGAACACCTCCTATTATCCAGAGCCAGTGGAGTCAAGAGTGAAAATTCAAAGATAAATAAGGCAGAGGCTTTCCCTTCTAAAAGTTATTGGTCTAAAGAAAAATTGATATTGGCACAGAAACAAATTACACACCAAAAATTTGCTTTACCCCATTACCTGATTCACAGGCTTATTTTTAAAATGTCTTAGTGAACAGCCCATAATTAATGACAATGGAGAGAAGACAAAGAGCAAAATAACTGTCTTTTTTATGTATTTGTCTGTCAAAACTCTCTTTATGAAGAGAGATGTTGATAATAGACTTGGGGAAATCATCTCAGGCTTCCTAAATGGGTTCATAACACACATACACACACACACACAGAGTACATTTTAAAACATACAGTGTTTTCCTTTTAGTCCTTACATAATGTTCAATTAAATACTTTTCCAAGTTTCACTTCAAAAAGGACTCCAATAACTCGGTGATGGAAATTCACGTTAGTACAGAAAAGACGAACAGAGGACTGAAATTGGAAGCTTTGCATTTAGAACACTCTTGCCATTTGCTTGATTCCCCACAGAGTTGTGGATGAGGGTTGGTCTGCAAATACTCTGTATTTGTATTTCCATTTAGCTCCTATAATACACCTAGACTTTGTCTGCTAAGAATCTCAAAAGGCATAGCACTTTGAAGAGGTGAAAATGATAAAGTAGATCTCTGTGTAGAAGGGTAGTAGCCTCAAAGTTTAACTAAAAGAATAACAACAACAACAACAACAACAAAACAACATGCAATTACTCTATTTAGTATTTCTTAGGAGAATATTTCTACCTGAAGCTTTCATTGTCCTTGCTTTGGTCATATTTATAATAATTATAGTAATAAAACTGTATGACTTTGGGGAAAAAAGATAAAAACAAATCCATATCAAGTTACTGATAAATAGTTAAAAATGGTCCATTTATATGATTCTATAACAGGAAATCAATCTCTTGTATCTGTTAAGAACTATGAAGTGTTTGAGATTTTTATCCTACTTGCAAGTTACAAGTTAGCCTGCCATAGTTTGATGGGTGACACTATGCTCCTGAGTCAGAAACAATGCATGATTTGTTACTTACAGCACTAGCAGTAGCCAGAAGATGTTGCTTTTGCTCAGTTCTCTGAGCCCAAATTCCCATGAGTCACTGCAAAGAGGGCTGGGTGTACCCATACATAGAGCAGAACACATTACAGAAATGGAACTCTGCAGTTAGGAAACCCAAATATCTTGGAATGGGCAGTAAACCTGCTTGAACTTTGCCCCCAGAGTAGATGTTATCTTTATTATAGTGAACAGCAAATCAACTTTGCTCTGGAGCAAGACATTGCCCACTTCTTCTAAGAGTATTTGCTTTACAAACATCCTTAAGCAGATAAAACAGACAGTGCTTTGGTTCATAAGACATGTAGAAATGTATGAAACCCATGGAAAATTGTTTAAATAAAAAATGTGAAGCATCCAAACCCAAGACAAGCTAAACTATGACTATAGTTCATGTTCTTTGAGGTCAATTCAACCATAAATATTCATTCCCACTCTCTCATTGATTGAAATCATGAAAAATTTCAATAGATATTTCCTTTTTTTCCAATTGGTCTTATTTTGATTTATTTTGACCTAGGATTTCATACCTTCTATAGTTTGATTTGTTATTGGGAGTAAGAAGAACATTTCTCTTTTTATCTTCCCTCCTACTCCAATGATAATGCTAGAATGAAAATAACTTTGGTCAAAAGCATACATATAGTATATATATACAATATAGTATACATATACATATAATTATATATGTGTGTATAAATACACATATATACATACATATATATAAAGCCATTTTGGTATAGGTTTATGTGTGTATGTGTGTGTGAAATAAGGAATAAAAGCTCTGAGATGCTGAAAACTATCAGAACTCATAACTCTTCTCTACTCAAATAAACTACCTCATTTTCCACACAGTCTACTAAGCAATAATTAATTATCATATTTCTAACATGCTAAAGTCCACTACATAGTAATTGCCTAATGTCATGAAATAGGAAACTAGTTGAGAAAAGAATTCAGATTATTTTTGAGAAAAACTAAATGGACTTCCAATTCCTAAGTATTATCTTTATTAGACAACTAGGACTCCATTTTCTGTTTGTATTTCAAGTTCCTAACAAAAAATTTAAAGTCTAAGTGCTCAAGGTAGCGTTGCTGAATAAAATGAAATGTAAAAGATGCCCTATATTTACATGACTATACAGACATAAGTCCAAGACTTAACATTTAATAAAAATGCTTCTTCATGTGGGATAACAGTTGCACTATTAAGATAGATTTCATGGTATTTTTATCCTATTAAGTGGGAAAAAAAAAAGGTGGTAATACTGTGTATACTGTGTTGATGCTGCACTAATTCAAAAACGAGAGATTCAATCCCTGCTTTCCAATGCCTAACATGGCAGAAGGTTGGAAAGAATATAGCAAACATACACAAACCTTAACAGCAGGAAGAAAAAGAGAAATAGAGTAAGAGATATGGCTTTATATAAAGCATCAATTTCATTCAGATTAGAGTAAGTTGAATTAATAAATGTACAGCACTGGCTTTATTAAGTGTTAATGATTGAATTTCTGCTCCATGGCATCTAACTGAACATAAAAACTTATGCACCCTCCTAAAATCTTCAAAAGGATGGAAAAATACAAAACTAAGGTCACATAGCAAAGAACTTGAATCAGAGACATCAGAATATAATTTGATTTATTGTTACTCTTTTTCAAGATAGGTTGCCATCTGATAGGTTCTAGCCACTTCTATTTTACCAGTGCAGACAATAAATCAACTTAAATTAGAGAGAAATATTTGACTATATGAAATGATAAAATTATAATGGTATCTGACAGTACTGACAAAATTAGATATTTCTCTCCTCTTTCAGCCCTGGCCTGAGAATATTTTTTTTTCTTTTAAAGTAAGTTGGAAAGTTCACAGTAACAAAAGACAGAGAGAAAATACTCCGTAAGAATATATAATATACATTTATTTCCTATCCAAGGCAATGCCAAGGAACATACAAGCTATTCTTGTTGCTTTCATCTTTTTTCTAAAGTTTCGTG
This sequence comes from Capra hircus, assembly GCF_001704415.2. Classification (NCBI taxonomy): domain Eukaryota; kingdom Metazoa; phylum Chordata; class Mammalia; order Artiodactyla; family Bovidae; genus Capra; species Capra hircus. The sequence goes on from NC_030814.1 coordinate 78,710,489, forward strand.
TTCTCAAGCAGTGTTATCCAGGACTCTTAACTTGCCTAGCTCACTGGAGTCACCAGGGCAATACAGACTGGGTCTGCCAACAACCCCTAGCCAGGCTATATGGTCAAATTCAGTGGCCGCTTTAAAAGTAGAATGTACTTCCAAACATTTTTATTAAGTCCCTGGCAGAGATTGCATGATCTTGGTGACAATTCGATTATAACCCTCTTAAATCATTTCAGGTAGATTCAGTGGTCTTACGTCATGTGAAATACTGAGGGGAAACACCATTTCTCTTCTCTGATAGAAATTAAATAGCAAGCGGGCATAACTTCTACACAGCAAAATACTTTTCAAAAGTTTTTACAAACATCACATGTTAAATTTCATTGTTCTAGTATGTATATTATTTCCATTTCTGGAAAGACACATAGCAGATTTTACCAAGGAAAAATAGTCAGTATGGTAAATTCCTTTGTTTCCCATGAGAAAAATAAACTAATATGTCATCTTATTAAAGAGACCAGAGATTTTTCTGAAGTTTTCCTATAAAGCTATAGACCATTATAAATGAAATGCAAAATACTAGTTCACTGAAGAACACAGTGAAGGAGAAACAGTTCTTCGTTCTTACCCCAGCTGCCCAATTCAGGCCATAAAGGTTCATGATTGTACAATCTCAACAGCCTCCAAACAAGTCTGATGGCTTTCAATTATTCTTCACATGCTAATAATCTCCCACACTATTATCACCATTTTATTTCTAAAAATGCAGCTTTAAGAATATTATTCACCCATTTAGATTTTTCTCAACTACTCCCTCCTATCTATGAGATGAATTTCAACTTCTTAGTGGAGTATTTTAGACCACTGTTTGACTAGGTCTAATTCATCTTTCCAGTTACCTTCTCTTTCATTTTCCACTAAATGTGTCAAGCTGAACAACTCACACTTCTCCAGGAAAAAAAAATCTAATTTCAAGTTTATTCATTTTTATAACACTCTTATTTGGAAATTATGGGATTTGTGCTGGAGATAACTTTTCAAGTCATGTGACATTAGGTCACAAAATTAGTCTAGAAGGCAAATACAAACAAACCATATGTTTGAATTGATAAGGCAGGAACACCAAAATTTTATAAGAGTGAGAGAACATGATCCAATTGCTAGAAGAGTCTAGGATGAATAGAGACATGGGTAAAATCTAGAAATGCTTGGCAGTTGGGAGATTAGTAATACAGTGAAGCAATTAATCTGGGTCAGGAAGATCCCCTGGAGAAGGGCATGGCAACCCACTCCAGTATTCTTGCCTGGAGATTTCCATGGACAGAGGAGCCTGAGAGGCTACAGTCCATAGGATCTCAAAGAGTTGGACTGGACTGAAGAAACTTAGCATACACGCATGCATGAAGCAACTAATGGTCAAGGGAAGGAAAAGAACAAGTTCTGTGGCAGAAATAAAAGAATAAAGCTTTGAGATTAGAGACATGAGATCTTTCAACTTGAGCAGTTGTAGGTGAATGCACGTTCCAAATGTTAATTAGAAATTGATGAACTGGAACAGATTTCTAAGATTTTAAACTAGAGAAAGTCAAAGGATTATAAGGCTAGAGTTTTGAGAAAGTCAGACAGATCAAATGTCCCAAGTAAATGCAGAGGATGGAATGAAAAGGAAAACCTTGTCTAAACTGCTAAGTTCAGTTCAGTTCAGTCATGTGCAACTCTTTGCAACACCATGAACTGCAGCATGCCAGGCCTCCCTGTCCATCACCAACTGCCAGAGTCTACCCAAACCCATGTCCATTGAGTCAGTGATGCTATCCAACCATCTCATCCTCTGTCGTCCCCTTCTCCTTCTGCCCTCAATCTTAACTGCTAACGTCCTTCCTGAATATAGAGGTGTCTCTTGAAGAGGGTGAGAAAGTTCATTTTGAAAAAGTATAAATGATATGACTAGACGACATGGATCTCAGCTGAACAAACTGAAACCAAGCAGAAATTAATTTAATTTAATTTCTGAAGATAAAATACATCTTAAGATGTCTACTGTTTAAAAACGATTCCTCAAAAATGTACCCACAGAGTTTATTTGTATTTTTATAGTGGATTAAAAATGAAAGATATATTTTTAAGTAAACAAGGGCTGGAAAAAGGCATCTTCTGGACTAAGCATGCAAAGCATGAGGCTTAAAATTTATTAATAACTATATACAACTCACCACAATAAAAAATGATTGCTTGTAATGTTAAGATAACTAAGCATTTAGCTTCTTGACAAGATATAAAAGGTATCAATAAAAGTAATTGGTAGATTTCAAAAGAGACAAGAAAGAGAATGCCAACCCCTGCTGTCTGAGTCAAATTTTTTCTCAAGGGTCTTTTTTAACAAGAGGGTCACTGATGACACTCAGTCTTACTCCAGGCTTTTAGTGTGCCCACCCAAAGAGACAGGAATAGATTTTTATTAGGCATATATTAAATAAACTGAAAATATTCTAGATTGTATGTCAAAGAAAAGAAAGGTGTCATAAATCATTATGTTACAAGAAAGAAAAATGTAACACAATGAAGTTTCCTGGAGCATATGAATGTGATGTGTTTGGGAACTCCTTCATTGTGACCAGTAGAATGCTCTTGGGGAAGATTTTGAGACCTGCAATTGAAGCACAATGTATATACAAGATAGAAGGAGGCTGTAAATGTCAAAGCAAGGAATTCATACATATTCAGCCAATGAAAAATGAACCAAATTTCCTAAAGTCAGAATTGTTGTACAGATGTATTTATGAACACTGCCAAGTTAATTAATACATACTGTCAAAAGTTATTACATGGTATGTAGTAAATAAAAATATGGCCAAAAAAATTTATTACATGAGACTTCGCAGACTGGTTCTATGTTAATAAAAGTTGAAAATATAAGGTGAAGTTTACCCTTCTTGGCTCCTAAAATAACCAGTTAATGTAATCCACAAAGCTGAGCACACAGTAAATACTCAACACATGGTTCTTAAATTTTAAATGAGTTTTGGTAATGTAATGTAAAGTAATATAAAATAAATATGTATGCATAAAAGTTTACCTTATAACCCTAAGCATTATGTTGTCCATTAGTTTAATCTTCCCCTACTCTAGTAGCTTACAAAGATGTATGATTAGAATTCATCTCCTCTCTTTTCTTCTATAAGGTACACTAATAAGCAGAGAAATAGCAAAACAAAATAAAAAGTGGGTGGGATGACAGGCCAAAGGAAAAGTCAGTAAATGACAAAGAAGCAAGTCACAAAAACAAATAATCATTCCTTTAATAATATAAGTTAATTATTCAGTATTATGGATAATCACACTTTCAAAACCATTTAGCAGTGAAAACAATTTGCAATCAGCTATCACTTGAATAATCCTAAAGGGCTCACATCTCAGTTGCCTCTAATTGTACTTATTACAGCCAAACTAATGCATGTATTACACAGGACTGGAGTCTACCCTTAATGTCAAGGATAAGACAGGGGTACATGACAGTGCATCCAGTGATAAATACTATTGGGAGGCAATAAAAAGTGGATAAATGCATAGACACAGAAGCCAGACATCCTGGGTCAAAGCCTGACTCCACCACTAGCAGGCTGTCTGAACTTAGGCAAAGTTTCTTAATCACTCTTTCTTGAGGTTCTCATCTAAAAAATGTGGATTAAAAATAGTGTCTTCCCATAAAGTATGCATAAATTTATATATGTTAAACACTTACAGGGGGGCGGTCCTAAGATGGCAGAGGAATAGGATGGGGAGACCACTTTCTCTCTCACAAATTCATCAAAAGAACATGTCAACGCTGAGCAAACTCCACAAAACAACTTCTGAATGCTGGCAGAGGACATCAGACACCCAGAAAAGCAGATCATCGTCTCCAAAAACAGGTAGGAAAAAAATATAAGAGACAAAAAAAGAGACAAAGGAGGTAAGGAGGGAGCTCCGTCCCAGGAAGGGAATCCCGTACCAGGAAGGGAATCTTAAGAAGAGAGGTTTCCAAACACCAGGAAACACTCTCCCTGCCAAGTCTGTGGCGAGCCTTGGAAGCACAGAGGGCAACATAACAAGAAGGAAAAATAAATAAATAATTAAAACCAACAGATTACAAGCCCAACAGTAACTCCCCCAGTGGAAAAGCAGCGCAAACGCCTGCATCCGCCACTAGCAGATGGGGGCTGGGCAAGGAGGCGCGGGAGGCGCGGGCTTCAGTGCTTGTTAAGAATCGGGCAGGAATGCCCCACGCATAACCAGAAGGAACTAATTTGGGCTAGCAAACCAGAATGTGGGATAGCTACCACGTGAAAAGCTCGAACATAAGACACTGCCAGGACTGTGCACAGAACAAAGGATGGAACAGAAATAGCCGGCTGCAGACCATACCCCACCGGTGACAGGCAGCCAGAGCCGTAAGGGCTGGAAGGGGGCAATCGCAGCCCCGGAGAGACTTTACCTACCAAACTGCAAGCAGGCTTTTTTGCTAAGACTTTTGGGGGTTCTGGACAGTCACCATCCGCCTCACAAAGGGTGCCAGCGGTACACCCAGAAAACTGAGCAGCAGAGACAGGAAAGGCGATAAGTCACAGTGACCGCACTCTTAAGTGCACAAAACGCAGTCCCAACCGAATCTGCACCTCTGAGGGCTACCTGAGCGACAAACATGAGCGGCTTAGACCGGGGAGGTGCATGCAGCCTAGGGCCAGCCTCAGACAGGTTCCGGTGGAGCAACATAGAGCCTGAGCGGTGTGCGCCGCAAGCAGGGTCAGGCCCAGCGGGGCTGAGACACTGCGTGCACACGCCAGTGTTATTTGTTAGCTGCATCCCTCCCTTCCCACAGCGTGACTGAACAAGTGAGCCAGAAAAAAAAACCCCAGCAAACAGAAGTTAAACAGAGGGAACCGCCTTGGAAGTGACCCCACACTGCCCACAACACCAGAGAAAGGGCCAGATATATCTTTACTATTTTTACGATCATTCTTTTTTTTTTTTTCCTTTGTTTCTATTTTTTTTTGGTTCATGTTGTTATGTGGTTGTTTTTTCTTCTTTTCTGTTTCTTCTTCTTTTTTTTTAACCTTTTAAAATTGTTAAGTCCTCTATTTCTCCTTTAATTTTTACTTTTATAACATACTATTACTTTTCAAAAAAAAAAAAGACCCTATTTTTTAAAGCAAACACTGCATATAGTCTTTGTGTGGTTCTTGTTGTTTTTTAATAATTCTTGTGGCTTTTTTTTTCTTCTTCTTCCTCTTCTTTTCTTTAATATTGTATTTTTGAAAATCCAACCTCTACTCTAGATTTTTAATCTTTGCTTTTTGGTATTTGTTGTCAATTTTGTACATTTAAAAACCCAAACTTCACTACCCAATTTTACCTGAGAGCGAGATTACTGGCTTGATCACTCTCTCCTCCTTTGGACTCTCCTTTTTCTCTACCAGGTGGCCTCTGTCTCTTCCCTCCCCATTCTCTTCTCTACCCAACTATGTGAATCTCTGTGTGTTCCAGACGGTGGAGAACACCTAAGGAACTGGTTACTGGCCAGATCTGTCTCTCTCCTTTTCATTTCCCTCTTTTATCCTCCTGGCCACCTCTGTCTACTTCCTCCCTCTTCTCTTCCCTGTATAACTCCGTGACACCTCTGAGCCGTCCAGACTGTGGAGCACACATAAGGAAGTGATTACTGGCTAGCTTGCTCTCTCTTTTGATCCCACCTCATCTCATTCCAGTCACCTCTAACTACCCCCTCGCTCTTCTCTTCTCCATGTAACTCAGTGAACCTCTCTGGGTGTCCCTCAATGTGGAGAAACTTTTCACCTTTAACCTAGATGTTTTATCATCAGTGCTGTATAGATGGAGAAGTCTTGAGGCTACTGTAAAAATAAAACTGAAAACCAGAAGCAAGAGGCTTAAGTCCAAATCCTGAGAACATCAGAGAACTCCTAAATCCAGAGAACATTAATCAATAGGAGCTCATCAAACACCTCCATACCTACACTGAAACCAAGCACCACCCAAGGGCCAACAATTTCCTGAGCAAGACATACCATGCAAATTCTCCAGCAACGCAGAAACACACCCCTGAGCTTCAATATACAGGCAGCTCAAAGTCACTCCAAAACCATTGATGTCTCATAACCCATTACTGGCCACCCCATTGCACTCCAGAGAGAAGAAATCCAGCTCCACCCACCAGAATTCCAACACAAGCCTCCCTAACCTAGAAACCTTGACAAGCCACTGATACAACCCCACCCACAGTGAGGAAACTCCATAATAAAGAGAACACCACAAATTCCCAGAATATAGAAAGGCCACCCCAAATGCAGCAATATAACCAAGATGAAGAGACAGAGGAATACTCAGCAGGTAAAGGAACAGGAGAAATGCCCAACAAACCAAACAAAAGAGGAAGAGATAGGGAATCTACCTAAGAAAGAATTCCAAATATTGATAGTGAAAATGATCCAAAAATCTTGAAATCAAAATGGAATCCCAGATAAATAGCCTGGAGACAAGGATTGAGAAGATGCAAGAAAGGTTTAACAAGGACCTAGAAGAAATAAGAGAGAGTCAGTATATAATGAATAATGCAATAAATGAGATCAGAAACACTCTGGAGGCAGCAAATAGTAGAATAACGGAGGCAGAAGATAGGATTAGTGAAATAGAAGATAGAATGGCAGAAATAAATGAATCAGAGAGGAAAAAAGGAAAACGAATTAAAAGAAATGAGGACAATCTCAGAGACCTCCAGGACAATATGAAACGCTCCAACATTCGAATTATAGGAGTCCCAGAAGAAGAAGACAAAAAGAAAGACCATGAGAAAATCCTTGAGGAGATAATAGTTAAAAACTTCCCTAAAATGGGGCAGGAAATAATCACCCAAGTCCAAGAAACCCAGAGTTCCAAATAGGATAAACCCAAGGTGAAACACCCCAAGACACATATTAATCAAATTAACAAAGATCAAACACAAAGAACAAATATTAAAAGCAGCAAGGGAAAAACAACAAATAACACACAAAGGGATTCCCATAAGGATAACAGCTGATCTTTCAATAGAAACTCTTCAGGCCAGGAGGGAATGGCAAGACATACTTAAAGTGATGAAAGAAAATAACCTATAGCCCAGATTACTGTACCCAGCAAAGATCTCATTCAAACAGGAAGGAGAAATCAAAAGCTTTACAGACAAGCAAAAGCTGAGAGAATTCAGCACCACCAAACCAGCTCTCCAACAAATGCTAAAGGATATTCTCTAGACAGGAAACACAAAAAGGGCGTATAAACCCAAACCCAAAACAATAAAGTAAATGGCAACGGGATCATACTTATCAATAATCACCTTAAATGTAAATGGGTTGAATGCCCCAACCAAAAGGCAAAGACTGGCTGAATGGATACAGAAACAAGATCCCTATATATGCTGCCTACAAGGGACCCACCTCAAAACAAGGGACACATACAGACTGAAAGTGAAAGGCTGGAAAAAGATGTATCACGCAAATAGAGACCAAAAGAAAGCAGGAGTGGCAATACTCATATCCGATAAAATAGACTTTAAAACAAAGGCTGTGAAAAGAGACAAAGAAGGCCACTACATAATGATCAAAGGATCAATCCAAGAAGAAGATATAACAATTATAAATATATACGTACCAAACATAGGAGCACCACAATATGTAAGACAAATGCTAACAAGTATGAAAGGGGAAATCAACAATAACACAATAATAGTGGGAGACTTTAATACCTCACTCACACCTATGGACAGATCAACTCAACAGAAAATTAACAAAGAAATGCAACCTTTAAATGATACAATAGACCAGTTAGACCTAATCGATATCTATAGGACATTTCACCCCAAAACAATGAATTTCACCTCTTTCTCAAGTGCTCATGGAAACTTCTCCAGGATAGATCACATCCTGGGCCATAAATCTAACCATGATAAATTCAAAAAAATCAAAATCATTCCAAGCATCTTTTCTGACCAAAATGCATTAAGATTAGATCTCAATTACAGGAGAAAAACTATTAAAAATTCCAACATATGGAGGCTGAACAACCTGCTTCTGAATAACCAATAAATCACAGAAGAAATCAAAAAAGAAATCAAAATATGCATAGAAATGAATGAAAATGAAAACACAACAACCCCAAACCTGTGGGACACTATAAAAGCAGTGCTAAGAAGAAAGTTCATAGCAATACAGGCATACCTCAAGAAACAAGAAAAAAGTCAAATAAATAACCTAACTCTACAACTAAAGCAACTAGAAAAGGAAGAAATGGAGAACCCCAGAGTTAGTAGAAGGAAAGAAATCTTAAAAATTAGGGCAGAAATAAATGTAAAAGAAACAAAAGAGACCATAGCAAAAATCAACAAAACCAAAAGCTGGTTCTTTGAAAGGATAAATAAAATTGACAAACCGTTAGCCAGACTCATCAAGAAACAAAGAGAGAAAAATCAAAATCAATAAAATTAGAAATGAAAATGGAGAGATCACAACAGACAACACAGAAATACAAAGGATCATAAGAGACTACTATCAGCAACTATATGCCAATAAAATGGACAATGTGGAAGAAATGGACAAATTCTTAGAAAAGTATAACTTTCCAAAACTGAACCAGAAAGAAATAGAAAGTCTTATCAGACCCATCACAAGCACAGAAATTGAAACTGTAATCAGAAATCTTCCAGCAAACAAAAGCCCAGGTCCAGATGGCTTCACAGCTGAATGCTACCAAAAATTTCGAGAAGAGCTAACACCTATCCTACTCAAACTCTTCCAGAAAATTGCAGAGAAAGGTAAACTTCCAAACTCATTCTATGAGGCCACCATCACCCTAAAACCTGACAGAGATGCCACAAAAAAAGAAAACTACAGGCCAATATCACTGATGAACATAGATGCAAAAATCCTCAACAAAATTCTAGCAACCAGAATCCAACAACACATTAAAAAGATCATACACCATGACCAAGTGGTCTTTATCCCAGGGATGCAAGGATTCTTCAATACCCACAAATCGATCAATGTAATTCACCACATTAACAAATTGAAAAATAAAAGCCATAGGATTATCTCAATAGATGCAGAGAAGGCCTTTGACAAAATTCAACATCCATTTATGATTAAAAAAAAAACTCTCCAGAAAGCAGGAATAGAAGGAACATACCTCAACATAATAAAAGCTATATATGACAAACCCACAGCAAACATTATCCTCAATGGTGAAAAATGGAAAGCATTTCCCCTAAAGTCAGGAACAAGACAAGGGTGCCCACTTTCACCACTACTATTCAACATAGTTCTGGAAGTTTTGGCCACAGCAATCAGAGCAGAAAAAGGAATAAAAGGAATCTAAATTGGAAAAGAAGAAGTAAAACTCTCACTGTTTGCAGATAACATGATCCTCTACATAGAAAACCCTAAAGACTCCACCAGAAAATTACTAGAGCTAATCAGTGAATATAGTAAAGTTACAGGATATAAAATCAACACACAGAAATCCCTTGCATTCCTATACACTAAAAATGAGAAAGTAGAAAAAGAAATTAAGGAAACAATTCCATTCACCATTGCAACAAAAAGAATAAAATACTTAGGAAAATATCTACCTAAAGAAACTAAAGACCTATATATAGAAAACTATAAAGCGCTGATGAAAGAAATCAAAAAGGACACTAATAGATGGAGAAATATACCATGTTCATGGATTGGAAGAATAAATATAGTGAAAATGAGTATACTACCCAAGGCAATCTACAGATTCAATGCAATCCTTATCAAGCTACCACCGATATTTTTCACAGAACTAGAACAAATAATTTCACAATTTGTATGGAAATACAAAAAACCTCGAATAGCCAAAGCAATCTTGAGAAAGAAGAATGGAACTGGAGGAATCAACCTGCCTGACTTCAGGCTCTACTACAAAGCCACAGTCATCAAGACAGTATGGTCCTGGCACAAAGACAGAAATATAGATAAATGGAACAAAATAGAAAGCCCAGTGATAAATCCACACACATATGGACCCCTTATCTTTGACAAAGGAGGCAAGAATATACAATGGAGCAAAGACAATCTCTTTAACAAGTGGTGCTGGGAAAACTGGTCAACCACTTGTAAAAGAATGAAACTAGATCACTTTCTAATGCCACACACAAAAATAAACTCAAAATAGATTAAAGATCTAAATGTAAGATCAGAAACTATAAAACTCCTAGAGGAGAACATAGGCAAAACACTCTCAGACATAAATCACAGCAGGATCCTCTATGATCCACCTCCCAGAATACTGGAAATAAAAGCAAAAATAAACTAATGGGATCTAATTAAAATTAAAAGCTTCTGCACAACAAAGGAAAATATAAGCAAGGTGAAAAGACAGCTTTCTGAATGGGAGAAAATAATAGCAAATGAAGCAACTGACAAACAACTAATCTCAAAAATATACAAGCAACTTATGCAGCTCAATTCCAGAAAAATAAATGACCCAATCAACAAATGAGCCAAAGAACTAAATAGACATTTCTCCAAAGAAGACTTACGGATGGCTAACAACCACATGAAAAGATGCTCAACATCACTCATTATTAGTGAAATGCAAATCAAGACCACAATGAGGTAACATTTCACACCAGTCAGAATGGCTGCAATCCAAAAGTCTGCAAGCAATAAATGCTGGAGAGGGTGTGGAGAAAAGGGAACCCTCTTGCACTGTTGGTGGGAATGAAAACTAGTACAGCCACTATGGAGAACAGTCTGGAGATTCCTTAAAAAATTGCAAATAGAACTGCCTTATGATCCAGCAATTCCACTGCTGGGCATACACACTGAGGAAACCAGAATTGAAAGAGACACATGTACCGCAACGTTCACCGCAGCACTGTTTATAATAGCCAGGACATGGAAACAACCTAGATGTCCATCAGCAGATGAATGGATAAGAAAGCTGTGGTACATATACACAATGGAGTATTACTCAGCCATTAAAAAAAATACATTTGAATCAGTTCTAATGAGATGGATGAAACTGGAGCCGATTATACAGTGAAGTAAGCCAGAAAGAAAAACACCAATACAGTATACTAACACATATATATGGAATTTAGAAAGATGGTAATGATGACCCTGTATGCGAGACAGCAAAAGAGACACAGATATGTATAGTGGACTTTTGGACCCTGTGGGAGAGGGAGAGGGTGGGATGATTTGGGAGAATGGCATTGAAACATTTATACCATCATGTAAGAAATGAATCACCAGTCTACGTTTGATGCAGGATACAGGATGCTTGGGGCTGGTGCACGGGGATCATCCAGAGAGACGATATGGGGTGGGAGGTGGGAGGGGGGTTCATGTTTGGGAACTCATGTACACCCGTGGCAGATTCATGTCAATGGATGGCAAAAACAATACAGTATTGTAAAGTAAAATACAGTAAAAATTAAATTTTTTAAAAAAATCAACACACAGAGGTATTAAAAAGATTATAAAAGTCAACAAAGGTTAACAATCAGAATTAGCTATGCTAACAAATGATAAAGAATTTCCAGAGCAGGAATTAATCACCTTTCTGTGTAACAAGGGGTGGGAGTCAGGAAAAACTTCAAAGCAGATATAATGATTATATCTGTAGTTTCGCTATGCAGTAAAATGGAGAAAAGCAATTCAGGATGGGTAAAGCAGAACAAACAAGTTTGAGTCTCTCTCAAACTTAAAAAACCTTCAAGAGCTCAAACTGCCTAAAGTTTGGTGGCATTCGAGATCCTCTCTTATCTCCATCCCAACCTCCAAGTTTCTGGGTTCATTCTGCACCATAACAAGTCTTCTCCACACTCGTGGAATACAAGTACCTTCATGTCCCTTTGGGCTTCTGTCATAGCTCAGTTGGTAAAGAATCTACCTATAATGCAGGAATCTGCCTACAATGCAGGAGTCCGCCTGCAATGCAGGAGACCTGGGTTCAATTCCTGGGTCTGGAAGATCCCCTGGAGAAGGAAATGGCAACCCACTCCAGTATTCTTGACTAGAAATCCCAAGGACATAGGAGCCTGGCAGGCTATAGCCCATGGAATCAGAAGAGTGGGACACGACTTAGAGACTAAACCTAGACATATATATATATACCCAGGAGGATGGCATGGCGATCCACTCCAGTATTCACTTTGGGCAGCATTATAAAGGCTACTCAAGGTGAACATGAGATAACTGTAGCAGCCAAATTCATGAAAAGATAGTGTACTTATAAGGCTATCATTGCTAGTAATTTAAGACATATTAGACACCAAGCTAGGAACTTTATAAAAGCAGTTCTAAATTTCCTAGCACAAGGAATAAGCTTCTGGAAGAAAGAAAGGTGTTTAATGAGAAAGATAACAGGAAAGTTAAATCTAGAGATTTAGTAGGTTTGAAGTGCATATGAGACATCCATTTGGAAAGATCAAACTGGCATGTAGCTTGAATCTTAGCAGAGTGACTAACCTGACGTGAGATTTTCAAGATATCAAGCTTTGTGTGATAGCTGAGAATAAGGAAAGAAAGTTACACACAGGGAAAATATGTAAGGGATTAAGAGAAAGAGAAGGAAGAGCTTCTGTTAAAGATATTGGATTAAGACTTTCAGTTCAGTTCAGTTCAGTCGCTCAGTCGTGTCCGACTCGTTGCGACCTCATGAACTGCAACACGCCAGGCCTCACTGTCCATTATCATCTCCCGGAGTCCACCCAAACCCATGTTCATTGATTGGTGATACCATCCAACCATCTCATCCTCTGTCATCCCCTTCTCCTGCTGCCCTCAATCTTTCCCAGCATCAGGGTCTTTTCAAATGAGTCAGCTCTTCACATCAGGTGGCCAAATTATTGGAGTTTCAACTTCAAAATCAGTTCTATCAATGAACACCCAGGACTGACCTCCTTTAAAATGGACTGGTTGGATCTCCTTTCAGTCCAAGGAACTCTCAAGAGTTTTCTACAATACCATAGTTCAAAAGCATCAATTCTTCAGCACTCAGCTTTCTTTATAGTCCAACTCTCACATTCATACATGACCACTGGAAAAACCATAGCCTTGAATAGACAGACCTTTGTCAACAAAGTAACGTCTCTGCATTTTAATATGCTGTCTGAGTGGGTCATACTTTCCTTCCACGGAGTAAGCATCTTTTAATTTCATGGCTGCAATCATCATCTGCAGTGATTTTGGAGCCCCAAAAAAATAAAGTCAGCCAATCTTTCCACTGTTTCCCCATCTATTTGCCATGAAGTGATGGGACCAGATGCCATGATCTTAGTCTTCTGAATGTTGAGTTGTAAGCCAACTTTTTCACTCTCCTCTTTCACTTTCATCAAGAGGCTCTTTAGTTCATCTTCACTTTCTGCCATAAGGGTGGTGTCATCTGCATATCTGAGGTTATTGATATTTCTCCTGGCAATCTTGATTCTAGCTTGTGCTTCCTCCAGCCCAGCGTTTCTCATGATGTACTCTGCATAGAAGTTAAATAAGCAAAGTGACAATATACAGCCTTGACGTACTCCTTTTCCTCTTTGGAACCAGTCTGCTGTTCCATGTCCAGTTCTAACTGTTGTTTCCTGACCTGCATACAGATTTCTCAAGAGGCAGGTCAGGTGGTCTGGCACTCCCATCTCGTGAAGGATTTTCCACAGTCTGTTGTGATCTACACAGTCAAAGGCTTTGGCATAGTCAATAAATCAGAAATAGATGTTTTTCTGGAACTCTCTTGCTTGTTTGATGATCCAGCAGATGTTGGCAATTTGATCTCTTGTTTCTCTGCCTTTTCTAAAACCAGCTTGAACATCTGGAAGTTCATAGTTCACATATTGCTAAAGCCTGGCCTTGAGAATTTTGAGCGTTACTTTACTTAAGTCTTTAGTCGTTGAAAAAACAACAACTTTAATCTATGTAACAGAGAGGATGGCAGAGGATAAGATGGTTAAATAGTATCACCAACTCAATGGACATGAATCTGAGAAAACTCTGGGAGATAGTGAAGGACAGAGAATCATCACATGCTGAAAAGAGTCTGACACAACTTAGAGACTAACCAATAACGACTATATATTCTCAGTAGTGAAATGCTTTGAAAACATGCAAAGCGTTGTTTAAATTTACCACTCTCACAGAATTCTTTGTCCATCAAATTCTCTCTACAAGAAAAAGGCAAGAATAGCAATAATAGCCATAGATTAAAATTCTGTGATGCAAAATAGGAGCTCTGCAAAATTACTGGTAAAGCTGATCATAGATTCAGCTCTCCCTATTTTCCCTCTAGAGCATTATGTAGTGAAGTGACTGCATCTGTTGACACAATGTGCGTCTGTCTCTCCTCGGGAGTGAATAGAACCCAAATCAATTCACACTGTTACCTTAATAGCTCTAAAATTATAATTGCTATTTAATCACTATTAAATTGGACTTGGCTTTGATTTCTTGGCAAGTTTTATTTCATTGGAAGTTAACTAAATTTCTTTCTTTTTTTATTACTTTCTAGCAAACATTTCTTTCTAAAATGACAATATGAAAAGTATCATTTTTAAAAATAAAATTATGACTACAGTGTGAGGAAAGTAACATTATAGTTAAGCACCCTTTTTCATTTAACTAAAATAATGTTATCATTCAGCATCATAAGCATCTAAGACAAGTGCAATAGTAATGAAAATCTTTTCCAAGTACAAATTCCCTTTTGCAAAGCAAAATCAACTTCACTAATATGTAAATTATGAAACTGAAATATATCTCACATTTGTGCTTAAAGTATATACAATTTCTGCTTTAAAAAACACATATGTTGCTACTAGCTTTCTTGGTAACCACATTCTTACAGCCAGCATAGAGAAAGAATTTTACTGTGCTATACTGCGCTAAATCACTTCAGTCGTGTCCAACTCTTCACAACCCCATGAACTGTAGCCTGCCAGGCTCCTCTGTCCATTGGATTTTCCAGGCAAGACTACTGGAGTGGATTGCCATACCCTTCTCTGGGGGATCTTCCCAACCCAGGGATCGAACCTACGTCTCCTATGTCTCCTGCACTGGCAGGTGGGTTCTTTACTGCTAGCACCACCTGGGAAGCCTAATAAGAAAAAAGAAAAATTTTGGTTTGTTTGTGGTTTTCTGATACCTATTTAGGAGTAGTGAATCACACACGTGTTAATTTATTTTAGAATTAAGAGAGCTTTTTAATGGCATTAAACCATAAAGAATTAAACTGTAATTTTGATTGAATCATTCTAACTTCTAGCCCTCAGTTTTCTCAACTGTAAAATAAGTTACTCTAAAATAATTTTGAAAACCTTTCTAGATCTAATATTTTAGTATGACACAGTAGTATCATGTCCTATTATGAGAGAAGTTTTAGACCATATTTGGAATAGGACACAAGACTACTCTCAAATGAACCAACCAACAAAGTAAAAACAGTGGTCTAGTATGAGAATTCTATGGTCAGAGGAGACTGATGGGTTACAGACCATGAGGTTGCAAAGAGACGGATACAACTGAGCCACTAAACACACACACACATACACACGCAAAAGCAACATGATGCCAAGTCACAACCCACCCACGCAGCAAGATTGCTGTCCCCAGGCTTCCCTGAGGTAGGCAGAAAAGAGCTGAATCACTCACACTCTTAATCCTTCAGTTCCAATAATTATTATATGCACTGGTTGACAAGACTTGCACCAGAACAAATATTTGTCATTCAAGGAATATTTTAAAGCACAATTTACTAATTATAAAAGGTAAAGGAGCATTTTACCTTCTTTTCTATAATCCAAGACAACTAAAAGAAATGTTATAACTTTCTTTCCACTATGAACATTTTGGATTTTTTCACACCAAAACTATACCGACAGTTGCGGTTTAAAAGGATTGGTATGTCTCCCATGAGGAGACTGGAGTTCTGCTAATAAAACCTTCCTGCATGCATCACTGACACATGCAGCTGAAGCACTTGGGAGATAATTCTGTATTTAAGGAGACAGAAGAAGCTGAGCTAAAATAAGCATATTGAGAAGCACTAGATGGTAAGGTATTTGCCCAGACTCTGTAGCTAGAAAACTGGAATTAGCTAGTGCCCTGGGCACTGATACATTAAAGTTTTAATATAAAAATTGTGCTTATGATTTTGCCCTGATGACTTCTTGTCACTCATATGCCAAAAAAAGGCCATACGGAAAAGCACATTTGGGCATGGGTGATAAGTAATTAACTATACCTCACTTAAAATCATTTTATCATACAAGGCAGAAACTTACTTAACTTACTTAAAATGAATAATACATGGCAAGGAGTGGATCCCTGAAAAAGGATCAGAAAAAGGATTTGACTCTTTATCATTGTAGACAAGGTAAGAGCAGTTCTCCTTCAAGAGTTGAGTTCCTAGTCCTAGATAGATGAGGCACAGAATAATTACACATAACTCCCAAAAGATCAAGGACATTAATTATGTTGCCTCATAAACACTTCAAAGATCAAGACTGCAGGAAGTGATTACAGCATTTAGCAATTGTCTCTAAATGTTCCTGCAAGGAATTTAATTAAATTTTTATGATATTCTGCAAGTTTTCTTCTAATTCATGTATTTGGAAAAAAATGCTGACTATATAATGGGCTAATGGGAAGATGAAAATAAAGGAGGGATCATTTTCATTCCTTTTTATTAAATAATTCCATCAATTTCTTAAGTATGTAACATATTACTTCATCATTAAATATCTAGTCAGGTATGGATGTGAGAGTTGGACTACACAGAAAGCTGAGTGCTAAAGAATTGATGCTTTTGAACTGTGGTGTTGCAGAAGACTCTTGAGAGTCCCTTGGACTGAAAGGAGTTCCAACCAGTCCATCCTAAAGAAATCAATACTGAATATTCATTGGAAGGACTGATGCTGAAGCTGAAACTCCAATACTTTGGCCACCTGATGCAAATAACTAACTCTTTTGAAAAGACCCTGATGCTAGGAAAAATTAAAGGTGGGAGGAGAAGGCAACAACAGAGAATGAGATGGTTGGATGGCATCATTGACTCAACAGACATGAGTTTGAGTAAGCTCCGGGAGTTGGTGATGGACAGGGAATCCTGGTGTGCTGCAGTCCATTGGGTCACAAAGAGTCAGACACGACTGAGCAAACTGAACTGAACTGAACTGAACCATACCTCCTAGCTATCTCCTTGTCCTCATGAATAAGCTAAACTCAATGCAGAAGTTAAGACTCACTCTCTCAGCTTCATACCATCCAATGCTTCAACAACAGTTCAACCCAGTTGGTTATGGAATATGCAAGTTAACAGTATATATAAATAGAATGAATTTATTACATTGCTTTGTTCTGAAGAAAGGTATGACACATGACATAAGGCAGCACGTGACATCAGGCAATGTAGATCAAACCCAGATATGAGGTCTACAGAGAAGCTTATTAATATCACACAGCACCTAGTACCCGAGTTAATAGCTGTTACTTCATCATCACTAGAAACTATCATCAGAAATTCTAATATTTACCTAGAAAACTTTCCTTTTTTCATTTCAAGGTAAAACAGAAAGAATGGTTGTGCTTTCCTATCATGAGGTGTATGGTTTGAATGTAAAAGTATTGACACACTGGTAGTTAACTCATTAAGCACCAATATGTCAAAAGAAAATTTATTATTAGAAAAAAGATACATTTTTTGTGATCATATTCCCCCACTCTAAACTGATATTGTTTTAGTAGAGATTAAGAAGTGACACATGATATTTATTTCTTTTTGAGCATCTGGACACATGTCATATCCAGCTTTGATTCATTATGACTGAGTTTTAGTACAGTTATGTAACTCATTTTCTTCCTTATCGGAAAAAAATTATAGAATGAGGCTTTAGTCAAACAAATAAACTGTCTTGGGGTTAGGTAAACAATTTCCACTTTAAATTGGATCAACGAAATGTCTGAAAATGTCTTATTCTTATAGCCTCAGTTGTACAGATATCTGTACAGATAGATGTTGTATCTTCTCTCTTTAGAGACAATTATCCTCCATTTCAGGCTTCCCTGGTGACCCAGATGGTAAAGAATCTGTCTGCAATGCGAGAGACATGGGTTCGATTCCTAGGTTGTTAAGACCCCTGAAGGAGGTATGACAACCCACTCCAATGTTCTAGCCTGGAGAATTCCATGGGCAGAGGAGCCTGTTGGGCTACAGTCCGTGGGGTCACAAAGAGTTGGACATGACTGAGTGGCAAAGCACAGCATTGCACAACAAAGGTAAAGTCAGTCTGGTATATTACTAGCAGAGGGTTAATCTAAAGAAGTTAATCTCAAAGAGATTAGTCTCAAATATCAGTGGCTAAAACTCCCCTAGAGAGCTGGTTACAGGGACAGTTTCTGGGTTTTACCCCGAGAGATTCTAATTCAGTAGATGTGGGGTTGGATTCAGGAATTTGGTTTTAATCTGTCCTTCAAGTTGCTCATTATTTGGGGGACACACTTTGAGAAATATTTTTATTAAAAGCTGGAAACACCTGGGTAATTCATACATTATCAATCTACATATATTATCCACATAATTGCATAGGTTAAGACTTGTTGACATATATTAAAATTATGGAAAATTTTTGTAGAAAACATGGTAACCTATTTGATGTTTTCAGGCTTCAGCTTTCTTGTTTCTCTCTCATCCTCTGTGTGTGTGTGTGTGTGTGTGTGTGTGTGTGTGTGTGTGGACACACTAATTGTTCATTTATTTATTGTTCCACATAACACTTTTTAACTTTAATTTTAACTTTCAAAATTATTAATAAGGAGCTTTGTTCTTTAAGAGGAACATCTGGTTTTGTGAGGTATTTGGGTATAGCTAACTTCCTATTAATCCCAATTAAAGTGACCCAGAAAGTACAATATAAAATGTAAAAGTATGCATTGGGATGTAGGAAAAAGCACACTTATTAAATATGAAAACTTCAAAAAGCCACTGTTACATAGTGGGAAGATGGAAATAGGCCAAGAATTATATGTCCAAAACATGACAATTTAAGTGAAATGAATAAATTCATGGAAATGGAATTTACAAAGATTGGCTTAAGAAAAAATAGAAATTCTGAATAGTCTTATGTTTATTAAATAATTGTGTAATGAAACATTTTTAAACAGAGAAAGCTTCTGGCACAAAAGACATTACCAGTTAACTAAGAAGTGTTTTAAGAAGGGATCAAATATGTTTTAGTCAATCACTTTCAGAGCGGAAAATGAGACCACTTGAATTCACAATACTAGCATAACTTTGATAGCAATCACTGAAAGTCCCATTAAGAAATGAAATTTATAGGCAAATCTCTCCTAGGAACGTAGGTACAAACATCTTAAACAGTGTATTAGTGAACTGATAAGAGACAAAATGTGAGGAAAATGACAATGCTGCATTTATTTCAGGAATGCAAGGTTATTTTAACATTTGAATTTAGGTATTTCATAACATTATTATTCTAAAGGGGAAAATTACATGATCATCCTAACTACCCATTCATAATAAAAATTAGTGGAATTAGGAAGATAAAGACCATTGCTAATATAATACAGAGAATCCTTTGTAGAAAGAAATTTACATTGTACTTAAAGGGAAAATACTGAAAGCTTTCCCTCAAGAAGTTGGCAATGAGTGTGATCATTGCTCTTTCTAGACTGTAATGAAGGTTGCAACCAGTACCATAAAATAAAAAAAGTAATGATTGAGAAAGGACTAATCTGTAGTTATTCACAGATAGATCCAATAGACAATTGTGCACACAGAAAATTTAAAAGAATTTCCAGAATAACTATGAGAAGTAATATGTAAATTTATTGTGGTGACTAAGTGACTGAATTGAAATGAACTGAACTGAACTGAATTAAAACTAAATATGTGAGTACTTGGTTACCCAAAATTTCATTGCTGGGGATTTATCCCAGAGGAAAAAATAATATGTTCCCATAAAACTTGAATATTTATAGCAGCTTTATTCATAATAGCCAGAACTGGAAATAACCCAGCTGTCCTTCAATGGATGAAAGCTTAAAAAAAAAATGTGGTATAGCCATACCAAGGATATACTACTCAGCAATGAAAAGTATCCAACTATTGATATATGCAATAACCTAGATGAATCTCTAGAGAATCATGTTGAGTGAAAAAAGTCAACCCTAAAATACTACTTATTATATAGTGACATTTATATAACATCCTTAAAAAGAAAAACTTACAGAAATGGAGAATAGACTAGTCAGAATAGAACAGGGCCAGGAGTTAAGGAAGGGGTTGAAGTAGGAGGGAAGTGGGGGTGGCTATAAAAGGACAACATGAGGTGTCCTTGGAGTGATGGAAATGCTCTGTATCTTGACTGTATCAATGCCAATATCCAGATTATGATACTGTACCACAGTTTTGCAAGAGGTTACCATTGGGGGAAACTGGTAAAGCATAAATGGGGATTGCTATTATTTTTCACAACTGCATGTGGATACACAATTGTCTCAAAAGTTTAGTTTAAAAAAATGAAAAATCTATAAACTGGCCATTTATTATTTATGAAGGTGCTTGATTTGTCATATTTAGAGGGGTGAATAATAAAGAGTAAATTTAGCCAGACCTACTTTGGCCACCTCATGTGAAGAGTTGACTCATTGGAAAAGACTCTGATGCTGGGAGGGATTGGGGGCAGGAAGATAAGGGGATGACAGAGAATGAGATGGCTGGATGGCATCACCGACTCAATGGATGTGGGTTTGGGTGAACTCCGGGAGTTGGTGATGGACAGGAAGACCTAGCATGCTGTGATTCATGGGGTCGCAAAGAGTCTGACACGACTGAGTGACTGAACTGAACTGAACTGAACTGAAGAATTAGAAGGTCAATGTTTAAAAAATCAATTTCTGAAAAATGTCAACAATAAAAATTTTAAAAATATTAAGTGTTACTTTACATAGCATTCAACATAACAAATATCTAAGAACAAATCTAACAAAATATGCATCAGATCTTATAAAATTATAAAAATTAATGAGAGAGATTAAAGAAGACCTAAATAATTGAAACAATATATCATATTAGTGACTTCAGACTTCATATTGTAAAGATTTTGGTTTTCTTCAAAGAGAATATAGATTAAATTCTGCACTCATAAAACTCCCAATAAAATTTTTCTGGATATTACAAGCTTATTTTAAATACACAAGAAATCATGAGCAGTTCTCTCAGATATCTCAACCAGAGTTTGAAGAGAGGATTAAACTCTAATGCTCTAAAAGTTCCATTTCATGAATTATTAAATTCCCTCCTGTGCATATAGAATGGTAACATATGGGATAAAATTATCACTCAAATTATTTTTTCCCTCTATTCAGATGAGGACATCAATTGAGAAAGACTGCCAGAAAGTTTTGAAGAAATGGAACAAGGAATTATATCAGCAGATAATAAGATTAATTCTGAAACCACAGAAATTAAATCAGGGAGGGTACTGCAGGGAGAGATAAACAGGCTAATACAATAAAACAGAATGCCCTGAAACAAGCTTGTGCATTTATTGACCATTAAGGTATGACAGAGATGCCGCTGCAGAATAGTAGAAAAGAATGATCTTCTATAAATTCTGCTGGGTTAATTGGATGTCTATCTATATCTTGTCTAAGGATAGTTATAGACAGATAATGATGATGATGCTAGATAGATAGATAATTTTACCCCTATTTTTCTCTGTTGACCAAAATCAATTCCGCATGGTGTGTACATCTAAAGGTAAAAGATCAAAACAATGCACTTCTAGCAAGTAACACTAAGAGAATACCATAATTAAGTTGGAATAGTTTTTAACAAAACTCAAAATTAACATGAATGGAAATTTCAATAAATTAAGCTACATTAAAATTAGATAGTCATATTCATCAAAAAAACACCACTAAAAGTGTGAAAATACAAGCCACTGACAGGATATCTGCAATATATATATATATACAACTACAAAAAGGTCTGTAACACATGAACAAATGTGTATTGCCTTTAAGAAAGAGCTCACCCATTACTAAGAGCATGGGTAGCTGTCAGCTTTCAGCTATTAACACTTTCAGAGTCTCCTTCTGCTTGTGAACTGATATTATGTTTTTTTCAGGGTCATACTGACCAAGAATGTAGTAGCTTAGGTCATATTCTTCTTGGTGTGTGTGTGTGTGTGTGTGTGTGTGTGTGTGTGTGTGCATGTGTGTTAGTCATTCAGTGGTGAGATCCCTATCTAATGACTTTACAAGGTTGTTACTCCTTAATAAAACTCTCATTTTTCACTCTCAGTATCTGCTTCCCTGGAACACAAACTGTGATGAATTCATGAACGAACTACACAGGGAATTTATAAAAGTCAATAAGAAAAGAACAATTAATTTTTTAATGGGCAAACTCATTTTTTAAGTGGGCAAAAATATGAATAGGCATTTCATGGAGAAGGGAAAAGGGAACACATACACTGCTGCTGGGAATATAAATTGGTACACCACTGTGGAAACCAGTACAGAGGTGTCCCAAAAAACTAAAAATAGCACTACCATATGACCCAGCAGTTCCACTCCTGGGCGTATATCTGAAAAAATGGAAAACATGAATTCAAAAAGAAGCACACACCCCCTGCTCATGGCAGCATTATTTACAATCGCCGAGATACGTAAGCAACCTAAGCGCCCATCAGTTCACTAGCCTTCTAATATTTCTCCTCAGTAAAGATGTAGTCTCAACTATATTTTGTTAAATGCTAATATTTCTAGGTTTTAAAACATACTTTTTTGATCGTTACTAATGATTAAAGTAATCATATCTTACCTAAAGAATCTTCTATAGTCTGTGAAAGACATAATCAGCTATTAATCGCTGATAGGTGAGAAACTAGAAGGGAAAACAAATGAAATAGAAATTATCATAAAAATGATTAAGTTCTTAACATTCATTTGAATCTCTCAGAAATTTAATTTTTGTCATATTTTCTAAGGATTCTGTAAATAACTTGAAAATTATCCTCATATAGCACCTTACTTAGCAATGCTGTAGAGATTTTAACATAACTTGCAATGACAGCCCAATTTTGTTTTACAACTTTTTAAACTAGAGATTTCTAGATTTTCTAGAATATAGAAATATAGGTTTCTATATTTATACTAGATAATAAATACTTTTCAGGAGAATCCAGTTTTCATTGATATTATGCTGTACATTTTAATGTTACATGAAACTAAATTAAAAGATGTTTTCATTTACATAGTAATAGTCTGACATTATCAACAATAAAATTTAAATAAAGGATGGACATATGCATTTTTGAAGTTGAGAGTCATATTTTGCTAGATCATTTTAAATGTTTCAGTTTCTTAAAAACAAAGGAGGAATATGTCTGTCAGATTTAAATGCAAATATAGAACATTATGTTCATATGATCCCTGAACATTCTCCTTACAAAATACTAGAAGATACATGTATACATCTCTCTCCTATTAGCATCAATTAAATTCGTAGGCTATTTCATTGACGACCTAGAGATGTCAGACTTGTTGAAAATAGAAAACCCTTTGAAAATCAGTAAGTCTGATAGTATAAACATCTGGGTTTCCTGGACCAGGAGGAAGTGGTGTATAATTATGTCAATAAAGTTGTAATCAAAGATTATGTTACATACATAATCATATATTCTTCAGTTCAGTTCAGTTCAGTCGTTCAGTCGTGTCCAACTCTTTGTGACCCCATGAATTGCAGCGTGCCAGGCCTCCCTGTCCATCACCATCTCCCGGAGCTCACTCAGACTCACATCCATCAAGTCAGTGATGCCATCCAGCCATCCCATCCTCTGTCGTCCCCTTCTCCTCCTGCCCCCAATCCCTCCCAGCGTCAGAGTCTTTTCCAATGAGTCAACTCTTCACATGACGTGGCCAAAGTACTGGAGTTTCAGCTTCAGCATCATTCCTTCCAAAGAAATCTCAGGCCTGATCTCTTTCAGAACAGACTGGTTGGATCGCCTTGCAGTCCAAGGGACTCTCAAGAGTCTTCTCCAACACCACAGTATATATTCTTAGGTTGCTGCCAAAGGGATTACGGTTTTACATTGTTGAAATTTGTCGTTTGATATTGGAATACATTTTTTTTTAATGTGGCTATATTATATATCATTTCAATGCATATTTCTCGCTTTATTATTTTTTGCTAATGACATATTACTTGTTATTTATTTTATATATTTTTTTGTGCTACATGTGCTAAGTCACTTCAGTCATGTCCAACTCCTTCCCACCCTATGGACTGCAGCCTGCCAGGCTCCTCCATCCATGGGATTTTTCCAAGCAAGAATACTAGAGAAGGTTGCCATGTCCTCCTCCAGGGGATCTTCCCAACCCAGGGATCAAACTCATGCCTCTTATTCTCCTGCACTGGTAGGTTCTGTACCATTAACACCACCTGAGAAGCCCTTGAGCCTAGCCATAATGACTTAAAATTCATCGTTAGAAACCGCAATTACTTTTGTACCAACCTAATATATACTACATACTATATATAGTGATATTTAAGAGACTAGTATTTTCTGAAGAGTCATGGAGAGGTTGGCATTCTAGATCAAGGAAAATTAACGTGCAAATCAATGATATAGACTAGAAAATCTAGGCAATTCTAGATTGCTGCATTAAATCTGGGATGGTATTCTTTGATTTTTCTAGGAAATGATAACTACAGTGTCAGTGAAAGAGCTGTTCTTGTGCTTGACTGTCAGTGCTGGACTGGCTAGGAAAACAATGGTCATCAGAAGAGAGCCACTGAGGTGTGAGATAATGAACAACTTGATACTGTGTCTGAGAGTTAACACATCAGGTTTACACTTGGCTGAATTTGAAGAAATGAATTAATACTCACTTTAAAAAAATACAGTTATTTCTTTCTCTCATGTAAAGCAAGTCCAGAAATAGACAGTCCAGAGCTGTTAAGAGCACTCTAAGAATCAGGGACAGAGAAGGCAGTGGCAACCCACTCCAGTACTCTTGCCTGGAAAATCCCATGGATGGAGGAGCCTGGTGGGCTACAGTCCATGGGGTCGCTAAGAGTCAGACACGACTGAGAGACCTCACTTTCACTTTTCACTTTCATGCATTAGAGAAGGAAATGGCAACCCACTCCAGTGTTCTTGCCTGGAGAATCCCAGGGACGGTGGAGCCTGGTGGGCTGCCATCTATGGGGTTGCACAGTCAGACACAACTGAAGCGACTTAGCAGCAGCAGCAGCAGCAGCAGCAGCACTAATAGAAAATATGCTGAATCAGGGAACCAATCTCCTACTATTTCATCTCTCAATTATCTTCAACTCATGCTTTCCTTCTGATAGTTCAAAATGGTCCAGGTACCACATTTGTTGTCAAGCCAGTAAGAAGTAGGAAACAGAGCAATCTCTTGCCCCAACTCCCTTTAAGGACAGTTTTACACAAACTTCTGCTTATGTCATATTGATCAGAACTGTCATTTGGCTAAGAGATAAGAAAATCTGGAAAAAAGTATTTCTTCGGGGACTTCCTTGGTGGTGCAGTGGGTGAGAATCCACCTGCCAATGCAGAGGATACAGGCTTGACCCCTGATCCAGGAAGATTCCACATGCCGCAGAGTAACTAAGCCCATGAGACTATGTGCTGAGAACTATTGAAGTCTGTGCACCCTAGAGCCTGTACTCTGCAACAATAGAATCCACTGCAATGAGAACCCTGAGCACATCAAAGAAGACTAACCCAACTCACCACAACTAGAGAAAGCACAGGCGGCAACAAAGATCCAGTGCAACCAAAATAAAATTAATTAATTAATTAAAAATATTTCTTCTATTTTCCTTTGTTGTGCAGAAGCTTTTAATTTTAATTAGATCCCATTTGTTTATTTTTGCTTTTATTTCCAGAATTCTGGGAGGTGGATCATAGAGGATCCTGCTGTGATTTATGTCTGAGAGTGTTTTGCCTATGTTCTCCTCTAGGAGTTTTATAGTTTCTGGTCTTACATTTAGATCTTTAATCCATTTTGAGTTTATTTTTGTGTGCAGTGTTAGAAAGTGATCTAGTTTCATTCTTTTACAAGTGGTTGACCAGTTTTCCCAGCACCACTTGTTAAAGAGATTGTCTTTACTCCATTGTATATTCTTGCCTCCTTTGTCAAAGATAAGGTGTCCATATGTGTGTGGATTAATCTCTGGGCTTTCTATTTTGTTCCATTGATCTATATGTCTGTCCTTGTACCAGTACCATACTGTCTTGATGACTGTGGCTTTGTAGTAGAGCCTGAAGTCAGGCAGGTTGATTCCTCCAGTTCCATTCTTCTTTCTCAAGATTGCTTTGGCTATTCGAGGTTTTTTGTATTTCCATACAAATCTTGAAATTATTTGTTCTAGTTCTGTGAAAAATATGGCTGGTAGCTTGATAGGGATTGCATTGAATTTGTAAATTGCTTTGGGTAGTATACTCATTTTCACTATATTGATTCTTCCGATCCATGAACATGGTATATTTCTCCATCTATTAGTGTCCTCTTTGATTTCTTTCACCAGTGTGTCATAGTTTTCTATATATAGAAACTGTGAAAAGACAGCCTTATGAATGGGAGAAAATAATAGCAAATGAAGCAACTGACAAACAACTAATCTCAAAAATATACAAGCAACTTATGCAGCTCAATTCCAGAAAAATAAACGACCCAATCAAAATATGGGCCAAAGAACTAAATAGACATTTCTCCAAAGAAGACATACGGATGGCTAACAAACACATGAAAAGATGCTCAACATCACTCATTATTAGAGAAATGCAAATCAAAACCACAATGAGGTACCACTTCACACCAGTCAGAATGTCTGCGATCCAAAAATCTGCAAGCAATACATGCTGGAGAGGGTGTGGAGAAAAGGGAACCCTCTTACACTGTTGGTGGGAATGAAAACTAGTACAGCCACTATGGAAAACAGTGTGGAGATTCCTTAAAAAATTGCAAATAGAACTGCCATATGACCCAGCTATCCCACTGCTGGGCATACACACCGAGGAAACTAGAATTGAAAGAGACACATGTACTGCAATGTTCACCTCAGCACTGTTTATAATAGCCAGGACATGGAAACAACCTAGATGTCCATCAGCAGATGAATGAATAAGAAAGCTGTGGTACATATACACAATGGAGTATTACTCAGCCATTAAAAAAAATACATTTGAATCAGTTCTGATGAGATGGATGAAACTGGAGCCAATTATACAGAGTGAAGTAAGCCAGAAGGAAAAACAGCAATACAGTATACTAACACATATATATGGAATTTAAAAGATGGCAATGATGACCCTGTATGCAAGACAGCAAAAAAGACTCAGCTGTGTATGGCAGACTTCTGGACTCAGAGGGAGAGGGAGAGGGTGGGATGATTTGGGAGAATGGCATTGAAACATGTATACTATCATGTAAGAATCGAATCACCAGTCTATGTCCGATGCAGGATACAGCATGCTTGGGGCTGGTGCACGGGGATGACCCAGAGGGATGTTGTGGGGAGGGAGGTGGGAAGGGGGTTCATGTTTGGGATCGCATGTACACCCATGGTGGATTCATGTCAATGTATGGCAAAACCAATACAGTATTGTAAAGTAAAATAAAGTAAAAATAAAAATTTTTAAAAATATATTTCTTCCAGATAGTTATGTTTACCACAAATCATAGGTTTTATGCTTAAGGTGAAGGAGAAAAGTATTGGTTGCTAGGTAACCAGCAATCTTTTCTGTGTTAGTATTTAGCATTTTAGAGATAGAGTCATTCTGGATCATGATAATGTTCAGGAGTCTGCTAGTCATCCTAGACAGGTGGGATGAGGTGTGGGGTGGGAGGGAGGTTCAAGAGGGAGGAGACATATTTAGGCTCAGGTAGTAAAGACTCTGCCTGCAACACAGGAGACCTGGGTTCGATCCCTGGGTAGGGAAGATGCCCTGGAGGAGGGTATGGCAACTCACTCCGGTATCCTTGCCTGGAGAACCCCATGGACAGAGGAGCTTGGCAGGCTACAATTCATGGGGTTGCAATGAGTCAGACATGACTGAGAGACTAAGCACAGCACAGCACATGGCAGAAAGCAACACAAGACTACAAATAAATTATCTTCCAATTAAAAATAATTTTAAAAAAAGAAATTACTCAGGATAATAGAAAGATTTGAAAACAATAGGTACCAAATCCATTTCAATATCACCACTGAATTTTGGGAGAAAACTGAATGTTGATTAATAATTGCATAATCATACAGTGTGAATTTTCACTGGTAGGGTGATTTTGTAACAGGATAAGAGAATCATGATATAAAGTTAGTAGGCTTTTAACTTTATCCCTCCAAGTCAGGGATGCAGAAGGTAGGGGCAAATTAAGAGCTATGGACAACACTTGTAGTGAAAGAGTGTAGTTCTACCGCTTTGAGTCTTAATTACAACTTTGTCATTTACAAGTTTTGTGATTATTGGCAAGGAACAAAACTATCTTCTTTCCTTGTTTATGAATTGGGAATAATTTCTATCTCAAAAGTGTATGGTAAAGATCAAACAAAATAACATTAAAACATTGCTGGACTCAAATTCTCAAAAACATTAACCACATGCTCTCCTAAATCCTATATTCTCCAATCTTTCTGTAACAGGAGGGTATTTTTGTTTTGTTTTGAGATTATAGACCTTTCTAGAAAACTTTAGGACAGAAAAGAAAGTACCACTAGTACCATAGATTGAAAATACATTAAATAAACTTCAGTTATGAAGGTTTATATTAGCCATGCTGCTGCTAAGTCACTTCAGTCATGTCCGACTCTGTGAGACCCCATAGACGGCAGCCCACCAGGCTCCCCCATCCCTGGGATTCTCTAAGCAAGAATACTGGAGTGGGTTGCCATGTCCTTCTCCAGTGCATGAAAGTGAAAAGTCAAAGTGAAGTTGTTCATCGTGTCTGACTCTTAGCGACCCCATGAACTGCAGCCTACCAGGCTCCTCCATGCATGGGATTTTCCAGGCAAGAGTACTAGAGTGGGGTGCCATTGCCTTCTCCAATATTACACATAATTTATAATGAATGGGGACCCTCTGTTAGGTCATAAATACAAAAAACAAGCCACTTGTTTTTCTTAGTATTCTGTACTAGACATTAGGGGAGAGGATGCTGTGTGTCTCAATGCCAGGCATGAAAAATAAGCAAATATCCTCCCAGGATGCCACTTTGCTAAAAGCCTACCATATGTCCACAGAGCAGTGAAGCATTAACAGCACATCTCATTTTATATCTCCACTTGACAAGCACAATGTAAAAGCAAGGGTGAGTTTACACTACATATGCTTATTCAATTTCCATTACCGCTAATCATGTGCACACAGCAGGAAGACCACAGCTCTTCAGAATGAGACTTACTTTTTAAGAGACAGATTATGAAAGTCAGTGAACTTTCAAATTTCTTATATTAATTAGCACTTTATATAACTGTGGCTATATTATCTCATAGCCTTAACTGTTAGTTGTGGCCACATACCCTCTACATGCTTTCAAAAAATAACATCATTTTTAATATATTGCCTGGCAGGACCTGTAGACAGTTTGTCTTCATAAAAAACCCTCCATACCATTTTCTGAATTGCAGAGTAGAAACATTGTCTCAAGGCAAAGATGCACCAGTGAAAGGAATGAAATATTTACATAAAAAGAAAAACCGCCCACTATGTTTCTATTTGGATTTTACTAAACTAGAGCATGCCATTTTTAAAAGGAGATAAGGAAACTTTAAACAGCCTTCCAGGTGATTTTCTATTTTGATCTTTCTGATAATACAAGGAAGTATTTACAAAATTCTTCAGCCACAACAGCACAATACCTGACATTATACGATACACTACAAACACACTTCTCTGTGCAATTTCCCCCAGGATTTTTATAATGCAAATAAACTTGAAATTGAATAATTTTTTCAGTATTTCACCCTGGATTACATCTTTTTTATAGCGTTTAAGAGTACAGAATATTGGAGAGGAAGTGTATTTTTATAAGATATGAGTACACATTGTCAAAACTGCAGAGCTTCACATCATCCCTATATTAAATCAACTAGAGTGTATTATTTCCACCAAATCTGCCTATATTTTAGAGAAACCCATTTTCTTATGGAATATCCTATAGTAAAATAAAATTTCTTCCACACCACAATACAGGGAGCAAAATAAGCCAAAATCCAATACTTTGCGATATATAGAGTTTACATTTACCTCTTTATCCCTAATTGACTGAATATATCATTTTAATGTTATCCAAGTCCCAGTTCAACTGACAATCTCTGA
Source organism: Capra hircus (assembly GCF_001704415.2). Lineage (NCBI taxonomy): Eukaryota > Metazoa > Chordata > Mammalia > Artiodactyla > Bovidae > Capra > Capra hircus. Next base: position 78,740,892 of record NC_030814.1, read on the forward strand.
AAATTGCTAATGTTACTCTGCTTTCTGCCAAATGATCTTTCATTAGATTTCCAGTCTGTGGAAGTTTTTCTTGAGGTTTCATATTTTGAGCCTCTCCTTTTAAATTTGTATCATCAGGGGTGTTTGAAGCATTTTTATGAGGGAAAACTCTGCCAAACGTTGCTTTTAAAGAAAATTTTTATAAAAGTGTGCTCTCAATCAAGTGAAGCATCATTACTACATTCAGTTCACAGGGAGGGTAAATAAGTGCCACAGGGGAAAGAGGATAGACACAGGTTCAAGTTCATGCACAGTAAGGACTGAACAACTTTTCTTTATAGCGTTGTCCTTATTCTCTTCAATTACACATGATTTCATCTCCATCATCCTCCAAATGGAAAAATATCAAAGACAAAAACAACAAGCTTGGTCTTATTTAGCTATTTAAGTCTTTCTATTACTGTCACCAAATGATTGTATGGAAATCTCAATTCAAAAGCAAGTTAATTGTGAATATAAAACTGACCCCAAAACTTCAATTAATTATAGCAGTTGAACTTTTTCTTTAAAAGATTCAGAAGATGCACTCCTAAATACTGAGAGAGCATCTCAGTTTATTTGGCCCGCCTTGTCCACCCCAAGTGGGCTCCAAGCTAAAACTAAAACCCTCTAATCTGCTAGGGGACAGACATATAAGTATCTTGTAAATGGTGGTGGTGGGGGGCAGTTATTTCCTGGAACAGCATTAGGACTATTCCTAGAACTGCCCAGCAAAGCATTCTCCTATCCAATAACTGAGAGTCAATTCACTAACCTTCCACAGTTGACAAAATATGAATGCAGGTTGAATGAACATATTAACTCTATCCATATTACAGGGTGAGTGGAATAAGACTTTCAAGAATGAATGAATAAAACACAATTGTGGACTAGCAAGACATTCTTCTTAAATTATATAAGTGCAAAATAAAAAAGTTTTAAGAGACCTCCTGTAATTGGTTCAACTGGCTGGTTATTATAGGCAGAGTGGAATTCGTTGTTGCTTCTTTTTAAATGAATTAAGTAAACACTACTTAATTGTCCGGGGTCACAAATTAAGCTTCTGGAAGAAGAGTAAACAAGTCACTATATATCATATAAAGATGCTTCATTTAAGGGACAGCCAAGCTACCTGGTTCTACCCTACCCTTTGACTCATATTATTGAACCAGAGAGCTGCCAGCCTCTCCCTTGGAGGATAGCCATTAAACTGCTGGCTAAGTGGCAGGAGGTACACTATAAATAATCTTTCCTACATACTTCTTCCCTGCCTCTTTAACAACCCTAGACTGTTAATAATTTTGGGAAACAAGAAAAAACATAAGGAAAAAAAGTTTAAAAATTAATGTGATACCTAAAAATATAATTTATATTTCATTCATATAAGCAGATTTGCAGAAAAAAACTAGTTTTCTTCCTCTACTTTTGTATTAAATGAAATCTGTCACATGAATTTATTCATCCTATCTACCTATCAGATATTACTGCTTCTTTTTTTTAAGAAAAAAAAAAAGCATTTACTTAGCTGAGGTTCACAAACCCCATTCACGTCTCAGCAAAAGTTTATCCTTTTGTGAGTGAGTCTTGTAATTCTTTTTTTTTTTTTTTTTTTTTTTGTGGCCGTCCCCTTGTGGATTGAGGGATCTCAGTTTCCTCATCAAGAGTCAAACCCATGCTCTCTGCGTGGAAGCACACAGTCCTTACCACTGGACAGTCAGCAAATTCCCTGTGTCCATAAATTCTGACACTGGCGTCAAACAACCAAAGCCTGGAAGTCATTTTTGCCACTCCACTTACCCTTACATCTAACTCCAACCTTCCGTCCATTTCCACTGAGGTTACTCTCATTCAGACTTTTTGAAGTATCAGTAACACCTCCACTGCAACTTCTCTGACTGAGTCCTCACAAATGCATTGTGTACATTGATAAGAGAGTAGCTTTTTCTTGTCCTGCTTCCAGTATACCCTCTGCTCAAATGACTTCAACAATTATTGAACATCAAAATGAAGTCCAAGTACCTTGGTAAATATTCATTAAAGGCATTCAAATCCACACTCTGTTCTGACCCCAGCTTCTCCCATACTTTTTCCCACAGCTTCCCCTCAAATCATGCCATGATCCTGACAATTAGATGACTCTCTTGGATCTGGCCTGTAAACTCTCCTTCTTTTCCTGAGTCCACTGTATTCACTGCCAAGATTTTTACCTGAGGTCAGCATCCCCAATAATGCCATAAACCCTTGCCAATTCAACCTAGTAACCTAGCTCCTTTAGATCTCTGCTCAGATTCCATCTCCTCAGGAAACACTTTGTTAAAAATTCAGAGTAGATTAGGTCTTCTACTTCGTATTCTCCCGACAGTGTGTTTCTCCTTTGTGGTGTTCATAAGCATGTATGATTAAATATTTGCATAATTACTGCTCTACTTTTGTTTCTGCTACAAGACAGAAAGCTCCATGAAGGCAAAGACTGGTATCCATTTTTTCTCTATATTAACAGCACCTGGGGATGCAATCATTCCCCCTTCTTACTTCCTATGTGCAAAGTTTCTGTTCCTATACTAATGCGCAACTGTGCTAAGTCACTTCAGTTGTGTCCGGTTCTTTGCAACCCAATGGACTGTAACTCACCAGGCTCCTCTGTCCATGCGATTCTCCAGGCAAGAATACTGGAGTGGGTTTCCATGCCCTCCTCCAGGGGTATTCCCGACCCAGGGATCAAACCCACTTCTCTTAAAGGCTCCTGCATTGTCAAGTGGGTTCTGTACTACTAGAGCCACCGTCTCACTTCTCTTGGCCCTGCAATAATATGCCACGATAAGGTGTATATGCATCTTATCTGCAGCTTTCTTGCTCTGTTTACCTTTGTCTCGTTGACAGCACCTTGCACAAATCTGTGCAGCTAGCATTCAATCTTTGTTCAATCTACCGGAGTGGAAAAATCATTAAATGAGTGTTTTTACACACTGTAAAACCCATATGTAAGAGTTTACCTTTGACAGACTGGGATTATTAGCTCTGACTTCAGATAATCAGTATAAATTCTTGTCTAAGTGAGAATAAATGAAGTTTACATTTTTTGCCATTTCATTAAAGGGAAGGTCTTAAACCCTAAAATAACCATTTCTAAGTAAATTCATTTTAATTTTTATTGTGTTTACCCTCCAAATAGAGTTTATTTCACATTTGTGTAGTTCAAATTCTTTTCATTCAAAGTCTATTAAACTCTTTTTGGCATGTAAATGTACTAGGCTTCTTCACAGAGAGATATGTCAGTTTGCTAAAAGGTCAAATTTTTTTCAGCAACATGTGGGTCTTCTCATGTCAAATCACCCCAGACAGCTTTTCTTGAGGCTTGGCAATGTGTCAGCAGCTCCAGAATTTCCACAGAAGCTCACCAGTTTCTACTGGAAATACAGCATCATGGTTCAGTGTAACTATGGGACTAGTCTTAAAGGTACAATTTCATAATAAGTGGCTTTTATTTCATAGGCTTTTATTTAAAGCCTATGTCCATTTGGATTGGCTTGAATGGAAGCTAATGTAGACTGCATGGAACATATTCTTGCACCACCAACTGATGGTGCTGCCAGATGGGTCAAGAAAGACCTAGTATTACCATACTTAGAGACAAATTTTCATATCGCTTTAGAAACAAAAATTAGACAATCATTTTTCCCTAACTTCATTCAGGAATAATTCACAGATATAATTATACATATTTAAAGTGGACAGCACAGTTATTTGATGTACATTGTGGAATGACTACCAATATTGAGATAATTAACACATCTCTCTTCACATCGGAGAAGGCAATGGCACCCCACTCCAGTACTCTTGCCTGGAAAATCCCATGGACGGGGGAGCCTGGTAGGCTGCAGTCCATGGGGTCGCGAAGAGTTGGACACGACTGAGCGACTTCACTTTGACTTTTCACTTTCATGCGTTGGAGAAGGAAATGGCAACCCACTCCAGTGTTCTTGCCTGGAGAATCCCAGGGACGGGGGAGCCTGGTGGGCTGCCGTCCCTGGGGTCGCACAGAGTCGGACAAGACTGAAGCGACTTAGCAGCAGCAGCAGCAGCAGCAGCTCTTCACATAGTTAACTTGTGTGTGTGTGTGTGTGTGTGTGTGTGTGTGTGTGCACGCATGCGTATTTGGTGAGAATGCTTAAGATCTACTATCAAGTGTACTATGCCATATTAACTACCATCACCATGGTGTATATTAGGTCCTCATAACTTATTCTTATAACTGGAAGTTTGTGTTGTTGTTGTTCAGTTGCTAAGTCATGTCTGCCTCTTCTCAACCCCATGGACTGCAGCATGCAAGTCTTCCCTGTCCTTGACCATCTCCCAGATTTGCCCAAGTTCATGCCCACTGAATCAGTGATGCCATCCAACTGTATCATTCTCTGTTGCCCTCTTTTCCTTCTGCCTTCACTTTTTCCAAGCACCGGGTCTTTTCCAATGAATCAGCTGTTCGCATCATGTGGCCAAAGTATTGGAGCTACAGCTTCAGTACCAGTCCTTCCAAAGAACATTCAGTGTTGATTTTCTTTAGGATTTACTGGTTTGATCTCCTTGCTGTCCAAGGTACTTTCCAGCACCACAATTTGAAATCATCAATACTTAAGTGCTCTGCCTTCTTTATTGTCCTGTCCTCACATCTGGACATGACTACTGGAAAAACCATAGCCTTGATTATACATACCTTTGTCAGCAAAGTGATTTCTTTGCCTTTTAACACTCTGTCTGGGTTTGATGACAGAGAAGCTTTCCTGCCAAGAAGCAATTGTCTTCTAACTTCATGGCTGCAGTCACCATCCACAGTGACTTTAGAGCTCAAGAATAGGGAATCTGTCACTGCTTCCACCTTTTCCCCTTCTATTTGCCATGAAGTGATGGGACCATATGCCATGATCTTAGTTTTTTAATACTGAGTTTTAAGCAGGTTTTTTCACTCTCCTCCTTCACCCTCATCAAGAGGCTCTTTAGTTCCTCTTTGCTTTCTCCCATTAGAGTGGTATCATCTGCATATCTGGAAGTTTTTACCCTTTGACTGCTGCTGCTACTGCTGCCAAGTCACTTCAGTCATGTTTGACTCTGTGCGACCCCATAGACAGTAGACCACCAGGCTCTCCCGTCCCTGGGATTCTCCAGGCAAGAACACTGGAGTGGGTTGCCATTTCCTTCTCCAATGCATGAAAGTGAAAAGTGAGAGTGAAGTCACCTATTCGTGTCCGACTCTTGGTGACTCCATGGACTGCAGCCTACCAGGCTCCTCCATCCATGAGATTTTCCAGGCAAGAGTACTGGAGTGGGGTGCCATTGCTGACTACATCTCCCCATTTCACTCTCTCCCCAGCTCCTGGCAGCTCTCTCTGTTTCTATGAAGGCAGCTTTTTAAAAAAGATTATACCTATAAGTGATATCATATGATCCTGTCTCTCTCTGTCTGGCTTATTTCACTTAGCATAATGTCCTCCAAGTTTATCCATGTTATCACAGATAAGGGCAGAATTTTCTTCCTTATAATGGCTTACTAATATTCTATTATATACATATATATATACATATATATGTAATATCACATTTTCTTTTAACTATTCATCTGTCAAAGGACATTTAGGTTATATCCATATATTGACTATTGTGAATAATGCTGCAATGTGTGCAACACATAATGCAACATGTGTGTGCCGATATTTCTTCAAAATACTGATTTAATTTCCTTCAGAGGCAATCATTCTTCATTCTTCTCCAACCAACAACCTTGTAAAGGGAGTTGTATATTTACTAATAAAGAATTGGCTGCTCTATTACACTTTGAAACAAACTGCTTATACAAAGTTCAAATTTCAAATAATTTTTGTTAACAACAATTGTTTCAGAACCATCCAAAGGGCTTCCCTGGTGGCTCAGATGGTAACAAATCTGCCTGCAAAGCAGGAGAACCATCCGAGTTTGAACCAGGATCTATCGCACATATAATTTCATGATAACTGTCTTTTCTTATAAATAAATGAAAGTCTACTATTTCTTGAGAAGCAGTTTTCCTGATTTGCATCAACAAATAATATATAGTAAATCATCTTATAAAATGCATAGTTTCTCTCATTCTTTTCTATCTAATAAAATTCTTCGTAAAAGAAAAAGAAAACTTGATCAGTGCTGTGTGCATTCACTAAAGAGTACTAAACCAAGTTCAAATAAGAAAGAAAGGGGAGCTATGCAGAGATGTAGGGAGCGTCCTGCCCATAGTGATTATCCTTCCTATCCTTCTATCCTTCACCTGCCTCTACAATCAGACTGCCCAAAGCAGTGCCCAGTTAGGATATGTGAGTTCTATTCAAGACAATTCTTTTAATTTAATGTGCTTATTTTGATAATAATCTAAAATTTTATACACAAGAATATTCTGGATAGCCGCCTTATCCTTAAGACCAGCTTTATCATTTCAACAACTTTGCATTTGTCTATACTATCACAGTGAAACTAAACAGTTAGCTTCATTTGTTGAAGCTAATGACAAAAGCACAGATGTGGACTTCATATACAAAGATTTTCATGCCAAATGAAGGTTAGATGGTTATCACTAAAGTTTCTGAAAACAATGGTTATGAAGCTATCTCAGTGAAGAAACATGGAGGAGATTTTGAGGTAGCCCTGAGCATATGGTGATATAGACATCCCAAACTTAAAGGAAATTGCCTTGCAGCAGCTGGTTTCATATTTATGTTTTGAGCAATGATTAAGTTTCAGTAAACAATGTCATCTGTCACAGGCAAGCAATGTTTTAAAATAAAAATGTTATGTTCTCTTTTAGTTTTGTTTGCATTTGATTGGTAAGATAACTTTGAAGATTATGCAGGAGGGTAGTATGGAAATTATGGGAAACTACTCTCCACCCTTAGCTACCAGTTGACAGCGCCATTGGGAAGGAAAACAGAAACACAGTATTACTGTACTATTACATGTAATTTTCCATGTTGTTTTAAACCAAGAAACAAAAATTAGTGATCACGTTTCTATCCTTCCCCATTCAACAAACTTATAAAAATAAGTAGTATATTTCTTATAAGCATAAAATGTTTGAACATTTTAAAATATGGAAAATCATGTTGAAGTAAAATAATTTTAAACTGCACTGAGGAGAGCTGTGATCATCTTTTTTTTCATTTAAGAGGACATGCATGTCTCAATTTTGAGAAACACTGTTCTTATATACCCAGCATCCGTTGTCCTGTAATTGACTAAAAATTACTCTTTTCACTCTTCCCTTGAAAAACCATTCCTCTACTCCATGTGGTTCTAGGAGAACTATAAATCATGCTGCTATTTTCCCCTTATCCTAGGTATGGGCACATAACTCACATTGGAGCCATCAAAATTCTCTCTCTTAGGAATGTGAATATTGGATAGCGACATATAAAAGTTAGAAGACAGAACTGGGTTATTTCCAAGGAAAATGATTATGGGTCCTCACTGCCAAGATCACTGGAGAAACAGTGGGCTTCTCTTCTTTCCCAAAGCCTATGTTTTTGAACCATTCATTTTCCATTATGAGTAATGCATTATGTGTCCTTTAAATTCCTTTTGTTTGTTGCTTAGGTTAATCAAAGTCAGTTTCTATTGGTCACCACCAGGAATCCTACTTGATTTGCTAACCCAAACAAAACAAAGACAAACTTACGCAAACATCATAAGACCAAAAAGCACTAAAGAGTTGATAAAAGGAATATAAGAGAAGAAAACAAAGACTGTGCATAATATTTTGTTCCTTTCTTTGACTGAGTTTGGATTCACTTAGTAATATATTTTAAAACTGGCATGTAGTCAGCTCTATATCACATATGACTAAGTGCTTCTTGAAAGTAAAACCAGGGGCGGGGAGAGGAAAAGATGGCAGAGGAATAGGACAGGAAGACCACTTTCTCCCTCACAAATTCCTCAAAAGAACATTTCAACGCCAAGCAAACTCCACAAAACAACTTCTGTAGGCTGGCAGAGGACATCAGGCAACCAGAAAAGCAGACCATTGTCTTCAAAAACAGGTAGGAAAAAATATAAAAGACGAGAAAGGAGACAAAGGAGGTGGGGAGGGAGCTCCGTCCCGGGAAGGGAAGCCCATCCCGGGAAGGGAATTTGAAGAAGAGAGGTTTCCAAACACCAGGAAACACTCTCCCTGCCGAGTCTGTGGCGAGCCTTGGAAACACAGAGGGCAACATAACAGGAAGGAAAAATAGATAAATAATTAAAACCAACAGATTACAAGCCCAACAGTAACTCCCCCAGTGGAAAAGCAGCACAGACGCCTGCATCCGCCACTGGGAAGTAGGGGCAGGGCGGGAGGCGCGGGCTGCAGTGCTTTGTAAGAATCGGGCAGGAACGCCCCACGCGCAACCAGAACGATCTAACTTGGGCTAGCAAACCAGACTGTGGGATAGCTACCGCACAAAAAGCTCGAACATAAGACACCGCCAGGACCGAGCACAGAACAAAGGACGGAACGGAAAAAGCCAGCTGCAGATCATCCCCCGCCGGGGACAGGCAGCCAGAGCCGTAAGGACTGGAAAGGGGCAACTGCAGACCCAGAGAGACTTGACTTACCTAACTGCAAGCAGGCTTCTTTGCTAAGACTTCTGGGGGTGCTGGACAATCACAATCTGCCTCACGGGGGGCGCCAGCTGTCCACCCAGAAAGCTGAGCAGCAGCGGCAGAAAAGGAGGCAAGCCGCGGCGATCGCGCTCGCCAAACTCCTGAGCTACTCAGACCTGGGAAGGGCACAAAGCGCAGTCCCAGCCGAATCTGTGCCTCTGAGGGCTGCCTGAGCGCTGAACCTGAGCGGCTTGGACTGGGGAAGTGCACGCAGCCTAGGGCCGGCCCCAGACGTTCCCGGCTGAGCATCGCAGAGCCGGAGCGGTTTGTGCGCTGCGAGAAGGGACAGGTCAAGCGGGGCTGAGACACTGTGAGCACACGACAGTGCTATTTGTTTGTAGCATCCCCCCTCCCCACAGCGCGACAGAACTAGTGAGCCTAAAAAAACAGCAAACAGAAGAAGTTAAACAGAGGGAACCACCTTGGAAGTGATCCCACACAGCCCACAACATCAGAGAAGGGCCAGAAATATTTTTACTATTTTTAAAATCATTCCTTTTTTGTTTGTTTGTTGTTTTCTTTTTTGTTTTTTCTTTTTTCTTTTTTTCTAACTTTTTTAATTGTTAAGTCTTCTATTTCTCCTCTAATTTTTATTTCTATAACGTACTATTACTATTTAAAGTAAGGCAAACACCATATATAGTCTTTGGATGGTTGTTGGTGGGGTTTTTTTTTTGTTTGTTTGTTTGTTTGTTTGCTTTTGTTTCTTTTTTTAAATAATTCTTTTTTTTTCTTTCTTCCTTTTTCCTTCTGCTTTTCTTTAATATTGTATCTTTGAAAATCCAACCTCTACTCTAGATTTTTAATCTTTGCTCTTAGATTTTGTTGTCAATTTTGTACATTTAAAAACCCAAACTTCACTACCCAAGTTTACCTGAGAGCGAGATTACTGGCTTGACCACTCTCTCCTCCTTTGGACTCTCCTTTTTCTCCACCAGGTGGCCTCTGTCTCTTTTCTCCCCTATCTCTTCTCTATCCAACTCTGTGAATCTCTGTGTGTTCCAGACGGTGGAGAACACCTAAGGAACTGGTTACTGGCAGGATTTGTCTCTCTCCTTCTCATTCCTCTCTATTATCCTCCTGGTCACCTCTGTCTACTTCCTCCCTCTCCTCTTCCCCGTATAACTCTGTAAATACCTCTGAGCGGTCCAGACTATAGAGCGCACATAAGGAAGTGACTACTGGCTAGCTTGCTCTCTCCTCTTTTGATCTCACCGCATCTCATTCCAGTAACCTCTAACTACCTCCTCCATCTTCTCTTCTCCATGTAACTCAGTGAACCTCTCTGAGTGTCCCTCAATGTGGAGAAACTTCTCATCTTTAACCTAGATGTTTTATCATCGGTGCAGTATAGATGGAGAAGTCTAGAGGCTACTGTAAAAATAAAACTGAAAACCAGAAGCAGGAGGCTTAAATCCAAAGCCTGAAAACATTAGAGAACTCTTGAATTCAGGGAACATTAAGCAATAGGAGCTCATCAAATGCCTTCATACCTACACCGAAACCAAGCTCCACCCAAGGGCCAACAAGTTCCAAAACAAGACATACCACCCAAATTCTCCAGCAACACAGGAACACTCCCCTGAGCTTCAATATACAGGCAGCTCAAAATTATCCCAAAACCTTTGATGTCTCATAACCCATTACAGGTCACTCCACTGCACTCCAGAGAGAAGAAACCCAGCTCCACCCACCAGAACTCCAACACAAGCCTCCCTAACCAGGAAACCTTGACAAGCCACTGATAGAACCCCACCCAAAGTGAGGAAGCTCCATAATAAAGAGAACACCACAAATTACCAGAATATAAAAAGGCCACCCCAAACGCAGCAATATAACCAAGATGAAGAGACAGAGGAATACTCAGCAGGTAAAGGAACAGGAGAGTTGCCCACCAAACCAAACAAAAGAGGAAGAAGTAGGGAATCTACCTGAGAAGGAATTCCGAATATTGATAGTGAAAATGATCCAAAATCTTGAAATCAAAATGGAATCCCAGATAAATAGCCTAGAGACAAGGATTGAGAAGATGCAAAAAGGTTTAACAAGGACCTAGAAGAAATAAAAAAGAGTCAAAATATAATGAATAACGCAATAAATGAGATCAGAAACACTCTGGAGGCAACAAATAGTAGAATAACGGAGGCAGAAGATAGGATTAGTGAAATAGAAGATAGAATGGTGGAAATAAATGAATCAGAGAGGAAACAAGAAAAACGAATTAAAAGAAACGAGGACAATCTCAGAGACCTCCAGGACAATATGTAATGCTCCAACATTCGAATTATAGGAGTCCCAGAAGAAGAAGACAGAAAGAAAGATCATGAGAAAATCCTTGAGGAGATAATAGCTGAAAACTTCCCTAAAATGGGGAAGGAAATAATCACCCAAGTCCAAGAAACACAGAGAGTTCCAAATAGGATAAACCCAAGGCGAAACACCCCAAGACACATATTAATCAAATTAACAAAGATCAAACATAAAGAACAAATATTAAAAGCAGCAAGGGAAAAACAACAAATAACACACAAGGGGATTCCCATAAGGATAACAGCTGATCTTTCAATAGAAACTCTTCAGGCCAGGAGGGAATGGCAAGACATACTTAAAGTGATGAAAGACAATAACCTACAGCCCAGATTACTGTACCCAGCAAGGATCTCATTCAAATACGAAGGAGAAATCAAAAGCTTTACAGACAAGCAAAAGCTGAGATAATTCAGCACCACCAAACCAGCTCTCCAACAAATGCTAAAGGATATTCTCTAGACAGGAAACACGAAAAGGGTATATAAACCCGAACCCAAAACAATAAAGTAAATGGTAACGGGATCATACTTATCAATAATTACCTTAAACGTAAATGGGTTGAACGCCCCAACCAAAAGACAAAGACTGGCCGAATGGATACAAAAACAAGACCCCTCTATATGCTGCTTACAAGAGACCCACCTCAAAACAAGGGACACATACAGACTGAAAGTGAAAGGCTGGAAAAAGATATACCACGCAAATAGAGACCAAAAGAAAGCAGGAGTGGCAATACTCATCTCCGATAAAATAGACTTTAAAACAAAGGCTGTGAAAAGAGACAAGAAGGCCACTACATCATGATCAAAGGATCAACCCAAGAAGAAGATATAACAATTATAAATATATATGCACCCAATATCGGAGCACCGCAATATGTAAGACAAATGCTAATAAGTATGAAAGGGGAAATCAACAATAACACAATAATAGTGGGAGACTTTAATACCCCACTCACACCTATGGACAGATCAACTAAACAGAAAATTAACAAAGAAACGCAAACTTTAAATGATACATTAGATCAGTTAGACCTAATTGATATCTATAGGACATTTCACCCCAAAACAATGAATTTCACCTTTTTTTCAAGTGCTCATGGAACCTTCTCCAGGATAGATCACATCCTGGGCCATAAATCTAAACTTGATAAATTCAAAAAAACCGAAATCATTCCAAGCATCTTTTCTGACCATAATGCATTAAGATTAGATCTCAATTACAGGAGAAAAACTATTAAAAATTCCAACATATGGAGGTTGAACAACACACTTCTGAATAACCAACAAATCACAGAAGAAATCAAAAAAGAAATCAAAATATGCATAGAAACTAATGAAAATGAAAACACAACAACCCCAAACCTGTGGGACACTATAAAAGCAGTGCTAAGAGGAAAGTTCATAGCAATACAGGCATACCTCAAGAAACAAGAAAAAAGTCAAATAAATAACCTAACTCTACACCTAAAGCAACTAGAAAAGGAAGAGTTGGAGAACCCCAGAGTTAGTAGAAGGAAAGAAATCTTAAAAATTAGGGCAGAAATAAATGCAAAAGAAACAAAAGAGACCATAGCAAAAATCAACAAAGCCAAAAGCTGGTTCTTCGAAAGGATAAATAAAATTGACAAACCATTAGCCAGACTCATCAAGAAGCAAAGAGAGAAAAATCAAATCAATAAAATTAGAAATGAAAATGGAAAGATCACAACAGACAACACAGAAATACAAAGGATCATAAGAGACTACTATCAGCAGTTATATGCCAATAAAATAGACAACGTGGAAGAAATGGACAAATTCTTAGAAAAGTACAATTTTCCAAAACTGAACCAGGAAGAAATAGAAAATCTTAACAGACCCATCACAAGCACGGAAATTAAAACTGTAATCAGAAATCTTCCAGCAAACAAAAGCCCAGGTCCAGACGGCTTCACAGCTGAATTCTACCAAAAATTTCAAGAAGAGCTAACACCTATCCTACTCAAACTCTTCCAGAAAATTGCAGAGGAAGGTAAACTTCCAAACTCATTCTATGAGTCCACCATCACCCTAATACCAAAACCTGACAAAGATGTCACAAAAAAAGAAAACTACAGGCCAATATCACTGATGAACATAGATGCAAAAATCCTCAACAAAATTCAAGCAATCAGAATCCAACAACACATTAAAAAGATCATACACCATGACCAAGTGGGCTTTATCCCAGGGATGCAAGGATTCTTCAATATCCGCAAATCAATCAATGTAATTCACCACATTAACAAATTGAAAAATAAAAACCATATGATTATCTCAATAGATGCAGAGAAGGCCTTTGACAAAATTCAACATCCATTTATGATAAAAACTCTCCAGAAAGCAGGAATAGAAGGAACATACCTCAACATAATAAAAGCTATATATGACAAACCCACAGCAAACATTATCCTCAATGGTGAAAAATGGAAAGCATTTCCCCTAAAGTCAGGAACAAGACAAGGGTGCCCACTTTCACCGCTACTATTCAACATAGTTCTGGAAGTTTTGGCCACAGCAATCAGAGCAGAAAAAGAAATAAAAGGAATCCAAATTGGAAAAGAAGAAGTAAAACTCTCACTGTTTGCAGATGACATGATCCTCTACATGGAAAACCCTAAAGACTCCACCAGAAAATTACCAGAGCTAATCAATGAATATAGTAAAGTTGCAGGATATAAAATCAACACACAGAAATCCCTTGCATTCCTATACACGAATAATGAGAAAGTAAAAAAAGAAATTAAGGAAACAATTCCATTCACCATTGCCACAGAAAGAATAAAATACTTAGGTATATATCTACCTAAAGAAACTAAAGACCTATATATAGAAAACTATAAAACACTGATGAAAGAAATCAAAGAGGACACGAATAGATGGAGAAATATACCATGTTCATGGATCAGAAGAATCAATATAGTGAAAATGAGTATACTACCCAAAGCAATTTACAAATTCAATGCAATCCCTATCAAGCTACCAGCAATATTTTTCACAGAACTAGAACAAATAATTTCAAGATTTGTATGGAAATACAAAAAACCTCGAATAGCCAAAGCAATCTTGAGAAAGAAGAATGGAACTGGAGGAATCAACTTGCCTGACTTCAGGCTCTACTACAAAGCCACAGTCATCAAGACAGTATGGTACTGGCACAAAGACAGACATATAGATCAATGGAACAAAATAGAAAGCCCAGAGATAAATCCACACACATATGGACACCTTATCTTTGACAAAGGAGGCAAGAATATACAATGGAGTAAAGACAATCTCTTTAACAAGTGGTGCTGGGAAAACTGGTCAACCACTTGTAAAAGAATGAAACTAGATCACTTTCTAACACCGCACACAAAAATAAACTCAAAATGGATTAAAGATCTAAATGTAAGATCAGAAACTATAAAACTCCTAGAGGAGAACATAGGCAAAACACTCTCAGACATAAATCACAGCAGGATCCTCTATGATCCACCTCCCAGAATACTGGAAATAAAAGCAAAAATAAACAAATGGGATCTAATTAAAATTAAAAGCTTCTGCACAACAAAGGAAAATATAAGCAAGGTGAAAAGACAGCTTTCTGAATGGGAGAAAATAATAGCAAATGAAGCAACTGACAAACAACTAATCTCAAAAATATACAAGCAATTTATGCAGCTCAATTCCAGAAAAATAAACGACCCAATCAAAAAATGGGCCAAAGAACTAAATAGACATTTCTCCAAAGAAGACATATGGATGGCTAACAAACACATGAAAAGATGCTCAACATCACTCATTATTAGAGAAATGCAAATCAAAACCACAATGAGGTACCACTTCACACCAGTCAGAATGGCTGCGATCCAAAAATCTGCAAGCAATAAATGCTGGAGAGGGTGTGGAGAAAAGGGAACCCTCCCTACACTGTTGGTGGGAATGCAAACTAGTACAGCCACTATGGAGAACAGTGTGGCGATTCCTTAAAAAATTGCAAATAGAACTACCTTATGACCCAGCAATCCCACTCCTGGGCATACACACTGAGGAAACTAGAATTGAAAGAGACGCATGTACCCCAATGTTCATCGCAGCACTGTTTATAATAGCCAGGACATGGAAACAACCTAGATGTCCATCAGCAGATGAATGGATAAGAAAGCTGTGGTACATATACACAACGGAGTATTACTCAGCCGTTAAAAAGAATTCATTTGAATCAGTTCTGATGAGATGGATGAAACTGGAGCCAATTATACAGAGTGAAGTAAGCCAGAAAGAAAAACAGCAATACAGTATACTAACACATATATATGGAATTTAGAAAGATGGCAATGACGACCCTGTATGCAAGACAGCAAAAAAGACACAGATGTGTATAACGGACTTTTGGACTCAGAGGGAGAGGGAGAGGGTGGGATGATTTGGGAGAATGGCATTCTAACATGTATACTATCATGTAAGAATTGAATCGCCAGTCTATGTCTGACGCAGGATACAGCATGCTTGGGGCTGGTGCATGGGGATGACCCAGAGAGATGTTATGGGGAGGGAGGTGGAGGGGGGTTCATGTGTGGGAACGCATGTAAGAATTAAAGATTTTAAAATTAAAAAGAAAAGAAAGTAAGACCAAAATCTTTGTCATGATCTCTCTAGCCTCTCACAAAATGCTTGGCATACATACTAGGTAGTCAATAAATACATTCTGAACTGACAGAAGTTCACAGGTCAACAAAGAATATGTCAACAAAGAGCTTTTAAAATTCATTGAGTTTATTGTAGAGAGACACGAATGAGTTTTCCAGTTACTAAAGAATGTTCTTTAAAAAGGTAATTATTGCTATCATAAACATCCTTCACTCAACAGTAAGCTTTTTTAAGTCAGAAAAGAGTTTCTATTTTCATATTTCCAGAACTCTAAAAGTGACTGATACATAGCTGTTATCCAATAACTTTTTAATAACTTAATGTATATCAAAATTAGATACAATACTCTAGAATCTTCATGATATAAATTAATGTGACTTGATTTTTTAGACACTATTTGTATCTTACTCTGCTGCTGCTGCTGCTGCTAAGTTGCTTTAGTCGTGTCCGACTCTTCGCGACCCCATGGACTGCAGCCTACCAGGCTCCTCCGTCCATGGGATTTTCCAGGCAAGAGTACTAGAGTGGGTTGCCATTGCCTTCTCCAATCTTACTCTAGTTTATACCTAATATTCTGCCCAAACTATCCGTATTACTCTCACAAAATTCTCCTTAAAGCTATCATGAGTGTCATGGAGTAGCACCAGTTCTTCCAATTATCTAACAATAGATAGGTTTGTTGAGGTCTGAAAGCACTGACTTATTAAATTAATTAGTAGCACTTATTTCTGTCAGAAGTACTGCCATTATCAACATCTTTATTAAGATGGTCTCATTCCTTTTTGCTGAACCAAAACTTCTGTGACCTAGGTTACTCTTTCACAGAGCTTTAAGAACCAGCTAGCCTTACACTTATCTGTAATCCATCTGTTTCTCACTATTCTGATCCAAATGGGCCACTTTGATGAGATGCTCCACAGAATGGAGACTTGGTCTTTTATATGTTCCACTTAAAAATGGATGTTGGTATCACTAATTATTAGAGAAAACAAATCAAAACTACAATGATTTATCACCTTAAACTGGTCAGGATGGCCATCATCAAAAAATCTACAAAAATAAATGCTGGAGAGGGTGAAGAGAAAAGAGAACCCTCATCAACTTTTGGTTGGAATGTAAATTAGCACAGCCCCTAAGCAGAGTAGTATGAAGCTTCCTTAAAAAATTAAAAATAGAGTCACTATATGATCCAGTGATTCCACTCCTGGGCCTATCTCTGGAAAAAAAAAAACTATAATTGGAAAAGACACATGCACCCCAATGTATATTGTAGCACTATTTACATTAGTTAAGACTTGGAAGCAACCCAAGTATCCCTTGACAGAGGTATGGATAAAGAAGGTGTGGTACACATATACAATTAAATATTACTCAGCCATTAAAAAAAAAAGAAGGAAATAAAGTCATTTGCAGCAACATGGATGGACCTAGAGATTATCATACTGAGTGAAGTAAGCCAGAAAGAGAAAGATAAATATCAGATGAAATTGCTTATATGTGGGATCTAAAAAATTGATACAAATGGACTTATTTACAAAGCAGAAATAGACTCACAGACATAGAAAACAAATTTATGGTTACCAAAGGGTAAAGGGGTGGAGGTGCTTTCACATATTAGGAGCTCAATATATGAATTAATGAATGGATAGATGGATGGATGAAAAAATAACATTGTTCTAATACTGGTGGCTTTTTAATGATTAAACAGCATATATGGTAGATATTATTATACAGATATAAAAACCTCTGGAATAACACTTGGTATCATTACAATTGTATTCAAGAGGATTTTATATCTGTACATTAATATTTACCAAATGTGCCATTTTATCATTAAAACACCACCAGTAACAGAGCAATCTGTGATTTTATTCTGGGCTTCCTGATGGCTCACTCTAGCATCCTTCCATCCATCCATCCACCCATTCATCCATTCAAGTGAAGGAAAGAAATCCAGCCACATCCTTTCCTCCTAAAAGAGGACTACATGCAAGATCTATTTTTTTCTGTGGTTCTTCAGTTCAGTTCAGTCACTCAGTTGTGCCCAACCCTCAGCAACCCCATGGACTGCAGCTTTCCAGGCTCCTCCATCCATAGGATTTGCCAGGCAAGAGTACTGGAGTGGGGTGCCATCGCCCTCTCTGATTATAAGGAAAAGCTGAAACGTTACTTAGGTTTTATTTTCTATTTAAAAGTTATTTCAAAAAATATTAAGTAAATAATAGGAGGGTGGTAAATGGACAGGTCAAAACTTATAACTCTATAAGAATTATCTAAGTTTGAAAAACAGCAATTTTAAAATAATTGAAAGTTGACTATGCTCAAAAGAAGCATCAAGATTAGGCCAACCTATTTTACTATAACCAATTCATGCTGCTACTGCTGCTAAGTCGCTTCAGTCGTGTCCGACTCTGTGCGACCCCATAGACAGCAGCCCACCAGGCTCCCCCGTTCCTGGGATTCTCCAGCCAAGAACACTGTAGTGGGTTGCCATTTCCTTCTCCAATACATGAAAGTGAAACGTGAAAGTGAAGTTGCTCAGTCGTGTCCGACTCTTAGCGACCCCATGGACCACAGCCTACCAGGCTCCTTCGTTCACGGGATTTTCCAGGCAAGAGTACTGGAGCGGGGTGCCATTGCCTTCTCTTCACGGTTGTTATTAAAGCTTAAAAACATGAATAATTTGGTTCCATAACAGAGGATATAATATCTTCAGGCATATCTCAAAGTTAAAGTTTTATTCAATGTGTCATTATAAGCATTATCTTTTGCAAATCAAGCAAAAAAATAAAATATGTAACTTTTTAAATCATGTGTAATATTTACAGATTTTTCTCCCATTCAACTCTATATTTTACTCTGTAAAGAGAAAAATACCAAGACCCTGAAAAAACTTATAAATGCTTGTTAAAAGGCTTTCTAGAAATTTATTTGAGGCAGAAATATTAGGAACCATGTAAAAGAAAGTAAAACTGAGAGTAGATTCCATTCCTGATGCTACACTATAATAAGAATATGACAAAAGGCAGGTTCCGTTTAATAGGTACAAAGGTAAAAGTGGAGAATTAACTTCTGTAAGTCAGATTAGGTGAAGTTCTTATTTTGCCCACCCTCAGCTCCTTCAAATTCTGTGAATTTGTGAGTTTTTTTTTAATTTAGTAGAGGAAAATTAATAACATTAATTTAAAAAAATAAAATTCCTAAAACGAATTATTTCTCATGAATTTTTATTTGGGACATAAGCTTCCACTTTGAGACATCCTTTTCAGGGAAAAATTCAAAGTTATAAAGACTATGAATAAAAAGCAAATATAGACTATTAAATTATTCCAGATGCAAGTGCTTTGGCGCCAAAAGCCAAGAGGATTGTAGCGCTGTGCTTCAGTTGTTCAGTCATGCCTGATGCTTTGTGACCCCACAGACTATAGCCCACCAGGCTCTTCTGTCCATGGGATTCTCCAGGCAACAATACTTGAGTGGGTAGCCATTCCCTTCTCCAGGGGATATTCCCAACACAGGGATTGACCCTAGTCTCCTGAATTTCAGACGGATTCTTTTGGAGCCACCAAGGAAGCCCCAAGAGAATCATAATTCAGAAGCGAATAACACATACGTGCTTCAACACCTAAAATTTGTATAGTTTAATGTATGTAGTGAAACTTCAATAATTTAAACTCACTGAGAAAAATGATAGAAAGATACGTAGTATTTCTCTGATAATTAGCAAAGTTCAGCATCTTTTCACATACTTGTTGACCATCTATATGCCTTCTTTAGAAAAATATCTGTTCAGGTCTTCTGACTTTTTAAAATTGTGTTGTTTTTTATATTGAGTTATATGGGATGTTTATATATTTTAAATATTAACCCTATATTCATCATTATCATTTGCAAAGAGTTTTACCCATTAGGTAGGTAAGTAGTCTTTTCATTTCTGACAATGGTTTCTTTTGCTGGGCAAAAGTTTTTAAGCTTAATTAGGTCCCATTAGCTTATTTTTGTGTTTGCTTCTTTTGCCTTAGGAGGAAGAACCAAAAAAATATGTTGATACGATTTATGTCAGGGAATGTTCTACCTACATTCTCTTCTATGAAATTTAAGGCTTCAGGTCTTACATTTAGGTCTTTTATCAATTTTGAGTTTATTTTTGTATAAGGTATGAAACAATGTTCTAAACTCATCCTTTTACATGAGGCTGTCCAGTTTTTCCAGCTCTACTCATTGAAAAGACTGTCTTTTCTCCATTGTATACTCTTGTCTCCTTTGCCATAGATCAACTGACAATAAGTGTATGGATTTATTTCTAGGCTTTCTATTCTGTTCCATTGAGCTATGAATCTGCTCTCGTGCCAGTTCCACGTTGTTGTGATTACTGTAATTTTGTAGTAGAGTCTGAAGTTAGAGAGCATGATATCTCCAGCTCTCTTCTCTCTCAAAGTTGTTTTGACTATTTGACATCATTTTGCTTCCATACAAATTTCAGAATTATTTGTTCTAATTCTACGAAAAATGTCATTGGTATTTTGATAGGGATTGTATTGAATCTGTAGATTGCCTTTTGTAGTACAGTCATTGTATCATTAACTTTTTCATTCCATGAACTTGGTATATCATTCCATCTGTTTGTGTCATCTTCTATTTTTTTCATTAGTGTTTTATAGTTTTCTGACTACAAATCTTCTACCTTCTTAGCTAATTTATTACTATATATTTCATTTTTTGGATAATTGTAAATGGGTGTGTTCTTTTAATTTCTCATCTGGATTGTTCATTATAAGTGTATAGAAAGCAACATATTTCTGTGTATTAATATTTTATCCTGCAACTTTACCAAATTCCTTGATGAGCTTCAGTAGTTTTTTGCTGGCATCTTTAGAATTTTCTATTCTATGTTTAATACTATGTCACCTGCAATTTACTTCTTTCTTCCCAATTTAGATTCCTTTTATTTCTTTTTCTTCTCTTGATGCTGTGGTTAAGACTTCCAAAAATATTTTGAATAGAAGTGGTGAGAATGGGTATCCTTATCTTGTTCCTAATCTTGGAGGAAATAATTTCAGCCTTTCATCATTGAGTATGATGTTAGCTGTGTGATGGTCATAAATGGATGTTGAATTTTGGCAAAATTGACCTGTGAAGCTCCTTGATCCTGGTTGAACTTTTTTCATTACTGATTCAGTTTCATTGGGCTTCCCTGGTGGCACAAATGGTAGAGTCTGCTTGCAGTGTGGGAGACCCAGGTTCGATCCCTGGGTTGGGAAGATCCCCTGGAGAAGGAAATGGCAACCCACTCCAGTATCCTTGCCTGGAAAATTCCATGGACTGAGAAGTCTGACAGGCCACAGTCCATGGGGTCACGAAGAGTTGGACAAGACTGAGCAACTTAATTTTTTGTTTCTTTCTTTCAATTTCATTACTGGTTATTGGTCTGCTTAGGTTTTCTATTTCTTCCTGATTCAGTCTTGGAAGATTGTATGTTTCTACATATTTATCCTTTTCTTCCAATTTTACTCCAATTTGTTGGTGTATAATGGTTATAGTAATCTCTTAATTTTTAAATTTCTGTGATATCAGTGATAACATCTCCTCTTTCATTTCTGATTTTCTTTATGTGAACACTTTCTCTTTTTTTCTTAATGAGTTTGGCTAAAGATTTGTAAATTTTCTTTATCTTTTCAAAGAACTATCTCTTAGGTTCATTGATTTCTTTTTTTATTTTCTATCTTACAAAATATCACTCTATTATGTCCCTCCTTTTACCAACTTTGAGCTTGGTTTGACCTTTTTTAGTTTCTTTAGATGTAAAGTTAGATTGCTTATTTGAGATTTGCTTGTTCCCTTACCCTACTGCTCTCCACCCGGGTGCCCTTTCCCAATAAAATCTCTTGCTTTGTCAGCACATGCGTCTCCTCAGACAATTCATTTCCGAGTGTTAGACAAGAGCCTAGTTTCAGGCCCTGGAAGGGGTCCCCCTTCCTACAATAAATGGTGACTCTGGCGGGGACTCTTCTTTGCTGAGACTGACATCCTGACCACTCAGGGTACTCAGGGACCAGCTTGCCTGCCAATGGACCAGACCCAGGGACCGCAACTGGGACCGTTTGGTCCCTGGTCTCCTCCTGACACAGACAACTGGCCAGAGTGCCCCAACCGGTAAGGAACAAGAGACTTTATTGACCTCTCTCCCCTTCCCTCTCTCTTCCCTCTCCTTAACCTTTCCTATCCTTCCCTGTTTTTCTAGTCTCCCGGTCCTGGACGCAGGAATCTGGTCGAAGGGCCCTCAGCCTGAGCTGAGGATTGGAAACTGATCACCTCCTCTTGGCAGAGAACTCAAATTCTGGTTCTGGTCTTGTCTGATTTCTGGTAGGGCCGAGTTCCAGTCCTCCCTTCTCTGGAGGCCCAGGGAAAAGTCCCATAATGCCTGGGTATCTGTAGGTGGCAGGAGACGTCTGTAAGGCCACCTCTTTCGCCCCCCTTTCCTGCCTCCTCCCCCTTCTTCCTCCCTCCTGGCTTCCTTTCCTCCCTTGAAATCTTTGCTGTTAGTACTTGGATTCTTGTATTTAAGGGCTTCCCTGGTGGTGCAGAGGTTAAAGCATCTGCCTGCAATGTGGGAGACCTCAGTTCAATCCCTGGGTTGGGAAGATCCCCTGGAGAAGGAAATGGCAACCCACTCCAGTATTCTTGCCTGGAGAATCCCATGGATGGAGGAGCTTGGTGGGCTACACTCCATGGGTCGCAAAGAGCTGGACAAAAGTGGGCTACAGTCCACGGGTCGCAGAGTTGGACACGACTAAGCAACTTCACTTTCACTTTTACTTTGTTTTTTGAAGTAGGCTGGTATTGCTAGGTGGAGAAGGAAACGGCAAACCACTCCAGTCAGTATTCATGCCTGGAAAATCCCATGGACCGAGGAGCCTGGTAGGCTACAATCTATGGGGTCGCAAAGAGTCGGACATGACTGAGCAACTGCTTTTGTTACATCCCATACGTTTTGGGAAATTGTGTTTATATTTATATTTGTCTCAGGTAGTTTTTATTTTCTTTTTGATGTCTTCATTGACTCACTGGTTATTTAGTAGCATGTTGTTCAGTCTCCATATATTTGTGATCTTTCCAGTCTTATATTTGTAATAGATTTCTAGTTTCATATTGCTGTGGTTGGAAAACATGCTTGATATGATCTCCATCTTCTTAAATTTACTGAGACTTGATTTGTGCCCTAACACATTAGCTATTGTGGACAATGCTCCATGTACACTTGGAAAAAGTTTGTACTTTCTTTTTATTTTTTTTATTTTTTGGATGAAACATTCTGTAGGTATCTATTAAGTTCAGCTGATCTATTGTTTTATTTTAGACCACTGTTAACTTTTTAATTTTTCTGTCTGGATGATCTCTCTACTGATGTAAGAGAGGTATTAAAGTCCCCCGCTATTATTATATCACTGTCAATTTCTCCCTTTGTGTCTGATCATAATTTCTTTGTAGATTTAGAAGCTCTTTTATTGAGGGCATATATGTCAATGAGTCTTCTTGTATTGATCCCTTTATCATTATTTAAAGCCCTTATGTCTTTTTTACAGGGCTTCCCAGGTGGCTCAGATGGTAAAGAATCTGCCTGTAATTCAGGAGACCCGGGTTTGATCCCGGGGTTGGGAAGATCCACTGGAGAAGGGAATGGCAACCCACTCCAGTATTCTTGCCTGGAAATTCCATGGACAGAGGAGCCTGATGGGCTATAGTCCATGGGACCACAAAGGGCTGGACACAACTGAGCAACTAATAGACTTTTTAATAAAGTCTAATTTGTCTGACATGAGTATTGCTATCCCTCTTTCTTGTTGTTTCCATTCACATTACTATCTTTCTCCATCCCTTGACTTTCAGTCTCTCTCCTTTCTGAAGTACATATAGATGAGTTCTGTTTTTTTTTTAATCCAATTAGCCACCCTATGTTTTCTGATTAGAGGATTTAGTCTATTGACATTCAAAGTAATTATTGATAGGTATATACTTATTGCCATTTTAGTACTTACTTTCCCGTCGTCTTTAAAGTTCTTCTCTGTTCTCTTCATCTTATTTTTGTTTCTTCCCTTGTGAATTGATCAATTTCTTTCATGCTGTGCTTATGGTCCTTTCCCTCTGATTTTTGCCCAACTATCGTAGGTTTGTGATTTGTGGTTAACATGCGGTTCATAAATGTTGACTTATAATTATATTTACTTATTTAAATAGGTTTTCCTCTAAGTTCAAACTCATCCTACACTTATTCTTAGCCAAAAGGCTGAGAAGTGATCAAACTCATTCTAAAAGTTCTACGTTTTCATTCCTCTCCTCCACATTTTGGGGCTTTCATGTCATATTTTAAATCTTCATGCTTATTCTTTAACTGCTTATTATACTAATAAGCTTCTATAATTTTTTGCTTCTATAATTGTTGCTTCTATAATTTTTTGTCTTTTAATCTTCATATTAGTTTATTTAAGAGGTTGATCCTCAGTATTTATCATATGTTTACCTTTACTAGTGGGATTTTTAATTTCATCTAGTTTCTTCTTTTTATTGCCTTCTTTTTTCAACTTCAAGACCCATTACTTCTTTTAGATTTAGTATTGATGAGTTCTTTTAGATTTTACTTGTCTAAGAAGTTCCATTTTTCTCCTAAAATTCCAAATATACTCCTGGGGAGAGTAACCTATGTTGCAGGTTTTTCCCTTTCGGTAGTTTAAATATATTTATGCCACTCCTAACCTGCAAAATTTCTGTAAAGAAATTAGCTAATAGCCTTATAGGGAATCCCTTGTATATGATTGTTTCTTCTTGCTGACTTTAGAATTACATTTACCGTTAACTTTTATCATTTTAATTATATCTTGGTGTAGGTCCATTTGTGTTCATCTTGTCTAGAACCCTCTCCTTTTGTACCAGATTATCTGTTTCCTTCTTCAGGTTTGGGAAGATTTTGGTCATAATTTTATCAAACATATTTTTAATCCTCTCCTCTTTCTCTTCTTCTGGGGCATTTATAATGAGAATGTTGGTGTGCATGATACTATCTCAGCGATCCCTTAAACTTTTTATTAATTCTTTTTTCTTTTTGCTGTTTTGATTCAGTGGTTTCCATTTTCCTATATTCCAGATCACTTAGATGTTCTTCCTAGTCTGCTATTAATTCCTCCTAGTGTGTGTGAGTATGTGTGTGAGTGTGTGTGTGTGTGCATGTTTTAATTCCAATAATTGTATTCTTCTGATTTGACTGCTATTATCTTTTAATTTTCTAGTTTCTTGTCAAATTTTTTCACTATTTTCATCTATTTTTTCCTAATTCAGGTAGCATTCTTATTACTAAGGTTTTTGATTATCTGGTAAAATGTCTGTTTCTATTTCATTAGTTGTTTTTTCAGGGGTTTTCTCTTGTTCTTTCTACTAAAATAAATTCCTTTGTCTTATTATTTTGCTTAACCTTTCTGTCTATGAAAGGATGTGAAATAGTTATCTCTGGTGGTTTTGAATGGGTTTCCTTATGTGAGAGCATCCCTATATAGTCTGCATATGCCGATTACTTTGATGGGAGAGCTGGAATTGTTGTGAACACAAGTCACATCTTTCATCTGGGTATGCTACCAGCTATCACCTTGGTGAGAAGTGGGGCTAGAAATGGAAGGACTGGCGCTGGAGCCAGTTGCAAGCTGGGGCTAAACCCTCTCCTTAGTGGCTATCACCAGTTTATGAGGAGCAGGGGTAGGTCCCAAGTGGCATGACAGAATCCCAAAGGATCACGGCCGAGCGATTGTGTGTTTTCCCCTCTCCTAGCACCTGTATCCTCACCCAGAAGGGGAATAGTGCTGGAGCAAGAGGGTCTGGTGTGGATACTTGGTGCATGTCCGGGAACAGGCTGCAGAAATCTGACCTGGGTCAAAGATCTGGACTGCTTTTGATGCATTTCTTCTATAAGTGCCAGTAATGGCTGGGCCCAGACGGCAAAGAATCTGCCTGCAATGCAGGAGACCCAGATTCAATTCCTGGGGCAGGGAGAACCCCTGGGAATGGCTACTCATTCCAGTATTCTTGCCTGGAGAATTCCATGGACAGAGGAGCCTGGTAGACTATAGTCCTGGGTTGAAAGAGTCAGACATATGACTGAGCAGCTAACACTTTCACTTTCACCTCCCTTTTCACTTTTCCACTCTATTCAGATGCAGTTTGGGGTCTGTGTCACACAGCCAAACACTTGCCCCAGTATGGAGTTGTTTCGTGAAGCATCAGGCTGGACTGTTTGCTTGGTTCAGGCTGCAGCATTCACCAGGGCAATCACAGATCCAACCACTGGTGCAATTTTCAATACAACTTCTCTTCCCTGCTTTGGGAACAAAAAAACATGTATGTGCTTCTTATGAACAAGTTCAGGCTTCCCACAGCCCTCTTGTTAGTCTCACCAGCTTCCAAACAACAAAGGGAGCTTATATTCCGTGTGTTGGGCCGCAGAGCTTGGGCACTCAATATGTGGCTCGAACCACTCACTCTCCAGGAAAGATCTCCACCCATGTAATCTCCCTTTTCCTCTGAGTCCTCTCCCAGGAGCAAGGGTTCCAACATGATTGCTTCTCTTCCCTTCTTGCTCAAATCCACATGGATCTTCTTTTACAGCCTTTGTTGTATAGGAGTCTTTCTGTCAGTCTCCAGTTACTTTTTAGTGAGAATTGTTCCACATAAAGATTTATTTTCCATGTGTTCATGGAGAGAGGTGACTTTCACATTCTCCTACTCTGCCATCTTAATCTCTTCCAGAACATTCCATCTTCCCAGCTTCTAGAGGCTTTCTGAATTTCTTGGCACCTAGCACTCATCTTTCCACTCTAATACTCTAATATTTGTGTTTTAATTATGATATATCTTGGTGTGAATCTCTCTGTATTCATCTTATTTCAGACTTTCTATTATTCCTGTGCCTGGATATCTGTTTCTTTCTCCAGGTTAGGTAAGTTTTCAGCCATTATTTATTCAAATAATTTTTTTGCCCCCTTTTCCTCCCTCCTCTTCTATAATGCAAATGTTGATGCGCATCATGTTGTCCCAGAACTCTTGTAAACATCTTCATATTTTTAAATTCTTTTTTCTTTTTTGCTATTATGATTGGGTGATTTCCATTAGTCTGTTTTCTAGATCACATATCTGTTTTTGGTATCACATAATCTAATACTTATTCCCTCCCATGAATTTTTCATTTCCATTATAGTCTTCATCTCTGATTAGTTCTTTCTCATATTTTCTCTTTGTTGATATTCTCACTGTATTCCTTCATTCTTCTCCTCAATTTGATGAGCTTCTTTATGACCATTACTTTGAACTCTCAATCAGATAAATTATTTAGCTTCATTTCATCGGGGTTTTTTCTTTTTCTTTGAATGTACTCCTATGTTTCTTTATTTTGCTTGACTTTCTGTGTTTGTTTCTATGAAATAAGCAAAACACGGACCTCAGTCCAGTTCTGTTCAGACGCTCAGTCGTGTCTGACTCTTTGCGACCCCATGAATCACAGCATGCCAGGCCTCCCTGTCCGTCACCAACTGCTGGAGTCTACCTGAACCCATGTCCATCAAGTCGGTGATGCCATCCAACCATCTCATCCTCTGCCGTCCCCTTCTCCTCCTGCCCTCAATCTTTCCCAGCATCAGGGTATTTTCAAATGAGTTAGCTCTTTGCATCAGGTGGCCAAGTATTGGATTTCAGCTTCAAGTCAGTCCTTCCAATGAACACCCAGGACTGATCTCCTTTAGAATGGACTGGTTGAATCTCCTTGAAGTCCAAGGGACTCTCAAGAGTCTTCTCCAACACCACAGGTCAAAAACATCAATTCTCCAGTGCTCAGCTTTCTTCATAGTCTAACTCTCACATCCATACATGACCACTGGAAAAACCATAGCCTTGACTAGATGGACCTTTGTTAACAAAGTAATGTCTGCTTTTTAATATGCTGTCTAGGCTGGTCCTTCCAAGCAGTAAGCATCTTTTAATTTCATGGCTGCAATCATCGTCGAAAGTGATTTTGGAGCCCCCAAAAATAAAGTCAGCCACTGTTTCCACTGTTTTCCCCATCTATTTGCCATGAAGTGATGGGACCAGATGCCATGATCTTCATTTTCTGAATATTGAGCTTTAAGCCAACTTTTTCACTTTCCTCTTTCACTTTCATCAAGAGGCTCTTTAGTTCTTCTTCACTTTCTGCCATAAGAGTGGTGTCATTTGCATATCTGAGCTTATTGATATTTTCCCCAGCAATCTTGATTCTAGCTTGTGCTTCCTCCAGCCCAGTGTTTCTCATGATGTACTCTGCATATAAGTCAAATAAGCAGGGTGACAATATACAGCCTTGATGTACTCCTTTTCTTATTTGGAACCAGTCTGTTGTTCCATGTCCAGTTCTAATCAGTTCATCCTAAAGGAGATCAGTCCTGGGTGTTCATTGGAAGGACGGGTTTGAAGCTGAAATCAAATACTTTGGCCACCTGATACGAAGAGCTAACTCATTTGAAAAGACACTGATGCTGGGAAAGATTAAGGGCAGGAGGAGAAGGGGACGACAGAGGATGAGATGGTTGGATGGCATCACTGACTCGATGGACATGGGTTTGGGTAGCCTCTGGCAGTTGATGATGGACTGGGAGGCCTGGCATTCTGTGGTTCATGGGCTTGCGAAGAGTTGGACATGACTGAGTGACTGAACTGAACTGAATTTGCCTATGAAACATTGATCAACCAGGAAACAGTTCCAACACAAATGTTACTCTTAAAAAGATAAAATAACAAAATATCTGATGTCAATAATAAAATCTAAGGGTGCTTGTGAGTTTAGACTAAGTTTTAAACTGTTGTTTTAAAAATGTTTAAAGTCAGAACCCATTTTCTGCTCTACATTAATTTACATTTTGTCTTGCTACTTCTAACAATACAGTCATACTGTATATGATGTTATGATTAAAATAAGGACTTGTGATGTATTTTCTTTATTTTTAATAAAAAGAAATAATTACATAGAAATAAAATTATACTTAACTTAAACAGCTAAATTGAAACCACTACTTACCTGAGTCATTTAAACACTCATTTAAATAATGTGTTTTTAATAGTAACAGTTATATGCTTACTGAGAGAGTTTAATTAAGAAATACAGTGATGAAATTAGAAAGGTACTAAAGGAAGACATTTGGACATTTAGTTTCTTATCCCATTGACTATTTGCATTCACTTTATGTTTTGAAAATGCATTTAGGAACAATTTAATGAGCAATATAGCAATATCAGATGTACTTGAGAAGCTGATTATGAAGCAGATGGTTTTACAACCACACTTGTGTTTTGAAAGGTGTTATTCTATTATATAAGGTTTGCATTTATGACACATGCTTCTCATTTAGTATTGTGGATCGTGTCATCCTGTCAGAACATCTCACACATTTCTCTTCCTTTACATCTGTTCAGTAAGTAAGCTTACTGATTCTCTTAGCAGGAGGAATAAATTATACAATTACATTGTTGAGAGTATGGTACATTACACGGTCTAAATTTTCTCATTAACAGGATGACATCAATATAACTTATACTATAGGCAACCATGGAAAATCAACAAGATGTATAAACGCCAAGTTAGACTGCATTCCATTTATTAAATACCTGATCCATGTAACTTAACAAGATTTGATGTGAACATTTTATTCGTTAATGGTATCTTTCTGTTATATAT
Organism: Capra hircus; assembly: GCF_001704415.2. Classification (NCBI taxonomy): domain Eukaryota; kingdom Metazoa; phylum Chordata; class Mammalia; order Artiodactyla; family Bovidae; genus Capra; species Capra hircus. The sequence continues at coordinate 78,770,271 of NC_030814.1, forward strand.
GATATAGATTTGCTTAACCAAGCCCAAAGGGAAAATGCAGTCTGGAAGTAATTCTACATCAAGAGGCTATAATAATTATTCTGGGCATACCAAACTAATAATACAAATATTAGCCTCTACTTAGCTGTAATAGAAAATAAATGTGACTACAATAACAAGCATGGCTTTTTGAAGAAAGCAATTAAGGATTATGTCTTTTGACATGTAATAAATTTCAATTTTGTCACTTCTTCAGGATGTAATGAAATGTAAGATAAGTAGTTCAAGAAAAAGCCTGACTTGTCTATGAACTCATCCTTAAGTGTCCTGATACATTCGCAATGTTCTCTGCCTGATTTGTCAAGATAATCTAATTCTGGATTTGAGTGATCTGGTAGGATTTATCCTATTATCTTAACTTGGTATTGATATTGGTATTACTGTGAGGTGAGACCTTCATTCATTCAACTAGCATTTATTTACCACCTACTAAATTCTCTTGCCAAAGCCTTTGACTGTGTGGATCACAATAAACTGTGGAAAATTCTGAAAGAGATGGGAATACCAGACCACCTGACCTGCCTCTAAAGAAATCTGTATGCAGGTCAGGAAGCCACAGTTAGAACTGGACATGGAACAACAGACTGGTTCCAAATCGGGAAAGGAGTCTGTCAAGGCTGTATATTGTCACTCTGCTTGTTTAATTCATATGCAGAGTCCATCATGAGAAACGCTTAGCTGGATGAAGCACAAGCTGGAGTCAAGATTGACAGGAGAAATATCAATAACTTCAGATATGCAGATGACACCATTCTTATGGCAGAAAGTGAAGAACTAAAGAGCCTCTTGATGAAAGTGGAAGACGAGAGTGAAAAGCTGGCTTAAAACTCAACATTCAGAAAACTAAGATCATGGCATCCGGGCCCATCATTTCATGGCAAATAGATGGGGAAACAATGGAAACAGTGAGAGACTTTACTTTTCGGGGGCTCCAAAATCACTGTAGATGGTGACTGCAGCCATGAAATTAAAAGATGCTTGCTCCTGGGAAGAAAAGTTATGACCAACCTAGACAGCATATTAAAAAGCAGAGACATTATTTTACCAACAAAGGTCTGTCTAGTCAAAGCTGTGGTTTTTCCAGTAGTCATGTATAGATTTGAGAGTTGGACTATAAAGAAAGTTGAGTGCTGAAGAATTGAGCTTTTGAATTGAGCTTCTTTTGGAGAAGACTCTTAAGAGTCCTTTAGACTGCAAGGAGATCCAACCAGTCCATCCTAAAGAAAATCAGTCCTGAATATTCATTGGAAGGACTGATGCTGAAGCTGAAAGTCCAATACTTTGGCCCAGTTGATGTGAAGAACTGACTCATTTGAAAAGACCCTGATGCTGGGAAAGATTGAAGGTGGGAGGAGAAGGGGATGACAGAGGATGAGATGGTTGGATGGCATCACCAACTCAATGGATATGAGTTTGAGTAAGCTCCAGGAGTTGGTGATGGACAGGGAAGCCTGGCATGCTGCAGTCCATGGGGTCACAAAGAGTCAAATATGACTGAGTGACTGAACTGAACTGACTGAAATTCTCTTGTGTTAGCCCTTAAGAATACAAATATAAGTGCATACCCTCAGGGAGATCACAGTTCTGTTTTAAAGCAGAAGCAGAATGCAAATGATCATATTATGTGTGTGTGTGTGAATTACTATTATCATAAATAAATATTAAATTACAGTTAGTGATATTTATTCTGAGGTATTAAAGGAGTTTTACTCATGCCTGCAATTTATTTTGAAATGCACTAAAATAAGATGAATTAATGATGCAGAAAGGGATGGATGGATAGACAGATAGCTATATTGTAAAGCAAATACAATCAAATATTAATGATAGAATCTAAATGTGGATATACAGATATATACTGTAAAAATTCTTTTAATTTCTCTGTATGTTTGAAAACTTTTTATAATACAATTTTGGAAAGGAAAAGAAAGCAGTATGCTTAAACATGAAAGCATGGAGGAAGTGCAGTTATTGGTTACAGGTGGTTTAGAGTAAGAACATGAAAGCTGCCTGTTTTAAGATGAAAAATATGGTTAATAAAGGAAAGTCAAAGAATAGAGAAACCAGGACAAGGAAACGGAAGGTCCATCTACTTGAAATCTATACGGATACTGAAATGATAAAATGCTTTTTGTGTTTGTTGTACTGGGGTGTGACAGTGAACCAGTACTTAAGTCTTCAAGAAATGGGAGAGACAGGTCTGTGTGTAGCTAACAGAAAGAATAATGAGTGACACATTCTGAATGCAGGAGCTTCAGTGTTGAAGGCCTTCTGGAAAGAAGGAAAAGCAATATTCTGAATACAACAGAGAGAATAAAAATGGCCATTTATTTCTATTTCAGACTCAGAATCACAAGGGCCATAAGAGAAGAAAAAATGACCAGTACCTGAGAGACATAAATTTTTTAAAAAATGTAATAAGGCTACAATCAAATCTTGGTTAGAGCACGAAGGTAAAGGAAGTGCTTAATTAAGAGGTTGAAGATGTAGGATGTTTTCATAAGGACAAATCACAAGTTCCATAGGGTGATCTGTAAGAATCTAGGAAATGAAACTGGGAATACAGGTAAAAAGTAGAATCAGATAAGGTTAAGCATAAGCCATATGGGATAGAGTCCAGGGCTTCCTTTGGGGACTAGAATATACAAAAATCAAAGGAGTGGTGGGAATGGTCTTGGTGGTCTCAAGACTGAGTTGAAAAAGTTCCAAATGAAGGAAAAGAGTTGTAGGTATCTTTCTAAAAACATGCAGAAAGAGTAGATATTTAGTAGGCAGACAGATTAGGAAGGGATTTCTAAGCAGTGGGGACAGTTGAGCAAGATTCAGACATTTGTAAGTTTGATGTTTCAGGGATTTCAAACAGTTGAACATATGTAGTATATCACAAGCACAAAGGCAAGAGTTCTAAAAGTTAAAGCTGCTGAGAAAGGCAAGGTAATACCTGCTCTGTGGAAAGGGTTTCAAATGTATCCTGTAAATAGTGGGGAATTATTGAAAAATTGTACAGAAGGAAGTGACATTGACATGATAACATATCCTAGTTACAAAGATTACTCTGGATTCAGGATAGAACTTGGGTTGGATGGCATCACTCTAGAAACAGAAAGACCAGTTAGGAAACTGTTTCAAGGACAGGTGACACACGATTAATGCCTAAGCTAGAAATTGGCAGTAGGAATGGAGAAGCATGGAAAGAAATGAGACATGTTTAGGAAAAAGGACCAACAGTCTGTAGCAACTGAGGCAAAAAGTAAGATAAATCGAAAAATTCATGACAGTCTCAGGTTTCTGGGATGCTCATGGAGCCAATAACTATTCAGGACAGGAAGTAATGAAAGTTGAGGACATAATGGAAGTCGAGAGGGCTTGGAATAAGGGAAATATTAGATTGCTTTTGTAACATGAAGTTGAATACAAATGTGAACTTGTATAATGATAATTTGGGTTTTAGAATCAGGGAATGAGTACAGATTACTAAGTAGCTTTTATATATTGAACTAAAATTTGATCATTCCCTGCCTGTCTACTGCTAACCCAAACAGTACAGTCAAAGAATGCAAATTACTAGGAAGGAAGCATGGAAATCAAGAGAGGTTTACAAGATTAATACATTGTAAGACGTTCTCATTTGAAAAATAAAATGTAATATTCAAAATAGTTTAAATTGCAAATAGCTAGAAAAGAGTAGTTCCAATGTATTATCTCAATATTTCTGATTTAGTAATACTTTTAAGAACCATAACTATAACCATGAGTCTATTACCAATATGTACCTTGATATACATACGGATATACTTATGGAGTCAACAAAACTGGAAGAATAGTCTTCGCTTTCTTAGAATAGCTGCAGAGTTGAACTAACAAAACTTAACGTTATTTCAATACCTTTGTTTGCATTACCTTAAGAATTCACATGGCTCCCTTATTTTACAAGCAGTGATGACCTAATTTTTTGGCTCTGGCATCAGAGGGGTACTCTGCTGAAAACCTCAATGCTAAACCAATGAAGAATGGACTTAAACTCTAGTAAATGTACCAAATATGCCTGACCATAGGAAACTATTGCTTAAATAAAAAATTAAGAACCATTTCATAAATCCATTTTTATTTTTGGTATCATATTCTAATACATTTAGGATATAAAATTTCTCTGATCAGTGGATCCATGTAGAAATCATTTTTTCATTAAGAATATACAATCATACAACACTGAAATTGATTCCTACATTTTAAAATACTAATATTATGAGATTTTCTTGTGTTAAATAATAAAAGCTAAAATTTAAAGTTCTTTCACTTCTTGAAAACTGAAAAATAAAGTCACATTTATTCCAAAGGGAAATGCATTTCTTTAATTTGCTATGGAAGCTGTCTTGCAAAAATTCCTAATCACAAGGTAAAGTAAATAAAACTATAGCTTTGGGCTTCTTTTTTTGGCACAACAATATTACTATAGATGAATAAGGCATAATTCTGCCAAGTTCATGAGCCCATTTTTCCCATTTTTGTTTAGATACAGTATTCTATGCTGGATGGACATAAAATCATTTAATGCTAGAAAAGTGTCAAAATTCTAATCAAAGCTGACATTTTTTTAAACCACTTCTGTCAGTATTTGGATCTGATATACTATTAGCAGTAGACAGATTTAGCATTCCCACATAAAATACATTTCTTTTCAAACCTTTCCATGACTTTTAATCCTCTAGCTTTGTTCTGCCTGTTCAAACTTGATCTGTCTCCACTGGAAGAACATGGTTTATACTATTGCTCTTTTTGCCTCTATTGAATTTGCAACTGGGGTCAGGGGAATTTAATCATTAGTATTTCTTGTGTGTTAAGGACATATGCTAAATAAGACACAATCCTCTTTTGGTTACAAAAGATATAACAACACAAAGGCAACTTTAAGAATTCTAGTGGCTTCTTTCATTTTTAGCACTGCATTAGTGCTGTTGAAACTTAACGTTGAAAATAAAGAAGGATTTGTAACATGGCAGGCTGATGATGTTGTCAAGCAATTGTTATCCTTTCATCTAGGATTTCTGACAAGAGGTTATTATTCATGATTGTTTAATTTAAGTATTATTAGAATTGTCTTTTTATCATCCAAATAGTAAAAATTGGAGCAAGTCCATTTAATACTGAGCTCTATTCTGATAAATACATACACAGCATTTCAATCAGCATATAATCAAACATAATCAACCATCTCCTCAAAATCAGAAATAAATTAGGCCACCCCAGAATAAATTGAGGGCTGAGCACTTCAGCATTTTAAGGATTTTTTTCCCCCCACACCTTTGTAAGTCTTGTGCAACTGACTCAGTGAAAGTAACCCCCTGGATTCTCCAACTTTTTAAAAGCAATTATCTTGGATTCTTTTACTTTGCCTTTGATCTTGCCCTTCTCTTGATCCTAGCGCCTATGTGGCCTCTAATTTCTTTTCTTTACAGCCCATATTTTGCCCAGTCATCACTTCTAAAACTTCATAACAGAGCTTAGTTTCCTCTCTTGTACCTTTTCTGTGGTCTAAAACACAATATTTTCTCCCTCTCTAGGTCTTTCTACACTGGTCCCTCAAAGAGCCATGTAACTACAGACTCCCCCAGCAACCTGACTGGTTTGTGAATCCCCAGCTTAAGATAATCCATATCCCTCTGCCTACCTATCCTATTTTTCCCCCTAGGATTCTTATTCCTGTCACTTTGTTTTTCTCCTAGGGAAAAAAGAAAACTATTAAGGAGCAGTAACATTTCAATTTGCCTGAAGTGAGTCTATGAAAAGAGAGGAAGAAAGCAATTGAGTAGCCTTTACATAACTTCTGATAGCAACAGCAAATAATGGTATCTACCTCAACTTATATCCTGACCATCTGGTCACCAATCGGTCTTATGATTAAGACCCCAGTGAAGGCTTCCCTGGTGGTCCAGTGGTTAAGAATCCTCCTTGCAATGCAGGGGACTTCAGATCCAGGAAGATCCCACATGCCACCAGGCAACATAGCCCATGCCCCACAGCAACCAAGCCCACACTCTGAAACTACTGATGCCCACCCACTCTAGAGCCTGTGCTCACAACAAGAGAAGCCACAACAATGAAAAGCCCGCACACTACAACAAAGAGTAGCCCCACTCACCACCTAGATAAAGCCTGCGTGTAGCAAGGAAAACCCAGTTCAGTCAAAATCAAATAAATAAATAATATTTTAAAGAAAATGACCCCAATGAGGTAAATCTTTTTCCCCAAAATTGGTACTTATTTTCTAAAACAAGCACTTAAAAAAACTAAACAAAAAAACCCCCAGAAAATTCTTTAGTCAATTTTTTGAGCATGCTGGGAAATCAATTCATTTTTAAAATTGAAAAAATCTAACAAGTTTTTACCTCATCTATCCTATATGACTGTGCCCTAAGATGATCAAATAATTCAAAAGGAAGTTTCTTTTTATAGAAGTAAGAAAACTCCTAAATAAACTAACCATGAAATTAAAATACCACCATTTTGGAGCCATTAGGAAATTAACTGAACTAATCAATGATGGTAACAGCTACTTTATGTCACAGGAGTCAAATATCCTTGCCTTCTTATGGAGGTACACATTATTACAAATGAAGTATCTTTATTTTAAGAAAAGTAAAAATTCTATTTATCTTCCAGATCTAAATTCCAAATTATAAGGAATATGAGTTAGAGGACAGATTAAATGATACTATGATATTTAGATGTGATTTTCCTACTATAAAAAACACAATAAATTAATTTTAAAACTCAAAATATTCACAACATAAAATATGTCTTGATCTTGTTGTTCAGAAGAGGTATAATTAATACTGACTCTGAGAGCATAAAAGAACATCTTAAATTAGGTGTCTGTTCATTTGTTTACTTTCTTTCAGTGATTACAGTCCTGTGCTTCTATTGTTCAATGTACCAAAATTATATATGAATTATATATATAATTTAATATATTTCACACAGTTTTCTAGTTTTTTACACCTGAAAGTAATATCAGATCCTGTTAGTCTCTCAAGGCTGGAAGATGAACATTCCTCTCCCCACTTTTTTAACTTAATCTTTAATATTTTGAAAAAATACTTTGATGAATTGAAACTTTCAATGCCCTTCAGTTGTAGAACACAGTAAACAGCAGGAAAAATGATAATGTTCACTATAAAAATTTTGAGACTATCTTCACTGACATGATGGCTTCAGGGAGGAGAGCAAGCTAAGGTTGGTTCTCTGTTATCTTTTGTATTAGTATTAGTTTGTGTAGTTGGATGACATCACTGACTCAATGGACTTAAGTTTGAACAAACTCTGGGAGATAGTGGAAGACAGAGGAACCTGGAGTACCACAGTCCACAGTGTCACAAAGAGCTGGACGTGATTTAAGTGACTGAACAACAGATACTTCTAAGCAACAAGACATATTTTATGTTATGAACTTTTAAAACATCAAAATTACTGTATTTCTCCCTGTATATTAGCACTATAATCTTAGATTTTAACTCATGGCTTATCCCTTAAAAAATGTGGCATCCATTTAGAATATAACCGATGTTCTGCTTCCATCTTATTTTCTTCCATTTCTTTTCCATTTGCCTTATTGACTTTATAAATTTATCCTACAACAAATTGTGTATTTGTAAACTTCAAAACAGTTCCACTTGGTGTGTGATTTCAAACTGTTTTCATTTGTCTTACCTTGAACAGAGGCAAGGTTTACTTCCGTGTTACATTTCAAACCTCAGGGTCCGGGTCTCTCATATACATTTGCAGAGGCTTTCAGTCGTCCTGAGCCATCAGAGAAAGGGTTGCCTTGAAACGATGTATTGGATAGAGAGGTGAGACTGGCACAATCAAATTTTAATCGAAACCTAGTATTCCATAAGCTAAAGCTGGCTTTTGGTAATCAAGAAATATTTTTTTGTAACTCTGGCAGAGGCTCCTAGTTTCTCCAGCACATTCTCTTTTACCCCATGGTTCTTTCAACTCTTTCTCTCCTCTGCCCATGCACTTTTTTCAGCTTATGTGAGTAAGAAAACTAACATTAGATGTGTATGTCCTAAGATTTCTGAACTCTGCTTTGGCTGGTGGCTGTTATTTTTTTTTAATAAAAATTATTTTCATTTGTTTGTTATTTTAATACTTTCTCTACCCTTTATGCTCTGCTCTGAGTAGTTCTTGTCCTTTTGACTAGGAAGAGAAGAAGTTTTCAGGGTTCAGATGAAAGTATTATAGGAGATTGAAAAAGGAGGTAGATACTCATATTAATACTATGTAATTTTGATGGTTTATAATATCCCACCACACTGCATCGAGTTCTTTTGGATAGATATTGATAAGTAATGTATGGGAAGAAAAGTGACAAATGGATAGCTAAATCAAATGAAATTTCTTAAAAATGTGGTTACCATTATTATATCAGAGAAAATTAAGTTCACCCTCATGTTACAAAAAAAAAAAATCCAAATTTAAGTGGCTCAAACACACAAATTTTGTCTTATAATTCTTTTCACTAAAGGAATAGCCCTATCTTGGGCTATGCCAGTTCAATGAAGTAATCAAAGACCCAAACTCCTCTAAATTTTGACTTCATCATTATTTTATGTAGCCTTCATTTATATGTTTTTAAATATTGCTGGAGTTCCTGCCATTATGTCAACATTTCAGTAAAGGAGACAGAGAAATAGGCACATTCACTTCAACAAAAGCCGTACAAACCACCTTTCATTTATGACCGTTTGGTCACAAATTGATAAGGTGGCTAGCCTATCTGTAAAGGAAGCTTAACAGAATCTATACTCAGGTGACTGAATATATTTTTAGTTTTCTAAGCTTGAAACATCAGTAATTCTTTTACAATATCAGATGAGGAGAAGAAGTAACAGAATAAACTCTCAGTCTCCATCAGTTGTTATGGAATTATCAACATAGGATCCTGTACTCTGAAAGACAGACAAACTGGAAAGTTCAGCAATCAAAACTTTAAAGGATTAAAAAGGCAAGACCGACTAGAGACAAGGTATAGAGAAAGGCAATATTGAGTAAAAAGAGGTTGATGGCTTAAGAACTAATTCAATATATGCTGAACACCTCAAGGATCTACCATGATGTTTCATGGGACCAGATTTGGTCTTTTAAACAGGAGAAGCAGAAATATAAAGTCGGGCACACTACATTATCATTGATCAATTTATCTTTTAGATTAAGGAGAACATAATGATGGTAAGTAAAAAACTGCCACTGCTTCTTGCAAAAAGTCTGAGATGGACTTCTAAGGCGTTTGAGGTGGGGGAGAATTTGCTGTATATTTTATCTTACGGAATTAAGATAATCTATGCGGAGCATTACTAGAGCATTAACCTAGTTTTACAGGTGAGGATTCTGGGGAAAGTGAATGCAAGAGTTCTCAGGCACAAAGCTACTAAGTTTTAGTATTAGTACTAGACATATAGAGTCATTCTGACTCCTATTTCATAGACCTTAAATCTACTTAAATATTCTCTTGGCAGGATGTAATAAGTCATCAAATTTTAGCTTTTCAACCTTGAAAAAGTCTCAGCACAACAATTTAGAATTCTTATTTTCAGATCTATGTTAAAATTGATTCAGAAGGGTGGTCTAACTATTGTCATTTTATATTAGCTACATTGTATACTTTTATAAGGATTCATTTAATTTATTGCTCAATCTTTTTATTCATCTTCAACTATTTATCATAGTTGGATATTAAGAAAGTCTGACCTTGAATATTTCCAATTCAAAATATTTTTAATTTAACCAGGTATTCAGTTCAATTCTGCACCTGTTATATAACTAAGTAGTCTATGTTCAGTTCAGTTCAATTCAGTTCAGTCGCTCAGTCGTGTCCGACTCTTTGCAGCCCCATGAATCGCAGCACACCAGGCCTCCCTGCCCATCACCAACTCTCGGAGTTCACCCAAATTCATGTCCGTCGAGTTGGTGATGCCATCCAGCCATCTCATCCTCTGTTGTCCCCTTCTCCTCCTGCCCCCAATCCCTCCCAGCATCAGAGTCTTTGTTAGAAGCCTGAATATTCTGCTTGATGGTGGAGAATGAAATAGTGAAAAAAACAAAATATGGTACCTGCTGACTCTGAACTGAAGTTTAGTATGGAGACAGATATTAAACAAGCACACTAATTGCCATATAATTTTAAAACTTATTTCGATGAATAACATGGCCCAAATAAAACACATCATAAATAATTTCAACAAATATTTATTGAATGAATTTTAGGGCACAAACCGTATATGGTAACAGGACTGTGTGTGAAGTGAGACTGTAAAGTTAAGATATATCAAACTGTCAAGGACCTTAAATAAATAGCAGGGTAGATACTTATACAATGTATAACAAAATGTGCAGATAAAGTGAGCCATTAAGGTTGTAAAATGGAGGAAGGACATGATTTTACTTATGTTTTGGGAAGACATCTTTGACAATAGTGAAAGAATAACATGATTGGCTATAAAACAGAATCAGAAAGATCTGTTTATTGGCAACTGCAACTCTTCAGTTAAGAAATAATGAGGGCCTGAATCTAGATATTGAAATAAGAGGTATAGGAATGATTTTGAAAAATATTTCATGGGTACTTATGATTGAAATTGGTGATTAATAATTCTCTAAAATGTCAGGAGATTAGCAACCCACTCCAGTATTCTTGCCTGCAGAATTCCATGGACAGAGGAGCCTGGTGGACTACACAGTCCATGGGGTCACAAAGAGTCAGACATGACTGAGTGACTAACACTTTCACTTTCACTTCCAAAGTGTCAGGAATATGAGAGATGAACATTAACCATATGTTTCTTATTTGGATGACTAAGGTTATGCTAGTAAATAATACAACACAAAGAACAAGTATTGTAAAGGATTTAAGGAAAGACAAAATAGTTCCTGATATTGGAGACCTGTTCTGAAACACACAGGTAGGCCTCAGTGTTACTACAAGTCCTTATGATGGTAATAGTTAAACCATGATATTCTGCTCTTGGACATAAACAACCTCACCAAAGATGAACATCAAACACAAATAACTCTGTAACCATGACTACTGCTACTGCTAAGTCACTTCAGTCGTGTCTGACTCTGTGCGACCCCATAGACAGCAGCCCACCAGGCTCCCCCGTCCCTGGGATTCTCCAAGCAAGAACACTAGAGTGGGTTGCCATTTTCTTCTCCAATGCATGAAAGTGAAAAGTGAAGAAAGTGAAAAGTGAAGTCGCTCAGTCGTGTCTGACTCCTAGCAACCCCATGGACTGCAGCCTACCAGGCTCCTCTGTCCATGGGATTTTCCAGGCAAGAGTACTGGAGCGGGGTGCCATTGCCTTCTCCGGTAACCATGACTAAATAAGACAAAAAGACGGTTCTTGGGAAATCCACAAAATACCAAATATTTCCCTCCCTCAGCTAAAATAAGTGACTGTTACTCTTTTACCAATTACAGCTTTATTCTCGCTCTATCCAGCCCTCTGACACAAAAAATTTATTGAGATACTCAGTCATAGATTTGCTCTTTGTTTCTGACAGCACCCAGTCTAGAGCTAGCCTCTACTTCCTTAGGTCCTCTTCAAAATTACTCAAACTATATTAAAATCTTACAAGTTCTAACATACTTTTTGTGAGACATCCTCTTTCACTATGTTTTGCATTTTCCCTCACTGAAACCAGTAATAAGTTTAACTCATTTAACTGTAAGTGTATGTTGGTAGTCTTTGGCTTCATATCATTGCTAATATCAGACTATATAAACTTCTGGGTATGTAAGAGACAGTTGAAAATTCAGTCTTGGATTTCAGATAAAAGGAAAGACTGGATACATATATTGGAAAGTTATCAACTTTTATGCTAATATTTCTGAAACTCGTATATACAGTTCTAGTAGATTTGGTAAATGCACAGTGATCTACACTCCAATGAGACTGGAAAAGATTAGTTTAAACATGGTTGAGAGGTTCATTACTTCAGAACTATAGGATTTAGTTTACATTATGAATGTTACTTTACATTATAAATCGTATAGAAAATTCTAAATGTATTTGAATATGGACCATTTTTCTAGCTAGATCTAATGCTGCGAAATATTGTGTAGAACATTACTTGGGAAATGTTTCAAAAGAAAGGTGAAACATTGGGGGCAGATGATATTCCTCAAAGAGTAAACATACACCAAAAAAGGAAAAAAAAAGAATATAATCTGTTTCAAAACATAACCATTATTAAAATTTAATTTATGTAAATTTATTATGAAATAAACTATATTATCAACAAAGGTAACGGATACTCAAAACTCAACCTTTTCTATTTTTTTAATTACATCATACTATTATTTATGTTTTTTATCTTCTGTTTGACCTGTATGATGGACAGTGAAGATTTTAAAAGAGAATTAAAATGTTTCAATTTATAAGGTAATACATAATTTGTATAGAAACACACCTACTCCTTCTAAAAAGATACATATTAAATACAATAGAGTACTTACCTACTAGGGTGGAGGGTGGAAATAGGTGTGGAAGCTGCAACTCCAATACTTTGGCCACCTGATGCGAAGAGCTGACTCATTTGAAAAGACCTTGACGATGGGAAAGATTGAGGGCAGGAGGAGAAGGGGATGACAGAGGATGAGATGGTTGGATGGCATCACTGACCCGATGGACATGGGTTTGGGTAGACTCTGGAAGTTGGTGATGGACAGGGAGGCCTGGTGTGCTGCGATTCACGGGGTTGCAAAGAGTCGGACACGACTGAGCGACTGAACTGAAAGGAAATATATAACTCAAATAAGAAAGAAATTTTGTCCTAACCAATGATGAAAATGTATACAAACTGAGGAATATGACTAACCCAAATCTGAGATTACCCCAATTTCTGAGGGGAAAATTGCATTAGAGTTAAGTAGTGTAGAAAGAGGAGAGTGAAAAAGCTGGCTTGAAACTCAACATTAAGAAAACTAAAACCATGCAATGCAGTCCCATCACTTTGTGGCAAATACTACAGATCGGGAAAAAGTGGAAGCAGTGACAAATTTTTATTTTCTTAGGCTCCAAAATCACTGTGGACAGTGACTGCAGCCATGAAATTAAAAGATGCTTGTTCCTTGGAAAGAAAGCTATGACAAACCTAGACAGCATATTCAAAAGTAGAAACATACACATTACATATAAAATAGATAGCCAATGGGAATTTGCTGTATGACGTGAGGAGCTCAAACTTGGTGCTCTGTGACAACCTAAAGGGGTGGGAAAGGGTGAGAGGTGGGAGGGAGCTTCAAAAGGAAGGGGATATATGTATACCCATGGCTGATTCATGTTGATGTATGGCAAAACCCAACACAATCTTGTAAAGCAATTATCCTCCAATTAAAAATAAATAAAATGTTTTAAAAAGAAACAAAACAAGCAGAGAGTCATTTTACCAATGAAGGTTGGTATACTTAAAGTTATAGTTTTTCCAGTAGTCATGTACAGATGTGAGAGTTGGACCATAAAGAGGGCTGAATGCTGAAGAATTGTTTTGTTTTTTTTTTTAATTGCGGTGCTACAGAAGCCTCTTGGGAATCTCTTGGAAAGCAAGGAGATCAAACCAGTCAATCCCAAAGGACTGGAATATTCACTGGAGGGACTGATGCTGAGGTTGAAGCTCCCATACTTCGTCCACCTTATGTAAACACCCGACTCACTGGAAAAGACCCTGACCCTGGGAAAGATTGAGGGCAGGAGGAAAAGGATGTGACAGAGGATAAGATGGTTGGATGGCATCACTGACTCCACTGACATGAGTTTGAGCAAACTCCAGGAGATAGAGAAGGACAAAGAAGCCTGGTGTGCTGCAGGCCATGGGATTGCAAAGAGCTGGACACAACTTAGTGACTGAACAACAACAAAATACATGATTTGACAAACTCCCAAAAAGCATTTTCTGCCACTTACTGATTATGGAAGCATTTTCCCTGCAAAAAGTTGTTGAGATGCTTGAAGAAGTGGTAGTTGGTTGGCGAGAGGACAGTCCTGAGAATCTGGTGGATAAGGCAAAACTTTGAAACCCAATTCATTAAACTTTTAAAGAGCTGATTGGGCAACACACAGCTGGGTGTTGACATGAAGAACTGTGCCCTTTCTGTTTACCAATGTGTTGAAATTTTCAGTGCCTCTCATCCATCTGCTGAGCATACTTCTCAGATATAATGGTTTTGCCAGCATTCAGAAAGCTGTAGTGGATCAGACCAGCAGCAGACCACCAAACAGTTACCATGACCTTCTTTGGCGGCAAGTTTGGCTTTGGGAAGTGCTTTGGAACTTCTCATTCCAACCACTGAGCTGAGCTGGTCATCACTGGTTGTAGTATACAATCCACTTTTCATCTCATGTCACAATCCAATTGAGAAATGGTTCATTGTTGTTGTGTAGAATAAAAGATGACACTTCAAAGCAACGATTTTTTTGATTTGTGGTCAGGTCATGAGGCACCCACTTACCAAGCTTTTTTACCTTTCTAATTTACTTCAAATGCCAAATGACCTTAAACGTTGACATTGAGTTCTTCAGCAACATCTCGTATAGTTTAAGGGAATCAGCTTAGATAATGGCTCTCAATGATTGTCACCTTCCAAGGGCCAGCCTCTATGCTCCTCATCTTCAAAGCTCTTGTTTCCTTTGCAGAACTTCACCATCACCGGACTATACATTCATTAGTATTTCCTGGGCTAAATGCTTTGTTGATGTATGAGTTGTCTCTGCTGCTTCATGATCCACTTTGAACTTAAGTAAGAAAATTGTTCAAATTTACTTTTTGCCTAACATCATTTCTATATCCTAAAACAAACAGCAAGTAATAAGTCATTAGTAAAAAAACATAAAGTAAGACATGCACATTAAAGTGATGTATAACATAACCACATTTATTTAGAATGTATTTCAACATAAAATGGCAAATTTCAACAATACAAAAATCACAATTATTTTTGCACCAACATAAGATATTTTAAAAATTTAAAGAGTTTTAATTTCTATGTCTGCCCAATAATGTTTTTGGAAACTTTAATACTTTTTAAACTTAGCTTAAATTATTATAGTTTTTGTTGCATAATCTTTGAGCCTATCTTGGGCTAATTGGTAATAATTAAAATAAATAAATCATATATATGTTGATTTATAGTTTATAAAATAACTTAGCTCATTCATTAGTTGCTGAAAAATCAATAAACAATTAGGTGAATGGGAAAGAATAGCAGTCATAAATTATTAATGTAACTTATACATTCATATACGGTTGTTGAAAACTGCCACCATTGATTTTATGTCAAGATACTTGGATTGCCCTCATATTACCTCTTTGACCTCAGGCATATTTCTTATTCATAAGACATGCACCCTTCATATGCACCAAGCCTATCTTCCAAAGTCACTGTCAAGATCAATTTGGATAATGGAAAATAATAGCAGATTAAATTATTGAGAGGTAAATATTCAACTCTAGATGGTGTTTTCATTTAAACATCACAACAATCTTATGAGGATGATTATCATTCCCATTTTTATAAATAAAGAAATCTTGTCACAGAGAGCTTATATAATTTTCCCAAGGGCATATAGCTACCAAGAGACAGAATTAGAATTTGATATCAGTCTGATTCTACAGCCAAAGCTCTTAGGCAAAGTGCTAAACTGCTAAATGTCAACTGCATCCCTTCAGATTTTGTAAAACTTGACTACATAATATTAACTAGCTATTTCAAACTTTTCTAAGACCTAAAATTCTTACAACAGACACTTTTCTTTAAATTTCCCAGAGACATAAAGCAACAAATCTAACCAAAACACCCCATAAACATTGACATGCAATTTAGGCAAAAAATAAAAATTCTGTTAGACTGGAGGACTGACTTAGTAAATATTTTAGTCTAGTGACTTGCCAACTACTTGTCTCTTCAGTATGTTATGTATATAAAACATTGAATCAAATACATTCATTAGTGGCTCAGTTTGAGGATTTATTATTGCTTGGTAATTCACTTCAAGTTAAAAATTGATACCAGAGGGGTTAATCTTAGTCATTAAAATTATAAAATCTGAGGGATCCATCTCTTTTCCTTTCAAGTCAAAAATGCTATCATCATAAGCCATTCATTCAGATGGCTTTCTTTAAGATGTCAAGTATCTATTGTAATGTGAAATTTGGAGAACAACACTGCCATCCAGGGGATAGAGGGTTGAAAGTGCAGAGCCAGAATAACGGAGAAACTTAATGTAGTGGTTCTTACCTGGGATTGAAATACTCGGTTGTGTTGGAATCTGTTGTGAGGTGAATTAATAATAATAGTTCAAGTACTAAAGATTGTAAACAACATGCTTTCAAAAAATGACAGTTTTGTCAATAGTAAGTTCTCTTTATCCACTTATTCAAGTGAGAGAAAGGTGTAGCATTTCCCTTTATTTTTTATACCCCATAGTTGTCTTTTCTAAAAAAAAAAAAAAAGAGGCATAATTGACATACAAAAGCTGTAAATAATTAATATACACAACTTGATGACTTTGGAGAGACATATCCGGTGAGACCATCAACACAATCTATGCCATTAGCATATCCATCACCTCCAATAGTTTCCTCCTGCCCTTTTTATTATTTTTCTCATGATAAAAACACTGAAATGTTTTCAAGATTCATCCTCTTGGCAAATTTTATATGTATAATAATGTATTATTAACTGTAAGTAAGAACTATGCTACATAGTAAATACACAGTACCTATTTATTTTGTATAACTAAATCTTTGTGCCTTTTGACTAATACTTTCCCACTTTTCCCTCCCTCCAGCCTCTGGCAATCATGATTCTACTC
The DNA here is from genome assembly GCF_001704415.2 of Capra hircus. Taxonomy (NCBI): domain Eukaryota; kingdom Metazoa; phylum Chordata; class Mammalia; order Artiodactyla; family Bovidae; genus Capra; species Capra hircus. The sequence continues at coordinate 78,787,181 of NC_030814.1, forward strand.
TGCTTCTATGAGTCTGACAGTTTTAGATTCCTGATATAAATAGTATTATGTAGTTTGAACTTCCAGATGTTCAAGCTGTGTTTAGAAAAGACAGAGGAACCAGAGATTAAATTGCCAACATCCGTTGGATCATAGAAAAAGCAAGAGAGTTCCAGCAAAATATCTACTTCTACTTTATTTATTATGCCAAAGCCTTTGACAATGTGGATCACAACAAATGGTGGAAATTCTTCAAGAGATGGAAATATCAAATCACCTTGCCTGCCTCCTGAGAAATCTGTATGCAGGTCAAGAAGCAACAATTAGAACTAGACATGAAATAACAGACTGGTTCCAAATTGGGAAAGGAGTACATCAAGGCTGTATATTGTCACCCTGCTTATTTAACTTATATGCAGAGTACATCATGAAAAATGCTGGGCTGGATGAAGCACAAGCTGGAATCAAGATTGCTGGGAGAAATATCAATAACCTCAGATACACAAATGACATCACCCTTATGGCAGAAAGTGAAAAACAACTAAAAAGCCTCTTGATGAAAATGAAAGAGGAGAATGAAAAGTTTGCTAAAATTCAACATTCAAAAATCCAAGATCATGGCATCTGGTCCCATCAGTTCATGGCAAATAGATGGGCAAACAGTGGAAACAGTGTCAGACTTTATTTTGGGGGGCTCCAAAATCACTGCAGATGGTGATTGCAGCCATGAAATTAAAAAGACACTTCAGTCCAGTTCAGCTCAGTCGCTCAGTCGTGTCTGACTCTTTGCGACCCCATGAATCGCTGCATGCCAAGCCTCCCTGTCCATCACCAACTCCCGGAGTTCACTCAGACTCATGTTCATCGAGTCAGTGATGCCATCCAGCCATCTCATCCTCGGTCGTCCCCTTCTTCTCCTGCCCCCAATCCCTCCCAGCATCAAAGGCTTTTCCAATGAGTCAACTCTTCACATGAGGTGGCCAAAGTACTGGAGCTTCAGCTTTAGCATCATTCCTTCCAAAGAAATCCCAGGGCTGATCTCCTTCAGAATGGACTGGTTGGATCTCCTTGCAGTCCAAGGGACTCTCAAGAGTCTTCTCCAACACCACAGTTCAAAACCATCAATTCTTCGGCGCTCAGCCTTCTTCACAGCCCAACTCTCACATCCACACATGACTACTGGAAAAATCATAGCCTTGACTAGACAGACCTTAGTCAGCAAAGTAATGTCTCTGCTTTTGAATATGCTATGCTTACTCCTTGGAAAAAAAGTTATGACCAAGCTAGACAGCATATTAAAAAGCAGAGATATTACTTTGCTGACAAAGGTCTATCTGGTCAAAGCTATGGTTTTTCCCGTCATCATGTATGGATGTGAGAGTTGGACTATAAAGAGAGCTGAATACCAAAGAATTGATGCTTTTGAACTGTGGTGTTGGAGAAGACTCTTGAGAGTCCCTTGGACTGCAAGGACATCCAACCAGTCCATCCTAAAGGAAATCAGTCCTGAATATTCATTGGAAGGACTAATGTTGAAGGTAAAACTCCAATACTTTGGCCACCTGCTGTAAAGAACTGACTCCTTAGAAAAGACCCTGATTCTAGGAAAGATTGAAGGCAGGAAGAGAAGGGGACAACAGAGGATGAGTTGGTTGGATGACATCACCGACTCAACGGACATGAGTTTGAACAAGCTCCCAGACTTGGTGATGGACAGGGAAGCCTGGTGTGCTGCAGTCCATTGGGTCACAAAGAGTCGGACATGACTGAGTGACTGAACTGAAATGATGTAGTATTTGTCTTTCTGTGTCTGGCTTATTTCACTTAGTATGATGTCTTCCAGGTTCAACCATGTTATTGTAAATGGCAGAATTTCCTTCTTTTTAAAACTTGAGTAATATCTCTTGCTTGTGTGAATCACACTTTCGTTTTCCAGTAACCCACTGATGAACATTTAAGTTGCTTCCTTCTCTTGGCTACTGTGAATAATGCTGCAGTAAACATTGGCTGCATCAATTTACACTCCCACAATGTGCAAAGGTTCCTTTTTTTACACATCAATACCAATATTTGTTATCTTCTGTTTTTTGTTTATAGAAATCCTAATAGATGCAAGGTGATATCTCACTGTGATTTGGATTTGTGTTTCCTGGATGACTATTGATGTTGAACATATTTTCACATACATCCTGGTTATCTGTATGTCTTTTTTGGAGACATGTCTGTACAGGTCCTTTGCCCATTTTTTTTTTAACTTGGGCTGTTTTCCTTTTGGTATTGAGTCGTACAACTTTCAAATATTAACCCTTTGTCAGATGTATGGTCTGAAATTTTCCCATTTTGTGAGTTACCTATTAATTTTGATGATTTCCTTTGTTTTGTAGCTTTTCAGTTTGCTGTAATACTACTTATCTACACTTACCTGAACTCTTAGGTGTCATATCCAATATCATTACCAAGGCCAGTGTCAAGAAGCTTTTTCCTTATGTTTTGTTGGTTTAAGGAGTTTTGTGGTTTAAGGTCTTTTTTGCAGGTAGACATACAGTTTTCACACCATTTATTGTGAAAGTTTTAAAAGAGAGTTTTTCTTTTTTAAATCTTTTCCCCAGTGTATATTCTTGGCATTTTTGTAAAAAAAAAAAATCAATCGACTTTATATGTGTGGGCTTATTACTGGAACATTTATTCTGTTCCATTTGTGTATGTGTGTGTGTGCACACGTGCCTGCTTTTACCATACTGTTTCCATACTGTTGTGATTACTGTAGCTTTGTAGTATATTTTGAAAAGGATGGGTGATGCCTCCAGGTTTATTATTCCTGCTCAAAACTGTTTTGGTTATTTACGGTCTTTAATAAGTCCATATGCATTTTAGGATTATTTTTTCTATTTAAAAGCATTGAATTTGCTTTGGGTAGTATGGGCATTTTAGCAGTATTTATTTTTCCAGTCCATAGACACAGGATCATCTTTTCATTTATTTGCCCTGCTTTAATTTCTTTCATCAGTGTTTTATAGTTTTTAGTGTACAAGTTTCACACCTCCTTATTACATTTAGTTTAAATATCTTATTCTTTCTTCTGCTATTTTAAATGGGATTGTTTTCTTAATTTGCTTTTGGGATAGAACATTGTTAACTGTACAGAAACACAATTTTTATTTGTTGATTTTTATCCTGAAACTTTATAGAATGTGTATATTATTAGTTCACGTTTTGTGTGTGTGGAATTTTCAAGGTTTCTACACATAAGATCATGTCATCTGCAAACAGAAATCATTCTACTTCTTCTTTTTAAATTTTAAATTTTGATGCCCTTTATTTCCTTTTCTTGCCAAATTGCTCTGGCTAGGATTTCCAGTATTATGTTGCATAGGAGTAGTGGGAGTGGGCATCCTTGTCTCATTCTTGACATCACAGGAAAAGTTTTCAACCTTTTAGCTGTTAGCTGTGGGCTTGTTACACATGGATTTTATTATGCTGAGGTACATTTCTGCTATAGCTAATTTGCTGAGAGTTTTTATCATGAAAGGATGTTGAATTTCTCATTTTATTAATATATTGTTTTCTTGATACTATTTCATTTTATGTGTCTGCTCTCTTTTAGTTCACTGAGGTTAATATAAGATCATTATTTTGAATTCTCTGTCAGGAAAATTGCTAGTCACCATTCTCTTAGGGTCGGTTACTTGATCTTTATTTTGCTTCTTTGGCGGTATCATGTTTCCTTGATTTCCATTATCATAGTAGCCTCGCACTGTCCTCTAATAGACTTTTCAATCTGGCTTCACAGGAAAGTCATTCACCAGGCAAACTGCCCAGAGATCCTGGGTGGGACTACTGGCAGGGTCCACAGGAAGGATGGCTGGTGAGGGCTGTGCATGGGACACAGATGAGGAGGCCCACTGCTAGGGTCCACATACAGGCAGGCCTGATGCTAAGGTCCACACCTATACCTTTCCAAAGGCCACAATAAAATTAGAACATATGTGGGGGAAATGCTTTAAAGGGAAAAAAACACTATATGAGCAAAGCAAAAGAAACTGAAAAAGCACATGATGAATTTCATCAACCATTTCTACATATCAAAAAAAAAAAGCTAGACAAATACAAGAAAACTACCTGAGTATTATTATTCACTACAACAAACACAAAATGTCACTTCAAATGGTAAAATATTAAAGCTATTCCCATTAAAATCAGGAATAATCTAGAATATATTAGAAGCTCTAGCAAATGTAAGAAAAGAAATTTCTGTTAAGTCACCCAGTCTGTGGTATTTTGTTGTAGCCTGAGTAGACAAATACAGTGGAATCTGAGAAAGTCTTAAGAAACTTCAAGTTGGAAAACTTGAGTCCCCATTGTATATGTTTGGGAATCCTTACTTCCACTAAATGGAGCACTGTAATAAAGACAAAAGAGGTCTCATACCAGTTGCTTTTAATGGTAATACTATTGCTGTTTCATATCTCTGACAGCATTTACCTGATCCAGCTCAGTTCTTCAAGAATAAAACAAGTAGGCACTGCTTTCTAGAGAAACATGTAGCCTGATTAATACAAATATTAATACATTATTATTATTAGAGAACATATTCATTACTAGAATCACCTTTGTAAAGAACCAAAATTTTTGAGATTGCAGCATCAAAAGACAGAGATGATAGATAGGGAAGTGATACATCAGGGACAATGAAAAACTACTAGTCACTTTAAAAATGATATCTAAGTTTACTGAGAGGTTATCACATAAAATTAGCCATGTGGTGCTTAGCCATGAAATTAAAAGGTGCTTACTCCTTGAAAGAAAAGTTATGATCAACCTAGACAGCATATTAAAAAGCAGAGACATTACTTTGCCAACAAAGGTCCATCTAGTCAAGGCTATGGTTTTTCCAGTAGTCATGTATGGATGTGAGAGTTGGACTATAAAGAAAGCTGAATGTCAAAGAATTGATGCTTTTGAACTGTGGTGTTGGAGAAGACTCTTGAGAGTCCCTTGGACTGCAAGGAGATCCAACCAGTCCATTCTAAAGGAAATCAGTCCTGAATGTTGACTGGAAGGACTGATGCTGAAGCTGAAACTCCAATACTTTGGCCACCTGCTGCAAAGAACTGACTCATTTGAAAAGACCCTGCTGCTGGGAAAGATTGAGGGCAGGATAAGGGGACGACAGAGGATGAGATGGTTGGATGGCATCACCGACTCAATGGATGTGAGTTTGAGTAAACCCCAGGTATTGGTGATAGACAGGGAGGCCTGCTGTACTGCAGTCCATGGGGTCACAAAAAGTCGGACACGACTGAGTGACTGAACTAAACTGAACTGATCACATAAAAGAATAAACAATACATAAAAAATTTCAAAATAAAAATAGAAAACTGTAAGTAATAATTTTAAAGAATTATGGAATCATATTAAAAACACCTTTTTCCTGAATTAGAAGACAGATTTTCTATAAGTTCTATATTTATCTTTAAAATATCCTTTCCTATATATTTTATGACTAAAGTGCCTACTCCCAACTGGGGTGAAAAGCCCCTTCACTCCAGGAGATCAGTTTTGATAAGAAGAACTAGCTGAATAACAAGATAATTACAATTTCAGCATATGATTTATGAATACAAAAACTACCTTTATGCAACACTAGTTTCAAACAGGAAGTTGGGGTTAATCCACCTGTGCCCAAATCACACATTAAAGAATACCAATCCAAAGACAAGACTAAGTTGTAAACTGAATACAGACTCAGGAATCAAGAGCATAGACTCTACACAGCATCCTCTTTTGGGGCAGAAGCTCAGAAGTGGGCCTGGTTTAAATTTTCTTTCATTACAGTATTGAAATTCTTAATAAGTTTGTGAATTTGAGTTTTGTTAAGTGAAATCCAGTGGGACAATGGAACATATGTCAAGAGCTTAGTCTCAGATCAGTGTGGTCTTTCCTATCACATACTCCCATTCGGATTATCTGGCTTCCTACTTCCCAGACTCTGCCTAGCAATTGCTGCCATCTTGGTCCAGTACAGGCACCCCTCCCTGGGGCCTCAAACATGAGTCCCAGGCACCTGTGAAGGTGGGCACTAGCCCCAAGGCATCCCGGTTGCTTGAAGGAGCACCTCATTAAACACCAAATAAAAAGCACGACAGGTCAAAAGACACCACAGAAGAAAAGAAGAAACTTTCCCCCACTTTTTGAATTGGGGCAGGGGCAGGGGGGCGGGGAACGGGGTTGGGGAGTGGTGCCCTGCATTTTCATTTTGCCCTGGGCCTGTCAAATTATGTCACCAGCCCTGGGGTCTGTAGCAGTGGTGGGTTCCAGCTGGGCAACTCTTGGTAAGACACTTGGCTCCTCAAAAGTTAGTTTCCAAATCTGTAAAATAAGAATAATAGTTTCTATCTCTTTAGATTTGACTATTTTAGAGATAATTCACGTAAAGCGTTTGTCCCAGCACTGGACCCCTTATAAAGCTCAATACTACCAGGTGTTAACTATTAATAATGTTATTTAATTCCGACTCACTCCTTGGTTCTCTGCATGCACATTATACTTCAAAACAGCCATTTTCACAAGCAGCAGCAACGGTACATCATGGTTTTGCTTATATGTTCTCTATATAAATTTAAACCTTTCAGTGTGCAGAAAAATATGGCCATGCTTGAGTTATACAGCGAGGATAGGAAAAAAGGTGAATCTAACAAAAGTGCTTGTCAAAAGCGCAGAAATCTTCACAAAAGCTAGGTAAAAATTCGGGGCAAAACTGGTCGCTCAAGTGATCCCTTCATAAAGGCTTTCATTCCCATTGAGACAAGAGAAACAAGGTCATTACAAAGCTGAACCCATTTGGCAAAGGAATATAAGAAAATCAGCATCCTGAAAAACTTCTGAAGAAGGCAATAACTTGCAGAACACCCTCTCAACCACCGGCCTGCCTGGTTTCCATAGGAACACGCAAATCCGGTACGGCGCACTCTACGCAGGAAGTTGTTCTTCGTCATTTCCGCTCCTCTCCTCAAAGTCAGTGTACCTTTTACTTACGCGTCTGCTTGAGCAGACGACGGGTGCGTTTTGGGCCACTGAGGCCGCCGTTGGGGGCGTGACGACGCATCCGCTTTCCGGCAGCTACAGTTCACGTGCGGCAGCGGCGGATCTTCTGCTAAGAGCTGCCATGGCCGAGCCGGGGACTTTGAACCTCAATAATGAGGTGAGCACGGAGGTCTGGAAACGTGTGGGGCTGACTTTTAGGGGCCTCAGGACGGCTTTTCTGCGTGTTTTGGAAGGGTTTGGGACGAGGCGGGAAGTGCACCTAACTGCTCAGGCGAATTTTCTGGAACTCTGAGGACTGACAGCCGTAACTCCCCACCCCTACTCTTCCACCTCCTGGTTTCTAGGTGGCTGAAATGTCTTTGGCCGTCGGTTGTCTTGAATTTTTTTTCCATGGACCTTGGGAAGATCATTTAATTTCTCTATTCAGTAACCGTCTGTAAAACGAAGCTCGTGGTAGTACTTCCCTTGAGAGGTTGAGAGCGGTGGCTTTCCCTAGGAAATTGCTCATCTTAAATGAGACCGTATCATTTATAAGGATGAATGCTTCCTCAGTACCTCATTTCTTCTTTCAGCTTTTGTTCCATTTCTCTGCTACCATCTGCAGCAAAATTTTAATACTTGCTGCCCCCAAGTTTTCATCTCACCTCTCTTAAATCCAGTCTTTTCAGACATTTGTCTTCATCACCTCCACCCTTACGGGTTAATTTCACTAGCTTACCGTTTTTTGTCATTATCTCCTTTCTGGTTTCTGGTTCTATTCAAGAAATTCAAAAGTCATCGAAGCATTGAAGTAGGCTGGAAAGCGGGGGTTAGTTGAGAACTTTACAGCTCCAGCAAAGGAAGTTCTTCGTATATACTCAGTGGTTATGTGTCTGCTCTTTAGACATACTTTCTGTTTCTAAGCAACCTGTATTCAGGTAGGAAAGGGTAATCAGCATCCATCAATGATACAGAGTACTCACAGAAAAAAAAAGATACTTAGTGCAGAAAAGTTTACAAAGAAAGCAAAATGAAATGAGTGATATTTGGTCTTGATCTTCAAGGATCTTACACAAGATTGCATTTAGTGATTCAGTGAAGGGGAAAGAAGGCATTCTAGCCAGAGGGACACATAGGCGAAGAAATAATGTTTTTGCTGTAAAAAGAAAAAAAAGGGTAATATAAATATGGCAATGGTTGAGAAGTATGTTTTTATATGAAACATATTAAATTCTCTAAAAGTATGGGGCAGGGAGTTGAAGTGGGAAACATCTTGAGTTATACAGGAGTAAAGAACACATTACTGATGAGAACTTGTGAGATGAAGTAGGAAATAAAGCTAGTGTATTACTGTCTTCAGTTCAGTCGTTCAGTCGTGTCAGGCTCTGCAACCCCATGGACTGAAGCATGCCACGCTTCCCTGTCCATCACCAACTCCTGGAGTTGACTCAAATTCATGTCCATTGTGTCGGTGATGCCATCCAACCATCTCGTCCTCTGTCCTCACCTTCTACCACTTTCTGTCTTTCCCAGCATCAGGGTCTTTTCAGATGAATCAGTTCTTCACATTAGGTGGCCTAAGCATTTGGAGATTCAGCATAGCATCAGTCCTTCCAGTGAATATTCAGGACTGATTTCCTTTAGGATGGACTGGTTGGACCTTGAAGTCCAAGGGGCTCAGAGTCTTCTCCAGCACCACAGTTCAAAAGCATCAATTCTTCGGTGATCAGCTGTCTTTATAGTCCAACTCTTACATCCATACATGACTACTGGAAAAACCATAGCCTTGACTAGGTGGTCCTTTGTTAGCAATGTAATGTCTCTGCTTTTTAATATGCTGTCTAGCTTGGTCATAACTTTTCTTCCAAAGAGTAAGCGTCTTAATTTCATGGCTGCAGTCACCATCTGCAGTGATTTTGGAGCCCCCCCAAATAAAGTCAGCCACTGTTGCCATTGTTTCCCCATCTATTTGTCATGAAGTGATGAGACCAGATGCCATGATCTTAATTTTCTGAATGTTGAGCTTTAAGCCAACTTTTTCACTCTGCTTTTTCACTTTCATCAAAAGGCTCTTTAGTTCTTCGCTTTCTGCCGTAAGGGTGGTGTCATCTGCATGTCCGAGGTTGTTGATATTTCTCCCGGCAGTCTTGATTCCAGGTTGTGCTTCACCCAGCCCAGCATTTCTCATGATGTACTCTGCATAGAAGTTAAATAAGCAGGGTGACAATATACAGCCTTGACGTACCCCTTTCCCTATTTGGAACCAGTTTGTTGTTCCATGTCCAGTTCTAACTGTTGCTTGCTGACCTCCAGATTTCTCAGGAGGCAGATCAGGTGGTCCAATATTCCCCTCTTTAAGAATTTTCCACAGTTTGTTGTGATCCACACAGTCAAAGGCTTTGGTGTAGTCAATAAAGCAGAAGTAGATGTTTTTCTGGAACTCTCTTGCTTTTTCTATGATCCAGCGGATGTTGGCAGTTTGATCTCTGGTTCCTCGCCTAAATCCAGCTTGAACATCTGGATTCATGAACCATCAAGTTCATGGTTCATGTACTGTTAAAGCCCGGCTCGGAGAATTTTAAGCATTACTTTGCTAGCATGTGGGATGAGTGCAATTGTGCAGTAGTTTGAGCATTGCCTTTCTTTGGGATTGGAATGAAAGCTGACCTTTTCCAGTCCTGTGGCCACTGCTGAGCTTTCTAAATTTGCTGGCCTATTTCGTGCAGCACTTTCACAGCTTCATCTTTTAGGATTTGAAATAGCTCAGCTGGAATTCTGTCACCTCCACTAGCTTTGTTCGTAGTGAGGCTTCCTAAGGCCCACGTTACTGTCTTACTGCCAGGTTAATAAGTCTGGATTTCACTTGACAGTAGACAACAGGGTATATTGAAGAGAACTCTTGAAGGTATTTGATTTATATTAATAGCCATATGTTAAGCTCGTGCTAGTTACAGAAAGCATTTGGTGGTCTTTTTTCCCATTAGATTACAGGTGAGGTATAAAAGCCCATAATCGGAGTGATGTCCTTGGAAATTCACTGCAAATACTAGTGAGTTTCCCGTTCGATTTTGAGATTACTCTGAAGAGTGGTGACAGTCGTTTACTCTACTCTTCACTTAAGGTACTTTCTTTTTCCTTTTAGCTAGTTTACAGCCCTCTTCAGAACAGTTAAAATTTGACCTTTAGGATGTCATCACCAATTTCATCTCAGTATGAGCTAGGTGTCCATTCTTTATGCAACCAGGATGCTTCTATGCTGAAAGCATTTGTTTACCTGTTTCTCTCTTTTTGTGTGTGGGTCTATCGCCTGCACCATATGTGATCTATGAATGTTTGCTGGATGATTGATTGAACTAATCAAATTAGGAAGTTTATACATCCCATTGGAGAAGGCAATGGCACCCCACTCCAGTACTCTTGCCTGGAAAATCCCATGGACAGAAGAGCTTGGTGGGCTGCAGTCCATGGGGTCGCTAAGAGTCGGACGCGACTGAGCAACTTCACTTTCACTTTTCACTTTCATACATTGGAGAAGGAAATGGCAACCCACTCCAGCGTTCTTGCCTGGAGCATCCCAGGGACGGCGGAGCCTGGTGGGCTGCCATCTGTGGGGTCGCACAGAGTCGAACACGACTGAAGCAACTTAGCAGCAGCATACATCCCATACTGAAGTAAATCTTATATGTTGTAATATGAAAGTAGGGCAAAAAAGACAAAGTGGTGATGGTGGAAGAAAAGTGTTATAATTTAAAATTAATAGAATGGCTACAAAGGGAAAAACATATTGCTTACATAAAAATTCAAAAACCCAGGGGGAATAAATAAGACAACCAGTTAGAAGAAAAATACAGTAGATATGACAGATAAATGGCTAATGTCATTACTATAAAATAGCTTAATGGAAATGAAGAGAAATAATCTCATAGGAAATCGGTTAAAAGAAATGAATTAACTTCTTTAAGGGAGAAATATATAAATGAAAAAGAGTTCAAATTCACTGTTTTCTTTAATGTCTTTCCATTACTTTTTCCCCCTTTTAAAAAAATTTATTTATTTTGAATTGCAGGAGAATTGCTTTTCAGTGTTGTATTGGTTTCTTGTTGCCATACAACAACTCGAATCAGCCCCCTCCTTCTTGAGCCTCCCTCCCACCCCCATCCCACCCCTCTAGGTTTTCCTTCATCCCCGCTATCCTAATCCAAGTTATATCGCCCAGCAGAACTGCTGTCATTGCCTCCCAGCTACTTGACCCATCTTCAATCTCATCTCTGTAGTACAGATGGAGTGTGATCTTAAAAACATGCATAATCATGTGTTTTCTTGCTTAAAACTGATACGGTGGTTTCCTGTTGCTTTTGGTCAAGACTGCTGCTGCTGCTGCTAAGTCGCTTCAGTCGTGTCCGACTCTGTGCCACCTCACAGACGGCAGCCCACCAGGCTCCCCCGTCCCTGGGATTCTCCAGGCAAGAACGCTGGAGTGGGTTGCCATTTCCTTCTCCAATGCATGAAAGTGAAAAATGAAAGTAAAGTCACTCAGTCATGTCTGACTCTTAGCGACCCTATGGACTGCAGCCTACCAGGCTCCTCTGTCCATGGGATTTTCCAGGCAAGAGTACTGGAGTGGGGTGCCATTGCCTTCTCTGTTGGTCAAGACTAAAGAAGGCCAGTCTCTCCGCTATTATACCACACCCCTCACCTGCCTCAGGCACTGTACTTAAGCCACACTGGCTTTCCTCCCTGTCAGTCATAGCCCTACCATGTGCATAGATGGTATTCCTTTTATCCTTAGCTCCTTTTCCTCTCAGTACATTCTATACGTCTTTTGTTGCTTTATCAGGGAAATGGTTCTTGACTTCCATTTACTCCTTTTGTGAGCTTTTGTAGCACTATTTACTTCTTTTTAGCATTTGTAAGAATTGCTTAATATGAGGGACATGTGAACATGAGAGATTTCTTATGCCCTCAACCTGACTAAATTTTTGCTCACCATCATATCCTCAGTGCCTGTGTGTTTACTGAGTAACTTGAGACATTGTTTTTTTGATCCTTGATAACTGAATAATTAGCTCTTCTGTAACTGAGATTCAGGAAGATTTCAGGGATCATATAACTGCCTGAAATTATGTGCAGTTTGTTGTGCTTATGCCTGTCTCTGGAGGGGCAGAGGTTTTGTCGTATTTGCAAAAATTTGTAAATTTCTGGTATTATCTTTGAAATATTGATACTCATATCTGTGGTTAATTGATTGGAATCCCTTTTCCATAATTTTTAGTTACAGTCTTTTCTTTTAAAAACTTGCATGGACAGCTAATTTACAGTATATTTAATTTCAGAATGTCTTGTGAAAATAAAAGCCTGACTGCAGACACAACTATTATATTATGTGAACTTTAAATATGTTCAGCCCTAATTCTATTTTTTTTTCCCAGTTGTTTTCCAAGGCTGACAGCTGACAGTTACAGAACACTTCCTGACTCTAGGTTCTTAAAATACATGTAGTCTTCTGAAAGAATATAAGCTCCTACCTTTACTTTTTAAAAAAATAAAATCACTTTTTACTTAATCTTATGATTATTTATTGCATATTTTATCTTCAAAAGTACTCATGTGGACTTTGAAAAGAGAATATTTAACTGATTTATTATAGTAGCTTCCCTAATCTTTTAACATTGTTCCTTGTGTATGGGTAATAATAAGTACTATATACTTAGTCAGCAGATAAAAGTATGAATAGTTCAACTGGAATCACTTAATGTTTAAATGAGGGCGAGAAATCTGCTAAATGTTAACTTTTTTCTCCCTTTCCATTAGAACCAGAAAAGGGATGTATAATTGAAAACAATAGTGCCAAGGCTTTTAATGGATAAAGAATTTGTGAATCTAGAGCTGGATTTTCTCCAGTCATGTAGGCTGCAATGGTATATAAAAATGAGAATTAGAAGGTGAAACATTCTGATATGGTAAAGTACTTTAATTCCGCAGGAGAACCAAGGGCTTCTATATGAAACTGACATTATTTTATTTTTAATAGCAAATTATCAAGGAGTCTATTTAAAAATTGCTTTCCATGTCCTTTAAGATAGTAGGAACTAAAATGCCAGAGAACAAGCTGATTTGCAAAGGCTTATTGTCAAAAACTGATTTTGTATATGTTTTTGAAGTTGCAAAACTCCAGTTTTATAATTAAATATGTGATAACTTTTTAAATAATTCTTTACTGAAATACTAAACTAGGTTCGATATAAGAGAATCATTTTCTGTTCGGTTCTTTAACAGTTTTAGGAAATTATGCTAGGTGGCAGCATATACTCAATCATGATTAAGTTGTAGACAATCACCAAGCACTCTAGAATTTTTAAATTGTTGTTCTTCAGAAATAAAAGATATAATTCAGTAATAAGATATCATCCAATAGGTCAAATTATAAGTTCTTTGTATAACGCTGTAGTTAATGTTATTAACTATGAAATAGTTCAAATGTATGGAAAAATAATACAAAAAATATCCTTGTAATCTACTTCCTATATTTAGCAAATATCAATATGTTGCTATATCATAGTGCTTGATTCCACCTACCTTCCTTTCCACATTAGAAGTAAACATTACTCATTCTGTGTGTTTTCTCATATGTATTTTATAATTTTTGTAACATATACCCATATTCATAACCAGTGTATAGTATTGCACTTTACATGTGTGATATCATACTGTATAAATGCAGTATCATACTATGTATTATTCTAAAAGTTACTTTTTCACCTAACAGTATTTTCAGAGTTTATCCATAATACATATAGATCCCTGCGTTGATCTGAAATAGTTCATTGCTTATGCTTTGTTTATATCCAGCATTTTCTCTCTTATGCAACATTCTGTAAGAATGCCACATTGAGTAGTCTTGTGTGTAGCCTTCTTCTATAGCTGGAGGTATGTCTTCTGGACAGATTCCTGGAAGTGGGATTTTGTTAGATATTGCCAGTTTTCCCCAGAAGGAGTATACCAATTTGCATTCCGACCAGCAATGCATGAGTTCCTGCTCAAAGTCTCACAAGCAGAATGTGTTACATTCTTTTGTATTTGCTAGTCTGCCAGGAGAAAAATGAAAGTGAAAGTTGCTGAGATCATGTCGGACTCTTTGCTATGCCGTGGACTATATAATCCATGGAATTTTCCAGGTCAGAATACTGGAATGGGTAGCCTTTCCCTTCTCCAGGGGATCTTCCCAACTCAGGGATCAAACCCAGGTCTCCTGCATTGCTGGTGAATTCTTTACCAGCTGAACCATAAGGGAAGCCCAAGAATACTGGAGTGGGCAGCCTACCCCTTCTCCAGCAGATCTTCCTGACCCAGGAATTGAACCAGGGTCTCCTGCATTGCAGGTGGATTTTTTACCAACTGAGCTAGCCCTAAGTAATGAGTGGACTTCCCTAGTGGCTCAGATGGTAAAGCATCTGCCTACAATGCGGGAGACCCGGGTTCAATCCCTGGGTTGGGAAGATCTCCTGGAGAAGGAAATGGAAACCCACTCCAGTATTCTTGCCTGGAGAATCCCATGAACAGAGGAGCCTGGTGGGCTACAGTCCATGGGGTCTCAAAGAGTCGGACACGACTGAGCGACTTCACTTAAGTAATGAGTAAACAGAAGTTTTAATGTGTCTTACAAAACAGAGGAGTACTCAGATTTTTCTTGGCACTGCAAGCTTCTCCAGAGCAGCTGGATCTTTGAATAATTGTTTTCTAATAACCATGTGTTTGTGTTATAAATTAATTCATATATTATATAAACAAAGCATAAGCAATGTACTATTTTAGATCAATGTAAGACGTCTATATGTATTATGGATAAACTCTGAAAATACTGTTAGGTGAAAAGGTAACTTTTAGAATGATACATATTATGATACTGCATTTATACAGTATGATATGTGGGCTTCCCTGGTGGCTCAGACAGTTAAGCGTCTGCCTGCAATGAGGGAGACCTGGGTTTGATCCCTGGGTCAGGAAGATCCCCTTGAGAAGGAAATGGCAACCCACTCCAGTACTCTTGCCTGGAAAATCCCATGGACAGAAGAGCCTGGTAGGCTACAGCCCATGGGGGAGACAGCACATGGGGTCGCAAAGAGTCAGACATGACTGAGTGACTTCACTAATTCATATATGTAGCAAAGTTACTACATAACCAGAAGAGGTTGGCTAATTGACAGACTAGCAGATAGCCAACTAGGCATAATTTCAAAGTAACATTTACATTTACCACAGCAAGGGTTTTAGTTGCGTGATTCATTGTTGGGCTGTGATAAGATCTGTCCCCATAATTGAGTTATTCCTGTCCAAATTGGAGTTCCCAAGGCTCTGAGCTAGGGAACCTTTCTCTGAAATCTTCTTGATTCAGAAACTGCCAGCTTTTGCTCTTTGTGGTTCCCTTTCCTGTGTTTATATTGAGTCTTGCCCATATGTTCACATGGTCTTTTTCCGAGCAAGTATATTAGCTTTTCATTTGATTATCATCGTTTTTCTACTGTCTACATGCGGGTTGATCCAGGTTTCCATTACTGTGTTCAGATTTCACCAGGTTAACTGAGGGCATCTCTGAGCCCAGGTTTCAGGTGATACCTCACTTTCAGCGCATGTGTTTTGTGTGGATGTGGATGTTTGTGTGTCTTAGCTCTTCCTGTGCTCTTGCAGTTACTGAATGCATTCTTTTGCAGCTTAGAAGCACTCAGTGTGGGCTTACCAGTCTCGGTAATGATGAACTAGAGTTTTGTCCTTCGGTTTTTGACTTCACACTCTTTTACCTCTTTTTCATTGTGTCTCTTTCCTGTCAGCACATTTCATTATTATTCCTGTTTTGTCCTTTCTCACTTTATTTCTCTTTCCTTCTTTTCCTCCCAAACAGTATTATACTCTTTTCACATTTGCAACAATCACAGTTATTGCTTTTGGTTAAAGAATTCACCAAAATGTGTTGCCCTCAAGCAGTACATTGGCCTTCTGACAGTCCTGGGTGTTTAAGGACTGTTTGTTGATGTCTGGGATATCTGTCAACGAGCTTCATAATTCCTGGGTGACAAATGAATTGGCAGCCTTTTAAATTCTAAGTAAAGGGCTACTGGTAGCTGTTTGTCAGTTGTTTAAAAATAAATTTAAATGCTTGGAGAAAGGTAAGTGTTTGAGACAAAGAATGTGAGGAAAATAAAATAATAATTCCATTTTTATATAAAGTGAATATATGTATTTTTTTAATATACTAAACTTACCAAATAACTGAAAAAGTTAATAGGCTAAAAAAGCATTTTTTGGCATCGGCATGAAACTAAGTACATGAAGCATTCCCTTTGCTTTTCAGAATTCCCTTATGCAGTAATGACAAACATAGTGCTTCTTAAATTGGAGTTTTAAAATTGGAGTCTAGCTTTCCCATGATTGGAATGTAACTGAGGACCGGTTCTGCTTCCTGCAGTTTATTAGTTAACTTATAAACTGCAGGGTACAACAATTGGAAACATTTGTTAATATATTTTAATGCCTAATTTATCACTTGCTATTCATTTTATGAATGACTTGACTTTCAGAAATGGATCATAATCCACTGTTAGGCTGCTTTTGAAATGTAGCAGTTCATTTTTGTACTTAAACCTGATCTCAGTGGCTTTTTGTTTATGCAGGTTTTTTTTTTTTTCCTAAATAGATCTAACTTTGAAACAAATTCTAAAGAAGTTAACGTAGATAGTGGAAATCTGATTATATTCCATTAATATATTACTGTTTAGAAACAGTGAATGATCACGGGAGTATTGCTCCTTTTCTGTTCATTTACTTAACAAATATTTATTGAACACGTGTTATATGTCATCTGCTATGCTAACTGTTAAGATACAATGTTGAATGAAACCAGATATTTTACTTTCATGGAATTTATAGCCTAGTGGGAGAAAGGCACATTAAGCATTATCAGATTAAAGGTAAAATATTAAAATAGGGTCATGATAATTCTATAAGCACTTTTTGACCCTCTGAGGGAGGCCAGGAGACACTTTACTGATAAATGACAATTAGGCCAAATCAGATAAGATGTTAACAAGCTAACAAGAGGAGAAAGGGTACTGCTAACAGAGAAGACAGCAGATGTACAGATTGGTGGTAGTTGTAAGCCCGGTGAGAATGGACTGAAAGATGGCGCTTGTGGCCATCCTAAGAACAGTTGATACCACTGAACTGAAGAGAGTTAAGTAAAGGTGCTACATCAGATCTAAGTGTTAAAAAATGTATTCTGAATGAGTTGTGGACAACTGATTGGAGAAGGACAAAGATGGATATTGATAAACTAGTTGGCAGTAACTCAGCCAAGAGAGCCAAGAAAGTCAGGATAGAAGGAAAAATGGAACAATTTGGGAGATAAATAGGAAATAAAAGTATTAGGACTTAGTAATAGATTCATTGTGAGGGATTTAGGAAAGAAAGTTAAGTTCATAATTGAAAAGGTTGTTCTGTCCTCTTAAATATGAAAGACCAAAAAAGAATTCCAGTTGAGAGTGAATAGCATGAGTTCAGTGTGAGTTGGAGATGTTTTTAAGCATACTTGAAATGTTAAGCAGTTACACATTTAGGTCTGGAGCTAAACTGGAGATCTCAGCTGATTGTAGAAATTAGGTGGCAAATTAAAACTGTATATACACATATGATCACTTAGGGATAAAAAATATATCTTGAAAGGAAGAGCTGGCCTAATCAGTTCAAGACTGATTAGATGTGGATGTGTCTTCAAAGAGGACGAAGATGAAGTGGCTAGAGAGAAAGAAGGAAAACCAAAATAAGTATTCTGGTATACAAGAAAAGGGGAGTATTTTAAGAAGGAGAAATTATTCATCAGTATCAAATGCTGCTGAGATTTCAAACAAAATAAGTCTGAAAAATTCCTGTTGGCTTCAGGAACTTTTAGAAGTCATTGGTGTCTTTGTGACAGCATTTAGTAGACTAGTGGAAATGGAAATTAAACTGGAATTATATGGCATGCATAAATAGAGTGATCTGTTTGAACATCTCTAAAAAACCTGACTCTGGGGCAGTTGAAGAGAGAGGATGCTTCCTGTAAACTTTGTAGTGAGGTTGTTTTGTTTCTGTTTTTGATGAAAATGACTCAAGCATGATCAAAAATCGGTGTGGACAAGGGGTGGGGACGGATGTGGGGGATGAATTGGAAAATTGGAATTGACATAGATAAACTACCATGTGTAAAATAGATAGCTTGTGGAGACCTGTTGTGTAGCACAGGGAGCTCAGCTCAGTGCTCTGTGATGAAGCAGATGGGTGGAATGTGGGGAGGGAGCTCCAGAAGGAAAGGGAAATATATATGTATACACACATGTAACTGACTCACTTTGTTGTACACTACTGACAGCATTGTAAAGCAACTGTACCCCAATTTTTTAAAAATGCGTGAGAAACATCCATTTAAGAGATTGACAGTGCTAGAGTAAATGCATAGTTTGCAGTGAGCATTCTAGGAAGGCAGAAAAGGATGGGATCCAAAATACAGTTAGAAGATTAGCCTCAGAAAAGTTTAGTGATATTTCTTATATTGTGACTTTATTAAGTGCTTCCCAGGTGGCTCAGTGGTAAAGAATCTGCCTGCCAGTGCAGAAGCCACAGGAGACATGAGCTTAATCCCTGGGTTGGAAATTGGAGGAGGAAATGACAACCCACTCCAGTATTATTGTCTGGAAAATCCCATGAACAGAGGAGCCTGGCGGGCTTATAGCCTTTGGGTCACAAAGAGTTGGATATCATTGAGCATGCACATGACTTTATTAATAGAGGGGATGGGTGATGCAAGGAAATTTACATTCATGATAGTAGAAAGATGATGGCTCCCATCTGATGTTTATTTTCTTCATGAAATTGAGAGGGAGAGGAAGAGAAAGGTTAGATGTTTTAGGAAAGCAGGCACACATTTAAAGTAATGATTGCAAAGTGAATGGACCAAAGTGTGTATTTATGTATGATAAGAAGTGTAAGGACTCATTCAAGATTAGTTATGATGGATATCTAGTAGATAGACTATCTCAAATGTTCATGGCTCTTGAGGTACTGTGGTAAAGAACTCAGAATATTGTTTTTATCCAGGTACACTAACCAGAGGGATGGGTATAATATGTTGGCAAGTGTTGGTTATGTACCTGAACTAGATAAGAGAAGGAAAATTGAAAAGGACTAATCATTTGAGGAAAAGTATAGGGCTTCCTTGGTGGTGCAGAGGTTAAAGCGTCTGCCTGCAATGCGGGCTACCTGGGTTCGATCCCTGGGTCGGGAAGTTCCCCTGGAGAAGGAAATGGCAACCCACTCCAGTACTCTTGCCTGGAGAATCCCAAGGACGGAGGAGCCTGGTGGGCTACAGTTCATGGGGTCGCAAAGAGTCGGACACGACTGAGCGACTTCACTTTATAGGGGTCAGTGAACTGGTGGTTCCAGTGAAATCGTAACACCTTTGTGGTGGCTGGGGTTGAACATGCAAGCTGAAAGAAGTTTTGATCTCAGTGTATAGAATTTGAATTGATGGTTTCAGGAATGGAATAGTCATGGACAATGACAGGGACTACAGTGAGACCATGAAAGTGGGTGGCTGTGATGGAACAAATTAAGTCATTAGAAAAGAGGAAATCAAGGAATGAGGCTCTAATATTGGGTAGATTAGTCAAGTGGACATCTGCATCACCCAGAATAATGGCAAAACTTATGGTGGAGAGAAACTGTGGGTTGGTCGCCCATATTGTCAATGCATAAGGGGATGAATGATATTAATGAAGGGTAAAAAAGTAACAGCTAAATACAAGAGCCTTGTTAAAACAGAATGATGTTGCTACTGTTATTTTGGCAAGAAGAATTTGAGAATTATACATGCCAGACACTCTTGCTTGCAAGGCACAGAAAACATTATGTAACTATTGCAAGGGCCCTGCCCTTCAAGAGAGTATAGAAAAAGACCACTTTATGAGCAATTAGTGACAGTACAGTGGTAGGTGCTGCCTACAGGTATAGTGGGAACTCCAGGGATAGAATGACTATCCTACTGAAGAAGTCTTTGAAGATTTCACAGGAATGATTATATCCAAACTGAATTTCATGTAGTTCTTAAAGTGGAGAATGGGATGAAGGACACTACAGGAGGAATTATATATGTATGCCTCTTAACAGTGATGGAGAAAACACGAACTCAAAATGGCAGCATCCCGTTGCACTAATAGCATGCAGTTGTTTATCGGTAGAATATTTCTCTCTCTTGGCCAACAGTTATTTGTTTCTTTTGGTTTTTTTAATTCTTAGAGCTCAGCATTGTTCTCTAATGGGGTAATTTAAAGTGTCTGTGTGTGCCTGCATGGTACCTGCCCTTGTGTTTTTCAAGTTATGCTTAAAATGATTTGTTAAATATAAATGAAAGGGATGTGCTCAAAATAAGTAAAATCACTTTCATGCATTTGCTTTTGTTAATACAAATGCTCATTCAGTAAATTAAATTCCTACAGTTTATAGGTGAAACTTTGTTTTAAACCACAAGGATTTAGAGATAAATATGATGATCTCTGATCTCAGTGAGTTCACAGTTTATTATGTGCCAAACCCAACAAGATACAAGTGTAATTTAAAACACTAGCCACTGGGAATGCTGTGTTTTGTTCTGTGTTTTAAATCATGAGATGTTTCTCATAAGTCCTCATACACTTGTTTAGAATGTTGATTTATTTCTTATTCCTTCACTGTTATGGAAGAAGTTAGATTTCATCAAGCTGTAAATAGAGTTAAACGAAACTCGGCCTGAGTGGCAGGCATATTCTGTATTATTAGTATTCACTGTAAGGTATATTCCTTCTTGAATTAAGACTCTCTCTAATTTTGGCTTTATTCCTTGAAGGTTGTGAAGATGAGAAAAGAAGTGAAGAGAATCCGAGTTTTGGTTATCCGAAAACTTGTCAGGAGTGTTGGCAGACTGAAGTCAAAAAAGTTAGTCATTCAACGTTATGGTCCTGTGACTAATAAAATGTCAAAAGTTGTTTTTGTTCAGTATTTACAAAATTTGAGGGTGGGGCCTGGAGGAGTAATTAAACTTCTTACTCTTATGGCACTTTATGTGTAGACAGATCTTGAGTGAGGTAAACTGTGCTGTGTCAGCATGTGCTCACATAGTGCAGACCACATTCACTTAAGATGTATGAGAAATTCTGTTTTCAAAACTCTTCTTTTGGCTTTGTCAAACTGAAAAGTCTTTGAAGTTATTTATATATTTTATGTTATTAGAAGTTATTCTTTTAAGATGTTTTTCATATAGGCTAGCAAATCAAGTGATACTCTGAATCAATTATGAAGATTTTATATGACCGTATTCCTTGAATTGCTGATTAATTTGAAATCTTTAGTACCTTTTGGAAGTATTTGTCAAAACACTGTGTTCCATTTAAGTTTTTTGAAAAAATAATGTTTTATATTTTTGTTCTCACTAGTATGAGAACAAAAGTATGTTATTTATACTTCTTATGCTTTAAAGCATGAATACTTACAAAGTCTTCAAACATGTTTTATTTCTGGTTAATTTCTTGTTTTTGTGTGTACGCTTCATAAGGTAGCTCTCCTCTGATACAATTATATATTTAATTTCTTTAGGTATTTAATTCCAGAAAACAAATTTTCATTTAATTATATCCAAGCTTATTGCTTACATGAAATGCAATGTGCTGTTAATTGACTGGAAAGTGTTATTCGGCTTTCCTATTAAGGAATTAGAAGACAAGCTATCAGTGATAATAGTCATTAATATAATGCCAAAATCTTGGGTTTGTTGATGGAGTTGGAGTATGCGTTGAATGGGGGAAAGGGCAGTGCAGGATGACAGAATGCTTGTTATTTAGAGATTATTAAGCTTTTCCAAAAGAAATGGAGAGACTTTTTATTATGATGCTAGTCTAAAATAAATGCTTTTTCTGGCTACATATTATAATGTGTCTTTTGCAGGGGTACCGAAGATGCACTGTTAAAAAACCAAAGACGAGCACAACGATTGCTCGAAGAAATTCATGCCATGAAGGTAAGAACTTACGTGGAGTTGTGCATGTGTGTCTTTCCATGTCTCCTGTCAGCTGCATCTTGTGTATGTGTGTTTGGTGTTACTTATTGAATATAACTGTGAGTTGGCTAAGGCTTGTTTGTGTGGATCTGTTTGGTGAAGAATGTAGCACTACGTTTAGAAAATTAGATTTGTTTACATTATTTTATGTTGTTTACTGAAGTTGTTAAAGTACTAGATTAACTTGAGTCAAAACTGCCAGATTAAACTCATCTATATTTAATAATGCTTCATGCCTAAGGTTTCAATTTTTGCTAAAAGTTTAGGCATGAAGTCTAAGTTAAGTTCCTGTTGTTTGGTAATGTGGATGGTGATATTGGTGGCTGACATCATGCTTTGCCTTTTGCCAGCTCTATAAATTTTTGTGTGGTGGCATCACCATTTTATTCAGCTCTGTAGTAACTTGAAATAAAATTAGTATTGGGCCAAAATGATCCGTATTTTCGTTTCTTTCAGCCAGACTCTTCGCTAGCATAATTTTTAGGTCTTCTCACTGTTCTTTGTGGAAACTTTCATTTACCAAATGACATACTATTAAATGTCTGGAAGACTGTTTTATTGAAGAACTTAAAAACAACATTTGGTACCAGCAATTACTTTAATTGCAGGGTCATTTTGCATGTATGTTTGACTGTTACATTTTGGTAGAACTTCTAAGTTTTGAGAGATAAAAGAGCAAGAGAAATCTCTAACAATATTTTAATTGAGTTAGATTATCAAAATTTCTCACTGTTTTTTCCTTTTGAAAGGATGATAAAGTGTCCTTTAAGACAAAGTTACCATAGTTAATCTGAATAGAAACAGATGTAGGACGTGATTCTTTGGTGTGAGGTATGGTTTTTGTGGCTTTTTTCCCTTAATTTGTATTATTTTTTACAGGACCATAAAACTCATGGAATCTATTTGATATGTCATAAGTTTTAATATTCTTACTGTCCAGCCATTCATTCAAAATACTCTATATTTGACTCTTAATTATTATTTGTATCACTTTGTTTTATACGTTATTTAGACTTTTTTTTCCATAAAATTCCTATGAGAAATGAAATCTTTAGAGATTTTTGAGGATAACACTAAGGTAAGAAGTTAGGATTTGTGCTGTTGTCTTTCACTTTCTCTTAACCAAGCTCCTTACTAAATTACATTCCTTACCTAAATTTTCCCTGTAATTTCTTCTGAATAGTCATTTTTGTAGTCCTAAATTATTCGGAGGCTTTGAGCTACTATGTGGAAAGGATGGATTATATACAGTAAGCCTCTGTGCATTGTATCAGGAGTTTAGAAACAAAAGATATTCATTAATCTTTAAAATACATCCCTTCCATAACTCAATAATGAATTTAATTTAATTAGAAACAAAGTTTCTAATTTGATCTATATGTGAAACTTGTTCTCTGTAATTCTTAAACCTCACCAGCCGTAGAAAATCAGACTCACTGATAAAGTTCATAGATTTACAAGATTACTGTCATGATTATAGTTTTTGTTTCTGTTTTCCCTTGTGTTTATAAAAGACCACTGTGGAATTGTTGCTTCAGAGAAAGCTAAAATTCATTGCCTGATATAGTCCTTGAGTCATAAAATTAATAGTATATATATTTCTTGAGTCAATGTCAGTGGTTAGGGTAGTTTAATTTGGATACTCTACCTTCAACTTTCACAGTGCTGTTTAAAAACTGGATTAAATCTAAATATAAAAACTAGAAAAAAAGTATATGTTTGCTTTCCTTACATGTCAAATTTCATTCTTCAGTTATGGCTCTTTTACAAAATTGGTCTACTTTTCTTTCTAAAAGAAGCAAATACATAAAGCATTTTTAAATTGAAAGATCATTTGTAATTTCTTAAGGGAATGTTTTATCATGTACATGGGAGTATCAAAGAAACAGTCATGAAACAGAAAGCTCACAGTCTCAATTAAATTGGAAGAAAAAGCCTTTTCTTACTCATTTTTCCAGATGAATTTTTTCCTCGGCTCATATACCACTACATTTTTATGGTCTTGTCCTATACTTGCTTTCTATGATAATAGGGTATTTTGTTGCAAGAGGACTTCCTTAAGAAGAAAACCTGAGGTATTTTTAGAAATAAGAGTTTGTTTTTTTCTGGTCAAGGAAAAAAATTGCCTGGTCTTTATGATACTATAAAATGATAGATTCCAGTTTTATAGCCTATAATGTATGAATGTGAAAGAAATCTTGCTGCCTTTTCTAATAGTATTCACACTTTTAACTTTGATTCTGGTGTATATACACTGGCTTCTGAAACAGTTCTTTCTGTTTGGATATTAAGGTAGCTTTTTGACTTAGATCTCTAGGTTGTTAAGCTAGAGAAGGAGATAGTAAAATTAAACCATAAAATGAAATTAATAAAAATGTACAAGTCTTTTTTCTCAATAATAAGGGTTAAATAACTAGCTTTTATTCTTTACTATGTACCGGGCACTGTATTGTGTGTTTTATATTCATGACCTCATGAGGTAGATATTATCTCCATCTTACAGAGTAGGAAACAGGCTTAGAGAAGTTCAGCAGCTTGTTCTCGGTCAAATAGCTGTTAGGTAATGATCTAGTTGTAACTAACTATAAAGTTGATAGTGTTAGCCATTTCTCTGTACTCCTTCATTAAAATGAGAACTTCTGAAATATATGTAGACTCTATCTCCTAAAGACTGGATGAGTTAGTCGCTCAGTCGTGTCCGACTCGTTGCAACCCCATAAACTGTAGCCCACCAGGCTCTTGTGTCATGGGATTTCCCAGGGGAGAATACTGGAGTGAGTTGCCATTTCCTCCTCTAGGGGATCTTCCTGACCCAGGGATCGAACCTGAGTCTCCTGCATTGGTAGGCAGATTCTTTACCATGCCATCTGAGCCACCAGTAAAGAGGTAATGTAATAAACATGAAGCTTTCTCTCTAAGGAAAAAAAGGTCCAAAGATGTGTGCTAAGTTTTCAGATTCTTTATTTCCTCACAGCTAAATATACCCAGTTAACTTTTTTTCCTCACTTCTCTGAGGCCATTAATTTTCTTTATGCTAAATATTCATATACAATGGTAATTTACATGTGAGATCTTGCTCTGTCTGCTACTCTTCTCTGTGTTAAAACTCTTTCACCTTTTGTTCCATTCTTTTTCTATTTTTGCATGTTTCAATCTCTTATTAAAAGCATCCTTTGTGCTTTATCAGCTGTTAGGATTCCTTTGTCTTGTGCTCCATCATGGCCTGTTTCTAAGTTATATACAACATACCCAGATTTCCAACTACACATTAAACTCCATCATCTACCTTTCCCTGAGTTTCTTCCTGAGAAGAAAAGTGAACAGATGGCAAGACAGCTGTTTTAATTCTTCCTCTCTGATTTGTAAAAATATACCTTTTTTGCAATTTTTTTCCTTTTGTTTGTTTTCCCTCTAACTTTTTGGAAAATATTTCAAAACTAAAGGAAAATTGTAATGTTACGGTGTAATAATAATAATACATTGTATCACATACATGTTTATCCCTTACTGGCAATGGTGAGTTCCAAACACTTGGTTTAGATGTTGTCTGACAGATTCCTCCCTTTTAAAGGCTCCTTTTTCTATTTTAGCATTTGTTAACTCATCTGTAAGATGGTAATTTTGAGACTATGTGAATATCCTGTGGTCTTTTCACCCAGTGACTGATGTTCTGTGACTGAATCAGTTAACAGTTTTTATTGTTTCTGTGCTGGGATTTTTTTTTTTTTTTTTTGTCTCATAAGATTTTAATCCATTGAAAGGATTTTCTTTTTTTGGAGGCGGGGCTGGGGGGCATCATGCTGCTGCTATTGCTGCTGCTAAGTCACTTCAGTCGTGTCTGACTCTGTGCGACCCCATAGACAGCAGCCCACGAGGCTCCCCCATCTCTGGGATTCTCCAGGCAAGAACACTGGAGTGGGTTGCCATTTCCTTCTCCAATGCATGAAAGAGAAAGTGAAGATGCTCAGTCTTGTCCGACTCTTAGCGACCCCGTGAAATGCAGCCAACCAGACTCCTCCATCCATGGGATTTTCCAGGCAAGAGCACTGGAGTGGGGTGCCATTGCCTCTCCTTTTAGCATCATAGGATAGGGATAATAGCCATTTTTGCTTTTGGAGAGGAAAAGATGGTTGTTTTTGTTGTTCTTCATCTGCTGAGTAATTTGAGGGGTTTTTTGGTTTGTTTTGTTCTTGGCTGCGCTGTGCAGCCTGCTGCAGTACCTTTATTTCCTTATCAGGGGTCGAACCCATGGCCCCTGCAGTGGAAGCATGGAGTCCTAAGCACTGGACTGCCAGGGAAGTATCATATGCTGGCTAATTTTGAATTGTACTCTGAACTTTACGAAGATTAAACAATAGGGTTTGCTTATTCTTCTCCAGTGAATGGTGGCTTTTTCAGTTAGCTTTTGGAGTAGGCTTTTATTTCAAACTGGCTCAGCTGGTAAAGATTCTGCCTGCCATGCAAGAGACCTGGGTTCGATCCCTGGGTTGCACCCCTGGAGAAGGGAAAGGCTACCCTTTCCAGTATTCTGGCCTGGAGAATTCCATGAACTGTATAACCCATGGGGTCACAGAGTGGACATGACTGAGCGACTTTCACTTTCACTTGAATTTCAAACAGTGTTTCTTGGATAGCACCTTTAGCTTCAGTTCAGATCTTGTGCCTTTTGGTGAGATGAACTGAATCTGTTTCTTTGTTGAGTTGTTCAAGTTTCAGAACCCCTTGTATGGTTCTGTCTCTTCTGGGTTTCCCCTACTCTCTCAGCGGGTAATGTACCCAGGCTTCACTGTTCCATGTGGTCCTTGGCCACTGCTCCTGAACCATGAAAAATGCAGTTAGTTTTAGGTTACATTCTGAAGAGACAGTGACTTATTTGTACAGCTTTCCATGTATATTCCTAGTGCACTTTGACACTGCATCAGGGTCTGCCTTCTTTCATTTACCCTGCTTTACCTTCAGAGAAGGTTTTTTGTAGTGTGCCCAGTTTTCATTTTTGCCTTATTTTGTTTTTTGAAGGAAAGGTTAATCATGTTATCTGCTATTACCTTGGTCTGTCATTCCCAGAAATGGAAGTAGCCAAAGTTCAAAGTAATTGTAAATTGCTAAAGAAGACTGAGCACCCCACAAACCTGTAAGTTTAGATTTTAGAGAGAGAGAATAAATAGACTGAGAAAGTGCAGATAGGGAAGGAGAAAGAGAGCCAAGAGAGTATGGAATCTAGGAAACCAAGTGAAGAAACTGTTCCAAGAGAATGGAGTGATGAACTAAGTGTTTATATCGATACTTTGTTCTTGTTTTCAAAATTAGCAATATTATTTGTAAAGTGTAAACTCACCTATTAGATCATAATCATTAATGAATTTTTCAAGTTGTCTCAACTCTAGAGTCTAGAATACCTTGCAGAATTGTGCTGATAGAACCAGAAGGGGTTTTGTTCTTGCTCATGTCATCCTAAGCATGCCTTGTATTCTTCCCCTTCCCTGTCTTGTTTCTTTTTGTAAAATGATATTAAAAGTATTTTAAAGTATTTTTGTGTTTTAAATAAGAGCAGTTATAGCAAATAAAAATGGTATTCATTCACTGCTTTTTAAACTCCTTGCTTTTATTTGAAAACAAAAAGGTACAGGTCCTTGTTGGTAAAATTGATGAAGTACTATTACCACTTTCTGAGTCATTATATACACTTAGTTTTAAATGTTTCCACATTCATATTTTCTTCCTTTATGTTTGAAACCTAGAAGCTGCAAACACTGGTCCAAGTATGAAAGAGGCATAATGTTTCTGTTTCTTGTTTGGTTTCCGTACTCAAGCATAACCCACGTTATGGTCTTCTATAGTTACAGGTTCAGCACTATGACCTGTAAGTCTCTTATAAATCTGTACTTTTTATTTAGATTACTTTTCTCTAATGCATTGTAGACATCAAGTAATAAATAATTTTTTAAACCTTTAGAAAGATCCTCAATAAAAAGATCCTCAATAAAAATTGTCAACTTAGTCTGTTTTTGTTTGTTAGTTTTAATGTTAATTATCAGAAACCAAAGACTGAATAGGCTTTTCATTTTATAGCCAGCTTAACCAGCACTCTTAAGACCATTTAACTTCTAATTCAGTTTTGTTTTTTTTAAGGGAGAACTTTTGTTGCTTCTGAAGGCAGAGCAGGATGCCCTGATTTAATATCCTTCTGCACTCAGCTTGTGACATTTGAAATGATAAACAGGAAGTCATAGTGGTATTTTAAAAGGGCAAGGGACCAGTATATAACGCTCTCCTCACACTCACACAACATCATTTAGTAACAGATCATCACATTGGAATTCCATTTTGCTTTCTTGGCATGTGGATCCTGCAGCTTTAAGCCAGTATTTTGAATAGTTCATATTCCTGAAATCCTTAGCAGTGTTGCATTTTTTAATATGTAGGAGTCACGGTTTTCATTATAAGCTGCTTTGATATTAAAGATGTTATGTCAAGTCTGTGGTGGCTTTAAAGTATTTTTGTGTTTTAAATAAGAGCAGTTATAGCAAATAAAAATGGTATTCATTCACTGCTTTTTAAACTCCTTGCTTTTATTTGAAAACAAAAAGGTACAGGTCCTTGTTGGTAAAATTGATGAAGTACTATTACCACTTTCTGAGTCATTATATACACTTAGTTTTAAAATGAAAAACTGACTTTGGAATTGCTTCAGTCCAGTTAAGCCTAGTTCAAAGGCTTCTTAGTGTGTAAACAGGATTTAGGGGTAGGAAGGAAGGAGTATCATATGAGGTTTTTTTTCCCAGAATGTATATTGTTGTTTTTTCTGTTTTGTTTTGATTTGATTTTTTAAGTTTTGTAATTTTGGAAATTTAAACTTACAACCTTGGCATGACGTTCCAACTAACTGTGAAAGTACCCAAAGCCCCTTTCAACTATTAATTTTTAAAAATTTGGACAACCAATACTACTGCCCTAATTCCAGTATGGAATAATGCAGTGATTGAGAAAAGGAGCAAATAGTGCAGCATATTTTGTTGGAAATACCCAGTGGGAGACAAAGGGCCCCAGAGAAAAGCAGCAATAAGGATAGTAAATAACTTTGCTTTTAATGAGGTTTTCTTTCTATTCATCTGGGATATCACCTGAATTTTGGGTTAAATGGAGACAGATTATTTTTAAACATTTAAATTTCTTACTTTGAACATATATTTTATGTTGCTAGATTTCTCTTGTAATGGAAGCTCTCTCTGTATTTTTTTTCTATGTTAGAATACCTCGTGTTAATGGTTTGCTGTTCAATTAGTATTTTGTGACAAGAGAAACTTTGTTTTTCTTGCCTGTGAAGAATTTTATTTTTTTCTCTACCTGCCACTAAATTATGTAAACTATGTAGTCTTCCCAGAAATGAAAAGAATCCCGAGTAGTGACTAATTCAATTAAAAAAAAATTTTTTTTAGCAATTTGCATTGAAAATGTATAGTTCTCTTTTATTCTCCCCTTCTGTAAAAACTAAACTCTTTACAAGGCATTTTAATTTTATATATGAGTGAGGTTGAGAGAGAAATTCTCACTTTTTAAAATTCTTGATTTTCGTTGAAACTCGGTATATTAAAATATAGTAGAACTTATGAATTTTGGTTGTAGTGAATCAATAACTATAGTTTTCTTCTGTTAATCACAATCTGAGATAGCATCCTAGTTTATTAATAATCATATATCTTTAAGACCCATGAAATTTGCAACCAGAAAATAAGAAAGTATAAAGAAAAAAAACAATTAGGAATTTACGGTACAGCTGTTATAAATTCCATATTATATACTCAGGTTGGTTAAATGTATTTTAAATTAGAGCCTATTACATATGTAGATTAATAGATTTCTGCTGTCAGGGAGCACATTGTTCTCTGGGGAAAAAGCATGTTAATCTCTATAATATATGCCATACCCTGTTACAGTCAAAGAGTTGTAAGAACCTAGAGAAAGGATCAATTTATTCAATTACTTTTAGGACTTAGGGAAGATCTTACAGAATGGGTGGCACTGAGTTGGAACCTGAAGAATAAATATGATTCTGTTTTCAAAAAGGTAGACTAGATACATAGAGCATAAGAACAAAGCATACAGATCTGCACGTACCTCCAAGTTATGATAGGGTCTTTGAAAATTATGGAAGAGCAAAAGATTACTTTTAGCTAGTAATTAGTTGAGGAATGTTTCTTGGGAAAACTTAATTTAAAAATTACTGATTTTTCAAATTGATGTGATTTCCTTGATAGTAGTTAATTGAATCCCAATTAGACAGCAAGGATAGTGTTTCATGTAACAACTTCACATCCAAGATTTACATATTATTTATAGCACTGCGAAGCTCAATTTCAGATATAAGGATACTGCTCATAAATAGCTTAATAATTTTAGTTATTAATTATTTAACACTTGCTCTATGTCACATTTTTTGCTACAGTCTACATGTATTATTTGTAATCTTCTTATAAACTCATAAAGGTTCCTGTTTAACCCCATTTTAATGAGATGAAAACTGGGTATTTAAGTGTTAATTGCTTTGCCCAGGGTTTTTCAGTCTATATCTATCTATATCAGTAACCTGTGTTCTTAACACTCTACTAACCTAACCTCTCTTAACTTAAGAATTAAGTACACAGTTTTTTTATCAAGATTGATAAAGGTATGATAAATGTGCATTTGCATTGTGTTTTTAATAGAAAAGTAAAAATACTGGTGAAATACTGTATCATCATTGCTCCTTTGAGTTGAAAAATAGTATTCATTTTTAATTTGGTACAATTAGAATAGTTGGGACTTCCTGAAGATACAGAATATCTTGTTATCCATAAAGGCTTTTGTGTATAAATTTAATATTTAGAAATAATGCCTGGACGCTAAATACCAAAATAATCAATTCCCTTGGGATTATGTACTGATAACAGTGATTATATTTCAAAAAAGTTTTATTCCTTACTCAGTTTGGCACTATTGTGGCTCAGCTGGTAAAGAATAGGCTTGCAATGCAGAAGACCTGGGTTCAATCCCTGGGTTGCAAAGATACCCTGGAGAAGGGAAAGGCTACCCACTCCAGTATTCTGGCCTGGAGAATTCATGGACTGTAGTAGTAGTCCATAGTCCATGGGGTTGCAAAGAGTCAGACATGACTGAGCAACTTTCACTGTCACTTTAAAAACATACTTGAATGTAACATCCTATTGATACAGGTTCCTTAAGCTATTAACACTTAGAAATATAATTAAGAAATGAGTATGTATTTTATCATATATGCCCTTGGAAAAGTTTACTTCAAATTTGAAGGTTCTAGAGAAAATACTTTGAAGGAATTCGAACTTATAATAACAAATAATGTGACTTTTAGAGACTTTGAAAGATTGTTCCTTATGCTTTCAGTTAAAGATTGCTCTCTTTCTTAACACATGCCTATAACCCTTTTAGAACATCCCTATATCTTAGTCTTAATTCTAAAATTACAAGGAAAGACTGCCTCAGGCACTTACAATTTCCGTAACAATTTCCCACCTTTTGATGCATTTTCTAGTTGCTACACTGTGGGGAATATTTGCTATGAGCGTATATAATTATTCATTAAATTTGAGGTTTTGTTTGTTTCTTTGTTTCCCTAACTCTTTGTTGTTGGGTTAAGAAATCTAAAGTTGCACAGGTATGTAGATTTAAAAAATTCAGGAGTAAAGTGCATTTAATATATTCATACCAAGCTATAATTTTTTCCTCTTTTTGACATACATACTAAATAATAAAAAAAATAATACCTATATATTATCTCACCTTCTCTAATTGTTCTTATTCTCAACATGTTATTCTAAATATGGTGTTTAAGTATTTTGTTTACTCCCTATAAATATGCCACGAAATAATGCCCATTTAAACAAATGTTTGGATTCTACTCAAAAATGGTTAACTTTTATCCCCAAAGCCAGCCATTTTGTTAGAAAAGAATCTCTAGAATGAAAAAATCTGTTTACTCTGACTTATTTTAGAATGCAGAATTGTTCTGTGTAGAGTCTCTGGGTTGATATAATTACTCTTATCTCATTTTCTCTGCCTGCCTCTTTGAACGTGACAGAAGTGAGTCATTTTATGTGCCAAGAACAGTTTAGATCAGGGGAAAGGAGGATAGAAATGTCCTATTCTGTTTTCTAAAAAGTGTTTCTATTGTGAGAGATAAGGTGGTTTTAGAGTTTCATTTGACTAAATTATTTGATGATGTTTATGCTTAGTTACTATTTTTAAGTGAAATGCAAATGTTTGGACTGTCAAATTGTACAAGTTGTTTTTAGCACACTGAAATTGTAATTATTTTTCATATATAATTATTTTCATGTCTAACTATTTTCATATCTTGATGAAAATAATTTATAGTCGAAAGATGAATTCTGTTTTTAAAATACAAAACCAACTTTAAACATGAATGAAAGTCACGTTGGCAGTATAATAGTCCTTCATCTGCTCACATCCCAAGACCCTCAGTAGATGCCTAAAATGGCGGATGGTATCCAATCCTATGGACTTCCCTGTTGGCTAGTATGGTAAAGAATCTGCCTGCAATGCAGGAGACCCAGATTTGATCCCTGTGTTGGGGAGATCCCCTGGAGATGGGAACAGCTATCCATTCCAGTAATCTGGCTTGGAAAATTTCGTGGACAGAGGAGCCTGGCAGGCTGCAGTCCATGGTGTTGCAAAGAGTTGGGCATGACTGAGTGACTGACAGTTTCAAACCAATCCTATAAATATTGTGTGTTTTCCTAAATGTAAATACCTGCAGTAAAGTTTAGTTTACAGATTAGGCACAGTAAGAGATTAATAGTAACTAATAATAAAATGGCACAATTTTAAAGTAGACTGTGATAAAAGTTATGTGAATGTTGACCTCTCTCCTTTATCAACCTCTTCAACTCTGCCAAAAATGTGGCAGAGGCTTCTTGATTGGCAAATGCAGCTTTCCAGTAATTTTTACATTTTTTCAATCCAAACCTGTTACTGAATCTGTGTAATCGTCCCTTACTTGCAGTAAAGCGAGTGTCACCTGTTGCAGTAAGTCTTCCTGTAGGCTCTGTGCTTTCTGGTGCAGCCCACAGCCATCACTTGAAATGTGTTTTGTGTTCCTGTTGTCCATCCACAAATTTAATGCCTTTTCCATTTTAACTAGGCACTTATCCATGATTTTTGCAGTTTGAGGCTCAGCAGCAAAACTAGCTTGAATTTCTTTTTTTTTTTTTTCCATCATAATTTCATGGATGGAAAATTTGTTCTTACTGTGGATCTTACCAACCTCAATACAGGATTTATTATTATTATTATCAAGAACTTGCACGTTTTCACTTAAAGAAAGCACTTTACTGCTTCTCTTTAGCATATCCAAATTGCCAGTGTCACTGCTCCGAGGCTCTGTGATACCTCAGCAGTCAGTCAGATAGGAAATGGCTTCTGAATGACTAATGAGCATGAAACCTGGACAAATGGATGACGGATGTACCAGGCAGGACAGATCAAAATGGCACAAGATTTCATCACCCTTCTCAGAGTGATGGCTCATGATTTAAAATTTATGAATTGTTTATTTCTGGAATTTTTTATTTTTGAGCTGCCATTTACTGTGGGTAACTGAAACCGCAGAAACCAAAGCCACAGGTAAGGGGCGAGTACTGTACTATTTGTTGATCTTTAGTAATGCTTTGAACTGGCTGCCAGCAAAAACCTGAAATTGGTAAAATTTTCTAATAGTCAACCTACTTTGTTTTGTTATATCATTCTCATAATAAGCAACCTAAGTTAGCTTTTCCTGTTGTCTGCCAGACCAGATCTAATTCCTTGTGGGTATTAAAAGGTTTTTATCAGGTGGTCTCTCTCTTCCTGATCATTTTTGTCTGCATATTACAGTCAGCGTTGTATCTCCTCCACATACTTTGTACATTGTCCTGTTTTTAAGTTTCATGGGCTTTATTTGATAACAGGACAGAATTCACCACCTCTTACCTGCTCTTTACAAAACTAGAGTGAATCATTTTCACAGCCTTCACCATCCTCTATAACAGTGGTTTTACTGGGCGAGGCAGGGGATAAATGCACAAAGATTCATGCCTGGGATGCATATCATAATGGATGGGAGGTTTGGCCAATTTGAGAAAGGTCCCCAGTAATTTGAGTATCTTTTTATTTTCCCACCATTGAGAGCTACAACACTGAGGAGAAATTGCCCTGCTTCTTCATCTTCATATGTATAGTTCTTAAGTGATAGTTTTTAACAGTCTATATTTTAGTACATCTTCCCTTGTGTTATGTCAGGTCATTTACATATTATTTTAAAAACTCTACTCTTTCTGGTTATTTGTATTTTTAAACAGCGCCTGATATTCTGCACAATAGTAACGTTTCAGATATTAATGTGAACATCTATTATAAACAGATATTTGAAGAGATAATAGCAAAGCACCATTAAATTTTTCTAATCAAAATGAAGGTAGATCTCTATCAAAGTTGTTTGGTAACGTTTTGTTTCTTTTTCTTATTTTCCGTCTAATGCTAATGTTTGAGATTTTATTATTGAAGAATTTTCGATTTAAGAATTTTAATTTCAAAAGTTGAACTAAAATCAACAGTAAGTTGGTAACTTTTAAAATGTGGAAAGGTGTAATTCTAACAGTGAAGAAGAATAAAGCCATTTGCATTATTTCTTGAAATTTTTAACAGGTTGGATTGATACTGTTTTTGTACCATTAACTAATTTGTGTCCTTGGGTCTGTTTCTTCACCTTAAAATTTGAAATAATTCCTGTCTGAACTATTTGCTGTAGGGATTAAATAAAATATGCCACATCAATGTTCCTAGTACTATACTAGGAACATTTAATTTTTCAAGATTTTGAATGTCTGTAGTCTTTTACTCCATATAATTTGCATGGATGAAATATTATTTGAGATAGCCATTGTCTTCAATACCATTTTTTTAAAGGTAGGCCAAAACTATTCAGTGACAGAGTTCCTGAACCAGAGGTCTTTTGGAGACGTAGCATACCACACAGTCCATCATCATTGTCGATGTTGCCTTATGACTTTAGATTAGTGCAGAAATCATTCTTATTCTTTGACTTTGTACTGTAGAATCCAAAAAATGAAAGTTTTACCTAGTATGGTTAGAACTGTGCTTTGTCTGAAGAGTTTGCACATTTTTATAATGACTTCAGAACCATCCAGATGGCCAAAGTACTTTACTTCAGCTCAACAAAAATGTACTAGGTCTGTACTTTGTATGCCAAATACTGTGCTAATTTACAGGTATATAGAAATCAGTATGGCATTTGCCCTTGAGAAGCTTGTCGTCTGATGAGAGACATGGACATGTAAACAGTTTCAGTGCAGTGTATTGAATACAATAGACTAGAATGCAGTACATCTACTGGTAGATGTATTGGAGGAGCACCACTTAGTACTGCTTTGAGGACTCAAGAAAAACTGCCTGTAATATGAAACTGACTCTTAAAAAGTGACTGACTGTAACTTCACAGGTTACAGAATGGAGACTTGAATTTATATGGCATTATTGTGCTTTATTATTTGAATTTATAAAGGAAGTACTTGTAGGATCAAGAGTTATAAAGTTTTTAGAGTATTTTACTAGTTTGCCTAAATGAAGTTATGTTATCTGTGATAATGATGTAGATTCACATCTCAGTGTAGTCATGGATAAAGATTCATGGGGTTTTTGTTTTTAACTTAGAAAATTAAAAAATAACAAATGTGAATGAAAGACATAGTTATAAGTGTACTCTCTTGTAGTTCATTCAGCTCCTGAGCAAGAGCAGTGTTTACTAGCAGCTCTGGTATATATTATACCCAATACTGAGATAACAGATACTTAGTTTAACAATTTATAATGCCTAATAGGTAAAAATAACTTCAGTATCTATTCTGTTAACAAGTATTTCTGAACACTTACTAAATGACATGCCCTTTTCTAGGCACTTAAAATAACACCTGATGCTCCTCAAGTAAGAGGAGTGCTGAGGTCTGCTCATTAGATTTAGCAGTGTGGAGATTAGTGAAAACAAAAGAGATTGATGGGGATATTTGTGTTGAAAGTCTGCTTGAAGTGGCTTTAGGAGAAAAAGAGCATTTGGAGATAGCAAAAATTGGCAAGTATTATGATTAGGGTGGCTATATGACTAGATTTCCCTGGTGTTGTGGTAATCATCACTTGTCCCAGCATTATTTTTAATAGAGCCTCATTTCACTCTCAAATGGGTACTGGTTTAAACAACTAATCATATGGTCAGTGTGGTTATAATTCTTTGCTGTCATTATTCTTCCAAATTTGACCAGTAGTATCCTTTCTAAGCTGCCTTTTATGAGTTTTTGAGAGAACCCAATTTTCTTTCCTGGCGTAACAAAATGTTGCATGGATTATACTTTTTTCTGCCTTAGATTCTAATCAGCCATGTCTCTAAGAAGCCTTGCTTCATTTCAGTGACACTCAGAAACAAAGAGTTGAAACATTAATAGATCTTGATTGGGGAGAGAGAGAGTGAGAAAGCTAGGTGACTGGTTAGAGAATGGCATTTTGCAATAAAAAATTTTAAAGCACACAGCAAAGATACTGGGGTGGGAGAATAGGAAACTTATTCAGGGAATTCTGTGTAAAGCTGAATGAATGCATATAAGACTTATGGAAAAAGAGTATTATAGTGTTAGAAAGAGGCACCGAGACCAGATAATGAAAGGATTTCAACACCAGAATAAAGGTTTCAGGCTTCTTTCTGTATTCAAGACAGTGACATAATGGTCCTTGGAATTACTGGTTGTGGAGGCAGGAAACTCAGTTACGTTATTATAACCCACACAATCCATAATGAAGTTCTGATTCTGTGGGTAAAATAATGGTAATCCAAAGGAGGGAACTAAATTCAACAGACACCACAGCAGAGTAGTGGAAAGGGGGATGGGGAGCATAGCAGAGGCATGACGAGGAGACCCGCAGCATCAGATGACTCTGAGCTGTCTAACCTGAGTAGCAGAGGCTGGAGATGCCATTAAATGCCATAGATAACACAAGAATAGGTGAAGGACAAAGACAGAGGTGTTTTATTTGGAAAAATCCCTTGGCGATATGATGACAGAGTATAACCTTATTGAAGTTCCATCTGGTACTGTATTTAGGAGACAGTAGAACAGTATTTAGGAAATAGGGTTTTTGTTGTCACTGAAGGGTAACCATAATGACATTCCCATCTGTGGAAAAGCATGAATTTGGATGTCAATAGCTCTCTCACGAGTTATTTCAGATTCTTTATTTCAGAGAAATGCATTTATTGCTTCATTTCCAAATAGACAAAAAATATGTCCAAGAATCCAGACTTTTCTTGGCATCTTGTAAGTCCCTGGTATTAGAGATTAACCCTTCATAATCTAAGATATCATGTTCCAGTTTTAATCATATTTTGGAAAGTACAAACATGTTTTATATTTTATTACATTAGAAGCCCAACCTTAATGAGAGTCTCTTGGAATTAAAAGCATCAGCTTGATTAATGCCTTCAAGTTCTTTTTGTCTTAGTGTCCCTCTCCACAGCCTGATATAGAATAGTTTGGTTGCAAACATACTTTCCCCACTCAGCCAGAGACAACGTTAACACTAGTTTTATGTTTAGTTATGAGTTGGTATATTCATTTGTTCAAACGAAAGCCTTTGGAGAGAAAAAAAGACAAGGAGATAGCCAGATAATCAAAATTTGAGATTAGCTAATTCCCACTGAGTTTGCTCTTTTGAGTATAAGCAAAGCCGTAGCATCTGGCACTGTGGAATAAGGAACTGAAATATTCTGCTGGGTCTGGTTATTAGTGAATGGCTATCTTTAATGTGGGAAACTTGAGCAATGTTAGTTTAAATTAATGAGTTTCTTAAACTTTATTGGCTTCTCATTTTCTCTTTTTAAAACTGAATGGTTGAGGGTCCCCAAGGTTGAATGATTGACTGGAAGGATTCACAGGACTCAGGAAAAACAAACAAAACAACTTTTATACTCAGAATAACAGTTTATTTATACTCAAGGATACAGATTAAAATCAGCAAAAGGAAGAGGCCCATGAGGGAAGTCTAGGAA
This sequence comes from Capra hircus, assembly GCF_001704415.2. NCBI lineage: Eukaryota > Metazoa > Chordata > Mammalia > Artiodactyla > Bovidae > Capra > Capra hircus. The sequence continues at coordinate 78,825,415 of NC_030814.1, forward strand.
AAATCAGGCATAAGCCTGTAGATGCCCTCAGCCAGTATAGTGTGGTTGCATGGACACACTCCTAGCAGAAATGTATGACAACACTTGCAAAGTGTTGCCTACCAGGGAAGCTCACTTGAGCCTTGGTGTCAGGAGTTTTATTGGGAGCCAGTCACATAGACATGAATCACCTGCATGACTCCTCTCTAGTATGCAGACTCCAACTCCCCAGAGTGAAGACATAGTCATCATAAATCACATTACTAGGGTAAACTACCTGATCAACTTGGTAAGCCTGTGGCCCAAGGGCTCAGAACTTAATTCCTAGGAACTGGCCAAAGGCCAGTCCTGAAGAAGTTAGGCCTTCTCAGGAATGTGCAGTGGGAGCAGCCCAGGCCTGCTGACTTAACCCTTTCCTGCACAGGTGGAGAATTATGTGATAGCTGAAGTCCCTTATAATTCTGATGTTTTATAAACAGAGTAGTAACTCATATGTTGTAAAGTAGTTAATGCTTTATTTCATCTTTAAGAAAGCTTAGATAATCATAGCTAATTGAAACTTGAAATAAAAGAAACAAGTTATGCTGATGCTAGAAAACAAAGCTGAATTGAATGTCGAAAAACAAAAAAATGTGTGTCTTATACAAGTCAAAACAAACCCTGCTCACTAATGAATAAGCTTACAAGTCAGAAGATGAACATTAAGGAAATTAAGGAAGGGAACATTAAGGGAATCTATGGAGGAAAAATTACTTAGGCCCAGTTTCAGAAGCTTAAGTTCATTTAGCATTTGATTAGCAAATTATTGATATTTTTTAATGTCTCAAGCACTTATGGTAAATTTAGACATCTTTTTTTAGTGAAAAATTTTTGTAGCATTTTTGTACAGTTGTGTAAAATTGCTCAAGTTTTACTTGTCTAGTATAATGTTAGTCTCTCACTCATTTTAAACTTGTTTAGTGAAGTATTCAGTATTTAACACCTGTTACATAGTTCCGATATCTTCATTTTCCCATTGTTTTCTCCATGGTTTTCTAATTGAGAATAGTTTTGCATTTTAATATTGTCATTCGTTTTCCCTTTTAATGCGCTTAGGTCATATTTAAAATTTCTTTGATTTAAAAGTGTTCAACATTTTCTTTTCATAAGTTGAAATATACCTAGGCATTTTTTTTACCCCAGAGTCCATAATGTATGACTTTGGTATAAAATTTGCAAATTACCATCTGTAATAATGCATCTTGTTCTGCATTTAAAGTTGCAGAATTTTTTGAAATGGTTAAATTCAACTTAAAATAGAGAAAGCTCTAAAATTTAAGAAAAATACTTTTATCTGAAAAAAGATACTAGAATTAGTTTTATATAAAAGAAAGCTAAGTGTTCCTGTCTTAGTCATTTTACTTATCATTAACCCCAAATACTATAAATGGCATAGTGTAAAATTATCATATAAGCACTGAAATGATGTCTTTTCTCTCACATTTTTACTGGTATTTTCTTAACCATGTTGAGGGCTTCCCTGGTGGCTCAGACATTGATGAATCCACCTGCAATGCATGAGACCTGAGTTTGATCCCTATATCAGAAAGATCTCCTGGAAAAGGGAATGGCACAGTCTTCTTGCCTGGAGAATTCTATGGACAGAGGAGCCTGGTGGACTACAGTTCATGGGTTGCAAAGAGTTGGACACGATTGAGTGACTAACACTATGTTTAAGTCCAGTGCATGAGGGGATCATACAACCTTTCTACACTGAGTATGTATAATGTTTTTGGAATAGGAACAGAGCTGTTGTGTAAAAGTGTCTTTTCCTGGGTCTAGAAATGAATCTTAATTTTTGAGTTGGTATGAAGTCTTTTCTTTTATGGCACCTACCTGGCTTATTAGCTAGTGTGGTTTCCTGGCCATTCACGATATATCTATATGTTTCAGTGAGTTCTTAAGTAGTATTTAGCCTTTTCCTGCTATACCTAAAAATTAAGGTAGTGTAGAATACTTTTGAGCAGTAATGTTCTACTTTGAAACAAATACTCTAGTGGGTCCTTGTAGTTTTTTCTAGTATTTGTCTTTTCTTTGTTTTTCTAAAGAAAAAGCCCACATTGGCATCTAAAAATTCTTTGGAAATTCTGAATTTGACTTTTCTGTTGATAAGAGACTTTACTGACCTTTCACTGAGGAATAAGCATTTTAAATTTCTTCACCCTGGTCCACTTCTGTTGAATAAATGTGTCATTGTACTAGGATCAGATACTCAAAGATGAGTAAGAAACCATTCTCACCCTTGAAAAACTTATACTCTAGGCTCTTCATTCCATTTTCCCATCAAGAAAATGAAAGACAAGATTAACATAAGCATAAATTATTCCCCAAATTTTTTATGTAGTTCCTCGGACCTTTTGACCAGATGGCTTACTGCCTAACCATGTTCAAGCTAGCTTCTTCCCATGTACTTGAAGTGCAAGTGTTCCCAAGATGCTGGTTAGATTATACGTCAATTTCTGAATAGCTAGCCTGAAAGCTGAAATTGTTGAAACTCTTTCATGACCAAGCCTCTAAATACCACTTGTCTTTTAGAGTTCTCTACTTTTTACCTAAATGAGGGCTTTTTGGAGTTTTATGTACAAAGCTTGCAATCTTACATGCTTTTCAAACTCTTATGGGAAGCCATTCATTTATAATGAAGAAAGTAGCTGAATTGTCAGGTGAGGTACTACAGCCACAACTTCCCATCCCATTTACTGCAGTAAAATATTCCCATCATCCAAGGCATTCTTTGAAAACTATGGATTAATTCAGATCTTGTATTAAAAAAAAAAAATTATACTATTCCCTGTAGCTTATATTACTGATCTGTTAGACCCTAGTGAATTTTGCTATAGCAACTGGCTTTCATAATCAATTTGAAGGATAATTTATTCTTACAATATGAGTAAATTGAGTTTTGTGGCTAGATTATAATCTATCATTAGAACTACTAAATCCAAACCAAGAATAATGAAAATGGTTTCTTAAGACTTCTTCCTTTAAAAGTGTATTAGATATACTGAGTCAGAATGGATACAGATTTAGAATTTGGAGCAACAATTCGAAAGTCTTGGCAGTTTACCATGAATTTCACAAGAAGACTGCATAGCTGACTCTTAGAAGAATTGAGAAAGGCTGTCAGTTAGATTTCATCTTATCTTCTAAAGGAATACTAACATTTGAGGTGCTGCTCTCCATTTGGAATAACATATCAAAGAGTCTTTTCTGAAAGGCAGTTCCTGATCTTTTCTGAATAAAACTATTGGAAAGAAAAATAACTTCATAGTTTATATTTTATTACCAAATGAACTGCTTGATTTATTAAATTCCTCAGTGTCTAATTAGGATAGTTCTGAACCAAAATTCTAGTTATGGCATAGCATTTCTATTTATACAGTGTTACTTAAGCACCATTTAAAAATTTTGTATGATGTCATAGGAGATATGGTTATATTTAAAATTAAGTTAAAAATGAATTGAACCAAAACACTGAATTATGCTATTGTTGATGTTCATTGACTAAGTTGTGTCCAACTCTTTGCGACCCATGAACTGCAGAACACCAGGCTTCCTTGTTCTTCACTATCTCCAGGCGTTTGCTCAAAATGTGCATTGAGTCAGCGTTGCCATGCATTGGTCACTTAAGAAGGCTTTCTTACATCTCCTTGCTGTTCTCTGGAACTCTGCATTCAGTTGGGTATATCTTTTCTCCTTTGCCTTTCACTTCTCTTATCTCTCAGTGGTTATCTCAGGCAACCACTTTGACTTCTTGAATTTCTTTTTTCTTGGGGATGATTTTGGCCATCACCTCCTGTTCAATGTTATGAACCTCCGTCCATAGTTCTTCATACACTCTGTCTACCAGATCTAGTCCCTTGAATCTATACATTACCTCCACTGTATAAGCGTAAGCAATTTAAGTCATACCTGAATGAGCTTGTGGTTTTCCCTGCTTTCTTCAATTTGAGCCTGAATTTTACAATAAGGAGCTGATGATCTTAGCCACAGTTGGCTCCAGGTCTTGTTTTTCCTGACGGCATAGAGCTTCTCCATCTTCGATTGGACAGAATAGAATCAGTCTGATTTTGGTACTGACGATTCCTTAGTGGAATGCATATCAAACTTAAACTCTGAAAAAAGCTTGTAGAAGGATATATAATAAAATTATAATTATGTCAACACTGCCAGTAATTTTATTTACTTTTCTTTGTTTTTCTGTGTTTCTTAGTTTTCTAAAATGAAAGATTAATCCTTTCCAGAGTAGAAAAATATTTGTGGTTTAGATTTTTTTATATCAAGGATTAAAATTAAGTATTTCTCTGTAAATATGGGCTTTTCTTTATAAATTGATAGAATTTCCAGTGTCCTGAAATATCATTAAAATAAGTAATCATTTCTTTAAATAACAGTCCTTGAAAGCAAAACACAGGAAGAAATTCAACTCATAATACAATGACAGTTTAAAGTTAGGCTCATAACTAAAATTAGTTTACTCTTTTACAGGAGTTGAAACCTGATGTAGTAACTAAATCTGCTCTTGGTGAAGATATCAACTTTGAAAAAATCTGCAAAAAGGTAATTTTGCAGTAAGTTAAATTTCTTTTGGGAATAGTTCCATATTTATATTCTTGACCTCATTTTTTCTTTTAACTTTTTTTCCTTGAATAAACCAGTTACTATTAGTGTATGATGATTTTTCCCTATTTGAGCTCTACTGTCGCTACCAAAAAATTTTTATGATAACTAATGAATTTTACTTTATTCTTATATCACACCTCCAGAGACCTTAAAAGGTATGTTGAAGTTAATGTGGCATTTGTGTGCTAGATTGCAATTAGTCTGTTAATCTTATTATTTAGAACAAAGATTTTTTATTTTTTCCAAATACTAGTTTTTATAAATATTTAATCTCTACATTTATCCTATGGAAATTATTTCTACCCCCTTTTTATAAGTAAGGAAATTGAAGCTCAGGAAGTAAGAAGTGAGCTAAGTAAGAGTACACCACTGTTAGGTTCACAGTTACTCACATGGACTTTTACACAGATCTTCTGCCCCTTGCGTTTGCTACACTTGCTTCTTGCTTTTCCCTCTTTTTCATTTCTGCCCACTCTGCTGAAGCCTACATAACAGTTCCACCAGGGAACAGTTTTGAATTAACTGACTTTTGTAATGATTGATTTTCTGTTTTCACTTTTATTCACGTTTGCTGTAATCTGTATTATTTCTTCCACTTGCATTTGTGTGTTCTTGCTCTTTCCTCTGGTTTCTTAATTTAGAAGCTTAAATTACTAATTTAGACATTTTTTTTCTTCGAATATAAATATTTAATGCAATAAAATTCCCTCTAAGCACTGCTTTAGCTACATCTTATAAATATGATATATTGTATTTTATTTTCTTTGATTTTAAAATGTTTTAAATTTCCCTTAAAACTTCACCTTTAACCTATGGTTTAATTAGATGGATATTGTTTAATTTCTGAACAGTTAGAGGGTTTGAAGTACCTTTTTGTTTTCTTTATGATCCATGAGCATAGTTTTCATGATTGTTATTCTTTTAACTTTAGTATTTATGTTATTTGTTCAGAGTATGGCTTATCTTGGTGAATATTTCATGTGCACTTGAAAACAATATTATTATATTGAGATCAGTGTCCTGTAAATGTCATTTAAGTCAAACTGATTGATGGTGTTGTACAGATGATTTACAGCTTTACTGACTTTCTGCCTGCTTGTTTTATTGATTACTAGGAGAGATGTGTTGGAATCTACAACTATAAATGGCAGTTTTCCTATTACAGCTTTAAGAAAAAAAATACTCTTAACTCCACATTTATGTACACTAGTACTCATTTCTCTGCAATTAATTGATATTAGACATTAGAATTTTAAAATATTTTGTCGTAAGAAGGCCAGAAAATGAAAGCTTGTTGTATGTTTGAGGAAAGGGAACATTTGTTTTTGTTGTTATGGTCCTTGTCAGGAAAGCAACACCAAAAAGTCAGGAGCATGATTTTACAGCTTCTTTATTTTGATTCTACCTGATTCTACAGTAAATATTCTTACTTCATAGCATTCATTTATAGAGAGGAAAAAAATTTAGTTCTATAATACTTTTTTACTTGGTGTATATGTTTCTGACAAAAATAATGACATGTTAAAATAGAATAGTGGTAATTGTATAAAAATATGGTAGAATGTATTTGTTTTCTCTTGAGAGTTTAAAAAAATAATAATTTAAGGTTTTTACCAGAATAAATTTTTCTCATTTTCTTGTTGTTGCACCCTAAGAGTATCCCAGTAATTAATCTATGATGGGAATAAAAACCAATTTTTTTTGTTGCCTAATATTATGTTTCCATTTAAATTTCAGCACTGAAGCTTGACAGTATTTTTTAATTGGAACTTGAAAATATCCAAAATAATATATCTTTGTCTTTTTTTCTTTGAACTTTTCAATCTGATTATTTTCACTTGGAAGGTTACTGTTAGTTAATGTATATGTAGTGTTTGTAAAATCAGATTTCTTTAGTGCATCTTATTTCATTTACAACCTTTTGTTTAACCTTCCAGTGTGTGAAATGTCATCCTAAAAAAATGGGTCTGTATTCGCTTATCATTTATATTTTCTAAATAGTAAATTCATTTGCATATCACTAGATTTATAGTTATGAGATGTATCATAAACACCTAGAAAGTTTGGATCAAACTGGAATGTTGTCAAGCAAAAAGAAAAAATTCATTACATTTCTGCCCTTTCAGTACCTTCCTCCAAATGAAAGGAAGGAAAGGGAGGTAGAGAAGAACAAAGGAAGACAGTTCTGTTTTATAGGTCTTGATGGAACCCTTGAGGATTTAGAGCCAAGGGAAATTACCTTGCTTAAGAATGGTTTCAGATTCCTCCTGAGCTATTTGATTTCAACTATTTTGTTACTGTTTTATTTCATTTATGATATTCTTCCCATTGAATTAATGTTCTTCTGTGTCAAATATGTTAATAAGTTAGCTGAGTGTCATGGAGAGAAGACTGATTGGTTTGCCACAGGAAGGGAAGTTAATTAAAGATGACCAAAGAGGTAGTATAAGGCTATTACATAGAGCTTATACATTTGAAGCTGTCTGACCATCAGAATAGAGCAGAACAAGCTGATTTGTGTAACTCCTGAGAGCTTGCTTAGTTCTTCCATATACATTAGTATCTCAGTTGATCTTACAACATTAATTTCAAGTGTAAACATTCATGTGTATACATGCATGTGTGTACATGTGTGTAGTAATACTAGTAGTATCTTCATTTTCCAAATTCAGAAATGGTTAGAAAGATTAAGTAGCCAGTTAATATTTGTATGAGAGTTTTAAAACTATAGAGTTTGGGCACTAGAACTGTGACATTTCCAGACAATTATTGCCAGAATTTCAAGGACTTCTCAAATCCAAATGTCTGTTATAGGCAGAACAGTTGGCCAGGCACTATGGAAAAAAGGAAAGGAATAGAACATAGTTATTTTAAAGGATAAGAGGAAGCAAATTAATATTTGCTAACACCTACTAGTAGCTGGCTTGTTAGATACTTTATATACATTAGCTTTCTCATTAAGATGATAATAATCTCATTTAACAGATGAGACAGTGGGCCCAGAAAGGTCAAAATATACCTGTGGTCAATCAGTAGGAAATGTTAGATCCAAGGTTTAGATCTAACCAAAGTCTCTGCCTGCAAAATGAAATTTGAGGACAAAAGGATATAATAAGTCTCTCTCTATAAAAGCATTTTGGAATCATGGGATTTTAAGAGTTTAATGAATACAGAAAAATCTCCTGTTCTTCTAAATGTGGACTCTAAACCCTTTACTTGTCACAATTCTTCTGATTCAACTAAAACGACTGTTTCTTTTTATATTTCTAAATGTTTTTAATAAATACAAATATGAATGTGTTGACTTCTTTCTTTTTTTTATTTTTTGAATGTTGAGTATTTTTAATATAAATATTTATTTTAATTGGAGGTTAATTACTTTACAATATTGTATTGGTTTTGGCATACATCAACATGAATCTGCAACAGGTATACATGTGTTCCCCATCCTGAACCCCCCACCCTCCTCCCTCCCCGTACCATCCCTCTGGGTCGTCTCAGTGCACCAGCCCCAAGCATCCAATATCATGCATCGAACCTTGACTGGCGATTCGTTTCATATATGATGTTATACATGTTTCAATGCCATTCTCCCAAATCATCCCACCCTCTCCCTCTCCCACAGAGTCCAAAAGACTGTTCTATACATCTGTGTCTGTTTTGCTGTCTCGCATACAGGGTTATCGTTACCATCTTTTTAAATTCCATATATATGCATTAGTATACTGTATTGGTGTTTTTTCTTTCTGGCTTACTTCACTCTGTATAATCGGCTCCAGTTTCATCTACCTGATTAGAACTGATTCAAATGTATTCTTTTTAATGGCTGCGTAATACTCCATTGTGTATATATACCACAGCTTTCTTATCCATTCATCTGCTGATGGACATCTAGGTTGTTTCCATGTCCTGGCTATTATAAACAGTGCTGCGATGAACATTGCAGTACATGTGTCTCTTTCAATTCTGGTTTCCTCGGTGTGTATGCCCAGTAGTGCGATTGTTCTGTTTCCAGTTTTTTAAGGAATCTCCACACTGTTCTCCATAGTGGCTGTACTAGTTTGCATTCCCACCAACAGTATAAGAGGGTTCCCTTTTCTCCACACCCTCTCCAGCATTTACTGCTTGCAGACTTTTGGATCGCAGCCATTCTGACTGGCGTGAAATGGTACCTCATTGTGGTTTTGATTTGCATTTCTCTGATAATGAGTGATGTTGAGCATCTTTTCATGTGTTTGTTAGCCACCTGTATGTCTTCTTTGGAGAAATGTTTATTTAGTTCCTTGGCCTATTTTTTGATTGGGTTGTTTATTTTTCTGGAATTGAGCTGCAGGAGTTGCTTATATATTTTTGAGATTAGTTGTTTGTCAGTTGCTTCATTTGCTGTTATTTTCTCCCATTCAGAAGGCTGTCTTTTCACCTTGCTTATAGTTTCCTTTGTTGTGCAGAAGCTTTTAAGTTCAATTAGGTTCCATGGAATCAATAAAATTAGAAATGAAAATGGAGAGATCACAACAGATAACACAGAAATATAAAGGATCATAAGAGACTACCATCAGCAATTATGTGACAATAAAATGGACAACGTGGAAGAAATGGACAAATTCTTAGAAAAGTACAACTTTCCAAAACTGAACCAGGAAGAAATAGAAAATCTTAACAGACCCATCACAAGCACAGAAATTGAAACTGTAATCAGAAATCTTCCAGCAAACAAAAGCCCGGATCCAGACGGCTTCACAGCTGAATTCTACCAAAAATTTCAAGAAGAGCTAACACCCATCCTACTCAAACTCTTCCAGAAAATTGCAGAGAAAGGTAAACTTCCAAACTCATCCTATGAAGCCACCATCACCCTAATACCAAAACAAGACAAAGATGCCACCAAAAAAAAAAAAAAAACTACAGGCCAATATCACTGATGAACATAGATGCAAAAATCCTTAACAAAATTCTGACAATCAGAATCCAACAACACATTGAAAAGATCATACACCATGACCAAGTGGGCTTTATCCCAGGGATGCAAGGATTCTTCAGTATCCACAAATCAATCAATGTAATACACTACATTAACAAATTGAAAAATAAAAACCATATGATTATCTCAATAGATGCAGAGAAAGCCTTTGACAAAATTCAACATCCATTTATGATAAAAACTCCAGAAAGCAGGAATAGAAAGAACATACCTAAACATAATAAAAGCTATATATGACAAACCCACAGCAAACATTATCCTCAATGGTGAAAAACTGAAAGCATTTCCCCTAAAGTCAGGAACAAGACAGGGGTGCCCACTTTCACCATTACTGTTCAACATAGTTTTGGAAGTTTGGGCCACAGCAATCAGAGCAGAAAAAGAAATAAAAGGAATCCAAATTGGAAAAGAAGAAGTAAAACTCTCACTGTTTACATATAACATGATCTTCTACATAGAAAACCCTAAAGACTCCACCAGAAAATTACTAGAGCTAATCAATGAATATAGTAAAATTGCAGGATATAAAATCAACACATGGAAATCCCTTGCATTACTATACACTAATAATAAGAAAATAGAGAAATTAAGGAAACAATTCCATTCACCATTGCAACAGAAAGAATAAAATACTAAGTAATATATCTACCTAAAGAAACTAAAGACCTATATATAGAAAACTATAAAACACTGATGAAAGAAATCAAAGGACACTAATAGATGGAGAAATATAGCATGTTCATGGATCAGAAGAATCAATATAGTGAAAATGAGTATACTACCCAAAGCAGTCTACAGATTCAATGCAATGCCTATCAAGCTACCAATGGTATTTTTCACAGAGCTAGAACAAATAATTTCACAATTTGTATGGAAATACAAAAAACCTCGAATAGCCAAAGCAATCTTGAGAAAGAAGAATGGAACTGGAGGAATCAACCTGCCTGACCTCAGGCTCTACTACAAAGCCACAGTCATCAAGACAGTAAGGTACTGGCACAAAAACAGAAATATAGATCAATGGAACAAAATAGAAAGCCCAGAGATAAATCCACACACATATGGACACCTTATCTTTGACAAAGGAGGCAAGAATATACAATGGATTAAAGACAATCTCTTTAATAAGTGGCGCTGGGAAAACTGGTCAACCACTTGTAAAAGAATGAAACTAGATCACTTTCTAACACCATATACAAAAATAAACTCAGAATGGATTAAAGATCTAAATGTAAGACCAGAAACTATAAAACCCCTAGAGGAGAACATAGGCAAAACACTCTCTGGCATACATCACAGCAGGATCCTCTCTGACTTCTATCTTTAGGTAAAACCTAGAATTGAAGTCGAGTTAATGTTAAAAGTACTGCTGCTAGCTTTCTACCTGTATGAGTTCCTTTAGTCAATTTGATTTCTATTTTTAACTGACGGAAGACTGCTTTACTATGATGTTTCGGTTTCTGCCATAAGCAGCACATTACAATCTATTCATGCTGCTTCTGGCAGAAACCAACACATCATTGTGTATATATAACCCTCCCTCTTGAGCCTCCCTCCACTCACTCCAACCCATCCCTCTAGGTCATCACAGACCACCAGGCTGAGCTCCCTGTATTTATAACAATTTCCCATTAACTATTTTACACACGATAGATGATACACATGATAGTATCAATATATATACAAGACAACAAGTGTGGACACAAGTCTATTCTGTACTAGGTTTTTCAGTACCATTTTTCTAGATTGCATGTATGTGTGTTAATATATGATTCTTGTTTTTCTCTTTCTGGCTTACTTTACTCCGTATAAGAGGCTCTAAGTTCATCCACCTCCTCACTACAACTGACTCAAATTTGTTCCCTTTATGGCTGAGGAATGTTTCATTGTATTTATGGTACCACATCTTCTTTATCCATTCATCTGTCGATGGATGTCTAGTTTGCTTCCATGTCCTGCTGCCGCTGCTGCTAAGTCGCTTCAGTCGTGTCTGACTCTGTGCAACCCCATAGACGGCAGCCCACCAGGCTCCCCCGTCCCTGGGATTCTCCAGGCAAGAACACTGGAGTGGGTTGCCATTTCCTTCTCCATGTCCTAGCTATTATAAATATTGTTGCAGTGAACATTGGGGTACATGTGTCTTTTAGAATTGTGTTTTTCTCAGGGTATATGCCCAGTAGTGGTATTGCTGGGACATATGGTAGATTTATTTATAGTTTTTTTAAGGAATGTCCATACTGTTTCCCATAATGCAGAAGGATTCCCTTTTCTCCACACTGTCTCCAGCATTGATTGTAGATTTTTTGGTGATGACCAATCTGACTGGTGTGAGGTGATGCCTCATTGTAGTTTTGATTTGCATTTCACTAATAATAAGTGATATAGAGCATCTTTTCATGTGTTTATTAGCCACCTCTATATTTTGTTTGTGGAGACATGTCTGTTTAGGTCTTCTGCCCATTTTTGATTGGGTTGTTAATTTTTCTGATATTGAGCTGTATGAGCTGCTTATATATTTTGGAGACTAATCCTTTGTCATTGCTTCATTTGCAGTTATTTTCTCCCATTCTGAGTTGTCTTTTCCTCTTGTTTATGGCTTTCTTTGCTGTGCAAAAGCTTTGAAGTTTTATTAGGTCCCATTTGTTTATTTTTATTTCCATTAATCAAGGAGGTGGGTCAGAGAAAATATTGCTGTGATTTATGTCACAGAGTACTGCCTGTGTTTTCCTCTAAGAGCGTTATAGTTTCTAGTTGTAACATTTAAGTCTTTAATCCATTTTGAGTTTATTTTTGTGTGTGTTGTTAGGAAGTGTTCTAATTTTATTCTTTTACATGTATCTGACCAGTTTTCCCAGCACCACTTTTTGAAGAGGTTTTCTTTTTTCCATTGTATATTTTTGCCTCCTTTGTCAAAAATAAGGTGCTCATGTATACATGAGTTTATCCCTGGGATTTCTGTCTTATTTCATTGGTGTATATTTCTGTTTTTGTGCCAGTACCATACTGTCTTGGAGGACTGTAACTTTGTAGTATAGTCTGAAGTCAGGGAAGTTGATACCTCCAGCTTGGTTTTTCTTTCTCATGATTGCTTAGGCTATTTGTCGTCTTTTGTGTTTCCATATAAATTGTGAAATGTTTAGTTCTAGTTCTCTGAAAAATGCCATTGATAATTTGATAGGAATTGCATAGATTTGTAGATTGCTTTGGGTAGTACAGTCATTTTGACAATATTGATTCTTCCAATCCAAGAATATGGTGGATTTCTCCATCTGTTTGTGTAGTTATTGGTTTCCTTTATCAGTGTCTTATAATTTTCTGCATGTAGGTCTTTTGTTTCTTTAGGTAATTTTATTCCTAGATATTTTATTCTTTTTGTTGGAAAGGTGAATGAGATTGTTTCCTTAATTTCTCTTTCTGATTTTTCATTGTTAGTGTATAGAAATGCGAGGGATTTCTCTGTGTTGATTTTATATGCTATGACTTTACTAAATTCATTGATTAGCTCTAGTAGTTATTTTGCAGTATTTTTAGGGTTTTCTGTGTGTAGTATCATGTCATCTGCAAACAGTGAGAGTTTTACTTGTTTTCCAGTCTGGATTCCTTTTTCTTCTTTAATTGCTGTGGCTAGTGGCAACCCACTCCAGTACTCTTGCCTGGAAAATCCCATGGACAGAGGAGGCTGGTAGGCTGTAGTCCATGGGGTCTCTAAGAGTCAGATATGACTGAGTGTCTTCATTTTCACTTTTCACTTTCATTGGAGAAGGAAATGGCAACCCACTCCAGTGTTCTTGCCTGGAGAATCCCAGGGACAGGGAAGCCTGGTGGGCTGCCGTCTGTGGGGTCTCACAGAGTCAGGCACGACTGAAGCGACTTAACAGTAGCAGCAGGACTTCGAAAGCTATACTGAATAATAGTGGTAAGTGTTCCTGATCTTAGAGGAAAAGCTTTTAGTTTTTCACTGTTGAGAATAATGTTTGCTGTGGGTTTCTTGTATATGGCCTTTATTATGTTGAGGTAAAAATTCCTCCTGCAAATTTTCTGGAGAGGTTTTTATTATTATTATTATTATAAATGGGTGCTGAATTTTGTCAGAAGCTTTCTCTGCATCTATTGAGATGATTATATGGTTTTTATTTTTCAGTTTGTTAATATGATGTATCACTTTGATTTATTTGCATATATTGAAGAATCCTTGCATCCCTTGGGTAAACCCCACTTGATAATGGTGTTTGTTCCTTTCGATGTGTTGTTGGATTCTGTCCGTTAGAACTTTGCTGAGGATTTTTGCATCTATGTTCATCAGTGATATCAGCCTGTAATTTTCCTTTTCTGTGATATCGTTGTCTGGTTTTGATATCAGGATGGTGATGGCCTCATAGACTGAGTTTGGGAGTTTTCCTCCCTCTGCAATTTTTTAGAACAGTTTGAGCAGAGATAGGTGTTAGTTCTTCTCTAAGGCAACAACATTTCAAAGGAATGAACATTGCATGTAAGAGAGCTGTTCCACTTTTAGACTCTCGTTTATATTTACATGTACATTCTCAAAATTCTTTTCAAAATTGAGCACCAAATGTTTTGTGTTCACAGAAATACCCATATGCCAAAATAAAATTTTTCCATTCAAAGATGAGGTGTTTTCCCTTTTTTATTTAATTTATTTGAAATGGAAGAAACTGGAGGTGTGTGAAAACCACAGTTTCCTGAGAATGCTCCAAGGCAAACACTATGTCAACTTCAAATAAGGAAAGTTGTGGTTTCCTGCATATCTCCCAATATTGTGATGACTGTTTCTTGCAGGTGTGGAAGAGAGATTAACAAATCTCTATTTGTTAATAGAGAGTGAAGCTTTTAAGCTTCAAAATATTTTTATTTAAATTTAAGATGTTTGACTATATTTTAATTCTTCTATAAACCTCCACAACATTTTCAGTCTCTCTTCTGAAGTTTATCACGTTCTGCTTTGGATTAGTTGTTTGTGCATTTGTTGTAAACTTTTAAATTAGTGAAAGATTCTGAACCTCAAGAGATTATATTTGTATCCTTATGTGTAAGATTTCACCTTCACATAATAAAGCATACTAATATATCAGTCATTCAGTTGAGTCACATCTGACTCTTTGAGACCCCATGGACTGCAGCACACTAGGCCTCCCTGTCCATCAGCAACACCCAGAGCTTGCTCAAACTTATGTCCATCAAGTCTGTGATGCCATCCAAACATCTCATCCTCTGTCGTCCCCTTCTCCTCCCACCTTCAGTCTTTCCCAGCATCAGGTGGCCTCCCTATTGGAGTTTCAGCTTCAACATCAGACCTTCCGATGAATATTCAGGACTGATTTCCTTTAGGAAGGACTGGTTGGTTCTCTTTTGCAGTCCATGGGACTCTCAAATCTTTGCCAGCACCATAGTTCAAAAGCATCAATTCTTTGGTGCTTAGTTTTCTTTATAGTCCAACTCTCACATCCATACATGATGACTGGAAAAACCATAGCTTTGATTAGATGGACCTTTGTTGGCAAACTAATGTCTCTGCTTTTTAATATGCTGTCTAGGTTGGTCATAGCTTTTCTTTCAAGGAGCAAGCATCTTTTAATTTCATGGCTGCAGTCACCATCTGCAGTGATTGTGGAGCCCAAGAAAATAAAGTCTGTCACAATTTTCATTGTTTACCCATCTACTTGCTATGAAGTAATGGGACCGGATGCCCTGATCTTACTTTTTTGAATATTGAGTTTTAAGCCAGCTTTTTCACTCTCCTCTTTCACTTTCATCAAGAGGCTCTTTAGTTCCTCTTCACTTTCTGCTATAAGGGTGGTATCATCTGTATATCAGAGGTTATTGATATTTCTCCAAGCAATCTTGATTCCAGCTTGTCCTTTATCCAGCCTGGCATTTTGCATGATGTACTCATCATATAAGTTAAATGAGCAGGGTGACAATTTACAGCTTTGTCATACTCCTTTCCCAGTTTGGAACCAGTCTGTTGTTCCATCTCCAGTTCTAACTGTTGCTTCTTAACCTGCATACAGATTTCTCAGGAGGCAGGGGTAAGGTAGTCTGGTATTCCCATCTCTTGAAGAATTTTCCACAGTTTGTTGTGGTCTGTAATTAAAAGACACTTACTCCTTGGAAGAAAAGTTATGACCAACCTAGATAGCATATTCAAAAGCAGAGACATTACTTTGTCGACTAAGGTCCATCTAGTCAAGGCTATGGTTTTTCCTGTGGTCATGTATGGATGTGAGAGTTGGACTGTGAAGAAGGCTGTGCGCCGAAGAATTGATGCTTTTGAACTGTGATGTTGGAGAAGACTCTTGAGAGTCCCTTGGACTGCAAGGAGATCCAACCAGTCCATTCTGAAGGAGATCAGCCCTGGGTGTTCTTTGGAAGGACTGATGCTAAAGCTGAAACTCCAATACTTTGGCCACCTCATGTGAAGAGTTGACTGGAAAAGACTCTGATGCTGGGAGGGATTGGGGGCAGGAGGAGAAGGGGACAACAGAGGATGAGATGGCTGGATGGCATCACCGACTTGATGGACGTGAGTCTGAGTGAACTCCGGGAGTTGGTGATGGACAGGGAGGCCTGGCGTACTGCAATTCATGGGGTCGCAAAGAGTCAGACATGACTGAGCAACTGAACTGAACTGAATTGAACTGATACAGCCAAAGGCTTTATCATAGTCAACAAAGCGGAAGTAGATGTTTTTCTGGAATTCTTTTGCTTTTTCAATGATCCAGTAGATGTTGGCAATTTGATCTCTGGTTCCTCTGCCTTTTCTACATCTAGCTTGAACATCTGGAGTTCACGGTTCACATACAGTTGAAGCCTGGCTTGGAGAATTTTGAGCATTACTTTGCTCTAGTGTGTGTGTTTTGTTAGCTGTATATATATATATATTATATATATGTATATATATATATATCTGTAAATTTAAAGACGGAGAAGTTAAGTGAGGAAGGAAAAGGGATGTGAAAGAAGTAAGGAAGTTAAAGAATTGGAAGTCCCTTATTTCAGGGACTGTTGTACGTATTCTTGTGAGTTCCTACACTTAACCTCAGTGCCTTAAGGAAAATGTAGATATCTCTTATTGCAGCACATACCCCAAACACTGCCAAAGGTATGAACTTAGCCCACTTGATTAATAAGCCTCTTTTTGTTTTTATGTTTATATTTAATTTCTTTGCAAAAAGATTTGAGGGTGGCTTGGAATTGAGTCACAAAATGAAGGAAAGTTATTTGAAATAGTTGAGAAGAAAGCTTGTTGAGAATACCAGATTGAATTTAGAAACCTGACTTTGAGTTCTCACTTGTTCCTAACTGGCCAAGTGGTCTTGAAATCAAGTCAATACTGTTAATTTAATTGTTGATAAAATCTGTGATCTCTATTCTGTTTACTTCTTTAATCTCTTGTTAAAATTTGAACTTAAAAAATTAAATGAATTATTTCTAATTACTTTCTTAAGAATAAAGTTAAAGAAAGGTTTAAAGTGTTAAATTTGACAATTTTTTACTTAGAGAATTTTATAAATTTATTTAAATGTTTGCTGTAATATATAAAATTTGATATTTTTAACTAAGACTTTATCCAAATCAAACATTTTAAGAACTGCTGGCATACATTGGGGATACTGGGTGTTCAATTTCAGACCACCTCAGTAAAGCAAATAACCACAATAAAACAATACACAAATTTTTGGTTTCCCAGTGCATGTAAAAGTCATGTTTGCACTACTGTAGACTATGAAATGTATAATAGCATTATGTCTAAAAAAATGTGCATACCTTTATTTTAAAATACTTCATTGCTGAAAAGTACTAGCCATCATCTGAGTCTGCAGCAAGTTTATTCTTTTTGCTGGTGGAGGGTCTTACCTTGAAATTTATGACTGCTGACTGATCAGGGTGGTGGTTGCTGAATTTTGGTACTTTAATAATGTTCTCCCTTCATTTTTTTTTTTTTTTTTTCTGAAAGAGTTTGACAAGGATTGGCATTAGAGAAACCATTAGAGAAACCCATTCGTCTCCTTATGTTTTTTTAAGCAGAATTGTATTCCTACCAATGGAGTAGTGTTTATCCTAGCTACTGTTAAGGACATGGACACTGCTTCATAGTACTGGACACTGCTATAGTATGGACACTGCCTCAACAAGCCAGCTTCCTCTGTCCATGAAATTCTGCAGGCAAGAACACTGGAGTGGGTTGCCATTCCCTTCTCCAGGGGATCTTCCTGACCCAGGGATTGAACCTGGGTCTCCCACATTGCATTCTTTACCGTCTGAGCCACCAGGGCTTGTCATCGCACACTAGCTGTCAAACTAGGAAGCACAAAGAATGAGAATTCGTTATATATCTTTATTTTAAAGTAATTACTCATCAACAGTGTACTTCAGAAGAATAATAAAAATTTTATTTGCTGATATCATTAACTGTTTTCTTTAAAAACTCAAATTGCATATAATCACAAAACCTAAAGCTGTGATATACATAATTCTACTTATTGTTATGTAATCATACCTGATTAGTAACTACTTATTAGTTTTATAGACCTTATTAGTTTTATAGACTTATTAGTTTTATAGTTTTATAGTAACTACTTATTAGTTTTATAGCTTGTCAACTCAAGCCTTAATGTTTTTGTTTGAATTCACTGCTTACATTTGGGTGCATACACAAGATACTGTACAACTCCAATTGTAACAACTAGTATGAATGCCAACCCTAGGATTATGGAATACAATGACTCTTTTTTTACTCAATCTCACTTCTTATTAACCTGGTATTCTTCCCAAATAAGTCCACTGCAAAGGTTGCAGCATAGAAATACAGTGAAACAGAATGATATGTAACTAATAAGAATAACTCTTCATTTGTTAGAAGTCATATGTAATTGTACAATTTTAAATCATATTCTAGGGCTCTTTTTTTTTTTTAAATAAAATTTACTGAAATTGGATCACTAAGTTAGATTACTCTGAGAGATCTTCCAGAGCACAGAAGTAGCACTGCTAAGTAAATTCAAAGATAAAGTGATTCTTGTCAAGGCAGTGTTACTTAGTATCTACACTTGATATGCACGTATTACCACTGTTCTTTTCAACTTTTTCTGACTAACTGGAAAGATGCAGCTAGCTCTGGAAAGAAAAACACCCAGGTCATTAAAACTCTTTGCAAGTTGTCAAAACAGAGATTTGGTAACAGTAATAAATATAGCTTTGAACAATTATACATGAATACATTAGTCAAAATCTATTTTGGATTCCCAGAACTTCTTATCTAAAACATGTGAAATTAATTCACATGATAAAAATAGTTACTTTTCTAGTTTTTCTGCTTTACAGATACAGTTGTTCATATATCATCAGGAATTTTCTTTGAAGTGATTTGAATTTTTAGTAGCTACCCAGGGAAAATGCAGTTTGCACCCCATTCCAGTACTCTGGCCTGGAAAATACCATGGATGCGAAGAGTCCGACATGACTGAGCGACTTCACTTTCGCTTTTCAGGAAATGGCAACCCACTCCAGTGTTCTTGCCTGGGGAATCCCAGGGACAAGGGAGCCTGGTGGGCTGCCGTCTTTTGGGTCGCACAGATCGGACACGACTGAAGCGACTTAGCAGCAGCAGCAGGGAAAATAAACTGAAAGAAACAGTTAAAGAAAAAACAGATGCCGTTGGAATGTATTCTTTTCCCTTGTAACCTAAAGAAAGATCCTTGTGGTGTGTATAACCTTTGCCAGGACTAGCTGTCTGTTTGTTGTCATTGTCATTGTTTTCACGTATAAGTGTTTTTGCATAGAATTAGTCCTGAGGATTAAGAATAGTGCCTCTGCACTGCGCACCAAATTGTTTCTACTAAGCCAGAATATCTTATTATATCACAGTTCAGGAAGCACATTTACTGCATTTAGGGCTATAACCCATTTCCTCAATTTGGCAGCAGAACTGTCAGGGCAGTGTTTCTGTTTTAAATTCAAGTTTTAGACATCATGAGCTTGCTTAAAAAAAAAAATTTTTTTTCTGTTTTCATCAGTTTTTGATTGATCCCCACTGAAGATTCTTCTTGCATGTAATATAGAGCAACATTAACTCATTCCATAAAGGACCATATTGTAAATATTTTAGGCTTTCTAGGCCTTAGAATCTTTGTCACAACTATTGAACAATACAACGGTGACATAATGCAGCCATAGATGAATGAATTTGGTTTTATGTTCCAGTAAAACTTTATTTTTAAAAGCAGATAGCAGGTGAGAAACTGGCACATGAGTTAGTTTGCCAGCCACTGATTTTGAAAATCAAATACTTCTACAGATATGTGTGTGTGTGTGTGTGAGAGAGAGAGAGAGAGAGAGAGAAATGGCAGTTCTCTGTTGGTCATCCCCCACCTTCAGTTACAGTTGACTCTTATGGAATTCACCCCCACATCAATATGTTTATATTAATACATTTTAAGCACTAGCTATTGACTTCCTGCTGTGGTTTACAAGGATTTAGATCTCTTTCCTCCTTCAGCCTCTGGGTCATATATGTACCCTCTTTATCTCTTCTGTCTTCCTAATATGCTTGGGTCAGATTTAGATGAGGTGAACATTTAGTGATTGTTATTTTGGCTATGAGTCATTTAGTGAATGTTTATTACTTTTGTTTTTCAGTATAATATTTCTACTTATAGTTTGTAATTTTTATGTTTATTTTGTTGATTGTCTGTGTACTCTATGTAAAACCAAATTCCTCATTGGTTTCTGAAATCGTCTCAAGATATTTAATAACACTAGGTATTCTGAATATAAATCTAAATTCCCTGTCACCATCCTGGGCATTTGGATTTCCTGTTTCTCATATCCATGCCTTCCTCACTCTTTTTGTTTCCTTCCTCATTTAGTGGAGCCAGTAGCTTCTTCCAGCTTGGCTTGTGGGAGACTACATCCCGCCTTTACTTCAGTGTTATTCACTTTCTGTCTCCTGTGTCTCTGTATCCAAGTGTCTTCCTTATAAG
The DNA here is from genome assembly GCF_001704415.2 of Capra hircus. Lineage (NCBI taxonomy): Eukaryota > Metazoa > Chordata > Mammalia > Artiodactyla > Bovidae > Capra > Capra hircus. The sequence continues at coordinate 78,846,037 of NC_030814.1, forward strand.
GACACTGGTCATAATAGATTTAAAGCCCATCCTAAACCAGTATGCTGTCCTCTTAATTATATCTGCAATGCCCTTGTTCCTATTTCAAACTAGGATCATGTTTTCAGTTTCTTGTTAGGTATAAAATTTGAGGGTAATACCATTTGACCCAAGATAAAAAAGGTAATTAGGCAACAAGTGATCCTAGCACAGGATTTGCACCAGGTCTAAAGTTGTTTTCTGAGTGATTTTTACCTAGATAAATTCTCCAAACAGAATAGGTTTCAAGCGATTATCTTGCTTTCCCTTAGGTACTCATCTGTGTTAATTACTGAGAGGAAAATAGCCTTATTGGGCTATTAACAATAAGGGTAAATATAAAGATGTTTAAAATTTATAGCTATGCTTTCACATACTAGTGGAATTTTTACGTGCTTCAGGGAGTGTTTATTGAATACCAGCTATTATCAGTTATTGTTTTAGGCATTAGGTCTACAGGAATGTGGAAGACAAAGTCCCTGCCTCTTATGATGTGACGTAAATGGTGATGAAAAGTGTTGTGTTAATTCAGATAACATTTGAGCAGAGACCTGAATACAATGAAATGATCAGCCAAGTAGAGAAGAACTTGAAAAGGGATAGCTTAAGCATCAGAAGGCAGTAAAGCTTTCAAAAGAACCCATAAGGAAGTAGCATGATCTGGTTACATTTAAACTTCACTGTGACTGCTATATGGAAAATAGTCTGTGGAAGAACAAAAGCCAGTGGAGAATGACCAGTTATGGGCTTACTGCGTTGGTCCAGGTGAGAGGTGTTAGTGATTTGGTCAAAGGAAATAAGCAGAAATGGTGATTAGTGACTGGTTCTGGATAGATTTTGCAGACGAAATCACAGCATTTGCTGAAGGATTTATCGTGAGCTGTGAAGAAAGGAGAAACGTAATGGAAGAATCATGAGTTTTAGCCCTTAACCACCAGAAAAATTAAACTTATATCTAATAAGATGGAAAAAGGTTTAAAGTTTCAGGAGAAAATCACAGAATTTTCTTTTAACATGTCAAGTAGGTAGTTGGATATATGAGTCCGGAGATCAAGTTAGAGCTTGAGGTAGAAATTTGGAAGTTTCAACCACAGATGATATTTATTTAAAGTAGTCTGAACTATGAATTTTCTCAGTGAATAAATACTATGTATGTGTGTGTCTGTGTGTGTATGTGTATACACACACAGACACACACATATATATCATTATATGTATATAATCCCATTCGGTCATCATCAAACATCTACAAAGTATTGTCTATAAGCCAGGCACTGGTGAAAGGTTCTGAGAATGAAATAGTGGTATTAGTCATTCAACATAAAAATATATAGTATTTGATAACTTTAGGTCTCTGGTAAATGGAACTTTAGGCGTTATATTAGTCATGGATTGTATCACCCAGCTGAGTACTAATATGGTACTTGATTCTTTCACGTTAGTTTAGTATTCTATACTAGATTTTCAAACTCTTTGACTGCAGGATCTATATTACACTTTTTAATATATCACACGTGATGCCTACCACAATTCTGGGACAATATTAATTACTCAAAGAATATTTGTTAATTGATTACATAATTTTAACTGTCAAGAACAGTAGTATTTTTTTCAGCATGTTATCTTTAGAATGCATTATACAGGTAAGTTACCTAGTTAGAATATTAACAAATTTCTGTTCCCTGACTCTTAACTTTCAAAAATTATAATGAGTTGCATTTTATTCACTTCTTAGTAGTGTTAGTTTTTATTCCCATGTGTTTATTATCTCAATTTGCAGCCTGATTCGACTGCTGCTGAAAGAGCAGTTGCTAGACTAGCAGTGCACCCTCTTCTGAAGAAAAAAATTGATGTGCTAAAAGGTATGAATTAAATGACTTAAGCCATTTTCAGTAAATAATTTGAATAAATGGCCATTCATTTATTTACTTTTATGATTTTTTTTAACTTTTGAGGATCTTTTACATTATAAATGTCCTTTCAAATGCTTCCAAATGTAGGAAACTACCTGAAAATTTTTTATATCTAAAAAATTCTGCATTTTTTCTAAATTCCTAAATTTTATAAATTCTTAAAATACATAATACTCATAGTAATATTAAATACAACTGACTTTCTAAATATTTTGCTATGTTTAGTCACTCAGTTGTGTCCAACTCTCCGACCCCATGGACTGTAGCCTGCCAGGTTCCTCTATCCATGGAGATTCTCAAGGCAAGAATCCTGAAGTAGGTTGCCATGCCCTCCTCCAGAGGATCTTCCCAACCCAGGGATCAAACCCATGTCTCCCACATTGCAGGCAAATTTATTTTACCATCTGAGCCACCACGGAAGCCCTTTCTAAATATTGATGTAATTCATATTATTAATTACCTTGCCATTTAGTCACATAATTTTATTTATGTTTATATATTATAAAATATAATGAAAGAACTAAATGCTTCTGACACAGATTAGAAGATAATTATTTTTATGCCTGAAAGCACAATTTATAATACCCTGCAATTGTATTAATACATTATTGCTATAGAAATTAAAATTGCCATTTTATTCATTTATATTCAGTGAAGTTTTTACTGTTCTTAATATCATACATGAAAGAATAAATTTAATTTTAGAGATTTAAAATGGATACCTCTGAGCATTTCATAAATGTTCTGGTTTTCTAAAAGTTTAATAGAGTTCTTTGTGAATTTACACCTATTATATATATGTTATTTAAATTCCAATCATTCTGTTAAGTATTTCCAAATAATTTAAGAAATACGGTACTAAAACAGTGATTTTTTTTTATTATTTGTTTCAGTGCTGAAACAAGTCATGTGCTGTTTCTCTTGCAGCTGCTGTCAAATCCTTTAAAGATGCAAGACAAAATGTTGTTGAAGTTAAGTCATCAAACAGTGCTTCAGAAGAAAATCATTCCAAGGACACTTTGTGTTCAAATGATGATGCCAGTAAGTTACAGCATGAAGGAACTATTATCCATGAACAAAAAGAGAAGGAAGCCAAAATATTGGCAAAGAAACCAATAAATAATTCAAAAGAAAAAATAGCCAAGATGGATCATGGACCCAAAGCAATGGACATCCCAAATTCTCTATCAAAGCCTTCCGAAAAAGATTCTGCAGCTCCCTCAGCATCCCAGAAGACACCTTCTGACCCCAAAATGAAAGCATTAAGTAAAACCAAAAAAATGAAAGAGTCCAGTAGCTCACTTGATGTTGACAGTGATGGAGAAGAATTATATGAAGAACAGAAGGAATATTTTGATGATAGCACAGAAGAAAGGTTTTACAAACAGTCTTCCATGTCTGAGGATAGTGATAGTGGTGATGACTTCTTCATTGGGAAAGTCAAACGGGCACGAAAGAAGGAAAGTAGTTGTCGTTTCTCAGATAAGGAACAAAACCCCCCCAAAAAATTGTTACTTGAAGAAGATAAACTTGAAACCCATCAAAATTTACAAAATGATAAAAACAAGCCACGTACAGAGGCAAGGAGGTTTGAATCAGTGTTTTTCCAGTCTTTATCTGGATCTAAAAGCCTTGAGAGGTAAGAATATTTTTTTCATTCTGAAATAATTATTAATTCTTAATTTGTGAAAGGTATGAAATATCTACACATCCTGACATTGAAATGGCTGTCTCTCATACATAATTCTAGTTTGAACACAATTTGTCTTTAGACTTGGCCCTCTCCAACTTTATATTGGAGTAATATTTACAAATATACGTTATGATAATGCCAAATTCTTCCAGCCTCATCAGAAAATGGGATAATATAGATAAATAATTTATCTAATATAATGTCTAGCTAATTTAAGTGTATTCCTTCACTATCAAAGTTTTGAAACTTTTGAGTTAACTTTTGGTGAAAACTTTTGAAAATGTCTCATGTATTTCACTTTGTAAACAGAACTTTCTGAAAAGACTGTGGTGAATTTTGTTTTGTTTTGTTTTTTCTCTTGTTGACCTAGACAATTATTGTAAAACAATTATTTTATACATTTTCCTGTTTCAGTATATAAGGCTGCTTGCTTGCCCTAACACCAAGTGTCTCCAGACTGCTTTCTATTTGGTTGTGCTTATACTTGGTGGTCATCCTTATCCCTTCTGTAATCACTGCTTTTTCCAGCTGTTTTGTTGTAAATCAATAGGTTTAATTTCATTTGTAATTCTAATGTTAGGCGGTATCTTTACATTTTAGAATAAATATCATGGTTAGCTATCTTCTTCAGTAAACAACTTTTTCTATAATAAATAGGTTAGGCATAATTTTTAATAAAACAGAAAAAAGTGATGTTGAAATTTTCCCAGAAAGTAAGAGTATGGAAAAGATAGATAAGCCATCTTTGAAGCCGTGAAAATTATTAAATTAGTCCTTGTAGCTCCCAACTCTGCCTTCAAAAGATTTATTTTTTTTCCTCACTTGAAAATTACATACCACTATCCCTTTCTTTTCCCCAAAATTGTTAACTTAATTTTTGTTACATGTGATTCATTGCTCCAATAAGAAGATTTTTGAACTTCTTTGTCTAGATAGTTCTCAAGCATCCGAGGTAACCAAGACAGAATATTTTATAGCCAGAAGTCACGATAAGGATGTTGAGAGGAAGATTCCTACATACTTCTATAGTGATACTCTGCTCAGTCGTGTCTGACTCTGCAACCCCACAGACTGTAGCCCACCAGCGTCCCCTGTCCATGGGCTTCTCCAGGCAAGAATACTAAAAGGGGCTGCTGATCCCTACTCCAGAGGATCTTCCCCACCCAAGGATCACACCCATTTCTCTTGCGTCTCCTGCATTGGCAGGTGGATTCTTCACCACCTTTACTAGTGCCACCTAGGAAGTCCATAGTGATATTGGGATCTAACAGACCTTTGATGTAGCTAGAACATGGGGTTTTCATAATTTTTTAATTGTTTCTAGTGGGGGAGGTAAAGGAGCATGATAGTTTTTAAAGTGAGTTTTATCAACATTTTTATGTTGTCTTCTTAAAGTCAGAGGATTTATTTCAATATTAAATATCCTAATGGTGTTTTTCTTCTTTTAGAAATCACAGAGAACAGGTTCCAAGAGGCAAAACTCTGGGTATGTACTAATAACTACCTGACTTTCACATACAGTTGAGCAGTTCCTTTCCGAAGAGGAAAGAAGAAAAACTCTGGTTGCTGACTTGTTATTTAGTCATGAAGTCGTATCTGAGACCTTTGTGTCTGAGTCTTTTGTAACCCCGTGGACTGTAGCCTGCCAGGCTCCTCTGTCCATAGGATTTCCCAGGCAAGAATACTGGAGTGGGTTGCCGTTTCCTTCTCCAAGGGATCTTCCCAAGCCAGGGATTGAACCTGTGTCTCCTGATTCTTAACCACTGAGCCACCAGGGAAGCCTGGTTGCTTGGTAGTCTGAATAAGTTCTGTGCCCACAGAAATGAAAATAGAGCATCTTGTAATTATCAGTATAATTTTTTGTTTTGTTTTATTTTATGTGGGTTTTTAACTCTCTCTGTTCTGCCGGTAGGAAAGATACAGACACAACGTATCAGTAATATTGAGTCTGATTTCAGTTCAGTTCACTCAATCAGTCATCTGACTCTTTGCGGCCCCATGGACTGCAGCACCCCAGGCCTCCCTGTCCATCAGCAATTTCCCGGAGTTTACTCAAACTCATGTCTATTGAGTTGGTGATGCCATCCAACCATCTCATCCTCTGTCATCCCCTTCTTCCACCTTCAGTCTTTCCCAGCATCAGGGTCTTTTCTAATGAGTCAGTTCTTTGCATCAGGTGGCCAAAGTATTGGAGTTTCACCTTCAGCAACAGTCCTTCCAATGAATATTCAAGACTGATTTCCTTTAGGATGGATTGGATCTCCTTGCAGTCCAAGGGACTCTCAAGAGTCTTTGCCAACACCACAGTTCAAAAGCGTTAATTCTTCAGCACTCAGCTTTCTTTATAGTCCAACTCTCACAAGCATCCATGACAACTGGAAGAACCATCGCTTTGAATAGGTTGACCTTTATTGGCAGGGTAATGTCTCTGCTTTTTAATATGCTCTCTGGGTTAGTCATAGCTTTTCTTCCAAGGAGGAAGTGAAGTGAAGTGAAGTCACTCAGTCGTGTCCGAGTCTTTGCGACCCCATGGACTGTAGCCCACCAGGTTCCTCCACCCATGGGATTCTCCAGGCAAGAGTACTGGAGTGGGTTGCCGTTTCCTTCTCCAGGGGATCTTTCCAACCCAGGGAACAAACCCAGGTCTCCCACATTGTAGGCAGACGCTTTTGCAAGTGTCTTTTAATTTCATAGCTGCAGTTACCATCTGCAGTGATTTTGGATCGCCCAAAATAAAGTCTCTCACTGTATCCATTGTTTCCCCATCTATTTCCCATGAAGTGATGGGACCAGATGCCATGATCTTAGTTTTCTGAATGTTGAGCTTTAAGCCAACTTTTTCACTCTCCTTTTTCACTTTCATCAAGAGGCTCTTTAGTTCTTCTTCACTTTCTGCCATAAGGGTGGTGTCATCTGCATATCTGAGGTTGTTGATATTTCTCCCAGCAATCTTGATTCCAGCTTGTGCTTCATCCAGCCTAGCATGTCACATGATGTACTCTGCATATGAGTTGAAATAGCAGGGTGACAGTATACAGCCTTGACATACTCCTTTCGCAATTTGTAATTAGTCTGTTGTTCCATGTCCAGTTCTAACTGTTACTTCTTGACCTGCATACAGATTTCCCAGGAGGCAGACAAGGTGATCTGGTATTCCCATCTCTTTCAGAATTTTCCACAGTTTGTTGTAATCCACACAGTCAGGCTTTAGTGTAGTCAATAAAGCAGATGTTTTTCTGGAATTCATTGGTTTTTTCATGATCCGACGGATGTTGGCAGTTTGATCTCTGGTTCCTCTGCCTTTTCTAAAACCAGCTTGAACATCTGGAAGTTCATAGTTCACATACTGTTGAAACCTGGCTTGGAGAATTTTGAGCATTATTTTGCTAGCGTGTGAGATGAGTGCAATTGTGCAGTAATTTGAACATTCTTTGGCATTGCCTTTCTTTGGGATCAGAATGAAAACTGACCTTTTCCAGTCCTGTGGCCACTGCTGAGTTTTCTAAATTTGCTGACATATTGAGTGCAGCACTTTCACAGCATCATCTTTTAGGATTTGAAATAGCTCAGTTGGAATTCCACCACCTCCGCTAGCTTTGTTCGTAGTGATGTTTCCTAAGGCCCACTTGACTTCGCATTCCAGGATGTCTGGCTCTCGGTGAATGATCACACCATTGTGGTTATCTGGGTCATGAAGATCCTTTTTGTACAGTTCTTCTGTGTATTCTTGCCACCTCTTCTTAAAATCTTCTGCTTTTGTTAGGTCCATACTGTTTCTGTCCTTTATTGTGCCCATCTTTGCATGAAATGTTCCCTTGGTATCTCTAATTTTCTTGAAGACATCTCTAGCCTTTTCCATTCTGTTGTTTTCCTCTATTTCTTTGCATGGGTCACTGAGGAAGGTTTTCATATCTCTCCGTGCTGTTCTTTGGAACTCTGCATTCAAATGGGTATATCTTTCCTTCTCTCCTTTGCCTTCTGCTTCTCTTCTTTGCATTTTTGAGAGAGCCATACCTTTACTCTTATCTCTGCTCCAGGGCTACATCTCTGTAGGTCTTTACTACTTAAAATCTTTCTCCATCTTATCTCTCACAGTTTGGAGTCCAAAGGCTTTTCTAAACCTTAAATGCCCAGTAATCTGTACCCTGTTTTCCCTTTTGTATCTGCCTGTGAATTGGCCAGTTTTTTCCTGAACTCTTCTCTTTTTCTTTTTAGTACTTTGCCAAAGAGCCATCAATACACTAATCTTTTTATTCTTTCCAGACACTTACCTTGTGCTGCAATCCATAAGCATGTAGCTTGCTTCCCAAGTTTTAACTAGCAACAGTTTTACCTTTTCCTAACACATAGGATACTCACTTGTAATACATAGGATACTCACTTGTAGCCTTAGATATCGTTTCCTTACCACCTACTACAGAACTGTAAAATCCATGCCACATTTTTATGTTATTTTAATGACTGTATAAAGTCATTGGTAAATACGTGGCCTTATATTCACAAATACAGAATAGCTGCAAATTTAAAAATTCCCACATCTTCCTAATAAGAAGACCCAAGTAGAACGTGTTGTTTTTACTTAGCTTATAAATTTATGATATTTAATTTATCCATTTATTTTCACATGCAAGTATGCTTTACATAGTTTTTAAAATACATGTCAGTTTAGAAATACTATCTTATTCAAATTTTAGGTTACATGAAATGGTTTCATTTAACATTTTAATTCTTCATTCTATCACTAGAGGCACTCTTGGAGTATTATAACAGATTTCTAGAGCACGTGTGATTTGTACAAGATATGGGATGTTTTGAATCTGTGTGCAGTGATCTTTGGAAATGTTATCCCAATTCTACACTTGTTTCAATAACATTATGACATTTGCTTTTTAAGATCTTTAAAAGGCTTCTTGACAATGATGGCTAACTGGCAGTGGAGAAATTATGCATCCCTAGGACTGATTAATAAATTGGTATTAAATTTTTTGCCTTGTCTTTCTGATCCTATAAATATGCATTGATTCAGTCCTTCCAGGCCTGTATGTCTCCCAGTACTTTGTTCAAAATAAGATAATAGAAGTTTCTCATAATGAAAGAGGTGAGCTAGATTACAAATTGCCACCCTCCTATTTGGTGGATAACTTTATGGTCAGAAAGAACAATGTCTTAAATTTGAGTAGATATTGCAGTCACAAATTTTTTGTTCAGTAACAGAAGGGAGTGGAATCAATTAATAGCCCTTTAAATAGCTCACCCATCAACACTGTTGAATTCAATATTTTAGTTAAAACATGTGAGTTTTCTGGCTGCATTGCTCCACACACAGATATCATATGCCAATGAATCATATTCCTTTAAAAATACAAAATACTCTCCTTTTAAAATTTTGTTTCCTTATGTGTTGTCTGGACTGTGTTTCCTTTTTTAATGTCAATGTAAAAAGAACAGCATATACTAGGAGGCATGCAACAAACATCTATTGACAACAGAAAGCGTGTGTCCCAAGATTCACTGGCCATATGTGTATTTCAACTTCAAAGTTCCCAGTAGGGCTTCGATTTTTTAACAGTTTGAGGTATTCTACCTAAGTAAAACTAAATTTCTTCCTTAAATACTGGTTTGAGAAGATAAAATGTTTTTGTCTCGTATGCTATTTATGTATAGACTTAGTTTTCATTAATTTTGTTTTCTCCTGCAGATTTTCAGCACATTGAACCTCAGATCAAGAGTCAGTTTAATAAGAAAGCACAAAGAGGATTTGAAAATACAAAACAGAAATCACAGCTGCCTCTTCATCCTTCATGGGAAGCCAGCCGGCGGCGAAAAGAACAGCAATCCAAAATTGCTGTGTTTCAGGGGAAAAAAATTACCTTTGATGATTGAACAGTACTATATTTTTGTCAACTTCTCTGTCTAAATTTGATTTTCTTCTTATTTTTTAAACTAGCTCATTATTAAAATATATATTTAAGTAAGTCTCTGAATGGGTTATAGACATGAGTTGGTTTTGTCTTTATTTTTTTAAGTGTGTTCGTGTTACGTTTAAGCTTCTGTAGATCAAGTACATACTTAATTTTGAATATGTCTTGACTGTTGTCCCTCTATAAAAGAATTTGGAGATGATAGCTATCCCAGATTTTCTCATTTGGTTTTTTCATGAAGTATATTTCACTATGTCAGCTCTGTGTTTCTTTACTTTGAAAATAAATGTTGAGTGATATTTGAAATAATAATGCAAAAATATGAGGAAAGTGTAGCTATTTAAAACAGACTATTTTTACTGGAAGTTACTCCTGTTAGCAAAACTAAGATGATAACTTTTATTATGGGTATACAGATAATAAGGTATATAAGTAAATATTAGTTTTTATTATAGTTTTAATTATTTGTGATTTTTTAGTTTTTGACTGTTTAAAATAGTTTCAGGGAAATTTTTGGATTTTACGTTTAGTCATTTGGGCAGCATTCATGTTCAAATGTTGCAACCAACCAAAAAAATGGTTTTACTGCATATAAAATTTCTGTCAAATCATAAATATGTAACATACTAGACCTGTGTTCTTTATAGAAACAGTTTTTGAGGAATCATAGGTTTGGAATTTACAAGAGCAAATTCTGAAGGAGATATGATTACAGAAGCATTTTCACTGATAGCTAAGCAGAGGTTATAACTCACTGAAGAAGGGACTGCTTAATATTTCATAGTATTGTTATTTAAAAGGAAAACAGAATTTTAAAAATCCCTTCAAATGTTTCACTTCTTGCTACTGGGAGAAATTAAAGTTCTTGGTTAACTAAGTAATGCTAGCTAAATTCTATTTTTTTCTATGCATTGATCCTATTAATGATGATAAAAAGCTTTCTGGTGGTAGAAATTCAGGAATTCTGGAAAGTCATTTTTATCTTTTTCAAAGGCTTAAGAGTTTAGATAACTAAAGCAGTAGAATTCAAGAGGTTATATGGAAAGAAAATTATTTTTGCTGTGTTAAATGCAAAATTTGTTTTTTAAGTTTGTTTACAGTTACATACAAAATTATGTCAAATTAATTTGAATTGAAAGTTTAATTATGAAAAACTACTCCAAGAAAGTTGAAAAATAATGTTTCTATCCCTACCCAGATTTAGCCAAGCCATGAGGTTGAGAGCACTATTTGTCAACCCAGCACTTCTAACCCTAACTTCAAGGAGTTAGGGTTTGACTACAAAGGTAGAAGAAAGAGGCCACACAAGACTACTCACTTCTGACACCAACTGCAGGTTTGGAGATTGCAGGGGAGGGCTCCCCAAATACTGGCAGATTCAAAAATTTGCTTGCAGAACTCACTGAAACCTGTTATATTCCTAGTTACAGTTCATTATACAGTTCAGCGACTGAACAACAACAGATAGTTGATTACAAGTAAAGAGTACAGATTATAACCAGCCAAGGGAAGAGATGCATAGGGCAAAGTCTGTGAGGCTTCTAAAAGCAAAGTTTCTATTGTCCTCCAGTTGCATTACCATCCTTGCATCAATATGCGCAGTGTTGCCAATCTGAAAAGCTCACTGGAGTTTTAGTGTCCAGAATTTTTATTATATCTTTCATATATAGACATGGTCAGTTGATTGCCCATGTGATGGTTTCAGATGCATTGATAATATCATATGACCCGAAGACTCATCCTAAATGAGGTCTTTTTTAGTGCAGCCAACCCCTGCTCTAAACAAGGACACTCCTATCAGGTATGATATAGAGTGCCTCATGAAGCTGAAGGCAAAGGCAGTTTCTCTCTTTGGGCAAGGCCAGATTCTTTACTACACAGCATCCGTCACCCAAATTCCCCCACTATTAACATTTTTCTGTATCTACTTTATCTTTGGCTTGCATACTCCCTTCTCTCCTCCTTTTTTCCTTCCTTTTCTCCTCTCTCTCCTTCCTTTTTTATAATCTTTATTGCTTCATCTCTCTTTTCCTCATTTTATCCGTCTCTCTCCATCTGCTCTCTTCCTCTTACCTTTTTATCACTTCTTCTTTTTCTCTACCCTGTTTATAGCCTTTCTCTAAAAACAAAGTAATTCTCTGTTCTTTTGTATTACCACAGTTCAGTTATCAAAAATTAGGATTTTGCCAATTGTCCCAGTGTCTTTTTACAAGCAACGGAAAAATCCAGCATCAAGCCTTACATCCAGTTGTCACCTTACATTCAGTTATCTCTCTTTGGTTGGAAACAGTACCTCAGTCTGTCTTAGGATTTCATGACATTGACCTTTTTCAAAAGTGCAGATCAGTTATTTTGCAGTATCCTTTTATTTGGGCTTGTCTAATATTCACATTTTCATATTCAAGTTATGCACTTTTGGCAGGAATGTTGCAGAAAGAATGTTGCATTTGTCCTGTTGCATCATATCTGAGGTTAGGTGATGATGTTGATATGGCTGGGCCTTTACTGGTGATGTTAACTCTGCTTATTTGTTTTAAGTGGTATTGATACGGTTTTTCCACTGCAGGATTACTATTTTCTCTTTGTCATGAATAATTATCTTGTGGGGAGATACTTTGAGACTGTGTGAAACTGTCTTGAAACCTTCATGCACTAGTTTTAACATTCATTCATAATTCTTATCTGAAATAATTAATGCTATAGTAGTTTAAATTATTATTTTTTTTATTTCACTGTTTTTTTACACTTATTAGATGGCTTTTTAGAATAAGGGAGAATCTTACATTTTCTTCTATTAATTGAGCTTTTAAATGTATTTCAGTATTATCTCATGGGTACTTCTCTTTTCTCCTTTTCTATTATTTTTTTTATTAATTGGCTATTTTTTATTCATTTTATCAATTATTGGATTATACGATTTATTATAGTATACATCTCAAGTAGTATTTATACCACTTTACTTACGGGCCAAACACCTTACTGTAGTAAATGTCACATTTCTCCCCAAGCTTTTGTACTATTGTTTATATACATTTTGCTTCTACATTTAACCCTGTAGTGCATTGTTATTCATTTTACTAAAATTTCTGTGTATCATGTTTATGTTTTTCTCTCCTTCCTGGAACATTAATAGCTGTATTAATGACCTTGTCTGCAGTGATTCTTTTGGGGCAGTTTGTACCAACAAGGTATATTTGGCATTGTCTAGAGATTTTGAGTGTCACATCTGGAAATGATGTTGCATCTAGTGGATATAGGCCTGGGATGCTGCTAAATATTCTGTTATATATGCAAGAAATAATTATCACACCCAGAATTTCAGCAATACCAAGTATAAAATCTTGGTCTGGGGCTCATTTGGTGCCACTGCCGAGGCATTACTATTCTAAGAATTCTGCCTAATTCTTTGTCTGTTAGGAGATTTTTCTGTTGTGTCCGGTGAAAGCAGACTGTACCTGACCTGTGTTAGGATGTTTCCACTAATTCTTGTTTAGTGACTTTTTTCCCCTGACCCTATTAGATTCTTCATATACTTTATGCATATCAGTCTGATATGATTGATTTCAAGGAATCATTGTATAGACCTCCAGAGCACTTACTCCTCTCTGTGCATCTCTTTCCTCTTTTTTTTGCCTCACAAATTCTAGTCACATAAACCTACCTAAACTTTGAACTGTCTCCTAAGTAAAGCTATTGGGCTATTTTGATGTCCCTTCCTATTGCAGTATAATTTGGAAACTCTTCAATCAGTGAGCTGTGCACTTGTAGCACTCATTTGTGTTTTCTCTCAGGTATTAGTATCCTGTACTGCTCTTTGTCCATTGCCTGAAACCTTTGTTTCGAATCTGTTTTGTCCGGTTTTCTAGTTTAATATAGAAAAATAAATCTAATTCCTGTTATTTTGTAATGGTAAGAAATAGAAGTTCTTTATATCGATGCTTGGTGTATCCTTACTTTGGTTAGTGGAAGCCCCTTCAAGTTGTTTCCTGTGGTTTTTTTTGGCATGTAAGTCCTTTCTGTAGTAGTGAGGAAGGTGGTTTCTTAGTTTCCACAATATATTTATTTTCTCAGCCCCAGAGTACACAGAAGTTCATTTCAAAATTGCTGGTTGATACCTCTGTAAAACACAAGTTTATTAACGAAACTAATTTATGTTTGAGGTTCTTTTTTCTTTACCCTGAGGGCATATGGTTTCAAAACTAAGTTTGCAAGTTATCTGGGATATTGTTAGCAAAAATGGCTGACTAAGGACATCCAAGAATTACCTTTCTCCTTTAAAAGCAGTGGAGAAAGCTGTCCATAGTGTCAGAATTGATGTTTTCAGAACTGCAAAATTAACCAAAAGCTTACTAAGGGTTGTTATTTATTAAAAATGGCTGAAACTTGATAGAGTATCTTTGTGACATTTTAATTTGCTCTATTCTCATCCCCCATTCCCCAAGTCCATGGTGTCTTGAAAATCAGCAGCCCACAATCATGATGAAAACCTGCAGCCTGACAGATACTGGAGGAGCCAGAAAAAGATTGGAACTTTTTCAAAGACACATTCCCTAAGAATTATCTTTATTTGACCAGTAATGTAGTACACTGGAAGACCCCATGGCAATTCTGTCTTTATCTAACTTGGCTAAGAGCTTGCCCAATGTGAAAAGCCTTTTTCCTGAGATCACTTTTTGAAATCAGTTAGAGGCAATTGTTTAACATCACAGCTTCCCAAGGCAGTGAATAAGTTGGTGAAGACAGAAGTTAATCAAACAGCTTAAAAGGAAGTCTGGAAAATTCACTGTCCTTAGGAACTTTGAAAAGTTTTGACATATTTCCTGGAATTAAGAAAGCCATGTGAATGACAGGATTATGTGCACGTTCAGGAAAGTGTTGAGAAGGCCCTAAACCCTCACTTCTGGTTGACTTTGGGAGCTCTACATAAGCGGGAAGTGATGACTAGTGTGGAATTGTCAACTTCCTGGCCAGGTGTTGAAGGTGTACCCCAACACACATACGGGCTCTCAACAAAGTTAGTCAAGTATCAGTTCCAGGCATTAAGGGAATCTTCGTCCAGTTATTAGCATACCAGTAAGCAAATGAAGCAGAGACTTTAGTGGCCATATACAACAAAGAATACAGATTTCACAAAAATAGTTAAGAAAAGTCAGTAGACAAACAGCAACAAAAAATAGCAACAACAAACCCTAAGGAGAAGAGAATATCTGATTTCTAGAGTTGCAACATATATTATTATTTAAAATGTCTAGTTTTCAACAGAATGTTGTAACACATGCACAACGTATGGCTCATATACAAGGAGAAAAAACGATCTATAGAAACTGTCCCAAATAGACCCAAACTTTGAATTTATTTGAGGAAAACTTCAAATAGGCTATTTTAAGTGTGTTCAAAGAACAAAAGGAAACAATATCTAAAAGTCTAAGAGAAAGTTTGAGGACTATTCTTATCAAATAGAGAATATCAGTAATGAGATAGAAATTACAAAGAAGAAAGAAAAAAGTTTATGAATTGAAAACTACATTATTTAAACAAATGTCAGCAGAAGGGTTCGACAGTACATATGAGCAGTTAGGAAGGGTTGACTGAAGCTCACAATTGATCAATTGAGATTATCCAGTTAGAGGAACAGAGGGAAAATAAATAATGAAAGTTAATAGACTCTTGAAGACCCATGGGGATACTATCAAGTATGTTAATATAGGCATAATAAGAGTCAAATACGACCCCACATTTCCAATCATAGTTGTGTACCCCCAAGAGAATTGAAAACATATTTAAAGGGAAAAAAAATTGAATGCAAATGTTCATGAGAGCATTATTCATAATAGAGAAAAAGAGGAAAGAACCCAAATATCCATCCCCTGATGACTGGATAAATGGTATATACATGCAGTGGCATATTACTGAGCCATTAAAAAAGAATGAAGTATTGATACATATTGTGACATGGATGAATTAGAGTTCTGTTCTGTTTATTTGAAATGTCTAGAATAGGTAAATCCATTGAGATCAAAAGTAGATGAGTGGCTGAGAAGGGCTGAGGGGGAGAGGAATAGGGAGTGCCTGTTAATGGATGTGACAGTTCTTCAAGGACTGGATGTGTTCTGAAATTGGATATTGTAGTGTTGGTTCCACAACTTTGTGAATATACAAAAATCCACTGAATTGTGTGCTTTATAAGGATACATATTACTGTATGTGAATTATATCTCATTTTTTTAATAATAAAATTTTACCTGGGTTAGTGTATTTTTTTCCCCCAGTCTTCTTCCTTCCATATAGTACTTCATTTGAAATGCATTTTAGTTCAGATACTTCTGATTGTATTTTATTTTAAGGATTATTTTCTATATCCTTGGTAATTGTATTTACTTTTTTCTTTATGTATGTGAAATGTTAATATTGTTCTGTATGTTAAAGCTCCATAAAACAATATACTCAGAGAAGTGGCAGCTCCACTCTTCAAATTGTTTATTTCCTTTTCACCCCAACCCCTCCCTCCCCATGTAGATAATCAGCCTCATTTGTCCTGTGTTTTTATTTGCAGATTAACAAATATGTATTTTTTTTATTTCCCCTTTCTTACATAAAAATTAACATTTTCTGAATGCTTTTATAATCCTTGCTTTCTTCATTTAAAACTGTTGGGTTGGTCCAAAAGTTCATTTGTTTTTTTTCCATAAGATGGCTCTAGTTAGTGCTTAGTTGTCTTTAACATTGTTCAGAACAATTTTGTTAGATTCTATTGTGACAGCTGTCATATCAGCATGCATTAAAAACCTAACAAAATTGGTGAATTTTTGTATAGCCATTTTAATATTGAAGATGCGGGGAAAGCAACATTTTTGGCATATTATGCTTTATTATTTCAAGAAAGGTAAAAACAACTAATGGTTGACAAAGTTTCATTCTGGACATTTTTCACTGAACAATCCTCCATGGTCTTCGGGTAGACCAGTTGAAGTGATAGCGATCAAATAGAGACATTAATTGAGAATAATCAATATTTTACCACACAGGAGATAGCCAACATACCCAGAATATCCAACTCAAGTGTTGAAAATAATTTGCACCAACTTGGCCAAGTTAATCTCTTTGACGTTTGGGTTCCACATAAGTGAAAAAACCTTCTTGACTATATTTCTGCATGCAATTCCCTACTTCAAAGTAATGAAAATGTTTTGTTTTTAAAACAAATTGTGATAAGCGATTAAAAGTGAATACTGTATAATATTGTAGAACAGAAGGGATCTTGGGGCAAGCAGAATGAACCATCAACCACACCACAGGCCAAACTTTATACAAAGAAGGTGATGTTGTGTATATGGTGTGATTGGAAGGGAGTCCTCTTATGAGCATCTTCTGGAAAATCAAATGATTATTTCCAACAAGTATTGCTCCCAGTTAGACCAACTGAAAGCACTCAGTGAATAGTGTCTGGAATTAGTCAACAGAAAATGCATAATCAGCTTACCATAAGACTGCATATTTCTTTGATGACCAGATAAAAACTGTTAAAGCCCAGCTGGAAAGTTCGGATTCATCTACCATTTTCACCAGACATTGCACCTTCACATGTCCAGTTATTTCAGTCTTTACAAAATTCTCTTAATGCAAAAAGCTTCAGTTTCCTAGAAGACTGAAAAGACACCTGGAACAGTTGTTTGCTCAAAAAGAGAGAAAGTTTTGGGATGATGAATGACAAAGTTGCCTGAAAAATGCCAGAAAGTAGTGGAACAACATAGTGAATGTGTTGTTCAATCAAGTTCTTGGTGCAAATGAAAAATGTGTCTTATTTTTAGTTAAAAACCAAAGGCCAACCCAACATATTCTGGAAATCACTACAGATCTGTCCATAGAGGTCTTCCTTCTTTAAAACTAATGACTATCACAGAATAGAAATGGACATAGATACAGAGAACAAGCTAGTGGTTACCAAGGGGAGAGAGGTGTGGGAGGGGCAAGATAGGTGAAGGGGATTAAGAGGTTCAAACTGCTAGGTACAAAAAAGTATCGATGTAGTTCACAGCACCTGGAACATGGCCAGGTGTGTTAGAGGGGCTGTATCCACTGTTGCTTGCTCTGAAGACAGACAGAATCACAGCCTGAGGAAAGCTAGTGGTTTCTAGAAGCCTTCTGTTGACATCCAGGAAGAAAATGGGAATCTCAGGCCTACTACTTGAAAAAACTGAATTCTGCTAACAACCTGAATGAGCCATGGAAAGGATCCTACCCGAGTGCCTCTAAAGAGGAACACAGCCCTGCTGGCTGTCTGATTTTAGCCCATTGAGATGCATGTCAGACTTTAGAACTATTTGATGTTTATTTTTGTTTAAGCCATTACAGAATAGAAACAGCATCACACATCATTGAGTAGATCTATTTATTCACTCACTTATCTATGAGCCTTGGAGAAGGAAATAGCAACCCACTCCAGTGTTCTTGCCTGGAGAATCCCATGGACAGAGGAGTCTGGCAGGCTCCAGTCCATGGGGTCGCAAGAGTTGGACACGACTTAGCAACTAAACCACCACCACCACCATATATGAGCCTTTGGTTATTTTTCATATTTCACAACTGCAAATGATGTTTCAAATAAAATATGAACCAACAATGTATATTTTCATATTGTTGCAGGTGTGTCTTTGAAGTAAGTTCCTAGAAGTAATAGTGTTACATTAGAAGGTAAATGTGTATGTAGTTTTTTAAAAAATAGCCCCATACGTTGTCAGTTGTCTCGATTTTTGTCATTCATGTTTCCATCATTTGTCTGTCACTTATTTGATGTATTCAGATGTACTCGTTCCTCTTTACTATTATTTTAATTTTTATATATACATTTGGGATCATAGAAAATCTTACTCTGCTACTTTCTTTCTACTTTGATATCAATTTTGCTGTCCATGTTTTCTTTGTGTTTCCATTTGTCTGAAACACCTTTGACTATCCTTTGATTTTTAGTCTTTCTGAATCATTCTGTTTCAGAGATGTCTCTTGAAAAGAGTTGAGCCTTTATGAGCCAGCTTGAAAATCTTTCCGTATAATCAAATTAAACCCTTTCACAGTTGTTAATAAGATGAATATGATTGCTTTCAACTCTTTCAGATTATCTTATGCTATTTTTGTTCAGTCGTGTCCAACTCTGCAATCCCATGAACTGCAGCACTCTAGACTTCCCTGTCCTTCACTGTGTCCCTGGAGTTTGCTCATTTTCAAGTCCATTGAGTCATTGATGCCGTCCAACCATCTCATCCTCTCAGGCAATAATTATATTCATTTTTTTCCTCTCCATAATGTATGCTATATTTAGAAAAGCCAGTATTTCCATTTTGGTAGTTATCTTTGTGCTTCTACCTTTATTTAATGCCTTTAGTCCTTTTTTTTTTTAATTCACAATCTTTATTATCCATTTTCAGTGACATCCCTTAAGTTTCACTTGTTGCCTAAACCACAGCTAATGGGTTTATTCTACTTTCCTCCTTCCATCTGCATTCTCTTCCAGTTTTTAGTTTTGTTATTTTTACTTCATTAGGAGATACAACACATAACATAGAGCATTATTATATAACATATTATTGTACTCATCCCCACCTTTGTTTTAGGCTTAGATTTGCAAATAAGTATGTTAAAGCTAAATTGCTGAAGTTTTCTCAGTCATCTTTTGTTGGATAAAGTTCGTTTTCTAGTAGATTCCTCAAAAAGAACTCAGGGAAAAAACTATTTGAGCTCTTGATGCTTCAGTGTTTTTCTGTAGTTTTCATACTAGAAATTTGTTTTCTGTGGTTTTCATAGTTAAACATGACTGGGTCTTGGGTGTGTGGCTTTCTCAGTGATCCTGCCCCTTTTGCTTGTGACAGTTAAACAGGCATTGTATCTGTGGTGGAGTTTCTTGTTCCTTCCCAAGTTAGGAGATCTGGGTGAAGCCTTGACCCTTCCCAGGGATAGAGTTGTTTCTTGTTTTTCATATTTTTCTTTTTACCCTTCCCCAAGCCACAGCAAGTCTTTGTACCTGTGTTCTGGCTAACAGTGTTTCGTGACCTTATTGTGGCTTAAGGCTTTTTTTCTCAGTAAGGAAGAAGGATCCTTGTAGGTATTTGTGTCCTTGCTCCAGCAGTAATCTCTCCTCTTTCAGGCCTGCACCATCAAGAACAGTTTTTGCTCTGTCCCCGATCTTTCTCCTGAGTGCCCAGTGTAGGCCCATGGAATTCCCATACCCTTTAGGGTTCTTGACATCTCTAAATAATTATCCTACATTTTCCTCTAGTACTTTTATGGGTTTTTGTTTACCTTTCAACCTTAATATTTCTGGAATTTACCCTGATGGGCAAACTGCTAAATAATCAAACCAGTTAGTTACAGTGAATTTGTGTTTCTCAGCCTCTCCTGAAGTTAGGTTGGGGACATGTGACAAGAATTAATTAGTGGAATATGAGTAAAAATTATATAGACTACTTCTAGGTCTGCCCCATGAAATAAATCATCATCTATCTTCTACCCTTCTTTTGACCCTCAGGTGTCAAGTCCTGGGGGGACAGTAGAGGACCCTGTTTTTAAGATGAAGAAATAACCATCAATGTGGGAACCACAATAACTGTGGAAATCATACTTACCACCTTTCCCTCCACTTAAGCCAAATTGACTTAAGTTAGCCTCTATCAAACACCTTTGTGTAAAACCAGTGAGAATTTTTTTTATAGTACAAGTGTTACTCTGATACAGAAATTGTTGCTAGAAAAAGAATGTTCCTCTGACAAAAATCCAAAATATACTTAGCATTGTTCCACCATACAGTCAAGATGGAAACTAATATCCAAGGCTATAAAACAGATTTGTGCATACAGTGACAAAACTTTTTTTTAAATGGTCATTTGCAATTGCTTAAAAGGTGGATGACATGTTTATTGACCTCATAGTACTAAGGAGAGAGGCTGGAGAATGGAATGCTGGTATTGAGTGTTGATTGTTACTCTGGACTTAACAGGGTGATGGGGGAAAAAATGGGATTTAGGAAAAATCTGTTAGTTCGAAAGCAGAAAAAAAAAGATTAAAAAGCCATGACTTCTAGTCCCAAATAATAAGAGATAATGGACAAATGTCCACTGAGACTTCTGGGTCTACAGAGACCTAAGTAAAGATGTGGCATTTCCTCCTAAGCATGATAGATTTAAGCCATGTTGGCAAATGGAAATAAGGCAGGCTTGAGAATTATATTTAGGAAAGAACTTTGAAGGATACTATTAGCATATGTAAATGAATAGATAACCTCTCCTTCAAAATAGTAGTTTGCTTTTTTGTAATGCCAACAAAATTGGAAGTCTGGATTTCAGTAACCTTTGAACTTTCTGTCATTACGAGTGTTTGGGGGATCCCAAAGTTGCTTAGAGAAGAGATGAGTTGCAAAAACTAAAGGCTCCCAGGAAAGTCAATATCCCCATCATTTATTTCAAATGTAATAATGGACCGAACAATCTCCAGAAAGGTAGATTCAAAGCTGTGAAGAACACCGTATAAGTAGTTCCTTCTAGATAGAAAAGCTGCTGTCAGGAAAGTGACCCACTACTGGAAAGAAGGATCTCAAAATGCCTACCAGAAGGATATAACCAGTGCCTTCTGTGTGTCTCCCATGTTCGTTTTACCAGATGGCAATTTATATCACAAACCTCCTGTCCATGCTTTATTGTGGTAAATTGGGTCTGGTGGCAATAGAGAGATTTCTGTAACTGTTGTTAGTGCAAGTGTCACTGGAACCTCAAGTGGCCATATCCAGAACTGGTGGAAAGAACCACACATCATTCAGAGATCTTGGCCTTTGAGCTGACTGCGATAACTGAATGGAATTTTGAGTTTTCTCTCTTGGGGAAGGAGGGAGTGTGCTTTATGAGGTAGGGCACCTGGTAACCAGAAGGACATACTATGTTAGAAACTGGCTAAGAAGTGTTCATTTAATCTATTTCTTCTTTTAGTTAGATACCTGTCTAAATTACACTTCCCAGCCTCCTTGAAGTTGGCAAAAGCTGGCCAGAAGAATGTAGGTACATGATTTTCACCTGCCCCACATTTCTCTGTTTTCCAGCTAGATGTTAAACATCTTGGACAGCCTTACAAGATAGATTTACAAGATGGTGAAATTTCTATTAATATCAGCCAGGGTTCCTGCTTGATTGCATGGAACAGATCCCTATAACCCTATCCAGCCACCGATTGAACTTCACATGAGCAAGAGATAAGTAAATATTTGGTTATGTCACTGAGATTTAGAGTGTTAGCTGTTACTGCAGCTAAGAATTATTGTAAAACATATGTGTGGTTGGTATCTTACTATTCTAGTTTTTCCAAAATGCATATTGTTTTAATGCCTTTTTTGAATAGTTGGGTTGTCTGTCCTTCTATACTGATTTGAAATGTCACTGTATATTAATATTCACTCCATTGTTCATAGACTCACTCCCTTTTCTGCTCATCTGTCTCTGACCAAATGCGACATTTTAAATTATTATAGCCTTGTAATTTATTGACTTTCCTGGTGGCTCAGACGGTAAAGCATCTGCCTACAATGCGGGAGACCTGGGTTCGATCCCTGGGTCGGGAAGATCCTCTGGAGAAGGAAATGGCAACCCACTCCAGTACTCTTGCCTGGAAAATGCCATAAATGGAAGAGCCTGGTAGGCTACAGTCCATGAGGTCACAAGGAGTCGGACACGACTGAGTGACTTCAAGTAGCTGTTTTTACTTAAGGTTTTTTTTTTTTCCTCAGAATTTTCTTAGCAAGACTTATATCTTTTCTCTAGCAACAGATTTTAAAATCAGCTTGCAGGTTTTATTTCAAAAAATTGTTTTGGGATGTTAATTTTGATTCATTTTAGAAATTTGTTGTAACCTGGAAGGTATTTGTATTTCAAATGTGTTCTCATTGTTCTGTAGAAATGATGGGTCTCTTTCCATGGATGGGCCTAAAATGTAGAACTACAGAAGAAATGATAAGAACAGGAGCAAGCTCAGTAGTCTTAAATATGACATCATTGTGCAGAAATTAAGTAGCCTTAAGTTGGAAACTGGAATGTTGTTTGTACTTTGAACATGTGTTTTTCCTCAAGGGAAAACTGGTTGTGAAAGAAAGTCATTCTCCATGCTGTTTTCAGGATATAATTAAAAGGATGTTTTTCAGTAAAGACAGCCAAAACTTAGAGGATCAGTGAATGGCGAAGTGTTATTTGTGTTTATTTTTAAACCAAACATGATATGAATATTCTTTGTTTAGCTTAGCTCTCTTATGGACAGAATCACATACACCAGCAATAACCAATTTAGCTCATCTGAAATAAGTGTGAACTAGTTCTGATTATTTTTTAAATTGTAGATACCACCTGTGATAAAGGAGAAATTTATAAGCCCTGTCAATTTTTTAAGGTCTGTATGTGCTATGTATACAATCTGAAAGTTCTTGTCCTTCTTCTTTCTAATCATCATCTTTATTGGTTTGAATTCCTACTCTGCTTTTCTTTCTTTTCTTTAATCTGTCCTTTTCTAAACAAAGCACTTAAAAATCTAAGAATAGAAGTTTAACTGTCAGCATGAAAATGGGTATCCTACACTAATAATCCAAGTACTGCATTTCAGACTCTTTTGTTGACCATGATGGATACTCTATTTCTTCTAAGGGATTCCTGCCTACGGTAGTAGATGTAATAGTCATCTGAGTTAAATTCACCCATTCCAGTCCATTTTAGTTCGCTGATTCCTAGAATGTCGAAATTCACTCTTGCCATCTGCGGTTTGACCACTTCCAATTTACCTTAATTCATGGACCTGGCATTCCAGGTTCCTATGCAGTATTGCTCTTTACAACATTAGACCTTGCTTCTATCACCAATCACATCCACAGCTGGGTATTGTTTTTGCTTTGGCTTTATCCCTTCATTCTTTCTGTAGTTATTTCTCCACTGATCTCCAGTAGCATATTGGGCACCTACTAACCCGGGGAGTTCCTCTTTCAGTATCCTATCATTTTGCCTTTTCATACTGTTCATGGGGTTCTCAAGGCAAGAAAACTGAAGTGGTTTGCCATTTCCTTCTCCAGTGGACCACATTCTGACCACATTCTGTCAGACCTCTCCATCATGACCCTCGCATCCTGGGTAGCCCCACATGGCATTGCTTAGTTTCATTGAGTTAGACAAGGCTGTGGTCCGTGTGATCAGATTGGCTAGTTTTCCGTGATTATGGTTTGAGTGTGTCTGCCCTCTGATGCCCTCTCGCAACACCTAACATCTTACTTGGGAACACTGAAGAAGCTGAAGTTGAACGGTTCTATGAAGACCTACAAGACCTTTTAGAACTAACACCCAAAAGACATGTCCTTTTCATTATAGGGGACTGGAATGCAAAAGTAGGAAGTCAACAAACACGTGGAGTAACAGGCAAATTTGGCCTTGGAGTACGGGATGAAGCAGGGCAAAGTCTACTAGAGTTTTGCCAAGAGAACGCACTGGTCATAGCAAATACCCTCTTCCAGCAACACAAGAGAAGACTCTACACATGGACATCACCAGATGGTCAACACCAAAATCAGATTGATTATATTCTTTGCAGCCAAAGTTGGAGAAGCTATATACAGTCAGCAAAATGAGACCAGGAGCTGACTGTGGCTCAGATCATGAACTCCTTATTGCCAAATTCAGACTTACATTGAAGAAAGTAGGGAAAACCACTAGGCCATTCAGGTATGACCTAAATCCAATCCCTTATGATTATACAGTGGAAGTGAGAAATAGATTTAAGGGACTAGATCTGATAGCATGCCTGATGAACTATGGACGGAGGTTCATGACATTGTGCAGGAGACAGGGATCAAGACCATCCCCATGGAAAAGAAATGCAAAAAAGCAAAATGGCTGTCTGGGAAGGCTTCACAAATATCTATGAAAAGAAGAGAAGCAAAAAGGAAAGATATAAGCATCTGAATGCAGAGTTCCAAAAAATAGCAAGGAGAGATAAGAAAGCCTTCCTCAGCAATCAATGCAAAGAAATAGAGGAAAACAACGGAATGGGAAAGACTAGAGATCTCTTCAAGAAAATGAGAGATACCAAGGGAACATTTCATGCAAAGATGGGCTCAATAAAGGACAGAAATGGTATGGACCTAACAGAAGCAGAAGATATTAAGAAGAGGTGGCAAGAATACACAGGAAAACTATACAAAAAAGATCTTCACGACCAAGATAATCATGATGGTGTGATGACTCACCTAGAGCCAGACATCCTGGAATGTGAAGTCAAGTGGACATTAGAAAGCATCACTACGAACAAAGCTAGTGGAGGTGATGGAATTCCAATTGAGCTATTTCAAATCCTGAAAGATGATGCTGTGAAAGTGCTGCACTCAATATGCCAGCAAAAATGGAAAACTCAGCAGTGGCCACAGGACTGGAAAAGATCAGTTTTCATTCCAATCCCAAAGAAAGGCAATGCCAAAGTTGCTCAAACTACCGCACAATTGCACTCATCTCACATGCTAGTAAAGTAATATTCAAAATTCTCCAAACCAGGCTTCAGCAATATGTGAACTATGAACTTCCTGATGTTCAAGCTGGTTTTAGAAAAGGCAGAGGAACTAGAGATCAAATTGCCAACATCTGCTGGATCATCAAGAAAGCAAGAGAGTTCCAGAAAAACATCTATTTCTGCTTTATTGACTATGCCAAAGCCTTTGTGTGGATTACAATAAACTGGAAGATTCTTCAAGAGATGGGCATAGCAGACCACCTGACCTGCCTCTTGAGAAACCTGTATGCAGGTCAGAAAGCAACAGTAAGAACTGGACATGAAACAACAGACTGGTTCCAAATAGGAAAAGGAGTACGTCAAGGCTGTATATTGTCACCCTGCTTATTTAACTTCTATGCAGAGTACATCATGAGAAACGGTGGGCTGAAAGAAACACAAGCTGGAATCAAGATTGCCAGGAGAAATATCAATAACCTCAGATATGCAGATGACACCAACCTTATGGCAGACAGTGAAGAGAAACTAAAAAGCCTCTTGATGAAAGTGAAAGAGGAGAGTGCAAAAGTTGGCTTAAAGCTCAACATTCGGAAAACGAAGATCATGGCATCCGGCCCCATCACTTCATGGGAAATAGATGGGGAAACAGTGGAAACACTGTCAGACTTTATTTTGGGGGGCTCCAAAATCACTGCAGATGGTGACTGCAGCCATGAAATGAAAAGATGCTTACTCCTTGGAAGGAAAGTTATGACCAACCTAGATAAAATATTGCAAAGCAGAGACATTACTTTGCCAACAATGGTCCATCTAGTCAAGGCTATGGATTTTCCAATGGTCATGTATGGATGTGAGAGCTGGACTGTGAAGAAAGCTGAGTGCTAAAGAATTGATGCTTTTGAACTGTGATGTTGGAGAAGACTCTTGAGAGTCCCTTGGACTGCAAGGAGATCCAACCAGTCCATTCTGAAGGAGATCAGCCCTGGGTGTTCTTTGGAAGGACTGATGCTAAAGCTGAAACTCCAATACTTTGGCCACCTCATGTGAAGAGTTGACTGGAAAAGACTCTGATGCTGGGAGGGATTGGGGGCAGGAGGAGAAGGGGACAACAGAGGATGAGATGGCTGGATG
Organism: Capra hircus; assembly: GCF_001704415.2. Classification (NCBI taxonomy): domain Eukaryota; kingdom Metazoa; phylum Chordata; class Mammalia; order Artiodactyla; family Bovidae; genus Capra; species Capra hircus. The sequence continues at coordinate 78,872,220 of NC_030814.1, forward strand.
GCATCACCGACTTGATGGACGTGAGTCTGAGTGAACTCCAGGAGTTGGTGATGGACAGGGAGGCCTGGCATGCTGCAGTTCATAGGGTTGCAAAGAGTTGGACACGACTGAGCGACTGAACTGACTGACTGACTGACACTAATAATCAGTGTTGCATTTAGTGGAGAAATATTGGAAGTTAGAAACATAACAAGGATGGCTCTCATTATACTATTAATACATTTTCACTTAACATTGTTTTAAAAGTTGAAGCCAGTGCGGTTAGAAATGGAAAGGAAGAAATAAAATTAACATCGGTTCTACCTCTGCCTCATTTACAGTGTATTTCCCATTCATATTATTCCAATTTTACTGTGGTTACAGTAAGGATGTTTCTTGTTTGTTTTTTATCCTCACCTTCATGTAAGGTATCCAAATTCCCTCACCCCTTTCTCCAGGAGGACCCACAAGTGTCCAGGACTGTTGAATGAGAGGTTGTGTGTGTGCTTAGTAACTCAGGTGTATCCAGCTCTTTGCAACCCTATGGACTGTAGCCCTCTGCCCATGGGATTCTCCAGACAAGAATACTGGAGTAGGTTTCCATTCCCCTCTCCAGGGAATTTTCCCAGCACAATGATTGAACCTGGGTCTCCTATATTGGCAGGCATATTCTTTACCTGCTGAGCCACCGGGGAAGCCTCAATGACAAGTTACCTGTAGGTAAAAAATCAGAAAACCTCTCATGCTGCTTCCCAAAACTCTGAAAATGCTTGTCCTTCCTCTTTCTAACCATCTTCCTTTTCAGTTTGAATTCCTAGTCTACTTTTCTCTTTCTCGCAGTTCCTGTTTTATTTGAGGCCAGAGAAAACAACCCTACAAGTATGGCTAGAAGAACTCATCAGGGACTTTAGGAGTGAGGTTTTTTTGAATGTTTGTTCCTAAGTGAGTATGAACTGGGAGTAAAGAAATGACCAACTGAGGCTAAGTGAGAAAGAAAAGGTGAGAAAAACCCTGAAAACAACAAAATAAATACTGCATGGATTGCATACATATAGGGTTCCTTCGTAGGCACTCAGTAAATAATAACTATTAGTTCTTGAGAAACTCATCTGACTTCCAATGAATCATTTATAAACATTGTCAATCTTTTAGTCACTGTGCTGACAACATTTTAGGGAGAAGGTGTCCTTTAATTCACTGAACATGGGATCTGGAGCTGTGTCCTGCTTGTTGTAGGATATCATGGTTAGGAATGCAATGTGGGCAAAGTATTTCCCCAAAAGGAAATCAAGGTGCTAATATCTCTTAAATAGTAGAAAGACATGGTGTTAGCCAAGAAAGATTAGCTGTCCTCTACAAGTCTAGTAAGAGAGCATGAATATATGTGAATTTGTTAATAAAAAGAAACGAAACACCTTAGGAGAGAAGTAAACTCCCCATGTGTACCCCAGGGAAGTACTTGACTCCTGGAGAGACAAGAGGAGTAAGGGGAATAGTCAGTTGTCTAGTTTGGCTAGAGAAGAGACTGCAGAAAAGTGGTAGATATGAAACTGATGAAGTGGAGAATTAAGGCTAAAAGAAGGCCTTGAATGTCATTTAAGGTTCTTAAAATTTAATTTACAGGAAATTGAGAAACTCAATTGGAAATTGAAAAATCTGAGGATGGAGAAAGCTATGTACTTGTGTAGAGATTTGAAGCATGTAATATAACCACCTTGCCAATTATCCTTAGCTTTTTTGTATTTCCAGTAACTAACCTCTTTGAAAATGTTCTAAGTCAAAGTTTTCCCATGATATTTCAAATCAACAGATCATTTGTGTAAGGTTAAAATTATCTTTAACAATAATGGGAGAAAAATATACACACACATGGGAAAAACTGCTCCAAAAACAACGTTTTGGCTTTTCTTGTGAAAGAGCACAGTACCTTGAATGTCTTTTATAAGGTTCCAGAACTATCTCAAATTACTAAAAGGAGGGGAAATAAAGATCAGTTATTAAATTTCATATTAAATGTTATTTAATTTAGTAAAGTGCATTAATGAAATAAACAGTTCAGTTCAAATTAAAAAGCATGTATAACATTATGGAATACTCAGCAGTTCTTTTTTTTTTTAGAAAATTGCCTAATATGGAAATTTGATAATGAATCTAGCAGTGATCATCAATGACTGCTAAAATGAGTAGGTAAGAATCTGTTGGGGATTTCTGTAGTGGATATATCAGATTGACAATGCTGAGCCCACTAATCATTTTTAACATTACAAAAAGATAGATGGTAGAGACATCCTGGGCTTCCTCGTATGATAGAGTTATGAAGGATGCACCACCATCTATCATGTCTTGTTGCTCCCCCAAAACAGACCTAACCCACATCTGGTCAAGTCTCCAGATTTGATGTTTTATTGGAAATGCAAGGAACAGAAGAATGTATTCATAATAAATGACACCACCAGGATCCAGTCTTCAAAATCTAGAATGTGGAAAATTCTACAAGATAGTAGGTGTTCTATTAAAAAAAAAAAAAAATCACACACTTTAATAGTAAGACAAAAAATGATAAAAGGGAAATATATAGATTTTAAAGAGATTTAACGTATATGCAGAGTACATCGTCAGAAATGCTGGGCTGGAAGAAGCACAAGCTGGAATCAAGATTGCTGGGAGAAATATCAATAACCTCAGATACGCAGATGACACCACCCTTATGGCAGAAAATGAAGAGAAACTAAAAAGCCTCTTGATGAAAGTGAAAGAGGAGAGTGAAAAAGTTGGCTTAAAGCTCAACATTGAGAAAACGAAGATCATGGCATCCGGTCCCATCACTTCATGAGAAATAGATGGGGAAACAGTGGAAACACTGTCAGACTTTATTTTGGGGGGCTCCAAAATCACTGGAGATGGTGACTGCAGCCGTGAAATTAAAAGACACTTACTCCTTGGAAGGAAAGTTATGACCAACCTAGATAGCATATTGAAAAGCAGAGATTACTTTGCCAACAAAGGTCCGTCTAGTCAAGTCTATGGTTTTTCCAGTGGTCATGTATGGATGCGAGAGTTGGACTGTGAAGAAAGCTGAGCGCTGAAGAATTGATGCTTTTGAGCTGTGGTGTTGGAGAAGACTCTTGAGAGTCCCTTGGACTGCAAGGAAATCCAACCAGTCCATTCTGAAGATCAGTCCTGGGTGTTCTTTGGAAGGAATGATGCTAAAGCTGAAACTCCAGTACTTTGGCCACATCGTGCAAAGAGTTGACTCATTGGAAAAGACTCTGATGCTGGGAGGGATTGGGGCAGGAGGAGAAGGAGACAACAGAGGATGAGATGGCTGGATGGCATCACGGACTCGCTGGACGTGAGTCTGAGTGAACTCCGGGAGTTGGTGATGGACAGGGAGGCCTGGCGTGTTGCGATTCATGGGGTCACAAAGAGTTGGACACAAATGAGCGACTGAACTGAACTGAAAACACATAATAATTAAGTCAGTGTGTCCTTGTTTGATCCTGAATCAAACAAATCAACTTTAAAAAAAAAATTTAAGACAATTGGTGAAATTTGACTGCTAATTTGATGCTATTAAGGAAGTGTTACCTTAATTTTACTGCAGTGAAAGGAACATTATTTATTGATGACAACCAACTTTAAATAACTTCATAATGGAAGTATTGAATGAAAATCTAGAATATTCTGATAAGGCAAACTCTTAACCCTAAGATGTTTTTCTAAGCACATTCAAATGAGACTACTGTTTGAGGTTAAAACTCTTATTGGCCTCTTGATCATCAAAAGAGAAAAAAAACACAGAGGACCACCTGCTGCTAAATTGTGGAATCCTGTAGACTCTAATCCTATAGTTTCTAATACCCAGAAGTATTCCTTTTAGAAAATTGGGGAGCAAGGGGTGGAAAATAAGGCTTTGTATGCTTAGCTCCTGATAAGTCTTCTCAAACTCTGAAAGAGTAACAGGATAACTCCCTGTGGACAAAAAGTCATCTCTGGTCAGCCTGAGCCTTGGAGAAAATCTTGACATTGTAGGTCACTTTCTGGAGAACTAGTTGCCTAAATTAGTGAAGAAGTTGCACCATGTATGTGTTTTCCATCCCATTCCTCTTCGTCCCCTCAGATCTCTCATCTGCAAAGCAAATTTAACCCAGTTGCTGATGCTCTTGGACTCAGGCGCAGAAACGTCAGGGATGAGTTGCACCACTCTTGCCTCACCCCAGCATCAACCATGTGTAAATTTTTCTATATAATGGATTAAAAAGAATGGTGAAAACACTAAGATAATACTGCAAGGGAGAGGGGGTACAGCTGATTACTGTTACTCTCACCCAACCCTCTCATTACAGCCGCAGTTCTTCCAGAACACTAATATTTTGCTGTGTTTTTTTTCTGAGGTTTTCATTCCCCACTTTTTCTGCCATTGAATTGTACCCACTCTAGAGGGGCTGTGACTACTTAGAATGTATGTTTGATTAATGAACTAATAATAATGAACAGTGCCTGAAACAGCGAACACTGGGTGACACCAAAGTAATCATCTTTTACACTAACACCTTTCCTTGAGCAGGTGAGGAAAGCAGGAAATCGGTGGCTTCCAGTGTCGCTATGTCCTACTACTGTCAAAAATGAAAACTGCCAGCCACAAGCCTACGTCTAGTTTACCTGCAAGAGCTCCTTAAAGGTAAATTGTTTGTGGATTAATTATTGTTCTCCCAAAACACTTGCTTACAGTTTGGGGCCTGTTTGTCTTCTTAGGCTACTAGCTGCAAGTTAATCTGGTACACATTTAAAGAAGGATTACTATGATAGCAATGTTTCTCTTCATATAAATAATTTGTATCTTGAGCCAGATGTGTCCCCTGGGTGCACATATGCTCATGAGTATTTCTAAGAAATGCAAATCAAAACATAGGCGAATCAAAACAGAGTTATTCTTTCTGTGCCTGTTCCGCATCCTTGGAAGTGGTTGGTAATGATGACAAAAGTTAGAATCTGTTCCGGTATGATAGTTTCTTTTTAAAATATCAGCTAGATTTTTATCCATTATAGACAAGTTTCAAGTCGTGTGAGCTTGATAAACAGTTTGTTAATATAAAAGGCAATTAAGCAAAATCACCAACCATACACATGGCTTTAAGATCTTAATCTAAGTGAAATTCGTATCATTTATTTATATGTAACAACAAATGACCACTGTAGACACTTGAAATCATTTATTCAAGGCATTTTTACATAATCTTGCAATCATAGTATAGGCATATAATAAAAGAATGTGAGAGTCTAAAGAAGATTATAAAGCCAGTGTCTGGGCATTTAAAATAAGAGCTCTTCAAAAAAAAGTTAAAAATGTTTTACAACTAGTATTCCTGAAAAATTTGGAAGAAACTAAAACTTCATTAAAAACATTACAATACCAAATCACATGTTACGTAGTTCATAGCAAGCAGTTATATATTAAATGTTTATATCCTGTGAGCTAAGACAACACATTTTACATTCAAGTTGAAATAATTCAGCACCATTTTGATTAGAAGGATAAATGACATGCTTTAAGCATTCAGAAGTGGCCCAAGACTTTCGGTAGCTGGGAATGAAGTGTGGCTATTGACTGTGATATATAGAAAAGGGTAGTTTTACTTATTAGTTATACTGTTAGTATCAAAACAAGTTATTTTTAAAACAAAATGTCTTCTGATCAGAAGTTCAGTATTTTAACATAATTTGGTAAAGAGAAATTCTTAGTACCATGATTTTAATGAACTGCATTTCCACTACAGTCTGAATATTGAGAAGATTATGAGTGTGATGATCTCCTATGAGGTCAAGGAGAAAAAAGAAAACAGCTGTTCTTCATTATTAAAAATAATATCTAATAATTAGCAATTGTGAATGTCATTATGTAAAAATATAAAGATTTCCTGGAAATAGGAAAGTTATGTGAGACTGAATCCTAGCCTTAGAAGGCAAGACATCTTTAATACAAACTGTGGTCTGAATAATTATGAGGCCACTGATATGGCATGTGGAAGACTCAATAAGTTATCTTCCTATTTTTTCACAGTCTGTGTTTTAAAACCAGTCTCTTTTCAGTACTCAGAATTCTTTGTTTCATTTCTATTTCCTATTTAAAAGATTTTTTAATTTAGAGTTTGGTAAGGCTGGATTATGTTTTTTATTAATGGACACATTTTACCAACTAATCATTATCTGTGAGTTTTGGTGGTTATTCAGAGAAGAGATTCTTTGAGGTTCAAAAATACTGAGCGTTAAATCAATATTTGTGAGTTATTTGAGAGTGTTTAGGAGTGATTAGGTGTGGGGAGGAATATTTAAGGAATAAGTGAGACTCTTAACCTTTTAATTGAATTTTTTTCCCCAAATCAATGAAATAGTACGTGTTATATTTAAAAGGCAGAGATTTCAGGGATTGGAAAGATAGTTTTAATTATTAGTAACACATACATGTATATATGTATTCATTTTAAACTTATTTTTTAATAAAATATGGTCATGAAAAACAATAGTGCTTTAAATAGAAATTTTTTAGACATGTACTTATAATGTTAAAAATGAGATAGTTGAACCTAATGAGTAATAATGACATTTTGAATACTTAATGAGGTTAGGGACAGCCTTTTTCATATCCTAATGCCTAGCATGTTAGTCCCTAGCATATTTTAGGCCCTAAAATGATGGATTTACAGGCAGATGGAAGGCCAGTGGAATGATAGTAAACAATCTCATATGTATCCAAAGGCCATGATATTAGCTAGCTTTTAGTATAAGGGTAAGAATCTTGATGAAATGATAGGTCGTAAATCTGTAGATGCCAGTCTGGCTCAGTATTATACTGACAGTAGTTTTTGTTTTTTAAAAAAGCAAGTATATTAAAATATCTCTATTAGAAAAGATTATAATTTTAAAGGATCGTTCTACAATCTTAAAACTAAAAGCGATCGAAGGCAAAGAGGTACATCAAAGAAGCTATTCCATAGCTCAGATACTAGCTCAATGGAAATTCTGGGTCTCTATCAAGCTGTCTGTATTGTCTCATGGTAAGTGTGCCTGGCAGATGAGGCTCCTGCAGCCCGCTCTATCTCCCCTGACGACTGCCCACCTCTAGCCCTTCTTACAGTGCAAAGCGCTCGGTGAGTGAAGAATGGTTGGTAGTTGGTGCTAACTTTACAACTGTATGACACAATATAGGGATGCCACTCATTTTAAAATTCTACCTAATGTGTCTTGGCACTGGAAATACCTTGCTTGGGATTTTAATACTGGTTAAGAGAGGAAAACTTCTGCTTCAGCACCACTAACTTTAAAAGTGTAATTTGATCTCTTTCTACATCTTTTGAATCTAGGAAAAAAAGAAATTCTCCAAATTCTGATGTGGCACATGGTTTCACAGTTTAAAATAAAATCACAGCTGTCTCATTATGCAACACAGTCCTTGGTTTTGCAGAAAGCTGTTCTTTTTTTGTCCCCCTTATTCACCAATGTCTCAAGCATGTAATGCTATGTGCTTTGCTAGTTTGTATTATATTTCAGATACACACACAAAAAACACATATGACTGATTCCTGGATGACCTAGAATGTTTGTGTATTCATATACATTATGTCATCTATTCTGGATAATTTAAAAAATGTTAGTCTTACTCTTTTTAAAGCTGATCATTTAAAAAAGTGTAGAAAAGTTGAAAATCCTGTTTCTCACTAATATTTCTAAATATTTTAGAGACAGTTGTGGCCTGGGGGACTTTTTTGTATGATTTTTATGTCAGCAAGGGAATTTTTTTGGCTAATAGTTAAAGATACTAAAATGCATACTATCTTTGAATGTATCACATCTATTATCAGAATGACTTCCCACTGATACAGTTGTCCTATGTCTAGCAGATCCCCAGAACAGTAATTTTAAGAATGTCACTGAAAAGGTCTCTGCCCATAGTAAAATTAAAGAATAGAGGGGCACATCAACAAATGTCAGACACAAGTTGGGCAGCTCAATTACTTAATTCATTCCAAAACAAAAGCTGACTTAAGTCAGAATGAACTTGTACACTTGACAGAAAGAAAGGAGTTTATCTACTAATTTTTAAAATGTAAACAAATTTTATATAGGGATGTAACTATCTGAATACATATATTGCCATTTCTCTGCTATATAGTAACATCTTGACACCAATGGTAACCTGTTTGTTCCTCCCTCAGTACCAAATGTGTCCATATCTATTTAAACAGTAGGAACTTCATTTCTAAAGTGATCTATGCTAGGACATATATAAGCCAGTTATTATTAAGGTTCACTAAAGTTTTAGAACTTTAGAAAAGTCTCAGTTTAAAATAATTTTGACTCACTCATTGAATTTTCTTTTCGTTTTGCACTATAATTTCAGAAGAAGCATAAGAAATCTGGATTTCTCTGAAAGAGCCAAGTGTGCAATTACAGAATTGAAACACTGTGTTAATTCACAAAGTAATGTGAATAATAATAAAAATTTCCCAAATAATGCCGATTGAAATGTTCAAAATCCAGTTATGTGCTTTGTTATAAAATAGTCCAAACAAAAATTCTTTTGTTGTTTTCTGTTCTCTCTTTCAAAATACATAAATCCTACTGAAGTTAATCTATTTTTTTCCACTTCAGAACACCAGGCACTGATATATCCTTTGGGAGTTTTGGCTTGCTTTCTAATACCTAGATTAAGGAAACAAAATAAAACAAGTTATTAACCTGATAATACTCTGAATGAGTATAGTAGACAAGTTTAAAGTCACCTTTAAAAAAATTATATATATATATGACAATTTCCCTCCACCTATGCAACAGTCACCTTCTGAAATTATCCATTAATACATTATTTAATACATGATTTGAAGATGGTGACTATGTCAATAGGAGAAAATTTATGCCTGATACCTACAAACTTGATGTTTAGAGTTAAAAGAAACACCCTCTGAAACATGTAAGAATAAAGCAGGGCTTACAGGACCACCAGCCCTGGCCAAGTGAGTTCACTCTATGCAGCTAGTGTGGCAGGCCCACCAAGAAGCAGGTTCATGACCTTCATACTGTCCTGCACTGGTTGTTTCCCAGCAAGGTTCTGAATATAGAATGTTAACACTAATAGGGCAAGACTGGGTCAAAGCCAGTAAATCAAATACTGTATTTATACTGTGATCACCGATCCATATGTACATGAGATAAGAATCACTTAGTCCAGATTATAAACCATCAGTTTCCAAATAATTTCTGTGAATTTATTCCCAAGTAGTTTCTGTGAAAAAATAATTTAATGATGGTATCTTAGAACTGAACTGGGCCAGAGTCACCTGGATCATTCATTGCGTTTACAGTAAGGGAAATGAGAGAGAGGGGATACACCCAAGGCACACATTTTCTTACTGGGTGTTTTTACACACCAGTACCTAGTGGCTCAGATGGTAAAGAATCTTCCTGCAATACAGGAGACCCAGGTTCAATATCTAGTTCAGGAAGATCCCCTGGAGAAGGAAATGGCAACCTACTCCAGTATTTTTGCCTGGGAAATCCCATGGACAGGGGAGCCTGGAGGGCTATAGTCCACAGGGTCACAAAGAGTCAGACACGACTGAAGTGATGAACACAAACACACAGAACACACTCAGATATTTGATTAGCATGAAAAACAACCAGTGAACTAAAAGATATGTCTTTAAGAGTTTTGTGGGGTTTTTTTATTACAATAACATTACCAAGGGAATCACACACACACTGCTGCTTACAGAGTCGCTGAGCGACCATGTGGCTTTAGGCAAGATACACACGTTGCTCAGGAAACCTCAGAGACTCCCCATGGTCACCAGGATGAAGCTGAGACTTTTCAGCTTGCTCTTCAGTGCTCACTTTGATCTCGTCCCAACCTTTCCATTCTTCTTGCCCATGAAATTTATGCCTTAGCCAGGCTAACTTGCTTTTCCAAACATGCCCTGCAATTTCTTCTTGCCATGTAGTTGCGGGTGATGTTGACTCCTCCTAGCATGGCCCTCCTTAACTCTCTCCAGTGCAGTCCTCCTCAGCCCTCAAGGCCCAATTAAAGTGCTGTCCTAAAGCCACAGCCAGAGAAAATTTCTCCTTCCTCTGAACTCTGATCCCTATCAAGGGAGGTGGAACTGAGAGTCAAAATATAAGAGGCGAGCATCATTCTCCTAAAGGTGGGGGTTTAAGTCGAGGTTTTTGTACTTCTCCCATTATTTTCCACTCATAGATATGTATGAGATTGTTATTTAATTACAAATCACTACCTATGAGTCCTTTAACTTGCATATTTTCATCTCATCCGTATTGGTCATTAAAGTTTTTCATCAGCCACTCTTATAATTCATAGTCAATGACAACTGGCTAAAATGAAAAAAGGGAAAGAAACTCTCTGCTGGAACAGAGTAACAGTTGTTATTTGCTCTAAATGTCTATCAGTATCCAACCCAATGGATTCTGCTGATGATAAACAAGAAAGTCACTTTCTATACAGCAATAGAATCACCTCTCTGACTTTTTCCTCATAGGAGGTCAGCAGTTGTACCTGAGGGTCACTTAGCTTATCATCGCAGAGGTGTTCCTGTTTCTAATGCATTTTATTTTAGCACAACCCCCCCATGGAATTTAAGCATTGTATCAAAAAGTGCCAGTAAATAAATAATGAGTGAATAAATTATGGAATTATAAAAATTAAGAGAAATTAATAATTTTACATTGTTATATTCCTTTTCTGGGGATTTTCAGTTATACTGTGATCAGTTCCACACAGTGTGGGCCATAAACCCAGCCAGGTTTTCTGTATTTCAGGCATGTTCAGAAGAAGAACTTATTTGATAATCTTTTAGTCCTACACCTTTGTTTCTCATAGACTACATATGTCTCTAATGCTATGATCACACGTAAAAAACACAGGCTTTGCTCCTTTATGGAAATAAGGAAAAGGCTCCTCTCCAAGGTGAATGTAGCCCAGTCCACAGTGCACAGCATGGGCTGCTTTAAGCTCCACCGTTCTCCTGGCTATTAGCCCCCGAGTAGTCGACAAAATATGCACAACCAGATAGGTTCATGTGGAGTTCGGAAAGCCCACAAACTACAGGTTCGTGTGCAGTAATCATTGCCCTGGTTTGTGTAACGGAAAAATTTCTATTAAGTTTCCAGTGTGGTTCTGTTAGACACCTTTCTACTAACTAGTGCCTCTCTCACATCACAGCAAACCTGGCTTGTGTTCAGTATCACTCTAATGGTATTTTATTGTTGGGAAGGTATCCCTCCCAGGTGGCATATGAGTTAGAATCTATAACCCAGCATCACTAGGGCAGGCAGTGCCACAGGTCAGGGTGGGACAGAGACACAAGAAGGCAAAACTGCCCAACTTTCTTCCATTACTCTCATCAAAGCACCATGTCTATCATAACTGCTGGGGTTCCTTCTAAAATGTCATCCAAAGAAGGGCTTTAGGACTAGAAAAATTATGAAGGCATCTCCTCACAGCCCTTCTTTTGCAAGGTATTTCCTTATTTCTTGTGTTTATAGAACTCAAATATGTGGAATCTTGATTTCTACAGAGCAGCTGGTCTGACCTCTTCAGTTGTGTACTCTAAGGCAGTGACTTTCAAAATGTATTTTGAAGAATTCTAGGAATTTTTTCAGGACTCCTTCATGGACTATGAGGAAGAGGCCAGAAACCCAACTCTTTGGGCCCCCACAAGGTCACCCACACTGTATATTTTACAGATTCAGCTGCCACACAGGCTTTGTGGGTAAATACATGTGTTCTGTGTCTTGTCTTAAAAGCTAAGTTTCAGGGTGATTAAAAACCTGAGCATATCTCCTCCTCCATTCTCTTGTTGTTTTTGTTTAGTCCCTAAGTTGTATACATCTCTTTTGTAATCCTGTGGCCTATATAGCTCACCAGGCTCCTCTGTCCATTGGATCTCCCAGTCAAGAATACTGGAATGGGTTGCCATTTCCTTCTCCAGGGGATCTTCCAGGGATCAAATCTGTGACTCTGTTTTCTAGCATTATCAAAAAAGGATCAGCTCCAATTATATGATAGTGCAGACTATCATTTTCTACCTTTGACCTATTTTACAAGGAAGCTGCAGTAGTAGTGAAAACAGATGTATGTGTAGAATGCCTGTCAATGAATTAAAACTTATCGTCAAGAGAATTACTTAGCTAGGCAAATGGGACTCACGGTGAAATTGTGCAGCCCGAGGCATATGCGTGATGTCCTGTGTAGCGAATTTCACAGCGGACGACATTATTGGAATAGTCTGACTCAGGCACCAAATAGCTGGGATTCACACTGACCTAGGCAAAACAAACATCATCCGTGTTTCAGATTTCATCAGCAGTGTTTACTGGTTAATTTTTTTCCTCTTTCCAGGATGGAGGCTAAAATAGAGGCAGCATAATTCAACTAAATCAGGCAAGGAAGAGGGTGTAAGTTAGGCATGTGGTCAAGTCTGGAGTTTTTGAAGGAGGCTGGATCTTTTTCCATAAAGTTCTTTCAAATAAGAATTTTTAAAATATATCTAGGTTAGTTTAGAAGTAGTTCTAGAAGATGTATAATTGCTTGCAGGACCATGAATATTTAACATTTGACTCCAGAGAATAAGCCCACTGAGTTGCAATTGAAATACATTATGGGTATATATTCAAAGTTCTCTACCTTGAGAATATAGTTTCCAGGTTTGACATCAGTGATATCAATCCATTGGCAGTCTATGTCTGCATTATAGGTATCATAGCAGCCAGGACTCAAGCCCTGAAACAAATAAAATTCAAAAATTAAAAGGATGGTATATGGTTAGAGTGTGCTAAAGAATATGCTTATTATTTGCAAATTAAATTTTAATTTAGTACTTACAAGAGTTTGACATAAAACTATACTTATATTGCATCTCCTTTGAGAAGTATATATTACTCAGCCTTATAGCACCTCCAGCTAAAAAAAATACAGGACTAATATAAGTAGTAGTACATCTCGCTTAAAAGTGTAATAAATCACTAGTGATAAATACAATCTTAAGTGACAAAATAGGCCTCCACCAAAATCCTTGAATATCACCAGTTCAGGAATAAAGGCCACATAATAATCAATTTAGCTCAAATGTCGTCCTATCAGTGGAACTCTCTCCAATTTCTGTTCTTGGAAATGACCTTGCTATACACTGAAAGCCCATGATACTCAATTTGTGTATACATTTTATGCTATTTATCGTTCTATTCTCTATATTAAAATCATCCTATATAAGAATGAATCTACTAGAGATTGTAAGCTCCCTAAGGATGGAGTCTTATTGCATTTTTGAATAGTTAACACTTATGAAGTATGTATTATGTGCCAGGAGCAATTTTAAGCATGTTTTATATATATATATATATATATAAATTTAATTCTCACAACTACACAAGGGAGAAGGTAGTATTAACGCATTTTATGAATGAAGAAACTAAGGCTGTATAAGGTCAAATAGCTCATCCAAGAATAAATAGCTGGTAAGTGGCTGAGCTGGTTTTGAGTTTAGGCATTTGGGGTCCGAGGTCCCTGTTTGTAACCACCACGCTATAATCTTTCTCACATCATCACTGAATATTTTGTTGTTGTGTTAAAGGGATGAATGCCACGTCAACTCTACTTGCTCAGATACTCACTTCAGTAGTAAATGAGTGCCTTCTAGTGGCTGAGAGGAGAAAAACACCACAAAGATATGGTTCTTGCCCTCCAGCAAGTTAGTCTGGAGAAATTTGCTCAAATTGGAATCCATAGGTATATTCTTGATTCCACTGGTTCTTTATCAGAAGTTTTCACTGTTGTATTTTCATTCTAATACTAATCAAAGTAAATTTAAAAGAACAGGCTGCAGTCATTTAAACTCAATATTGTTTGGTGCTTAAGATCACCTTGGCCACCAGAGAGGGCAGAATCCTCTGGAGCATGCTGGACCAGTGCTGGTTTGCCTGGGCCTCGATTTGGGAAGAACGGAGGGGCTCTGTGTTCTCATACAGTACACAACAGTACAGACAGGCCAGACTCAGAAAGGACCTGTGCCACGGCAATGAGAACTGGTTTCCCACGCGGGTCCATGCCAACCTGTAATCATTCGTTAACCTTATGCTGCGCAGTCAATGTATTGTGAAGAATTTTCAGTTTCTGGTTTCCAGCACATAATTCTTATTCTGGCACAGAGTATACACTCAGTGTTAGCTATTATCGTTGCTACTTCTCCTACTAGTACCACCTTCATGGCACTGTAAGGGATTCCCCAAATTAGATGCCTATTTAAGACTGGTTTAAATAATGCTTATCTTACCTTCAAGTGAACAAGAGCACTTTAAAGAATGCTGACATTGGCACTCTACCTTACTCAGATGGCAGAATTTAAGTATAAGTTTTGATTATTTGAACTGGCAAACAAAAAAAGGGGGGGGGTTTTCAGGGCAGTAAGCAAACAGGCATTTCCTCTATTCAAACTTTAAAAACTTAAAAAATGTAGAACCACAGCCAAGACTATATAAATTAACTATTTGGTTTTAGCCAAACGTAACTATTGCAAAGAGATCCAACCAGTCCATTCTAAAGGAGATCAGTCCTGGGTGTTCTTTGGAAGGAATGATGCTAAAACTGAAACTCCAGTACTTTGGCTACTTCATGCGAAGAGTTGACTCATTGGAAAAGACTCTGATGCTGGGAAGGATTGGGGGCAGGAGGAGAAGGGGACGACAGAGGATGAGATGGCTGGATGGCATCACCAACTCGATGGATGTGAGTTTGAGTGAACTCCGGGAATTAGTGATGGACAGGGAAGCCTGGCGTGCTGCGATTCATGGGGTCGCAAAGAGTCGGACACAACTGAGCGACTGAACTGAACTGAACTGAACTATTACATAAATGAATGAGGTTAATGTAATCTCTAGCTTCATATATATTTAATACGCAAATTCTTTGCAACCCCATGGATTATACAGTCCATGGAATTCTCCAGGCCAGAATACTGAAATGGGTAGCCTTTCCCTTCTGCAGGGGATCTTCTCAACTCACAGATCGAACCCAGATCTCTCACACTGCATGTGGATTCTTTACCCAGCTGAGGGAAGGGAAGCCCAAGAATTTATATGAGAGTATAAATATAAAGAAGTCATATCTAGTTTCATATTTGGATACATTTTAAAGGGCCATAATATAACTAAGTCAACACTGGGGCTTTGTGAAGAAAATTTTTCCCTTTAAAGGAAGCCCATGTTCAAGAGACAACCAGTGTAGTGAAAAACACCAATACATTAGTCATTTGTAGTGTAAGATCTAGTGAATAGTGGTTAAATAGGATATAAAATGGAGGATAATGAATAAGAAAGCTACCACATAAAATGAAGTAGGGTCACCAGCCAAGGAGTTGGGGGAGTCACATGCTGCCTATAGTCTTAGACTCAAATATCTGAGCATTGAGCTGTTCAGAGCGCCTCTTCCAAGTGAGGAGAGTAAACTCAAGGTGCCCTGCATTGGCAGGTGCTGTGGGACTTAGGGGCCACCGGGTGAAAAGGGGATCTTCACACAAACATACGTGTAACGTGAGGCTACGTCTTCTTTTCCTTAGATTAAGCGCTGCCCCAGGGTGAGAGGAACGGAACCTTTCGCCTTCCAATTGCTATGATGTTTTAAGCCCAGAGAAAGAAGGAATGATAATATTTAGGTCACCAGAAAGCTTCCTGCCACAGCCCTGGAATTTGCTTCCCAAGATGCCAGCTGCTGATCCTCTGTGCCCTGAGTTACGTATATTCACTACTCCCTGCCAAGATTTCCGCTGGAGTAAAATTATAATGTCCTTTTACAAATTAGGGTTTCTTATGGAAATACTGGCACGGCTTTTAACTGACACACATTTTCCCATTATAAGACATACAAACTGCTTAGGACAGCACTATTTTTAAAAATCCATCCACAGGACATCTGACATCAATTATACCGTAGGTTTAAATATATACGCATGGAGAAAGAAACTGTCCTTCTGCTCCTCTCTGCATGATTAAAAGAGACATTTTTTAAAGTGCTTTTTAAGAAACTTATTTCTGTCCTTTTGCTAACCCCAACCACCATTCTATTTTTAGCTCAGATGGAGAGAGAGTTTTGCAGGTGACAAAACATCTCTCTTCTATAGTTACTTACCAGTTGAGTTAAAGAATACAGGATGAGTGCAAAAATGGGAAACTCTTCTGATCTTTTCAGATAATAGACTATTGCTCTTCATTGTGGAACATAGCAAGTATACACCGTGACCTTCTGTGTTGATGGAATACTTTTTAAAAGTAATTTGGATCATCAAGCCGTCACTTTCCTTTTCCCAATAATTTACCGTTTGGACTAGATGACCCCCTGAGTAAAACAGTTTTTCACAAAGATGGCAGGAGGAAAGCAAACAGGTGGCTGCTTTCTCTCTGAAGCGTGTGGGCTCCTGGTTCCAGGTCGCCGTCCTACCTGTGTGTGGGCAGTGCATGCAAACCGCCTGTGGTAGCCGTAGTCACACGACGTGTCCTCAAGACAGAAGCTCGCCTTGTGGCCCTCAGCCACTCTCCTCTGGGTGCTGGCATCAAGCAGGTCATAGTGGCTGAATTCATCCATGCTGTGGTAATGTCTGATGTCCCACACGACACAGAAACAGCAGTCAGTAACATACAGAGACAGCAGTGAGGATTCTAGATGACCCCCCCACACACACTGCTTCTCACATTTGTTTTTGCATCAAAATTGGGATCAAGTTGAGCTTCTTAAAGCTCGATCCATGCTAGATTTTTTTTTCCAGGACAAAAATCTATCAAAATGGTAAGGCTTTAGCTTTGGTATGTGGGAAAAAAGACTTATTTTGAGTATTCTGCTTTTTTATTTCACCCTGTTTTATCTTAGAAGATTAAATAGAGATAGTAAATTATCTTTGTTTAAGTGAAACTTGTCATATGTTCTCTAGTATATCTCCTTTGGCTGCTACTACTGATGTTTCATTCCAAAAGAGAAGAGCAGTTTTCTCTTGGGAGGTTTCTGTGAAATTTTTAAAAATTGTATTCTCACACATTTAATCCATACTAAAATGCAAAGGAGAAATAAAAGCATGTTTTATCCACCATTCTTATTTAACTAGTATAAACTTTTCATAAATCTACTTCAGCAGCAAAGTAGTTGCTCACTTTTTTTTTTCATTTCATTTAAGTGAAGGTGCTGAACTGTTCATTTTCTCACATAAGAGAACAAAAAGTAATGGCTCAAACTGTAGAAATTTTAAGACCATAAAACAGGATTTCCTGGCAATGAACACCTAAGCAAGTTACCAAGTCATACTGTAGAATTGGTGGTGGTGGTGTAGTTGCTAAGACATGTCCAACTCTTTGAGACCCCATGGACTGCAACCCACCAGGCTCCTCTGTCCATGGGATTTCCCAAGCAAGAATACTGGAGTGGGTTGCCATTTCTTTCTCCAGGGACTCTTAACAACCCAGGGATTGAGCCCAAGTCTCCTGCATTGCAGGTAGATTCTTTACCACTGACCACCAGGAAAGCCCTACCTGTAGTACACTGGGACAAAATTCTAGTGAAGCTAACTGATGTAATCTTATCGATAGTTTTAATAAGCTGGGCTTAAAAGAGTTTTCAGTTTAAAAGATAACAATATATAGTAACAGATGTATTGTCCTAAAGATGGATTTCCTTGATTATGTCAAATTATATAGAGAAATTCTAAGTATAAATAACAGCAATTTTCTTCCTTTGTGTAAGAATTTATCATATCAAGAATCACCTGTAATTTAGAAAATGAACTTACAGTTGCCAGGAGAAGAAGGGATAGTTAGTGAGTTGGGGATGGTCATGTACACACTGCTATATTTAAAATGGATGACCAGCAAGGACCTATTGTATAGCACATGGAACTCTGCTCAATAGTATGTGGCGGCCTGGATAGGAGGGGTTTTGGGGGGAGAACAGATATATGTATATGTATGGCTGAGTCCCTTCGCTATTTTACCTGAAACTGTCACAACATTGTTAATCGGCTATACCCTACTACAAAATAAAAAGTTCAAAACAAAAAGTTAACTCTTAAAAAACATAAAAAGAATCACCTGTAAAGTGAAAAAGCAACTCAAAAGTACCCCAGAGTCCCATCCACTTACTGGTGACAACTGTGCCATTCCCAGGAATATCTTGGTCGACTTGGTAGGAAATCAGATGTCCCTTGGTTTTTCACTCTCTGGGGAAATCTTAGCAGCACCCTGTGATCATAATCTCTGACATCTGCCCTGTATGCTGAGCTGTGATTTTACAAAGAGAAACATTATGATTTTCACAGAATACGAACTAAACTAATATAACTACAAGCAAAACCTTCCAAGAGTTCACTGCCCTCTTCTCCCAACGAGGTTACCAGTTCCAAAAGACTAGAGCATTTTGCATACATATTTTCCTCACCCAGTTAAAGAAGATGTAAATTGGGGAAATAACCCTGAAAGAGTATACCCAGATAAGACAAATAATTTAGTAACTTTAAAACAATGGCATTACTGTACGACTACCATAGGGAATGCAATGGTGTGTGATGCAAGACTCTAGTAGAATGTAAATGATGAGCTTGGATTTCTTTTCTTCTTTTAGCCTGACAGTTATAAAGGAAGTGAAAGAAATTGACACAATAAATAAACATTTCTGTCTTGTAAAATATTTTGTGTGAATATATATTCAAATTCTCTTGATAACCTTATTTTTACATTTAAAGAAATTGTGTGTCTTATCAAAACATCTTTTACTCCCTCTGCTGGTTTCCCAGCAGCAAACTCAGGGAATTTCATTCCCCAAACTGCTAAGATTTTATTTTAGTACTAATGCAAAAGCAAAGCTCTTGCTCCTGATCTTATTCTGGCTAAAGTAATGCCAAAACAACTAAGTTAATTGTGACTTCAAACAAAAGAAGAAAACAACGACATCCAACGGAGGGGTGACACACTGGCCAAGTGGCCCCCAATGTTTTGAGGGGGTTTTAACAAGCTCTTCCATTACAGTATTTTTTCCACGGTATAGTAGTTTAATAGAACGTCATTGGAAACAGTTGGCTCCAAAGTTTAAGGATCTTGGAAAAAGAATAGGAGATCTCCACTCTCCAGGCTAAGGGTTTGCTTAATCTCCCTGATTTATGCCACGGTTTGAAAGTCAGAACCGACAGAAATCTTCCATATTTTAATTTTCCACCCAGGTCAGCATGCCCGAGAGATCACGTTCCACTTCCTAACCCTTGTCTGCATAGAACAAGAGTGGTCAGGATCAAGCACCTGAGGAGCCCCCTGGAACCAAGACGGGGGAGCTAGGCCGAGGAGATCCCAGCTGGTACCTGGCCAAGCAGTTTTCCTCCGCAGCGCATCTCAGGTTGTACATGGCCATCTTTTGCACGTATGTGGAAGCCTGGATGTAGTAGGGATCGGGCACCAGGTCCGGAAGACCTAAACGTCAGCAGGGGATGGGCAAAGCAGTGAGACAATTTAGCGGCCCCCACCCTGGCTCCGGGTCCCTCCAAGTGCCTTACTCCTCACCCTTAAGTCAACTGGGCTGCGGTGTTGGGCTGCGGGTAGCAGAAGAATGGGGACGCCCGGGGCTGCAAAGTAAAGTGGAAACGAAGCAGGAGGGGCCAGGCGCGCGCGGTTTGCACCAAATTCCAGGGCTGCCTCGGCCGGCGCAGGGGGAGGGATGGGATCTGCACGGACCAAGGCCTGCCGCGCCCAGGCAGCCACGTCGGGGAGACGCGGAGCTGGGGTGACGGTGCGCGGGTGTTAGCGGAGGCTGGGGGTGCTTACCATACTGGAAGTAGCCCGTGCCGTATCCGGGCCGGTACCTGCTCCCAGGCCTGGGCCTTTCGTACGTGTCGTAATAGTTGTAATAGGGGTTGTCGTCGGTGTACTTATAGGGGTTGTACGGGTCGTCGCCCACCATGCCGTCCACGTCCACGCGGTTAGGCGGTCGCAGGTTACTGAGCGTCGGGACCTCTCCCGGTGCCGTCTGGTTATCAGCGCGCGAGGTCCCAGCCTCGTTGGCCCCAGACGTCGAGTAGCCAGCTTGGAACCAGTGGCGGGCGACGGGCCTGGGGCGGCCGGCTGCGGCTGCAGAGGGGCCGGCCGTCCGCACTCGCGCCGCCGCGGTGCGGTTGTTGCGGAGCAGCAGGATTGGTGTGCGCATCTGCGGGGCTGTGGCGTTGGCGGCCCCCGGGGCGGTGGCGCCGGGGTCCCGTCGCCGTTGCGGCTGGTACTGCGAGCCCAGGCTCAGCAGGCTGAACACCTGCCCGTTGTTCTCCCATTGGATCTTCTGGCGCCAGGCGCCGGGAGCCGCCGCCTGTTCGCGAGGGGGCTGCCGGTGGCTGGCGGCCGGCGGGGCGCAGCGCACGAGTGCGCAGAGCTGCAGCGACCCGAGGAGTGCGGTCCAGGCGAAGCGCATTGCTCCCTTTCCTGGACTGTCCCCACTCCGGGAAGACGTAGCTCGGAGGGGGGGAAAAAAAAAAAAACGGGGCTCAAGTCACGTGAGGGAGGGAGAACTCTTCAACCGAGGAGGCGGGCTGGGCGCCCGGGTATCTCAGTCCCTACCAAGCAATGCCTAGGGTGGGCTGCAGACCCTCTGCCGTAAAGGCGGCTGGTGAGACGTGGCACTCTCCTCTCTTCTCTTTCTCAGTCCTTCTGGAAGGCGACGGGGAGCGGCGTGGCGGCCCCGGCGAACGGGCAGTGTCTGGAGTGAAGGAAGGAGGAGAGATTTTTAAACTTTCTGGCACATTTGCAAAGTTACACAAGCCGTTCTGGCCCGGCCGCCCCTCTGCTATTTGTTCACGTAATGTGATTGGAAACGTGCAAGGCGGACAGCTCCTCGCCGCTGCCCCTCCCTCCCCTCCCCTCCCCTCTCCTCCCCTCCCCGGCTTGTCCTCCTCCCCCCAGACACGTTGCACAGGGAGCGTTAAGGGGAAAGAACAAAACGGAACACACATCCTGAGACACACTCGGCTTAATCTGGGGCGAACATGCAGGAATTTCAAAAGACTCAGACAGGCAAAGGCAGCCAGGCCGTGGGGCGACGCCAAAATATGCATGAAGAAAAATGCTATTAGGTCACCAGCCCTGGAGAGGCGGGAAGTTGGGAGGTGGAGAGGGTGCTGGGGGCGAGAGTCGGGAAAAGGGGGATGGGGTGGGCGGAGGAAAGGTTGTGACTAATTTATCCATAAGGAGTTAACCAGACACATTTCCCAATGCACACCCCTTGCTTTTATGGGAAGCGCCTTCAGCAAATAAACCCCAAGATATCAAATTTTGTTTTTCTGTGTGTAGGTAATATGAGAAATGGATTACAAATTTATTTCCTACAGTGAATATTTTAATAACCAAAAGTAAAATTTTACAGGGAGCAAAGCCAGCTAACACTGAAGTGATGAATAAACCTGTCTCTTTCAAAATGCCGGCCTGATTTGTACTTTGGAAGTGAAGAACCATCTTTCATTTCCACAGTGTTTCTCAGGAAGTTTCAGCAAAGGGGACTAGAGCAAATTCTGCCTCAGAGAGCACTCAGAAGGCAATTTCAAATAAGCATTTCATCTGCTTCTTTCTCTTTGTAGGTCTAATAAGGAGGTTTGAATAAAAAAAAAAAAAAAGCTTAACCATTTGTTAAATGTTGAAAAGTCAGTGAAGAATCCTGTGGTGTTTAATTGATCTTCCAAGCTAAACAAAGTGGTTGCTGAAGAAACAGTCTTGGGCTTCAGATTTGGGTGAAGACAAAGGAATGAGGGTGGCCAGGGGAGAATTAGTAGGAGGATGTGAGGAGGAGGTAGGTAACACTGACTGGAAAGAGATGTTTAGTGGACCAGTGGCTCATATGCCACTCAGGGTTTGGGCATTGCTCGAAGCATTTCAAAGGAAAAATCAAAATTAACGGCTTGATTTAAACTAGACTTGGAACCAGGTTTTATTAACCTTTTCGCTGGTTTCATCATTATTTGGGCCATTGTCAAGGTATACTTCAATATTCACCTATCACTCTTGGTCTCTACCTCTTGATGTTTAACCACCACATTTTGGTTGTGTCATGAACCTCTGCTGATTTGACTTCCCAACATCCACTTCACTTTTTTTCTGGTTAGAACAACTGTGTTTTCCTTTTAGAAACTTCCCCTACACAGTTGCATTGATGATACCAGTGCAGAACTTCAAGTTCACCACGTCAAGCGGTGGACATGAGATTCAAGCTTGGCTCATCAAACCATCCCTGTAGAATTCACCTCTTGAGCAGAAGTACACAAAGGTCAGAAATGTTGGAGCCCACTCTTCCTGCTAGTAAAGAAAGTTCCTGTGAGTTCTTGCTACCCAGATTCCCCTTAAGCTGTTTTAGGCCAGTGTCTTCAAAGACCTGATTCTTCAGCTTTTCCTTTCATTTTTCCACTGCATTCCTTTGTGGCTGAGTGTGGTCAGTCAGTTCCTATTGTTTTCTACCCAAGAGCCCTGACTGACACTAAGGCAAAGGTAGGATGGTTCTCTTAGCTAATCAGATCTAGTGATTCTGAATCCAAGGTGATTGATTTGACTGTTACTCAGTCAAGCTAGATTTGCTATAACCCTGACCACACACCATCCTTGATCACAAACAGGTGTCAGGTGGAAACTTTCTGATATTGCCAAATGTCTTACTTATATGATGAAGATAAAAGTTCAAGGGCAAATCCCATGGATGGCAGGTCAGCCATGCTATCCCTCTGTATGAAGTTTAGAGGCATCTCTGTCCATCATTTTATGAACTTACTGCAAAACTTAAAACTATTCAATTCCCCAAACCCACTAAGAGAAGGAATAAAAAGAAGAAACAGGTGTATATAATTTGGATGGACAGGCCAAATTATAGGAGAAGCAGGAAGGGAGAGAGTGTAATTATCTGTCATCAGAAGAATGCTCTGTATTCACCCAGGACGAGCTCATTCCCCAGGAAAGAAGCCCACAACCACGAGGGTTTGACCACACAGTGCTGAGGGAAGAACTCTGCCGTAGAGTTCAGACTGTCAGAGTGGCAGACCAGAGTGGCCCTTAATGGAAGGGTAGGAATTTTTTCCTGAATCTTGGATAAAATACTCTAGCTTCTAATCCTGGTATTTACATAAAAAGCTGTGTATCTTTGGACAGCTGACTTACTTTTCCTGACTTAGTTATATGCAGGATTCAAGGATTAACCCAAATCCTTTCTAAAGGATTTCCCTCTTTTAAAACCACTGACTTTTGTGAATATCCAAGTAATTCCATTTACTTTCACATCACTGGAATTTTCTGGTCACAACAACTGTATTTTCCTTTTGGAAACTTCCCCTACCCAGTTGCATGGTGGGGCTGACTGAGCTTTGTTGAAACTTCCCCCACTTCAAGCGGTGGGGGAAAACAAGCTAAACATATCATTCATCAGCTCTTTCATTCACTATAGTTTTTCTTTATGATTATTAATATTTAATTGAATAACTCCTTTCGTTGGACTTTGCAACTTTAGATGTTTTCAGTGTGTGAGATGGCCATTTTCCGTTTTTACATATTTCCCACCAGAAGTTGAATATACATTTGATTTACAAATTTCTTGAATCTTGTGATACTGTGAAGTGTAGTATACTGTAATGGTGATTTGCACACATGAGCACTCAATGAATGTCAGTTGGTTAACTCATTATCAAAATTTATGGCTGAATGAAGTTCATTTTTTTAATCAAATTTACTCTAACAGACTTAAAAAATTGTCAGAATAAAGCAACTAGAATAGCAACGTGTACATTTTATTTTCTCTTAAACACGCATAACACTGCCTTGGTGGGGGCGGGGGGGAAACCTTTTGTTATACTTCCTAATGAATGCTTAGTTGATTTTCTTTCTCTTCTACTTTCTCTAAACTCTCTGCCTTATGACTCAGCCAGCTGAAAACAAACATGTGGCTTGCACATTGAGGAAGATTGAAAGTATTTGCAAATGCTACAAGACACAGTCTAGCCACACATTGTGCCTTCTGTTCAGTGACAAAACCATTATTCACAAAATTGGAGAAACAACAGTTCCTTCTACTCATCACTGAAATAATCAGTAACAACTGTAGCTACATCAAGATACCTTTACTTTTAGCTTTAGTAAGATCCATAACTGATTCCACTTTGACCTTAAGACCTTCTTTTGTGGACAGTTCTGCAGTATGTAGCATAAGAGGAAGAGAGATGGAATAATGCTATTTTTCAAGGGTCTATCAATAGAATATCAATGTCAAAAATTTAAACTGCAATGTCTGCCCCATTAAGAACTGAACATTGTTATAAAGCTGTGTTCTGATATTTGTAAACTGTATTCATATATGTGGGATGTGCTTAGTCGTTCTGTCATGTCCGACTCTTTGCCACCCCATGGATTGCACCCCACCAGGCAGGCTCCTCTGTCCATGGGGATTCTCCAGGCAAGAATACTGGAGTCGGTTGCCATGCCCTCCTACAGGGGATCTTCCCAACCCAGGGAGTGAACCCAGGTCTCCTGTACTGCAGACAGATGCCTACTGTCTGAGCCACCAGGGAAGCCCTATGTATGGGAGAATTCATATAAATGGAAAGTCGAGTCATGTGGAAAACCAGAATACTTAGGCCTTCGTCAAAGGACCCTGAGTAGCGTATAGAGTTGAGCATTCTTTAGTCTGGGGCTCAGGAAGCTCATAAAAATGTTCATTGATAGACTAATGCTCATATATGCTTTGGTGTCATGTAGTTTGAAAGCATCATAGAGAATAAAATCAGCAAAGACAGTGGGAATTTGGAGATGTATAAGAGAGAAATGATTGAGAAAAGAGGTCAGTATCATATCTGCATCTCTTGGGTCGCACAGAATCGGACACGACTGAAGCGACTTAGCAGCAGCAGCAGTATCATAGCTAACACAAGGGAGATGTGCTGAAAGGGGAATGAAGACACTGAGTGCATTTTTGAAAGTAATTTAGAAGGGAATACAGCATGAACCAGAAGTATTTGAACCAGACATCTTCTTACTTGGGCTAAAATGGAGGAGAGGAGTGAGCTGGTTTTGACGTTAACAATGTGCTTATGTTCTCTTCACCTCATTCTCTTCTTCTACCACATACCACTTCCAGGTACTCACCCAAATATAAAAAGTAGACAGTTAGTACACACTGGTCTCTGTGTCAAGACCGAAATGAAAAAAAAAAAAAAAAAAAGTCGGTAAACAGACTAGAAGAATCCCAGAAATAATGAATTTTAAGTATATCTTGTTTGGTTACTTATGCCCTCAGGCCACCTAGGAAGTGGGGAAGTGCTTAACCCCAGGGAATGAAAAAGTATTTTTCCTAGTGTCTTAATGCATATTCATATGTGATTAAGTAAATATTGTTAGTCACTTTAACAAAGTGGGAAAATGAGAAGGGATAAAGTTATGACAGGAGAATGAGTCTTTGAAATTCAGTTAATCAAAGTTCAAAGTAATTTGGTTGTATTGACCACAAAAATAAGGGGTCAGCCAGTTGGCAAAACTGCCTACAAGTGAAGTCCAAGTGATTC
This sequence comes from Capra hircus, assembly GCF_001704415.2. Lineage (NCBI taxonomy): Eukaryota > Metazoa > Chordata > Mammalia > Artiodactyla > Bovidae > Capra > Capra hircus. Next base: position 78,897,794 of record NC_030814.1, read on the forward strand.
GATTGGACGTGATGGGCTGTCCAATGACAAAGAGTCAACTGTTCTTTGTGCTGTGAGGTATACTAGGGTCATTCCTGCTTGTAATTGACACAGTGAAGTGTGTCCTTTGGTCCATGTCTTACCTTATTTGCTGCTTCTCAGCTCTTCCTGGATTCAGCTTTCACTGTCTCAGAACTCTAAAAGTTGTTTACTGTTATCTGGATTTGATCCTCTGAGATGGTGGGATAGAGGTCAGAAGAACATTTATGCTTAACTAAAGTGTCTCCATCTACTTGTAACATGCTATGATTGCATTCCACCATCAGCTGGTCTTCCTCTTGTTTTAACTTAACCCAAAGAGCATTGCCTTCTTTTAGTGTTCAGGAGACCTAAGACCACAGATTGCTGACAACATAATGCAAATTAAATGGCGTTTTACATTTTTTGCTCTCTCCTGTGAAACAGTAGTTAGACCACTTGAGAGTATTTTGATATTCAAAGTAGACGCAAAGTGAAGCAAGATCTTGATGGGGTTCTAAAGGTGAAAATCTATCTACTAATACTTGCTTGGGAATCATTGTTCTTTCTCTTTCTGATATCATTAGAATACCACTTATTTAACCATCCCATTTCTTCTTGATTATACAGTACCTTAATCAAAGACTATTATATTATGACTCTTATTAAAGTTGTGAGAAACTTTTAAAGCAGGCCCAGTCAGTTATGTCGCTATGACATTGTTGTAAACATGGGTTCTTTGACTTCTACATATTTTCTTTTCCTGCTTTTCAACTTATTTCATGGATCACAGCCATCTCTTCCAGAAAGTGGCAGATAAAAAGAGAAAAATGGAAGCTCATACTGTTTGTGGGAACTCTGTCCCCCATAGGTCACGTAATGGCAGTGAATAGTTTGACCACTATTCTGGGCTACTGATGGGAACAAGACAGGTTTTTCCAATGACATCTCATACTTCATTCTCAACAGTTTGTATAAGTTTTTGCAAATAGTTAATACAAGAGCCTATGATGCCATGACATACTTAAAAATATTAAATAAATTGATTAAATCAAAGTCTTCAATTAAATGAAGCTAGTAAATGAATGTATATGACTTCAAAATGGTCTGTGACAAAGGAATCTCTCATGACCAAATAATGAATTGAGTACACAGGGCCTTTCTTTTCAAGCTTGCTAAATAGATGCTTGGTAGAGGAAGGAAGTAATAAAAAAAATGAGCAATAATAAGAAAAATAAGCAACTTAATCACTCTCTTTAAAGGACAGTACCTGTCCACTCATTAATAATAAGCCTTTCTATTTCTTGTCACTTGCTTTGTTCCTGGCACAGTGCTTAAATGTATTACCTCATTTTATCCTCACAACAACCCTGTGAACTAGTTATTCATACTTCCATCTTATGGATAGAAAATTGAAACTTTGATCAAGCAACATGCTCAGTTAAAACTGGATAGAACTAGTTCTTGAACCTTAGGTTTATCCTGTTATAAACACTATATTACTCTTGCCACATGAAGTAGAAAAAAAGGTAAGTATTAGTCTCTTTCATTTTCTTTCTTTGTTTTAATTATTAGAATATTAGGCTTAGTGACTCACTGAAGTTTATTTACATAACAAAGAGATTTTGGCCAGGCCAATTAAATGGGAAGACTAGCAATGGCTATTTAGCTGATGCCTATGAGTAAATGGCTTTGGGTAAGTGTGACATGCAAGTTAACTGGTTGATGGAGACAGACAGTTCTTGGATAACTGTTACCTCTACTATTTACTAACAGGGAGCTCTTGGATAAATTAATTCTTTTTAAACTCAAGTTTCCAAAACAAATATAAGATAATAGACTTAGGCAGAATTGTTGTAAGTATATGGCAGAGAATCCGGCTTATTTTAGGCAGTAAGTAGATAATAACTATTGTTATTGCTTGGTACTTGGACATTGCAATTTAAAAGTTACAAACAATTATGTGTGTAAACAATCATGCAGCAAGGCATTTTCTCTAAACACGGGAAAAGGGACATTATTTAATTTTTAAAGTGCCTATTTTGTTATGTTGAGGCAAGAAGATTCTTTGAAAAATAAATCAACTTTATTTAGATGTAATTTACATAAAATAGGATGTATAACTTTCAAGTACACAGTTTTAACAAATGTATATGCCTTTGTAATCAGCACAGCAATTAAGATTATTTCCATCATTCCATGAAGTCTCCATGAACCCACTGCATCTCTGCCCCAGGAAACCACAGTTCTGACTTTTTTCCCCCTAGATTACTTTTCCTGGTGGCTCAGATGGTAAAGCATCTGCCTGCAATGTGGAAGACATGGTCTTGATCCCTGGGTTGAGAAGATCCCCTCCTGGAGAAGAGAATGGCAACCCATTCACTCAGTATTCTTGCCTGGAGATTCCAAGGACAGAGAAGCCTGGCAGGCTATAGTCCATGGGGTCACAAAAGAGTCGGACACAACTGAGTGAATACCACACACACGTACAGCAAATATCCTTTAGTGTCTGTTCTTTTGCTCAGCATGTCTAAGATACATGCATGTGCTGCGCAGTCAGAGGTATAGTAAGTAGTGTTTCATGATATGGATATATAATTTGTTTATTTGTTTGTTTTCCAGGTTGGGGTTATTATAAACAAAGCTGCCATGTGTATTTATCTACAAGTTATTCAGTGGATGTATTTTTAATTTACTTTTGGTAAATATGAATAGAACTGCTGCACGTGTGTGTTTAGTTTTATAAAAACTGTCAAATCTTCGTGTAAGTAGTTCAGTTCAGTTCAGTTCAGTTACTCAGTTGTGTCTGACTCTTTCCAACCATATGAACTGCAATATGCCAGGCTTCCTTGTTGAACACCAACTCCTGGAGCTTATTCAAACTCATGTCCATTGAGTCGGTGATGCCATCCAAGCATCTCATCTTCTATTGTCCCCTTCTCTTCCCACCTTCAATATTTCCCAGGATCAGGGTCTTTTCCAATGAGTCAGTTCTTCGCATCAAGTGGTCAAAGTATTGGAGTTTCAGCTTCAGCATTAGTCCTTCCAGTGAACATTCAGGACTGATTTCCTTCAGGATTGACTGGTTGGATCTCCTTGCAGTCCAAGGGATTCTCAAGAGTCTTTTTCCAACACCACAGTTCAAAAGGATCAATTCTTCAGTGCTTAGCTTTCTTGATAGTCCTACTCTCACATCCATACATGACTACTGGAAAAACCAAAGCTTCAACTAGTCAGATCTTTGTTGGCAAAGTAATGTCTCTGCTTTTTAATATGCTGTCTAGGTTGGTCATAACTTTTCTTCTAAGGAGTAAACGTCTTTTAATTTCATGGCTGCAGTCACCATCTGCAGTTTTTTTGGAGCCCAAAATAATAAAGTCTCTTCACTGTTTCCATTGTTTCCCCATCTATTTCCCATGAAGTGATGGAACCAGATGCCATGATCTTTGTTTTCTGAATGTTGAGTTTTAAGTCAACTTTTTCACTCTCCACTTTCACTTTCATTAAGAGGCCCTTTAGTTCTTCTTTGCTTTCTGCTATAAGTATGGTGTCATCTGCGTATCTGATATAACTGATATTTCTCTTGGCAGTCTTGATTCCAACTTGTGCTTCATCCAGCCCAGCATTTCTCTTGATGTACTCTGCATATAAGTTAAATAAGCAGAGTGACAATATACAGCCTTGACGTATACCTTTCCCTATTTGGAACCAGTCTGTTCCATGTCCAGTTCTAACTGTTGCTTCCTGACCTGCATACAGATTTCTCAAGAGGCAGGTCAGGTGGTCAGGTATTCCCATCTCTTGAAGAATTTTCCACAGTTTATTGTGATCCACATAGTCAAAGGCTTTGGCATAGTCAATAAAGCAGAAATAGATGTTTTTCTGGAACTCTCTTGCTTTTTTGATGATCCAGCAGATGTTCACAATTTGATCTCTGGTTCTTCTGCCTTTTCTAAATCCAGCTTGAACATCTGGAAGTTCATGGTTCATACACTGTTGAAGCCTGGGTTGAAGAATTTTGAGCATTGCTTTGTTAGCATGTGAGATGAGTGCGATTATGCAGTAGTTTGAGCATTCTTTGGCATTGCCTTTCTTTGGAATTGGAATGAAAACTGACCTTCTCCAGTCCTGTGGCCACTGCTGAGTTTTTCAGATTTGCTGGCATATTGAGTGCAGCACTTTCACAGAATCATCTTTTAGGATCTGAAATAACTCAACTGAAATTCCATCACCTCCACTGGCTTTGTTTGTAGTGATGCCTCCTAAGGCCCACTTGACTTCGCATTCCAGGATGTCTGGCTCTAGGTGAGTGATCACACCATCGTGGTTATCTGGATCATGAAGATCTTTTTTGTATAATTCTTCTGTGTATTCTTGCCACCTCTTCTTAATATCTTCTGCTTCTGTTAGGTCCATACCACTTCTATCCTTTATTGTGCCCATCTTTGCATGATATGTTCCCTTGGTATCTCTAATTTTATTGACGAAATCTCTAGCCTTTTCCATTCTATTGTTTTCCTCCTATTTCTTTGCACTGATCACTAAGGAAGGCTTTCTTATCTCTCCTTGCTATTCTTCAGAGCTCTGCATTCAAATGGGCATGTCTCCTTTTCTCCTTTGCCTTTGCTTCTCTTCTTTTCAGAGCTATTTGTAAGGCCTCCTCAGACAACTATTTTGCCTTTCTGCATTTCTTCTTCTTGGTCTTGATCACTGCCTCCTGTACAATATCACAAACCTTCTTCCATAGTTCTTCAGGCACTCTGTCTATCAGATCTAATCCCTTGAATCTATTTGTCACTTCCACTGTATAATCATAAAGGGTTTGATTTAGGTCATACCTGAATGGTCTAGTGGTTTCCCTATTTTCTTCATTTTAAGTCTGAATTTGGCAATAAGGAGTTCATGATTGGAGCCACAGTCAGCTCCCCGTCTCATTTTTGCTGACTGTATAGAGCTTCTCCATCTTTGGCTGCAAAGAATACTATTTTACATTCACAGCAGCTGCATACAGAGATCCCATTGTTCTACATCTTTGCCAACCCCTGATATTTTTTTTGTGTGTGTGACACCAAGAGAACCTTTTATTATACACATTACCTTGAAATAACATTTTTGCCAGGAAATTTGATGCAGCACACATATGGATCATGATAGAAAGAAGCCAAGCTAAAGCGCATTAGTTATGTGTGATGTACATGATGTACAGGCCAAGCTCCTGCGAGATACAAGGATATAGTAACTCTGAAGGTCATTCCAGCACCAGTATAATATTTGAAACAGTTATGCTGTTTATACATCAGGCTCTCGTTTTTATAAGCTTTCCTTTCTATGTGATTTTTTAAAAACTCCTGTAAAGCTTTTTTTTTTTGGAGAGGAAAAGGTCCCTGATATTTCAGTCTTTTTCCATTTTAGCTGTTAGGTATTTCATCGTAATCTTAATTTGCATCTCTTTAATGACTTACGATTTTGAGCATTACTTTCATATGCTAGTTTTCTGTGTGCTGCACATTTGTGAAATAAATACTCAATTTTTTGCCCAGTTTTTTTCCTTATATTCTTATTAAGGAATATGAATTTTTAGTACATTCTGGAAACAAGACTTAAGTGAGACATATGCATTAAAAACATCTTCTTCATCCATGGGTTTACCTTTTCATTTTCTTAATGTCTTTTGAAGAACAGGTTTTGTAATTTTGATAAAATCCACTTGATCAATTTATTTTCATTCTGCATCTTGTCTAAGAAATCTTTTTCTAATTCAAACTGATAAAATTTTGTTCCTCTTTTTTTCTAGAAACTTTCTAATTTTAACTTTATGTTTAGTCTGCAGTCCATTTAAAAATACTTTGGGTATAGTTAAGGCAGGAGTTGAGGTTTTTTTCACATGCATATCCAGTTGATTCAGCAAAATTTGTTGAAAAGACTATTTCTCCAAGACACTACTTGGTATCTCTACCAAAAATCAGTTGGCGTATATATGCAGATCTATTTCTGGACTTCATATTCCTTTTTACTGACACGTTTATTCTCATGTCATTACCACATTGTCTTGATTATTATTTCATAGTGAAAATGAAAGTTTCTCATCGTGGTCATCCCTTTGTGAGACCATGGACTATACAGTCCATGGGATTCTCCAGGCCAGAATACCAGAGCAGGTAGCCTTTCCCTTCTCCAGGTGGTCTTCCCAAGCCAGGGATCAAACCCAGGTCTCCCACATTGCAGATAGATTCTTTACCAGCTGAGCCACAGGGGAAGCGCAAGAATACTGGAGTGGATAGCCTATCCTTCTCCAGTGGATCTTCCCGACCCAGGAGTCAAACCAGGTTCTCCTGCATTGCAGGCGGATTCTTTACCAACTGAGCTATCAGGGAAGCCCTATTACTTTATAGTCAGTCTTGAAATCAGATAGTGAAAGTCCTTCAAAAATATTTTGACTATTTTTTATTTTTTGCATTTCCATATACATTTTAGAAACAGCCTGATAATTTCTACCTGAAAACCTGTTAGAAGCTGCTTTGAATCTGTATATCAGTACAGAGACAATTTATACTTTAACAGTATGAATCTTCCAATCCATGAACATGGTATACACTCCACTTATTCAGGTCTTTAATATCTTTCAGCAGTGTTTTGTAATGTTCAATGGAGAAAACATGCATCTCATTTGTTAAATTTATTTATGAGTATTTTATGTGTTTTCAGATTATTTATAAATGAAAATGAAGTGAAAAGTGTTAGTTGCTCAGTCATGTCCAACTCTTTTTGATGTAGCCTGCCAGGCTCCTCTGTCCATGGAATTCTCTGGGCAAGAATACTGAAGTGGGTAGTCATTCCCTTCCCCATGGGATCTTCCTAACCCAGGGATTAAACCTGGGCCTCCTGTATTGCAGGCATATTCTTTACCATCTGAGCCACCAGGGAAGCCCTCATGAATGAAAATATTTAAACTTAATTCTCTTGTTGTTTAGTGCTAGTTTATAGAAACACAGTTGACTTTATAAACTGACTTTATAACCTCTTAAAAACTTTTTTTTTAATTGAGATTTAAAGAGGGAAATAAGAGACTGCCAAAGAAATATGATGGATGCCAAGAAGGGAAGAAAAAAGAATGATTCTATATGATCACAAGGAATGATTATATATGGACAATTTTAGAAGGTAGGTAATGAAAAAATAGTACCATGTTTGTTAACTATTGCTATACAACAGATCATCCCAAAACCTGGTGTCTCAAATGATACACAGTATTATTTCACAATCCATTGGATCAGCTGAAGGGTTATTCTATTTTCATCTGGGCTCCCTCATAGAGATACACTCAACTGTACCTTTGTCTCAGAAACATGCATGGTACATACTTTATTCTATCTGTGACTGAATCAGTTTACTGGGGAAAACAATTTGACCATAAAAAAAATCTATTGAAAAAAAATGAATAATTCATTTCATATATTTATAATGTTGAAGATAATCAGATAATATCAAAATTTTACTTACTAATTAATATAAAATATTAATACTTCTCAAATAATTATGGTGATTCATAAAGAATCAAAATAAAAAAGCAAAATGGAAGCATGATGTATTTTATTTACTCCTGAAATAAATGTCACCCATCACAGAATCAGTAAAATATTTACATAAGAGGAATCAGGAGCAGCATTTATATATATGAAAGTTGTTTGTTTAATCATGGATGTAAGGGAAATATTTTAAAGTCATTGTTAATAATCCATATTTATACAGTCCAATTCTTTTTCTGTTTATCTTTTTTTAATTATGAAAGTTTGTAATACATTTACAGAAGACTTGTAAAATACAGTTACATATAGTTCCACTATATTTACAATTTTTTAAGTAGATAAATTAAGATTTTTAGTTGGAATTTCAATATCAAACTCTCAAAAATTAATAGAATGAATAGATAGAAGAGTAGAAGGAGATAGTAGACCTGAAAAGCACTATGAACCAATTCAACATAATTAAGATTTATATATTTTTCACACAACAGCAGGATACAAATTCTATTCACATTCCCATAGACTACACACCAGGAGACACTGGAACATATCCAGGGTATGGTCCAATATATTTAATATATAGCAAACATGTCCAAAACTGATTATTTTTCTTGATTCTTCTTTATCTTAGTAGCTATAACTTCATCTGGCTAGTCCAAAAACCACGGGTGTCACCCCCAAGTCACCCTATCCTTTACGCTAACATACAACCCATATTAAAATATGGTCCATTGGACCTCCTTTAACATTTCTGCTTCTCCCCATCTCCATTTCAAACACCCTGACAAAGTTACCACTTACCTCTCTCTTGGGCAATAACCTTCTAGCCAGATTCCCCATATTCACCCATGCTCACCCTCACATATTCCATACTGCTGCAAGGATGATTCTTTTTACAAGCACGCACATGACCATGTCATTCCTGTCATCAAAACAAGTTAGGAGAATCGCACTTCCCTTAGAATAAAGTAGAGCCCTGCTATGGCCTAATGGACTCTGCTGTTGCCAGCCCCTACAGGTTCAATGCCACCACCGCCTCCACTTCTCCACACTTCTGCCTCCTTTGTTTTGCTACTATTTATTGCAGTTTCCAGACGTAACTGTCATACCCTCTCCCATCAGAGTCTTTTTTGCATGAATCACTATTTCCTCTAATCTTTAGCTAGCCAACTTTATCTCATTCTTCAAGCTTCAGTGCAGATTTCTTTCTGGAGACTTTCCTTTAACCCCCAAGACAAGGTCAACTCCTTCTTTGCTCATACATAATATACTATACTTTTTAAAAAAAAATAGCCTCATCCATAATTATGTGTTCAATGTCTGTCTTTTCAATTGAACTATAGTTTCTGTAAGGATATAAGTTGAATCAATAATATATTTATCCAATTTGTTTATTTGTATCTGTAGGAATGATGGCTTCCTTTAGGTATTATGTCTGGACAAAGTATAATATCTGTTCTCAATACAAATTATTAAGTAGTAATAATAAAAATACTTTGTCCTAACTTAGCATGGTTTCGACAAACATGTATTAGACTCTTGGAATCAGTGTGCCAAATGAAAAGTCACTTGAGCTGTCTCAGCATGGGAACTTAAGTATTTATTCACTTGGGAGAGAACTTGTTTTTCTCAGTGACTACCCCAGTGTCTTAAAGGAAGGAATCTACCACATTCTGTGCCGCTCACACCCCAGTCTGTCCTCTATACTGGGGTTGCTTGTACTGGGAAAAGAGAGAGAGCTGCCTGTGGGGAGACATGCCCAGCGAGGACTCGGCCCCAAGACACCTGAGTGGCAGGGCTTCCTCAGTCCTCTCATCCCGCTTGCTCACCTCTGAGACCTACGACTTCTGAAGCCCCAACCACTACCTTCAGCCTTCACCCCTGCTGTCAGTCAGCATCAAATGTCCATCAGTAGAGCTGTTTCAACCCCAGCTTCTGTATTTACTCCCTGTGACAATGGAAATGACTTTGCCTCTTGGCTGAGCTTCATACTTTATACAATATAGAAGTGAGATGTAGCATCGTATAAGTTTAAGTTATATAACAGAGCAAATCAGTACAAATAATAAATTAATTACTAATAAGAAAATAATAAAGCTCGACTCTGAGGAAGCAGCTTGAAAGGCACTGATAAATTACTGGACTGTGAGAGACACAAGGCAGACAGAACTCTTAAATTATTATCTTCTCAAGAAAGCAACACTGTATATTTGTTGAAATGGGAAGTTTTGTTTTACTTTAATCTAGAAAGGAAAGGAAAGTGGGAGTCCTAATCTCACTCTTTACACCAAAAAGTCCACCATGTTTTAAAATGCAGCGATAGAAACTATAAGTGAACTGAAAACAAGATTCTGCCTCGAATAACAGTTTTGTAAACAAATACTGAGGGATTTCCTGGTGGCTCGGACGGTAAGAGTCTGCCTGCAATGCGGGAGACCTGGGTTCGATCCCTGGGTCAGAAAGATCCTCTGGAGAAGAAATGGCAACCCACTCCAGTATTCTTGTGTGGAAAATCCATGGATGGAGGAGCCCTGCAGCCTATGTCCATGGGTCGTAGAGTCAGACATGACTGAGCAACTTCACTTCAAACAAATGAGGACAGTATTGTAACAGAAACAAAATAAAGCTTATTCATGAATCTATAATTAACTAGCATAAATCAAAGTGAAAGGATTAACAACTCAGGAGATAAAGGATATGAACACTTATGACTGGAATTATTAGTTTCTTTTAGACTTCAGATGTTCAAAATCACCTATAATAAAAGAAAAGCAATTAGGACTTCCCTGGTGCACAGTGGATAAGAATTGCCTGCCAGTGCAAGGGACATAGGTTTGATCCCCAGTCCAGAAAGATTCCACATGCTACAAAGCAACTAAGCCCATTGGCCACAACTACCAAATACTGCAGGCCTCCAGAGCCTGTGCTCCGTAGCAAGAGCAGCTATCGCAAGGAGAAGCCTGCACACTGAATCAAAGAGCAGCCCCTACTTCCTGCAACTAGAGAAAGCCCGCACACAGCAATGGGAGACTCAGTGCAACCAAAAATAAAATAAATAGTTCAAAAAAAGAAAAGCAAACTAAACCTATAAGGAAAATAAGAATTCCACTTATCAGGTTGATAAAGATCAAAATGAAAAAACCCTGAGTTTGAGCAGGATAGTACAAGAAAATAAGTGCTTTCATACATGGCTGATAGTAATAAAACCCGAAATTATACTTTTGGAAGGCAATTTGGTAGTAACTAACAAATTAAAAGCACGCATATCCTTTTATTCCAAAAAATTCTCTTTTTAGGACTATATCCTGCATATATAATCCAACATGAGCCAAAAAAGCTTTCTATACAAGGGTATTTATTCATTGCAGCATTTTTTTAAGTTGGAAAGAACTTAAAGACGTGTAAGTAAGCTAGTTACACAAATAAAGCTCTATATGACAATAAACACTACATAGATAGCAGCAGGGCTTTCCCTGATAGCTGTTGGTAAAGAATCCACCTGCAATGCAGGAGACCCCGGTTCAATTCCTGGGTTGGGAAGATCCGCTGGAGAAGGGATAAGCTACCCACTCCAAATATTCTTGGGTTTCCCTTGTGGCTCAACTGGTAAAGAATCCTCCTGCAATGTGGGAGACCTGGGTTCAATCCTTGGGTTGGGAAGATCCCCTGGAGAAAAGGATACCCATTCCAGTATTCTGGCCTGGAGAATTCCTTGGACTGTATAGTCCATGGGGGATGCAAAGAGTCAGACAGGACTAAGTGACTTTCACTTTCAGATAAGAGCAAAATCAACAAGACCACACTACTTTTACAAATATGTAAAGTTGCCAAAACTGTCAGATGGATATATTTTTAAAAAAGCATAAAATAATCCTATGCTACTATCTTTTTTGTGTTTTTAGGATAAATATTTGTGTATGCTTGTATATACGTGTACACATACACAGGGGGAGGAGGGCATGGCAACCCACTATATTCTTGCCTGGAGAATTCCAGGGACAGAGGAGCCTGGGGGGTGGGGGTTGGGGGGCTACAGTCCATGGGGTCGCATGGAGTTGGACACGACTGAAGCAACTGAGCACACATCCATATGTAAGGGATTAAATAAGAAACTGGTACAATAACAGACATCCCAAGAAAACTGGTATTTGAGGGGCAGGGGTGAGAGGGAAATTTACTTTTTACTATATATTCCTTAATTGTACCTTTTAAATGTTATAGTATATGCATAATTTGCTTACTTCATTTTCTTTAAGAGTAGGGGCTTTATGGTCAAACAGCTCTATATGAAGTCCCATTTTTACCACTATAGACAGATTACTTAATCTCTCATCATCTTTACAATGAAGATAATTCCCTAAGTAGAAAACATTTGCCATTTTTAAACGGGCAAATTTTAAACAATGGTAATTATTTGTTTTGCGGTGGATTTTTAGGCTTTATGATGGGGCAGTAGCTTCCTAGATGACATGACGGTTGTTTTGCTACCCACATTTCCTTTCCCTTCCTCTGGCAATCATATTCAGATGATTCCTTTGGAGAACTACCATCTGCCCACTTCTCAAACCATTTTGCTTTGAGTGGACCTGATGCTTGACACTGAGGTTGACGTTTAACTTAGAGCTGGCCACAGAGATCTTTGTATCCCTAAATGTATAAGGCAGAAGCAACAGTTTGGCAAAACTGATATCAGCATACCATGAAGAGTGATATTCATAGTTGGACTCTTCCTGCCCAGACCCATATATACACTACTCACTGGTTGAAAACAGATTCCATGCTCTCTGTGGTCTCCACTCACAAGGAACTGACTTCTACCTAGCATCGTAAGTGCTGTCTTCAGTATGTCATTTCATTTTTCGACGAGGCTGGCTGCTTTTGTGCAATGAAGTACACAGTAAGAACTCAAACTTTGTGAGAATCAGCACCTTTCTTTACTTCTAGCAATATTTTTCAGTGTTTTGAAGTACAACATATTGGCCTTTCATGTGTGTCTTTGTAATTGGGTCCCGGCAGGATCAGATTCTACGTATAGGTCCAAAAGAAATGCTTTAAGTAGGATGAAACATGAGGCAAATCAGTATCCCTAGGTTAGATGACAACTTCACTGAAAGTCACCGTGGCTTTTTAAAGAAAAGGAAAGACTAGAACACAGGATAGAAGGGGCTATCTTTGCTCTCAACAAAAGGTCAATGGGCTTAGTTTTGCTGTAAACAGAATTATCCAAATCCTTCGCAGGATCACCTCTCCAAATTCCAAAATCTTACTTTTTCCCAAGATATGCATTTTCACATAAGAAAACCTAAGTCTTTGAATTCATCTATGTTGTCATTTAACAAGCTATAGGGTCAGACTCTGGTTTCTCGCTACCAACAGCCACAAGAAAGAAGATTCTTTTAACGCTAAAAGTCTTCTGGTTTTCTAATCACATTGCGTGGATAATTTAAAGCACTGAGTTTTTCATTTTTCTTCTTAATCTCTCCAGCACAATATGCAGTGGCCAGTTTACACCTACTCATCAAGTCTTCATACTGTGGCACCTTATCACTCAGTTAACAAAGCTATGTTTCCTATAGATACCTCAAGCCAGGTGAATACAGGTAACAAATTAAGTAACTATTTCACCACCAGCCACCATAGGTTATTATTATTCCATTATTTTTAATGGTAGGTCAATCCTCACATCCTTCAAACCTAACCCAGTGCCTCAAACATTTATCATCAGTCAGAATTCAGACAGAGATAACAGAAAACATTCCATTTCAACAGGAAGTCACAAATCTGGAATTAGGTACTTATAGAATCATTTAAATTCTGACAGAATATGGTCCACTGGAGAAGGGACTGGCAAGCCACTTCAGTATTCTTGCCTTGAGAACCCCATGAACAGTATGAAAAGGCAATATGATAGGATACCAAAAGAGGAACTCCCCAGGTCATTAGGTGCCCAATATGCTACTGGAGATCAGAGAAGAAATAACTACAGAAAGAACGAAGGGATGGAGCCAAAGCAAAAACAATATCCAGCTGTGGATGCGACTGGTGATAGAAGCAAGATCCGATGCTGTAAAGAGCAATATTGCATAGCAATCTGGAATGTCAGGTCCATGAGTCAAGGCAAATTGGAAGTGGTCAAACAGGAGATGGCAAAGGTGAACGCCAACATTCTAGGAATAAGCAAAACTAAAATGGACTGGAATGGGTGAATTTAACTCAGATGACCATTCTATCTACTACTATGGGCAGGAATCCCTCAGAAGAAATGGAGTAGCCATCATGGTCAACAAAAGAGTCCAAAATGCAGTACTTGGATGCAATCTCGAAAAACGACAGAATGATCTCTGTTCATCTCCAAGGCAAACCGTTCAATACCACAGTTATCCATGTCTATGCCCCAACCAGTAATGCTGAAGAAGCTGAAGCTGAACTGGTTTTATGAAGACCTACAAACCTTTTAGAACTAACAACCCAAAAAGAGATGTCCTTTTCATTATAGGGGACTGGAACGCAAAAGTAGGAAGTCAAGAAACAGTTGGAGTAATAGGCAAATTTGGCCTTGGAATGCAGAATGAAGCAGGGCAAAAACTAATAGAGTTTTGCCAAGAGAATGCACTGGTCATAGCAAACACCCTCTTTCAACAACACAAGAGAAGACTCTACACATGGACATCACCAGATGGTCAACACCGAAATCATATTGATTATATTCTCTGCAGCAAAAGATGGAGACGCTCTATACAGTCAACAAAAACAAGACCCAGAGCAGACTGTGGCTCAGATCATGAACTCCTTATTACCAAATTCAGATTTAAATTGAAGAAAGCAGAGAAAACCACAAGACCATTCAGGTATGACCTAAATCAAATTCCTTATGATTATACTGTGGAAGTGAGAAATAGATTTAAGGGCCTAGATCTGATAGACAGAGTGCCTGATGAAGTATGCAATGAGGTTCGTGACATTGTACAGGAGACAGGGATCAAGACCATCCCCATGGAAAAGAAATGCAAAAAAGTAAAATGGCTGTCTGGGGAGGCCTTACAAATAGCTATGAAAAGAAGAGAGGTGAAAAGCAAAGGAGAAAAGGAAAGATATAAGCATCTGAATGCAGAGTTCCAGAGAATCACAAGAAGAGATAAGAAAGCCTTCTTCAGTGATCAATGCAAGGAAACAGAGGAAAAGAACAAATGGGAAAGAGTAGAGATCTCTTCAGGAAAATTAGAAATACCAAGGGAACATTTCATGCAAAGATGGGCTCGATAAAGGACAGAACTGGTATGGACCTAACAGAAGCAGAAGATATTAAGAAGAGATGGCAGGAATACACAGAAACAACTGTACAAAAAAGATCTTCATGACCCAGATAATCACGATGGTGTAATCATTCATCTAGAGCCAGACATCCTGGAATGTGAAGTCAAGTGGGCCTTAGAAAGCATCACTATGAACAAAGCTAGTGGACGTGATGGAATTCCAGTTGAGCTATTTCAAATCCTGAAAACATGATGCTGTGAAAGTGCTGCACTCAATATGCCTAGCAAATTTGGAAAACTCAGCAGTGGCCACAGGACTGGAAAAGGTCAGTTTTCATTCCAATCCCAAAGAAAGGAAATGCCAAAGAACGCTCAAACTACTGCACAATTGCACTCATCTCACATGCTAGTAAAGTAATGCTCAAAATTCTCCAAGCCAGGCTTCAGCAATACATGAACCGTGAACTTCCTGATGTTCAAGCCGGTTTTAGAAAAAGGCAGAGGAACCAGAGATCAAATTGCCAACATCCTCTGGATCATGGAAAAAGCAAGAGAGATCCAGAAAAACATCTATTTCTGCTTTATTGACTATGCCAAAGCCTTTAATTGTGTGGATCACAATAAACTGTGGAAAATTCTGAAAGAGATGGGAATACCAGACCACCTGACCTGCCTCTTGAGAAATCTGTATGCAATCCAGGAAGGAACTGTTAAAACTGGACATGGATCAACAGACTGGTTCCAAATAGGAAAAGGAGTACATCAAGGCTGTATATTGTCACCCTGCTTATTTAACTTCTATGCAGAGTACATCATGAGAAACGCTGGGCTGGAAGAAACACAAGCTGGAATCAAGATTGCCAGGAGAAATATCAATAACCTCAGATATGCAGATGACACCACCCTCATGGGAGAAAGTGAAGAGGAACTAAAAAGCCTCTTGATGAAAGCGAAAGAGGAGAGTGAAAAAGTTGGCTTAAAGCTCAACATTCAGAAAATGAAGATCATGGCATCCGGTCCCATCACTTCATGGGAAATAGATGGGAAACAGTGGAAACAGTGTCAGACTTTATTTTGGGGGGCTCCAAAACACTGCAGATGGTGACTGCAGCCATGAAATTAAAAGACGCTTACTCCTTGGAAGAAAAGTTATGACCAACCTAGATAGCATATTCAAAAGCAGAGATATTACTTTGCCAACTAAGGTCCGTTCTAGTCAAGGCTATGGTTTTTCCAGTGGTCATGTATGGATGTGAGAGTTGGACTGTGAAGAAGGCTGAGTGCTGAAGAACTGATGCTTTTGAACTGTGGTGTTGGAGAAGACTCTTGAGAGTTCCTTGGACTTCAAGGAGATCCAACCAGTCCATTCTGAAGGAGATCAGCCCTGGGATTTCTTTGGAAGGAATGATGCTGAAGCTGAAACTCCAGTACTTTAGCCACCTCATGCAAAGAGTTGACTCATTGGAAAAGACTCTGATGCTGGGAGGGATTAGGGGCAGGAGGAGAAGGGGACGACCGAGGATGAGATGGCTGGATGGCATCACTGACTCGATGGACGTGAGTCTGAGTGAACTCCGGGAGTCGGTGATGGACAGGGAGGCCTGGCATGCTGCAATTCATGGGGTCACAAAGAGTCGGACATGACTGAGTGACTGAACTGAACTGAATAAACTAACCTCAAGCTTTAAGAGGTCAAGTTAATAGAGCTGTAGGGAGAAATTGATACATTCCTCCATTTTAAGGATGAGTTCAATAAACCTGCTTGTAAATATTACAATGCAGAGTTTATGAACTCATCCAAAATGGAAGGAATAGTATCAATTTCTCCCTACAGCTCTATTAACTTGACCTCTTAAAGCTTGAGGTTAGTTTATTCAGTTCAGTTCAGTCACTCAGTCATGTCCGACTCTTTGTGACCCCATGAATTGCAGCATGCCAGGCCTCCCTGTCCATCACCGACTCCCGGAGTTCACTCAGACTCACGTCCATCGAGTCAGTGATGCCATCCAGCCATCTCATCCTCTGTCGTCCCCTTCTCCTCCTGCCCCTAATCCCTCCCAGCATCAGAGTCTTTTCCAATGAGTCAACTCTTCTGCATGAGGTGGCCAAAGTACTGGAGTTTCAGCTTTCAGCATCATTCCTTCCAAAGAAATCCCAGGGTTGATCTCCTTCAGAATGGACTGGTTGGATCTCCTTGCAGTCCAAGGGACTCTCAAGAGTCTTCTCCAACACCACAGTTCAAAAGCATCAGTTCTTCAGGCACTCAGCCTTCTTCACAGTCCAACTCTCACATCCATACATGACCACTAGGAAAAACCATAGCCTTGACTAGAACGGACCTTAGTCGGCAAAGTAATGTCTCTGCTTTTGAATATGCTATCTAGGTTGGTCATAACTTTTCTTCCAAGGAGTAAGCGTCTTTTAATTTCATGGCTGCAGTCACCATCTGCAGTGATTTTGGAGCCCCCAAAAAATAAAGTCTGACACTGTTTCCACTGTTTCCCCATCTATTTCCCATGAAGTGATGGGACCAGATGCCATGATCTTCGTTTTCTGAATGTTGAGCTTTAAGCCAACTTTTTCACTCTCCTCTTTCACTTTCATCAAGAGGCTTTTTAGTTCCTCTTCACTTTCTGCCATAAGGGTGGTGTCATCTGCATATCTGAGGTTATTGATATTTCTCCTGGCAATCTTGATTCCAGCTTGTGTTTCTTCCAGCCCAGCGTTTCTCATGATGTACTCTGCATATAAGTTAAATAAGCAGGGTGACAATATACAGCCTTGACGTACTCCTTTTCCTATTTGGAACCAGTCTGTTGTTCCATGTCCAGTTCTAACTGTTGCTTCCTGACCTGCATACAGATTTCTCAAGAGGCAGGTCAGGTGGTCTGGTATTCCCATCTCTTTCAGAATTTTCCACAGTTTATTGTGATCCACACAGTCAAAGGCTTTGGCATAGTCAGTAAAGCAGAAATAGATGTTTTTCTGGAACTCTCTTGCTTTTTCCATGATCCAGAGGATGTTGGCAATTTGATCTCTGGTTCCTCTGCCTTTTCTAAAACCAGCTTGAACGTCAGGGAGTTCACGGTTCATGTATTGCTGAATCCTGGCTTGGAGAATTTTGAGCATTACTTTACTAGTGTGTGAGATGAGTGCAATTGTGCAGTAGTTTGAGCATTCTTTGGCATTGCCTTTCTTTGGAATTGGAATGAAAACTGACCTTTTCCAATCCTGTGGCCACTGCTGAGTTTTCCAAATTTGCTGGCATATTGAGTGCAGCACTTTCACAGCATCATCTTTCAGGATTTGAAATAGCTCAATTGGAATTCCATCACCTCCACTAGCTTTGTTCGTAGTGATGCTTTCTAAGGCCCACTTGACTTCATATTCCAAGATGTCTGGTTCTAGATTAGTGATCACATCATCATGACTATCTGGGTCATGAAGACCTTTTTTGTACAGTTCTTCCATGTATTCTTGCCACCTCTTCTTAATATCTTCTGCTTCTGTTAGGTCCATACCACTTCTGTCCTTTATTGAGCCCATCTTTGCATGAAATGTTCCCTTGGTATCTCTAATTTTTGAAGAGATCTCTAGTCTTTCCCAATCTGTTGTTTTCCTCTATTTCTTTGCATTGATCACTGAAGAAGGCTTTCTTATCTCTTCTTGCTATTCTTTGGAACTCTTCATTCAGATGCCTGTATCTTTCCTTTTCTCCTTTGCTTTTCTCTTCTCTTCTCTTCACAGCTATTTGTAAGGCCTCCCCAGGCAGCCATTTTGCTTTTTTGCATTTCTTTTCCATGGGGATGGTCTTGATCCCTGTCTCCTGCACAATGTCACGAACTTCCGTCCATAGTTCATCAGGCACTCTATCTATCAGATCTAGGCCCTTAAATCTATTTCTCACTTCCACTGTATAATCATAAGGGATTTGATTTAGGTCATACCTGAATGGTCTAGCGGTTTTCCCTACTTTCTTCAATTTAAGTCTGATTTTGGTAATAAGGAGTTCATGATCTGAGCCATAGTCAGCTCCTGGTCTTGTTTTTGTTGACTGTATAGAGCTTCTCCATCTTTGGCTGCATAGAATATAATCAATCTGATTTCGGTGTTGACCATCTGGTGATGTCCATGTGTAGAGTCTTCTCTTGTGTTGTTGGAAGAGGGTGTTTGTTATGACCAGTGCATTTTCTTGGCAAAACTATATTAGTCTTTGCCCTGCTTCATTCCGCATTCCAAGGCCAAATTTGCCTGTTACTCCAGGTGTTTCTTGACTTCCTACTTTTGCATTCCAGTCCCCTATAATGAAAAGGACATCTTTTTTGGGTGTTAGTTCTAAAAGATCTTGTAGGTCTTCATAAAACCATTCGACTTCATTTTCTTCAGCATTACTGGTTGGGGCATAGACTTGGATAACTGTGATATTGCATGGTTTGCCTTGGAGACAAACAGAGATCATTCTGTCATTTTTGAGATTGCATCCAAGTACTGCATTTTGGACTCTTCTGTTGACCACGATGGCTACTCCATTTCTTCTGAGGGATTCCTGCCCGCAGTAGTAGATATAATGGTCATCTGAGTTAAATTCACCCATTCCAGTCCATTTTAGTTCGCTGATTCCTAGAATGTTGACGTTCACCCTTGCCATCTCTTGTTTGACCACTTCCAATTTGCCTTGATTCATGGACCTGACATTCCAGGTTCCTATGCAATATTGCTCTTTACAGCATCAGACCTTGCTTCTATCACCAGTCACATCCACAGCTGGGTATTGTTTTTGCTTTGGCTCCATCCCTTCGTTCTTTCTGTAGTTATTTCTTCTCTGATCTCCAGTAGCATATTGGGCACCTAATGACCTGGGGAGTTCCTCTTTTGGTATCCTATCATATTGCCTTTTCATACTGTTCATGGGGTTCTCAAGGCAAGAATACTGAAGTGGCTTGCCAGTCCCTTCTCCAGTGGACCATATTCTGTCAGAATTTAAATGATTCTATAAGTACCTAATTCCCAGATTTGTGACTTCCTGGTTGAAATGGAATGTTTTCTGTTATCTCTGTCTGAATTCTGACTGATGATAATGTTTGAGGCACTGGGTTAGGTTTGAAGGATGTGAGGATTGACCTACCATTAAATAATGGAATAATAATAACCTATGGTGGCTGGTGGTGAAATAGTTACTTAATTTGTTACCTGTATTCACCTGGCTTGAGGTATCTATAGGAAACATAGCTTTGTTAACTGAGTGATAAGGTGCCACAGTATGAAGACTTGATGAGTAGGTGTAAACTGGCCACTGCATATTGTGCTGGAGAGATTAAGAAGAAAAATGAAAAACTCAGTGCTTTAAATTATCCACGCAATGTGATTAGAAAACCAGAAGACTTTTAGCGTTAAAAGAATCTTCTTTCTTGTGGCTGTTGGTAGCGAGAAACCAGAGTCTGACCCTATAGCTTGTTAAATGACAACATAGATGAATTCAAAGACTTAGGTTTCTTATGTGAAAATGCATATCTTGGGAAAAAGTAAGATTTTGGAATTTGGAGAGGTGATCCTGCGAAGGATTTGGATAATTCTGTTTACAGCAAAACTAAGCCCATTGACCTTTTGTTGAGAGCAAAGATAGCCCCTTCTATCCTGTGTTCTAGTCTTTCCTTTTCTTTAAAAAGCCACGGTGACTTTCAGTGAAGTTGTCATCTAACCTAGGGATACTGATTTGCCTCATGTTTCATCCTACTTAAAGCATTTCTTTTGGACCTATACGTAGAATCTGATCCTGCCGGGACCCAATTACAAAGACACACATGAAAGGCCAATATGTTGTACTTCAAAACACTGAAAAATATTGCTAGAAGTAAAGAAAGGTGCTGATTCTCACAAAGTTTGGAGTTCTTACTGTGTACTTCATTGCACAAAAGCAGCCAGCCTCGTCGAAAAATGAAATGACATACTGAAGACAGCACTTACGATGCTAGGTAGAAGTCAGTTCCTTGTGAGTGGGAGACCACAGAGAGCATGGAATCTGTTTTCAACCAGTGAGTAGTGTATATATGGGTCTGGGCAGGAAGAGTCCAACTATGAATATCACTCTTCATGGTATGCTGATATCAGTTTTGCCAAACTGTTGCTTCTGCCTTATACATTTAGGGATACAAAGATCTCTGTGGCCAGCTCTAAGTTAAACGTCAACCCTCAGTGTCAAGCATCAGGTCCACTCAAAGCAAATGGTTTGAGAAGTGGGCAGATGGTAGTTCTCCAAAGGAATATCTGAATATGATTGCCAGAGGAAGGGAAAGGAAATGTGGGTAGCAAAACAACCGTCATGTCATCTAGGAAGCTACTGCCCCATCATAAAGCCTAAAAATCCACCGCAAACAAATAATTACCATTGTTTAAAATTTGCCCGTTTAAAAATGGCAAATGTTTTCTACTTAGGGAATTATCTTCATTGTAAAGATGATGAGAGATTAAGTAATCTGTCTATAGTGGTAAAAATGGGACTTCATATAGAGCTGTTTGACCATAAAGCCCCTACTCTTAAAGAAAATGAAGTAAGCAAATTATGCATATACTATAACATTTAAAAGGTACAATTAAGGAATATATAGTAAAAAGTAAATTTCCCTCTCACCCCTGCCCCTCAAATACCAGTTTTCTTGGGATGTCTGTTATTGTACCAGTTTCTTATTTAATCCCTTACATATGGATGTGTGCTCAGTTGCTTCAGTCGTGTCCAACTCCATGCGACCCCATGGACTGTAGCCCCCCAACCCCCACCCCCCAGGCTCCTCTGTCCCTGGAATTCTCCAGGCAAGAATATAGTGGGTTGCCATGCCCTCCTCCCCCTGTGTATGTGTACACGTATATACAAGCATACACAAATATTTATCCTAAAAACACAAAAAGATAGTAGCATAGGATTATTTTATGCTTTTTTAAAAATATATCCATCTGACAGTTTTGGCAACTTTACATATTTGTAAAGTAGTGTGGTCTTGTTGATTTTGCTCTTATCTGAAAGTGAAAGTCACTTAGTCCTGTCTGACTCTTTGCATCCCCCATGGACTATACAGTCCAAGGAATTCTCCAGGCCAGAATACTGGAATGGGTATCCTTTCTCCAGGGGATCTTCCCAACCCAAGGATTGAACCCAGGTCTCCCACATTGCAGGAGGATTCTTTACCAGTTGAGCCACAAGGGAAACCCAAGAATATTGGAGTGGGTAGCTTATCCCTTCTCCAGCGGATCTTCCCAACCCAGGAATTGAACCGGGGTCTCCTGCATTGCAGGTGGATTCTTTACCAACAGCTATCAGGGAAGCCCTGCTGCTATCTATGTAGTGTTTATTGTCATATAGAGCTTTATTTGTGTAACTAGCTTACTTACACGTCTTTAAGTTCTTTCCAACTTAAAAAAATGCTGCAATGAATAAATACCCTTGTATAGAAAGCTTTTTGCTCATGTTGGATTATATATGCAGGATATAGTCCTAAAAAGAGAATTTTTTGAATAAAAGGATATGCGTGCTTTTAATTTGTTAGTTACTACCAAATTGCCTTCCAAAAGTATAATTTCGGGTTTTATTACTATCAGCCATGTATGAAAGCACTTATTTTCTTGTACTATCCTGCTCAACTCAGGGTTTTTTCATTTTGATCTTTATCAACCTGATAAGTGGAAATTCTTATTTTCCTTATAGGTTTAGTTTGCTTTTCTTTTTTTGAACTATTTATTTTATTTTTGGTTGCACTGAGTCTCCATTGCTGTGTGCGGGCTTTCTCTAGTTGCAGGAAGTAGGGGCTGCTCTTTGATTCAGTGTGCAGGCTTCTCCTTGCGATAGCTGCTCTTGCTACGGAGCACAGGCTCTGGAGCCTGCAGTATTTGGTAGTTGTGGCCAATGGGCTTAGTTGCTTTGTAGCATGTGGAATCTTTCTGGACTGGGGATCAAACCTATGTCCCTTGCACTGGCAGGCAAATTCTTATCCACTGTGCACCAGGGAAGTCCTAATTTGCTTTTCTTTTATTATAGGTGATTTTGAACATCTGAAGTCTAAAAGAAACTAATAATTCCAGTCATAAGTGTTCATATCCTTTATCTCCTGAGTTGTTAATCCTTTCACTTTGATTTATGCTAGTTAATTATAGATTCATGAAATAAGCTTTATTTTGTTCTGTTACAAATACTGTCCTCATTTGTTTGAAGTGAAGTTGCTCAGTCGTGTCTGACTCTACGACCCCATGGACATAGGCTGCAGGGCTCCTCCATCCATGGGATTTTCCACACAAGAATACTGGAGTGGGTTGCCATTTCCTTCTCCAGAGGATCTTTCTGACCCAGGGATCGAACCCAGGTCTCCCGCATTGCAGGCAGACTCTTACCGTCCGAGCCACCAGGAAATCCCTCAGTATTTGTTTACAAAACTGTTATTCGAGGCAGAATCTTGTTTTCAGTTCACTTATAGTTTCTATCGCTGCATTTTAAAACATGGTGGACTTTTTGGTGTAAAGAGTGAGATTAGGACTCCCACTTTCCTTTCCTTTCTAGATTAAAGTAAAACAAAACTTCCCATTTCAACAAATATACAGTGTTGCTTTCTTGAGAAGATAATAATTTAAGAGTTCTGTCTGCCTTGTGTCTCTCACAGTCCAGTAATTTATCAGTGCCTTTCAAGCTGCTTCCTCAGAGTCGAGCTTTATTATTTTCTTATTAGTAATTAATTTATTATTTGTACTGATTTGCTCTGTTATATAACTTAAACTTATACGATGCTACATCTCACTTCTATATTGTATAAAGTATGAAGCTCAGCCAAGAGGCAAAGTCATTTCCATTGTCACAGGGAGTAAATACAGAAGCTGGGGTTGAAACAGCTCTACTGATGGACATTTGATGCTGACTGACAGCAGGGGTGAAGGCTGAAGGTAGTGGTTGGGGCTTCAGAAGTCGTAGGTCTCAGAGGTGAGCAAGCGGGATGAGAGGACTGAGGAAGCCCTGCCACTCAGGTGTCTTGGGCCGAGTCCTCGCTGGGCATGTCTCCCCACAGGCAGCTCTCTCTCTTTTCCCAGTACAAGCAACCCCAGTATAGAGGACAGAGCTGGGGTGTGAGCGGCACAGAATGTGGTAGATTCCTTCACTTAAGACACTGGGGTAGTCACTGGAGAAAACAAGTGGACTTCCTGGCCAGAGGGGGAATGCAAGTTCCCACCAGCTAGGCTCCTGCTCTATCTCCGGCTAAAATACCAGGACCTAATCCAGGGTCCACATGGAGGCAGGGAGACATTCAGGGAAGGCTGGGTCATGCCTCTGCTTGGGCACACTAGCACTGTGACACACACAGCGGCCTTGTATGCAGGCTCTTTCAACACACGGATCAGGTTACAGGTCTCTCGGCTACAATCCATGCGAAAGGGACAGAACCAGGCACAGGGGTTAGTCTGAGATGACTTAGGGCTCCCAGAAATCTATCTTCTGGGTATTTTCCCCAAAGCTCAGCTGGTCTTGAGCACTCCTGCCAAGGAATGGCTTAGGCTACCAGTGACCACGTGGAAAACCTTGCCTGTTGCTTTGATGCTGATGGCTGTCAGGAAGATGACAGCTACGTTAAAGGATTGTATGCCCTTCTGAGGTTCTATGTACCTGATCTTTTAAAAAGAAGCCCTTGATTTTCTAAAGCCTGTTATATCACCTAGTTGAAACTTGGCAAAGTATGTGAAAGTGATTTTAAAAAAATGTGTGAGTCTCTGAATGTGAGTGCATGCAGGATATTTGAGAGAATCTGCTTCAGTTCAGTTCAGTTCAAGTCACTCAGTCGTGTCCGACTCTCTGCGACCACATGAATTGCAGCACACCAGGCCTCCCTGTCCATCACCAACTCCCGGAGTTCACTCAAACTCACATCCATCGAGTCAGTGATGCCATCCAGCCATCTCATCCTCTGTCGTTCCCTTCTCCTCCTGCCCCCAATCCCTCCCAGCATAAGAGTATCCTTCTGAAATCTATACTTTTATTCAGATTACTGTGTATTGTTGTTTCAAGAACTTGATTGTTAGAACATTAAGTATTATATCCAACAACAAGATTTTAACCCTAGTTTACAATGAAATAAATAAGTTGACAAAGCGCTTTGATATTGATTAATAATAAGATCTCTTAGAAAATATATGTAGCAGCATGTTTTTAGCCTAGTAATAGAGGTATACTTTTTATAGGAAGAATTCTTAGTACTTTTTGGATTCTTGCCAGATGCAATACAAAATTATTTCACTGCATAACCCCTTTCTGCCAAAAATTGAAAAATAGAAAAGTCAAGAAAGTAGTCAGTGTTGCTAGCAAGCGAAAATGACATTTGTGTTTCAATTTGGTAAAATAACTTATGCAATTAAGAAAAGTGAGGCATGGTAGAGACAGCAAGGGTTAGGAGTCGACACCATTGCACCAGTTCTGCCTCTGCCTCTAAGGCTCTATATTTCGGGACACCTCTGAGGGGGTTCAGTGGTAAAGAACCCACCTGCCAAGGGAGTTCAATCCCTGTGTGGTGAAGAGCCCCTGGAGAAAAAATGGCAACCCACTCCAGTATTCTTGCCTGGAGAATCCCATGAGCAGAGGAGCTTCATGAGCGTCAGTCCATAGTTCGCAAAGAATCAGACAGGACTGAGCAACTAAACAACAACATCTCTGAGCTCCCTCTGTCTTTTCTTTTGTAAAATGGGGATAGTAAATACTATCTTAGAAGGTAGTTGCAAGGATAATGGCAAAGTATTTTGCTCAGTAATGGTATAGTTTATTATTATTAAAGACATGGGGAGTGAATTGTCAATCAAGAGCAAAATGGACTTCCTTTGACTCAGAAAGAATTAGGTTCCTAAACTGAAATTGGTTACAGTTACTAAATGTAAATTAAACCATAATCGCTTTGGATTATAAACATTTCTGTATTTCTAGTAGGACAGAAACAGTTTGAAATTTCTAGGCAACTTTATAGTATGAAAATTAGTGTCTCATGGGTGGAAATATTACCCCAAATTTGGAAACACTGTATGTCCATGAGCAAATCTCCCAACTACTCTCAGCCAGTGTTATTATTTCTAAAATATTTGTGATGAGGAGCCACTTTCAGGCTAAAATTAAAAGACATATAATGGCTTTGTTTTGGAAAAATAAATTCATCAATATTTTTCCATGGCTATAAAAAGTATTTGAAAATGAAATAAAACAAAGTATTAAAAATATCTTGGTATGTGTTTTTTCCTTGGATAATGAGGTACTCATTCAAGTCCTCTTGGAAAAGAATATTTTGTGCTCTGGTCAAGGTGGCCTACTTTCCTTTTGTGTTGAAGGATTTTGAAATTAGAAGTTATTTGTATTTTCCCAGGGAGTGTCCACGTTGGGAAGAAAGAAAATTATATGCCTGAAGAGCGTGGTTGGCCAATTTATTGTTGTTTGTCTATGGTAGCCTACAAGTAAATACATAGAATTCAAGTCTTTTTCCCCCCTCAGGAAACAGTGTTTCATTTTGTTTTATGACAGAATAGTATTCTTTCCCTTGTTTTGGTGTCTTCAAAGGTGAATTCTTTGGGCTCAAAATCTGAACCGAACCATCTATACATGTAAGAGACAGAGGAAAGAGAATATATCAGAAGTCTTTCCTTACAGGGTTTCAATAAGTATATGTTTTCCTTCTTCTGAAAAAATTGCTCACATTTTGGTTCCTCTAAAGTCTTCATTTTAAGAAATTATCTACAAAAGTAAATCCCTTCCTTTGACATTTTTTCATATCCATATGAACTTGTTTCTGTGTCTTCTATGGAAAAATGAGTATCCCAGCCACCTGGGGTATTATAAATTTGGGGACTCTCATCAAGAAGAAGGCATAATTGCAATTATCCTTAGATCAAAAAGAGTTTGCCACGGACACATAAAATAAACTGACTTGTTAGGTACAGATGGTAGAGTCAAAGAGGAACTTTTAAAACCAGGGGTTGGCAGAATTATTTCATTCATTTGTGCTAAGTGCCCTCTCCTGGTCACTGCGGGTAACTTGCAGAAGTTTATTCTTTCTCTAGACCAGTTTTTCTATGAAACATGGTTTGTGCAACTATGCTTCCCTGGTGGTTTAGCGGAAAAGAATCCGCCTGCCAAGGCAGGAGACATGGGTTTGATGCCTGGGTTGGGAAGATCCCCCTGGAGAAGGGAATGGCAACCCACTCAGTATTCTTGCCTGGAAAATCTCCTGGACAGAGGAGCCTGACAGTCTGCAGTTCATGGGTTGCGAAAGAGGCAGACATGACTTAGGAACTAAACAACAACAACGTGCAATTATACATGAACTCCATGCTGGGCTTCCTATATGAGGAGAGAAATCTTAAGAAAAGTGACTCTCAACCTTACAGGAGTCAGAGTCTTCTTTCCCTCACTCACCCTATTACCTTTGACCATCAAACAATATTAATTAGGCTTGTATGGGAAAATAACACTTTTATTACCCACTGTGCTCTTCTCTTTTTCTCATGACTTCGCCATCAATCCCAGGGAATCCTGCATATGAACTGATGGCACATGACAGGGATGATGTGTGAAACAGGAAGGCAGCCTTGAGCCTAAGCAGGTGAGGAAATGAACACCCTCCTCCCCTCCCGGGCTCACTCCTGCAACAGCAGCCTTTGTGTAAGCCCTAGAAGCATCAAACCTCAGGGAAAGGGGGCAGCCCAATGTCACTGAGTGTTAAACCTAAAGAGCTGTGAAATCACTGAGTTTTACTTTCAGTTTTTGGCATCAGGTAGAATGCACAGAGTTTTCCCTGGTGGCTCAGACGGTAAAAAAAAAAAATCCTCCTGCAATGCGGGAGACCTGGGTTTGATCCCTGGGTAGGGAAGATCCCCTGGAGGAGGGCATGGCAACCCACTCCAGCATTCTTGCCTGGAGAATCCCCATGGATAGAGGAGCCTGGCTGGCTCAAAAAGAGCTGGGCATGACTGAGTGTCTAAGCACACACACAGAGAATGTGGTGGTGGGGGGGGAGTCTCAGATGAGAAATTGTGTGAAACATATTACTGAAAATTTTTATCTTCTATTGTTGTTGTTTAGTCGCTCGTTCATGTCTGACTCTTCACATCCCCATAGACTGTAGCCTTCCAGGCTCCTCTGTCCATGGGATTTCCCAGGCAAGAATACTAGAGTGGTAGCCATTCCCTTCTCCAGGTATCTTCCCAACCCAGGGATCAAACCCATGTCTCCTGCCTTGGCAGGCAGATTCTTTAATATGAAGCCACCAAGAATCCTATTTATCTGTTTAAAAATTGTGATTGAAGTAGGAATTCTTCGGCCTAATGACTTTAACTTTCTTAAAGAGATGGGAATACCAGACCACCTGACCTGCATCCTGAGAAATCTGTATGCAGGTCAAGAAGCAACAGTTAGAACTGGACATGGAACAACAGACTGGTTCCAAATAGGGAAAGGTGTACATCAAGGCTGTATATTGCCACCCTGCTTATTTAACTTATATGCAGAGTACATCATGAGAAACGCTGGGCTGGAGGAAACACACACTGGAATCAAGATTTCTGGGAGAAATATCAATGACCTCAGATATGCAGATGACATCACCCTTATGGCAGAAAGTGAAGAAGAACTAAAGAGCCTCTTGATGAAAGTCAAAGAGGAGAGTGAAAAAGTCGGCTTAAAACTCAGCATTCAGAAAACTAAGATCATGGCACCTGGTCCCATCACTTCATGGCAAATACATGGGGAAACAGCGCAAACAGTGAGAGGCTTTATTTGGGGGGCTCCAAAATCACTGCAGATGGTGACTGCAGCCTTGAAATTAAAAGATGCTTGCTCCTTGGAAGAAAAGTTACGGCCACCCTAGGCAGCATATTAAAAAGCAGAGACATTACTTTGCCAACAAAGGTCTGTCTAGTCAAAGCTTTGGTTTTTCCAGTAGTCATGTATGGATATGAGAGTTGGACTATAAGGAAAGCTGAGTACCAAAGAACTTATGCTTTTGAACTGTGGTATTGGAGAAAACACTTGAGAGTCCCTTGGACTGCAAGGAGATCCAACCAGTCCACCCTAAAGGAAATCAGTCCTAAATGTTCACTGGAAGGACTGATGCTAAAGCTGAAACTCCAGTACTTTGGCCACCTGATGCAAAGAACTGACTCATTGGAAAAGACCCTGCTGCTGGGAAAGATTGAGGCAGGAGAAGGGGACGACAGAGAATGAGATGGTTGGATGGCATCACCAACTCAATGTACATGAGTTTGAGTAAGCTCCGGACTTGGTGATGGACAGGGAAGCCTGGTGTGCTGCAGTCCATGAAGTCACAAAGAGTCAGACATGACTGAGCGACTAAACTGAACTGAATGACTTTAACAGAAAAGCCCAATTTTCAATTAGAGAGACAAACATATCAGAGTTGGGAGTGACCAGAAATGTCACCTAACCTAGTTCTAGTCTAAGATATAATTAGACTTTTGACCTCTTCTGTGAGAAGAGGTAAGTATATTTCCCCAGATAAATAATAGGCTTGCTTACTGTTTGTTCAAAAAGCAGTAAATTCCTCAAGGTCAGTGTAGTTTAGCTGTGATCCAAACCCACCGTGTGCATCAGATCAGTCTGAGCATATAGGTTATATGTTGATGGGCTTTGGGGACAAGGGAAACCCAGGGATTGGTAAATATGCTGACACTCATACTCCTTGCTGTTCCATGAGTAATAGAGTCTGTGTTTCTAATCAAAGAGTCTTGTGTCTTCAGCCAGAATCCATGAAACAGTAACAGGCTAATTTATTAGTTTGTAAGTAGAGCAAAAGCAAATCCCAGACCTGACAGTAGCCTCCCACCCAGCTGAAAGTATTTTTTTTTTTTTTTGGACTGTAGCATTCTATAATTAATATTTTAAACCAGTTCCAAAAACTAATTCATTTATCTTATTCAACTATCACACTGTGATAATAAACTATTTATAGAAATCAATAAATTTAAAGAATACTCAGTACTATGACCAATGAGGGGTTAATGTCCAAAATATATAAAAAGTTTATGTAACTCAGCATCAAAATATGAACAGCTTGATTAAAAATGGGCAGGAGACCTGAATAGACATTTTTCCAAAGAAAATATAAGATGGTTTACAGGCATATGGAAAGATGTTCAACATCACTAATCATCAGAGAAATGCAGATCAAAACCACAATGATGTATCACCTCATACCTGTCAGAATGGCTATCATCAAAAAGGCTATAAACAACTTACATGTTGGCGAGGATGTGAAGGAAAGGGAATCCTGGCACAATGTTGCTGGAATGTAAATTGGTGCAGCCACTGTGGAAAACAATCTGCAGGTTCCTCGAGAAACTAAAAATAGAACTACCATATGACTGAGTAATTTCATTTCTTGGTATATATCTGAAGAAAATGAAAAAGGTACATATATCCTAATGATCATAGCAGCATTATCTGCCATTGCCATAATACGGAAGCAACTTTAAGTGTATTTCAACAAATGAATGGGTAAAGTGATGACACATACACATATATGTGTACACATACACATGTACAATGGAATAGTGCATATGCGTGTGTAGACATGCAGAGACATACATACAATGGAATATTATTCAGCCATAAAAAGAATGAAAGTTTGCCACTTATAACAATATAGATGGACCTAGAGCAGATTATGGGCCTCCCTGGTGGCTCAAATAGTACAGAAGCCACCTGCAATGTGGGAGACCTGGGTTTGATCCCTGGGATGGGAAGATTCCCTGGAGGAGGGCATGCCAACCAATTTCAGTATTCACGCTTGGAGAATCTCCATGGACAGAGGAGCCTGGAGGGCTACAGTTCATGGGATCTCAAAGAGCTGGACATGACTGAGTGGCTGAACACAGCACAGAGCATATTATACTGAGTGAAATGTCAGACAGAGAAGGACAAATACTGTATGTTACCACTTATATGTGGAATCTGAAAAAAATTAATACAACAAAACAGAAACATACGGATACAAATAAACTAGTGGCTACTGTGGGGAGAGGAAGGGGGAGGGGCACAGTAGGGGGAGGGGATTAAGAGATACAAACTGCTATGTGCAAAATAAATAAGCAATGAGAATAAATTGTACAGCACAGGGACATATACCCATTATTTTGTAATAATTTTAAATAGAGTATAATCTGTGAAAGTATTTTATCACTATGCTGTACACCTGAAACTAGTATAATATTGTAAGTCAAATATACTTCAATATAAAAAATAAAATAATCGGAATATAAAATTACATTATTCTTATAAATAGTATTTTTTTATCAGAAAGCAAAACTTTAGCAAAATTTTAATGAGGCATGCTGTATACCTTGTTCCCCAAAACAGGAAAATATAGCTAAATCCAGCACAGAGTTGATAATTGTCTGTTTCCCTCACCAAGATTTTGACTGAATATATATTCAGTCACCACAGATAACCCTAGAGCCCTCTGCGCTGCTCATGTGTAGGTAGAGGTGGTCAATTACTATTTTTAAGTGAATAAATAGCACTACTTTTTAAGACTAACAGTGGTATGAAAGAACTTGTATAAACTTTCTTAGGGTTTCTCTTTCATGTATCCTTTCATGTTTGAAAAATAGAACAAGTCTCTAATTCTTTTGTCCTCTCCCTTATGTGAAAGTCTAAGAAGGTGAACTGATTCAACAAAGCCTCACCATCTGTGTTTACTTGTTCCAGGAGATTCTTCTTGTGCAGAAGGCAGAGCATCATTTGCTCAGAGAAGGGAGTAAGTCTGATCCAGGGAGACTGCAGGCATCTGTATCACCCTGGAGCTCTCTCTCTGCATAATTCTGCATTAGGAGTGACTGCTAAAACTTAGGAATGTGTAGTGCAGCGAGGGGAGTGGTTGAAATATATACACCAAGATTCAAATCTGCAACAAATTGTAATATCTTTATTTTCTAAAACAGATCTCATCCTGCCTTAGAAACCCTGTTCCTGCTGATGGCAAACAAATAATCACACTTTCTAATGAAAGGCAAGGTGTTCTCTTAAAATTCAAATTTATTTTGAAGATTATAAATTCTGATTTATTATTTTCAAGGTTTTTACTCCCTTTCTTTCTGCTCAAACTGGTGTTCAGGTATTAGGGGAAGCTCTAGCAGCCTTAGAGCTTTGGGGGAAGGCAGTCTCTTTCTCTCTAGCCTTTAATGAGATGCCCTCATTTTGCCTTGAGCCTGTGAGGGCTGTGATCTGGTGCCTGGTGAGTTGTGGCTGGTCTTATCTAGACTGATTCTGTAGTATTGTGCTGTTATTCACAGGTCAGTGATCATAGATTTAGCCACTGCCTTTATGTACAATGACCCTATGCTCTAGGCCTCCTTGGTCTATTGGTCCAATACATGAGTGCCCCACCAGAAAGCTCCAGGACCTTTGACTGCTTTGCCATGCCTGACTGTAGGATACAGGATTCTGTAGGACAGCTCAAGACCCCTCATTTAGCCATTGCTATTCTGCCCATATGAGCCCTGTTGCTCCAACACCAAACTGGATATGGGATTTTGCTGTCTCATTTTATAAACATAGACCACTAGCTCCCATGCTTTTGAAGTATCCCTCAACCTATTTGATATCTTCCCTCCTCTCACCCTGGGGCTTCCCTGGTGTTTCAGATGGTAAAGAATCTGCCTGTAATGCAGGAGACACGAGTTTGATCCCTGGATCAAGAAGATCCCCTGGAGAAGGGAATGGCAACTCACTCCAGTATTCTTCCCTGGAGAATGCCATGGACAGAGGAGCCTGGCAGGTTACAGTTCATGGGGTTGCAAAGAGTCAGGACATGACTGAGAGACTAACGTTCCTCTCACCCCAGGGATATTGACCCCGAGAGAGGAGCTAGATATTCTTGCATATGACCACTTGCCCAACACCCATCCTTCTAGGCTCCACTCTGTAGAAATTAGAAGAATCTTTTCTTATTTCTGTTGGATGGAATCTTCCTTTACAATTATCTTCATTCTTCTCTTTACTGTGGCTTACAATAAATATTCTCAGACCCTCATGTTTTGTTCTTGATATATAAAGGGAAGTTTAGAATCTGTTTTTTTAAAGACTTTGTTTCAGTGAAGCCTGGATTTCACAAAGGAGTCAAAACAGTCTGTTTTTATACTCAAATCTGAGCAATGGCATTGTTGGTCTAGGGAATACCTATCTACTACTCCTTCTATGGGAGAGTAAAACTCTGGGTCTAGCTTTAATTGCTCAAGGGCAATAGTGGAAGGTGAAAAACTGGACTACTGTGAGAAAAAAAATATATTAGGCAGTATTTTTTAAATGCTTATTCTTCCCAGGTAAAATATCACCCCCTGCCTTCTTCCAGCCCTGTTGTTTCTGTCTGGGTACTTACCTTCCCAAAGACATTCCATGTTCTTATCCAAGGAATAGCAATCAAAGACCTCTGGGAAGCTGGGTTCCTGGGTGAACTAAAGGGAGATGGAAAATTGAGTAATAAAAACTCCAAAAAGAAGGATATATCCAAATCTGATCCAGCCCATTGATTATGAAAGAAATACAACTCACATAAGCTTTCTAGTTCAAAGACTGCGAAAACAGGGTAACATTATTTACCCTTGAGTCTCAGCATGCCCCCCTCACCCTGCATCTCTTCCAAGTGTAAAGCACAGAGTAGCTTTAATAATCTCTTCTTGGTCTCCTTTACCCATTAAAGCACAGATATAAAGGAAACATACAGATATAAACATTCGCTCCTCTGTCCCTGGGATTCTCCAGGCAACGATACTGGAGTGGATTGCCATGCCCTCCTCACCAATAGCCCTACATAATATAAAAATTTAAAGGAAGCCTCTCAGAAAGAAAATAACAGTAGTGGAAATATAGAATACACTAAAGAAGAGCACCAATAAGATGCAAGTATATATGGACAAATCTTAATATATGATTTTTTTCTTATGACTTGAATTTACTTACAAGATAATGAGTATTACTTTTAAAATAATATATGTGTAAGAAAAATGTATGAAAACCATAGTATAAAGTCCCTGGGGAAAAAAGAAGTATATTATTTTAGTGTTATTAAATTACATACAAAGTAGTATAATAATCACTTGACAGACTGTGATAAGTAAAGGTGTTATGCTGTAAACCTGAAACCACTAAAAGATCAAAGCAAAAGTTATAAATATAAGCAAAAAAAAAAGATTAAATTGGAACCATAAAAATATTTAATTCTAAAGAAGGCAGAGAAATATTAAAATAAATATAACTACAAAGCAGGCAACATATGATCAGGTCAGTTCAGTTCAGTCACTCAGTCGTGTCCAACTCTGTGCGACCCCATGGACTGCAGCACGCCAGGCTTCCCTGTCCATCACCAACTCCCAGAGTTTACTTAAACTCAGGTCCATCGAGTCAGTGATGCCATCCAACCATCTCATCCTCTGTCGTCCCCTTCTCCTCCTGCCTTCAATCTTTCCCAGCATCGGGGTCTTTTCCAGTGAGTCAGTTCTTCGCAACAGGTGGCCAAAGTATTGGAGTTTCAGCTTCAGCATCAGGTCAGTAGACACAGAAAAATCATTTACAAAATTCAGCATCCATTCCTGGTTAAAAGCAAACAAGTCTCCAAAACTTCAGCAGGCAGTTAGAGAAGGAGACTTATTCAAACCTGAGAAAGGGTGTCTATTAGAAAACAAAAACCACAGCTAATATCTTAATAGTGAACTACTGAATTTTCAAAGATCAGCAACAGGAGAAGGAAGTCTACTCTCACCATGGCTATTCACCATTGTACTAGAAGATCCAGCTGATTCAATGAAGCAGGAAAAAACAAAAGCATCCAGTTTGGAAAGGAATGAAGGAAACTGCATTCACAGACAACATGATGATCTTTGTAGAAGATTTATTGGAATGCACAAAAAAGTTCAAGAGCTAATAAGTGAGTTTAACAAGGCTGTAGGATTCTGAATCAGTAGACAGAAATCAGCTGTATTTCTTTGGTAGCAACAATCAGTCAGCAACTGAAAGTAAGAAACAATATTATTTCTAATATCCTTAGATAATATGAGATACTTAGGGGTAAATCTAACAACATATATACAAGTTCCATTCACTGGAAACTATAAAACAGTGTTGAATGAAATTAGAGGACCTAAATTAATGCTGAAGCTGAAACTCCAATACTTTGGCCCCCTGATGCAAAGAACTGATTCACTGGAAAAGACCCTGATGCTGGGAATGATGAAGGCAGGAGGAGAAGGGGACGACAGAGGATGAGTTGGTTGGATGGCATCACCAACTTGATGGACATGAATTTGAGCAAATTCCGAGAGTTGGTGATGGACAGGGAAGCCTGGCGTGCTGTAGTCCATGGGGTCACAGAGTCAGATACGACTGAGTGACTGAACTGAACTGAAATTAATGGGGAAACATTGCTTGTTCACAGGTTAGAAGATGTTAAGATATTGTTAAGGTGTTAATTCTCTGCAATTGATCTATATGTTCAGCTCAATCCAGAAAACAAAACAAAAAAACCTCAACAGGCTGTTTTGTAGAAATTGACAAGCTGATTCTAAAATTCATGTAGAAATAAAAAAAAGATAATATAGTCACAACAATTTTGAAAAAATAGAACAAGTCAAGAGATCAAACACTACCTGATTTGAAGACTTCTAAAGCTACAGAAAGCAAGGCAATATGATACTGCTTTAAAGATCACCTAGTTTACCAATGTAATGAGTACAGAGTCCAGAAACAGACCCACAAGTATATGGTCAATTGATTTTCAATAATATGCAAAGGCAACTGGGTGACGAAAGGATGTCTTTTCCACAGATGGTTCTAGAACAAGTGGCTATTCATATGCAGACAAATTTCAACCCATATCTCACACCACATACAAAAATGAACTCAAATGAAGAATCTAAAACTGTAAAATTTCCAGAAGAAAGCACAGGATAAAAGTGTGTGTGTGTTTTGCCTTGGTTTATGCAGAGATCATAAGTACAATAACAAAAGCAGGACCCACACACATACACAAAAATGATAAATTGGACTCTATCAAAATTAAAACTTCTGAGAATTAAGTCAGAGATGAGGAAAACTGTTTGTAAATCATATATCTAAGAAAGGGCTTGTATGCAAATTGTATAAGGAACTCTCAAAAATTAAAAAATGGGTGAACAGTCAAAAATTTTAACTTGGAAAATATTTTAAGACTCTTCACTAAAAATACCTATGAATAGCAAATGAGCACCTGAACAGATGTAAAAAATCCTTAGTCATTAGGAAATGCAAGCAACACCACAAATACAAGCTACAACTATACACTTATTAGAGAAGCTGTAATTAAGGGACTAATCATATAATGGGTTGGCAAGGATGTAGAGGACCTTAAACACTCATGTATTGCTGTCTGCTATATAAAATGTTACAACTGCTTTAGAAAGCAATTTGGCAGTCCCTTAAAAAGTTAAATGCACACCAGAGGTGGATGATTGGAGAATGGGAATTCTAACTGTATACTGTCATGTAAGAATTGAATCGCAGTCATGTCTGACGTATCAGCTTGCTTGCAGTCATATACCAAAGATGTTGGGAAGGAATGGGAACATTAAAAAAAAAAAAAAAAAATAAAAAAATTAAAAAAAAAAATAATAATCCGACTTCTCTGCTTTAGACATTTACAAAGACTTACAGATAAATAGATAAACATTCATAGCGCTTTATTTGTAATGGTTTAAAAAAACTGGAAACAACCCAAATATCTGTGAAACATGAGTAGATGAACAAAATTTGGTGTATCCATAGAATGGAATACTACTCAGCAATTTAAAAAACTGAGCCATTTGTGAACACACAACATGAATGAATCTCAAAATTGTCCTGTTGAATGAAAGAAGGTAAACACAAGAGCATATGTTCTATATGATTCCATTTACATAAAATTTCAGAAAATGAAGACCATAGTATCAGAAGATTAGCACTGGTTGTCTGGGGATGGTAATTCAGGTTGAGTGGGGGGCAGGAGGGAACCATACAAAGGGGACAAGGAAATTATTAGAAGTGATGACATGTTCACTATTTCAATTATGGCATAATCTCATGTGTCTGTGTGTATATATATATATAGTTGATGCATCATTATGGTAAAAAATCAACAAAAATGTATTAAGACCTGTTAGGTACAACCTATCATACTAGAATTATTTAGCAAACAAATAAATGTAAAAATCTAACTTTGCCAGTAAAGATTATGAAGTTCTAAATGAGAGAAATTAAATAGAATAAAAATTTTAAATAACTTTTTATTAAAAGTGGAAGAGGTAACCTCTTCTAAGGCAGTGCATAGTTAAGTGTCCACTGAACCTTCCAGACAGTGGTTGCCATGGGAAATCAGAAGTTCATCAAAATCTGGGATACTTGGGGAAGCTTTTCTTGAAAGAAGTATGACTGAAGTTTGGTCTTGGAGGGTTGTATAACATGCACCAAATGTTTGGCTAGACCTAAGAAACGCACAATTGCTTTTAATAAATTGCTGGGCTGTTGTCCTCTGTTCAGAGAGTCAATATGTTCAGGGAATGCACTGTGCCAGTAAAAAACCAGTCCCTTTAGATGATGCTGCTGACAACCCTGCCAGCAGGTCATCTTTTTCCCAGGCCAAACACACAGTGTGACTGAAGTCTAAAAGGGAAGAGGTCAGTCAGAAATAGCCCTCTTGTCGGAACTGGGATGTGTTTGTGGAACTGTGTGGAAGCACCTGTACCCGCCCATGTCTGGATGTAGTTATTAGTCCTTCATTTTCCCAAGTGGTAAACTTGTTCACAGATGTTACTGGAGGGAAAGAAAATGTTTAGTGTTTATGCAGCAAATCTGCTCTGAAGAAACCATTCTGTTCAACTGAGGAAATACCACAGTTATTTTGGTATTCCTTTAATTTTGGAAGTCTGCATTATTTGCAGGGCTGACCAAAAGACTTTTTAAAAAATCCACAAATAAACATCAAATTCCTGTTTAATATGGTGGATGTTATTGGTTTTTGAAAAACAAAAGAACAGTCAGTCACTCTTGCACCCAACCCAAAAGCTAGCGGACTTTCTGGTGTTGGCAACCCAGAAACCTCATGACATAAGCCTTATTTTATTTCTGAGTTGGAACATCACCCAGAAAGTAGGCCCTGCACGAAGGCCCTTTCTATTCTTAATGTTTCTAAAGCTGGTAGCAAAGAGTAGACAGACAGAATAAGGCTAAGAGGAAGTTTCCAAAGTTGACCCCTCATCAACAAGCAAGGAATTCCCACCTCAAAAAAAATATATTTTTTCATATCTTTTTAACGTAAGTCTTTCTCAGCTGGATAAATGGATAAAAATGCATTGGGATTCTTTTGTTTTAGCCCTCTTATTGACTAAGAAAAGGCTTATTGTCTCAGAAAATAAAGATGAACAATGATAGTTTATGATTTTTTTCACACGTGTTATAACCTGTGTCATTTGGCAAACTGAAGTAATTCTAGGGTCAGTTGGAATTAGCTTTCCTTTGATTAGTTTCAATAAAAGTTGATAGAAGCCCCACTCTAAGCATTCTTACTTGGGGATAGTTTGGAATAAGAGGAGGAAGGGAATGTCTTTTTTTTTTTTCCCTGTCTTTCTTCTTAAGTTCCTGCTGCTGCTGCTGCTGCTAAGTCGCTTCATTCATGTCCGACTCTGTGCGACCCCATAAACGGCAGCCCACCAGGCTCCGCCATCCCTGGGATTCTCCAGGCAAGAACACTGGAGTGGGTTGCCATTTCCTTCTCCAACGCATAAAAGTGAAAAGTGAAAGTGAAGTCACTCCGTCGTGTCCAACTCTCAGCAACCCCATGGACTGCAGCCCACCAGGCTCCTCCGTCCATGGGATTTTCCAGGCAAGAGTACTGGAGTGGGGTGCCATTTCCTTCTCCATCTTAAGTTCCTACCTCTATTGAATTTCTAATCTCCACTTTTTCATTTCACCTTAACTCTGTGACACTAACTTATCTTCCCCTAAATAACATTGCTGGAGATGGGAGTACAGGGCAGAGAATTTCCTGAAGATTTGGAACAAAGGTTAAGGATGGGATGAAGAGGAGTACTTAATACTGAATGTTAGCTGTGTCTGTAAAAATACTCCAGACAATAGCCAACAGGACCTCTTTTCGAATAAGGACCTTGCCTCTCCCACACTGCAGCTTCCACTCCCGCTCTTCAGATCTCCTTGTCCCTTCTTTAGAAGTTTCCTGGTCCCTCAAATCTAATATTCCTATAGAATAGTTTCTCTCTCAAACTTCCCCTAAATCAGCACTATCCAACCCTGGTGATGGAAACATTCTATAATCTGTGCCATACAGTCTGTTAGTCACAAGTGCCTACTGAGCACTTCAATTAAATACTACATTTAATTTTAATTAATTTACATTAACATTCAACAGCTACATGTGTCTATTATAATGGTTATTAAATTGGATACCACAGCTCCCAATCATTCAACATTGAGCAAGAGGCCACTATTTCAGAACTGGACAGACTTATTAAAGTGTTTCTCAATACAGATATTTTAAAACAGGAATAGTTTAAAAAACAGGAATATAAAAAACAGGATTTTTTTTCTTTCCACTTGCTAAGTATCTAATATGGTCTGTGTCCATGTGCTTGAAACCTAGCCATAAAAATACTGGAAAAGGTGAAAAAAGCCGTCAATTTAAGCCTTATGATTCTATTGCCCCAGTCTTGCTCTCTTAAATACACCCCTTTAAAAAATGCTTATATATTCATTCAGTGCTAGTGTCCAAATATAAATTGATAAATCGTGATTCTGTGTTGAAGTTCCTAACAAATAGCTTCTTAGGGTAGCCAAACAGTGTAATATATCTAAGTCATGCCTTTAAGATGTGCAATTTGTGTTTCTAATTTTTAGGGTACACTCCAGTTATATGTTTTCTCTTTTGTCAGTTGCATCTAAGGAAGTTTGGCATACTAAACAGTGGAATCATGTGTTTGATTCTCAGCTTAATAGACTTTCCTCTCAGAGAACTAAATATGCCTCTGTTAACATTGTGTATCTAATTGTTATTTCTTTTGGTATAAAGAATAAACACTGCAGTTCTTTTGAAGGAAGTATTACTTATCCCAAGAGTGTAGATTTCATTTTCGAGTATATATGCCTTCTCTAGTCTTTTCTTTAAAATGTTTATTGCAAATGTTAATTTTAAACAGATGGCTTTGTTTTGTGATAGAGTGATTTGAGTACGCATTTAATAGATGCTGTGAACACTTCTCTCTACAAGAAAACCATTTACTTTTGAGCCAGAGACTGACATGATACTTCCTCTCTGAAACACTAGCTATTCGCTTGTCTAGCTATTCGCTTGCTCTACCTGTCCATTTCTTCTGCTTTTGGTGCCCAGCTGTTCAGTTGTTTCATGCAAAAATTTTGCATTTCTATTTACAAAGATCAGACAAGAATTATACACGAGCACTTCCTGTTATGATTAGCATTGCCTCCTGCCAGCTGTGCCTTCCTCCCTGCTTGGTAAGCAAGGCAGCTGCCTTCATTCTACTGGGTAAAAAGTTCTGCCACAGGAACATCTGTTATCAAATTTGGAATTTATTTCCTTTTAATTTGTCAAACTAAGTAAACTCTCTACATTTTTCCAGTCAGTATTGATTTCCATCATTAGCATCTTGTCTTTCAAACTTTGAATCACAATGATCAGTCAAACTGTTATTTTGTCACCCACTATGTATATTGATTTGCTGTGAAAGTCACAAATATCTTTATTATTTAGTTTAGTTATAAAAGTAACATAGTCATGTGAATTAAAATATGAACTGAAGGAAAATAGAGCATTTGCCTACAATCCACCACTTTAATGCAATCATTAATCTACTTATTTCCCCATGCATGTTTTCACATAGCTATAATAATAATGTCCATAACAATTTAGTGTCTTAATTTGTAATCATTTAACACTTTATCATGAGGCTTTTCCATGTTATGATATAGTCTTCTCAAACCTTTCTTTTATAATCATCATTTCAGTGGCTGTATAATATTCCATTCAAGGTCACACTATAATTATTTAAATAATCCCCTATTGGTGACCATATGAAATAAATCTGATTTTTAATTTTGATAAACAAGGATCTTAAGAGCATCTTTGAGCTTATACTTTTTTAAATATTTTGCTTAACCTAATGGGGTATTATTTATCTATTCCTAGACTATTAATTTGCCTAAGTCTATATCTAAAGAGTGTATCTGTCTCTATTTATTACTGATTTACTACAATAGTTAAATGTTGAAGCCCTAATATCAGGCATGGGTACAACCAATCAGTGTATTAGGAAGAGATCATTTTCTGCAATTTAAATATATTAATTTACTCAAAATATCCTTTTTGAACAGTATGTCAAGTACTATTCCTGACACATTAGAGAGACACCCCCCATGTCCTAATAAAGCTTTCTTTATTATGTATGCTGCAGACAGATCTATAGAAGAGACAGTGCTTTGACAGGGACACAGACATACTATAAAAACACATAGATGAGGTTCAGTCCTCTCATTCCAGAGCCTTATACGGCTTCCTAGAAGAAGTAACATTTAAATAAAGAATACAGACCTAGTCAGCAAAAATGTCAGGTGGGATAGAGAAAGCAGGTGATAGACTTCAAGTGCTACGAATGACATGTGAAAACCCACAAAAGCAAGAGAATGTGGTGAACAACTCACTGAAAGAAAGCAGTGTGCCTGCAGAAGGGCTCACGTGTAGGAATATTTGAATGCTTCTTTTGCATTTTGCTTAATGTTCATTA
This sequence comes from Capra hircus, assembly GCF_001704415.2. Taxonomy (NCBI): domain Eukaryota; kingdom Metazoa; phylum Chordata; class Mammalia; order Artiodactyla; family Bovidae; genus Capra; species Capra hircus. Next base: position 78,939,396 of record NC_030814.1, read on the forward strand.
GCAATCAGATTTAAACCTTGAAGTATCTGTTGAGTTGATAATCCAAGTTTCCTTTCCAGCCAAAGTCATCCTATTCTGATACGAAGCATTGTATTAGAGGGCCCATTATACTGCACCCTTGCCAGCATCAGATGGTATCATTTAGGTTATTTTAGTAGCAGGATAATGGAAAAGATATTATTTATGTTTTTAGTATCATTTCAAGGTCGATGGAGTGAGTTGAGGGAAACCCTCAAGGGAAGCTCTATTCAACAAATTATGCCATAATTCTTTTCCTAAACACTGAAATTCCTAGTGCTTCTCTTTCCTTTGGCTTCACATATTGAAAGCCCATGTTAATTTGTAAATTTTCTAGTGTAAAGGGTCACATATTCTGTTCCTTTTGACCATAAACACTTTATAATAAATTATTTTTTTCATATTGATTAGCAAAGATGTGTGTCACTAAAGAAATGGGTCACAGTAGAGTCAAATTTTGATTGTGAATGATTGGAACAGTTCCTAATAAGGGTGTCTCTTTAGAAAACTGAAAACTTAAGTGTGAATTGTAGACTTGTAGAAGACTTGGAATGCAGGAGTAGAGAGTAGAAAGAAAGTATATCCCCAAACAATAATGAAATGGCTCCAAATCATACCCCATTCACAAATTTTCCTAGTCTGAACCCTGTCCACTGTAACCATTCAAGAGGAAAGTTGGAAATACTTCTGAAATGTAACTTATTTTCTTTTTTTTTTTTAATTTTAAAATCTTTAATTCTTACATGCGTTCCCAAACATGAACCCCCCTCCCACTTCCCTCCCCATAACATCTCTCTGGGTCATCCCCATGCACCAGCCCCAAGCATGCTGTATCCTGCGTCAGACATAGACTGGCGATTCAATTCTTACATGATAGTATACATGTTAGAATGCCATTCTCCCAAACCATCCCACCCTCTCCCTCTCCCTCTGAGTCCAAAAGTCCGTTATACACACCTGTGTCTTTTTTCCTGTCTTGCATACAGGGTCGTCATTGCCATCTTTCTAAATTCCATATATATGTGTTAGTATACTGTATTGGTGTTTTTCTTTCTGGCTTACTTCACTCTGTATAATCGGCTCCAGTTTCATCCATCTCATCAGAACTGATTCAAATGAATTCTTTTTAACAGCTGAGTAATACTGCATTGTGTATATGTACCACAGCTTTCTTATCCATTCATCTGCTGATGGACATCTAGGTTGTTTCCATTTCCTGGCTATTATAAACAGTGCTGCGATGAACATTGGGGTACATGTGTCTCTTTCAATTCTGGTTTCCTTGGTGTGTATGCCCAGCAGTGGGATTGCTGGGTCATAAGGTAGTTCTATTTGCAATTTTTTAAGGAATCTCCAGACTGTTCTCCATAGTGGCTGTACTAGTTTGCATTCCCTCCAACAGTGTAGGAGGGTTCCCTTTTCTCCACACCCTCTCCAGCATTTATTGCTTGCAGATTTTTGGATCGCAGCCATTCTGACTGGTGTGAAGTGGTACCTCATTGTGGTTTTGATTTGCATTTCTCTAATAATGAGTGATGTTGAGCATCTTTTCATGTGTTTGTTAGCCATCCGTATGTCTTCTTTGGAGAAATGTCTATTTAGTTCTTTGGCCCATTTTTTGATTGGGTCGTTTATTTTTCTGGAATTGAGCTGCATAAGTTGCTTGTATATTTTTGAGATTAGTTGTTTGTCAGTTGCTTCATTTGCTATTATTTTCTCCCATTCAGAAGGCTGTCTTTTCACCTTGCTTATATTTTCCTTTGTTGTGCAGAAGCTTTTAATTTTAATTAGATCCCATTTGTTTATTTTTGCTTTTATTTCCAGAATTCTGGGAGGTGGATCATAGAGGATCCTGCTGTGATTTATGTCGGAGAGTGTTTTGCCTATGTTCTCCTCTAGGAGTTTTATAGTTTCTGATCTCACATTTAGATCTTTAATCCATTTTGAGTTTATTTTTGTGTACAGTGTTAGAAAGTGATCTAGTTTCATTCTGAGACCTTTTTTGTTGCATGGCCAATTTTCCAATGTAATGTAGGCCAAAAGAATCATGGCTTCCTAAAGGAAAATAAAGGAAATCAAAATACCGTTTGGCTGTTAGGTCATAAGTTAGTAGGCACAACCTGTGCTTAGGGAGTCATGCAGAGTTGTGCTAGGTGAGGAGAGTAATAATGCAATTGTTAGCTCCAAAATTAGGTGGAGTAATTTAATTTTTACTTGCTTATAACAAGCATCACTAATTTCTCTACTCCTATTATATGACATCTGTAATTCACTGTTTAAGTACTGTGGCAGTCATTTGACTGTTATATTCTGATTCTCCTCCTTCTAGGAACATGGTGGTTATTTTCATTCCTTGTCCTCCTTAAAGCTATAACTCACTTTGGGCAGTAGAATGGGAATGAAAGTGATGTTCATCTCTTTCCGATGGGAGCAGTAGCCGGTGGAAGATGGAATCAAACAGGCATTCTTTGAACCATATCCATACAATAGCCATTGGGAAATGTGGAATTGTGAGAAGTATTGAATGAAGAATTAACTTTCATAATCATAGCAAGAGGAAAACAGACAACTACAAATCAGTTTTTTCTAGGTACATGTTACCTGCTTTGTGGAAATGCTGCTGCTGCTGCTGCTGCTGCTGCTAAGTCACGTCAGTTGTGTCTGACTCTGTGCAACCCCATAGACAGCAGCCCACCAGGCTCCCCTGTCCCTGGGATTCTCCAGGCAAGAACACTGGAGTGGGTTGCCATTTCCTTCTCCAATGCATGAAAGTGAAGTCACTCTGTCGTGTCCGACTCTTCGTGACCCCATGGACTGCAGCCTACCAGGCTCCTTCGTCCATGGGACTTTCCAGGCAAGAGTACTGGAGTGGGGTGCCATTGCCTTCGTGTGGAAATGCTAGTAGCCTTCAAATGCTTCCCAAATAGTCTGCAGCCACATCTTTTGATTGTAGTGTGCCATCTGTGGTCTTCTCTTTAGCCCCAAATCACTATGGCAATGAACACAGCAGCCGCTCTTGTAACGATGCACAGCGGAGCTGTTTTTATTGTACACCAACTGCTGAGCCAAGATGGCAGTGTCATAAGCCAATGACGATGCCACCTAAACCAAAGCTCTGACTCTTGCAGTTAATACAAGTGACCCTTCACATTGTCATGTAAACTTCTAACGTCTTAGAGCAATGCCATAAACTCTCAAAAATACTGTTTGCATTAGTTTTTTTTTTTCTTCTTCATTTTTTCTATTACAGTCCTCTTTGTCTTGAGCTCAAGTATGAGATCATGGTGGCTAGACCACAGTTACAGACATAAATGGGGTTATGCTTAAAATCATCCTTATCCTCTCTGTCCTGGCACTGAGTACCCCCAAACAAACCAATACATCTAAAAGATTGCTTCTTCTCTTCAGGTAATTTCTTTTCTGAGAGTCTCCTTAGGCCCTTTTGAATACAATGATTTATAGACTCAGCCTGCCATCCTCCACATTTATCTTAAGGTGATCATTGATTAAGCCCAAGATGTGTCAGTTCCGTTCAGTTCAGTTCAGTCGCTCAGTCGTGTCCAACTCTTTGCAACCCCATGAATCGCAGCATGCCAGGCCTCCCTGTCCATTACCAACTCCCGGAGTTTACCCAAACTCATGTCCATTGAGTCAGTGATGCCATCCAGCCATCTCATCCTCTGTCGTCCCCTTCTCCTCCTGCCCCCAATCCCTCCCAGCATCAGGGTCTTTTCCAATGAGTCAACTCTTCCCATGAGGTGGCCAAAGTACTGGAGTTTCAGCTTCAGCACTCACCTACAAATACTTTTCAAGCTTGAGGAGTTTTTTTGACTGTATTGACAAGGATGTTGTGGATATAAAAAGATTCTGAACTAAAATTGAGTTGGAGTTAAATGGAGACAAAGAAAATAATTAACAATACCTGGACAGTTTCCATTCTACTTTGCACGGCTCTGTTTGTGGAATTCCATCCCTCTTGGATATCCGATAGCTCATACAGCCCCACACCTACTTCCTCCTTCAATTTTATTCAAAGCAGGAAGCTGAAGGGAAGGACAGGAAGTAGCTTTCTCTTTGCACACCTCTCTCCAAATCAAGGAGGAAAGTCCTTGCGAGATGTCCTCTAACACCTTGTTACCCAAACTGTGGTTCTCACATGACACATGGTTCATCACCTGGATCTTAAAGTGTAACATTCCAGGTACCACCCTGATTACTGATTTGGATTCTGCATTTTACCAAGATCCCTAGGTAATTCTTACCCATAGTAAAGTTTTAGCAGCACTGCCCTTTATCAACTTTTTCTAATGTCATTTTAACCAGAACTTGGTGATATAGCTATCCCCAGGTGGAAGGGAGGATGGGAAAGTAATCTTCCTTTTTTAAGCCTCTTTAGTGGGAAAAAGGAAAGGGGAAATGAAACAGGGAATAACTTTTGGTGGGATTGCTCCTAGAATCTGCCATAATATTTCTCTGGAGAAGTGGTGATGCAGAATGCCACACCCTCTGTCATTCAGTGTGACTCACGGTGGCTCTCTGAGTTCATGTAACCTATGAAACCTTCCCAGAGAAGGAAGCACTGGCCTCCTCGGTAGTATTTTTAACAGCAAGTTGAGACTTTACCCATGTGATTTTGAAAAGGCTTCTTGTTTTTATTCTTGAGGTTTAAAAGTTCTGTATAACCCATGGGAATTCAAGGGGAAAATATTAAAGCTAGCATAATTGAAGGGAAGGTGAAAATTGTAAACTAGCAGGGTTCTTTTCTCTTCTGGTTGGCATGAGACTTTTTTTTCACTGAGAGAAGCTAATAAAATTTATTTCATGTACTTTTTTTCTTTGCTATATTAGTTTTCTGGCCTTAATGAAAATTTGTTAAGAAAGCTGTTTATAAATATGAAAAAGATGGCTTAGAGGATTTTAGTTTAATTTTTTTTAATGAGAATTGTGCTGTTTCAGTGTTGACCCATTAATAATCTAACTCTTCTTAATTATTTCATAAAGTAAAATTCTAAGTTTTCCCATCATTCCAAGTAATAAAACACAAGGATAAAATGGCCCATAGAAAAAGTAATAAAGGAAAAATGTGGAAGACCTCTCAATCATGGGACAAGGACCTTGTAAACTCAAATTTCAGCCCATTTTGGTTTGCCTTCCTAGTGATTATGTGATGATTTATGTATGGTAGTATAGAAATGAAAGATGTCCTTTTTTGTCTCAAAATACCTCTACATACTCTTTTGAAGCCTCCTAAATCCGTGATCTTCCCCCACTGGTTATTTAAAGGACATTTTGAGAATCGGGTTGGGCTACATTCCTTTCCTTCCCAAGCACATCTTTATTTTGTTTCATTCCATGGAAAATGTATATTCCTAGTGAACCCATTCTCCTATTGCTTTACCTGCTTGATATGATAGAATAAATTGGGTGTAACTCCAGAGAAACAGAAACCTTTGAAGAAAAAAAAAAAGGGGGAACCTTCATTATGGAGATGGCTGCTTGATTTCAGAAATGCTGCAGACACACTCAAGAGCATGTCCTTAAATGCAAAGTACAAACGAGTCAGTGGTCATGTACTGACGAGCAAGGAGTTGGAGGGCAGGTCAGTCCTTACAACACTTGGCATGTTTTAGGTGCACATAGTTCTCATCAAATTGGCTGGGAGGCCCCAATAGAGGTCTCTTGGGAGACTGTGGTGCCCGCTAAAACAACTGTGACTTTCAATAAAAATTTATGCTGTGGATGCCAAAACAAACTTGTGAAAATTGTTCACTTTCAGGCGATCTGGACAAAATCCTTAGGAGGGCTGGAGTCACCATTTGAAAGGCTCTCTATAAGAGCCAAGAGAAATGTATCCTTGATTTATTCGAATACAGGTTCTAGTAAATGGCATATCTACAGCCAGCCAAATTTGTATTTCATACCTGGAGCCTGGATTTGGCTCAGCCTCATTTTGCCAGTGAAAACAGTGAGGCTCCTTCGTCCCTGCTCTCTGAGCCACTAAATAGAGATTTTAGGAATGGGGTGAAATTGGATCTTAAATTTAAGATTTGATGATTAATTGGAGGTTCAGGGGAAGTCTTGTTTTCATTCCTTCAGATAGACTGTGTTCATTGAACCAAGAGGAAAATAATATTTTCAATAAAGCAAAAAAAAAGCAAGTTTGATTATGAAACTGGAAGCCTTAAGGAAATATATATTTTTTTTCTTTTTGGTATTTGAATTTCAGATTCTCGTCAAATGTGAGTTGTAGTCAGTCTGCTTAGTAGTAAATCAGAATGTCACCACTCGACCTTGGCAGAGTTACCTGGTAATGAGGATGAAAGGTGTGTGGAACAATTTGTGTCTGAGTCACCAAGTTTTCCTTCAACAGGACAAATGTGTCATCTGTTTTGTCACAGCGGGTCTTGAGCAATAGAAGCTGCAGTGGCCATGGGAGGAATGGGAAGGACACCAGCCTGCAGGTCAGAAGGTGGTATGCACGCGTAAGTGTACTTCTGTAAATGCACAGACGTTCTGAAAGAATGCACGAGAAACTGGTAACAGAGGTTGCTGCTGCGGGAGGTCCTGAAGTGGGAACCTGGGGAGTTCAGGGGTGGGGAAAATGTATTTTGTGTGTGTATACCCTTTCTTCATTTAAAAATTTTATATATATGCATATCTATATACCCCTTTAAGAAAATGAATAATAGTATCCAAAGACAGAGTGAGGAAAGAATACATATGAATGTGTGTGTTTGACTCTTCATTAAACTAAGTGGATGATTTTCTCCCTCCAGACCTGAGAAGCCTCTTTTCTAAACTGAAGTGTTAGAAAAGGGCTAGAGTTCAGATGGTTTGTTAGCATCACAGATTCAATGGACATGAACTTGGGTCTGGGAGATAGTGAGGGACAGGGAAGCCTGGCATGCTGCAGTCCATGGGGTCTCAAAGAGTTGGACACACCTTAGCGACAGAACAATAAAAAGAGTTTAGACTAGAGACATAGTTAATATTTGTTAAATCAGGGACTCCACAATTATAGAAAATAGAAAGCTTCATCTGAGTCTGACAGTGGAGAGAGATAACATATGTAGTTAATAATACCAATGTAAATCAAAAGCTGTATCTTGCTAGCCATGAAGTTCAAATTTCAGTGGTTATATACTGAGCAGCTGCTCTGAGAAGGAGCACTCAGGAAGTAAGAGGGGAAGGGAGAAATTGCTTCTTATTGGGTGGACACTGTGGGGGACTAGAGGGCAAAATGTCTCGTAGCCCAAAGGGTAGTATAAAACAGCATGTTCATGGGCATAATGGCTTAAGACCATGGTCGCCTAACTGGAATTATGACTTCACAAGAGCCTCTGTCTGTCTTTTCTTTATCTAGGAGCAAACTGTGGTGTGTCTGCCTTTGACCAGCCCAGTTGATGGTGTTTTATTAGTTTCCTGTAACTGGGCTCTATACTCATCCCTCAGGGGCTTTGCTTGCCCACGCTTCAGACATCTAGCTTTATTCTTGCCCACTCTAATTCCATTACAGCTTTCACCAGGGAAGACTCAGCTCATCTCTCTGGCCCTGCACTTTCTCTAGCTGGTTTTTGAATGGCAGAAGTGATTTCACCCTTAGTCATGTAAGACTGAATGTCTGCCACCTAACTTGGGCCAGAGGATGTGGAAAAGAGCCTAAGCTTCAAAGCCCGTCAGGCCAGACTTACATTCACATTTTAAAGGTGTCCTCACTTGGCCATAGAAATATGACTCAGCTGCTTAAAATCTCCATGCCTGCTGCTTCATTTGTAATGTAATCCCTTAGTTATGCACCATGAATCTGGAAAGATCCATTAACACCAGCTCTTCTGGAAAGAAAGCATCCTATTGGAACACATGGAGAGTCTAGAGCACAAGCCTCAACCTCGGCACTATCGACTTTTTGAACCAGATCATTCTTCGCTGTGGAGGGCTGTTGTTGTGTGTTGTAAGATTTTAGCAGCATCCCTAGCCTGTACCCACTAGATGCTGGTAGCAGCACCCCAAATCCGTATGTGACAACCAGTAAATAGCTAGGCATTGCCAAATGTAGTGTCTCTGGGGGTGGACATTTAGTAATCGCTACAAGTTGAACACTACTGATTCAGACGATTATCTTCCAATCAAGTTTCATTTTGGTTTGTACAGAGTCAGACTAGAGTGGGTGTCTGAACAATACTGTCTTTTTCTGACATTCCCTCCTTTGTGTCTTCAATCCAGCTTCATTAGGAAGCTCGCAAGGGCAGTGGGGACATGGTTGCCTCAAGAGTTCACGTAAGGCTTTCAGAATTCAGGGAGAGCCTTGACAAGACAAACAAACTTGGTCTTGCTGATATTGACCAACTCTTAGGTAAAGCTCTCACGTGTTTTTACTGTAACCAAGTTTCTATCTTGGTGAAGCTCAGCAGGAAAGCAGGGAATAAGGAAAGACAGAAAATTCCAAGAGTCATCTCTCTTCTTTCTTTCATTCTTTCTTTCTAGGATTCAGAATACAGTGCTGCCTGCCAACCAGCTGCCATTTCTCTCCCCAGTCAATCAGACTGGTGACCAACAGCATCCACATCAGAATCTATAGGCTGTCACTTAGATTTTGAACTCTGCTTGGATGGATTATATTTATAGTTTTCAGGTCTTGAAGTCAGTCTGAGGAATTTGTACTCTCAATGGGATGGTTGAGAGAGGTGGGAGGGTGGCAGTGTTAAGTGCTTCAAAGTCACTGTGGGCGATGGGAACCAAGGAACCCTTCCAGATGAGTTGATCAGGATGGCACTCATGATGTTCTAAGATGATGCTCCAGTGAGAAAAGAGGGTAGGAACTAGACAATAGGCTAGAGAAAGTGTTTAAAATGAAAGGAGATATGAGGAGAATGGGGGCAGTGGCTTAGACTCCTCTTTATCAAGAAGAAGGTAGGTGCCCACAACATAGATTTGTTTCTTTTAATTAATTTATTTTAATAGAATAATTACTTTACAATATTGTGATGGTTTCTTGCCATATATCAACATGAATCAGCCACAGGTATACGTTTGTCCCCCCCCACCGATCCTGAACCCCACTCCCACGTCTCTCCCCATCTTACCCCTCTAGGTTGTCCCAGACCACCAGCTTTGGGTGCCCTGCTTTATGCATCAAACTCGCACTGGTCATCTATTTTACATATGGTAATGTATATGTTTCATTCTCTCAATGTTTTTAAGACAGAGGACACCTGAGACTCTGACAGTGGAGGGCAAGAAGCCAGAAGAACAGAAGAAATTAGATGAGCTAGAGAGGAGACACCAACCAGGGGAGCAAAATTTCAGAGAGGAAACATGCATCCCCTGGAGACCTGTGGAAAGAGTTAGAGGGAATCCCCTTATAATTTACTGTTTTCAATTAAGAGGCTAAGATGCCCTTCATAAAATACACATGAAAAGGTAAAATATTAGACTGTTATCGACCGGGAACACTCTAATTTAAACCAGCTTTAGAAATCTGTGGATAATAAACTAATGGTTAAGTATTTATTAAACATTTATCATTCACATGCCCTAAGGATTTGGACTTCTGCCAGTTCTCTGGAAAGGCAAACTTATTTCAAAATGTTTACATTATATTAAATAGAAAACTTTGAATATTAATCTGGACTTAACATCTTGTAACTTCTTGTCATCTTCAGCCAAACTGGTCACTGTTATCTCTCATAACAAAAAAGGTATGTGCCCAGTTTAGTGGGTGAATGTTGACTGAGTGCCTGCAATTCGAAGTACTGTGTTTCAGACCTGGCTTGGTGGCTGTTGGGAAGAAGGTGGAGTAGCAGGGTGGGGAGCTGAGCCAGGACTCCTGGAGGGCCAGAGCTGTGATGAGTCCTCCAGACTCACAGCTAGAATCTCAGGCCCTTGAAACAAGGAGGTTTTACAGCACAATATATACAAAATATTTTATTATTGGTGGAATACTAGATATCAATGTTGAAGAAATATCCTCTGCCCTTAGGAAAGGGGATCAAAAGAAAGAAACCCTTCTCTTTGCCCTGCCAGTGTTTTCACTGTGTCAGAGATAAAGCAGGGGAGTCCTTTGACTAATTTTTTATTGGAGTCTGAATTTCAATCTGTGGCCCATAAACAAATAACTTAATGTCCTCAGCTTAGATGCCTCATCAATTTAAAATAGACCAATAATATCTTCTTGCCTGGAGACGGTTGGCTGAGCTGGATGCTATTTTACAGCCCGCTTGAGCTCTAAGAGTTCTAGTTCTCTGATAAAGCCACTCAGATGCATAGAAAATATGGTGTGTTTATTGCCCCTTTTTAAACAAGTCCATTTTTCTCTTGAACACAGTTAGGGGCAATTTACTGTGCTTCTTAGTTCTGGTAATTTAGGAAGGGTTTCCATGGTTTCCGTGGTCTCCTGGTCAGTTTTTCTGTGCATCAGCCTGCCGATAGATTATCTGAGGCCAACATTGTCAGCTGTTTGGATGAATGTCTCCCAGGCATGTATTCCCCCAAGGGGCAGTAAAAATTGGCTTGGAGGGTGATGTAATCTTAGATAATACGTTGGTTTGTAGGCCACCAAAGGGCTGCAATACATAATCAGATATAAGGCATATCTATGGTATTAAAATTTGATGGTGATGAAATCCAGGAGAATTAGGAAAAAAATATATAAAAATATTTGGAAAGTGAAAGTGTTAGTCACTCAGTCTTGTCCGACTTTTATGACCCCATGGACTGTAGCCTGCCAGGCTCCTCTGTCCATGGAACTCTCCAGGCAAGAATACTGGAGTGGGTAGCCATTCCCTTCTCTGGGGAATCTTTCCAACCCAGTGATCGAACCCAGGTCTCCCACAATGTGGCAGATTCTTTACCGTCTGAGCCACCAAGAAAGCCAAAAATACTTGGAGGGGGAGCAATAATAATAATAAATTTCCAAAGTGTTGAGAAATACTGCCCTGGGCAAAGAGTCCTGAGGGAGGGTAGGGTTATCAGATCTGTTGGGTTAGGATACCATCACATACACCACATTTTTAAAATTTTTTTTAAGTTTTCGAAGTCTATATTTAAAGTCTATCTTCCCCCTTTCTTTCTAATCTACTATAGGACAAATTTTGCAATGGTTTAAATTTAGACATTTTCAAATTTACTTTACGTAAAGACTTTTCTTGTGACAAAAGCCACATCTTGAAAAATGACTGTCTCTTTTGAGGTCAGACTGTTCTGTGTGACCGTCTAGCAGAGAGGCTGTGCAGGAGGCAGAGGAAGGAGAGCTGCTGAGTAAGAGGAAGACACACATTTCAATCCCAGATTTGCTTTGGGTTAGCCTTGCAATTAGGGGAAAGCCCAGGAAAGCCTGGAAGCCCAGTTTCCTCATCTGTTAAAAAAAAAAAAAAAGAAAAGGCTGCCAATGCCTCCTGCTGCAGCGTTCTTGAAGGTTTTGAGACAACTGATGTCGGGTGGTTTGGTGCTGGCTGTTTCTGAGTTAAGCAGTAAGGCAAGGGGTAGAAGAAGACAGACAGTAACTGGCTAGAAGAGGACATGATGCCCAGTTTACCTGTTTTGTGAAACTTCACAAACATCCTGTTTGAGTTCTTGCTGCTGCTGTTAAAAAAAAAAAAAAAAAATTCTTCCACACAGCATGTGGCCCTTGCCCAATTTAAATAAACTCAAAAGGACTATCAGTAACTTTCAGAGTTAAGATTTGGGCTTTGCATCAATCAAGAGACAGTCAGAGATACCAGCAAGGAACGTTTCTCTTCGTCTATAAAATCACCGTGATTTATCCTTTTAATGAAAAAAAAAAGTGGGGGCGGCTTACGGAGGCGCAACAGCTGTGGTTTTATGAGGGGAAAGTAATCCAGAATTCCTTGTGGGGGGGCTGTTGCCACAAGGGGTCAGTTCTGGATTATTGGTGGAGGCTGGCATCATCCTACAGCGACACGAACTTGACTGTACGTCAATAGCTTGAAATAACTTGCAGTTGTTTTAGGCGAGGAAAGCTCAAGCAATACCTGGCTTGACTAGCTCTGTTTAAGTAAGGGCTTCAGCATTATTGATCTGAGGTCGACTTGAATGTCTGGAGCGGGAGCAGGAGAAGGACAACACCATTGTCTTTAAGCTTGCACTGGTTTCTGGTTGCCCACTTAGCACATGTGAGCAGTTTAACTGTCGCCGTGAGTCAAGGGCTTCCCCCACTCCCAAGGTTATAAATAGAGATGGATAAATATTTTGGATCTATCAGCCTCCAAGTATTCTTCAGATGTTTTGGGTTCAACCAAACAGAATACATTGTGCTGAGCACATTCTCCCTTGATTTTTTGAGGACTGTGTATGATTTATGGGAAATGGAATCCATATGTTTCTGCTTCATTTACACTTAAATCATCAAAAGATTGTGTTGTAAAGCTGTGTGGTGTCCAAGATAGCTTTTGAGCTTGATTTTTAAAAAAAATAAGCTGCTTCAGAGTTTTTGTTCCTTTGAAAGTTAGAGAGGGAAAAGAGAAAGAGAGATACCCAGGAAGGCCTATTTAGCCAAGATGAAATAAATTTGAACACCAGGAAGTTCAATTTAAGCTGAAACTACAAAACCGAAGAATTTCAAGTGGGCCCAGAACTGGGGAGAATACAAAGGTTCCTCTCCAGTCACTTTCCGAAGCATCTCCAACGAATGCAGAAAAGCAGCTGGCCACTCAGCAGCCCCACTAAGGGAAGGGAGGGCTGTGACTGCACTGTCAGTGACCCAGCTAACTCATGTGCCCACTGCCACAGAGCTGTTGTTCTCGGGCCTCCTGAGAGCAGTCCCTCCCGTCCAGATAAAGAACTCTTTGCCCTATTTTAGCATGGAAATATCTGCTCTCCTGGTGTTTTCCCGGGGTTGTCCTGTCCCATGCCAGCATTTCCTATTTGTTCTTCTGCCATCTGGCTCAAATAGCTGGCCACTGGACTGAATACTGTGTGTGCACTTGGGGTGGTGTTTACTTATTGGGCTAAATGAGAAATATCTCATTTAGCTCACGATAGGGCCAAGAAGGCATGCAGTTTGTATAAAGTAAGAAATATGTTAACTAGGGACCTACAAGTTTGTACGAAGCCAAATGTAAGACTAAGTTTTCTTTCCCCATCTCAATATTTAGTCACTGTCATAGCAGCTGTTTAGTTTTTTTAGGTATGCTTTATCATCTACGTATGGTATCTTTTGAACGGTATTGGGAGAAAAGCATCCAAATTACAACTATTTTATGTGACAGTATAATTGAGATATTTTAAAATCTCTGTTGAGGACATATCTGCTCATCTCTAGAGCATTATCTAGTGTTAGAATATGGAACTTCATTATCCAGTGAGGTCTTTAGACTGTGTGGTCTGAAGTTATTTCAACAGAATTAATAGTCCTGTGAATTACCTGTATATCCCAATTCAGTTATCTGGGGGTGAAGAGTAGGATTTTGGAATCTAGAAGGTTAGAATTTTCTCCCTAATTCCTAGCCCTAAGGAACATTTAATAAAATGTTTCTTAAGTTCATCATCCAGTGATAACTGCTGTTAACATCTTAGTATATGTTCTTTAAGCACATGTATGTAGACATGTGCATACACACATACGCAGAGTTTAATGATCATATTTATTCTGCTTTGTAGCTTCTCTTTTTCATTTAGAAACATATTATGGACTTTTTCCTAGGTTAGTAAATGGCAGCCCACTCCAGTATTCTTGCCTAGAGAATCCCAGTGACAGGGGAGCCGGGTGGGCTGCCGTCTATGGGGTCGCACAGAGTCGGACACGACTGAAGTGACTTAGCAGCAGCAGCAGCAGTAAACTGTTACACCTTTGAGTTTTTAATATTTACAGAATTAGAAAATAATAATTTCTCAGAATTGTACCATGATTAGCTTAATATCTCAGAGTATTTTTAAATGTAGGGTTTTAAAAAATATTTTAGAGACATTTTTAAATGTTGACCTTAGTTTTTAGCAATGGTTTCTATATCTTAAGACACATTAGAAAATAATTATCTTCTACCTCTTGCATTTTTGTTATATTTCAGACCAACACACCCTTTGAGAACCATGGAGAATATCCATTTCCTTTTAGAAGAGGTCAAGGTCTCCTATTTTTAAGCATTCTAGAAAAGATCAATAGAATAATTGGCAATTTTTTTTTTCTTCTTTAGGAAAAAAGAAGTGTTTCTCCATTCCATTGCCAAGAATGGCTTAAATCAATCTGCATCCCTTTTCGTGGTGCTTAGTCCACTGGTAAAACTCCCAAAGTCAACTTCAAAGAAAGCTGAGGTCCATACCTATTTTGCCATCTGTTTCTGAGTTTCTTCTCCCCTTGTTTTGGAGTTTCCAATCTGTTACTATAGAGCTCAGTCCTGTTCGTTTTGTTGACAGGTTGCCAGGAAACATCCAGGCGACAAAGGCAGGGGTTCCTGCTCCTGGCAGCCAGCCTCACCTCCTAAAAGAACTCCTGCAAGAGGGGATGTGAATTCTGGAGCTCCCAGCTATTCTACTCCTGTTTCCACCAGCTACCCCACCAAGGGATTCAGCAAGCCACGACAAAAGCCGAAATAGAAAAACAAAGAACGAGTATTTCAAGGTGAGGCTCCCAGAAGGTGTGTTCTTTCTCTGTTGTCTGGTCGCTAATCAGTCTCAAATCTTACCTTTCAACTAGCAATAATGACCTTAATGTCTTCCACTTCCTTCTCACCACTATGTAGTGATATTTGCTTGCTATAGAAAAGGAATCCAAAGAAAAGTAATCCATTCTTAAGTTAAAAAAATAACCCTCAAAAAAAAAAAAAACCCTCAAGTACTACTAAACAAACGGTTTTACTTCACTGGATGATTTTGGCAATAATGTGAACTATGAATTAAATGTTTTAATTACTAAAAGAATCAACTTCCACTTAAGAGGGTGATGTTTAAAATTTTCTTCAAAGAAAAGTTGATAAAATATATTTTTAACATTTATCAGAATTATATGCTCAGAAAGTTTCCTCACAGGCCTTCCAGTCAATCCCCCTTCCATAGGCAACCACAGTTCTTATTTCTATTACTATGAGAATAATTTGGCTGTTCATGAGTTCTATATGAGTAGAATCATTCAGTGTATATTCTTGTATCTGACTTCATTGGCTCAGAAGAATGTTTCTGAGACTGTTCCTGTTGCTATGTATATAAGCAGTCCAATTCCTTGTATAGATGAGTATTATAGCATTATGGAATTATTACACAGCTGTTTATTTTCTTATTAATTGATATTTGGTTTGTTTCCAGGTTGGGGCTCGTATGACTAAAGCTGCTCTAAACATTCTTGCACAAGTCTTTTGGTGGACATGTGTTTTCATTTATCTTGGGTTCAGACCTAGGACTAAAATTGATGGATGATAGGGTAGATGTATGCTTAACTTTATAAGGAATATGAAATGATATGGCATTGTGGTTATAATTTGTATCTCCTTCATGACTAAAAATTAGTTAAGCTTTTTTTTTTCTAATTTTTTTTTTTTTTACTTTACAATACTGTATTGGTTTTGCCATACATCAACTAGTTAAGCATTTTTACACGAGCTTGTTAGAGATTTGAATCTGTTTTTTGTTAAGTATCTATTCATATTTCTTGTCCCGTTTAAGTGTTTTTTCTTTTTATATCATCTTTATTGATATATAATTCACATACAATAAAATGCACTCATTTTAAGTACACAGTTTAATGAGTTTTGGTGAATGATTTTATCCATTTTACCACCAGTGATAAAATATAAGAACATGTCCATTAACCTTTGTAGTTCATTCTCTGCCCACCCAGCCACAAAGTCGTCACTGATCTACTTTCTGTCGCCTACAGATTAGCTTTACCTGTTTAGAATTTTATATAAATGAAATAATTCATATATTCTCTTTTGCATATGACCTTTTATTTAGCATAATATTTTTTGAAAGAGATCTATGTCATTGTGTGTGATTTGTTCATTGGTATTGTGGAGTAATATTCTATTATATGAAAGCATCATAGATGGTGTATCCATTCACCTGTTAATGTGTGTTTATGTCATTTGTAATTATTTAGGAATATATATCCATGTTATCAGGTAGATATAGATTTGACTTTATGAGAAACTGCCCAAAAGTTCTACAGAGTGACTCCCATCATACTCCCATCAGGCATATATGAGAGTTTCTGTTCTTTTCACATCGTAACACTTTTGCCAATTTAAAAATGTTTAGCCATTCTAATAACAGGAAAATGCAAATTAAGTTTTTTAGTTTAATTTACAATTTTTCATGAGCTTATTGATATTTTATACATTTTCTGTTGTGAACAGTCTAGTCAAAGCTTTTGCCCGTCTTTGGCAACCCATGATGGGTTGCTTGCCACATATGTGTTAAATATATATGCATTGCAAAAAATTCTTCCCAATCTGTGGCTTATCTTTTAGTTTTCTTAATGATATTTTTTAAAGGATAGATGTTTCTAATTTACATGAAGTAAAATTTTAAATTTTTATGTTTAGTGCCATTTGGTTTCTTTGTCTAAGAAACCTTACACATATTGAGATCATAAAGCATTTCCCTATACTTTCTTCTAGAAGCTTTATAGTTTTAGTTTTTATATGTAGTTCCATGATTCACCTTGAGTTCATTTCTGCATTTGGTGACAGTAGATGGTTGATACTAATTTCTCTGCTACATGAATCCAGTTGTTCCACCATTATTTGTTTAAAAGATTTTCCTCTCTTTATTGAATTATCTTGGCGTCTTTGTCAATATGAATTGACCACATATGTGAATCGACCATTTATTTCTGGACTCCATTCCATTGCATCAATCTAAACAAAACTTGGTAGGATTATAGTTGCACTGATGTCTCTATTGGCATCATTAATTTTTAATAAGCCAGTTATCTTGGCCTGTGTGTATGAGTGTTCATCGCTCAGTCATGTCCAACTTCAAAACAGATATACAGGTTGAGTACTTCCATGACCGTTTGCCAGTGGAACCATGCATAAGAGTTTAAATTAGGTTGGGCATTCTGTCTTTTATGTTTTCCAAATCTCCTCCTAGACAGTAATCTGATCTTAAGCTATTCTGTGGTAAGCAAAACCCAAAAATATATGGTTATAAATTTAATCAAGAATGATAATCCCAGTAAAAGGGATGCATTTTTCAAACCCATTTATATAAAATGTGGCTTGAACTTAATTTTCATTCATTCATTCATTCATTCAATAATTTATTGTCTACTGTTTTTCAGACACTGTTCTAGATAAGGAAAGAGGGGAGGAAAATATTTCTTTGTTCATAATTTCTACAAGGGAACAATACTTATAATCTCTACTCTCTTGCCTGTTTAACAGCATATATCTCACAATTACAGAGAAAAAACCTATGCCTGATAAAATAAACATTGGATAGAATGTTTTTATGCATTCCTATGAATTTACAGAAAATTGTCAGCACTCAGAAGTTTACTAAAGAAAAATACTTCCTCAGGCTTTTCAAGTTTGCTATCCCTGTCATAAAACATCCATTTCTTTTAAGCCTGAGAATGTAAACTATCCCTTCTGTCCATTTGAATTTTCCAACCTGTTTTAGAAGTTGAATCTTATCTATTATTTCTAAGAGAAATGTGTTCAGAAACTGGAGTTTAATATGACCATTTCTTCTCTGGATTTATATAATTTAAATGAATATTGTTTTATTCTAATATTATTATTTTAAAAAATTTCCCCAAACTTCCTGGTGAATTAAACATTTTTAGGAGTTTTGCAGTTCAAGAGATAAGTTGTAAGTGGTGAAGAATGTGAGCAATTCCAGAGCACCCTTCCTGAGGCAGCAGGGGAGATTCCTGTGGAGTCTTAAAGACGTAGGGAAACCTTTTCCAAATCACAGTGTACAAGTACAGCAGGGTGCACACATAGTGTTGGGGCAACAGGAAGGGAAATGTGAAGGAGGCACATTGTTAGCAGCTTAAAAGTGATGACAACTGCAAATAGAATGTCCGGAGTACAGTGCAACCAAACACTTATTTCAGAGAATTCTAAAGGAAGGCCCGTGGAGTTCTCGCAAACAAAACTTGGTAGGATTGTGGTTGTACCAAGTGCTATTTTGTAAATTCACATTGATGAATAATTGGATGTTTCACTGTTAAAATGGAGTTTTCTCGTTTGTGTGCTCTAATTCAGAGGTTAGGAAACTTTTCCTATAAATGGCCATATAATAAATAATTTAGGCCTCATAGTCTGTCTGCTCTGCAGTGGTAAGACAAAAACAATCAAAACAAATACACCAATAAACAAGCATGGCTCTGTTCCAGTAAAACCTTATTTACAAAAAAAATAAAAGATGGACAGCTGGCCAGGCTTGACCAGGGAGCCCTAGATTGTCAACCCTTGTTCTAATCTTCAAGGAATTCTAATGAAATACTTTGCAAAATTGTATATTGACGTATAAAGAACTGTGGCCTTGAAACTGTTCTTCCTCTGAGTGCCCGGTACTGTGGGGCTATCTTCAAAGAAAATAGGACCTCCAAGGAGAATTAAGCTTTGAAAGTCATCTGCATTCAGAATGCATGTGGTCAAAAGAAACAATATATGAATAAGCTCAGTTAAGGAAAACCTAACTTTGTTTCTCCTTCAGTTTTCTTCCTAGTCCTATGGCACCCAATGCATGTGTCTACCTAGTCATTAAGCCACCTCAGATGTGCTTGTCTAGCTCTATTCTTGGGAGGAGCTTTGTGCCATAGATGCAGGTGGCTCATTTCTGGTTGAATAGTCTTTACCATGAGGTTTAGGGCTTGGTTCAGTACACAGTCCTTGGCTGGATTCTCATTTCTGTTGGATTTGGTATACGGGCAATCCTGCCTCCAGATCCTTGGGCAGTTGGGTCCAGGACTTCCTATTGAAACCAAAATCTGTGGCTCCTCAAGTCTCTTATACAAAATGGTATAGTATTTGCCTATGACCTACACACATCCTCCACTATACTTTTAAATCCTCTCTGGATTGCTCGTAATACCTAATACAAAGTAAATGCTATGTAAATAGTTGCCAGTGTATGGCAAATTCAAGTTATGTTTTTCTAGAACTTTCTGGACTTTTAAAAAATATTTTTGATCTGATGTTGGTTGATTCTGCAGATGCAGAATCTGAAGATACAAGTGACTGACTATAGTGACACTTCTAAGTCCAGAATGATAATTCCTTTAAAAAGTTATTGAAATATAGTTGATTTACAACATTGTGCTAGTTTCAGGTGTACAGTAAAGTGATTCAGTTATACACATATTCCTTCTTTTATAGTTTCTTTACCCTTATAGGTTATTACAGAATATTGAGTAGCGTTCCCTGTGCTATACAGTACATCCTTGTTGGTTATATATTTTATAAATAGTATATTAGCCCAAAGCTCCTGATTTATTCCTCCCCCCATCCTCACATTTCCCCTATGGTAACCGTAAGTTTGTTTTCAAAATCTGTGACCCTGTTTTATAGATAAGTTCATTGGTATCATTTTTAAAAATTAGATTCCACATATGAATGATATCATAGGATATTTGTCCTTTTTTGTCTGTCACTTAGTATTACACTCTCTAGGTTCGTTCACATTGCTGCAAATGGCATTATTTCATTCTTTTTTATGACTGGATAATATTCCATTGTATATATGCATCACATCTTCTTTATCCATTCATCTGTTGATACACATTTATTAACAGATTGCTTGCATGTCTTGGCTATTGTTAATAGTGCTGCTATGAACATTGTGGTGCATGTATTTTTTCGAAGCATTGTTTTCTCCAGATGTATACCCAGGAGTGGGATTGACAAATCATATGGTGGTTCTGATTTTAGTTTTTAAGAAACCTCCACACTGTTCTCCATAGTGGTTGTACCAGTTTACATTCCCATCAACAGAGTATGTGGGTTCCCTCCACACACTCTCCAGCATTTATTGTTTGTAGACTTTTTGATGATAGCCATTCTGATCAGTGTGAGGTGATAGCTCACTGCAGGTTTAACTTGCATTTCTCCTATAATTAGTAATGTTGAGCATCCTTTCATGTGCTTTTCTGGCCACCTGTATGTCTTCTTTAGAGAAATTTATATTTAGATCAGCCCTTCTGTGATTAGATTGTTTGTTTTATTAATATTGAGCTGCATGAGCTGTTTGTATATTTTGGAGATTAATCCCTTGTCATTCGCTTTCTTTGCAAATATTTTCTCCCATTCTGTTGGTTGTCTTTTCATTTTGTTTATGGTTTCTTTTGCTGTACAAAAGCTTTTAAGTTTCATTAGGCCTTGTTTGTTTACTTTTTTAAAATTTTCATTACTCTAGGAGTTAGATCCAAAAAGATTGCTGCAAAATACTAATCCCTTGAGTTAGTATTATTAGAAAGATTAAACAAGGGTTAGATGCTCAGATATCCCTAATACTTGAGAAAATACCACAAGAGTAGCTTTTAATCCTTTCTCTACAAAAGTCCTTTTCTGTTTTTATTCCTCTGATTAATTAATGGGCTTGATTGTTGTTTTCAAAATCTGTTTAAAATCAAGCTAATCTTACTCGGCTCATTCAACATGCAGCAGTTTTGTGTCAGTGCCTGCAATGGGCTCGGCACTGCACTAGTTGCTTGGGATGTGACTGTGCAGAGAGCAAATAAGACCCTAATGTTCATGGAGGTTACATTCAAGTAAAGGAAACCCATACCGCACATGTAAACAAACAAACAATGATAATATATGCTGTAAGAGCTGTGCAGAAAATAAATAGCACTGTCATAACTGCACATAACTATGATAGTGGTGGTGGCAGTGGTACACATGTACGTGTGTGTGTTCATGTGCCTGTATGATGTGCATACATGGGTATGTTCATGTGTATGCGCATGTGTGCCCATGCGTCTGTGTAGGTGCATGAGTGTCTCTGTGCCTGTGTGTGTTTCTGTGTGTGTGTGTGTGTGTGTGTGTTTTAGGAAGAGACAAAGAAATTACTTGAGAAAGAGTAGTCAGGAAGGGTGTGTCTAATGGAGTTGACATTTCAACAGAAATCTGGAAAATAAAATAAGAAAGCTACCCAAAGAGCTGGGGGGAGATTCTAGGCAGTAGCAAGAGCATGTGCAAAGCTCCTTTTCAATCTCTCCCCTAACCTGGAGCAAGAATGCTGCTCCTGCTAGGTCGCTTCTGTCGTGTCCGATTCTGTGCGACCCCGTAGACGGCTGCCCACCAAGCTCCCCCGTCCCTGGGATTCTCCAGGCAAGGACACTGGAGTGGGTTGCCATTTCCTTCTCTACTGCATGAAAGTGGAAACTGAAAAGTGAAAGTGAAGTCGTTCAGTCGTGTCCAACTCTTCGTGACCCCATGGACTGCAGCCCACCAGGCTCCTCCATCCACGGGATTTTCCAGGCAAGAGTACTGGAGTGGGTTGCCTTTGCCTTCTCCAGAGCAAGAATGAGTTTGGTTTATTTGAGGAACCAAGGGGTGAACAAGGATGCAACACAGTACAGATAGGAGAGAGTTAAGGGAGCCCAAAGCAGAGGCTTAGGGAGGCACAGGGGCTTCCCTGGTGGCTCAGAGGGTAAAGCATCTGTCTGCAATGCAGGAGACCCAGATTCAATCCCTGGGTTGGGAAGATCCTCTGGAGAAGGAAATGGCAGCCCACTCCAGTATTCTTGCCTGGAAAATCCCATGGACGGCAGAGCCTGGTAGGCTACTGTCCATGGGGTTGCAAAGAGTCGGACACGACTGAGCAACTTCATTTAGGTTATAGAAATCCATGCGTTTGGCCTTTATTTTGAGAATAGCGCCACAACCATGGTACGTTTAGTCAGGGGAGGTTGAGGATTTGTTTTATAACTTTAGTAGGTGACTATGTCTGCTCTGAAAAAGAAGGATTAGACGGTAGGAGTGATTTTTCTCCTGCTGTGCCTGAAAGAGCATGTGGACAGCAAGGTGCATCCATTTACCTGCAAGGCAGTAAACTTGAGAGAGTGCGCAAAGCATCCAAATGGGATAACTGGCTGTATTAGAGACAGAGGTGAAGAATGTTTGTATGTGAATTAATAGAGGATCATGAGGTTATCCAGCATCACTAGAAGCATGGAGACAGGAGTGAAAGAATAGGGAAAGAAGAGATACTAACACACACAGAAGCAGAGGACAGGAGAGGAGAAAGTGAGCAGAAAGAAAATATAAGGTGACTGGTGTAAAATCAGATGTTTACTTTTCTGTGGAATTATTAAAAGGCACTTATATGGGGATAAAAAAATGCTAAGTCTATTTTTAGAGTATCCATGCTTGATTGTTCAGTCGTGTCCAACTCTTTGCAACGCCGTGGACTGTAGCCCTCCAGGCTCCTCTATCCAGGCAAGAATACTGGAATGGGTTGCCATGCCCTCCTCCAGGGGATCTTCCCGACCCAGAGATTGAACCCAGGTCTCACGCATTGCAGATGAATATTTAAGAGTGTCTACTAGTTCCTTTTACCTTTTCTCTTGTTCTCCTTTCCCGACCTCACATCTCCCATACAAGCCCACGAGAAGATCAAGAAG
This sequence comes from Capra hircus, assembly GCF_001704415.2. NCBI lineage: Eukaryota > Metazoa > Chordata > Mammalia > Artiodactyla > Bovidae > Capra > Capra hircus. Next base: position 78,961,942 of record NC_030814.1, read on the forward strand.
TTAGTTGGAGAGCTGGGGCAAAGGAAGGTTTCCTCATGATCATTTCCCCTCCCTTCACCACTAGTAGGCCCTCTCCCAGGTCAAAAGATGTGGTCAAAGGTTATCTCAGTAAAATTACTGTGAAATGTACAAAGTGAAAGTAGTGAGGAATGGAAATAGAAGAAACCCATGGTTGGAGAAAGACTCAGAATTCAATGTTTAGCCAACTGTTGTTCTTATTAGTATCATCTGACCTAGTTACAATCCAGCACATCATTACCAATTACGTGCTACATGGACTGGAATCCTGGCACAGATTCATTGTCAAGTGAAGATTATGACAAGGGTTATCAGTCTGTTCTCTTCATCTAGAAGGGATATGAAGGAAAATGTATAGAGGGGGATGTGTGTACGTGTGTGTGAGCAGTTAGAAAGAGAATGCTCAAAGTAGTTATGATAAATACAGCTAATAAGATTCCAGCCTCTTGCCAAGTGTATATATTCACTGAAAGGATGGAAATACATATATTTAGTTTGTGAAAAATTATTTATATTGTAGCTCTTTTCAAAATGTGTAGTAAGAAATTAGTTTTTACATTATTTGAATCACTTTGTGGCATTTCCTCTCAAAAATACCAAATGATTGTGCAATATTAAAATAATGATAAATCTTGGACTGCTCTATCTGTTCAGTTCCAAGTGAACCATAGTATATATGAAACACATGGCATTTCAGTCAGCAAAAATTAAGACCACGTTTTCCTCTTCTGTTAGCCTCTTTCCTATGTCGAATACTGAGTCAAGTGGAGTTTAATTATTTTAGCTGTTGGGGTGTTTATGAGTAACAAAAAGTTTCCAAATAAACTTTTCAACAGAGACTCCCAGGAAAAACTTACTGATAAGTAGCACAAGAACACTGTTCTAGCTGTAATTACTGAAATGGACACTATCCATTGTGTGTCTAAATAAAACAGGTAATGTGATTCACCAACAATTTAATAACTTTTAGTGTTAGTCTTAATTTTGTGACTGGAATGTTATAATTAATCAATAGAGAAAAATCTGTAGTCTGAAATTGTGTCATCCTTCCACATGATATTTACCAAACAGATTTAAAATCTATACATTTTCAAATACTGATTTCATAATGTCTTGAGATATTTCAGCCTATTTTATCTTCGCACATAATTGTGGTATTATAAGATTCAAAAAATCAGAAAAGTGAAAAACTATGAACAAACAACTACAACAATTAAGTGGAAGCTTCAGGAGGCTACAGGGAGAAAAGAACAATGAACAGAAAAAGTAAAACCAAGAAATTTATAAAGCCCGCTGGAAGCAAATGAGGACTAAGTGCATCTCATCTGTACCTTCCACCCTAGGGTCCAGAATAATAACACACCCTAGGAATGGTCCATCTGTCCTATATGAAGATAGTATTTAGAATCATATAATGCAAATAATTTCATCATAATAGTGTAGTAGTTGCATCCATGAAGGAAAGGCTAAGACTATCACTGAAGCCTTGGTATTATTGAGAATCTGATTGTTTTGTTCAAAAAAACATTCTCACTTAGGTAAAAAGTTATGCCTCTGTTTCTTTAAGTGACTAGAATAGGAGTCTTTTTGTTAAAAGTGATACACAGTCCTTTTTTTCTAGTTTATTTTTAATTGAAGGATAATTGCTTTACAATGTTGTGTTGGTTTCTGCTGTACAACAATGTGAATCAGCCATAAGTACACATACATCCCCACCTACCTTGAACCTCCCTCCCACCTCCACCCCATCCCACCCCTTTAGGTTGTCACAGAGCACCAGACTGCACTTCCTGTGTTATATAGCAACTTCCCACTAGCTGTCAATTTTACAACCCACTCCAGTACTCTTGCCTGGAAAATCCCATGGACGGAGGAGCCTGGTAGGCTGCAGTCGGGCACGACTGAGCGACTTCACTTTCACTTTTCACTTTCATGCATTGGAGAAGGAAATGGCAACCCACTCCAGGGTTCTTGCCTGGAGAATCCCAGGGACAGGGGAGCCTGGTGGGCTGCTGTCTATGGGGTGGCACAGAGCCGGACACGACTGAAGCGACTTAGCAGCAGCAGGAGCATATTTCATTGCTGCTCTCTCAATTCATCCCACCTTCTTCTTCCCTCACTGTATCCACAAGTCAGTTCTCTATGTCTGCGTCTCTATTCCTGCCCTGCAAATAGGTTCATCAGTACCATCTTTCTAGATTCTGTATGTCGTATTCTTAGTCACTCGGTCATGTCTGACTCTTTGTGACCCCATGGACTGTAGTCTGCCAGGCTTCTCTATCCATGGCGATTCTCCAGGCAGAAATACTGGGTTGCCATGCCTTCCTCCAGGGGATCTTCACAGCCCAAGGATTGAACCCGGGTTTCCCTCATTGCAGGCTGATTCTTTACCATCGGAGCCACCAGGTAAATCCCTAGATTCTATGCTGCTGCTGCTGCTAAGTTGCTTCAGTCGTGTCCGACTCTGTGCGACCCCATAGACGGCAGCCCACCAGGCTCCTCCGTCCCTGGGATTCTCCAGGCAAGAACACTGGAGTGGGTTGCCATTTCCATCTCCAATGCATGAGAGTGAAAAGTGAAAGTGAAGTCACTGAGTCGTGTCCAACTCTCAGCGACCCCATGGACTACAGCCTACCAGGCTCCTCCATCCATGGGATTTTCCAGGCAAGAGTACTGGAGTGGGGTGCCATTGCCTTCTCCCTAGATTCTATATATATGTGTTAATATACAATATTTGTTTATCTTTTTCTGACTTATAATATTTCACTCTGTATAACAGGCTGTAGATTTGCCCACCTCAGTTCAACTGACTCAGATTCACAACACACAATCCTAACTGGTATATAGATGAAGTAAATGTATTGTAGTAGTCTGTTAGTTAACTCATAGATGGAAGGATCGGATTATTTAAAAATATGTCTAACTGTGGTTGTGGTAATGGGAACTCAAAAATTATATCACAAAATATCTGTTCTAGGCTCTTCTGCCAGAGGCAGAATTCTGGCCTGAATGAATTATTAAATAAATCCAACTCCACCCAGGCCTTCTTAGTGGACTCAAGTGTACTTAGACAGGGCATTTATTATAAGGCTACATGTGCATGGAAACACAGGGGACTCAAACAACCAGGCCTCACGAAGGGCAAGAACTACCTGTTCCAGAGAAATTCCTAGCCAAAGAGTTGAGTGGGTTCTGTTCTCCAGGCCAAACGCCAAAATAATTAGTAGGTAATTTTTATAAAAGCTTCAGAATTATAGAGGAAAGTCAAAAGAGTTTCTCAACCAAGTTCTTTTTTATTTCTGCTGATTATTCAGCATTAACAGTCAGATAATATCCCCATTGGCTTTTCAGCCCTATCAGTTCAGTTCAGTTCAGTCGCTCAGTTGTGTGACTCTTTGCAACCCCATGAACCACAGCACGCCAAGCCTCCCTGTCCATCATCAACTGCCGAAGTTTACCGAAACCCATGTCCATTGAGTCAGTGATCCTATCCAACCATCTCATCCTCTGTCGTCCCCTTCTCCTCCTGCCCTCAATCTTTTCAACCATCAGGGTCTTTTCAAATGAGTTAGCTCTTTGCATCAGGTGGCCAAAGTATTGGAGCTTCACCTTCAACATCAGTCCTTCCAATGAACACCCAGGACTGATCTCCTTTAGGATGGACTGGTTGGATCTCTTTGCAGTCCAAGGGACTCTCAAGACTCTTCTCCAACACAACAGTTCAAAAGCATCAATTCTTCAGCGCTCAGCTTTCTTCACAGTCCAACTGTCACATCCATACATGACCACTGGAAAAACCATAGCCTTGACTAGACGGACCTTTGTTGACAAAGTAGTGTCTCTGCCTTTTAATATGCTATCTAGGTTGGTCATAACTTTCCTTCCAAGGAGTAACCGTCTTCTAATTTCATGGCTGCAATCACCCTACAGCCCTATACTAGGCCTCTATTCAGCCCTATAGTAGGCCTCTTTCTGAGTAGAACTAAAGCCTCACCCTGTTTTCCTTTTTAGGAGAGATGAAGAAAGAGCCCTATCCACAGTCAAACTCTGCAACCCTGACTGGTCACTACTTTCCCACTTGTGAGGTGGCCTGCTTTCTCTTTATACTTTAGTCATATCTGAACATAATCTCTCATTTCTTCTTTGGGATATTTTGACAGAGGATTCTTCCATTCTCCAGTAGAATTATCATAAAGTTCCAGGAGTACACATATTTTCCAGACATACTGCAAGACATAAAGACTAAAGAATATCGTACGTCTTCTGCACTCAGGTGGCAGTGGCAGCCACTCACAGTTGCTCACCTGAGTGATCCGTCATTAGCCTGTTCCCGTGCTCTACCCTGTTTCACCCACAGTCATTCCATCTCCTCCTTTTCTGTCTTTTTCTTCTTTATTTTAATCTTTAAAAATTGAAATGTAGTTGATTTACAGTTGTATTACAATAGTTGTGTTAATTTCAGATGTGCAGCAAGGTGATTTGTGTGTGTGTGTGTGTTAATACATACATGTATTCTTTTTCAGATACTTTTCCATTATAGTTATTATAAGACATTGAATATAGTTTCCTATGCCATACAGTATATCCTTATAGTTTATTTTATGTAGAGTAGTATGTATCTGTTAATCCCAGATTCCTACTTTATCTGCCACTCCCCTCCCCTATTTTTCCCTTTGGTAACCCATAAGTTTGTTGTCTATATCTGTGGATCTCTTTCTGTTTTGTAAAGTTTCATTTGTATCATTTTTAAAGATTCCATATATAAGTTACATCATATGATGTTTGTCTTTATCTGATTTATTCTACTTTGTATGGTAATCTCTAGGTCCATCCATGTTGCTATAAATGACCTTATTTCATTTTTTTGACTGATATTCCATTGTATATATAGTCCACATCTTCTTTATCCATTCATCTGTCCATGGACATTTAGGTTGCTTGCTATTGTAAATATTGCTGCTGTGAACATTGGGGTGCATATATCTTTTCATATTAGAGTTTTCTCTGGGTATATGCTCGGGAATGGTATTGCAGGATCATTCATGTGTATGTGATAAGGTGCTTAATCGTGTCCAACTGTTTACAACCCTCTGGACTATAGCTCATCAGGCTCCTCTGTCCATGGGATTCTCCAGGCAAGGAAACTGGAGGGGGTTGCCATTGCCTTCCCCAAGGGATCTTTCTGACCCAAGGATAGAACCCATGTCTCCTGCATTGGCAGGATCTGTAAAGGCAGATTCTTTGTCACTGGAGCCAGCTGGGAAGCCCATTGCAGGATCATATATAACTCTATTTTTGTTTTGTTAGAGATCCTCCATACTGTTCTCCACAGTGGATACACTAGTTTACATCCCTACCAACAGTGTAGGAGGGTTCCCCTTTCTCTACATGCTCTTCAGCTTTTATTATTTGTAGTCTTTTTGATGATGGCCATTCTTACTGTAGTTTTGATTTACATTTCTCTAGTAATTACTGATGTTGAGCACCTTTTCATGTAACTTTTGGCCATCTGTATATGTCTTCTTTAGAGAAATATTTAGCTCTTCTACATATTCTTCTTCTTAAGCATAATTTATTTTCTGTGATGTTTCATGCTTCTGTGCTCCAGCTTCACAACTCTTTCTTATTTTCTTTTCTGCCTTAGCAGCCATTGCTATTATCCTTCCCCAGAGACTAATTGTGATTAAATCAGTTCATCTGTTCATGTCCAGCCATGTCATAGACTACTGCTGATGAGCCTATGATGAGCCTATGATGGATAGGTTTGTCCAGTGCCCAAGCTCTGATACAATCAGCTTGGGGATTGGGAGTTTAATAATATGCTACAGAACGTGACTACCCAGGGCCATTGGTCCAGAGGAGAAGGGGCAGGTTTCTTTAGCAGGGGCTATCAGTATGACAAGCACTATAATTGAAATATTTCATACTGCTTTGATCTGATAACTTTAGAAAATACAGTCATATTTCTCAAAATTTTTCAGTATTTTTTTTCCTTTTTAGGACTACAGGTTGGAGTGTCTTTTAATGAAATATGAATAAAATGTTCTTTGAATTAGCTACATAATAAAAACTTAGGACTTCCTCAGACTATTTTTAAACAGGAAAAATAATTTTAAAAATCTATAGTCACCTAATTACATTTTTAAGCCTGCAGTGTTATTATTGAAAATATGGGAAAGAAGACCTATTAAAACCATATAGTAACAATTATGATATCATATTTATCCCCTACCAGACTCAGTGCTAAGCATTTTATCTTACTTTTAATCCTCACAATAATTCTGCAAGGTATCAATCATTCCTCCAAAATGTAAGTGAAACTGAGGCATAGAGAAGTTACGTATCCCAAGATTCCATAGCTGATAGACATTTTGGAGCCAGTGTTTAAAATAGACCTAAATTTGTTGCAAAAGTACTTAAAGTGGAAACTAAGAGAGTATTACTGAATTCTTGGCTGAGTTACTTTTTCTGCTCTTACTTAGCAAATTAGACTGTACCAGTGTATTTCAGAATTTGCTTGAACTTGAACTTTGTTTCCCAGATGTGTAAGTGAAACCTTGATTAATATCTGCATAACCTGAGCCTATCACACACAGAAAGAGGAGTGGGAATTAATTCAGCATTTAGAGGGAGGATACTGTTGGAGATAAATTCTTTCTTTTTTTTTTTTTGAAAACAATGCCCATATTTATTTATTTTTTATTTATTTTTTTACTTTATTTTACTTTACAATACTGTATTGGTTTTGCCATACATTGACATGAATCCACCACGGGTGTATACAAGCTCCCAATCCTGAATCCCCCTCCCACCTCCCACCCCATATCATCTCTCTGGATCATCCCCATGCACCAGCCCCAAGCATCCTGTATCCTGTATCGAACATAGACTGGCACTTCGTTTCTTACATGATAGTATACATGTTTCAATGCCATTCTCCCAAATCATCCCACCCTAAATTCTTTCATTGTTGAAGCTCAGTCTAAATGCAGCAGAATTTTATAGCAGAAGTATTTGTCAAGATTTTCGGCAAAAATGTTTAGACATATGTCAGCTACTAGCAACATAAGATGGGACATGGTGGCAACTGTTTGAAGCAACATTAAACAGAAATTCAGAATTGGAAGGAATAGACAAGTTTGGCAGTGTGTAGTATACATAGTCTCAAGAAGTTAGGTATAAAGTACATTTTGTAAATCAGAGGGATCTATTTTCCTACTAAAAGTGTGCTTTCAGAGTAAACTCTGTAATGGATCCTGTTAGGAAACCAAAGAACTTCCTTTCCCTAGTCTCCGAATGTTAAATGTTGATGTTCTCAACATTTCTTCACTTGTGATCTTTTTTCAATTGTATGTTATACATATTATAAGAAAATATAAAATTTCCTATAAGGAAATCAACATTCTTGTTGTTGTTCAGTCTCTAAGTCATGTCTGACTCTTTGCAGTCCCATGGACTTTGCTATCTCCCACAGCTGGCTCAAATTTATGTCCATTGAGTTGTTGATACCATCCAACCATCTCATCCTCTGCTGCCTCCTTCCCCTTTTGTCTTCTAACTTTCCCAGCATCAGGGTCTTTTCCAACAAGTCAACTCTTTGTATCAGGTGACCAAAGTATTGGAGCTTCAGCTTTAGCATCAGTCCTTCCAATGAATGTTTGGAGTTGATTTCCTTTAGGATTGAGGACGGTAAATGGATAGGTGTGGGCATGTACATGAATGTGAGTGGATGGGTGTGGGGTGAGTGCATAGATAGATGTATGAATTGTTAGATGTGGTATGAGTATGGATGTAAGTGAATGGGTAGGTGTACATGGGTGTCAGTGATTGTGTGGATGTAAGTGAATGGATATAAGTGAATGGGTACATGGGTGTGTGTGGATAGGTGTGAGTGGATGCATGTTAGTGTGAAGGTGTATGGGTGTGTGGGTGTAAGTGTATAGATAAATATGGGTATGTAAATGGATGTGTATGTGTGAGTTTGTAGATGGATGTGAGTGGTTGTATGTGTGTGCGTGTGTGTGGTAAGGTAGGTGTGGATGAAATGAGAAAGGAAAAAGAATGGTGATAATTGATATAGATAATTGGGAAGGTACACTGGGAACAAATCTCAGCATACTTGAGATTAGTTACAAGGCTTTTTCATGATTTGAAGTGAAAGCTTATGCATGTGGCACTTTGACAAGAATGTAGTCAGTTAACCTGGAGCAGAATGTATTAAAGTCAGGTTTCTGAACACTGGGCTGGAGGAAGCACAAGCTGGAATCAAGATTGCTGGGAGAAATGTCAATAACCTCAGATATGCAGATGACACCACCCTTATGGCAGAAAGTGAAGAAGAACTAAAGAGCCTCTTGATGAAAGTGAAAAAGGAGAGTGAAAAAGTTGGCTTAAAGCTTAACATTCAGAAAACGAAGATCATGGCATCCGGTCCCATCACTTCATAGGAAATAGATGGGGGAACAGTGGAAACAGTGGCTAACTTTATTTTGGGGGGCTCCAAAATCACTGCAGATGGTGATTGCAGCCATGAAATTAAAAGACGCTTACTCCTTGGAAGAAAAGTTATGATCAACCTAGAAAGCATACTAAAAAGCAGAGACATTACTTTGTCAACAAAGGTCCGTCTAGTCAAGGCTATGGTTTTCCAAGTGATCGTGTATGGATGTGAGAGTTGGACTATAAAGAAAACTGAGCACTGAAGAATTGATGCTTTTAACTGTGGTGTTGGAGAAGAGTCTTTTATTTTTTTCTTTTTTTTGGAGAAGAGTCTTGAGAGTCCCTTGGACTGCAAGGAGATCCAACCAGTCCATCCTAAAGGAGATCAGTCCTGGGTGTTCATTGGAAGGACTGATGCTGAAGCTGAAACTCCAATACTTTGGCCACCTGATACGAGGAACTGACTCATTTGAAAAGACCCTGATGCTGGGAAAGATTGAGGGCAGGAGGAGAAGGGACGACAGAGGATAAGATGGTTGGATGGCATCACTGACTCAATGGACATGGGTTTGGGTATACTCCAGCAGTTGGTGATGGACAGGGATGCCTGTTGTGCTGTGGTTCATGGGTCGCAAAGAGTCGGACATAGCTGAACAACTGAATTGAACTTAACTGAACTACCAGTTGCAAATATGCATATATCAAAACAAAGAATACAGTCAAAGAGGACAGGGAAGAGCAAGCTTGACTTGTAGTCAGAAAAGACAGATCACACTGAAGAGAATGCAAAATCTGAAGGATTATTTCTTTAGTCACACCAGTTGAGGGTTCTCATAAGAGTTAGACAGAGATCCTTGAACCCACTCTGTAACGTTATGTGAATATTTATGTTTTGTTACTCTAGAATGAATTGTACTATAATTCTCATTATAGAGAGCTGACTGGGGCTTCTCAGCAAGGCCCCTGGAAAGGAGTCATTCTGGTGGTATTTCCAGTGGAGACTAAAGCTGGGTGTGACCCTGAGCTGACTATTAAGATTCTGGATCATAGGATGGCCAAAACTTAGTTGAGCAATAGTTTTCAGAAGGCTGCATTCACAGTGCTGATATCTTTCTCTTGGGGTGTTTTAGTCTTCTATTACTGCTATAGCAAATACCATAAAATAAGCAGCTTTAAAGAAACCCAGCTCATTATCTTATCATTTTATAGGTCAGAAGCCCAACATGGGTACCCTGGGGTAAAATCAAGTTGCCAGCAGACAGTGTCCCTTCTGAGACCCTGTGCTTGTTTCCTTGCCCTCTCCAGTTTCTAGAGCCACCCACATTGCTTGCACACAGCCCCAGTCCTCCACTATTGCATCAGCAATGGCTCCTTGCGTCCCTTTTTCCTTCCCTTGTCCCATCTCTGTCACCAGATGGATAGGTTCTCCGCTTTTGAGAACTCACATGATTAGGCGGGGCCTATCACTTCTCATCCTGTTTTCTCCAGAATATAGTGGAGTTGAAATGTAAGACATGCTTTACTAGTGTTGAGCCAGTCTGTGTTGTCTTACCCTTCTAGAGCAAATTAGCAGTGGGGTCAACCACAGGATGCCACATCCTTCACTCCCTTGCAGATAGCACCTTGTCCTTAATGCCGTTGGGTTGTTTTTCTAGACTTAAGTGGAGACAGACCAACATTTGAAATAATGAAACAAAGAGAAAGAGAGCACAGGCAATGGGAGGAGAAAAAGCCCACTAGAAACACAAGAAAGAGGAGAAAATAGCATTCAAAGAGTTGATTTTAAATTGAATTATTTTAATCAAATATTCCAATCTTTCCATGCTAGGTGTAACTTAAAATACTTAAAATTCTTTTTGTTTACTAAAGGAAAAGAGAACAGAGCAGTTGATACTCTCACTGACTTCCTTGCTATTTCATAGTTATTGGGCGTGGGGTGGAAGGAGGCTCTCAGTAAACTTGAAACCACAAAATATTTAAACTACAAGCTAAGAACGTTTGCAAGTAAAGAGCTGTCAACCACATTTTATGTTTTGCCTGGGCTCTGGGGACACGGAGAAGGAACACATTTCTCATAGACACCAGCATCTCTTTTTAGTGGTTTTCTCCAGCCAGGGATAGGCTTGGTAATATTTCCTGGGCAATAAGAGTTTGGAGTGGAGGATTCTAACCATCAACAAGCTCAAATAATCTGATCTGTGAAAGAGTTTCTTGTTCACAAAACTCAGAGATGTCGAATGAATAACAATAGCTTTTTAATGACTTCTTTATACATAGGAGGATGAGCGATGCAGGGAGCAGAGCAACAAAAAGCCCCTATTCAGAAACAGTCTTCAGCTGGTGGATGTACCGAAATGACCCAGTCTCCAGAGTCACCTCCAGAGAAGACATGCTACACGTATCAGAAAATAGAAGCACATTCATTCACACATAGCAGAAACTCAGCCTGCCTTATGGGCTCTGCCCTGTTTTTGACTTCCTTCCCAGTGACTTTCCTCAGAAACAGCTTTGGGTGGAGAGAGCATTATTAACAAAGGGTGTTGATGTCTGTAATGAACGGTAATGATGATCAATTTAAGCACTAGCCAGGCTTTGGGAGGCACTGACCTCCTGAAGGTGGGTAGAGCTAAGGCACAACTTTGAGGCTTTTGGAGGGTAAGAGGGTGATGTGGTTAAAAAAGCTTCCTCCAGGATACAGTGAGGCCCATCTGTCTTACACCAATCTGTCTCGGCCAGGAACATCCCACCAAGGGCAGCTGTATTCTTCATTGTGTTTCAACCTGGAGGCACTAGTCTAGTGATTGTACTTCTGACACTAACACTCTGTGGCTTGGAAGTCTTTGCCAAAGATACTGCACTGAGTTAGTCCTCTGAGACAGTAAATCAAGAGTGTGAAGGCAGTTCCTGGGAACTAGTAAACAATGAATCCATTTGTAATTCTGTCTAAAATTTAATACTAAAACAAGGGTATCTGTAGTTCCGCCCCCCACCCCCGTTTTTATCAAAGCATCAAATTTAAATACTTAATAACACTTAATGGATATTGAATATATCATTCTTTATTGAAAAGGAATTACTGTGCTGTTCTTATACATTTTCAGTTTAAACTAGTGTAGATGGTACTTGATGCAGTGGTCAACTTGGCAAAAAGAAAAAAGTCATCAAATTCTAAAATCCCTACAAGGAAGTATAAGTCTCTTAGGAAGTATTTCCAGCCCAAATCTTGGAAAGGCAACAATAGTCTTTATTATTAGTAGCTTACTTATGGTTCTTCTTATTGACTGATTCTTTCTGTATCTAATAACTTAAGATATCCAACATTCTTCATCTGGGGAATCATTTAATGGTAAATCAGGGGCTGTTGTCTAAAGCAGAAGAGTAGCTCTTATTATATCAATGAATAACTAAACAGTTATGGGAATGTTTCCAAGAAATTCAGATGTTCTCCACATACACATTTCTTGCCTGTTTGTGTTTTTATTTTTCCTTTTTTTCTTTTTTTTTTTTCCTTTTTTTAACATCTCCCCTGTGGTTGATCTAAACACAGGCTTCTTGATTTTTTTGTTTCTTTATGAAACTAGGTTCATCATTTCCTATGGCCCTTTAATAATGTATGAAAATTCATTCTCAGGTCACTGATTCTTTCTTTTTCGCCCTGGATATTTCCCTACCTCCTTGAACCAAGTATTTCATCCTGACTCAATTTTTACTAGGAAGTTTCCCTTCTGAATTTTTACCAATAAATATATCATGTTTTTAGTAATTATCTCCATTAGAAAAGACTTCAACTGGGTTCTCAGTTTTCTGAGAGCAAGTGCTCCTCAAAGTGATTTTTAAAATATTCAATTGAGAAGAAAAATGGAGGAAAGGGACATTTTAAAGTGAGAATCACAAAAGGTCACAAACTCAAATGAATCTGAGACTCAAGCATGAATTGTGAATTGAACAAGGGGCTGATGAGCAACTTTCCAAGAGTAAAGCTTGGCTGTCCGATCTGCAGTTTCAATGTTATTACGTATCCCAGCAATGTTGCCACACTGGAAGATGGCCTCTAGGCCAGATCTTCCACTTTTTCAAAAGAAACTCCAAGTCACAATTTTGTGTGACATTTGTAAATTTTAAAATAATGGCAACTAGCTCAAACATTTTAAACTCTATCCAGGCCAAAAAGAGCATATCTGTAAGCCATATCTGGCCTATGAACTATTTCTTTAAAGTCTTGAAAAAAACTATTGGAATAGTTATTTTATTGGAATAGAACTATCCTAGGTGACAGAAAAAAATGTTATGTAGATTTGTTTGTTATTCAGTGGCCTGACTGTCCCACTTTCTTTGTCTAGCCTTTGAATTTCTGTACTTTATAGGCCTCTAATGCAGCTGTCCTGGTGGTTTCCATAACCAGTTCTCCACCACTCCAAATGTCAATATTGCAATTACACGGTCATACCTGTGTGGCGTTTATGACTCTTGAGTACTCTGTGATTTGAATACTCAATATAGAGTGAAAATTGCAGGCTTGGTCTAACAATAGCTTTCATGGGGTGGTATTATGAGCCTTAACATAAAATGTCTTTGCAGAAGTTTCTATTTAGAGGCATAAAGAATGCATTTCTCCCATTTTTGGTTTTCATAGCTTTCCTAACACCATAGACTAATATGTCCACACCTGACAATTAGATGGAATAAAAGTGAAATAACTTATATCTTGGTTTAACATTCTTCATAGTGAAGGAGAGACAAGGAAGGGGAAATTTTTCGTTAATTATTCAAAATCAGCCTGGGAATATCAATATGGACAGCCAGATTCCATCAAAATCATGCCTCAGACTAAATGGCTTTTCTGAAAGTGTTTCCATTTTTTACCTTTCAGACACTGCTCCTGTCTTTCCCAAACCATACCACCCCCAGTTCCCAGTTGCTTTTCTGTCCACATACATCAAAATTACTGGGAACTGCAAATGCCACTGGCCCAGGTGCTTCATCCAGAAGGGACTGTAGGGAACCAGCCAGACTGACAGGTTATTGATCTGCCCTCAACACTTCTCAGTCATCCTTGATCTATGAATGGGATTGATATACTCTATAACTCCCTCTGTGGCAGTGGCGGCCTCATGGCTAGGTAGTCAGTGGAGGAAAAGTATAATATAAACTTAAGAAAAACACAAATATGCTTAAAATGGCAGAATAAAACTGATTTTATTCAGTTGATCACAAATGGAGGAACAACATTTTCCAGCTTTTGGAAGCTAGTGGTTGTGTAAACATTGTAAAGGTATGTTTTCAGTGGTCTGAATGAGTTGAGAGTTGAATATTAAGCATCATGGTTTCTGAGACACTATGAAATGATTAGTTTATATTTATTTCAATAGTAAGCTAATATGCAGCTTGAATGTCACAGATTTTTATTACTTATATTCTAAGAGTAATTGTATCAGTCAGGAAACAGAAACCATACTAGTTATCTAAACAGAGAGAATCTAATATAAAGAATTGTTGACCAGGAATGAAGTTGTTACCTAGGTAACTAGCAGAGTTAAAAAAAATTAAAAAGCACTGCTATAGAAGGGAAGCAGCAGCTACCTACCATTCCAAACGCTGAAGGACAGAGAGAAGAGGTTCGAATTATTAGGACTTAGAAATTTAGAAGAAGCACCTTAGGGAGCCAAAAATCTTATTTCCGAAGAGGAAGAACAGTCTGGCTGATGGTGCTGCCTGGAGGGGGAGGGGAAATTCAGTTTGATTTGCAAATGCTGGAAAAACTGTAAACTGGTTTCAGGTGCTGCTTCAGGAAAGAACTGCTTTTGCGGGGATAAAGAAGTATTGCTGGGGTGATACAGGAACCAAAAGCAGACAGGAAACCCTTTAAGAAGATGCAAGTCTTCTCTCTCCTCTAACCTCACCTTTTCCCTCCAGTACTGGTATTAGTAAATCATAATGCATAGCTGGCTGGCTAAGCAGAAACGGGGCGAGCAGTGTCCCAGTGCCAGCATCACAAAGCTGGATGTAGAGGAGAAAGTATGGAATACAGAGACAGTGCATTAACAACTGGCACAGCAATGATGCCTTCTCAATCTTTCAAAAGCTCATGGGGGAAATAAGGTTCTATTCTCCTGAGGTAAATGCCATTACTTTTTCTTCTAAAAAAATAATTCTGAAAAAAGAAGTATTGTAAATCAGTTTCGTAAGAATCATTGGCTCAGTATTTACAGTTCCAAGCTTCTTCATTTCTGATTTTTAGGGTAAAGTATATACTTAATATACTTAGTCAGACTGGGAGCTGACTGTGGCTCAGAATATGAACTCCTTATTACCAAATTCAGACTTAAATTGAAGAAAGTAGGGAAAACCGCTAGACCATTCAGGTATGACCTAAATCAAATCCCTTATGATTATACAGTGGAAGTGAGAAATAGATTTAAGGGCCTAGATCTGATAGATAGAGTGCCTGATGAACTATGGAATGAGGTTCGTAACATTGTACAGGAGACAGGGATCAAGACCATCCCCATGGAAAAGAAATGCAAAAAAGCAAATTGGCTGTCTGGGGAGGGCTTACAAATAGCTGTGAAAAGAAGAGAAGAGAAAAGCAAAGGAGAAAGGAAAGATATAAGCATCTGAATGCAGAGTTCCAAAGAATAGCACGAAGAGATAAGAAAGCCTTCCTCAGTGATCAATGCAAAGAAATAGAGGAAAACAACAGAATGGGAAAGACTAGAGATCTCTTCAAGAAAATTAGAGATACCAAGGGAACATTTCATGCAAAGATGGGCTTGATGAAGGACAGAAATGGTCTGGAACTAACAGAAGCAGAAGATATTAAGAAGAGGTGGCAAGAATACACAGAAGAACTATACAAAAAATAGTTTCAGAACCAAGATAATCACGATGGTGTGATCACTCATCTAGAACCAGACATCCTGGAACGTGAAATCAAGTGGGCCTTAGAAAGCATCACTACGAACAAAGCTAGTGGAGGTGATGGCATTCCAGTTGAGCTATTTCAAATCCTGAAAGATGATGCTGTGAAAGTGCTACACTCAATATACCAGAAAATTTGGAAAACTCAGCAGTGGCCACAGGACTGGAAAAGGTCAGTTTTCATTCCAATCCCAAAGAAAGGCAATGCCAAAAATGCTCAAATTACCACACAATTGCACTCATCTCACATGCTAGTAAAGTAATGCTCAAAATTCTCCAAGCCAGGCTTTAGCAATACGTGAACTGTGAACTTCCAGATGTACAAGCTGGTTTTAGAAAAGGCGGAGGAACCAGAGATCAAATTGCCAACATCCGCTGGATCATCAGAAAAGCAAGAGAGTTCCAGAAAAACATCTCTTTCTGCTTTATTGACTATGCCAAAGCCTTTGACTGTGTGGATCACAATAAACTGTGGAAAATTCTGAAAGAGATGGGAATACCAGACCACCTGACCTGCCTCTTGAGAAACCTGTGTGCATATCAGGAAGCAACAGCTAGAACTGGACATGGAACAACAGACTGGTTCCAAATAGGAAAAGGAGTACATCAGAGCTGTATATTGTCACCCTGCTTATTTAACTTCTATGCAGAGTACATCATGAGAAATGCTGGGCTAGAAGAAGCACAAGCTGGAATCATGAATGCCAGGAGAAATATCAATAACCTCAGATACGCAGATGGCACCACTCTTATGGCAGAAAGTGAAGAGGAACTAAAAAGCCTCTTGATGAAAATGAAAGAGGAGAGTGAAAAAGTTGGCTTAAAGCTCCACATTCAGAAAACGAAGATCATGGCATCTGGTCCCATCACTTCATGGGAAATAGGTGGGGAAACAGGGGAAACAGTGGAAACAGTGTCAGACTTTATTTTTCTGGGCTCCAAAATCTCTGCAGATGGTGATTGCAGCCATGACATTAAAAGGCGCTTTCTCCTTAGAAGGAAAGTTATGACCAACCTAGATGGCATATTCAAAAGCAAAGACATTACTTTGCCAACAAAGGTCCATCTAGTCAAGGCTATGGTTTTTCCAGTAGTCATGTATGGGTGTGAGAGTTGGACTGTGAGGAAAGCTGAGTGCTGAAGAATTGATGCTTTTGAACTGTGGTGTTGGAGAAGACTCTTGAGAGTCCCTTGGACTGCAAGGAGTTCCAACCAGTCCATTCTAAAGGAGATCAGTCCTGTGTGTTCATTGGAAGGAATAATGCTGAAGCGGTCATTGGAAGGAATGATGCTGAAGCTGAAACTCCAGTACTCTGGCCACCTCATGCGAAGAGTTGACTCATTGGAAAAGACTCTGATGCTGGAAGGGATTGGGGGCAGGAGGAGAAGGGGACGACAGAGGATGAGATGGCTGGATGGTATCACCGACTCGACGGACGTGAGTCTGAGTGAAGTCGGGAGTTGGTGATGGACAGGGAGGCCTGGCGTGCTGCAATTCATGGAGTCACAAATAGTTGGACACAACTGAGCGCCTGAACTGAGCTGAACTGAACTGATATTCTTACTAAGTCAATTTTGCCCTATAAGCCCTTTCAATTTCTTTTCTCACCAAAAAAATATTGAAATTTGACATATCACTGTTAATTCATTTTGTGCCCAGCTCCATGTTAACTATTAAACTGTAACTCAATTAGTATTAGGTTTTCATATGAGTTAAAGACTCTTTTAAAAACTGACTAAAATACACACACACACACAAAAAAAAATTATTTCTCTTATGTAAGTAAGGCCCAAGGAAGTCACTCCAGAGTTTGTAAGATGGCTGTAGCATTTTCAAGGACCCAGATTCATCCATGTCTCTACTCTGTCTGTTAAGTGTTACATGAATACAATCTGCCCCAAGATGGCTGCTAGAGCTCCAGCCACCAGTCATCAGTATGAAGGAAGAGAAGAGGAGTAGGTTGGTCCCCTACTTTTCAAGAAGAGTTTTTACAAGTGCCACACAATACTTCCACTAGCTACAAAGAAGCCTGTAGACTTTTGGCTAGGAAATCATGTGCCAGCTAGAAAGTGGGGCTCTATTAACTTGAGGGAGTTTGGGCAGAATCACTATTAATAGGAAACTAGCTGTCTCTGCCAGACTCTGGGAGGAATATTACCTCATCAATTGTAAGCCTTAGTGTATCAGCTCTTTTTTGAAAGCAAGATTTCATCAGTAAGAAGACTAGAGTGTATATGAGGGTACTGAGCAGGGGAGGCTACTGAATGGGGTCGATGGAGGACACTGAAGGCAAACTTTCTCTATTTAATAATTTTTCTCAGAGGCAGCATAAAACCCAAGTCTACCTTTCTTATTTATTCATTTTTATTCATTTGTCCATTTAAAGGATTTGGATTCTGTACTAGCGGAGAAGGGGTCATGTATCACACATTTGTTTTGTTTCAAAGAACTAAATTATTTTTTAGAAGACCACATACTTCTACTTGAGTTCTTTCCCCTCTCTTTTAAAGAAATGCCCCCTAATGCTAAGATAGCTTTTGAATTTTCATGGTTATTATATTCATCCTCGTGAGTTTGTCTCTCCCTTCCCATGAAGTCCAAAGGGCATGGAAAAATGGCATCATATTGATAAAACATGATGCCTTCCAAGACATTCTTTAAATGGCCTATGTGCAAATATGGTCAAAATGAATAATTCAGGCCAATTGGAGTGAATATTTCTCCATGAATGCTTGGGGTGAAACTGGCTGGCTTTGCAAAGTGGTTCTCTTTATAAACTAGCAACGTTGCTTTACAGCGTGTCTGGGTGAGAGGCCAAATTCTTAAGTGATTTAAGTATATGTAGTTAGTATTTTCTAGAACTTTCACTTTTAGAACTTATAGGATAGAGCAACTGACCATGCTGTGCCTTGTCACATTGCTTTAGCAGACTCGTTGGCAGAAATATCATAAATTTTTCTAGTAAACACCTCAGTCTCCCCAGGTGTCACTTGGTCCTAGCTACCTCATTTTCCATACATTGATACCTTTAATCACAATAAGACAATTTTCAGGAGGACATTGAAGGAGGAATGAGGATGATTAAAAAAGAAAAGATGAAGATTCAATGGGAATTTTATGATTGTTTGTCATTTTTTGCTGCAGAGAAAAGGCATGAATGCCTGTGTGCATAAAGATCCATTCCTAATCAAAGTAGCAACAGGGCTGCAGACTGAATGCCAGTCTGACCTCTTTGGGCAGCCTTCAGTTTCACTCTACACCCACTATTGCACCCCAATTCCCCTCACCCACCATCTGCAGCTAGTAGTACAGATTTTTCTTAAGGATACTGGTGAGATCAGGAAAGGGTATGTTTTGCACATCATACAGAGAATAGCTTCTAGAAAACCATTCACAGCAAAATAAAATGATCCCTGTTGCTTTAAGGAGAAACGCTGTCTTCAGTAACCCTGATTTCTCACCTGCTTTTTCCATCTCAAAGATTTCTCTTCTTCCTTGCCCTATTCCCCTCCTCCCTCTCACCCCTTCCTTCTTCTAAAGGGGAGCATAAAAGCGGGTGAGAGCTTAGTTACCTTCATAAACCCATGGGGCATATGAATTGTACATTAAAATAGGGATAAAAACTTAAGAAGCTCTGTCCGTGGAATTTTAGACAGAATGAATAATGGAAAGAGTCAAGGACTGGAGCCAAAGAGAGCTGGAATTGATTCCCAGTTCTGTCATTTAGAAACTGACTGTCTTGGGCAAGTTACTTGTCTTTTCTGAGTCATAGTTTATTCATTTGTAAAAATTAAAATAATAATACCTATCTGATAATCATTGGAGAATTAACTATAATTATGTACGTAAAAATTAGTGCAACGTCAGATGCATAGTTAACATTAAATAAATATTAGTTATCTTTAACATAAAAGAGATGGATGAATTATTGGGGCAAGTCATGGGTCTTTCTCAGAATTCTCATCTGCGGGGAGCAGCATGGTGAAGAGGGAAGATTGTAAGCAAGTTTAGGGAAGTTTCACAAGTTTAGTTTATTTGATTGCAGTAATTTTTCTTATTGGTCTCCTTAAATACTTTTGCTATGTGCAACTTCTTGGTAACAGGGAAATGGGAAACTAAAACAGGAAGTCCTTGGTTAATAAGAAATCAGAACCAACAAAGCAGAGTGGTTTGGGGGATTATTTTACCCATGTGCTGTTTAAAATCTAATGAAATAATTTTACTGGGTTCTTTGTGTTCTCTAGAGCCACTTTCTCTTTTGGATGGTGATAATCAAGTTATAAATTTTGTTTCTTCAAGCCTCATTTTCTGTGTTGGTCATTCTGTTTGGGGCCAGCACATTCTTTTGTCACATGTGTTAATATCACTGTCTTAGGATCTGTCAAAATGAAGAATAACTTCCTTTTCTGTGCCAGAGCTGATTTGATAGCCTTAATTGCAAAGATTCACACTTTTCTTGGCACCAAAATGCAGGAACTGAGTGCAGATCTCACAACTTTTTGTCCCTTCTCAGCCGCAGTGCCTGAACAGTGTTCTGATATAACCAGCACAGCTGTCCTTGGTGTGCTTGAACTCAAGTGCCTGCCCATGGCTGTAGGATCTAGCCTCAGATCAGGTGCCGCTCCCTCTGTGAATGGGAGCCAATGCTAAAGAACCCCTAATCCAGAGTGAGGTCATCCTTCAGGAAATGAAGAAGGTCCTAAGACTTTTGAAGATAATCTTTCTTGAACTAGGTTGTAGACCGGGATAAAACTGACTCATGCCTTTCCCCAAGGTAAAAACTCCTTTGGCTTCTGACTGTAATGAGATCTTATCAGTCCTTTCTTCTAGTTTAGGAAAATTGTCGGCCATGTTTTTATTTAAAAAATAAGACAGTTTGACAGGTAGACTGATGTCTATAAGAAGATATGTCTGTATAAAACAAGAACATAAATACAACATCTGTTAAAGAAACATCAACTGAAGTCTGAGCATCTTCATCCCAGGGAAGCTGTACAGATAGACCACCAGGAAGAATAGAGCCCAAGGTTGCATTCTTGGCTTGACAATTACAGCCATAATTTATTAATACTCCAGTCCCATAATAAAGAAGCGTGTATACCTGGTAGGTTATAAGAAGCTTAACTCACTCTGAAGGCTTCCTGATAATCTACCTGTTCAAGCTTTAATTACTTCTGCTGGTTCTTAACCTTAGGCTCATGGACACTCAAAAAGTCTGGCCTGTGACTATAGTTCAAGTAAAAGAGAAATCACAACTAAAAATATTTGATAAATTATTTCAATAAAATTAGTTTCACTTGTACTAGTAAGAATTTTATATTTTTCTTTTAAAATTATTATTCTGGGAAGAGGTCCATAGGCTTCAAAGAACTGACAAAGGGATCCGTGGCACTAAAAAGAATCCCTAAGGTAATGGAAGGTCTTTTGTACTTGATTCCACAGTTTCATTAATCTAGTTTTCAGAAGCCTCGGTTCTCTGCTGCATGACCTCACCACCATGCTTCTTGGTTCATACCATATGTGTTGAGATGTGCAGTAATTGTCCATCTTCCTTTGCAGTATCGAATGAACACTGCCTTTGTTTGATGTGGTAACAGTGCAGTTCATAACAGAAATGTTTTTCATATTTATTCGAACATTTACTGAACAAATCCTATGTGCAGTTATTATGATAGCCGAAGAGGATGCTCAGTCAAAACAATCACCGTTCTTTATCAACTTAAAATACGTGTGTGTGTGTGTGCTCACGTGAATGTGTGTGTGTATGCAATAACTTCTTGATTTATATTTCCCCTGCAGATCTTGGAGCCCTCTGAGGTTTTATGGGGACTGCAGCATTCCAGACTGCTGCCCTGCAATGAAGCTCTGAGTCACAGTCTTTGGGTCTAAGGTACTGGCTACGATGTGGAACCCCAAGACAGCCAACCTGACTAACCTTCACTCTAAGCAGAAGCCCAAAATGCGTCTGGCCTGAAATCAGAGCAAGCCTTAGAGAAAGCCCTCTTTGTTAATGGAAAAAGAAGAGGAGAAAAGGGTTTCCACATTGCAACAGTCTTTCCACCATTCCAAAGAGCCTACCTTTCTTATAAACCAAGCTGTTCTATTTGGTGAGTCCCATTCTAGCTTCTTGCCAGAAATAGAACGTGACAGTCAGGGTGAAAAAATAAAGACAAACCCTCGGAAAAACAGACCTGGAACTGTAATTCTCTCAAAGCAGTCCAGTAGGAGGATTATGTCTGAAAGCCAGCCCAGGCCCCCCGTGATTCCATCCCGCAGACCCAGGTTCCGGGTGTGCTATATCTGTGGCCGAGAATTTGGGTCCCAATCCCTTGGCATTCATGAACCCCAGTGCCTGGAGAAGTGGCGTGTTGAAAACAGCAAGTTGCCCAAGCACCTGAGGAGGCCAGAACCTTCCAAACCCCCTCCTCTCAACGGAAGTGGGTCCTACAGTCTTCAGGCAGTGAATGAGGCAGCCTTCCAGAGTTCCCAGGCTCAGCTGCTGCCATGTGAGTCCTGCAACCGCACATTCTTGCCAGACCGGCTTCTTGTTCATCAGAGAAGCTGCAAGCAGAAGGTTGAGGGGCCCAGGGCACCAAGCCTGGACAGATCTGATGATCTTGCCGGTCTCAAGAAAGCTTCCAGTGGCATCACGACCCGACCGAGGACTGTCATCTGCTACATCTGTGGGAGGGAATTTGGTACCCTGTCCCTTCCTATCCATGAGCCCAAATGCCTGGAAAAGTGGAAAGTAGAAAATGACCGACTCCCCAGGGAGTTCCGCCAGCCACTCCCACAGAAGCCTCAGCCCCTTCTCACTGGACAGCCCAACCACACAAGGCCACGTCAAGGCCAGCTCGTGTCCTGCCCAAACTGTAGTCAGACCTTTGCCCCCGACCGCCTTCCAGTACACAAGAGAAGTTGTAAAGGTCAACCTAGTGGGCCAAAAGCTCAGGATCTGACATTAGGGAGTAGAGGTGGCCTGGAAGAGTCCACTAATTCCAAGTCTCAGAGGAACCCGGCAGCACCCCCTGTGACTGATAAGGTAATTTGTGCCACATGATATGCATCGGGTAGGCCTGGGGGTACATTCTACCTCCAGGGGAATGAGAGAAAAATGCCCCCGGAATCAGCTCCCTCATCCCCTAGGATGGTTTTCCTTCAGTGCCCATTTCTGCCTCAGTGAAACCTAAGTTGACCCCCTATTGGACTCCGTGGCTATACCTCCATTGGCACAGCAGATATAAAAACATCCTTGCCCAGTGGGTCCCTGGTCCTCTTTCATTCTGCTGCCTAAAAGAGAGATGGACTTCTTTCTTCTCTGAATCCCTCATACCAATAATCCTTGGGAGAGACTGGCATTTGAAAATGAGTCAGTAATGCTGTGTCTACATTACAGAGATATCATTCCCATTCCAACTGCCAATACTTATTACTGGTTTATTTTAGTAGTCTACCTTAGGAATTCACTTTTGGCAACACTGGGTGATGGTGAGCTTATCGTTCTAAAATAGAATCTGTGTCAAAAACCCCAGATGACTTTAGCAGTAATTAAGCACCGGAGCACTTGCAGAACTGAACATGCTCTACAGTGCAATATGCTTTCTTTCAATGCTTACATGGCTCTAGTCTATGGGGAAGTAACTCCCACGCAGACCGAGAGTCAGCTAGGTGTGTTCATGGATCTGGGAAATACTCAGTTCCTGCTGCTGCTCTGGACCCCATGTTTGAGTCAGACACCAGGCTGTGACCCCTGATTTGGGCAGTTGTAAATAAGCATGACCCTAGGGGTCCCCAGCCTATATAGTGAAGTGTCACTGGGTCTTGACCTGAAGTTTCATCATCAACCAGGATTGGGGAAGTTTGCTTTTGAGGATGGCTACCTGCAAGATAAGGTGAGGTCCATGTGCTCCATTCTGCCATGAAGCAAGGGAAGTGGCTGTCTTGCCACGTGTCACACTTTACAGAACATCAAATCATGAGAAATAGGAGGCGGTCAAGGTCTTTTCTCTATGACTTGCTGCTTGAAAGGCCCCACCTGTAGGGGTTCTTTAAGTGAACTATTTTCAGGAAACTAAGGTAACCCAAGCTATTGTAAACAGTTAAACCAGACTGATTGGGGGGTGGGAAGACATCCTTTATTTTTAATCCAGTCGTTCTTCATTACTTTTTTATTTTTTTATTGTATTACTTGGGCAAATGTCGGGTACTTTTTCCAAACTTCCATGTTTAAAATGAAATGATCTTTCACTTGCTGGCTTAGAAGATTCCTAAACAATGATCCTAAAGCCGAAGAGTCAGACTAATGGGCATATTTTCCGATGAACTTGAAGAAAGAACAGCTAGTTTCTTTGCCGAATGAAAACCCAAACTCGTAAGTGTGGCATGGGCTTCAGGCTGGTCTCATAAACATGAACTGTTTTTCTCATCTTTTGGCTGTTGCTTTTCTTCCAAAACGTGTGGGGTCTGGATTCAGCGAGCAAATGAATCCATGTCTTAGAGCCACAAATCAAGAGCTCCGGTTAGTGTTCTGACATTCAGCACTGTTTCCTGATTGTATGCATTTTCTTTAAATGTCCTCATTACAGAGCTTGAGACAGGGACGAGTGTGGTCAGAATGCTCATGCTTGTTGTTGTAACACAGACTCTGTGCTCCCCAGAGTGGAGCCAGCAGGCTGAGCATAGCATGTTCTCACTCAGTCACAACTGCTAAAAGAGGCTGGCCTGGGCCCCCAGCTCCACAGGAGGACACCTCCTGACTCACTGAGTCATCTGGAGAGGAGACTGTCAGGACAGGAGGCCAGTGATGGCTGTCAGTGACTTTCACGTTTAGATCAGAGGGAGTCCGTCAAAATAAGGGCATCAGGAGGACACGACAGCTATGTCAGAGCACAGCCAACTCTGCTCCTAACCTGAAAAGGCACATGTCAGTGAGAAACTGGCACCCACCACCGTCAGATGTGCCTTGGCCTGTTTGGGGACCACACAGGCTTTAGTGGAGGGCATAGTAAGGTCATCCAACCTAGGGTCCCTTCAGCTGCCAGATCTGGAGCAAGCTAGGGTTCATTAAAATGGAGAAAACTCCTAGGCTTCCAAGAGGAATAAGACCTCTTGAACCAACAGACTTTATTCCTTCCCTTGAAAAGACATTTGCCACTGCGTTGCGCTTTCAGCAGAAAGCCTCTCCTGGGGAACGTAGTTTTCTGTTGTGGTTGTTATTGGACTCTGTTATTGCTGTTTTTCTTTTCTTTGTATTATGTAAGATTTAGATAGCGCAGTGAATCGTTCATTTCCATAAAGAAAACGCCCTGTGCATTATTGGATTTCAGAATTTCATCTGCCTGTGGCGGCCGACTTTTGGCTGACTGTGAGTCACACGCGTGGTTTTTTCAGTTCAGATGTTTGCTTCCTTTTTCCTTATGCCAGTTAGAACAATTTCCCCCTAGAATCCTTGATCTGAATTCATGTTAGAATCAGCGATCTTGCCCAGTGTTTTCAGGGGGCTCAATCTCATAGTGAACTCAGGTAAGAAAAACATTTTCAGAATTATGACCACAGAACTTGGAAATAGTTCCCTGCAGTTGGGCAACAATGACTGTTTCGCTGGCAGAGTGAGTTACCCTCCGCTCAGAGTGTTCCTCCTGCGTAGACTGGCTCGGTTCTCTGATGACAAATGCTCCTGTTACCCTTCAGTCAAATCTAAACAAAGGAAACGCCGAGATCCCTAAGACAAACCCCCCAACCCAAGTCATCAATGTGCATTCTGCGCCAGCTCTGCTTTGCCTCTCACCATGGAATGGGTTTGAACTTGTCCCATTGCTTGTCATCCAAAATCTAAGACTGAATTCACTCTCTCTGATTTCACAGTGGCATTGTGAAAGACACCATGCAGTATGAAAGAGGAATGACATCCACAAAGCGGATTTTCATTTAAAAGGGTTTGCTCTGCTGTTATGTGGTATCAGAGCAGCATCACACTCCCCCTTTTCCCTCTAGAAGAAGGAAAGCCTGAGCAAGCAATATCCAGTTTAGCAAGATTTTAAAAGTCATGTTACTTGCAGATGAAATTAGATGCATAATGTGGGAAACTAGAAATTATCAGTTTAAAGTTTAATTTGGAGCTTAATGTGATCCTTTGATTTCTATTTTAGCAAGCAGTGTCCTAAGTGGTGCTGGAAGTGCAAGAATGGAGGTCACTATTGACCCCTATTTTAATATGAGTGAACACATTTTAATATTTGTCTTTAATATTTGGGGAAAAGTTTGCCCTTTTCCATAAGCTGATAGTATTGCAGTCTTTGACTTAAGGCCTTTCTGGCTAACTGAAACACAGATTGACAGTTAATTAAATATAACTACAAACCAGAATGAAGGCTTTGTTTAACGCTTGGGGTTATTTTCTTAGTATTTTGATGATAACATGTGAAACACTGTTTCTAAAAATCTGATACTATGTTATAAAATAGGCATTCTTTTTCTTCAGGGAAATCTGTCTTTTCCTTCTTTTAACAAAGGTTTGTGTCTCTGAATGTAGTTTTAAGCTGTCCTTAGCATCCTAGAGGGCTGAGCTACAATCCCATCAGACACATCTCTAGCATCTGCTGCTGCCATCTGGTGTTTTCTTTTAGAGTAATGCCTTCTACACTCAAAAATATTTACTGCCTTTCTCTTTGTGTTACCGCCAAATATATTTGAGAATGTGCCCTTATAATACAAATTCCATTTATTTAGGACTACCATTATGTCTTTGGTTTAATATCATCAGTGCTATTCCATCGCTAATATCTCATTCTCCAAAGGCAAACCTCTTAGTTAGAAAGTAACAATCAGAGACTCAGAAAGACTCAGAAGGGCAGAGTGGATGGGTTCACGTCGTGGAACACTGTTAAGGGGTGTGTGTGTATGTGTGTGTGTGTGTGTGTGTGTGTATGTGTGAGGTAAAATGTGCTTGTGCTGTGTGCTTAGTCGCTCAGTAGTGTCCAACTCTTGGTGACCCCGTGGACTGTAGCCCACCAGGTTCCTCTGTCCATGGAATTTTCCAGGCAAGAACACTGGAGTGGGTGCCAACTTCCCAACCCAGGTAAAAAGTGTTTGGAGCTTATTAGGAGGCCTGCAATACAGGGAGATGACCTGTACTGAATGCATCTATGGCCAGGGATTTATGTCCATGTCCTCATTTTAATCTTCATAATATTACTATAAGACAGATACATCTCCCTACTTTCCAGGTAGAAAAACTGAGGTTAAGCACCTAACCTAGAGTCACACAGAGGGTGTCAGAGCCAGATGTGTCTAACTCCAGAGACCCAAGGTGGCTCAGATGGTAAAGCGTCTGTCTACAATGCGGGAGACCCAGGTTCGAGCCCTGGGTTGGGAAGATCCCCTGGAGAAGGAAATGACAATCCACTACAGTACTATTGCCTAGAAGATCCCATGGACAGAGGAGCCTGGCAGGCTGCAGTCTATGGGGTCGCAGAGTCGGATACGACTGAGCGACTTCACTTCACTTCAAACAGAGAAGCATACGTGTCATACAAAAAGGGTAGGGCTATGGTGCCAGGCTGAGTGTTAGTTAAGCAGGGTTAAGAGGACAAAAGTTTGTTCATTCAACAGATCATTCTTGTTAGGCATTCTTGAGCTTCCATGGTGGCTCAGATGGTAAAGCACCTGCCTGCAATGTGAGAGACCTGGGTTTGCTCCCTGGGTCAGGAAGATCCCCCGGAGAAGGCAATGGCAATCCACTCTAGTACTCTTGCCTGGAAAATTCCATGGACAGAGGAGCCTGGCTACAGTCCATGGGGTCGCAAAGAACTGGACATGACTGAGTGACTTCACTTACTTACTTTGGACTAAGGACTAAATGTAGAATCATTAAAAAGACACAGTTCTTGATCTCATGGAGTTTTTAGCCCTATGGAGGAAATGATATGAAATTTAAATAAAAATAAATATAAAATTTCAAGTTGTAATGTGACAGTGTCTAATGGTGGGAGGTGGACATTCAGGTTCTTGGTTAGAGAAAACCTCTGGGAGGAAGTGACATTTCAGCTGAGACATGGAAGGTGTGAAAACATTAGCCAAGAGGATGTCAGGGGAATGGAAGTACGGGAGGAGGAGACATTCTGTGCGAAGGCCTTGAGGTAAGAAAGATCTTAAAATGGAACTGAAAAATCCACAAGTAGAATCAAATGAAGGAAGGGGCAGGCACACATGATAAAGCTGTGGAAACAGCACAGCTGCCCAGTGGACATAGGGACACCCTACTCGGCTGTTGCAGGAATCCGGGTGAAAGTGGATGATAGCCTAGCCTAGGGTGTTGGTATCAGAGATAGGAAAAAAGGGACAGTGGGCAGAACCTGGTAATAGTTGGGATGTGGAGGAGTAAGGAAGAGGGTTGAGGATAACTCCCAGATTTCTAAATTGAGCAACTGTACCAGTTGTTTCACTTTCTAAGATGGGAAAACCTTGAGAAACAGATAGGCTGTTGTGATGAAGACCAATTTTTCCATTCTGGACATGACTGAGTTCACAACACTTGTGAGACACTTTAAGTAGGTCTGAAAGAATGGTAAAAGTTCTATAGTGGGCGGGATTGGGTAAGCACAGAGCATAATGTGTAACCAGTGAGGGGCAGAAAGACAGTTTTATTTGTGATGAATGTATATGTCTTAAGTTATTAAACACACAACTAACAGGCATTGATAGAGGAAGATTGGAGCCACGATAATATCTTAAGACAGTGAAAGGAGATAGAGATCTATTTATACTATATCTCTATCATTCATTGAAAATCATTCTTTGTTATGGTCATTTGTAACTATAAGACTTTATTATTTTCTTCCCAAATAAAAAATAAAATTTCTATGAGACTGGCAAAAAAAAAAAAAATGCTTGTGAGACGTCTAACTAGATAAGTCAGGCTGAATGTATAAGTTTGAATCTCAAAAGAGGAAGTGGGCTGGGATATATATTTGTGCATTGTTACTATATATTTAAAGTCATCAGAATGAGTGTAGGACTTGAAAAATCAACCCAGGACTGACCCTGAAGCATTACAGTATTTAGAGTTAGAGAAGAAGGAGTGGAGAATGACTGGAAATGCTGGATAAATGGCTTGAGAGTTTGGTGCCCTGAGCACTGTGACAGGAGAGAATGTGGCGAATAAGGGTGTGGGGAACAGTACGCAATGCACAGAGGTAGGATGAAGGATGGAGCTAGGTGAATGCCAGAAAATCTATTTGATTTGGCCATGTGGATTTAGTTTGACAAACTTGGAGAGAACACATTCAGTCATGATGGGGGCTGCAGAGTGTATGGGTGATATTGGATGTGTTTTGAGAAATTTGGCTTAGAGATCGGGAGAGAAATAATAGGTAGGCTAGAAATAGAGACTTTCAGTTAAGAGAGGCTCCCTTAAAAGATGGGAGCTTGTAGACTGTATTTGACTATTTTGGATCAGGAGCCACTAGAGAGAGGAAGGTTAAAAAAAGCAGGAGAGGTGATACAAGCAAATGTAAAACCTGAAGGAGAAACAGGAACCAGGGCTGGGGTTCTGTCCTGTGAAGTGGAGGGGTTTAGTACCAGGGGATGTTTCTCTATTTCAGGAGCAGGTTGAATGCAAATGAAGGCAAAGCTACAGTATGTAAGCTTATATTTTCTCAGTGAAATACCAGGTAGGCTTATCAGGACTATCAGATGAGGAGGAGAGATGTGTAAAGAGAGAGAGAAAAGTGAATCTTAAGGGTTTTCTTAGTCCTTTGTCTGTTCATGCCTTCGGTTAAACTAAGTTTCTGAAATCAAGACTAAGGCTCCTAGAACCATTTGCCTCTGGTTCCTAAACACAAGAATGACTTGGAACTCTTTGGAAGTGGTAGGAAAAAGTTCAGTGTGATCCTTCTGGTGGTTCCTACTCATATATTCATCTTCAGTGGCCCTAATTCACCTACGCAGACTCATCAGTGCTGATGTCATGAAAACTAGGCTCAACCTCACAAACCACGCCTTGATGATGCTGCCAGCTGGGCCACTAATATCCAGCTCCACATGCCATTTCTTCATCTTTTCTTGGTGCCAACCATGCCTGCATATCAGGGCAGCATTCTAGGATCCCACGGCTCTCAGGTGAACTAAGCGCAACTTTAAGGTAACAAGACCAATTCACTTCTGCACTGATGGCTCTCAAAGCCAAACCAAAGGACTTGTGTGTATATAGCATGTGCGAAATATGTGTTGAGGGTGAGAGTTACACATTTTAGAGCAACAGCATCATTGATGAAATTGATATATAGCTTCCTGACATAGAAATTTGAAAACAATACTCACCTATACAAATTATACTCTTAACATATTCATTTTTAAAATTTAATTTAATTTTATTTATTTTTTAATTGAAGGATAATTGCTTTATAGAATTGTTCTGGTTTCTGCCGAACATATTCATTTCTAAAAGTAAGCTCAAATTATAATTATATATCATATATCCATAGAGAGAGAGACCATAATAGATATAGCTACCTCTCTCAGAGCCCAAAGATGAAAGCAACAATAGATGGTCCTGCCTTTCTGCTCCAGTATGTATCTTTCTGCTTCTCTGAAAAGAAAAATACTGATTGTAACCTCTGTGAAAGGAGAGGATGCATATTACAAGTTCAAATATTATTTCAAGCCTAAAATGAACAGAACTACAATATGCTGTACTCTCAAGGAATTCATCTAGCTTAAATGATTTCATGTGCCTTCCTAAGCCTCCTCTCCATGTTATCCTCATCTCCCTTCTTCCAGTCCCAAACACACACATCCACATTTTCTAGTGATAGATGCTTAGGGAACCTTTATGTAATGACTGAACTGATATACGTAGTTCTTAGAAATCCACATTCCAAGGTCAACAATTAAAATCTCTCCCCAAATTCTTAGAACTCCACCAAAAGCAGTGTGACACAACCTTGAAAAAGTTCCATTGAAATGGAGGCAATTGTCCTATGAACAGGCCCTCACTGCTAGCTGTGAGGACAAGTGCACCTTTATGAAGAGCGAGATCATTGACAGAATTTGAAATAAGGCTAATTCTTTTACTTTCCCTTTTTATTATGTAACTCATATCCTTCCTACATTCCATTGCCTCTTTCACATATTTACCTCTCTGAGGGTCTTATAGGCAGAGACGCTTTATTGTTTAGTCACTAAGTCATGTCTGACCGTTTTGTGACCTCATGGGCTATAGCCTGCCACGCTCTTCTGTCCATGGGATTTCCCAGGCAAGAGTTACTAGAGTGGGTTGCCATCTCCTTCTCCAGGGCATCTTCCCGACCTAGGTATCAAACCTGTGTCTCTCACACTGGCAGGCAGATTCTTTACCACTAAGCTACCAGGGAAGCCCTATAGGGAAAAAGAGGTCTTGCAAATTGAAGAAGGGTCTCAATGATTTTCCAATAATCCTACGCCAAGATCAACTCCGATGCCATGATACTGTCATTAAAAGTCCCTAAGCAGCTTTCACATCTACCTTCGTTTAAGCAGAGAAGGTAAAAACAGAGAGAGATCACTTGTCCCAAACTAAAGCTTCAGGAAATCAGAGGTTGAGGGAAGAGAGAGAGAGGAAAGGGAAAGATTGGAATCAAAAACTCTGATAAGAAAGGAGAAGACAACAAACAAGTAACAAAATTGTTTCTTAAGGAGAGAATCCTTTCTGTCTTATATCCAAGATGATATCTTTCTTCTTTTCATTGAAAAACTTCTTTCCTGGGCCTTTCCCAGGGCCGGGGGCCCTCGAGTATACAAGCTGTAGACAAAGCAGGCCCTGCTCCCATGTTCCAGGTCAGATAGTGCCCCTTGCTGTCCTTTTTTTCTCTCTAGAAGCTGGAAAAACTGAGTGCCTGCCACAGTTATTAGGTTTTTCCTGTCTTCCCCCATTGCTTCATTTTACCCGTGACCCGGAAGCTATCTGAATATGAAGGTCAGGCCTGGAGCCAAACTGAAGAGCATGGGAACCACACGCCAGGGCCACACCCATTTTCTTCAGGGAAAGTTGTTCTTACCAGAATTTGCCAAGAGGTTGAATCCATACCAAAAACACCTCACTTTCCAGCCAATAGCTTTCCACAGGATCAGGAAGAAAAAGAAAAAAAGAAAAAACAACTCAAATGTGAAAAGAAAAAAGAAAAGGAAAAAACTTTAGCTAAGAAACTGTATTCCTTTCATAAACAGAAGCTTTCGTTTGGATTTCATTCTTTGACTTTTATTTTCTGCCTTTGTTATCTCAGGACTAGCAAGTAAATAACTAAAATGCCAAGCATATATTCAAAATACCAATAGTTTGTTTTTAAAAATCAGGTACATGAAAATCCTCTAATGTTAACAGCATTTCCAAATGAATGGCCAAGTCTTTCTTATTGTTGAAAGGAGCAAAACAAATCCCCAGATCACATGTAGCAGACTCTTTAATAGTTGGCCAATAGACAGGCTGGATTGGAAAATTCCTTTACGTGGCATCCAGTGATTTCCAAAAACAATTTAATTTCAAACAACGATCCTTCCAGATGTGACATTTGGGTAGAATTGTTTGAAAACACTAGAAGTAAACGTGAAATACCAGTGGTTTTGAGACAATCAAACTGCAATTGTTGAGGTTTGAGACTGAACTACACAGTTGCTCCTATATATTAAAATGCTATTGATACTTTTTCTGCATATGTAGGACATGCCTGGGGGAATGGAAACTTGTTTATACACTTTCAAGCTCAGTCAGTTTGCTTCAAATTGTTTTAAATGGCCGCAGGCAAAGTTCTGACTTTGGGAACAGCTTTGGGTCACCTGGACCTCCTTTCCTTTTCATCACTTTCAGCATCCCCTTCTACCCTTCACAACCCCCATCCCTTGATATTGTTGGAAGGGGGTTGGGGAAATATGATAAAATTCTTCATAGAAAACTCTCATAGGTCTATTTGCATTTTGAAAGAGGATCTGGGGAGAAAGCAGTTTAATCCAAAGGAATGAGTTTTTGAGGTAGTCCAGAGAGCAGAAGTAGGAATTTTGTGGATTTCTCTCAAATCCCATGCAATGGCTGACTCTGTGAACCCATAAGGCAGAGCATGATATTCAGCCGACCACAGATGACCTTCCGCCTCATGTTTCTAGAAACTGCTGAAATCAAGCAGACCTGGAATCAGAAGACAAATGCACAGTGAAATCACACGTCTGTGGACGGATGATTTCTCCCTGCCTCAGAATCACATATCTATGAACAAATGATTTCTCCCTGCCTCAGTTCCTCACAGCAAGAGATTCAGTTCAGTTCAGTCGCTCAGTCATGTCTGACTCTTCGTGACCCCATAAACCATAGCACACCAGGCCTCCCTGTCTATTACCAACTCCCAGACTCCACCCAAACCCATGTCCATTGAGTCAGTGATGCCATCCAACCATCTCATCCTCTGTCATCCCCTTCTCCTCCTGCCCTCAATCTTTCCCAGCATCAGGGTCTTTTCAAATGAATCAGCTCTTCGCATCAGGTGGCAAATGTATTGGAATTTCAGCTTCAACATCAGTCCTTCCAATGAACACCCAGGACTGATCTCCTTTAGGATGGACTGGTTGGATCCCCTTGCAGTCCAGTGGACTCTCAAGAGTCTTCTTCAACACCACAGTTCAAAAGCATCAAATCTTCGGCACTCAGCATTCTTTATAGTCCAACTCTCACATCTATACATGACTACTGGAAAAACCATAGCCTTGACTAGATGTACCTTTGTTGGCAAAGTAATGTCTCTGCTTTTTAATATGCTCTCTAGGTTGGTCATAACTTTCCTTCCAAGGAGTTTAATTTCATGGCTGTAGTCACCATCTGCAGTGACTTTGGAGCCCAGAAAAATAAAGTCTGACACTGTTTCCACTGTTTCCCCATCTATTTGCAATGAAGTGATGGGAATGGATGTCATGATCTTAGTTTTCTGAATGTTGAGCTTCAAGCCAACTTTTTCACTCTCCTCTTTCACTTTCATCAAGAGGCTCTTTAAGTTCTTCACTTTCTGCCATAAGCGTGGTGTCACCTGCATATCTGAGGTTATTGATATTTCTCCCAGCAATCTTGATTCCAGCTTGTGCTTCTTCCAGCCCAGCTTTTCTCATGATGTACTCTGCTGCTGCTGCTGCTGCTTCAGTCATGTCCAACTCTGTGTGACCCCATAGACGGGGCAGCCCACCAGGCTCCCCCATCCCTGGGATTCTCCAGGCAAGAACACTGGAGTGGGTTGCCATTTCCTTCTCCAGTACATGAAAGTGAAAAGTGAAAACTGAAATTGAAGTCGCTCAGTTGTGTCTGACTCCCAGCGACCCCATGGACTGCAGCCCACCAGGCTCCTCCATCCATGGCATTTTCCAGGCAAGAGTATGGGAGAGCAGGGTGACAATATACAGCCTTGATGTACTCCTTTTCCTATTTGGAACCAGTCTGTTGTTTCATGCTCAGTTCTAACTGTTGCTTCCTGACCTGCATACAGATTTCTCAAGAGGCAGGTCAGGTGGTCTGGTATTCCCATCTCTTTAAGAATATCAAACAGTTTATTGTGATCCACACAGTCAGAGGGTTAAACATGAGAATACCTGCAAAGAACCCGAGATCATGTCTGACAAACAGTCGCATGTCAGTACGTCCCTCCTCCCTTCACAGTGGCAGTGCAGGCAGCCTGAAGACCTAATGTCTGGGTGAAAAGCAACTTTACCATTTACTAACAGCTCATACCTCAGTCTCCTGGTTTGTAAAATGGGAATACTGCATTTTATCCAGAGGATTATTGTCAGAAGTATTAAGATAAATCATCTTAAGTGCTTACTACAGGGACTGGCACTTAGAAAGCGCCTCGTAATTGTTAGCTGCCTCTTGGTTGGACATTTTCATTAGTGGAATATACACAAGGATTTCTTTCTATTTTATATTGGAGTATGGTTGCTTTCCCAGTGGCACTAGTGGTAAAGAATCCACCTGCCAATGCAGGAGACACAAGAGTTGCAGATTCTATCCCTGGAATGGGACAATCCCCTGGAGTGGGGCGTGGTAACACACTCTAGTATTCTTGACTGGAGAATCCCATGGACAGAGGAGCTTGGCGGGCTCCCATGCATGGGGCCGCAGAGAGTCAGACACTACTGAGCAACTGAGCCCTCAAGCAAGCATAGCTGCTTTACAATATCGTGTCAATTTCTGCTGTACAGCAAAGCGCGTCAGCTATATGCACACGTACATCCCCTCTTCCTTGGGTTTCCTTCCCCTTTAGTTCACCACAGAACATTGAGCAGAGGTCCCTGTGCTGCACATTCTGTCCTCAGTTAGCTATTTTATACATAGTAGTGCATATATGCCAGTCTCAGTCTCCCAGTCCATCCCAACCCCTCATCCCACCTTGGTCGCTGTACTTTTGTTCCCCATGTCTTACACAAGAATTTCTAAGAGGTTTTGCTCTTTTTTCCTCAAGTGTAGGAAAGAAAAACTCTCCCTCTTATTTCCCCATCTGACCTTACTGCATGCTATGATACGTCTTGTGCACTCACCACAAACATTTCAATTATTTGGCCTAATAGAAGGGATAAGGAGTGTGGAAAATCGAAAACAGAAGCTATGGCCCAAATTCTTTATGTTCATTTTGTCAAGCAGAAAGAGGAACACTGAATGGAATGACACCCATTCAAAAGCTGCACAGTCACAGAATGATTCCCTCGGGCCTTGGCAGAGTGGTCCCTGCTTTAGACAACCTGAGTTCCAGCTAGAAGTGAGGGAAGCAAAAAATCCTCCAGCAAGCAAATGACTTGAGGGTTGTGCACAGCTACTGGGTGCTCTTGGGCTCTTGGACTCCCCTCCCTTCACAGAGGGGCTTCTTTTGCCTAAGGATAGGTTTCTAGCCTCCTGTCAAGTTCTGTTCAAATTGCCTACATGCTTATAATCAAAGACAGCAGGGACACTTCAGTGTGGCAATCACTAATATATTGCTGCCTACTTGTTTTCTAAAGTGCTTGCCCTACTTCTTAAATTCCAGAGCCACAGGTTCATTCCTTTGACTCAAAGTACTGATTCCATAGGAAATCCCAGCTAAAATGCAAAGATCTTCTAGACAAGGAGCAACCCATGTCTAGCCACTGGCACATTCATGCAAATTAACTAAGTTTAGCTCATTTCTTAGAAATTAAATATAAGCAAATACCTTTTGTTGAGATAAGTGGGGCACCCTGAATATTCACTGAAAGGACTGATGCTGAAGCTAAAGCTCCAATACTTTGGCCACCTGATGCAAAGAGCCAACTCGTTGGAAAAGACTCTGGTGCTGGGAAAGACTGAAGGCAGGAGGAGAATGGGGTGACAGAGGCTGAGATGGTTGGATGGCATCACCGACTCAATGGACATGAGTTTGAGCGCACTCTGGAGATGGTGAACGACAGGGAAGCCTGGCGTGCTGCAGTCCATGGGGTCACAAAGAGCTGGACATGACTGAGTGAGTGAACAGCAACAAAGTTGAAGAGAGAGTGGGAAAAGTAGGCTGCTCAGTCACAGGCTCATATGCTTTCGGGGTTTGGCAGCTGCATGTAGGGCCATAGGGAGTGGTGGAGAGTACAGTATCCATGACAGTAAGTCCCACCTAGGGATATTCACATTTGAAACTTCTAAGAGCATCATGCCAGTCAAATAAAACATGAATGTCCACTGGCTGAAATTGTGCTGAGTCCATCAGTCTACAGTCTGAAATCCAGAATATGAAGCAGAGAGGAGGTAGTTCTATGGTGTAGCCTGGGTGAGATGCTGTAAAGAGGACAGCCTGGTCACAAAGGACCCATGACATGACCCACAGAGTTGTGTAGTAGTTGAGACTAGGGACCAGGCACACAGGCTTCATGCCAGGGCTGAGGGTAACGCCAGCTGCCAAACACCATCTGGGTCACCTATGGGAGACTCCAGAACAGTGAGGCCTTTCTTGTGGGTCAGATATCTGGGATCCAAAGCTTCTAAAATTTTTAAGGACCACAAAAAAGTCCAGGATCCTAGAGAGGTTCCCATCTGGAGAACAATCATCAGAACTAATCAATGTGAGTTCAAACATATCAATGGGCAGAGAGGTCAAGAAGGCTTGCTCCACACAGCAAGTCCCTTTATTCCTTGTTTCTTGACTAATTTCAAGGGGAATGGGCTCTGTGCACCCCAGTTAGGGGTCTGTCAACCTGCCTTACTGCCTCAGGCAAAGAGCTTAGGAAAAACATTAAAAATATTTCCCAAATAAAGGTGGTGAATTTAAGTGGACTCATTCCCACCGTTAGGGCTAGTTCTGATTCTCTCCCTAGCACAGTGCCTGGCTTCTGGCCTGTAATCAGTGTTCTTCCTGAACAGCAGCGTCTGGGCTACACTTGAACCCCCTCCTGAGTTGCGGCCCTTTCCTCCCAGTGCATTTCCAGCTAGTGGCAGTCTCATCCGCTGACTGAGTCTCCTCCGTGTTTCCAGCAGAGGTCTCTGGTTTCTTTCAGCTCACAGTGCAACTTCAATATCAATATTTAGAACAATTGCTTTATTGGCTTTCATGAAGTTGAAATGTCTATGATTCAACCCAGATGTGTGCAGAAGTGACCATACGGTGCTCATGACCAGTCACACTCCATCAGAGATACAAAGTGCACACCAGCAGACAGGGCCGATTCTAGGCCATGTCCTGAGACAGGAGGGCAAGGATTGTCCTGTGTGTGCTTTCCCATGGTCACCACTTTAAAATATTATATCTAGTGATTTGCCTCATTACAGATTAATGATCACAACTAAGAAGGTTTGAGAGTGTCTTAAGGTGGGGCACTTTTTCCTATTTGACTCAAAGTGGTGGTTCGGGGCACAAGGACTGTTTCCTTTTCAGGACATTCCCACACTTCTAGTTTCCCTGATCTCTTTTTGACTCAGGTTAATCAGTGTCCACAAATGAACACAGGGCATGAGGCTGTGTTGTTACAGGGATGTTATCATGCAATCTAAAAGGGGGGAAAAGGACCATTAAACTTGCAGTAGTATTTGTTTCTAAGTAATGTGTGAAACGTGTCACTTGGGGGAAAGAGCCAGGCATTTTATTTACATACATATTTGGTAATAAAGACATCTTTTACATTTCGATATGGCTGCTTTGGCCCAGCCCCACTAAAATAGGCTCTCCAAAACCAGCAAGCCAGATACTTCAATGACAGCAAATAAAGCCAGCTAACTGCAGCCTTCCAAAGTGCAAATGTGGGAGGCTTCCTTTGTTCCCCGGTAGCAGGTAGATAATTATACCTGTGACCTTTTAGAGGCACAGGGTGGGGAAGCATTTGGGAGGCTGAATGTTAGACAATGATTCTCAGTCCAGCCACAGCCAGCAACATAGGCCCCAAGGAATGGTTCAGCCCATGCATCCCCCAAACCAACTTTTTGGCTGCCACTTTTCAACGCAAGATGGCTCATACCCTACAAGTCTCATCCCGTTATTTGTGAATTCATTTTTTGGTGAATGCAAGCACGCCAGGGAAACAAGTCTGAATACAATAAAACTATCAGGAAGAGCTGTCTTATGTTATGGTAGAAACAGACTTGTGCTAAATCTTGTGTTCAGATTATTTCTCCAGGCCTTTGCAACTGAATTCTAGGATTTCAGTTAAGTTGCATCATGCAAGCATTTAACTAATATATTCAACTATAAATGATTGACAAAATAAGATGCATTATTGGAATAATGTAATTTAAGATAGTCAATATTTTCATTTTGCATTGTATATTGATTTTATTCTATGCAAAGCTGTATTCATTCCTAATGTTAATTTTAATGTCAATTACTAATTGGTTCTATTACTAAACTGTATTATATACAACACCTTAAATATCATCCTCATCAGTCATTTCGGAAAGTAATTTGGACTCCACTTGATTTTTCCTTTTAGAACTGATTTTATTACCTAATCTCTGCTAAGTTTTGACTCTGAAGTTGATATTTTTTATTGTTTTATTATTATTATAAAAATGACACAAGTTCATTATAAAAATTCAAGCTGTTATAAAAATATAAAATTAGCATAAAAATTACCCACAATTTAGGTTGACCTTAGTGAATATCATTCCAGACATCTCTCTATGTAAGTAACATATTGACATGCATATTTTCATTGAAGTGAGATCATCTGATCAAAGTTATTATTGATGAAGATAATATATTTAATTTTACTTGAATTCAACCATAAGAGCCAAATGAAACTTCATTTGGCTGAAGTTCATTGCTGAACTTCAGAAAAATATTTCTTCACTAAAAGAGTGTTAGTTTTTAAAGGACCCACCAACATTAAAACACAAAGATAAATTATTAAAGAATTTGTTTTCAGTTTTCACTCCATATTTTAACGTTACACTGATTTAATTGACTGTTTGCCATGAAAGTCGGAGAATTTAGTATCATTAGCATCCTTTCACCTCTCCCTCCCTCATCAATTTTTGTAAGGTATTTTTGTCAAGACATGTTGCTTTTCTATTCTCTTTTCTAACCATAATTTCTATAGTCATTTTACCTTAGTTCTGTGTTTAAATGGATTCACTGCCAGTCTTATAAATTCATATTTTTCCACATGGTTTCACAGTTTCAATATTTCTAAGTTTATTTTTGCTGTTTTGGTTTCATCTCTTGATTGCTTATATTTTATGAATTGATGTTTTTCAAAAGTGTCTGTGTAGTTTATTGACCAAACAGGGACATTTCAGAGAGTAAAAAGAGGACACTATTAATATTAGTCAAGACAACAGGTATATTAGGGACTGTTTTACACAAAGCAGAACTTAAGATCTTCCTAAAGCCAGAGGTGATATATTTCACAAGTTCTTGCCGGCTTCCACTCAGTACTTTTTGAGGCATTTAAATGGTGCCAATTGATGCCTTGCACAAAGGAGCATCTATTTGAAAGGAAAAGTTTGGCTCTGACTAAAGGCCCGACAGTTCCCTTCATGGGACTAATGGATGAGCTTTAGGAAGTCCACCTGTCATTCTAAGTCATATCCACGGTTCTCCATGCATGTACGATTTCTGGGGAGAGGACCATTCCACCACTAGATTTTCAAAGGGGCTAATGGCTCCATATATGTTACTAATTGATATTTCACAACAAATCTCCCCAAAGTTACATCATTGGAGAACGTTCTCCAAACTTTCCTATAAATAACACCACACAACTGTAATTTCACTTATTACTACTTCGTATTTATTGTGTGATTAATAGAAGAAATGACCAAGTGTAGAGTGTTTCTGATCCTCTGTAAAACTGCTAGTAATACATTTGTGTGTATGCTGTGTGCTCAGTCATGTCCAACTCTTTGCAACCCCCTGGACTGTAGCCTGCCAGGCCCCTCCATCCATGGAATCTCCCAGGCGAGAATACTAGAGTGGGTTGCCATTTCCTACCCCAAGGGGTCTTCCCAACCCAGGGATCAAACCAGCATCGCTTGCATCTCCTGCATTGGCAGACAGATTCTTTACCACTGTGCCACCTGGAAAGCCTCAATAATAACTTCCGCTTCAGTTTTTAATATCTCTTTCATTAAGGTTCATGCAATACTATTTAATGTTAGGACTATTTTTTCCTTCTGACCAGTTATTATGTGTCCTTTTATAAGCTCTGTTAGCTATTTAGTTGTGTGGTTCACTGTGGTTTTCTTTCTGCCCGAACACTTAGGGAGGTCATTGAAAACTATTTGAAATGATTTGAAATAGGTATTCTAGTCTAGGTTTTCTGGAATTACGTCCATTCCTCTTCTTTCAACACCTCTCAAGGTTATCCACTAAACCGCTCTCTTCTAGATCCTTATTCTTTCCCTTTTGACTCAACGGTGATATTGCAAACTAAAAACAAATGGATGGATGACAGGTCATCTACACTGATCAGGAGGAAAGCTGTTAAATGTCCACTTCCCTTTGCATTGCATAGTCTTGGCTTAAAAGATGGAACATGAGGCATTCCCGACAGAGAAAAGACATTAACTAAAGAGAAAAAAAAATGCTGCATGGAAAATAGAATAATAATTCCAATAGTGGCCAGCAAAATGATTAAAAACATATGAAAGTTAGTTGAAAGAAATATACACATATGAAAACTTCCCCTGAAGTGTTCAATTGCCTCTGGCTACATCCAACCTAAATAGACTTTCCCAGGACACTGAAACAAGAAGAACAAAATGCAATGAGCCCTAATAAACTTGCTGTGTAGGGGCATTTATCAGTAGTTGCCCCCCCTAAAACAGTTCATATCAGATTCACCGATTCAGATCGATTCAGAGATTAACTTTTTAAAAAATCATGCCTTATCCCCAAAATACGATGTTCACAGGAAAACTGTTCATCTAAGCCTTTGCTCTGCAGAAAATTTAGACAGCTTGGCTTCCTCTTTGCCACACTCCCCCTTTCATTACACTTCCTAGAGTTGGCTGGCCCTGGCAGTACCCATGTATACAAGCCCCCTGGGCACACCTTCCCACACCCTTGCCTCGCTCAGCTATGCCAGTCACAGTAGCACCCTAGCCAAGAAGGGGCCTCTACTCTTTCTGCCTGTAATTTGGTCTCTTCTTCCTCTCTTCTCAATCCCCTACACATCGACTTCTGTCTGAAAATATAAAGAGGTTGAAGAGTAAAACCTTGGCAAATAGGGCAGCGGCAGTAACCACAAGCTGATTTTTCAGCTTTCTCTGAAATTTCAGACTGACAGTTGTGAAATTAATGAACAGTAAGAGGTTCTCTTATCTCCATTCAGACCCATGGGGATGGATTTTTCTCTTCAGCTGTGTGTCTGGGTTGCTTGCACTTCCCTGGAGCATGGCTTTAAGAGTAAAATGCTCGAAACTTAAGAATATGGAGTATGTTGCAAGTTCAACTGCAGTTCAACCGCAAATATAGAGCATGGGGCAGGCTTTGGAAAAAACAATACAGGACATCTTAGCCTTGTTATGGTATTAATTTTCTCCCACATCCCTGTAAGTTATTTTGTGCATGTCTTCTAGCCTCTGTGTCTGCCTGTTTTCTTTCAATTTTTCCTACCAGAAGAAATCTTATGACAATATGACATGAATGTCTTCGTTTATGACCCATACCATTTATTTTGTTTACATGCTTGGTTAAGGTTCATACTTTACATATGTAATTTTAATAAATTCATTATTCTCA
This sequence comes from Capra hircus, assembly GCF_001704415.2. Classification (NCBI taxonomy): domain Eukaryota; kingdom Metazoa; phylum Chordata; class Mammalia; order Artiodactyla; family Bovidae; genus Capra; species Capra hircus. The sequence continues at coordinate 79,003,495 of NC_030814.1, forward strand.
AAGTCAAAAGAATAACTCTCATTTTGAAAGTTAAAAAACCTGCATTTGTCTTTCAAGTAAATATATACAAATAGTAAGGAAGTTTTGGCTGTTTTTTCTGCTTTATTTTTTCTCTTAGGTCTTGAATTCCCCAAATATTTTTAAAGTCACTTTTCAAGTGTTAGGCTTTGTTACATGGCCAATAAGAGGGAAAGATAAAGAACTATTTTATTATTTTGATGAACATAGTATATTTACATAGGTCAGTATAGAAAGGTAAAATAAAAATATTTTTCCTCAAAAATGTGGTTTCTTAAAGACTCGGATCATCCAGGAAGTAACTCCACTGTCCATTTTACTTGGTCTGTATTCATTGCAGATTTACTCATCTCAAATCTGTTATTTCTGCTCGGGCATTCAGAAATATAAATGTGTTTCCTTCTGATGCTGACCTCGCCCTGTGCTTTTTCCACTGCAGGTGTAACCCCCAACAGTCTTGTTAAAAGCAAGCTGATTCTAAAACACGCACACGCTTTACCATATTTTATTTCCCCAATGGAGACCACACCACCAACTTAATTTGGTTCTGCTTTCATGCCACCCAGGGCTTCTTGAGAAAGATTGAAAAAAGTCATTTAATTTCACCGAAATTTCTTGCAGCTCAACTTAACTGGGCCTTTTCCATTATTCAGTGAGTATTCTTCCCTAACTGAGTCACTATAACATTTCCCACAGTGCTTAATTCCCAGTATTTTTCACTATCCTATTTCCCAGGATTGGAATCTCTGAAGATTACTTCGCCTCATACTTAGAAGACTACATTCATTTTATATTAGCTCCACCAGTGCCTCCCTTCTCTACAATAACCTTTCTCTAAATCCATCTATTTTATTTTTCTTCCTTTTTCCCTTTCCCATATCCACACCCTTGATCCCATCTCCTCCTACCTCTTCAGAGATTTTTTCTGTTGATTATCTCTTTTCTCTCAGGACCACAGTTTCTTGCTCTCCTCTCCAAATACTCCTATCCTAGCAACAACAATGACAAAGCTGATCTTTAACTCTACTTCTTTCTCAAATATCTTTTCTGCAAACTTTTTGAACATGTGCTTTTCTTCTTGACCTAATCTTTAACTCCTAACAGTTTAGTTTTTATTCTTTATCACCCCATTGGAACTAAATTATCAAAAGTCACTGGCTCATAACCTACTGGCCACCACATTTAACTGCCTTCCTCAACCACCCATTACCTCCTGGAGCACTTGACAGATTCAATGATACCAAGTTTCTGGAACCAGAAGTGTTTCCAGAATTGTGAATGGAGTCTTTTGTCTCCAAGCCCTGTTTCTTTAACTTTGAACTTGAACCTTTATCTCTTTAGGCTTCAATTTCCCCTGCTCAATCTCCTTATTGTAGATATTCTCCCAGGAATTTTTCTCTACTTACTCTCTACATATTCCTCTTCTGGAATTTTTATGGTTTTAAACCTCTTCTCTGTGCAAAAAGCTCTGAATCCCACTAATCCCGAAGTATAGGCTTCTGCTTCTTATTTTGGCTGGGTTTATTCGTGTTTAAATTCCACTAATATGTCAAACTCAACAGTTCCAAGACAGAATCTCTTTTCTCTCCTTCCCCAACCTGTCTTTTCCAATTTCTCCCTTTCTGTAACTGACATCACCATCTTGCCTGTCATCTAGACTAAAACATTGGTGTTTTCTTGGACCCATGATTTACTTGGGCTTCCCTGGTGGATCAGTTGGTAAAGAATCCACCTGCAATGCGGGAGACCTGGGTTCAATCCCTGGGTTGGGGAGATCCCCTGAAGAAGCAAACAGGCTACCCACGCCAGTATTCTGGCCTGGAGAATTCCATGGAGTATTCCATGGGGTCACAAAGAGTCAGACATGACTGAGCAACTTTCACTTCACAGAGCAATGAATGCTCAAGCTCTCATAGGTATGCTGCCCTGTTCGTTCTCTGAGACACTTTACAGCCACACAAACTTTCCTGAATTGAAGTTACAGGCTATTTCCCTGCCTCTCTGCTTCCTATCACTTACAAAACGAAATCCAGATCTTCGCATGGCATTCAAAGTTGTTCACAGCATGGCTGCAGCCTACTTGTTTGGTTCTAGTTCTCAGTGCTAGACTGAGGATCAGGCAAACTGAATTATTCACAATTCTCTGTAATCACCTCCAGATTCCTGTCCATGGGGCTTTGCTCATGCATGGATCCAAAAGTTTTCTCCATCCTTTCCAGTCTTTTCAACTTGTATTTATTTATTTTTGGTTGCACTGGCTCCTTGTTGCTGCCCAGGCTTTCTCTAGTTGTGGCGAGCTGCGGCTACTCTCTGCTGCAGTGTACAAGGTCCTTGTTGCCGACCCTTTTCTTGCTGTGGAGCATAGGCTTTAGGCACGCAGGCTCCACTGTTGCAGCATAAGCGCTCAGTAGTTGCAGCTCATAGGCTCCAGAGCACAGACTTCAGTACATGTGGCACGTGAGCCTCGCTGCTTCACAGCATGTGGAATCTTCCTGGACCAGAGTTCAAACCTGTATCCCTTGCTTTGGTAGGCAGACCCCTATATGCTGTACCACTAGGGAAGCCCCTTCCCAGTCCTTATGATCTAAATTTTGCTCATTCCTCAAATGCTACCTCCTTAAAGCTTTTCCTGATCTTCACAACTGGAAGAAGATTTCCAACATTTCCCAACTCTGAGTTTAATACATTTTAATAATATAGTCATACTATTTTCATTGGCTTAGTGTTTATATGAAAAAATTTCCCTTCCTTTTATTTGTAATCTGTTTGTGTCTTTATGTTTATAAAATATGTTTCTCATAAACAACATATAATCAAGTGTTGCTGTGTTTTATCTCGTCGGTCAACCCATGCCTTTTACCTATGTTCTTTGATCCATTTATATTTACCCCAGTTATTGATATATGTGTGTGTGTATGTATATATATATAGAGAGAATAAAATCTACCACTTTGGAGTTTTAATCATGTTTGTTCTTTCTGCCATTTTTCTTTCCTTTTTTTTTTTTTATTTTTAGATCCTCTGTTCCTCTCTTCTTATCTTTGTTTGGGTCATGGTTAACCCATCAATCCTTAAAAAAAAAATTCTCTCTTCTCATTGATTTTTTTACTTATGCCTCTTAGCATGATTTTGTACTTTAGTGGCTATTAAATCCCATGGGTGGAGGAACCTTGTAGGCTGCAGTCCATGGGGTCGCAAAGAGTCGGACACGACCGAGCGAGTTCACTTTCACTTTTCGCTTTCATGCACTGGAGAAGGAAATGGCGACCCACTCCAGTGTTCTTGCCTGGAGAATCCCAGGGACCGGGGAGCCTGGTGGGCTGCCCTCTATGGGGTCGCACAGAGTCGGACACGACTAAAGCGACTTAGCAGTAGCAGCAGTTGCATAGACGCTAAAACATGCATCTTTAGCACATTACATTCTATGTTTAATAAATTAAGAAAAATAGCTAAGAATTCTATGACAATCTATTTCCAGTTTTAGTCCCTATAATTTGTGTTCTTGTTTACTCTGACTTTATACTAAAGAGAATATAAATTCCATATTCTTTTATTATTTTCCTTTAAAGAGGCCATGGTCCAAAGCAATTTTGTCATATATATGTACAAACACACACACACACACACACGTGTCACATATATGTCTTTTGTGATATATCTGTATAGTACGCTTTTATCTAGGATTAGTGCATGGCCTAATTCTCTAGCTTTGCCATCACAGTTAGGCAGCCCTATGTTCCCAAATTGGTGAGGGTTTCTCTCAATGCTCCTGCCTCTCTCTGGTGTTGGACTGTCTCCCCATTGCTAGGCGTAAGACCCAGCGGGTGGGAAAGTTAACATAGATGGTGCCTGGATGCTGCACATCAGAAGAGTTCATGCAGCTGTCCTGCCCTTATTTCTGTGGCAGACGACTGTTGCTTCTAATTCCTGTAAAGTTGGAGTGTGGGAGGTTTTGTTTTGTTTCTGCTGATCCACCCTTAAACTGAGGCAGTGTTTTTTGGTTCATTAGTTTACCTTGCAATTTTGAGTATCCAATGGCTCAAAAATTTCTGATTTGTTTTCATTGTTGAGGTGGCAGAAGTGTTTCTTGTAATGTTCTATATCCTAGATAGCAGCAGAAACTCCCTATTGGGTTACATACGTAAATCTTCCTTAGATTTGGCTCTTCCAGAAACAAAGGTTAAGAGGGCAGGTGATCCCAGAAACCCCAGTCAAGTAGTGAAAGAAGAAACAGGGAAGAGAAGGAAGTGTGTTAATGAGTAACTGCGGTGCAATCCCACTGGGGACTTCTGGAGGAAACAGCCTAAGTGGGCAAGCTGGGTCTTTATCCACCAACTCCCATCTGTAATTGATTAGTTGTCCTGTCTCTAGGTGAAATCTATGCCAGATCAAAAAAGGCAGAGAATCACAGGTGCAGCAGAAGCATTTTACATGAAGGAATGAGAGGCTACAACAGTGTCTGTTAAAAAGTCTCTCTGTGCCTGTAAGGACATTTATTACTTTATTTCTCAGGCATATTGATGTACTGAGAAGACGATTCATACCTGATTTATCTTTGTGTTCTCCCAGCATGGAGAATAGTCAGAAGACAATCAGTATTTATTAAATGAGAAAATACCTTTTATAAAGTACCAATATGTAAAATTCTGGCTAGTTCTTCATTTCCTATTCTCCTCCCAAAGCAACATCTTCACCCCCACCTCAATCACTCAGACAGTATATTTTTATCTCAACTGCTAAAAAGGTTAATCTCACCAAAATGTTTAGATTTTTAAAAATTTATTGATTTTTCTAGCTAATTTAAATGTAGGATAATGTAAAGGTATAATTTCAAAACCTGCTAACAGGCATTTTGTATTACTTGCAGCCAACAATGATAAGACGTCCACCAACAGTTGTTTGCTATATCTGTGGTCGTGAATATGGAACAAAATCGATCGCCATTCATGAGCCACAATGTCTGAAAAAATGGCACAATGAAAACAACTTGTTGCCTAAAGAGCTAAGGAGACCAGAACCAAAGAAACCAGAAGTCAGGACCATTACTGGTAAGTTTTTAAAAGACTTGATTGTATAAGGGAAGACTTTTCTCTCTAAACTTAAAAGAGCAGAGGTATTCTTTTATTACTTGCTCAAGCAACTGACATCAGCAACATTTACTGTCTTGGCCACAGAACAGTGGCCAATAGAAAAAACAGTTCCGAAATGCCTGACCAAAGGGTTGTTTTCAGATGCTGAGACACAAAGACGCTATATCCTGGCAAACTGTGCAAGGAGAGGGACTCACTAAAAATTGCTATATTTCCCAAAAGTTATATTCATATATTATCAAACACAATACTGTAAAAATGTGAAGCTTAACCTCTGGGGACATCTAGAAACATGCTTTCAAATATGAATGTGTTTTAGCGTTCAAAGATCAGGGGTTCCAAAGTGAAATGCTTACAAGGTCCACTGGTCAAATTCTACAATTGAGCACATTTGTCCATGTGTGGAAAAGGGGAAGGTGGGAATCATGGGGAACTGAGAGCACTGCCTCTCTCCAAAGGACACGGCTGCTACCCAATTCCAGCTGGTGTTATCCTTAAGTAACTTAGCCTTAACTTCACTGTGATATATCTTTCAATAATACAAAAGAAATTGGAAATCTTGACTTCTATATGAAATGTCCAGATTTTTTAAATTTTGCAGTGAATACTTTGTAAGGCACTGCAAAGGCCATATGAAACCTGAACTTCATAAACTGTCGTGTGGGGCCTCATTACAGAGCCCTATACTTACTTATTCAGGGTGAGAATGAAGAAGTTCAGAGAATTTGCCATGCCAGCTCAGACTTAGTCATCGCCTACCATTGTCATTTTATCAGTTGATCCCATAATTCCTCTCAAAGGAAAACCATTCTTGGTTTTAAGAGAAGTATCATTCAGTTAATTGATTCTCTTTATGTAAGAGAATCATAGATTTACATATCCAGAAGGTACCTTGGAAGCCATTTAGTACCAATTATCTCAGAGCACTCTTGTTAGACATGTGACCCAAAGAGAGTTTTCTAATAGCTCCCAGAGTGGAATCTAGACTGTCATGATAAAGTTCTAGGCTACCAGAACTCAACTACTCAAAGTCCTTGCCAAAAGGAGAACTCTGCATGCTCGGAAAAGAGCTCGAGATGAAAATATCTATCTATTGAAATTAGAGCATTTGCTCACAAAGAGATTGTTTACCTCTTTGAGACTCGCTTCCCATCGTTTCTCAACTGATAAAAAATCTGTTTCCTTCACTCCTGATCTCTATCACTTTCTCTGCTTGAGCAGAGTTATCACAATTATAGGAGAGAAGAGAAACTACTGGTTTGAAAGCCCTGGGGGGTTCACCAATCTCTTGATTGACTACAGATGGAAAAGCCAGGTCCTATAATTGCACTTTCCTATAATTGCAATTTCCTCTTGGCTCCATGTAACTGTTCTTTCTGAGGGTGCCCTTCCGCTCTGGGTGAAGAGAATTCCCACCCCAAAGTAAAGGCACTAAAACTTTTAGAAATGTGATGACTCATCTTCAACTCTCCATGAATACTTGGGAATTTCTGAGCCCATATTAAAACTCATGAGTAAGGAGAAAGTCAGTACCATTCTTTTTTTAACTGGTTTAAAGCATTCAAAATATACATTCATATCCTGCATATATAGTGACACTTCCTTTATCCAAGGGAGAAATACTAGATGGTCCTGTTGTGCTAGAGTTTAATTTCCCATGGAGGATAAAAAGAAAAAGAACATTAGTAGGCTTGTTAAAGAATCTAACATTGGCTACATTTTTATGAACCACTAGATACAAAAATCATATGAGAACTGCCTGGGCTTTAATGAAAAAAATATATGCTGTGAAATTAATTTTTTAAAAGCTATGTGATATATTTTTGAGTGCCTGGCTACATTTGAGGGGGTGCTTTTTTGGGGAAATTCTAAGACATAGTCAATTTAGTGTACCAAAGCCATTCTATTTAAATAAGTTTTATTAAAGTTAAATCCCACACTGTTTCTCTAAAATAAACCCATATGCCCTTTTTCCTATGCTCTGTCAATGGAGATTTTACATCTCTCAGCTGTCTTTGTTGCTTTCTTAAGGACACTTCTTTTTGTCAGCTTAACTATCCTGTTTGCATTCTTCACTTTAATTACTTAAAGAATCTCTGACTTTATGTCCATAAAGAGATGATAAATGTTTAGGGATATAATTTGTCTTAAATTCACTCTCACTGTCAGTTGTGGCCTCGAAAAACATTCTGAAAGATTACAGAAGAGGAAGATAGAGACATGTTCTTTTTCTTTTGAAAGCTTATGGAGTCAACTGAAAGAAAGCCAAAAGTTATATTTGCAAGATAATAATGCATAAACAAAGATGTTAATAATTAGTGAAGAATGCATATCGCAACACATAAAACAATGTCTTCCCCTTTTCAAAATTCAAGAACTGAAAAACCTCTGATTCAGAGCTAACAGTTCTCAGCCCTTAAAAGACTGAGCAGCACTTTTTTTTTTTTTTTTTGGCAAAAGTAATATAATTTGTTTAAAAGCCTCAGTCAACAGGTATTTCCTGAAAATACTTTCCATAAAAAGTAGAGTATGGTTCTCCAGAATGAAAACTGATCCATTTTCCCATTTTCTTTTTCTTTTCTTTCTTTGTTCTTTTTTTTTTTTTTTTTTTTTTTTTTTTTTGCCCTCTGTTTTTCTTTAACGTTTCAGCCAAGGGTTTCTATGATCTCGATGCCTTAAACGAAGCTGCTTGGACAAGCGCCCAGAGCCAGTTGGTTCCCTGTAATATTTGTGGGCGTACCTTCCTGCCAGACAGACTGATTGTTCACCAACGATCCTGTAAACCAAAAGTCGCCAAGTAAAGCCCTTTCTCCCTACGAAAGAGTTACAGGCATTAAATCCCTGGGAAGGAGTTGGGTTATGGTGGAAAGGAGGAAAAGTGGGGGTGGAGTTGGGGAAGAAGAACTGGAATTGACCAAAGGCCATGAGCACAGGACGCCCAGCTCAGTGCTCTGGTGGCCTGCCTTGACCGCTGTGTCACCGCTCTTAACAAGCAGCTGCGTGCGTGTGCCCAGACACGCCGCGGGCCTCTCATGAGACACGGTGCTCGGACAGAATGACACGTGGCCGCGCCTCTTCAGAGCTGGCATTTTCATCTCCAGGAAATCTCCGAGCCAGCTGTTGCCATTTTTTCATCTGGTCTGTTTTCCCCGAACAAGATTCTGAACCTCACCGCTTAGGACTATTATTTTAGTGGTGGGTGACTTCAGGCAACTCTTCAGTCCCGAGAAAAACTGGCTTCCCTCCCATCCCTGTACTTTCTGAAATAACGTGCCCCTCCCTGCTTTTTCTGATCCAGGGAAATGTTTTTAATCGACTCAGTGACTGGAATTCTTCTTTTCTGTACAAAACTGTTCAACAGGAGAGATATATCAAAAAAGAGCTAAGGGCTTAAAACACCAGAACCGTATATTGCTCTTACTCCCTCGGTGAGAAATGCCACAAGGAAGATTCAGGATCAACACCAGCCTCGTATGCTGGGAGATCGCTGGGTGTGATTCATCACCTTGTGGAAACCGGCTCCCTCCACCTAGCGAAGAAGTCCAGCGAGAATTCCTTTCCTCTGCCCTCCTCGGGCCTCATAGGTGCTTTATTGTTGAGGTCTAAAAAGCCTGCCAGCAAGTTCCGTGCCTCTCCACCCAGGGTCCATGCACAGAAAGTGGCTTGTGCAGCTGCTCTGGATTTGAGTCCTTGAATGTGTATTTAGAGAGGCGGGGCTCTCCTGGGAGGAGGCCAGTGCCAGGGAGGGGCTCTGCCCAGGAAATTCTGCTCCCCCAGGCAGCGCTGCTTTGCCTGGACTCCCAGCAGTTTTGCTTGATCTCTTTGTTCATTTAATGGCTGAATTTCAGGGCCATTCCGGATCCACCAGGTTCCTGCAAACCTTGCATTCATGACCTTAAACAGCGCAGTGAATTCCAAATTATACAAGCAAATTTATTTGACCTAATAATTTGGTCATACATCTGCCTATTGTAAAAGGCTAGATTAGCAAATTGTGCTAATTTTTCTGTTATTCCTGCCTATTCTGAAGGAAGCAAGAGATAAACTATTTTTTTAAGTCTTTTAGATATCCCCCAAAAGATTAGCATCTTGTAAAAGAGACCCTTCATTGACTTGTATTGAAGTCTTTTAGTTCTTTTATTTTGTTAACAAAAATGACAATCTAATATGTAGAGCATGTACTGTGGATCAGGCAATGTGTCTAGTGCTTTCTGTATATCACTTTATATAAATCTCACAGCAATCCTTCAAATAGATATAATCCTTATTTTACACATGAGAAAACATACTTGGACTAAAATAGCCAACTCAAGGTCACACTGAGCTTGAGTTAAGGGTTGGAGTCAGGAAGCAGACTTGAGACTGCTAGACTTGCAAACCCAAAATCTCATCCATTGCCATTTGTGTGCCGCACGCCGCCATTAATGAGACTGACTGTTCCATCACAAATGATCTGATACATGGAGAAAGTTTAGTACAATGTTTAGGAACTAAGGGAATTAGGATGTTTGCAGTTCAGCTGCTAGTCTGGATTTATCTTAAACCGAGGTGAAAACAGTTTGCCGAATTCAGAGTACAGTTTGAATTGCATTGTATTCCAAAAGCCACTTCTGCATTCTGCTAATAATGTTCAGAAGTCAGATAGCAAGGGAAATAAAGGAAGAGTTCTGGCATCAACTTTAAATGAGTGGCCATTGGGGTCATAAAGGTTCTTGGGCCCTTTGCTTTCAAAGCTTGAGAAAAACAAAACTACCTCATCTGTAGGGATTATTAAATCTGAGTTCTTGAAGTGGTTGAAAGAAATGAGCTCTTATAGGAGGCACTATTCCCACAAGGAAAAGCTCGAGGAACATCAAAGTGCTGACCGAGGGGCTTCCACCTGCTCCACCTGAGCTGCCCTGCAAATGTTGCAGGGTATCAAATGTGGAGAAAGTTGACATCAATCCAAGGGTTCCCGTCTTTCACCAAGTCACACTGAAGTCTCGCCATCAATGGGAAAGAGTTCATCTGCTCTTTGCCATCTGCCCTTCCCTCAACTCATTGACAGCTGTGCAGATACTTGCACTCAAAGAGAAATGATCTCTTTAACAATGGTTGGCACATCCGTGAGCTGTGAATTTGAACCTTGAAATGGTTCCCATAGACAGTCTCCTTGCTGATGAAGAGCAGATACTAGATGAAGGTCCTTGGAGCTCTTACACTGGCTCAGGCAGTTATTGGTCTGGGATGCTGGGATGTAATGGTATTCCGGACATCAGTAACAACACAGTTCCCTTTCAGCTCTGGCAACTGGTGCGGCACAATCTCTAATTGAATTCCCCTCTAGTTGAGATTATGGGAAGAATTCCAAGATTTCTTGATGCTCACTTGCACATTGAACCCACATTAGCGGTGCAGGGCATGTATTATCAGAAGGGAACCCTGGAGATGGAACAAGCCTGTCCTAATAAGGGGTTTGGAGGAGGCTATGATCCTCCGGTGAGTAAACATGGAGACCTGTTAGAGCTCCATTGTGGGACCTCCTCTTCAGGCAACCTTGGAAGTATTTCCCAGTGGGGTCCCAGTATCTCCAAGGAAGCCCCCAGATGACATCAGCCTGGGGAATATTGGCCTGAGTCTCAGAAAAAGAAACTGTGACTGACAGGCAGACCCACTTGTGAGCAGGGAAGAGAAAGAGGGCAAATATCCAAAGTCTTCCTTCTCCTGAAAGCCTGAAAACGGCACTTGGTTTCTCCGAACTTCTCTGCTTCTGACATTAGCAGTGTTTCTTCTTTACACCCCATCTAAACCAACTCATATGGCTTTAATCCCATACCAGGCCAGGACAGGAAGTTCAGCCCTTTCCTTCCTCAACCCTGAGGGGGCCCTTCCCTTGCTCTGGCGATGGTCCACCCTCCTTTATCATTTATTACTTCCCTCCTGACTCTCTGTCTGGCCCACATGAGAGGCCGTGCCTGTTTCTGCTGGCCCTGCCCACTCTCTGCGAGCACTGTGGCCAGAGATGGAAATGAGGTTTTCCTGCACTTGGAAGAAGCAGCACATATGAGGAGCAGCTGAGGTTCCAGCGGGGGTCAAACTGGGCAGAGAGAATTACACCAGGAAAAGCACTGCTAATTTAGCATAGGATGGTACCATTTTATGCTTAGTTATTTTAAGTTTTTGTTATGAAAATATTCAATAGATAACACTTGCAGGGAAAAGTATAATTAAGTCTTCTATCCTCCACACCCAGGTACACTGAGCTGAAAACCTGCTAAGATTGAATCCGAATGGGCTTTGTTTCAACTACTGTTCTTTTGGATATGTGATGGGGAGAGGTGCTAGGAACACAAGATTCCAGAGTGCCTCTGATGCCTTTTAATTCTACTTCTGGAAATATGAGATTAAACCCACATGGCTATAAAGCAACTACAGTGAACAAGTGAAACCTGGCCTAGACATCATGAGGGCTAGGTCCCGTCATTGATTCACACTCATCAGCTATAGACCAATGTTTTTCAGGTGATACTGAACTGAGTGTGTTTTCAGCAAAGTAATGGCCCCAAAGATGTTGGCCCCTAGTCCTCCAAACTTAAGATTATATTACCTTACATGCTATGTTACCTTTGCAGATGTAGTTAAGGTTATGCACGTCGTCATGGGGAGAGTATCTCGGATTATCTGGATGGGCCCAATATTATCATGTCATTAATAGTAGGATAAGAAAGAAAGAGGATAAGAGATGACAGCATAAGAAGTATCCCGTACCCTGTGGCTTGTTCTGAGATGTGGGGAGCTATGTGCAGCGACCAGAGAGAAGCTTCTCCAAGTTAAAGCCCCAGCAGGCAGCCAGCAAAGAAACTGGAACCTCCGTCCTATAACCACAGGAACTGGATTCTGCCAACAACCTGAATGAGCAAGGGGGCACTTTCTCCCCTGGAGCCTTCAGCAAGAAACACAGCCCCACCAACAATGTGTTTTTATCTGGCGAGTCCAGGGTTGAACATCTGACCTACAAAAATGTAAGAAAATAAATGTGTGCAGCTGAATACATTAAGTTTGTAATCTATGATGGCAGCAACAGACAGCTAATAGAAACATCTGAAGGGAGACTGCAGAGATATTGTGCATTTGGTTCCAGACCACCACAATAAAGTGACTATCACGATAAAGCACATTATAGAATTTTTTTGTTTTTTTCATGCATAGAAAAATTTGTTTACATTGTAGTCTATAAGTGTACAGTAGTAGTATATCTAAAAAAGCAACGTACATGTTCGGTATTTTTAAAATACCCAAATGCCAAAACAATAACAATAAAAACATCAAAGATCACTGGCCACAGATCACTATAACAAATATAATAATAATTTTTAAAGGTTTGAAATATTGCAAAAATTACCAAAACGCAACACAGAGACACAAAGTGAGCAAACGCTGTTGGAAAGATGGCAGCAATAGCCTTGCTTGGCACAGGCTCTTAACTTGCACAGGGTTGACACAAGCTCTTAACTTGCAAAACGAAACAAAAATGCAGTATCTGAGAAGTAAAATAGGCGAAGCACACTAAAACAAGGTGTTCCTGTATGTGGATTAAAAGGCCAAACCTCCTGTTGAGAAGCAGAGTCCTTAAATTCATACGGGACACTGGCCATCTCCACTACTTGCATTAGTGAGAGGGCTCTGTAACCAAAGCCAGTAGGGTCAGAGAGCCCAGCGAAAACTGGCTCCAAGATTTGTCACTCCTGAAATACACAGCTATTTCACAACATGCTCAAAGTCTGGATGCCAGTTTTTAATGTTCTGTTGATATTTTAAATCATAAGTGACTCTGGTATATGTACACACTTGTTCAAAAAATAATAAATGGACAAACGCAGTTGAATTATTTGGCAACTGACTTTTCATGCCAATGACCCATGACCTCGTCCTTACCATGAACATGAAAAGAAAATAATTGTATAATCTGAAATGATAGAAGTTTATAGTTACGGGAATCTCTAAATGAGGTACTAACTGAAGAACAGTCAAAATGTTCGAATGCTAAAAGTGCAGGTATGGCTTAAATCTCAACATTCTCTTATGATCTCTACTGGGACTTTTCTGAGAGGCCATGGGCAGATCTTAAGAGCAGGCTGAACCGTCAAAGAAATGTGCTCTAAGTACCTGATTCGAGGACCGGCATCAGGCAAATTGTCAAGCAAGATGTTTGCCTTAAGTGTCTTCATGTCCTATCTTGGAACATCTTGAACTCTTTCCTCCTAATCCTTTCAAGTTTTCTCCTGGATCTTACTATCTAATCTTCCACCCATGACTGCCGAGACTTCTGTTTCTCCTAGAGAAAAGAAACCCAGCTGCTCCACCCTCCAGATACCCCTCCATTTCTCCCAGTCTACCCTTCCACATTCCTCTCCCATAGCCCCTTCTCGACTTTTCACCAGGTATTTCACTGGAAAGAAACTTGAGAAAGTCATCCACACTAAGGGATTCACGGCGGCTGATGGTTTAATGTGCTGTCTCCTTCAGATGACATGGTTATTTTAAAAGACATTTCCTAGAAGTGTGTCTTTATCCAAAGTAATGAAATCCATGTGGTGAAATTTTAGACAAAATGTTGGAATGGAAGTCAAAAGGGCATGGGGGTTGGGAGGGCTGCTCCTTGACCCATAATGACCCTTCCCAACCACACAGACCTCTGTTAACTCCACACCTGAGTAGAGGCACCTCTAATTAGATTTCTGCTTACAGCTGGTATTAAGGTAGGCTAAGTGCTGTAACAAACAGACCAAAATATTCTAACAGCTGTAATAAGACAAGTTTATTTCTTGCTTTGCAAAGAGCCCTGGGCAAGTCAGCAGTTTAATGGGGTGTCCCTCCTTCATGACATCATTCAGGATCCCAGGCTGATGAAATCTCTGCCACTTTCAACATGTGACATACAAGTCGCAGTGGGAGGTCCTCTCTTTTCAGCTCAGCCATGGCGAGAAAGGGGCTTCCCAGGTGGTGCAGAACCTGCCTACCAATGCAGGAGACGTAAGAGACCCTAGTTCGATCCCTGGGTAGGGAAGATCCCCTAGAGGAGGGCATGGCAATCCACTCCATTATTCTTGCCCGGAGAGTTCCAGGGACAGAGGAGCCTGGCAGGTCCATAGGGTTGCAAAGAGTTGGCATGAGTGAAGCAACTTAACCTGCAAACACGCACATGAGGAGAAAAAGCAAGGAGTTACCCAATCAGCCTGGAAGAAATCCTCATCATCTGAATCTCAGCCACATGGCTGCATCTAAGTGCGAGGAGGTCTGGACACTGTGTTCTCACTGCACAGCAGGAGGAAGAGTGACCGGGACTCGGGGGGAGTAATTAGGAGTTTCTGTCATGAGCTCAAGCATAAATCTCTTCCTGGCTTCTTGTTAGGGAACCACATTCCCTCTTGTGGGAAACTGACAGTATTTGGGCTGAAATTGCACGACAAGAAGTTGTTCTTACCATCAAGGCAGACAAGGTTGGTAAATAAGGCCAAAAAAAAGATAAAACTTAAAACATAGCCATTTTCACAGACCAGAAATAGCAGCATCATTTAATATTTGAAGAAAAGATTGTTCTTTTTTTTAATATTTGAGGAAACAATTTAAAAGGCATTATTGATATGAAAAGATTTGTCTCATATGGGTAGTTGGGGCAAAGAAAATGTTGCTAAAGCATGCGAATGCCATTTTTATGGTGGACAGAACTCAACCTTGAGGTATTATTGAGTATTCTGATTTTTCATTCTCCTTGACAAAAAGAAACAAACCGGAATTTTGGGCTCAAAACTAGGTTGAAAGGAACTCCCACCTGTTGGGAGTTCTGAACCATAGCAACACCTCTGCCAGACCGCAGGTAGGGGTCACCCTACATGGAGACTAGGCTGGGGGACTTAGGTGCAGTGATCACTGCTGCTGAATTTGAAATGTCCCTTTCCTGCAGTCTAATTCTGTATGTTATCTTGAAGGCTTCACTTTGTCTCATCTCAGCTGTGCTGGGGTGCTGGGTAGAGTTGTGAAGTAAAAGAGGAGCCAGTGTCTACACATGGACAACCATGAAGCCTCAAGTAGCACCCAGGGAGCAGTAAGGAGCCGCAGATGGCAAGCAACAGCCAAGACAGGTGTGTAGTCTCCTTTAACCCTAAAATCACCAGAGAAGAGGGCCAGGATGCCTGACATCATTTAATAGTGACTTCAGAGCCTGGTTATGCAGGTAGCAAAGGGGCAAGCAACCCTAAAAGGCCAGGGAACATGGGTATCTGGTTAAATATGCTTCAATATAGCATCAGCAAGGGATTCCTGGATAGCTTAGCTGGTAAAGAATCTGCCTGCAGTGCAGGAGACCCTGGTTCAATTCCTGTGTCGAGAATTTCCCCTGGAGAAGGGATAGGCTACCCACTCCAGTATTCTTGGGCTTCCCTGGTAGCTCAGATGGTAAAGAATCCTCCTGCAATGCGGGAGACCTGGGTGTGATCCCTTGGTTGGGAAGATCCCCTGGAGAAAGGCATGGCAACCCACTCCAGTATTCTTGCTTGGAGAATCCCCACGGACAGAGGAGCCTGGTGGGCTACAGTCCCTGGGGTTGCAAAGAGTCGGACATGACTGAGCAACTAAGCACAGCGCATAGCATCAGCAAACAACGTGAAAGACGGCATGGTTCAGTGACAGGAGGTACACGGGCTCTGACTCCTGCAGCCGAAGCAGATGGGAGGACAGGCATCATTATGAAGACCTCACAGCAGAGAGGATTCAGAGCTGGAAGGATGAACAAGTGGAGGCAGCTGGGGGCACTAAAGGACACCCCAGGGAAGAAGCTCCCAAACTGTGGTCTACTCCGAGAATGGTAGACTTGGATACGTTTGTTTGTTTTCTACCCTAATTAGTTTTCTTTGTCACTGCCTGGGGTGTGGCCACAGGATCTTCCTGATAACTTGATAAGGCATGTTACTTTGCCTTCATCTGTTTTCCAGACACCAGTATGCCCTCTGTTGATTCCTGTGGGTAGAGGAGTCTGGCAGGCTTTTATCCGTGTGGTCACAAAGAGCTGGGCACAACTGAGCAACCTAGCACAGCACAGACGTGCTAACGCTTGCGTCCCTTTGGCTGTAGCCCTCTGGCTGTCGGCCTGAGCCTGTGGTGGTCACCTCCAGGTGTAAGTGACCTCAGTGATACACACTCTGTATAATACTAATATCAGCATTTTCCAAGTGAAACATGGGTGAAAGTTCTAAATCTTTTATGTTTTCCACATTTTTTATTTTATATTGGAGTATAGTTGATTTACAATGCCCTTCGATCCTTTATGTTGATAGGGATTGTGACCATGGGGAAGACAAGAGCCTTTAGACTGTGGGACTGATCATAAAAGAAGTTATCAAAGTTCGTGGTTGAGTAATGTGTTCTGGATAAAGCTGCTATTTCTCTTTTTCTTTCTTTCTTTCTTTTTTTTTTTAACATGCTTCCAGCCCAACTTCTGTCTCCAATGGGGTATTTTCCAGAGATGAAGAACCCAGATCCAGAAGGTGGTGAAACATTTGCACAGAGGGTTAGATGGAGACCTTATTTATAGATGGGCAAACGTGGCAGGCCAGTGTGGTGGGTGGGTTCAAGAGCAGGCCCATGGTGCCTGGGGGTTCTCTAGAAGACCAACAGTGGACAGCAAGTCAGAGGAAGAGGTGAGTGCGCACGAGGGGCAGGAATTTTGTGCAAGAAATGTGAGGGGCGATGACAAGGCAGAGACCAGGATGGTCATGGGTTCATTCTTCCCAACCCGCAGCTTGAGGTTCTTGTTGCTGTTCGGTCACCAAGTTGTGTCTGGCTCTTTGTGACCCCATGCTCCGCACTATGCCTGGCTTCCCTGTCAAAGCAAACCAGAAGAAATGCACCATCTGTCTGTTTTTGTTCAGGAGTGCACTGGACAAGATGATATACAGAGGAAAGAGGAGGCGAGTGAACACAAAGGCGAGGAGGGGTATAAATCTGCCTTTCCTGTTTTCCCACCTTACCGTTTCCCCCCTTTGTTTCTCTCACAGTATCAGTGTCTCTGGCTCCCAATTCCCCTTCTGTTCCTGAGGGGCCTCATCTCGCACAGCTCTAGCAGTGAGCACGCTCTGCCAGAAGAGGGCAGCATTGGGAAGCCATGAGCAGAAGCGCCCTCACCTCGAAGACCCGAGCACCACATGGCAGGGACAGGGTCTGGTTTTCTGTTTATCCTAGCAGCAATCTCTGACAAGAAACATGAATTTATCCGTGAAGTCCTATCACATGACTCCTTCATCTCCTCTCCCTCCCAGCTTCTTAAAGGAACAATCATAGATATTTAGGTTATAGATACCTAACAGGCTATGTTTTGGTCCATTTTCTGACAAAATTTAGAATATTGAATGCAAATATCTACACACCGTTAGTGATTCGGGCCAAAGAGGCACTTTGCTTAAAGTATATAGATTCTTACTATGCAGCTGGCAAGTCGAATTTTTATTCTACCCAGTTTATCTTTTTCAAATGATTCTACAAGTCATGTATGAACTTTCTCAACACACGTTTCTTGAGCAACTGTCTGGATAAGGGGGAGTTCCATAGATACCCAGGTGGTATAGATGGATGATGTGGGATTGAAAGAAATGGATTTTTGAAGAAGGAAGAGGAAGTTCTAAAAAGAAAAAGCAGTAGTGAGTACAGATGACAGGTACCCCACCCCCAGCACTTGTATGCGGGACAGGAGGGCCTGACAGTGTCCTCAGGGGACAGCCTAGATTTAGTTAGAATACGCAAGTTCTTTTGAATATTTAGAGAGGAAATTTGGGGCTACAGGTAAATACAGATAAATTGCTGATAACAGTATTAGGCAATACAGAAGGTGTTTGGAATAAGGAACACAGGCTATATATCACGTGGAGCCCAACACTTAGAAGCCCTCCATGCTTCCTTCGGAGAAGGCAATGGCACCCCACTCCAGTACTCTTGCCTGGAAAATCCCATGGGCGGAGGAGCCTGGTAGGCTGCAGTCCATGGGGTCGCTAAGAGTCGGACACGACTGAGCGACTTCACTTTCACTTTTCACTTTCCTGCATTGGAGAAGGCAATGGCAACCCACTCCAGTGTTTTTGCCTGGAGGATCCCAGGGACCAGGGAGCCTGGTGGGCTGCCATCTATGGGGTCGCACAGAGTCGGACACGACGGAAGCGACTTAGCAGCTGCATGCTTCCCTAGTGGCTAAGATGTTAAAGAATCCACCCGTAGGGCAGGAGACCCAGGTTCAATCCCTGGGATCAAGAATATCGTCTGGAGGAGGAAATGGCTACCCAATCCAGTATTTTTGCCTGGAGAATTTCATGAACAGAGGAGCCTGGCAGGCTACAGTCCATGGCGTCTCAAAGAGTTAAACACAACTAGTGACTAACACTTAGGCTTAATTTAATGCCTTGTTACCAACAGGAAATTCTTACTAATTTTTGAACAGGAATCCCCATTTTCTTTTCACATTAGGCTCTGTAACTTGTACAGCTGGAGGTGTGGGGGAGGATGTGGAAGTTTGGATTAAGTAAGACTAGGGATCTGCCTGTGGCTGAGTTTTCCCTGATGCCCTGGGAAGCTTGAATTTCTGGTGGTGTTGAAAGTAAACAGGGGTGTAATTCCCAATGAGATTAGTGCTAGTGATCTTTTGGGGAGAGATGGGCCACAGTTCTAATGAAGTTGGGGTGTCTGAAGTTACTGTTTTGGGAGCCCCTCTTGTTCTGTGGGTCTGGAAAGTGGGTCTACTTAGAGCACGCGGGGCCTTACTTAGGTTTGGGGGTACTTGGCACACAGTTGTTTCCTTGCTAGCCTGTAGCATAAGGTGTGCAATAAGTGAGATTTGTGGACCTTCCTTAAATCCCACTGTAGGCAATGCTGTATCTGGAAGAAAGATGTCTTTTTAGGAGCCTGAGAGCCAGTTAAACATCTGAGTGTGGTAAAGTAGGTTAGACCTTTCCTGCATGCTTATATTATTAAATACCAAACCAAACCTGGGGCCATTTGCACAAGTACAGTAAGGCCAATCTACTGACAGTGGGCTGTAGTGAAGAAAAGTGCAGAGTTTATTGGAGGGTATCAAACAAGGAGTCCAGGGCAACTAGTGTTTAATAGACCTGAACTCACTAGAGGCTTTCAGGGAAAGGTTTTTAAGACAGGGTGAGGGAGGGTATTGTGGGGTGTGTGATCAGCTCATGGACATTCTTTTGATTGGTCGGTGGTGAGGCAATTGAGAGTCAACATCATCAAGCTTCTGGCTCTAACTGGTCTGGGGTCTACATGCTTGTGGGCAGCATAAAGTTAACTTCTTCCACTTGGTGAAGGTTTCAGGATCTGCAAAACAGTTCAAGGACCCCTGGGTCAGGATGTTATCTGTAGATCTTGAGAAGGAACTAAAGGTCCTTGACTTTGTTTAACGGCTCAACTTTTATTAAGGGTCTTGTTTGACAGTTTTACTTTCTGCATGTTCTTGCTTCTATGATTAAATTTATCCTTCGACTAAAATTTTTCTGCAGACAAAAAAGGCAGGCAGAGGGCATGGAACAGAGGTGGTAGGGGGGCTTTTTGTTCTGGGAAGGCCCCACAGGGTCCTGCTCACTTACATTTTCTGAGTATGATGTGTAATTTCAAGAGCCTTTTCCGTTGCCAAGACTCTATGGCTTCTTACATTTCTTCTAACAGTTTCCAGTTTCTACATTTAGCCTTTAATTCCTCTGAAATTTTATAGCTGTATGTTGCATCGGTTCAGTTCAGTCTCTCAGTCATGTCCAACTCCTTGCGACCCAATGGACTACAGTATGCCAGGCTCACCTATCCATCACCAACTCCCAGAGCTTGCTCAAACTCATGTCCATTGAGTCAGTGATGCTATCCAACCATCTCATCCTCTGTCGTCCCCTTCTCCTCCTGCCTTCAATCTTTCCCAGCATCAGGGTCTTTTCCAGTGAGTCAGTTCTTCACATCAGGTGGCCAAAGTATTAGAGCTTCAGCTTCAGCATCAGTCCTTCCAATGAATATTCAGGACTGATTTCCTTTAGGATGGACTGGTTGGATCTCCTTGCAATCCAAGGGACTCTCAAGAGTCTTCTCCAACACCACAGTTCAAAAGCATCAATTCTTTGGTGCTCAGTTTTCTTTATAGTCCAACTCTCACATGCATACATGACTACTGGAAAGAACCATAGCTTTGACATGACAGATTTTTGTCAGCAAAGTAATGTCTCTGCTTTTTAACATGCTGCCTAGATCGGTCATAGCTTTTCTTCCAAGGAGCAAGCACTTTTATTTTCATGGCTGCAGTAACAATCTGCAGTGATTGTGGAGCCCAAGAAAGTAAAGTATCTCACTGTTTCCATTATTTCCCCATCTATTTGCCATGAAGTGATGGGACCATATGCCATGATCTTAGTTTTTTGAATGTTGAGTTTTAAGCCAACTTTTTCACTCTCCTCTTTCGGTTTCATCAAAAGGCTCTTCAGTTCCTCACACTTTCTGCCATAAGGATGGTGTCATCTGTGTATCTGATGTTATCCCTGCAATCTTGATTCCAGCTTATGCTTCATCCAGTCCAGCATTTCACATGATGTACTCTGCATATAAGTTAAATTAGCAAGGTGACAATATATACCCTGATGTACTCCTTTCCCAATTTGGAACCAGTCTATTGATCCATGTCTGGTTGTAACTGTTGCTTCTTGACCTGCATACAGGTTTCTCAGAAGGCAGGTAAGGTGGTCTGGTATTCCCATCTCTTGATGAATTTTCCACAGTTTATTATGATCCATACAGTCAAAGGCTTTAGCATAGTCAATGAAACAGAAATAGATGTTTTTCTGGAATTCTCCTGCCTTTTCTATGATCCAGTGGATGTTGGCAATTTGATCTCCAGTTCCTCTGCCTTTTCTAAATCCAGCTTGTACATCTGGAAGTTTTTGGTTCATGTACTGTTGAAGCCTGGGTTGGAGAATTTTGAGCATTACTTTACTAGTGTGTGAGATGAGTGCAATTGTGCAGTAGTTTGAGCTTTCTTTGGCATTGCCTGTTTTGGGGATTGGAATGAAAACTGACCTTTTCCAGTCCTGTGGCTACTGCTAAGTTTTCCAAATTTGCTGGCACATTGAGTGTGCACTTAAACAGCAGTATCTTTTAGGATTTGAAACAGCTCAGCTGGAATTCTATCACCTTCACTAGCTTTGTTTGTAACGATGTTTCCTAAGGCCCACTTGACTTCACACTCCAAAATGTCTGGCTCTAGGTGAGTGATCACACCATCGTGGTTATCTGGGTCATTAACATCTTTTCTGTATCATTCTTTTGTGTTTTCTTGCTGCCTCTTTATAATATCTTTTTCTTCTGTTAGGTCCATACCATTTCTGTCCTTTATTGTACCCATCTTTACATGAAAGGTTCCCTTGGTATCTCTAATTTTCTTGAAGAGATCTCTAGTCTTTCCCATTTTATTTTTTTCCTCTATTTCTTTGCACTAATCACTTACGAAAGCTTTTTTACCTCTCCTTGCTATCTTTGGAACTCTGCATTCAGATGGGTATATCTTGCCTTTTCTCCTTTGCCTTTAGCTTCTCTCCTTTCCTCAGCTACTTTCCTTAGACCTCCATTCTACCTTTTTGTATTTCTTCTTTTGGGGGATGGTTTTGATCACTACCTCCTGTACAATATTGCAAACCTCCGTCCATTGTTCTTCAGGCACTCTCTCTGTCAGATCTAGTCCCTTGAATCTATTTGTCACTTCCACTGTATAATCATAAGGGATTTGATTTAGGTCATACCTGAATGGTCCAGTGGTTTTCCCTGCTTTCTTCAATTTAAGTCTGCATTTTGCAATAAAGAGTTCATGATCTGAACCATAGTTTGCTCCTTATCTTGTTTTTGCTGACTACATAGAGTTTCTCCATCTTTGACTGCAAAGAATATAATCAATCTGATTTCAGTATTGACCATCCGGTGTTGTCCATGTGTAGAGTTGGCTCTTGTGTTGTTGGAAGAGGGTGTTTGCTATGACCAGCGGGTTCTCTTGGCAAAACTCTGTTAGCCTTTGCCCTACTTCATTTTGTACTTCAAGGCCAAATTTGCCTGTTACTCCAGGTATCTCTTGACTTTCTACTTTTGCATTCCCATCCCCAATGATGAAAAGGACATCTTTTTTGGGGTGTTAGTTCTAGAAGGTTTTGTAGGTCTTTATAGAACTGTTCAACTTCAGCTTCTTCAGCATTACTGGTCAGGGCATAGACTTGGATCACTGTGATGTTGAATAGTTTGCCTTAGAAACAAAGAGCATTCTGTCTTTTTTGAGATTGCACCCATGTGCTGCATTTTGAACTCTTGTAGACTATGAGGGCTCCATTTCTTCTAAGGGATTCTTGCCTACAGTAGTATATATATCTGAGTTAAATTCGCCTGTTCCAGTCCATTTTAGTTCACTGATTCCTAAAATGTTGATGTTCACTCTTGCCATATCCTGTATGACCACTTCCAATTTAGCTTGATTCATGGACCTAACATTTCGGGTTCCTATACAACACTGGTTTTTATAGCATCAGACTTTACTTGCTTCACCATATGCACATATGGTGCATAGTCAGGATCTAACTTTTTTTTCTTTGCTTAAGTTTTCACATATCAAACAGATTAGTGTTCTGTTGATCCGTTTTCCTATCTCTGAAACATTATCACATGTTTTATGTGCTGTATCTTTAGAGTACATATTTATATTATATGGAAAAGGTATTTTTTAATTGACTTTTCTTACCTATTTTTTTTAGATGAATTCTAGAATCAAGCATGTCAAATAAATAATTCTGCTAGGATATTGATCTGTATTGAATCAAATTGATAAAATTTTTAGGAATAATTAGAATTTTTACAATATGGACTCTTTCCATTCAGGAACACTATATAGTTTGTGTTTAAAAATCATAAATCTTCAGTCCTGAATTCCATTCACCCACTCTTGCTAATTTGTTTCAGCAGTAACAATCATTTTGCATCTTTTCTACTAATTTGTGAATGCCTTGGCATCTTCATTTTCCCAACCATGTATTTACAGATAACTCTGAGTGGCAGTGAATACATAAGGAATGGAGAATTTGGGGACAGCAAAAGATCACGCTCAGAAAATTTCTAACTACTGGGAACTTTTGTTCATTTCTTAAATCTATCTGATTAAATTGAAACATTTATTCTCTTAAACGCTCCAGAAAAAAAAGTTTAGATTTAGACCCTGAAGACGTCCGCATCAATAGTTTCTCTATAATCAGATAGCTAAAACACAAAGCTGTATGAAATTAAATGCCAAACATCATTACAAATCAATATACAACTGGAAAAGCACTGTAACAGCTCACTATATTTTTCAGGAAACCAAAACCTTCAGCAATACCCACCTTGTAAAATGAGGATATTCACAAGAAGAAAATTATTTTTATTCAGCCAATTTATTCATTCTACCAACCAAGGCTAATCAGTTCAGTTCAGTTCAGTTGATCAGTCATGTCCGACTCTTTGCGACCCCATGAACTGCAGCACACCAGGCCTCCCTGTACATCACCAACTCCCAAAGTTCACTCAGACTCATGTCCATCGAGTCAGTGATACCATCCAGCCATCTCATCCTCTGTTGTCCCCTTTTCCTCCTGCTCCCAATCCCTCCCACCATCAGAGTCTTTTCCAATGAGTCAACTCTTCGCATGAGGTGGCCAAAGTACTGGAGTTTCAGCTTTAGCATCATTCCTTCCAAAGAAATCCCAGGGCTGATCTCCTTCAGAATGGATTGGTTGGATCTCCTGCAGTCCAAGGGACTCTCAAGAGTCTTCTCCAACACCACAGGTCAAAAGCATCAATTCTTCGGCGCTCAGCCTTCTTCACAGTCCAACTCCTACATCCATACATGACTACTGGAAAAACCATAGCCTTGACTAGACGGACCTTAGTCAGCAAAGTAATGTCTCTGCTTTTGAATATGCTATCTAGGTTGGTCATAACTTTCCTTCCAAGGAGTAAGCATCTTTTAATTTCATGGCTGCAATTACCATCTGCAATGATTTTGGAGCCCCAAACGATAAAGTCTGACACTGCCTCCACTGTTTTCCCATCTATTTGCCATGAAGTGATGGGACCAGATGCCATGATCTTCGTTTTCTGAATGTTGAGCTTTAAGCCAACTTTTTCACTCTCCTCTTTCACTTTGATCAAGAGGCTTTTTAGTTCCTCTTCCCTTTCTGCCATAAGGGTGGTGTCGTCTGCATATCTGAGGTTATTGATATTTCTCCTGGCAATCTTGATTCCAGCTCACCCTGCTTATTTATCTTATATGCAGAGGCTAATCAAGGCATGTAGTTAATAATCCCTTTAAATTGCATCCTGGGAAGTGTTTTCAGTTAGATTTAATGAAAAGCTCTTGGAAGAAACTGAGTGCTGTGGAAACGTGGTTAGTTATTATCCTTGCATCACCGACTCGATGGACATGAGTCTGAGTGAACTCTGGGAGTTGGTGATGGACAGGGAGGCCTGGCGTGCTGCAATTCATGGGGTCGCAATAAGTCCGACGCGACTGAGCGACTGAACTGAACTGAAAGAGTAGTTGATGCTGAAAGCTGAAGTTTTTATTTATTTTTCATAACAATGTTCCATCCAAACTGAAACAGAGAGATTGACAAACGTCAGAGGGCATTTGGAAAAGAAGCCAGAAGCTAGAGATTTGTTATCAGGGACTAAGTGGTGGGACTGGGTAGGCTGATACAAACCATGGAGCCCAGCAGGTGGCGATAGAGGCTCTTCTCTCACCTAGTGTGGGCATCTCAAGTTGTTCAGCTTGTTAACCCACCGTTCAGTTCAGTTCAGTTCAGTTCATTCGCTCAGTCGTGTCGGACTCTTTGCGACCCCATGAATCACAGCACACCAGGCCTCCCTGTCCATCACCAACTCCCGGAGTTCACTCAGACTCACGCCCATCGAGTCATTAAGGCAGAACTAATTTCAATTATCTATGGTCTCCTTGTTCTCATGCAAACAAGAATAGGAGGAGTCAGGGTAGCATAGGAGGAACGAGAAAACTTCTATATAAACCTGAGCCCTTGGGAAGGACTTTGCTTTCCTGTCACCATGCTCAGTTGCTTCAGTCAGGTCCGACTCTTTGCAAACCTACAGATTGTAGCTTGCCAGGCTCCTCTGTTCAAGGGATTTTCTAGGCAAGAATACTGGAGTGGGTTGCCGTGCCCGCCTTCAGGGTGCCTTCCCCACCCAGGGATCGAACCCGCGTCTCTTACATCTCCTGCACTGGCAGGTGAGTTCTTTACCACTAGCGCCACCTGGGAAGCTCTGTCACTGAAGACTCCTGTTCATAAAACATGGCTGTTTCTATAGTCTGTTACCATTGTAAGGATTTGGCGGGGGGCAGACAATAAAATTTTAATCATCGATAGTTTCACCTTAATAGTAAGGTTCTTGACAGACTTTGGTATGACTTTTTAGTTCAAAGGGAGCTTATTGAAAGGGTTGAACTACTAATGATGGTTATAAACAGCAACAATTTAAAAAATGTTTTCAAGCGCAGCGCATACAGGACTAGGCTTCCCTGGTGACTCAGACAATAAAGAATCTGCCTGTAATGCAGGAGACCTGGGTTCAATCCCTGGGTCAAGAAGATCCCCTGGAGAGGGGAATGGCAACCTACTCCAGTATACTTGCCTAGAGAGTCCCTTGGACAGAGGAGCCTGGTGGGCTACAGTCCATGGGGTCGCAAAGAGTCGGACACGACTGACAGAATAACACTTGCTTATAGAGGAGTGAGATGTTACAAGGTGGAGCTAGAAGGTCAAAGGAGCCTTGTGTCGTGTTAGTGAGATGACCTTTGGAAAGCGTCCAAGGATGCTAACTGGTAACCAGAAGAACCAAACCTGTGATTAGAGGGCTGGAACTTTCCCCAGTGGCTCAGTGGCACATACAGGACTAGGCTTCCCTGGTGACTCAGATAATAAGGAACCCGCCTGCAATGCAGGAGACACAGGAGACCCAGGTTCAATCCCTGATCCCCTGGAGAAGGAAATGGCAACCCACTTCAGTATTCTTGCCTGAAAAATCCCATGGATGGAGGAGCCTGGCAGGATACAGACCATGGAGTTGGAAAGAGTAGGACACCACTGAGCGATTAAACACACACTTTCAGCCCCAACCCCTGACCTCAGGGGAGGGGAGAGGCCTTGGAGACTTAAATGATTTTATCAATCACGTCTGTGTAATGGAGCCTCCCAGAAAAACCCCAAGATGGCATTCAGGGAGCTATCAGGTTGGTGAATGCATGAAGAAATGGGGAGAATGGTTTTAGCCTCTGCCTTGGTAGGGGGAGGGTTCTTTTACCATTAGAGTTGGTTTGAGCCCCCAGATAAGGAAACCAAAGCTAATTTGGACACAGCACAAGCTTTACTCAGTGGCCCAAGAATGGAAGAGGGGAACTAAGTTCTTAGATCAACTTCTTGCCCACGTGGTGAGAAGGATTTAATTTTGAAGAGTAAAGACAAAGATGAGGGGGTGCTAATGATGGGGTGGGATATGCACTAGGCAACCAGGGAAGGAGTAACTTTTTCCCAGGAGTAGGGTGCCACCCTCTGTTTATTGGTTTTTGGCCCTGAAAGTGAAAGTGAAAGTCACTCAGTCGTGTCCGACTCTTTGTGACCCCGTGGACTGTAGAGTCCATGGGATTCTCCAGGCCAGAATACTGGAGTGGGTTGCCATTCCCTTCTCCAGGGCATCTTCCTGACCCAGGGATCGAACCTGGGTCTCCCACATTGCATTCTTTACCATCTGAGCCACCAGGGCTTGTCATCACACACTAGCTGTCAAACTAGGAAGCACAAAGAATGTGAATTCATTATATATCTTTATTTTCAAGTAACTACTCATTAACACTGAAGGCAGATTCTTTACCGGATGAGCCACCAGGGAAGCCCTTTGGCCTTTGATGTCTGGTTGTGGCTGATGGTGTGTCATTTAATATGCTAATATAGTGAAATTAGTGTATAATGAGACTGTTGGAGGTCAAATCTGTGACCCTCTAGGTCCCACCTGGTTCCGTTTTGTTTTTGTGTTTTTTTGTAGCTTTCTTTCTTATCTCTGGACCCTTTAACTTAAAGGGAAAGGGAAAGTGTTAGTTGCTCAGTCGTGTTGAACTCAACCCCACAGACTGTAGTCCGCCAGGCTCTTCCATCCATGAGATTTTCCAGGCAAGAATACTGGAGTGGGTTGCCATTTCCTTCTCCAGCTTTAACGCAGAGATTTCTGTTAACTCCTGCTAAGTGGCCTAGGGGTGGACTCGGGG
This sequence comes from Capra hircus, assembly GCF_001704415.2. Classification (NCBI taxonomy): domain Eukaryota; kingdom Metazoa; phylum Chordata; class Mammalia; order Artiodactyla; family Bovidae; genus Capra; species Capra hircus. The sequence goes on from NC_030814.1 coordinate 79,030,945, forward strand.
GAAGTTGGACAATTGGAGCAGAGACCTAGGGCAGCTAGGCAACAGCTCCATGGCCTCCTTGCCCTCTGCATCTCTTCTATATGGCTGTTGGTAAGTTTTGTATACATTCTGATGTAAAAAAAACACCTAGTAATCTAATAAGTAAAATGTTTCTCTTGAGTTCCCCGAGCTGCTCCAGCAAATTAATTGACCCAGGGAAGGGGTTATTGGAAACTCCAATCTGTAACAGGAGAACAGGTGATTATCTGGCTTTGCAACTGGCCTCTGAATTTGAGGGGGGTGGGGGGCGCAGGTGTGGGGGGAGCAGTCTTGTAGGACTGAACCCTTAACCTGGGAAATCAGATATTTTGTTCAGGTAGACAGCGTCAGAATGTGGTTGAATTTCAGGACACCCAGCTGGGGTCTGAGAACAATTCTTGATGTGGACCCTCCTCCACAGTGGAATGATTGGATAAAACTCAGCACTTAGAACAGCACTGTCACAAAGAAGTTCTCAACAGAGCCTGGCTATTATGACGGGGACAGTTAGTGCTCGGAGCTTGTTTATTCTTTCCATTGCACTCACTGGCCTCCTTTGCAGTTAGTTTAAGGCCAGGTGCCTAATTATACTTCATGAACTAGAGCAGAAGGGGTGAGGCAGTAAAGAACCAGTGCCTTGAGACCTCTCTTTCCCTGTTGAAGAGGACTGGGAGGCGTGAGTTCAAGTCGGCAGAGCTCCATGGTGGGGTGCCACCCCATCCTCATCAGAGTGCCGCGAGGGTGACAAATTTATGCTACATCGCTGACATTTCCAGGTTAATTCATTGCCTCAAGATGTCTTCACTAGGTAAGGAAGACATATGACTTTAATGCTAGTTTTTTTTACAAGTATTAATTGTAGATAATGAGTGATAAAATGTTAAAATAAGTACCTGGCTTCCAGTTCTTAATCGGTGTCAGGCCAGCATGCAAGCTCAGTCATATCTGACTCCTTGTGACCCCATGGACTGTAGCCCGCCAGGCTCCTCTGTTCATGGGATTCTCCAGCCAAGACTGCTGGCATGGGTTGTTGCCATTTCCTCCTCAGGAGATCTTTCCGACCCAGGGGTCAAACCTGAGTCTCCTGCATTGACAGGCGAATTCTTTGCCACTGAGTCCCTTGGAAAGCCCCTCCAGTTCTTAATAAGCAGAATGTAATCTCCTTGAGATTACCTTTATCTTATTTACAATCGAAACCCCAGTGCATAGAGTACTGCTTGCTTGGCACATAATTAGGTGCTAAATATATACTTTTTGTGGAGGTTCTGTGAATTTTCAATATGCACAGCACTCTTTATGTTGTATAGTACACGAGAAGTTAAACTGTGGTATTTACCCTCAAGAAGTACTTCAGCCAAATGAGGAGAAAATATGCCGTTTCTTCCCTTGCTTCCTGCCCCCTGACCGCCAGGCACATGAGCCAATGACATTGGTGCTTCAACTAAAAGGCACTGTGTATATTTTGAAATTTATGTTTAATTGGAGGATGATTGCTTTGCAGTATTGTGTTGGATTCTGCCGTACATCAACATGAATCAGCCATAGGTATACGTATGTTCCCTCCCTCCTGAACCTCCTTCCCACCCCATCCCACCCCTCTAGGTTGTCACAGAGCTCCCTGCATCATACGGCAAATTCCCACTGGCTGTCTAGTTTTACAAATGATAAAGTCTATGCTTCAGGGCTACTCTTGCAGTTTGTCCCACCCTCTCCTTTCCGCCTCCCCACCGCTCTGTCCACAAATCTTCTCTATGTCCATGTCTCCATTGCTGCCCTGCAAATAGATTCAGTGGTACCATCTTTCCAGATTCCTTACATATGCGTTAATATACAATATTTGTCTTTCTCACTCTGACTTGCTTCACTCTGTATAACAGGCTCTAGGTTCATCCACCTTGTTAGAATTGAGTCAGATGTGTTCCTTTTCATGACTGAGTAACGTTCCATTGAAGACACTATTTAAGTGCTAATTTATGCCACAGGTGGAAGAAGCTCAGCAAACAGAGTGCTTAGCAAGAGCAGCAAACAACTGGGACCTGAAGAAGAGATAATATCTCAGGAGAGAAAGAGAGACTCAGATGCGTGAAACAGAGAGGTTAGCAGCTTATCAGGAGGAAAACCCCAGGGTTCTGGATATGAGACTACAGATGCTGGTGAGGCAGAGCTGATCTGGGAGACAAATGGGCGTGGAGAGGAGAAAGAAAAACAAAGGATGGTGGGTGCCATAATAGGCACTCAGACCCCCGCTCCAGACTTGAGCGCTCATTCCTCTAGCTGCTGGGACTGTTGATCGAGGATGTCTCTCAGCTGAGAGCCCTCAGAGGAGAGCTGAGGGACAAGGTCTCATCCGGGACAAGGTTCCATTCTCTTTGCCAGCACGATGTGTGTCCAGTCATTTATTGATGCAAAGGCTGGGCCTTACGGCCGCAATGAAGGTTTCTGTGGGGCGTCCCAGCTCCAGGCCTCCAGTGGGATACAAAGGCCTCTGTTATGACTGTATCGCAGCCTGGCATCTCTCTCTCTGCCCAGTCCTGCATTCCCTCCTTCCCTATGGGTATCACTTACCAAAGCAGGCCCTATACTTCCTGCCTGCAGATCTCCACCTCAAAAATCTGCTCAGAGACAGGTTATAAGGGTAGCACAAAGTGATGGAGTGTCCCACAAGCCAGGAAGAGCTTAGACTTGTTGGAGTTGATGAAGTCTCTAATGACGTCTGACGAGGGGGATGAACATCTAGGAAGGATTTGGCTAGTGATGAGATGGAGGGTTTGTGGAGAAGATCCTGTGTTTGCAAAGGCAGAATTCACTTGGATAGATTCTGCTCCACGGTCTATGCAACCTTCAGTGAAATTCCATTGTCTAGACCCCAGAATATTTCCCTGGCATTTGTCTAGAATTTTGAAGCTCATTTAGGACTCTGAGCTCCAAGACTGAATAAAAGGGAGTGAAATCCCTTCCTTAGGTCCACTTGAAGTAGAATTATGTGACTAGAGTGAGTGTGAGAAAGAGCCAAAGTTAAAGGTAGATTCTCAGTTTCTTGAAGAAATGTCAGCATATGTGACCTTTCTCAACACAGAATTGGGATTGTGAGGGAGTAGCAACTGAAGGGTAGACGGCATCCTTATCGTGAGAAAGCTGACCCCAGCTGCCTCATTCTTAGCACTCAGAGCTTGGCGTTCTGTAGTAGCACTGGCTATAGGATTGAACAAAAGAGCTCATAGGAGTATTCTGTCAGGACAGAGAGAGAAGCCAGGGCAGACAGCCAAGAGGAGCTAAGTCCACTTAAAAAGCTATGGAAAATAGTGATAAATGAACATCATTAATTGTTTGATGTGGTAACTTTTTCAGGCACAAGTTATGTAATCTTTAGCTTGTGTGCCTTTTTCTCTATTCTGATCACTACTAGAATGATGCTCATTTCACAGAAACCACGTGCAGCTCTAATACATGGTATCAATGGAGTCTTGGAAGACTATTATTTTGATTGGAGAAGTTCTAGAAGTGTTGATGGAATATTTAAATAAGAACTTGGTGGTGGGGGGGACTTGTAAAATGTTTTTATAACGGGGCCATTAGCTCAAGTGAGTTTGGCATCCTGTCCTGGTCATCCCAGATAGATGGAGCAGACGCTGGAAGGTGAAAATGTGAGGATTTATGGATTCGAATGAAAGAACAAGGATGGGACATTCTGAGGCAGGACATGCGCAATGAGTGGTTTTGATGCTAATGAGCCCAGTAGAATGGGAATTACCTGCTTTCTAACCTTCCTCAACAAACGTTTCTTGAGCCTCTACCTGGGACAAGCACTTCATGGGAATGTATTTGGCAAACTGATGAAAAACCAGAACTGTTAAGGCCTTCTGAAGTCAGAAAGAGGAGGGAAAAGGTAAAAGAGACAAAGGGTTGAGGAAAGGACTGGAACTTGGAATTAGGTAAATGAGGAGAACTAAGTCTGGACTGAGCAGCCGCTGTGAGAAACGACTGCTCAGTCAGATTCCCGCTTGTGTCCATGGAATCACCAGCTGGATCCGTGATCCTGTGACTTCTGGAAGCAGAGGCGTCTGTGGCGTTAGGGAGAGGACAAGTCTGTCCCGGAAGCAGGCTGCCTGAGGTGCCATCTCAGATCTAGCACCACAGCTATGGGATTCGGCTAGTTCTTTAATCTCTCCATCCTCAATCCTCTATCCTCCCCCTTCCCTAGCCTCCATCCCTCCATCTGAACAATGAAGTTAGTAATAAGACATCGTGGGATTGTTGCTAGAAGTTAATAAGATAATTCATAGAGGGCGCTCTGCATAGGGCCTTGCACTCTGTCATGATGCTTGAATAGGTGTGCTTGCGGTCTATGACAGCGGACATACTGTGTGTGGGCAGAGAGGCAGCTCGAGAAATGGAAAGGGCACCTGTCCTTGGGATGTGGTCCTTGCAAACACCCTCCCTCTCTGAGCTCCCTGGGGGATGAGAATGGACAAATCAGCCAACGCAGCAAGCAGCCTGAAGAATAAAGCTGGGATACATTCTCTTTGGAGTCATTCATCTCACCACAGGCATCCACAGAGACACGCAATTTCTTTTCTTATAAGTTTATAGCTTATGGAGTGTCTTAGCTTCTGATGGACTACAGGTACCTTCTGGTGAGACTTAAGCAATTTTCTCAATTTTTGTTTAATAAGAGTAATTCACTCTACGTGCCAAGTTCTGCATAAATAGTTTCTGACAGATGAAACAGTTCATAAATCCTCAAGAGCTTTTTATTATCCTTGAAAAAACCTTTACACTTACTATCTGCATGCCCTGAGGGCTTGAAGGACTCTCTAAAGAACAAAAGCAGGCAATTTTTTTTTTTTTTTCTCCACAGAACAAACATATTGTCCTGAACGACTAAGGCTTCCTCCAGCTCCAGACCTTAGAAATCCTGTTTGTTTTTAACCTAAATGCTCCAGTAGGATCAGGAATAGGCCAGATTCACAGGACTTCTGTGTCAGCAGTGCCGGGTTCTGTGTGACAGCTGACAAGTGGCTTTTCTTCTTTCTCTTTCACCCTGGCAACTCCTGGCATATCTGAACTCTCATCCTTGGGTCTCTTCCGGCCTTGGAGGATAACAAAGCAGCTGTGTGTTAAGTGGGGCTAAAACAGCCTTTAAAGGGCCAGTCTGGCTTTCATAAACTCTGCATGATAATAAAATAAGGAGAAGTGATGTAACTTGCACCCAATGACAATAGATTCTGACAGGAGAGCAGAGTAGCTTATTGGAGTTTTTCTCATCTCTGTTCTCTGCATCAACCTGTGACTCGCGTCTGATACCCTAAAGCCAGTTGGTAGGATGGGTTCTCGTCTCCTGCCCTCTTTTCTTAGTCGACCGTTTGGTTTTGTAGACCTTCACTCGTTTTGTTCCAGCTTCTGACAGTAGTGTGTGTGTGTGTGTGTGTGTGTGTGTGTGTGTGTGTGTGTGTGAGAGAGAGAGAGAGAGAGAGAGAGCCGTATAGAGTGCTGGAGGATATTTTTGTGTGTATCTTTGCGCCCATCCCTGTATATTTATTAATATACTGAAGGCCCTGGGGTGGGAGGAAACCTTTCAGAGGCACAGTGTTAGCTGACAGTTGTCCATGAGTCTCACATGCACATCTTGTAACGGACGTACTGACTGTTCTTTCTTCTTGGCTGTTTTCTGAGGATGTGTACCAGTGGGCAGCCTTGGGAAACAGCATCTCCCTGTTTCCTGCCCGTCATAAAAGATTCAGGTTCCCTAAGCTTGGGGTCCCCCTCCTGGGGTACAACTATTTCCTGCATGGGTTTAGTATGGTTTCCCTGCCCGTGCCCTAGGTTCAGTGACTAGCATAGCAGTGTTACTGCTCTTGCTGTGTATAACAGATTGTTCTGTGTCTCTGATTCAGGGGTCATCTATGAAACTGGGCTTCCCTAGTAGCGCAGATGGTTAAAAATCCGCCTCGAATGTGGGAGACCTGGGTTTGATCCCTGGGTTGGGAAGATCCCCTTGAGGAGGGCATGGAAACCCACTCTAGTATTCTTGCCTGGAGAATCCCCATGGACAGAGAAGCCTGGTGGGCTGCAGTCCATGGGGTCGCAAAGAGTCGGACACAACTGAGAGACTAAGCACATGAAATGGCAAACTAATTCATCTGTGTATAAATTACAATCTCAGTCCTTTTCTCAGTTCTTGATACATAGTTCCAAATTTACAATGGTTCTGAGAGATTTACTGATGTACAAAACTTCTGACAAGGATTCTTTAAAAAAATTTTTAATTTATTTTTGTACAATTTTAAAGGTTACTTTCCATTTACGGTTATTACACAATGTTGGCTATATTCCCTGTGTTGCATAACACATCCTTGAGCTTACCTGACATCCAGTAGCTTATGCGTCCCTCTACCCAGAGGGTGCCCTTCCCCCAGCACTGGTAACCCCTGGTTTGTTCTCTGCATCTGTGAGTCTGCTTCTGTTTGTTAGACTTGCTAGTTTGTTTTGCGGTTTAGGTTCCACACGTAAGTAATGGCAGACGGTATTCTGACCAGGATTCCAGTGTGTTAGCCACTATGACACTACACCAAACCGCCCAGGGTCTCACTGCTTCCTCAAATTCTCAGAGACTCGTGCTTTGTGTGTGCAACATAGCTTCACTCAATCACTATTCTCCTTCATTATTTTGGCAGCATTTTACAAAGTGACAAAAGAGCATGTAACTCTCAGACCATTTTCTAAATATTATCAGATCTTTGATCTATGTACTGAGGATTGAGTTCCTGTAAATAGCCTGGACAGTTTGTGATTAGCTAAAATGCAAACACTGTCTCTGTCCCTACTGTGTAGATGGCTCAGTTATTCAGACACATTCATTTATTCAAATAAATTTATGCATTAGCTTACATTTCACAGAGGCAAGTAAGACAGGCAAACTCTCCTGCCTTCTTGGAACTTGTAGGTTAATGAGAAGTAAAGTATTAAAAAATCTACATAAAATTATTTAATAAATAATAAGTATCATAAATGAAATAAACACTGAAGTAGTATAAAGTACAATAAAGGATTTAATAAAGATCTTTTTTGTTCTCCCAAATTTCAAATGTAGTATAGATTAGCAAATAACTGCTACAAAAGTACAAGCTTTTTAAACAATTGAGATCTTTTTTCCTTTTTTTTTTTTTTGTGCTGGAACTTACAGATAAATAAGAAATAAAATGTATATATTCTTTAAAATTTTACACAAATAAAGTAACATTTCCCCCTGGATAAAGTGAATTTGGGATAGGTTCCATGATTTAAGAAAGATGTTGCTCTATTGACAATCTTGGAATATAACTCAAAATTTGCTATTATGTGGAAATTAGAAGCTGAAGGGAGCGTGAGACTAAGGAGGCACATTTCGCTTCTCAAACCAATAGGCAGACCAAAGACCTGAAAGAACTTTTTCACTTTACCCAGCAATGTTTGCTTCCCGGGTGGCTCAGTGGTAAAGAACCCACCTATAGGAGATGCAAGTTTCGTCCCTGGGTTGGGAAGTTGTCCTGGAGTAGGAAATGGCAACCCCCTCCAGTATTCTTGCCTGGAAAATCCCAAGGACAGAGGAGCCTGGTTGGCTATAGTCCATAGGGTCACAAAGAGACACGACTAAGCTACTGAGCATGCCTACATGCATAGGTGACTACGACCTGTGATGATAAGCACCTAATCTGTTAAATTTTAAAATAAGTTTTTTGAAATTATGAGGAGAAGGGAGACACATACAAAAGAATTCTTAGTTAAAAACCTTTTCACTTAAAATTTTGGAAAAGCAGAAACTTTCACAAGGTTCTAGGCAATGCTCACCTTTATTCAATTCACAGGTTGATTTGAGCAGAAAAACTGCACAATGGCAAGGTCACCCAGCACTCTGGAGCTATAGGGAATAGTGTGTGTTTCATGTCTGTCTGTCTCTGTCTCTTTCTCTTTGCATGCATGTGATTTGTATTTATCTCCCCAGTTTTCAGAATAATTCAAACATTGTGTTTTAATTTCTAACTTATGCCAAATAATGCAGATAATTGACCAAAGTCTGTACTTTTGCCTAGTCTTGGCAAGGTTAAATCATAAAATCCAAGATATAAAAGCTATTTTTAAGTGGGAATGAAGAAAGCATGTGATAGGGATTTGACTGAGGAATGGTTAAAAAAAAGAAGGTATTATTATGTTCATATAGATTAAAGGAATGTAATCCCATTGAAATTTTTCTTTTAAGGTGGTGCCAGAAAAGAATTTATTTTTCTCTGTAGTAATACTAGGACTTGAAATAACTTACCTACTAATTAGTTACTTCATGGGAAAGAAAAAGCTCATTTGTGTTTGCATTGCTAAACATGAAGGCAAAGAAGCCAAGATGTGGTGGGCCAGTTCTCTTTGTCTGTCAGCAATGGCAGCTGTTTATTTCTGTTTCTCCCTGAATGATGCATGGATATCTGGATGAGGCTGAGTTTCTGCCATAGCAGGCAGAGACGATCCGTGAATCCAGCAAACCACATGGCTCCCAGATACTGCTTCTGGCTTAGTGACCTTCATTACACCAGCCAGCTCATTTTGGAGAGGGATTGTTTAGTGCGATTGCCCCTTGCCCCTAAAAGCAAATACATTACAAACTGGTGTCAGACTCCTTGTTTCGTTTCAGGGCATTGTTGAGTGAGTGTGTTTTCTCCAACTCCATTGGTGGCACAGATGCCCTCTCCTTCAGTGTTTTGATTTTATGAGAACTTCAGCCCTGTGGCGCTAGTGGTAAAGAACCTGCCTGCCAATGCAGTGAGGTGTAAGAGACGTGGGTTTGATCCCTGAGTCAGGAAGATATCCTGGAGAGAGGAATGGCAACTCACTCCAGCATTCTTGCCTGGAGAATCCCCATGGACAGAGGAGCCTGGTGGGCTACAGTCCAGGGGATCACAGAGCCGGACAGAACTAAATTGACTTAGCACAACCCTGCCATCAAACAAAAGTTCAAAAGCTGCAACTCTTTCTTTCATTTCTTCATCCCTGTGAGGGGGAGGGACTCCTGGAAGGAGGTATGGATGGAGGTAAAAAGCCTTTTTGTGTGAGATTCAAGATCTTATTTTATTGCCTGTGTTTGGAAATACCAACATGGAAATATCCACATGGAGTTCAATTTATTTCTTCACATCTGACTCTGGCAGTTTCTGGCATCTAACAGTAACATTTTGGTGTTTCCTGAAAGACTCTTGGTAACTGGTTCTATTTTATCTGAATTATAGCTTATAAAATAATGGAAGAAACAAACTCATATTGTATTCATAAAGGAAATTCTCCTGCTAGATCCAAGTCAATCTTACAATATCTAAATAGAAAACAATTGTAGTGAGTTTATAAATGGAATTCTTAGTTCTGTCTACTTCTATGAGACAATCTAAGTGACGCTGTCTAGAGAATTTTGTTCAGTGTAAGCCATTTCCATTTAATGACCACTGAAGCGAAAACAAATATTTTCCTCTTTAGAAAGTTCCAAAATTTCCTCTGACAAATTTGAAGCATAGCAATTCAATGAGGGATTATAGAAGCCATATCTTGGGATGTGTGTGTGTGTTTTAAGCTTTTAATTTTATATTGGAGTGTAGCCAATTAACAAACAATATTGTGACAGTTTCAGGTGAACAGGGAAGGGACTCAGCACATACACCTGTATCCATTCTCCCCCAAACTGCCCTCTCATCCAGGCTGCCGCTTAACATTGAGCAGGGTTCCCTGTGCTATACGGTAGGACCTTGTTGGTTTTCCATTTTAAATATAGCAGTGTACATGTCCATCCCAAACTCCCTAACTGTCTCTCTCCCTCATCCTTCTCCCTCCGTAACCATAAGTTCATTCTCTAAGTCTTTTCTGTTTTGTAAATAAGTTTACTCGTATCATTTCTTTTTAGATTTTGCATATAAGAGATGTCATTCGCTATTACTCCTTTTCTGTTTGGCTTCCTTCACTCAGCATAACAATCTCTAGGTCCATCCATGTTGCTACAAATGGCATTATTTCATTCTCTTTAATGGCTTAGTAATATTCCATTGTATATATGTACCACATCTGCTTTATCCATTCATCTGCAAGACGCTGGATTTTTTTTTTCTTTTTCTAAACGTTAAAAATTTATTATAGAAATGTCAAACATGAGAAAGTTGAGAGAATAGTATAGTGAATTCCTTTGAACCCCTATTCAGATCCAACAGTTATCAATTTATGGTCAGTCTTTTCTCCACCTCCACTTGCTCTGTTCCCTTGCTTGGTTTTTTTAAAACAAATTCAGATGTTATATAGTTTCAAGTGTGTGTTAGTCACTCAGTCGTGTCCGACTCTTTGTGACCCTGTGGCCTGTATAGACTGTAGCCCACCGGGCTCCTCTGTCCGTGAAATTCTCCAGGCAAGAACACTGGAGTGGGTTGTCGTCTCCTTCTCCGTGGTTGTGTTTTTAAGTTGGGTAGACTAGGGACTCTTGCTGATCTGTACATTTCCCTGGATGTCCTAGGGTTATAAGTATAGAGACATTTACCTTGAGAACTGATTTTTGGACTAGCTACATCATCGTCAGTTAGATAACTTTAAAAATAATACAGATTTGAAGACACCAGTCTCAGGGATGCTTATTCAGTTGGCCTGAAGCAAAGCTTTACAACTAATTTTATTTATAAGTTTCTTATTCAATTTTAAGTTATGCCATGTGTGGGAAACAGTTTTTAAATCCATAAGCTACTTTGCTTTTTCCTGTAATGCTTTTTCATGAAAGCAAGAAGAAAGGAAATAACTTCTGATGATGCCAAATGTCCCAGTGCTTTTCTTTGTTTGACTCTCTCTTTTCATAGAAAATGTTGTGATGGCAAAACATTAGATTGTTCAGGAACAGCCAACTCGGGCAAGCTTACACAGTTTGTCAAATGTGTTTGAGATCCTCTTGGGCCCTATGGTTGCATAGGTGTCTGTACCAGTCAGGATAAATTAGGTTATACCGTAGAAACGAACAGCCCCCAAATCTCAGTGGCTTAATATAGCAAAGTTTATTTACTATACATGCCACAGAGCCACATGATCGATGGGGGCAGAGCATTTTCTCTGGGGCTCAGGCTGACAGAGCAGCCTCTGTCTAGAATATCACTGGTGATTGTGGTGGAGCAGCAAAGAAGGCATGGTGAACTGTGTGCAGGCTCTTAAAGCTTCTGTCCAGGGAGGGTGCCGCAGCCATGCCTGAATTCCACAGGGAGGATGGAGAAGGCGGAGGGGATAGCAAACACTTGAGAATCAGAGCGAACCACACAATTTTCTTTAGAAAACAACTAGAGCTCAAATAAATAAACCAGCAGAGAGCAAGTATTTGTTGAGTACCCACCATGTTCCAGGCGCTGAGACCATAACAGTAAATGGGAAACATAAAATCCTGGAACTCTTGGGTCTTTCACTGACAGAGTGGAAGGGGGAATAAAATAAATATTTTTCTTTGAAGAAGAACAAGACAGAACAGGAGACTAAGAATGATGAAAATGTTGGGAGTTCTGTTTAGACAAGGTCATCAGGGAAGTGTCTCATGAGATATTTGAGCATAAAATTGAGAAGTGATTATGGTCCTTTCCAAGGCCTGGAGATGGAGACTATTGAGACAGTAAGGGCAGCAATTGCAAAGGACCTATGGTAGGAACACGTGTGGCCTGACAGGCACTACAAGAAGGTCAGGGTAAACATATGCTTCCATCTCAAAGGGGAGAAATAGGAAAGAAAAAAAGGGAAAGGCCCCAAATAAGCCCAAACTCTAAGACATGTTCCGTGGGATCGAAGGCTGGAGTACAGTCCTCTTTGGCTTGATGCTCTGGCCTCCAGGCCTAGGCGGAACACAGGTCTCACCCTCCAGACACTAGGGCAGAAGTTCCATCTTGTAGCCCCACTGTGGGGGTTAGGGGGATGGTCTTGCCCCTGAAGCTTTGCCAGGGCTGGGTGGGACCCCCAGGTTGCTCTGGGAAACCCCACCCCCAGGGCTTTGAGCAGAGGCTATCTGTCCTTTCGAAAGTGAGGTGATAGTCTCCTTTTGAAACCAAGAGGGTGACCCTGTTGATCTCTGCATTGTCTTCAGGGTTATTAGTTCCTTGTCTCGAAGAACAATGCACGTTCATGGTCAAATATTTCTAGGGTTTCATCCTGTAAAATGCCAGAACTCCAGCCATCTGATCTTCCTTCATCCGTCCTATCTTCTTCCTCCTCAGCTCAAACTGGTGGCTTTCCTGCTGAGGTTGATGATGAAATCCATGGTGCAAACACACACCAATCTCCTTATCAAAGAGATGCTTGACCACACCCTTAGCGCTCTCTCCCAAACACACTTTTTCAATTTTTGCAATATGGGTAGGCTGAGAATGTGTCCGTTCTCTAAGTTCTGCTTCCTTTTTGCAGGACAATTCTACCTTCAAGTCATTTCTCTCTTCTCACATCGTCCTATGGGCATTCAGAAGGATCCCAGCCTCATCTTCAGTGCTCTGCTTAGAAATTGCTTCCGCTAAATATTCCATTTCATGCTTTGCAAATTCCACCTTCCACAAAATACCAGAACAGGAGCACAGTTCAGTCAAGTTATTAGACACTTTATTACAAGGACTGCCTTTTCTCCAGTTTTTAGTAACAAGCTCTTCATTTCTGTCTGAGACCTCATCAGAATGACCTTTATGGTCCACATTTCTACCCGTGTCCTGGTCAAGATTACTCAGGTATTCTTTAAGAAAAATAAGGCTCTCTCTTGAGAGTTCTCCTCTCCTGAATGACCCTTCCCAGAACAGCTCTTACCGGAATCACCCTTAATGGTCTATTCATAGCAATGTAAGACTTTTCTAGCATGCACCTCAAAACTCTTCCAGCCTTCACTCATTCAGTTCAGTTCAGTCACTCAGTCGTGTCCGACTCTTTGTGACCCCATGAATCACAGCACGCCAGGCCTCCCTGTCCATCACCAACTCCCAGAGTTGACTCAGACTCACATCCATCGAGTCAGTGATACCATCCAGCCATCTCATCCTCTGTCGTCCCCTTCTCCTCCTGCCCCCAATCCCTCCCAGGATTAGAGTCTTTTCCAATGAGTCAACTCTTCGCATGAGGTGGCCAAAGTACTGGAGTTTCAGCTTCAGCATCATTCCTTCCAAAGAAATCCCAGGGCTAATCTCCTTCAGAATGGACTGGTTGAATCTTCTTGCAGTCCAAGGGACTCCCAAGAGTCTTTTTCAACACCACAGTTCAAAAGCATCAATTCTTCGGCGCTCAGCTTTTGTTATAGTCCAACTCTCACATCCATACATGATGACTGGAAAAACCATAGCCTTGAGTAGATGGACCTTTGTTGGCAAAGTAATGTCTCTGCTTTTAAATATGCTATCTAGGTTGGTCATAACTTTTCTTCCAAGGAGTAAGCGTCTTTTTTTTTTTTTTTTTTGTAAGCGTCTTTTCATTTCATGGCTGCAATCACCATCTGCAGTGATTTTGGAGCCCCAAAAAATAAAGTCAGCCACTGTTTCTACTGTTTTCCCATCTATGTCCCATGAAATGATGGGACCAGATGCCATGATCTTCGTTTTCTGAATGTTGAGCTTTAAGCCAACTTTTTCACTCTCCTCTTTCACTTTGATCAAGAGGCTTTTTAGTTCCTCTTCCCTTTCTGCCATAAGGGTGGTGTCATCTGCATATCTGAGGTTATTGATATTTCTCCTGGCAATCTTGATTCCAGCTTGTGTTTCTTCCAGCTCAATGTTTCTCATGATGTACTCTGCATAGAAGTTAAATAAGCAGGGTGACAATATACAGCCTTGCCGTACTCCTTTTCCTATTTGGAACCAGTCTGTTGTTCCATGTTCAATTCTAACTGTTGCTTCCTGACTTGCATACAGATTTCTCAAGAGGCAGATCAGGTGGTCTGCCTCTTCACTCATTACCAAGTTCTAAAGCTACTTCTATACTTTTAAGTTTAGTCACTCAGTTGTGTCTGACTCTTAGTGACCCCATGGACTTTAGCACGCCAGGCTTCCCTGTCCATCACCAACTCTTAGAGCTTGCTCAAACTCATGTATATTAAGTCAGTGATGCCATCCAACCATCGCATCCTCTGTTGCCCACTTCTCCTCCCATCTTCAGTCTTTCCCAGCATCAGGGTCTTTTCCTGTGAGTTTTGGGCCTTTGTTAAATAGCAACACCTCACTCTTGGTACCAATTTCTCTCTTAGTCCATTCAAGCTAAGACAGAATACTGTATAACGAGTGCCTTATAACCAACATAAGTAAGATGTTTATATTTCACCAGAGAATTTGGAAAGCAAATATAGACTATTTTAAGTGGTTTCACTGTGAATGGGAACAGGTGGCTAGGGCTCACTGCTTTGTAGTTACTTTTTTTCCCCCTGTAATTATGCCATTTTTGTGCTTGGCAGCAGTACTACGAGTTCTGGTTTTGCCACATTTTTGCCAACACTTGGTATGGCCAGTTTTTACAAAAATTATAGTCATTCTAATGAATATATAGTTATATCTCATTGTAATATTTGCTTGATGACTAATGATATTATTGATCATCATTTCATGCCCTTATTAGATGTTTGTATAGCTTCTTTTGTAAAGCAGCGCTTCAAATTTTCCATTTTCTTTTTAGGTTTTAGTCTTTATAGTTGAGTTACAAGTGATTTATGTCTTCTGGGTACGTGTCCTTTGTCTGATATCTGGGTTTTGCCAATAGTTTCTTTCATCATCCATGACTTGCCTTTTTGTTGTCTCATTGGCATCTGTCAATAAGAAAAGGTTTTCAATTTTCAAAGACTTTTGACTTAATTTTTCTTTCACATGTCATGCTTTCAACATTCTGTCTAGGATAGAAAACTACCCTAATATTGCAAAGATATTTTCTTCTAGTTTGTCCTTTTGTATATTGTATTTGTATCTGTGGCCCTTTTGGAGTTACACGTTGGGTATCATATGATGCGAGGACTGATGCTTGTTTTTTTCCCTGTGGATATCCATTTGATTCAGCACTGTGAGTTTTTTAAAAAATTCTTTTCCCCATTGAATTGCATTGGCAGTGTTGCCAAAGATCAATTGAACATACAAACTCTCTTTACTAAACTGTTGGGAAGTAATTCCCCCTCTTCTAATTTTTACTATATTTGAATAAGATTGGCGTGTTATTTCTTTCTTCAGTGTATTATAGAATTCACCGGTAAATTATCTAGGCCTGAACTTGTTCTTCTTAAGAAGGTTTTGATAACAAAGTAAATTGTAAATATAGAGCTATTTATATCATTTTTTTTCTTAAGTCAATTTTGATATGTTGTATTTTTTGGGAAATGTATTCATTTCAATATTCCTATTTTAGCATAAAGTTATTCCTAGCATTATTATTGCTCTTTAATATCGGCAGTGTTGATAATACCTTTTTCATCGCTCATATGGATGACATTATTTCTCTCTCTTTTTCTTTATGATCAGTCTAGCTAGAGATTTGTCAAGTTTGTTGCCCTTTTCAAAGAGCCACTTTTTGGTTTGCTCAGCAGTTTCCCTATTGTTCATTTTCCTTTCATTGATTTCTGTTCATTATTATTTCTTTCCTTCTCCCTACTTTGGGTTTATTATGCTCTTCATTTTCTTGAAGTGAAACCCTGGTCTTTGCTATTAGATCTTTCTAATATAACTGTTTAAAGCAATGTTTTCCTCTCACCACTGCTTTGGCAGCATCCCACAGATTTTGATATGTTGTATTTTCATTGTCGTTTGATTCAAAATATTTTCTAACTATCCTTCTGATTTCATCTTTAACCTGTGACTATTACTTAATTTCCAAATATTTAGGATTTTCCTAAGATACATTATTAATCTTGATTTCTAATTTCCATTGTGGTCAGCAAACTCCCTTTGTATAATGTTGATCCTTTAAATTGTATAAACGCATGTTATATATGGCCCTGTATACAGTCTATCATTGTCAGTGTTCTGTGAACACTTAGGGGGAAATGTGTACAATTCTCTAGTTTTTGAATATAGTCTTCTATAAATTAGATCAAGATGGCTGAGAGTGTAGTTCAGATTGTCTGAATCTGTACAGGGGTTTTCTCTCATGGTTCTATCATGTGGTGAGAGACGGGTGTTAAAATCTTCCATACGTCAGGGCTGAACCTGACATTGTACAGTGCAGGTTCGCACTGAGAATCCGGGCACGTTCCTCTCCAGGTCTTCCCTCTGGGATTCTCCTCTCACTCTCCAGTCCCTGGACACTCATTTTCCTCATGCCTCTGGCCAGAAATACAGGATGTTTCTTGGAGTTTTAGCCACTTACTGTATTGCTGCTCCTGCAGCACTCTAAGACTTTGCAGAGAGGGCAAAGCCACAAGAGAAAAGAGGGACAGAAACGAAACAATGAGAATCTTATCCCTGTGCAGTCACTTCTCCAGGTTTTGACTCCTTTCTACCATCCCCCTACTTTTGTCTGCATTTCAGTCTTCAAGTTGTTTTGTATTTTGCCCAGAATTTTCAGTCAGTGAGAGAAATGGGGTATATGTGGATGGAGCTTTTGTGTCATGCCAATAACAAAACATCCAAAAAGGTTTGTAAGTTTCATAAGAAAAACTTCTGTCTTTTCATCAGGAATTCTGATTTTTTTTAAGAAGTATTCTTTATCTAAAGATTTTATATATATATATATATAATGGCTCAGAAGGTAAAGAATCTGCCTATAATACAGGAGACTTGGGTTTGATCCCTGGGTCAGGAAGATCCCCTGGAGAAGGAAATGGCAACCTGCTCCAGTAATTTTGGCTGGAGAATCCCATGGGCAGTGGAGCCTGGCAAGCTACAGTCTATGGGGTTGAAAAGAGTTGGACTTTCAAAGTTCTTTTTTTGCTTTTTTGTTTTGTTTTAACCTTACTTATTAAGCAAACTAAAATTCATTTTTAATTTTTTTTAACATTGGATAAAATAGAGATCTAACTTTAATTTTTTTTCTACTTTAAATGTTGTTATTCAGTCGCTCAGTCACGTCTGACTCTGCGACCCCATGGACTGCAGCATGCCAGGCTTCCCTGTCCTTCACTATCTTCTGGAGTTTGCTCAAGCTCATCTCCATTGAGTTGATGATGCCATCCGACCATCTCAACCTCTGTCGTCCCCTTCTCCTCCTGCCTTCAGTCTTTTCCAGCATCAGGGTCTTTTCCAATGAGTCAGTCCTTCACATCAGGTAGCCTAAGTATTGGAGCTTCAACTTCAGCAGCAGTCCTCCCAATGAATATTTAAGGTTGATTTCCTTTAGGATTGACTGGTTTGATCTACTTGCTGTCTAAGGAACTCTCAAGAGTCTTCTCCAGCACCAGAATTTAAAAGCATCCGTTCTCCGGTGCTCAGTCTTCCTATGGTCCAGCTCTCACATCCTTACCTGTCTACTGGAAAAATCATAGCTTTGACTATATGGACCTTTGTCAGCAAGGCTTCCCTGGTGGCTCAGATGTTAAAGAATGTGCCAGCAATGTGGGAGACCTGGGTTCGATCTCTTTGTTGGGAAGATCCCCAGGAGGAGGGCATGGCAACCCACTTCAGTATTCTTGCCTGCAGAATCCCCATGGACAGAGGCGCCTGGTGGGCTGCAGTCCACAGGGTTGCAGAGTTGGACACAGCTGAGTGACTGAGCATAGCATAGCACCATTGTCGGCAAAGTGATGTCTCTTCTTTTTAATATGCTGTCTAGGTTTGTCATAGCTTTTTTTTTCCCAAAGAGCAAGCATTTTTAAATTACATGGCTGTAGTCACCATCCATAGTGATTTTGGAGCCCAAGAAAATAGTCTGTCACTTTTTCCATTTTTCCCCTATTTGCATAAAGGATGGGACCAGATGCCATGATCTTAGTTTTTTTAATGTTGAGCTTTAAGCCAACTTTTTCACTCTGCTCTTTCACCTTAATCAAGAGACTCTAGTTCCTCATCACTTTCCACCATAATGGTGGTGTCATCTGCATGTCTGAGGTTGTTATTTCTCCCGACAATCTTGATGCCAGCTTGCGCTTCATCCAGCCTGGCATTTCTCATTACGTCCTCTGCATATAAGTTAAGTAAGCAGGTAAAAATATACAGCCTTGATGCACTCCTTTCCCAATTTGGAACCAGGCCATTGGTCCATGTCCAGTTCTAACTATTGCTTCTTGCCCTGCATATACATTTCCTCAGGAGGCAGGCAAGGTGATCTGGTATTCCCATCTCTTGAAGAATTTTCCAGTTTGTTGAAATCCATAGTCAAAGGCTTTAGTGTAGCCAATGAAGCAGAAGTAGATGTTTTTCTGGAATTCTCTTGCTTTGTCTATGATCCAACAGATGTTGGCAATTTGATCTCTGGTTCCTCTGCCTTTTTTAAATCCAGTTTGTACATCTGGAAGTTCTCAGGTCAGGTACTATTAAAGCCTAGCTTGGAAGATTTTGAGCATGACCTTGCTAGCATGTGAAATGAGAACAGTTATGTGGTAGTTTGCACATTCTTTGCCGTTGCCCATTTTTGAGATTGGAATGAAAATAGACCTTTTCCAGTCCTGTGGCACTGCTGAGTTTTCCAAATTTGCTGGCATATTGAGTGCAGCACTTTTGCAGCATCAGCTTTTAGGATTTGAAATAGATCAGTGGAAATTTTATCACCTCCACTAGCTTTGTTCATAGTAATGCTTCCTAAGGTCCACTTGACTTCACACTCCAGGATGTTTAATTATTTAAGCACCATTTATTATATAGTACGTATTTGATATATATGCATATTTGATGTATAGTACATCATTTTTCATAAGAATTTATTTCTGAATTGCCCATTCTTTTCTATCAATCAATTTGATTATTAATTTTCCAATATCTGGCATTATTACTTTAATTTTTTTTTGGTCATAATA
Source organism: Capra hircus (assembly GCF_001704415.2). Lineage (NCBI taxonomy): Eukaryota > Metazoa > Chordata > Mammalia > Artiodactyla > Bovidae > Capra > Capra hircus. Next base: position 79,049,867 of record NC_030814.1, read on the forward strand.
TATATTATTCTTCTTTTATACTTGTTATTCAAATTGAATTTTCAAAAATTGTCTGAAGTATGAATCTAATCGTTTTTTGAGGACAGTCAGTTGTCCCAACACCACTTTTTGCCTACTCCATTGTAGGCACACACAGATAAATGCATTTCTGGATTCTGGATTCCTTATACTGTTCCATTGAGACATTTGTCTATCACTTTTCCAATATTTCCAATATTTAGCAATACTGTGTTAAACCCTTTTTGATCATGATACATATTATTATTTTAATGAAATTCTTTACTAAGAGTGCTAATACCTTTTACAATTGTATGTGGTGACAGATGGGCTTCCCAGGTGGTGCTAGTGGTAAAGAATCCACCTGCCCAAGAGACATAAGAGATGTGGTTTTGATCCCTGGGTCAGGAAGCTCCCCTGGAGGAGGGCATGGCAACCCACTCCAGTATTCTTGCCTGGAGAATCCCCGTGGATAGAGGAGCCTGGCGGGCTACAGGATTGCAAAGAGTCGGACACAACTGAAGCGACTAAGCATGCATGCACGTATGGTGAAATGTCACTTATTGTGGTGATCATTTTGCAATCTATACAAATATTAAATCATTATGTTGTACATCTGAAACTAAACAATATTCTATGTGAATTATCCCTCACAAAAATGCTGATATTATATTGAAGGATTTTTTTGTATAGCTTTATAGGAGTTCCACTTTTGCAGTCTCTCAATAATCTGGTCTGACTTTGTAGAATCTATTTATAAAATGTTTTGGTCCTGGCTTTTGTCTATATTTTACATTTTATATTTTGTCTATTACTGCTGGTCTATTCTGTTTTTAACTTCACTGTGAAATTTTATTTATTATTTTTTGGAAAAGCCATTCATTCCAATTTTAAAAGCTACTTTGTAAAAATGTTCTGTTATTAAAAAAAAATCTGTAATTATAGTTTGCTATTTTTTAAATTCTTGATCTGGTTACAAAAGGGTTGTTTATTGGTATTTTCAGAGTCGACATTTGACATTAAATATATATTCTATTGTGCTTTTAATTAATTTGTTTCTTTTAACTCCTCTTATACTTTCTTTGGATGTGTTTTTTGTCCTTTTTCTAGTTTGTATTGACTAGTTCATTTATATTTAATTTTTACTTTATTAAATACTTTTAAGCCTGTATTTATTATTACTATTGCTTTTGTATGTGTTTTTAAATTTCAAAATAGTTCGGGTTTTTTTTTTTTTTTTGTCTTGGTTTCTTTCCTTTTTCTATCCCATAGAAGTATTTTTTGTTTGCCTTGCTTTATTTTATCTACTTATATTTCTAAAGTTTGTTAAAGTCTTCCAAAATTAAGATACTCTTTTGTCACTAAACTAGTCACAGAATATACATCCCCAAATACCTGTGGATGGCACTTTCCATAACATCTGGAACCAGTTCAGAGGTTCAGAGGCAGAGAGCTAGGGAGACAGTACCTGAAGGCCCTTCATGCAATGGCTGTTGCATCGTCTCTTCACTTCCCTAGTGAGAGCCAAATCAGCAGTGCTCTTGACAAGCCAAATCTTCTTTCTGGAGGGAACCATATGTAATTAATGAGCAAAGCACTCTCTCTATATATGGCATTATTTATAAGATTTCCTTGATATGATGAAGGAAATTGGGAATTCTCTGGGGAAAGTCTGTGTATACACTCTGAGTTCTCATTCTGCTCCACAAGGTATAAATGTCTAAACTGTTAAACAACCAACCAATTTGGACAATATTACCTCCTTTGGAAAGGAGGGAAGTTTGATTTGTAAAGAGACTGGAAATGTCATGGCTTCAGAGAAATGTTTCTAAAGTAAAGTAAAGTTTATTATAGCTTATAGAGTGGTTTCTTATTCACTAGATAACTTTAGACTAGCAATGATCCTGAGACACAAGTAAAAAAGATGTGACCATCATCACCATCCTGATAGATACCCCTGAATACAAGGGATGGGAAGTGACTCATCCAAAGTCATGCAACTAGAACATGATGACGTCAGTACTGGAATACACATCTTAGAACAACACACACCTATTTGCTTTCACTTTACTGTAACAATCCCCTACAACCTAAAAATTCCATTTTCATGGAAAATTCTTGGATTCCAATTCATGTAAATGATGAAATCTTGGAAATGAGGAATTCCTCACATGTAGTCATTGAATAGATATTGGTAGATTTTAATAGAATTGTGCTAAATGTCTTGCAGTTGCCCTTTACCCTTTCTGTCATGCTCTGCACACCAGGGGCTGACTTAAACCTCATCATCACAGGCTCTCTTGCCCTCTGAAATCTGGTAGTGTTGACCAGTGGGAGCACCATCAGGAGACTGGAGGGAAAGAAGAGAATGAGGTTCAGGCATTTACTTCCATTTCCTCCCCGCAGGCTGATTTGGGCTGGCCATGTTACTTAACTGAAAATCTCAGCTCTTGTGAGAGGCCTTCTTTACCCCTTCATTTTTCCCCTATTCCAGTAGCAATGTCCCCCTTGCCTTCTCAGGCTGGGGTACCACGCCATTCCTTCTGGTTTCTCTATACCTCTGCTTATACCTTTGTAAAGGTCTCTTTTTAAATGATCCTCAAGTTATCTGACTTGAATGTGCCAGCTATTTCTTGCAAGGACCCTGATAAAGGAGACAAATTACTCTGAAAGTTTATAGCTTAAGTAAAAAAAGATGGGATAAAGAGACATATTTTCTAGCCAAGCCAAAAGCTATTCATATACTAACATCTGAGTATACAGCTTTGGGAAAGAGTTGACTCTCTTAATATATTCTTCATTGGGGATTACACATTTTCTGGACCAAAATCATAATCAGATCCAAAAAGTTTCTAATACTTTTTATATAGTTAATAAAATTTAACAGTAACGGAAAAAAGATAAAAGGGAACAACCCTTTCAGTTTCCAAAGCAGAGAGAAAAAACAGGGCATTGCTCCTAAATCACTCTGTTGCCATGCAAACTTCTTAGCCATACCACGCTGAAACATCCCTTAGAAGAGTTAGAGTCTTCCAATTCTGATTCTTTGGCTAATTAAAGCAGACGTGGGGCACTGCAATGGCTCACTTTCCAAAATTCAGTGTGAGAAGTGTGGGAATGTTGATTACATGTGAACAGAGGGATTGAAACAATATATTTCCTGCAGGCATCTATGTACACATGAGGATTCTCTCTCTCACTCTCTCTCTCTCTCTCTCTCTCTCTCTCTCTCTCTCACACACACACACACACACACACACACACACACAGCCAGAAAGGCAAACCCACAGAGAAAAAGGTATGATTGTCAGAATTCATTCTGGTGCTTGGGGACTAGCACCAGGCTGTTACTTTCGTTCTGACTCAAAGCAGGGTGACATGCTGACAAGTTCAGTATTTTCTGCCAGTTGGTCACAATTTGGGTGGGTGGGAAAATATGCTTCATTCCTATTCTCTCCCTTATCCCCTGCCATGAGTTAATTTTTAATATAATGCCATAAGAAATATTATAATTCAAAAAATAAGAAAGGAACCAAGCTACATCATTGCTTAATCAACATAGGACAGGTTTCCACTGTTAAAGTTGAATGGAGCATTATCCTCCAGTGGTTTCGTTTTGTTGTTTGTATAGGAATAAGGCTGATTACATTTTCCTCTTTTGAATTTTAATGAGAAGGGGGACTGTGAACTAAAATATTTTGGCTACAGCCACTGAAAGCTACGAAGTGGCACAAAATAAGAGTGTGTCATTCATACTAACAATTTTCAGTTTTGAAACAGTCCCTTTTGTCAGCCAAGGTAATGAGGTAAAATGACCAATCAGGAATATGGTATAAAATTTGTGTCCTTGAACAATGAATGCAGTTGCTGGTCCCTTGTCTCTGTTTTTAGCAGCATAATAGGTATTTCTTCAGACCACCAACTTGGAGGTAAAATTACTGCACAAATTAATAATAAAACAATTTGTGTATCAGCCATCCTAAGTTTAGAGCAAGGGAAATGAGAGGAAGGACTTAGAAACAAAAATGATGATTGTCAAAATTAACATTTATTTCTTAATTGCTCAAAGTGAGCAGCGGCTGTGCTTTGCTGGAGCAGCCGTGAAGAGATACCCCATGCCCAAAGTAAGAGAAACCCAAGTAAGATGGTAGGTGTTGCAAGAGGGCATCAGAGGGCAGACACACTGAAACCATACTCACAGAAATCTAGTCAATCTAATCACACTAGGACCACAGCCTTGTCTAACTCAATGAAGCTAAGCCATGCCCACGGGGCAACCCAAGATGGGTGGTTCATGGTGGAGAGGTCTGACAGAATGTGGTCCACTGGAGAAGGGAATGGCAAGCCACTTCAGTATTCTTGCCTTGAGAACCCCATGAACAGTATGAAAAGGCAAAATGATAGGATACTGAAAGAGGTACTCCCCAGGTCAGTAGGTGCCCAATATGCTACTGGAGATCAGTGGAGAAATAACTCCAGAAAAAATGAAGGGATGGAGCCAAAGCAAAAACAATACCTAACTGTGGATGTGACTGGTGATAGAAGCAAGGTCTGATGCTGTAAAGAGCAATATTGCATAGGAACCTGGAATGTCAGGTCCATGAATCAAGGCAAATTGGAAGTGGTCCAACAAGAGATGGCAAGAGTGAACGTCAACATTCTAGCAAATCAGTGAACTAAAACAGACTGGAATGGGTGAATTTAACTCAGATGACCATTGTATCTACTACTGTGGGCAGGAATCCTTCAGAAAAAGTGGAGTAGCCATCATGGTCAACAGAAGAGTCCAAAATGCAGTACTTGGATGCAATCTCAAAAATGACAGAATGATCTCTGTTCGTTTCCAAGGCAAACCATTCAATATCACAGTAATCCAAGTCTATGCCCCAACCAGTAATGCTGAAGAAGCTGAAGTTGAATGGTTCTATGAAGACTTACAAGACCTTTTAGAACTAACACCCAAAGAAGATGTCCTTTTCATTCTAGGGGACTGGAATGCAAAAGTAGGAAGTCAAGAAACACCTGGAGTAACAGGCAAATTTGGCCTTGGAATATGGAATGAGCAGGGCAAAGACTAATAGAGTTTTGCTAAGAGAACACACTGGTCATAACAAACACTCTCTTCCAACAACACAGGAGAAGACTCTACACATGGACATCACCAGATGGTCAACACCAAAATCAGATTGATTATATTCTCTGCAGCAAAAGATGGAGAAGCTCTATACAGTCAACAAAAACAAGACCAGGAGCTGACTGTGGCTCAGATCATGAACTCCTAATTACCAAATTCAGACTTAAATTGAAGAAAGCAGGGAAAACTGCTAGACCATTCAGGTATGACCTATATCAAATCCCTTATGATTATCCAGTGGAAGTGAGAAATAGATTTAAGGGCCTAGGTCTGATAGATAGAGTGCCTGATGAACTATGGAATGAGGTTCGTGACATTGTACAGGAGACAGGGACCAAGACCATCCCCATGGAAAAGAAATGCAAAAAAGCAAAATGGCTGTATGGGGAAGCCTTACAAATAGCTGTGAAAAGAAGAAAAGCGAAAAGCCAAGGAGAAAAGGAAAGATATAAGCATCTGAATGCCAAGTTCCAAAGAATAGCAAGAGATAAGAAGACCTTCTTCAGCGATCAATGCAAAGAAATAGAGAAAACAACAGAATGGGAAAGACTAGAGGTCTCATCAAGAAAATTAGAGATACCAAGGGAACATTTCATGCAAAGATGGGCTCAATAAAGGACAAAAATGGTATGGACCTAACAGAAGCAGAAGATATTAAGAAGAGATTCCAAGAATACACAGAAGAGCTGTACAAAAAGGATCTTCACGACCTGGATAATCACGATGGTGTGATCACTCACCTAGAGCCAGACATCTTGGAAAGTGAAGTCAAGCGGGTCTTAGAAAGCATCACTACGAACAAAGCTAGTGGAGGTGATGGAATTCCAGTTGAGCTGTTTCAAATCCTGAAAGATGATTCTGTGAAAGTGCTGCACTCAATATGCCAGCAAATTTGGAGAACTCAGCAGTGGCTACAGGACTGGAAAAGGTCAGTTTTCATTCCAATCCCAAAGAAAGGCAATGACAAAGAATGCTCAAACTACAGCATAATTGCACTCATCTCACACGCTAGTAAAGTAATGCTCAAAATTCTCCAAGCCATGGAGAATTCAGCAATACGTGAACCATGAACTCCCTAATGTTCAAGCTAGTTTTAGAAAAGGCAGAGGAACCAGAGATCAAATTGCCAACATCCACTGGATCATCGAAAAAGCAAGAGAGTTCCAGAAAAACATCTATTTCTGCTTTATTGACTATGCCAAAGCCTTTGGCTGTGTGGATCACAATAAACTGTGGAAAATTCTGAAAGAGATGGGAATACCAGACTACCTAACCTGCCTCTTGAGAAATCTGTATGCAGGCCAGGAAGCAACAGTTAGAAATGGACACGGAATGACAGACTGGTTCCAAATAGCAAAAGGAGTATGTCAAGGCTGTATATTGTCACCCTGCTTATTTAACTTCTATGCAGAGTACATCATGAGAAACACTGGACTGGAAGAAACACAAGCTCGAATCAAGATTGCCAGGAGAAATATCAATCACCTCAGATATGCAGATGACACCACCCTTATGGCAGAAAGTGAAGAGCTAAAAAGCCTCTTGATGAAAGTGAAATTGGAAAGTGAAAAAGTTGGCTTAAAGCTCAACATTCAGAAAACGAAGATCATGGCATCTGGTCCCATCACTCCATGGGAAATAGACGGGAAAACAGTGGAAACAGTGTCAGACTGTATTTTGGGGGGCTCCAAAATCACTGCAGATGGTGATTGCAGCCATGAAATTAAAAGATGCTTACTCCTTGGAAGAAAAGTTATGACAAACCTAGATAACATATTCAAAAGCAGAGACATTACTTTGCCGACTAAGGTCCATCTAGTCAAGGCTATGGTTTTTCCTGTGGTCATGTATGGATGTGAGAGTTGGACTGTGAAGAAGGCTGAGAGCCGAAGAATTGATGCTTTTGAACTGTGGTGTTGAAGAAGACTCTTGAGAGTCCCTTGGACTGCAAGGAGATCCAACCAGTCCATTCTAAAGGAGATCAGCCCTGGGTGTACTTTGGAAGGAATGATGCTAGAGCTGAAACTCCAGTACTTTGGCCACCTCATGCGAAGAGTTGACTCATTGGAAAAGACTCTGATGCTGGGAGGGATTGGGAGCACGAGAAGAAGGGGATGACCAAGGATGAGATGGCTGGATGGTATCACTGACTCGATGGACGTGAGTCTGAGTGAAGTCTGGGAGTTGGTGATGGACAGTGAGGCCTGACGTGCTGCGATTCTTGGGGTCGCAAAGAGTCGGACACAACTGAGCAACTGAACTGAACTGAACTGAACTGAGGATAAATAATTGTACTTCAAATGAAAGTTGATATATTGAGAACCATAGGCTTAAGCAAAGTATTTAAAACTAACCGCAAGTGCTTTTTGAATTTAAAATTGTCCGTGTATTTTTTCAAACATCACCAAAGAAGGTAGCAAATAAAGGAGATGCAAGATCTCAAAATCAGAAAAGACCATTGGTATGAAAAAAATTCTAATGTCTTAGCTTGATGATAAAAGTAAACAGCGTCATGCTCTACTAAATAAACAAAACGGCGACAGGAGAGTTTATACTAACATCAAGCAGAAGTGAATGCAAACTAAAAGATTCATGTTACTTGATGTAGGTTAAAATACAAAGAGAAGTTATAATTATCCTTTATGAGCAAAAATATGAACAAACTATAAAATTACTGAAGATAAATGATATATTTCTAAGAACAAACAATAGTGAAAGGCAAACACTTCACTTTCTGTAAAAAATAAAATATAGCAGATCAAATAGCAATATGTATAATAGTATTTAATAAATATGTAGATATGTAATATTAAACCTTAGAAACAAATGCGTCATTTTTTCAAGGACCCTTAGATAGTCACAAATATTTATCAAACCTTTTAAGATGAAAAAAGAATACTAAGTTCCCCAAAGTAGAAATACTGTAAGCAAAATTCTCCAACAAAAAATACATTTAGTGCTAGAATTGAATAAGAAAATTAGGAACAAAACATTTTTTTATATAAAATTGTCCTCACATAAAATAAATAATAACATCACAATTTCAAGTGAAAGTGAAGTCACTCAGTCATGTCTGACTCTTTGCGACCCCGCAGACTGTAGCCTACCAGGCTCCTCCGTCCATGGGATTCTCCAGGCAAGAATACTGGAGTGGGTTGCCATTTCCTTCTCCAGGGGATCTTCCCAACCCAGGGATCGAAACCGGGTCTCCTGCATTGGAGTCAGATGCTTTGTGTCTGAAAAATAAGTGAGCAAAAGATTTTACTGTATATATTTATATTACTAAAAAAAAAGAATGTAAATAAGCAAATAATGGGCCACTTGTTATGCTAGAAAAATAAATCCAAGATAAACTTTAGAGAAACATAAGGAAAATAAAAATTTTAATGAGAAGCAAAAATCTATGAGAAATTGATGGAAATTATAAATTAATTCAAAACGGTTCTAGGGGGATGAGAGAATCAAATACAATGAAATAAATAATTTACCACTACAAAATATGAGCAAGAACAGAAGAGAGAGAAAACATGAATTCATAAAATAAGGAAATGAAAATGAGAAATGACTCTGGATAAATAGAAAATCATCATAAGACAATATTGTGCACAACTTTATACTAGTAAATTTTAAAACTTCAATTCTAGAGGAAATAGACTACAAACTGTGCAAGAAATTGTGAATGTTGTTAAAGTTCTCCAAAAAGCTTCTGACACAGAAGGTATTTTTGGAAATTATTTTCATTCTTCCAAGAGACAGATTACTCCAACATGATTTGAATTTGTTCCAGAGAAACACAAAATAAGGAATTCTCTTCAAATTCTTTTATGACCCTAGCATATGTATGATAGTAACATCGAACAGATTCTTTCCTCTCTCTCTCTTCCCCTCTCTCTTCCCTCACAAAAACTGTGAATGATATGTTCATTTCAGTTCAGTTCAGTTCAGTCGCTCAGTCGTGTCCAACTCTTTGCGACCCCATGGACTGAGCACACCAGGCCTCCTGTCCATCACCAACTCCCGGAGTTCACCCAAACTCATGTCCATTGAATCAGTGATGCCCATCCAACCATCTCATCCACTGCCGTCCCCTTCTCCTCCTGTCCTCAATCTTTCCCAGCATCAGGGTCTTTTCAAATGAGTCAGCTCTTCACATCAGGTGGCCAAAGTACTGGAGCTTCAGCTTCAGCGTCAGTCCTTCCAGTGAATATCCAGGACTGATCTCCTTTAGGATGAACTGGTTGGATCTCCTTGCAGTCCAAGGGACTCTCAAGAGTCTTCTCCAACACCACAGTTCAAAAGCATCAATTCTTTGGCGCTCAGCCTTGTTCACAGTCCAACTCTCACATCCATATATGACAACTGGAAAAACCATAGCCTTGACTAAATGGACCTTTGTTGGCAAAGTAATGTCTCTGCTTTTGAATATGCTGTCTAGGTTGGTCATAACTTGCCTTCCAACGAGTAAGCATCTTTTAGTTTCATGACTGCAGTCACCATCTGCAGTGATTTTGAAGCCAAGAAAAATAAAGTCTGACACTGTTTCCACTGTTTTCCCATCTATTTCCCATGAAGTGATGGGAACGGATGCCATGATCTTAGTTTTCTGAATGGTGAACTTTAAGCCAACTTTTTCACTCTCCTCTTTCACTTTCATCAAGAGGCTCTTTAGTTCTTCTTCACTTTCTGCCATAAGGATAGTGTAATCTGCATATCTGAGGTTATTGATATTTCTCCTGGCAATCTTGATTCCAGCTTGTGCTTCATCTAGCCCAGCATTTCTCATGATATACTCTACATATAAGTTAAATAAGCAAGGTGACAATACACTGCCTTGACGTACTCCTTTCCTGATTTGGAACCAGTCTGTTGTTCCATGTCCAGTTCTAACTGTTGCTTCCTGACCTGCATACAGATTTCTCAAGAGGCAGGTCAGGTGGTCTGGTATTCCCATCTCTTCCAGAATTTTCCACAGTTTATTGTGATCCACACAGTCAAAGGCTTTGGCATAGTCAATGAAGCAGAAATAGATGTTTTTCTGGAACCCTCTTGCTTTTTCGATGATCCAGTGGATGTTGGCAATTTGATCTCTGGTTCCTCTGCCTTTTCTAAAACCAGCTTGAACATCAGGGAGTTCACGGTTCACGTATTGCTGAAGCGTGGCTTGGAGAATTTTGAGCATTACTTTACTAGCGTGTGAGATGAGTGCAATTGTGCGGTAGTTTGAGCATTCTTTGTCATTGCCTTTCTTTGGGATTGGAATGAAAACTGACCTTTTCCAGTCCTGTGGCCACTGCTGAGTTTTCCAAATTTGCTGGCATATTGAGTGCAGCACGTTCACAGAATCATCTTTCAGGATTTGCAACAGCTCAACTGGAATTCCATCACCTTCAGTAGCTTTGTTCATAGTGATGCTTTCTAAGGCCCACTTGACTTCACATTCCAGGATGTATGGCTCTAGGTGAGTGATCACACCATCGTGATTATTGTGATTATCTGGGTCATGAAGCTCTTTTTTGTACAGTTCTTCTGTGTATTCTTGCCACTTCTTCTTAATATCTTCTGCTTCTGTTAGTTCCAGACCATTTCTGTCCTTTATCGAGCCCATCTTTGCATGAAATGTTCCCTTGGTATCTCTAATTTTCTTGAAGAGATCTCTAGTCTTTCCCATTCTGTTGTTTTCCTCTATTTCTTTGCATTGATCGCTGAAGAAGGCTTTCTTATCTCTTCTTGCTATTCTTTGGAACTTGGCATTCAGATGCTTATATCTTTCCTTTTCTCCTTTGCTTTTCGCTTCTCTTCTTTTCACAGCTATTTGTAAGGCCTCCCCAGACAGCCATTTTGCTTTTTTGCATTTCATTTCCCATGGGGATGGTCTTGGTCCCTGTCTCCTGTACAAAGTCACGAACCTCATTCCATAGTTTATCAGGCACTTTATCTATCAGATCTAGACCCTTAGCTCTATTTCTCACTTCCACTGTATAATCATAAGGGATTTGATTTAGGTCATGCCTGAATGGTCTAGCGATTTTCCCTACTTTCTTCAATTTACTTTAATATACTTTAATATACTTAATATTTAAATATTTAATATTTTACTATCATTCACTTTCCTCAAAATAATCTATAATATCCATGTATTTTTATTCAATATTGAAGTACTATTTCTTTAGAAATCTTTTAGCTAAAGTTAATTTTAAAAAAAGATAAATGAAAATGCTAAGAAAATTTGGAAGGATTTAAAAATGTAAGAATACTTACCCTACTAGATATTAAATTTATAAATTATAATGTCTGACACAAAACTGCCACAGGAGGCAGAAACAGTCTGAAATGAAACATAATAAAGCAGCCAGAAGTAGACGCAAGGATGTATGGTTGTCAATTACATGATAAAGATGGCAGGCATTTCAATTGGTGATATGACGAATAGAATTTCTGGTAAATAACATTGTGATTACCAGCTAGACATTTGGGGAAAAGAAAGCTGAATTCCTATGATAAAATAACCTCTAGATGGATCAAAGAGTTAAATGTACATGAAAAGAAAAGAGAGAAACCAGTAACTACTAGAATAAAATATGGGACAATCTTTCTAAGCAATATAAGTAATACAAGTTCCATAATTAAATTTTGATAAATTTGGTTACATAGTAATGTAAAATTTCTCTGCCATGAAATAAGCTTTTAAGTTAAATCAAAATACAAGCTGGTATATATATGAAATAGATTAATACACTTAATATATAAAGAGTTCCAGCATAACAATAAGGCAGTCAAACACCCCAACAGAAATATGGGTAAAAAAATAATAGGTAGTTCACAAGTGGAGAAATGCAAGGATTGACAAACATGTGGAACATAGTCACTCTCACTAGTAGAGAAGTGGAAAAGAAGTTACATATATTATTCTTTACTCATGAAATTAGCAGATGTTTATGTGACTGTAGGGAACACTGAATTGTCCAAGTCATATTGATGTAAATGTAATTCTACAGATTTTTGTAAAGCAGTGTAGGAATGTGTATAAAGTCTTAAATTAGATACCTTTAGCCTAATATCTCCACTTCCAGAAATTTATCCCAAAGAGATCTTTGTAGGCTAAATTAATATATTTGAGGTTATTTTTCATGTATATAAATAACGTGTAACTATCCTTCAGGATGAAACTGATGATAAATTATAATACAAATTATAAGATATCCTGTATCCAATAAAATAACAATATAGATCTAAATTTCTTTGCTCAGAAAGATGTTCATGATTTTTTTTGTTGTTGTTAAGAAAAGCAGGTTAAAAATAGTAGGTAAAGAATAAACTAAATATGCAATTATAAATAATAAGATCCATCTATGTTGTTATGCACATAGGAATATACAGACATGGATTAGTTATATTTCCCTTGAATACAAGTGACAGAATTCAATCTAATTTAAGCAAAAGAGGAATTTGGGGTCTTAAATAGTTGAAAAGTACAGAGTTTTGGTCTGCTTTTAGACACATCTTTTCCAGGGCTTCAAACAAGGTCATCATGAAGAGCCAGTTTTCCCCTATTTCCAAGTTTCTGCCCTACTTTCTCTGCGGCTTTGTCTTCAGAACAATCCCTCCCCTCATGGTGACAAGGAGGCTGCCACAGCTTTTGCCTCTTCTCCTGTCCGTATCAGCCCTGGCAAGAAAGAGAGAAAGTCTTTTCCTGATTACTCAGTTGAAAGCTCTGGGTTCACTGGACCTGGCTGGTTAATTTGGGATCTGTGCTTTGTTATTGTTCAGCTGGACACGACTGAAGCAACTTAGCCGCAGCAAAAGCATTGTTCAGTCACTAAGTCGTTTGTGTCTGACTCTTTGTGACCCCATGGACTGCAGCATGCAAAGCTCCTCTGTCCTTCACTGTCTCCCGGAGGTTATTCAGACTCATGGTCATTGAGTTGGTGGTGCTGTCCAATTATCCTCTGCTGCCTCCTTTCCTTTTGCCTTCAATCTTTACCAGCATCAGAATCTTTTCACATCAGGTGGCCAAAGTATTGGAACTTCAGCTTCAGCACCAGTCCTTTCAATGAGTATTCAGGACTGATTTCCTTTAAGATTGACTGGTTTGATCTTACAGTTCAAGGGACTCTCAAAAGTCTTCTCCAGAACTACAGTTTAAAAGCATCAGTTCTTTGGTGCTCAGCCTTCTTTATGGTCCAGCTCTCACATCCGTACCTGACCACTGGAAAAACCATAGCTTTGACTGTATGGATCTTTGTCGGCAAAGTGATGTCTCTCCTCTTTAATATGCTGTCTAGGTTTGTCATAACTTTCCTTCCAAGGAGCAAACATCTTTTAGTTTCATAGCTGCAATCACTATCCACAGTGATTTTGGAGCCCAAGAAAATAAAATCTGTGCTTATACCCAAATAACACTCTGATCTAGAGAACAGCAATTCTGATTGGCTTAGGCCTGTATGCTGCGTCAGACTTTCCACTGTATCTCCACCAAATCCAAAGGTGATCTAGGAGAATACCTATAGCGGGGGGCCTGAGAATCAGCTGGGGCAGGGGGGAAGAGACGGGATCTCAGTTTAGGAAAACTTATAGGATAATTATCTGGAAACGGGTAAGTGGATGCTGGGCCACTGAAAGAACAAAAGACATTTCTCCCTTCATAATAATGTTTTTGGACACTGCTGTTTTATGTATTATTTGAGAATTTACAATCTTTTAAATAGCAAAAATTATGAGAAACTATTAGTATGCCTTCTTTTAGATAGACAATCTATTTGCAATATAAATAAAATGCATAGATATTTCTCTCATTCATGATATTTTTGCTTGTATTTTGTATTTATGCCATGTCTTTCACTTATTTTTCTTTCCTATAAATCTCTCAGTATTGCTTCTTTCTGTTGTCATACCATAGCTGTTATTCAAGCTTCCAAAGTCACAGGTGAAACAATCCATGCAAAAAGGGAAGATATTTACCCTAGGAAGTATTTCAGAGAAAGAAGAAGAAAAGTAAAGAAATAGTTGGTGGCTCCTGAATGTTTGAAGAGGGTACTAGGGGACTGACTCGTTTTGAAGTTTTGTTTGCAGAACAAACTTGATTTTTACTTTGTTTGCAAGTTTATATGCGGTGCTGGAGGAAAAGGTGTCTTTCTAAAGTGCTCAGTTGCTAAGTTGTGTCTGACTCTTTGGGACCCCTTGGACTGTAGCCTGCCAGGTTCCTCTGTCCATGGAATTCCTAGGCAAGAGTACTCAAGCGGGTTTGCCATTTCCTCCTCCAGGGAATCTTCCCAGCCCTGGGATAGAACCCAAATCTCCTGTGCCGCCTACACTGGCAAGAGTATTATTTTACCCCTGAGCCACCTGGGAAGCCTTTGGTGCATGGTTAATTCAGATGAGTGTTTCAAAAAGTTTGTGTACAGGTAAGTCACCTAGTGATCTGTTAAAATGTAGATTGTGATACAGTGTGACCATATCGGGGCCCACAGTTCTCCATTTCTCGCAAGCTCCCAAGTGATCTTCCTGCTGCAAGTTTGTGGGTCATTCTTTGAAAAGGAAGGATTTGGATAATATTTTCTACCTATTAAGCAAAACTTAAGCCAGTCATATCCTGCATACTTTTTCTTAAAATTAGAAGTATATTAAAATAGACTTGTGACTATTCTGGGTTTTTTGTATATGCTACTATGTTTCTATTTAAGGCTACATTTTAAAAAATCAACAGAACTTTATTTTGTGGTCATTCATCCTAAAAGAAGGTAAATACTTTCATTCTTTCTCCTGCTTTCTAATATAAAATCCCATATCTGTTTTTACATTAATTCCATAAGAAATAATGTTTTCTTGTGCCATCTTAAATGCTATTTTTCTTGTGAAACCACCAAAAAGTACTCAATTTACCTTTGAATCAGACTGTGATTGTGAAAAATCCTTTCCTGTTTGAGCATTTGATGATGTGCTCTGTCAAGGGCAAACTCAGAAGCCATGGCTTTTTACTTTATTGCTGCCAGCTAGTATGATTTGCAAGGCAGAAGGAGCAAGGTGCAAAAAACTTCTCTTGGAGAAAAAGTGTTGAAACCTTAGATGCCCACCCATGCAGAATGGTGGCTGCTCCTCTTCACTGTGGGTCCATGTGAAATGGGGCAGCAGACGGCCCAGCTCTGGTTTCAATACCGGTCAGGATGGAGAGCCCAAGCCATTTAACCTGTTAGAGTCTGTGTATGAATGCGTGGTGAATTCGCTTTGGGTTACCAACACTTTTAATAATTTTTAATAATGTATAAGCTTTCAAACTCACATACCCTCTCCAGCTCCAGGCCCTTTGCCAGTTCCTCTTGGCTCTGCTCAGATGGGTGGAATCTGGGAACCAGCATCAAAGGCAGACGTCTGCTCTACCCAAGAGCGATGTGCGTGTGTAAAGCAGAAACACCCCTCCCTGTACCTCCACTGGCTTGAGTGCCTTTCTTTAGCTTGCCCCAGGAGCCACACTTGCTCTGGGGACTCTAATAAGCAATTCCAAATGGTAGCTCTGCTGTAATTTTTACTTCTGTGCCAGCATCTCACTCATCTTTGGGTTCCTGGCCCTGTTTTTGAATATGGTTTCCCTGCTGGGTGAGCCCTGATGCTGTCTCCGTTGAGCGCCTTTGTTGCTGTCCTGACAGCCTGCACAGGTTACCTTGTCTTGTGGAAACTAATTTGGACTTTCAGACTGAACTCAGCACCTACAACTATCTGTCCTCTGACTATATTGAGGCCCACTGGTTAGATGTTTGTCACATTCCCACTTCTTTGGCTATGATTCTGTGAAAGTTACTGGCATTTGCTCAGAAGAGACTGATCGTAGTAACATAAGCATTTATAATAATATTAAAGATTATTGATGAAGAAAAACGTTATCACAACCTACGTGTACTTTTTTCCAGAGACAGAGACCTTTGGAAAGCAAAGAAATCTCTTTTTTAAAGGCATCTACACAGTAAACAACTCCTTTTTACTGTAAAATCATGACACATTGGATCATGAATGCTGGGTTGACCATTGGTGCAAGTTTGGCCTTTAGCTATGCCATTGTGGTTGTAGGGAAAGAGACCTCACAGTGCACTTCGGTGGCCTGGCCATTCCCCTCACACTTGCTTCTCTGAGCCTCAGGGGACCCTATTGGACTTGTGGAATTAATGTCTCTAGCATTTTGCATAGACAGAAAAAAAAGAGTCTTACATTTGCATGTGACTTTTAAATGAATAAGGAGAAAATTATGTTTTAAGTTCATTAGTCTTTGAGTGCCAAACTTAAGCTATGGATGAAAACAAAAAGGATTAAAATATGTTTTGAATAATCATTTACTTTAGAGCATCTGGCAAACATAAACTTGGATATATGGAAGAACCTCCATATTAACAATGGCCACTTTCCAAAGAACAGTAAAGAGACATATATTAAAACAACAACAATTGCAAAAAAGCCCAAACCACAGTCATCTGCCACAGAAGTAATGATTGCAGGAATTGTAAAGGATGGTGATAATAAGCGGAAGGTTACGCCTTTAAGTCCTGCCAATGAAATCCAGTTTGATGAAATGAGGGTTTAATTATAAAAACAAGGATGACTTTCACTTCTATTTTTAATTTTATGGATGAAAAGTAAGCTCAGAAATATGAAAGAACCAAATAAAGGCATCAAATAAGAGTAACTTAAACTTCTTTTCTTACCCTGGTTTGTGGGGGGTTGGGGCATTTGAGAGCAGAGGATTATTTGGCAGGCAGTAGATAAATATGAACAAACTGGAAGTCCTTGACTTTGCCTTAAGTGGCAAAATGCATGATGAAGACAAGACTGAAAGGGTCTGAGTTGATAAACATGAAGGCAAATATTGTTCTTATTTATTGGCTTATAAAGCACATCTTGTTTAATACAAGGTGCTGGGCTAGAAATCAGAAAAGCTGTTGAAACCCCAAAGTAGACCTATTCTGAGAGTTTAACTCCTGCAGAGATATTGTCATTTACTTCAGAAAATGAAGTGTCTTACATATAGCTAGAGCTGTGTGTGCCAAAGAGTTTCTCTGAATAAGGATTATAGTTCCTAAGTGAATACTGTACCATGTACCAGGATGGCGATAGTATGTTGAACCCAAATGAAGAACTTAGGCTAAAGCATTAAAACAGATTGTCATTTTAAATCAAATTATTCTTATGATTTCAAAACTATTTTCCTGGATGAGGGGTGGTGAGGAGAGGCCCAAAAACAGTTACATAAGGAGAAATGCCACATGTTTAAGTAAAAATTGGTTTTAATTCAGAGCTACTCAGTGGGAGGTCTATATCATATTTTTTACATTTTGTAATAAGCCCAAAATTGTATGGGTCTTTTTTCCCCCTAAACTGGCAACTTTATGTGGCTATGTTCATCTATACCCAGTCTAAGTGGGCATACACACAAACCAAAAAGTTTTAAAAATATATTGCCTGTCTCCAGGATGTTTTAAAATTATTTTACTTTACATCATCATTAAGGAAGATGATTTAAACAGAGACACAGACTACTTTTTCAATATCCTAACCCTGGGACTAAAATTAGCAACTAAACCTTTGAATTCAAACCATTCCAAGTTGTGGAATCAATTGCATTAACCTTTCTACCAGTTTTCCTGCTCAGTTTAATCCGATAGCCCCAAGAGATGGGTTCTGAAGGAGTGCCTGAGCTCCTGGGGGAGGAAGTGGTGTTAAGAAGGAAGAAGCACATTTCCAGGCAGGGTGTCTGAGCATGCAATGATCTTACTCACGGCTGGAGTAGACAGTGTCTAAATATCAAGTGTCATTTAGAGATGTCAAAAGGCTTACTGGCTCTAAAATACCTGATGGTCCCACCATAAATTCACTCAATAAGGATGCATTCATTAATTAAACATTTGGGGATAGGGGGCACCTATTGTGCACCATCTTGTGTTTGGCATTTATGTGTGATTAACAGAGGGGAATAAGACATGTCTTTGATTCTAAGAAGAGACCCACCTCATATTTTCCAGGCCCTGTCAAGAGTGCAAATGGAAACCCACATGCCATGTGTCTAAATATTTTAAGGCCATTAATTAAAATGTTATACAAGTTTAAGTGTTAGTCACTTAGTGGTGTCCAATTCTTTGCAACCCCATGGATTGTAGCCCATCAGCCTCCTCTGTCCATGGAATTCTCCAGGCAAGAATACTGGAGTGGGTTGCCATTCTCTTCTCCAGGGGATCTTCCTGACCCAGGGACCGAACCTGGGTCTCCTGCACTGCAGGCAGATGATTTACCAACTGAGCCACCAGGGAAGCAACATTTACATATATCTTGGACATATAAAAATCGTGTGTGTTTAAAGGCTACAACATGATGTTTTGATATATGTGTACACTGTAAAGGGCTTCCCTGGTAGTTCAGCTGGTAAAGAGTCCACCTGCAATGCAGTAGGCCCTGGTTTGATTCCTGGGTTCAGAAGATCCCCTCGAGAAGGGATAGGCTACCCACTCCAGTATTCATGGGCTTCCATGGTAGCTCGGACAGTAAATAATCCACCTGCAATGCAGGAGACCTGGGTTTGATCCCTGGGTTGGGAAGATCCCCTGGAGGGGTGCATGGCAACCTACTCAGTATTCTTGCCTGAAGAATCCCCATGGACAGAGGAACCTGGCGGGTGACAGTCCATGGGGTTGCGAAGAGTTGGACACAACTGAGCAACTAAGCACAACATAGCATATGTTGTAAAAAGACCACCGTAATCAAGCTAAATAACTTACGCCTTCAATTTTATATTACCTGTGTGTGTGTTGAGAAGATTTAAGATCTATCCTCTTAGCAAATTTCAGGAATACAGTATAGTATTGTTAATTCTGGTTACCGTGCTGTACATCATACCCATTTATCTTGCAAAGTGAAACTTTGCACCCTTGCCCAACGTCTCATTTTCGCCTCTCTATCCTGATCTTTGGCAACCACCAAAGATCTGCTTCTATGAGTTGACTATTTTACATTCCAAGAATGAGGGAGACTTGTCTTTCTGTGTCTGGTTTATTTCACTTAGCGTAATGTCCTCCAGGGGTTCTCTTTTTTAAGATTGAATAGTATTTCATGGGACAGGGGGAGAGAGAGAAAGGAAAGAGGATGCAGGGTAGAGAGAGAAATACCACATTGTCTTCGTTTATCTGTTAAAAGACTTTGTGTTTGTTTCTGTATCTTGGCTACTGTGAATAATGCTACAACAAACATGGTAATGAAGATCTCTTAAAGATCCAGATTTCAATTCCTTTGGGTAGATACCCAGAAATGAGCTTGCTGGATCATATGTTAGTTCTATTTTTAATTTTTTGAAGAACCTCTGTACTGTTTTCCATGATAGCTGCACCAGTTTACATCCCACTGAGCGTGTAAGGAGCACCAGTTTACACTCCCACTGAGTGTGTAAGGATTCCTTTCTTTCCACATCCTGGCAACACTTACCTTTCGTCTTTTTAATGGCAGCCATTCCAACAGGTGTGAGGTGGTACATTATTATGGTTTTGATATGAATTTCTGTGATGATTAATAATGTTGAGCACTTTTTAATATAGTTGTTTACCATTTGTATGTCTTTTGAGAAATGTCTATCCACATCTTTGTCCATTTTAAATCAGATTTTTAATTTGCTTTGTTATGGAGGCTATATGGGTTCTTTATATGTTTTGGATATTAACTATTTATCAAATATATAGTTTATAGATATATTTTCCCGATCCATAGGTTGTCTCTTCGTTTTGATGATTGTTTCTTTGGCTGAGCAGAAACTTATTAGTTCAATATAATCTCATTTGTCTGTTTTTGCTTGTGTTACCTTTGCTTTTGATGTCATAACAAAAAACATTATTGCCTTGACCAATGTCAGTAAGCTTTTTCTCTGTGTTTTCTGCCCGTATGCTTACCACTTCAGATCTCAGTTGATTTTTGCGTATGGTGGGATAAAGACCCAATTTCATATGAATATCCAGTTTTCCTAACACCAGTTATTGAAGAGCCTATCCTTTCCCCAGCTTCTGTTCTTAGCCCACTTTCAAGGGTTAGCTGACTGTACATGTGTGGATTTATTTCTGGGCCCTCTAGTCTATTATTTCATTAGTTTATATGACAGTTTGTATGCCAGTACCATGCTGCTTCTGACATGCACAGTGGAACAGCCAGCTAACCTTTAGAACATTCAAATGCAGTCACCTTTGTTTTGAGCACATAAAACAAGAAATAAGGACAATAATATTCCCTGAATCTGAACAGTTTAGTCAGAAGAGCTGTTGTTTTAGGGTGACACACACTACCTTGTGCCATTCTTCACAGTTGAATCTGAAGTGACCCATGTATCCTTTAATAAATTTAGGATTGTGATGTTTGTGATACACAGGGCTTGCTAAAGAATAGATCCTGGGGCACAG
This sequence comes from Capra hircus, assembly GCF_001704415.2. NCBI lineage: Eukaryota > Metazoa > Chordata > Mammalia > Artiodactyla > Bovidae > Capra > Capra hircus. The sequence continues at coordinate 79,070,408 of NC_030814.1, forward strand.
GCTCTTGCCTGGGCCGAGGATGGTTCTACCATGGAGCCTATAATTTAGTAAGAGAAAGAGACAAGAAATCGTGAATTATAGTAGGAGACTAAATGAAAGAGTGCTGTGATAAAAGAATAACAATAACCAACTTTTTCTGGCTCCCTCTGTCCCACTCTTAGATGTGCTTTATATATATTATTTCATTTGAACCTTAGGAATAGTAAGCGAAGATTGCAAAATACAGAACTGAGACTCAGAAATATTCGGTAGCCTGTCCACATATGTGAATGTCAGTCAGAGGCCACATTTTAAGTAGGATTTGCCAGATATAGTAGTTTGCCAAATTTTATTTTAAAGTTTAAAATAGGTGTTCATGAAAGACATTTTTTTCACTATCATTATGCGCTTGTCTGGTTTTCCATTCTCAAGAAAAAAAGTTTGGCTCTGTGTGAGTGTATCTGTGTATTTTTCTAGAACTAGGGTCTTTGGTTTTGATCAGCTAACTCTAAAACATATATGGAAATGGCAAAGGCCAAAAATAACCATGAAACCCTTGTAGAAGAACAAGGTTGAAAGATTTACAATAGTGGATATTAAGACATATCATAAATCTACAGTTATTAAAACAATACAGTATTCAGAAAAGGAGAAACAAATCAAGGGGATGTTGCAGAGAATTTAGAAACAGGCCTACACCCCAAAGGAATTGTGGTTTATGATACAAATGACTCTGTTAAGGGTGGAGGAAGGGCAGCCTTTTCAGTAATGATGATGGGTCACTGGATATTCGTACATAAAAATAAACAAAATTTTATTCTCATCGCACATCACATCCAAACATCAATTCCAGGTGGGTTGTAATCCTAAATGTGAAAGTGCTTTTAGAAGATAGCATGGGAAAGTATCTTTCTGACCTTAAGTGATGAAAAGGTATTTTTAAAACAAAAATAAAAGCACTAATCATAAAGAAAAACATTTCCAAATTAAACTACATCAAAATTAAGAAGTTTTGTTTATCAAAAGACATCATTAATGGAGTGAAAAGTTAAGCCAGAATGTGGCAGAAGACATTTCAATATGTCTTGTAAGGATGCATATCTAGAATACATAAAGAACCCTTACAAATCAGTAAAAAAAAAAAAAAAAAAAAAGACAAGATTACACAATAGGAAAAAATGGGCAAGGAATTTGAGAAGACACGTCATAAAAGAGACTTATCCAAATGACCAACAAAAATGAGCATGTGTTAAACTTTATTAATCATCAGGGAAATGCAAGTGAAAACCTTAATGAGATATAATAACACGTTCACCAAAGTGGCTAGATTTTTATAAATGATCACCAATACCAAATGTCGATATGTTTTTTGACATCTTGTACTTTGGTGGTACAAGTGTCAATTGATCTAGTCACTCTGGAAAATTTACTTGCAATATATGTTAAACCTGAAAAATCATTCAGCGATCTAGTGATTGAACTTCTATACCCAGGAGAAGTGTACCAAAACAATGGACCTCATGCTCATAGCAGTATTGTTTGTAGTAGGCCCAAATTGTCCATCAGTGGTGACATAGATAAATATATTGTGGTCTAGTTATACAATGAATGAGGTTCAGCAATGAAGTGAATGAATGAACTACTATAAGCAACATCTGGGTGGGGTTCACCAATATTATATTGCATAAAAGAAGTCTAGTGAAAGAGCATACTCTATAATGTTGAAAAACATGCCAACTAATCTGTGGGGCAGGTTTTAGGATGGTCGCTATCTTTGGGATGGAAGAGGAATAGTGATCCAAGGCAGGCATGAGGTAGGTCCCTCAGAAGAGGGCAGGTTACACTTCTGGGTTCAAGGAGGCCACCATGTAGAAATCTATCAAGTTGTACAGTTATGATTTATATACTTTCCAGCGAACTTTAATACGGTGAATACAAATGTGTTAACACTGTGAAGGAACTAAGCAATGATGGAATAGAGACTAGAGAAGGGAGGTCAGGGAAGGGCTTCTGAGGAGGTTATGTGTCTTAAGTTCTAGAAGACAATCAATATGCACATGGCTGGGGAAAACCCTGCTTTTGCCCTGTGCAAAAGTGAGTACATTACCTCATCTTGCGTGGATAGGGTGGTTGTACGCTGAATTCAATAGTGCTTTCATCATCTATGAAAGAGAAAGACCCTGTGGCAGAAAATAGATGCATTTTGATGGACTGCAGAACTAGGGAAGGTTCAGAAATAGGAGATGCTTCCCAAGGGATGTACATGTGTAGGGAAGACATAGCTGAGAAGAGAGAGCCCGGAGGTATCAGCCCTGAGGGGACTGATCCAGCGAGAGGGAGGAAAGACTGGAGAAATGAAAAGGAAAGAAGGGAGCGTACTGAACCCAATCAGCTTCCTTCACTACTTCACCTGTCCTGATCTCAGACATCAAGTAGTAGAATCAGGGCTGAAAAATTAAGGGAGGGGGAAAAAAAGAGTGTGTGTGTAGACTTGTTTGAGCGAACAGCAGCAAACCTACATGAGGGAACTGAGCAAATAGGGCATACCCAAGTAGGGGGGTTAGGAAGGTGAGAGGGAAAAGAGAGGCTCCATTGATAAAGATAATATGAAAGTTACATACAGAGGTTTGCTTGACATCTTTGGGCAGGAGGGAAATTAACTGTTTTATAGGCAACTTCTCACCTTTTAACAAAGTTATTTCATGAACAAAACTTACGAACTGATGGACCAGAAGAGAAATGCAAAGCGGAAAAAAAGCCCTATGTACCATATTTGACATTATGAAGGACTGAATTAGAATCACATTCAGAAACCATGACAATGCCCAAAGAGGAAGAAAAAAAATTTTTCTGGCCTTCAATAACATTTTTACATTATGTGGACAGCAAATATTGATGTTACTCCTCTGTATAAATAGATTTTAAATCTTATAGATGGGCATGTTCATGGCTTAGGCTAAAATGTATAGACTAAAGAAAGTAGAGTTCAAACTTCTGAGCATGATAGTAACACAAAGATTTACACGTTCACACACAGCTAAGCCTGGCTCATATTTGAGAGAACGCCACTTAATTAATCAGTTCTCTCCAACGTTTACTTCAACTATTTGTTGTGCACAAAATGGCTTAAATTAGTTTTGGTAGTAGAAATAGTCTGAAATAAAATATAATATCCAAAGACAGCTCATATTACAGTTCTAAAATTATCACGGTGCAACAGTGTAAATTTTACTTGTCCAGGTGTGAGCCAGATGCTATAAGATTATTGCAAGGTACTTTCTCTTTTGCAAGATTTTCTTTTCAACACACTCTCAAAGATTACATAGTGATGATTCACACTTGTGTTGAACACATTCCAAATTGCCTATGTAGGAGTTATTTCTAACAAAACCAAGCAAAGACTTTTGAAGATTTCTTTAACTGGTGTTTTATTGGGAGTCATTTATTTTCTAGCATTTCAGGAGAACAATCTGAAAACAAAACATAGCAGGATATTAAAATTATTAAAAAGTAGTCAGAGATGTTAACTTAGAGTTTGTAAAGAGTGAAAAAAAAGGAATAAGGCATATTTTTATTTATAGAACACTTATTACATGAAGTAATATCCAGCTCATTACAATATGAAACTTTCTCTTGGGATAAACAGGTATGAAATAGTTGGGAAAAGAAATCTGACATCATAAAACATACAAATGACAAACCCCAGTGTCTTTAGTAAACTTACATGTAGTCCAAACATAACAAAGAGATTAATAAATACATAATATGCATTTCATGGTCCAGCTGAACAGAAATAAATTTAATTTTATTACACAATAGGTAAAACTAAGGAAATATTTGGACTCCTTTCCCAAAATTTCCCACTAGGGCTAGGTTCTAAAAATAAATATTAGAAAAATACAGTGTACATTTATCATATAGTTAACACAGAGTTGTGAGTGAGGCTGTGACCAATATTGTCATGTGACAGCAGGGGTTCTGGTGTAAATCCTGAATGAGAGAAAACCCTTGAGGGACATTAGTATGTCCTGCAGTGACTGAAATTCCACTATGGGAGGAGCAATGGGGAGTTTTCAAGGCTACTCGAGAGGTGACAATACTGTAGGAGAAGTCTCCGTCTGACCGTACGTACTAATCTCCAATGACCGCAGCAGAGAAATTTCACCTTGTGGCTTTTCCTACTCTAGGAAAGCAACAAATCTCAGGAGAACAGCCCTGGCTCTAAGCTAATTTCATCCATGCCAGTGATGCATTTGCCAGACACGTGCTGGGGAGAAGCTCCTGTAGGCTGTCTACCATGCAGTTATCATGACCTCATTAGACAGAACCTCCAAGTCCACAGCCGTGATGACCCCCACAACATAAACACCACCAGTCTCACCCCTCTGGCTTTCACCGTTCCCCCTTCGCTGCTTCCTCCCGACCTGGGCTCCTCCTCACACCCCTATTTCCACATCTTACTAGGTTATTCTTTTCTCAGCTCTCCTTTTCCTCCCCATCTTGCTTTCTCCCTCTTTTCCTCTGTTTTCTCCATTGTCCGCTTTACTTCCCCCCCTCTTCTCCGTTCCCTCTCCCGTGATCCCTCTTTTATCCTGCCTTCCCTTCTCTCCGGTTCCCTCATCTCTCTCAGCCACTTGAGGCTATCTTTTTGGGATCTGGAGGGGTGGATTCTTCAGGGACTGATGCCTCTCTGAATATATCCTCTATGGAGCCTATTTCAGCAGCTGTCCTCTGCATCACATCCTTCACCCCACTACACATCTCATGCTTGATCCAATCTGGCCCTTTGTGACCCAAACATGTTATTCCTTTGGGGAGGTAGTGATGAGAGAGGCAATCAAAACCCTTATAGGAAATCAAAACCCTACTGATTTATTGCTGTTGGCAACACATTTAGGCCAGATTGTCAAGGGCCCACTCTTTTCCGGGTACCCTATTTTTCAGGCTTTTGACTGATTTATGCATAAAACTCCTAATTTTTTCTGCAAAATAAGAGGTAAAAAGGCAATTTTGTCTTGCTAAAATGGAAACTATTCCTTTGAAAATCTGACCAGAAATGTTGGTGGAATTGTTCTATTCAGCAAGACTCAAAAAACCAAGAGAACAGTTATCCTTAGGAGAAAACACGAAAAAAAAAAAAAAAAACACCCACAAGTTCTGTGTCTACAATCTAATGGTTTAGATCAGGAGTCCCCAACCCCAAACCCAATCTTGGATCTAATGCCCGTTGATCTGAGGTGGAACTGATGTAATAATAATAGAAACAAAGTGCACAATAAATGTAATGTTCTTGAATCATCCTGAAAGCATTTCCCAGGTCCATGGAAAAATTGTCTTACACAAAATTGGTCCCTGGGGCCAAAAAGGTTAGGGAACACTGAACTGGACAGAAGATGTCAGAGTCAGCAACTGAGGTCCCTGTGATGGGTTGCCAGGGCTTGCCTATGGAAAATTCAATGGTTCAGGTAAACTAAGCCTATAATCACACAAATATATCATCTTAGTACTATTTTAACGTTTGTAGGAAACAGTTCACAATCAGACTCAGGAAAGAAAGCCCCTTGGAGCTCTGTTGGGTGGTCTTCTCATGAAGCGAATGCCAACGTGGGTCCAGGCATCAACAATTTTGGGATGTAGATTCCCTCATCCACAACAATATTAGCAACTGTCTGATAATAAAAACTGAGCTAATGGTTTATGTACCTACTCTTCCTTCTTTCAAAATAACTAACTGTTTGATGCTGACACTGTGAATTCTTTAGGATAAAAGTAGAAGTTAAAAATAGTGCTTGTCTGTGTTGTTTTTGACAAAATTTTCAGTTCAGTTCAGTCAGTCGCTCAGTCATGTCCGACTCTTTGCGACCCCATGAATCACAGCACGCCAGGCCTCCCTGTCCATCACCAACTCCCGAAGTTCACTCAGACTCACGTCCATTGAGTCTGTGATGCCATCCAGCCATCTCAGCCTCTGTTGGCCCCTTCTCCTGCCCCCAATCCCTCCGAGCATCAGAGTCTTTTCCAATGAGTCAACTCTTCGCATGAGGTGGCCAAAGTACTGGAGTTTCAGCTTTAGCATCATTCCTTCCAAAGAACAGCCAGGGCTCATCTCCTTCAGAATGACAAAATTTTAGATGAAGTCAAATTCTCTCATCTTGCTGGAATCAGATAAGAAGTTAGCACCCGTATGTTTCCTTACTAAATCCCATTAGCTGTTTCATGATTCAGTATTTAACGCGCGATCAGGGACTTCTTTTCTGTGATTAACCAAAATTAAAGTTTACATTATCTGCTCTTTTTCAGATTTTCTTGCTGGATGAAAGAAAACATACTTAGCATTCAGTGGGAATTATGATAATGAAAATGACCTTAGCCAGTCAACCTGGCATTAAAAATATGTGGTTTTGCTAATTACAAAGGGGAAGAAAAGCCTGTATGTCATATTAAAATCTGTCTCTTAACGGGTAGCAAGCTCAGAGTTTCTTTGTCTGAAGGATATTTTCAAATCAAATTTCAAACCAAATCAAATTTTCTCTTTGTATCCAGGTACAAGTACTGTGCTTTTGTTACAGAAAAAAGATTCAATGGAAATTTTAGCAATATAAGAAATATTTTTCAATGGAAAATAAAAAGAATGCTAGTTAATTGTTTAAAGTGCATAAGGATTTAGTTTCAAGTTATACACACACACACAGATATACATATATAAAATCTCATGACACTTATTTTCTCAGATGATCATAAAATGTTCACATTGGGCAGGACTTTGGAGGTCATCCAGTGGTTCTCAAGTTTAGGTCACATCAGAAACACCTGGAAGGCTTATTACAAAACAGATGGTAGGCTTACCCCCACAGTTTCTAATTTAGCAGAATTTGCATTTGCAACAAGTACAGATTATACTATTGCTGCTGGTCCAGGGACCACAATGTGAGAACCTTTGAGCCAGCCCAACTCTCTTGATTTATAGACTAGCAATGTGAGAGTTGGACTCTGAAGAAAGCTGAGTGCTGAAGAATTGATGCTTTTGAGCTATGGTGTTGGAGAAGACTCTTGAGAGTCCCTTGGACTGCAAGGAGATCCAACCAGTCCATTCTAAAGGAGATCAGCCCTGGGTGTTCTTTGGAAGCAATGATGCGAAAGCTGAAACTCCAGTACTTTGGCCACCACATGCGAAGAGTTGACTCATTGGAAAAGACCCTGATGCTGGGAGGGATTGGGGGCAGGAGGAGAAGGGGACGACAGAGGATGAGATGGCTGGATGGCATCACTGACTCGATGGACATGAATTTGAGTGAACTCCGGGAGATGGTGATGGACAGGGAGGCCTGGTGTGCTGCGATTCATGGGGTCACAAAGAGTCGGACACGACTGAGCGACTGAACTGAACTGAACCTGCAGTTTCAGTACATTGTCCAATGCTAACCAACATGAGTGGATGTGGTGAGAAGGAACCTGGCTCTTCTTGCTCCTACTTTCATTCTGAATCTTCTATGTGAGTGTTTCTCTAACTCTAATGTTCACACGAATGACCTGGGAAACATGTTAAAACACAGACTGTGATTCACTGGGTCTGGGGACATACTTGGGCTTCTGCATTTCTAACAAGCTCTCAGGCACTGTCCTGGCAGCTGGTTCACAGATATATTTTAAGTAGCTACATCTTGCACTGTTATACAATAGTGCTGTCATCTTTATGTTAATTGCATACACACAAAAAATATAGAAGACATATTCTTTTTCCCTAATAAATTTTAGAGTAGTTTTAGGGTCATAGCAAAATTGAGCAGAGAATACAAAGAATTCTCCTAAACAGTGGCGCTCGTAGTAAAGAACCCACCTGCCAATGCAGGAGACATAAGAGACGTGGGTTCCATCCCTGGGGTGGGAAGATCCCCTGGAGAAACCCACTCCAGTATTCTTGCCTGGAGAATCCCATGGACAGAGGAGCCTGGCATGTTATAGTCCATAAGATCGCAAGGAGTCAGACACGCCTGAAATAGCTGAGCACACATGCGTGCACATACTCCTCTCTCCCCTTCTTCCCCACTGCCCCTTACACAACCTTGCCCACTGTCAACATCTTGCACCAGAGCTGTTACAATTGATGAACCTACATTAATGCAACATCATCACCACAAGTCCAAAATTTACATTAAGGTTCACAATTGTAAGTTCTGTGAGTTTTTGACAAAAGTATAACAGCATTTACCCACTATTACAGTATCATATAGAATTGTTTCACTGCCCTAAAATATCCTCTGTGTTCTGTCTATTCATCTACCTCTCCCCTTGGCAAGTGCTAAATTTTTTACTATGTCCATTGTTTTGCCTGTTTTAGATTGCCATGTGGCTGGGATCATGTAGCATGTAGACTTTTCAGACTGACTTCTTTCATTTCGGTTCCTCCATGTCTTTTTGTGGCTTGATGCTTATTTCTATATAATACTGAATAATGATGAAATATTTCATTGTCTGGATATAGCACTTTGGAGAGCATGAATTTATTTGCTTAAAGGCTGTCTTGAAAAGTAGGTGCTTAGACTTAAAGGAGCCATGATCTTCTAATACTTCTGACTTTAAACAAATGCTAGGATGTGTCTGTAGATATTAGATTTTATTGTTATGGCTACATCTGACATCCACCCAAACATTCTACTTTTAGTTTGTCCAAATTTAGATTTGATCAGTTTTCTAGTGTGATAAAAGTATATTTCCAAATGTCTACCTATCCTTCAGTATACGCCACTCCAATCGTTTTCTTCAAATCAGTATTATCTGTTTCAAATATTATCTACACAGTTTACTTCAATGTTTTATTTTTCAAATATAGATAAATATCCTCTGTTATGATTAAACATTGCCTCATTCCCCATTGCCTATACCATAAATTCTTAATGCTATATACTGGCCCTGTTTTAAAAATGGATATATCCATTCAAATACTGAAGGACTTCTTAGGTGCTTCCAAGTTTTGGCAACTCTGAATAAAACTGCTAATAAATATCCATGTCTAGGTTTTTGTGTGGATATGTCTTCCAGTTCTTGGGGTAAATACCAAGAAATACAACTGCTGGATCACATGGGAAAGTATGCTTACTCTAGTGAGAAAACACCCAACTGTATTCCAGTGTAGCTGTACCATTTTTCATTGCTGCCAGCAACAAACGAGACTTCTGTTGCTCCGTGTCTTCACTGACATTTCCGTGTTGTCAGTGCTCTAGGCTTTGACATTCTAATAGGTATGTAGTGAAGTGAAGTCGCTTTGTTGTGTCCAACTCTTTGAGACCCTATAGACTGTAGCCCACCAGGCTCCTCCGTCCATGGGATTTTCCAGGCAAGAATATTGGAATGGGTTGCCATTTCCTTCTCCAAATAGGTATGTAGTAGTATCTCATTATTATTTTAATCTGTAATTCCCTGATGGTATATGATTTTGAGCTTCTTTTCATATGCTTATTTGCCATCTATATTTTATCTTTGGTGAGGTGTCTGTTAAGGTCTTTGCCCATTTTTTAATTGGTTGCCTTTTTTAAATTTTTGAGTTTTAAGAGTTCTTTCTAATTATTATTATTATTGTTATTTTGAATAACAGTTCTTCAACTGTTATTTTGATAATAGTTTTTCATAATATATGACTTTTGCAAGTATTTTCTCCCAGTCTATAACTTGCCTTCTCATTCCTTTAACAGATATTAATTTTTTAAGGCGAAAGACATTTCTTGCTTATGTTTTTATTCTTTCGTAAAGTTAGGACTTACTAAATAGCAATCATTCTATGTCAAGGAAGTGCACAAATTATTAAAAATATCTGTTAAACTAACTCTTTTATTACTTCAGAAAAGGAAGAGTACTCTACAAATGCTGAATATTTTTGTGGAGGTATTAAAGCTATTTAAATGAGGTTATTTAACGGCCATCGCTAGCTTGTACATGTATCCACTCATTCAACAGCATTTGTTACTAGGCTCTGTCCTTGTGCTGGGAACTTGGAACAGGAGAATCATAGACCCAATCTCTGTCATCAAGCCTAGTTAGGAAGGCGAGTATAAAATGCAGTACAGAGTCCACTGGTGGGTGTTAGCACAAGCAGAATACAGAGAGAGGACTGGAGGGAAAGTGTACGTAGGAATGATTTTCCAGAGGAGGTGACTGCTGAGCTGGTTTTAAAAGTACCCATGGAAATTTGACTGGGGGAGAGTGGCGGGGGCGGTGGGTTTGGGAACGACGGAAGACATTCCAGTCTGAGATGTAACAGACCCTAAGACCTGAGCAAAAAGCATTATTGAAGGTTTACACTCAGGGAGACAAAAGGGGAAGAGAAGGCAAAATAGAGAGAGGGCAAATTCAGAGACTTGGGAGAAACTTCTGTCCAGAACTAACTTTAGAAATGAAATGGAATTAATTGACTGTTCTTATACTCTGGCAGAAGTAAACGGTGAGCACCCAGCTTCTTTAAAAAAAAAAATTTATTGGATTATGGTTGCTTTACAATGTTCAATGCTCTGCTGCTATACAGCAAAGTGAATCAGCCGTGCATGCTAAGTTGCTTCAGCTGTGTCAGCTATTATACTAATGGCAACCCAATCCAGTATTCTTGCCTGGAGAATCCCATGGATAGGGGAGCCTGGTAGGCTACAGTTCACAGGGTCGCAGAGTTGGACACGACTGAGCGACTTCACTTTCTTTCTTTCTAGTTTCGTATCAGTTCTGTGAAAGTGTTAGTCACTTCAGTTCAGTTAAGTCGCTCAGTCGTGTCTGACTCTTTGCGACCCCATGAATCGCAGCACGCCAGGCCTCCCTGTCCATCACCATCTCCCGGAGTTCACTCAGACTCACGTCCATCGAGTCAGTGATGCCATCCAGCCATCTCATCCTCTGTCGTCCCCTTCTCCTCCTGCCCTCAATCCCTCCCAGCATCAGAGTCTCTTCCAATGAGTCAACTCTTCGCATGAGGTGGCCAAAGTACTGGAGTTTCAGCTTTAGCATCATTCCTTCCAAAGAAATCCCAGGGCTGATCTCCTTCAGAATGGACTGATTGAATCTCCTTGCAGTCCAAGGGACTCTCAAGAGTCTTCTCCAACACCACAGTTCAAAAGCATCAATTCTTCAGTGCTCAGCCTTCTTCACAGTCCACTTCTCACATCTATACATGACCACAGGAAAAACCGTAGCCTTGACTAGACAGACCTTAGTTGGCAAAGTAATGTCTCTGCTTTTGAATATGCTATCTAGGTTGGTCATAACTTTTCTTCCAAGGAGTAAGCATCTTTTAATTTCATGGCTGAAATCACCATCTGCAGTGATTTTGGAGCCCAAAAAATTAAAGTCTGACACTGTTTCCACTGTTTCCCCATCTTTTTCCCACTTAGTTGTGTCCAAATCTTTATGACCCCATGGAGTGTAACCCATCAGGTTTCTCTCTCCATGGAATTCTGCAGGCAAAAATACTGGAGCAGATAGCCATTCCTTCTCCAAGGGATCTTCCCAGCCTAGGGATCCGACCTGGGTCTCCTGCATTGCAGGCAGATTCTTTACTATCTGAGTCACCAGGTAAGTCCTATCAGTTCTGTAGTCTACAGGAAACCCAACACACTGTTATCTCAAAAGGACTAATTGCTAAGGCAGACACACACTGACTAAACTTCAGGGATTCGTATAAGTTTAAAAGTTGTAATTTTTAAACCCTACCTCTCTTAAGCAATTAACAATGTAAACTAATAGATGAGCATCTATTTTTAATGTGATAAATCCAATATAACAGAATCTGTTGGTTAGACTGCAAGCTTTAGGAGGGCAGGGACTATGAGTTAATTTCATACGCTCCTAAAGTTTAATTAGCTAGTGTTTTTACTTCTAATCTTGGCCTTTACTTCTTCTTAAAATGTATATATATATATTTTTTTTAAAGAAAAATCTTTCTTTTCTCTTTACATTTATTCTCAACTTAGCTCAGTTACAAACCCTGTACTTTTGGCAGCTCACTTCTCTTTAGGGAGCGATCTTTCTCTGACTCAGACGTTTCTGCCTTTTCCTTACTCTCATGTAAGACCTCTGCCTACATTTTCCAGCTATATTTCAGCTAAAATATCCCTTCTTTCCTGTGTGGATAATTCATTTCTCTTCCGTTTATTTTCTGCCCTATAGTTTCCCCATCCTTCCTTGGAAGAAAGACATTTTATAGAACTTTCTTACTTCTCAACATATCTTGTACAGTGACTTAGAGTTATATTGCAAATTTTCCTCCAATAAGATATTTTTTAGATTGAGATGGAATACTTGTAAGTATCCAGAATCTCTGCAAATTAAAACTTGAGACGAATTTACTATGTGCCAACTAATGAATCTTCCTGTTTTCTCTCTAAACTTTTGTCACTATAAACAGTTCGATACTAAACATTGTTTCCGATTTAAAGATTATTCTGTATTTAACAGCTAAAATCATGTTTAGGGACTAGCTATTATGTCAATCAAAAATCATTAGCTATAAAACATAATAGATATAAAAATAAACTTTTGACACCATTCAGCAGAAGAAAAGAAATAATGATGATAAGCATATTAATTAATGGAATTGAAAATAGGAAAAAGTAGAGAAGAACAATGGAACAAAAAGCTGGTTCTTTGAAAAATTCAATAAACTTGATAAATCTCTAGAAAGACTAACAAAGATAAAAAGAGAAAGAAGATACAAATCACCAATACTAGAAATAAAACAGAGGTTATTGATACAGATACTGCAGACATCAAAATGATAAAGGAATAATACAAACAACTTTACACTCATAATTTGGCAACTTAGAAGAAATAGACTTGAAAATCACAAGCTCCAAAACTCAATTCAGGCAAAATAGGCAACCTAGGATAGTCCTACAAGCACTAAATTGAATTAGAAATTTAAAGCCTCCTAAAAGAGAGAAATATCAATAACCTCAAATATGCAGATGACACCACCCTTATGGCAGAAAGTGAAGAAGAACTAAAGAGCCTCTTGATGAAAGTGAAAGAGGAAGTGAAAAAGTTGGTTTAAAGCTCAACATTCAGAAAACAAAGATCATGGCATCTGGTCCCATCACTTCATGGGAAATAGATGGGGAAACAGTGGAAACAGTGTCAGACTTTATCTTTTAGGGCTCCAAAATCACTGCAGATGGTAATTTCAGCCATGAAATTAAAAGACGCTTACTTCTTGGAAGAAAAGTTATGACCAACCTAGATAGCATATTCAAAAGCAGACATTACTTTGCCAACAAAGGTCCATCTAGTCAAGGCTATGGTTTTTCCAGTAGTCATGTATGGATGTGAGAGTTGGACTGTGAAGAAAGCTGAGTGCCAAAGAATTGATGCTTTTGAGCTATGGTGTTGGAAAAGACTTTTGAGAGTCCCTTGGACTGCAAGGAGATCCAACCAGTCCATTCTGAAGGAGATCAGCCCTGGGATTTCTTTGGAAGGAATGATGCTAAAGCTGAAACTCCAGTACTTTGGCCACCTCATGCGAAGAGTTGACTCATTGGAAAAGACTCTAATCCTGGGAGGGATTGGGGGCAGGAGGAAAAGGAGATGACAGAGGATGAGATGGCTGGATGGCATCACCGACTTGATGGATGTGAGTTTGAATGAAGTCCGGGAGTTGGTGATAGACAGGAGGCCTGGTGTGCTTCGATTCATGGGTTCGCAGTCAGACACGACTGAGCGACTGAACTGAACTGAACTGAAAATAGAGATCTCTAAACACAGACAATTTCACTGAAGAATTCTACCAAACATTTAAGTAATTATCACCAATTTCACACAATCTCTTCCAGAAAATAGAAGAGGAGGGAAGACTTTTAAGCTCATTTTATGAGGCTAATACTACCCTGATACCAAAATCACACAAAGAGAATACAGAAAGAGAAAACTAAAGGCCAATATCTCTCATGAAGTTAGATGCAAAAACCCTCAACAAAATATTAGCAAATGAAATCCAGCAATGAATAAAAATATTTATATGCTAGGACCAAGTGGGATTTATTCCAGGCATGCAAAACTGATTCAGCATTTGAAAATCAGTATAATCCACCATATCTACAGGATGAAGAAGAAACTCACATGATCATATAAAGCATTTGACAAAATCCAACACTCAGGGATAATTTTTAAAAACCTCAGCAAACTAGGAATAGAGAGGGAAACTTCTTCAACTGGTTAAAATGTATCTACAAAACACTTGTAAATAATATACTTAATGGTGAAAGACTCAAGGCAAAGAAGTTTCACCATTCTCATTCAACATAGTACTGGAAAGCTCTAGCTGCTGCTATGAGACAAAAGGAAGGAAAGACAGAAGGAAGGGAAGAAAGAAAACAAAGAAAAACGTTATACACGTTAAATAAATAAAACTGTCTCTGTCTCTGTCTCAAAATAGCATGGTTGTGTAGAAAATCCTAAGGAATCTACACACACAAAAATCCCTAAAACTGGTAAGTTGAGCAATGTTTTGGGAAAAAGATCAACACACAAAAATAAATCACATTTCAATAAATAAACAAGGAATATGCTGAAACCAAAATTAAAATCACAATATCATTAATAATCTTTCCAAAGAAGATAAAATACTTAGGTAAAACCAAACAAATCATACATAGCATCTGTGTGCTGAAAGTCATAAAATACCGAAGAAAGAAATTAAAGACCTAAATAAATAGGCAGACATTCCTATTCATGCTTTCATGTTCTGGAAGTCTCAGTCTAATAGAGATATCAGTTATCCTCCAATCAATCTGTGGGTTCAAAATAATTCCTACCAAAATTCCAGCAAGGATTTTTGTAAGCACAGATAAGACAAGCCTATCCTAATATTTACATGAAAAGGCAAAGCACCTAGAAAAGCTAAAATAATCTTGAAAAAGGAATAAAGTAGAAAGAATAACTCTACCCAAAACTAAGGGCCACTATGTAGACATAGTATCAAGCCACTGTGATAATGGTGCAAAAATAGACATAAGGGTCAATGGAACAATATAGAGAACCCAGAAATAGATCCCCACAAAACATGCTCAACTAATATTTTACAAAAGTCCAAAAGGAATTCAATGGAGAAAGGTCAGCTTTCTTAACACATGATTCTGGAGTACCATACAGGAAAAAAATGTTATACAAATGAAAAACAGATTACTGGTTGCCAGTATGCAGTGTGCAGAGGCGGGAGTAGGTGAGTGTGGCTATAAAAAGCAACAAGAGGGAACTTTGCCTGCAGTAGTATCAATATGCTGAGGAAGGCTTTCTTATCGCTCCTTGTTATTCTTTGGAACTCTGCATTCAAATGTGTATATCTTTCCTTTTCTCCTTTGCTTTTTGGTTCTCTTTTCAGAGCTATTTGTAAGGCCTCCTCAGACAGCCATTTTGCTTTTTCCCATTTCTTTTTCTTGGGGATGGTCTTGATCCCTGTCTCCTGTACAGTGTCACAAACCTCCGTCCATAGTTCATCAGGCACTCTGTCTATCAGATCTAGTCCCTTAAATCTATTTCTCACTTCCACTGTATAATCATAAGGGATTTGATTTAGATCATACATTCATGAATGGTCTAGTGGTTTTCCCCACTTTCTTCAATTCTTTATTCCTCAGCAATCAATGCAAAGAAATAGAGGAAAACAACAGAATGGGAAAGACTAGAGATCTCTTCAAGAAAATTAGAGATACCAAGGGAACATTTCATGCAAAGATGGGCTCGATAAAGGACAGAAATGGTACGGACCTAACAGAAGCAAAAGATATTAAGAAGAGGTGGCAAGAATACACAGAAGAACTGTAAAAAAAACGATCTTCATGACCCAGATAATCACAGTGGTGTGATCACTCACCTAGAGCCAGACATCCTGGAATGTGAAGTCAAGTGGGCCTTAGAAAGCATCACTCTGAACAAAGCTAGTGGAGGTGATGGAATTCCTGTTGAGCTGTTTCAAATCCTGAAAGATGCTACTGTGAAAGTGCTGCACTCAATATGCCAGCAAATTTGGAAAACTCAGCAGTAGCCACCAGACTGGAAAAGGTCAGTTTTCATTCCAATCCCAAAGAAAGGCAATGCCAAAGAATGCTCAAACTATCACACTATTGCACTCATCTCGCACACTAGTAAAGTAATGCTCAAAATTCTCCAAGCAACGCTTCAGCAATATGTGAACCATGAACTTCCTAATGTTCAAGCTGGTTTTAGAAAAGGCAGAGAAACCAGAGATCAAATTGCCAACATCCGCTGGATCATGGAAAAAGCAAGAGGGTTTCAGAAAAACATCTATTTCTGCTTTATTGACTATGCCAAAGCCTTTGACTGTGTGGATCACAATAAACTTCAAGAGATGGGAATACCAGACCACCTGACCTGCCTCTTGAAAAACCCATATGCAAATCAGGAAGCAACAGTTAGAACTGGACATGGAACAACAGACTGGTTCCAAATAGGAAAAGGAGTGTGTCAAGGCTATATATTGTCACCCTGCTTATTTGACTTATGTGCAGAGTACATCATGAGAAATGCTGGGCTGGAAGAAGCACAAGTTGGAATCGGGATTGCTGGGAGAAATATCAATAACCTCAGGTATGCAGATGACAGCACCCTTATGGCAGAAAGTGAAGAAGAACTAAAGAGCCTCTTGATGAAAGTGAAAGAGGAGAGTGAAAAAGTTGGTTTAAATCTCAACATTCAGAAAACGAAGATCATGGCATCCAGTCCCATCACTTCATGGCAAATAGATGGGGAAACAGTGGAAACAGTGGCTGACTTTGATTTTTTGGGCTCCAAAATCACTGCAGATGGTGATTTCAGCCATGAAATTAAAAGACGCTTACTCCTTGGAAGAAAAGTTATGACCAACCTAGACAGCATATTAAAAAGCAGAGACATTGCTTTGTCCACAAAGTTCCATCTAGTCAAGGCTATGGTTTTTCCAGTAGTCATGTATGGATGTGAAAGTTGGACTCTGAACAAAGCTGAGCACTGAAGAATTGATGCTTTTGAACTGTGGTGTTGGAGAAGACTCTTGAGAGTGCCTTGGAGTGCAAGGAGATCCAACTAGTCCATCCTAAAGGAGAGTAGTCCTGGGTGTTCGTTGGGAGGACTGATGTTGAAGCTGAAACTCTAGTACTTTGGCCACCTGATGCGGAGAGCTGACTCATTTGAAAAGACCCTGATGCTGGGAAAGATTGAGGGCAGGAAAAGAAGGGGACGACAGAGGATGAGATGGCTGGATGGCATCACAGACTCAATGGACATGGGTTTGGGTAAACTCCAGGAGTTGGTGATGGACAGGGAGGCCTGGCGTGCTGCGGTTCATGGGGTTGCAGAGTTGGACACGACTGAGCGACTGAACTGAATATCAATATGCTAGCTGACATATTGTGGTGTAGTTTTGTAAGATGTTACCACTGAGGGAAACTGGGTAACAAGTACATAGATCTCTGAATCATTTCTTAAAACTGCATGTGAACCTCTAACTATCTCCAAAGTTGAACTTAAAAAATGAGTTTAAGTCTTTTCCTATCTTCTAATTATTTAATAATTTATTGTCAATGTTATAGTACTGAAGACGTAAAGATAAAGAAATGAAGACAAAAAAGACGTAGGAATCAAATTACAATCTTATGGAGAGAAGAAGGAATTATTAATTATGGAATAGTAACTTATACTTCATAATAATAATCTGTGTTGTGAACCTGAATCCTCATATGGGATCGTGCAAGAGAAAAAGAATACAGCATTGTCTCCTCAGATCTTACATGGAGCAAGGTGGTGGATTAGTATCCAAAAATATTTTGGATGTGAATACAAGCTAAGATTTTACAGTTAACAAAGTAGCATTTCTCAATCTGCATATTATAGCTTTAAGTAGTGTTTCTTCTGCCATTAACATGCAAGCTTATTAATGAATTTTATTCTCTGATGATGGCATATTTATTAACATCAACGCAGTGAATGTGGATTGTTTGTTTATTAGAGTGATTCTATAATGCAAAATGAGCATCTCTTAATTTCCCTGCAAGGAAAAATAAGTGTAAAATACAATCTAGAAATTGAAGTGTAGGATTGGATGCTGAGGCCATGAGATTTTCTTTACTCTTTGCACCATCGTACAGGGATCTTGACACTGTAGATAGCATGCCATTTGTGTATTGTTATTCATTAATTGATTTAATTTTATATTCATTTATTCAACTAACATTTACTGAGAACATAGCATGTGCATCAAATTATGCTCAGCATTGAAACAGAGCAAACAGGTAAATACCACGGGGCCTGCAGGTAGTCTTGAGAGTAACACACATCCAGAAGTGACAGCGTGAATCAGAAAGTCTTAAACGCCCTAAGATACAGGCCATGTAAGCAAAGAACAGTCAGTGTTCAGGGGAAATGAGTCTTTCCAACCCAGGGAAACTGGTGAAGGCTTTATGGAGAAAATGCTGCCTGGTGGAATCTTAAAGGAGGCTAGGTTCCAAAAGCCTGAGAAAGTGAAGGTTTAGAACAGAGCAGTCAAGGCCCTCTGGAATCACTGGAGAAGTCTGAGGCCATCTACGCTGATAAAAGGATGGCTTTTTAACCCTGACAGCTGTCAGTCAAGCATGCCTGGATTTCCAGGGACAGGCCAGTTATTACTCTGCAAGGACATTTTCTTTAGCCATTCAGTACCTTTCTGACTGGTAGCTACTTCCTTATCTATAAAATGAACTTTACAGAAATTAAGGACATACAAATATCTAAAGTACCTAAATAAATATATTTTAAAATATTTTTATTGACAGTGAAGATAGAATAAGAGAAACTTGTCACAAGGGTAGAAGTCAGATAGGAAATCATTTACAAGCATGACTTCTGTGGGGGACTGGGGTTTAAGGATGGCAGCACTGAAGTTTTGGATTTCCTGGTGGGATCTAAAGAAAAAGAGAAAAATAACTGCGCATCATCCTAGATCTATAAGGAAGAGATCTTTACCCAAGTCAGTGAGGATACATCAGATGTAAATTTCTTTCAATTTGTGGCTGTTTGTACCTGGTGAATCTCAGGCAGGTAAATTATTTGAGTGTATATATTGTTGTTGTTCAGTTGCTAAGTCGTGTCCAAATCTTTGCAACCCCATAGACTGCAGCAAACCAGGCTTCCCTGTCCTTCACTCTCTTCCTGAGTTTGCTCAAACTCATGTTCATTGAGCCGGTGATGCCATCCAACCATCTCATCCTCTGGCTCCCCTTCTCCTCCAGAAGAGATATATTGTCTACCATCCATTGTCCAAGGAGTTTGAGACAGGTGCTGGGATTTTTTCAGGTGCGTGTTGGTTAATCTGGGATGTCCTTTCTGATGCTTATGTCTGTGTGCTCAGTAGACTAACTTGGGTCAGACTCTTTATGACCCCATAGACGGCAATCTGCCAGGCTCCTCTGTCCATGCGATTTTCCAGGCAAGCATATTGGAGTGGCTTGCTATGCCCTCCTCCAAGAGGTCTTCCCTACCCAGGGATCAAACCCAAGTGTCTTGTGTCTCCTGTATTGGCAGGCAGATTCTGTACCACTGCACCACCTGGGAAGAATCTATACACTTTCATATTAGATGGTTAGTAAAGTCTTAATGTCAGGCAGTATTTGCCCTCAAATTTTTCTCTTTCTCTATTCCCTAGAATCTGGACACCCTGACACCCTGACACCCTGGGGTGTGTGTGTATGTGTGTTAGGGTGAGGAGAAAAGAACGCATAAATTAAGGAAGGTGACCATGTCACATATGAGCTACTGGAAAACTGATCTTAAATTTCTTTTAAACCTCAAGAACCACTTTAACCAGCAGATTTTTTTCATTTTAGTAAAAAATAGCTAAACCAAATTTAAGCCCTGTGATTTTAAAAGTGTGTCCAATGTGACTTGTTGATTAAATCCCAAATAAAGTTTTCAATTTCTTCAAATAATTTTTAAAAACTCATGTTTTGACTTGGAGATGAAAATAGTTGGCCTTTGTGATGCCCCACCTCTAATCTGACTAATTGCTAACATAATAAAAACAACACATATGTATGGTCCTTAAATGTTAGTACAAAGGCCTTTCCTGTTCCTCCTACTTTAATTCCATAGAGATATTGTGAATTAATACAACAGACTGGTTTGAATCAGCACTTTTCAAAAAGAGAAACATTTTCTGAGCACCAAAGAGTGTTTTTAATTTAGCCTGATGAGCTGTATTTCAAACATCCATGTAGATAGGAGGTTTAAGAGTAATTTGCTTACACACACACCCACACACACCCACACACACACACACACACACACCTACCCCTTTGATGATCACAAAGCAAACTCTTATAATCACAAGATTGCAGTACTGAACTTCTTGGGAGACATGACATCTAAGAACCCACAACTTCACAGAGTTTAATTACTGCATTGCCCCATGGAGCTTACCCTCAACTCTGATGAGTAGATTTCATGTTAGCTTTGTAAACAAAGTGTCTAAACTATTACCGCTCAGAATTTAAAACTTGCAATATGTTTTCTTATGGAATCAGCGCCAAAATGAAGAACTACCCCCCCGACCTTCAAAAACAAAAAACAAACAAAAAAAAGTTTATGAACTGATGTGGTAATGTCAAATGCCAAATACCATGCAAAAATACCCAGTATGAATTTTCTTTCCCATGTGAAGGTCTAGTTCACTCACCTGAATAAACTGGCTTCTGATATACATTACATCATCAGTATGAGATCAGAATTTTCTTCCTTAGATATACTTAATGTAGAAACACATGAAGCGTATGTTTCTTTAAATAACTATAGTTACAATGATTTTAAAGTATGTATGGCCATTTGAGTATTATTGAGTAGAAAAGTTTTAAAGCATTGATTCTAAACTGTGACTTATTCCACATCAGAAAAATCCCTCCACACCAAGATGCCTCGTAATTGCTCTCAGAAACCAAACTGGTAACTCTTCATCCAGACACTTAGGCTTTCTCTTGAAATCTGTGATTACCTTGGGGTCCAAAGAAGAATTGAAAGGTAGTTAAAAACAATACTAAAGGCAACACAGGAGACCTAAGAATCCAAGGAAACTGCTTGTTCTCTATCTGTATCTTTTACAAGTGTTAACAGATTGGAATTGTGGGTTTGTAGTTTTTGGCAAGCAAGCTTATTTTGTACTGACAGAAATATTTGGCTTTGCAAAATGTGTTTAGGTCAGGTAGACACATAACCCAGGCCATCCATCATCAGGGTAATGTCGGGACTAGGAGAGTTTGGTAGGTCAAGGGGAACAGGAATTCCCCCAGGATTTGTAGTGAAGAGCAGTCCATGGATGAGCAGGTTTCTGGGGTGGTGCCCAAAGCAACTGCAGGCCATTATCTCCTTACCTCGTTC
Organism: Capra hircus; assembly: GCF_001704415.2. Lineage (NCBI taxonomy): Eukaryota > Metazoa > Chordata > Mammalia > Artiodactyla > Bovidae > Capra > Capra hircus. The sequence goes on from NC_030814.1 coordinate 79,091,753, forward strand.
CAGACATACATTTGCAAATTACAGAGTGTCTCAGACCGTCTCAACCAAGTTCCGTTCCACAATCACCTTGAAAAGTGGGAAGAGGTCTGCTACAGGTCTGGGCTGGCCTTGAACATTAAGATACACCCTGATCAGGTGGGCAATTCTAACCTGTGCTGTGCTGGGCGGTCCCACAAGATGGGAGAGTATGTGTTTCCCACAGTGGTCAGGTCACACCAGCAGTGGTCATTCTATTCTGATGTACAGGACAGTGCAGGGCCAACAGGTCTGGCCATGTGGTAGTTGTGAGTCGGCAGGTGAGCAGAAATGACAGTACATCATTACTTCTGTCATGAACAAGCACAGATTTTCCACCGTGGATTGACTGTCCTCGGTGTAAACATCTAAGCCCCCAAGCTGTTCTTTCAGTCTGCCGCCCATCACTCATTAGATTAAGACTGTCCGCTTACATATACAAAAATCCTCCTTTGGAGAAGGTGGTCAGGCCAGATACCTAGTATTAGGAAGACTAAACAACTTGTGTCAAGTGATCCTGCAGTGTCGCTAGGACTGAACAAGGGCAAACAGATAAAAATGCGATCCTTGTATGAACTCGACCTACAGTACTTGATTCTAAGTCCTCTGTCCCCGCACTGACTTTCATTCAAAGTACACAGCCTGGAAGGTTGGCAAGCAGCTGACACATCTGTGCCTTAAAAGACAATAGTGAGGGTCAAATGCAGTGTTATCTAAAATATCTCCTTCTCCTGGACCTTCACACTTTCCTTATGCTTAAATCTTGCTTGGCCTTTCATGTATATCCTGGTACTTTCGGGGACAAACTCCTGATGTCATTTTCCAGACGTTTTAGATCGTGGTAAAATCCTTTCACCAGGTCCTTTAACTGTTTCAAAGGCATTTGTTTTTGAACTACCTAGTTTCTTATGTAGTGTGGAAGCTTTGTATAATCCTTTTACAGTTTACGAATTTAAACACTTCTTCATGGTGACCTATGCCCACCCTGGCACCTAGTCCTTCAAGCACAGGAGAATAAGGATTCTCCACCATTTCTCTGAGAGCCAGACCCTTTTTTGTGTGTTTTTAGGCTGGGTATTGAAGTGGGGGGGTGTTCTATTAATAGATGAAAGATGAATTTAATAGAGAAACTATTTAAAGATAAGCTCTTGTAGCACACACATTAAGCTGGCGCTTGAGTTCCTGGTTTTGGAGCGTCTGGGATCAGGAGGAATGCTAGAGCCCCAGCTGCTTCTTATTTGGCTCTCCATGAAAACCTCCCCCCACTGAAATGCCTGCTTTTTAGGTGTCACATGGTTCTTACAGCTGAACCAGGCTTTCTCTAACTTGGCTGTTTTACATGCAAAATATTTTAAGTCAGATACACGTTAAGTCAGAGTACCTTAATTTCAATCTTTTAAGCTAAAACAATAAAAGGCTTGTTTTCTTTTATTGAAATAGAGAGAGGCTCCCTGTAGGGCCAATGGGGTCAGAAGATTTCCTTTCCTCCATTGTTCAGTGATTTTTCTTTCTGATTATCTTATGTTTTCAGGGTCTTGTTGTTCATTCACTAAATTGTGTCCGACTCTTTGTGACCCTGTGAACTGCAGCACACCAGGCTTCTCTGTAGATTACTATCTCCCTGAGTTCACTCAAACTCATGTCCACTAAATCAGTGATGCCATCTAACCATCTCATCTTCTGTCACCCCTTTCTCCTCTTGCCCTCATTTTTCCCAGCATCAGGGCCTTTTCCAATGAGTCAGTTCTTCACATCAGGTAGCCATAGTATTGGTGCTTCAGCTTCAGCATCAGTCATTCCAATGCATATTTAGGACTGATTTCCCTTAGGATTGACAGGTTTGGTCTCCTGCTGTCCAAGGGACTCTCAAGAGTCTTCTCCAGCATGACAGTTTGAAAGCATCAGTTCTTCAGGGCTCAGAAGTCGTTATGGTCCAACTCTCACATCCATACATGACTACTGGAGAAACCATAGCTTTGACTATACAGACCTTTGTTGGCAAAGTGATGTCTCTGCTTTTTAATACACTGACTACATTTGTCATAGGTATTCTTCCAAGGAGCAAGCATCTTTTAATTTTGTGGCTGCAGTCACCATCTGCATTGATTTTGGAGCCCAAGAAAATGAAATCTGACACTGTTCCCACATTGTCCCCATCTGTTTGCCACGAAGTGATAGGACCAGATGCCATGATCTTAGTTTTTTGAGTGTTGAGTTTTAAGCCAGATTTTTACTCTCCTCTTTCACCTTCATCAAGAGGCTCTTTAGCTCCTCTTTGCTTTCTGCCATTAAAGTGGTATCATCTGCATATCTGAGGTTGTTATTTCTCCTGGCAATCTTGATTCCAGCTTGTGATACATCCAGCTCAGCATTTCACATGATGCATTCTGCATATTAGTTAAGTAAGCAGGGTGAAAATATACAGCCTTGATGTACTCCTTTCCCAATTTGGAACCAGTGTGTTTTTCCATGTCTGGTTCTAACTGTTGCTTCCCGACCTGCATACAGGTTTCTCTGAGGCAGGTCAGGTGGTCTGGTATTCCCAACACTTTAAGAATATTCCACAGTTTGTTGCGATCCACAGTCAAAGACTTTAGCATAGTCAGTGAAGATTGACTGACAGTCAGAAGTAGATTTCCCCCCCCCTCTTTTTCTATGATCCAGCGTATGTTGGCAGTTTGATCTTTGCTTGCTCTGCCTTTTCTATATGCAGCTTGTACATTGGTCCATGTACTGCTGAAGCCTAGCTTGAAGGATATTGAGCATAATCTTGCTGGCATGTGAAATGACTACAATTGTATGATAATTTAAACATTCTTTGACATTGCCTTTCTTTGGAACTAGAATGAAAACTGATCTTTTCCAGTCCTATGGCTATTGCTGAGTTTTCCAAATTTGCTGGCAAAATGAGTATAGCATTTTAATAGTATCATCTCTTAAGATTTGAAATAGCTTAGCTGGAATTCCATCACCTCCACTAGCTTTGTTTGTAGCGATGCTTCCTAAGGCCCACTTCACTTCACACTCCAGGATGTCTGGCTCTAGGTGAGTGACCACATTATCATGGTTATCTGGGTCATTAAGAGGTGTTTTGTACAGTTCTTCTGTGTTCTTGCTTCTTCTGCTTCTGTTAAGTCCTTACAATTTCTGTCCTTTATTGTACTGTCTTTGTATGAAATTCTCACTTGGTAGCTCCAGTTTTTTAAAGAGATCTCTAGTCTTTCCCACTCTATTGTTTTCCTCTTTTTCTTTCCATTGGTCATGTAAGAAGGCTTTCTTACCTATTCTTGTTATTCTCTGGAACTCTGCATTCAGTTGGTATATCTTTCCCTTTCTCCTTTGCCTTTTGCTTCCCTTCCTATCTCAGCTATTCGTAAGGCCTCCTCAGACAACCACTTTGCTTTCTCGCATTTCTTTCATGGGAATGGTTTTGACCATCACCTCCTGTACAATATTATGAACCTCCGTCTGTAGTTCTTCAAGCCCTCTGTTTACCAGATCTATTCCCTTGAATCTATTCATTGCCTCCACTGTATATTCATAGGGAATTTGATCTAGGCCATACCTGAATGGCCTAGTGGTTTTCCCTATTTTCTTCAGTTTGAGACTGAATTTTGCAGTAAGGAGCTGATGATCGAGCTTAAGGGTCTAGGCAGTTTTATATGTAAGAAACAAAAACTAAACTTTTGGAAAAATTATGTTAGAAGGAAAAAAGCAAACATTACATGCCTTTCAACCTTTTTCTGAGTGTAAATATTTAACTCAAATTTATTACATACATATTTGAATGAAATCTACACAGTGTTCAATTTTCAGATTTCTGCTCTTAGGTAGGAGAACCAACTGTTTGGCTTTAGAAATTTGCTGAGATAAACAGCAGGGGAGAACACGGCTTCCCAGGTGGTGCTATGGTAAAGAACCCACCTGCCAATGCAGGTGACATGAGAGACACAGGTTCGATCCCTGGACTGGGAAGATCCCCTGGAGAGGGAATGGCAACCCACCCCAGTAGTCTTGCTTGGAGAATCTCATGGACAGAGGAGCCATGGTGTTGCAAAGACTGAAGTGACTTAGTGTGCACACAATCACATCACAGGTGGGGAATCCTTTTAGATGAGACGGGGGGAGTGGAGAGGCTCAACTTTCATAGCCAAACAGGCTCAGGTCACTAAGGCATATTCTAGAAAAAAAAGTTCTTGAAAAGAATTCTGCCTTCTTTGTAAGCCTTTGCCTTCAGATGCTAAAATAACTGATATTTTTATTGTCTTTACAGATGGTTTGAGGAGAAAGGAGGGAAGGATGAATTAAGACCTTAGGGATGATTTAGGACTGTGGCAAAGCCCCAAACTAAAAGCCTGAAATCCCCGAATTCATCTCCTATTTGCTACTTCACTATATATTCACCCTTTCCCAGACTAGAGCAAAGGGGAGATGCTTTTAGATGGTTGTGTAGAAATAAGTTTTTCTTATCTATCCAATGTCAGCCAGTTGTTTACTCTATTGATTTGAAAATCTCCCTCCTGCCCTAGGTCTTCCTTACATTGCCAATTAGCTTCTTTCTAATGTCCTGTCACCATTAAGATCCCCTGATTAGGGATTTATAACTGCAATCTCATTTTATTATATATATATATATATATATATATATATATATAATTTTCCCCTCCCATGTAATTCTTTTCTCTTGAGCATGAACATATTTAACTGAGTGAATAGTAAATAAATGTTCCTTTTATAATTGATTTACGAACCCTTAATGCAATTCAAATCAAAGCCTTCAATTTTCCTTTATCCTTCACATAGCTTCTTCACTGAATATGAAATTAACTAAGGTGATATTTATAAATTTTCTTCATGTTGTGCTAAAATCCAAGTAAATTGAACAAAGGGCATCACCTATGGAAAAATTAGAAAGTACTGTATTTAGATATAACTATATCCAAAATGCTTAAGTGGTCAGGAAGACTTATTCCTGGTAAAACAATATTGTCATCTATTCCAAACTGCCTTATTAAAGAACACAGAGAAACTAGAAGGGTTAACCAAAGACCAATCACTGAATTTAGGGAAGTATTCAGAGGAAACATTACAGTCTGTGAAATAAATTTTTACTTAAAGAAATACAGAAAAATAGTCTACTTTCTTTATAAGAACCTTAGATTAATTTCTCTTCCCTATGATCTTAACAAAAAGCCAGTTATATTACATCCTGCATTTTCAGTTGCTTCTTAGATAATGAGATTGAAATGCTGTATATAGTCTATACTTTTCAAAGAAAAAGCAATTATATGAAATAGGAATTTGAAGGTATCAGAAAAGATGGGACCCTACTGAAAAGATAAGAGACAGAAGGAATAATTGAATGTTTTATTCAGTTGGAACCGTGCTGTCTTCTTTATCCCAGTTTGATCCCACATGTGTTTCTTTTGAGTTCCCTCATTGAATATAACATGGTAGGCATTTCAGTGTGGTTCTGTAGAAGCAGTGAGCACACCTAGTCATGTAGGTGTTCTCTAAAAGCCTGGGCAGATGAGCCAGAGAGGAGGAGAGAGATAAGTGTGAGAAAAGTGAGCAGTGAACTCCATGTGTTTCAAACAAGATATTTCACTGCCTCTCTTGTAGAATGTCAAAAAGCTGCCTTATACTGGAGAATGTTCCCTGGCAGAGCTTTTTTCCCCTCCTGTGGGGAGGAGACCGAAGGATTGCTAAGTTATAATTGCTGCCGGGTTAGGACAGCCCATCAAGTTTCCTGTCAAAATGGTAGAAGGCAGGAGGCCAGGCTAAGTTCTTGTGGTAGGGGGCTGCCTCTTCATGTGCTTTGAGGAGTTTCTAAATCACCTCTGTCACTGAAAATCTCCCCTAAGAAAGTGCCTTAAAGCCCCACCATTATATTCATTCCTTTTGCATAAAGTTTCCCAACCAGATTCAGGGGGAACCTCTTGGCTGCACGTATTTCCCAAGAGATGCATCCACAAGTGACCTTCAGTTATATGGGTTTATTGGCTTCACTCCCTTGCAGTAGGAAACGGCAACCCACTCCAGTATCCTTGCCTGGAAAATCCCGTGGACAGAGGAGCCTGGTGGGCTACAGTTCACTGGGTCACAAAAAGTTGGACACAACTGAGTGCATGGCACATGGCACGTAGGCTTCCCTCCAGATCCTATTAGGATCCAGAGGGAGTGGGATACAAGACAAGCATATTTTGGTGGCAAGTGTTGAGTGGAGACAGAAAAGTCTGAGATGTGATACACAGCCCAGATCTAAGAATCAAGTCTGGTCCCAGGAAGTCCAGCCCCTAAAGATAGGAGATTTCTATTTTGAAAAATGGAGAGGAGTTGAAAAGTTAAGTGAGGTGGTTGGTACCCAACATAAACTTGACCTACCCCACAATTTTGCAGGCAAGTCCTGGCCTCGAGTAAGGAAAGGACCCTGTTAGGATTTCAACCAATTATGACTCATTGGTAATTGCCAAACAGGAAAGCAAAGCCCTTCCAGGAGTTGGGTTGCCTTGGGCCTCAGACACTTCCCTGCATTTCATTGTTGAACCAGGAATCTGCCATCAGGAGCTTCTCTTCCTTGTCAGTAGAGAGGCAGGTCTTGCTGTTTTAACTGGCTGTGGTTCTTTGACATGTAATCTGCTGCAATCAGGGATTTCCTTAAAAATCACCTCATGTTATTGGGTTGGCCATAATGTTCATTCAGGATTTTCCATAACGTGTTATGAAAAACCCAAGTGAACTTTTTGTCCAACCCACTATTTTATTACTTTCAACAACAGTATTGGAGAGAGTGGGGTCACAGGCAAGGCACCTAAGCTTCCTGTTCTGCTCAGGTTATCTGAGAACCAGCATTACACACCAACCAGGACATTTTACTCCCCTGCTTTCAGACACAAAAAGGTCAGTGTAAAGAAAATTAAGCCATGTGATAAACCACCACAAGAAGGGATCATTTTTTCATGTTTCCTTGCCTGGAGAAGGTAGAGGAAAATATTACAGGTAATGGGTCAGGCTTCAGTAACCTAAAGTGCCATAAACAACACCCCTTCCCACTGCCAAAAAAAGCAGGGGTGGGGATAATACTGTCTGAATGTCTGGTAATGATACGCAAGCAAAAAGAAAAGACTGAACTATTTTTTAAAAAAACTCTCCAACTATTTTAAAGAACTCTTGACATTCCCTTGGAAAAAAATTCAAAGCAGAAGATAAAATAAATGAGTCCTGTCCACTGAGCTGATTAAAGAGTAGCAATTATATTGTCAGTCCTGCTAGGGATCAAATCCCCCCACAGAATTCAGAATTAGAGGTGCTTATACGGCTCTTGATCTAGACAAATGGACCACAGATATCTGCCTAAAGGTGAAGAGCTGTTTTACTAACTGTCTTGTGTGATAACGGACAGAAGCTGACAGTAAAAATGGCAGAGATGGTAGGTGAAGAGGTCAGTCGTCTGCCAAGACCTGTAGGCCTGGAGTGTGACGTGAATGTTACACACAACACGAGGAAGGGCCACTTGCGCCTGTGTGATCGTGGGTGTAGACCTCACCAGTCCTGGGTCGCCTCGTGTATGTTGGTGTTCCTTCCGATGTCACACTTTAAATGGTGCCTCACTGCTGCCTATTCATTACATCCAGTGTGTGTGTGCACAAAGTTGTGTGCAAGACGCAGACTTTAATCTGTTCTTGTTCTGATCATTAGCTCACAGTTTGTGATTAGGAAACAGTTACAACAATAATACAAATGAGAACAATTTTGAAAAAGGGAAGAGTATAAAAATATATTGAGGGCATTTGATATAGCACTAGATCTAACAATGGAAAACAAAGAAACTAGAGACAGACTAAATATTTGTCAATAATTGAAAGATTGTGTGTTATCACTCAGTCGTGTCTGACTCTTAGTGACCCCATGGACTGTAGCCCACCAGGCTCCTCTGTCTATGGAATTCTCCAGACAAGAATACTCGAGTGGGTTGCCATTTCCTTCTTCAGGGGATCTTCCCGACCCAGGTATTGAACCCTGGTCTCCTGCCTTGCAGGCAGACTCTTTACCAACTGAGCCACCAGGAAAGCCCTTTAATTGAAATATTGGTCGTCAGCTAAATAAAATGATGTGGACCTTATGTTTTTGCATGAAAAGATGTGCATAGAATGTTTTTGATTTGGGAACCAGATGCATTACTTTGATTCCATTTTTGTTAAAAGCCAAAGAAATATTTTTTGAAGGTGAGGAAGAGGTTCTGGGAAAGTACATTTAAAGACACACTTGAAGGATAGGTTTGAAATGTAAGATTTGGATTTTTATTTTTAATGACTTCTTTACTAATGATTTTTAAAATGAGTGTGTATGTTGTTTTATTAATTTTAAAAGCCATCATTTTTTTTGTTTTAAAAAATAGGGAAATGGTGAAATACAAAAAATAAAAACAAAAAATAAAGCTGAGAGGTATGATTTAAAAAACTGCACTTTTGCATTCAGACTACCTCCTATGCCAGAAATGGTTAATTTTATTGCAATTATTTAAGTTGTGTTCAATTCTAAAGGGTGAGTTAAGATTGACAGAATTTCCATTTGTATAATTATGTGTGTGTAATTTCTGCTAATACATTTGTGAGAAAAGAGGAGAAATTACCTAATCATTTCCATTTTTCTTTCTTTTTTTCATTTTGGAAGCCATTATTATGCTTTCTATTTTCTTTCCTTTCTCTTCTTTTTTGGACACAGCTTTTATTTGCACTCAAACATACTGTATTAGTTAGAATCTTTTGATTGTAACAGACAGAAACCCAGCTCAAACTAGCTGATGCTGAAAAGAAAAGCTTAATGGGAATTTTGTGATCATATAAGTAAGAAATCTGGGGGCTTAAATTTTTTCATCAAAATTTCTTTCCTTTTACAACTCTTAGTACTACTTTTCTCTATAGTGTCTTCATTCTCAGTCAAGCTCTCTTCAGAGTCGCAAAGATGGCAGCCACAACTGCCCAAGTCTTACATCATTCTCAGCACTAATAGCCCCAAGAGAACAAGAAAGAATGTTTCTTTCTCAATAGCCACAACCAATCCTCCCAAACCTATGGCCAAGAGCATGAGATGTTCTGATTGGCTCATCTTGGTCATGTGCCCATCGCCATGGCCAGGGAGGCAGGTCAAGTGATAAACAGATCTATCAGCTGAGGAAGGGAGTGTTCCCAGAAGAAAAGATAATAGCTGCTACAAGAAGGGAGAAAGTCTGCCAAGTAGGCAAAAACAACAGATATACACTAAACATGGGATTTAAACTCTGTCGTTCTCCATAAGAAAAAGTAAAAGCGCCTCCCTCATCTTTTTGGTCTTCCTAAATTCTTGAAAATTTTTCCTCCTTAAGTTTCTCCAAGTCCTGTGAAAAATCTCTCTCTGAATTGGGAGACAAGATTGCCTGTGTTTTTCTTCCCCTGTGTATCCTGTTATGATCAAAAGTTTCATGCTTTGGTTTACCCAACTGTCCTGTCATTTGCCTTCCAGTGGTTTATCTCAAAAGGAAGCTGGTAAAATGAAAGAGTTTGATTTTTAAAATACTTTAGTTGAGTGGGGGTAGGGGGAGAAAACACTGTTTCAAATGGGGTTTTTAAAAGCCTTGAGTTGGCGAGTTGTTGCATAAAAATAACTTATGTTCTTTCCCCTGAGCCAGCAGTCCTTTAAAAAAAGCAGGTGTTGCGGATACTGGAGATGACAAACAGCTTTATAACTAACACAAGGAAGAGCAGAGAACAGGGAACTTTTCTGCCAAGTGTTAAAGCCAAGGGCAAAATATTCCAAAATGGACTTTTCTGTAACCATTTCAAAACAGAGGAAGCCAGAGGATTAGTAAAACAGTAAGTGTACAGTCTGGTCACTTTGAAGCCTAACATATTAGTCAGATTGCTAAGGGAGTACATTTATGCAGATCTTTTCACAGGAAAAGATTTTTCCTTCAGCCAAGTATGAAGACACAGTAGTTTTTTTCTGTATCCTCAGTCATGCTAAGCATCATCAACATCTGTTGCATAATCTACGTGGAGTGTGGCTATTGTCAAGAAGTTTGCAGAATACTCATTAGCTTAGAATACCTTAGCTTATTGATTGTAAAAGGCTTCTTTCTGCTTGTTTAGTTGCTGTTTTAGAGGAAAGAAAGGAAGGCTCAATATAATTTTGGAGAATTATTCATGCTCCCTTTTTAACAAAAATCTAAAGCAATCTGAAGGACAATATCTTCTGCAGCCCTTCGTTCACTTGGCACAAGGATAATATAGTGTTTTGTTTTATTTTTTATGCTCCTGGTTTCCTTCTTTGGGAACATCTACAGCCCATCAATAAATATTGTCTAACTCTTATCGATGAGTTTTTCTACGAAGCATTAATTTTACACATTAACACTGTGTAACTGTCACATCCATCTCCCACCTCCCATCCAAACCTGAAACTGGCTAGCCAACCTCTGACAACACTGCCATCCATTTTGATGGAACGGTTTAGGATGGATGCTGGGGAGCAGGTATGATGGGGTGATTTTTCACATTCCCTAGAACCGAGCTGTCCAATAGAAATATAATGCGAGAGAAATATTCAATTTTAAGTTTTGAAGTAGCTGGATTAAAAAAAGATTACAGGTGAAATTCATTTTCAACATATTATTTAACCCATATATTCCAACAGTACACAATTATTAATGGATATTCTACATTCTTTTCTCTGCACTAAGACTTTGAGATCCAGTGTGCCTATGACACTCACAGCACATGTCAGTCGGGACCAGCCATGGTTCAAGAGCTCAATAGCAACCTCTGACTAGTTGCTACTGTATGGAGCAGTGTAGCCCTGGAAGGACCCTGTAGGTCATACTTAGAGCATTTGCTGTGGACCTGTTATGCTTTCATATAATGTTATGTAGTTCTGAGCATCAGGATACTGTGAGCAGGAGAATTTCTTCCCCAGACCCAAATCCTCATTTCCTCGATTCTGTACCAAGATTCCGTGTTCTTTCCCCCTGGTCAGTGTAGCTACTAAAAGCCATTGCCAAGGTCATGACGGTCCTAGAAAACGTGGGAAGTTAGAGTCCAGGAGAAGCGTTCCAAATTCATAGGTCACAATTCTTGTTAAATTCCATATAAGAAAACACTGTGTTTAAAATGCATCTACCTGATTATTTATGATTCTCATAGATTTTTTTTAACACCCTCATGATTTTCTGCTGACTTGTTCTTAAATGTGTTTTATGTTCCAGTCTCAGTTCTTCAGTGTTTTGGATCTCTTTTCTGTTATACCTGGCCACACGTTTCCACTAGCACTGCTTAATCCTCACACCAGGGAGTATGCTTAGGAGGTTTGACTTTCTTTGAAGACTTGCTGTCTAGGAATTAGCACAATACAGTTATATTGCTCTCACAGATGCTTTATAAGCACTTTAATAAGTCAACATTTCCACTTGTGTTTCCCAAATATATGGTTAATGGTGGTATTGATGATAGATTTTGCTTTTGTATCTGTGTGTACCAGGCTAAGTGGTAAATGACGTGTGTGTGTGTGTGAGCATGCGCGTGTGCATACATGCACTCAGTCATGTCCAAGTCTTTGCAACTCCTGGAACTGTAGCCTGCCAGGCTCCTCTGTCCATAGAATTTTCTAGACAAAAATACTGAAGTAGGTTGCCATTTTCTCCTCCAGGGGATCTTCCCGACCCAAGGATCTAATCCATGTCTCTTGGATCTCCTGCAGTGACAGGCAGGTTCTTCACCACTGAGCCATCTGGGAAGCCCCAGTAGCCCTCCTTAAATCACTTAGTTGTTTGAGAATAACTCTGAACACCTTGGTTTCTGCATGGTCAATGGATTGATACTGAGCAGTCCGAGCTGGTTTTTCTACCTGGAACTCTTCTCTCACTGTTGGCATAGTTGTCCTTTTTTCTTTCTTCAAATTTCAGAGGCCTTCCCTGACCACCCAATATTATAGTATATCCTCTTTGTTTTCCTTTTTTTCCCACAGTATTCTGTTTTTTCCTTCATAGCTCGTGGCAACACTGAAACGTGCTTGTTTATTGACTACCTATAAGACCAGTCAAGTGTGTCTATTCTGTCCAATATCCTAAACAATTAACACAGTGCCTGCTGCTGCTGCTGCTGCTAAGTCGCTTCAGTCGTGTCCGACTCTGTGCAACCCCATAGACGGCAGCCCACCAGGCTCCCCCGTCCCTGGGATTCTCCAGGCAAGAACACTGGAGTGGGTTGCCATTTCCTTCTCCAATGCATGAAAGTGGAAAGTGAAAGTGAAGTCGCTCAGTCATGTCCAACTCCTAGCGACCACATGGACTACAGCCTACCAGGCTCCTCCGCCCATGGGATTTTCCAGGCAAGAGTACTGGAGTGGGTAACAAAATGCCTAGTGCACAGAAAATGCGCAAATATTTGCATAAATGTGTAACCAAGTACTTTGCATTTTTCCAAGGACTGTATTTTTCCATTTATATCACTATGATGATAAGCATCTCAAAATCATCTTGACTGCCCTAGAGTTAAATGTGGAAGATACTCCTCTCACTAAAAATGTTTCATTGTTAAAAGTATTTCCTCTTCATCTATTTCTAAATTATTAGTCAAATCACCATTGGAGTTCTCAGTCGAATGTTAAATGCTATTTACAAACCAAAGTTAAATGTGAAATTGGAGGCTAAAAGTTTTTTTAAACTTTAAATTGTCAGAGAACCAATGGCAATACTAAAACATGAAATGAAAGGTTTTCTCAGTGTCACATGATCTAAATGATTATAATAAAAGTAAATTTGCGGACAACTGTACACATACCATATAGAAATTTAGAATGTACTATTATTGTAGTCTAAGAAAAAAAGAATTCTAGCGCTGTTTAATGCCATGGCACAAATAGAGAAGTAGGGATATTTCCATCCAACAAAGCAGCAGTCAGCTCTAGGGTCCCATTTTTTTCCAGTGAATTCACCCAGGTGCTGTAGGTTTTCTAGAGTTCATTTATTTAACAAATACTTATTTAAACTTTTAATGTGTTTACTTTTAAGTCTTCTTAGAATATTAGCTTATTTAATGCTGATAATAATCTTTTGAGTAAGTACTATTAACCTCTCATTTCGTAGCTGTGAAAAGTAAGGCCTGGACACATGAAGTGACTTTGAAGGTGGTAAGAAGGAAAGCTGGGATTTAATCCCAGGAGGTCTGACTCCCAGATCAGGGTGCTTAACCTTTATACTGAGGGTTACTTTGGACTTTGAGTTTAAAAGCATTCAGTCTATCAACAATTACAACTTTCTGTATTCTTCCCACAAACCGCCTTTAAAACATTTCCCATGATTTACAAGGACCGTTTTTCATCAGCCATCAGCTTTTCTCATCCTGTCCAATATGTATTTAGCTTTTCTTTCCTTGATTTCTTCTAAAGAGGACCATATGTCCCCAGGATGAGGAATTGGAAACTGGAAGCTATAAATTTATAGAAGAAAGTGAAACTTGTAAGATAGTCATATCAAGAAAGGCTGAATATCTTACTTCATTTTCAGAACTGGACTTTTGCACCAAAACTGTTTGGAAATAGGATTTATTCTAGTTTGCAACAGTGGGGATTATAATTACTTATGCATTCCATTCACTGACAGCTTTCTTCTGTACTTAGAGGTAACCAATTCTAATGTCTTTGCATGACTTATGCAAGGGGGAAACCTTTCTGTTCTATTAATCCCTAGAAGCTGATTAAAGATCAAGTCAGAGACCAGCGTATTATAGTTTTAATCCTCATAAACTCTAAATCACTTTACTCCACGTCATAGCCATGGACATCTGTAGAGCCATCCAGTTATCTCCAAATGCATGATTCCGGTGCTCAGGTAGAATAGGTGAGAAAAAAAGACAATTAAACTATATTATAAAGACAATAAAAACTCTGAATCCAAGCACATACATACCATAGCAATATTCAACATACAGGTTATGTGCATGCTAAGTTGCACCAGTCATGTCTGACTTTTTGTAACCCTATGAATTGTACTCGCCTCACTCCAGACTCTTCTGTCAATGGGATTCTCTAGGCCAGAATACTGGTGTGGATTGCCATGTCCTCCTCCAAGGGTATCTGTCCAACCCAGAGTCTCTTGGTCTCCTGTGTTGGCAGGCAGGTCCGTTACCACTAGCGCCACCTGGGAAGCCCACAGATTATGCTGCTGCTGCTGCTGCTAAGTCGCTTCAGTCGTGTCTGACTCTGTGCGACCCCATAGATGGCAGCCCACCAGGCTCCACTGTCCTTGGGATTCTCCAGGCAAGAATACTGGAGTGGGCTGCCATTTCCTTCTCCAATGCATGAAAGTGAAAAGTGAAAGTGAAGTCGCTCAGTCGTGTCCGACTCTTAGCGACCCCATGGACTGCAGCGTACCAGGCTCCTCCGTCCATGGGATTTTCCAGGCAAGAGTACTGGAGTGGGGTGCCATTGCCTTCTCCCCCACAGATTATATACTGTAGTAAAATCTTGAAAACGTAAAAGAGAGACATCAGAATAGATTCAATGTCAATTTACATTAGTGACTAGAGTAGCTATTAATGAAGATGGGAGAGACACTAGAATTTAAAAAGGGGAAAGGATGTTTTTTGTCTTTAACAAGTAAGAATGATTTTATTCAGGGTCTTAAAATAGGAAGAACACCCCAACCCTGAGTACCAGAGTGTTTCTGATGGGTGACGTTGCATTAGAACTTTGTAGGGAAGGACAGACATGTTACAAGTGAGATGACTTACATTTGGGATGGTTGTAATCAGAGGAAGTCTAGGTCAGTTAGCTGAACAGGAAACGTATTTCTCTGTGTCTAGGAAGCTTCAGAGGGACCCACAGTCGTAATCTCAGCTATTCATTCATGAGACAAAGAATGGGAAGTTGGAGGGTCTGGGTCTGGTTTTGTCAACACATTCAGGCAGAAAGGGGAAAATCTGTGTTTGGGCTTGTCCTGGGTAAACAAAAGAGTCACGTGCAAATCTTATGAAGTCATGAGAAAGAGTGGACCGTGGGTTTTATCAGAGTCACGGGGAGGAGGCTTTTTATGATAAGCTATTGCCCAGAACACAATAAGGTGGGTACACTTCTCAATGATTGTTAATTTGTGGGAGCACAGGGCTTAGGCAGTTTCACCATGTCAATAGCAAATGGATTCAGAGCAGAGGCATCACTGGACACATAGTGAGATGTGTGTGCATTAGTAGCTTGGTTGTGTCCAACTCTTTGCAACCCCAAGGACTATAGTCCTCTAGATTCTTCTCTCCATGGAATTCTCCAGGCAAGAATATTGGAGTGGGTTGTCATTTCCTTCCCCAAAGGATCTTCCCAACCCAGGGATCAAACCTGGGTCTCCTGCATTGTAGGCAGGTGCTTTATCATCTGAGCCATCAGGGAAATCCCATAGTGAGAGGTCAATTCAAATAGATCTGAAGGCAACAAGCCACTCTGGGAGGGAAAAGGTTTTCCATAAAAAGTATCCAGGAAAAAGGGACCTACTGAAGATGATGTAGGTGGAGTCCCTAGAAAAAGACCAATCCACTGAACCCAGGTTACTGTAGAAACATGACTTTTAAATCACAATGGTAGGTTTGCAGATGAAGCTTAAGAATGGGCAGTGTCTCTCAAGGCCAACATGAATAGTGCATCCAAATCAACTTTAGGTAGAATAAAGTACTGCTGCTGCTAAGTTGCTTCAGTCGTGTCCGACTCTGTGCGACCGCATAGACAGCAGCCCACCAGGCTCCCCCATCCCTGGGATTCTCCAGGCAAGAACACTGGAGTGGGTTCAAATCTGACTATTGGGTTAAAGTAATTATAGTTAAATCTAGCCATGAATACTTGTATAGAGTTTGAATCCAGAATTCCTCTAGGTATCTTTACACCAACTTTTGCACCCTGCTTGTAGCTCGTTATGGAAGAGGAACACAGGGGAAAGATCACGGTCCCAAATCAGTTGATTTACTGAAAACCCCTTAATGTCTCATGGATAGTTGTTTGTTTGTTTTTTGGGGGGTGGTTTTTGGTGTGTTTTTGCTCCAGAGTGTCTCAGAACAAATGACAAGACATTCATCTGATTGTAGTTTTGTGCATGGTCTAATTTTTCCCATTTAAAAATCCCAACAATAAAATTGCCAGTGATCTGTAAGGATGGGTAAAATGCTGCTGCTGCTACTGCTGCTAAGTCGCTTCAGTCGTGTCCGAGTCTGTGCGACCCCATAGACGGCAGCCCACCAGGCTCCTCCATCCCTGGGATTCTCCAGGCAAGAACACTGGAGTGGGTTGCCATTTCCTTCTCCAATGCATGAAAGTGAAAAGTGAAAGTGAAGTCGCTCAGTCGTGTCCGACTCTTAGTGACCCCATGGACTGCAGCGTACCAGGCTCCTCCGCCCATGGGATTTTCCAGGCAAGAGTACTGGAGTGGGGTACCATTGCCTTCTCCAGGGTAAAGTACAGTAACAGGATTAAATGGAATCTCACGATAATCTCAGCAAATCAGATTAACGATGCATAAAATTTCTCCTATACCTAATCTTCTACTGACATTGCTATATTATAAGCAGCTAAGCTGCTAGGTTTGAATTTCATCTCCCTCCCCAATTTTAACTTTATTAGACTTGCTAAAACGACTGAACTGAACTGAACTGAAAATGAAGCAAAAGGCTAAAACTTGCTCCAGGAAGAGAAAAAAAAAGGAAATATTGCAGGGAAAAAATCACTAGAAAGTGAAGACGTGATCATGGAAAACAGGTTAGGTGAGAATGCTAAATTCCTAATCAGACTCAGCTCAGGCATACAAATACCCATAAGTATAGCCCTCCCATGTGATGCTAGTGGTAAAGAACCCTCCTGCCAATGCAAGAAAGACACAGGTTTCATCCCTGGGTCAAGAAGATCCCCTGAAATAGGAAACGGCAAGCCACACCAGTATTCTTGCCTGGAGAATTCCCATGGACAGAGGAGCCTGGCGGACTACAGTTTATGAGGTTGCAAAGGGTCAGACATGACAGAGCGACTAACACTTTCACTTTCATACCAAAGATAAGCTCGATAGAAGAAAGCAACAGAATGGGAAACACTAGAGATCTCTTCAAGAAAATTAGAGATACCAAGGGAACATTTCATGCAAAGATGGGCTCAGTAAAGGACTGAAAGGGTATGGACCTAACAGAAGCAGAAGATATTAAGAAGAGGTGGCAAGAACACATGGAAGAACGATACAAAAAAGATCTTCACGACCCAGATAATCATGATGATGTGATCACTAATCTAGAGCCAGACATCCTGGAATGTGAAGTCAAGTGGGCCTTAGAAAGCATCACTACGAACAAAGCTAGTGGAGGTGATGGAATTCCTGTTGAGCTGTTTCAAATCCTGGAAGATGCTGCTGTGAAAGTGCTGCACTCAATATGCCAGCAAATTTGGAAAACTCAGCAGTGGCCACAGGACTGGAAAAGGTCAGTTTTCATTCCAATTCCAAAGAAAGGCAATGCCAAAGAATGCTCAAACTACTGCACAATTGCACTCATCTCACATGCTAGTAAAGTAATGCTCAAAATTCTCCAAGCCACGCTTCAGTAATATGTGAACCATGAACTCCCTGATGTTCAAGCTGGCTTTAGAAAAGGCAGAGGAACCAGAAATCAAATTGCCAACATCCACTGGATCATGGAAAAAGCAAGAGGGTTCCAGAAAAACATCTATTTCTGCTTTATTGACTATGCCAAAGCCTTTGGCTGTGTGGATCACAATAAACTGTGGAAAATTCTGAGAGAGATGGGAATACCAGACCACCTAACCTGCCTCTTGAGAAACCTGTATGCAGGTCAGGAAGCAACAGTTAGAACTGGACATGGAACAACAGACTGGTTCCAAATAGGAAAAGGAGTATGTCAAGGCTGTATATTGTCACCCTGCTTATTTAACTTCTATGCAGAGTACATCATGAGAAACGCTGGACTAGAAGAAGCACAAGCTGGAATCAAGATTGCCAGGAGAAATATCAATAACCTCAGATATGCAGGTGATACCACTCTTATGGCAGAAAGTGAAGAGGAACTAAAAAGCCTCTTGATGAAAGAGGAGAGTGAAAAAGTTGGCTTAAAGCTCAACATTCAGAAAACGAAGATCATGGCATCTGGTCCCATCACTTCATGGGAAATAGATGGGAAAACAGTAGAAACAGTGTCAGACTTTATTTTGGGGGGCTCCCAAATCACTGCAGATGGTGATTGCAGCCATGAAATTAAAAGACGCTTACTCCTTGGAAGAAAAGTTATGACCAACCTAGATAGTATATTCAAAAGCAGAGACATCACTTTGCCGACTAAGGTCCGTCTAGTCAAGGCTATGGTTTTTCCTGTGGTCATGTATGGATGTGAGAGTTGGACTGTGAAGAAGGCTGAGCACCAAAGAACTGATGCTATTGAACTGTGGTGTTGGAGAAGACTCTTGAGAGTCCCTTGGACTGCAAGGAGATCCAACCAGTCCATTCTGAAGGAGATCAGCCCTGGGATTTCTTTGGAAGGAATGATGCTAAAGCTGAAACTCCAATACTTTTGGCCACCTCATGAGAAGAGTTGACTCATTGGAAAAGACTGTGATGCTGGGAGGGATTGGGGGCAGGAGAAGGGGACGACCCAGGATGCGATGGCTGGATGGCATCACGGACTCGATGGACATGAGTCTGAGTGAACTCCTGGAGTTGGTGATGAACAGGGAGGCCGGACGTGCTGAGATTCATGGGGTCGCAAAGAGTCAGACACGACTGAGCGACTGAAATGAACTGAACTGAACTGAACTGAACTGAAAGAAGTTTAAAGGTTGTCTGAAGAAACTCAAAAGTGTTCAAAAGCTGGATTCCTAATCGTTGTATGTCAGTCACATTTCTTTGCTCTTGATTTTATGGTTATTTCAGAAGTTAGAACTGCTATAGAATTTATACTTCTGTTTATCATCTATTTCTATACTTCAGCTCTATGGCTTTTTGTAAAATGCACAAAGACTTTTCTCCTGTTTTATAAGATCTACAGTAAAGTGTCGTACGTTTATATCTCCTCATCTTATTATTTACCAATGTGGTCATATTTTAGGATGCACTTCCTCATTCTGTTGTGAGAAGTGGAGCCGCATGACTAGTTGTGGCCAATGAATTGTGACCAGTGGTGACCTGTATAATTTCTGAGCTGGAGTATTTAATTTCCCATATAAGACCTTCAAGTTCGCTTTCCCTCACTAGAGTGACCAGCAATATTGCTGTTAGTGGCTGTTTCATTAGGCTGGATTCTTAAAGTGAAAAAGATATGAAGCAGAGATGCTGCTGACCTGGAATTACCATACAGTGAGAACAAGAAATGCATTTTTAATGAGCTGTGGAAGTTTTTACTTGTTTCCTGAATGTTTGTTACTATAGTATAACCTAACCTATCATGACTGATACAATTATCTTTGCATGTGAAGTATTCTTGATACATTGTCGTTTAGGTGCTAAGTTTTGTCAGACTCTTTGCAGCCCCACTGGACTATACCTCTCGGGCTCCTCTGTCCATGAGATTCCCCAGGCAAGAATACTGGAATGGGTTGTTGTTTCCTTCTCCAGGCGATCTTCCCAACCCAGAGATAGAACTCATGTCTCCTGCGACTCCTGCATTGCCGCTGGACTCTTTACCCACTAAGCCACCTGGGAAGCCCAAAAGCATGGGCCCAACTGAATTATAGGTTCCAACCAGCAATCAGAAAGGACCGCAAACAGGGCTTTCTTCAGTGATTCACACTCTGCAATGAGAAATAAAAATCAGAGCCTTTAATGCAGAGGTGGATGTCTTATTAAGCAAATCAACACTTAAAGAATGGGAAAAAGAAAAGAAAAAAGAATAGTTTCTATTTGATCGTTGGCAGTGTTGTAGCAGGTTTATTCAATTTTTGTAGCACAATAAAGATATATTATGGAAACTGGGTAAAAAGAAAGAGGCAGCTGTTTAATTGTAATAATTGAATGAATAATTACATGGCAGCTCTTTGGCAGATGATTTACAGTGAAATGAATTTCTGTACTAATTATTTTCAGTAGCTAACTCTTGAATATAAAAATCTGCTCAGTGATGAAGATCCAAATATGAGTAATATGAACTCCCTGGCATGAATGGAAACTGACAACTGAAGAGTAGGGGAGAAGAAATGGACGTGAAGCAGAAATAAGTGCTCTAAGTGTTGCACACTCCAAGCTGTGGCAGGCCTGGGAGTTCTAAAAAGGGGTAAATGATCTAGTAGCTATGGCTGCTAAGCCATTCCATAGTTAGTACCAGCCTGTAGAGGCAGCTGCTTGAATAGAAAATTGAGTGTCAGAGAGTAGTTGGTAGTAAGAAGCCACTGAAGGAGTGGGCAGAGCAACTTATTAACTTGATAAAAACTCAGCGTTATTTTGAGAAAGCCGGCTTTCTTGCCGTCCAATCTAAAATCTAGCAGCTCTGTTTCAACTCCAGTTACTTCACTACTTCTACACTTTGGTGTATCAGTTTGTGGTTTAGGATTTGGCAAGACTGTGCACAGGAGAAGCAAGCCAACAAATGGTCCAAGTGAAAGCAGACTCATTGCCTGTGTGTATAAGCATAGGTTTAAGGCACAGTGTAAAAATAATCACAGGGAAACAATGGTAAATATGTAATCAAATACATGTTAGAATGAACCATAACAAAAGAAGTTTAAAAAAAAATGGGAAAATTTCTGAAACAATATCTCAAGACTGCTTTTTTAGACTATAGCATGCTCTTCCTTCGCTACACAAAACCGATATTTTCTCTCCTCAGCAATGTTTTCTGTCCATATAACAGGATCATAGCCATTCTTTGTTGAACTGTTTACACTGAGGTAACACTGGCCTACTTACTGTTAGATGTTTAAGGCAGTCGGAAGGAGATAGCCACGTATAACTTCAAAACATTACTCCTTCAATGTTAAAATTTGATTTTTCAAAAGCAGGCTGTCAAAATATTTAAGAGGATGGCAATAAAAGTGTGTGTGTATAGAACATATCAAGGGTGACACCAACTCCATCCATATCTACTGGATGGAAGCAAGATGTGCTTTTCTGAGAGTTTATAGTAGGCAAAAAAAAAAAGGCATTTTTATTTTAAACAGATGTGAAAGAATTAAACCCAATATTTTCAAGTATTTTTTAGTGCCATATGATGTCATCTGATTTTATATTTTCTGAGGGATAGTGGGTATTTTCAAATTGTGAAGCCACTTTCCGTGTATGTACTTAAAGTCTTATATATGATAAATTACAGTAAACAAATTACCACGCCGGCGGAACATACTTTCGGCTGTTTATGTAAGACAGCAGAGGGAGAAATTTAGTTTCTCAATCGGAAATGGAATCAAAAGCATGTGAAATGTCTTCTGCTGGCCTTCAAGGCAGTCCTTATTTCAGAGACTATGTACTCCTCATTCAAAGAGGTCCAGGGCAGGGAGGGCTGGGTGTGTCCTCCGGATAGTACAAGGGCCTCTTCCCTGCAGCGCCAACACAGCAGCCCCCGGACCTCGCAGGGACTACACTAGTCATCCAGGCAACCACAGTTTT
Source organism: Capra hircus (assembly GCF_001704415.2). NCBI lineage: Eukaryota > Metazoa > Chordata > Mammalia > Artiodactyla > Bovidae > Capra > Capra hircus. The sequence continues at coordinate 79,113,363 of NC_030814.1, forward strand.
TAAACAACCATGCCCTTCCTTTTTTACTGGTAATATGTTTTCAGTGACAGCCTTACACATGCTATACATCCCACTGCCACTAACCCAGATGGGGTCAAATTTCCCAGGATCGCTGCGCCACTCTTGTCCTCCGGAGTTGGCAAGGGAACCAGGCGGCCCCTAAACAGACAGACGAGAGAACTTGCTTCCTCACACTTTGCTCTGGAGCAGCATCAGACAAGCGGCCACACCCAGGAGCAGGACAGTGGCCCTCAAAGGCTTTGCTGAGTGAGCTTCTCTGAGCCATCTCTGCCGGGGTGGGGAAAGAGCCTTCTTAAAAACCATTTAAAGCTTTCCAAAGGGCAAGAGCGAGACGATCGTGAGCCAAGGTTAGCATCAGTGGTTCCACTCCTCCAGACTTCACTTCGGAAATAAGGAAAGAGTCAGTCACCAGTGCTGACTGACGGATGCCTCGTCCAGCAGCTCCCCGCCCCCTCCCAATTAAGACAGAGCCGCTGAGAGTAAAGTTCATATTACTAAAGGGCCGTCGGTGTATTAAACGTTGCTGAATTAGAAACACCATCAGTTCAGACCAAAGTCTGCTCCATCCACCACCCATACTCGAGCACGGAACCTTCCGGGCAAAGACCCCTCAGCCTGCCTTCCTTGGCGAAGTCCTCGAGGGTGGGCGAGACCGGGTTGGGGGCGGGCGGGGAGGATTGGGGTTTAGGACTGTGCCAACGCAAAAATCCTCTGCCAAGGGGCTCCCGAAGCAGGGCCGTTTCCCAGGACCGTGCCCATGTTTCGTCGCCCCCTGCCCGAGTGTCTCTGCCCGGCCGAGGCTGGAACCCTGGAATGGGTTGGGGACCAATGAGATGGCAGCGGTTGACGCAGGGATCACGGTGAGGGGCGATTTCATCTCCCGGGGGTGGGGGGAGAGGCCGCCCAGCGGGGGTGGGGGGCGGAGGCGAAAGGGGGTAAAAAGTGGGAGGGGAGGAGATCGGAGACAGCCAGTTGAGCAGCAGAGACACAGAGGTGCGAGGGCCAAAGGTACAGAAGAAAAGAGCAGGTTCGCGGGCGCGGAGGCTGCGCGGCCGGGGCCGCGGGGAGGGCGGGGGAGGGTCGCCGTCAGTCAGGCCGAGCGGGGCTCGCGGGCCGGGGGGCGGGCGCCGGGCGCGCGGCGGCGGCGGGAGGGCGCGACGGCCGCGGCCGTGGAGACCGCGCCCCCGCCCGGCGGTGCGCCGCGCTCGGCGCTCCGCGTCCCTCCGCGCCAGCTCCGCGCCCGCCGCCCCGGGGCTGCCCTCCTCCCGCTGCCGCGCGCCCGTTGGGGGGCCCGGGGGGAGCGGCGCCGGAGGCCCGGCCGCATTGTGACGTAGCGGGGCCGCGGCAGCGCCTCCGCCGCCCGCCGGCTCCGGCGGTTCCTACTCCCGCCGCCGCCGTCCATCTGTCTGTCCGTCCGTCCGTCCGTCCGTCCGTCCGCATTTTTGAGCAGCCGCAGCGCCGGGCGCCCGGGGTGAGTCCAGGTCCCGGGGTGGGCGCCGCGGGGAGACGGGGGTGGGGCGCGACGGCGCGAGCGACTGAGCCTTTCCAAGTTTGCACCGGGCGACCCGGGCGGGGGTGCCCCCAGCCCCGCCGTGAGCCCCGGGGGGGCCCCCTTTGTGCGGCGAATCCCGGCGGCTCGAGTGGCGGCGGTGCCTCTGCAGAAAGGGTTTGGGGGGAGGTCTCTATAGTAACGTTGGCGGCGCCAGCCCAGCGGCTTCTCTTCTTGAGGGAGGGGGGAGGAGGCCCCCACCTCAGGTTCCAAAGGATTGCTCTTTTCCTTTGCCGGTTTCGTGTGGTTATTATTCTTCCTGCCACCTGGGATGGTGTGGGAGGCAGGGATGGGCAGTGCCGAGGCTCCTAAGAATTGAGGTAACCAGGGACGAAGTAATAGTCATAGAAACAGTACCAACAATAATAGTAATCGCGAAAGAGGGACGCCTGGGGTTGCCGCGCGGCCCAAGGGGAGCCCCTCGCTCTTGGGCACCGCGGCCCCCTGGCTGCCCGGTTCTCTAGGGCACCACCCTCGGGCGCTGTCCTGTGTTCGCCGCTCGTCCGGGTCAGTTATGTAGCCAGGAGTGTTTCTCTCCTGGCCTCCTTTCGCGCTGATGTCTCTCATCTGCAGGTGGTAAGCGAGGTGACTGGTAATTTGGCTATTGTCAAATGCCACGTTTTGTTTATTTCATTTTTACGAAAGGAAAAGAGGGAAAATTATGAGCCATTACTGGCAGCCATACAGTTTCCACAGGAAATACTAGCATTCTTTGAGGAACACGCTACTGCTTGCGGGGAAGAAAGTCTTTAGGAAACAAAAAGGCAACAGCATTGTTGCTCATTTTCAATGGACCGCTAGGAGAGGGGAAACGTGGTGTTTTTTCCTGTGGGAACAGGCTTGCCTTGGGAAAGTTAATTAAGGAAGCTTACTGTCGGTGGCCCGTTTTTCACTTGCTGGTGGCTGGACCCCACTCCTCCTGGCTATTACCGACAACTGTCCATCAAAGAGCCGCCAGGAAGGGAGAACCACTGCAGGACAGTCTCACCACACACCATGTGCTGTGGAGCCCAGCCAGGGTGCAGTGTGCAGAATGAAATAAGGGCTGTCTGGGGAGGTTTATGAGGATTGCATGTGTGCAGAAGTGTGTCAGTTCTCCAAGGTGTCACTCTAAACACATCATTTTCAAGCATGGCTTTCCCTGCTGAATCTGCAGAAAAGCAAAAACCTATTTCTCTTATTATGGAGCAGACGTCCCAGTTGGGAATGGGTTGAAATCTGTATTTCTTTGTATATATTGAAATTTTCAAAGACAGAGAGGATAAGGTTTAGGAAAGCAGTATGCTAATGGGTTCACATCTAGAGAATGTCTGTTGGGTATTTCTGATGCATCTCAACGTTAAATTACGTTCAGCCTGGCTGGAGTCTAGGGAGACACCCTTCAGGTGTCCTTTATTTGAAAAAGTGTGACATTTTGTTCCCATTGCAGAAGTCTCTCTGGAAGGCAGTATTAACTGAAGATTACCCAAATATGTAGGAGTTTCAAGTCTAGACACAGAAAGAAGATGGTGCTTCTCTTAAGGATCTTTGGACATCTCAGTTAGAAATAAAATATAAAAAAATAAATAATACAGCTTTGAACATAAACTTCATTTTATCTAGAGCAAGCATTTCATGAGGAAAGGTTACAATATAGTAGATTTGAAATGATGCTGCAGTTATTGATTTGACATTTACTACTGTGTATGGATGTCCAAAAGGAAGGGACTAAGGCAAATGAGTTTCTCTGTCTACTGTGTCATAGCTCTGCCACTTTCCACTAGTTGTTCTTGTGCAGGTGTACAGTGGAAATTCAGGACAGAGGCCAAGAAACTTTCTGTGCACTGTTGTCTTGGAGGGAATTGCAGCAGTATTTTACTGCTCTTAAGAGGAGGAAAACCCACATAAACATCTAATACAAACAAATGATCTTTGATATTATCAGAGAAAGCCTGGAGTCATTTTTCTTGCCAGATTGAAGGCATTTCTTGTCAAAAGAGGAAATCTCCCAAGGAGCAGGTGCATCATTATAAGAAACACCAGGGAATTTTTTCTTTTAAATGCAAAATCTAATTGAATAGCAACAAGAGAATCAAGTGACACTCTTAGAATAGAAGGTTTGTTTTTGGCGGTCTGTCAGATTAGGGTTGCAAACCACATAGGAGAAATAGGTGTCTTGGGAGAAAAATAATTTCCTGGTGAAAATCAAACATTTGCTTCTGTGAAACTTTTACCTTTACATGCTTGTTTCCTTGTGCCCCTTAGATTGGTGTGCAGATTCTACTTGCAAGAATTAATTTTCTGGAATTAATTTTACTATGTAGTTAATCATGTATACTAAGCATGATTTTATGCCTGTAGATAACTGGATTTTATATTTTATAATTTATATATCTTATCACTCCTTTTTAAGCTTTTAAAATTATTGATCAAAATATGTGTTGAAATGATTAATGGTTTTGATTTTTAATTGATATGATTGACAGCTGGGTCCTGGAAAAGTGCTGATTGATTACTAAATAGTCATTCCATATACACTTTGTACATACATGGGGTATAACAATATAAAATGCAGAGTCTCTTCACAAAGAACTCACAAGGGGGAAAATAGGATACATGAAAAATTAAGTAATGATACAAAACATGAAAGAAGATATTTTATGATTAATTGCACAAGACAGTGAGCAGTAATTGAAAAGGAATTCCCATGAGAAAGTAACCAAGTCAGCTTAGATGTTTTTCCGGTTATCCATTGCTATGTAACAAATCATCCCCAAATCATTGCTTAAAATGACTGTATTGCTTGCAATTGTGTGGTTGGTAGTTCAAGCCGGGTTCAGCGAGGTGGTTCTGCTACTGCTCTTGGCTAAGTTCCTCTGATATCTTCAGTCACCTGGTAGTTTGGATGATTAGGATGGTCTCATTTATGTCTGATAGTTATTAGGTCAGGTTAATAGGTAACTGTGGCATGGCCTCCCATTCTCCAGCTGACTAGCCTGGGCTTCTTTATGTGACAGACAAGCAGTATTCCAAGAGCAGCAAAAGAACAAACCCCGGTTTAAGGTGATTTTTAAGCCTCTGCTTGCATTATATTTGCTATACCTTCCCCTCAGCCAAATCAAATCAGAGGGTCTCCGCAGATTCAAGAGGGTATTGAAAGACTCTACTTGCTGTCAGCGGGAGCTGCAAAAATTTGTGGCAGTTTTTTTTCAACCTAGTATGTGTATGAAAATGCTTGTTCCAGCCAATGTTTTTGTGCTGAGGGATAGCGTACTGTAAGCTAGTGTACTTGGAGACAGCCCAGAATTGAGTTTAGGGAATTGCCCTATAAATCATTGTCCTGTAATCTTTGTTCTGTAAACCACAGAAAGAAAAGGAATGACAACGATAATAAAATTTTAGCTATATCCTATGCTAGTGGTGTGAGGATGGTTTGGAGACAGTAGGCTGGTAGCAGAGTCAGCAATCCATTGCTGAAGGGTGAGGAAGGCTCTGACAAGGGTGGAGGCAAGAGAGGATGGAAAGGAAGGGATCGATCTGTGCATTTGGGCTAAGTCGCTCCGTCGTGTCCTGTCCAACCCTTTGTGATCCTATGGACTGTAGCTGGCCAGGCTCCTCTCTTCGTGGGATTCTCCAGGCAAGAATACTGGAGTGGATTGCCATGCCCTCCTCCAGGGGATCTTCCCAACCCAGGGATCGAATCCATATCTCTTCCATCTCCTGCATTGGCAGATGGGTTCTTTACCACTAGTGCCACCTGGGAAGCAGGGATTGATCTGGGAGATCCCGTATTTTGGATTAGGTGACTGATTATACAAGGTTAGTGAAAGCCTAGAGTCAGAATCATTATGAGATTTAAAAAAGCTTAAGTGACTGAAAGAATGATTGTGCTGTTGTGAGAAATAGAGAAATCAATAAGTGATTTATTTGGGGGGAGGTGAAAAATTCGGTGCCAGGAAGATTGATTTAAAGAGATAAATGAACGTGAGAATGCTTTATAAGCTGCAGAGTATACTATGAATGTTACAATTGCTTAGTGTTTAAATCACAGTGGATTGTATACAGTTATGTTTCTCTAGTTGTAAAGCAACAGAAAACAAATGCAACCTGGAGGATATCCTGAGAGTCAAAGGGAAGTCAGAACCACTCTCAGGATAGAAACAGAACTCCTTTGGGGAGCTGGGGAGTAGAAACTGAAGGTCTTGTTCCTGAGGCACACAGCTGGCTGTTGGTCCTTGGAAGGCTCTGCCCTTGTACTTAGCAAAGCAGGAAGAACTCCTTTGGCCTAGTTTGAGTGGCAGGCACACTGCTGAGCCAGAAGCGTTCATCGACAGCCCTGCTCAGATAGCATACAATGGGGGAGTAGGTGGGTGCTTCCTCAAAGGACTTGGGAGCGCTGCTGTCAGAATTGAGAATGGACACAGGGCAGCAGAACCAACAAATCCCTGCCAGAGATGACCACTTGATGATTTCTTTGGGCCTGGCTACTGGGAGGAGAAGGAAATGGCAACCCACTCCAGTATTCTTGCCTAAGAATCCCGTGGACAGAGGAACCTGGTGAGCTGCTGTCCATAGGGTCGCACAGAGTCGAACATGACTGAAGCGACTTAGCATGCATGCATGCATTGGAGAAGGAAATGGCAACCCGCTCCAGTATTCTTGCCTGGAGAGTCCAGGGACAGAGGAGCCTGGTGGGCTGCCGTTATGGGGTCACACAGAGTCGGACATGACTGAAGCGACTTAGCAGCAGCAGCAGCTACTGGGAAGTGGGCAGGGTAGGAGGTGACACTTTAGGCATATTTACATAGAGATGCCAGTGCATTCGTGACAGTTAACACCCATGCTAGTGGCAGGAGAGAGCCAGCACCGTGTAGGCTCCTCTGTAAACGTCAGTGGACGTTTTATTAGAGGGGAGAGGAGTGCAAAACACGTTCTTTTCTGTCTTTCACCTGAGGGTTCAGTGGAGGTGCTGCTTCGCCAGCCTTCTTTTATAGGTGGCCTGTCTGAAATTCAGGTGGCCTCCCTACCATAGAGTGCAGCTGTCAGGCTGGCCGGAAACATCTGGCCTCACTCATATCCCGCAGTTCGGCTCAGGGGCACACACAGCTATGCTTTATGGAAGGGCCTGGGATGGACCAGCTCAAACCCAAGCCCACACTTTTTTATATCCCAGAAGATATTCCATAAACGTTAGTTTAGTGAGTGAATGTGCCATTATCTGCCACAGTAACATTTTCTAAAGCAGTCTGGTCTGGATTTTCATTATTCACAGAAGAATTGGCTATAAAGTCCCTAAATACCTTTTGTAGATTGAAATGTTGTAAGGTACTGATGGTGGTGGCTTAGTTGCTCAGTCATGCCTGACTCTTTGCCACTCCATGGACTGTAGCCCACCAGGCTCCTCTGTCCATGGGATTTCCCAGGCAAGAATACCAGAATGGGTTGCCATTTCCTTCTCTGGGATTTTCATTATTCGCAGAATTGGCTATCAAGTCCCCTAAATGCCTTTTGTAGATTGAAATGTTTTAAGGTATTTGTGTCACAGAAATACAGGTTTTTATAATCCCAGTTACAAAAATAGACCCTGGGGTTTTTTGAAACACAATTGTCTTTACTTTTTGTATCTGTCAGGACTCTTGGCAGCAAGTCACAGAAACCCAGTGTTCAAGTAGGAAGGAAGGGACATATCTTGGCTCCTGTGTTGGAAAAGTTCAGGGAGGACCAAGTTCTGATTTTCTGTCTTCCTCATGGTGGTAAAATGTTCATCAGCAGCTTTAGACTTAATCCCTGTGGGAAAAGAGAGTAATTCAGGATTAACTCTAATTAGACCACTTTGATCATATGCTCATGCCCGAACCAGTTTTTTTGGCCAGAGACTGGGAATATGTTCCTTGGCTCAGCCCTGATGATGGGCCCAGTCCTGTCCTGGAGCCTTCAGGAGCAGGAGGGAGTCTATGTGAGGGGTAGCTGGGTGCCAGGGAAGGTGTATGGGAGGGTGGGGAGGTTTATGGGGGGAGGGTGGTCAGTGAAGTCCTCCTAAACCCCGTGACCTGAGAGCAGGAAACGGGTGGGTTTTAAAGAGAAAATACTGAAAAAAAGAGAGTGGAGGCTGTGTAAGCAGAAGATACCTATTGTTCCATCTGTTGTCCCTGGAGGACATAGTATATCTTGCTAAGCCACCAAGCCGTAAACCTGGGGATGGCCCTGGTCTTTCCATCTTCCTTTCCACTTCCACCTAACCAATCACCAGGGCCTCCAGATCCATCTCTCAGTCTTATTCTTTTTCCCTACGTCGGTTTAGATCAGCGATCCCCTCTTTTTTGGCACCAGGGACCAGTTTTTCCAAGGACTAGGGTCAGGGTGGGGTGGGGTGGGGGGTTGGTTTCAGGATGATTCAAGCACATAGCAATTATTGTGTGCTTTATTTCTATTGTTATTACATCAGCTCCACCTCAGATCATCAGGCGTTAAGTCCTGGAGGCTGGGAACCCCTGGTTTAGATCCTCACTGCTTTTTACTCCTTCACTCCTCCCAAGTCACCCCTCAGATGCTGCTCCCAGTCTCTCCCCGCCAAGCCGTTCTCCTCACCACTACCTGAGAGTTCTTTCTAAAGAGCAAAGAGTTAAAACTGAACCACATGTCCATGGCCAAATAGCACAAACTTCCAGCGGTAAAATAAAGGTCATGGGGCTATAATATACAGCCTGGTGACTATAGTTAATAATACTATATTGCATAGTTGAAAGTTGCTAAGAAAGTAGGTTTTAAAAACTCATCACAAGGAAAAATGTTGTAAGTTTGTGTGACAGATTTTTAACTAGACTTCTTGTGATTATCATTTCATAATATATGCAAATATCAAATCATTATATTGTACACCTGAAACTACTGTAATGTTATACGTCAGCTGTATCTCAATTTTTTAAAAAAAGAACAATTCGAAATTTCATAGCTCTGGGGAAGAAGCCCAAGCTCTTGACCATGAATTCTGGGGTTCCCCACGATGTGTGCCCTGCCTCCTGTTGAACACAGCGGATGGGTGGGAGGAGGGTGCGCAGTGACTTCTAGCTGCCCACATACTCCGCATGCTGTGGTGACCTCTCTAGCAGTCAAGGTCACCGAGTGTCCATTTTCTCTCTCATTTTCATGCTTTTGCGTCTGTTGTGGTCTCTGTGGAGTACTGTTTCTCCTTTCTTGACCTAGTGAAAAGCTGTTCCTCCTTCCTGACACAACTCAAGTGTTACTCTTTCGAGAAACCTTTGCTCGTCCAAGGCCCTGCCTTGGACTTGACCCTGTGGGACAGCATTGGGTATACTTTCTGTCTGTGCCGTTGCTCTGAATGTCTCGAGCAAGGCATTGCCCTTCCTTGTCTTTGTATATTCCTGTGCTTAGTAACAGTGCCTCTCATAGGGATATTTTTTTAAATGAATGAATGAGATATGTGTACTGAGTTGTTAACCTTCAGGTTTTTAAGGTGATTTTTTTTTTTTAGATCACCTTAACTTGATTCTGTTTCCTTTAACTTGATTCTCACATTTGCTTCTTGGAGCATTGGATATGAAGACAGGTTACTTTTGAAAATTCTGCTCAAACACTTTTCCATCATTTCTCCCAACTGTTTGTTTCCTACTTGGTCACTAAAAGCTACCTTAGAAAAGAGCTGGAAAAATGCAAGTGGCCCAAAGTGAATATCAAGGCTACAATCTATGGCTCAGAGATCAGATGAGGAATAATTTTTCTTCCTACCATAAAGAGGCTATCTATTAATTAATATCTGCGGTGCTTACTCTGTGTTGGGTACTTACCAGCTCAGAGGCATTCCATTTATTCTTAGTGAATCCTCACAGAGGCTCTAGGAAGGAGGTATTAAGTTATCATCCTCTCTCTCCATCTGAGAAGGCTAACATGTGAAGAGTTGAAGCAGCTTGCTTGCCACTAAGCTCTCCCTTCCTGGGGACTGAAGAGCTGCCAGACCCTCAGCTGGGCCATTGAGGAGTAGACCCCATCTCTGATTGGGCTCTTCTGAGTCATCTGTTATGATGCTTTCGTTGTTTTTCTAAAATGAAGTGACCACTTCCTAAGAGTAAAACATTCCAGCTGCCTCCCTTGGCCATCCGTTATGTCAGAAACACTATGGGAAGAGATGCATTTAAAGAGGTAAGGACACCAGTTCTGTAGGTAGTTGAAATCAAGATGAATTTCTACCTTAGAAATTCTCATCATGTTCTTGTGCTTCTGCTGCGGCCAGACAATAGAAGCCTCTTACAGAGGTTGTCCTGTTGTGTGTAATGCGTAGGTCTCTTGAACAGACACCGAAGAGGCTTCATTCTGAGAACCACACTGAAGCATATACTAAGGGTACACAAAAGGAGCTAAAGATTTTGGAAGCCGTAGAATGTTTCTTAACCTGTTTTGAGTCTGAGAGCCTTTTGAGGGTATGATGAAAGCGATAGATTCTTTCCTTAGAGAAAAAAGATGTGTACACACACACACACACACACACACACACACACACACACACACACACAGTGTATCTGATTTCAAGAGTTTCCATCTGTGGATTTCCCCTGGCTCCATATACTCCAGGTTAAAAACCTGCTTAAAAGCTGTAATCTGGAAGAACGGTAATAGCCATTGTTGAGTGTTTACCATGTACTCACATGCAACCATTTATCATGCTCACCATGTGCCAGTCCTTTCTGAAAAGAACATCATAGCCAACTAGCCCCAAAGACGTGCATGATGAGCCCTGTTTTAAGCTGTCCTAAGTAAAGTTCAGAGAAGGAACATATTCTTCACCCAGCTGCCAAGTGGTGAGTGTAGAATTAAACGCTGAACCCCGATCTGCGTCACTGCTCCTTCCTGCAGCCTCCGCGCCCGTACCTCTTACTGTGTGAGGCATGAAACCCTGCTAGGGAGACTCCCAGTCTCTGTCAGTCCTGATGGCCCTCAGCCTCTCTGTTGACAAAGTTGGTCTAGTGGCTGCTTCTGCCACGGGAGCCTCCTGTAACACTGGAGCAGATGAGGCTGGAAAGGGGGACACATAAGCAAAGTGGTCTCCTCTCAGGCCCCCTCTGCAGGTGAGAAGGCAGAGGGACCAGACGACAAGCCGCAGATGGAACGAAGACAGGCTGACTGGTCAGTCTGGTCCCAGTAGAACATAGCTCCCTGGGAACCAGAGCCTGCTTCTCATTTATTGATGATGTGACTGTTGTCCTTGTTTTGGCCTTCATGTAATGGTGTGTCTGCTGCAGATGAAACTGATAAGTGCTCTTCAGGGAGCACACACACCATCAGCCTCTTCTCCTCTTTGCAGCCCCTCGTGAGGTCCTATGTTTTCCCTTCTCTCATTCTATGGCTTCTTCACCCTCTCGTCCACAACACCCCAAGACAGCCTCCTGGGTTTTCTCCCCAAGCATCCGCTGGTGACCAGAACTGCCTGCTACAAGTAATAGAAACCATGGTTCATTTCAGATTTTCCAGTAGACATGGTGAGAAAAGTAAAAGGAAACAGGTGAAATTAATATTGTTTTACCTGGGCTTCCCTGGTGGCTCAGTGGTAAGGAATCCACCTGCCAGTGCAGGAGATGCAGGAGACTCAGGTTCGATCCCTGGGTCAGAAAGACCCCTTGGAGGAGGAAATGGCAGCCCGCTCCGGTACTCTTGCCTGGAAAGTCCCGTGGACAGAGGAGCATGGAGGGCTACATAGTCCATAGGGTTGCGAAGAGTTGGACATGACTGAAGCTATTGAGAATGTACACAGAGCACACATGCAATGTTTTACTTAACCTAGTATATCCAGAATATTAGCGTTTCCCCATGGAACTGATATTAGCATTAATCAGATTCTTTGCATTCCCAAACTCTTTGAAATTTGGATGGATTTTATTTAAAAAATGTTAATTCTTATTGAAATATAGTTGATTTACAATGCTATGTTATTTTCAGGTATATCATGAAGTAATTCAGTTATACATATATATATATATTTACATTGTCTTCTATTATAGGTTATTACAAGATATTGAGTATAACTGGGTATACTTTATTCGTAACTCAGACCAGCCACATTTGCCATGCTCCCTTGCCACATGTGGCTGGTGGCTCCCACTGCAGCCTGCAGGCTTTGGCTCTGAAGTCTGCCTTGGGAGCCCCAAGGGCAGACTCAAGCCCCCCACCACCACCTCTGTCCCGCCAGCACTTAGCTTGCGTCTCCTCTGTCACCCCATAAGAGGTGTTATACTCGATCGCCTGCACTCTTGAACCTGGGCCCTTGAGAGTATAGGCAACGTGTCAGTCATCTCTCTGTCCCTGGTGTAGAGTGCAGTGTCTCAGAGCCCACAGTTGGCATTTGTGACATTGAATGCATTAAAGGAGGGGGAGGTTGTATGTAATCTCAGGAACTGAAGAGACTGGTATATGAGGCTCACCTCCAAGCCCTGGCTCCTGCCTTTCAATTCCTGGTTCTTTCTGGTGCCACAGAACCACACTGGAGTCAGACTGAATGGACAGTCAGAAGGAACACTATAGCCTAGAATTGTGCTGTAAGCTACGCCTCTTCTAGTATTGAATCCCAGGGGAACTTATTGCAGTCTAGCATGTTAAATCACACTGGTCTTATTTAACAGAAGGGGAAAAAAGCAGGACAGGCCGAATACCAAAACAAACCTCATCCACTGGACAAGCCTCCTACTGAGATTGCAAAGAAGGCCAACTGACATCTAGAATATTAAATCCACAGAGAGGGGATCAGGGAGCATCAGGGAGCTGTTGCAGTCGTGATGATGAGCTTTCTCTGTGCTTCCAGTGGTTTGAGAGTCATGACCACACCCTCTGAGAGAATGGGAGATTTATAGCCGGAGTTAGTTTGCCTCTGCACGTACAGTATTTAAATTTTGCACGTGCCCCTAACCAACTAACGTTCATGTGCTTGCCTGTCTACTTTACCCTAATGAAAAATGCCATGTAAAATAATCCATTCTACCAAGTCTCAAAGGTTGGTGCTGCCACAACACCATACAAACCACATATTCACATAAAGTCAAACGTTTGAAAATGGGAGAAAATATCTGTGTTTGATCTATTAAGTCATATAAGCATAAGGACCTCATGTCTCAGAAAAGAGGGTGCATTGAAATAGAAAGTGGAATCAGGCCTAACCTCTGTCTTCCAGTTGATTCCCATTTTCAACCTGGAAAGCTCATTGACCTACTGGCAGGTTTTGTTTCTCAGAGTGCATAGCAGGAGAAGTAAATCCTGCTGTCACACACTATGTAGGAGGAGGATGAATGAAGTCTAGAGAATGTTTTGAACAATTTCTCAAAAAAAATTGTATTTGGAACAGTTGGAGGGCAGAGTAGCTGCCAATATTTTTGCAGAGTAAATTCTAAAGAACTAGAAACATCATAGCATACATCCTATTGTAGATAACCAAACACTAACCATGTTTAAGTAATTTGATGATGTCTTTTTAATAAGTCGAGGATGGTTCAGGACAGACAAAGCTTTTCATCTGTTGGCTCGAGTTTTGGGAAAGCTGCTTTCGTTTGCCTCTCTTGAGAAGAACCCGTGGCTCTCCGTATCTGCAGTGTCCTTCATCCCACATGATGGCTCTGGTGTTGCTGTGTTGGTGTAATTGAAAACCTATAAAAGGCCGAGAGCTACTTTTGAATTGGCTCGGTGAACTTGGGCTGAATTTGTCAAAGTGATGAAAGGTTTAAAGGAATTTTCATAAATGAGGTCTCCAAGCTGTGTTTTAGCCATACAGTTCCAATGAACTCCAAGGCCCGTGAACTCGGAGAAAAGCGCCTCCGAGAAGGGCAGTCATATCAAGATGGAAATAAATGATTCATTTTTACTCCCGAGTTCTGCAGACATAAGCACACTTAGCCGCTGATCATCATAATTTAACAGTACTGTTGTGCACTAAAAATACAATTTAAAAGTCTAATCTTTAATTAAGTTGAGTACTCGCAGATTAACGTGGTTACAAATCTTGGGCCCTGAATGTAGCACAGTGTTTACTCTTGTTGCTAGGAAATAACAGCTCTTCACAAGCTACAGATTGACTTGGTAAGAGGGACATAAGCTTTTCCTACTAAGGGACTTGATCAGTTCTTCTTTGTTTCTGTCTCATAATGTATGTGAATGCATTTCATGCGGCACAGGTCTTGCAGCTTTTGTTGGCCACAGAAAGCCCAGGTATATGCACTAAAGCAAACATTTCAGGGATGTTTGAAAGAGTGTTTGAAAGATCTTACCTAGAGCTCTTGGACAAAATAAGCTTCATCAAGTATTTGAGTTTTTAATGAAATGAATTTGTCCATTCATTAGAATTACCAAGGAAATAGATTGTTCTTTAATGTAGAATTATCGCGAAGCTAGTTGATGGCTTTGCATTTTCGTCATTAGTGGGAAGCTGTCAAATTAGAATCAGCATTTAATCCAAGTTGATGGTTTTCCAAAATCATTAAAACTTGCATGCAGGAAATCAACTCTGCTATTCCTTTTTCCCTTTCCCTCTCTTTGGCAAACCTCACCGCATGACACACTGTACAATAGTTTTTAAAAATGCAAAGCTAATGCTTGCACAGCATGAAAGGGGATAGCGATGCCAGTTCATTTGCCTTGTTCCTGAAAAAGACGAAAGATTTCTGTGTGCTATTTCAGTCAAGATCAGGCATGAAAGAATGGCCTCCCCAAGCTCAAAAGCAGAACTAAGAAAAAACCCACAGGGACAAATTTCTGTTTGATCTGTTGGAGTCAGGCCCTTGTACACAGGGCTGATGTTTCAAAGCAGAGGCCCTTCCTAAAAGATGGAAAATAGCAGAACACTTGTTTGTGTTGAGGAACAGCTTTTGATTGGCTTGTGCTTATTACAGGATTTTGTCCTAAATCCAAACTCAGAAGAATCTGAGGAGATTATATCTTTTGAGAAGGGTACTGCTGAGGGATAGGATCGTGACTGCACCCAGCATATGTGCTCATGACCTCTCTTGGTGAGTGCGTGCATGCATACGTAGTCGCTTCAGTTGTGTCCGATTCTTTGTGACCCCATACTGTAGCCTGTCAGGCTCCTCTGTCCAGGGAATTCTCCAGGCAAGAATACTGGAGTGGTTGCCATTTCCTCCTCCGGGGACCTTCCTGATCCAGGGATCAAACCCGTGTCTCCTGCATTGCAGGCGGATTCTTTGCCACCTGAGAAGCCCCACTCTTGGGGATTCAGTTCAGTTCAGTCACTCAGTTGTGTGCGACGCTTTGCGACCCCATGAATTGCAGCACGCCAGGCCTCCCTGTCCATCACTAACTCCTGGAGTTCACTCAAACTCACGTCCATCGAATCAGTGATGCCATCCAGCCATCTCATCCTCCGTCATCCCCTTCTCCTCCTGCCCCCTATCCCTCCCAGCATCAGAGTCTTTTCCAATGAGTCAACTCTTCACATGACGTGGCCAAAGTACTAGAGTTTCAGCTTTAGCATCATTCCTTCCAAAGAACACCCAGGTCTGATCTCCTTTAGAATGGACAGATTGGATCTCCCTGCAGTCCAAGGGACCACACTTTAAATTTCCCTCTGGATAATTAAGGGCTCATTTCTGTTAGAAAACCTCTTGTTGATTTTGGTAAAAATGTTTCTCAGTCTTTGCAAGTACCTAGCACAGTTTTAGGTTCATACTTATGATCAGTACATGCTGGCTGGATAAGTGAATCCTTCAGCATGTCTTGCAAGTAAACGTATCAATTATAAGACTGAAGGTTTACTTCAGTGCAGTGAATAGAGGTTATAAACACTTGACTTCTCAAAAGATATCATCGTGTAAGCTGTGTAATTTGTGTTCAGAGCATCTCTCCGAAGCAGGATACTGTCAAACACTTGGGCAAAATACTGTGTGATGGAAGGTCTCACTGCTCAGCCATTAGTTGGAATAGGGAAGGAACTGTAAGTCTTAAGACCTACTTTTATGGAACTGTTGGTGCTAGAAGGGAATTTGGAAATTTGATAGTAGTAAGATGGAAAGGTGAGAGAACAAAACTGGCACACAGGTTACAAGCTTCTAGAGGGTGCTGATTATTTTTTGTTATTCTCGCTGTCACCTGAAACACCCAACAGCGTGCTTATAAATGGTGTGGGTCGGAGATGGTGCATGAAGGCAGACTGCTATGCTGGTTATGAGTCTCGGAGCACGGACTGGCTTAGTCTTACTGTGTGTGGGTGATCTGGGGCAGCTTACTGAACCTCTGGATATTTTGATATGATTTTATCTTTCACTACCAGATACCTACTGATTATTTCACTTACTCAAAGTAAGTTTGGGATGAATGGTATCAAATGGATTCTAATCCACTCTATTCCGTTCTCAGCCTACTCTGTGTGCTGAGATAATTGGACTGAATCAGCAGGCTTGTTTCCTGCTCTCTGATTGGGTTTGGTCAGTGAGAGGCATCAGCAGGAGAAGAGCTCCTGGCACTTGAGCATCTCCCTAAGGCTACTTTCTGAATTATGGGAACTATGCCCTTCTGCAGCTATTTCATACTGATAACTGCTCCCCTTTGGTCTTATTAGCTTAGGGTACTGCACCATCTCTTGTAATTTCTTCAAACCCAGCCCACACCTTTGCAAATGGTCTCTTTATTAAAATACCCACAAATTGCATTTGATTGTGCCACTCGTTTCCTCATGGGAACCTGGCACAAATGTTTCAGAGGTCATTGTAAGAATGACATGGTTTAGGCAGAATTTAAAACAATGACCAACTCATAATAGTATTCAACAAGGTTAAATATGATTATCATCAGCAGTTGTTGTCTGTTACAAAATATTGGGTTTGTCATATTCATTGTGATTATGTTTTCAGGTTTTTAAAAGACAAGAAGAAAATAACTACCATGTTGCAGATGTTAAAAGTGGAAAAAGTGAAACAGAGAAGTCAAGAGCTAAGGCACTCAGTGCTTCCATTCTAGAACTGAAGAAGTGAATTGAAGATTTTTGTCCTTGTTTTTCTGTACAGGGTACAGAGTCGCAATAATGTCTGGAAAAGAAAGTTACAATTTCAAAGTATTTACTAACTTAAAACATAATCTACTTGGAGTAAATGGATATGCCAAATATAATACATTCTATTTGTGACCGCTAAATAATAAAATTGTGTTGAGACATGGACACCTCAGCATCTTCACCTTAATTACTGTAAGAGCTAGGGCTCAGCATTTTCACATTTATACCCTCTTGGTGGTATGAAGATATATGATCGTTAGCACTGAATTTCTTACAGACTCTAGAGGGTAGATCTATTTATTTATACTCACAGCTGAATAAAAGACCAGCATTATGATCCTTGTATAGTAGATTTTCTGCAAACATGCACTTTTATTACTACCATCGAAGAGTTCTCGTTCTTAAGTCAGATAAAACAGGCCGCTCTGTGATAATTGGAGCCATCTCATCTTTAACTTGTAGTACACTCATTAAACTGTTTGGTAAGAATGAAAACTAATGAATTCCCTGAATGAGCAGTGATCAGTTGAAAAACTAAACATCCTACAATGTCTTTCCGTTTGATAATGAATTTGTCATAGTTGTTGAAATTTCAGAACATGTGGATGCATCTTTCAATATATCTTGGAAAAATTGTATATGTATTCACTAAGAAATTAGAAAGTGAGCTTCAGAAATCTCTCTCTCTGTTGTTTTTTTTTTTTTTTTTTTTTACAGTTAGGTAGAGTCAAGGGAGGGATAGCAATCTGAAAGGCCTTTTGATGTCAGTCCAAATGAGGATTTATAGATTGTCCCTTCCATTCAAGGAGCTAAGTGGCAAAAACAGATATCTTGTTTCCAGAGAGGCTAATGCTTCTAGAAGGAAGGATTGTTGTTTGAACATTTGGATCTCTTTTTATTCTTTAACATTTTCTTCAAAAGCACATCCAGGTAAGATTGATGTTGTCTTTCTTTATAATGAATATGCCTTTTATATATTGGGCACTTAACCAATGGGAACTTTCTTAACTATATGTTTATTTATTGTCTTAAGTTGTCCTTTCTGGAGGAGACATCATATCCAAGTGCCATAGTGATCTCCCACTTGACCCTCATGAAGCCTCCCATTCCTTCCTTCCACCCATCTACTTCTGTTTAGATTTTCTTTCTTCTTATTTTCTTTTTTCATATTGAGTGAAATACAGTGGCATAGTCACCAAGAGGAACTAGTAGTACATTCATCGTAGTTATTATTCTAAATGGTAACACTGTTTTCAGCACATCAGATGTGTCGGCGTACATACCAGCAGTGTGGGAATAAAATAAAGTTCTTAGTAGATCATACTAAGTGATCCTAAAAATATCACACTATACCCAAGAACCTTCCATGGCTGCTTGCCAAACAGATGTAGGCATAGGTTTTTTAAGTTGAGTAATGGATGGTGTTTGCAGATGAAGGACATGTTGCTTTACGCAGTCATTTGGTAAACATGCTTTAATACCCTTTGCTGTGTAGAGGCAGTCATTTCCTTCTCTGAAGTTTCTATCTAGTGGAGAACATAATTGGCTATCAATAGTAGAGGCGTAGGCTGAGTGCTGTAGTAGGAAGGGGTCGGGAGTAATGAAGTCCACCTAGAATCTGGAGGAAGGTGGTCAGATTATCAAGGTTTCTCAGGAAAATTGACATTTGGTTTAAGAGTTTAAGGCCAAGCGGGAGATCACCAGGCAGAAAACTTCAGGGAGAGTGTTAGGATCTAACAGACTTGAGAAATTGTAAGGCAGGTGATAACGTTCAGTTCAGTTCAGTTCAGTCGCTCAGTCGTGTCCGACTCTTTGTGACCCCGTGAATCTCAGCACGCCAGGCCTCCCTGTCCATCATCAACTCCCGGAGTTCACTCAGACTCATGTCCATCGAGTCCGTGATGCCATCCAGCCATCTCATCCTCTGTCGTCCCCTTCTCCTCCTGCCCCCAATCCCTCCCAGCATCAGAGTCTCTTCCAATGAGTCAACTCTTCACATGAGGTGGCCAAAGTACTGGAGTTTCAGCTTCAGCATCATTCCTTCCAAAGAAATCCCAGGGCTGATCTCCTTCAGAATGGACTGGTTGGATCTCCTTGCAGTCCAAGGGACTCTCAAGAGTCTTCTCCAACACCACAGTTCAAAAGCATCAATTCTTCGGCACTCTGCCTTCATCACAGTCCAACTCTCACATCCATACATGACTACTGGAAGAACCGTAGCCTTGACTAGAAGGACCTTTGTTGGCAAAGTAATGTCTCTGCTTTTGAATATACTGTCTAGGTTGGTCATAACTTTCCTTTCAAGGAGTAAGCATCTTTCAATTTCATGGCTGCAGTCACCTTCCTCAGTGATTTTGGAGCCCCAAAAATAAAGTCTGACACTGTTTCCACTGTTTCAACATTTATTTCCCATGAAGTGATGGGGCCGGATGCCATGATCTTTGTTTTCTGAATGTTGAGCTTTAAACCAACTTTTTCACTCTCCTCTTTCACTTTCATCAAGAGGCTTTTTAGTTCCTCTTCACTTTCTGCCATAAGGGTGGTGTCATCTGCATATCTGAGGTTATTGATATTTTTCCCAGCAATCTTGATTCCAGCTTGTGCTTCTTCCAGTCCAGCGTTTCTCATGATGTACTCTGCATAGAAGTTAAATAAGCAGAGTGACAATGTACAGCCTTGTTGTACTCCTTTTCCTATTTGGAACCAGTCTGTTGTTCCATGTCCAGTTCTAACTGTTGCTTCCTGACGTGCATATAGGTTTCTCAAGAGGCAGGTCAGGTGGTCTGGTATTTCCATCCCTTTCAGAATTTTCCACAGTTTATTGTGATCCACACAGTCAAAGGCTTTGGCATAATCAATAAAGCAGAAATAGATGTTTTTCTGGAACTCTCTTGCTTTTTCCATGATCCAGCGGATGTTGGCAATTTGATCTCTTGTTCCTCTGTCTTTTCTAAAACCAGCTTGAACATCTGGAAGTTCACGGTTCACGTATTGCTGAAGCCTGGCTTGGAGAATTTTGAGCATTACTTTACTAGCATGTGAGATGAGTGCAATTGTGTGGTAGTTTGAGCATTCTTTGGCATTGCCTTTCTTTGGGATTGGAATGAAAACTGACCTTTTCCAGTCCTGTGTCCACTGCTGAGTTTTCCAAATTTGCTGGCATATTGAGTGCAGCCCTTTCACAGCATCATCTTTCAGGATTTGAAATAGCTCAACTGGAATTCCATCACCTCCACTAGCTTTGTTCGTAGTGATGCTTTCTAAGACCCGCTTGACTTCACATTCCAGGATGTCTGGCTCTAGATGAGTGATCACACCATCATGATTATCTTGGTTGTGAAGATCTTTTGTATATAGTTCTGTGTATTCTTGCCACCTCTTCTTAATATCTTCTGCTTCTGTTAGATGGAACCAAATCTTTATCTGTTTCGCAGTATGTAAGAAGGGAGCCTTTCTATCTTTTTCGATGAGTGATATTAATAAATGACCCTACACAGACTCTTGTGTCATCTATGCTTGGGGTTCATACTATCATCTGTGTTGGTGACTTCCAAATTTTTATCTCTGGCCTTGAGCTACAGATCCCCTTTGTCCTCTGCTTACCTACATTTTGATGTTTAATCGGCTGTAACAAAATCTCCACTCCCACAGTAAACCCATCACCCTTCCCTCAAGACCTTGACTCTGTTCTGATTCTTAGTTTAGATAATGGCCCCAATTTTCAAGGTAGTCATCCATGACGCTCTCTTCTCTGGAACCCCCAGTATCTCCTGACATCATGTCAATATGTTTCCCTATTTATTCAGTTACTCTCAACATTATTGTCTCTTTTTCATGCCTAGTTCCAGTATCTTTATTTAGGTTGCTGTCATCTTTCTCTTTGGTTACCCCTGCAACCTCTTAACCCAGCTCCATCTCCCTTTCTGTTCAGTTATCTCGTGGTTACCAGGTTGATATTTCTAATTATTGCATAAATGACAGCTAGTAAAATTTTTAGCAGGTCCTCACTGCCTGTGGATAAAATCCAAAATGTTAGCATAACGTACAAATCCATAGGATTTTGGCTCTGCCTGCTTGTCCAGCCTCCTGGGGCCCCTACCCTTCTCCAGACTTTTTCAATGACATAGAGCGCCTGTAATTTCCAGTCTGTTAGTCTCCTGGGCATTTTCCTTTTCCTGTTCCACGACTTCTTACCCTGTCTGCTCACTCCTTTGCACCACTGCCTCCATCCAGGTCAGGGTGAGGTTTTTCTACAAGTATGTGGTGACAGGTTGTTTATTTTCCTCCACTAGATTTCAGGCTCCTCAGTGTCGGGCACCATGTCTCGTTCATGTCTGCCATAATCCCAGCGCTTGTGTCTAGCTCATAGTTACAGCAGAATAATAGTGTTGACAAGGCACTCACTATAGGCCAAGCAAGGTGCTAATTTATTCACATATATTCTCTTTTAAGGGGAAAAAACAAAATCAAGCTATGATTTGGAAAAGGAATGTGGAAGAAAAGTAAAGATTGGGCAAGAGATTTGTTACAGGGAGTTCAGTAAAGACAGTATTTAATCAAAACAAGTGAGAATTTAAAAGATATCTGTACTAGGGTCGGGCCTTCCCAGGTGGCGCTAGTGGTCAAGAGCCTGCTTGCCAGTGCAGGAGATGTAAGAGAAGGGGGTTCAGTCCCTGGGTCGGGAGGATTCCCTGGAGGAGGGCCTGGCAACCCACTCCAGAATTCTTGCCTGAAGAATCCCTGTGGACAGAGGAGACTGGCGGGCTACAGTCCATGGGGTCGCACAGAGCTGGACACGACTGAAATGACTTAGCATACACGTACACATGCACATACAAGGGTAGAGGCGGTAGAAATCAAGTGGAAAGAATTCTTCATAAGATGGTATGAAAAGCCCAAACAAAACTTTCTGGCCAACCCAATGTTATAGTGATTCCTAGAGCTATTGAACGGACGGCTGGCTAGGTGACTGAATGGAAGAATAGAGGACCCAGCATGTGCCCCATACAGAGAACCTGCTGTGAAACTTACTTTGTTTAACTTACAAGTCTGATAACTTTGGTGCAACAACTTCTTTAGGATGAGAGGAACAACTGTCTAGGTGCAGAAGTAAGCTGTGAGGCAACAGCCTGAGAGGAAACAAAGGTAAAAGCAGATATATCCTGAGAGAGTAATTGTAATAGCTCTTAAAAGAGATATTTAAAGTTAAACGTACACATACGATTATTAAATTAAGTCCAAAATTGCTCAAGTGTGGAAGTATGTAATGTGATTCAGAATTCTTTCAGGGTCAGAAAGTGAAGCTTCCAGTGGTCATTGTAAGCCGAAGGGCTGTCAGTTGGGTTGTTGTTGTTCAGTCACCCAGTCGTGCCCGACTCTTTGTGACCCCGTGGACTGCAGCACACCAGGCTTCCCTGTCCTTCACCATCTCCCAGCGTTTGCTCTGACTCGTGGAAGTAACGGTTAAAAGTGAGGACCCTGGAATCAGAGTGCCTGGTTTGAGTTCTTGCTCTCAGTCATTTACCAGCTACAGGACCCGGAAGAAATGACTATACCTCCAAAGTGGAGGTACTTTCTTTGTTGGGGTGTTTTAATGATTCAGTGAATAAAGGAACGCATGTGCTCCTGGAGCGGGCTGGGCTGTAGCAAGCAATCAGTGAAGTGCGGGCTGAGCTCCGTGTGGATCCGCACGGCTTAGTAAAGGTGGGAAATGGAGCAGTGACTGTATTCACACTTAAACTCATGGATTTCGATGGGCTTTCATTATGTTTGGTAGATGTTTTAATATGGGTGAGGTGTTGCCTTGTTTCATATTTAAAATGACACTTTTGTTTCATAAGATACACTTCAAGGGACTTTGTTTTTGCCACGCTACAGCCTAAGTGCATTTAGTTTTCCCACCTACTTCCTGAAAATAGTTGGTCAGGTGAACAATGAAAGTGATCCGTAATCATTTAAGGCACACAGGGTATTAAAATATGATACCTAGTTAAGTCCTTATGGTGGGAATTCTCGAGTTCATTGGTGTTGAATGTTCATTAAGTAGTCCCTTTTACTATTCATTATTTTAGCTAATTAAACATCTTAATAGAAAAAAATCCTGGAAATATGCTACTTTCCAAATGTTTCCTAAGATATAATTCATATATATCTCAAGATAAAAATATTGTCTCCTTAAGGAGAATTGCCCAGAAATAAATACATATATTGATTTAATGACTAACTGATAATGAACACAGAATTAACCTGTAGGATTGATTTAACAAGTCTCTTCTAAATGTCTGCTTTTTATCTTCGTCTCCCTCAGTTTCTTTGATTGATGCAGACACAAAACATTTGGTGCATGTGCATGTAAGCCAAGTTGCTTCAGTCACGTCCAACTCTTTGTGACCCTATGGACTCTAGCCTGCCAGGTTTCTCTGTCCATAGGATTCTCCAGGCAAGAATATTGGAGTGGGTTGTCATGCCCTCCTCCAGGGGATCTTCCCTACCCAAGGATCAAACCCACATCTTATGAGACCAGCACTGGCAGATGGGTTCTTTACCACCTGTGCCACCTGGGAAGAACATAACATTTGGTGGCTCTTCTCAATCCACTGTCATTCTCTGTACCTTTCAGTTCAGTTCAGTCGCTCAGTCGTGTCCGACTCTTTGCGACCCCGTGTATCGCAGCATGCCAGGCCTCCCTGTACCCTTACCTTATGTTATTTTTTGTGGTATAGCACTTATCCCAACTTAACATAACCTAGCTTTATCTGCTTATTTATCATCCATCTCCCTGACCTGAATAAAAGTTGCTGTGTGCAAGACTTTCATTTGTTCACTGCTGTATTCCCCAAACCTACCATAATGCCTGGCAGAAATTCAGTAGATATTTGTTGAAAGAAGAAACGTACATATGTATATACGTTTGTGTTTAGTCAAGACTCCTAGACAAGATTGTGCTGCTATATGGATGTATTTTTGTAAACATTGTTCACTGAATATAATGTAATGCTTATTCATTAAAAACTCAAAACAAAATTTGGGAAATACAAGGAAATATCAATAAAAAAATGTTAAATCATTCTCCAACCCTGAGAAAATGATGTAACATTTTGTTGTGTTATCCCCTTCATGTATTTGACATCACATCATAATTATGTGCCATCCTGGATATATTATTTTGTATGCTGGATTTCTTTCACTTGTATTATATCATCAGCATCTTGCTATACTTTTACAAATATTTTCTAAAGACTTCTATTTTAAATAGCAGAGTTGAAATCCTTTTCTTCCTACCTCCAAACAACATAAGTAATGAAAAAACGGAGAAGAAAATCCATCTGTGATGAAACAAGTCGTTAGCAGCAACCCCAGGGCATAAACTTTGAAGTACACCTGCCAAGTCTATAACATATGGATACAGGTTAAGGAAGACTTAAGAAACTACCGTTATTCCATCATCTTGGACCTTGAACAAGGTGTAGATTTCCTTTAAATCAAGTACACTTGCATCTAAGACATCTCCAGTGTTTCCTTAATTAACCTAGAGCCATAGATAGACTCTGGGAGAAGTTGGAGTGACTCTGTAAATATCCAGACATCATCACTGAAAGGCGGACAAGATGGAACTGGAGGAGAAGCAATTCTAAGGTGCCATGTTCATTTTCCTCTCCCAGCCTGCTAGCTGAGGGTGTCCAGTGGAAGTAAAGTGTGCAAAGGAGGGAGGGGAGGCAGCCACTGCCTGTAGGGGGCCCACTGGAGCAAGGAAAGGGAGGAGCAGGGGGCAGCAGAAAGGAAAGGCTTTCTGGAAGAGCTTGCCAAGGCTTTTAGGGAAATGCATTGCTTATTTCAGACTGAGAATGTACTGAGACACTGAATAATATTTGGTGAACTTAAAGAGTGAATACTTTCTCCTTATCCTGTTTGATAGAGAGACACGGCCACTAGGGAGAGACTAACCCATTAAGATTAGAAATGAGAATGAAATAGCTGAGCTTGTGCAAACTTCGTGTAGTTTACAGAAAGAGGTTAGCACAAAGATAAGGGCCATAAATCAAAGATTAAGCAACATGGCACAAAAGGGCATGTTTCTGCAGTTGTAAAATGAGCTTTGCAGCAAAAGGTGAAGCTGAGCTTTTCAAATTGCTGGAATGTCACTGTTTATTTATGAGGCAAGATAAAACTCATTTTTAGATAAATGACTAAATTGAAATACCATAATATGTACCATTCAGGCGCCGTTAGGGTTTTAAAAATGTGACTATAAAAATGTCACATTATTACGGACCCTATTTGTTGGTTGGGTATTTTCCGAGTCCAGTCTACGCAGTGTATTGACTCCCGCTAGGCTTTACTGCTGCCCGCCTTGCGTAGCCAGTACACAGTAGCTATTATAAAAGCAAGATAGAGTTCTTTCTACCTCACAGAGCCCCGAAGAGTTTTGGGAACGTGGGCCAGAGTGCATGTTGTTATTTATGGTATTAGATGGAGTAGAAGTAAAGGCCCTTTGCTGACAGAGACCACACCTCATTTACAGAAAAGCAGTGGGTTCTTCAAAATTTAAGTTTGTATTTCATTTGAAACTTGAAAATCTTACATTTTAGTTGTTTCCCATTTCCCTTGAGCAGTCAAACTATTAGGGTGTCTCTCTGCCAGAGGTCTGTCTAGTCAAGGCTACGGTTTTTCCAGTGGTCATGTATGGATGTGAGAGTTGGACTATGAAGAAAGCCAAGCGCCGAAGAATTGATGCGTTTGAACTGTGGTGTTGGAGAAGACTCTTGAGAGTCCCTTGGACTGCAAGGAGATCCAACCAGTCCATTCTGAAGGAGATCAGCCGTGGGATTTGTTTGGAAGGAATGATGCTGAAGCTGAAACTCCAGTACTTTGGCCACCTCATGCGAAGAGTTGACTCATTGGAAAAGACTCTGATGCTGGGAGGGATTGGGGGCAGGAGGAAGAGGGGACAACAGAGGATGAGATGGCTGGATGGCATCACGGACTCGATGGACGTGACTCTGAGTGAACTCCGGGAGTTGGTGATGGACAGGGAGGCCTGGCATGCTGCAATTCATGGGGTCGCAAAGAGTCGAACACGACTGAGCAACTGAACTGAACTGAACTGAACTGAGTTTACTATGTGCGTGTACAAGTGCTCAGTCGTGTCCAACTCTTTACGACCCCATGGACTGTAGCCTACCAGGCTCCTCTGTCCATGAGATTTCCCAAGCAAGAGTAACGGAGTGGGTTGCCATTTCCTTCTCCAGGGGATCCTCCAGACTAGGGATCAAGCCTGAGTCTCTTGAGTCTCCTGCATTGGTAGGCGGGTTCTTGACATGCCTGAGCTGGTAACTCACTGAAAAATCCCAGTGTGTGACTGCATGACAGGAGCAGTCCTGCATTTCGTGTGCCTCGCTGGTTAGTCATGTTCCTAACTTGCATTTTACATTTTATCATGCTACCAGTACAGTTTTTGGAGATAGTTGGAAATAAGTCAGAAACAGTGGGCAAATGGAAGCTGTGTTTTGGTATGGAGGCCACTAGGAAGAGCAGGTGGATATGGAAAACTGAGCTTTGGGAAGCACAGAGCAGTGGATTAAGAGGGTAAGTCAGGTGACAGTAGAGAGGAGGCTATAACAGGCCTGCATCCTCTGAAGGAGGTGATAAGGAGAAGAACTCAAGGAAATGAAAATAGAGTGAGAAACCAGTAATAGTAAAGTTCAAACCACATGCAGGTACTGTCCTAGATGCTTTACAAGGGTTAACTCACCTTCACCATAGCCCAGTGAGCTGGGAATGATTAACATCTCACTGTATAGGTGGAGAAAAAAATTGAAGTGTGAAGGAAGTTTTAAAGCACTTTGCTCAAGTTACACAGCTAACAAGAGGCCCAGCTGGGATTTGAAGCTGGTACCTCAGATCCAAGCCCATGCTCCTGGTCCTTATATCGTTTCGTCTGTCAGACATCTGTGACACATTAAGATGCTTTGTTGAAGTGTTCAGTGTACAAACGAGTGAGTTGGCAGTGAGGTCTTTGTTCAAGGTCAACACTTGATTCATACTTGAGGCAATTTCAGGGTAGAAGTAATGAGTAAGAGTGGGCACACAGGGTCATATCAGTGGACAGAAGTTAGTGGCATTTAAAGAGGAAAATATAGGGTGGGTTAGAGAAATTATTGTAATAATGAAGCCTCATCTTCAAACTGGGTTCATATTAGACAAATTGTTACTTTTAGAAGTTCTAGTCTGTAATTGAAAATTTTCCTTATAGAAAATACGCAGATATTGTGCAGTTTTACAGTTCTGTTGTTCACTCAGTAAACTGTGTTTGACTATTTGCAGCCCCATGAACTGCAGGCTTCCCTGACCTTAACTGTCTCCTGGAGTTTGCTCAGACTCACATAGTGTGCTTAAACTCATGTAGTTTAGGGTAGTCCTAGAATAAACAGCATGTGAACTATTTCGTTGTCCCCTATGCAAATGAATTAGCCACAGAATTTAGGTAAGTGTCCAGTAATTAGTGGATTTTTCTTTTCAATTTAGGACACTTAGGCAAAAATTATGTTGACCCTCTTGGTGTGGACTTAGTTCAGTGTTTAGGAAGTATTATTAAATTGCCAGAGATATTATTAACTCAGTATAGGTTTGGCGAGAATGTACTTTTAAGTGTATTTGACAATGTGCTTTCACTTTTAACAACTAACACAATTAAAAGTGTAGGAGGAAGACTTTTAGGCAGTTTAAATACATATTTTCAAGCATGTTTTTCCTGTTTCTCTTTTCTTGACAACCAAGATATTGTATAATTGTTTTTTAAATAAAAATAAAACCTAATGTTTTAGATTGATTTTTAAGTTCAGTTCAGTGGCTCAGTCGTGTCCGACTCTTTGCGACCCCATGAATCGCAGCACGCCAGGCCTCCCTGTCCATCACCAACTCCTGGAGTTCACTCAGACTCACGTCCATCAAGTCCGTGATGCCATCCAGCCATCTCATCCTCTGTCGTCCCCTTCTCCTCCTGCCCCCAATCCCTCCCAGCATCAGAGACTTTTCCAATGAGTCAACTCTTCCCATGAGGTGGCCAAAGTACTGGAGTTTCAGCTTCAGCATCATTCCCTCCAAAGAAGTCCCAGGGTTGATCTCCTTCAGAATGGATTGGCTGGATCTCCTTTCAGTCCAAGGGACTCTCAAGAGTCTTCTCCATCACCACAGATTCATTTTTAGTGGAATGTATTTGTTAGGGAGAGCAGTTTTAGACAAGTTTCAGTTGAACAATTGTCAAAGACCCAAAGGATAGGCTTCTTTATAAGCCATATGCAGGGCTGTGTCTTGACAATGTCAAAGCAACTGCTTAGTTCCATTAACCATTTGATTCTGGAATCAAATAAGAAAAGCTGATTATCTGGTTAAAATAATCTGTTTTTGTTATTTTCTCTCATCTTCTTCCATCAAAAGTACCCACTTGTAGTTGTAGAGAAGCTGATGCACCAGCTCTAATGGAAAGTAAAAGGTGCTTCATTTATGAGGTTGCAGGAATCCTGACCCCAGTAACCTTTAATACTGGCTAGTTTTGGCAGATGGAGAAGGAAATGGCAACCCATTCCAGTACTCTTGCCTGGAAAATCCCATGGAGGGGGATCCTGGTGGGCTGCTGTCTATGGGGTCACATAGAGTTGGACACGATTGAAGTGACTTAGCAGCAGCAGCAGCAGCAGCTTTGGCAGATGGTTACTCTGGACTGTAACTGTTGTACTTTGGGACTCCTGGGAAGTAGACTGTATGCTGGAAGTTTATCAGAGAGTGCTCTTGGGATCAACACCTGTGGAAGGGAGTGGGCAGAAGTTGGGCTCTGATGCAGTCTCCAAAGGCCTCAGTCGATCAGCAGAGAGTGGAGGATCTCTGTCTAGCCAGGGGCAATTCCCAGAGAAGAGGATAGCTGAGGGCTGTTGGGCAACATCATTCCCAGCAACTGGGGATGATGTCCTTCCATCCTGAACTGGAAGCAACAGTGCCCTCTAGAATAAATGACTGAAATATTTTGAAACTTTAAGAAGAAAAAAAAAAAAATCTGCATCTTATTGTTTACATTTAAGTTATATATAGTGTTATCACAGAAGCCTCATTTTACAAGGAAATGACACCAAGAAAAATTTTATTTGAATAAGTCTTTTGCATAGAAAAGGGAAGTGGTCATATATTTAGTTACTGGTCATCAGGAGAACGCACATGTGTGTGCAAGAGTGTGGAATAGATAAATAGGATTAGCCACTTTTAGTCCTGTGCACTATATTAGGAGCTTGAAAGTGAAAATGGTTCAGTCGTGTCCGACTCTTTGTGACCCCATGGACTCTACAGTTCATGGAATTCTCCAGGTCAGAATACTGGAGTGGGTAGCCTTTCCCTTCTCCAGGGGATCTTCCCAACCCAGGGATCAAACCCAGGTCTCCCACGTTGCAGGTGGATTCTTTACCTGCTGAGCCACAAGGGAAGCCCTGTTAGGAGCTTAACCTATCATTTAATCTGTGGAACTCCTCTGTGAGGGAGGTACTGTTCTCTTGATGGTATGGGTAAATAAACAGACTCAGACAGGTTAAGTGACATCTGAGATCACACAGCTAGTTTGTGATGTAGTCATGACTCGAAGCCAAGTTCATCCAAATCAAAGCCCTTTTTCGGATCCCATGCTACAGTTGGTTCTAATCCTTTAACTCTAGCCAGAGATTTTGTGCTTCAGTGGTTAACTTTCTTCCCTTGTTTTAACCATGTCTCCTAATCCGGGTTTAGGTCCTCACAAATCCCAGAAATTTGCTTTTGACCCTTGAGACAACTTCTGTTGGTAAAAGGCAAATATTTTTATCCTCCCTCATCAGGGCTGTAGTGCGGATGACAGTGGACCTATGAGAACAGGTCCCTTCTAGGATGATCTCTGCCCCGTACTTCTGTCCCCATTTAGTAGATGTGTTAGTGGGTAAAGGAAATTCATGATGCTAAAATATGCTTAGGAGTCAGAGGTGAAGCTGGGTGTACTGATTCCAAATCCCATGCTTGATCCCCCCTTCAGTGAGATTAATATGGGGAAGGAGGTGTATGTGTGTGTATACAGTAAGTATAGAAACACTCCAAACTTTGAATGACCCCACATTATAAGCATTTCATTTATGATGAGGGGTTCTTGGAACCAGTAGAAAGAAATCATTTGGGGTACTGCTAGGAAAAATATAAATATATACACTTGAAGTATATGCCTTTTGAAATGAATTTAAACCATTTAAATTAGAATAACTTCCTTTGGGCTTCTCATTTGATTAGAATGCCTGGACAGTGTTCTTTTACACTGTGTTCTGTGTTTTGAGGAACTAAGGTTGACTGATCCCCACAGTTGAATCAGGTTACAAACGACACAAAACTTCCATTGCTCTATGACAGTCGACGTCCTCTGATTTGCTTTTGACAGCGCAATTGAAGTAGGCAAGATTCTCTTGTTACTTTGCTTATTTGAATAGGATACTGCTTGTGTCAGATAGTCCATGAGGATTTTAAGACATTTGTCAGATTTTCATATAATATTTCATCTTCTATAGTAAAAAAAGGAATAAGGCAAGTCATTGTAATATTTTCAGTCACACATATTCTTTGATAAAAGTAAATGACAATCTCAATCTGAAGTATTTTATGTCTTGTCTTAAGCAGTGATTACTTTATTTGTATGACTTTGGTTTCTACGCAAATCTTAATTTAATGGAGGATTTCAGGAACAGTTGAATGAAACAGATATTTTGACATGATTGATGCAGTGTCCCATATATATTGTATAACTGCATTATAAATTATTTGGGGCTTTAATATTGAAAACAGATGAAAGTATGTTTGCTTTTTGAAATGAGAAAAGAAGGATATTCGTATACAAACTTGTAGAGGTTTGACTATATCATGAATGCATGTCTCCATTAACAACCATAACTCAGCTTCCCAATTTATCAGTGTTAATCTAAATGGCTGTAAACTTAATTATCAGTACTAGTGCTGCAGTCAAGGCCAACTGAGAATTTATTATTTTTTTATTGTTCTGGGTATTAAAATGGTCACAGAACTATAGTAATACTATTTCATATCTATCCCTACATATATTAAATTATGCTGATACTGATAATTTATAAAGTTTATGAATAAGAACCAAATTAAAGATGCCCTTTGAGTTCTCTTTTCCCCCCCACAATGAAGTTAGGAATCAAGTAGTAATATTATATCTTGAGAATTCATATATAATGGACAGGGGTTTAATAAAGACTTTCAGGTTTCACTGTTATTTTAGATCCCCATAGTATTTGAATGTGGTTTTGTATGTCATTTGAATCTCTTGGCCTAAGTCTTCAAGGGAATGTTCATTTCCTAAAACCTCTTTATGGGATAAACATAAGCATTTATAGAAGGATTCATGCACACCTCTGCTTCTAGGGTAGCCTAAAGGCGTGTGCATACACAGGCAGGAAGGAATCAGATACCAAGAAGGGGACTTGGGTCTTATACAGCGGGGGAGGGGTGGCAGCTTGCGTATTGGTGTCCTGATCTGAAGGAAGCAACTGGGTTTGTGATCAGTTTGAAAAGTAGTACCAATTTCTCTACATCTAATGTTCAAGAGAAGATAAAAATATGGATGTTTTTGTAAAATTCTTTAATTTTAGAACACTGAGAAGACCAAATCAATCCCTGATGTGGGCTGCATATGGCCCGAAGGCATCCAGTGTTCTCATTCCCATCTAAGTCATGGGAAACTGGAATTCTGATTGTCTTCCATTGGACATATATGGAATGCCAGTACAGTTTGAGTAGGAAACTAATTATCTTAATAGAATCTTCAAAATGAAATCAGAGCCAGCTTTGGATAGATTTAAATTTTCTTCTGCAAGTGTAAAAAATGCTCCAGTTTTCTAGGTTAAGCCACATATATTTTAGTCCAAAAAGGAGGTGGGGGTATAGGAAGTTGGACTCCTGTTTCATGTGGGATACTGTCTTTTTATTGATTGGTCCAAAATTGAATACCCAATTTCCTCTTTCGCATTTATATCTCAGCATGAGATTTCCTTTCCTGATTTAAGCCTTTGTAGCCAGTTTTTATCTGATCATTTGTCTGTCTGATATCCTTGATATGTTTTTGTAACATTTTTAACAGAAAATGTAAGTGCTATTTATGGAAAGTACGCTGGTCGGCTGTGAGGGGTCTCTTGTGATTTCTCAGGTTGTTTTCACATTCGACTGATGCTGGCTTCTAGAACAGAAGTCTGGAAACTAACAATGAATGTTAGACCACTGAACATAGGTTTTTTTCCTTTCCAAGTCTGTCTGCAGGGGCAGAGAGAAAAGATGAATGAGAATGGAAAATATATGCATGTAGCTGAGCAGGAGGTTAATTATATTAATTTCAGACTCAACCCAGCCTGAAGACAATATAATAATCTTATAAAAAATGGAATGCCAGCAAGGAGCCAAACTTCTATTACCTTTTTTCTTTTAAGAGCACAATATGTTATAGCAATCAGGAACTCATAAATTGCCCTTACAAGCAGTTCAGAAAAAGTTACTGTGTGAAGCCTACTTAGAGTTGGAAACTGTGGAGAGATTTTTTTCCCCCATTGCACCTGAGGTGTTTTTTCCATGTGTTGAGTTTTGTTTCAGTTGTTCAGTAGAGAACATGGGAATTCTGCTATGTTTCTCAAACATGTGATGGATGTGGAGGGGTCAAGCTGAAACTGAGTTTCTTTGAATACTGAGGAGCCAAATATAAATAGTACTCTGAAGTATGATTCCCTGAACATATATGTGAATACAGAGAACCATCCCATTTTCCTCTCCTTTGGACTAGGATCCCTGGTAAGAATGAAGTGGGGGATGAAGATGGGAATTAATGTAGGGAGAGATGAAATATTCTAGTGCTTTCCAACACAGACCTCTTCAGGGAAGCTTCCGTTCTTTTCCTTCATCAATAAATACTAAGAATCACCGAGTTAAAGACCAGTGATTCAAAGTGTTGACACCTTGAAGCAGGGGAATGTTTTTCAAATAATTTACAGCAGCTATGAAAGTAATTTTAAAAGTTAATCTGCCCTTAAAGTATTCAGCTTTGTCAATTGTGCATAATATCCTCAATATTTACTATTACTTTGTGCTACAAACATAAACAATCATTTCAATGACCCTTTTTTATTAAAATATGTGAACACTTATATTTCATTATTTCAGAGAACCACATGAATCCCACAAGTCCGTGGAAATTTTAGAGTGAATTTTACTGCTCGTCACCTGTGTCTAGACAAATTTATTAGGCACTTGCTGATGGTGAGTAATACCTGTTTATTAAGCTGATTTTCAGGCTGCTTACATGAGAACTTCCATAAATTAGCTCTAGTAACCTTAGGATTTAAACTTAAATAGAGATTAGGCATTTATAAATTGATTCTAGTGATCATGAAGTAAGAGGGAAGATATATGTTTTTAAATGCATTTTTGGCTTGAAACCCCTCCCTTACTTTCAACCCCATGGGCCTGCTCTACCGTAAAGAAGGACATATTTAAACGTTAGAATCTCTAGTGCCAGAAATTTCTACTTTATGTCTTGGCTAACCAGTGAGGATAGTCAGCACCTTGTCTCTCTTAAAACTGACAGGGTACATTTTTAAAGTGTTGAAAGAGAAGTATACAGACTTTACAGGTTGAGCAGTCTCAGTTTCCTGGCCTAGATGAAGATTTTGAAACTTAAGTTACTTTTGGTCGTCAGGGTAACGCACTGTGGTCAGTAAATGAACTGGCTACTTTAGTCATTGGCATTTTCTAGTTAACACACACAAATTGGTAGTGCATACTCTGAAATAACTTCCCTGGCAGCTCAGATGGTAAAGAATCTGCTTGCAATGCAGGAGACCCCAGTTTGGTCCTTGGGTCCGGAGGATCCCCTGGAGAAGGGAATGACAACCCACTCCAGTATTCTTGCCCGGAGAATTCCACAGACAGAGGAGCCTGGCAGGCTACAGTCTGTGTGTCACAAAGAGTCAGACATGACTGAGTGACTGACACTCCTCCAAAATTCTGAAATACAAAATCAACATTACTTATGGTTTTATGGTGCCTAAATCAAAGGAACCATCTATTTCCCAGTTTGCAAGTTAGTATATTAAGAAGGCAAATCATTTAAAGACTCAGATTTATTAATCTTTTGGATATTAACCCAGCCCCAAGTTTTAAATGAAGTCTGCCTAAGTGTGGGCAAATGCAAAGAACCTCCAGTTTTTGTTGTTTTTTTTTTAAGCACTTTTATTTGCAAAACTGTAGGACTGTCTGTTCCTTTTGTCACTGTTTAGAACTTTGGTCTGTCTCGTACCTCCTCAGAAAAGCAATCGAAGCCTTTGACTCTTGGGGTTCTTTAGGAATCTGCATTGTTCAGGGAAAGGCTCTACTATTTTAAGCCCACCTTTGGTATCTTGGTGTCATGACTGCCCTGGTGGCTCAGATGGTAAAGTGTCTGTCTACAATTTTGGAGGCCCGGGTTCGATCCCTGGGTCAGGAAGATCCTCTGGAGAAGGAAATGGTGACCCACTCCAGTACTCTTGCCTGGAAAATCCCGTGGACGAAGGAGCCTGGTAGGCATACAGTCCATGGGGTCACAAAGAGTTGGACACGACTGAGCGACTAAACTTTCACTTTTCACTTTCACTTTTGGTATCTTAGAGATGCTGGATAGGAGTTACCTGGTGTGTCATGGGAATAGCCATCACACAAAAATGAACAATACCCCATCCAAAATTTAGTTGTTTCTAAAATCCTTTGTCTCTCATAAATTCACTTCTTGATTATGTTGCAGAATCAAAAGTTAAAGAAGTATTAAACTGTGAGAAAGTTTAGCAAATTTCAGTAAAATATGCTGTCCTGTAGCCACCTCTTTCTCTAGGAAAGTAGAACTTCCGTGGGTGGTGCTTCATGAGATGTTTTGTATTTTAGCCATGTTTGCCCATCAGCTGCATGTTCTCACAGCAGTCAGGATATTGATTGCTAGCCATCGATATTAGTACACCCAGAGTGATAATTTTGTGGTTTCTCCTTTTCTCCTACCTCTCCTCTCCTGTTATCTTATTATCCAAGTCACTCAGTCTAAGAGTAGAGAAAACTGAGATGGGTGGTTTGGGGGTGGAAAAATGGAACCAGAATTGCTCTGTGTCCCATCTTCCCAGTGGGAGTCACTACTCGTTGCTCAGGTCCTCAGGTCGTGTCCATAGGAGGGACAGCTACATGTGTCCAGTGACCCCTGGCAAGCAACAAGCTGGCATCTCTCACAGTGATTCCCATCATTGGACATGGATTTGGGTGCTAAAGAAAAGGCAGGACCATTTCAGTCCATACGCAGCTAGTTGTATCCATAATGCTGTCAGTAATTACCAAAGCTTTATGGAGTGTCCAGTCAAGCGCAGGTACTGTAGTATCTGTCTAGTTACTTAATCCTCATGACAAGGGGACTTTGATGACCATTTTTCCCGATTGACAGATAAAGAAACTGGAGCTTATAGAAGGCTAAGGAACTGGCCATGGCCATTCTCCTGGTCAGTGGTGGTGAAAGGACTCAATCCTGGTCCCAAACCCATAGCTTTAACACAGCCTGCGTCCTCCCAGCTGTGTTCTTCTCTCAGCAATATGTACAATGCATCCCACAGTGTGAGCTTCTTCATTTGTCCCCTTTTTTCATGGTAACAGTGTGATAAGCAGGCTGTGTTCTTTTTCCAGTGGCAGAATGTTTAAGATATGTTGTTCTTATCTTAGAGATGTATAGGGGATTTTTGCAATTGATATGTGAAGATCTATCTCTCTATTTTCCTTAAGTAAGAAACAAAATAGACTGTCTTATTTCTTCCTTTCCTCCTAACCTTGTAATTACACTTGCTTGGAGGAGATCCCATGGCAGATGGCATCTGAGAGTAGTTTTAACAAATATGTTCATTATAAACATTGTATGGCCTTCGTATCAACCAGGTTTTCTAATGACACAATAAAAACAGAACATTTTAACACTGAAACCTACTTAGGTACTTAGCTGTCAAACTAAATGGACTGTAGCCCGTGAGGCTCCTCTGTCCACAGGATTTCCCAGGCAAGAATGCTAGAGTGGGTTGCCATGCCCTCCTCTAGGGAATCTTCCCGACCAAGGGATCAAACCCACATCTCTTAGGTTTCCTGCATTGAAGGTGAGTTCTTTACCACTCACGCCACCTGGGAAGCCCTGCCAAACTAAATCAGCCAAGTAGTATTTTCTGCTAGCCTCTTATGTGGATACCTCAGTGTCTACTTCTGGAGTTTAACCCTTGCCAGTCAAGTAGTTTTTTCATGTTCCCCCTTCATCTCACTATCCTCCTAGCAATCACTACAGTCTAAAGTCTTTTTATTCAAGCCAAAGCTTACCATTATATTAGGTACACTTTTTAAATTCAATAATTTTTACTGGAGACTGTTGAAATTAGTGCAGGTTTTAATTACTGAGTATTTGAAAGAACAGATAAATTTTATATGTAAGCAGTTACTTAAACTGAAATAATGAAACATTAGTAACTATATCTTTATTTTTGCTTTAATGAATCACTGAAACTGTTTGGTAAGTAAGCTCTGCATAGATACTCTTTAAAATGATATTCTTTGAAAATGGTTTTAGTTTTCTGTTAGGTGTAGGTATTGAATATTTCAGAGAGGCCAAGCATGCTTCACCATATATGGCAAAGCCTTTCCTCCTTGGTTCTCCTGACATTTGGGGTCAGATCATTCATTGTTGTGGGGGTTCTCTGTGTGCATTGGGGGATATCGAGCTGTATCTTTGGCCTCTACCAATCACATGTGAATATGTAACCTCCTCTCAGATGTGACAGAAATGTCCAGACATTGCCCCATGTCCTTTGTGGCAAAATCACCCCAGACTGAGAGCCGTTGCTCTGTGGTTCTCCAGCTGAGAAGTCTTAGTTAGAGAGGGATCAAAATATCAGCTCTGGTGATGACCAAGCTACAGAAGATAAGGTGGCTAAGGTCTAAGGCCAGGATAGGTTTCTTTTGCTTTTCTTTTCAGACACCTTTACCCAAGTGTCATCTTACCAGGCCTTCTCTAGCCACTGCTAAAGACTAGCACAACCTATGACTCTCAGCCTCACTTGCTCTATTTATCTTCCTTGCACCTATCTCAGCCTGTAGTTATATATTGCTTGTTGTTTTTTCCCCTGTCAAAATGTAAGCTATATTACCTTCAAGGCTCATTTCAGAAAAATTTAAATTGCTTTAAAAATT
The DNA here is from genome assembly GCF_001704415.2 of Capra hircus. Lineage (NCBI taxonomy): Eukaryota > Metazoa > Chordata > Mammalia > Artiodactyla > Bovidae > Capra > Capra hircus. Next base: position 79,150,193 of record NC_030814.1, read on the forward strand.
TTTTTTCTTTAAGTTACATGAATGCAGGAAATTTGTGTTTTATTTAGTCCGTAAGTGCAGTACACAGACCTATACCTGACACCTAATTTGTAACCCATGAGAAATTGTTGACTGAGTGAGTCAATTATTTAGAGACACTTTCTATAAAAAAAATAGTGAGGATATTAAAGATCACTAATATAGCTGAAAATAAATTGAGAGAATTATTAATGGAAAAGAAGCACAGCTTCAAGTATAATAAAATCTACCTAATGATTTTATAATTAATTGTTTCATAATTGAGATTTAGGTTTTTCCTTCATTTGATGGAATTAGTTGTACTAGAGTCCATTTTTCATGTCAACCAACAATGGCTTCAGATGAGAGAAGGCCTTGAGCTGTAAGGAAATGAGGAGAGAAAATCCAGATGATGCATGAAGTCAGAAGACAGTTGGAAAGTACCAACATTTCTTATACAAGCAACCGTTGAAGAAGGTGTCAGTAAGCAAAAGCCTGTCATTAGACGGTTTCACTGGAAGATACGGAAGAACAAATACAGCATTCCTTAAAATGCTTGTTAAGTAACAATTGAAGTTTGGAATTTAAAGGAAATTATTTATTTATTGAGTTTTAAATTCTTATTCTGTATAGTAAAATCTTTTCTTGCTTTATGCTTACTTTTTCAGCTCCCTATTTTTAACCAATTGCAAATGTTTATAAGTACCATACACTCAGTCTTTTGAATTGAAGTAGTTGCCTTTAGTAGAAAATCTGAATTTCATCATAAAGATAGAACACAAAATCCTTGGCTTAAATATAAGGCTCAGAAATGAATGGGATAAAATGATGTCAGCTTAGCAAATGGTAAATATACACATTCCACCAAATGTGCTTTTGTCTTGAATAATTATGGACATGTGTACCAGGCACTGTGAAGATTGCAGCCCCTTCAGGCTGTATACTGAATACCACTTGAAATTTTATATGACAGGAATAGCCAACCTGGTCATAGGCAGACACCAGAATTCACTAGCATTATCAACAAAAGGTCTGTGACAATTGATCTTTCAAAAAAAATGTTAATATCAGATGTATTGTTGGTTGACTAGGGTGCTCTCATGAGTTTCCTAATTATAGTACCTATTTAATTCTTTCAAAGTACCTATTGTTTCTTACTTTTAAACATAGGATCAATATAATTAATGAAAATACTGGATTTTTTTTTTCTCATACATGCTTCTTGAGATATATGTGAAGTCCTGAAGAGGCCAAGGCAGCTCTAGGTCCGTGGGTTGGGCCCTGTTTATCATGGACTGGTAACAGAAGTGGAAGAGCCAGGGAACAGTGTGTCCTATTCCTCTTGTTTGTTGCGGTTTGGAGGGGTGTTGGCTCACCTGGTCTTACGTAGTGTGTTGGTGGTATGTCCTTGCCTGAGACCTTTCTCCGAGGCTCTCTGTCCAGTGTTATTGCCATCCTCCATCTGTGGCATAACATGGTCATATCTTAGCCCTCATGGATTATAGCATAGCTCAACATCTGGAGCCAGAGGTTTTGGTATGGTTTTATAATGGAAATAGGATGAGTGGAGGTGACAGGAAACAAAGAGGAAATAGAGTAGCCTTTCGTTCCCTGAAATTCTGTCTGATAGTAGAACATTTTGGGAGTGTGCGTGTGTGCCTGCTCAGTCGCTTCAGTCATGTCTGGCTCTGGGAACCCATGAACTATAGCCCCTCTGGTGGCTCTGTCCACGGGATTTTCCAGGTTAGAGTGCTGGAGTGGGTTGCCATGCCCTCCTCCAGGGGATCTTCCTGACCCAGGGATTGAACCCACGTTTCCTGTAGCTCCTGCATTGCAGGTGGATTCTTTACCAGCGAACCACTGGGAAAGCCCCATTTTAGGAATTTATTCAATCAATGGACATATTAAGTTTCTATTACATGCAAAACATCCTGATGTGTGATGTGGGGGATACAGAAATGAGTATGAATTGCTTTTTTTCCTGCCCCCCAGGAAAGCATGCCTTCTAATGATTTCCTTCCTTGAGGTGATCCACTACAACCCATACCTACAGGTCTTTCTGGAAGTGTTAGAGATTCAGAAAAATCATGCTCTTGTGACTTTTGCACATCCAACAGGATGGCTTACACATATCGTTTGGTAGCATTTTTGTACTTCTTTAGAATTCATCCTTGCAAGGACTTTTTTAAAACTTAAAAATGTATTTCATTTATCCCATGATTTGCTCTGTGTGGTTTTATATTTTCTAAGTACATTAGCATCACTAGCACATGTTAAAAGTAGAATTCCAGTGTTAAAGATGAGGGGATAGAGTTTGTCTCAAATAGCTGATGATGTTTCCAGAGTCAAAATAAAACTTCCTCTTTTCTCTTCATTCAAGTAGAAGGCAGTTTGACCAATAAACTCACCGTCTCTCTCTTGCAAAACATGGATTCATGGACTAATAGAGTTTTAAAGCTCTAAAATTATTAGAGATTATTTCAGAGACAGCGAAATTAGTAGACACTGAAATACACATCTTCATGCTAGTCACTGAGTAATAGGAATTTCACATTCTTATTTGCTTATCTGATGATTTCCTGGGGTTTAGGTGAATGAAAGTAGAGTTGATAAATGATCTATTTGATCTATTTTTGGCATGTCCAGTGCATAAGCATAAAGCTGAGAAGTCAATTCTAAAATCTGTTAGTAGCCACAAAAAAGTAATAATGTTGACTGCTGAGATATGTTATGAACTGTGGGGTTGTTAAGAGACACTAATGACATGGATATAATTATGGATTCAATGAAAGCAGTTGTCAGTGGATTTTGTAGGGTTTCTTTTAAAATCACATTAACAAGATTACTGAATAATTAGAACACAGTTTGAGGCAAGCTTTGAAGGAATGATTCCCAGATGTGAGTGAGCTAATTTTTATCATTAGATTAAACTCAGTGTTTTAATGCAGCTGGAGTGAAAAACGTATACTTCAGTAGGACTTACAGGAAGCCAGAGTTGTTTGACTTTCTTCATTTTACTCACAAATTATTTGAAAAGATAGACTGAATTCTTTGTTATCCATAATATATTACAGCTTTCTGGAAGGTCTGTGTGAGTAGTGCTTTTCAAAGCTTGCTGGGATAAAGTGGTCATCACAGCATCTTTACCACAAAGAACATCTGCTCACCAGCTCTGCCTTCTTTGGTTGTAGGAGTACTTTAGGGGATGATTTCTTTTTTTGTGTCTTGACAGACTTCTGTGCTTGAGGCCAGGCTGCAGAGATAACAATAATGTGTGTGTGTGTGTGTGTGTGTGTGTGGTGCACACAAGTGTAGAGTATGCTAAAATCATAAGCCTAACCATAGAAGAAAATGTTGTTTCTCCGTGTATCCTGAAAGTTCTTGGTTCTTTCACATATGTGTAGATAGTCTCAAGTTGAAAAAAAAAATACTGATTTTCATTTGTCTCCCTTCTGATTATGCTCTCAATTTCTGGAGATGTTTTACATTTTTAACTAAAATAACACATTCATCCTGGTGCCTTGGAATGATGAGCATCGTATTCAAGCAGTTCTGTTTGTGTCTTACCTGTAGAATATTGTGAAAAGAAATATCTAATGCTTTTTCATCTAAAGTAGAACTGTGAAGTTTTTGTGGAAGAAAAAGGTTGAGTTTGGCAAACATTCATCCTGATTTTTCCTCTCATGCCATTGCGTGTTAAAAACATAAAAATAAGTGTGTCCCTTCCTATTTCTCTGTTTCTCAGTGTTTGAATATTGAACATAACCAAGCATATTATGAGCAAAGCAAACTATTTGTATTTTGCTTTTACCTCTTAAATTAATTTTCAATATGTAAAAAATACCACAAATATTGATTATATTTATATTTTTCTTAAATTTCTGGGATCCTCCCATTATTTCAGGTTCAGAGGGATGTATATCTTTCATTCAAAATATATTAACAGTTGATATACAAATGGGAAAATCTTAATTTTCCGAGCATTTTATATGTTCCTTAAATAAATGTGGGACATAGAAACAATATAAAGTTTATTCTCTCATATTTGTTAAGACATCTTTGCTCCTTAAAGGGAAAAAAAGATATATGAACCTGGCTTTCAATTTCTGGAACATTATGGTCTAGAGAATTACTGTTATTCATTACCTTGATGTTCTTAAATAATGTTCTGATAACAAGAGCCTTCATTGTCTAAGCCCCCACAGTTTGGTTACAAGATGAACTATCATAAGAGGAAAATACTTACTGATAAAGTGACTGGTTATAAAAGTAGCCTTCTAAAATCTCAGTAAGCTGATGTTTTTACTAACCAGTTTGGGGCTGATTATAAGATGCTTACAACAATGTAACACACAAAAAATGCAGTGCTAAAAATATGGTACACATGCAATCCATATAACAAATTGATTGCAAGAATTCATTAATTCTGGGACTTCCCTGGTAGCTCAGTGATAAAGAATCCACCTGCCAGTGCAGAAGACACGGGTTCAATCCCTTACCTGGAAAGATCCCACAGGCCTCGGAGCAACTAAGCCTGTGCACCACAACTACTGAGCCTGTGCTCTAGAGCTGGGAAGCCACGGCACCTGAGCCCACGTGCCCTGACTACTGAAGCCCCAGCGCCCTGGAGCCCCTGCTCTGCAACAAGAAAAGCCACTGCAATGAGAAGCCCAAGCACCATAGCTGGAGGGTAGCCCTGCTCGCTGCAACTGGAGAGAAGCCCATGCAGCAGCGATCACCCAGCAGAGTCAAAAATAAGTAAGAAATAAAATTACATATACATAAAGAGTTTATTAATTCAAAACAAGAGATGTTGGAAAACTGCCTGCATCACATATAAATCCACAGATAAATGAGGATCCAGCAGAGGGAGACCAATGAACAATTAAAAATGAGAGGACAAAAATGGATGAAGACATAAGTAGATGCTTCATATGAAAATTACCTTGATGACATTTTTGAGTAGCCTTTGAAATAATAGCTCTAGTTTAGGCTGAACTGTAGTATAATTGTGTCAGGAAAGAAAAATTATGTCTACTTGCTTCAATCTTTACTCCAGTTCATTGCTGCAGTTATAGCTTAAAGTTTTCCTTATGATATAATTTTAATGAATTTATTTACGATAATAACACAACATTATGTTTTTCACTATTTCAATGAAAAGGTGGCTTAGCCTTTTCCTATTACCAATTTTTCTCTGATAATGAAAGCCTCATGATAAAGCCACCTGAACTATTCATCACCAGATGGACTCTGAATTATCCATCACCAGTAATTACGAATAGAATGTGCCTCAGTTTTTTCCTTCATTAAAAGCCCAAGTATTTATTTGTTTCATCTCAAAATACTTATTTAGCACAGTAATGCTCAACTCTTGTCAGGCTTTAAAATGACTTGCTCCCAGACTCCACTCCAAGAACAGCTAAATCAGAATCTGAGGGTTGGAGCTTGAGAAAAACTGTTTTTTTCATTGTTTGTTTTTAAGACTTCCTATGAGGTTCTAGTGAGTACCACTGATAGTACATCAAAAGGTATTAACTGCCGATGATTCACTTTGCAGAATCAGAAAAATGAATATGGCTGTTTTCTTTCTACTAGAACTGTTTTAATATATTAAAAAAGTTCTTAAGTCTTCCCTTCAGTTCAGTTCAGTTCAGTCGCTCAGTCGTGTCCAACTCTTTGCGACCCCATGAATCGCAGCACGCCAGGCCTCCCTGTCCATCACCAACTCCCGGAGTTCACTCAGACTCACGTCCATCGAGTCCGTGATGCCATCCAGCCATCTCATCCTCGGTCGTCCCCTTCTCCTCCTGCCCCCAATCCCTCCCAGCATCACAGTCTTCCAATGAGTCAACTGTTCACATGAGGTGGCCAAAGTACTGGAGTTTCAGCTTCAGCATCATTCCTTCCAAACAAATCCCACGGCTGATCTCCTTCAGAATGGACTGGTTGGATCTCCTTGCAGTCCAAGGGACTCTCAAGAGTCTTCTCCAACACCACAGTTCAAAAGCATCAATTCTTCAGTGCTCAGCCTTCTTCACAGTCCAACTCTCACATCCATACATGACCACAGGAAAAACCATAGCCTTGACTAGATGGACCTTAGTCGGCAAAGTAATGTCTCTGCTTTTGCATATGCTATCTAGGTTGGTCATAACTTTTCTTCCAAGAAGTAAGCGTCTTTTAATTTCATGGCTGAAGTCACCATCTGCAGTGATTTTGGAGCCCCAAAAAATAAAGTCTGACACTGTTTCCACTGTTTTGAAAAAGTAATGGTAACATGTTAGGTCTTTATTGACAAGAAAGAGAGGATTCTTAACCATAATGACTCACTTCAGCATTTTGAACTATATATTTCTTTAATTTTTTTTCTGGTGTTAATTACTCCAAACACTCTCTTCCAACAACACAAAAGAAGACTCGAAACATGGACATCACCAGATGGTCAACACTGAAATCAGACTGATTATATTCTTTGCAGCCAAAGATGTAGAAGCTCTATATAGTCAACAAAAACAAGACTGGGAGCTGACTGTGGCTCAGATCATGAACTCCTTATTGCCAAATTCAGACTTAAATTGAAGAAAGTAGGAAAAACCACCAAACCATTCAGGTATGACCTAAATCAAATCCCTTATGATTATACAGTGGAAGTGAGAAATAGATTTAAGGGACTAGATCTGATAGACAGAGTGCCTGATAAACTATGGACGGAGGTTCATGACATTGTACAGGAGACAGGAATCAGGACCATCCCCATAGAAAAGAAATGCAAAAAAGCAAAATGGCTGTCTGAGAAGGCCTTACAAATAGCGGTGAAAAGAAGAGAAGTGAAAAGCAAAGGAGAAAAGAAAGATATAAGCATCTGAATGCACTGTTCCAAAGAATAGCAAGGAGAGATAAGAAAGCCTTCCTCAGCAATCAATGCAAAGAAATAGAGGAAAACAACAGAATGGGAAAGACTAGAGATCTCTTCAAGAAAATTAGAGATACCAAGGAAACATTTCATGCAAAGATGGGCTCGATAAAGGACAGAAATGGTATGGACCTAACAGAAGCAGAAGATATTAAGAAGAGGTGGCAAGAATACACAGAAGAACTGTACAAAAAAGATCTTCATGACCCAGATAATCACGATGGTGTGATCACTCACCTAGAGCCAGACATCCTGGAATGTGAAGTCAAGTGGGCCTTAGAAAGCATCACTACGAACAAAGAAAGTGGAGGTGATGGCATTCCAGTTGAGCTATTTCAAATCCTGGAAGATGATGCTGTGAAAGTGCTGCACTCAATATGCCAGCAAATTTGTAAAACTCAGCAGTGGCCACAGGACTGGAAAAGGTCAGTTTTCATTCCAATCCCAAAGAAAAGCAGTGCTAAAGAATGCTTTCCTGAAGGGAAAGGCTACCACACAATTGCACTCACCTCACATGCTAGTAAAGTAATGCTCAAAATTCTCCAAGCCAGGCTTCAGCAATTCATGAACTGTGAACTTCCAGATATCAAGCTGGTTTTAGAAAAGGCAAAGGAACCAGAGATCAAATTGCCAACATCCGCTGGATCATGGAAAAAGTAAGACAGTTCCAGAAAAACATCTCTTTCTGCTTTATCGACTATGCCAAAGCCTTTGACTGTGTGGATCACAATAAACTGTGGAAAATTCTGAGAGAGATGAGAATACCAGACTACCTGACCTGCCTCTTGAGAAACCTATGTGCAGGTCAGGAAGCAACAGTTAGAACTGGACATGGAACAACAGACTGGTTCCAAATAGGAAAAGGAGTACGTCAAGGCTGTATATTGTCACCCTGCTTATTTAACTTCTATGCAGAGTACATCATGAGAAACTCTGGGCTGGAAGAAGCACAAGCTGGAATTAAGATTGCCAGGAGAAATATCAATAACCTCAGCTATGCAGATGACACCACCCTTATGGCAGAAAGTGAAGAGGAACAAAAAGCCTCTTGATGAAAGTGAAAGAGGAGAGTGAAAAAGTTGGCCTAAAACTCAACATTCAGAAAACAAAACAAAGATCATGGCATCTGGTCCCATCACTTCATGGGAAATAGATGGGGAAACAGTGGAAACAGTGTCAGACTTTATTTTTTCAGCTCCCAAATCACTGCAGATGGTGACTGCAGCCATGAAATTAAAAGATGCTTACTCCTTGGAAGGAAAATTATGACCAACCTAGATAGCATATTGAAAAGCAGAGACATTACTTAGCCAACAAAGGTCCGTCTAGTCAAGGCTGGTTTTTCCGGTGGTCATATATGGATGTGAGTGTTGGACTGTGAAGAAAGCTGAACACCGAAGAATTCATGCTTTTGAAGTGTGGTGTTGGAGAAGACTCTTGAGAATCCCTTGGACTACAAGGAGATCCAACCAGTCCATCTCAAAGGAGATCTGTTCTGGGTGTTCATTGGGAGGACTGATGCTGAAGCTGAAACTCCAATACTTTGGCCACCTCATGCAGAGTTGACTCTTTTGAAAAGACCCTGATGCTGGGAGGGATTGGGGGCAGGAAGAGAAGGGGACGATGGAGGATGAGATGGCTGGATGGCATCACTGACTCGACGGACGTGAGTTTGATTGAGCTCCGGCAATTGGTGATGGACAGGGAGGCCTGGCGTGCTGCGATTCATGGGGTTGCAAAGAGTCGGACACGACTGAGCAACTGAACTGACTGAATTACTCTCTTTAAAGAAAACATCACAGTGCTACTTGTGTTCCTGAGAGGCTGAGGATCTGGGAGACGGCCTTTTCAGACTTGTCACACTTCACTTTCTTTATTCTTTTCTGCATCCTACTGTAGACACATAAGTGTACCCTGCAGGAGTACTGGGTCGGGAAGATCCGCTGGAGAAGGGATAGGCTACCAATTCTAGTATTCTTGGGCTTCCCTGTGGCTCAGCTGGTAAAGAATTTGCTGGCAATGCGGGAGGCCTGGGTTCGATCCCTGGGTTGGGAAGATCCGCTGGAGAAGGAAAAGGCTACCCACTCTAGTATTCTTGCCTGGAGAATTCCATGAACTGTAGAGTCCATGGGGTTGCAAAGAGTTGAATACAACTGAGCGACTTTCACTTTCCCTTATTCTGTAAATCTACGGTGGTGCCTCATTGAGCTGAAATACTTCTGATGGAACTGCCTTGCCTGTTACCATCCTGTTCGTCTGTCTCCCTGTCTTGCCACCTCCCATCCTCTCCAGCCTGTAGACCACCTCTGAACTTCCACACCTTTCTGCTCCCCCATCAGCTGAATGGTCTTTAGAAAGAGCCACTATATTGTATTTCTCCCCATGTGAACAGTACAGTTTTGTCATATTCGAACACACTTAAGTAAGTTCTTAAGTTAGGAAATTATGGAAAAGGATCTAATGGCAGGGAGAATCTCAATTTTTCTTTCAGCTGTAATAAAAGTTTATTCGGCACAGATTTATTTCAAGAATTGCATCTTCCTGATCATGGCACATTTCTACATTTGGAATAAGTTAAGCACAGCAGTATCTGAATTCAGGAGTCCATCTCATTTGAACGACTTGTAAATGCATAAATAGGTTTGCTGATTTTTATGTTTTAGTAGAAAGAAATATGACAAATAATTTTGTAAGTTCCCATTAAAAATAGAAGACTTCTTCTTTTATCTTAATTCAGATATTTCTCAGAATTAGTTTCAGCTTATATAATTTTTAATTGGGATGACATGATTTTTAACATTATTGTTTTATTTCAGTACACTCTAAATAGACATTATAGTTGAGATTTCTGCATTTCTTTTGTGCACGAAAAATAATGCCTCACAAGATGTTTACAGTTAAAAGAGTTTTGCTTGAATTATTGTTCATTACTAGAAAAGTCTCAGAAATCACCTTTCTATACTTTAGCTCAGACGGACTCACAGCTCATCCCTGACCAGCTTTAATTGCAAATGTTTGGGGGCAAAAACTATGTTATTTTAGTTTTTTTGTGCTTATGTGTGCAACAAAGCCCAGGGATCATGGGAAGTGTATGACGGGGTGGTCACGAGATGGGTGTCCAAACCAGAGGCAGGGTGCTTCCTGGCAAAGCCGAACAAAAAGGTGGGTCCCAGATGAGAAGGTGAGATGAAAAGAAGGTAGATGAGATAAAGGTGTTCACAAGAGATTGGAGTGGCACTGAGGGGTTTCTTGAGGCTTAACTGAAGCCGGAACACCGAAGACCATGTAATAACATTTAGTATTTATCCTTGCTAATAGTGTTGAGTGCTGTTTACTTTCTTTAATCCTGAAGATCTTTGCTAGAAACATTAACTCTGATCTAGGGCATCAGTTACTATAACCCAGATCTTATTTTACGTCTAACATTTTCTGTTGATTCAGCAGATAAACTTCGGTGTTCTTTTGGATATGAAAGTGTTATCCTTTTTCATGCTTTTTTTTTTTACCGGAAGTTTTGTGGTATCTTCTCTTCTCATTTTACATCTTTCCCCCCATTAATAGATGTGCTTTTTGACTCCAGAGGAAAATTAAGAATGTGGACTGATTAAAGACATTATTTCGTCTGTAGTGGTTATGTGCTTGGCATAGTTAGTAAATAGTTTTCTTTTGTTTTGTGTTTGATGTCATTAGGACCTAAACAGGCCTGGACAAAGGGTACTAATCAGCAGCATGCAACATCTCTGTGTTTGGACCCAGCCCTCTAACTGGGATGTTTGTATTGACCTCATTGAGGAAGGCTGGCTGCTTAGCAAATTTGGCCAAGTCTGTCCCAAACTAGAAGAGTTTGTATACAATATGTGGGCTTTAAAGCAGAAAACCAGATGATGCCCTTCCTCAAAAGAAAGGATTTGTCAGTAATGATGACCTGTTGTTTCCCCAAAAGCAAGATACTGTGATCTCACCCACTGTTATCCTCTAGGAGGCAGGCATGTCTGATTCATCTAATGGCTGTATTGGAAGCAACCAGGCTTATGACAGATGAGCAAAGTGAAGTCTTGAAAATCTTGGATGTTCAGCATTTGTTTATGATGTTTTCACAAATGTATTAAGTTGGTACATGTGGTAATTTCTGTGAAAGTCATTAATTACTTTTATGCCTCTGCGCCTCTTACTGGATTTTATCCATTGCCTCCCAGAACAATGAGTTCCTTGTATAACCAATTCTACCTTGTCACTGAAGATTACACCACTGCTTGCATTAAAGGCTCAGGGGTCTTTGCAAAATTTCCAGGAACTTTTTTTAAACTATTCTTTTGTTTACTAAGATGTCTTTTAAAAAAATCCATAGATAAGATAGCTTTCTTTTAAATTATTGGAATTTCCATTGGACCCTCATTAATAGGATTAAAGTCCAAGTTTCTGTTATCTTCTCTGATTACTGAGCTTTCTTCTCTTACTGAAGGACAATTGTAAATATGGAATTATAGTGGGGTTTCTTTGGATTTGCCAGATTTTGTGGTATCATAAACATTAGAAACGTTTCTTCATGGTTCTATATAAGGATTAGAAAATAGTTCCTCACTACAGAAAAGGCTCTTGGAGGTTTTTAAAAAATGTTTTTTAACCTTTTTAAAACTTCATATAGCTTTTGTATTTATTGATTTGATATTAATGCATTGCATATTAATATAAAGGCCATATGGTTTAATTTTGGGATAAGATTTAACCTCACAGACCTCCTGAGTCCTATTCTAATAAAGGACCAAACTTGGAAAGTAAATATTATTTGCCCTGGCTTCTATTACCAGAATCTGAAAACAAGGAATGAGAATTGTTAACATTTTAAAAAGTGTGCTCAATTTGATGGCCTGTTTCTTTGGTTTACTAATTAGCACTCTTATGTACAAAATCAAAGATTTTTATTTACTTTATTTTTGTTTTCTTAGATAGCAAAGCTTTTTAAGGAAGCGCTTTATTTTGACCTTACTAAGCTTCCCTGGTGGCTCAGAGGTTAAAGTGTCTGCCTCCAATGCGGGAGACCCGGGTTCCATCCCTGGGTCAGGAAGATCCCCTGGAGAAGGAAATGGCAATCCACTCCAGTATTCTTGCCTGGAGAATCCCATGGATGGAGAAGCCTAGTTGGTTACAGTACATGGGGTCCCAAAGAGTTGGACACAACTGAGCGACTTCACCTTCACCTTCATATCTTTGATTATTTAAGAAAATAAGGCAAAAATTTCTCACTTATGAAAGAACTAAATTTCTTTTCAGTTTTTTTGTGTCATTTCTACTTATTTTTCAATGTTTTCTTGTTACCAGATATTGCTTGAAAGTCATCTCTGATCCTAGCTCAATGAAGTGTCTACTTTTCTCTGAAAACTTTGGAATTTTGCTTTCCCAAATTCAGAACTTAAATGCAGAAAAGTAAAATAATAAATCACCAGGATATCTTTTACACCTCAAACAATTTTTGAGATTTCACAGATACTGAAAATATCACAGAGATTTATACTTTCATCTTATAAAAAAAAAAGTGCTAGAAACAGTTTTGCTTGAAATGTTACTATTGTAAAAGTTTATAGGAAGAGTTGTCTAATAAAAATAGACTCTCAGCCTTCCCTATGATACAACTGTATAAATTGTTATTAATATAAATATTAGTATAAGTATTTCAGAATTGCTTTATGGGAAGTTCCTGGATATTTGTCAGTTCTCCCACTTTCATAATATTTTCAACAGCCTTTATTTGTGGAGCAATTTTTAATTCACAGCAAAGTTGAGAAGAAGATACAGAGATTTCCTGTAGACCTCCTGCCCCTATCCCTACTTGCACAGCCTCCCCCATTATCAGCATTCCTCACCAGAGTGGTACATTTGTTAAAACTGATGACCCTGTATTTGCAGAGTATTATCACCCAGAATTCATGGTTTACCTTAGGGTTTGCTCTCAGTGTTCTACAGCTGACAGATCTGTACAAGTGTATAATGGCCTGTATCTGCCTTTCCAGTATCATACAGAGTAGTCTGACTGCCCTTTAAGTCCTCCGTGTTCTGCCTGCTCCTCCAGTCCTCCAGAACTTTTTCTCGCTCACTGTGAACCTTGTAAAGAGAATCAGTCTTTTTATTCCTCACAGTTACAAGCCAAGAAAAAAATCATTGAGAGCAAATGACAACATAAAACAACTTTGGGTTCCTTGAAAAGAAGACATGAGTCCATTTTTAAACAAATATTTCATTTTATTGTCTTCATGCATTTGAGTTGCAGGCTACTACCTTGCTTTACAGATAAATATATAGTTAACCAGAGTTGATATGCCATGGCTCTAAATGAACAGTTAATATAACTGTGGACTCTGGAAAATTTGTCTAGAACAGGTCTGGAATCAACCAGTTTCCAGTTACTTATCGCCAGTGGATGCAGAACCCCATCAACATGGGAAATCCTTTAATGCACCTTTAGACTAAGATGATACTGCCTAGGCTGTATCTGCTATGCTTCTGTTTATTACCGAGATCAATTATATTGCCTTGGCTGTTTTCAAATGTGTTTTTCTTGTGTATTGCTTTAGTAGTTAGCATCAGTAGAATTAGAGCTGGAAGGAATGAACAATTATACACACTATTATGGATGAATATTCCAAACAACAACGTGTTGAACAGAAGAAACCAGGTACAAGAGTATATACTTTGCGATTCCATTTATGTAAAGTTAGCAAGGCCAACCAGTCTGTTGTGTTAGAACTCAGGATAGTTAGGATAGAGGAGGGGCAGTGACTGAGACGAGACAAGAGGGAGATGGACTCAGTCTGTGAAAATTCATTAAGCTGTACAATTATGATTTGTGTATTTTTTAACCAAAAGCTTGAAATCATTATAGCAGTTATAAGATAATTGAGGGGAAGAAACAGCTGCTGAGTTAAAGCAGGAATAGGAGGAGGGCCCAAGATGGGGATGGGGTGAGGCTGAGCCAGTGTGAAAACCACTGGTGTAACCCAAGCACCATGTTTTGGAGCAAAGAAGAGAAGGGTTCCCCTAGAGACAAATTACGCAGCTACTTGATGACAGCATTTATTAACGTATTTAATAATGCATGCATATTGAGCATGTACTGTGTCCTAGCTATGGGGCTGAAAACCCCATAGCTGAAAACCAGAGTGACCATGCCAGATCCTGCGCTTTTGGAGTTTCTTTATTTTTTTATTTTTTCAAAACAACTCATGATGGTCTTTATTTATTTATTTTACATTTTTATTGGAGTATAGTTGCTTTACAACATTGTTTTAGTTTCTGCTGTACAGAAAAGTGAATCAGCTGTATATACACATATATCTCCCCTGTGTTTTGGATTTCCTTCCCATTTAGGTCACCACAGAGCATTGAGTAGAGCTCCCTGTTCTGCATAGTATGTTCTCATTAGTTATTTCATACATATTTTATACATAATGGGCTTCCCTTGTGGCTCAGCTGGTAAAGAATCTGCCTGCAATGCAGAAGACCTGGGTTCGATCCCTGGGTTGGGAAGATCCCCTGGAGAAGGGAAAGGCTACCCACTCCAGTACTCTGGCCTGGAGAATTTCAAGGACTGTATAGTTCATGGGGTTGCAAAGAGTCAGACACGACTGAGAGACTTTCACTCACTCACTTTTATACATAATAATGTATATATGTCAACCCCAATCTCCCAATCCATCCCATCCACACTTCTTTCCCCGTTGGTATTCATAGGTTTGTTTTCTTTGTTTTCTATGTCTATTTCTGCTTTGTAAATAAGATCGTCTATACCATTTGTTTTTCAGATTCCACATGTAGACATTAACATACAATATTTGTTTTTCTCTTTCTGACTTAGAAGTCAGGTTTTCTAGCCGACTCATTTACATGACCCACCCTACCTAGTAGACATTTGAGTTCAGACTTCTTTGGTTCACGTTCATCTTCCTATTTCAGAAAGCTGGGCATTTCATTTTGTTAAGGCACAGGCTAGAATTTCCTTTTTTTTTTTTCCTACTTGTTGCATGTTTTGTTGTGTTCAAGGAAGAATGTTCTGAGAATTGTGTTTAGTTTAATATTCTTTGCAAGAGACCCTGGTCTTCCAGAGAGGCTGTGATAGGGAGCAGAGAGAATTCTTGCTGCATCCTCCTCTTGGCCCATAGACTTGAGTCCCCATCATGTCTGTGTGGGTAAACTCATTCACAGCACTTGGCTCCCAGGCTTGTCATTTGATCAGGCTCTCATCTGCATGTCAATGAGGCTTAAAGCCCATGGAAAGAATTAACTGGTCTTGGATGTTTATGCAGCTTTTCAGCAAAGGCAATTGAAAGCAAAGTTGCCCTGACTGAGTTGATTGTCTTGGAGCAAATATATAGTGAAGTAATCATGTTAATATTATGTGACTAGGGTTATATGATATTTTCAATGATCAGCCTAGTAGGAGTTTAAACATGAGCAAAAACACAAACTAATCAAAAACAGTAAATGAAACATCCCTTTTAAAGCAGATCAACTGGTCTTTTATTTATTTTTATACTCTCTTTTCAGAGTAAAGCATAGGACAAACTCAGGTTTCTTTGGAGTTTATGAACCATGTTTTCTATTTTCTATTGCATTTTAAAACCAACAATATTAATTTCCAGTTGTATTTCTTTTCTGTTAAGGCTAATTAAAGAAAACATGTTTGTTTTTCTAGGCACACTCCCAAATTTGCAAGTGCCAGGATACAAATTCTGGTTTTATGTTCCAAAGGAATGTTTAGGCTTTGAGATCATACTACTCTTTAGTAGAATAAAAGTTAGTGTGTGAGGGGGGTACATGCATTCTTTGTTCAAGAGTTTAACCTGATACCATAGACGTTTCTAGAATGGCAAGCAAATTCCATGCAAAGACCTTTCTGTTCCTTCTCCACAGGTTATATAAACACACAACAAATTCAACTCAGATTTAAAATCGTGTTTCAGAGGCCATAAATTTATTAGGTAAGACCCCTCAAACTTTGTACATTCTCTTTTGTGTTAATGTTTCTCATCTGTACGATGGCCTCCTCTAAAAAAAAAAATCTCAAGAAAGCTTGATTTTCAAGTTCTTTCAAACTGAGAGATAGCCATGTAAGATCCTTCATGATTTTCCTTCTGAGTAAAGCTGAAGCAACTTTGTGCCAATACATAATGGTATAGAGCAGTG
Source organism: Capra hircus (assembly GCF_001704415.2). Classification (NCBI taxonomy): domain Eukaryota; kingdom Metazoa; phylum Chordata; class Mammalia; order Artiodactyla; family Bovidae; genus Capra; species Capra hircus. The sequence continues at coordinate 79,166,283 of NC_030814.1, forward strand.
GTCCCCAACCTTTTTGGCACCAGGGACCAGTTTTGTGGAAGACAGTTTTCCCATGGACCGAGGGCCAGGGATGGGGTGAGGAGAGGTGGTTCAAATGTATTACATTTATTATGCACTTTATTTCTATTATAATTACATCAGCTTCACCTCAGATCATCAAGCATTAGATCCTGGACATTGGAGACCCCCTGGTATAGAGCGAAGCCCAATTCTATAAAGTGATTAGGTTATAAATTTGGTGCGTGAGGCAGAAAATATGTCTAGTCACAATAACCCCTGAATGCCTGTTAAATTGCCCTTAAAATCCACCTTCCCATAAGCCCAGTGCTGTCAGTTTTTCCTCCAACATTGGAAACAGTGCTTTGTCTTTGCACATCAGATGATGTAGGGCCACATTATGGGGAAAAGTAACACTAGATCCTGCCTGACATGGTAGGATTCCCACAGCATGAAATGGAACCAAATAAATGGTTGGAACAGCTAATTTCCTATCTTGAGTCTCATGTTCATTTTCAGGCCCAGACTCGTTGAGGAGAATGGTGAGTAGAATTTCTCATGGTATGTCAATTGCCTTCCTTTCTTCCTCCCTCTCACTATAGAGCTGAATTTAAGTTAATGCCTATATACAATGATAACACTATATCTGTGAGGCCCCTCTAGGGCTTTTTCTGTGCATAACACACCAACAGACATGTCAGGGAAAATATGTTATCAATTCCAAGGTTAAACACTTGAAAACAATACAGTAATGAGAGGTTGAAGTGGTCTGAACCCCAACCCTCCTACTGGATAGCATATGATTATGGTTTAGAATAACTGGTTCTAAAGGTGGGTGGCATTTATGCATGTATAAATATATGTAGATTGTGTTTAATACTGTGCCAAAATGTATTTTGGCAACAATAGATGTTGCAAGAGTTGGCTTCCTTTTTAAAAGGTCGTTACACAGTTTATATGCCTAAAGTTCTTTCTGACTGGATTGAAATAATTGGGCACATTTTAGTTACAATTTTACACACACACACACACACACACACACACACACACACACAGGCTTCCTGACATGTTGATAAGGGCTTTTATGGTTTGACTGCTTCTGGAAGTTTGAGCACCATTTTTTTCTCATGCTGTTCGACAGTTCAAATGGCACTCCATCCCCAGCGGCTGGTATGATACCGGGATTAGCTCTACAGTTCCCTTTCAAATCAACCTCCTTGATTTCTTGCTTTCCTTTCTCTCACACACATGCACTCTCACCACCAATCATGCATCACCAAGGCTGGTTGGCCCCACCCTCTGAGCAGGCTAGAGTCTGGCACTGGTGTGGTCCTAGCCAAGCCACTGCAGCATCAGGCCTGACTCTGGGTTCCCTCCTGAGTGCTGTTTTTACTCTTCCCTTCTCGCAGTTTAGTCTCTAATCAGCTGTTGGTCTGATCTCATTAAATATAAATCAGCTCATGATACTCTCTCTGGTTGGAACCATTCACTGGCTTCCCCCCACCATCAGAGTAAACTTCAAACTCCTGGCCATAAAGCCATGAAACCCCCACCCCTCCACCTGCTTCTCAAACTTGGTCTCCTCAAGCTTGCTTGCACCTATTCTCCTCCACAGTAGCCTTTCCGCTCTTTCCTTCTGTTGCATTCCCTCTCACTGGAGATCTTTTGCACTTGCAGTTCCCTCTACTTGGAATCCCCTTCCCCTACATTTTGTGTGCCTTGATGTCTTTTGTTAAGAAAAAGCCCTTTCTTGATCCACCATAATTTAAAAAGCCCAACCTTCTCCCTCTAGTCATCCTCAGCCTGCCTTTTTTCTTTGTTGCTGTTACCCAAACCTGAAAATACTTCATATACTTGTTTATTATCTGATTAATCCACTGGAATTGTGCTGTCCAGTATGGTAGCCATTAGTCACAAGTGGTTATTTAAATTTAAACATAACAGATTAAGATGAAATAAAGTCTAAAACTGAGTTCTTCAGTTGCCATGGCCATCTTACAGGTGCTCAGTGGGTACTAGCTGCTGATGGCTACCTCATCAGACAGTGCACATTTAGAGCATTCCCTTTATCTATATGTATACACAATGACTGTGTGGATCACAATAAACTGGAAAATTCTGAGAGAGATGGGAATACCAGACCACCTGACCTGCCTCTTGAGAAATCTGCATGCAGGTCAGGAAGCAACAGTTAGAACTGGACATGGAACAACAGACTGGTTCCAAATAGGAAAAGGAGTACATCAAGGCTGTATATTGTCACCCTGCTTATTTAACTTCTATGCAGAGTACATCATGAGAAATGCTGGACTGGAAGAAACACAAGCTGGAATCAAGATTGCTGGGAGAAATATCAATAACCTCAGATATGCAGATGACACCACCCTTATGGCAGAAAGTGAAGAGGAACTAAAAAGCCTCTTGATGAAAGTGAAAGTGGAGAGTGAAAAAGTTGGTTTAAAGCTCAACATTCAGAAAACGAAGATCATGGCATCCGGTCCCATCACTTCATGGGAAATAGATGGGGAAACAGTGGAAACAGTGTCAGACTTTATTTTTTTGGGCTCCCAAATCACTGCAGATGGTGACTGCAGCCATGAAATTAAAAGACGCTTACTCCTTGGAAGAAAAGTTATGACCAACCTAGATAGCATATTCAAAAGCAGAGACATTACTTTGCCGACTAAGGTTCATCTAGTCAAAGCTATGGTTTTTCCTGTGGTCATGTATGGATGTGAGAGTTGGACTGTGAAGAAGGCAGAGCGCCGAAGAATTGATGCTTTTGACCTGTGGTGTTGGAGAAGACTCTTGAGAGTCCCTTGGACTGCAAGGAGATCCAACCAGTCCATTCTGAAAGCGATCAGCCCTGGGATTTCTTTGGAAGGAATGATGCTAACGCTGAAACTCCAGTACTTTGGCCACCTCATGAGAAGAGTTGACTCATTGGAAAAGACTCTGATGCTGGGAGGGATTGGGGGCAGCAGGAGAAAGGGACAACAGAGGATGAGATGGCTGGATGGCATCACGGACTCGATGGATGGTCTGAGTGAACTCCGGGAGTTGGTGATGGACAGGGAGGCCTGGCGTGCTGCGATTCATGGGGTCGCAAAGAGTCGGACATGACTGAGCGACTGAACTGAACTGAACTGATACACAATAAAATACTACTCAACCATAAAAAAGGAATAAAATAATGCCATTTGCAGCAACCTAGAGATTATCATACTAAGTGAAGTAAGCCAGACAGAGGAAAACAAATATCATATGATATCACCTATATGTGATATCTAAGAAAATGATACAAAATAACTTATTTATGAAAGCGACTCAGACATAGAAAACAAGCTTTTGGTTCCCAAAGGAGTGGACAGGGGAGGGATAAATTAGGAGCTTGAGATTAACAGATATATAGTACTGTATATAAAATAGATAAACAAAAGGACCTACTGTATAACACCGGGAACTATATTTTAACAAATGAATTTTCTTAGGGCAGTGAGCCTGTCTTGCTTATTCACTGCTGAATGCTCAGTGGCTGTGTCTGACACATGATGCTCGATAAGTGTGTGGCAGGAAGGAAGAAGAGAAGAAGGGAGAGGGAAGGAGGAAGGGAGGTAGGGAGGGAGAGAGGGAAGAAAGGAGAAGAAGGGAAAGAAGAGCCTTGTATCTTTCAGGAAGAGATATTTTTATCACTTTAGTGTTTGTCTCCAGTCCTTCTGTACCCCAAAACAGGCTTAAATTTCAGGCTTACAAAATTTCTTTTTTATATATAAGGGAAGCCTTATATGCAGTGGAATCCCTTCGAATTCTCCTGTGTTTGCCACCTTTTGTCTCTTCTTAGAGTCTCACTTTGGGGACTCGAGCCTACAAAGAGAGACATTATCAGACTTCCAGGAAGAAAGCACATTTTTCCCGGTCTCTGTCTAATACAATAAATCATTTTCCTTTCCTATCTCTAGGATGTATGCACAATGTTTTTTTCTCTAAGGCTATAGTTCTCAAAAGTTAGAAATATGGAATGCATGTACCTGCAGGTTATTTGTGTAACTTTTCTGAACTTACCTTGTGGAAACCATACTTCTGAGAGGTGTCTTGGCAATGTATGAACTCTATATCACTCCGATTGGTGAGATGTTTAGCATAAGGATTGTAGCTGAGTGTTGATTAAAAGCAGCGCTTTCCTCCTGGCTTGCTTCAGAGCTAAGACCCTTATAAATTGTTGCTATGAACTTTTGAACTCAGAGAAACTTCTGGATATATGTAATAAGACGTAAGGTGATCCAGAGCTAAGAATTTGTGTCTTCCTTGTAACAAATTACATCTATTAAAAATAAGTCCGATTCTTTGCTTTTTAAGATTTTCCTCTAACTTAATGCTTTAAAAATGATCTGAAACCTTTAAATACACTTTATAAAGTGTTTTTTTTTTTAGTTTTTAATATACAATTGTCTAGATAGGAAATGATTCCATATAGTTGATACGAAAATAAGAATGGTTTCAAAAACAGTACTTTGTCCTTTTTGTTTTAAGACAGAGAAATCTATCATTTAAACCCAGAATAATTTACTAAACTATGCTCTGAAGCCTAGATTCTAGTTAGATTTGAATTATCAAAATAATGTCACAGCATTTAAATTTCTGAGTAGTTTCACATTGAATATTCTTTTGCCCCGAGTGACAACATGAGATGTTTAAATCTTGAACAGAACAAATACACTTTGCGGATTCTCTATGCCTTTCTTCACAAAGCTTACTGAATCAGTGAATACCTTTATTTAATAAGATCTTATGAGAGAATTATAATAGCTATTAGAGGCAAGTCATATTAATTATATATTTATTTTTTTTGGAAAAAGGTAGAGCAGAATATGTCTTTAAAAGCCAAGTGCTCATCAGCCCATGAATCTGTAGTTTTAGAGATAAAGAGCTGGGTCTCTAGCATGTGTTGCTGTTATTTATTGGTAGCCACACATAATGGTGCCTTCGGCTTCTTAAGTGGAGGATCTGTGTTCCAGGGATTCTTGGTTAAGGAGCATGCTGCATCTTGGAGAACCTGCTGGATTTTAAGCACCTCTTTATGCAGTCAGAGTTGATTTTTTTGTACTTGTGGCCAGGCTTTTTCATGCAGAAGTGGGAAAACATTGTTCCAGGGAGCACCTGTAAACACTTTCCCACCATGCTTTTTGAATTTTAACGTTTGATGTCGAATTGCTTTTGGCTGCTTGAGACCTAAATATTTAGTAACATAGCCAACCTTCCCCTTCAAAAGAGTATCCCACAACAAGCAAATGCCTGGAAGTGCTTCAGCTGTCTATAGCAGCACCAGTGGAACAGAATTCCTGGAGCCTCCTGGAGCTCTGGACCTTCTGTCTTCTCGTCAGGCTGGTTGTTCAGCTAGTCCCAGAAATTAACATTGCAAGTGTCTTTCTCATGAAGATTGGTAATGAATAGGGTTATATTAGAGACTGAGCTGAAAACTACTGATTCCCACCAACTCCAGCATTCTGGCCTCCAGGCCGGAACACAATCTCCTCAGGGCCTTAGGAATATTATTCACTGTAGATTGTAATCCTTTCTCCAACAATGACCTGCTTTGTAAACTAATAATTGGCACTTACCCCCATGTCTCAGTTTTCCTGTCTCTGAAATGGGGATGGTTATAACTACTTGCAGGGTGGTTGTAAGTTTTACAAGTTAGGCATGTAAACTGCCTGGCATGTGGAAGCTGCTCAAAAACAGTACTGTCTCTTTAGTTTCATGAAATTTGTTAGCTGGAACTCTACTTGAAGAAGAGAAATGGCTTTTTGGATCCCTTTCACTTAGCACTTAAGTTTTATTTTGTAACGTCTCCAAATATTCTCATGAAAAAAAAAAAGTGTGATTATGTGTACCAGAGGCCCTTATGATCTGAGAATAATCAGGAGAGGAATAAAAGCCTACTTAAAAAGTGAAGTCACTTAAACTTGAACATGTTTTCATAGTAAATAGTAAAACACACACAAAAAATTCACATCATTCAAATCTCTCTTGAAAAATTAAATAGGAATTATGGAAATAAGTCCACCTATGCCTCAGTCTGTATTTAATGAGACCTAGGTTAGATCGTTAGAATGAATTGCCTGTTAATTCTTTCAACAAAATTATACATTACATGACATCCTTTATTTTGTGTTTGTCTTTGTAGTACATAATGATGGTCATTTTTGCAAACAAACAAACAAAAAGGTCCTTGTGCTTCATCAAGTTATCCAGAGCCTTATCTTTACCTTTTATCATCAAATCGTTCTCTTGTGAAACGTCTGTTACACCATCATCCTTGTTGATGTGTTTCTGGAGTTATTAACCCCTCCAGCGTTTTCCAGTGACCTGATGTGTGTTTTAAGCAGTTACTCAACACAATTTCAGACTTCATGGATCCTGATCTTTTGCAAGCTTTGCAATTTTGCTTCCAGTCCACTTGCATTGTATTCGTGCTGCATTGAAGGAGGGTTGGAAACATCCCACAGCCCGCGTGCGACTGGTCTCCACAGATGTTGATTAATGGATACAGAGAGATGCTGCTTGTAAGCAGAGTGGGATGGTGAGGGCAGAGTGGCTAAAGCAGCCCATTCATGAATATTTTCATGTTATGATGACTTTTCTATCCCTCTGTAACCTGGAAACTGTAGGAAGTTGGATAAGCAGGCCTCCCTGAGCGGAGTTACTGTCATCCCTTGATGAAGAGCTCTCTCACTGGCTGACCTTAAGGGCCTCCGCATGATCTTGTTCAGCATGTTTGCTCATGCTCTCCCCTGGGTTTTCCAGATCAGCTTTTCCATCAGTATCATTTGATCTTCTACTACCACATAATCAGTTTCAAATGACAGACCAGACATTGAAGAAGAGAGAAAGATCTTTCATGTTTCCTCAGCCCTATGTCAGCACAGTCAACTTCTAACCTTCTATAAGACTGGCTGTTAATGATTTTGAAAGGATGACCCTTGTAATTTTTTAGCACTGGAGGATGGATACAGTTTGGAAACAATGGAAAATGGAGGGTAACCTATGAATGTTTTCAATTCCAGCTGCAGAATCTTGATTTTTTAATCATCACTGACCTTGATACATTGAGTAGTTTTTTTTGTTGTTGTTGTTATCACTGGGGATATTGTAGTAGATCTGTAGTGAAAATAATAATAAAAGCAATAACAACTAATATCTGTTGAGCACTGTTCTGAGGACTTTGCCTCTATGATCTTATTAACTCTTTACAAAACCCTCAGAGTAACCATATGATCCAGCAATCTCACTTCTGGGAATATATCTGGATAAAACTCTAATGTGAAAGATAAATGCACCCCAGTGTTCAGAGCAGCATTGTTTACAATAGCCAAGACATGTAAGTAACCTGAATATCCATGAATAGATCAGTGGATAAAGAAGATGTGGTATATATATATATATATATATATATATATATATATGACTATTACTCAGCCACAAAAAGAATGAAATAATGCCATTTGCAGCAACATGGATAGACCTAGAGATTGTCATACTAAGATAAGTAAGTCAGGCAGACTTTAAATGATACAAATGAACTCATTTATAAACCAGAAATAGACTGACAGATTTCAAAAACAAACTTACAGATACCAAAGGGAAAAGGGGAGAGGATAAATGAGGAATTTAGGATTAACATATACACACTACTATATACAGGTTCCCTGGTGGCTCAGATGGTAAAGCATCTGCCTACACTGCGGGAGACCCAGATTTGATCCCTGGGTTAGGAAGATCCTTTGAAGAAGGAAACAGCAACCCACTCCAGTACTCTCGCCTGGAAAATCCCATGGACAGAGGAGCGTGGTAGGCTACAGTCCATGGGGTTACAAAGAGTTGGACTACTATATACAAAACAGATAAACAACAAGGACTTACTGTATAGCATTCAGTTCAGTTCAGTCGCTCAGTCGTGTCCGACTCTCTGCGACACCATGAATCGCAGCACGCCAGGCCTCCCTGTCCATCACCAACTCCCAGAGTTCACTCAGACTCACATCCATCGAGTCCGTGATGCCATCCAGTGGTCTCATCCTTGGTCTTCCCCTTCTCCTCCTGCCCCCAATCCCTCCCAGCATCAGAGTCTTTTCCAAGGAGTCAACTCTTCGCATGAGGTGGCCAAAGTACTGGAGTTTCAGCTTTAGCATCAGTCCTTCCAAAGAAATCCCAGGGCTGATCTCTTTCAGAATGGACTGGTTGGATCTCCTTGCAGTCCAAGGGACTCTCGAGAGTCTTCTCCAACACCACAGGTCAAAAGCATCAATTCTTCGGCGCTCAGCTTTCTTCACAGTCCAACTCTCACATCCATACATGACCACAGGAAAAACCATAGCCTTGACTAGACGGACCTTAGTTGGCAAAGTAATGTCTCTGCTTTTCAATATGCTATCTAGGTTGCTCATAACTTTTCTTCCAAGGAGTAAGTGTCTTTTAATTTCATGGCTGCAGTCACCATCTGCAGTGATTTGGGAGCCCCAAAAAATAAAGTCTGACACTGTTTCCACTGTTTCCCAATCTATTTCCCATGAAGTGATGGGACCAGATACCATGATCTTCATTTTCTGAATGTCGAGCTTTAAGCCAACTTTTTCACTCTCCTCTTTCACTTTCATCAAGAGGCTTTTTAGTTCCTCTTCACTTTCTGCCATAAGGGTGGTGTCATCTGCATATCTGAGGTTATTGATATTTTTCCCAGCAATCTTGATTCCAGCTTTTGTTTCTTCCAGTCCAGCATTTCTCATGTACTCTGCATAGAAGTTAAATAAGCAGGGTGACAATATATAGCCTTGACGTACTCCTTTTCCTATTTGGAACCAGTCTGTTGTTCCATGTCCAGTTCTAACTGTTGCTTCCTGACCTGCATACAGATTTCTCAAGAGGCAGGTTAGGTGGTCTGGTATTCCCATCTCTTTCAGAATTTTCCACAGTTTATTGTGATCCACACAGTCAAAGGCTTTGGCATAGTCAATAAAGCAGAAATAGATGTTTTTCTGGAACTCTCTTGCTTTTTCCATGATCCAGCGGATGTTGGCAATTTGATCTCTGGTTTTCAAGCTGGTTTTAGAAAAGGCAGAGGAACTGTATAGCATAGGGAACTATATTCAATATCTTGTAATGACCTAAAATGGAAAAGAATCTGAAAAAAGTGTATATATTCAGATACTTATATATGTATATATAACTGAATCACTTTGCTATATGTGGGCTAGGTGTGTGTTAGTCACTCAGTCATGTCTGATTCTTTGCAACCCTATGGACTAGGCCCCTCTGTCCATGGGATTTTCAAGGCCAGAATACTGGAGTGGGTTGCCATTTCCTTCACCAGGGGATCTTCCCAACCCAGGGATCGAACCTGGGTGTCCTGCATTGCAGGCAGATTCTTTACCATCTGAGCCACCAGGGAGGCCCTGTATGCCTGAAACTAACACAACATTGTAAGTCAACAATACCTCAATTAAAAAAAATTTTTTTAAACCCTCAGAGGTCAAATTCCTGTTTTACAGATGAAGATTCAAGTCTCTATCACTTACATGCCTGTGATCGTTGGATGATGGAGTAGAGATCTGTCAAGAGTGTGAGGTGAATATAAATGTCACTGCCCTCTGAGGTACAAGGACTACCACTATAAATCACCACAGGGGATATGTTGGAAATTCAGAAATCAAGGTATTTTTTGACCCCAGGAATGGAGCAAATGGTGGAGAGCCAGGTTTGTCCTCTGTGAAGCTCAAAGATGTGCAGGGAACTGCAGTGTTGACTGACGAGAACTGAAATGCATTAGAGCAGGGAACTTTGAAGGCTTGTCAGTAGAAATGGAATGTGTGAAGTCAGAGAACTCGTAGGAACGTGTACTGGCTACCAAGTGCAGAATCAGCTTAAATGGGAGAGGAGGAAACTGGAGAATCTCGACATATGACTAGGTAATGAGGGAGCCAGCCAGGGACTCAGCTGGAGCTTGACGACTGAAGCAGCAGCCCAGCTGAGGCTGAACTGGGCGAGAACCATGCTCAGAAGCCTTGGGAGTGCTCCACCCCACCCCTCCGCTGCCACAATGATATAATGATAACAAACGCAGGCACATGAGTTGAATAATGTAGCAACTTGTGCTCCAACGATCTTCACCTTGGAGGATGGAGTTTGGAAAGTCTGATAAGGGTTTGAGTCACAGATGATCTATATGGTTGAAAGGAAAAGAAGCTATGTGTGATACATTGCATTTCTAGGTACCATGACTTCTCTTGTTTGTCTCCCTAACTTTGTTGCACTTCCTGCCATCAGTTCAAGAAGTCACATATCCATGCTGTGTAGCCTGTTCTACCAGTTGTCATTGCTTCCCAGAAGGGACTTGGTGTGCAAGTGACGGAGTTCCTTCCCTGGGAGACTCTGTGGAAGAAGGCTGAGACTGACCAGAGCCCCGATGGCTGAAATTTGCTCCCTTTACCTCACCTGGAAGAGTCAGGCCCAGGAAAAGGGGAAATGAATGTGGAACTAGAAGTAAGCCTGCGTGTTTAAACTGAGGATCCAACATGACTTAAGTACAAAGGGGAAAAGGAAGAAAGAAAACATAATCCCTATTTGCTATAGCGCCTAGGATGGTGCAAGAAACTGCTGACAACATGTAGTGCGTCTCTTAATTGATTTTAAATGATTTGAAGCTGAAAAATGTCCTAAAGCAACCCACCACATTTAATTCATCTAAAAAAATAAGCATCTGTGTTCAACTTCTTCTTGTTCAGATATTTGACATAGTTGTGAGACTTTTTTTTTAAATTGAAGTATAGTTGATTCACAATGTTGTGTTAGTTTTTGGTGTATAGCAACAGTGGACCAAGACCTTTGACCTAATTTTTTATTAGACCCTTAAAGGAAAAGGAGGAAGAATATCAGACAAATCCAGGTATTACTGGATTTAGTGTAGAAGCTGGCCTTAGAAGAAGTAGAAAGTTGTGGTGGGTTAAGAAGTAAAAAGACACATGAATGCAGATGCCCCTCTTGAGATGTTCCGATGAAAGGAGAGAAGAGATGGGATGGAATCCAAAGCTGGGATGGGGTTTTTTATTGTTACTTATTTGGCTGCACTGGGTCTTAGTTGCAACACAGGAGATCTTCCATCTTAGCTGCAGTTGTGAACTCTTAATTGCAGTTGTGAACTCTTAATTGTAGTTGTGAACTCTGAGTTGCAGTATGCGGGATCTAGTTCCCTGACCAGGGATTGAACCTGGGTCCCTTGCATCGGGACCACAGCATCTTAGCCACTGGACCACCAGGAAAGTCCCTGGGATGGGTTATATTTGTTGGGTTGGTGAGACTTGAGGATGTGTGTAGTCAGGTGCAAGAAGACAAGAGTGATGGGTTTAACCCTTAAACAGTAGAGTAGAGATATAGACCAAGGGACTTAGGGCTGGAGTCAAGCCAGGAGGAGGTGGGGGTAGTTCTCCACAACTGCCTGCCAAGGAGCTGAGCTTAGGCTGCAGAGACAGGGCATTTGGCATTCCAGCTTTTGGCAAAGAGCCATGTAGCACCTTCCACTTACAAGTTGAAAGCACCTCTATGACTGTCTTATGATTTTAGGAAATAAGCACTCGCAAAAACTGGCAGTTATACAAGACTTTGTAGCCTTCAGACTGGGTTCATGATTTCATTTGACCTATGCTAACTTTATTACACACACCATACACACACCTCATATGCATACAAACATATGGGTATGCTTGTTTATACATACACATAGAACTATATATATTTCATTGTCTCTAAAAGAAAGTGAAAATCGCTCAGTCATGTCTGACTCTTTGCAACCCCATGGACTGTATAGTCCATGGAATTCTCCAGGCAAGAGTATTGGAATGAGTAGCCATTCCCTTCTCCAGGGGATCTTCCCAACCCAGGGATTGAACCCAAGTCTCCTGCATTGCAGACAAATTCTTTGCCAGCTGAGCCACCAGGGAAGCCCAATATATAAGTGTTGGTGAAAGTCATTCACTTGTGTCCAGCTCTTTGCGACCCCATGGACTGTAGCCTGCCAGGCTCCTCTATCCATGGGATTCTCCAGGCTACCCACCCCAGTATTCTGGCCTGGAGAATTCCATGGACTATATAGTCCATGGGGTCGCAGAGTCGGACACAACTGAGCAACTTTCATTGTCTCTGGGAAACCTTTATTAGGAATCTGAGGCTAAGAACAGATGTGACCTGACAAACCTTTCACAATCTGTTCATGATTTAACCCAGGTCTTATAGCTTCGGATTCCTAGAGACAGACTGCCATTCTCAGAGGCTGGCCTAGAGAGTGTCATGTGTAGGTCCCTAGGGACATGTTCGGATTCCCGCAGACAGACTTGGCCATTCTCACAGGCTGCCCTAGAGAGAGAAGTCCTGTGTGGGTACTGCCTGCTCCGCTTTACTTCCTGCTCCTGCAGGCCTTTCAGCCTCAGACATGGGGGCCACTCTTCTCGGCAGTGGCAGCTCCTAGCCTCCTGTGTTCTGATAGAGAGGCTCCCCCAGCTTCTGCCCAAAGTTTCCCCATCCTGGGCCCTTTCTTTCCACATGCAGCAAGGGAAGACCCTCACCATGGTCCTCATTCCAGCAGACTGTTTCTTCACGGCCTGGTTCTCCAATTCTCTCAGCTTTCTCTGCTACCACTTTTCTTTCAGCTTTGAATCCGGTATGTGTCCCCCTTCCCGCTCAAGGCCCTGCCCACCCCTGCTCTGTGGGGCCCCGTAACCCTGGTGGGACTCATGATTCAGTCAGGGACGACTGAAACCAAGCAGGCAAGTTCCTCAGCTCTACTGAACCTAGCAATTCCTTTTCAGTTACTGAGAGGATTTGAGGAGAGAACATATGCAGAGGGTCCAGCTCAGTGCCAGGCTTAATCAATCTGAGCTCCCTTTCCCCACCAGAGTGGCCTGGAGCTCTTACCCGCATTTCCCAGCACTTAGCACACTAATATAATTAGCAACATTAGTATATCTAAAAGGCAATTACCATTTAATTGCTCTGGCCCCAGCCAGCCTGAAGTTGCTCTCCAGTCACTTCCAATTTGGAGCTAGGGTGTTTTCAGTCTTACCCAGGCCAATCACAAAATCACTGCCTTGGAGAGAATTGAAACAACCTACAGGCAGCCATTGATTACGAGATAAAGGATTTGGTAATTTCCTCCATTTTGTTCTATATAAAAATGCAAATATCAATTTGTTCCTGGCCACAGACAGCTTCAAGCAGCATCTTTCTGTGACTTAGTGAATTATCCTGCTTGGCGAGAGCAGCGCCATCCTCCAGAAGGTTCTGTGTGCCCTTCCCCCATACATGCTATACTGATCATCACAAGAAATCAGTGCCCTCCTGTAGATCCAGACTTAGAATCAAGTTTCAAGCATCTCTTCTTAAAAGACATTGATTTGTATTACATACTCAATTTAAAGGAGTAAATGCCCTTCCCTCAGCCTGCAAGATTTGTTTATCTTAGCGCTACTGTGAGAACTTAATGCCCAAATGAAGGCAGCGTGTTTTATTTCTTCTACTCCCACCCGACACTGCATAAAGTTAACAGCAGCCTCTAATCATGAGGAACCCAAAGTAAATACTCTGAGATTTCGAATCCAGATCTTTGCTATTAGAATCACACATGTGCGTTTGAGGAAACCTAGATTGCCTTAAGCCACACGGAAAGCATTTACATCTGAGCCACTTTACATGTGATTGCAAGTTAAAGTAAATTCTAAATAACTTTAGCAGTTTGCGATTTGGAAAACAGCCTGGGCCATATAAATTCTCCTTTAGTTCTTTTTCTGTTAAATCTTATGCCAAAGTAAATCGAAGCTGTAGAGAACCTTTGAACTCCTCAGTTCTCAAATGACCTCAGTGAAGTTGGATTGGCAGAGCCAGTGTTTAGTTTCCAAAGGAAACCGTTTTTTGTTTTTTTTTTCCTTTCCTCCTTGAAATGTACACAGGACAGTTACCTTCCTTAAGGGAGGATGCAGTCCTTGGAGGAGGAGGATAATAGGTGGGCTTCCTGGGCCCTCCTGCTCTGGGCCCTATTCCTGCCTCTCAGAAAGGAGCTTTCTGCCGTCAGCGGCTCATCACTGCAGTTCCGGGGGAGCCTTGGGGTTGGCACCCAGGTTTCTTAACACCTCTGCTTCACAAGTCAGTCAGCTTTGCTTTCCCCCTTCCCTTTCTCTTTCAGAAAGATCTGTTGAAAGCAAAAGGTCTGAGGTTCTGTGCCACCTCTTCCTGCTGGGTCTCCACGCTTCAGTTTCCTTTCCTGTGAACTGGAGATTAAAAATGGATCTGGCCACAGGGACTCTTCTGTTCTCTCGAGTGTTTTATTCTTGTGCTCATGACCACACAGTTTATCACATTGTGTTATTCATGATTTATTATTAGTAAATAATTTATTTAAATTTATCTTAAATGATATATACGTGTGTATGTATATATATAATAGGTTTGAGTGTGTGTGTGCTGATTCGCTTCGGTTGTATCCAATTCTTTGCGACCCCACGGACTGTCGCCCACCAGGCTCCTCTGTCCATGGGATTCTCCAGGCAACAATACTGGAGTGGGTTGCCATGCCTTCTTCCAGGAAATCTTCCCGACTGCGGGATCGAACCCACATCTCTAATGTCTTCTGCTCTGGCAGGCAGGTGGGTTGTTTATCACTAGCACCACCTGGGAAGCCCCATACATGTAATGTAAATAATATATATTAACATAGCCTTAAACTTCAGTGTGTTCTTACGACTAGACCGCACACTTCTTGAAGGCAGGGACAGGGGCCTCCATTTCTGTGCATCACCATTGGAGTCCATTGCTGACCTGGACACACAGTAGTTCTCAGTAGACAAGTGAGGCAGCCTTACAGAGGTGCCTCCTTAGCCATATTGTGCCATGGTTACCAAAAGCGTTATCCATCAGTCAAGACAACATTCACAAAAATCAGTTTTACTCCTCTTATATTTTAATGTGTGCTATTTTTAATAGACACCCATCAAGATATATAAATAACCTTGAAGGGAAAAAATGACATTTATATTTTACACTTTTGCTGTGCTGCCAAGGAACATATTACATGTTTGCTAATCCTTTGAAAAACAAATGTTTATGTAAGCCTTTAGAGAAGGGGGTTTAAAAAACATTTTTACCCTTAGCCCTCGGCTCTAAGAGTATTTGCCAAAATTGTTACTATGTCAGCATATTTGAAAAATAGCATCACATAGACAATTTCTTAATTCCCTACCGCAAAATTAAATCCTAAGGTGGCTGTATGTTGTCTGCTATTTAGGGTTGTACTTCAAGAATCTACAGACTCACTCCAGGTGGTCATTGTGTCTCTGCTTAAATATGGTCAGGAATGGGGGCCTCACTTCTGCTGGTATCAACCCTTTTCTCTTTCATGTAAGGCATCTTGAACTGGTGTATAGAATGTTTAAAGATCTTTATGATATTCAAAAGTGTAAATGCCCTTAATGTATGTTATTATTATTGAAGGAGAAGGGAGAAGACTGCTATCCAAAAAATCTACATGACTTGTGTATTATAAACCCAAGAAAACTCTTACCAAGAGGTGCATATTATGGGCTCTATAGGTTGGGTGTACCAATTATAAATGATTAGGAAACTTTCAAGGACTGTCAACAGAAAACCCGCATTCTGACAGCACTGTGGAGAGGTGGTGGTGAAGAACCAGTGGTTTCAGAATCAGTCACACCTGACTTTGATTCCTGTATCTATTCCTTAGCAGCTTTGAGCAATTTGCTTTCCTCTCTGGTCTTCTACTTTCTCATTAGTGAAATAAGAATGATATTAAGGATTAAATGAGATCACATTTGTAAAGCAGAACACCAAAACAGGGTTTGGCCCAAATTTATGTTAAATAAATGGTAACCAATATGAGCAATATTATTGTGCTATTACTGTATTATTATTGTTTTTATAAATTCAGAGGTGCCTGTTTGACTGCAGTTGACACTGAGGTAATGGGTGTTTCTTAAGGAAGAAAAATGTGGTTGTGGGGACTCTGAGTTGGCTACCTGTCTAAACAGCCAACTGGGGATAAGGAGTTTAATAGGAAGTGTCAGCCCCCAAGCTTACCTCCCTTGGGTGGAATTGTAAGGTCCAACTTTCCTACTTGTTAACACTGCTATAAACCGCTTACACATACCCTTATTGAAAGGGTTCAGTTCAGTTCAGTTCAGTCGCTCAGTCGTGTTTGACTCTTTGCAACCCCATGGACTGCAGCACACCAGGCTTCCCTGTCCCTTACCAACTCCCGGAGCTTGCTCAAACTCAGGTCCATTGAATCAGTGATGCCATCCAACCATCTCATCCTCTGTCAACCCATTCTCCTCCTGCCTTCAATCTTTCCCAGCATCAAGGTCTTTTCTAATGAGTCAGTTCTTCACATCAGGTAGCCAAAGTATTAGAGTTTCAGCTTCAGCATCAGTCCTTCCGATGAACACCCAGGACTGATCTCCTTTAGGATGGACTGGTTGGATCTCCTTGCAGTCCAAGGGACTCTCAAGGATCTTCTCCAACACCACAGTTCAAAAGCATCTGTTTTTCAGCGCTCAGCCTTCTTTATGGTCCAACTCTCACATCCATACGTGACTACTGGAAAAAACATAGCTAATACTGATCTTATCATTCTGTAGGTAAAATACCAGCTCACATCTTATCACTCTATTCTGTATTTTTTGGTCAGGCCAGTATTGTCCTAGTAAAACAATTCCTCCCCCACCAAAAGCCCTGAGTTGCAGCATTTGCTGATTTCCATGGTGTAAATACTTTCGCGATACCCAGTTTCAAGCTTCCAAGTGACTGCTCCATAGTCTCTGAGCAGAATTGGGAAGAGATGCGCACGGTTGCTCAAGTCAGTGCAAGCTGGCTCCAGAGCACCGCTGGGCCAGAGGGAAGCGTGTGTTGCGACAGTACAAGATAGGATGATTGAAAACGAAATTTACAAGCATATAGAATAGAGGGAAAATAGTTTGTCCTGGGAATGACCAACAGAATTCATCCAGAAAGTGATTACTTGAGCAGCATGTTTCAGTGCCGTTTTTCTGTCCTTGCTCTGTACTCTGTAGTCATGCTGAGGGCAGAGATCTTTTCCTAGCTGCTTGTGCTCAATTGGGGTACAGAGGTGGAGGGTTGAGTGGTGGGTCTCCCTAATGACTTCTGAATATCAGATTGTTTCTTTAACCAGTAGTTTAAAGATTTGGTCTTGGACATAGTGCCCATGTTTGTAAAGATGTCTCCCTTCCTCCCCTCCCTTCTCCCTTCCCTTCCCCCTCCCCCTCTCCCTGTCTTCTTTATTCCCTTCCCTATGACCTCACAAGTATTTTCTATCATCTCTTTTGTAATCCTAACAACCCCCAAGAGATCATCAGAACAGGTGATAGTATTCCTGTTCTGCAAAAATGGTAAGAGACATTAGAAAACTGCTATACTTCATAAATTTCTATCATGTTATTAATGTCATCAGTAATACATAATTTTGTTATTTGGAAACCTTCATTGTTACTCAAACACCCCCACTTCTTTAATATTTTTTGAGTGGAGAGAGTCATTTCAACCTCTGGCCACCTTTCCTTTGTTGTCACAGAGTTCATTTTCTTCTCTCCCTCATGGTTGTTGAAAATTATATCACACTGTGTCTAGGAAATTGCATTACAGTGCTATAAATACATTTCTGAGAACTTTTAATTAAGTGATGGTACCTAGAACTTTCTCATTATAGTTAAATCCCTAGAGATGAGAAAACAGAATCCTCTTGAGAAGCTGTTTTGCTTCCAGTGGCCCAGCACTGGAACAAACATAATTCTGTTACAAACCATCTCTGAACTATTAGAGTGACACCAGTTGAGGAGTGTGTCAATGTAGTGGCTTAGAAAAACCCAGGTCTTCTTACTAAAGGCTTCTTAAAAGTTTTCCAAGTGCCTTATGACTCAAACTGAAGAAGAAGCCATCTGAGCTCACTGACTCGCCATTTACCATGAAGTCCTCTGTGGATGTGCTTGAAATCATCACTTGCATCCTTCTAATCCTTGTAAGCTTTGTTGGAAACCTGTGTTTATTTTATTCTACAAGGAAGTGTATGACTGGGCGTCTAGAGACATCCTTTCTTCTGATTTTCAGTCTTATATTTGTCCACCTCATTAAGAACCTGGTGGTGAATGTCATGAAAATTGTTTATTCTTCTGGTTGCACGTTGGATTCAGCTGGCTGCAAAGTTCTGCGCTTCACGGGAGCCCTGACGACATCCCTGGCCATCTGGTTCATGTTACACTTTGCATTGCTCTACCACCAGAAGCTGTACCAGACTGTCCACCCCTTGAGTGAGCCTCCAAACCCGGACCATCAGAAGCATTCCTTAAAGGTGGTTTCTGCACTTTGGGTGACAGGCATGGCAGTATACCTCCCAGTTTTACTCTATACTAGAAAATCAGAATACCTGAATGCAGAAAATGATACAGACCCTTTGTCAACAAACAGGATTCACATGGATTGCCTAACTGACTTTGGAAACAAGCAAGTAGAGTTTTTCTATGGGGAAGTGTTTTTGGTTCTGATTGATGTTCTTCCTTTAGCCACCTTAGTCTTTGTCTGTTTCTGGATGTCTTTTCTGCTTTCAGAGAGAAAGAAGATGGCATATGGTGACATCTGGATTGGAGATGATGATTCAGAAATTGAAATCCTTAGAGGGGCCAAGTTTAGTATTTTATTAATGTGGCTGATCACTCCACTTTGGATTTCTCATTTTATCTTAGTCTATTTCTTGAAAGGCTTGGCAGCCTGTGTCTTTTTTCCAGCTGTTCTCACAGCCCTCTCTTCAGGCTTCTCTGCGCTCAGTCCTTTCCTGCTTATGCTGGTGAACTACAGAATGAAGTTGGTGTCCTTCTGTGATGCCAAAGAGAAAAAACCCACACCACAGCCTGCAAATGTTATTCTCTCTCCATATGCTTAATGGCAAAAAAAACCCTCTGTTTTAACTTTGGGGAGTCAGGCCAAACTTCCACAACACTCATCAACAGATAATTTCTGAAAGAAGGACTTCTCCTCAAAAAAAGACTTCTGAGGGAAACAGTGCAAGAAGAAGATATTTGAACCTGGAGTTATTATAAGTTGAAGAAAAATAGTCATCTCAACATTTGTGATTTCAGACAATACCACAGTTTTTAGTGTAGGACCCAACAATGATCATAGTCTGGAAGTGAACTCAACAAACAATGTGTTAAGTATTTACTCTGTTTAAGATACTATGTTAAAAAGCAGCATATTGTAAAAACTGAGGATTACACTGCCTAGCTGAATTCCTTTAAAGGTACTTAACAGTAATCTGTTTTCATCTTGTGTTTTTTCTTGACATGCCATGACATATCTAGAAGCAGATTCTGTTCATTTGCCTTCCCCTAGTTATCTTTAGTAAATTTGGCTAGAGAAAACCATTGGATGAAACAATCAGTGCTTGCTAAATCATATTCTTTCTATATGTACAGATGTGCAAATATTTGGTTACTACAGGCATTTAACCCACTCTGCTTTCTTAATCACCTTAACATGCAGCTTTACTCCTCTTCAGAAAAAAAGAGATATTTATTTTAAGAGACTTTATTTCCTCATTTGGTTATTAAGTTGGTACATTTTGATTGGAAGAATTGACAAGTCTCCATAATAACCTATTTTTCTGAACTTGGATTTAATAAAAATAAGCACATTATAATTTAAAAGACATGACCAAGATTTTATTTTTTACATTTATCCAGTGGCCATTTGGACTGCTTCAGATTCAATAAATAATAATTTTATATATCTTATGATGCATATATGTTGTATAAACATTGAATTTTAAGTTATTTTTTACTTGATTCTTGCATTTAATTTTCCTTCTTTATGAGTAGACTTAGGATTAATTGCATTATGGTTCTAGTGACTGGATGCCCCTAAGTTGGAGTTCTTTCTCTGAAAAGGCTCCTTCTGAAATTTTAAATCTGGATCTCATTAACAGGAGAAACGTAGAACATCTTTGTTGCCGTGAAGTGCTATGGAGAAAGGAATTTTTAAAGTAACCAAGGCCCAAATTTTGTAGGGTTTGGTAGGCCGATGTCTTGTCCCTTGTATAGGACTGAGAATTAAAATACACACACACAGAGACTTAAGACCTTCTGAGGTTTCTGGGTGGTCTTCATGGGAAATGCTTAGTTGAGTCCACTGAGGAAGTTTAATCAGAAGGGCACTATGCATGGATCCTATATAATGAAGTTAACATCTGTGGAGATGGGGGATATAGGGAAGAGGTCACCATCTTTTAATTAAGTGCAGATGTAGCCAGGGCTGGGACCAGCCATTGATCTTAGGTACTAGCTCTCAAATGTGGTTCTGGGACCAACAGAATCGGTATCATCTGGGAACTTGTTAGACATGTAAATTCTCAGGTCCCAGTCCAGAGCTACAATTTGGGCAATTGGACCCAGCAACTTGTTTTTAATAAGCCTTCTGGTTGATTCTCATGCAGGCTGAACTTTGAGAACCACTGGCCTAGAGTTACTCAGAAGTTTAATCCTCACAAGCAGTTAGAAGTATGAGAAGGAAGCCAAGATGACGGACACCTGATGCAGTCTTTGGTGCTCCTGTACACATTGCTGTTATGTCTATGGCTCTCTAAAACGGGAATCAGGATTGTCATCCGTGTTGCGTACATTGTCAATAATAATTGCCAAACAAATCCACTGTAAAAATCAAGCAATCTTTGCAGAATCAAGAGGAAAGCATGACCACTTCAGGTGTGCCAAAAATCTGGAACTTGGATTTAGAGAGTTTCTGGTACATAACTGAGTAATGGCTCTAGTTCCGTAGTTTCTTTCCAGAAGTCAGTGCAAGGCATGGCTGGCGGACACCCAGGCTGAGCTTCCCAGTGCTGGAAATGTTTCCTTTTCCTCCTCAGACATTTTCTTTTGGTTTGGGCCCCATTAGGTCATAGTTTTGTCCTTGTGGAATTGATGTTTTCATCTACAACAGAGAGTAAATCATATTCTCACTGAATGAACCACATTGCAGTTCACTTTTTAGAATTATGTTCACTTTAACTCTCTGACTCTCGCTCTCTTTTCTCCCTTAACCTCCACATTTCATCTACACTCCTGGTAGGATCAGGATGATAGATGAAATAGGGTAGAAGGGAAGTTAAACAAAGGTGGTCATGGCGGCACCTTGGAGAGGGCTCAGAGTTGGGCAGGACCATCCTGAAGTCTTGGTTTGGGCCTCACAGAATCTCTGACCTAGAAGGTCATCTGTCCCTTCTTTCAATGCAAGATTCTCATCTTTCTCCCTCAGAAAATCCCTCCAAACCTCTGAATGAACAGTTTCTTGCTAGGGTGGTTGTGATCTTATCAAGGAGCCCATTCCATTTATGCCCTTTCCAAACACCATTAGTAAGAAGTATTTACTGAGACTGGAATCCCTGAAACTTCCTTCAAGAAGTTCCTTACCCTTGAAGGCAAATCCTCCTCTTACCTGATGGCTTTCTGGGTTCTTAGAGAGAGAGGAGTGCTTTTCTCTTCTCCCCGTTAGACGTTTCTTTAGGCATGCCATGTAAGGTAGAGCTTGCCAGCCACTGGCTGTCTTGACTTCCTCACTCTGTATATTCCAGTTTGCCTGTGGCTTCTTAAGTAGTGGCAGCCAGCATTGAACACAATATATATTCTCTTGTATTTACATATGTTTATATTTTTTCTACATTCTTTTTGTCTTCTTTTGTGTACATACTGTGAGCATGGGTTCTTCCCTTCCTCTTCCAAAAAGAATTTCAAATATTAAACTCACTTTAAATCTCTTTGCCCCCCACCCCCCGGCACGCACACACACACAAATACAAATTTAAAAGTACCATTGCATTAGGGCTTAAAAATGAAGGTCCTTTCAGGCTCTAAAATTTTGCTATAAGTTAGTTCATTCTCAGCATCAGATTTTAAAAATAATGAAATACCCCAAAATCATTTGCAAGAATTTTAAACTGTAGACTAGGGCTCAAAACTACAATAAGACCATATTTTAAATCAAATATACTTCATTTTCTTTTTTAAAAACTACAAAGAAACACAGCCTATACAGTGGTGATTTGCTTGTCTTTCCAATAAGACATAAGGAAAGATGGTCATAATCAAATTTTCTTTGAAGATGAGCTTGAGGTATTAAACCAACTGGCTATGGAATATAATGCTTCATAGGCCAGTTCAGGGCCTATGGTATGTTAGGTACACAAAGGTCTATATACTTTGCTTTAAAGATGATCATGCCTACCATTCTCTTTAGACTCTACTGGAGAGAGGAAAGAGCAATTTATTTGGAGTTACAGTTCTTGCATACCCAAAGCAGTACAGCTCAGAACTGAGGATGCCTGTGGAATTCTGGCCCACATGGTTCAGAGACACAGTCATGTTTTAGGACAGTCTGAGATGCAAATCACTGCAGGTGGTGACTGCAGCCATGAAACTAAAAGATGCTTACTACTTGGAAGGAAAGTTATGACCAACCTAGAGAGCATATTAAAAAGCAGAGACATTAATTGCCAACAAAGGTCCATCTAGTCAAGGTTATGGTTTTTCCATTAGTCATGTATGGATGTGAGAGTTGGACTATAAAGAAAGCTGGGCGCTGAAGAATTGATGCTTTTGAAGTGTGGTGTTGAAGACTCTTGAGAGTCCCTTGGTTGGACTGCAAGGAGATCCAACCAGTCCATCCTAAAGGAAATCAGTCCTGAATATTCACTGGAAGGACTCATGTTGAAGCTGAAACTCCAGTACTTTGGCCTTCTGATGCAAAGAACTGACTCATTTGAAAAGACCCTGATGCTGGGAAAGACTGAAGGCTGGAGTAGAAGAGGACGACAGAGGATGAGATGGTTGGATGGCATCATCAACTCAATGGACATGAGTTTGAGTAAACTCTGGCAGTTGGTGATGGACAGGGAGGCCTGGTGTGCTGCAGTCCATGGGGTCGCAAAGAGTCAGACACGACTGGGCAACTGAACTGAACTGAACTGAAGATGCAGATCAGAAGAGCTGTGGGCTTGATCCCGGGAAGTGGTTTGTCTGAGCTTTCTTGGTCCCTGTCTATGTAGGAGTACATCACCTTGGCCAAAACATTCCTGAGCTTTATCATCTTTAAAATTGGAAGGATATGATTGCAAATTGTGATACACACCCTCTCCATCCCTCATGGACTTGTAATAAAGTCAGATAAAATATATTGAAGATAAAAGAAAAAAGCTATTGAAGGTGTTTTGAAAAAGTAAAATGTCTGATACAAGTGGAGTGTTATTGCGTTGACCAAAAAGTTTGTTAGTTTTTCTGTACAGCCTTGCAGCTAACCCCATACTTTACCCCTGCCGTTCGGGTAAGCTGAAATAAGAGAGAAAAAGCAAACTTACCACCAGAAGCCCTGGCTGCATGTGAGGCAGCCACAGCACCTCTCTGAGCCTTGGTTTCCTTTGTTGCATGAAGGAGATTGTAAGATATTTGTCTCCTATGACTTTGGTGAACTGTGAGTGAGAGAGTATTTGTAAGAGCACCCAGACCTACCACTGGTATAAAGTTTGGCTTCATAAATCTTTGTGGTTGTTCAAACCGGAAATGCAGCTCCCCTTTCCTGGAGCTGGAGCGGGCTCAATACATTACATTAAAGCCTCCTGTTTGATAGCAGATACTCGCTTGTACTTTCTCCAGACATACCAGAGAATTTGTTACTCCAGCACGTGCTCTGTTTTTACTCTGACTTTGGAAATATTCTCCTGCCGACTGTGCTTACCAACCCACCCCAGCTATCACCCTTCAAGACCCATTTTTTGAAGCAAAAACAGCAGCAGGTGTTAAATCTGTGTTAGCCATCTTTCTGGAAATCCTGCTTCAGGATTCTTCTCACCCCCAGGCCTCCCCTCTGTACAGCAGCTCTACCCAGAATGTTTCCTCCTGCCCCATATCGACTCACTCACCATTTGTGGCCTTGCATTCTTCAGCTGTCAGCTTAGACCTCACCTCTACCGCACACACTTCCCTCATCTACAAGGTCTCAGGTGACTCCGGCTCCTGTGTGCTTTTTTTTTTTTTAAAACACCAAAAACATTTTGTATTGGGGTTTAGCCAATTAACAATGTTGTGGTAGTTTCAGGTGAACAGTGAAGGGACTCAGCCATACGTATACATGTGTCCATTCTCCCCCAAACCCCTCCTTCCCGTCCAGGCTGGCACATAACATTGAGCAGAGTTCCCTCTGCTCTGCAGCAGGCCCTTGTTGGTTATCCATTTTAAATAAAGCAGTGTGTACACGACCTTCACAAAGTCCTTATCGATCCCTTCCCCGTACCCTCCCGGTAACCATGAGTTTGTTTTCTAAGTCTGTGAGTCTCTTTCTGTTTCATTTGAGTATGTTCATTTGTATCATTTCTATTTAGACTCCAGATATAAGGGGTGTCATGTGATATTTCTCCTTCTCTATCTGACTTACTTCACTCAGTAGGACACTCTCTAGTTCTGTGTTGCTGCAAATGTCCAGCGCTGTGTATTTATGTGTCCCAGCAAGGACCACAGTATATGGTAATTGCCTTTTTTTCCCACTGTCTCCCCCCATACTGGCCCGGAGAGTAGTGTTGGTCTAACCTAACGCGTTCTCTCAGGAACATGCCGAAAATGAAGACAAGGATGAGATCTACACAGCTTGTGGCTTCCCTCCCCTTTCTCCTGATGTGTACTTCTTGGCTCTCCTTCAGTTACCTCTTTCCAGTAGAAATCTCTTGCCTCTATCATCTTTCTGCTTCAATACTAGGCATTCAGTGACTGCCATGCCTCTGGCCACTGTTGAATCAAAGAGTGAGAGAAACGGAATCCAGCATTTGGAATGAGCTGCCTCCCTGCCAGCCAATCTGCTGAGCCAACTAGGGGCGACATTTCACATACTCTGCTTTTTTCCACCCCAGCTTTGCAGTATGCAGCTTGTGATTTTTTTTTTTTTTGAACTCTTGTTATATGAAGGAAAGAAAGTTCAATATCTACGCCTAGGCTTTTAAACTGAAAATGTATCCCAGTACGAATTTGGCTGTGTGCGTCAGGGTGTAGGCAAGTGCGGTGTTTTCCCAAGTTATTGGTGAATTAAAGACTAAAGAAAGAAGCTGTAATGCAAATCAACCAAGGTTACCTCATCACCAAATGTACCCTGCTCATTTATTTTGACAAGCCCAACTTAACTTTTAATTACCAGGCCTCCTAGTACACTGGTAAAATGTAGCAATAGTGACTTTGGCAGAAGAGGAGAAATCTGTGTAACATGAGCCTTCAGAATGAGTCCGTGCTGACTCCTTGTAAAATGGAGTGAGGCAATTCATTTTAAGAAGAATTTCAGTAGAGCAGTTTATGTGATCTGTGACTGTAGTCGCAAATCAGCGAGCCTTTTATGAGCCAAGCACACCAGAATGTATACATTAAATGAGGGTAGTTCCTCAAAGAAATTTTGTCGGCCACTCTAAGCCATTCATTACCCAACACATTTTGTAAGTCTTCATTTGGAACTATTTTCAGAGTCAGTTTTCAACTCACTATAAAAAAAAAAAAAAATGGAAAATGTCACTCGAAAGTCCTCATACTGGAGAGGGCAGGCTATTTTTTAAATTGATGCCTACTTTTTATTATTCAGTTGGACTCTTAGTTACTTGGAGCTCTTTCCTAAATTGAATCTTCCCTTGAAGGAAGCAGTCGGGCCATCACTGAGGTCCCCCATGAGAAGGTGACATGGCGTTGATAGACCTATTAGGGCCAGAGCCCCTGCTGTACATTTTAATAGGCACTGGAGGGACTTCTGTTCTTGGCAGTTTATCAAAACTCTGTGCAAGGAGGGAAAATCCTACAGATGTGCACAGTTGATGCTCATTACTGTCCTTTATTCTCTTCCCCTCTAACTGGCATCAGTTTGGAGTTTGGGTAAAGCTTCTCTGGTGCCTTGGACACATCAAGAGAAAGGGTGCACCATGTCACCAATAGCTTCTACATGGCATGTGGGTCCCAGCCACCCAGTCGTGTGTCCCCACATCCTAATATTGGTTTTCCTTCCCTCGCTGTAATTTTTCCCACCCAGAGCAGTAGACTTAAGCTGTTGGAAAATGTTTCCTTTCCCTTGCTCTGCTTTCCCACTCCTGCCCACTCTCCACCTTCACTTTTCCGCTGTGCCGTCAAAAGAAAGCTGAAACACGCGACATGCGTGCCTCAGTGCATAACAGATTAAAACTTGCCCACGTCAGTGAAGAGAGAAGCCCAACTGACCTGGAAATGGAAGGATTTCAACCAGTCCATAGTATCTGAGGGTAGACAGGTCTTGTAAAAAGTGTGCTTGAGGGGAAGCAAGTGGGCAAAAGAGGAGAGAAGGAACCTGGGATTGCAGCTTGTAGGCTCAGGACTGATGGGGTAAGGGTGCCGTGCAAATTTATAAATGACTGGGCTCTGAGATCCCAGAGGGGTCCAGGGCCAACTATGATGTATAGCAATAAAAATCTCATGTAAGGGCTTTTCAGCTGGACTGCCCTTTCTGGGGAGGCTGAAAAATATTTTCCACTGAGGTGTCTGTCGACCCACTCTCGTCTGCCTGGAGCCGCTTGGCCCTCTTGGGTCCAAGCTGGCAGGCTGGCCACGCAGAGGATGGTCCCGGTCTCTTTTCTGGACTTGTCCTTGGCATAACTTCTGCCCTTCCCTCCAGTCACAGTAGTGAAGTGGCACCGTGTAACTGCACAATGCCAGTGACCACAAGGCAAAGATGTCTTCTTCCTCCGGTTGTAAAATGAAAGAAATGTCATCCCCGCCTCCTAACATTTTATTGTGCTGGTGAAACTTTCCTTTCTTTAATACTAAGAGATGACATGGAGGCTGTGGAAAAGCACATATTGTAACATGCTAGTAGTTTATTTGTGAGAAATTGTGTTTTACTGCTCTTGTGGTATGAGAATTCAAAACAATCGTAGAATACAGTTTCAACCTTAGAATACAAATGAAGGAAATATTGTTTGACGGGAGGCACCAATAAGAAAAGCAGGGAGGATGGCACTTAAGGTTTAATCCTAGATTCCTCTGAAGGGTCAAAGGTTGAAATGCCCCCAAGGCCAGGCAGGATGTGTGGACGAGCAGAGCTGATGGGGGTTGAGGGGGGAGCTGAGGAGCACATGTCCCCTAGACAGGGCAGCGGCAGCTCAGCTCCAGCCGATTATTTATTGTGGGGAACACAGACCTGTGCTGCCAGAGCTTCAGATATTTTTTAAGTGAAGCCAGAAATCCAGAGTTTTATGTGAAATCACCAAAGGTCTACAAGCTGGCAACAGAGTCTATTTTTTAGAAACACTGCTGGGGCCAAACACATCACATCTGTGGGCCAGACCTGGCTCCTGGGCCTCGGGCGTGCCCTCTGTGGCTGTTCATCCCATCAGAGCCCGTGGGGCTGTCAGAAAAGGGGGGTTCGCTGGCTTCCGCTGTGGCTGGTGCGGGGGTGGGGGGTGGGGGAGGTGAGATGGTGCCCAAAGAGCACAAGAGGAAAGCACATCCCCAGCCCAGCTCAGCTTCCTTATTCTGTTGGATTAGTTGCAGCAGCTGCTCTAAACCTGACTCTGTTCCCATCACATCCCTAATTCCTCAGAAGGGAGCGCTTGAGGGTCCTGTGTGCTCCATGGAAGGGCAGATGGGGAAGGAAGAGACGATGTAATGACCACTGAGACAACTGTGGGCTCACCCTCAGCTGAAAGATGGACTTGATGCTGGGAATGTGACCCTGATTTGGTGAACCACAGGGATTTCTCTACCTTATAAATGAGGATGTAATAATTCCAGAGTGGCCCCTTGAAAGAAAGAAGCACTGACTAGACAGAAGGAATTGTGTTGTAGATGGCATTAGGTGTGTTAAAGGAGATGGCTGCATGTGCGGGTCCATTGGGAAGCAAAGAAGAATACTGTATGCCTTGGACCACTTAATCTGAGGTGGGACCATTCAACCTACTGAGATAAATATGGCCTTCATGTAATGGGCTGGAACTGTTGTAACACTTATGTTCCAGTCTGTTAGAATAAAGAATCTCACTGTCAACCTCCAAGACCAAATATAAAGATTTTCTCATTGTCATGATTTATATTATCCGCTAGATATGTTCCATTAGAATGTCTGTGCTCAAATGCAAATTGTTCTTCATAATGTCAATAACACCTCAAACGAAGACTCAGTGGCTGTTAACTTCAGTTAAGATGTGATCATGTGCATTTTGTGTTTAGTTTGTTATATTCATGTATTGAAAGATCCACTTGTTCCCCAGCTTTGACTCACGCTTCTCTACTTCATCTCATGTTTCCATGCTTCTGGTGATCCTGTGTCTGTCTGTACCCCATCCTAACACCCAGAATCATCTTTGTGTTCACCAAAGCCTTGGGAGTAGAGTCTATACATCAACAGTTCACTGTGGAGTACAGATTTAGTGAAAAGAAGTTGAATTGAAAGATCTGTTAGTTGACAAGCTGGAATCCCAAGTCTGGATTGTCTCAGAATCCACCAGAATGGAAGAGAAAGTTATTTTGAGTAATTTGCAAGTATGAGTGTGCATGTTTTTCTCTGAAAACCTTTTTGAGGCTTAAAGGAAAAGTGATACATTTTTGTACCAAGCAATTTGCTTACAAACCAATTTTTAGATTTCTATAAATAATAAAATTGAATTTAGGCATCAAGTACACATTGATTTTCTTTTTATCTTACACCTTCTGTGATTTCAGAACTTTTAATATATATTCTAAATGGATAATCACATTTGTACATGGTAATGCATCCTAATCCTTTCTTAGATCAACTCTGTGTCCACTATAAATTAAATATATATAAAAATGGTGTGTTCATGTGCAAAGGGAAGAAAAGGAAAACTGAGTCAAGTGATGGATTTGAGGTATGGAACGAAGAGTGATTTTCTCTCTTTTGCTGCAACTATGCTATTTTTGTAGATTTTTTTTAAAAAAAAAAAACCTCAAAATGAGAAATCAGTGCCTTGAGAGTCAGCATTTTCCTTTAAAACTAGGTATTTTTACAATCTTGATCTTATACTGATAAGTTCATTCTCATCAGCCTAGATTTATTTTCATTTTCCAATAATGTATTTCTTACTGTTTGGCAAGTTACCCCTTCATTAGAGATCTGAAAGAGGAGAAAATAAATTATTTAAGATTCTCAAGTCTGAGTGCATAAGACAGTTTTTGTAACAAGCAAAAAAGTTGCAGAAAATAGAATCTTGTCCAGCATCTCAGAGTTCGCTCTGCAGAAGAGAGCTGCCCAGCAAGGCGCCGGCAGGAGATCTTTGTTCCTCTTCCTGACGTCTGCGGGTGCCACTGCCACCGCCGATGGTGGCGGTGAGAAGTGATGGGGAAGTGCACTGGGAGGTGATGTGTCTTCCTTCACAGGTTTAAAGAGCTGCTGCGGGCTGCCCAGAGGCAAGTCCTGCCCGAGGTCGCTCTGGCGTCTGTGTCAGGTCCATCTGGCTCTGGCAGGCAGAGCTGTTAGAGGCAGGGGCAATGCAGTAACTCTTTGGTTTAAATCTGTGTTTGGATCCTTTTTTTTGAGGGGTGAACTGGAGGTTGCCCTACAAATTCTGAAATATTCATTATTGTTGGTTAGTTAGTATCTGCCTTGTCCTTGTGTTACTACCGTGGAGAGGCTGAACTCATTACTCCAGGCCCAGGATCCGAGGATACGCCCACATAAACATTTGAATAGGGTTGTCCTCAGATTTCGAGCTTTGCTCCCCATCCTCAAAGCCCATACATTCCCCCATGGTGTAGTGTTAGATGTGGGCTGGATCCGCCTTAATCACAGGGGAAGAGTCTGACCTGAGCTATTATTCTGGCAAAGGCAAACAGGCACAAATGAAATACAATGAAGGACCCATGGCTACCCACTGGGGACCCTCCTGGGGAGCCTGGAGGAGCTGTGCTTACAGAGAGCCAGACTGGGGACATTGGAAGCCAGCGGGAAAGTGTGCTCAAAGGCAGCCTTGTACCGGTTACCTTTCTCATTTTGTTTGTCTAAATAAAATGGTTTCTGGCTATAAAGCAGCTAACCTTTTTGCTTTTCTCTTGTGCTTCGTTCTTGTCCAGGACTTTATAAGTAGCTGATGTTACTCAAAATGTACAAAGAAGAATAATGGAAGCCCCTGAATACCTTGATTTGGATGAAATTGACTTCAGTGATGACATCTCTGTAAGTATTGCTCCTTGCAAACAGTGCTTTCAGGAAATTCTGCCTTAACCTATATGGGCTCCTTTCTCTGTTGTAGTCTGTATATTCTAAGCTCTTCCTACCACATTTAGAAATTGACAACAGAAATCCTGCTGTGGCAGACAAAGTGTGGTTTGGGGGCCTTCCTGACCAGGAAGTGAATGAATCCCACTTCATTTTGTGTGAGCTTGGATGAGAAAGCATGTAACCTCACTGGGCTTCCCCTTCCTAATCTGTTTCTTTCTTGTCACAGTTATTCATTGGGTAAATGTAATTAACCCGATTGGTGTAGATGTCCATAATGTACATAATTCGTCCCTTTTATATGCCTGGCTGTGCCACAGCCTGCATGCACTAACATTGACAAGGACACAGACTGAAGGATGGTCAAGTTATTAGTCTTTGAACAATAAGATCTTTCAGTCACTGGAGCTTTCAAAACATGGGTTGGACACTTGTTGGGAAAGAGTCATGTATTGCTAAGGACAGGACACGCTGACCTCTGAGGCCCTGATTCATCCTGTAGTACTGCAGACTGATGACCTTCTTAGTGTCCTCTGCACTCACGAACTTACTGCTGCTTCCAGTCTGACTCCTGGCTGTGTGAGTGGATGGTCTGCCTGCTTGCTCAGAGCTTCTTGTGACTCACCTTGGGCCACACGGTCTATTCTGCCAGAGTCTGGACAGCAATGTTAGCCTCTCACACTCTCGCCCAGCTGGGCTGACTCTCAGAGTGTGTGACGAGAAGGTGGCTTTTCTGAACAAGTTATGTGCCTTTTCTTCCCAGGGCCAACACAGACCTGCTTTCTGACCTTACTCTCCACTGATGTCTTGGTTTTGGTCACCAGTGGCAACTGTCTCAGAAACACAGGCTTTCACACGCCTCTGGCAGCAGTGTTATTCTTCTACTTTACTCCTTCCCTTAAGTGAAATACGCATACTTTATGTAAGAATTGGATTCCTGGGGTGCGTTTGATGAACCACCCATTTTATTCAGCCATGGGTGAATCTGCCTACCTTTTCGTAGATGTGAATTCAGCCTTTCCCTCTTTGAGCTTTCAGACGATTATTAGTCCTCATTAGGATGGATGTGAAGTGAGTGGTATCCCTCTCCCTTTTTAAATCACTATGCATGCATGCTCAGTCACTTAGTCGTGCCCAACTCTTTGCAACCCCATCAGCTATGGCCTACCAGGCTCCTCTGTCCATGGGATTTCCCGGGCAAGAATACTGGAATGGGCTGCTATTTCCTCCTCCAGGGGATCTTCCTGACTCAGGGATGGAACCCACATCTGTGGAGTCTTTACCACTGAGCCACCTGGGAAGCCCCATAATTAAGGTGGATCACAGCCTGGTTCTTTTAAAACCAGGTATTTTGAGTTGAATGGGGAAAGGCAAGGAAAGTGAATGATGATGTGGGTGGTGGGGGTAAGGCAGAAAGTGTTTCAGAAAGGGACACGTGTTATGATTATCAGTTCAGGGTGGCGCATTGTGGGCTGCAGCCTCGTCCTGATCTTTGCTTTGCTGAGTAACTTTGCCTTGCTGAGATACCCACCTCATTTTTAAGGTTGTTTCGAGGATTCAGTGAAATAGTAATATACGGAAAGCACTTATCTTGGCACACGGTAAGTTGCTCTTAAAAATGGTAGCTTTTGTTATTATTTCAATGAATGCTACAATAATATTTATATGACCAATGGTGAAGAAAGAACTCCAGGGAAAAGACCAGGCATCATGTCAAGACTTTAAAAAAAAATACAATAGAGCAGTTGTGTTTATAGAAGAGTCCTCTGGCAGCAGCCCATAATTTTGATGAATTAGGAATCTCCACTTGAAAGATAATAAAATATGTTAAGCAATAACTGAAGCCGTTTCGCGAATTAGGATTCAGAATTATGCAATAGTTGAGCTTCTATAGCCTGACCACTCTGAAACATAAGTAAAGATCTCCATCTGTGATTGTGTAACTGCACTCAAACTCACCCCCTTTAGATATATTCCTATTGTTTGGATCTTTAACCTGCATTTAAACTGAAACCAGAAGGGAAAAAATGAAATTGCATAAACTTAGTTAACTAATGATAATGGTTAACATTGAGCACTTCCCAGGGGATAGGCATTATCTTGTTTAATACTCACAATAATTCTCTGAAGAAGGGAAAATTATTATTTTCCTTTTATAGATGAGGAAACTGAGGTGTGAGATGTTGTTTAACTTGCCCAGTGTCACCCACCGAATTAGGAGCACTGTCTTTGGAATATCTGCTTTTAGCCCCAGTACTTGGGGCAACTTTACCCTTCCCCCAGGGGACATTTAACAATACCTGGAGATGTGTTTGATTGTCATAACTGGGGAGGTATAACTGGCATTTGGTGGGTAGAGACCAGGGATGGATTTAAACATCCTGCAATGTCTAGGAAAATACCCTACTGCAAAGAATTATCTAGCCTGAGATGCTGGCAGTACCAAGGATGAACAATCCTGGTCTATTTCAATCCACTTAAAACTAAAGAAACTCTACTCTAACTGGCATCCTCTGTAACATGGTAGATTATTTTATAGTTGTTCCATCTCATCCAGGTTTAAGACCTTAAACATGTCAGAATATATTAGACTATATAATGTCTTCATGGGAAAAGAAGTGGACATAGCCTCTAAAATATTGAAATGATTGTTCTCAGTCTATTTAGGTAACCTAGGAGCAATAAATTTATATCTGCTTTAAGAGCTAAGTGGATATAATTCAGATGTATTCAACTTGCTAATTCACTGCTATAACAAAAAATATGTGTACATGCATACTCTTTCAGTCATGTCCAACTCTTTGCGACCCCATGAGCTGTAGCCCACCAGACCCCTCTGTCCATGGAATTTTCCAAGCAAGAATAATGGAGTGGGTTGCCATTTCCTCTTCCAGAGGATCTTCACGACCCAGGGATCAAACCCACATCTCTTGTGTCTCTTGCATTGACAGGCAAATTCTTTATCATTGCACCAGGAAGCCCAACAAGAAATGTTGTCTCCCATAAACCTGCCTGCATTGTTAAAATTCTGTAAACAACATTTTCTGACAGCCTTTATGCTTCTTTCCTGGTTTAGTGGCAGGAAGGGGGAAGGGGAATGCATAATACATTTGAAAAAGATGTTTACAAAAGAGATGCCCAAGTTTAAAACTCCTCTTCTTACTCTCCAACCATAGCCCTTTTACGTATTATAGGGTTTCTGTTTCATGATTTTCCCCCCGGTCATGAGCCTAGTTCTTGTTTTAATTAAAACACAAGCTGTGTATTGGTACAGAAAAGCAGAGCTTTTTTGCCTTTACCTAATGAGACAAAACACAGAAGGCAATCAAATTATTGTGAAGTTTCCCAGACTCAAAAATAATGCTCATCTTTTGCAAAATGCAGAGTTTAAACTATACATTCTTGTAACTCTGCCATCTGAAAGGGCAGAACATTGTGCAGTGGCGGAGGGTCTGTGAGGGCGAGATGACGACACACATAAACACGGGTTCAAAGCTGGACTTTCCTGTCGCTGCAAATGGTTTACAGAGTCCCTTCTTTATTCCTATGGAAGCCAGCTCTCTCTATCTTAAAAAGGGAAAATGCTCTGGAATATTATTTTACCATGGAGTTCTTAGTAGCCATGATGTATATTTTATGAAGAGAGGCCAATTTGCTGTCCTCTAAAATAAGATTATACACAGGACTGAGCAAAGCAGAGGCCAAACTACGGATCCACTGCAGTGCTCCACTCGTGAGCCATCAAATGTTGGCTGCGCCATGCACTGCAATGAACTCTTTAAATCATTGGTCCTGGTTAATCCTCATATCAGCTCTGCAAGGCGGGCCCTGTTTTTAATCCCCTGTTTGGCAGATGAAAATAATGAGGCTTAGAGAGATAGTCTGACTTTCACAAGGTTACAGATAGATAAGTGGGAGGGTCAGGATTTCAATACAGAACTGTTTGCGTTACTTTTTCTCTTTTGAGCAATTTGGTTGGATAAAATCATCTCTGGACCAGTCATCTCACCCATTGCTATCCCTAGCTGTCACTAAAGCGATTGCAGAGTGCTTATCAAAAGTAAAGGAGTTGATATACAGTGTAAATAAATATTAATAAAATAAAAGAAGCTAGGAGAACTTAAGCAACCCTCCTAATTTAATTGTTCCTCAGTTTTTCCATCTGTTAAGTCATAATAATCCATCTCTACCTATTGTCCTATATTTTATGGAGAAGATATGAAATGTATATTTATGTCCATATATAAACTCACACTTCTATTCATATGCAGATACAAGTGCATATATATGTATATGCAATATTTTCACAAATACATACATGTACATACAAACATGTATACATACATGTAAATGGACACACACAGGCATGTGTGCACACGCATATGAATAGAACTAAGTACAATGCTTTATTCCTCAGCACAGGAATTTTTCTTGCTCTTCTGTATCACCATGACTGCAGCTTTGGTGAAAGTTGACATTTTTGGCAATCACATAGTGTATGTTTTGTGCAGATCAGATGAGATCAAAATCAGTAAGTATCCTTTCACTTTATTATCCCTTTTGACCCAAGCCCTTGCAGCCCAGGGTAACAGCACAGACTTATGTGGATTCATTTTCCTAAAGTGCTTAAGGGGCTTCCCCAGGGGCTCAGGGGTAAAGAATCCATCTGCAGTGCAGGAGCCACAGGAGATGTGGGTTTGGGTCAGGAAGATCCCCTGGAGGAGGGCATGGCAACTGACTCCAGTAGTATTGTCTGAAGAGTCCCATGGACAGAGGAGCCTGGCGAGCTATGAGAGTTGGTCGCAAAGAGTAGGACACAACTGAAGCAACTGAGCAAGCTAGCAAAGTGCTTAAACCACTGGTAGAAAAATAAATTCTTATGCCAAATAAATCTCACTCTCGGTGAGTTTTCACATTTCCGTCCCACAGACTGGGCATCACTTACTCTGAAATACCAGCCCCCCTATCCCCTTTATGTGTACATCACCTTTTGCTCAGCTCGTTCCACTGACACTTCCCAGATTTCATTACATTCTGACCGAGAAGTGCTTCAAGGTAGTGAGAGACCTTGAGAAAGGGCATGAAGGGCTTATCACATGGACCCAGGCACTGAGTTGGGGTGGGTAAAGAGTACAGCTTTTGTTCCAGTTTTAGGTGTGAAAAAAATCTAGAAAGATACTTAAGGTACAAAGAACCCTGCTTGTCCCTCCTCTCTAGCACGGGCTCTAAAACGCTGTTATCTTTCCTTGATGCTTCCTGGGAGGTTACTAAGACGTTTAGGGACCTCAGATTGCCTCCATCTCTTTGCTGTCCCTGCCCTTTTGAGCCATCACCCTGCTCTTATTTCCATTCAAACTTCTCTAAAGTGCTTCTCAGTAGGATCTGTTTCATCAGCTCTTCAGAATGCCCCAACTTTTGGCAGTGTTCTTTTTGTAGTGTCCAAGTCTCAATTACCTCTCATTGGTCCCTTCTCCAGCTCACCATTACTCAAAACCTCACACTTGTTCTAATATTATGTATGTCTTACCATTTTCTTAATACCTGCCAGGAAAAGAATTAAAACTAATCTAATCCAGGCAAAATTTAATTTCAAATTTACGTCCCATAACTAGTGTTTGAGTGCAGGCTTAGAACCCAAGTCCCCAGACTCCAAACTTAGACCTGACTGACATCCCTACCTGAGAAGGTAGAGAGCAGTCTTATAGATATGGAGTGATTTCCTAGCAGAACGAACAATTGGTTGATTTACTGTTTTGCCCTTCTCTTACTCTGGAAATAGTTTTCATCTTGCCCAAGTCATGACACTTATTAAGTTGACTATGCAGGTTATTTATGCAAACTGTTTACCATTTATGAACAAGTACATGTTATACCAGTCAACTCAACAGGCCTATATTAAACATTTACAGTGCACCAGGCATGGTTCTAGACTTGAGGTGAATGACACAGATGTGTCCTATGTTCTCACAGAGTTTACCATACCCTGTGATAACAGTTAGCATGTTATGAAATGTCAGGTTAACTTAAATAGTAGGTCACAATTAATTATGGTATCAAACTCCATTCTTGAAGTCAGTCTTTATATTTTGGTAGTGATTGATTATTGGCTCACAATTAAAAGTACACAATCATTGAAGTCAAATAAGGCTTGTAGTTGGTCATCTGCCCTACTGTAAGATAACTTGCTTTCTAAATCTTTTATAGTTTGTAATTTTTGCCTCAATAGTTACCATTATTTTAGCTTCATTTCTAAGTGCTCATTTTTATACTTTTTAATTAAATAATAATATAACTAACAATTTTTGAACACGTGCTATGCATCAGACACCATTCCTAATATTTTTCATTGTTACCTCATAATCTTCACAGCCACATTCTGATGTAGATACCATTAGTACCTATTTTACAGAAACTTGTAATATGCAGAGATTGAGTAACTAAGATTAAGTAGCTGGAAAATGGTGAAGTCAGGCTATAACATGTGCAGTCTAGCTATAGAATCCAGGTATGTAACTACTGAATTGAAAAATGACTTCTGCTCAGCCCCTTGGTCACCTGTAGCCACCCTCATTCACCCACGTCCTTTCCTATCCATGACCACTCCCCACAGTAGAAGAAGATCATTCAATTCTGTGGTCTCATTGTCCCTTCACCAATGTGGATTTTCATCTTTTGTCTGGCTGTACATATTAACATTACAATAGAGTCATTCCTGGTGTACTTCTAATATGGTCAGAGCGAATTACTGAATTTTCCTAAATACCAACCACAAGCAGTGTTTTAGCATGGAAGAATTTGACACATCAATTTCTTAAATACCTCTTGGAACATAGGACAAAGACAAGGAATAAGAGCAAAAATCAAATGCATTTAAAATAGGATAATTTGTAATAATTTTCTTTAATAGAGTCTGAATGGTGGAAAGAATTATATGTTTAAAACAGACTGAGATATATATGACTTCCCAGGTGGCTCAATGGTAGAGAATCCTCCTGCAATGCAGAAGATGCAGGAAATGCGGGTTCAATCCCTGGGTCAGGAAGATCCCCTGGAGAAGGCAATGGCGACCCACTCCAGTATTCTTGCCTGGGAAATCCCATGGACAGAGGAGCCTGGTGGGCTACAGCCATGGGGTCACAGAGTTGGATGCGACTGAGCATGCACACACGGGATTTGTTTAGTCACCAAGTCATGTCCAACCCTATGTCTTTGTGACCCTATGGACTGTGGCACACCAGGCTTCCCTGTCCTACACTATCTCCCAGAGTTTGTTCAAACTCTTGTCCATTGAGTCAGTGATAACATCTGACCATCTTATCCTCTGTTTACCGCTTCTCTTCCTGCCTTCAATCTTTCCCAGCATTGGGAAAGCATAGGGTCTTTTCCAATGAGTCAGCTCTTCACATCAGGAGGCCAAAGTTTGGGTGCTTCAGCTTCAGTATCAGTCCTTCCAATGATATTCAGATATTATTTCCTTTAGGATTACCTGGTTTGATCTCCTTGCTGTCCATGGGACTCTGAAGTCTTCTCCAGCACCACAATTCAAAAGCATCAGTTCTTCAGCACCCAGTGTTCTTTATGGTCCAACACTTATATTCATACACGGCTACTGGAAAAACCATAGCTTTGACTATACGGAACTTTGTCAGCAAAGTGATGTCTCTGCTTTCTAATAGGCTATTTAGGTTTGTCATAGCTTTTCTTCTAAGGAGCAAGCATCTTTTAATTTCATGGCTTCAGTCACTGTCCATAGTGATTTTAGAGCCCAAGAAAAGAAAAATCTGTCACCGTTTCTACTTTTTCCCCATCTATTTGTCATAAAGTAATGAGACCAGATGCCATGATCTTAGTTTTTGAATGCTGCGTTTTAAACCAATTTTTTCACCCTCCTCTTTCACCCTCATCAAGAAGCTCTTTAATTCCTCTTGATTTTCTGCCATTAGAGTGGTATCATCTGCCTATCTAAGGTTTTTGATATTTTTCCAGTCTTGATTCCAGCTTCTGATTCATCCAGCCCAGTATTTCGCATGATGTACTCTGCTTAGGTTGGTTCAATCACTCTGTTGTGTCCGACTCTTTGCAACCCCATGGACTGCACATGCATGGTGACAATATTCAGCCTTGATGTACTCCATTCCCAGTTTGGAACCAAACTGTTCCATGTCTGGTTCTAACTGTTATTTCTTGACCTGCATACAGGTTTCTTTGGAGGCAGGAAAGGTGATCTGGTATTCCCATCTCTTCAAGAATTTTCCATGCACAGGATATATATATATATGAATATGTAGATGACCAGTGTCTAATAGAGGTAATGGTTGAAATTGTGGGAATCAGTAAGGTCACCTGAGAAGCATGGAATATGAAAAGGGAAGAATGTCCCAAGAAAGGAACTGTGCAGAAGTGTGTCCTGTGAGGAAGGAGGAAAAAGAAGCTTCTCCAAAGAAGACAGGAAAGAAGTGTTCAAAGATATAAAAGGAAACTAAGGGAGATAGAAAAAGGGGGAAGGATGATTTAAAGAATTTAAAGGATCACTTACAATGGTCAAGCATGGGAAATGGGTCATTAGAAAGAGCAGTGCCTGAAAAGTGCCACTGGATTTTCCAGTTAAAACTCATCGGTGGCCACAATAAGAGCATTGCCTGTGGGTGAGGGCACGAATAACACAGCTTTGTGGCTGGAGGAGTGAATGCAGAGATGAGGAAGTGGAGACAGGAACCAAGGCGATTCTTTCAAAAAAGATGGCTGTGAACACATGAGCAGGAAACTCCACCCATGACCAGCTGGGGAGGCAGTGTGTCCTGAGGTGGTGGGGGTGCTTGTTTAATTTTATAGGATCAGAGGAGAGAGCTGATGTTGAGAGAGTGGCTGAGAGAAGGAGAGAAGAGAGGGTGATGGCGGAGCATGAGTCCGAGGAGATGGGAGAGAAGGAGTTCTGAGCTGTAACAGCATGCTAGCGTGATGAAGGTGTGGAGTGTGAGCACCACATCCTCAGAGAAGAGAAAGCAGAGCATGACCTGTTAGGGAGGGCGTGAAGTCAGGAGCTACTCCCTTGAGTTGGGCCATTGGAGAGGAGGTCACAGTTTTAGGAAAATACTGCACTTCTGAAAGTCTCTGTTCAGCTGTGTGCCTTTGCTTTCCCTACCAGCTTTGCGTGTACACATTTTTGTCATTTTTAGTGTGTGACTGTGTAGATGCCTGTTTGAATTTTGGAAAGCTACGTGAGAACCCACGAATTTCAGGATATTTGTTTGGATGACTGACCTAATTATTTCTTTTGGAAACTCAATGAGACCTTAGTTGCTTAAAAGTCTCTAGCTTGAAAAGGTGTTAGGATTTTAGTTCTTTCATTTTCTGTGGCTTGTGACCATTTGAGTAATGTCTGTTCATTCACCCAACTGGCTCCAGTTCTCAGGAGCAAGGGCCAAAGCTTTTCAACCCTGAATAGTATGTAGGGTGGTCAGAGGTCCCCAAAGCCCA
Organism: Capra hircus; assembly: GCF_001704415.2. Classification (NCBI taxonomy): domain Eukaryota; kingdom Metazoa; phylum Chordata; class Mammalia; order Artiodactyla; family Bovidae; genus Capra; species Capra hircus. The sequence goes on from NC_030814.1 coordinate 79,206,087, forward strand.
GTGTAGAAGTCACAGCCTGTAATTATGAATCCCATGCACGTTCAAACTGTTTTGCATGGCAGAGTGACAACACTGGGGTGTGTAGGATCATCTTAACATCATAGCAACTCTGTATACTTTGTGAAGCTAAGTTTCCATGTCTGTTCTTGGGCATGGGTTCCCTTGGACGAGGAAAGACCAAAGAAGTGAAATAAAGTGCTGAGACAGGCTGGGCTGTCCTTCCTTTCCTTTCCAGTCCCAGCCTGGCCCCCCTCTTCCTGTCTCATCAGTTCTCAAGTCTTGATCTCCTGAACTGCGAATCATGAGAGGCACAAAGATGAGAAGGGAAGAACTGTGGTACGCACAAGGAAGATGAATTAGAGGGAAGAGACCAGAACATTTAACATCATCTTGTAGCTTGCAGATTGACTTCACTTACATGATCTCATCTGATTATCAGTGTTTTCTAAATAAAGAAACTGAGCTTCAGAGATTAGAAATGATTTCTCTGCCCAGAACTACAGAGTTAATAAATGTCAGAAGTAAGACTTGAATCCAGAGCTTCTGGCTCCAAATCCATTGTCTCTGTATGAAAAGCGAAGGCATCAGCTGCCATTCATGCTGTGAATATATTAGAAGTGTTTATTCTTTTAAATATGTCCTGATTACATTGCTAGACTGGTAGGTATGGCATTTTCTAAGATGATTAGTGCTATATAAATATTACTAAGTACTACCAGTGGCTCAGATGATAAAGAATCTGCCTGTAATGCAGGAGACCTGGATTCCATCCATGGGTCGGGAAGATTTGATCCCTGGTCCTTCTTCCAGGGAAGATGCCCCGGAGAAGGAAATGGCAGCCCACTCCAGTATTCTTGCCTGGAAAATCCCATGGACAGAAGAGCCTGATGAGTTGAGTCCATGGGGTGGCAAAGAGTTGGACACAAGTGAACAACTCATGTGCACATGAAGTTTCTTAAGATTAGTGCTATATAAATTAGCACTACCATTATTAGTATTAGTATTGCCACCAATATCATGAGCTTCCTAGGAAAATTCATTTTACTCAGTTCAGTAAGTACCCAGTATCTCTGGTAAATAAAATATTGTCCATACCCTCAGGAAGCAGAGAAAGACATGATGTAAAGGTATAGATGAAATGTCACATGATGGATTTTGTACTGAACATTTGGCCAAGATAAAGAACTAAAGAACAGTGGTTCTTGAGCTTCACTAGGCATCAGAATCACCTGAATGGTTTGTAAAAACACAGATTGCTGCTGTTGTTCAGTTGCTCAGTTGTGTCCCACTCTTTATGACTCTATGGGCTGCAGCACGCCAGGCTTCCCTGTTCGCTACTATCTTCTGGAGTTTGCTCAATCTCATGTTCATTGAGTTGATGATGCCACCCAACCAGCTTATCCTCTGTTGCCCCCTTGTCCTCCTGCTGTCAGTCTTTCCTGGATTGCTGGGCCCTGCCTTAAAGTTTCTGGGGTGGGGCCCAAGAATGTGAATTCCTAACAAGTCCCTAAATGGTGTTAATGCCATTGGTCTCCGCCACACTTTGAAAGCTGAGATAAGTTCTACCTGAGAGGATCAGAGAAGATATTATGAGGGATCCACAAGAAATTTAGTATTACTGCAACCAGAAGAAGAGGACAATGGTGAGAGATGAGTCTAAGCTCATGGAAGGCTGCCCATGCCATGCTAAGGGTTATCGATCATTCTCCTAGGGGCAGGGCAGAGCCACTGAAGATTTGAAACTGAGAAGCACCTTAGTCAAATTTACCTATTAGAAAGCTAAGTAATTTTAGAGCAAGTACAGAAGCATGGAAGGAATTCCCACTTACAACCTAAATATGAAAGAACTTGCTTGACCATCTATAATACGTCCCAGGGTTAATCACATGTGCATATAGCTTAGCATTTCAGACAGTGAATAAATTGTTGTGTGCCATGCATATATACTAAAGACATCATCCTCTCCCTCAGGCACTTGTGAGAGCCAGCACAGCACAGGGGAAGGACAGAGCACACGACAAGGTTTTCTTATCAAGGGCAGAAAAGCGTCCCTTTCTGACTTACTTCACTTAGCATGATAGTCCCTGAAAAGTGAAGTGAAGTCAAGGGAAAGTTGCTCAGCCATGTCCCACTCTTTGTGACCCCATGGACTATAAAGTCTATGGAATTTTCCAGGCCAGAATACTGGAGTGGGTGGCCATTCTCTTCTCCAGGGGATCTTTCCAACCCAGGGATCAAGCCCAGGTCTCCTGCATTTCAGGCAGATTCTTTACCAGCTGAGCCACCAGGGAAGCCCATGATAGTCCCTAGTTGCATCCATCTAAAACATGGCACAAACGAACCTATCTATGAAACAGAAATAGAATCACAGACATAGAAAATAGACTGGTGCTTGCCAAGAGGGAGAGGGTTGGAAGAGGCTGGACTGGGAGTTTGGGATTAGCAGATGCAAACTGGTATACGTAGAATGGATAAACTACAAAGTCCTTGGCAGCAACTGTATTCAATATCCTATGAAAAACCACAATGGAAAGGAATATGAGAAAAAATGTGTGTATATATATAACGTTGAGTCACTTTGTTATACACAGCAATAGTGAACACAACACTGTAAGTCAACTATACTTCAATTTTAAATAATTGACTAATTTTTTAGAAAGAGTGTGTTCAGTCAGGGCTGAAGCAATCAGGCAGGGTTTCACAGAGAGTGTAGAAATCTGTGAAACCCTGGCCTTGAGGAGCAGTAGAATTTGCCTGGCCAGAAGAAAGTATTGCAGGCAAGGAGGCCCCAGAGTAAATGAACTGAAGGGAAACTAAACTTTGAATGCACAGGGACATGGAAGAAGTGGAGGCAACTGTTCGGTCTTTGGCAGGGGCTTTCCTTGGAGCATGCTGGAGGAGTGGAAAAGAAGTCTGAATAAAAAATATTGCTTCCTCTAAAGATGCTTAGAAAAAGAAAAAAATAGAATGCAACACAGAGATAGGGAATATCGTACTTTCGGGCCATCTCCAAGACCCCTCTCCTCTCTTGTCACTCAAGGATAACAGGAATCAAGGGAACACAATATAAAGGCTTGGGTTGGGCTCAAGACACAGGAAAGATATGGGGCTTTGGTTCTCTTAAGGCCAAAATAACAGTCATGGCTACCCTGGGAGCTGGCCATTGTCCTGAGAATAGGTGACCTAACAGCTCCTTATAAAAAGCCATCTGTCCTGTGAACCCGGGTGAAGTCCTGGGAATGCTTTCCTCTCAGCTCCCAGATGGTATCACAGTGCGTTTGTGAAAGGCGACTTCCTGGGTTGTTTACTTATTCCCAGATTTGCAGATAGGAAAATTTATTTTTTGTGTCAGTTTTGTGAATTTCATATTTCTGCTGTATCTCTTCATATCACAACTTAACCATCTGTATGGCACTCTCTTAAGTTTTATCTTGTATCCAAAGAGCAATGTACTTGCTGAAACAAATCCACAAATTGATTTTTTTTTCCCCCTCGTGTGTTCTTATAGATTTGTTCGCAGTGTAGGTTATAGTCATTGCTGAATTTGACATTCCATATATTCTTATAATTAACCAAAACTTTGATTTTCTGGCCAAAACATCACCTTTGTCTTAGATTACTACTTATTTCCATGACCAGGAGCAAGCACATGACTTTTTATACAATGTCATATTCCCAAAAAGAATTAAGATAGATACCTTCCCCAAAGAGACTTCCTGTGTAACTGTGGGTGAGAGGCAGAGCCACCAGAAGTGAAACAGATTGAGGCAGGGGATGGGGCTCAGCCAGGCTCATCTCTGGAGCTCAGTCCCTCTACCAGCCAGGCATCCTGTGGGCTGTTGAAATAGAAACCTCATCAAATTAAAAGTGATTGCATACTGTGGACCTTTGCAATCACATCAGAGGAGCTGAAGGTACATTGCAGTCACACTGGAGGAGCTGAAGGTGCAGCTAATAAATCGTAGGTTCTGACATTTCCGATGTGGGGTGGGAGGTGGCAGTTAGGATGCATGTGGCTGGAAATGCAGATAGCAGCACACCCAGTTTAATCAAATACTTATCATTAGGCCCCCTGAGCAACTTATTGAATTTACCATTAACTATATTTAAACATAATCAATCTGAAATTTCCTGTCTGAGATTTTGCCTTGGAAGAAAAGGGAAAAAAGAGAGGGTAAGACTTTGCCAAAGGGTGCTTTCATGAGGTTGATGGCAGCTGAAACAAAAGGCCCAGTTTTAATTGAATCACAGACTGTGTAATTATTTAACCTGTACCAGCTGGCCTCAGGAAGCTACCAGATTTCCTTAGAGAGCTTGTACTTGGCCAGAAACAGAAGGTAACTTATTAGTAACAAGAAAAATGCTTCTGTACCTGTGTTACCTCCCACTCCCAAAGAACTTAACGTGAAAGGGGAAAAACTTCCTTGGAGTGCATGTTTGGCTTAAGAGGCCATCTTCCTTCCCTGGAGTATGTGAACGGGTTTGCTAAAACACCTGTAGTCTCTGAGGAATAACCAACATAAACAGGATGTTATTGCATCAGACAGGTAAGAGTCATTTCTCTAACTAGTCATCTGAGATTTCATTTTTCACTTGGAAGTACTGGAAATTTAATTTGTTTGTGATGTGCAATTGGCAAACTGACAATAGCTCCAACTGCCCCTCCCTCTGTCTTGCTGTCCTGGTACTGCATGGAAAGTGCAGGAGTGGGACAGGGGGAGCTCAGTGTAGACACTGCTTCATCCATCAGCATCAAGCTAACTGAAGCACCTTCCTATAGACAAATGTGTCCCAATTACACATCCCTCACTTGTAATGCTGGAATAATCCTAATGAGTTTCTCGTGATCATTTTTCTTTTAGATTAAATGTTTTTGTTTTTCTCAATCCCCCTCCCAGTTTTGCAACGTGAAGTCATTCAGAATCCATGCTCATTTACATAAGAGCGTCGTTCTTAAAGGTGCAGAGTAAATTATTTTTAGGAAGCTATATATTATGAATTAAAGTATGATTGAAGACTGTCCCTGACTTGGCCTTTGATTAAAGAAAGAGTTCATCCTATTTACATTGTTTTAAAACACCTTTCTCCAAAGAAAGATTGATTGGCATCAAATGTCATTTCTATACATCATAACTATTGATTTTACATTTGTTGTAGCTCCTCTGATTTTATGCCCCTTTATGTCATAATCTATCATTCTGATAGCAGCCCCTGAGTTGGTGCTGGGACTGAGCCTGCAGCGTGGTTTCTTTCAATTTAGACTAATCTGTCCATGAAACAGATGAGCTTTCAAACAGAACCATGCTCTTCTCGCTTTTCATAGCATTATCCTGATATTTCCCATGGAAATCACAGTATGATTTGTGGCAGCATTAGGGACATGCCTGTAGTCCAGGAGAGATGGCTCCTGGCTAGCCTGGATGCTGTAGGAAGCCGGGTGCTCCTCCTCTTGACTTTTTTTTCCACATATAGATTCACTCTTACGATTCAGAGTGCAAATATTATGGCCATCTTCTGGAAACTGTCAAGGTTCAGAAAAATCCATCTTCCACAAGTAGCAGAAGAAATAGAATATGTGCTGGCTACACCCCACCTCATTTGTTAAAGGACTGTCCAGACCTCTTTTTAATCTGCATCTACTTACATGTTTATAGGTAGAGTCTGGGCTACAGCCAGATCACCAAGCAGCCCATTTAGTGTAAACTTAGGCTTTCTGGACAAACATGTTGTACTCAAGTATCACTTCTTGTGTTTTGGTTTTCTGGCCAGTTGAGTGAATGTGATGCTCTTGTTTTAAATTGTTACTTTACACTCTTTTTCCTCTGGCTTCCTGTTCAGTATTCAGTCACATCTCTCAAGACCATCCCGGAACTGTGCCGAAGATGTGATTCGCAAAACGAAGACAGATCAGGTAAGTTTCACTCATCTCTTTTTAACCTGCCTTTTGGAGTGTGGGGGACTCCTCCTGGAATCTCTTCCCCCATCAAATTGGTTGCTCCTGCTTTCTGTTTTCTTCTTGTTTTACGGCTTCTCCATTCACCACCCACCCCCAACAAACAGATGTTAGGTCATCCTCCAGAGACTAACTGGACAGGGAGGCCCTGATGAGGACCCAGTTGTATACAAATAAATGTAGGCGATCATCGCGGCAGCTCCAAACCACAGTATACGCAGCAATTTACTGCAAACCCGAGAAACCATTGGTGACAAAACATAATGATGCAGGCGCCAATGAAAAAATGTTGGATACGTTTACTACCCAGATGGCAAGGACCAACTTGGGGGATGGTGCTTTGCCAAAGTCTGAAATCCTATCAGGGATGTGACATGATAGAATCTGCAGTAAGGCATACTGTAACAGTTAAGATTAAAGCAAAGCTTTGGAGTTTAATAGTGTAAACTAAACAGAGAATTATGGCATAGAGATGAAAACCAGCTGGCTGACCTTTTCTCCTTGCACTGCCCCCCCACCCTCGACCAAAATAAAAGTACATTCAGAATTGTTTTTCCTTCTGAAAATCAAATTAAGCCTCTCTGCTTTTCTCTCTGTGATGAGCAAAAATGAAAATAAAAAAGGATATTGATGGGAATGATACTATAGCATTAAACTATGAAATGATGTTTGTTATTTTTCCAGCTAATTACTCTAAGGCATCACCATTAACCTTGCCAAAGCAGGACCTCTGATAGTAACTAGAATCCTAAGAACTGCAGATGATGTAAGACTTAAGATAATCCTTGAATTAGGTGCATCATGTTTGAAAATAAATAGATCATCCTACCTATACAGCTACGAGAATTCTAGGCCTTTTGAACTGAAACAACTGTACCAAGCTTATTTACTTTTCTTCTGGATCGTTTGTTTACTATCGACAGTTTGTTTAGATGAGGTGGGAAAAATAATTCGTCTATCTAGGTTTATTTATCTCTGTGTTTTTCTGTGTGAATGAAAGTAATGTTTCATTGTCTGGGTCAGAATCGTCATAGAAGAGTTTGAAGCGCAAATGAAAGTTTTCACTTAACTCCATTAAATTTTTTTTTTTTAATTTCAAGCACACTCAAGTTTCTATGGGGTTAACAGAGGCTTTGATCACAAGACTTATCAGAATGTGCCTCCTTAAAAGCCATCACCAGATTCAGAGTTGAACCCTGTGATCAGTGACAAAGGCATCAGATTCAGTGGACAGGCCCCTAGCCTCAGAGTCCAAGACCTCCATCTGAGTCAGCATTCAGCCCTTTACCCTCTATCCGACCTTGAGCCTGTGACTCATTATCTATAAAATAAAAAAGAAACTTTTTCTGCCAGTGTTGCTAGGCTACTGTTAGTATCAAAATTAGGTGATGTATCTGAAGGTACTTTGGAGATATAAGATTTTCTTTCTTTTTTTTTTTTTTTTAAGTTGAAGATGGAGAGTAAGAAAGAAGACTTACTAGCAAACACTTCAGTAGTGCTTAGTGTCCCAGGTACAGCTGTAAGCCCTTTACTTGTATTGACTCAATCCTAAAATCCTTGTGAACTAAGTACCATTAGGATGTTTGTATTATATAGATGGGCAAACTGAGGCACGGAGCAGAGAAGTTAATTATCTTGCCCAGAGTCACACAGCAATTACATTACGGAGTTGGGATTCAAACTCCAGGAAGTCTGTCTCTGGAGTCTGTTCTCTTATACATTTCCTTATTCTATCAGATAGCTAGACTCAGGGATAGTAATTTAATTTCAGGATATTTTAAAACTTTAAAAGCTAGCATTTTCCCTCACCATTGAAGTGGAAAATTTGTTCTCTGTTAAATAGTTTCTCTTGCTTACCAAGTTAAGTGAATTAACCGAAGCTTTTAAAAATAATTTTCCTGGGGGTGGTTTATTCCATTTTTCTCCAGGTCATGTGACTTGTAGCCACTTCCACAATAGGCGATGTTACAGATTTCTTCTGTGGTTGAGAAGGAGGCCAATTTCAAGTTCAGATGCCTTCAGACTCACCCAGAGCAAACATCCAATGCTCAAGGTAATCACCAGTGATTGGGCCTGACAAGAAATGAATGTTTGAGGGAAAAACTCAGGCCTCCTTAATGGAATCACATGTACACCTCCAACTTGATGGACCATTTGGAGGCTGGTAAAACACTTCCTAACAGAGCAAGAGCAATCTTAGAAAAAGAAACACACGAAAAATCAGTCTCTGCAAAGCACCACTGTAGAATTATCTGTGAACTCCTTTGAAAGAAATCTCAATATAGTAAAGTTTTCACCTTCCCTTTCTGAAAGAACTGAGCCAGTCTCAATGAGTTCCCTGGCCATTCAGATGTAGAAATAGTCCCCAGCTCCCCGCACGTCCCCCCTACCCCGGCCCCAGGTCTGTCTTGTTTCAAAAACCTAGGAGTTGGCTCCAGGAGCTCTTGCAGATCTCCACTGTTATGATAATCTTTTCGAACCCATGGCAGCAGAAGACACATTGGCTCCTGAGAAAAGTCCACGTCTTCTGGATGGGGGAACTTTCCCCTAAACTTCCAGTGACTGTGAACATACCCCACCCAATAGAGATGTGTCTCTTTACCTTTAAATCTGTTAGGCACCTTTCTGTGTAAGCCGTCAAATAGTAACGTCCATCCTAGTATTAACATATCTTTGATGAGATAGATGTTCTTGGAGCCACTCATTATTTTATTTATTCATTCCTCAAGTGACTTGTGTGTTTTCTGTCCTATGCACTGAAGACAGGGTAATAAACAAGGTATAGACAAGGCTCTGTTCTCAAAGCGCTTACATCCTGGGGGGTGACAGACATAGGCAAGCAAATGAATACATAAACCAGATCATGCCCAATAGTGACGAGGTGATGCGAGGCTTGTGACAAAGTAACTTACAGTGGGGAAGAGAGAAGAGTTTGGGGATCAGGGAGTGTTCCTAGGGCCCAGCCATGGGAAAGCCAGTGGAGAGCATTTGAGGCAGAGGAACTAGCAAGTGCAGCGCCTCTGAGTCAGAAATCAGCTTAGTGGATGCAGAAGAGAAAGAAAACCAGCGTGGCTGTGGAGGGGTGCAGAGGCGATCAAAATGAGGATGAGGCTAGGGAGCCGTTCAGGGAGGGTCAAACTGTACAGGGCCCTGTGAGTCAAGGAATAACATGGAGTTCAGGTTTTATGCTAAGACCTCTTAAGAGCACTGCCAACAGAATCCCAATTTTTCTAAATTCCTATTACCTGGAAGAAAGCCTAGAGTCATAACTCTCAAAGAAAGATCCTTAAAAATCATGTAGTTTAAAAAGGAGAAAAAGTGAGAAAGAGCAGATAATAAAAGTAGATGGGTATAATGTTGACAGTTGATGGATGTTGGTAAAGAGTATACATGTGTGCTTTGTACTTTTATTCTTTCAACTCTTCTGTAAATTTAAATGAAAAATGTTTTGATTGTTTATAAGTGAGTTTTTAAAAGGCTAAAAGTAATACTAATGTAGTCCCAAATCCATCAGATCCTAGAAAGTGATGGTTACTATGCTGATGGGATCATCCAAGCCTATACTCCACCATGTTAGTGACAGGGAGCTCACAGTCTCACAAAGCCACCTATTCACAGAGGTTAGTTTTTGTTCAGCCAAAATCAGTGGTTAATTTTTGTTCAGCCAAAATCAGCGGCCCTCAGATGTACATCCTGATACCTGATTTTTTTCCTTTGGAGCCTTAGAGAAGGACCATTCCTCCTGGGCAAGGGTGCTGTCACTAAGTGTTTGGAGATGGCAGTCACCCTTGGTTTTGTCTTCTCCAAGCTAAAATTTCCCTCCCCAGTTTTGAGTGTATCCTGCTCAGGCTTCTTGCTTTCTTGTGGACGTTTCAATTATCAGCATCCCTCTTAAAAGTGGTGCACCCAAAACTGCACCTGAGGCCTCCCCACATGTGATCTGATCAGAACCTGTCAGCCCCACTGATCAGCCTCAGAACTTAGCACACACCTTTCCTGCCACCCTTAGTGGCAGTGCCTGTCCTTTCTGCCTGTTTTTCCAAGTGTTCTGAGAAGAGCAGCAGTTCAGATGAACCCTGTTGGTTGCCCATGGAAGCTTCTCCATGAGACATATAGCCCAGGGTTACCCGCTTTTCATCCCTGGGCCCTGTGCCAGCTTCACATGGACTCTGAAAATGCAAATGGCCGAGTTCTGCCAGAGGTCTGGGGCAGGCTCCCTGCACCTTCCATTTGCTCACTGACACCACGAGTCTGCTCTGAGTGCCCTTCCCATAGCCAAAGGCTGGATTCCTATTAAAATCTGTATTTGCCCTGACAGGGTAATACTGTCAACTGTGCTCCTCCTGGGGATCTTCCCAACCTAGACATCGAACCCAGGTCTCCCACGTCATAGGCAGATTCTTTACAGCCTGAGCCACTGTATGACTAAATAGAATTTTTGTCAGCAAAAGAAGTTTTGAAAAGAAGTGTGAAGAAATCTCAGATACCAGAGGAAGGCAGGAGGAAGAAGAACAACTAGGGCTTAGATGCCTGAGAACAAACCTGGGTGTTTTTGGAGTTGTGCAGGTATTACTGAGCTCTCCCAGTTATGTCTGAGGTGCTCGGAGTACCAGGCGTTAGGCAAGGTCTTCTGTACACAGCTTATTTGTCCTCAGAATAATTCCCTGGTGCTCAGACAGTAAAGAATCTGCCTGCGATGAGGAGACCCAGGTTTGATCCTGGGGTCAGAAAGATCCCCTGGAGAAAGGAATGGCAACCCACTCCAGTATTCTTCATGGAGAATTCCATGATAGAGGAGCCTGATGGACTACAGTCCATAGGGTTGCAGAGATTTGCACACAACTGATCAACTAACACTTGACACTTTTACTTTCAAAATAATTCTCACAGGAAAGACTATACTAATGGTCTTTTTATTGATAAGGAAAATAAATGCCCGTTTTATTGACTAACCAACTGAGACTCACAGAGAGCAAATACTTTGCCCAGAATTCTGCATTTGAAGGCAAGTCTACTGACTGCAGAGCCCCTATGAAGTTTAACAGTTGAAGAGTAGTCGCAGTCTGAGGAACCACGCGTGGCTAGTGGTGTGAGGCAAGGATTAGCACCAAGGATGTTATGTCTGAGAATTTTTCACCTATAAGAGAGAGTTATTTGTAAAATATTTGCATGTTTTCTCTGCTTAATACCTGTTCCTTATGTAGGGAAGGACCACAGGACAAGGCAGGGAGTGTTAACTCTGCTCTCTGTTTCCTCCATATGAGGATTAAATGCATTAGATCAACATATGGTATTCAAATCAAATGTATTCAATTTCATTGACTTCGAGTTTCTTTTAATTAATTGGACACTCAAATACACATTTGTTTCAATTCATGGTTTAAATGTCTCATGATTCTTACAAGTATGTATCTGCTCAGCTCGTATAATTTTCTTATGAAAGAAGGCAGATAAATATTAATGCAGTTCTGCATCTGAGAACTTAGTTGTGCTAAGGTTGGGAAACTTGGTTATATAACAGTAATAAATGGCCTTGGGGTGTGTTTGAGAAGAGACACTGAAAGGATTTCAATACCTAAATAGTAGAGAAGATCACTGGTATGATAATGAGTAAAGAAAAATCATACTTTTTAAAGTTAGTATCTGGTAAAAAGTCATTTTAGAAACCTTATGAATTTGCTATATTTTTAGCCCTTGTGCATGCAAATTTTGTGGAAAAAAAAAACCCTGAACATTTGAAAATCCATGGTTTTGTAACATTTTTCAAGGATTTTGGCTAGCACCAAAAATAATACATTGACATGAAATTTATCCTCTCAGTGCTGCTGTGGTATAGCTAATGATGATAAATTTATAAACCTCCTGTTTATATATTATTTAAGGTTTCATGCTAAAAGCATGAAAACGAAAGTTGGTACAGAAGTTTAAATTGAAAGCCTGCTGATCAATCCATTTTACATGATCTAATATAAAATGAACTCAAAGAATTGGGAAACAGATTTGTTAAGTCTCAGGCAAGAAAATGAACACTTCAACCTGATACAGCAAAGAATCTGACATTTATGACAAATGTCTTGTTTAACCACAGTAAAAATTTACATACAGTAAAGCATATAGGTGAGCATGTTAGTCATTTTTTATTTTTCTTTAACAAAATTATAATTATAAAGGTGACATAATTCATTTTTTAAATGGTAAGTAAAAGCTACAATTAACCATGCCACCAAAACAAAATCACTATATTTCTTTCTAGAATTTTTTCATGAGACTCATTTTTTGTATGGTTGTCACCATGATGTAAGGGCCATTTTATCCACTGCTTTTTTCTGCTGTTACAAAATGCGTATGGCCATCACTTTGAATGAACCACAGATCTTAGGAAAAACAGAGCTGCCCCCTCTGTCTGCTTTTAATCCGTTAACACTTACGGATTAACACATAACCCCATATTTAGCTTATGTTTCTGAAAGAAAGAGTATGAAGTCAGTACAGGGAAAGATAGGAATGGGGGGTGATAGAGAAGTTAAAAATAAAACTCTTGTCAAAAATAATGTAAAGGGCTGGCAGTGGCAGAGATTAAATACATTGCATCTTTTTCCCCCTCTTTACTTGAACATTTCTTCCCTTTGCTTAGCCATGGATATAAGCCCTGCAGCTCCCTGATTGTCTAGAAGGTTGCGCAGTTAAGAAAGTCAGGAATGAGGCAGTGTCAGAGAGGGAGAAAACTTCAGGGCAGAGACCCAGTCTCCTCCCCGTATTTTGGTTTTACTGAACTCAAAACTGGTGGAGAAATCTCCTCTTGGTAGAAATGAGTTCAAGGGAATCCCAATAAGGAAGGGTGAGAACTCAGGGAGATAAGCATCATGGAGGGAGGGAGGGGAAGAAATGAAGCCCAGGGTCAAGGGAAAACTGGTACAGAACCTGAGTGCTTTTGACCTTGTGCAGCCCCCAGGTGACTTTCTCCTCAGAAGTCACTCTGCCATAAGGGAGGAGGGATTTTCCCTGCCCCGCCTTCCCAATCAAGGCAATGGCATGACTGGGGAGGGGAGCATCATTACTGACTTTGGAGTTGCTCAGCATCTCAGAGAGCACCCCACTTCTGGCCAAGAGCTTATCCTTTTTCTTTGTCTCCCAATGGGCTCTTTCTTCCTATTTAAAATGAATGGATGCGCTTTGTCCACTTAGCTCCTTTGCCCTGACCCTTCCCCTAAGAAAAAAATTTGAAAGTCATGTTATAGAAACAGGATACTAGAATCTCATAGTTGAAGGATTCTCAAAGGGAGTAAAGAATCATCTACAAAAATCCAGACACTTCACGGCACTGATTGCTCAGGCCCTTGCGTCTCACGGTGTGATCTGGGGCCAGAACCAACACGGTCAGCACCACCTGTAAGCCTGTTAGAAATACAGACCCGGCCCTACTCCAGACTCCCACATCAGAATCTGCATCCTACCAAGTTCTCCAGGCCAATCCTTCGTGCAGATGCAAGTTTGAGAAGGTGAAAGTCACTCAGTCATGTCTGACTCTTTGTGACCGGACCTCATGGACTATACAATGCATGGAATTCTCCAGGCCAGAATACTGGAGTGGGTAGCCATTGCCTTCACCAGGGGATCTTCCCAGTGATCGAACCCAGGTCTCCCACATTGCAGATGGATTCTTTACCAGCTGAGCCGCAAGGGAAGCCCTCAAGTTTGAGAAGCACTGACTTAAGCCACCCTTACATTTCATCTGAGTTAACAACCATGAACTAGTCTCACTTCTTTCTTCACCGTCAGTTCTACCATCCCACGTTTCCAAGTAGGCACAAAGATGTATTTTTAAATATAAAGTTGGACTTCCCTGGTAGATAGTGGATAAGCCTGCCAATGCAGGGGACAAGGATTCAGTCCCTGGTCCAAGAAGATCCCAAATGCCACAGAGCAACTAAATCAGTGAGCTCCAACTGCCAAGCCTGCGTGCTGCTGCTGCTGCTGCTGCTGCTGCTGCTGCTGCTGCTGCTGCTGCTGCTGCTGCTGCTGCATCACTTCAGTCGTGTCCGACTCTGTGCGACCCCATAGACGGCAGCCCACCAGGCTCCTCCGTCCCTGGGATTCTCCAGGCAAGAACGCTGGAGTGGGGTGCCATTGCCTTCTCCAAAGCCCATGTGCCGAGAGCTGTTGCTCCACAAGGGAAGCCACCACAATGAGAAGTCTGAGGACAGCGACGACAAAGAATAGCGCCAGTTCTAGCAAAGCAGTGAAGACCCAGCACAGTGAATATATAAATAAATAAATAAAATTATAAAAAATGTAAAACAGACCCTTTTATTCTCTGTGGAACCCCCCTAAGAATACCCCATTTCACTTAAAATATAAACCAAACTCCTTTTTGTGGTCAATAAAACCCTCAAATGAGTTGGCCCCTGACAACCTTGCCTAGCTTCATCTTTGCTCTCCTTCACCCTGGCTCACTCTGCTCTAGATATGAGAACTGTGAAACCTGCCGGATTCTGTCCTGCATCAGACATTTGAGGATGGGCTTCCTTCTGCCCAGATCTCCACAAAATCATCTTTTATCCTATATTTTTCCCTCAGGAATTGTAATTCTCATCTTACCTTCAAGTAATTGTCTTCTCATCCTCAGGTCTTGGCTTAGGACGTATCATTGCCATGATGAGGCTTCTTATCTGTTCTCTGTTCCATCAGAGCAGTTTGCATTTTGTAATTTCTCATTCATCTGTGTACTGGCCTGCCTGTCGGCTTACCCTCTGCGGACGATGATTATGTCTGTTTCATTCCCCTCTGCACCCCTAGAACCGTGCACACAGAGAAGATTCAACAGATGTTTGTAGAATGAATGGACCCTGTAAGAGGCTTTCAACATTCTACCAGTTACTTTACCACTTCTGAATAAGTATTATTCTATTCTTGTATCTCTTGCTTATACTGCAAAGAAATTGCCATCTTTAACCAGTTGAAGGAATTGGCAGCTGAATTCAGAACTAATTCTTGGTGATAAGATGACTCTAAATTTAGGCTGATGCCGCTAAAGATAAACAAAGTAGGGAACTTCTTCCACTCAACTGTCCCTACGAAAACTTGTTATTAAAAGCCATTTTACTAATGTTACTTCATAGTCAGTGGTCACCAAAATCTATAGACAGAGTGTACAGTTTGGGATTTAGACTAAAGTGAATCTGAAATGAGTACAACCAGGTTTTACTACTGGTGTCTCAGATTCCATTGCCCACATGTGACCCAAATAGAAAAAAAAAAAAAAAGGTGAATCACATGTTTAGGGGACGCTTTTCATTTTGATAAGGCAGTTCTGTGGTATTATGGAAAGAAAGCTGAAGTCCGGGAATCTCGGTCCTTGTTGAGCCATCAGCATAGTGTGTAATTTTCCACATAACGCTTAAAATTCTCTGAGTTCTCATTTATTTTCAAGTGAGAAGAACAGAGGCACCAAACACCCTCTGCAGTTGCTATGAAAACATCTAGTGAAATCATACACTTGCCTTGTAGTCAGAAACATAGGAGGTTTTACACCAACATATTGTGTTAGCAATTTAAAGATGGGGAGGACATTTTAGGAAAGTTCTAATTAAGAAACAGCATTTGGAGAGGTTTTTTATTTTCTGGTAGTTTATAACAGTGCCTGAGAAGTGTGTGCTGAGCTGCAGTAGACAGAGGGGCGTGTGGCGCTGCTCGGCTTTCTCCTGGACGAGCCTCTGTCTGCACTTAGCTACATTCCCTGTGCCTGCCCTGTTCCCTCCACAGCCTTGTAATGGAGAGCTCTGCCGGGGGCCCCATCAGCTCAGGCGGGCAGACCCTAGTGAAAAAGGGGGCTGCAGGCCAGGCTGGTTCTTCCTCCCATTTCTCCACCCTTCCAGACCTTTAAGTGCTTCCCCCTCAAAATGGGACCAAAGTTCACACACTTACCACTTTTTTCTGAAAAACAGAGTTCGTTTAACGTTTAGTTTTAAAAAAGTGGGAGAACACTCTTGCATCCTAAAGATGTGTACACCCTTTTCTCTTCTTGAATCTAAAGCTGTATTCCTAATGTGGGTACGTGACTTCATACAGAGAAAACTTTACTGATGGCATCCTGGGAGCCAGCCATCTGTTGGAGCTGTCGAGTAGAGGGTAGAGGATGGGGATTTTTTCAACCCCCATCCCATGCCCTGCCCAGCCCCCTGCGCCTCTTGTTCTCTTAGCAAGGAAGGAGCAGTCTCTCGATGTTTCCTGGCCTTGACAGATCAGCACTGTAAAACATCGCCACCTTCAGTTAAAACTGGTAAGCGTGGTTCTGAACTTCACAGAAACCATGCTGAGCGAGCTCTCCCCTGTCTCCACACTTCTGTGCTTGCTGAGCCTTTGTACCATGCGTGGATGTGTATCTCTCTCTACAACTTAGCACTGAGAGAGAAAAAAAACAGGAAACCTGGTAATGGGCCTAGAGTGGATGCTGCTGCTGCTGCTGCTGCTGCTAAGTCGCTTCAGTCGTGTCCGGCTCTGTGCAACCCCATAGACAGCAGCCCACCAGGCTCTCCCGTCCCTGGGATTCTCCAGGCAAGAACACTGGAGTGGGTTGCCATTTCCTTCTCCAATGCATGAAAGTGAAAAGTGAAAGTGCAGTGGCTCAGTCGTGTCCGACTCCTAGCGACCCCATGGACTGCAGCCCACCAGGCACCTCCGTCCATGGGATTTTCCAGGCAGGAGTACTGGAGTGGGTGCCATCGCCTTCTCTGAGAGAGCACTCAGCAGGTAATCTTCAGTCAGGCTCCGTATCCTCCTTTGTTTGTTGTGAGATGATGTAAGTCACCTGTCACCACTCTTTGGAACTTGAAGTGTTTTTGATAAGTGGGCCCACGATGAATTTCATTTACATTGGATTAAGGAAACTTGACTCTAGCATGGATCCTCCTGATCTTTCATTGATATCCCTCTCTTAGGTATAGAAATGGAAGGAAATGGCCTCTTGGAGAACCTCGAAGTCATGTCCTTGAAGATGCCTAGGTTTCCAGTAGCTGTAGATGTGAAGGGCATTGTTGTGTACATGTTAAGGCAATTACAGCTAAAGCTGATTGTTTTGTTTCTCAAGGAAAATAGTATTCCTTTACCTTTTAACAATAAATAGCAAGAAAACAGTATTTTATCATAAAGATACCCCCTTTCTCTTCTTGGTGTCTAAAGCTAATTTTCTACTATGGACGCATAACTCCATATTTAGAAGTAAAATAGACATTTTGGGAGCCAGCACTGACGTTCAGTCTCAAAAATTGGATCCACCGTTGCAATCGCAAACTGTACATTATCTTCCTAAGAAAATACTAATTTATCAGTCCCAAGAGCCAAAGAGTTGTTCTGTGTCAGCAATCAGCTTAGCCTCATAATTATAAATTTGTGAGGATCTGTTGAAAGACATGGATCCAGAAGAATTATAGTGTTTCATAGTGAGTCACTCAGAATAAAGAGCCCTGTTATTTGTAGACATTCCATACAGTCATAGAAATTTAGAGGTGGGTCAGGTCTTAGCCATCATGTGTCTAACCCCTTTATTTTACAGATGAAGCAATTTTGGCTTAGAATTTAAGAAATACTTGAAAATAATACGTAGCACATCTTCAATAGCTTTACCAAGACTGTCTTTGAAATATTCAACACATTCAGTGTGTCCAAAATGTGGGCAAGGGTGACTCACTGTGACAAGACTCATATGCATGTAGTATATTTGCATCTTTGGTCTAGCATGTTCCTTTGTACCTTTGTCCCCCCTACCCAACTCCCTCTCTCCTCCCTTCATTCATTTATTCATTTTTTAAAAGGTTTAGTCCTTGGTCCCTATATCTGCGACATGCTGTGCTTGAGAGAGGGCTGTTATAAACAGATTGGTTCTTAACCAGTCTTTGACTTTGAGAGACTCTCAGTAGAGAAGGTGAAACAGTTGCTTAAGTGAATTGTTGAATCAGAGCTTTATAAATGCCTGACTCTCAGTATGGGCAAGTCTATCTCAGGGCACTGAGAAGCAAGACAACTATCTGGGAAAGTCAGAGGAAGTGAACCAAGGAGGTAACACATGAGGGGAATCTTGGCAGATGAGCTTCCATAAAGGCAGCAAAGGCATCATGGGACAGGGGTACTCATCACAAGGAAGGAAAATGAAAAAAGGATATGGGACATCCAGAAAGGGTGAGTTTAGCAATGGAAAGGCAGAGGAAAGTTAGTGCAGTGGGAATAATGGTGCTGAGATGAGAAGATAAATTAGAAAATAAAGAATGCTCAAGAATTTAGCTACTATCCTGAAAGTAAAAGGCTCATCAAAACTTAGTTGTTCAAATATTATTTCTGTAACATGGGTACATGTAAAGTTTTCTCTGCCATTTTTGTTTTACCTATAAACCACTTGTATTATTATTTTAAAGCTGTTTTTCTAAGACCACTTTTTTTTAGCATATTTGTTTTTAAGAGAAACTTTAGGTCTGTGTCATAAGTGGAAAATCAGTGTCATAGTAAATTCAAGGACATCATTAAAATGAGATAGAAATAAAGCGTTTCTGTGAACTCTTTGCTTATGAAAGTCTCTGAGGTGAAAGCCCACAGTCTCATTATTCTGAAAGGAGTTGGTAAGTTTGGGGGAGGAGTTAAAGTCATTGTAGCACCTGACTGAGAGTTCTTAAATTAATTAAGAAGAAGAAAGAGTTGAAAAGTGAGAAGCTTGCTTGTTCTTTAAATCATAGGTATTTAGCATGGTTTCTGTGCACTGGGATATGCCTCCCCCATAGTGGGGGAATATTGTTTTAGGCAGTACAAGGCCACCTCAAAGTTTCTAAATTAAGAAGTGACAAAATCATTATCTGAATAGGAGATCAAAAAGGAAAACCTCAGAAGTAGACAGAACCCTGCACAGACTATGGGAAGGTCTCAGTGTGGTCTAGTCAGTGTGATAAGATGAAGCGAGGGACCAAATTAGAGAAGGGTTGAGGATCGGGCCCCAGTAAGACTCGCTGCCTAAGGGGTGAGGGGCAGGGATCATAAAAGAGAAGGGTCCACACATAAGCGATATCATGTGATATTTGCCTTTCACTTACTCTACTCAGTATGGCAGGCTCTGGGTCCATCCATGTCACTGCAGATGGAGTTATTTCATTATTTTTATGGTCGTGTAATATTCCATTGCATGTATGAACCACATCTTCTTTATCCATTCATCCATCAGTGGACATTTAGGTGGCTTCCACGTCCTGGCTATTGAAAATAGTTCGGCAGTGAACATTGGGGTACGTGTATCTTTTTGAATTATGGTTTTCTTCAGAAATATGCACAGGAGTGGGATTGCTGGATCATGAAATGTAAAAGAAAAATGGTAAAATGAACTTATTTACAAAACAGAAATAGAGTCACAGATGTAGAAAACAAACTATGGTTACCAAGAGGGAAAGGGAGGGAAGGATAGAACGGGAAATTGGGATTTGACATAAACACATGTTATATGTAAAATAGATAGCTACTAAGAACCTCTTGCATAGCACAGGGACCTCTAACTACTCTGCAATGACCTATATGGGAAAAATATCTAAAAAAGAGTGGATATGTGTATATGCACAACTGATTCATTTTGCTGTACAGCAGAAACTAACACAGCATTGTAAGCCAACTGCACTCCAACAGAAGTTAATTTAAAAAAAGAAATAGAAAGATCAGTGATGCCTTGGAGGTGGTTTGCTTGGGAGCCAGCATGCATGGTCATATGATTCAGGAATACATTTAGAGAGGATGGAATAGAGAGAGAGAGTGTGTGAATGTTGGATAAGGAAGTGGAAAGGAGAAAGCAGTCCAGTGTGGAAGGTGATAAAATCCCTGGATCAGAACATTCTACTTGTTACATATACCTGTGTGACGTGGGCTCACATTAGATGCTTGTTGAAGACATGGTGACCTGTAGATGGTCAGCAGGCAATTGGAAATACCCTGCTGGAGATGGGAGACATTCCAAATGCCAATTAGATTAGGAGAGGGAATTATGGCCTATAAATCAGCCTCAAATGCACTTCCATTTACCTACTGACCATTTAGAAAATGTGTGCCATAATCAGGACTGGTTTTAGGTATATTTTATATGTTTCCTTTCATAAGATGTTGAAAATGAATCCACTGTACCAAAAAGTCACTGAGAACCTACTCGTATGAAGGAATTTCCTGGGTGCTTTGAGGGATAGAGAGAAATTAGACACAGACTCTGTTCTTACAGAGCTTGTAAAGATCTCATAAGATAATAGATCAAATTTTCAGGGATTTAAAGTTTAACATGTGAATTGTTTATTCATGATTTCCAGGAAACAAATTGAGCCTCAAAGTCCTCCTAGTAACCCTAGTTAGTCTGATCTTCGTTTCCATGCATTATAAGAAATTTATTATGGTGTTGGCATAGAACAACAGTATAAGTGGAATTTTTGGTAGACTTATCAAATTGGAAGTGAAAATCTTGTCAGTCATTAAAGGCAATGATGTTATGCTTAAAATGCCCATTTTCCCAGTGTAGGAGAAAGAAACTAATTGAGTTTTATCTTTTGTATATAAACAAAATTTTACTTCTCAGACAAATATATGGTAATAAATGAGAGCATTCTCATGAAAACTTGTCATCTAATCCATTTTTTCTAACTGGGTTTTTTTTCTAGGAAGTCAAGACAGAAACTAAAAAGCACAGATTTCACACTCAGCCTAAAAAAAAAACATCATAGGTTTGAATAAGGAGGACAACCAGCCTAATGTTGATGCCCTGTCTTCAGTTTCTAGGC
Source organism: Capra hircus (assembly GCF_001704415.2). Lineage (NCBI taxonomy): Eukaryota > Metazoa > Chordata > Mammalia > Artiodactyla > Bovidae > Capra > Capra hircus. The sequence goes on from NC_030814.1 coordinate 79,226,823, forward strand.
TCTTCTGTGGAAAGAAGTGTTTTCATAAGATTCAGACAGAATTCATTTCCATAGAGCATTCTTAATGGCCCCTGTCAGAAGAAAACAGCTGGGAAACATATGGTATCCATTTCCCTGTATCACTTGGAAAAAATTTCACATGTAAATAAAGCCAACATAAAAGAGTAGCCCTTTGAACCCACGACCTTATATGATACATAAATACATTGGTACAATGCTCTCCTTGTACTGGCCCACTAAGTTATGTGGCTTGAAAACTTTTTTATTACATCCTGAGATTCACATTATCAAGAAGTTCCAAAAACATGAAGGTAGTTGGCAATATATTAGCAAATGCTATCCCTAATAATAAATGTATATTTCAGAAATGTTAAGGAATATATATATATATATTCTACTATAAGCTTTTCAGATAATTGATGGATAAAATTAAAGGCATATTTACATATTATAAACTCTGTGTCCACTGTTTCTCTGCTCTTTTTAAAAAGTAAGTAACCATGTGTTTCTTGAAAGGAAGAGTTAAAGGCTTGGCGAGAATTTCTGGCAGGCATTAATTTTTTTAGCTTCATATTTTATAGGGCAAAAGGACATATAAAGGATAGAAAGACTTTGAAATTTATAATGGACCAGTTGGAATTAGTCTTTGCCTTTGCATATTTACATTTCATGAATAACTAGAAAATCCAGCTCTCGTTGGTGACTATCGCTCCTCTGAGTTTATTAAAAGGACTTTTGTTCCCTGTGAAATTAAGCTGTGAATCCCTCAGAAGGATGCACTTTGGGCATTTTTAAAGAAATTAACTGTGTTGTACAGAGTGAGATTCAAACTCAGATACTAGCATTTGTTAATCGTCTGCTCTGTGTCAAGAACTGTATACATATAAGAACCAGAATTAGCTAAAGGCAGAATTAGCTAAAGGCAGAGGAGCAGCAGCTTAAGAGCATCTAGATACCTCCCTTCCCTTCTGGAGTATTCTCAGTTCACACCTGTTTCTTATTAGAATCCTGGCCTCACTCCACAGCTGACAGTGTTCTCGTAGGTTCCTGAAAGTCCTCAGAGAAGGATTGCTTTGTGCAGACCCTCTGAGACCACAAGCAAAGTTGTGGTCCACTTGGGGGGAAAACTCACCCACCAATAGGTATCTAGCATTCAGGCTTAGAATGCTTGCTCACATTCTGTTTTGACTCCGGAACTTACCAGAGTCCTTTGAGAACACATTGTAGTAGGAAGAATAATGGCCAGGTCTAAATTTGGGGAACTGTAAATTATTTGTATGCTACTTTCACCCCAAGAGTCCGTAATAGCAGCGGCTATTGCAGAAGTTACAGTCCCGAATATACACTCCTCTCAGGTTCCTTTAGTTTTTGGTTGTGCTGTGTGTGTGTGTGTGTGAGTGTGTGTACTCAGTCACTCTGTTGTGTCCAACTCTTTGAGACCCCATGGACTGTAGCCCACCAGGCTCCTCTGTCCATGGGATTCTCCGGCAAGAATACTGGACTGGGTTGCCATTTCTCCCACCCAGGGAATCTTCTCGACCCAGGAATCGAACCCCCATCCCTTGCGTCTCCTCTGTTGACAGGTGGAATTCTTTACCACCACACCACCTGGGAAGCCCATTTTTGGGTTGTGCTCGCTGGCAAAGAACAGACACACACAGGTGCTTTGGTTGAAACACTTCCCACCCACTGCCATTCTAGAAGAGACAGAGATTGGAGATGCTGAGTGGGAAGGATATCCTGAAACCTCACCCCTTTGGTGGAGGATATAAACTAAGTGGGAAAGGAGTAAGAGTCCATAAATCAGTGGCCTGCAAGTTACCAGGGTGCAGGGTCATCTGTCTAGTCAGAGGACTGTCCCAGAGAGGAAGCTGTATCATCGAGGCCGAGGGAGGAGGCCATTGCTCGGTCAGCCTCTGAGGGGAGGCAGGGGCAGCTGGTCATATGAGGCTCCCTGTGGAAGGAGGTGGTGCTTATCTTTCACCTCTGATGTGTTGCTGTTTCACTTGACATGTCATCCCAACCAGACACTCAAACACAGACTATACAATCTTTATCTAAACTTTGCACAGAAATGAGAAGGGGGGAAAAAAATACTAGCCTGCCTGCTTCACCCTCCCTTTGCAACTTCCTCCTGTCATTTCCAGCTTTCCAAATGACGGAGGGCAGCAATGACTTTAAAAGAGCATGTTCCCTTGTGGCGTGGCAGTGTGTTATGTTGCTGGTCATATGCCAGAAAGCACTGTCAAATGCTCATGAGCTGTGGTTGACTTGGATGCTAATCAGTCTAGGGTGGGATGAACTCCACTGTGCCTTATCTCCCACAGTCCAACCAGTCCTGACCATTCCATGCCTTCCTGTTCTTTCCCTGATCCATCTAACAGATCACCTAGTGAATCACTCAATAGTTCTCAGTTTAAGTTTGCCCAATATTAAATCATTTACCTCTTCTTTCTCTGAGACTTCATGAGCTCTAAAGGTATTCCTATGTGTGTGTGCACAAATGCAGGTACATACCTTCTCTCCCTTAATTAGTTTGGAAGTTTATTAAACGCAAAGGATCCTATCCTCCAATTCTGTTTTTCAGAGTGGTGACAAGTATCAACATACTGTTAGGGAGGTGCAACCACTCAGAGAATAAAACAGAGTATCTGTCTGGGTTTGTATTCTTCTGCTGTTTGCTTCTACTATTATTATTATGTGAATTAATTCTGAGCCAATGCGTGGTAACTTTCTTTTAGCATTCACTGATTTTCAAGGGTAAGTACAAACTGTTTTATGGTCTACATTCTCTCTTAAATTGTTCCTTAATACCCAGACTTCCTTTGAGCACAACTTGAGTAGATCATGTCTGCCTACATGGCCATGCTGTTTTCAGTGTTTCAGTTTAATAGTTTCCTCTCTTAATTTATTTTAAAACAGTGTCTAGTTCTGGCTGGAACTGTGGTGTCTCAACTCTTATTACAAACACGCAGAAGCCCACAGGAATCGCCGATGTGTATAGTAAGTTCCGCCCAGTGAAAAGAGTGTCCCCATTGAAACACCAGCCAGAGACTCTGGAGAACAATGAAAGTGATGACCAAAAGGCAGAGTACCAGAAAGGGGGCGATCCTGACCCAGGCCCCCAGCCCGAGGAGCTCGGCCCCAGAGCTGTGGAGGGCAGCCCCCAGAGGAAGAGCGCGGAACCCAGCACCCTGCTGGGGGAGCTGGAACATTATGACCTCGACATGGATGAGATTCTCGACGTGCCTTACATCAAATCCAGTCAGCAGCTGGCCTCTTTCACCAAGGCGACTTCGGAAAAAAGAATTTTGGGTTTATGCACAAGCATCAATGGCCTTTCCGGCAAAGCTTGCCCTACCGGAAGTGCCGAGAGCTCCCCGTCTAACATGACACCATTTTGTGTTCTTTCTCCTGTGAAAAGCCCTCACTTGAGAAAAGCGTCCTCTGTCCAGGACCAGCAGAAGCTCTCCCCTGAAGAATCAGAGAGTTCTCCTCCTCCCGTTAAATGTGGCTCTGCTTATGAGCCTGAAAGCCAGGGTAAGGACGTCCTACACAAGACCTTCAGTGATCCTCACAGTCGGAAAGTTGACAAGGCGATGGCACCAGACTGCCAGCTCAGGGCCTTCCATCTGCAGTCCTCGGCAACAGACCCCAAACTTGAGGAGCAGATCGGTGGCATGAACTGGACCAGCTCCCAGGGGCCCGAAGAAAGGAGCGAGCACCTGAAAAAAGTAAAAAGCGTCTTGAACATTGTTAGAGAAGGGCAGATATCTCTCCTGGTGAGTATGAACTAATTCAGTACACACACTAACCATCTAGATCTCCAGCTTTATCAACTCCGTTCACCAGTAACAGAATGATGATGCTTTTGTTCCAATTTTTGTTTAATCTCTGCTCACGGCTTTAGTTGGGCGATGTGACTTTGGAGTTTTAAAATTAAAAGTTAGGTGGTTAATGTAAGGAAAAACAAATGGCTATAGAGGGAGTATTATTTCACTTGAACTGTGCATGAATTCAACTGTAATAAGGACATGTACTCTGAAGGAAAAGCAAAACCAAAAAAAGCCCAGCACTTTAAAAAATATGAATCTTAATGTCTTTCCTTTTGCTTTTCAAATGGTTCCCAATGCTCTCGCTGAGTTATTTGTGGGGATGTCAGTTCCTTGCTGATGGGGAACTGCCAGATATATGAACAGAGGGTCTTCTGTTTTATGCTGATCATTATTCAGAAGACTTGGACCAGGACGTTTGAAAGTATTTGCAGATAGAGACTTACCCTAGAGCTTGATTGCCCTCTGACCCACACGGAGTTTTTATTTAGTTCCAGGTCTGCATGTCTAGGGAGCATAAAGAAGCTTTTCCAGAGACTCTAGACACAGAGTAACATGATGTAAGAAAAGTCTGTTCTGCTTAGGCTCAGAGAAAACTAAACTGAAATCACATTCCATCTGCCTACATTGTTCTTTCCTGGCTTCCAGACATGGATCAAACAGTAGTAAGCCTGAGCTGACACTGTGGTGTTAATTAAAGTCTCATTCAAGGAAAATCATCACATCTTGGCCATGTGATTCTACTCATGGTAAAGCTGTGCATAGATAAATGTAATGCACTTGGTCTATTACCACAAATTTTAGAGTTATAATAGGATGATATCATTGAACAATTTTGCTAAGTAAAGTAATTTTTTTTTTTTTTGTCTCTTGAAAATGTCTTTTCCATTTCTCCTGGCTCTTCCTCTCTGGTTCATTCCTTTCTTTTATCTTTCCCATGTTTTTATGTTTCCCAAATGATAACAACTCTCAATTTACCCAACAGTCTTTATCAATGAGTCATGCTCAGGGCAATGAACTTCACTCGAGGTGAAGAAACCGGAGTCCAAGTATAGCTTCCAGATGCCCAGGAGTTTGTTTAGGGGTGAAAGTGCCTTGAGGTACCCAGGGGAGTACAGACTACAGCACCCATCATGAGGCTTGCTGTCAGAGCCAGCTCTCTAAAGCTCAAGGCAAAGCAGATGGTTAAGATAGGTAGTTCATTCATTCAGCAAACCTACCGCAGGGAATAAAGCAGAGTCTGGCCCTCAGAACACATAGCAGGAGTGGAGGAGACAGACAAGAAACCTGCTGGTTGCCATGGGTTGTTAGAAAGCTGGCTTGGAGCCTCTACAGACTCGTTGACTCATCTGTGTTGCCTGTCTCCCGTGAAAGTAAGTCACTTGAGCATTCCTGTCTTTCATAGCAAGGAATTCTGACTTATTACAACCCCATGACTGTCACCAGGGCTTCTGGAAGTTCATCTCTTCTTCCCAAGGCCCGGAGCAAAACCCCCACAGCTTCTCATTCTGTTTTATTGACTTAAGTTTTCCTCATCTTACTATGTGTACAGCCACACCTAGCTGCCGACAATCTAGACAAAATTCACGACGAAAGTGGAAACAATCTCTTACACATTGCCGCATCGCAGGGACACGCAGAGTGCCTGCAGCACCTCACTTCTTTGATGGGAGAAGACTGCCTCAACGAGCGAAATGTGGAGAAGTTGACTCCAGCAGGCCTGGCCATCAAGGTGACTGGTAGTTGGGGGCTGGGCCCTCCACATGTTCCTGCCTTGTAAGATTTCTAGTAAACTTAAATGTTAGAGTGGAAAGAGAGAAGAGTGATGTTCCAAGCAAACAGCAAGTGAACCTATTGTTTTTAAAAGGTTAACCATCTCAGTCACTAACTGCTTTGAGATTTTGAGACTATATTCCAATTTAGGGTAAGCATCAAAACAGCTAATAAAGAGAAAGGAAAATGATCTGTTGCCATTTTAAGAACTTTTGTTATTCATGGTGACTGCAGTTTGGATTCTTAACCATCTCTGGATCTATGTGAGGCTGTTTCTTTTTTTTTCCTAATGTGAGTATAAATGAGCAAGATGAATGGGGAATAAGTGTATGGTAAGGCATGCTAGCCCAGCACTCAGGAGGATTTCAGAGAATAAAGTGGACCTCTAATGGATTACATCTGAAGTTGAAGTGTCTGTAGTATCAGGAGTTCTTTAGAATATCGGTGCCGAGTTTGAGTTTGGCTCTCGCAGAGCACAATATGTTATCTGTCAAAAACTAGGCAAATTAATGCCGACTGGGATAGAGTTAAAACCTAGAAACAGTGATACAGGAAAATGTTGTCTTTTATAGCACTGTAGTGAGTGCCTCTGTAAAATGTAACACATCACTAGAAGGTTAGCTATTAAACTAAAATTACTTTTAAGATCTTTGGCAAATAAATGTGGAATTCAGTCACATTTATTAAGAAGCCAGAAGTGAAGTTTGGGGAAATATAATACATCTTGTGCTTCTGCATTTGTACTTTGCTTTGCTTAATAGTTATGGCTTCTAAAAGCTGAATAATCATAATTTTTACAAATAGAATTATATTGAAATATACTAGGGGAACTTGCTGGTTAAAGTCTCTTTGTGAATTCACTAAGGAACATGTTATATTTGAAAAGCAATTTCCTTCCCTTATATACCTCTTATGCAAATCTAAATTTTTGTATCTTCAATTTATTTATCATTCAGCAAAGTTTTACATTGTTAAAAAGTTGCTTTCTACGGTGTTCAATGTTACTCAGTGATTAGGTTTTTTGATCATATAAGAAATCCATGACCCCAGTGGATAGATATCATTTTTTCTTAGTTGTCAATGATGCTATGTCAAATAAGAGCTGAACTGCCATCAAGAAAAAAGAAAAAACAAATGTGAGTGAAAATTCAGTATAGTGAAGTTAAACAGTATTTTTGAGTCCACCAGACATTGTTTTAAGATGCTGGCAAAACAAATGTGAATGAGACATAGTCTCTTTTCTTAAGGAACTGATAGCCTGGTGGATAAGGCAGGTAAGTTACCAGTGCAGGACGGTGAATTCAGGATCTAGTCCCATGTCAGAATCCTGTGGGAAGGCAAGAATTGGGTTTGGTAATCAGTGGGACTGTCAGTCATGACTAAAATATTCTTTCAGTGCCAGTGATTGCTGACATCTACCTTGTCATTTTAGTATTTATAAAATACAGTGTTCATTAGTTTTCCTCACTAGTGGTGGGTTTTGAGTATATGTTAACTACATAATTGTAGTTAAGTCTTCCCTAGTGGCTCAGACAGTAAAGAGTCTGCCTGCAGTGTGGTAGACCTGGATTCAACCCCTGGGTCAGGAAGATCCCCTGGAGAAAAAAATGGCAACCCACTCCAGTATTCTTGCCTGGAAAATCCCATGGACACAGGAGCCTGTGGGCTACAGTCCACAGAGTTGCAAAGAGTCAGACACGACTGAGAAACTAACACACACACACATAATTGTATAAAATTTGTTAATTTGTGTGCCCAAATGCTTGTTTTGATGGAGTAAGAATCTTCAAAGTAGAAAGGTACCTAAGAAATTTAATGGTCATTAAGCCAACCATGGGCAAACTCCTTTATGTTGTTCATATTAAGTGTTTGTTTATTCTTAAACTCCTCCAGTCAATATAGGTTCTCTCTAATACAATCTGCAAGCAAACTTAGTAATTTTTTTTTTTTTGCTTTAATGAAGAATATGCATCAAACCCAGAGGACTCAAAAGCGCTTATAGTTTTGCAGTCTCAGGCTTTTCATACTTTACTTCTGGACAATGATCTGAGAAATGGAAGTGTTCTTTTATTCCTTCATTTAATCTAGAATTTACAAAAGCAGTAAATGCAAATATTTTATAACACGTGCCTTGCCTTTTGGCAATCCTGTCCTGACACATGTCCTGCCTCAGTCCATTAGTGTCTTGTGATGGACATTGGTGAAATTGAGGGAGTCCCAAGAAGTCATCATTCTTCCATTTTAAGACCTTGTTTTGAACACTGGTAACTAACTGATGGTGTTTCACCTCGTTAAGCACATTTTGGAGAGCCCTGCTGTCATTAAAGACAAACAGACTTGGTACAAAGGGGCAGAAGTTGCTCAGATGATATGACTTGGCTGACAGGAAGCCAAGTCAGAGACAGGATATCAAATAAGAAGATTACATTAGAAAAGGGGCTCTGAAGTCATACCAGAGCTTAAGAACATCTCCTCCCACACTTAAACTCCTTAAATGGAACATCATAAATTCTTGCCAGCTCCATGCAAAATTTATTGAGTGCTTTCTGGGGGACCCAACGTTAGATACCGTGGGAGTTCAAGGTATTATTAAGTGCCCTTTGGGAACAGTTAAACAAAATGATTGTTTTCACCTTTTTGAAACTTTCTTTACAATCTGTTTTCTAACATGGAGGCAGCACAAAAATTTAGAATCTAAACAAAATAACCTTAATTCTCTTTTAATTTCTGAATAAGCCTAAAGACAAAATGCTGGTCTGGTGAGAAAATATGTAACCTACTGATTCTCCTTTTTAACATACAATGAGTGACCCAAAGCTCAGAGATGTTAGCAAGTAAAAATTTCCAACTAGAACTTAATAAGATTTTTGTTTTGTTGGTAGTTCTATTAATGACAAGCGATGCGGCTTTCAAACTTATGGTAATGATATAGTATTTCCTTTTGCCTCTCTGGCAACTTTTTATTTGTTTAAATGTTTCTTCTTTGATGAACTAAGCCTAACACATCAAACAGAACATTCTACCCACTATCAGCAGAAACATGCATTTTTTTCAAGTGCACATGAGATATTCTCTCTTATAGACCATATGTTGGGTCATAAAACAGATCTCAGTAAATTTAAAGTAATTAAAATCATGCAAAGTGTTTGTCTTTAACTACAATGAAATGCAATTAGGTATTAATAACAGAAGGACATTTAAGATATACACAAGTATATAGAATTAACATAGTCCAAAATAATCATTATATCAAAAGAGAAATTACAAGGAAAATTGTAAGCTGTTTGGAGATCAATGAAAATGCAACAAACCCTGCTTACTTAAAGGGAAATATATGTTTTGGTAAATGCCTGTGTTTAAAAAAGAAGGAGAAGGAGGAAGATCTCAAATTAATAGCCTAATCTACCTCACAAAACTAGAAAAATACTAAATTCAAAGCAAGCGGGAAGAAGGAAATGTAAAACTTTTCAAGCAAAAATAAATGAAATAGACAATAGAAAAGCAATAGAGAAAACCAGCAAAACTAAATTTGGTCTCATAAAAAGCTGCTTAAAAATTTGTAAACCTTTAGTTAGACTAACCAAAGAGAGAGAAGAGACTCTACCTGCTATTACTAAAATCAGGACTATTGTCTCATATTTCTGCATTCTGTGTTAATACACATTGATGTAGATTGTCTTGCTCATAGATGCTCAGCATGGTTCCTTTTCCTTTCTTCATTCAGAGGGAATGAAGCACATTGTATCCTGGGTTGTTTTGTTTTTTAAGTTCTCCTAAGAAACTGCATGCTCAAATTGTGTAATTTAAGGAGAGGCCATAATGGATGATTTATATGCAAAAGGAGGGTGAATGGATGGGGTGTAGGTGTAGGGAGCATGTGAAGGAAAGTGCAATATATTGGGGTCAGTAACAACCAGAGCACATTTACCACCCCAGAGCCTAAAAGGGCAGGGGAAGGACTTGAGATAGAGAGGATTGAGTAGAACTGCTGACTTTTGACCTTTGACTGGTTGGTAGGACTCAGCAGACCAGTGGCATCTCCATTAAGGGGGAGTTGGGAACAAAGGGAACCTTAAACACACACTCTTTTCCTGGTTTCCTGCTACTGCTTTCCATCAGCCAAACCCAGTCAAAAGCCAGGGGCCAAGGGAATCAACCCATAGAGATCAGCCTCCTTGGCAGCAAGGAGGGAAGAAACGGGAGGAGATAGAGCTGAGTGGGGCTATTCAGCAGGTACTAATCATGCTAGATGACTGTTCTACATGAGATTAGCTACAAATTGACTACTTGAAATTCCAGAGTAAGTGAAGAATGAGCAGATTACTTCCCCTGTCTTATTTTCAGTAAAGGCTTCCCTGACTTCACACTCACTGTAGTTCTTTTCTCCTGGGCTAAGATCCCACACAGTGTAAGCCAGGAAAGCAGCTGAATGTCTCATTTGTCTTCCGGAGTTATTATGAGGATCTAAGATAGCATTTTAATATAGTATAAGATAACAGGTATTGTGTGCTTAGGAAGCTGACATGCTTTGCCTCATTTAATCTTTATGGTAACTCCATAATGTAGCTGCTACTAACCCCTGCTATTTCATAGATGAGAAAGTTGAGTATCAGAGAGATGAAGAAGCTTATTCAAGGTCTTGTAACTAAGTGGTGGATTAAGGATTTAAATCCAGTCCGAAGTCTTGGTCTTAGCTGTCTTCCTGGTTTGCTCAGTGTGGGTTTGAGCACAGGAGAAAAGGACTATGAACATCAAGGAAGAGAAGACTCCTTCAGTGAAAGTAGAATTGGGATTATTTCCCTTTTCTTTATTTTGGACTCCTCACATTCTAACTTACCAAGAGAAAAAGCCAGTTCTAAGAGTTAATGGATAAACAAACTGTAGTATATTCATACAGTGGAATACTTCTCAGCAATAAAAAGAAAAAAGCTATCTCCAAGCAGTAGCTTATGTAGGTAGAAGCATTATGCAGCCCACCAGGCTCCTCTGTCCATGAGATTTTCCAGGCAAGGATACTGGAGTGGGTTGCCATTTCCTTCGCCAGGGGATCTTCCCAACCCAGGGATCGAACCCGGGTCTCCTGCACTGCAGACAGATTCTTTACTGACTGAGCTACAAGGGAACCCCAGGTAGAAAGAAACCAGATGTTAAAGAGTGCATATTCTCTTCTGCTGTGATGGGAATCAGAGTGGTCATGTGGGCAAAGGTGAGCAGTATGAGAACAAAGGAGACCTAGAGATGAGGGGGCAGGGGTGAAGATGTTCTATGTCTTGATTGGAGTTGTAGTTACCAGAGAATATACTTGCCAAAAATTCAAATTGTACTTTTAAAAGAGTACATTTTATAGTTAGCAAATTATACTCTAATAAATTGATTTTAAAATAACTGATGAAACTATGAGAACATATTTAAGTAAAAACTATGCAGTTGATTTAGAGTAAAAATTACTGATCACAGGTATGGTATACATTTATTGTAAATGAGTTAAGCCAGAAATAAAAGCTAAAATTCATGTGATTTTTTTTTCTTGATAAAAATGCCACCTGTGAGGTAACTTTTAAACTTGAATTACCTTCAACTTTTTTTTTTCTTTTTAATCTAGAATGGTCAGTTGGAGTGTGTACGCTGGATGGTGAGTGAAACAGAAGCCATTGCTGAATTGAGTTGTTCTAAGGATTTTCCAAGCCTTATTCATTACGCAGGTTGTTTTGGTCAGGTATGAAGAAAAAAAATTTTTTTTTAACTTTATTTTAATTTACAATACTGTATTGGTTTTGCCATACATTGACTTGAATCCACCACGGGTGTACATGCGTTCCCAAACATGAACCCCCCTCCCACCTCCCTCCCCATAACATCTCTCTGGGTCATCACCGTGCACCAGCCCCAAGCATGCTGTATCCTGCATCAGACATAGACTGGCGATTTGATTCTTACATGATAGTATACATGTTAGAATGCCATTCTCCCAAATCATCCCACCCTCTCCCTCTCCCTCTGAGTCCAAAAGTCCATTATACACATCTGTGTCTTTTTTGCTGTCTTGCATACAGGGTCGTCATTGCCATCTTTCTAAATTCCATATATATGTGTTAGTATACTGTATTGGTGTTTTTCTTTCTGGCTTACTTCACTCTGTATAATCGGCTCCAGTTTCATCCATCTCATCAGAACTGATTCAAATGTATTCTTTTTAACAGCTGAGTAGTACTCCATTGTGTATATGTACCACAGCTTTCTTATCCATTCATCTGCTGATGGACATCTAGGTTGTTTCCATGTCCTGGCTATTATAAACAGTGCTGCGATGAACATTGGGGTACATGTGTCTCTTTCAATTCTGGTTTCCTCGGTGTGTATGCCCAGCAGTGGGATTGCTGGGTCATAAGGCAGTTCTGTTTGCAATTTTTTAAGGAATCTCCACACTGTTCTCCACAGTGGCTGTACTAGTTTGCATTCCCACCAACAGTGTAGGAGGGTTCCCTTTTCTCCACACCCTCTCCAGCATTTATTGCTTGCAGATTTTTGGATCGCAGCCATTCTGACTGGTGTGAAGTGGTACCTCATTGTGGTTTTGATTTGCATTTCTCTGATAATGAGTGATGTTGAGCATCTTTTCATGTGTTTGTTAGCCATCCGTATGTCTTCTTTGGAGAAATGTCTATTTAGTTCTTTGGCCCATTTTTTGATTGGGTCGTTTATTTTTCTGGAATTGAGCTGCAGAAGTTGCTTGTATATTTTTGAGATTAGCTGTTTGTCAGTTGCTTCATTTGCTATTATTTTCTCCCATTCAGAAGACTGTCTTTTCACTTTGCTTATATTTTCCTTTGTTGTGCAGACGCTTTTAATTTTAATTAGATCCCATTTGTTTATTTTTGCTTTTATTTCCAGAATTCTGGGAGGTGGATCATAGAGGATCCTGCTGTGATTTATGTTGGAGAGTGTTTTGCCTATATTCTCCTCTAGGAGTTTTATAGTTTCTGGTCTTACATTTAGATCTTTAATCCATTTTGAGTTTATTTTTGTGTGCGGTGTTAGAAAGTGATCTAGTTTCATTCTTTTACAAGTGGTTGACCAGTTTTCCCAGCACCACTTGTTAAAGAGATTGTCTTTATTCCATTGTATATTCTTGCCTCCTTTGTCAAAGATAAGGTGTCCATAGGTGTGTGGATTTATCTCTGGGCTTTCTATTTTGTTCCTTTGATCTATATGTCTGTCTTTGTGCCAGTACCATACTGTCTTGATGACTGTGGCTTTGTAGTAGAGCCTGAAGTCAGGCAAGTTGATTCCTCCAGTTCCATTCTTCTTTCTCAAGATTGCTTTGGCTATTCTAGGTTTTTTGTATTTCCATACAAATCTTGAAATTATTTGTTCTAGTTCTGTGAAAAATATGGCTGGTAGCTTAATAGGGATTGCATTGAATTTGTAAATTGCTTAGGGTAGTATACTCATTTTCACTATATTAATTCTTCTGATCCATGAACATGGTATATTTCTCCATCTATTAGTGTCCTCTTTGATTTCTTTCACCAGTGTTTTATAGTTTTCTATGTATAGGTCTTTAGTTTCTTTAGGTAGATATATTCCTAAGTATTTTATTCTTTTCATTGCAATGGTGAATGGAATTGTTTCCTTAATTTCTTTTTCTACTTTCTCATTATTAGCGTATAGGAATGCAAGGGATTTCTGTGTGTTGATTTTATATCCTGCAACTTTACTATATTCATTGATTAGCTCTAGTAATTTTCTGGTGGAGTCTTTAGGGTTTTCTATGTAGAGGATCATGTCATCTGCAAACAGTGAAAGTTTTACTTCTTCTTTTCCAATTTGGATTCCTTTTATTTCTTTTTCTGCTCTGATTGCTGTGGCCAAAACTTCCAAAACTATGTTGAATAGTAGCGGTGAAAGTGGGCACCCTTGTCTTGTTCCTGACTTTAGGGGAAATGCTTTCAATTTTTCACCATTGAGGATAATGTTTGCTGTGGGTTTGTCATAGATAGCTTTTATTATGTTGAGGTATGTTCCTTCTGTTCCTGCTTTCTGGAGAGTTTTTATCATAAATGGATGTTGAATTTTGTCAAAGGCCTTCTCTGCATCTATTGAGATAATCATATGGTTTTTATTTTTCAATTTGTTAATGTGGTGAATTACATTGATTGATTTGCGGATATTGAAGAATCCTTGCATCCCTGGGATAAAGCCCACTTGGTCATGGTCTTTATGATCTTTTTAATGTGTTGTTGGATTCTGATTGCTAGAATTTTGTTGAGGATTTTTGCATCTATGTTCATCAGTGATATTGGCCTGTAGTTTTCTTTTTTTGTAGTATCTTTGTCAGGTTTTGGTATTAGGGTGATGATGGCCTCATAGAATGAGTTTGGAAGTTTACCTTCCTCTGCAATTTTCTGGAAGAGTTTGAGGAGGATAGGTGTTAGCTCTTCTCGAAATTTTTGGTAGCATTCAGCTGTGAAGCCATCTGGACCTGGGCCTTTGTTTGCTGGAAGATTTCTGATTACATTTTCAATTTCCATGCTTGTGATGGGTCTGTTAAGATTTTCTATTTCTTCCTGGTTCAGTTTGGGAAAATTGTACTTTTCTAAGAATTTGTCCATTTCTTCCACGTTGTCCATTTTATTGGCATATAACTGCTGATAGTAGTCTCTTATGATCCTTTGTATTTCTGTGTTGTCTGTTGTGATCTCTCCATTTTCATTTCTAATTTTATTGATTTGATTTTTCTCTCTTTGCTTCTTGATGAGTCTGGCTAATGGTTTGTCAATTTTATTTATCCTTTCAAAGAACCAGCTTTTGGCTTTGTTGATTTTTGCTATGGTCTCTTTTGTTTCTTTTTCATTTATTTCTACCCTAATTTTTAAGATTTCTTTCCTTCTACTAACTCTGGGGTTCTCCAGTTCTTCCTTTTCTAGTTGCTTTAGGTGTAGAGTTAGGTCATTTATTTGGCTTTTTTCTTGTTTCTTGAGGTGTGCCTGTATTGCTATGAACTTTCCTCTTAGCACTGCTTTTATAGTGTCCCACAGGTTTTGGGTTGTTGTGTTTTCATTTTCATTAGTTTCTATGCATATATTGACTTCTTTTTTGATTTCTTCTGTGATTTGTTGGTTATTCAGAAGTGTGTTGTTCAACCTCCATATGTTGGAATTTTTAATAGTTTTTCTCCTGTAATTGAGATCCAATCTTAATGCATTATGGTCAGAAAAGCTGCTTGGAATGATTTCAATTTTTTTGAATTTATCAAGTTTAGATTTATGGCCCAGGATGTGATCTATCCTGGAGAAGGTTCCATGAGCACTTGAAAAAAAGGTGAAATTAATTGTTTTGGGGTGAAATGTCCTATAGATATCAATTAGGTCTAACTGGTCTAATGTATCATTTAAAGTTTGTGTTTCTTTGTTGATTTTCTGTTTAGTTGATCTGTCCATAGGTGTGAATGGGGTATTAAAGTCTCCCATTATTATTGTGTTATTGTTGATTTCCCCTTTCATACTTGTTAGCATTTGTCTTACATATTGTGGTGCTCCTATATTGGGTGCATATATATTTATAATTGTTATAACTTCTTCTTGGATTGATCCTTTGATCATTATGTAGTGGCCTTCTTTGTCTCTTTTCACAGCCTTTGTTTCAAAGTCTATTTTATCGGAAATGAGTATTGCCACTCCTGCTTTCTTTTGGTCTCTATTTGCGTGGTATATCTTTTTCCAGCCCTTCACTTTCAGTCTGTATGTGTCCCTTGTTTTGAGGTGGGTCTCTTGTAAGCAGCATATAGAGGGGCCTTGTTTTTGTATCCATTCAGCCAGTCTTTGTCTTTTGGTTGGGGCATTCAACCCATTTACATTTAAGGTAATTATTGATAAGTATGATCCTGTTACCATTTACTTTATTGTTTTGGGTTCGGGTTTATATACCCTTTTTGTGTTTCCTGTCTAGAGAATATCCTTTAGAATTTGTTGGAGAGCTGGTTTGGTGGTGCTGAATTATCTCAGCTTTTGCTTGTCTGTAAAGCTTTTGATTTCTCCTTCGTATTTGAATGAGATCCTTGCTGGGTACAGTAATCTGGCCTGTAGGTTATTGTCTTTCATCACTTTAAGTATGTCTTGCCATTCCCTCCTGGCCTGAAGAGTTTCTATTGAAAGATCAGCTGTTATCCTTATGGGAATCCCCTGTGTGTTATTTGTTGTTTTTCCCTTGCTGCTTCTAATATTTGTTCTTTGTGTTTGATCTTTGTTAATTTGATTAATATGTGTCTTGGGGTGTTTTGCCTTGGGTTTATCCTATTTGGAACTCTCTGGGTTTCTTGGACTTGGGTGATTATTTCCTTCCCCATTTTAGGGAAGTTTTCAACTATTATCTCCTCAAGGATTTTCTCATGATCTTTCTTTCTGTCTTCTTCTTCTGGGACTCCTATAATTCGAATGTTGGAGCGTTTCATATCGTCCTGGAGGTCTCTGAGATTGTCCTCATTTCTTTTAATTCGTTTTTCTTGTTTCCTCTCTGATTCATTTATTTCTACCATTCTATCTTCTATTTCACTAATCCTATCTTCTGCCTCTGTTATTCTGCTATTTGTTGCTTCCAGAGTGTTTCTGATCTCATTTATTGCGTTATTCATTATATATTGACTCTTTTTTATTTCTTCTAGGTCCTTGTTAAACCTTTCTTGCATCTTCTCAATCCTTGTCTCTAGGCTATTTATCTGTGATTCCATTTTGATTTCAAGATTTTGGATCATTTTCACTATCAATATTCGGAATTCTTTCTCAGGTAGATTCCCTACCTCTTCCTCTTTTGTTTGGTTTGGTGGGCAACCCTCCTGTTCCTTTACCTGCTGAGTATTCCTCTGTCTCTTCATCTTGATTATATTGCTGTGTTTGGGGTGGCCTTTTTATATTCTGGTAATTTGTGGAGTTCTCTTTATTATGGAGCTTCCTCACTGTGGGTGGGGTTGTATCAGTGGCTTGTCTAGGTTTCCTGGTTAGGGAGGCTTGTGTTGGAGTTCTGGTGGGTGGAGCTGGGTTTCTTCTCTCTGATTTCGAATGCTCTCTGCTTCCTTTTCTGTTTGTGACCACTCAGCCATCATTCCTACCCATTCAGTGGCCCGCGCGTCGGGAGCTGGGAGCCGCAGCGCAGTCCTCTGGGAGGCGGCCTGGGCTCCTCTTCAGCAGGAACTGATGAACATGCTCCAAGGGCACCAGTGCCCACCAGACCCGTCTCCCACCACGGTTGAGAAGCCGTAAATTCTGGAGCTGAAATTTACCCGCCCTGAAATTCCTCCAGGGTGAACAGCTTTTCAGGAGCGGCCTGCTCATCCTTTGCCATCTCTTCAGGGTCTCTTCAGGTGTGACCTCATGCAGGTACTCATGGGAGTCGGGGCCATGCAGGTGCAGCGCTTTCCTGCCAGCCCCCTGCACATCAGACCTGTGGAGGGAGCTCCCTGCCCCTGCTCAGGTAGAGGACAGTCTGCTTTACCCCAAGAAATTTTTAATTATTTTCTCTTTGCATACTATGTAATCTGCCACTTTTTAAATTTTTAATATGTCAAAATCCAAACCTAAAAAGTCATCAAAGATGTATTCAAAGATTTATAGGCAATGATATTCATTGTAGTATTTTTTGTAGGGAAAAAAATGTGTTAAACCTAGATATTTCATGGTAGAATATTGGATAAATAATGAGACATTCATATGACAGAATTTTTCAGAAAAATATTCATTATATAATATTGAGTTAAAATATATGATACAAAACTGTTCCTGTAATTTGGTACCAACTCTGAATTTTGGAGAGAAAGAGAAATGAATAATAAGACTAGAAAAAAAAACTTATGTCTCCACATGTTTATAGTAATTATCACTCAGAATTATAAGTGGCTTTTGTTTTCTTTTTTTTTATGTTTTTCACTTCTTTCCAAATTTCCTACAGTAAACAAATTTAACTTCTGTGGAAAGGAAAAATGATATATTTTCTTGAACCCAAAATTAAAAAGTAAATCTTTAGTAAGACATTAATTGAGGAAGTCTTGCTCCATTCAGTTCAGTTCAGTCACTCAGTCGTGTCCAGCTCTTTGCGACCCCATGAATCGCAGCATGCCAGGCCTCCCTGTCCATCACCAACTCCCGGAGTTCACTCAGACTCACGTCCATCGAGTCAGTGATGCCATCCAGCCATCTCATCTTCTGTCATCCCCTTCTCCTCCTGCCCCCAATCCCTCCCAGCATCAGAGTCTTTTCCAATGAGTCAACTCTTCACATGAGTTGACTTCACATGAGGTGGCCAAAGTACTGGAGTTTCAGCTTCAGCATCATTCCTTCCAAAGAAATCCCAGGGCTGATCTCCTTCAGAATGGATTGGTTGGCTCTCCTTGCTCCATTAAAGATAAACAAAACAATCACTTACCTAAAATTTTCTTAAATATTCGTACATGTTTTCTTTTCCAAAATAGGCTGTTTACGTTCGGTTAAACTATCTTTATTGGGATTTTAATTGTCATTGCTAAATTTTACTTTCATATTAATTTGGTAATAATTACAACATTGAGTTTTTCTATTCATGTTTGTTTATGTATTCAAAGCTTGTTTTATCATCTTCAACAAAGAATTAGAGAATTAAAAAAAAAAAAAGATGAGCAATCATGCAGACGAAGTGAGTCTCAGTTACAGTCAGTTCCTACATTAGGAAATCCCAGTTTGAGTAATTGATGTACACATTACAATCCAGTGTATGCAGTAAAAAATCATCACTAACTCCCTTTGGGAAGGATGAGTATAAATAATCTTTAAAAAAACTGGAACCACAAAATGCCAATCTCAGCCTTAAGAAAATATAAATAAAGTCAGCAGTGCATTAAAATAGATTTAATCACATTTGTTTGTGGCAAAGAAAATTACTTCTCATTCTTATAACCGTATCCCTTTGGCTTCGTAAACTTTCCCAGCGGCAGTAAATTGTGGTGTTGTTAACAAGAGATTATACTTTTTCGAGCATGACAGTCTCAAATTTATAAATAGACTCAGAATATTGCCACAACCTTTCTTCAGTGGGGTTCATGTTAGGTGATACTTTATATGGTAACTTCAATTATATATATATATGTAATGTTTCCTATACGTACCAAGCACCATGCCATTGGACTTTGTGTACATTATCTGACTTAGTCTTTAAAACAACATTATTGGGTCCTGTTGTTTTTATCCCTAGTCTATAGACAAGGAGACTGAAGACAGGAAGTCGTTTAAGTGGCTAAGTGGTCTAGTGGCCAGTAGAGCAAAGGCTGGATCTCAACTTAGGTCCTTTGACTCTGAGGCCAGATCCTGTATTTTTCTCCATCCATGTAAATTTGTGTAGCTTGTTTGCAATGGAACTGATATAGCTGCAGAAGTCCTTTTTTTAAAAAATAATTCTATCTAACAATATGTTGTGATATTTGGAGTATCTTAAACACAGCTCATGGTACTAAATTTATGGAATGAAGAAAGAAGCAAGAACATTTAAAATTTGTAAAAGCCACTGTCTTTGAAGTAATTGCTTCATTTTCTTTGTGTATTGTGCTTATGAGCCCCAGCCACGGTATTCTATGAACTACCATAAGAATTAATAAGTATTTGCTAAAGATGCTCTTTTTTGGCTTAGGCCAGCAGAGGGGAGAATAGTATTTTCAAATGACCACAAGAATTATGAAGACAAATAGTCCTCATAAATCATTCTCAGTATAAGATGAAATTTTATTTATTCTCAAATTGTCTGAATAATTGTTTCACACCCCTGATTTCATTTGCTTATGTAAAGAAGAGTTTCAGATATCAGTGGAAAAGCTGACTGCAGTTTTGGAAGAGCTTGCCAAAGAAAAGGAGGGAAGGATTGCATTGCTGTTCTGAGACTTTAAGTCAATAATAGGGCATCTGGTATTCTTTGTCCTGGGAAATGTTGCTTATAGGTGCCAGTTTCTCTCTTCAACTCTCACAGCAGGCGTCTCATAACTTTGAAGCCATTGGGACAAAACAAAAGAAAGTGCCATTTCTGGGATTTGATCAGGTGATAGTGTGGTTTATTTGGCTGGAGTAGAGGAAAATACAGAAATCAGTGACCTTTGTGAAGAGCCATGTCAAACATTTGCTTCATGTTAGTATCAGTCTTCAGATTGTTATTTCAAGTTGATAAGCATTTTTAATGACCTCAAGTACAGCTCTGAGCAGAGCACCCCAGCAGTGCCTTCAGGAGAGCATTCCTACCCAAGTGGAAAATGTAGACACCCATTAGGACTGCAAGCTCAGCCCAGCCATCCTACATCCGCTGCAGCCACTTAGGTAACAGATAACCTGTGGAGATGCTGAACTTGGAACCACTGCAAGCCTAATATTTTCACAAGGAAGATTGTTACTGAACAGTTTTCTAATGGATTCAGCACATGCAGGTTTTTCATCGAGCAGGCACTTGAGTGTGTTATGCTTTTGTTTCTTCGGTAAATACCTTTTGGAAAGGATAGTACAGAGGAAAATTTCTCTCCTGGTTTATTTTAGTTACCCTTGGCCCCTACTATAGATTCTTAAAAGAATGGGCTCCATTTGACTCACAATTGGCATCCTTTTTCTGGTAAAAAATTACCTGTAAGGACTCCAGAACCACAGGGTAGCCAGCAGTTTTTAGTCTCCTGGAGTGATAGATCTTTGGGTAACAGGAATTGATTTTCCTCCTCTTGACACACAAAGTCTCAGAGAGGGCAGTTACTTCGTTGTCTGGTAGTACCTAGCAGAACCGGCCACGGGGAGCATGAAGGTGAACGCGTGAGGGACACTCGGGGAAAGAGAGGGGCGCGTGTTCAGATGGGCCTGCTTTGCCGTCCCGTGGGAGAGATGCTGCTGGTGAAACAATCGAGACAGAATGATCTCAAGTCAAAGCTACCACCTGTGTAACTTGGACTGTTTCATTCAAGTATGAAAGCTCAGATGGTCTCCTTCAGGGTCCCAGCGAAGCTCTCGCCCTCACATGCCTGGGGGCTCCGGCCTGTCTGGCGTGTTGGTCACTGTTTCAACATCAAACTTCTCATTTTGTTTCTAAACCTTCAATGTGCCTTTTGGTCAAGAAGTTCTGCTACGGAAACAACAGGCATCATAGCATTAACCATTTACTGAGAAAGAGCACACTTGCCCATGTGATGTTCATTCTCCATTTTAAATGTTTGACCTGATCAGATTAAAAAAAATAAAAGTCACTTTTTCACAAGAGGCTCAGAATTCCTCCGAATGGTCATGAGTGGTGACGGGCCTGCTGGTGAGGGGGTTGCTTCCACAGGCTGTGTCATAGTTTTTCCACAGTTTACTTTTGAAAGGAGAAATATTCTGTTGACTTTATTATTTTGTTGTCATGGGGCAGAAATAAGAAAACAACGCTGAAAGTGCTGCGATTGCAGGTGAAAGTGCATAGAAGAATCTTTGATTGGCACAAGCAAGAATCTGCTCTCCAAGGACCTTTGAAAAAACATAACCAGCACAGAGCTCCACAACCCACAGACTGACAGGCAGTTAACGTGATTTCTGTGACCCAAGGGGTGCCAAAGGAGCATGTCCTTTATGGAGTCAAGGGTCATGGGTCATGAGCCATGGTGGATATTCATACACAGAAGACACA
This sequence comes from Capra hircus, assembly GCF_001704415.2. Taxonomy (NCBI): domain Eukaryota; kingdom Metazoa; phylum Chordata; class Mammalia; order Artiodactyla; family Bovidae; genus Capra; species Capra hircus. The sequence goes on from NC_030814.1 coordinate 79,248,071, forward strand.
GAATGTTAGCTCCTCAGTCTGAGTTTAGCCTAGCCCTACCCTTACTAGCCCAGGAGCCTTGTCTATATTTCTTTATTTTAAAAGAAAAGATAAGAAAATGTCTCCCTGGACCTCAGTTTCCTCATCTTTAGAATGGAGATAATAAAACTTTCTTAACAGGGTTGCTCTGAGATCCAAATGAGAAAAGTCACAGGAAGCCTGGAGCAGACACTAGGTAAATGTTGGTATAATGATTATTGGATACCTTCCATTTTATGATTTTTATTGCTACAAATATTATTTATTTACCTATAAGTAAAGTATAAGATAAATTTGGCAAAAAAAAAAAAAATTTTTTTCAGCCTAAATCTCTGTGTGTGTGTTAATCACTCAGTCGTGTCTGACTCTATGTGACCCCATGGACTGTAGCCCACCAGGCTCCTCCGTCCATGGAATTCTTAGGCAAGAATACTGGAGTGGGTTGCCATTCCCTTCTCCAGGGTGTCTTCCCAACCCAGGGATATAACCTGGGTCTCCTGCATTGGCAGGCAGACTCTTTACCGTCTGAGCCACCAGGGAGGTCCTAAACCTGTTCAGTCAATTCTTGGATGTATTATTTTTTTCACATTCTACTGTCTCTAGATTCTACATTTATTTTACAATAAGTGACAATATGAAACTATTGCTGGCCTTTTTTTTTTTTCACATTTTACCATCTCAAAAACTGGAATGAATCTTACAATTGATGGCTTGTTAGATTTGATGACTTATAATCACAGACAAAATTGCCTCCTTTAGAACTTACAGTTGTAACAAAACTATAGAGATTTTATTGATAGCAGCAATGCACCTGTGGCATACTTTTCAATTACATTTTTGACTAGACTGTCCAGCAAAGTTCATAAATTACATGTATTAATTGCCTGTATAAAGAAATTCCATTGCCTTTAAGAATGCACACACAAAAAAACATTAAAACAGGTTATCAAAAGAGCAGAAAATCCCCAGAAGAGGAAACTAGTACATAAAGTAAGTTTTCATTCATTAGATTAACATTGAATGGGTAGATATAATAGATATAGGTGATTGGATGGCCTGTCAGTTGGAGAGGCATTCTGTAAAACAAATAATACAGAAGAACTGCCTCATCCATGTGGTTACATTGGATGTTCCCTAAAAGCAATACCTATGGGAACATGAAGGTCTGAAGTTACATTCTGTAATATCCCCCACCCACTCGGCTCTCTCTCACATACACACACACACACACACACACACACACACACACAGCAGGGATGGGGTCACTGGGGAGGTGGGGAGAACACACTAAAGGTCTAAAAGAAAAGCTAGGCATCATGGATATATATTTATATATGATGTACATTCACAGGATCTTCTTAGTTGGAGAAAGTAGCTGTATCTGTTCTGTTCTCTTTACTGGATATTTGTCAAATAAGTCACTGTTTAAACCGTAGGACTGTGGGTCTCTGCAGGCATGTTTTCCAGAATCAGAGCAGAAAGCATTTCTAGGAGAGTGGATGCTAAACATTGTGCTTAGTCACTCAGAACATTGTGGCCGACATTGTGTCCAACTCTTTGTGATCCCATGAACGGTTACCCACCAGGCTCCTCTATCCATGGGATTCTCCAGGCAAGAACACTGGAGTGGGTTGCCGTTGTCTTCTCCAGGATGCTAAACATGCTTTTACCCAAACCAAGGGATTCTAACCATCTCCATGCCATCTCAGAAATCCTAAACTTTGGTTGTGAAACTAAGTGGATAGTCAGCCCATCCCTTTGAGCAGTGCCTCTCTGCACAGTATCATAGGGGAGATGGTCGTTTCCATATAACTTCTCAGTAAACAGGCCAGTTGCATAAAGTGAAAGTGAAGTTGCTCAGTCATGTCTGACTCTTGGTGACCCCATGGATTGTAGCTCACCAGGCTCCTCCATCCATGGGATTTTCCAGACAAGAATACTGGAGTGGGTTGCCATTTCCTTCTCCAGGGGATCTTCCCGACCCAGGGATCAAATTCAGGTCTCCCACACTTCAGGCAGACTCTTTACCATCTGAGCCACTAGGGAAGCTGCAGCCAGTTGCATAGCTTCTTATTAAAGTGTCCACTGCAGCATAGGAAACTGAATTTGACCTGCTGGGCAAAGACCTACATTGTTTTAAACAATAGGATAATGTTGTTGCTCCTGTTGTTCAGTCGCTTAGATGTGTCCAACTCTTTCTGACCCCATGGCCTACAGCATGCCAGGCTTCCCTGTCCTTCACTATCTCCCAGCGTTTGAGTTTCTTGAACAGAGAAGCCTGGTGGGCTACAATCCATGGGGTCACAAAGAGCCAGACACCACGGAGCAACTAACCTGAATTAAGATAATGGTTCTTGCTTGATTAAAGTTTTGCATATTGAATTTGGTAAAAGTAATTGTAAGGAAGAATTATCCAGGCCGTCCTAAGAAAAGCAGCAGGTTATCATAACAGTATGGACTACACCTGACTGGGAGAGCCCCAGCAGCCAGGGCGCCTCCTGCCTTACACAGACCTTGTCCTGTTCTCCCAAGGCCTCAAGCCCCTGTAAAGTCCAGGTCTCTATAGGTTTTCCCCAGATTTCTATAAGGGGAAAATTCCTGCTCTTATGGAATGTAGTATTCTATTTCCTCTAACTCCATTACTAAAAATATCAACAACCTCAGATATGCAGATGATACCACTCTAATGGCAGAAAGAAAAGAGGAACTAAAGAGCTTCTTGATGGAGGTGAAAGAGGAGAGTGAAAAAGCTGACCTAAAACTCAAATTCAAAAAACTAAGATCATGGCATCTGGTCCCATCACTTTATGGCAAACAGATGGAGAAAAAGTGGAAACAGTGACAGATTTTATTTTCTTGGGCTGCAAAATCACTACAGACAGTGACTGTACCCACAAAATTAAAAGACACTTAGTCCTTGAAGAAAAGCTATACAGACATAAACAACATATTGAAAAGCAGAGACATCACTTTGACAGCAAAGGTCCATATAGTCAATGCTATGGTTTTTCCAGTAGTTATATCTGAACATGAGAGTTGAACCATAAAGAAGACTGAGAGCCAAAGAATTGATGCTTTCGAATTGTGGTGCTGGAGAAGACTCTTGAGAGTCCCTTGGACTGCAAGGAGATCAACCCAGTCAATCCTAAAGGAAACCAGCCCTGAATTTTCATTGGAAGGACTGATGCTGAAGATCCAATACTTTGGCCACCTGATGGGAAGAGCCAACTCACTCGAAAAGACTCTGGTGCTGGAAAAGATTGAAGGCAGGAGAAGGGGATGAGAGCATGAGATGCTTCGATGGCATCACTGACTCAAAGGACATGAATTTGAGCAAACTCCGGGAGACAGTGAAAGACAAAGAAGCCTGGTGTGCCGCAATCCAAGGAATCACAAGGAGTCAGAGATGACTTGGTGTCTGAGCAACAACAACAAAAGTCAAAACACTGTGAATTATAGCAAAGGGCATTTTCTGTGCGTGTGGAGCACACACATATCCATTATGATATTTAATTGAGTCTGGAAAACATGAAAGTATGCCTGACGAGAACGTACATATAAAATATTTCTGATTATCTTGAACTCCTCTGAACTTTACTTGCTAAAGAAGCTGCTGAAATATCTGAGAATATCCAGTTGTTTTCTTCAGTTGTCCGATTTGAAAATAAGAGTGTTTGAATTGGATGATTCGCTAAAATCTCTCCCATTTTACAATCTTAATGTTTAATATCATGGAGCAAACCAAGTCACCACAAGCTTGCCAGTGACCATTGAAGATAGCAGGGCTGTCCTTTTCACCAGCAAAGGCACAGCAGCTTGCCCTCTTGATATTTCTTAGACATTGGCTTCTAACCAGTTGGTCATGTCATTGATCTTGAGATATACCCACTCATCCAGATTTTTTTAGGAGTTAAGATCACATGATTCAGATGCTGGAAAGGATATGGAGGAGAGAACCCTCCTACACTGTTGGTAGGAATATAAGTTGATGCCGCCACTGGAGAACAGTACTGAGATTCTGAAGAAAACTAAAAATACAACTACCATATGATCCAGCAATCCCACTCTTGGGATATACTCAGATAAAAGCATAATTTAAAAAGATGCGTGCACCCCAGTGTTCACAGCAGCACCTATTTACATCAGCTAGGACATGGAAGCAACCTAAATGTCTATCAGCAGATGAATGGATAAAGAAGATGTGATGCATGTGTACAGTGAAATATGACTGAGCCACGAAAAGGAATGAAGCAGTGCCATTTGCAGGGACATGGATAAACCTAGAGACATTCATACAGAGTGAAGTAAGTCAGAATGAGAAAAACAAGTATCATAGAATATCATTTATGTGCGGAATCTAGAAAAATGGTACAGATAATCTTATTTGCAAAACGGAAATAGAGAGACAGATATAGAGAACAAACCTCTGGATACTAAGAAGGAGGGAGGATGAATTGGGGATTTGGGGTTGACATATACATACACTACGATGTATAAAATAGATAGCTAATGAGAACCTATTGTGTAGCACGGGACCTCTACTCAAGGTGCTGTGGTGACCTAAATAGGAAGGAAATCTTAGAAAGGGAATATATATATATATGTATAACCGATTCATTCTGCTGAACAGTAGAAACTAACAACATTGTAGAGCAACTGTACTTCAATAAAAATGAATTAATCATCTGTCTCCAAATTAAGGTAATTCAGTTTTTTTTTTTTTTCCCTTAAAATAGGAAAAGTAACAGCAGTTGTTCTACCTTATTCATTTGAAACCACTTGCTCTGGTATCAGTTTCAACTTCCTTTCTTTCTTTGCCTCTGAAGAAGAGAGCACCTAGGCCTCTTTTTTATCCACCTCCAGCCACCCAGCCCTGGCCTCAGGGCTCTGCCCCACCTCATTCTCTCTGGACATGGAGGGTTTCCCTTCCAACAAGGTCTGTGTTTTTGCAGCTCACTCTGCTTTGCCAGGGTACATTCTTGGTTGGTTGCAGGGTATTGACTACATTTTCTCTTTTTCTTTAGAGGACTTACTTTCTGCTTGCTCCTGTGAAAAAAAGTGTGGTGCGTATATTCGGTCTCTCCCTGCTATCATAGTTGCTTTCGTAAACAGTGCCCCGTTCCCCACATGAGGGGAGAAACATGAAAGGAGTTGGCTGTTTTGATCCAACATTCCTTTAGCAGATTAGTTGGCATGTTCAGAAGGTGCAGGCAAATTTAATCCAGAAAAGTATAAAAGTTCATGACCAGTCTGAGCAAATAACTGGGAAAAAATCCTTTAAAAGGCTAAGGAGAGGTTCAAGCCTCTTTGAAAGGCATGATCATCTTTTTAAATGTCAAATTCCACCCACTAAATTTCATGCTGTTGTTTTTACCACTCTCGTATTTTTTTTAGCATTATATTTAATTTTTCCATTTTAAAACCCTGAAATCCCATCCCCCTGCTTTCTCCTGAGACTAAAAATAACATGAAAATACCAAAAAAGACTCAGTGGGTAAAATGCAAACAGGTTATGACAACACGCACTGACTGTTGTGTCTTTGCTTTGGAAAGGTTGTGTTCAGAGGTTTGGTGCTCTTTAACATAGAAGAGAAACCTTTACCTTTCAAATGCCACCACCAATTGATCAGAAAAATCAAGAGGGTCCCAGTTTTATTTCACTGTGGTTATCTTATGCTTAACAACTTTATATGTTTCCCCTTTTTGGAAGCCTGCTGATTGAAAGGTGTGAGATTACGAATTCATAGTTGAAGTGTGATAAAGTAGAAACTAGTTATCTCAATAGTTCAAGGTTTTATAATATTCTTAAAGCTACCAGATAATTTAGCAGAGTAGCAAAAATATTGCCTTGAAATCAAAAGACTTGGATTCTGGTTCCAGCATTGACTCCGTCTCACTGTGTAACTTTGAGGAGATGCTCAAACTTTCTCTGAATCAGTTTTTCCACCTGAAGAATATGGAAGCAAAACAAGAGCATTTCTGAGATAAGTTTCTGCTCTTTGAATTCTCAGCACAATTCTCTTTCATTGACTTTAGTCAGAGATTCATGAATTTTCAGTTCATACAGAATGGAAATGTTCTCTTCGTAGGGTAAGCGTGGCTATAACTAAGCTTCACATGTTGGAGTTTTATTTTCCTGTCTTCTTATTAGGCTTCTCTACATGTTCAGCTGCTCAGTCATGTCTGACTCTCTGCGACCCCATGGACTGCAGCACACCAGGCTTCCCTGTCCTTCACCATCTCCTGGAGTTTCCTCAAACCATGTCCATTGAATTGGTGATGCCATCCAACCATTGCATCCTCTGTCACCCCCTTCTCCTCCTACTTTCAGTCTTTCCCAGCATCAGGGTCTTTTCCAGTCATTTGGCTCTACATGGCAGCCTAATTAATTCCAACTTGTCCTTGTGTTTATAGGAGAAGATTCTGCTGTGGCTTCTTCAGTTCATGCAAGAGCAGGGCATCTCGCTGGATGAAGTGGACCAAGATGGCAACAGTGCTGTTCATGTGGCCTCCCAGCATGGCTACCTCGGGTGCATACAGGTACACAGGCCCTGCTTCTCTGGAGACATGAGTGCAACAAGTAGTAAAACAGAAAAAGGGAATTTAAATGTCTAGATCAATCAACTTTGTCTCTTTAGTGGATAATAAAAGAATCAAATTGATATATTTGTATTTCCAGAAATGCACACAGTTCAGTCAGTTCAGTTCAGTCGCTCAGTCGTGTCCAACTCTTTGTGACCCCATGAATCGCAGCACACCAGGCCTCCCTGTCCATCATCAACTCCTGGAGTTCACTCAGACTCACGTCCATCGAGTCCGTGATGCCATCCAGCCATCTCATCCTCTGTCGTCCCCTTTTCCTCCTGCCCCCAATCCCTCCCAGCATCAGAGTCTTTTCCAATGAGTCAACTCTTCACATGAGGTGGCCAAAGTACTGGAGTTTCAGCTTTAGCATCATTCCTTCCAAAGAAATCCCAGGGCTGATCTCTTTCAGAATGGACTGGTTGGATCTCCTTGCAGTCCAGGGGACTCTCAAGAGTCTTCTCCAACACCACAGTTCAAAAGCATCAATTCTTCGGTGCTCAGCTTTCTTCACAGTCCAACTCTCACATCCATACATGACCACAGGAAAAACCATAGCCTTGACTAGACGGACCTTTGTTGGCAAAGTAATGTCTCTGCTTTTGAATATGCTATCTAGGTTGGTCATAACTTTTCTTCCAAGGAGTAAGCGTCTTTTCATTTCATGGCTGCAGTTACCATCTGCAGTGATTTTGGAGCCCAAAAGTATAAGTCTGACACTGTTTCTATGGTTTCCCCATCTATTTCCCATGAAGTGATGGGACCAGATGCCATGATCTTCGTTTTCTGAATGTTGAGCTTTCAGCCAACTTTTTCGCTCTCCTCTTTCACTTTCATCAAGAGGCTTTTTAGTTCCTCTTCACTTTCTGCCGTAAAGTTGGTGTCATCTGCATATCTGAGGTTATTGATATTTCTCCCGGCAATCTTGATTCCATCTTGTGCTTCTTCCTGTCCAGCGTTTCTCATGATGTAGTCTGCATATAAGTCAAATAAGCAGGGTAACAATATACAGCCTTGACGTACTCCTTTTCCTATTTGGAACCAGTCTGTTGTTCCATGTCCAGGTCTAACTGTTGCTTCCTGACCTGCATATAGGTTTCTCAAGAGGTAGGTCAAGTGGTCTGGTATTCCCATCTCTTTCAGAATTTTCCACAGTTTATTGTGATCCACACAGTCAAAGGCTTTGACATAGTCAATAAAGCAGAAATAGATGTTTTTCTGGAACTCTCTTGCTTTTTCCATGATCTAGTGGATGTTGGCAATTTGATTTCTGGTCCCTCTGCCTTTTCTAAAACCAGCTTGAACATCTGGGAGTTCACAGTTCACGTATTGCTGAAGCCTGACTTAGAGAATTTTGAGCATTACTTTACTAGCGTGTGAGATGAGTGCAATTGTGTGGTAGTTTGAGCATTCTTTGGCATTGCCTTTCTTTGGGATTGGAATGAAAACTGACCTTTTCCAGTCCTGTGTCCACTGCTGAGTTTTCCAAATTTGCTGACATATTGAGTGAAGCACTTTCACAGCATCATCTTCCAGGATTTGAAATAGCTCAACTGGAATTCCATCACCTCCACTTGCTTTGTTCATAGTGATGCTTTCTAAGGCCCACTTGACTTCACATTCCAGGATGTCTGGCTCTAGGTGAGTGATCACACCATCGTGATTATCTGGGTCATGAAGATATTTTTTGTACAGTTTTTCTGTGTATTCTTGCCACCTCTTCTTAATATCTTCTGCTTCTATTAGGTCCATAGCGTTTCTGTCCTTTATTGAGCCCATCTTTGCATGAAATGTTCCCTTGGTATCTCTAATTTTCTTGAAGAGCTCTCTAGTCTTTCCCATTCTGTTCTTTTCCTCTATATCTTTGCATTGATCGCTGAGAAAGGCTTTCTTATTTCTTCTTGCTAGTCTTTGGGACTCTGCATTCGGATGCTTATATCTTTCCTTTTCTCCTTTGCTTTTGGCTTCTCTTCTTTTCACAGCTATTTGTAAGGCCTCCCCAGACAGCCATTTTGCTTTTTTACATTTCTCTTCCATGGGGATGGTCTTGATCCCTGTCTCCTGAACAGTGTCACGAACCTCAGTCCATAGTTCATCAGGCACTCTATCTATCAGATCTAGGCCCTTAAATCTGTTTCTCACTTCTGCTTATAATCATAAGGGATTTTAATTAGGTCATACCTGAATGGTCTGGTGGTTTTCCCTACTTTCTTCAGTTTGAGTCTGAATTTGGCAATCAGGAGTTCATGATCTGAGCAACAGTCAGCTCCTGGTCTTGTTTTTGCTGACTGTATAGAGCTTCTCCATCTTTGGCTGCAAAGAATATAATCAATCTGATTTCGGTGTTGACCATCTGGTGATGTCCATGTGTAGAGTCTTGTCTTGTGTTGTTGGAAGAGGGTGTTTGCTATGACCAGTGCATTTGGGCAAAACTCTATTAGTCTTTGCCCTGCTTCATTCCATATTCCAAGGCCAAATTTGCCTGATACTCCAGGTGTTTGTTGACTTCCTACTTTTGCATTCCAGTCCCCTATAATGAAAAGGACATCTTTTTGGGGGTGTTAGTTCTAACACAAGCATTGGCATAAATAGCTGTCTGGGTCTCTCCTTGAGTGTCACAGGACGTGGACAGGGTCTCTTGCCCTTTCAGCATTGCCTGATAACCCCAGTGCTGAGGACAGTAGATGATAAGTACCCTGTGTTCTCCAGATAGCAGAAAACCCCTGTCAGACAGATATCGCTCAGACTGTCACATGGCAGGTGGGCCGTTCCTGCTGTTATTAGCACACGTCGCCTTCCCAAGTGTCTGAAAAACAGGACTGAATTTTCAGGAAACAATTAGAAAAATTCCTTAGAGTGTCAAGTAGTATGACACAGTCGAGACACAAGAGATGCAAGTTGTGTCCCTCAATGGGGAAGATCCCGTGGAGGAGAGCATGACAACCCACTCCAGTGTTCTTGCCGGGATAACCCCATAGATAAGGGAATCACAAAGAGTCTGGCTATAGTCCATGGGGTTGCAAGGAGCCAGACACAACTGAGCTACTAAACACACGCACAGCAGCTAGTAGGCTGGGGAGAGACGGTCCTGTGGTTTTCTCCCTTTCTTTGTAGCAGGACTGAGCTTCTTCAATACGTTCAAAAAGCCCAGAACTGATTCTAGGAAGCCCTTGATATAGACCCCCTCAGCCTGTGGACAGGCTCGGCAAGGCCCTGATTGGCTAGCCAGTCCACCCAACATCCTCAGGTGGCCTCACCCTTTTAGCCAAACATACCTGGAGAATTTTACTGTGTCTTATGTGTGTAGTGATGGAAAGAGGTTGGGGAGTGGAGCCACAGGAGGTGGCATCCCCCTGCCCCAGCCACCTGAGGGGACCTCCAAGAGGGCTGCTTAGAGAGTACAGGCTTCCTACGAGAAGCGGGGTCGGCGTCTCGTCCCGCAGCTGAACACAGAGCTGCCCGGAGCTGAGCCACACCAGGGCTGCCGCTCTCACAGGGCGTGTCGGGGGCCCTGAGCGGAGCACGTGGATGTGAAAACTGGGCAGGCCTCCTATAGGTAATGGTTTAACATCTGCTAATCCCAAACTCCCAGGCCTGCCCTCTCCCACCTGCCTGTACAGCATGGGGAACTATTTTTAGGATCTTGGGATTAAACCATAATGGAAAAGAATATATTAAAAAGAATGCCTACATGTGTATAACTGAGTCACTTTGCTATATAGCAAAGACCGACACAACATTGTAAATCAACTATACTTCAACTTAAAAATTTTTTTTAAATAACTGGATAGGCCTTTTCAGCTAGAAGGTATAAGGCTCTGACTGACAAAACGAGGGAGGAGGGCTGAAGGGGAGGAGGGACAGTGATGGTGTAAGGAGAGGGAAAGCTTTGAATTGAAACTAAGTTTAGAACTGGCCTGGAATTTGCTTTAGGAACATAAACCATCATTACCAGAGTCTGATCAATCACACCATTCTTATGATCGAAAATGACCCAATATCCATGGATTTGTCCCCACATCTGCCTGAAATGTAGGAAAAGAGCAACTGACAATGTATGGGTGAAGGCCATGATTAAAGAAAATACTTTTACCTCACCAGTTTCATACAGTTCAAAATATCTTATGTGTGCTTGAGAACTCTAGGAAAACAGTGCTCTTTTTCACCATATTTGGTAATATTTCTTTTATTCCAAACTTAACAGGCACTTACCAAGGTTTTCCCATGTGCTGGTAGACTATCTGGAAGAGAAAACTGGGCAGTGAGAACCAGTTGCTCAGAAAAGCAGAGAGGATTAGGAAATGACAGGAGAAGATACGCAAAAGCTGTAAATATGAGACAAGAGCTGAATAAAACCAGAATGCAGAGGCAATAGCAAAAAGATCTCTACAGGGTCTCCTCACATGCAACTGCTCTGTGGAAAGCCACATTAACAGCAAATATTCCAAGTGTCTGAGAAGTTTCCCCACTATTGCTGGCAAAGCATGCATCTTCTAATTTGAGACACCCAGTTGTGAAAGGAGTGATGAGAAATCAAAGTGTATAGAAAAGAGAGAAATTTAAATTACTACCAGGGTCTGCAGAAAGATGAAAGGAGTAGCATTGCTTTTTGTGGAGGAAAAATAATTGAATGAAGACTGAAAACTTCATTTTTCCGTTTAACAAAACACCATCATATTTAATAGTCTCAAAGTAAAAAAGAGTAAACTTTTATCAGCTAATAAATGACTGCAAGCCAAAGAAAACCGGCTGATATCACTAATTCTGTCTGAGATTTCAATTTTTTTTTAATATGTGAGGAGAAGCAGTCTGTCCTTTCAGTGTGTTCATCTCCACTTAACACAAATGATATTTTTGGCACTAGGCACCATGGATGTGGAAACTTGGATACTCTTGGAAGTAAGTCTCTCCACTGGGTGTGAGAAAAAGTAGGTTCAAAGAGATTGGAAGTGGAAAAGGGAGTGAGCAAGTGTTGCTATGATGGAGAGAAACACTGGAGAGAAAATTGCAGAGGCCGGAGCCAAGGGGAGCGTTAACAGTGTGTGTTTACGCTGGGTCTCTGGGAGCCCAGTGTGGGGTGGGGATACTCTGTGAGCTGAGTGGAAGTGACTGTAGGGCACAGTGACTTTTCATGGCCAGTAATCCTAAACTGAGTGGAAAATGAAGCTCCTTAGTGACCTCTGAGTCTGAGTAGTCTAGAAATTTTAAAATAACAATTATTTCTTGTGGAGAAAACATTATCTATTACTAAAATAAATCCGGAGGTCTACAAACTCATCTTGATAGTGTCAAAAAAATATATCAGACTATAACAGTTGATTAATATTGATGTGACAGCTTTTTGTGGAGTCTGTTGTTACCACAGCATAAAAACTAAAGTTTTGATTTTTAAAAATTAACAATGGCAGGGAATTCTCTGGTATAACGGTGGTTAGAACTCTGTGCTTTCATTGCTAAGAGCACAGGTTCAATCCCTGATCAGGGATCTAAGATCACACAAGCCAAAGTACAGTAAAAAGAAAATAAATTAACAATCTCAACCATGCTCCTTCAAATCTTTCTCCCCTATAGTAATGATACCTTGACAAGATTCCTTAACTTTTTGCCTTTGTTTGACTGTTAACATATACTTCAAACCAATTGAAAAAAATCTCAGTCTTATTTCTAATTCAAAGTATTCTCCTCCCCAGCCCAGATCAGCTTAGGGTAGAAGGAATGAGTTTGGGATAGAAGCTTGATTGGCTTGTTTCACACCACCTTAGCTCCTATTCACCGCTCTCTCCTGGGCTCCACTGTTGAGGACAAATAGGGAGTATGGAGACAGAAAATCAGCTGTCTCTTTGCTTAACTGGCAGGGGTCATGGCATCTCCCTGAAAGTTTTCTTGCTTCTTTAGCTCACTAAGGTTTGCCACTGATGTCCTCAGGAGCAGCTTTCAGGGGCTTTGGATGTGGTGGGTGGGGTCTTTGGAGGGTCCTTTAGAGCCTCCCCACAGCTACCTGACAGGGAGATGTGGCCCCAACCTTGCACCCTCCTCCCCATACAAGCCTCTCCACGATGTTGCTTCCCACTGCCTCCTCCTGCTAAAGAACCTTCTCCATTTTCATCAGGTGATAATAAGTTCACAGCATGCTCCCTTCTACAACGTCTGCTCAATCTGTGGGGACACATCCTCGGCAGGGCACGTGGTGAGAATACGGGCCCCTGCCATGACAATTCTCCCCTGTTCTTTTTATCTCTGATTGGGTAGGTTCCGTACCAGATCAAGTGTGCTGCCCAAAAAAGAACAGGTAAAAAAAGTTCCTTCTTTTTCTTATGGGCATCCCTAAATTCATAAGCCCACCCATTGAAAGGGACAGAGCCTCTCACTGCAGACACTGCCCTGCTCATCTCATGAAGGAAAGGACTCCGAAGGACAACACATCCTCCTCTCCTTCCCAGTGTCCTTCTGAGGCTGGGTGGGGTTGATAGTAGGAAGGTTGGGCAGTTGTGTTGTTGTAAGTTCTGAAGGGAGGCATCTGATACTGACTGCTAAAATCTCGCTAGAAGTCCTCTTTGTATGTGAGGCTCCTTGCCCCAACCCTGTCCTGCTGTGGACTCTGGTGACTGGTTTTGGAACAACAGGAGAAGTTCCGTTCAACCTTATGTTACAGTCATTAAAAAGTAACGTTTATGGACACACCTAAGGAATATCATACTACGTAAGTCAGAGAAAAGCAATTATAATGTATCAGTCATATGTGGAATCTAAAAAATAATACAGATTATTCTGTATACAGAACAGAAACAGACTCACAAACATAGGAAACAAATTTATGGTTACCAAAGGGAAGAAGGAGGTGGGGGAGGGATACATTTGGGAGTATGAAAGTAATAAATGCTAACTACTGTACATAAAATAGATAACCAACAAGAGTTCACTGTGAAGCATGGGGAACTATATTCTATATTCAATATCTTGTAACAACCCATAATGGAAAGCAACCTGGAAAAAGGAAATACACACACACACACACACATATATATATAACTGAATCACTTTGCTGCACGCCTGAAACTAACAAAATTGTAAATCAACTATACTTCAAAAATCTTTTTAAAAATGATGTTTAGAGGGAAGTCCTGACGGATCACGTGTCTCTGCCTTCTCTAACAGACCCTGGTTGAGTACGGAGCAAATGTCACTATGCAGAACCACGCAGGGGAGAAGCCCTCCCAGAGCGCAGAGCGCCACGGACACAGCCTGTGCTCCCGGTACCTGGTGGTGGTGGAGACCTGCATGTCGCTAGCCTCCCAGGTGGTGAAGCTCACCAAGCAGCTGAAGGAGTGAGTGACCTGCTTGTTCCATGAGAACCCTGTCTGGCCGATCGTGCTTAGGTGTCAGCCCGGTCCTCAGAAGGCTCCGTCGCGCGGGTGGTACCGGGAATGCCAAGTGTCCCCCTCATCTTCTTTCCTTCCCTCGTTCCAAGTCCTCACAGATGGTGTTCATGCTAAAGATGCCATCTCTGTGGAGGCCAAATGATATGTAAGCATAAAAAGAATGCAGAGCAAGCTTCCTCAGCAGGAAACTTAAGCCACAGTGAACTAGGGGAGAGAGTCTTTCTCTGTCTTCACATCTCAGGGCCCCAGATGATGTAGCAGGCGCAGAAAGCACATGTGGGCATCATTCCAAACTTCAGTCCTTAATAGTTCAGCAAATTATAAAGAGCATGAGAGAGAAAGTTTCAAGATGAGCCAGTTTCTCAGTTTTCTCAAAAAAGAAAAATGTGTATTTGGAAAAGTACAAGTACCCTGGTAACCATTGCCAAAAATTTATTATAAAAATTGAGCAGACAATTCCCAAATCCTCAGAATGAAAAATCCTCAGGATGTGAACTCGGCATGACGTTGCTTGAAACGCTCTTTGTCTAGTTAAGCCCAGCTCTTTTTTTAATGAAATAATGAAGCGGGTACACATTATATAACCAGATGTCAGGGAAGCATGGCTGGGAAGTTGCCATGGTGTGCTTGAAGAAGGAGGGCCCAAGGCGAGGCCATCTGGGGGGCTGTTAAGCAGGTTGAAGGACTAAGAGCTGAGGCCCCTCTAAGGGGACAGAGGTCAGCCCTTGGAGAACACATTGGCCAAATGACCGTTGCCATACTAGTAAGGGAATCATCGAAAATCAAGAATAGCACTCAAAGTAATGGTAACAGAGTAGGAGGATAGACCTTAAAAATTAAGTTTTAGGGGATAAAAGTGAAGTTTTACTTTAAAATTATAAAAAATTTTTTTTTTCTTCTTTCCTTGTGAAAAAAGATCTGTAGTTGGTGGGAGGCCTTAACTGGTTAGAAGTTAATTCATGGTGCTCGCTTCGGCAGCACATATACTAAAATTGGAACGATACAGAGAAGATTAGCATGGTCCCTGCGCAAGGATGACACGCAAATTCGTGAAGCGTTCCATATTTTTTGACATTCTAACATGTATACTATCATGTAAGAATTGAATCGCCAGTCTATGTCTGATGCAAGATACAGCATGCTTGGAGCTGGTGCATGGGGATGACCCAGAGAGATGTTATGGGGAGGGAGGTGGGAGGGGGGTTAATGTTTGGGAACGCATGTAAGAATTAAAGATTTTAAAATTTAAAAAAGAAAAAAATAAAAAATGAACTGTTAGTGCTACAACCTGAATTAAGCATTTTAAAAATTAAAACTAAAAAAATAAAATAAATGTTTCATAAATCTTAAAAAAAAAAAAAAGAAGTTAATTCATGCAACAGTGACAAGTCCTTAGATCCTCTGGCTCCTCGCTAAACTTGGGAAACATTTCTCTCTCTGCTTCTGCTCTCATACCTTAGAGGTTAAGAGTTTCTGCACTCCTCCACCCTTCCCGTGTCAGTACCTAGAATACTGTCTGTAATGAGTTTAGGCTTTCACTAGAAAAAAATTTAAACTTAAAAATTAGAGGGGTTCCTTTCTCTCCGACAGTCCTCTGCCCAGTTACACAAGACTCCCCTGGGGCAGGTGAGCTAAGCAAGCTTTGAAGGTCTGGATGTAACTGAAGGGGAAATGCACACAAATTCCTAATTCCCTCAGGAAGTTATCTTGTCAAGGCAAACATACTTGTACACATGTCTTTATGTACATGTGTAGGTATTTCTGAAAAGAAGTTCCTAGAAAAGGAATTATCAGAACAAAGGTGCATACATGTGGATTTTTGTTGTTCAGCCTCTAAGTCACATCTGACTCTGTGACCCCATGGCCTGCAGCACACCAAGCGTCCCTGTCCCCTCCCTGTCTCCCAGAGTTTGCCCGAGTTCATGTGCGTAGAATCGGTGATGCTATCCAACCATCTTATCCTCTGCCACCCTCTTCTTCTTTGCCTTCAGTCTTTCCCAGCACCAGGGTCTTTTCCAGTGAGTCAGCTCTTCATATCAGGTGGCCAAAATACTGGAGCTTCAGATTCAGCATCAGGCCTTCCAATGAGTATTCAGGGTTGATTTCCACTAGGATTGACTGGTTTGATCTCCTTGCTGTCATGATACTTGTAGATAGATGCTGCCTAATATCCTTCCAGAAATGGTGTACCAGTGGATACTCCCCCCAGTAGGGTATGGACATATCCATCGAGAGGAACTTTAAAATAGTCCAGTGGAATGTTTTTTTCTAAAGGTTTGTACTCAGAGAAAAGACTGAAAAACCTTTCCCTCAATCTCTCAGCACAGAATTGGAGAGACTTTCCTGTGCTTTAAGTAGTTGCTTTATTGGTAGAACTCTTCAAGGTCAGAGTCTTGGCTGCTCTCTCTGCTGATGATCCTGGGATAAATCACACATGTATGCTAATAGACAGCAGTTATTCCACTGTCTCCAAACTGAAGGCTGCAGATAGTTGTAGTCAAGCCAATGAGAATATGAAATAAGAGAGGTTATGTTGGAGACCCTAGTTTTGTACTTACTGTGTGTCTCAGTGAGACTGGCGAAACTAGAACAGAAATTCACTTACTCTATTTAGTCCACTGTACCCTTCAGACTCTAGGGCACCAATAACATCAAAAGGTGCATGAGGAAGGATGGAAAACACTAGTTTTTCAGTCCAAAATTGTGAGTGGGAGACAGTCTTGAGCGCCTTTTCCTCCTAGGATATTTTTACCAGTCCTTCATCAACATAGCTGTTATTTAGAAATGGTACCCTTCAGCTCTCTTAGACATCCTAATCTATAAGCATAGGTGTCAGTGGGTTGAATTGTGGCCTCATAAAATGATGTGTTGGAGTCCTAACCCCTAGGACTTTGGAATGTGAGCTTATTTGAAGATGGGTCTTTACAAAAGTAATCAAATGAAAATTAAGTCATAGGATTGGGCCCAATCCAAGATGATTGGTGTCCTTGCAAAAGGGGAAAGTCTGGACAAAGAGACAAACACACACAGGGAGAAGATACTGTGCACAGGAAGGCAAAGATCAGGGTGATTCATTCAGAAGTCGGAGAATGCCAAAGATTGCTAGTGAACCACCAAACACGAGGAGAGAGGCAGAGGGCCAGTTCTCCCTCACAGCCCTCCAAGGAACCAACCTTGTCAACACCTCGGTTACACTCTGCTAGCCCCCGGAACTATGAGAGAATGAACTTCTGTTGTTTAAGGAAGGCAACTTGTGGTGCTTTGTTAGAGCAGCCTAGCAGACATACTGGACAAATGCTCACATATTTTCACATATTCATATTTCACATGCTCATATATTATAATTAAAGTTGATTAGTCCTTTCTGAGGGCTTTTTTAGAATCTAGATAATAGAGTCCTTTTTTTCTCCATCCATACCTGGGATTCCTGTCATCAGTCAACCTAATTGCTTCCAAATTGTTTTCTTGACTGTGTCATAATTCACATTGACACCTAAAAACCCTTTAAAAGGAGACTGTAATCTTACTTCATCTATTTTAATCCCTCACCTAATGTTTTTCTAAAATACTTGACAGGCAGTACCAAATTTCAAAGTAGGAAAAGTAGAAAGCTCTTGTGTATTTTTTGTTCTTTGTTTATTCTTTAGATTAGGGTCAGCAAACTATAGACTATATATACACTGAGGCCCAATTCACCCTACCACCTGCTGCTTTTTTTTTTTTCTCACCACCTGTTTTTGTAAAGTTTTATTGAAACAGAGCCATACACATTCTCTTACATATTACTGAGTGTTGATTTCACAACTACATAAGCTGAGTTGAGTAATTATGACGCAGAATTTGTGGTGTGCAAGCCTAAAATATTTAATATTTGACCCTTTAGGGGAAAGTTAGCTGGCTTCTGCTTTATTTCAGTGTGTGAGTCACAGAATGAGCGAGATAAAATAAGATCACAGACTTCTTAAGTCTTAGGGATGGAATGTTAGTACTAAGACTGACCACTTCTGAGAAAAGGAGAATATCTGGGGCTGGTGGAAGAGTATTATGCAAATCCGATCTCTCAGAATTACATTTAGGTAGCTGACAGCTGTTGAGGATGTGCAGTGACATTTGGCAAGGAGAAGATTGAACTTCCTCAAGCCAGCATCGAAGATTCAGCAGCTCTTTTAAGGACACTTATAACTCATGGGTTTAGTTCTTCTTCTGACTCATGGGAGCTGCTGCCGGTTTTGATGCTTAGTTTTCTACTCCTGTATCAAATTACCACATACTCAGTGGTTTAAAACAATGGACATTTATCTTACAGTTCTGTAGGTCAGGATACCAGAATGAATTTCTCTATATTAAAATCAGGGCCTTGACAGTCTGCTTTCCTTTCTGGAGACTCTCAGATGAAAGTCTGTTTCCTGCTCATTCAGGTCATGTAGCAGAATCAGTTTCTTGCTGAAGTCTCTGTTTTCTTGCTGTCAGCTGAGAGTCATTGCCAGCTCCTCGAGGCTACTGCATTGCTTGGCTCACAGCCGCTTCCTTCATCATCAAAGTCCCCAGCCGCAAGTAGAGTCCTTACCACACTTTAAGTCCCTCTGATCTCCTTTTCTGCCTTCTCTTCACTGTTACTCATGTGGTGAGATTGGACCCACCCACAGTCCAACCATAATTCCCTTTTTATCACATAAGGTAACATAATCACATCTTCCAGGGATTAGGATGTGATAGACATCTTTGGAGGGCAATGGGGAGCACCACAGGAATACTACAGAGATCAGTAAATACTGCTTACTTCTTTAAAATCAGAATCAGTTTAATTTACTTTTTCCAATTCTATAATAATATGTGTTTTCTAAACAGATTTTGCCTTCTTTAACCTGTGGCTTTTAACCCATATTCTTAAGTTTAAGTAAAGCACATTCTGAAGCATATGCTTCTATGTCTAGAGTAAATCAGCTGTTGCCATGCACAGGTTTCTCTTTATACAAAAAATACCAAGTTATTTACCTGGTAGATCAGCTGGTTGAAAAAGGCAATGGCAACCCACTCCAGTATTCTTGCCTGGAAAATCCCATGGATGGAGGGCCTGGTGGGCTGCAGTCCATGGGGTCGCTAAGAGTCGGACACGACTGAGCAACTTCACTTTGACTTTTCACTTTCATGCATTGGAGAAGGAAATGGCAACCCACTCCAGTGTTCTTGCCTGGAGGATCCCAGGAATGGGGGAGCCTGGTGGGCTGCTGTCTATGGGGTCGCCCAGAGTCGGACACAACTGAAGCAACTTAGCAACAGCAGCAGCTCAGCTGGTAAAGAATCTGCCTGCAATGTAGGAAACCTTGGTTCGATTTCCTGGGTCAGGAAGTTCCCCTGGAGAAGGGAAAGGCTAAGCATTCCAATATTCTGGGGCTTCCCTGGTGGCTCAGACGGTAAAGAATTCGCCTGCAGTTCGGGTGACCTGAGTTCAATTCCTGGTTGGGACGATCCCCTGCAGGACGGCATGGCATTTTTACCTGGAGAAGTATTTTTACCTGGAGAATCCCCCTGGACAGAGGAAACTGGAGGACTACAATCCATGGGGTTGCAAAGAGTTGGACACAACTGAGTGACTAAGCATAGCACAGCATACCCAACATGGAAGCAGTTTGCTTGCTTTGTTTTATTTAGCTTTTTTCTGATGGCTAAATTAACTCAATTACTGTATAAATTCAGACAATTTAGGGAGAGTGAGTAACGTTTTGGAGTATATCCTTCTAGCTTGGGGTGTGGCTGGGGGTTGAGGAGAAAGAGATTTCTTAAAAATGAGATAATGAGATTATATTACAAACAGCATTTTGTAACCTTTTTTTTTTTACTTAAGGAAAGTAAATTACACTCTGTGTGTGTGTCTGTGTCTGTTTATATAAATACACTTCATACTGTATAGTTTATATATATACACACACACATATATTAGGGAAGCTTTTTCTATGTCACAAATATTCAGGTATATTATCATTCTTAATAGCTGCCTTCCTAGAAATAATTATAAATTGATTTACTCAGTCTTAGTGATGAGCATTTATGTTACAGTTTTCTTACTAATGGGCTTCCCAGGTGGTGCTAGTGGTAAAGAACCTGCCTGCCATGTGAATAATAAATATCTTGTTGAGTACTTTTGATTGTATCCTTAGGAAAATTTCTGAATTATAAGGGTGAAGATTATGCACATTTGCCAGGCTTTTAGATTTATTGCAACTTATTGCAAATTATCATGAGAAAATGTATATCTATTAATTTATGGTAGTAGCCATGTGTCGGAGAACTTATTTGTTTGGATTTGTTTTTCCCAGACAGACAATGCAACGTGTCACACTACAGAACCAGCTCCAACAACTTCTTGAAGCCCAGAAATCAGAGGGCAAGTCACTTCTTTCTTCACCCAGGTAATACCAGAAGTGGTGGTGGTTAGGATTGTTAAGTATCTTTAATCTCTGAGCCGTTTTCCTGGACTTTCCTTTATTATCTTTTTAGAAGATAACAACAGAAGACATTTTATTTTTATAAAGAGGAATAAAAATGAGCTATCATAGGGAAGAAGGCACTGGATCTAGGGTCAGAAGACATGAGTTTATCTCTGGCTCTGCCATTTCTTCTTTCCACGACTGTAAACAAGTCACTTACTCTTTTAGAGTCTTTTTTCCTTCATCTATGAAATGGAAATAAGGATATGTAGGCTCATAAGGTTGTTGACGATGGGATTGGGAAAATTTGTGCAAAATTGATGTGTAAAAAAACAAAACAGTAGACACATTTGGCAGTCACAGCATAAGGTATGAGGCATCCCATTCTGGTTATGGTTGCCACCATGGAATGTTTGTAGTTTGATTGAAACAGACATTATTCTTATTTCAGTCTTAGTGATGTGGAAGTTATTCGCAGCAGAAAAGCCACGCAGTGGTTCATGGCTGAGTTATTTTAACCCAATAGAAGATCATCTCATATATCCTCCATCCTCTTTCAGTTCACCATCCTCCCCAGCTTGCAGAAAGTCTCAGTGGAAGTCCCCAGACGCAGAGGATGAGTCTGTAGCCAAAAGTAAACCAGGAGTCCAGGAGGGGATTCAGGTTCTTGGAAGCCTGTCAGCATCCAGCCGGGCTAGGGCCAAAGTGAAAGATGAAGATTCTGATAAAATCCTACGTCAGTTATTAGGAAAAGATATTTCAGAGAATGTCTGCACCCAGGAAAAGCTGTCTTTGGAATTCCAGGATGCTCAGACTTCCTCGAGACATTCCAAAAAGATCCCCCTGGAGAAGAGGGAACTGAAGTTGGCGCGGCTGAAGCAGCTGATGCAGCGGCCACTGAGCGAGGCTGACACGGACTCCAACAACTCTGAGGACCCCAAGGGCACCCCTGTGAGGAAGGTTGACAGGCCCAGACCGCAGCCCATCGTGGAGAGTGTGGAGGGCGTGGACAGCGCAGAGAGCCTCCACTTGATGATCAAGAAACATACCTTGGCATCAGGACGCAGGTTTCCTTTCAGTATCAAGGCCTCCAAATCCCTGGAAGGCCACAGCCCATCCCCCACCTCAGAGAGCAGCGAGCCGGACTTGGAGTCCCAGTGTCCGGGCTCAGGAAACACCCCCTCAAGCCAACCCTCTGGAGAAGCCCCTCAGCCCAGCCCTGACAGCGCAGCCGCCCAGAAAGTGGCCACGAGTCCCAAGAGTGCCCTCAAGTCCCCGTCATCCAAGCGCCGGACATCTCAGAACTCAAAACTCAGAGTGACCTTTGAGGAGCCGGTGGTGCAGATGGAGCAAACTAGCCTTGAACTAAACGGAGAAAAGGAGCGAGAGAAGGGCAGGACCCTCCAGCGGACGTCTGCTGGTAGCGAATCAGGGGATCAGCTCAAAAGGCCTTTTGGAACCTTCCGATCCATTATGGAGACACTCAGTGGCAACCAGAACAATAATAATAACTATCAGGCATCCAGCCAGCTGAAGACCTCCACCCTCCCCTTAACCTCCCTCGGGAGGAAGGTGACAGACGGTAAGGGAAACACCGGGAGCTCTGCTAGCAAAGGAAAAAATAAGGCGGTGAGTGCTGTTTGGAGAATGTCCCTTTTATTCTTTTAAATTAATTATGTTATTCCTAGCACCACAGATTACAGCCCTTGGCCACCTTGAGGGAATCCCTGGAAGAATTCTAAAGGATGCATGGAAAAACAGACTCAAGGGTTTCTAATGAGATAAGTTGTGTTGAGTACCTTTTACTCTTCCTTTGGAAACTGAGAGAGGATGATTAAACAGGTCACAGGAGATTATATCCTGGTCCCTCGATTTCCCCAAGTAGTTTGATCATTGGGAATTAGGAGTTGTAGACGGAGAGGCATGTCTATAGGACTAGATTACAAAATCAGTGTGAAATCAGGCCCCTCTTTATCCCTGATTCTGCCCCAGGAAGAGTTAGTTCTCCTCATGTGACTGGACAGTTTATTCTCGAGCCCAATTAAACAGTATACAAATAGAAATTCTATTTCTAAAGAATTAACTACTCAGCTTCAGAAAGACCTTTGGAATAAATATGCTGCAGGAACCTCCACATTGACATCTTAAGACACAAGCCCCTAAGGAAGCCCTGGTGGTCTACAGTGCTTGCCCACGCACAGGGGATGGCAGAGTGTGTGCCATGAACTGCACTGTATAATTGCATTTATTGTAAAACCACGTGTTATAATCTGGATTTAAATCCTGTGAGTAAGAGATACGAACATCTTTTTAGGTAATGTTTCCTGCATGCTTTGTGCCTGTTATGCCCTTAAAAACATGGTATAGCCGCCAACATGTGAAACCTTCTGTGAAACAGAAGGACCCAGAGTATCCTTCACAGTAACTAGAGAGTAACACCTGCATTATTTATTATTTGTCATAAGGTACAACCCCGTTCTGGTGAGGTCTAAGAACTTTCTAGATTCTTTTTGCAGTACCAAAATCAAATTTTAGTTAATATCACTCCAATTAACAACACACAAATTTTAATTGCACATTGATTTCCACCGAGTTGTCTTTTTATAAGACTCTAGCATGTATTTGCTTCAGCTTAGAAAAGTCACGCTTGTGCCCCTGAACACCAGGCCTTTTGGATTAAATATGTCCAAACTTATATTGCTGGAATAAAACTTCTCCAGGTAACTTAATGGGTCCTCTCACTGAGGAGTCAAAGATCTCAGCAGTTCCCCATGCACCGTAAAGTGTGTCCAAAGCATCTATCCTTTAACCTTTCTCCTGCATGCCTCCTGTTTATTGAGACTTGTGCATGTGCTGAGCTTGTTGCATGTGTTCAGATGATTTTTAATTGCACCTCTCTAGGAGATGTACGGCAGCTGCATCAATCTTTCCTCTAACACGCTGATTGAAGAGCATCTGCGTAACTATGCACGGTACGTGGTGCTAGGGGTGTCTCCACAGCAGTGCCAGGCCTTCGCTTTGAATTGCATGACCTTTTAAATGGTGGTCCTAGCGCACTTTTTGCAGGCGCTGACACCTAGGAAGTAGAAAATTCTGACTCCTCCCCCAAATAGAAGCTGGCAGATTTGTAACTGGTCCTTAGAAAGGGAGCGGGTACCCACCCTAATGGAGGGGCTTCATTCCAGTAGCAGAGGGCAGAGGAATCTACTCAGAGCACAAACAAGCTGTGCTTCCCAGCTGACCTTGACTTTCAGTCTTTGTTTTAACGGTGGGCTTCCCCGGTAGCTCAGGTGGTAAAGAACCCACCTGCCAATGCAGAAGAGCCAGGTTTGATCCCTGGATTGGGAAGATCATCTGGAGAAGGGAACGGCAACCCACTCCAGTATTCTTGCCTGGAGAACTCCATGGACAGAGGTGCCTGGTGGGCTGCAGTCCATCGGGTTGCAAAGAGTCAGACAAGACTGAGCAACTAACACTTTCACTTTCTTTCACATGGCTAAGTATAGAAATGACACTTCCTGCCATGGGTGGAGTGAGTCAGCCTCCTATCATAATCAGAACTTTGAAACTGAGCTGAGGTTCTTCATTGCTGGTTATAGACTGAAAGCTCCTTTAGTCAGCAGTCTGCTGCCCTCAGGAGAGCTGAGGTCGTGCCATGCTGCAGTTAGTTCAGCGTTCAGAACTGCAATGCTGGTCTGTAAGCCAGGCTGTGAGAACCCACCACCATCAACAACCAAAAAAGGCCTTTCTTCAAGACAATATTTGTGATTCAAAAGGCATGGACTGTGTATATAGAAGGATCATCTCAAGGTCCCCAGTGACTCAGGCTGCTCCCTGAGCAAAGTCCTTGTTGGGCATAGCTTTCCTTCCTCCCTGGGATACACACAACCCCTAACAGAGCAGGAGGCAGGGGAGTGCTTAGCAGAGAGCAGCTGACAGGGAGGCGCTGCAGTCAAGTGCCTCGTGACAGGCTTATTCCAGGAGAGGTAAACCCCTAACCCCCTTTCAAAAGGACTCATCGTTTAGATTAAGACTATGGCATGCCTTTTAGCACCCTTCCAGAATCCTCCTAAATGTTTGTGAGGAGACGTGTTTATATATAATAATTGCAGCTACACAAATACAGGCGAATGTGTGGTGGATATAAATGTTAGTTCAGAATCCTAAGGTGTAAGAAATGTCACTCTCTTTTTCTTTCCCTCTAAGTCAAATTTAATTCACTTCATGTCTCCGTTCAGGCTAGAGGAAAAGTAAACCTGTCATTTTACAGGGTCCCCCTAGGGATCTCATTAATTCCATACATAAGTTGAAGGAAGCCCCTTGGAGCTCTGGTATTTACGGGTCACCCTCGTTCTGCTCAGGTCAGGCTCACATGTTGCCTAAGTCTGGGCTGCTTCCCACCACACTGGGGCAGGGCGTCTTGGCCAGTGCTAAGAGCCCAGTGCCTGGGTTGGGAAGGAAATAGAAAAAAAATACCCATTCCCTTCCCAGATGTTGGTATCAGCCCACTTCTGTTTCTCCCAGCCTATCTTGACCGTCCTTGTACCCTTCTGTGTCTGCATCTTAGGTTCTGTCTTCTAGTACCTGGAAAATTCTGACTTTGTCCTTAAAGGGAAATCACCAATAATACTCTAAGGCAAGGAAGCACAAAGGCTTGGGGAACTCCTTTGAAGCAGGAGGGAAAATACCTCTCATTTCTTCCAGGCTCCCACAGCACCTGAAAACAAGATAATTAGTATCACAGTAGATTCTCCTGCTAGATATATTTCATCCTGTCTTCTTACAAGCAGGGAGACAAAGCTAACAATCTACTATAATAGGATTACAGAGATCAGAGCACAAAAGGAGGTTATGAGGCTACTCAGATATCTGACAACTGGGTTAACACTTTCCTTCTCAGTTAAAGGAACAGTCCTTCTGAAGACTCAGTTTTGAACCTATCAGATTCACTGGTTTTATGTATTAAGAGAGTTTTCTCTCAGTAATAAAGAGAAACCCCAAAATTATAATTCAGATATTTAGATAAACATCCAGACCCCCTCCCCCTCCCTGTCATATAAAATCAATGTGTATTTTATCATAGTTTTAGTTTGACATGTGTTCCATGAAAAGTGAAAATGCACTAGTTTGTTCATTGTAGAGTGAAAAGTTTTCTCCTATTCACTAACCACACACAGACGTAGGGAGGACCAGCCCAGGTCTCTCCTTAGATAAAGTAAGGATGACTATATCTAGTTGAAATAAAGATCCCTCAGAGAAACAAGCTAGCATGGGAATGTGAACATGCAAAATACCTATTTATTCTTGTTTTGCCTTTGGGATCCATAGCACAGGCATCTCACAGAAAGAGGGGAAAAAAAAAGGAAAAAGCTCAAATGCCTATCTATCAGTGATGCCTTCAAATCTTGACCCAAGAATTTTCTTGAAGGCTACACAGTTCCTCTGGGGAGCAGGGATTGCCTGGGATCATGTAACTTTGGAAAGCAGTGGCAGCCATTGGGTTGAAGTTGGCTCTCAGCATTATGCCACTGGTGACCCTATCAGAATGTCCCTGGGAGAAAGAGAGGAGCAGTGGACCCTTCTTCCAGCCCTATCCTGGAATCACGTTTTAGTTCTTAAGATTTTTTTCTCAGTAAAGGAAAAATAGAGAATGAATACAACATTCTGATGTCAGCTCTGTGAGGGGGGTTCTCTTTGCTATTACTTTTTCAAGTTGGTCACAGTTTGATAGCAAAGAATCTAAATGTCTTTTCAATGCCCTTTAGAATTAGATTCAGCTCTGTTACTTGGAATAGTTTTCTCAGTGTGTTTCAACTGCAGAGGATAACTTTGTTTATAACAAGCAGATTTATCTTTACTTTTTTTTTTTTATAAAGGACAAGTTGGTTTTAAATTATTACAACTCCAAGGGAATGTTGGCAGTTACTTATCTTAAAATGCCAATAAGACATTCATTTCCCAGAGTTTAAGTCTATGTGAGATCTGTAACACATAAAGAGAGCATCGATTCCAGTCGCTGATAGACAGATGGCATTAACCTCTGGCCACCACTGGTCATATCCTCTCTGAGCACAGTGGCACCATGGCCTGAGGGGTTAGCATCAGGAAGCCCCTAATCCTATCACCAACATGGGAGCAGACTCCTTAAAAAGACATTAAGCAATAAACACCATTAGTGTGGGTTTTACTGCCAAGGAATTAGCCACGCTGGGACTTATACATCCGGAGCCAAGAGCTAGCAGCACATATTTCATATAGATGTCAAGACTGTTCAACAGTCACTTCAGAAAGAGTGGCAAATTTGGACTGAAATGATGTGAAATGATGTAAGGGTATGGAAGTGGTCATCTGCTGTGCCCAGTTGGAGGTTAGAGTTCAGGGTACCCCTACTGTGCATGTGCACACACACACACACACACACACACACACACATCTGTCCTTATTGTCAGGAAAGATTACTAAACAGAAAAGTGAGCCAAAGACAGGGAAGACATTGGGAAGGTAGAGGTGAGGCCCTGGCTGAAACCTGTCCCAGGCAGTGTATACCCTCGGCCCCATTGCACAGCATTCCAGAATCATGATCGAAGATGCAGAGAGAACAAAAAGGAATCTCTGATCCTGGTACTAAAGTATTTTTGCCATCATTTCTCTGGGTATAAATGAAATAACCACACCTTAATCTTAAATTTGTGACCTGAAAGTATTTTCAACTTTTAGAGATTCTTGAAGGGATAATTACCCAGTCATAGGAGTGTGACCAAACTAGCTGAGATTATGTTGATCGCATAGTTCTAGACTGAATCCCTGAGAGCACACTGACTCTTACCAATTTAACAGTTCAGAAAAGCTTGTCAGAGTGCTAGTACTAAAAGGGGGTTTGGTAACCCTGTAGGCAGAGTTTCTGCCCCCACAGTACAGTTTTATGTTCTGATCTCTGATGTGAGTATATTTTTCTGTGTTTTTGCATCTGATATACTAGTTCTGGGGTCCACAGCCAGAAGTTGGTGTACCTGGGGCAACCACCTCTGCCTCAGAAAGCCCTAGAACTCATCTGTCTCCTTTCCCTATAGCCCTCCCCACATTTGCCCAGTTTCCTCCTGCTCAGCTCTTGTCCCGCCCACCCCCACCTCTGCCTCCCTAGGATTCACATTCATTTCAAAGCGAAAACCTGTGTTTCATACAGGTCCCTGTGATGTGTCCCAGTCTGGAACGATTTCTCCAGATTACATCCATTAAGTGACAGCCTCTCCTCTGAAATGGGTCACAGTTTGGCATTGTTCTTGGCTGTTGCCTAGTAGAATCTTGTGTGTGGAGAAAAATGCCCATGTGATGGGGAATTGTTCACATGATCAGCTCTTTCCAGTGTCTGGGCACAGCTTAGGAAACCCTTTACAAAATCTGCCAGGGTTTGCAAGACTCATGACAGTGTGATTCACACATGGAGTTTTTATTCATAAGTTCCTTATACCCTCTGGGAAAAGGAGAAAGCATATTCTATCATAGGAAGACAGTAGAACAAGGTTTAGTATCAAAATGTGGTGAGTTGAGATATAGAAGAAGCTATTGCAAAGAAGAACCCATGTTCTATCTCAAAGCACTGCACTTGGAAGGCAGGAAATGAATGTGCGGAACACCTATGGGCTGCAGGTAGGAGGGGACAGAGGGGAGATCTACCTTGGAAACCAAAATCCTCCCATCAGAAATACACCCTTTCAGCATACTCGTCTGGTTTAGGCGTACTCCCAACAGCTATGAACAAACAGTTCCCTTCTCCCTCCTCCACCTTCCTTTCCTCTCCCTTCCCCTCCCCCACAGTCCGGTCTGGAATTGAATAACCTCCAAAGGGGGTGAATGTAGAACCAGTGTCCTATTTGCACCACGTCTGCCAACTACACTGTCTTTGCACATTAATAAACTGTCTATAAACTCTCCTAAGCCTGAGGTTTTAAGGAAGCCGTAAATCACTTGAATTTTTAAAGTATCAGGTAGAGACTTTACCCAAACATCTTCTAGTGTCTTCACTGAGAATCCCTGCTCCAACCACAGCCATCCGAGCTATCCCTTCCCACGTGGAGGACAGTGCAGCTGTACGACTCTCCTGGATGTCAGACCCCTGGATTGCCAGTGTCCTTTGTTTCAATACTGTCGTTAGCAATTTGCCATGCCAGAGTAAGGCATGTTCCTTCCTGTAGCAAGAGAATGATCAAGAGAAAATTGAGAGGATGTAGTTAAGCCATGGTCAACTCCGTGAAAGGAGTAAGAACTTCCTGGGAGTGGTGACCCTACTAGCACCATCATACCACAGTCTGCACCCCAGTGTCTAGCTTGGTGCCTGGCACAGGGTAGGGACTTTAGAATATGTGAAGGAGAGGAAGCTAGAGAGAGGGAAAGGAGGAAGGAAGGGAAAAGAAAAGACCAAGCAAGCCTGTCATCCTGAAGAAAGAATGGTATGCCCTGTAGAAGCCTAGGCCTTTTGATTACAAGTCTACTCCCCTACAGTGAGTTTAATATTGAGTATTTCAAGTATATATTTTTATTCTTTGAACCAGAATCTCATTTTTTAGAACATGGGCATTTACAGATATGCTGTCAGTGAAGGTCTGAAGGAGATCACAGAAATAGCTAAGTCAGTCTACCTGTTTTGGCCATCAGTAGGAATATGCAGTCCATACTCATGGGCCATTTTAGGCAGATTCTCTAAAATAACTTGCCATCTAGTCACCCTGGGCTGTAGAAATATGGAATCCAGGCACAGATGAGTCAGCAGGTTAGATTACTTGAAAAACTCTCACTTAAATTTAAGCCTTCTTTCCAATTTTGGTCACAGAGAATGTGATTTTATATCCAAAAATGAAATCAGGAGCAGCAAATTATCTGAATAATTCATGCCAGAATTACCCAAACAGTTTTGCTTTTTAAAAAAAAATTTGAATACTGGTTATTCAGGACTAAGTAATTGATGGGTTCAGGGAGTCTTGAATCATCCTGATATTATTCAGATAAAAGCCTCAAATTAACATTTTACTTGGTATTGACTCAACTCTAATCATGCTGGGTTTTGTTCTGCACAAAGTGCTTTTAGTGTTTTTAAACACAGCACCCCTTATATTAAAGTAGAAATACTTCCTCAGTGTCTAAATTATGATGATATCCTTAGACTTTTTTTAAGTTTTATCAATTTTTATATTTTTTGTCCAGGTGCTATAAGTACATGTGATAGTAACACCTTATAACAAAAACTGGCTGTCCATGTGTCCAGCCTCCCCTGTTCTCATTCCTGCTCCCCTGAATCAAACATTTGCTTTGCTTTTAGGTGTTTTCTCTAGTATTCTGTATTTCTCAATAACACGCTTATATGGACTTTCAATTTTAGATATTATCTTTGTTATCTATTGGCATCTTACTGTAGAAGATAAAAATGATAGCTGCTGCTTATAAAGCACTTACAATGTACCAAAAAATATTCCAAGTACTTCATGCATATTGACTTTTAATCTTCACAGTGAATGACACAATATGGTAGATATTATTATCTAAATTTTCCAGATTGGAAACCAAGACACAGAGAAATTATATATCTTGACCAAGATTACACAGTACCAGTGGTAATAAATTATGTATCCAGGGTTTCAGCTCAGTTTGGTTCCAAAATCCATGTTCTCAACAATGAACCAACTTTGTCCAGCTCTATTTGGACAAATTTGGCAACCAGCACTGCCCCCCATTCCAACACACACACATATACACACCTGCATCCTCTTCCCACCGTCAATATAGTTGTATTACTGTTGGGAGTTAAGTCAGTATTTGGTGTTTATTATTATTCAGTTCAATTAAGTTCAGTCACTCAGTTGTGTCCAACTCTTTGTGACCTCATGAATCGCAGCACACCAGGCCTCCCTGTCCATCACCAACTCCCAGAGTTTACTCAAACTCATATCCATTGAGTCGGTGATGCCATCCAGCCATCTCATCCTCTGTCGTCCCCTTCTCCTCCTGCCCCTAATCCCTCCCAGCATCAGAGTCTTTTCCAATGAGTCAACTCTTCGCATGAGGTGACCAAAGTATTGGAGTTTCAGCTTTAGCATCATTCCTTCCAAAGAAATCGCAGGGCTGATCTCCTTCAGAAAGGACTGGTTGGATCTCCTTGCAGTCCAAGGGACTCTCAAGAGTCTTCTCCAACACCACAGTTCAAAAGCATCAATTCTTCGGTGCTCATCTTTCTTCACAGTCCAACTCTCACATCCATACATGACCACTGGAAAAACCATATCCTTGACTAGACGGACCTTTGCTGGCAAAGTAATGTCTCTGCTTTTCAATATACTATCTAGGTTGGTCATAACTTTCCTTCCAAGGAGTAAGCATCTTTTAATTTCATGGCTGCAGTCACCATCTGCAGTGATTTTGGAGCCCCAAAATATAAAGTCTGACACTGTTTCCCCATCTATTTCCCATGAAGTGATGGGACCAGATGCCACGATCTTAGTTTTCGGAATGTTGAGCTTTAAGCCAACTTTTTCACTCTCCACTTTCACTTTCATCAAGAGGCTTTTTAGTTCCTCTTCACTTTCTGCCATAAGGATGGTGTCATCTGCATATCTGAGGTTATTGATATTTCTCCCAGCAATCTTGATTCTAGCTTGTGCTTCTTCCAGCCCAGCGTTTCTCATGATGTACTCTGCATATAAGTTAAATAAGCAGGGTGACAAAACACAGCCTTGATGTACTCCTTTTCCTATCTGGAACCAGTCTGTTGTTCCATATCCAGTTCTAACTGTTGCTTCCTGACCTGCATATAGGTTTCTCAAGAAGCAGGTCAGGTGGTCTGGTATTCCCATCTCTTTTAGAATTTTCCACAGTTTATTGTGATCCACACTGTCAAAGGCTTTGACATAGTCAATAAAGCAGAAATAGATGTTTTTCTGGAACTCTCTTGCTTTTTCCATGATCCAGTGGATGTTGACAATTTGATCTCTGGTTCCTCTGCCTTTTCTAAAACCAGCTTGAACATCTGGAAGTTCACAGTTCATATATTGCTGAAGCCTGGCTTGGAGAATTTTGAGCATTACTTTACTAGCGTGTGAGATGAGTGAATTGTGCAATAGTTTGAGCATTCTTTGGCATTGCCTTTCTTTGAGATTGGAATGAAAACTGACTGGCTATCTAAATAGTTATCACAGTAGATACGTGCAATGTACTATTGTTACATTTCTTTATCTATGTAACTTTGTTTTCCTTGAAGATAATAATTTTGATTTTTAAGTATATAACTTCTGAACACTCTGCTAGAGACAAAACCCCTTCTTTCAGTGCATTCAGACAAATCAGGTACCTCTCTGTTTCAGTCTGTTCATGGAGACACCATCTTTCCTTTTGCCCCAGTCTAGATTGCTGCTATCTGGCAGTGCTACACAGCTGTGACCCTGCAGTTTCCTATATACATTATCCTGGGAATTGCCTTTGGCTTTTCCACTGTGATTTCCTGAATCTGTCTTTTCCCTTTCTGTCGGTCTGTATTCTTTCTTTGGTAAAGACAACTTCCATCCTGTGGAGGTGAAGGGGAAGTAAAAGTTTTGAGGCCTTGCCTGCCTGAAAATAGCTTCATTTTGCCCACATATGGATTAGCACTATTTGGCTGGGTATAGAATTCTAGATAGGAAACTATTTTCCCTTAGAATCTTGAACAGATTATTTCATTTTCCACTTGCTTCTAATGTGTCTGTCAAGAAGCTCAGTTTCTCCCTAATTTCTAATCCATTGGAAGCTTTTACGATTTTTCTCTTTATCTCCAGTATTTTGATTTCATGATACTTTGCCATGATTCTATCCTCATTTCTGGAGTGTGAGCATTCAGCAGGCTTTTTCAATCTCAAAATTATGTGCTTTGGTACTGGGAAGTGTTTTTGTACAGTTTCTTTGAAAATTTTATCCCCTATTGCTTTTCTGTTCATTTTTCTGAAAATACTGTTAATCTGATGTTCAACACACTAAACTGATCCTTTTCTAACTATTTTTTCTATTTTTCTAAGTATTGTCTAACCATATTTCTCCTATTTTTATCTATACTCTTGCTTTTTCTAAAAATTCTTTCTAGGATATTTACTCTACTTTTAAATTTCTAACTTTTTATTTCTTTGATTATTGTGTTAATATTCAGTAGCATTTTATTGGTTTTCTCTTTTTTTCATAGTATTAAGTATGCAAGACTTATTTAAATTTTATATGCAAATACAAATACAAATGTATATGTTTATCTCTCCTTCCTTTTTACAATAAAGAGGGCATCCTTTACACATAGTCTTGCTTCTTGCTTTTTTTCATCTATTGTTTTAGAGGTCTTTATGTATTCATTAAAGAGAGCATCTTCATTCTTTTACATAGATATATATTCTTTATTTGTATGAATGTATTATTTTTAATTCTTTCTACATTTCTGTTGAGATTCTGGTCTTTCTTGTTGATTTGTAGCAGCTCTTTATGTATTATACATTATAAACATTAGCCCTTTGTGATACAAATAGCAAACCTTTTCCTCAGTTTTTCTTGTTACAATTTTTTGAAGTTCTTATCACCCCTTATATTGTCTCTATTCAGTTTGACTGCTGTTTCTCTATTTATCTTGGTCTCTGTCTGTCATGGTAGCAATCTTCTCAAACATCTGGTGATCCCTAACTCATTCATATTGAAAAATAAGACTCTAAAACTGAATAGAAGCTCTGGCTTGTTGACTGGTAGAAATTGCATCACACAGACTGGTTAAGTACTAGGCTCTTTGGCTGGGAAACTCACTGTCAGTATTTGTAGGACTTTTCTTTTGGCAGCTGATTTCTCAAGATGAGGAAACTCCAGTCTCCTCCTAGGATCTATTAACCTACTTTCCAGGAATCTTTGGGTTAAAGTAACAGAGGATGGGTTGACAACTGTGTTTTATAAGTTTCACCTAATCCCATGGTTTTCACCCCTTCAGCTGAATTTAGAGTCTCTCTGGTCCATGCCTTGCAAATTGTAACCTGCAGTCTCTCTTCACATTGGGAAAGGGACGGTCACCTGGCTGCTTTAGGTCAGGAAGGTAATCTGGGTATGAACTGGTACTTCCAAAAAGTTTTAAAATAGTCTTCCTATTTTCAGCACTCACACAGCACCCACTGAGACTTTTAGAAATACGTAGTGTTTCTAGTTCCTGCATCATGAACATCAGTTTGTTGGGTTCCCTGACTGTAGGCTTAGATTTCTGCTTTTCCTGCCTGCTCTGCTAAATCAATTCCACATGTTCATCCATTTTCCTGTTTCTGAAATGTTATTGGCATTTTGTGTGTGTTATCGTCTCCTCTTCCATTTCCCTTATTCATTTAGGTTGGTGCCTTTTTTATTCATTTGCATGTTCTTTTGTAAGAAAGGGATAATTAATGCTATGTATTCAGTCTATTGTGCTTAATTAGAAGTTCCTAGAACATCTTTTAACCAACCAGGTTTTTCTCTCACACTCTTCCCTTTCTTTCCCATGAACGTCTCTCTAAAGTTCTGTTCAGATGAACTCTAAATAAAAATAAGAATTACAACTTTTAGACAGTGATGATGATCATTATTAACCAGTCTAAGAATAAACTACATGATCTTTGTAAGCAAGCATGATTTTGAGGGCCATAAAGCCATGCTTGGAGTTCTCCATTCAAATGTGGCCTCATGTGAGCAAGTACTGTTCCCAAAAACAGTTTGTTTTTGTCTTGCCTAGCAACAAAAAGGAATTTAGTAGGATGCACACTTGCTCACACTCAGAAGATAACTCCTGTCTGGGAGATTTTACACCCAGAATGGGACTAATATTTCAGTGAAAATGAATGCTTCTTCGCAGGGGAAATTCACATAAAAAGCTAAACTGTTCCCAGACTTGAGCTGGTACTTCTTTCCATAGATTTACAAGGTATTGAGTATTGAGGGGAAAACAGCACTATTGTTCCCTAGGCTCTTCTTTTTACTATAGATATACCTACTCGTGCTTTTCCACCATGCTACTACTCAGTAATCACACCCCCAGAGCAAAAGCGTTTCCTTTAAACTATTAATACTCAAGTTTACTGGAGAATAAGAAGTGTCATCAGTGAACCCCATGAATAAAATAGAAATATCTCTTGTTTCAATTTAACAAGCAATACTACTCTTCCTACTTTGTTTGACTGATAAAATTCATTTGACTGTAGAATTTTACTTGGATTCCAGTCGGCATGATTGAGTAATTACTTCCGGGGCCAAATTTTAAAGTATCCATAAAGTATGTTATTACGTGACTATTCCTTTTATTGTTTAAAGAATGGTTTATATGGAAAAAAAAAAAAGAATAATTTGCATTCTGGAATGAAGTGTTCTTCAGTGTGGTTTGTGTGAGGATAATTTCCATTTTGGGTGAGCTGTTTAGTGGCATTGTATTGTAACTTGACCGTAGTTTTATCTAATTTTGGCCTTGTGGTTTGTCTTCCACTTAGGCATGATGACATCAGTAGAAAAATGAAGAAATCCTACAGTATAAAGCATGTTGCTGAGCCAGAATCAAAAGAACTCTTCTTATAAATCATTTTTTTATTATCTCTCATTGCTGCCCTTTGGACACCATTGGAAATTTCTGGACTGTCCTCTGTGGAAATAGAATCATGAGAACAATGCCTCACCAGCAGAAGACCAGATGATTAGGATGCCTTAAATTTATAGCACTAGTGTATATGACACATTTTGGGGTGATATTTGTATATATAACTTGTTTTTAAAGAGATGCAGTTTGAAAGCATGATTGGGCAAATGTATGGTTTTTAAGATTGATTCAACCTCCCCACAGGACATCCACCAGCCACTGACACCATTTTGCCTCATCAGTTGCATGGGTGTTTGCTGATGCTGGTTGAACCTCCCTTTCCCCATAATATGGGCAATTTGGGCTCAGCTTCTCCGGGAGACCAGGTCAGTGCTGTTGTTTTCTGTCGAGTGTTTTTTTCTGTCGTTTCTACTTTTTGTATAAAGGAAATAAAACAATGTTAACGACCACCTGCAAGCTTGGGGCACTTACTTTCTAATAAGTCTGTGATCTGATTTCTAAGGAGCTTGAAGCATATTTTGACTGCTGGTATTTTATTTCAGGAACAAACTGCCCAGTTGAGCTGCTTTCCCATAGGGGTAAAATAAAACATTCTACTTTTCACTAAAGTACTAAAGGATCAAACGAGTATATAAAGTAAGTCAATTCCTTCTGTCTTTTCAAATCTCAGTGTTGACAAGAGAAAATACTAATGACAGCTAAGGATTTAGCCCCTTCTTGGGTCTCTTTTTTTTCTGCCTCTAACACATGATGAGGCCTGTCTAATCCCTTTAGGAGACAGTGTGGAGCCTGAGTTCATAACAGCCCTATTGTTGATGCAGCTCTTTGAATCCATGTAAGAGTAAGTTCCAGATGGTTTTGTCCTATCATATGAAAATGTATTTCTGTTGCAACTTCAAGAGTTTTATTTTCAAAGCATTGGCATGGTCTGTAAGAGGCCTGTCAAGTTTTAGTTTGAAAGTAATATGTATTCTTATCAGTAGGAGGGAGCAGTGTATGTTATTAGCAATTATTAGTAATGTTTCTGCCATCAACTGTGGGCCATTCTGTGTCCTGGTGGGCAAAATAGGTCAAGGTACTGAATTAACAGGCAATTTTGGAAAGGTGGGTCATTCAACAAACTTGGGCTTGATGACATGCAATGAAGTTTAGGAGAAGGAGGTAATGGTTAAGTGCCTTTTATGTACCAGCCATGCTTATGTGAAGGTACTATGACTTTTGTTTTATAGATTAGAAAATTAAACTGCGGAAAGTATAAATTCCATGTCCAAGGCACCACCACTAGCAATAGCAGACTTGGCTTTGGTACAAGCTTGTTCGTTGTCCTCACGTCACTGTCCATCTGTCGTGCACAGCACTGTCTTCTTAGTGCATGGGGCACTGGGCTAGCACACAGGAAGCTATGGTGCTGTGGTGCTGGCTCTGGTCCTGGACACCCCGTTAGTCTTGGGCAAGGGACACTGCCTCCTTAATAAAGCTGGGGAAAGGAGGAGACTGGCATACCCCTCTAAGAGGTAGGTTCCTTCCAGCTCATAGAGCAGCGTGTCTGTGAACGTCAGCCAGTCTGCACTGCCCTCATCAGGGTCCTGTGAGAGCCTGGTGCTGCGTGCGGTTCTACGTTTCCCACATTGTCTTCTCCTCCAATGAGATGCCCTGTTCTGACTGTGCCCCTTGACCTCACGTGCCCTGTTCGTTTGCTTGCTCACATTTCACTGCTCTGTCCTAGTGTGTAAGATTCTAACCAAGAATATATGGCAGGCGTACGTGAGAAGTGGATTCCTGTGCTTTCTGTTCAGTGCAGAGGAGGTGATCCTGGAGTCATATGTGAGCCCACCTTCGGGACTTATCCCTCGAAAGGCGTCTACAAAGGAAGGAGATCCAGAGAGTGCTCTCTCTGCCTGCCCACCCCTGCACTTGCAGAGGCCCCCATTTTGTTCTTAGACTGTGTTTTTAAACTCAAAAGTTGAAGGGGGCTGGACATTCTGCAGAGATTTTATGAGCCAGACACAGAGTTTCCAATTAAACACAGCAAAGGAAATGTGAGGAGTTTGAAAGAAAGAGATGCTACCCTGACCTAGAACATTCTGGCAATCTGATTGTTTGTTGAAACTATCATTTTAGATACCACAGTACTAACCAGAGAAGAACAAAGAATTTTTTTTAAAAAGGTAAAATAGGCAAGTCGAACGGATTCAGATGAGCCAGACCGTGAGACAATTCATACTATGTTTAACGATGTTTCTAGGACACTAAAAACGCTGGTCTTAAATCACACATGTACAATATCTTTACTGTCCAAGTTCCTTATGACATGGGTGAATTATGTGTGCTTGAAATCAGTAGATATGATGTTTTCCTTACCACAAACTTAGTTTTGTGCAGAATTTTAAAACTGAAGACACAAACTCTTTATATCCTTATAGAAATCAAGACACAATTACATGTTGAAGAAAGAGTGTTTCGTTTTAGTAAGCACAGCTTTGGGGCCCCAGCCCCCACCACTCCCTCCCTCCCTCCCATCGGACTAGTAAAACCAGTGAAGCTCTATCTGCATGCCTAATTACATGCAGCCGAACAGGGAACTCAGCTCTGCTGTAAAAAAAAAAAAAAACTATCACAACATCTGTCAGCATCTTTTAAAGTCTGGCTGCTTTTATGTCACTCAAGGGGCTTGTATTGCCGAAGTTCAACACATCAAATTAAGAATGTTTGTTAGAAAAAGATAACAAGATACCAAACCTTCACCACTGTGAATGGATTGAATTCCCATTATTTATTCTCACAAAAATTTGTGACCCCCACCACCCTAATAAGAAAGTTCTAGATGTATATCATGGCATAGGGAGTATGGTGAGACTCTGGAAAGGCTATCTTAAAGAAGTATATTCTTAGAAGTTTGTTTTCTCAAAGTGAATATTCAAAAACCACATCCTGGTTGGTACAGGCTGGAGGAAATGAATATAAAGTAGATATTTAAATAATTTCCCTGAAAGACTCGCTGATGAAAGATGGGTTAAATGTTATTTCTTCAGTAGCCTCCTATAAGCTTAATGTTAACTTGATAAAGCAAAGTAAGAATAAGGAATTTATTACAACAGGATTGATACAATTTCCCCACATAAAAATGGAGTTTGGGCTCTCTGTTGCCCATAACTCTGATTTGTTGATCTATCTATGTGTTATCTTCTGGTCACACAGTATTCTTTAACAATTGCATAGCTTTATTTAACTTTTCAAGCATTTGATTTGTGTCTCCTAATGAGACCATAAATCTGTTGATCTCAACAGTCTTTGTCGTTGATCTCAGTTGAACCACCTCTCATAGATGGTGGTTAGTGAATATCTACTAGCAATTTTTCAATACTGTTCTATTCTCACTCTCCCGCATTCATCATATTCTACCCATTTCTCATCCTCTTCTTCTCTCCAGTTCCCCCCTTGCTGTCTCTCCTTCCTCTTTACGGTCATCTTCTCACCCTTTTCTTCTCTCTTCTCTACCCTCAATTCTCAAGATCTCTAAGCCCTTTATATATGATCTTCCTTGCAAAAAACCTGGCAAAGAAACTGCAGTAAGTAGAAATGTGCTGGACCCATGTTTTCAATGAAAAGTCAATCACCTTTCCCTTCACCACAGCATATCAGTAGAACACGCATCCTTCTATATGCTGAGTAGTCAACAGTCTATGATTGATCCATGCCAAGAATCAACCCCTGTGCTAGGCACTCCCCTTGAATTAAATAGACCCAGAAGTCAGTATCAACTGTAGAGGGCCATACAAGGAGACAGAGGTCTACCAAAATGTGTATTTAGAGGGACCTAGAAAAAAGTATTCTCATTCAATTATCACAGTAGTTCTCAAACTTTACTGCACTGTAGAATCACCTGGGGAAGCTTTTCAAGATCCGATGCCCAAACCGAACCTTGTAACAAATAAATCCAACTTCTTGGATAGAACGAAGCATCAGCATTTATAAAATCTCCCCCTGGACTCCAAAAGTGCAGTCAGGTTTTGAAACCAATGCCTTACTGTCAAAGTGTCACTGGGCACTGTCAGTATTGGCCTCGACTGCGAACATACTAGAAATGCAAAATCTTCCTTCTGGCATTTACTATGGCCTCCATTTTTAATGTTGTTGTGGACGCTTTGTACTATCTATTGAGACAATATTTGAGAAGATAAGTTGACAGAAAAAGACCCTTCCTCAAGGAGAGGGAAAGAATGACATACCCCTATACCTGGGATAGGTATGGAGAAAAGATTATTAGGTCTAGGGAAGTATCGTTGGGGTCCTTGCACTCTAAGGGTGAATATGCCTGTAAACTGAATATCATATTCAATACTATAGTTGCCTATGTAGGAAATTTATAAATCATATAATTATAGAAAGCAAGGCTTCTGATTCACACAGAAGACAGAACAATAACTTTTCCATAAAGGATAGGGTCTTTGCCCTTTTATGCTTAATCATAATGTGGCTAGCTTTTCAATTATTTCCCCTAATTTCCTAAAATCCTTGTTTATAGAAATCATCAGAAAGCTACCCATCTGGCAGTGGCAATCACCAAGATAAAACACACTGAAGCAAAGACTCAAACCCAGTCTCCAACCACCCCTGCAGGGCCCCTGTATAACATGCCAGCAAGATGCATGTGTTTTATGAGCTCACTGCACAGTACAGCGCTATATCGTGTGCCAGATACGTTCCTTTGTTTACACAACACGCACTGACACCTATCACGTGTACAACTCTGTCCCTAACAGTGGAACTACAACCATAAATCTATGGTAATAGACGCATAGTTGCTTTTGATGTAATGTGCAAAATGTGAGTTAAATTTGAAAAGCATAACAATCTGTTGTGTTGTCATCTTACTTGTATTTTATAAATATATATTTTTTTGTTCTTTCTGTGGAATGAGTTCCTGGAGTCCTTTGGCCAGTCAGGAACAAGGAATGAAGAAGTTAAACTATTTTTTTGTGGCAAGGCTATTCCCGTCTCAGTATCCTTTCTCCCTTTTTCCTAATTAAGAGACGTCAAATGTTCTCCAGTAAAATTACTTTCCCTGATGCCTGTGAAATTAGGAATGACCATGTGACTCTGTTCTAGCCAATGAAATATCAGTAGAAATCAAGCGTGCATGCGTGGAGGCGTAGTCGTGTCCGACCCTTTGCTACCCAGTGGCCTATAGCCCACCAGGCTCCTCTGTCCGTGGGATTTCCCAGGCAGGAATACTGGAGTGGGTTGCCATTCCCTCCTGCAGGGGACCTTCCCCACCCAATGGAAACCGCATCTCTTGTGTCTGCTGTGTTGGCATATGGATTCTTCACCACTGGCACCTCCTGAGAAGTTCCAGAATGGTGAAGTGGAGCTTTAGGGAATTTTGTGAAGGAAGACATTTGTCTGGCACTTGTCTTTGCCCCAGCACTTTTCCCTCTGTGGTAGAGCAACGCCTCACAGCCCTGAGAACAAAGTCACGTACCAAGGATGAAAGAGAAGAGACGCAGCCACCATGTAAGCCCTGGACTGTCCTGCATATTACCTAGGTGAGCAGAATAAGTTCTTTTCATTGGCTAAATCACTGGTGCCTGGCTTCTGGTAGTACTAGCCAAAAAGGAAACCTAGCTGATGTACTCATCGTGCGAAATAAGGAGTGTACATCCAGTTCGTTGGGATAAAGGAACATTTCACAGATTGTATTCTTTCCGCCACTAGGTCTAGATGTTTGGCTGTGCTTCGGGATTAAAGTAGGTTTTGCTAGTTTGGTGAACTGTGCAGACAAAATCTCATAACCCGTTGTAATGCACCGCCTTCAGAAACAGAGGATTTATTTCCCAGCTGCTGGCAGTGTTCCTGGGCCAGAGACCTCAGGTGTGAGCCCTCTCTGGAGATTGCCCTCAGCTGAAGAGAGGCACGTTGCCCACGGATGTGCCCCTTTCCAGGGCACCTGTATCTAAGGACTGCTCAGTGTTGGGATAGATAAACTCAACCCCTCACCCAACTTGAAACAACTCCAAAAAGCCATTCTAGCTCCAGAGCTCCCCATGGGCTTGGCCCAGCTTCTTCCCCTGCCTTATTCTGTACCCCCAACCACCCTCCCCTGTTAATCCCAAGAACCATTTATAATAGACTTCCTGCCCACTAATCTCCAGGTCAAAGCCCACTTACCAGGGAACTGGGACCATGACAGGATATTATTAGCCTGTTCAAACTTTGAAGAATCTCAGAGTACAAAGGAAACATTTTAAATACATTATGTATTTGAATTGATTGGTAAACCAGAGGATTTTAGAACACTTTTCACATCCTCCAGAGCAATTTCTCTTAATATGAGTTTGGAAGTTACTGGAATCAATTCTAAATCATTGTGTGTACATAGAATTTAGACTATTATGACAAAGTTGTTTAGTCGCCAAGTCGTGTCCGACTCTTTTGTGACCCCATGGGCTGGTGTCTGCTAGGCCCCTCTGTCCATGCAATTTCCAGGGCAAGAATATTGGAATGGGTTGCCATTTCCATCTCCAGGATATCTTCCCAGACCAGGGATCGAACCAGCACCTCCTGCATTGGCATGCAGATTCTTTACCACCAGGGAAGCCCGTATTATGACCCAATGTCGAATCAGAATGCCTGTGCCATGGTAGAACTATTCAGCCAAATTTCGAAAAAGTGCAACCAAAGTTATACTCTAGTTGAATACAATTTTGTTTACCAATCATATCAAGTTGATACTTAATGTAGTAGCCTGTGGTCATTATTATGTCAAGTACATTTCTTAGGGTCCTTCTATAGGCTATGGCCCCAGATGTGATCCATCAACATTATTTCACTGCTGATGGCTGAACTACATCTTAAGTCCCCAAAGGAATGTCATCTCTGAACTATGGCATTTCTCAAAAACCAATATAAGAAATCACCATAAAGAAAAAAGTTTCTATGTATTTTTTTTTTATAAAATTCTTATTGAAACCATCATATGTTTAAAAAGCCAATGGCTCTGTTAGGGGCCATAAAATAAATTCTTCTTAGAGTTAGTGTTAGGAAAAAATCTGCTTCTATAGAAAAACTGGCATGTGTCTTTTTATTAGCTAACAAGAACCTTATATAACTTGTGTTTTCCTTTTTGTCTTGCCTGCCAGGAAAAGGTCAAAAGTAAAGTTTGCATTCCATCTCAGTAGCAGTCCTTAGCTTAGTTTTTTCTAGTAGACTCTTGCCTAGATGTCCACTTAGGATTGGTTACTGGACCCGCCATAGATACCAAAGCCCACAGATGCTAACGTCCCATAGTTGGCTCTCTCTGTTCTTGGGTTCTGCATTCTCAGTTCATTTGACTGTGGCTGGTAGCACAGGACATGGCCTGCAGTTGGTGAAATGCGTGGCCGTGGAGGGCCAGCTGTATGTAGTTTTTCTCACCTCTACCTTCATTCTTTGGTCTTACGTCTTTATCCTTTTTTAATAGTTGCGCCATATCACTACTATAAGCCCACCCTAAATCTTCTGAAAATAAGTAGGCTGAAATAAATGTGCCTGTTGTTCTTTCCACAATTTACCTACCCCTGGTCTCCCTAATCCTGTCCATTCATTTTCTCTAACTGTGGTTGAAACTTACACCAACTGTGTGCAAGGCAATGCTGATTCAAAGAATAAGAGAAACTGTCACCTCGACTTGCTCATTGTTGATCTAGGACAAGAGAGACCACACACACACACACAAACACACACACGTATGTAAAGTGCAAGACAAAACAATGTGTGTGTGTTGGGGGTTGGGGGGAGATGGTGCTCCATGACCACTGTCGTTGAAAGCAGGGACAATTCACTCTTGGTTTGGCTGAGGCCAGGCTTGTGCCCTGTGAGTTCCCGTTCAGTAGAAGCAGACAGATATCCTCAGGTACAGTGATTGGCTACCCAGTCCCCATGCTGTGTATCAAGTGTCAAAATGTGAATCACATATTTGAACACAGCAGCGCGTGTCCACAGCCAAATGGTCTTACTGGTAGTTTATCCGACTAGAATCTTGGCAAACGTTCAGTCAGCCCTTAACTTGGTCAAGCAATGCATGTTTTCTAACACGGAGACAGGTAGGCAGAGCTTGGGAAATGGAGCTCTACTTTCTTCACCTGCCTGGGACCTGAATCCTAGCTGCTCAGAGCCTTCATTGCAGGCACTCCTGGGTCAACACCGTGGATGCCCCCTGGTGGTGGCCATGCAGTTAGCCCTGCCGGGCTCCATGCAAGATGCCCTGCTGTGCAGAGCTCCTTCAGCTCTGCTGTGGCCCCACTTCCCTTTGCTTGCTTAGCTGGAGACTGAGCACAGCAGAGGCGTCAGAGCATCTCTTTCAGCCAGGGAGCTCCTCCCAGGGCAGGCTGTGTCCCAGGACTCCCATCACCTGGCCAGACTCTCTCCAGAATGTTCTGCAGTCTGAGACTCTCCTCGTCTCTCTCCCTGCATAGGTGTCAGCCCTGTGTGCCAATCTGAAGGCTCTCCCTGCCTGCTCCTGCCCCTCCCCCCTTGGTCCTTCCCAGGCCTGCCCCTCAATGACTCCTTGCCCATCTAATCCCATTTTGATGGCTGCCTGTCAGATGACCTTAACTGGCATACTCCTTGACCTTCATCCCTAGAGCCACATCTTTTTACTCTTTCACCCTCTTCAAGGTTCAGCCTCCTCTTGGCGTAAGCATTCAGCTTGGGTTTTCCTTTCTAACTTTCTTTACTCCCCCTGCCTAGGGAGGGTGGGACAGTGGGGGCAGGATGGTGCCTAGAATCCTGTGGGTGGAAGTGGGGAGGGGCATGGGTCTTCCCTTGGCAAAGATGAACTTGGTGCTGGTACGTTTCAATATGTCTCCTGTAACTTGTCCTGAAAGAGTCTATTCCCTTCTCTGCCTTGAGTTATATCACAAAAAGTCATGTTCTGTTCCCTTAAGCTGGTGGGACAGGGAGAGGCAACATGTGACTGAGTGCAACTCTCCCTGTAACACAGGTGAAACATGTCACCTGAGTTCAAAGAAAAAAATCATCACAAAGGTGAAGAGCTTTCATCCTATGTTAAGCTCCATCCTCTATTTTTGCATCTCTTAT
Source organism: Capra hircus (assembly GCF_001704415.2). Classification (NCBI taxonomy): domain Eukaryota; kingdom Metazoa; phylum Chordata; class Mammalia; order Artiodactyla; family Bovidae; genus Capra; species Capra hircus. The sequence continues at coordinate 79,292,143 of NC_030814.1, forward strand.
CTCTTATGCAAAAGTTTTGCTGCTCAGAGGTGAATAAGCCACACTTCCCTTCTCTCACCCCAATTTTTGCCTTCACATTTTCCATATTTGAATTAATTTAACACAAAGAACATGTCAACGGATTACTGAACTTATCTCTTGTTATTTGTAGCCTTGATTTCCCTTAAATTTGTCTCTGTTGAGAGAGATGTACTTATAAAGCTATTTTAAATTTTCCTAAGTTTGTTACATGCAGTGTGTAGCAGATACAGGGAATAAGTAATAAGTTAGATTGAAAGTTACTCATCATTATGTTATTGATGGTGGTTGCCTCTTGGTGGTGGTGGCATGGGCAGTCGCCTTTTCATGTAGGATTTATTGTCACAGCCCATCTCTAAAACCTGTGAGGACTTCAAGGAGAAAGGAACCATTCTACTGTAGCCTGTCTAAATGGATTGCTGACGTCATGACTGCAAACCCTCCCTGTTTATCTGGATCTGCAGACACATCTGCAAGACAAATCCCATGATTTCACATGCTGAGCAATTGCTGGGTTGTAATGATGTCTCCAGGAGGAAGCAATTCATCCTTAAGCTTCACAGTGATCAGAAGGGAATGGAAAGTGCTCCCTTCTTCCTGTATGTACAAGAGCAGCATTCCACGTGAATTCTTGGCTGTTGTTTCTTCTGGGACATAGACTCTGACAAAAAAGCAAAATCACACCTCGGATTTTAGAACCATTTTACCAGAACTTATCTTGGCATGGTGGACACTTAAAATTCTTACTTTATTTGCACCTCCTTCAGCCTCCTCCTAGACATTTTAAATGGCTGGGCATCCTCTCGTGCGCCCCTTTTGTTTTCCAGACACACCACAAACCATAAGGGGCACATGGACTGCAGTCTACCCAGTGCTCAGTCACAGGGTTTCTTGATTGGCTACCTAATTAAGTAAATCTCCTTGCCTGGAGGAAACTAAGTTAAAATAACATTGAGGTCCATCCCTAAGCCCACAAGAGAGAAGAAAATTTAAAACCAGGGCTGAAAATGTCCTCTGTTGTGCAATGAGTACTGCAGAATGGCTGTCAGATGGAGTTTCAAGAACATATTAACATTTTCCTAAACAGGCGTTCAGACCCCACAGTCTCCTAAATGTTGCAGGTTTGGCTGACTTTAGTTCCTGAAGGATTACCCTGCTGGATACCATCCGCCAAGAGTGACTCTACCCACTCTGTCTGTTATTGTGTGTGAGTCGCTTCAGTCACGTCCAACTCCTTGAGACCCTATGGACTGTAGCCTGCCAGGTTCCTCTGTCCATGGGATTCTTCTGGCAAGGATACTGGAGTGGGTTGCCATTTCCTTCTCTAGGGGATCCTCCAAATCTAGGGATCAACCCTGTGTCTTTTATGTTTCCTGAGTTGACAGGTGGGTTCTTTACCACTAGTGCCACCTGGGAAGCACCCTGCCTGCTATTAGATCTTCTTATTATAGGTTAGAGAGTCCTTCCTTCTGCTTTTCAGTAATAAACACATCAAAAAGCAGAGTGCAATCAGAGAAAAACAAATATCATATATTAATGTGTATGTGTGGGCTCTGAAAAAAAACTGGTATAGATGATCTTATTTACAAAGCAGAAATAGAGACAGATGTAGAGAACAAACCTACAGATACCAGGTGGGGAATGAGAGGAGATGGGATGAACTGGGAGATTGGGATTGACAAATATACACTATTGATACTATCAATAAAAATTAATAGCTAATGAGAACCTACTGTGTAGCACAGGGAACTCTGCTTATTGCTCTCTGGTGACCTGAATGGGAAGGAAATCGAAAAAAAGAGGGGATATATATATATATATAGGCTTCCCTGGTGGCCCAGACTGTAAAGAATTCACCTGCAGTGCAGGAGACCTGGATTTGATCCCTGGGTTAGGAAGATCCCCTGGAGAAGGGAATGGCAACCCACTCCAGTATTCTTGCCTAGAGAATCCCACGGACAGAGGAGCCTGGTGGGTTATAGTCCATAGGGTCACAGAGAGTCAGACGTGACTGAGAGACTAACACATATGTATATCTATAACTGAGTCACTTTGCTGCACAGGAGAAACAAACACAACATTATAGAGCAACTATATTCCAATAAATTTTTTAAAAAGTATGGTATGCTGGGAAGAGAACTGAGAGACCCTTTGCCTCCCAGTGCTTGCTAGAAGTAGCACAAGGTTACCATTCCAAACAGAAGAAAATGTGTATTTCTTTAATAAACCTCCAGAGAATAAGATGCCACAATCCCTGTCAATAACTACTTTTAGGTTGAGGCAACTGTTAATGCCAGGACTTTCTTCCTGCAGGCCTACTCATTTCTGTGGGCCTGCCTTCCCAGAGATGGCCCTTTTAGAACTAAGCCTGTTGACCGTGACAAGGATCTGATCCAGTGCAAATATAAAAAGAGGGCAAAGAGTCAGCTTCTGAAGCAGATAATAGTAAAAGAGGGATTAGATACTACTTCAAGTGCTAAGTGTAAGAACTGGCACTTCATTTTTTGACCGTAAAACTATATATCCCCTCATAAACTCATGTTTTATTGGTATGTATGTGGTTTAATATGAGAACCACTTTAAAGGTAATAAATTGCTCATGTTTCCCTTAACCTATGGAATAGATACTCATGAATAAATACCTATGAAGGGCAGACTTCTTGGGGTCATCCATCATCTTGTTGATGTATTTGTAATAATTTGATATTTAAGGCATAACACCAACACAGCTAATTCTTAATGAAAGATTAATACCCAATAGCTAGCACTATCAGACCACTGGTGACAGACCAGAATAAATTTACTGCAGTACATGTAAAATCTAGTTTAGGTACACCTCTCTTCCCCACAACCTCTAAGATAATCTGTTATTACATTGGGAGTGCCTGGTTTATTTCCATGTTAGTGTGTGATATTTAATATGGCTTGTTAACATGGCTTACCATATTTTCTGGGCATGAGTATTTATGAGAAAAACTTCAGATTTATACAAGGTTTTGGACATGTGTCTCATATAAACTGGAATAAGAACATTGTTGCTAAAACCTGGGGCTTGCTTTGAAGCCTCATCATACTGGTTTCTTGTGAAACCATTAAGCAAAATGCCCTGAAGGGTAGGAAAAATTGCATTGAGCAATAAAATGTCAACAAACTGCAGAATCTGAACATCAAGCACTTTCATCCAAACATGCCCTTCTCTCCTTTCACTTGGCAGGGGTTTGGTTTTTAAAAAGTAATAAACTCTAGCACTCCAGTTGACCTGGGATGTGTTTAAGAAATTAAACCCTAGAGCCAGAAGCACTATGACCTTTAATGTGGACTCCCTACCTCAGAAAATCATAGAATAAAAAATATAAACAGAAAAGGAGAACAGAAATTTATGTCTCAATTGTCTTGGTTTGGGTTTTTTTTTTTTTTAAAAAAGAGCACACAATGAAACTATTGGCCAGAAGGAACAGTCTTAAATCTGTTTAAACAGGTGTCCAGTACTTACCATCTCATGAACAGCAAACTAACACAATCACAGCACAATTTTAAAAGGATATGAACAAGGAAAACCTATTCCTAAGCCTATATAACTTTTATAAACCTGGAGCAGACATAGTTTGATCTTGGAACCAGGTTGCAGTCAAGAAATATATTCCCACAGCCAAAAGTAATTTCAAAATAACTCGAACCCTTATGTTTCTTAAAAACCATAAAGCATGTCCAAATTCAAAGACCATAACAACAGTTATTAAAACCGTCTTTCGTCTTCCACCCCACCCCCCTCACACTTGCTGCCAGTGCAGAGCATTTCAATGCACAATTCCTCATAACTTCTCTCAATACACCATTTTCCTTTTCTCTGCTTTTCCCCTCTTCTCCGCATCGCTTTATGATATAGATTGACCTGACCTCTCTAATAGAAGAAAAGAATCAGGAAATTGATCTGGTCAGTTGATAATTCTCTTTGGCTGAGTGAAGTATGGAAATTGGGAACATCCCACATTAATCATTTGATCCCAATGTAATTGCATCATGAATGAACGATATGTTTGCAGAGTTCTATAGAAACTAGAAAAACCTAGAAAAACTTGTTTATTAAATCATTGAGAAGAAGATCTCTGTTCTGAATCTCAGAAAAGTGAAATTACCTTTTGGAAGTACTGATAAAAATCTGATAGGTTACCAGATGGAGGTCTAGAATTTCTTGGAGAAGGAAGTAGGAGATAAAGTATTAGTCATGGACACTAGGTAATTTCAATGCCTGCGTGCAGAGACCACGTGACAATGCTTTGGGGTGGTAAATCAGCACATGCCTATACATGGCCACCATGCAAAATCTATAGGCTTAGGCCCAAGAAAAAGTCATTATTAAAACAGGAAAGTGCCTTGAAAGAGGATACCTAATAGTTTCACTATTTTACCTTTACCTAATAGTTTCACTTACAAAAAATTATACAAAGAAAAAAAAAACCTAGTTGCACAAAGATTATTATATGAAAATAGTTATCAAAACAATTTGCAACTGAAAAATCGGAAACAACCAAGTTATCCAATAAGAGAATCTTGGTTTAAATAAATGTTGTATAATACATCCATAGTATGTAAAACTATGCACATTAAAACAAAATTATGCTGCAGAACTTATTTAATGGAAAGATGTTCTTGATAATTATTGTTGCAAAGCAGGTAACATACAAATAAATAATTCTAGTTTCTTATGTTTATATTTGAGGCTTCTAGGTAATGCTAGTGGTAAAGAATTTGATTGCCCATTCAGGAGACATAAGAGACCTGGGTTCGATCCCTTGGTTGGCAAGAACCCTTCAAGGCAGGCATGGCAACCCACTCTAGTTTTCTTGCCTGGAGAATCCCATGGACAGAGGAGTTTGGTGGGCTATAGTCCATAGGGTCGCAAAGAGTTGGACACAACTTAAGCAACTTAGCATGCAGGCACATGTTTATATTTATATTACTGAAAAGCAAACAACCCCCAAAAAAGGCAAAATATTTGAACCAGTATTTCACAAAAGAAGATACATACATAGCTGACACTTGAGAAAAATCCTCAACACCATTAGTCATCAGGGAAATCCAAATTACAACAAGACACCACATAATCACTGGAAAGGCTAAAATTAAATAGAATGACAATACCAAGTGTTCTCAAGGTTCTGCTGGTGGGAATGCAAAATGGTACGGAAAATTGACAATTTCTTACAACATTAAGCATGTACCAACAGCATGAGCCAGCAGTTCTGTTGTTGGGTATTTACTCAAGAGAAATGAAAACTTGTATCCACAAAAAGCTTGGAAAAAAGCATAGAAAATATTTATGGAAACTTTATTCATAATAGCACAAAACTGGAAAAATCCCATGTGTCCATCCACATTCATACAATGGAATACTACTCAGAAAGGAAAAAACTACTCATAGATGTAACAAACATAGTGTAATCTCAGAAACATTATCCTGAGCAAAAAGAGCCTGACACAAAAAACTATATACTGTGTGATTTCTTTATATAAATTTCAAAACCAGACAAAACTAAATTGATGCAAAAAAGAATTGGCATTCTGGGGAGTGTGGATCCAGACAGTAAGAGGACTGACTGCATAGAAAATGCAGGTAGAAAATTTTACACATGTGTTGGAAATGTTCTATGGCTTGATTAGGATGTTATACAGATGAATATATTTTTTCAAAATTCACCAAACTCTTTAATAAAATTTATGCATTTCACTGTATGTAAATGATACTTCAGCGCATTCAGTAAGTTGATTTTTGAAAATCGTTTGCTAAAGACTGTCCCACTCCTGCCCCACCACTATGCAAGACCCTGTGTGTACTGTAAGCCCCTGCTGCAAACTCATGCAGAACCTTTCCCGAGGGATCATAGTCCCTATGATTCTAGGAATCAACACACACGTTCCCCAACCCTTGTCTGCTCCCCAGCCACATCTGGCTGTACATCACAGTCACCTGGGGTGTTCATTAGAAATGCAGATTTAGGGGCCTTTTCCTTAGAAATTCTGATGTTAGATCTACTTTAAATCCAAGGCAAAGCCACAGTGCTTTGTCCTGTGTTCACTGCTCACACCTCAGCTGCACTGGATTTTGAGTCACTGCTCCAAGGCTCTGTTGTTGCTTAGCTGCTCAGTCATGTCTGACCCTTTTGGCGACCCCATGGACTGTAGCCCCCCCGCCCAGGCTCCTCTGTTCATGGGATTTCCCAGGCAAGAATACTGAAGTGGGTTGCCATTTCCTGCTCTGTACTGAAATTCAGTTCCTCCTCATGTCCAGGGCTACCACTGGGCACTGGTCTCACTTTTTAAAGAACTGCCTTTTTTCAAATGTAAGGATCTTGAGAGACAAATGATGTCACTTTTGTCTATGAGACACATTAAACTCCAGTCTTTTCGTAGGCCCTCTCCCCTCAGTCATTTCCAAACTCACCAGGAAAGGTTACATAGATGCAAAAATCCGTCCTACTCATCATCACCCCTTGTCCCTGGGATCCAGGACAAGGAAGGATATTCCGTGATGGCAAGGTGAGAATGAGGGTCTCTACTCTGGCAGCATATCAAGGTGACCTCTAGGGATTGTTATTAAAGTATCCTGTGAAATCACAGAGTACATTTGTTCTGTAGTCTGTTCTATGAGACCATAAAAATTGCAATGGTTACGAGAGCCTTTTCTCTGAAAACCATTATTTGCTCATTTGGTCTGATTAGAAAAACGTCAAAGATTGTACCTTCAAACCCATGAATATCAGGATATACATGAGCATGTATATGCTACTCTTGGTGTGTAGATGGCCGTTATTGGTCACTTAGGATTTATACCAAGGCAAGCCTTTATTTGCTGTCTCCTAGCCTGAAGAGTAATTTAAACAGGGGAGTGTGTGTGTGTGTGTGTGTGTGTGTGTGTGTGTGTGTGTGTAAGATGCATATATGTAAGATGGCGTTCCTAATTCCATGAATTTCAGGTCCTAGAAAACCAGGAAGACATTAGATCATTTTTTCAAACTTCAGGTTTTCTTCAGGTCCTATTGACCATTTAATATAAAAGTTTTTAATCAACTGGGCTACCAGGAGAACCAGGGAATTGGAATTCTATCTGGTTGAAAAAGAAAGAGAAATTTTTGTCCAAAGCAATCGAGCAGTCAGAAAAGGGGAAGCTTTAGAAGGCAAATGGCAGCAGGAGGAAATTCAATAGCTAGAGTACAATAAATGGGGTGAAGAGTGGACTCAGAAAGGAAGAGGCGGATTGGAATGCAGATCCCTAGTCCCCTTCTCTACAACTCTGCCTGCAGCCCTGGTGACAGTTGTTAACTCTTAAACTTCTCTCCACGTTGGCCGGCAGGGGCACTTTGGAAAGTACAGAGCACACCTACCATCATTTAGCCCAGTTTCCCTCTGAAAACACTCTGATTCTTTTTTATGTCTTCCTGACTCCAGTGGAAAAGAAAAAAAGAGACACAAGCTTATTGCTTCCCTAAACATTCTCTCTTGTCAATATGATATTGATGAAATTCCCCTAGTCTAAGATCTCATACATCCTATTTCATTAAATTGATGACAATTCTAAGATCTTAAAGACTTGTAAAAGTTTAGAACTAGAGAAAACATTGGAAATTATCTAGTTCCAGCTCTTAATTTGAGGCATTTAATGATTTATGCAAGACTAGATAATGTTAAGCCCCTGCTATAAGCCAGGAATCAGAAAGAGTCAGAAACTTGCCCTGAAATACCACATCTTTTTGTCTACCTACTCTAAGCTGGTGGCCATAAATTTTTCTCATTGTGGGGTTGTGCTCTTTAGGTAACTACATGCTGCTGCTGCTAAATTGCTTCAGTTGTGTCCAACCCTGTGCGACCCCACAGATGGCAGCCCACCCAGGCTCTCTATCCCTGGGATTCTCCAGGCAAGAATACTGGAGTGGGTTGCCATTTCCTCCTCCAATGCATGCATGCATGCTAAGTCACTTCAGTCATGTCCAACTCTGTGTGACCGTATGGACAACAGCCCACCGGGCTCCTCTGTCCACGGGATTCTCTAGGCAAGAATACTGGAGTGGGTTGCCATTTCCTTCTCCAGGTAACTACCTACTATATCCTTTATATTAACCCCTTAAACTGTAGCGAAATTTACCTCTTTGGGGCCCTAGAGATACAATACTAGAAACACAGTAGTAGGTAAAACAGAAAACTCCTGCTTAGTTGAGCTTATATTCCAGAGAAGAAAATAATACATACTGTAACATCAGATGGGCTTCCCGGGTGGTGCAGTGGTAAAGAATCTGCCTACCGATGCAGGAGACACAAGAGTCCAGTCCCTGGGTCGGGAAGATCCCCCGGAGCAGGATCCATTCCTGTGTTCTTGCCTGGAAAATTCCGTGGACGGAGGAGCCTGGGGGGTACAGTCCAGGGTGTCGCAGAGTCAGACACAACCAGGCATGCACACGTACACATCACATTAGATGAGCGATGGTCTCTCAGTTGTGTCTGATTCTTGGCAATCCTGTGGGCTGTAGCCCGCCAGGCTCCTCTGCCAATGGAATTCTCCAGGCAAGATCCTGGGGTGAGTTGCCATTTCTTTCTCCAGGGAACATCAGATAGTGATATCAAAGAAGAAAAGTTAAGATGCTAGAGAAAGAGTCTGAGGCTGGTGACTTGCCTAGACAGAGTGGTTAAGAAAGGCTTCTGAGGTGGTGGTAGCTGAATTAGACACCTAAATGAAGTAAGACAATGAACTAGGTAGAAACTTGGGAACAGTGTTCCAGATGACAACAACAACCACCAAAAACACCCTCTGACTTGGAAATGAGCTTGGCATTTTTAAGGAACATAAAGTAAAGCCCTGTGACTAATATTGAGTGGAGGAGGCAGAGTGATAGGAGGAGAGGCCAGAGATAAACCAGGAACAAATCATGCAGAGTTATAGCGCCTTGAAGGAAATGTAGAAACAATTTAAGTGATTTTCCAAAGACAGAGGTATAATTTTTCCTGTCCACCCCCCCCATACTCCACAGAAGGTTTTAAAGGTAACTTAGAGTCCCCCTACATTTCTGAAATTGAAGACTGTCTTTATGACATCGTACTTTCCCAGTATCAAACATTATAAAGTAGACCACCAGACTAAAAGCAGATTGCAAGCAGGATTAGTCATCTTCAAAATGAATAGGATGCCTAATACAATTTGAAGAGAAGAGTACACAATGAGAGACATAATTGTAATTTTTAAAACCATGGAATATGTGATAGGGTTGCAAAGGAATTACCTATCACTGGGAGACCAGTCACTTGGGAGCAGTTCCTAAGTAGTGAGCCCTCTGGAATGGCCAGAGAGGAGCCCAGAGTAACTGGCCCTGGCACCTCCAAAGGCTGTGTCCAGTTGCTCAGCCAACAGGGCAGAAAACACTGAAAACAAAACATAACACCTGTTAATTCGGGTTGCCGTCCAGATCACAGATCATGATGGCAAAATATAAATAGGTCCTGCTTTTCACAAAGTACGCAACTTCTCAAGTAGACTGTAAATACTACTCTTCTCAGAGGGCTATCTGCCCATCACAACTGCACCAGAGAGCTGTTTACTGAGAATAAGGGATTGTTTTATCATCTGAAGTTTAGATAACCGGCTTCCCAAGAAATCAGTCCAAAAGGGGGAAATTCCAAGGCAACTGCAAATAAGTAAAAAGAAAATAAGTAATTTTACCTACTTCACATATGAGCAAGTCTTAATTTTGAGCACTAAAAAAAAAAAAAAATTACACAACTTGTATTAATAAAAAATCGATAATTCCCCACCCCTCTGAGTAAATGGTCAAACAAATACACAAAGACCATACCATTACCCAGTCATAAAAAGGAATGAAACTGGGTCATTTGTAGAGACATGGATGGACCTAGAGTTTGTTATACAGAGTGAAGTAAGTCAGAAAGAGAAAAACAAATATTGTATGTTAATGCATGAGTGTGGAATCTAGAAAAGCGAAATAGACGAACCTATTCACAGGACAGGAATAGAGACACAGATATAAAGAGGAAGGGGGCACAAATTGGGAGATTAGGGTTGATATGTATACACACCACCGTGTGTAAGAAAGAGGAGCTCAGCTCAGCCAGCGCTCTGTGGTGACCTAGAGGGGTGGGTTGGGCCGGGAGAATGGGAGGGAGGGTCACAAGGGAGGGGATATGTGTATACAGACAGCTGATTCACTTTGTTGTACAGCAGAAACTAACACAGCAGTGAAAAGCAACTATACCCGAATTTAAAAAAAAATAATATATCATTTGAAGGAATTCCAAATTATTGACCTCACACAGAGCCTCGCATTGATGGGTCCAGGCTTGCTATCATCTCATTTTCTAGGAACATCCTCCTCCTTCTTGCCCTAAATGGAAATAAAGACTGGATCCCAATAGATTCTGAAAACATATGAATATTCAGGCAAGAAGCAACTGTGCCAGCCAATAGGTAGATGAAATATTTGGCAATGTTTTCTTCATATGAGAACTGGAATGTTTGAGAGATTCAGATATGAATCTGAGAATCCAAAAGAGGTAAACTTAAGAACCATATAAGGAGCTACTACTTCCACAGCAGGTAGTGACTTAAAGAACTTACAACCCTTCACTGAGAGAAACTGCTGGCTTCCATCTTAGGGTGGGTAAGCAAGGGCATGTCTCAGCTCTTTGGTTGCCTTTGGGGAAGATAACTGTGCCTCTTTTCTAGATGTATTTTGGTGTTTTCATCAGACATGGAATACTCACTACATAGGCAAATCTTAAGCCTGTGATCTAAAAATACACATTTTAAGACACTAAGAGGCAATGGACTTTATTGCCCTTCATTAGCTTGATATTTCTAGGAGCTCAGAAGAGAACTGTAGCAACTCAGAAGAATTCATGTTTAGTAGACTATTTCCTAATGAGTGTTTATCTCTTAGAAATACTTGTTAATCTTCTCTAAATTCCCAAAGAATTATCTGTGGCTCTCATTTGTCATTTAATGTATGCTATTTTATAGGATCCTTTCTTCCTGCCTCCCTCCTTCCTTTTCTCCCCCCTTCTTCCCTCTGCTTCCTCCTCTTCTAAAATCTGTTACTGTAACCACTTACTCTATGTGAGCATTGTTCTAATCTCTTTTCAGTCAATTTTCTAGTTTAATCTTATCAATAGCTCTATTATTTATTCTCTCCCAATTAGTTTCTCTACTTCTTGGGTACCCAGATTGTCTTATATTCCTCTTTGGGTCCTAGGAATGTCACACTCATATTCTTCCAAAGAAATAAAACTTTAACCAAAATCTGTGTGCAACTGAAGAGTACACTTATGTTTGACTTGTGACTCACTCCCATGTAATAAACAATTAATTTTGCCATTCTTGTTTACTTCTGTGTATGTCCTAAGCCTGCACGTATCATTATGCATGGCTGGTCCTAGAGCAAGTAGAAAGGTGTTTATAGAGAGGGAAAGGGCAGGTGGGGAGAGTAAAGAGGGAGGAGAATGGCTCACATGTTACCTCATAATTTTCATAAACCACAAATATTGTCTCCTCTTTCTATGCCTCCTTCCACTTACCTTTTCTTAGAAATTGGTCAATAGAAGAATGTTCATTTCTTGAAGGATGCTATTCAATGTCATTGTATTAAAATCTTCATAACTTCAAAATGAGAGAGAAAGTGAAGAGAATATAGGTAGATGGAGGGAAAGAGGGAACATTCCTTAAACCCTGATCAGCAAGGCTAAAAGGCCATTTTCTTAAAATTATAACTTATTCCAAGAAATAGTTCCCTCTTCACAATCCATTTTAAAACTCTACTACTAAATCACTTTGCATCTGTCCTGAGCCCTGAATCCCAAAGCTGCGGATTCAAACCTTGGCTTCAGGAACTATCAGTGACTTACGTGCCTAAGCTGAGAAGTCAAGGAGGCAGTTCAAACCCCAGAGCCGGCTGTATCAAGACTGAAGTCTCTTATGCCCATAGGGCTGCTGATCCCATTCTACAGGAATGCTGAAAGCAGCGGCTTTCCCAGAGAGAGACTCCAAACTATACTCTTAGGTGATACAAGCCAAGCCAAGCTTCTTTACGTGGCCAGAGAGAGAGCCAAGGAAGTTCCTGTCAGTTCCACAGTTCTTTTTGAACTCTTTGGTCACCAGAAATCTGGAATTACAACCCAAAAATTTAGGAAAATTCATAGAGGACTCAAATGGTAATAATAGCTGCCTTTTGAAGATATGCCACATGACAGGAATTAATCAACCATATAATTTTCCAATTATTTTACCAGCCATAGAAAATATTTTATGGACAAGGATACTGGAATTCAGAGATCCTAAGAAACTTAATAAGTGGCAGAACCAGGATTAGAATGCAGGTCCACCTGAGTGTTTCTCAAAAAGGGACAATGTTGCCCCCTACAGAATATTTACTAATATTAAATTATTAATGACCCCAGATAGTGCCTGGGCATTTTGGGTTGCTGTAACTAGAGGGAGAGCAGTGGTCATCGAGTGGGTAGAGGTCAGGGACACTGCTAAACTTCCTGCCATGTACAGGACCACCCCCACCGCATAGAATCTCCCAGCCCAAAATGTCAGTATTGCTGAGGCTGAGAATCTGCCCCACCCACCTCCCAAGTCCCCACTTATCTGACTGTAAACCTGACTTCAAGCTTTGAAAAGCATCCAGCATCTATATATACAGGGAAACACAGATGAGACTGCAAAGGTGTAGCTTGGGGCTGAAGAAGATGAATGGGAATGGAACTTATTGAGATGCAGATCTCCATTCATTTGTAAGGAAGAGATAGGAGTGAATAGGCCACAGAATTCAAGCCAAAAAACTCCGGCATCATTCACAGGAACTGTTAGGATTTCCCTGGTGGCCCAGTTGTTACGACTCCATGCTTCCATCCCTGGTTGGGGAAGATCTTGCATGTCACATGGTGGAACCAACCACCATGCCCCGCCCCCCCGCAAAAAAAAAGAAAAAAAAAAGTAACCATCCCCTTTGTCAGCGAGGAACACTGCCCAGCATAGGGAAGGATACGGAAGATACCAATGGCTCTGAACAAAACCAAGCATTCCAGTCCAGGGAACCTTTTGCCCTGGCTGCCTTCTGACCCTTGTCTGCCTGCCTGGGGTTGTTGGAGTAACCCTCTTATCCCATCTCCCCGTGGCTGGCTGTGAGTGAACTCTGCCATGCCTACTTCATCATAGGCCCAGGCTCAGGCTATCAGCACCTGGATCTGAGCCAACAGGGGACTGGGCAGGGCTGCTGGTACCAGACACCCAGGCCTGTTCTCTGTCCTCCCCCTCCTAATAAATGGCTTTTCGGGCTCTGTCTGTGTGTGTATCATGGGCTCCCTGTTAACAAGATAGTCATTTATCTATGGCCTGATTAGAGTATGCAAACAGAAGCTTTCTTGGATTGTAGTTTAGCGGACATGCTCACTCATCCATTTTCTCCATCATGAACCAGTGATAAATCTACTAGGCAATGTCTGTATCTCTCAGTGTCCTCAGCCCCTCCAGACGTGGGCAGTGCTGGAGGAATTGCACTAGGATTTCAGGAAGCGCCTTTACGTCTTCCCCAGCCCACGCTCTCCTCTGCTCCCAACAAGAGGTGTGGCCCCTGTGCTCGTCCCACAGATCTGTGTTCTTCCCCAGCAGGGCACTCTCCTCTCTGTATCCAGTCCCTCCCCGGCTGGCTGGCTGGCTTCTGAGCTTGCTCCAAGCTCTCCTTGCCCGTAGTTACATTCCCAATGCTTAACAGGGGGCCTGATCCTACTGGGTGGATCAGATTCTATTAGTTAAGGGAATAAATGAGCTGCTATTTGTATAGATATCCTTTATAGCAGTTTATTCTATTTACTGCATTGTCACTCTTAAGATACCTGGCTCATCAAAAAGCAGAAAATTCCTTGAAGGCTGGGGCCATGTATTCTCAATGCCTGGTCCATTTTAGGAGCTAAATGATTGAATGAGTGAAAAGAATTAGTTGAAACAATGAATTGAGATTTGAGATTATTTTTTCTTTTTAAATTGAAGTGTCAAATTTATGACCAACCTAGGTAGCATATTAAAAAGCAGAGATATTACTTTGCCAACAAAGGTCCATCTACTCAAGGCTATGGTTTTTCCAGTGGTCATGTATGGATGTTAGAGTTGGACTGTGAAGAAAGCTGAGTACCAAAGAATTGATGCCTTTGAACTGTGGTATTGGAGAAGACTCTTGAGAGTCCCTTGGACTACAAGGAGATCCAACCAGTCCATCCAAAAGGAGACCAGTCCTGGGTGTTCATTGGAAGGACTGATGCTGGGCTGAAACTCCAATACTTTGGCCACCTCAAGCGAAGAGTTGACTCATTGGAAAAGACCCTGATGCTGCGAGGGATTGGGGGCAGAAGGAGAAGGGGATGACAGAGAATGAGATGGCTGGATGGCATCACTGACTCGATGCACATGAGTTTGGGTGAACTCTGGGTGTTGGTGATGGCCAGGGAGGCCTGGCGTGCTGCAATTCATGGGGTCGCAAATAGTCGGACTCGACTGAGTGACTGAACTGAACTGATCATTGATTTATGGGCTTCCCGCGGTGACTCCCTGGTAAAGAATCCACCTGCAATTCAGGAGATGGGGATTTGATCCCTGGGCCAGGAAAATTCCCTAGAGGAGGAGATGGCAACCCACTCCAGTATTCTAGCCAGGAAAATCCCACAGAGGGGCCTGCTGGGCTACAGTCCATAGAATCACAAAGAATCAGACAGGACTGACCAACCGATCCCAAGTGCATGCATCGCTGATTTACAATGTTGTGTTAGTTTCTTCTCTACAGCAAAGTGACTCAGTTGTGCATATATGCATACTCTTTTACATTCTTTTCCATTGTTTATCACAGGATATTAAATACAGTTCCCTGTGCTAGACAAGAGGACCTTGTTTATCCATCCTATATATTACAGTTTGTGTCTGCTAGCCCCAAATCCCCACTTCATCTCTCCCCCACTCACCCCTCCCCTGGAAACCACAAGCCTGTTCTTTTATGCCTGTGAGTCTGTTCATATCCATAGATAAGTTTGTGTCATATTTTAGATTCCATGCACACATAATACCGTATCATATCCATCTTCCTTTTTCTGAGTTACTTCACTTAGTATTGTTAGGTGGTTAGAATAGGAAAAAGGAGTCCAGAATGGTGGTGACTGAAAGACAAAGAAGGGAAAAGCCCACGAAAATACAACAAAGGAAGGTCCGAGGACTGGAGTGAGGACCCCGGGGGAAGCAAACAGTCTCCTGGCTACCCCACTTTACATAGGGCAGGCTCGGGGAGAGGAGGAAAAAATACATAAAAAGAAGAGCCAAAATTGAGTCTCAGGCCTCTCTTCTCTGTCTTCTGGGTCAGCCCGTCTTCAAGCCTCGAGGGTGTATTTTCCTTTGCTTGCCAAGTAAAACTGAGCTGTAACACCGATCCGCCAGTCACTTCATATTTTTGCTGGAGCGAGACATAACCGAGGAAATTACGAACTCCCCTGATAGTACGATAATCTCTAAGTCTATCCATGTTACTGCAGATGACAAATTTTTGTCTTTTTCATGGCTGAGTAGTATTCCATTGTAAATGTGTCTGCCACATCTTTATCCAGCCATCTCTCAGTGGACATTTAGATTGTTTCCATGTCTTGGCTGTTGTGAATAGTGCTGCTATGAACATAGGGGTGCACGTATCTTTTTGAATTATAGTTTTGTCTGGATATATGCCTCAGAGTGAGATTGCTGGACTATACGACAACTCAATTTTTAGTTTTCTGAGGAATCTCCATCCTGTTTTCCATAGCAGCTGTACCAATTTACACTCCCACTAGCAGTGTAGGAGGGTTCCCTTTTCTCCATACCCTCTCCAATATTTGGTATTTGTAGACTTTTTAGTGATGGCCATTCTGACCAGTGTGAGGAGGTGTCTCAATTTAGTTTTGATTTGCATTTCTCTAATAATTAGCAGTGTTGAGCATATTTTCATGTGCCTGCTGGCTACCTGTATGTGAGACTGTAAACTGTCTTTGTATTAATATTTGATTTATGACAGCAAACTGACATAGAGGTCACATAGCTGTGTGTGTTTATCAAAACTCATAGAGCTATACACAAAACAGGGTGAATTTTACTCTGTATAAATTAAGTTTTTAATGAAAAATAAAATTTTAAACATACCATGAAAAATAAATCACTTTTCTCTAGTATGTAATCATGACTATTATAAAAATTTAAAAGCAGCTCTCTCCCTTAAAAATATTATATTAGAAAAGATGCAGATTGTTACAGAAGCATGACTTCGTCATCATATGAAAGAACATTTCATAGCTATCTTCGGAATATCAATCTTATTTCATATGCAGGCTCTTGGTAAAACTGAGGCATTTCCAGTTCCTTGAAGACAACATTCAGCTACAGATATGTTTTCAGAGAGTAAATGTTCTTTTTGCCACTCTTGTAGATTTTTTTTAAATGATATATACTAAAACTGAGTTTTGAAAATATATTTTGCCTCAAGGATTTATTTACCTCTATCCCAACATACTACATCATAAAGTAACATGCATAAACTGCCAGGAGCAGCTTTCTAGGGACAGAGAGACTTAACAGGGGCCTAAATTAGCAGAATATTTCCAAAATTACAAATATTTCATGATTTAAAAAAAAAAAACAATAATGGGAAGGTTAGAAACAACTGGATTATCATGGTCTTTCCTCTTCCAGTCTTCCATGATTTCCCAAGCTGACGTCAAAACCACCCGTCTCTCAGTTCTGTTGGCACTTTCTGTTTGTATCTGTGGAGACTGGGATCATCGGCCTAAGGCAGACTCCATCTGGGCCACGTGTAGAATGAATACAGTACGAGTTTTGTGTGTGTGTGTTCTTTTGTTTGACTTGCGGTTTTTGAAAGTTTTGAATTTGTTTCGAACATTTCCAAAATTGGCAAATTTCCTGTATACATCCACTGTTCCAGTTTCTCTTGCGAAATCAGAAAGATCTGGCAATGCCCCATCCACGCTTCCATATGGCCGAGCTGAGTGGTGCTTCCACTTGGGCGAGCTGAGTGGTGGCTGCTTTCTATAGAAGGAGCCTGTGCCCTGTGGTTTTCCAGCGCCTCTACAACCCCCCATGTTACCTCTCTGGTCCTGGGGACTTTGGATACACCACCCAGGCCTAAGGAATAACCAGGTCTATGGAAGTCTGCACAAACCACTCAACATGGTAAGCAGGCGGAGGTCCTTGCAGAGACTCTCCCAACCAGTGCTGAATCAAAGAATGAGCTTATGGGTGTGGTCAAAGCCAAGAAGATAGAGGGAAGGTCCGAAGGCTTTAGAGGAAGTCACCGTGGAAGTTGCAGCTGGCTTTGGGACGGTCTGACTGACAGTGGCCAGGGATTCCCCAAGATGGCAGTGCTGTACAACAGCTGGCATCATGGGGGAAGGGACCCCCGTGACACGACTGTGACAGTCTGTGCAGTGGCAGTTTCCTTGTACAAAAGCACCAGAACCACAGGAAAGCAGAGACCCCACGGGAGTTCCACCGTCCTTCAAGGGCTCCGACTGCTCATCAATGTCACTGCTGTCGCACAAGGCAGGGGCTCTGGCTTCAGAAACCTTCACGGTGGCCTCATTTTGACCAGCCACTCCTATCCTCTCTTGTATTGATTTGCAGTAGCTACTTCATCTCTTCGGTTAGACAGTTGCTTTCTGTGGACTGGGGAAATGCCAGGTTGGCCAAAAAGTTCACTTGGGTTTTTCCATGCCATCTTACAGAAAAACCCAAACCTTTTCGGCCAACCCAATACGTTATGTTTCTCTTGTTACCTTCTAGGACCAACTGCTATATGTTAGCCAAACAGCTCGTACTCCTTATTTGTTTTAAATTGAAGCAGCATGCTGTCTTCAGTATCCTAAGTAAGATCATACAAAAGGGCTGAGCAGTTGTGTCAGGAACTACACTGCGGTCATAGGACCTTCAGCTTGGCCCCTGCCTCACTGTCAGCGTTATTAGGCTGGAACTGTGTGACTCCTGCCAGGCTGGAGCGTCCACAGAGTGTAAAAACTCTGTAAGCTATATATCGAAAAGCATTCCAAAGTACTGTTCGATAGTAATGAGAGTGGTCTGCGGTCTCACCTGATTACACCTGGGAACAGATATTACATGGCTACTGTAGTCTCTGTGGGATTTTGAGGTTAAAAGACTTCAGAGGGCAGATCTCTCTGAAGACTGTATGGTTTCAAACAGCAACCAGCCAGCTGTCAAGAAGGATGTGTACCTACACTCACATAGGATTCTAGTGGAAATGAGCTCAAGCATCTATGAGAGGGAAGATTCCTCTGTAAACACGGCTTCATCAGCCTTGCCTCTCTTTAGTTTACACCCCGCCTTCTAATTATGCCCTAATTTGGATGGTACAAACATCTAACAATTCCTCCACCAACAGCTTTTCCAATTAGTGAGAAACTCAGTGGCAGATGTGAAATCCGTGGGATGCTGAATGTAAAATGTTAATTAATTTTAAAAAACTGTAAAGCCTCTGGAAAAACCTTTTCTGAGAAAACTTCGTATGGTGGCCTCATTAACACAGACCACGAAATAGCTTTTTCTTTTATCATGCTACCCTTTGAGTCTGATCCTTAGCATTTCCAGACTCTTCTCTGAGTCTGAAGCTGTTTGGGAAATTTATTAACTCTTCAATCATTGCCTAAGTGAACCTGGAACTGATTACTCTGATATCTTTGACCAAGTATCTGACTGTCCTGTCTGACTCTGGCGATCAACAAGGTCCTGCCCCCTGCCCCCGACTCCTACCTTTACCACATAGCAATGTGAGAAAAGCTGCAGAGTCGATGAGGGTAAATGATGAGGGTCTGGGTCTCTCCTTAGGGGTTTTATCTTATATTCCAAAAGGTCTCAAGACCCCTAAGGTTACCCCTGAGAATTTGTGCAGCAGAATTGCCCCCAAAGATGGTGTAATGAGAACAATGTCTGCTTCCTGGTTTATTGGGTTTCATGCTTTCAGGGACCAGCTGGGGACCAGCTGGTCAGTAAGTCAGTCTAGCTAAGTGGGAAAAGGAGTTACAAGACCTGACAATGGAGAGGGTCATTTTTAGTCACCCCTACAAAAAAAATTGATAGAAATTAATTCCTATGCTTGGAACCCAGTGTTGCCAAGGCGCTCACCTCATGGCATATAAAGTTCTCCTCTGAGGCAAAAAGGCTGCAACTCTGCCTGCATTTTTCTCCTGCAGCGTCCCCTGCTGTCACTTTGGAGGATACCAGCTGGCCTTGACCTGACTTGGCTTTCTCTTCCTAGCTTGATCTCAGCCACGGCATTCTTCCAACACTTCTACTAAAGTTAAAGAAGGGTCCTTGTTGCAGGGGTATAAGAATTCTCCCAATAGAACCCCTTTGATTGTGGTCACTTTTGTTTTGATTAAATTTTCCTTTTTTAAGACCTAAAAATGTTTTTTCATAGCTGGATCAGAAATAATGAAAATATTAACACTGAATGTGTTCCTCAGCGTTTCTCAGACACTATTCAAAGCACTTGACATTGTTTATTATTTTTAAGCCTCTCAACAACTCTATGGAGTGAGTGATATTTGTTATTGCCATTTCACAGATGGGAAAACTGAGGCACTGACAGGTTGAGCGGCATGCTCAGATCACATAGTAAGTGGCCAAATGGGGATTCAAACTCAGATTCATCAGGCTCCAGAGTCCACACTCTGGGCTGGAAAACAAGACAAGGGACACTTCAAGTTGTATTCGAAGGCTCCTTCTGATTGCTGATTGTGCCCCTAGGCTCACTGGATGTGTTCTCCCTCTCTCATCAGGGTGATATTTCTCTGTGTAGAGGTGCAGCCCTCTACAGCTGGAGAGGGAGCCCTTGCTTGCTGCATGCCCCTCACCACCCTCAAACCCTCCCTCACCAGAGATGCTCATTCCTGGGGTTTGGCCCCGTTATTCCCAAATGAGCTCTGGGCCTCAAACAAACAGAGCACCAGTGGCTCCCTTCCAAAATCCTTTAGCACAAAGAAAGAGGTGGATTCTTCCCACTGATGCCCACCCCACCCCTTCCCTGAGTTCTCGCATGTGTTTCAAAAGACTCTTCCTTTCATTTACATTTCTTATTTTCTTTTTTTAAAAATGTATTTATTTTTAATTGTAGAATAATTACTTTACAATATTGTGTTGATTTCTGGCATACATCGGCATGAATCAGCTATAGGCATACATATGTCCCCTCCCTCTTGAGCCTCCCTCCCACCTCCCACCCCATCCCACCCCTCTAGGTTGTCACAGAGCACCAGATTTGAGCTCCCTGCATCGCACAGAAAATTCCCACTGGCTGTCTATTCTGCATATGGTAATATATATGTTCCGGTGTTACTCTCTCAGCTCATTCCGCCCTCTCCTTCCTCCGCTGTTCTTTATGTTTCCATCTCCTTTGCTGCCCTGCAATTAAGTTCCTCAGTGACTCTTTCCTTTAAAAGTTTCCTTTCGTGTTGGCTGTTGACTTGGGTTGTACGTGTGTGTACAAAGGACCCCACACTTTGGATCTCCGGGACATGGCGGGGGACTTTTGCCTTCTGTGTGAGTGAAAGTGTAAGGGGATTTCAAAGAGAATGGAGGCAGGTTTACAGCCCTGAAGAGCATTACAACTGATGAAACTACTTGGTGGGACTTCGAAGTCCGTTCCCATTGTGTTCTGATCCTTGAACGTCAGTCAAGCTGCTCTGGTTTCAAACATTTTGGTTCTTAAATTGCTTTTTAACTTGTACACCTTAGCAGATTTTGTATGAGGTGCAAAAAAAAAAAAAAAAAACCCCAGGAGAAGAATCCAACATCATGCAGGTGGTGTGTTGAAATACCCTGAATATTAAAACAATGGCCCCCAGCCTTGGCTAACACACTACCATCATCTGGAGAGCTTTTATAAACCTCAGTGTCAAGCCACACCCCAGGTCAATTACATCAGGACCTCTGAGGGTGGAGCCGGATTTTGACATTTTTTAAAGCTCCCTGAACAATTCTAATATGCAGTTAATTCTGAAAACCACATTTTAGTAAAGCAAGCGGCTTCGTTTCTGCTAAGCCCCATTGCTTCTGAAATTACAGTTAGCAAGGTTTCTCCCTGGACACTGGGTTCAGTCTTCCTCCGGGGGGTGAAAAGCTCAGCTTGGAATGGTGTGGATCGTATGTAACATAGATTGAGTGCCTCCTCTGCATACTTATTTACTGGGTGCTTCCTACGGATGGTCTCATTTAAGTCCATCAGTCCCAAGAACGTTGTGGGCGTGGAGAGTGATCTTACTCCTGTTTCATGGAGGAGGAGACCAAGGCTCAGAAAAGTCAAACAAACTGAAAAGTGATGGAATCAGGATTTGGCCTAAAGAGTAAGACTCCAGAATCTCCCTGAGATAGAAGCTTCTAAATCCTTCTAGTGACTAAGATCTGGGGAATTTTTATGTTTTCTATCTTTTGTGCCACTTATGATCTGACTTTAAAATATGAGCTGTGAATTCCTACATGGAAACTCGACTCCTATTATACACACCCTCATCCTTTCATAGCTGACACTTCCTTGCACATGCCTGGCTTGTCAGGAAGCCATCGCCCTCATCCATCCCAGTCCAGTTCCTCTGACCAACACCTCTGCAGCATGGTCGCTGTGCTGGGCACAGTGCAAGCGCTGATGGGAATATCTCAACCACTGCCTGTAAGACCTCTGCTTCTTGCAGCTCTCCGCTTCATGGTACCGACAGGAAGCAGGCTCAGAGGGTTTCAGTGACACACAGGGTACCTCATGGTAAACTGTGGCACTGACCTTCAACCTGAGGCATGTGCCATTCATTATGGGTGTTCCGCAGCCGCCCCAGCTGAAACTCCCATCCGAGTCTTGAAAAGGAAAGAACCCGAGCATTTTTATCAATGGAGTTTCAGCTTCTCAGGAAAACAAGGATGGCTGCAGCCTTTGCAGGAGTCCGAAGATAGTAAGAGTGGTCACCAGAGGGAGACAGAGCTTGAGACATCCCAGCCTCTTCTATTTCAGCACCTTACCACTCAGCGAAGTGCAGAGCTGGGAGGAAAATAGCTCCGTGTGTTTGGAGCCCTTTGTTTGGGTTTAATTTCTTCTGTGATCAGTGCCTCTCCTTTCTTCCCCCTTCCCTCTGCTCCATTTCCTTGCCTGTTTCTAAGTGGTAAGGAACAGCTTTATCAGAGTATACAATACAAAATCAGTCTCTTTCCTCTGCCCAGAGCCTCAGTACCTGATATCTGAGAACACGCTGCTTTCTGAGTGAAAAGGCACCAGTAAAGAGTTTTCATAGCAACTGCGTCAGATTCTGGGGCCCTGGACAGAAATACAAAAGCAATGCTAGACAATTTTTTTGAGCAAAGAAATTAAACACTGCCAAGGCAAAGGAAAGTTTGATGTGTAGCTTTATTTTTTTTTTGCCATAAAACTTTAAGTTGGATTTTTAAATACCCAATCATTCTATATAAATAATGGATATGTGAAATTATATGGATACCATCAGAAGTCTTCTTTTTAGAGATCTGATTATCTAATCTCTAAGTTTTAAAATATCTCAAGGCTTCTTATTAGAATATTTGCCATAGTTTAGAAAGGAAGGTTTTTTTTTTTGTCATTGATAGAATTAAAATGAAATTTGTTCTTGAATCACAGGCCTGATTGAAGAAGATGTTTAGCCTAATGGCATCAAGCTCCTACAGATAAAGGACTTTTTTTTTTTTTTTTTTTTTTTTGGCTCTGCTGGGTCTTTGTTGCAGCATGCAGGATCTTTAGTTGTGGCAGGTGGACTCTTAATTTCAGTATGTGGGATCTAGTTCCCTGACCAGGGATCAAACCCAGGCCCCTTGCAGTGGGAGCTCAAAGTCTTAACCGTGGACCACCAGGGAAGTCCTGAGACTTGGTTTTATTATTTAAGCATCTTCAGTGCATCTCCAGGTGTGTCAGCTCAAGAAAGGTGCTCTCTAAATATTTATGAAACTGAGTAACGAAGGAAAAATTCATGATTAGCTGGTTTCTTCAGCACAGACCCCACAGCTTGGGGAAAAAAAAGGCAGATCCTTGCCGCACCACGAGGTGGCGCATCTGAGACGACAGGTCTGTGAAAGCAGGACTCGGACGCCACAATAAGGAACCCAGGCAGCAGCTGGCGCAGTCGGTATTCCTCGATGTTTGCCCACCCATTTGTCCTAGTCAGGGGTTCCTTGGTTAAATATACCAGAACCGCACTCCACCTAGGCTAAGGGGAAGGGAGGTGATGACGCTGGAAGGACTCGGGTTCCTTCACAGACTCAAGGGCAGGGGCAGGAGAGCAGTTAGGAACCGAGGCAACTTCAGACCACCCTCTGCTTCTCGCCCTCCTGCCAAGCGATCTGTCTTCTCACGACACATCTGCTTTTCTCTTTCTTCACTTTTGAAAAGTGGGGAACTGAAATAAAGAAGATTTATGTGCTGTACTGGTAGGGGACAGGGGGCGGGCGGAGTCCTAAACAAGCATGCATGTCCCACGTGCACTCAAATCTTGACCGTCACTGCATCCCCAGACAGTCTGGCCAAGGTCAGATCACATGCTCAACTTTGATCTAAAGAACTGTGGCCCGCAGAGTGAGATTATTTCCCCTTCAACTCACTCAGGGGCTATCACCCCACCCTCCTAAGGACAGCCCACTGTGTCCATGAGCCTCCCATGGGGAGATGCTGCTTGTCCATGGTCCTGAAGCGTACACTTCCCTCTGATCTAGTCAGCGTTGATGGAATAGTGTTAAAACACCAAGGAAAAGGATTCAGGGATTCTAAGCGTCTCAGATGGAAGCCCCTGTATTTAAAATCACGAGGGTGACTCAAAAATTTATTCCTGCAAGCAGATGGTTCAGTTGATGCTAATTTTGCCGTGTGAAACTCAATTGCATATGAACATATTGGCAATATCTGTAAGCATGTTTCAAGTTGCCTGTGACTCTGTATCTCTCGTGCAAATTCCATTTCTGGATGTGATCACACATCCAGAATGTGGGATCACAAACTTACCACTTTGGAAGGAGTGTGAGTCTCTTCTCGGGTCGAAGTCTTGAGTGAGAAAGCAACAGTCGGAAAATATGTGAAGTGCCGCAAAGCCAGACAGAACAGATCTTTGATGGCTGTTTGATGAGATTCAGGTTCAAGGTAATGGCATGTTTGGTTAACACTGAAGCGGTCCTGTACTGAAATCCTCCTCTATGTGGTTATGCACAAATATTATGATGAAGCCCAGAAAAGTAGAGCACGCAGAGTCATAAATCACTGTCACCCAATTTGATGACCATACAAATCCAATGACAATGACATAGATCATTGAATGTTTGACCCAGGTGAACATTCAGGCATAAAATAAAGGCCAAATTTCTGTAGCCCATCTTACAGCCCAGACCTTGTGCCAGTGGTATGCTGTCTTATGACCACATTTCTGTGTGAATGGTATTTCAAGGCAGGACTTTGCAAGTCCTTCATCACCAAGCCCAGGGATAGTGTACCGTGACAAGATTCAAATGCCAGTAGCAAAGTAGTTTGCAATCATCAAAAATTGTGAGCTGTAATGTCTATAAAATCGTGTCTCATTAATCACCCAGGAGAAGGAGATGGCGACCCACTCCAGTATCCTTGCCTGGAAAATCTCATGGACAGAGGAGCCTGGTGGGCTACAGTCCATGGGGTCACAAAGAGTTGGGCATGACTGAGCGACTAACACTTACTTACACTTACTTACTCAGGGCATAATATTGGGCTTCCCAGGTGGCTCAGATGGTAAAGAATCTGCCTGCAATGCAGGCGATCTGGGTTCAGTCCCTGGGTCAGGAAGATCCCCTGGAGAAGGGAATGGCTACCCACTCCAGTATTCTTGCCTGGAAAATTCCATGGGCAGAGGATCCTGATGGGCTACAGTCCATGGGGTTGCAGAGTTGGACACAGCTGAGCAACTTTCACTTTCAAGGCATAATGAGTAACAACTTTTGAGACATCTCAATGATTTTATTTATTTAATAAACATTTATGTTTCTCAGCATTTATAAAGCAATAACAATATTCAAACAGCCTTATTAATGGGTAGTATTATTAATCCTATTTAGCAGATGAGGAAACTGAAGATGAATGGATGGAAGGGCAGCCTCTACCTCTCTGCTCTATCCGCTCACCCTGTCATGAAAACGCTATGTTGGAAAACCCACTCCAGCAGAGAGGGATAGATAGAAAAAGTGGATTAAGGAGATGGGAGAGAGACAGAAGTCCTAGATTATGATGGTAGTCCTAGAAGTGATGGCGGCAGCGTTAGAGTGGAGCCCCCATCCAAGCTGGGAACCTGTTTCATTTCCCACTGTGGACGGTGGTTCTTTGAAGGAGCTGAAGGTCCAGCGAGACCGTTCTCGGACGAGGGATCACAGCATTGTCTCGCTCAGGCTCCTTCGGTTCCTCCACTTTATCGTCCATTTGTTCAGCCAGCAGATTCTGATTATCTACTGTGTGCCAGGAGTTGGGCTCTTAGAGATCAAAACATGATCTAGACTGCTCTCAGAGTGTTCATAGTTTTTAGAAGAAGAAGTTTTTAGAGCAGAAAGTGCTCCTGGGACGTTATGGAGGTCTGACTCTTAAGGAGCACATCCTCAAGGCTGAGAAACTCACAAAGTGTATGTACATGTATCACAGACTAAGAGCTGAGACTGGAGATAAACAATATTTATTACGAGCTTTGGGTTTTCCACAGTTATTAGATCACTGGCTTTTCCGAACAATTTTTATGACTCTGAAAACAGATTTTAAAGGCATTCTGGCCAGCATGTCTGGTTTAATTCTTGTCTCAATTGTGTTCTGACTCTCCAGATAAGCCTTAGCAATATTACATTCACATTTAGCTAACTAAATATCATTTGCAGAAATCCAGGTCTCTTTATGCGAGAAGTACTCATGATTATGTCAGTGCTTCCTATTCTTGGTTATTTATATGTTTATCTGATGCCCTTTATCCTCCATATACAGAGCTATTTACATTACTGTCATTTCAATGTTTCTGGAGATATTTTTTATCTCCAGCTCTTTGTCAGTAGGCAAGTGCCTGCCTG
Organism: Capra hircus; assembly: GCF_001704415.2. Lineage (NCBI taxonomy): Eukaryota > Metazoa > Chordata > Mammalia > Artiodactyla > Bovidae > Capra > Capra hircus. The sequence continues at coordinate 79,318,319 of NC_030814.1, forward strand.
GCATAAACCTTTCTCTATAGCCTCGTATAACTACTTAGCTCTGGAATCTTAAGTAACATTTATAACTCCTTTTCCCCTGGTGGAATTTTTCAGGTAGTTGAAAGGAATGATTTCTCCATCCTCATTTTGTTTCAGATCCATACTCTAGACCCAATTCATGGTTTGTCATTTGGCTTATTTGACTTTTTCTAAGAATAAAGGCCAATACTACACCTGCTAATGTTTTAATCCAAACTGGAGATCCTTTCCTAAAGGGAATCAGAAGCTTTCTCCAGGCCTGTGAGAGGCCGATGTTAGCTCTGTGGAAATGTCAGGTAGTGATGGCCGTGAACTTGACTGCAAGCTACTGGTGACAGGAACCTATGTCACCGTCTTGCACCGTCTGCACCTTGGTCCCGACTGTGTACTCAATTGGCTGTAATGTGTATACACACGCACGCACCTCACACACACGTATACACACATGGGTTAGATTTAGTTTGAAATATCCTACAAGATTCCACCTCTGATACAAGAAGAGGATTCCTGTAGCTTCATCAGTCTGTTAGATGTCATCAGACACATTTCTGATAGACAGGTTTCTGTTTTTAGGAAGACTTTCTGCTTTGAAATTTTTCTCAAGTTTGAAAATAAAATACTCACTTCTGTGTCCTGAAGGAAATCAGGCAATCAATAACTAGTTTTTGGCCCTGGGAAAGGTGAAATGCAGCTTTCATATTTGTTAGATAAGCAAAGTCTAGATTTCTCCAAGTCTAATCGGTAAGCTTTTCAATTGAATAATTGCACAACCCTCCCGGGCAGTAAAGACAATGAGTCACTCTTAGGGAGTACTTAATATTCATAACATTAGGAACAGCACTAAATGGAGAGGGCAGGAAGAGTGCTGGATTGGAGTTTGTTCAAATGCCTGCTCTCAACCGGATATTCCAAGATCCAGTTTACCCTGAGTCTTTACCTTCTCAAGAGTCAAGAAGATGGTGGATGGTCATGAAATGGAATGATTTTGAAGGTTGTTTCTGAATACAGGTGGGAAGAAGGGCCAAGCAGAAGGAGACTGGCTCTTTGGGCCGCATGCCTTCCCCACTCACTGACTGATGCTGCCCATGCCTCGCTTGCCCCAGCGCGTGTGCGGGCTCCCAGCCACTTCTGACTCCCCGCAGCCCCCTCACTGCAGCTCGCCTGCTGCAGGCCTGGCACTCACTGACTTCCTTCTTAGAACACTCTTCCTGTGGTATCCTCAGGCTTGTCTCCTAACTTCACTCGGGTCTCTTCCCAAATGCCGTTTTCCCAGAGATGGCTTCCCTATCAAAAAAAAAAAAAGCAGCAGCAGCAGCTTGCCCTCTGTTAAAAACAATGCCCCCCACTGCCTCAAAGCACTTACTCTGCTCTGTCTTCACAACGCATCACTCCAGATATGTTCTAGCTTGTAAGTTTAGCGTCTGTGTCTCCCAGCTAGAGGGTGGGGTCTCAGAGAGCTGGGAGCTCTTTCATTCACTCCTGAATCCCCAGAACGTGGATCAGCGCCCAGCACATAGTAGCTGTGCAATTAATTTTTGTTAAATAAACAACTGATGCTTGCTTTGTGCCAGATACAGAGACCCAAGTTTCCGTTTAATATCTTCTAGAACCCCCACAAGAATTGGCAGGAGAGATCTTGTTATCATTATCCCTATTTTGGTGTTGAAGAACTCAAAGAAATTAACAAATTCCCTAAGACTGTCTAGCAAGAAGGTGACTGATGGGGCTATGAGCCCAGGACTGTCTCAGTCTGTGCCCTTAACCAGTTGACCTCTTTGGATGAAACAATTATACAAATTCAGTCAGCCTTGTTGTAGCTACAAAACTGCTGTTGACCTATATATATCAGCAGGACTTTGCCTGGTCCCCATTGGTGAAAATGCCACCTAAGTAAGACAGAAAACCACCTCTGGCTGCTACTGGCAGATTCTGTCAAGGCTGTAATGGAGTTCCTTTCCTCTCTGGAACCTGGAACCCTATCTTCTTTTCAGGAAGAATGCTATCAAGGAAAAGTTTTGGTGAATTTCCTCTAATTTGAAAATAAAAGGCAAAAAGCAAATTCTCTTGGTAATTGCAAGAGGATTGATGGGGGAAATGTTTAAAATGACAGGTTTGTTTCCAATGCCAGGAGAAGGCTGATGATTCCAGCATTACTGAGGGCAGGTGATTGGCACTGGGGATGAAATGCCAAGCAATCAGATTCTAATGCTAAAAAGCCTGTGAGTGCCTGATCTGTGGAAGCAAGTGAGGAGATTAGAGAGCTTGGACTGGTCCTGAGAACACAGTGGCATAGTTTTGTTTTTTGTTCTAGTGACTGTATTATTCTTGCTGTCTGAGTGGCAGGCACCATGCAGTACACACTTATACATAATGTCTCCTTAAACCCTCAGTGAAGCAGGAACTTGACCATCAGTGTGTCCATCATTTAGTAACACTAACAGTTGCTCATAATATTAAACAATGAGTATGTAGTAATCACTGAACACTGTCTATTTGACCTCTGGAGTCAGATTCCAAGAGCTTCTGGATTTCTCCCCTGGAGAACGTATCTGGTTTCTGTGATATATGTAGAAGCACAAAGGGCTCAGATTGACTCAGCAGAGCTGAGATAAGAGGGCCTTGCATCAGATGTTCAAGCTGGATTTAGAAAAGGCAAAGGAACCAGACCAGAGATCAAATTGCCAACATCCACTGGATCATAGAAAAGGCAAGAGAATTCCAGAAAAACATCTGCTTCATTGACTATGCCAAAGCCTTTGACTGTGTGGATCACAAAAAACTGTGGAAAATTCTTAAAGAGATGGGAATACCAGACCAACTTACCTGCCTCCTGAGAAACCTTTATGCAGGTCAAGAAGCAACAGTTAGAACCAGATATGGAAAAACAGACTGATTTCAAATTGGGAAAGGAGTGTGTCAAGGCTGTATATTGTCATCCTATTTATTTAACTTATATGCAAAGTACATCATGCAAAATGTTGAGCTGGATGAATCACAAGCTGGAATCAAGACTGCTGGGAGAAATATCAATAACCTCAGATATGCAGATGACACCACCCTTATGGCAGAAAGTGAAGAGGAACTAAAAAGCCTCTTGATGAAAGTGAAAGAGGAGAGTGAAAAAGCTGGCTTAAAGCTCAACATTCAGAAAACTAAGATCATGGCATCCGGTTCTATCACTTCATGACATATTGATGGGGAAACAGTGGAATCGGTGAAAGACTTTATTTTCTTGAGCTCCAAAATAGCTGACGGTGACTACAGCCATGAAATTAAAAGATGCTCACTCCTTGGAAGAAAAGCTGTAACAAACCTAGGCAGTGTATTAAAAAGCAGAGACATTACTTTGGACATTACTTTGGAGTTTCAGCTTCAACATCAGTCCTCCCAGTGAAAATTCAGGACTGATTTCCTTTAGAATGGACTGGTTGGATCTCCTTGCAGTCCGAGGGATTCTAAAGAGTCTTCTCAAACACCGCAGTTCAAAAGCATCAGTTCTTCAGCGCTCAGCCTTCTTTATGGTCCAATTCTCACATCCATGCCTGACTACTGGAAAAACCATAGCTTTGACTATACAGACCTTTGTCAGCAAAACTCTGTTAGCCTTCGCCCTGCTTCATTTTGTACTCCAAGGCCAAACTTTCCTGTTATTCCGGGTATCTCTTGACTTCCTACTTTTGCATTTCAGTTCCCTATGATGAAAAGAGCATCTTTTTAAGAGGGGCCTGGAAGAACATGTTAGAACCCCTAAGACCGGGTCCGTGCCGTCTGAGTAGGGTCACAAGGTTTACAGAGACCAACAGTGACTTTCTTGTAATAACGTAAATAAGAGACATAAGAGTGCCCCCCACCCCCGCCCGCCGCTTTTTCTAATGAAGGAGGAAGTCGAGGGTAATCAAACTCTGCTGAGACCAAAAGTCCTAACAGCCAGAGAGCCACGGTCAGTTCTCTTTGAGGCCAGCAGAGGGAGCTATTGCCACGCACATGGGATGGTTCATGTCCAGCCTGTCTAAGCTTCAAGTTTAGTCTTCCCAGAAAAAGATTTGATACAGTGAGGACTGTTTAGGTTAAGAGAAAAAGCGCTAGACTCAGAATCAGGAGGTTTAAGTTTCAACACCCCCGGTGCCCCTTGGCAAGTCACTCTCTGAATCAGTTAGAGGTGTATCGAATGAGGGGTGGGCTGGATAGTAACATTTTCCATTCCCGAGTACTTCCTTTATGCCAGACCCTTGCCAGACCCTTCCATCAACAGGGGTTCAAATCCTGCCTCTAAAGCACATATAGTATCTGGCTGATTTGGGGAAAGTTACTTAATTTCTTTAAACCTCAGTTTCCTTACCTACAAATTAGAAATAGCAAATCCTTTTGGGCTTATTCTAAGGATTAAATTAAGTAACTGTATATAAAGCACTAAAGAGCCACTTGATGAAAGTGAAAGAGGAAAGTGAAAACGTTGGCTTAAAACTCAACATTCAGAAAACTAAGATCATGGCATCGGGTCCCATCACTTCATGGCAAATAGATGGGAAAACAATGGAAACAGTGACAGACTTTATTTTGGAGGCTCCAAAATCACTGCAGATGGTGACTGCACCCATGAAATTAAAAGACGCTTGCTCCTTGGGAGCAAAGCTATGACCAACCTAGATAGCATGTTGAAAAGCAGAGACATTACTTTGCCGACAAAGGTCCATCTAGTCAAGGCTATGGTTTTTCCAGTGGTCATGTATGGATGTGAGAGTTGGACTATAAAGAAAGCTGAGCACCAAAGAATTGATGCTTTTGAACTGTGGTGTTGAAGAAGACTCTTGAGAGTCCCTTGGACTGCAAGGACATCCAACCAGTCAATCCTAAAGGAACTCAGTCCTGAATATTCACCGGAAGGACTTATGCTGAAGCTGAAACTCCAATACTTTGGCCACCTGACGCAAAGAACTGACTCATTGGAAAAGACCCTGATGCTGGGAAAGATTGAGGGCAGGAGGAGAAGGGTATGACAGAGGATGAGATGGCTGGATGGCATCACTGACTCGATGGACATGAGTTTGAGCAGGCTCCAGAAGTTGGTGATGGACAGGGAGGCCTGGTGTGCTGCAGTCCATGGGGTCGCAGAGTCGGACACGACTGAGCGACTGAACTGAACGGATGTAAAGCACTTAGCGCAGCATCCGGCACACACGTGTCAGTAAATGGCAGCTCCCATGCTTTACTAATTTCATTTCATCTTCACAGCAATCCTGCCAGGTAGTTAGTACTATTTTGTTTGTTTGTTTCGTTGGTGTTTTTAATATAAAAGTGAGGAAACTGGCTCAGAGAGGTTCAGAATGTAGCTGTGTTGACCCAGTTTAAAAGTAGCATCACCTGGATCTGAATCCAGCTATGCTCTTTCGACTACACTATGCCAAGCCTTCTCGGATACTACACACTGTATTTCTTCTGGTCCATCTTTTGGAGGATAATTCAACTGTAGAAATAACCCACTTGGAAGCAGAGACAGGCTGGCATTCACAAGATATGCAAAGCTAAGCAAGCCTCCTCGCCTAGGATCAGACAAGCTTGCAATGGAAGAAATCGTGCTAAAACTTGCAGTTCATTATCATCTGCTGTGAATTTGAGCTCTTAGGCGCTCTTTCTTGTTTTGGCCCACTTTCTTTCCACCCTTCCAAGTCTGTGTTGAAACTAACTCTTTAAGAGGATATATGCTATGCTTAGTCATTCCGTCGTGTCTGGCTGGCTCTTTGCAGCCCCGTGGACTGTAGCCCGCCAGGCTCCTCTGTCCATGGGGATTCTCCAGCCAAGAATACTGGAGTGGGTAACCATGCGCTCCTCCAGGGGATCTTCCCAACTCAGGGATTTTACCCAGGTCTCCCACACTGTGGGCAAATTCTTTACTGTCTGAGCCACCAGCCACCTTTTTTCTAAGGATCTCTAAAGTTGTGTTAAAATCAAGGGCTGTTGGATAAAGTCTGACCAAGTGCCATTCAGAAAGCTTCTGCTCCACCACTGGACTTGCCACTGAGTTAGATGGAATCTCACACATGGGCAGGACTCCCCACTGCTGGAGGGAGTCATGCCGGACCCCTCACCTCGGGAACAATCAAGGCCACCGTGTCTGCTGCCATGTTCCAAACTCTGCTCAACACCCAGCATGTATTGTTTTCAATTCTCCCAGCAACCAACACTGTAATGTTTATATTTTCTTCCCTGTTTGACAGTTGAGGAAACAGGAGCCAGGAAAAGTGGTGAGCCCCGTGATTCAGTTGGGGATCGGAATTCAGTATTGCTGGGCTCCATAAGCCACTGCCCTCCACCACTCAATTTCACGTCCTGACTTGACTTTGAAGGTGGATTGTATTCTGTACTTTCAGCTACCCTATTCTTTTGGACAGCCCTTGGGTTGCGTATGGTTCAGTTTGGTTTGTTTTTTTGCAATCAGCATACATTCTCACTGCCTCCTCCACCCCCCTTTATGCTTTCTAGTAGGAGAAGCCTGGGGTGCATTTCTCTCCATTCTCTTGCTCCAGAGTCCTGGACCACATTTGCACTCTGGATGCCATGAGATGCTTTCATTGGATTTAGAAAGTGAATGTCATTCTTCTCCCCCTATAGCGACAAAAGAGGCACAGGCTGCAAAGAGAAGTTTCTGCAGCAGTCTCCATGCCCACCCAGTGGTCAAGGCCAAGATGGATCGGGGAGATTGAAAAGAATTCTCTGTAGATCCTTGTCCTCTGGGAGGTGGCAGCAGCTCTCTGAAGCTGCACCACAGCTATGGCGGCTAGGAGCAGACGACCAGTCTTTCCAGTAATTTCATAAGAACCTAAATCTCTACTGGCTTCCCTGGTGCCTCAGATTGTAAAGAATCTGCCTGCCATGTAGGAGACCTGGGTTCAACCCTTGGGTCAGGAAGATCCCCTGGAGAATCCCTAGGTCTGGAAGATCCCCTGGAGAAGGGCATGGCTACCCACTCCAATATTCCTGCCTGGAGAATTCTGTGGATGGTGGAGCCCAATGGGCTACAGTCCATGGGGTCGCAAAGAGTCACCCAGGACTGAGCAACTAATACTTTCACTGTCAAATCTCCTCCTGAAATACTTCAAGTTATTTTTCATTTCTACTCTGTACGCAGACCAGTATTACTCTTAGCTTCTTCTGCATTCTTTTTTTCTAAGTGCTCCCCAAATATATAGTCTTAGATTCCAGACCCACCCTTCTTTTTTTAATATAAATTTATTTATTTTAATTGGAGGCTAATTACTTTACAATATTGTAGTGGTTTTGCCATACATCAACATGGATCTGCCATGGGTGTACATGTGTTTCCCATCCTGAACCCCCTCCCACCTCTCTCCCCATCTCATCCCTCTGGGTCATCCCAGCGCACCAGCCCTGAGCATCCTGTATCATGCATCAAACTTGGACTGGCGATTCATTTCACATATAATATACACGTTTCAATGCCATTCTCCCAAATCATCCCATCCTCGCCCTCTCCCACAGAGTCCAAAAGGCTGTTCTATACATCTGTGTCTCTTTTGCTGTCTCACATACAGGGTTATCGTTACCATCTTTCTAAATTCCATATATATGCGTTAGTATACTGTATTGGTGTTTTTCTTTCTGGCTTACTTCACTCTGTATAATAGGCTCCAGTTTCATCCACCTCATTAGAACTGATTCAAATGTATTCTTTTTAATGGCTGAGTAATATTCCATTGTGTATATGTACCATAGCTTTCTTATCCACTCATCTGCTGATGGACATCTAGGTTGCTTCCATGTCCTGGCTATTATTAACAGTGCTGCGATGAACACTCGGGTACACGTGTCTCTTTCCATTCTGGTTTCCTCAGTGTGTATGCCCAGCAGTGGGATTGCTGGGTCATATGGCAGTTCTATTTCCAGTTTTTTAAGGGATCTCCACACTGTTCTCCATAGTGGCTATACTAGTTTGCATTCCCACCAACAGTATAAGAGGGTTCCCTTTTCTTCACACCCTCTCCAGCATTTATTGCTTGTAGACTTTTGGATCGCAGCCATTCTGACTGGCATGAGATGGTACTTCATTGTGGTTTTGATTTGCATTTCTCTGATAATGAGTGATGTTGAGCATCTTTTCATGTGTTTGTTTGCCATCTGTATGGCTTCTTTGGAGAAATGTCTGTTTAGTGCTTTGGTCTATTTTTTGATTGGGTCATTTATTTTTCTGGAATTGAGCTGCAGAAGTTGCTTGTATATTTTTGAGATTAGTTGTTTGTCCGTTGCTTCATTTGCTATTATTTTCTCCCATTCTGAAGGCTATCTTTTCACTTTGCTTATAGTTTCCTTTGTTGTGCAAAAGCTTTAAAGTTTAATTAGGTCCCATTTGTTTATTTTTGCTTTTATTTCCAATATTCTGAGAGGTGCAGACCCACCCTTCTTATCTTCTTACTTAAGACACTTCCTAAAAGAGCCCCTGTATTGATAATCTTCAGTGATAATCTATGTGTTAATGATGCCCAGTTCAACATTTCCAGCTGAACCTGAGCTGTGAGCTCCAGTACACACAGCCAGCTCTGCACTGGACCTATTCAGGTGAACATCTCTCACACAGATTGTTCCAGGTATTAACGAGCCAGCTGAAAATGTAGTGGTGTAAAACAACTGCTTTATGATGCTCACAGATTTTGTGGGTCAGGATTTCAAAGGTGACACCACAGGGATAGCCGATCTGTAATGTCAGGGACCTCTACTGGGAAGAGTCAAGGTTGGGACAGCTTGTCAGTTTGGACATGGAATTATCCAGATATGTTTTCACTCGCATATCTGGTGGTTGATGTTCCTGTTGGCTGGGACCTTAGCTGGGCTGTTGTCTAGATGACCAGCACAGGGCATCTCCATGTGGTCTTTCTAGCTGGTACCAGTTGGACTTCCTTACAGTATGGCAGCTGGGTCCTGAGAGTAAGCATCCCAAGGCAGCAAGGTACAAAATGCATGAAATTTTTATGATGCAAGCTTAGAGGTCACTTAGTGTCAATTCCATCATATTCTGTTGGTCTTGGCAGTCACAAAGGCCCACCCATATTTAGGGAGAAGGAACATAGACTCTCAGTGGTGGACATATTAGAGTCACATTGTTATAAGAGCATGTGGTGCATGAGATAAGGTTGGGATAATCTCTGGAAATACGATCTACCTCACAACAGAAACTTAGTGTGTTCAAAATCAAAATCACCGTCCTTCCTGCCCTTCAAACCTGCCTGCTCTTTATTATTTATCTTAGTGGATGACACTACTGTCCCTCAGTTGCTTAAACCAGAAACTTGGGAGTCATTCTAGAATCATACCCAACCCAGCAGATGTATCCTTCAGCTAAGCCTGCTTGATTTGTTTCCCAGTTCTTCCACTCTTGCCTTCTCAGAACCCATCTCCTCCTTCTATCCCTACAGCCTCAGTTCTGGGCATAAGAGTAGGCCCCGTCTTTCTCCTTGTTCTGGAGGAGGAAATAGCAACCCACTCCAGTATTCCTGCCTGGAAAATCCCATGGACAGAGGAGTCCACGGGGTGGCAAAGAGACATGACTGAAGCGACTTAACACTTCATGCTTTCTCTCCTTGTTCAGCTTGCCCCTCTCCGCCAACATCCAACCTCAAACCCATGCCCTGAGGTGCTGTCAAGATCCTTTTCTAAAACTCAGATCTGATCAAGATACCCTTCTGCTGCAAACCCTTCCCTGGCTCCTTGGGTTCCTGAATCAGCTGTGCCAGGCCCTCTGCACGGGCTCCTTCAGCACCTCCCCGCGCCCTGGTCACCCTGGCAGAGCCATCTCCGCCCTCCACCGACAGCATTTCCAGCTGCCTCATCCCCCACGTTCTCCGAGGACTCTTCCCCTGGTGCAGCACCCTCCTGCGTGGTGCTCCCCCCAGCTTTCCTCTATCTGTCCACCTCCTTCCTGTCCCTCAAGACTCTGCTAAGTAACCCCCTCCCCCAGGAAGCCTTCCCAGCATTTCTTCCCCCGGGCTGAGTAGGGAGCCTACTTTTTGGTTTTTGCTCACTTTATATTTGGCCAAACCATTAGTTCACTTGGATTCTAGCTACCTTCCAATTCTGATCCCTGTGAGGAAATTATATGAAGGAAGGAATCTCAGCGATCCTGTAACCTGCTTCTCCTCGGAAGCAGGCCTCTCACAGTCTGCATCCTTAGCGCCTTGGTGCCTGACACAGAGTAGGTATTGGCTGTCTCATTAGACAAATGTCCAAACTTTCCTACCCAAAGCTGGATGTTATAGTTTTGGAAACCATGGCAGTTGTCAATCTGATTGGAGTCTAGAAGGAGGCAGGTTGAGAACTTTCCCTTTGGACCTCTGGGAAGACATACCCTTCTCCACCAGGGATAAAGGAGCAAAGCAGATTCTTCGGCCTTTGAAAGGTTTTCAGTTTTCCCTTACTGGTTTTTCCAGTGAAAACATAATTCATGAGCAATGCAGCCATTTTCTTTCTTCCTTCTTTCCAGTTTTGCCTTATTTTATGTCTTCTGCCTAAAATGAGAAAAAAAAGAAAAAATGACAGGCTTTATGGTATCAACTGCAGGCATCCAAACTAAATAAGACCTTATTTTCTCTCCTCTTCTTGAGAGTATTTAATTTCTTCTTTTATTTTATATGTTCCAAGGCAGTATTTTATATGTTCCAAGAAAACCATAGCATTTCTTCAAGATAAATGTAGATGTTTTCATATTTTATGAACAAGTCATCTAACATCCCTGATAGATAAAACTTTCATAAACTTTAAAATTCCACATCTAGGTCTTTAATCTAAAAATGTCCCTGGCAGAACTCAAGGTGTTTTATATAGTAATGTGATGTTTTTTGCCCTTCAGAGTGAAGACTAAATATGAGAAATAGAAGGGAAATGGTGGCAAGGTGAAAGCTGCCACTTACTTTCCTCTTCTATAGAGGAGAAAAAAAAAAAAAAAGTAAAGATCATTTCTGTTGTGACCACCAGCATTTATCAGGTTTGCCTGCTGTCACTGCAGTGATGTATAGGGTTCTAAAAGGAGAATCCTCAGAAAATGCTTAGACCACTTTCTCCAGTAGGATGAAGTAAGGGCTGACATCTCTGCTATCCTATGCTGAGTTCCAACTATGCTTTAAATAAAATGTGTAAAAATAATGTTTAATTCTTGTGAGCAGGGAAGGAAAGAACAAGAAGTATAATAGTGGTTTAAAAAAAATTTTTTTTAAACTTAAACTTTGTAATACGAAAATAACCCTAGCACATTGTAGAAATTTTAGAATTTATTAAAAACAACAAACAAAAATCTCAATAATATCACCACTCAGATAATTATTGTTAATATTTTGTGCATATTCTGTCTCTCTCTGTCCCTCTGTCTCTCCCACCTTGCCATCTCCCCCTCTCTCTGTCTCCCTAATGTGTGTGTATGTGCAGAAAGGTATATAAACATGGATACAACTACATGTGTCAACAAAATAAGATCATACCCTATATATTGTTGTAAACCTGGGTTTTAACCTCTTTTTGGTAAACACTCTTCTATAATTACATTTAATAAAAATGTAGTATTGAGAAAGGTAGAGGAGCTAGCCAGTTTTCTCTTGTTGTTCAATGGTGACATAATGATGGAATTTTCAGCATCAGTGGCTGGCCCGGAAGGAAGCTACTCTGGGTGGAGTTAGGAGGAGACTCAGCAGCTCAGTGTACAAAACTCTAGTCCTTTCTGCTCAGCCTGGACTCCCCAGGGGCTGTTTCATTGTCAGAGCTCTTGCTTCTGCTGGTGGAGCCTTGGTCAGATTGACATCGCCATCTGATGGCTCCCCATCCAACCCTGCTTTCTCCCGTTTCCTTTCACAGGCTTTCCTGTGTCCTAAATCTTTGCCCTCCTAACTCTGCCTCAGCATCCTCTCTTGAGAACCACTGAGATGTTCTCTCTTTTGGGTTCCAAAAGAGTTCATATTCTCATTTGACTTATGCATAGGATTCCCAAATAAAATACAGGACACCCACTTAAATGTGAATTTCAGATAAGGAACAAATAATTTTTTAAGTATAAGTATGTCATGCAACATCTGGAACATACTTATGCTGACAGAAATCATTCCTTGTTTATCTAAAATTCACATTTAACTGAAAATCTGTTTTGTTTTTTTAATTTGCTTAATCTAGGAAATTCCTTCTAGAATCATCTTTGTGCTTAACTTGCCTCATCAAGTATACCATAAGATTCTTGTGAGTATGGACCCCAGGTCTTAGAATTCTTTGTTTCCCCAGAGGCTCTTCATGGGGCAGAATTTCTCACTGAGGGGTCCTTGAGCAGATCCAGGAGGCCCACAAACCTCCCTGAAGATGAAAACAATGTGTGTCGTATAGACAAAAAGTACCATTATTTATGATTTCCTCAGTACTCCCTACTACTAAGTCACTTCAGTCGTGTCCGACTCTGTGCGACCTCATAGACGGCAGCCCACCAGGCTTCCCTGTCCCTGGGATTCTCCAGGCAAGAACACTGGAGTGGGTTGCCATTTCCTCCTCCAATGCATGAAAGTGAAAAGTGAAGAAAGTGAAGAGTGAAGTCGCTCAGTTGTGTCTGACTCCTAGCGACCCCATGGACTGCAGCCTACCAGGCTCCTCCATCCATGGGATTTTCCAGGCAAGAGTACTGGAGTGGGGTGCCACCCTTAGGACATAAGTCTGGTATATTTTGCAGAGAGAAAAAGGGCAACACATATGCTACTTCTACCCACTTCCCTTGTTCCTTACAGAACCGGTCTAATTGTAAAACAGTATTATACTTAAGAGACCCTCCAAGCGGCCACCATTCACCGTCCTCCAATGGATACCGTGGCCTTGCAGTATCACATAGGAAGACCAGGTGTGTCTTCTTTAAGCCATGGGGATCAAATCTATCCCAGTTTTTCAGGATACAGTTCAAAGGAGTGAGGCTGGATTTGTTAGTTCCCATCTGTAAGAGAGAAAAAAAGCATCCAGGGCCATTTTTCTACCGGAGGCATCCCTCCCTGCTCTAGATGGGGGTGTAGACAGACTTTACACCAAAAGCTTTTCCTTCCTGGTCGGACTTAGTCTGTCCCTTACCAACGCAGGCGTCGTCTCGACCCTCCTGGTTCCACCACTGAGATGGGGTGGGGATGTACCAGGGGTAGACCTGATAGCATCTCTACCTGATGTCCAGCTCTTCACGTTTAACCTTGCTTGCCTCTGATGCCACCCGGGGTGCAGTCAGAGTAACCCTCCGGAATGCCTCCCAAGCTAAGACCACTGGGGGAAACATTCATCACCTGAGTGCCTGTGCACGACCCTGAGTATATTTCTGACCACAAGAAGACTGATATGAACAAAAGCTGAGATGTTCTTTTCAAGCATCACCACACCAGTATTAGAGCCTCCTCTGGTCCACTAAGAGCCAGCGTTACCAAAGGAAAAAACCCATTACAGTCCCAGTCTGAGTAACCTTTAACCTCAGAGATGTTCTTGGAGCTAGAGCTCCATCTAGTTTCCGAACTTCCGATTCCTAGCAAGGCTAGACGCTTTCTTGACTACCAATCCAAGTTTGGGACCTAAGCCACAGTACTTCAACAGTATAGATCACAAGTCCCTTGAAAGTCTATGATCCTAATCTATGATAGATTAGGTTAGTACTTCTAATTCCCAAGAAGTTATGAAATGGTCAAAGAGACCGAAAAGTTTGACTGAGAAATGAGAGTTCGGTCCACACACTTTGCCCATTTCTGGCCAGTTCCCAAAGGAGACATTGGGTGCCTCTTGGCATTGGCAGGTTGGTATAAACCCCCGACAGGTTTCTGCCATAAGCCGTATGAGATCACCGCGGAACCGCAGAGCAAGGCTCCTCACTTGCTTCCCACAGGGCATGTCATTCATTCACACAAGCACACCATAGAGTTAGTAAAGCACAGCAGAAAATGTGTTTGCTAAGAGAACAAAGAACTAGAGCTCCAAGCATCCTTACCTTGTCCTGAAGGATCCCGGATGAGCCCCCAAGATGAAAGGTTGTTGTTGAATCACGACGCCGGGATTCTTGGCCCCCGGAGGAGAAGAATTCAATCTGGGGCCAGAGATGAGGCTTGATTGCTCAGAGCTCTTGTGTAATAAAGTTTTATTAAAGTATAAAGGAGGTAGAGAAAGCTTATGACATAGGCATCAGAAGGGTACTCCCTGGTTCCCACAAAACCCTGCGAAGCCTCCTCAGGAGGAAAAAGAAAGTATTGCTCTTCCTGTTTTACATGTTAAAATTAAATATATTCATTAATTAAATTAAAAAATTTTTAAATTAGATGGAAGATATGCATAATATCATATAGAAGGTGAACCAAGTATTCAGGCATGTTCTTAGGCATTGAAATCCTGCAGTCCTCTCTATAGGAAGCGCATAATGTGATTTTATCAATTGGAAGTTGCCTATAAGTTAGCTTTTGTGTAGAAACAAGCTTGTTGCGAAAAGTAAATGACATAAAATCATGTTCATTTGTGTGGGAAACCGCCATGGACACTTCTAAGCTGACTGGAGAAAAATGGTGAGTGTTATGGGTTAGTTGTGTCCCTTCCAAATTCGTGTGTAGAAGTCCTAACCCCTCATTGTGATGGTGTTAGGAGATAAGCCCTTGGGAGGTAATTAGTGCTCGATGAGATCATGAGGGTGGGGACCCCATGATGGGATTAGTGCCTTCATTAGAATAGGAAGAGACACCAAAGCGTTCTTTCTCTCCCTTCTTCTTTCCCTTTCTCCAACCATATGAGGATAGAGCAAGAAGGTGGTTGTTTGCAAGCCAAGAGAAAGGTCCTCACCAAGAACTGAATCTGCCCACACCTTGATCATGGATGTCTCAGACGGTAAGACAATGAGAAAAAAATGCTTGTTATTCAAGTCACGTAGTCTGTGTGTTTTGTTGTAGCAGCCTAAGCTGCTAAGACAGTGAGTTTCTGATTATCTCTGGGTCTTGACCATCACAAAGTGAAAGTGAAAATCTTAGTCACTCAGTCGTGTCTGACTCTTTATGACCCCATGGACTGTAGCCTGCCAGGCTCCTCTCTCCATGGAATTCTCCAGACAAGTATCGTGCCACCTGGTAAACCCAGCATTGGAGCATATGACCTCTCCGGGGAGCAAAATAAAGATTAAATAACTAAGTTTAATATAAGGTTTTTTAAAAATCTGGCTTTCCTTGTAGCTCAAATGGTAAAGAATCTGCCTACAATGCAGGAGACCCGAGTTTGATCCCTGGGTTGGGAAGATCCTGAGTCAAAAGAAGGAAGTGGCAACCCACTCCAGTACTCTTGCCTAGAGAAGCCCATGGACAGAGGAGCTTGGCGGGTTACAGTCCATGGGGTCACAGAGTCAGACATGAGTGAGCCACTAACACACTGTTAAGTCTAGCCATGTGCAGATTGGGCTATTTGCCAGAAGTCCACTTTAAGGCCAGCTCTCCCTTGGCATCCCTGGGATTTCTTCTAGTTATGCCTCATTTTCTAGATGATAAGAAGTCAGGGGAAGCAGTCCTGCTGGCCCAGCCCTGCCACAAAGTTTCAGTCCTGCACGCTAGGACTTAGCCTGGTCTGGTCTGTTC
Organism: Capra hircus; assembly: GCF_001704415.2. NCBI lineage: Eukaryota > Metazoa > Chordata > Mammalia > Artiodactyla > Bovidae > Capra > Capra hircus. The sequence continues at coordinate 79,333,933 of NC_030814.1, forward strand.
AGACTGTCTGACTCTGTTGTCAGCATTACTGCAGAAAAAGAGAATTTCTTCCTTCCTTATAAATACAAAGTGCCCCATTAAAAAAAATAGCTTCAATAGACAAAAGCATGAACTCATAAAACATAAAGTGGGAGATGACTATTTACATTGCAAAAGGATTCTTTGTTTATATCACTCCCTGCCAGAAAGTCTTCCAAGTGCCCCAGCTCTTGGAACAAACCCCCTTTATCTGGCATTAGGGCCATTGCAATCAGTTTTCTTCAGGACTCCCACCTCCCAAATGCCCAGTACCCTATATTCAAACTACAGTCCATTGCTAATTTTGTTCTTTAGAAATACCACAAACATTTTTGCCTTTGTTCATGCTGCTTTCTATGTCTTATCTCCTTTTGTTTGCTCCAAGAATACTCCCCCTTCACCCTTTAAACACAGCTTGATGTGTGTGTGTGTGCGTGTAGTAAAGAATTTAGCTTTGTCCAAAGAGAGGGTCTGAAAGCTTCAGCTTCTCAGAGGCAACCTCTGGGGCCTTGTAAGAGACATATGTGGCAGGAGCATCTTTGCTTGTCTGGGGCTTTTAGATCAAGCCACGTAGTCTAAGACTGTGATTTAGGGTGGAGGTTGGCCACACCAGATAGTATTAAGAGCTGGGAGTGATCAGAAAGACCAAAAGAAGAGAGAGTGGAGTGTGTGAGTAAAGTGGTATCAGTTGCCTTAGAAACTGAGATCAACCATGTGAGCAACTGACCAGTCAGTCAGTCAAGCCCACCTGATGGAGCCCCAATGAAAGCTCTGCCAAGGCAGTCATCGTGCCGCACATCAGTACTGCCACACATCAGTACTGCCACACATCAGTACTGCCACACATCAGTACTGCCACACATCAGTACTTAAAGAGAGAGACTGTCTGCAGCTCAACAGGGAGAGAGCAATGGCATGTAGCATTTGATACTTCTAACTCTTCCCTAGTGTTTCTTCTCTTGGCCGATTTTAACGTGCCTTTCCCCTGTCATAAAGTATAACCATGAGTACAGCAGCTCTCAGGAGTTCTATGAAGCCTTTTGGAGAATTATCAAACTCAGAGCAGTTTAGGGAACTCCCTGGACTTACAGTTGTGTTAGAAGTGAGGTCTAGTGTGGATGGCCCCCCCACAGAGTGGGCTCCTCCAAAGAGACTCTCCTGGGGGACTTCCCTGGTGGTCCAGCAGTTAAGAATCCATCTGCCAATGTAAGGGATGAGGGTTCGATCCCTGGCCAGGGAACTAAGATCCCACATGCCATGGGGCAACTAAACCTGTGTGCGAAGAGCCCAGGCAACCAAAGAAAGAGCCAAACTAAAAACCACACACAACTGGCCTCCAAAGAGACTCTTTTATTCCTCCAAGCTCCTCCTCATGGGCACCATATTTTTTCATACTGCTTAATGAAACAAAATATTAAACCAGGATTCATGCTTAATTCGTTTCCTGTTGCTGCTGCATTGGCACCAATTTAGTAATTTAAAGCAACACTTTTATTGTCTTACAGTTCTGGAAGTCAGAATTCCAGAATAGATTTCATCAGGCTAAAGTCAAGGTGTCAGCAGGGCTATGTTTCTTCTAGAGGCTATTGAGGAGAATCTGTTCCTTTCCCTTTTCCTGCTTCTACAATCCTTAGCTCGTGGCTGCTTCCTTCACCTTCAAAGCCAGCAGCATAGCATCTTCCTGTTTCCCTCTTTTTCTCATAACCCTTCCATCCTGTTCTTATAAGGACACTTGTGATTTGGGGACACCTGCACAGATGATGCAGGATCACCTTCCTATCTCAAGATCCTTAACTCAGTCATATCTGCAATGACCCTTTTGCCATGCAAGGTAACATATTCACAGGTTTGGGGAATTAGAGCATTAATGTCTTTGGGGGAGGGCCATTACTTTGCCTATAATACTCTTGATTTGTTTTACCCAAAATTCATTTCAAAGTTTAAGTATCATAAATCCCCTACTTGTATTGATTTTTGTTATTAATGCAAGGATTATAACGATTGACTTCAGAATTATAGCTGGGATCCCTTACTGTCTTGATAATGGCAGATATATTTATTGGTGATTAATAATAATAACTATAGGGTCACTGTGAAGGTCAGCTGAAACAATTCATGTAAACCACTGAAAACAGAGTGTGGTGCATAGAAACTATACAAATAATGTTTCATTGCTATCATTATTGCTGTTATTGTTATTATTACTATTATGTATATATCAGATCTGTATGGGACACACTATAGTAAAGGTCAGAATGTCTTTTTGAAAGAGAAGAAATGTTATCTGTTTATGATAGATTTTCAGAGGATACAAGAAGTGATAAGGGACTTGAGAAGGGAAGAATGACAATAAGTTGGAAGCATTTTATGCAGTTAAGAATCTCACCTTTGAATATTTATACATATGTAACCTATATCGGGCTTCCCAGGTGGTGTAGGGGTAAAGAACCCACCTGCCAAAGCAAGAGAGGAAAGAGACGTACATTTGGTACCTGGGTTGGCCTGGAGGAGGGCATGGGAACCCACCCCAGTATTCTTGCCTGGAAAATTCTGTGGATAGAGGAGCCTGGCAGGCTACAGTCAGTCCATGTTGTCTCAAAGAGTAGGGCACAACGGGGCAGCTGAGCATGCACAATGTATATGGATTATTTAGGACAGTCTGGAACCAACACTGAAGGAAAAGAGAAGGTGGAGGGACACAGAATGTTACTCGGGGCCTTAGTGAAAGGAGGAGCTTGCCCCTCTGAGTGGTCGCGAACACATGCAACTCTCGCAGAGCTTCTCAGAAGCTCACCCAGGACCACCAGTTACTGGACCTCACTGCCTGTTCACAGTCCAGGGGCAGAGTGAGTAAGGATGATGATGTGAAAGTAAATACAATGCGCTGGTAATTACTTTTAGGTGCTGCCCTTTCATAAAATCTAATAAAATTGGACTTTAAAATGTCTGTCTTCATAATGCAGCTGTGATATGTTTGTTCTGGTATTACTTTTTAGTCTGTCTTGAATTTTTTTAAAAAGGTACATTTCAGGGAAACAGTACATTTTTTATTTTAAGTGGAATAGAAAAAAATTGATTTTTTTTTCCTAAGCCCTAATTGCAAACATGTCAAATAACATGTCACATTTAAAGACTGTCATGGGAGCCAGCAGTGTAATTGTATACGGACAGTGCTATCTAATTTAGCTGGGTTAGTATGATTTACTAGGATGTTTTGCTATTGGTTGCATTATTTAGATCTTTGATAATCTCTTTCTTTTCCCTGGTAATCTAAATCTGAAAATGGTTCCTTTTTTTCCTTCATCAGGAGGTCTTTTTTGTCAGATTATCAGGATGCAACAGGAACTGTCTAAAAACAGGAGGTGAAGAAAGGAGAGCCCAAGCAGGTTTAGAGTTTATGAAGCAGGAACTGGTGCTGTGGGTGCAGAAATAAATGGCCTCGTCAGAGCTTCCATGGGTTTGTTCGCATGCATCTTGTGGAATTCTATGGTTGCAGAAAAAAGTCATGGCCAATTCCCCCCCCCACCCCGACTCATGAAGCCCTTTTCTGTCCTGTTGTTTCTTAATATAATAAAAATTCAGGTCAAAGCACTAATTTTCCAAACTTAGATGGGGTCGTGTCCTTTTCAACATGATGTGTTTTCAGTAAGAATTGAGAGTAAACTGTTACCAAGTCACTTCTCTGTAGTCTTCTAGAGAAGTTTCAAAATCTTTGAAGCTGATTCGTGTGAATGTGCCACTGTGTTTATGTGCCTACTTCCTTATGAGGAGTCCTCCAGACTCATGAACTAAAAGCATCTTTGCCACAGTTGAGGTGCTCGTGAAATGCAGTCATGCTGATGGCTGTGGCTTGGGACTCTTCACATGAGGTCATCCATATCCCCTTTCCTCAATTCCAAGCTTCAGTCACATCCGGGATAGGAATGAACTTCAAAATCCACTATCTGAGGAAAAAGCAACAGCTTAGTCAAAAGCAGCTGGTACTTCATGAAAAATGCTGTAAAAACATCTCATAAATCATTGGCTTATGATACATACTGTAGCTACTGAGATTCCTTCTTCCATCCTAATTGTGGTGGCCTTTCTGCCTAGAAAGTGTTACGTCGTCCACAAAGGTTTTCTCACGATCATTCCTGAACTGGAAACTGGCTCCTATGGTAGCTAGATTATTACAGCTGCAACAGCTTGAAAAGGTGTTGGTTTCTTTTTCTGCAAGAGAAGAAGTGGTTTCTAAAAGGAAGTCCCTGAGAAAATTGGGTAATATGGTTCTGGACATCATGTAGCTCTCATCCTCTTTGTTGAGACATACACTTTGGAAAATAGAGTGAGAATCTAGCTCTATACCACTAGGAAGGCCATCAATAGGTACCACATGATGATCAACAGCTCCTGAAAAGGAGAAAAAGTAGAATATAATACAATTAATTGAAAAAGTGGAGCCAAGTCTGTACTTCATCTCAGGACAATTTTTTCAAAACAACCATGTGTCAAGACTGCGAGACTTTGACTACTCTTTCATTGGAATCCTTACTCAGGGTTGTTTATGCAACAACTTTGGGAGGTGAGGTAACATCTCCCCCTGGGCAACGAGCAGGCTTGCTTACTGCTCATCATAAAGAGGCAGATTTCCCAGCTCCAGTGTTCCTCAGCTGCAGTACAAACCAAACCCATTGTTGCCTCAGCTGGGCCTACAGATTGCCCTTGCGAGACTTGCAAACAAGAGGAGCTAATGCAGACACACTGGTGCTCCTGTTGCTCACTGGGCCACAAGTAACAGTGCTTTGCCTCTGACCTAAGTTTTGTGTCCTCTGCCAGCATCCATGAAACAACAACAGGATAATTTATAGCTTCTAAGCAGGATAAAAATCAAATCTCAAACCTAACAACCCTCGGTCAGATTATAGCTCAACTGGTAGTTTTGAAAATAAACATAGGTATTACCATAGGTTAACTCCATGCATTCAAAGTACAGTGGACTTCAATCAGAATGTTGATTTTTCAGTGGAAAGAAAACAGGGTTATTCTAGTTAAGCTGGTTATGTACAAGTCAGTAAGACAGCACCTACCATGTGAATAGATTTTAAGAAAAGTAAATGAGTTAAACCTGGTTGTTGCTGTTGTTGTTTAGTCACTAAGTCACCAAGGAGGAAATATTTTATGTTCATAAAATGCTGTAAGTAGTTGAAAAGAAGCAAAAAATCCCTTTTTATTTTCCTCATAGTTTAGTTTTATTTTATTCAGTGGAAAACTGGTGGTTTTAAATAGAGGAAATGTTACTGGAGGTTGACTCCTGCATTTACATTGTCACCTGTGACTCTTCTGTGAGTTCATGGACAATAGCCCACCAGACTCGTCTGTCCATGGGATTATCCCAGCAAGAATACTGGAGTGTGTAGCCATTTCCTTCTTCAGAGGATCTTCCCAACCCAGGGATCAAACCTGCATCTACTGAACTGGCAGACAGATTCTTTACCACTGCGCCACATGGGAAGCCCCAAAGCTGTTTACATAATATGAACAATGACCATCATGAAAGGGGGCAGTAACTGTATAACTGATATATAAAGTAAGAGTTGTGAATATGAAATATATAAAAGAAAATTGAATGTACTCATCTATCCCTGTAGTAGTCATATAATAATAGATGATTCTGTATATTTTTCTAGGAGAACTAGGCAGCCATACACTAAGATTTTCAGGAGTATTAAGAATCCAGTCATGCCATGGGTCATTTGCTTAATCGTTTCCATTTGATTCCTGCTAGATATTTCTTTCTCTCTCTCTCTCTCTCTCTCTCTCTCTCACACACACACACACACACACACACAATACACACAGAAGCTTTTGGCAATGTAAATTCAGGAGTCAACCAGCAAACATTTCCTCTATTTAAAATCACCAGTTTTTCATTGAATAAAATAAAACTAAACTATGAGGAAAATAAAAAGGGATTTTTTGCTTCTTTCCAACTACTTACAGCATTTTATGAACATAAAATATTTCCTCCTTCTATTGAAGGTATCTGTCATTTCTGGAGGCCATCAACACTATTCACCATGAAATTATTCACATTTAACTAGATTTGTATAATATCAAAATTATAAACTTTAGGTATTAATTGCAAGTGTTTTATATACAAATTGTAGAAAAGAAAGACTATCCAGAACAGTTCAAAGAGGGAAATTAAAATTATCAGTGATGTCCAACAACTAGAATGGTCACTGAAACTTTGCTAGGTACTTAGGTTATTTTTAGTTATTTGCCATTGTTTAAAAAGTTGCATATTAAAGTAGCAGTATAACAAAGAAACCCCTTAAGTCTCAACAGATTTCACACAATAGTGCTTATTTATTGCTCATGTACAGTGCAAACCAGTGTTTCTGTTACCAGGTAGCTTTCCTTCAAATGGTGACTCAGGAATGAAATATCTTTCCATATTATGGCTCCATGATCTTTAACATGATGCTTCCAAGGTCGTCATGGAAAGGAAAAGGGCGTAATTACCAGTGAGACTGAAAGTGACGCACATCACACGTCACTTCTGTTCACATTCCGCTGGGTAGAACTTAAACGTCCATCTCTAACCACAAGGGAATCTGGGAGGCGTTTGTTAGCTGTGTGCCCTAGAAAAGGAGGAGAGGGGATTGGCGATTAGTCAGTATTTCCTGCTATATAGTATTTAAAGATAATCCTTTGAATAAATCTTCTCACATTCACAATTATTTTTAAGAGAAACTTCCAGAAATAGAAAATAATTTTATTGTTTTATAAGGATTTGAACACATGGCAGACTTTTCACTTTTCATTGCAACCCTAAGAGATACAAAGTGTGAATATGGTAGTATTCCTTCCAGGAATCTTGTCTTAATTGATTGTTGGAAAAAGTCGTGAATCTGCAGATTCTATGCCCTGTGATCATTTCCCTAATAATGTGCTATTCAGGAAAAGGTAGACTCTTAGATTAGTGTTTATGCATACTTTTTATGCATAGTTTGTGAGCAAACTTATGTATGCCAGAGCACAGCTAAATATAATTTGCAGTTAAGTGTCCATTATTTTTAGAGACATATTCATGTTTCTACATCACAAAAAAATTTTTGCAAAATTTGGATGTTAGAAAATCATTTTCTTAAACATAAATTTCTTCCAAAAATCATCCAAATGTTTATTCTAAGATAACTTAAAGGTTCAAATAATACATTTTAGAATTTTATCAGTTCTTATTCATAGAGACCAAAAGTTACTTCCCAACTTTTTTCTATTTACTACTTACTTCTCTTGCCATTTATAATCAACAAAAATGACCAATAAGTTAGGAAAATTATAACTAAAATGAATAATTCCCTGCAATCTAAAATATAAGTAGATGTTAGCAGTACTTAATGTATATTTGCTTGCTTGTTTCCTCTCCCATTCCATGGAATCAGTTCATTCCACATGAAATTTACTGCTTCCTCACAGTGATCTGCGCTGGTTCCCCTGTATTTTCTTAGGTGTTCACAAATTTGATTATTGTATTTTCCTCTTTTGACAGTTTTTGTCTTGCTTTGCTTTAAATAATTGTTTATTTATAAAATGCATATTTTTCATACATTTTGCAACATACTTTTCTTATTTATACTCAGTGCTAACTATGGCATTAACTTCCCTTCTGTATTTCCTCTTTAAAGCGATGGTTAGCAACAATAATCCTGTCTTGAAACAGAAAATATGGTTCAGAGACTTGAACCAAATGAAATATCGATTCAGGTTGAAGAATATTTTGATGTTTTAGTTTTGTTACAGTTCAGTTGTTTTAGAAAATATGTACGTTTGGATTCAGTTCAGACTGGTTCACTGGGTTTTTTGTTTTTAATGGATTTGATTTATAGTTCTGTAAAAAGTTTAATATTGGGTTTAGGTCAGAGAGGACGCATTCAGCAAAATAGTTGTTTGTTTCCAATTTTGGTTCATGGGTCATTACAAGGCCTCTGTGCCGTAACTGTTTCCAGAGCCACAGCGTGAAGTTTGCACCTCCCTGCGGCGTCTTCCTCCAAGAGGACAATAGATACCATTCAGTCCCAACAGAACTGGGACCACTCATGGGCAACCTGATGGTGCGCACCCTGTGTGAGATACGGGAAAACCAGATTGCATGTCAAGGGATTCGAGTCTTAAACTATGACAGCATTTTCTTTTGATGTTCCTACATATGAGTAAGAGGGTTCCTATAAACCTCAAAGTTTAAAATTTAAACTTAGCCTTTACAGACTAAGTTTTAAGTTGTTTTCTTCTCTTTGTTTAATTATGCTAGTTAGTGAGCTCTGCTTTTAGAATTATTGCAGATTTTTAGGAGACTCAAGTGAAAGGCTCAAGCTGCAAACAATTCCATTTTTTGTGTCTTATTTTAGTGGCAAAATGTGGTGAAGGATTATCAAGTTATGGAGTATAGTTGTAATAGTTTTACAGCTTGGGAGTTTTGTGTTTTGTTTTTTTTTTTTTTCAAAAACTGCACTTTAAAATATTGGTGGGGTTGTCATTGGGTATAACAATACTTAAGGTGAAGAAAGAAGGCAAAATCCTCTCACTAGAAAAACTCTTTAAAGCCTGGATAAATAGTAAGGAGTGTGTTTAATACAACTAATTTATAGATAAATGTGGTGCCAGGCTAGAATACATTAACAAGGTAAGGCTTCAGGGTCTCTAGGTAAGATAATATATTGCTTTCATTAAAAAGCAATCTGCATGGACGATATCCACCACCACTGGAAAGTCTGCAGCTGTCACCTTTATCAGGGGAACGAGAGCAAGCCACTACATTTTAATCACTGGAGTTTGTCAGGAACGAAAAACAGCCAGCTTCCCACAAATCAACAGACATGTATCCTGATAAGGCAAGAGCCCTGGAAAAGGACAGCTACATACCACACGACACCACCTATTCCAGGGTGATCAAAGCCCAGTCATTGCTGAAGATAAATCTACTGAATTGGGCTTTAGGATGAAACAACTGGCTTTGAACAAAGCAGACACGTACTTATACAAATAATCCATGACTTCAGCGTGCTTAGATCCAAGTACATTTTGCACTGTGGGAACGAATGGACAGTAGGGCAGCAGAGCAAGGGGCACGGTCATCTTCACACTATGGTTGTTCAGGGAACTCGGTTCTGGCTATGTTATAAGTGGTGGAGCCAGCAGGAAAAAATTGGACTAAGAGTCAGTCAGGAAAGGCATACCCAAGCAGAAACAGAAAGCCAGGCAAATGAGATGGGAATGGGAAATACTGCCTATGTGCTTCAGTTCAGTTGAATTCAGTCACTCAGTCATGTACGACTCTTTGCAACCCCATGGACTGCAGCACGCCAGGCCTCCCTGTCCATCACCAACTCCCAAAGTTCACTCAGACTCACATCCATTGAGTTGGTGATGCCATCCAACCATCTCATCCTCTGTCATCCCCTTCTCCTCCTGCCTTCAATCTTTCCCAGCATTAGGGTCTTTTCAAATGAGTCAGTTCTTCGCATCAGGTGGCCAAAGTATTGGAGCTTCAGCTTCAGCATCAGTCCTTCCAATGAATATTCAGGATGGATTTCCTTTAGAATGGACTGGTTGGATCTCCTTGCAGTCCAAGGGACTCTCAAGAGTCTTCTCGAACACCACAGTTCAAAAGCATCACTTACACCTCTCATTATTTGCCTTTAGACAAAACAGATGGAGACTAACCCACGCCCAGCTATTCCAACCCTGTGCTGGTACAACTGAATATGTAACATCTTCATAATGTACCTCCTTGCATCAGATGTCTTTAGAGAGCGTCTGTGGTTTCAAGAGAAGAACTTTAAAAAAATTACAGTTTTTAAAATGGTTACAAATAAAGACAAACCAAAAAATGGATATGTATACTTTAATTTTTAAGGATTAAGACATCATAATGAAAAGCAGACTGTATTTTAGTAATTTAGAACTAAGCATACAGAGGTTAGAATTTGCAAATGTGTGCCTCAAAATCAATGACATCTTAAAGATTGCTGTAGTGTAGGAAGATAAAACATGGTGACCGAAAGGGGGCCATTTACTCACAGGGAGAGAAAACTGAGGGGAAACTGAACTCCAAATTTGGGAGTCATTGAAGATCGCAAACAAGGGGAGTGAGGTCTGTTTTCAAACGCCAACAAGGATTATGGTCTCTGATTTAAATTATGGCTGTTGAGTGCTGGGTCCTCAAATACCATAGAACAAACTGTTAATAATACAAAGGAGTTTTATTTCTTATCAAGGTAGGGGAAACCATCAACTCCACAGACTTAAACATATTTAATTGAGGTGAAGTCACGTAAAATAAAATCTACCTTTTTAAAGGGTACAATGTTGTGTGTTCATCACCTCTACCTAGTTCCAAAGCATTTTATCACCCCCAAAGGAGGTCTCATGCCTCTTAAGCAGCCCCTCCCCACTCCCCTTCCACACCTCAAAATCTCTGACAACCACTAACCTTTTTTCTGTATCTACGGGTTCACCTGTTCTGTATATTCATATAAATGGAGCCATGCAATATGCAACCTTCTGTCTGACCTCTTTCACGTAGCACAGTGTTTTTAAAGTTTATCCACATTGTAACGTGTACCAGTACTTTGATTTTTTTATAACTAAACAGTATTCCAGGGTATGAATATATCACACTTTGTTTATCCATCCTTCCATTATGTATATTTGAGGGGGGTATTGTTATTTTTCAGCTAATGTAAGTAATGTAGACTTGAGGGAAGGGCAAGTTCTGACTTGTTAGAATTTTGAAGTCTGGGTTCAAGGATGGTCTTTTATAGCCTGGACTTGAATAAGACCAGTGAAGGATCATTTTATAATTGTTTAGGATTGGTAAAAATGGCAAGCACCTTTGGGCAAAGACTCAAAGAGTCTTGGGATATGAACTGCCTGTTAATGCTTTCGATTGAAGAGTTGATGGCTCTTTTTGGCTCTTTTGGGAAATTTTTATAACAGTCCAGTTATTCACTTGGGCAAGAGACTGTTGAAATAGTAAATTTATGCTATTGACAACAATGGAACAGTGAACTCAGTTTAATGTAGACAGTAAGCTATGTGATGTGGTTCTTGTACACCAAAAGATAGAGATTCATAAAATGGATACATTTTCTGGAGATATTGGGAGCAGAACTGCTCCTAAACAATTTCAATCACAAAACTGTATAAAGTAAGTTAACCAAAACCTATCCATGCGTGTGTGTGTGTGTGTGTGTGTGTGTGTGTGTGTGTGTGTTAGTTGCTCAGTCTTGTCCAACTTTTTGTGACCCCATGGATTGTAGCCTGCCAGACTCTTCTGTCCATGGGATTCTCCAGGCAAGAATGCTGGAGTGGGTTGCCATGCCCTTCTCTAGGGGATCTTCCTGACCCGGGGATCGAACCCAGGTCTTCCACATATCCATATGGTATCTCTAATAGATCCTCTTGGGCCAGAAACACATCTGTCCACCCTATGTGTCACAGCAGTGTGGTAAATGACCTAGCACACAGTAGCAGCTTCCCGGAGTCTCTGAGAGTAATAATAGTACGATATTCTTGCAGTGGTAATTAAACAAACATTCATCTCAAGATACTTTATGTTTTGCCAGTAAAAATGATACCACTTTACATATCTTAAATGAGTTGCCTCATATCACCTATGCTCATGGGAAGCTATTCTATCATTTAATAAGCAATGATCCTTTGCAGTTTGGCCATTATCCAGTCTGTAAAAGGATATGGGAGAAGTTAAAATGTCCTTGCAAGGTAGGAGCTGTAAAGACTAAAATAAACTTGGCAGCCAGGCTAAGTGTCCAATAGCTGATGCTGCCTGATAACACAGAGCATATTTATAACGAGAATTTCCTGTAATTAAAGAAAAACAAACTGTAAAGGAGTAGAAAGAATAAATATTTCATTGCTGCTGCCCTTGGATCGATCAGAAAGAGTATTGCAAAAATAAAGATGTGGCTATTTATTTTCAAATAGGAATAATCAAACGAAATATTGCACTGCACAAGGGAAAAAACATTTTGACTCCAGAGTGTATACTTCTGAAATCTGTGATACCTTTTCTAAGACAGAAAGAGTGCCCTAGTTTACCTGCCTTTAAACACTGTCTGTGGGGAAAGAAAGTGGAATTGCCCTCAGATCCCTTGTCTTTGAAAAGCAATTGCTTGTTTTAGAAACAAAAAGAATTACCTTTGCTGAAAATAATGTCTGTTACTTCAGAGGGATTATTATTTTTTTTTTTTAGTGCACACTGAAGTATAAGGCTCATTTATATTTTTGCCTTTTATAAATTTCTCCTAGGACTCTATTTTTTTTTAATTGTGGTAAAGTATACATAACAGAAAATTTCCCATTTTAGGTATAGAATGATCTTATTTGCAAAGCAGAAATAAAGACACAGACATAGAAAACAAACATTTGGATGCCAAGGGGGAAGAGTGGCGGGTGGATGAACTGGGAGGTTGGGATTGACATATACACTACTATGAATAAAAGAGGTAACTAATGAGAACCCACTGCACCTCACAGGGAACTCTACTCAGTGCTCTGTGGTGGCATAAATGGGTAGGAAATCCAGAAAGGTAGGGGGGATATATGTATACAAATGACTGATTCCCTTTGCTGTATAGCACAAACTGGCATAGCAGTGTGAAACAACTATATTCCAATATAAATAGATATAATAAATATGAAAAAAATTTTCACCACTTTATCCATTTGTGAGTGCACAGTTCCTCGGCGTTAAGTGCATTCACATTGCCATGCAACTACCACCAGAATTTTTTCACCTTTTACAGCTTACACTGTGTATCCATTAAACAACAACTCTCTACTCTTCCCTCCCCTCTGGCCCTGGCAACCATTATTCTGCTTTTTGCCTCTATGAATTTGACTACTCTAAGTAAAATATAAGTGAAATCACATATAATTTTATTTTTTTGTGACTGGCGTATTTCACTTAGCACAGTGTCTTCCTGGTTCATCTGTACTATGGCATGTGGTAGAATTTCCTTTCTTCTTAAGGCGGAGTAATGTTCCATTGTATGTGTCTACATATGTATTTATATTTGTATGTTTGTAATATTCCATTGTATGTGAATTCATTTGTTTTACCCATCAATGGACCCTTGACTTGCCTGCATCTTCTGGGTCTTGTGAACAGTGCTGCTATGACTATACAGATAGCTGTTCAAGTCTCTGCTTTCACTTCTTTGGATATATACCCAGAAGTGGAATTGTTGGGTCATATTGTAATTCTATGTTTGCTTTTTTATAATTAGCATATAGTCATATAGTTATCCTTGGAAGAAAAGTTATGACCAACCTAGATAGCATATTCAAAAGCAGAGACATTACTTTGCCGACTAAGGTCCGTCTAGTCAAGGTTATGGTTTTTCCTGTGGTCATGTATGGATGTGAGAGTTGGACTGTGAAGGCTGAGCGCTGAAGAATTGATGCTTTTGAACTGTGTTCTTGGAGAAGACTCTTGAGAGTCCCTTGGACTGCAAGGAGATCCAACCAGTCTATTCTGAAGGAGATCAGCCCTGGGATTTCTTTGGAAGGAATGATTCTAAAGCTGAAGCTCCAGTACTTCAGACACCTCATGCAAAGAGTTGACTCATTGGAAAAGACTCTGATGCTGGGAGGGATTGGGGGCAGGAGGAGAAGGGGACGACCGAGGATGAGATGGCTGGATGGCATCACGGACTTGATGGACATGAGTCTGAGTGAACTCCGGGAGATGGTGATGGATAGGGAGGCCTGATGTGCTGCAATTCATGGGGTCACAAAGAGTCGGACAAGACTGAGCGACAGAACTGAACTGAACTGATAGTTATCCACAGGTGCTATACCATTTTATATCCCTACCAATTGTACACAAGGTTTCCAATATTTCCATATCCTGGCCAATGTTTGTTAATTTCCTTTTTTTTTTTTTTTTTTGCTTTTAAAATAGCCACACCAATGGGTGGGCAGTGGTTCCACAGTACTCTTTAATTAAATACCTCACTCTCTTCCATCCTCTTTCCCTGTTTTGCCTCTTTTCTCTCTCATTTAGTTTTCCCAACACTCTTGACCATTTCTCCTCCTTTCCTTAATTGAATAAGGAAATAATCTTTTCATATACAAGGAGTACATTTTGTTTTACAGGGAACAAAAGGCACATGGCAATTAATAAGACTCTTAGCCTCTGCTAAGAAGAATAACAATGACCAATATTGAGTGTTCAGAATGCCAACACATTTGCTTGGGGGAGTACTTTTAAGTTTGAGCTTGATCTTTCTGGGCAAGGTTTAATTTGTGTCTTCTTAAAAAGGGAAGGCAAAAGAATATGCCAGTCTCTAACAGGGCTCACAGAATGTTTTTGGAAACACAGTGCAATGCTCCATTTCTTGTTACTCTGATTTTGATGTTACAGAAAGAATAATCAGGGAGTATCACTGTATTTTATTAGGCATCTGGTTACTAGGGTTCTAACCCTGGCTTTACCACAGTTTTCTCAGTGGTGTTGGGCAAGTACTTTCAGTGCTTCTGTTTCTAGATTTGTTTTTTAAGAAATGAGGATATTAGAGTTTATTTCCTCTGAGAGCACTTCCAGTTCTTGGATCTCCATTAATATGCAATAATCCTCAGCAGTTATCTATAGGGGAAACATTTTAGAAGAGTTTGGCAGGAATCTTGTACTTTTACTATAAAGAAATATAGAAAATAAAATTGGATGAGTCCATTAATTAGAAAAAAAAATATTCCATTTTATGTAACTTTCTGTGGATTGAAAGAAAGATTACATAAGGCACACATCAGAACTTAGCCTGTGGCTTGCTCTGGTATAAAACCACATAACTCTTTCATGACAATATTAGCGGTCATGGAAAAACTTGAATTTTATCATCTTTCATCTAGCTCTCTGTCATCAAAACCCTATTTGTTAGCAGAGGTTGTGGGATTTGAGTGACTGCTGGGTTATTGGGAATTCTTGGTTGGTAAACATACCAGGAACCATGGATAATTACAGGAAAGTTATAGAAATTTAAAGGCCTGAGTACAGTTATTCCCCAAGTATCTAGGCACTGATTCTTCCTTAACCATGAACACAAGACTGCTCGCAGTTAGGTAGAGTTCCTTGAACAAGAATTATGATTTTCATATATGATTAATATCTATGTTGAAATAATTTAGAAATATCTAAACCACCAATTAATAGCAGACTTTTACACTAATTTTCATTTTAAGTCACTGAATCATGAAATCCAATGTCCTTTTGTTTCTGTTATTTTCATGGCACGGTAAAACATATTATTTACCAATTATAATTTTAGAGCAAGTTGGATGACCCCAGCTCTGTACTGTCTTCTTTGTGCCCTCGGCGAAGTCATTTAGCCTTTCTAAACTAGTCTCATTGTATGTGCTCAGTCACTTAGTCGTGTCCAACTCTTTGCCAGCCAGGCTCCTCTGTCCATAGGATTCTCCAGGTGGGAATACTGGAATGGGTTGCCATTTCTTATTGCAGAGGGTCTTCCTGGCCTAGGGACCAAACCCAGGTCTCCTATATCTCCTGCATTGGCAGGTGGGTTCTTTACCACTAGCGCCGCCTGGGAATCCCAAACTTGTCTCAGTGTTTAGACTGAAAGAGACAGTGAACATTTAGGAAATAAATGTGTGTTCTGCTCCTCCTAGACACTCCATGTTCCCTTTATGCTCATCACTGATAAATGGTTCTGAGCGGTACTTGGTCCTCATCAAGCCGGATTTGCTTTGCAGGTTATCACTTGCACACATGTTATGTTGCTTCTTATAGGTTTCTCTATTTCTTATTCAGAAGACCCTTCTAAAGAGCACATACCTTGTGAAAAGAATCCTTGAGCTTACCAGCACACTGCTACATATACTCACTATCTTAGATTATTTTTTAAACTCAACCAGATTTTGACTAGAGCTTTTATGGTTGAAGGAAAGAGAAATTACTGATATTACAAACTTGGAATATTTTCTAGGATAGTAAGAAATACTTTTTGTTAAAGTCTAAGGAATAATTTAGGAGAAGGCAGTGGCACCCCATTCCAGTACTCTTGCCTGAAAAATCCCGTGGACGGAGGAACCTGGTGGGCTGCAGTCCATGGGGATCGCTAAGAGTCTGACATGACTGAGCGACTTCACTTTCACTTTTCACTTTCATGCATTGGAGAGGAATGGCCCATTCCAGTGGTGGGGGGGGGGGGGGGGGGGGGGGGGAGACATGAAGGAAGAAGAGAAGAAAAAGAAAAGGGATAAAGAAAGAATGAACAGATGCTGGAATCCTGGGGGGGGTGGGCTGCAGTCCGTGGGATCGCTAAGAGTCTGACATGACTGAACGACTTCACTTTCACTTTTCACTTTCATGCATTGGAGAAGGACATGACAACCCACTCCAGTGTTCTTGCCTGGAGAATCCCAGGGACAGGGGAGCCTGGTGGGCTGCCGTCTATGGGGTCGCATAGAGTAGGACACCACTGAAGCGACTTAGCAGTAGCAACAGCATACTCTGGTATCCTGAATAGAGCAAAAACTAAATGGCTTTCTTTGTCATTTTTTTAAAATAAAAATCTCTATAATCCATCAGCCTGAAAACTACTTAATTAACATCAGTACTCATCTGTTGGCCCAGGAAAGAAGCCACATTGTCTTTTCTTTCTTCCTGTACTTTTCAAGAGAGAATCTGAGTATTTCATGTTGATTGCTTGATTGGCTGCAGAGGGACTCTTTAAAAATACTAAAAAAAAAAAAAATCAGGAATCCAGTACAAATCAAACATAAGCTGCTATCAATCATGTGCTCAGGGCATTATGTGAGGTTTTTACTCAGAAAGATGTCATTAAAAGTTGCAGAAATTAATTGGTGCCATTGAATGTAATGGCCTTTCCTGCCATAGTTTCTCAAATGTAAAGAAAAATTATGGATAACGTAAATTCCTTGTGGGATTCTTATAGATGTCTGCTTTGTTCTGTTATTGTTTATTGCAAATGTTATTACTGTGATCTACGGCCCTATCATGCTTTGTCTACACTGCGCTGCTCTTCTGCAGCCCACAACAGCGGAGGGCTTCACTCATAAGCGCGGGCTGTGTTTATTTGGAAATTCTTTGCTTTCATATATTCCCAAAGTGTCTCAAGGTGTTCATTTTGTGTGTTTAAATTTTTATACAAAAACAGATTTGTTCTGATTGATTAAGTATTGACTTACACCATTTTTAGAACAACTCTGAACCTTATTTAAGTTCAGGGTTTGTGTTCTGCTTTCCCAGAAGGTTTGAAATCAGTGTAATAATGGCTATTACTTTGTGTGAATCAATGGATTGAGATCCGTAATCTTTCTCAATAACAACATTGGTTTAATTAGTAGTGGTTTAAAATTTTGACTCTTAATTAAAGAACAATTTTATGTCTCTGTAAAAAAATGTTTAAGGAAAATGAACTTTTTTGCATATTAGATACTGTCTTAATACTATATAGTCTGTAACTCCATATCTAAGTTATATTAAAATTTTATAATAATTAACCTATTGCTTCTAGATATCTTGAAGTCATTTGTGGATGCCTATTCTTTTCTGATTCTATGGTACAAAATTCTAGAAATTCAGGAAAAGGGACAGCATGCCCCTTGTGTAATGAATTAAGCTTACAATTCTATTTTACTCATCTTTTGATTGTATTTTGTGAAATTTAGAGCATTTCTGGGTTACACTGTTTAAGACATATCTTCAGAATTTTAATAGTTGAGATCATGTCAAATATTAAAAAGTCTATAGTAAACAGTTAAATTCAAGGCCAAGATGGTTCATTCATTCAACATATAGGGAAAAGAATTAACAGTTTACTGTGGAAACTAATGAAAACAAATGTTAGCATATTTAAGATTAATAAAACTAAAACTCTAGAAAAAATAATATTTTGTTTGGGATTGTTTGATGATATTTAAATCCTAGTAAGTTCCATAGTATGTTTGGGGAAAGGCTATTAAATAATGAATAGCTTTATGTTTTATTACTAAAAATATGAATAAAAGTAGATATAAAATAATAGTGACCACTAAAAGAAGGTAGAGTCATCATATAGTTTTCAAACCAACAAAAGAAATAGTAGGAGAAATTTTTTAATTTTTTAACGATCCAATAAAATGCAGAAAAAAAAAGAGGGGAAGGGGAAGCAAGTTAAAAAATAAACAAATGTCAACAGAAAACACAAAATTAGTATAAATAAGTACAAATAGGTCACTAGTCATAAAAATTCAAAAAGGTTATTGACTCTGCTGCTGCTAAGTCACTTCAGTCATGTCCAACTCTGTGAGACCCCACAGACAGCAGCCCACCAGGCTCTGCCATCCCTGGGATTCTCCAGGCAAGAACACTGGAGTGGGTTGCCATTTCCTTCTCCAATGCATGAAAGTGAGAGTGAAGTCACTCAGTCATGTCTGACTCTTCGCAACCCCATGGACTACAGCCCATCAGGCTCCTCCATCCATGGGATTTTCCAGGCAAGAGTACTGGAGTGGGGTGCCATTGCCTTTTCCAGTTATTGACTCTACTAAGGCATAATTTATTTAAGTTTTTCTAATTCAGCTATGTTTTGCTTAAAAGAAACAATTTTAAACTAGTCTGTTTTTTAAAAATTTTGTGGCCTAAGACATTTTTATGAAAAATTAAGCCAAGGCTACACAGTCCAAGAGGACTGACTCTATCAATCAGTCAGAGGTCAACTAGAAAAGCAGTTCCAGTAGAAGTCTATATTAAGAGAGTTATTGCAAAGAATTGGTTTACACGATAGTCAGAACTGGCTAGGCAAGTCTGAAATCCACAGGGTAGGCCATCAGGAAGGGCAACTCCTGTCCACAGAGGTGGTTTCTTCTACTTCAGGAAATCCTCAGCACTATTTTTGAGACCTTTTCGCCTGGAGAATCCCATGGATGGAGGAGCCTGGTGGGCTACAGTCCACGGGGTGGTAAAGAGTCGGACATGACTGAGCAACTTCACTTCACTTCAACTGACTCAATCACACCACTCAGATTAACTGGGATGATCTCTCTTAGAGTCCACTGACTATGGATTTCAATCATGTCTTCAAAATTACCTTCTGAGCAACACCTACATTAGTGTTTGATTGCATAAATGAAGTCTGTAGCTTAGCCAACTTAATATACCATAAAGGCCATCAGAGTGACTAAGATCTGACACTGTTAGAGGTCAAAGAAGGTGTCTCCTTGTCTTTAATCCTGGAAGCCACTTTTCTCACTTTAACTCCTGAATTGGGTATTATCTCTTGTCCTCAGATACCAGCAATATAATCCAATTCTACTAAAGTTTCCTTGGGTGATGAATCAATTGCAAATTTTAAAATAACAAAGATTTCATTTACCAGCATCTCCCTGTTTTGCCTATCATTGCTGTTGGTGGCTGGCTACTGTACAACTCTGAGCCACTTTTTGTGAACATTTTATGTTTGCCATCTCTCTTGATATTGCCCTACCAGTACAGGGTGACCATTCTTTCTACAGGCCAGGGTAAGAAGAGGACATTGAGTAACCTGATTGGAATTTAAAAATGGACAAAATATTTGGACAGTCAGTTCACACACACAAATATAGTATCCTTTTCTTGGGCATGGCCCTCACAATGGCCATGTGTGAGTGTCCTTAAGAACAGAGTCCCAGTGCATATAAAATAATGCCTTTTTTCCTTCCATAAAGAGAAGCCTTTTACAATACACTAAACACACCAGAATTGATGCTTTTGAACCGTGATGTTGGAGAAGACTCTTGAGAGTCCCTTGGACTGCAAGGAGATCCAACCAGTCCATTCTGAAGATCAGCCCTGGGATTTCTTTGGAAGGAATGATGCTAAAGCTGAAGCTCCAGTACTTTGGCCACCTCATGCGAAGAGTTGACTCATTTGAATAAGACTCTGATGCTGGGAGGGATTGGGGGCAGGAGGAGAAGGGGGCAACAGAGGATGAGATGGCTGGATGGAGTCACCAACTCGATGGACATGAGTTTGGGTAACTCCGGGAGTTGGTGATGGACAGGGAGGCCTGGCGTGCTGCGATTCATGGGGTTGCAAAGAGTCGGACACGACTGAGCGACTGAACTGAACTGAACTGAACTGAAACACACCAGGGCTTCCCTGGTGGCTCAGATGGTAAAGAGTCTGCCTGCAATTCAGGAGACCTGGGTTTAATTCTTGGGTCATGAAGATCCGCTGGAGAAGGGAATAACAACCCACTCCAGTATTCTTGCCTGGAAAATTCCATGGATGAAGGAGTCTGGCAGGCTGCAGTCCATGGATTTTCGAATAGTGGGACATGACTGAGCAACTAACACTTCTTTCTAAACACACTTTGACTCTTCAGGCTGGAACTAATACATAGGGATTACAAATAAGTAAGCTGTGAAATCAGCCTTTTTGTAAGCACTGAATTTCTGCAAGAACTTAATGTAAACCTCATATGATCCCTAAAGGTCTCCCCTAACATTGCTCATTAGATACTGGGCTTGGGAGAATAAATGTCTCCTGGGTCTGTCTGGGGGCTTCTCAGGTGGCTCAGTGATAAAGAAGCCACCGGCCAATGCAGGAGATGCAGATTCAATCCCTGGGTTGGGATGATCCCCTGAAGGAGGAAATGGCTACCCACTCCAGTATTCTTGCCTGCAGAATCCCATGGACAGAGGAGCCTGGTGGGCTATAGTCCATGGGGTCACAAAACATCAGACATGACTGAGCACGCCCTAATATGCTACTATTCGTCAAATAAAGATCCATACATCTTAATAAAGCTCTCATTGGATATCCTTAAGGTAACAGAAATTTTGCTTAAAATTCCACATCTCTAGATTTTCTTGAAAATCTGGAAGATCTGGCAATACTGGACATGCATCCCATCATGGTAACCCCTGGACCTGAGTCTTGGCTGGCCCTGGCATGTGCTGCACAGTTCCTCATAGTCTTCCGAGAGAAAGGGTGTGTTTTCATCGCCTTTTATTACCTTCCGGCTTGACCTTCTGTAGGCTGCCTATAGGCATCTGTGTTTTCAAGTTTTGGCTGTAATTATCACATATCCAGGTGGAATCAGACTTTTTTTAGGTTTAGTAGCAAGCTGCTTCTCTGGTTTTGTCCACGCTGAGAACCAAACTGTTGTTGCCCGTAAAAATCCAGTTTTCCCAATTTCATATAACAATGTGGAAAATCTTAGAAGAGTCTTTGAATTCAAGCCTATGAAAACTAAGACAGTAATGATTATTGTGATTTGTAAGAGAATGATTATTGTGTTATGGCTGACTCAGCCTGCATTAGAGCAGTGTATTTGCCTGTATATACAGTAATTATTAAGTGAAAGTGAAAGTCGCTCAGCCATGTCCAACTCTTTTCGAACCCACGGACCATACACTCCATGGAATTCTCCAGGCCACAGTACTGGAGTGGGTAACCATTCCCTTCTCCAGGGGATCGTCCCAACCCAGAGATTGAATCCATGTCTCCCACATTGCAGGCGGATTCTTTACCAGTTGAGAGGCCAGGGAATCAAGCAGTGGGCAACCTTTTTTGGGTTCTAGATGCATTTGAAAATTGCTTTCTCAGAAGAAAAAACCCATTTATATAACATTATCACAAGTTTTTCAAACAACTATAATGTTTTCTGGTCCCCCTGAGGCCATCCAAGAAACCTCAGGGTTCATTCACCTCAGGTATAGACCCCATGCTCTAAATAAAGATAGAGAGGGAATTCTCTCCTGGTCCAGGCTTTAAGACACTGTGCTTAAGACACTGTGCTTTAAGACACTGTGCAAGGGGCATGGGTTCAATCCCTGACTTTCATTTAAAGAAATAAAAAATATGCAGAGGTGTTGGTGACAGATTCCCTTTTCTCCCCATGAAAGAACCTGCAAACGAACCTTCACCTGGTGTGACTAAGTTTCAGGTTAGTCTGATTCATCTGGGATCTTCCTATGCGTCCTCCAAGATTTAGCCTCGCTGCTTTCTGTTTCATACTATTCGTCTTTTTTGTGCACTTAGTCAAGACATAGTCTCAGCTCCTCTGTGTCTTATCCAGAGAAGGCTATGCTTCTTTCCAGCGGGCACTGCAAATACAGCTGTGCTATACTGCTGCCAAGCTCCAGCCCTCTCACTTGTGAGGCTGTGCCTGCCATCTCTCACCGTAGGATGAGAGTTCCTCCACAGGCTAGCACAGAGACAAGATTTAACAATCTCTGCTAGAGACAGCTCTGTGGACATCATCAGACCTCCCAGATAATGGTGCAGAACATCCTTTGGTAGCAAGAGCTCAAATGTCGTTTGAGCTCTTTACTCTTTACTCGGCATGATACATAGATGATGGTTACACCCCAGATAGGTGCTCCCTGCCATAAAAGTTGAGAATCCCAGTGACTTAGCCCATCTGCTGCTGCTGCTGCCAAGTTGCTTCCGTCGTGTCCGACTCCGTGCTACCCCATAGACGGCAGCCCACCAGGCTCCCCCATCCCTGGGATTCTCCAGGCAAGAACACTGGAGTGGATTGCCATTTCCTTCTCCAATGCATGAAAGTGAAAAGTGAAAGTGAAGTCACTTAGTCATGTCCGACTCTTAGCGACTCCATGGACTACAGCCTACCAGGCTCCTCCGTCCATGGAATTTTCCAGCAAGAGTACTAGAGTGGGTTGCCATTGCCTTCTCCGACTTACATCAGTTTCTGTAAAATGCCTCAACGTTATGACTCTTTGGAGGTTTTGAAATTTTATGATGGTGCATCAGATGATGCCATGTTGAATCCTATTCCACATGTTTCTACCAATCAAGTTTTCAGTTCTTTCTCATTCTGGTGTTTTTGAATTTTAGCATTTCAGGGAGAAAGATAGGCTTTGAGATCCTGGATAAAAAAAAACACAAATAATTGTTTAAATTTTTGACAACATATTCATTCCTTAAGCTTTTTCCGTCAGAAAACTGCTACCAAGCAATTCTATATGAAGTAAGTTGCAGAAAACAATCATGAAAGGAGCTCAGAAAAAAGAAGAAAATTATCTTTTATTTTTTAAACATAGCTTTTCCTAGTTCCCCTATAACATCAAGTCTTTAATCTTTAGCATTGTAACCTCTTGCCATGTGAGGGAGTTGACATAGCTTCTGTTTGATGCTGATGCCTTTTGAAGGGTCATGCCCAATATCGGAGTTTCTTCAGCGGATCAAGATTGCTTACGCTTTTTGATGTTTTCTTCTCACTGGCCTGAGAAGCAGATAGATGACCATGATAAATGGGTATCCTGGGCAGTGATAAGAATTCAGAGGTTTGACATGAGTTATGTCCTCACTCATACAGAAGCAAAGATTCTCTTATCTTTCCTCTTTAATTTCTTAATTACAAAAAAAAATTTCTTACCTAAACAGTGTTCACAAACAGCTTTGTGATTGTTGTCTGATAACAAATACTTTAAGATCCTTTCTGTATTCAAGTTTTTGTTTTGGTTGTTTATTTTGTTGTTGTTCCTAAGGCTTTTAATAAAAGATAGCATTCCCTATTAAATATTGAAGCTGTTTTCCTTTAATAGAAACACTTTGTTACTGAAATAGCAAGCAAGCAAAACTTATCATCTAACCTGAGCATAAGGACATATGTTGCATATGTAAAGATCCCGAGCTGGTCTGTCTCTTTCTCCCTTTAACCCAGCCTAGTTACATGGTATGTTCATTGCCTCTGGTCTCACTGCCAAAGTCACAATGTGCACAAAGATGTGTTCTAACTCAAACCTGTACTGCTTGAGTTTATGGAAGGAAAGGGCACAAGCCCACATGCACTCATCATCATTCTCAGGTAGTCAGTGCTGCTCTGGCCCAGAGAGCTGGCAGAATAAGACAGAAGACAGGTGTATAGTCATTCATAGTGTCTGCGCCTCTGAGTGCCACGTACTCTTCCCCCTTTCTTGCTTTCTTCCGTCTGCAGACCCTCAAAATCATACCCCCTCCTCTTCACTCTTCTGTGAAAGATCTTTCCTCCTTTGTTGGTTGAGATGATTGATTTCTTTCTCTATCCTCCAAAGCATCATGCTTTAGCAATGGGATGAGGGAGGAGAACACGGAGACTGGGGTCTTCACGTCTGGTTAAAATTCCCACTTTGCTATTTATTAGCTATGTGATCTTCAGCACATTACTTACCCTCTCTAAAATCCAATTTTCTCATCTGTAAAATGGAGATAGTAACAGTTATTTATAGGACTGCCGTGATGAGTACATGAGATGAAATACATCCATGTGCCCATGACAATGCCTGGCACACAGCAGAGCTTGATCGATGGTAGCTCCCCATAAACACTGCATTGGCAGGGCCATGCATCTCCCTGCAACAGAGGCCAGCGGAGGAGAAATATGTTAACACTATTACACGTATAGTAAATTGACCTCTTAGATTGTAAAATATAAGAAAGCAGTGGGTCTGTTAGTTTCTTGTCTGTACACATTGCACATTCTTTTAGGAAAAACAGAGAAAGGCAAGCATGATCGTAACTTTACTGACAGTCCTGTGAACTGCATCACCTCACTCTGGGTGTGTTATTCACTAATATTTAAGCCATTAATTGTTCTTGCTACATAGTGAGGATTCAGTAATAAAGAGGAATTTTATGTCCAAGCAATCCATTTTCCCACAGTAGTTCTACAAATAACACATAGTTATCCCCTTGATTTCTTTGACTTAGCACCGTGGCTGGTTAGTTACACACCCAGTCCATCTTGTCCACTAGACCTTAAGCTTCCTGAGGTCATGCCATGCCCTTCTCCATTTTTCCAAAGCTTCTGGCAGAATCCAAGTATGTTGGCATGAAGGTGACTCTTCTAATCAGGAAAGAGTAAAGTTTGCTCTAATATTTAAAACCTTCTCTTTTTTGCTTTTTCAAATGTGCTTCTTTGGTTTGCTTCATTCTTGCTACACCCTTAAGGATGGGTTTAGAGAGTCTAGGGTTAGTCTCCCTGGTTTGGCAGGACCCCTGTTTCTGTCCCAGCTCTCTGCCTTATTGCCTATATAATCTTAAGATAGTCCCTAATCTTTTCTAGACCAGTGTCCCCATTGTATCCAATATTCTCATTTAAAAGATGGCATCTCAGATCCCTTAGTTCTAACAGTTTATGACAAGCATGAAAACCCATCTTGCTGATAATGGGGCATGCTGCTGAGCTTGTCCTGACAAGGGACCCTCACCTGAATCCCTTAGGGAATCACACCTAGAACTTCTGTTGGAAGCAGCAAGCAAATGCTGTGACTTCCACACAGCAACCAGGGCTCTAGGGATTTTCTCCTTTTTATGCGAGTAGAAGCTGCTACTGCTAAGTCGCTTCAGTCGTGTCCAACTCTGTGCGACCCCATAGACGGCAGCCCACGAGGCTCCCCCATCCCTGGGATTCTCGAGGCAAGAACATTGGAGTGGGTTGCCATTGCCTTCTCCAATGCATGAAAGTGAAAAGTGAAAGTGAAGTCACTCAGTCGTGTCTGACTTCTAGCGACCCCATGGACTGCAGCCCACCAGGCTCCCCCATCCATGGGATTTTCCAGGCAAGAGTACTGGAGTGGGGTGCCATCGCCTTCTCCGGTAGAAGCTGCTACATTCTACTAATTCCTACCGCACATTGCTGACAAGACCACCCAGCTCGTCTTTGGCAACACTTAACAGCTCAGATTCAGCCTTCTCTCTTAGTTCCAGAGAGAACCCACAGAAGATAGGCTTGTTCTGTGTACAGAGAAAAAAATGTAATTAAAAGACCTTAATCATAGTCACCCTGGTTTGATATGTTTTCTAACATGGAGATAATATTCTGTGACTCTCCAATGAAAACAGACAAAAGATGAAGCCAATTTCCCTGGGTTTCCTAGTCCCCCCAAATGAAAAGTGAGGTAGCCCACTTTTTTGGCACCCAATAAGCCAATTATAAAGTTTTGCTGTTGAAACAGAGAACACACACTCATAAGCGTGTGTTCTCATGAGCTAAGAGCTTCTGTGCTTCAAAGTCTTCTTCCTGTGGCTGGAGGTTTTATCTCCACTTTAAACTGAAATCTCTCATTATTGCTATAAAAGTCACTTCTCAACCGAGCCTTTTTCAGTGTAGAACACTGCTGGATTTTTCTTTTTTAAGTATGCATCTTTTACTTTTACACTGAGCAGGAACTATGTGAGTAAAGATACTGCATGCAATTCTTGGCTCTAATTTGGAAATAAGACGTTCTTTCAAAGACAATAAGGAAAGAAGTATAGAGGTAGGAGTGGAGAGACAGCAACCTGTATATAAACGGTGATCTTTCAAAATGCAAAAAGACAGCATTTGGCACCATAATTATTCAGATTTCTTTAGCCTCCTTTCAAACCAAGATTTGTTTACTAGAGGCATTACGATTTAGTGAGACAAATTAGACTAAACTTTTTTATCTCGGGTGGTTTGCACGTGCACTGATTGAACTAGTATTTCTTCCCAAGATTGCCTGGGAAGATAAATGAACAGGAGGAGCAATTAGAGTAAGGAAAAACTAAAGATTGGCTGACATGATTTAAGTTTAGCACTAAGGCAGTTTGTCATTTTGTCTCTGTAATCTCTATCAGAATTGACTAAAACAGTAAACATAAATCATTATACTAATTTATTTCACTACACTGCGGTCTGAGAAAAGAAGATCTCTCTTTTTCTGAGAGACTATGGGGATTCAAGCAGCCACTTTGAACTTATTTTCATGTATATATTGGGGGGTGAGGAAGTGAGAGAATTGAAAATGAGCCCCTCAGTTTCCTTAAAACTATTTTTTGGAGGCAAGATAGGTTATTATTATTACACTGTGCTAAAATAACCGTGGATTGTGCATTCAAAGCGGGTCAACATTGATCGTATTTTTTAAGAAGCAAAATAATTCTTAAGGTAGAAGTGTAATCAAATATAATGCTGAAAGTGATTTTTCAAATACATAGTAGTTAATAAGCCATTAAGTGTTTTCTCTGAAGAAAGCTTTGTGACCACCAAGTCAAAATACCATTAACTGGGAGTTCTTAGGAAATATCAACACTCTTGATCATTAAAGACAGCAGCTAAGTCCTCTCAGTTGAGTATAAGCTCTAGTATTGTTGATTCGCCAAAACAAAAGCACCTTCAACAGGCTCTTGGACATATGAGCCAATTGGCTACTTGAATAAAAAGAAGGCCATTCATTGATTCACCTATAAAGAGAAGACACTGTTTTGAATTCTTTCCCCCTTTATTTAGGTTAAAATTTTTCTTTTAAAGATAATGCTAATTGTGAACATATTTTAGATAAATAGCTCTGAAATTTTCATATTTTCTGATATTTGTCATAGATTTTCATCTGTTGGTGCATATATACATATATATGCATACATGTATACATATATACATATACATATATGTATAGATACACATATATACATGTTCAAGTTGACCCTTGAACAATGCAGGAGCTAGGGGCACGCACACACCACACAGGTGAAAATCTGTGTATAGCTTTATAGTCAACCATCTGTATCCACAGATTCAATTGTGGATTGCAGAGTACTGTAGTATTTGTTCTTGGGGAAAAAAAATGTCTGTAAAAGTGGACCTGTGCAGTTCAAGCCTGTGTTGTTCAAGGGTTAATTTTAATTTCAAGCCTTGTTGCCAGATTCATCTTTCTAAAGTATAGTTTGAATCTGTTTGCATTAGTCTTTAAAAGAGGCTACAAAGTTATAAGCTAGGATGGTGATTTCAGGAAGTAAAACAGTAGATGAGTGAAAGATACACTTGTGGGTACAGAATCACAGTCAAATTATACAGTGGGGCCAAGGCAGATGGCACACCAGAAGTTGGCCATGGTTATTAGAAACATAACTTCAGATAAAGACAAAGAGTGGGGAGGATAATAAATTACTTTGGGGCACTGAACTTGCGGCGCTGTTGGGGTGCCTTGTTAGAGATGGCTCAGCGGAGAGCAATAAGTGCTAGATATAGAGAAGGGTACGTATGGGACTGGACATATTTGTGCTTGTTGAATTTATTTAGGATCTGCCTCTTCCTATAAGGAAGAGAAAAGGGAACTAAGATAGTGAGTCCCAATTCAGCGCCTTTACTCTTAACATGCTACCCCAGTCGTGACAAAAGTCCACTGTGACGTATCATTAGCCACATTTTCAGGGAGGACATTACTCGGTGGCAGAAGCAGGCTCTGTCTTGCTCTGAAACTCTAAGACAACTCACTACCTCTGAAAAGATGTGGAGAAGTTGCTTACAAAGAAGTAGGTCATGTGTTAAACAGGTAAAAATGGACCCAACTGAAGATGCCAAAGGGAAACATGTAGGTAGAGAATGACTAAGGGTGAAGCAGAGAACCTCATGGTATGACACCCAGAAGTAGGAATGAGATACCAGCAGAAAGGAGTGGAAAGCTCCCTGTACTGCAGAGAGGTTAAGAGAGATCGCAGGGTTACAAAAGGAATACTTGTTATTTGTTGATAGTTTTGTTTGTTTTCTCTTATCAAAAGGAGGCTTTAGCATGTGTTTAGTCAGAAAGGGAAGCAGCAGAGGAAGAGAGCTCAAAAACCCAAGGGTAACTGAAAGAGCAAGACCCCAGAACACCATAAAGAACAGGTTTAGATATAATGGTAGTGAGTCAACCCTTCTGCCTCTCAGGGTACGAGCTGGTCCTTCTCTGAAATCAAGAAACAAGACCCCTGAAGGTGCAGAGTAATGGGGACACAGTGAGCAGGGAACCCAATGGGATACACAGGAGGAACAGCCTCTGACCAAGAGGGCAGAGGGGAAGGTCATAACTTAATGGAAACTCTCTGCTCCAGTGGTAGATAAAATGTAAATTTTTTAAAAAAAAAAAGATAAGTGCCTGGATGGGAGGGGGGATTGGAAGAGAATGGATATATGTATATGTATAGAGGAGTCCCTTTGCTGTTCACCTGAAACTATTACAACATTGTTAATTGACTATATCCCAGTACGAAATTTGTTGTTCAGTCACTCAGTCATGTCCAGCTCTTGGTAATCTCATGGACTGCAGCACACCAGGCTTCTCTGTCCTTCACCGTCTCCCGGAGTTTGCTCAGACTCATGTCCATTGACTCAGTGATGCCCCCCATTCATCTCATCCTCTGTCATCCCATTCTCCTTCTTCCCTCAGTCTTTCCCAGCATCAAGGTCTTTCCCTATGAATCACCTCTTCACGTCAGGTGGCCAAATTATTGGAGTTTCAGCATCAGACCTTCTAGGGAATATTCAGGGTTGATTTCCTTTAAGATTGACTGGTTTAATCTCCTTGTAATCAAAAGGACTCTCAAGAATATTCTTCAACACCACAGTTCAAAAGCATCCGTTCTTCAGTGTTCAGCCTTCTTTATGGTCCAACTCACACATCCATACATGACTACTGGAAAAACCATAGCTTTGACTAGATGGACCTTTGTTGGCAAAGTAACGTCTCTGTTTTTTAATATGCTGTCTAGCTTTTGACCAACCGATATGTTGGTCACAGCTTTTCTTCCAAGGAGCAAGCATCTTTTAATTTTATGGCTGCAGTCACCATCCACAGTGATTCTAGAGCCAAAGAAAATAAAATCTGTCACTGTTTCCATTGTTTCCCTTCTATATGCCATGAACTCATGGGACCGGATGCCATGATCTTAGTTTTTTGAATGTTGAGTTTTTTTTTTTTTTTGAATGTTGAGTTTTAAGCCAGCTTTTTCACTCCTCTCTTTCACCTTCATCAAGAGGTTCTTTAGCTCCTCTTCATTTTCTGCCATAAGGGTGGTGTCATCTGCATATCTGAGGTTATTGATATTTCTCCTGACAATCTTGATTCCAGCTTGTGCTTCATCCAGCCTAGCATTTCGCATGATGTACTCTGCATATAAGTTAAATAAGCAGGGTAACAATATACACCCTTGACATGTTTCTTTCCCAATTTGGAACCAGTCTGTTGTTCCATGTCTGATTCTAACTGTTGCTTCTTGACCTGCATATAGGTTTTCAGGAGGCAGGTAAGGTGGCTGGTATTCCTATCTCTTTAAGAATTTTCCACCATTTGGGAGAACAAGATGGCGGAGGAGTGGGTGGACATGGAGTACATCTCTCTCCATGGATACATCAGGGATACACCTTCAGACACAGAAGTGCATGCAGAACACCAGCTGAGAGCGGACAGGAGTACCTGACCAGTGGGGGGAAAATATATTGAACCACGCAGAACTCTGTAGGATGAAGGAGCTAGGGGAAAACTTGGAGTGTCAGTAGGATTGGACCTGCCCTTGGCGGGTGGGGGAACTGAAGCTGGGGTCTGATCCCCACATCGGGGCAACTGTCGAGTCAGAGGAGAAACATTTAAGGCTGAGAGTGAAAGCTGATCTGTGGCAGCCTAAATGGAATGAGAACCAGACAGTCCTTGCCACAGCCATACATACCCCAGGCAGGAACGCTGGTCTCCTGGAAGGCTCAATAGATGGGAGCTGGGGTTTAGGGATTGTGGAGCAATCCCAGGGTGAGGGCTGCTGTTGACTGCAGAGAGATGGATTGAGGGGATGTTAGGGATGAGACCATGGTGGGAAATGCCAGTGGAGGAAAGCCAGGCAG
Organism: Capra hircus; assembly: GCF_001704415.2. Taxonomy (NCBI): domain Eukaryota; kingdom Metazoa; phylum Chordata; class Mammalia; order Artiodactyla; family Bovidae; genus Capra; species Capra hircus. Next base: position 79,364,577 of record NC_030814.1, read on the forward strand.
CCATGGAAGCAAGACAACCCTGCTGAGTCACGTGGAGGTGGTGGAGCCATCACCATAGCCTCTTTCTCCCCATAGGCCAGCATCAGCAGCTGAACAATAGAGAAGCTGGCCCATCAAACGCCTGATGCACTGAACTACAGAGTAGGACCCCATCCAGGGTGCCCCTTAAACTGCCTGACACTCTGATCTACAGTTGGACCCCAGCCACGGGGCCCCCTCTTTGTGTCTGACTCACCAAACAACAGAGAAGGACCCCAGGCAAGGGAGCCCTCTAAGTGCCTGAATGGGCAAAGCTACGGAGGAAGACTGGCCAAAGAGACCTTCTGATCACCAGCTACAAGAGGCTCAGAAAAAGACTCTGATAGGGCCATAAACTCCTGTGGCAGAGGCAGTCCATGTCCCTGCACATTGGAGCTGCCAGGGTGCCTGCAAGCCAAGCAGCTGTGCCACCTCCATGATCAGCTCTCACTGGGGCAAAGCTGCCACAGGCAAGAAAAAGTCTTGCGTCTATGCATGCAGGGTCACTTTGGTCATGTCCATATACACAATGGAATATGGAATTCCATATACACAATATGGAATATGCCTATCTTGAAGGATTTTGAGCATTACCTTGCTAGCATGTGAAATGAGTGCAATTATGCTGTAGTTTGAACATTCTTTGGCATTGCCCTTCTTTGGGATTGAAATAAAAACTGTCCTTTTCCATCCCTGTGGCCACTGCTGAGTTTTCCAAATTTGCTGGCATATTGAGTGTAGTACTTTAACAGTATTTAACACTTTTCAACAGCAATGAAAAATATTTAACACTTTTCAACATTCTGAACCCCACAATACAAAATAAAAAATTCAAAAAAAAGAAAAAGTAAAACTAGCTAGTTTTTGAAGCAATATTAACAACTCCACAAACCAGAAACACAGCACTGAACAGGATTAACAGTGCATTCCAGAGTTGAAATCCAAAATCAGACATATATGGTAGAAGTATAGCTCCTATGAGGCTCTGGGAGCTGAAAGTTTCCAGGTAATCAAAATAAAGCTTCCTCCTTAAAATCAGTAGCTATGATGGGGCTCATCCAAAGAGGCAAAGGAAGCTGAAAATGCTACAGATGGGCCCTGTCTGATGTTGTGACTGAGGAGATGGGAGGACAACAACCCAGTCCAAGACACAGGAATTACTGGTTGGGTGACAGCATCTGTGATAGTTTCAGTGTCATCACAGAAAAATAATCCTAAAACACCACCTATGTCTAGAATAAGAATCCCCCAGGGCCTGGAAGAAGTAATCATAAATCTAATGGATACCAGGATATTTAAGAGGGAGAAGGAGAGATCCCATTCAAAATAGAATGCATCAAAAACAAAAATAGACAAATGAAGCTATAGCAAACTAAACAGCTTCTGCTCTGCAGAGGAAACATTAAGCAGAGTGAAGACAACCAACGGAATGGGAGATAATATTTGCAAACCATGTGTTTGATAAGAGATTGATATCTAAAGTATATAAGGAACTCCTATATCACAAAAGCAAGATAAATAAATTAATAACAAACCCAATAACCCAAGTGAAAAATGGACAAAGAACTTAAACATGTTTCTTAAGAGAAGATATGCAGATGACCAACAGGTATATGCAAAAAATCTCAACATTACTAATGATTCAGTTCAGCTCAGTTCAGTCACTGAGTCATGTCCGACTCTTTGCAACCCCATGAATCGCAGCATGCCAGGCCTCCCTGTCCATCACCAACTCCCGGAGTTCACTCAAACACATCCATCAAGTCAGTGATGCCATCCAGCCATCTCATCCTCCGTCGTCCCCTTCTCCTCCTGCCCCCAATCCCTCCCAGCATCAGTCTTTTCCAATGAGTCAACTCTTTGCATGAGGTGGCCAAAGTACTGGAGTTTCAGCTTTAGCATCATTCCTTCCAAAGAATACCCAGGACTGATCTCCTTTAGAATGGACTGGCTGGATCTCCTTGCACTCCAAGGGACTCTCAAGAGTCTTCTCCAACACCACAGTTCAAAAGCATCAATTCTTCGGTGCTCAGCTTTCTTCAAAGTCCAACTCTCACATCCATACATGACTATTGGAAAAACCATAGCCTTGACTAGACGGACTTTGTTGGCAAAGTAATGTCTCTGCTTTTGAATATGCTATCTCAGTTGGTCGTAACTTTCCTTTCAAGGAGTAAGCATCTTTTAATTTCATGGCTGCAATCACCATCTGCAGGGATTTTGGAGCCCCCAAAAATAAAGTCAGCCACTGTTTCCCCATCTATTTCCCATGAAGTGATGGGACCAGATGCCATGATCTTCGTTTTCTGAATGTTGAGCTTTAAGCCAACTTTTTCAGTCTCCTCTTTCACTTTCATCAAGAGGCTTTTTAGTTCCTCTTCACTTTCACGTAAATCAAAACTACAATGAGATATCATCTCATATCTGGTAGCATGTCCATTATAAAACAACAACAACAAAAAATAGTAAGTGTTGACAAGAATGTGGAGAATCCTTGTGCACTGTTAATTGCGATGTAAAATGATGTGCTATTATAGAAAGCAGAATAGAGGTGCCTCAAAAAATTAAAAATATAATTACTATATCACCCAGCAATCCCATTTTGGAGTATTTATCCAAAAATAAAAAAATTGAAACCAGAGTCTCAAAGCTATATATGCACTCTCATGTTCGTTGCAGCATTTTTCACAATAGGCAAGATGTGGCGATAACCTAACCATCCACTGACTGATTACTGGATAGAGAAAATGTGATAGATGTATGTAATAGACCAACACTTCAGTTCAGTCACTCAGTCATGCCTGACTCTTTGCGACCCAATGGACTGCAGCACGACAGACCTCCCTGTCCATCACTAACTCCCGGAACTTACTCAAACTCATGTCCATTCAGTCAGTGATGCCATCCAACCATCTCATCCTCTGTTGTCCCTTTCTCCCCCTGCCTTCAATCTTTTTAGTCTAGTGGTTTTCCCAACTTTCTTCAATTTAAGTCTGAATTTGGCAATAAGGAGTTCATGATCTGAGCCACAGTCAGCACCCGATCTTGTTTTTGCTGACTGTATAGAGCTTCTCCATCTTTGGCTGCAAAGAATATAATCAGTCTGATTTCAGTATTGACCATCTGGTGATGTCCATGTGTAGAGTCTTCTCTTGTGTTGTTGGAAGAGGGTATTTGCTATGACCAGTGCGTTATCTTGGCAAAACGCTGTTAGCCTTTGCCCTGCTTCATTCTGTACTCCAAGGCCAAATTTGCCCATTATTACAGGTATTTCTTGACTTCCTAGTTTTGCATTCCAGTCCCCTATAATGAAAAGGACATCATTTTTGGGGTGTTAGTTCTAGAAGGTCTTGTAGGTCTTCATAGAACCATTCACCTTCAGCTTCTTCAGCGTTACTGGTTGGGGCATAGACTTGGATTACTGTAATATTGAATGGTTTGCCTTGGAAACAAACAGAGATCATTCTGTCATTTTTGAGACTGCATCCAAGTACTGGATTTTGGACTCTTTTGTTGACTGTGATGGCTACTCCATTTCCTCTAAGGGATTCTTGCCCACAGTAGTATATACAATGGTCATCTGAGTTAAATTCACCCGTTCCAGTCCATCCATCATTTAGTTCACTGATGCCTAAAATGTCAATGTTCAGTCTTGCCATCTCCTGTTTCACCACTTCCAATTTGCCTTAACTCATGGATGGAACATTCCAGGTTCCTATGCAATATTGCTCTTTACAACATCAGACTTTACTTCTATCACCAGTCACATCCACAACTGGGTGTTGATTGGCTCCGTCTCTTCATTCTTTCTGGAGTTAGTTCTCCACTGATCTCCAGTAGCATATTGAGCAGAGTTCTGACAAAATGAACAGTATGAAAATGGACTATCACTCAATCATAAAAAAGAAAAAATCCCACCTCATATGACAACATGGATGAACCTTGAGAATATTATGCCAACTGAAATAAACCAGTCACAGAATGACAAATGCTGCATGATTCCATTTATATAATGTAGCTAAAACAGTCAAATTCACAGAAGCAGAAGGTGGAATGGTGGTTTCCAGGGGCTAAGGGAAGGGGGAATTGGGAAGCTGCTATTCAATGAGTCAAAAGATTCTGTTATGCAAGATGAAAAAGTTTTAGAGATCTGTTGTAGAATATTGTGGTCACAGTTAACATTATTGCACTGTACACTTTAAAAATTGTTGAGGGTAGATTTCATAGTATCATTTCTTATCACAGTTATAAGAAGTGGCTACAATATTTAAAATTGTTGGTGTTCAGTCACTAAAGTGTGTCTGACTCTTTGCAACCCTGTGGACTGCCACACACCAAGCTTCCGTATCCTTCACTATCTCCTGGAGCTTGCTCAGACTCACGTTCGTTGAGTTGGTGATGCCATCCAACCATCTCATTCTCTGTCATCCCATTCTCCTGCCCTCAATCTTTACCAGCTACAGGGTATTTTCCAATGAGTCAGCTCTTTGCATCAGGTGGCCAAACTATTGGAGCTTCAGCTTCAGCATCAGTCCTTCCAGTGAATATTCAGTGTTTATTTCCTTTAGAATTGAACAACAATCCAATATTAAATATCAAAACTTGTTAAATGCAGCTAATATGGAACACAGGGGTAAAATTATAGTCTTAAATACACTGATGAAAGAATATAGTTCTGGTAAAGAGTAATTCATGGTAAAATTCTCTTAATTTTCAGCTAAATTCATTGGCTCTGTAAAACAACTAATTTTAATATTCTGAACCTACAGAATTCATCCAGATGGCTAGATAGTGGAACAATGCACACAAAAAATCAATAGCTTTCCTACAGTTCAGTAATAGAAAAATAATTACATTCACCATGTTAACAACAAAAGCCAAACATAAACTATAGCAAACTAAAAAGTCCTCCAAAAAACAATGTAAAACTTTACTGGAAAAAAATGGAATAATAATCCACGTTCCAGATAGGAAGACTAAATATTGTCAAAAGTGATTGCATTAAAATCCCAAGGGATTTGTCAAAAAAAAAAAAAAAAAGAGAGAGAGAGAAACAGAGAGAAGAGAAAGGGAAACCACAAACCAAACTATCCTTCTTTAGCTACATATAAATATTTGTGGGCACATTAAAATCAAAAAATAGCAATGGTCATAAATAAATGAGCAACAGTGGTTACTTCTGAGATGACTGGAAGGGAAAAAACAGTGAAGAAATTTTGATGTATTTAGTCTTTTATATAAGTAAATGTATCTCTACATTATTAGTATACTTGAAGTTAAAGTTATATTGATTTTAACTTTAAAAATAATAAAATGTCAACATTACTATTGTAGGCAGAATAAAGACCCCTTAAAATACAAGGGTGTCCTATTTATGAATGTTATCTAACACAGCAAAAGGGATTTTGCAGGTGTGATTAAATTAAGAGTTTTGAGATGGAGATAGCATTCTGGATTTTCTTGGTGAGCTCATTGTAATCACATGGGTCCTTAAAAGTGAAAGACAGAAAAAAAAAAAAAGTGAAAGAGGCAGGGCAATGGGAGTCAGGAATCTCAAGACCCTACACTGTGGGCTCTGAAGAAGAAATAGGGGGCCAGGAAATCAGGAAGCCTCTAGAAAATTGAGTAGTCAAGGAAAATGATTCTCTCCATTCCCCTTCAGAAGGAATGGCAGCCCAGCCACAGGCTTGGTCTTACCATTTCAGACTTCTGCCTCCTAGAATTGTAAGATAACAAAGTTGGGTCATTTGAAGCCATCAAATTTGTTGTTATTTGTTACAGTAGCAATAGAAAACGAACATAAGTCTTTTGTAACAGCTGAGTTGCTGCTGAAACCTGCTCAGGCAGGTTACAGATGCCAGTATCCAGCTTCCCTGGTGGCTCAGTTGTAAAGAATGCAATTGTCAATGCCGGAGACACATACGAGTTCCATGCCCGGTTGAGGAAGCTCCCACATGCCAACGAGCAACTAAGCCTGCACACCACAACTACTGATCCTGTGCTCTAGAGCCTGGGATCCGCAACTGCTGAGCCCACTGCATCTACTGAAGGCCACAGGCTCTAGAGGCTACGCTCCACAGCAAGAGGAGCCGCCACAATGAGAAACCCACGCTCCACAATTGAGAGCAGCCCCCACTCAGCACGACCAGAGAAAAGCACCCCCAGCAGCAAAGACCCAGCGCAGCCAAATAAATAAATAAATAATTTTTAATGATTTTTTTTAAAAAAAGCAAATGCCAGTATCACCCAAGGATTTATTCCCAGTCTTTGCTCTGAGATCGATAATGCAAAAAAAAAAAAAAATTATGAGTCCCAAATATTTTCTTCTGTTTGAGGTAAAACTGTATGTAAAACCATATTCCCCGAGGCACCATGGTATTTTGGGAATAACTTCAGGAGACTTGACATAGTTTAACAATGCAAAGCTTTAGCCTAGTCATTGACTTATTTTGTAAATGTGAGACCAGAGACTGGTAAGTATTTGTAAATCAACTACCATAAAAGGGTAAAGATTAAGGGTCATTAGCCAGGTGGAAGAAAATCTTGTTATTTCTAAACATTTTTTATATTTTGTCACCACAAGTTTGGTCCTTAGTCTATTTGCTGAGAAGGATAACAAGCTTTCCCGTGTTTTCCGCTTTTTGTAAAAAGAGAATTAATCTACTATGGATAGTAACCTTAAACCCAGAACTTACATTATCCTTTGAGACATGAAATTATATTAACACACTACATGTTTTTGTAGGGAGTTGTATTTGTTTCAACGTGCCTCTAGTAAGAACTTGGGTTTGTTAAGCTAAGCTTTAATAGACTCTCCAGCTCATGATGATTATTTCAGTATATCTTCATTAAGTTTATTCTATGTATCTAACAGTATATGTGACAAACACATTGTATCTTTTTTTTACAAACCCTTAAAAAATTCACACAAAATTTTATGACTCATGATTCAAGTCAATTTATTTTGAAAAAAAAAATACAAAACCTTTTCTTTAAAATTAGTCAGGACCTGTTTCTTTATTCACATGTAGATCATATCTATAGCCTACTATATGGCTCTGAGAGAAAAAGCAGGATAACTCTCATGGGGGCAGGAGTGACGTCAGCCAGAAGCAAAGAAAAGGGGTGTATGTTTAAAATCTTGGAGATAGATCATTTAGTTTGTTTATTGCTGTGTAGATCTTTAATATGTTTATTAAAAATATCTGCTATATGTAAAATATAGAATAGATGTAAAATATAAAATATTTTTAAATATAAAATAGATATTTAAAAATATTTTTAAATATGAAATAGATATTTTTAAATTTTATATTTTAAAATGTAAAATATAAAATAGATATTTTTAATAAGTTTGATAAAGCACACATTTGGCTAAATATCATTTTCAACCTTACTTTTATGAATAATAAATGATCAAAGAAATCCTTCAAAAAGGCTGGAATCAAAACTGCAAAATGAAAAAGTCTTTCAAAAAATTAGAGTGAAAAGTTGACTGCAATTCTAATGAAAAATAATCATTTAAAAAGCTATATATTCATATATTGCACTTACTTTATAGTCAAACAGTTCACACACAGGTATGTACACACACAGATCTATATAAGCGCTACCTTCCCCCACTTCTTCGCTTTAAGTCACATTTTCCAAGGCAGTTCTCAGCCTTTGAAAAAAATTTTCCCAGGAGGTCTACTTTTCTCTCTCTAAAGAGGGAAGCCCTGCAGGGGACAAGAGTACATAACACGTCAGATTCTTATGAGCTAAAAAGCCAAGTCTCAGCTAAGGAAACTGATTTGCTGAATTCATACAGCATCAGATTTCCCCACAAATGGCTGTGGGGCGGTTTGGCCCCATTCCATCAGGCTTCAGATGACCACTTCAGGCTGCCTTTCTTTGCTTTGAATTGTTACACGTCAACCTCTTTGGAACACCCTGTATCTATGAGCAGGAAACCAGTACAAGGTCCCAGCTTTGGAATTCTAGCTTCAGCCCTATCCCTGTCTCCTCTTGAGAGTAGCCCATTGATACTTACTGTCCAGATCACATTTAACGCCTGCCTCATGAATGCAACTTCCATCTAAAGTTAACACAGGTGGGAGATACCAGTCTATGGATCAAATAGATAGATAGTTAATCCATATTCTAGGCCTCATTCTTCTGGCACCAAATTCCAGCTGCTTGTTTAGTCAGCAAGGTAAAATGCTGCACGTGCAAAACAGTTTGAACAGTCTTCACTTAGGGGAGTGGTTCTGAAAATGTAAGTCTTTGTATGTGGTACATAAATTTGAGACCAATAAATATTTTCAGATTTTTGAGTTTCCAATAACTTCAAATGAGATGGAAATACATTTAAATATTGACATAATTGGACAGGTTTATGAGGTCCTGATTCTCCTACTATCTACCCAGATGCCAATAAGGGTGCATGTAAATCCCAATCTAAAACAAGAGTAATGCTAAATATTGTCATGAATGAAACTTTTCAAATTAAGAGACACTGTGGTACCCGACGTATTACTCTGAATCTCAGAAATTCTCAGCTAATTCTCATTCATTAATTTCTTGTTTGGGCCTAATAAAATTGTAACCAAGGACTTCTCTCTTTTTTTTTTTGGCATTGTAAACATTTTTTTTTAATTTTTTTCTTAATTTTTATTTTTACTTTACTTTACAATACTGTATTGGTTTTGCCATACATTGACTTGAATCCACCACAGGTGTACATGCATTCCCAAACATGAACCCCGCCTCCCACCTCCCTCCCCATAACATCTCTCTGGGTCATCACCGTGACCAGCCCCAACCATGCTGTATCCTGCGTCAGACATAGACTGGCGATTCGACTCTCACATGATAGTATACATGTTTCAATGCCATTCTCCCAAATCATCCCACCCTCTCCCTCTCCCTCTGAGTCCAAAAGTCCGTTATATACACCTGTGTCTTTTTTGTTGTCTTGCATACATTGTCATCATTGCCATCTTTCTAAATTCCATATATATGTGTTAGTATACTGTATTGGTGTTTTTCTTTCTGGCTTACTTCACTCTGTATAATCGGCTCCAGTTTCATCCATCTCATCAGAACTGATTCAAATGTATTCTTTTTAATGGCTGAGTAATACTCCATTGCGCATATGTACCACAGCTTTTTTTTTTTTTCACTTTTCATTGATTTTTTGGTGATTATTTAGGTTTATTAGGTTGATTTTTGTATCATGGACATTTGATTATAAGAGCATTCTTTTGGTATATGTAATATATATCTGGATATATATTTATTACTTCAGTGAATCTCAGAATCAGCATCAAAATACACAAGTCACACTCTCATCAATTCTAATGACAAAGGTCTTGTTGCACTTGGTCTTTTTTTTTAAATGAAATCTTTCTGAAATTCTAGTGGAATGTAGATTTAGATAATTACTCTATTAGGTCAACTTTATCAACAGTATTATTTACAATACACATTGTCCACTTGATCTGCTAATCACTGAGAAAGAAGTTATGTCAAATTTTCCTTCTCCTCTTTTGTTTGGATGGAGATTTTCCATTTAAGATTTTTTAATAAAATTCCTAATCTGCTTGGGTCAGGCTCTTTCAGATTGGGGCTCATCTTGTTCTTTTTTTTTTAATTTTTTTAATTTTAAAATCTTTAATTCTTACATGCGTTCCCAAACATGAACCCCCCTCCCACCTCCCTCCCCATAACATCTCTCTGGGTCATCCCCACGCACCAGCCCCAAGCATGCTGTATCCTGCGTCGGACATAGACTGGCGATTCAATTCTTATATGATAGTATACATGTTAGAATGCCATTCTCCCAAATCATCCCACCCTCTCCCTCTCCCTCTGAGTCCAAAAGTCCGTTATACACATCTGTGTCTTTTTTGCTGTCTTGCATACAGGGTCGTCATTGTCATTCTAAATTCCATATATATGTGTTAGTATACTGTATTGGTGTTTTTCTTTCTGGCTTACTTCACTCTGTATAACTGGCTCCAGTTTCATCCATCTCATCAGAACTGATTCAAATGAATTCTTTTTAACAGCTGAGTAATACTCCATTGTGTATATGTACCACAGCTTTCTTATCCATTCATCTGCTGATGGACATCTAGGTTGTTTCCATGTCCTGGCTATTATAAACAGTGCTGTGATGAACATTGGGGTACATGTGTCTCTTTCAATTCTGGTTTCCTCGGTGTGTATGCCCAGCCATTGCTGGGTCATAAGGCAGTTCTATTTGCAATTTTTTAAGGAATCTCCACACTGTTCTCCATAGTGGCTGTACTAGTTTGCATTCCCATCCAACAGTGTAGGAGGGTTCCACTTTTCTCCACACCCTCTCCAGCATTTATTGCTTGCAGATTTTTGGATCGCAGCCATTCTGACTGGTGTGAAGTGGTACCTCATTGTGGTTTTGATTTGCATTTCTCTAATAATGAGTGATGTTGAGCATCTTTTCATGTGTTTGTTAGCCATCCGTATGTCTTCTTTGGAGAAATGTCTATTTAGTTCTTTGGCCCATTTTTTGATTGGGTTGTTTGTTTTTCTGGAATTGAGCTGCATAAGTTGCTTGTATATTTTTGAGATTAGTTGTTTGTCAGTTGCTTCATTTGCTATTATTTTCTCCCATTCAGAAGGCTGTCTTTTCACCTTGCTTATATTTTCGTTTGTTGTGCAGAAGCTTTTAATTTTAATTAGATCCCATTTGTTTATTTTTGCTTTTATTTCCAGAATTCTGGGAGGTGGATCATAGAGGATCCTGCTTTATTTTCTAAATCTGTACTATGCTTTCTTTTTTACATAATAAACATCTTCCTCTATTACTAGTAAGCTAAGCCTCTGAATTTTAATTATATTTGTCCTAATCTTACACTATTAATCCTGTGACTATATATGATTTCCAAATTGGCCAGTAAAACAGTAAATCTTACCCTTTGAAAGTTACAAACTCTGAGAGAGTTCAATTAAAGGCACAGACCGTAGTCTTAGCAAATTACACACATGTGCGCACGTGCACACACACACACACACACACGCCTACACACACCCATGTGTTTGTTATAGCCATATAACAGAATAGTTTAGAGTTTAGGCTTTGGAGATTTGAAGTTCATGCTCCATTCCTTACAAGCTGTAATATTATAATTTGCTAAATAAGAATATTAAACTTATAAATATCTGTATGGGTCTATGCAGGGTTAATTTTTTTAAATAAATGAGATCTTTCAAATTACATTTTGCCCCCAGTACAACTGTTTTAAAGTCAAAAATCCTCATAAATAAGATCTGACCCTGGAGTAAGGTAGAAGAAAGGGGCATTTTTATGTGTAAGCTGGTTGTGAATGTTTTACTAAATAATTTGTTCATGATTTTTCTCTAATTCTTGACTAGTTTCTTCTGCATAATTCTAGCCAAAATTTTAGAAGCATCTATCAATCTAGACACTGATTATGTCTAATGAGGGATGGAATTATCGGATGCCTAATTGAATGCAATCCCTGAACCTTATGAATATTGTTATCTGCCCTTGGCTTGGGAAGTTAGCAATATGTCCCCTCCTCCATGACATATTTGCAAATAGGTTTATGCCATACAGTTTTCTTTATTTTTCTGCTGGACTTTTCCTGGTTCTTTGTCTGTATCTGTACATATATGGCTTTAAAATTCAGTATCAAAGCTTGAATGGGTATGAATTTTTGGTGATTTTCTTTTCAAACATAGGTTAAATCACAATAACACAAATATGGTTCTAAGAACAAGCTCATTAAAAACATTACTGAGTCTCAGCTAATGGCTGAGTTAAGATGACTTCATTGTTAAAAATGTCATTCTTTACCCAAGTAGTGCTGTCTATGGCAGTGATTTTTCAACCTAGTTACAACCCCCGCACAACTGAGGAGCATGGCACATACTCAAATCACACAGCAGTGTGGCTCATCCGGATGGAGGATGGGGGAGAGCAGAGGAGAAGGACCACAGCTGAGGACCACTGCTCCAGTAGAACGGGATTTTCTCATGGTCCAGATCATGTTTTAAGAAGGAGCTGAACGTATTGACTAATCATGATAGGAACAGCACTCTATCATCATGTAGAAAAGAAATGAATCCGGGTATTGCCCTGATTATATTAGGCCAAGATGTACATGTGGCAGGGGAATAAAAGTGCTTCTTCCTTAAAAAAGAAAATGGTTTACATATCAGAAAGCTTAGCCGATCATACTTCAGCTAAGACTACATCATGCCTTTATAATTATTCTTAAGTGATTTTTTAGAGTCAGTACATAGGACTCTGTTTTCAAAGTAGCACACATCTTACCACTTGGAAATAATCTGAAGAAACAAACACCCTCTGAACTGAAGGAAGGATTAAGTTATTGGCATGCAGAAGTACCTTCCCTAGGAGACGATATGTAAATCTGTACCTGGATAAACTAGGTGCTCTTCCAATCCAATCCACTCTCTGAAACGAGGATATAACTTAATTAGTCAGTTATTTGGTAACATGTCAGGCATGAGGAGATGATAAATGGGAACTGGAGAGGAAGAATCGATCAGTTTTTTCTCCATCCTGGCTACTGGAAAGCACAGGCTTAGATTTACAACCTGCCTCTGTCAAGCATCCAGGATTTCACAGACCTGTATTTTCCATGCAAACATCAAATTATCTCCACCCTTTTTTTTTCCTTATTGGATCTCACTTTCTTTTTTTTTCTTTATTAAGGTATACTTGATTTTCAGGTGTACAGCAAAGTGATTCAACTATATATATATATATTCAGTTAAGTTCAGTCGCTCATTTGTGTCAGACTCTTTATGACCCCATGGACTGCAGCACAACGGGCTTCCCTGTCCATCACCAACTTCCAAGCTTACTCAAACTCATGTCGACTGAGTCACTGATGCCATCCTCTGCTGTCCTATCTCATCCTCTGTTGTCTGCTTCTCCTACCTTCCCAGCTTCAGAGTCTTTTCAAATGAGTCAGCTCTTCACATCTGGTGGCCAAAGTATTGGAGTTTCAGCTTCAGCAACAGTCCTTCCAATGAATATTCAGGACTGATTTCTTTTAGGACAGACTGGTTGGATCTCCTTGCAGTTCAAGGGACTCTCAAGTGTCTTCTCCAACACCACAGTTCAAAAGCATCAATTCTCCAGCACTCAGCTTTCCTTATAGTCCAACTCTCATATCCATACATAACTACTGGAAAAAACCATAGGTTTGACTAGATGGACCTTCATTGGCAAAGTAATGTCTCTAGTATTTTAATATGCTGTCTAGGTTGGTCATAGCAAGGAGCAAGTGTCTCTTAATTTCATGGCTGCTGTCACCATCTGCAGTGATTTTCGAGCCAAAAAAATAAAGTCTGTTACTGTTTCCATGTTTCCCCATTATTTGCCATGAAGTAATGGGACCAGATGCTATGATCTTAGTTTTCTGGATGCTGAGTTTTAAGCCAACTTTTTCTACTCTCCTCTTTAACTTTCATCAGGAGGATCTTTAGTTCTTTGTTTTCTGCCATAAGGCTGGTGTCATCTGCATATCTGAGATTACTGAGATTTCTCCCAGCAATCTTGATTCCAGCTCATGCTTTATCCAACCCTGCATTTCACAAGATGTATTCTGCATTTAAATTAATTAAGCAAGGTGACAAAATACAGCCTGGACATACTCCTTTCCCAATTTGGAATCAGTCTGTTGTTCCATGTCCAGTTCTAACTGTTGCTTCTTTACCTGCATACAGATTTCTCAGGAGGCACGTAAGGTAGTCTGGTATTCCCATCTCTTTAAGAATTTTCCACAGTTTGCTGAGATCCTCACAGTCAAAGGCTTTGGCGTAGTCAATAAAGCAGAAGTTGAAGTGTTTCTGAAACTGTCTTGCTCTTTTGATGATCCAACAGATGCTGGCAATTTGATCTCTGGTTCCTGAGCCTTTTCTAAATCCAGCTTGAACATCTGAAAGTTCACAGTTCACATACTGTTGAAGCCTGGCTTGGAGAATTTTGAGCATTACTTTGCTAGTGTGTGAGATGAGTGCAATCCTGCAGTAGTTTAAACCTTCTTTGGCATTGCCTTTCTTCGGAATTGGAATGAAAACTGACCTTTTCCAGTCCTGTGGCCACTGCTGAGTTTTCCAAATTAGCTGGCATATTGAGTGCAGCACTTTCACAGCATCATCTTTTAGGAGTTGAAATAGTTCAACTGAAATTCCATCACCTCCACTAGCTTTGTTCATAGTGATATTTCCTAAGGCCCACTTGACTTTGCATTCCAGGATGTCTGGCTCTAGGTGAGTGATCACACCACTGTGGTTATCTGGGTCATGAAGATCTTTTTTGTATAGTTCTTCTGTGTATTCTTGCCACCTCTTCTTAATATATTCTGCTTCTGTTAGGTCCATACCATTTTTGTCCATTATTGTGCCCATCTTTGCATGATATGTTCCATTGGTATCTAATTCTCTTGAAGAGATCTCTAGTCTTTCCCATTCTATTGTTTTCCTCTATTTCTTTGCATTAATCACTGAGGAAGGCTTTCTCTCTCCTTGCTATTTGGAACTCTGCATTCAAATGGTTGTATCTTTCCTTTCCTCCTTTGCCTTTAGCTTCTCTTCTTTTCTCAGCTATTTGTCAGTCCTCCTCAGACAACCATTTTGCCTTTTTGCATTTCTTTTTCGTGGGGATGGTCTTAATCACTGCCTCCTGTACAATGTCACGAACCTCCATCCATAGTTCGTCAGGCACTCTGTATATCAGATCTAATCCCTTAAATCTATTTTTCACTTCCACTGTGTAATCATAAGGAATTTGATTTAGGTCGTACCTGAATGGCCTAGTGGTTTTCCATACTTTCTTCAATTTGAATCTGAATTTGGTAATAAGGAGTTCATGATCTGAGCCACAGTCAGTGCCTGGTCTTATTTTTGCTGACTATATAGAGCTTCTCCATTTTTGGCTGCAAAGAATAAAATCAATCTAATTTTGGTGTTGACCATCTCATGATGTCCATGTGTAGTGTCTTCTCTTGTGTTGTCGGAAGAGGGCATTTGCTATGACCAGTGCATTCTCTTGGCAAAACTCTATTAGTCTTTGCCCTGCTTCATTCTGTACTCCAAGGCAAAATTTGCCTGTTACTCCAGGTGTTTCTTGACTTTCTACTTTTGCATTATAGTCCCCTATAGTGAAAAGGACATCTTCTTTGGGTGTTAGTTCTAAAAGATCTTGTAGGTCTTCATAGAACTGTTCAAATTCAGCTTCTTCAGCATTATTGGTTGGGGCATAGACTTGGATACTGTGATATTGAATGGTTTGCCTTGGAAATGAATAGAGATAATTCTGTTGTTTTTGAGATTGCATCCAAGTACTGCATTTCAGACTCTTTTGTTGACATGATGGCTACTCCATTTCTTCTAAGGGATTCTTGCCCATATAATGGTCATCTGAGTTAAATTCACCCATTCCAGTCCATTTTAGTTCACTGATGCCTAAAATGTCAATGTTCACTCTTGCCATCTCCTGTTTGACCACTTCCAGTTTACCCTGATTCATGGAACTAACATGCCTGGTTCCTATGCAATATTGTTCTTTACAGCATCGGATTTTACTTCCATCATCAGTCACATCCACAACTGGGTATTGTTTTTGTTTTGGCTCCATCTCTTCATTTTTCTGGAGTTATTTCTCCACTAACCTCCAGTAGCATATTGGGCACCTACTGATGTTCATCTTTCAGTGTCCTATCTTTTTGCCTTTTCATAGTGCTCTTAGGGTTCTCAAAGCAAGAATACTGAAGCAGTTTGCAGTCCCTTCTCCAGGGGACCATGTTTTGTCAGAACACCCCACCATGACCTGTCCATCTTGGGTGGCCCTACACAGCATGGCTCAAAGTTTCATTTTATATATATATGTTGTGTATATGTGTGTGTGTGTGTGTGTGTGTATGTGTTTATTCATTTTTGGGCTTCCCTGGTGGCTCAAACAGTAGAGAATCTGCCTGCAACACAAGAGATCAGGGTTTGATCCCCCGGTCAGGAAGATTCCCTGGAGAAGGGAATGGCTGCCTATTCCAGTATTCTTGCCTGGAGAATCCCATGGATAGAGGAGCCTGGTGAGCTACTGTTCATGGGGTTGCAAACAGTCAAACATGACTGAGTGACTAACACTTCATATATATATTCTTTTTCAGATTTTTTCCATGATAGATTATTATAAGATATTGAATATAGTTCCCTGGGCTATACAGTACTTGTTGGTTACCTATTTTATATATAGTAGTGCATATCTGTTAATCCCAAACTCCTATTTCCGCCCCCCTCCAGCCTTTCCCATTTATGTTAAAATCTTACCATAGTTTATTGTGTGTATTATTACAAACAATTTTAAATCACATCTTAAAATATTTTCCCTATCTGACTCTGTACAGGAGGGAAGGTTCTTCAAAGAGCAGACCTGAGTATTTCTGCAAGTTGACCCTCCCAAGTACCTGACATTATTTTCATCCCTGGAGGACCTAGCACTCCACACTTTCAAGGCTTGATACCATGCTGCTTTGGGCACTAATTCACATTTCTCCATAGAAGAGACTGTGCTGACTAGTACTTATGAATGTTCTGGTTCTCTAGGTTCGATTTCCTTTGTACATTTTCAAGTTGGCATTCCAGTTTATTAGCTGGGCTCTTCTGAGTTCAGTCCACATGAGTCAGTCCTCTAAAACCTTACCAATTTTTACTGATCTGGCAGAATTTTGTTGCTGATCATGGGCCAGTGATGAATGACCCCTGAAGCCTTTGTTGTGCACCCAAAATCCTGCCTGCCCCATGGTTGGTTGGCGGGTGAGAGGTGGTGAGGAAGCTGAGTGTAGCCAGAAAACCACTTTCTGGCTCCATTCCACATGAAGAAGAAAAAAACCTCATTATACCTTTACATTTGCTATAAATTCATTTTGAGACACTACTGAACTTGAACATTTCTCAGCAAAACACCTACTACTATGCCACTGGAGAGGTAGATGGTGGGACTTACTCCACACACCAAAAATACAAAGCAGCTGTGTTTATGTCTGAAATCTACCCAAGCAGCCTAGTCCCTGGCATTTTTATTTCCTCTGCAAAAACCTTATTTATTTTGAGATCTTCTGAATAATCCATCAGATGTCTTTGGGTTGGAGACTATCTGTTTATTCCTTCATCTAACAAACATTTATCGAGCACCTTCTATGTGTTAAATGCTGTCCTAGGTGTTAGTTCCTGTTTTATGGAATGAAAACTGCAGTGAGAAGTGCAGTTATTTTTAAGTACATAAATATACACATTCTTATACATGGTGATAAAAGACATGAGAAGCAATAATTGGGTCCAAAAATAGATAATAACATGGGAGGGAACTAGTGATAGATTTTAGAGCCAGAGCACACCCTCCTGCACCTCAAGCAGTGCCTTGTAACTGGGTGAACATATGTGCCCATTTGATTGGGACAGTCCTAGTTAATGCCAGTTATCCCAGAGTAGTTATTAAAAGAGCCTCCTTTCCCACTTAAACAAGTATCCTGGTTAAGATAATAAATTATATGGTCACACTAATTTTAAACAAAGTAGAAACTTGGTAAACTGCTAAGTACTATAAGAGATAATGACTTCTAAGTACTTTGGAAAACATCCTGAGGTGAAGCTGAGCATTAGTAGCGTAATGGGCTGAGATTAACTTCGTCCCTGGCTCAATTCCAGGGGAAAATCACAGCTTCAAACATAATGTATTTAAGGGCATGAAATCAATGTTGAGCGAAGAGAAATGAAGAAGGGGCTCTTCAGTACATAAAACTTGAACCCTTTTCAACACTGGGAAAACAGAATTAGCAGAAGAGAAAAGCCGTAAGCCTTCAGGATAATGGAAACCTAGAAACTTTTTTTTTTTAATATGAAAGCAGATAGCAGAATGTAGTCATAAAACACATAAACTGAAGGAACCTTGGAAATCAGCTTGGGATTTCCCAATGAAAATGATGCCACAGGACATAAATGTGAATGGTACACTTTGACACTAAGAATCACTGTATCGTGTAACGCAAAAGACAAAGGCTGCGGACACCGGCCACCTGTGTTATAGTCACAGTTTCTCAGCTTCATCACTTATTTTCTCTGCATCTTGGGTCCTTCAAAAAGGAATCCCAGAACCAAAATAGCCTCCCAACTATCTTCCACGATTTTTGTGAAGATTAAGTAAGATCATGTAGACCATAAAGAGCTTCACAGATGCAGTTGTTAGTCGTACATTCATTAGCTTAGCCCATGTTCTAAGCAAAAAGGTCTCACATTACCATGAGGTTACAGCAAGAAGTTTCCATGCCCTTTAGAGTTGAATAAAGGGGATCCTGATTAGGGTTTTATAGCTCTCATGTTCCTCCCTTCTCTCATTCCTCAAAATTCACCAAATCAGATACAAATAAAACATGATGATTAGGCAATTGACAAAAAGTAGAGCTTTACACACACTCTGGTTTGGGCTGAGGAGGCCATATCTATAAAAGATAATATGTATCATGGTTACACAAACATCTTCCCTTTTTGGATTGGATTACTGCAAACCTAAACAGGTTCAGCAACAGTTGTTCTGAAACAACTAAACACATTTGAAATGAGGAATGTAAAGCTGAGAGTGAAATCGGAGCTTTTAAAATGTGCATGGTCATACAGAATAAATAGTCCAGTGTGAGTGCTATGAATGGCAGGACTAAAATGGTAAGAACTGGAGTCTTGAAAATTCTCGAACACAGATGGGCCACTGGTTTTGTTTTCAAGCTGAACAAAATAGTCTCTTTTTTTGGAGTTCAGAATGCATTTCTTCCCTTTGAATAGCTGTCTTTTAAAAAAAAATTTTATTGGAGTATATAGTTGATTTACAGTGTGTTAGATTCAGGTGTCCTGCAAAATGATTCAGTTATATATATACATATATTCATTCTTTTTCAGATTCTTTTTCCATATAGGTTATCACAGAATATTAAGTAGAGTCCTCTGTGCTATACAATAGGCCCTTGTTGGTTATCTATCTTACATATTTAGCAGTGTCTGTATGTTAATTCCAAGCTCCTGGTTCATCCCTTCCCCCACCACACTTTTCCCCTTTGGTAACCATAGCTTATTTTCAATATTTGTAAGTCTGTTTCTGTTTTGTAAATAAGTTCATTTATATCATTTTTAAAAGTAAATTCCACATATAAGTGATGTCATATGATATTTGTCTTTCTCTGTCTGACTTCACTTAGTACAATAACCTCTAGGTGCACCCATGCATGTGTGCTTAGTTGCTTCAGTCATGTCCAAGTCTTTGTGGCCATATGGACTGTAGCCTGCCAGGCTCCTCTGTCCAAGGGAATCTCCAGGCAAGAATACTGGATTGGGTAGTGCTTTCCTCCTCCAGGGGATCTTCCCGACCCAAGGATCGAACCTGCATCTCTTAGGTCTCCTACATTGGCAGGTGGGTTCTTTACCACTAGCACCCCCTGGAAGCCCTCTAGGTCCAACCATGTTGCTGCAAATGGCACTGGTTATTTTTCTATAGCTAATATTTCATTGTTTATACATATTTTTGAATAAGAGCAAGAGATCTGTTACACCTTTATGAGGAGTTAAGTGTATTTGATGAATGTATTGAATGAGTTCAGGCAGGCTAGGCCACAGAGATAAAAATGTATAAGGACAAATATGATAGAATTTTCTCTCTTGTTCATGGAAGAATCCAACCAAGAGTTCCTGGTTGGTGAGGGTTCTTCTGCACATGGTGTTTTGTGGACTCTGCCCTTCCCTAGGTCCTTAACCATCTGTTGTATCAGCCAGTGAGAAGAGAAAGTCCGGAAGAAGCACAGGTTCTTCTTACAAAGCCATGGCCCAGATACAGCACCACATGTCCTCTGACTTGACTGTCCTGAACTCCAACTCATGGTCACACCCAACTCCAACAAGAGTCTCATAAGCAGGTTCTAGTTGGGAAGAAATGCTTGAATTTTAATAAACAGTGTTCTCTGCTATAGACAAGATTTCTAATTATATCACCTCTCTGCCAGTACCAACAGTGGAATGGAAGTAAGAACAAGGAGGGAAATAGGCTAGAAATGACTCACCTTCCATTTGCAGCTTTCCCCATCCTACATTATACCCCAAAGTGTGCCCAGTTCCTTACAATGTTGATTACAAAGTGTGATTAAACGGCAGAGTTATTGCCTTGTATCAATTTTCTATGTCAAATATTTTATTAATAGTCAAAAGGGATCAGTTTAAGGCATACTGGCTTTGTGATAGCATTAGAGAAATCTTTAGCCAGAATATAGGCACATCCCTTCCCTGTAACCTATCCAGTACCCTGAAATCCTTAGGCTTCTTAGAATTTTTTATTTGACACCTTGGCAATGATTTGCCATGAGCATAATTTTCAACCACAAAGAAGTTTAGGAACTCTAGACATTGAGACCTCTGGGGCCCAAACCAATTTCAGTTTTGCTCCTACTTTTCTCATCATTCTGGAAGGTGATCCCTGACTTAGCCACAAACTACTTTGAAAGTGGAGAAACCACTGGGAAAGAAGAAAGTAAGGCTTGGCTGCCGGGTTTGGTGTTTAAGTGAAAGGCAATACCTCAGGAAATTGTGAAACCACCCGTCGTTAAGTAGATGGTGTGAAGATGGAGAATATTATCTAAGAATACAAAACTCTGGCAGAAAAAGTTACTTTCAGCTACCACTTTGGTCTCTGATTGTCTGCCTGCCTATTTTTCTCAAATGAGGAAGAAATTGGATTCCTAGATTTAATCTTTCTTTAGCTGGATAATAACAGATTTATTATTTTGATCAAATTATATTTTTAATGCAAGGGACAAAGATGTTTTTGAGAGAATTAATATAATGATGTGCCATGGACCTAAGCAGAACAAGAAGGGACATGAAGTCTGAGGGGTTTTAGGATAGAACATGGTGGGAGGTGAGAGGATATTAATGAGCTAACTGATTCTGTTGGAGTCACTGATGCACCAATCTTAACCCTTCCCCTACAGAGGGAGTCAGACCCAGAAACAGACCTTGTTCTATTGTTGGAATTGAAATTCAAGAACATTCTGGAATTCTAGAACAATTTTTGATAAAGCTGAGTTGGGTTAGAACCACAGCAAGGTTGCTTAAAGCTCTGTCCATCTGGATTCAGGCTGACTTGCCCAGCCACTTGAAAAGAGGCTGAACTTGAAAGGAGGCCACTTGAGAGGGAGTTCCCAAGAGCACCCTGGAAGGGCTTAGCAGGGAGGGGAGGAGAGAATTGTGAGTATATGGGGAGGAAGGGCAGGCACCGAGGTCAAGAGTTTGGGGAATGACAGATGGCTTGAGAGACTTGCAGTAAACTGTGGAAACAGAAATCAGAGGCAGAATGGATTTGGCCTTGATTTTGACAAAAATTAGAGCTTTACACACAGTGTCCAGCTGAAAGCATACAGGAGGCTGGTTTTGGGTCCACAGTTAATTGAGGAAGATCACTAATAGTCAACAACATGGAGCAATTAACTAGCGGTACACAAGTCCATGTGCCTGATACCCAGTGAGGCCAAACAATACCAAAACTTCGGAGTGTGAAGCAGAGAAAGGTTTATTGCAAGGCTATACAAGCGGACAGGTGGCTCATGCTTTAAAAACTCCAAACTCCTTGGAGTTCCTGTAAATCTCCGCCAAAACAAATATAATTCTCTGTTCTGACAAGAAAAGGCAAGGTCCCAAGGCTCGACTTTTTCACTCCAAGGTACAGATCCTGGCTAAAAGGAGGGGACACTGAATAGGCTGGTTACCCTGCCCGGGAGTATTCATTCAGTGGTTGAGGAGGCAGATTTCAGCTGGCAGCTCCCTTGAGCCAGGGCCCCAGAGCCTGCCCAGCCATCATCACTGAGGGGCCAGCACCCAGGACTCAGACGGCCCTCAGGCTCTTTAGGCCACGCAAACAGTGGCCAGGTCCCCAGGACTGTGTCCCGTGGAGACCACCACTGCCATCTGGTTGCTGAGGTTTGCTGCGGCCTGCACGCCTGGGTAGAACGGGAGGGCGGGGTAGGGGTGGGGGAGGCGGGCCTTGGCGAGGGCTCTGGAGCCAGCAGGACACAGCCCCCAGCCTGCTCCCAGCCCCCCAGCTCACCCACCTGTGGAGACTGGAGGGTGGGAAGTCCCCAGCAGGTCTCTCAACACACACTCTGCCCGGAGGACCACTTCGAGCCCGACTGTACACGGAGTGGGACCCCTAACAAGCAGCACTCAAGGTCTCGCGATAACAGGCGCACGCTCAGGGCTGCATGCCCTCCCCTCTCTTAACCAGGAGCCCGTGATTATCACTGAGAGCCTCAGCTTCTGACGGGGCTGAGTTGCCCTTCCTCACAGTTCACAGAGTTAAAGAAAAATTATTCATGACCCTTTTTTAAGAATGTATTTATTTTAAATTGAAGAATAATTGTATTACAGTACTGAGTTGGTTTCTGCCAAACATCAATATGAATCAGCTATAGTATTCGTGACACCTGTTAAAGAACGGTAAGGCTGACTTGACTCAGGGTGCTGTTACCGTAGTCGTAGGGACCACTGCAGTGGGGTCTTGTAGCAGGACAGAGATTGGGCTCCATTCTAAATACAAGGACAAGTGGGAATTTGTAGTCAAGGAGCAGAATGGGAGTGTGTGGACAGAAAATTGCTCAAAGGAAACGTCAGGTGGGAGGAGGAATTCTGGCTAAATTGACCTTGCAGGATTCTTGCTGAAGGTAGGCCAGGATGGCCATACATCACCTGGGGATGATGATGGAAAAGGGAGAAGAGGAACCCAATCAGAGATCCAAGGTGGTCAGATAGTGAGGTGTTGTTTAGCCACTAAATTGTGTCCAGCTCTTTTGCGACCCCATGAACTGTAACCCACCAGGCTCTTCTGTCCATGGGATTTCCCAGCCAAGAATACTGGAGTGGGTTGCCATTTCCTTCTCCAGGGGATCTTCCCGACCCAGGGACTGAACCCGTGTATCCTGCATTGACAGGTGGATTCTCTACCACTGAGCTACATGGGCATCCCATATGAAGGGATGAGATTTGACTTCAATTAATTCAGCAGGATTCTTGCTAGAAGTGGAGAGTGCAGAGATGAACATGAAAGATCGAAATCAAGGCCTCATTGAAACAGAGCTCAGAGGAGACCAATCAGAGTTTGGTCCAGGAGATGGTCCTTTTCAGTAGAAACGTCTTCAGCAGTCTCAGAATGAGATAGAGAGCACTGAAAATGCAGAAACCCCCACTTTTTCTGGCTGAGGAGATTGTCTGCAGTATCTCTTGGTGTGAATTTGCCTCTAAATTTCATTTTCAAAATATTTGAGGCTTTCTCAATATATGTAAAACCTTACTAGGTTGAACCAAGTAAAACTGCCAGTTTTGAAGTTTAAAATCTGTCAAAATCAGCAGTTTCATATGATACAACTTAATCCTGAAGTGAAGAATAGGTTCCTTGACCACTTTGCATTTTCAGTGTCATGTAATTAATACTTGAGGTTGGGAAACCCCCAGGGTGCTCCTAAAAGCTTTAGGGTTCAAGCTGCCCTCAGAAGACTGAAGAATAACTCTGATGCCATGGCCACGGAAATCTTCAGTAATCCTGTGTTACCACAGATAATAGCACACTTTCCTGTTGTGATTAACTCAGTGAGCTTGTCAGATTTTTAACCATGAAACAAGAACCCAAACTCTACCTGTTTCACTCTAGTACATGAACTTGATGCCTGGTTCTCAGAGAATAGAGGCTATGTCAGGTAAAAATTTCCTCAAACCCCACCCAGACATATTTGTCTACAGGTGAATTCGGATAGATTATCTGGATGTCCTTGGGTATACTGCTGGAGAATCAACTTGGAAACCTTTGTTTCTGATTATTTTGTATTAAGACACAAATGCATGGCAATTCACAGATACATAATTGTTGGGTGCCTACCAGGGATTGAAGGCTTCCCTGGTGGCTCAGACGGTAAAGAATCTGTCTGCAGTGCAGGAGATCCAGATTCGATCACTAGGTTGGGAAGCTACCCTGGAGAAGGGAGTGGCCACCCATTTCAGTCTTCTTGCCTGGAGAATCCCATGGACAGAGGAGCCTGGCGGGCTCATGGGTGTGCAGAGAGTTGGACATGACTCCACGCTTTCACTTTCACCAGGAATTGACACCAGCAACCATTCCGCCTAGAGAATGGTTCCAAGACGTCCCCGGTGGCTCAGATGGTAAAGTGTCTGCCTACAATGCAGGAGACCTGGGTTCGATCTCTGGGTTTGGAAGATCCTCTGGAGAAGGAAATGGCAACCCACTCCAGTACTCTTGCCTGGAAAATCCCATGGGAGGAGCCGGGTAGGCTACAGTCCATGGGGTCGCAGAGTCGGATATGACTGAGCGACTTCACTTCACCTCACTTCATTCTGCCTACAGCTACAAGAGTGATCTTACTAAAATGCAAATCTGAAGGTGTCACTTTTGTGATTTAAAGGCATCGAGTACCTTGCCTCATTGAGGAATCCCACTCCTCCCTAGTCCCCCAGTGTTAGCCCACAAGCAGCCTTTCCTTCGCCATGCTCAGTTATTTTGCTTCTTGGGATGCGTGATGTATTTCTTGCTTCCGCATTTTCCACATGCTGATTCTTCAGCCTGTAAGTTTTCTTCCTGTCAAGACTTCACTGCTCTAAGAAATATTTGAGTAAGATGCCCTTTCTCAATAATCCTCTTAAGATAACTTCTTTGCTTTTATCTCACTATATATCTAGTCTTAGCTTGCTAGTTTCTTTCACTCAAAAGGCATTACATTAGGTAGACACAATGAATTTTGAGTAGAAATGTTATGAAATAATGTGCTTAAAATACATGTTAAGAATGAACAGTTGCCTACAGATTTACAATTTAGCTCTTAGGTCCTAAAAATAGATCTAATTTTGCATAGTGATACTTCATAATGGATTTTCCTGATGGCTCAGCAGTAAAAAAGTCTGCCTGCAATGCAGGAGACGCAGGTTTGATCTTTGAGTTGGGAATATCCCCTGAAGGAGGAAATGGCAATCCACTCCAGTACTTTCACCTGAAAAATCCCATGGACAGTGGAGCCTGATGGGCTACAGTCCAAAGGGTTGCAGAGTCGGACACGACTGGGCACACACACACCTATACATTATAATACTGAGAAGGTTCACAGTTTAATCTGTTCATTGCTTCTGTTTGTGCACTGAGGCAATCCTTTTAAATAGCTTTGGTAATAGCCATCAATAACTGAAACTCCAGTACTTTGGCCACCTCATGTGAAGAGTTGACTCATTGGAAAAGACTCTGATGCTGGGAGGGATTGGGGGCAGGAGGAGAAGAGGACGACAGAGGATGAGATGGCTGGATGGCATCACCGACTCGATGGGTGTGAGTCTGAGTAAACTCCGGGAATTGGTGATAGACAGGGAGGCCTGGCGTGCTGTGATTCATGGGGTCGCAAAGAGTCGGGCACGACTGAGCGACTGAACTGAACTGAACAATAACTGAACCCTTATTCTGAACCAGGTACCATGCTAAGTGCTATATGTGCTTAGTCACTCAGATATATCTGACTCTTTGCAGCCCCATGGGCTCCTCTGTCCATGGGATTCTCCAGGCAAGAATATTGGGGTGGATTGCCATGCCCTCCTCCAGGAGATCTTCCCAACCCAGGGATTGAACCCAGGTCTCCTGCATTGCAGGTGGATTCTTTACTGTCTGAGCCACCAGGGAAGCCCTAAGTGCTATATATACCTATCTTAAATCTTGAAACTATCCTTACAATTCTCATGTGAAAGATGAGAACACTGAGTAGGGGTTCTCTTTAATTTATTTAACTGATAAATGTGCGTTTTACACATGTTTGTTTTTAATAGTTTTCACCCGAAGCGCTAAAATGTAGTATCTGAAACATACCACATTTTTAAATAAAAATAAAAATATATTGATCTTCTAGTAATTTAATTTCTTTTTTACTGTTTCTATTTGCTTCAATAAGCATCTGGTGAAATTTCTCCTAATTTGCCAGTCCCTTTTGGAACTTCCTTTCCCTTCAGTTTTATTTAGAGTTGCCAAGCTTAGAATCACTGAACAGCAATTGGATCTACGGTGTTCTCCAGATCATTCAAAAGGTATATCCCTGCCTGGTGGCTTTTCGATTGAAATAAAACAAGATGACATGAAAGTTCAGAGAAGATGAATGGCTTGAGCTGATGGGCAGCATTTGGAATTGGGTTTTGTTTTCTTTGAGGATTGTAGTGTCATTTTTCTTCGTCTTATCCTGTCTCTGCTGATTCTGTCTAGGGGATGTCTTTTAACGTGAAAAATTGAGTAATAGCTTCATAAGAACTCCAGAGAAAATGCCTCCTGGATCCCAACTTATCCTAATTCACATAACCTGCTCCCTCAGAGTAATGGGTGTTTTTTCTTTATTCAATCAGGTCTCAATTATGACCCAGGAAATCAGTCTCTGGACTAAATGGGAGTAAATGGCAGCTAAGAAACAAGCGAAAAACATCATGCTTTTGCCTAGGACTTCTTTGGGTCAGTGATTTCTTCTTTAAGAGTCCTGGTGAGGTAAGTTCCAAGTTTTCAGAATGCTCACTGAAGCTATCAATCAGAAGCTTCTAGTATCCTTTTGCCAGGACTTGAAATTGAGCACAGGTGAAGTTAGAGCAGGCACACATGTGCACGTGCATGCACACACACACACACACACACACACACACACTCGCACCAGGGCTAAAGGAAACTAAAACAGGACATACTAATTCTTAAAATCCAATAAAACCCAAGTGTTAATAATTGTTCTGCAGGCATTGAGTGGCAGTGTACATAAAGCAAAAGTACAGGATTGGAACACCGCCAGCAACCTCCCCTTCACTCTCCTGCCCCCACACAGAGACCAAGACAAAGAGCCAACTCCAACTGTCTCCACTCAGATGGGGCTTCATGGGCACAATCTAGCTGATGAGCAGAGTTATAGATAGAACTATATATGAATATTCTCCCCTGTATATTCTGATTCCTGGCCCAGGATAATCTATATCTTTGTAAAGTTCCACTATAGTACAACCTACAACAACAACAACAACAACAACAAAACCCAGAAAGTACCTACAGCAAATTCTCTCTTCCACTGACACCTATTCTTGCCATCAAAAGAAAAGGATTCTTGCCAAGAAAAGGATTACAGGACCTGGAGCAAGTCTAGAATTGGCAAAAGTCTGTTTTTCTGAGGATTCTTAGCAGGGTTTTCTCTGTCTGATTTGTGTTATGAATTAAAATAAATTAAAAAATCAGGTTTCCCCAACCTGAAGCATCTCTTTCCTTACTCCTCAAAGGAGCATTGGTGTCACCTGCATTATTGGTAGCACCTCATGCTCCACCCATTACTGCATTTTAACAAGAGCCCCACAGTATTTGTGTATGCATTACAGACTGGAAAGGGCTACTCCCTTTCTCCATTTTTGATGGCCTCCAAGTTGATTTTTAGAAGTCAGACTTAGTCATGTCCTTCTGAACTAGTATCTTTGCCTGAAAATGTGTACAGCCTTCAGTCCCTGCAGGATCAAGTACTGCCCAATTCTTCCATCCAGAAAGGATGGCAGCTTGACCTTAAAGCTGAGCTGTTGCTTTGGGCCCTGCTGCCTGCCTGCAAACATTCCTCATGCCAACATGGACCCCCTCCAAACTCTCCAACAGGATCATTTATAGCTGGGCCTCACTGGCCTTGCAGCAGGAACATGCTGTTAAATGTGCGGAACATTCTGAGCACAGTTATTTGTTTAAAATTCCATCTAATAGCCACTCTCCCTTTTATGAAATAGGAGACATACTCTCAAGTCATTCAAGGCAGGCATGAAAATTGCGCTTTACGGCTCATAGTCCAGTGCTAACCAGTAGTCAGTTTATTCATATACACAGGATATGGAGAAGGCAGCACCAAAAGTTATTAATGTTGACACAGTCAAAATTCCAAATGCATAACAGATTTTATTAACAATTTCTAGCAAGAATTTACTCAAATAGTACTACTTAACCAATGGAGGAGTGAAGGATACATCCTTGAAGTATTTGAAATACAGATGATGTAATGGAATGTTAGTTGCTCAGTCGTGTCTGACTCTTTGCAACCCCATGGACTATAGCCCGACAGACTTCTCTGTCCATGGGATTCTCCAGGCAAGAATACTGGAGTGGGTTGCCATTCCCTTCTCCAGAGGATCTTCCTGATCCAGGGATAGAACCTTGGTCTCTCGTATTTTAGGCAGATTCTTTCCCATCTGAGCCGCCAGGGAAGCCCTTGAAATACTAATAGTGGGTAAATAGTAAGCAACTGAGGGAATCCTTTGGTGGTCTAATGGTTAAGACTAGATGCTTCCACTGCAGAGGGTCCAGGTTCAATCATTGGTGCAGAAACTAAGATCCCACGAGCCATGCGGCTTGGCCAAAAACAGGAAATCGAAATTTGAGGTGTTAAAAGTTGTCTAATTACATCTCTTAATTACATTGTCAGCTCAGTTTCAAGTCTAATAGAAATAGACTGTCAATCAAATGTTAACTAAGAACTTAGTATATACTGTTTGCTCTATGGAAAATAACTATCTTTTACTCAACATTTACTAAAAGCCTCCTATGTGCTGGATATTGTGTACTCAGTATATAAAGATGAGTAAGACACTGTCCCTGCTGAAGCCAGAATTCCAGTCAGCTTCTTCAAGCCTGATATGAAGAACCAACTCATTGGAAAAGACCCTGATTCTGGAAAAGACTGAGGGCAGAAGGAGAAGGGGATGGAAGAGGATAAGATGGTTGGATGGCATAACCAACTCAATGGTTATGAGTCTGAGCAAACTCCAGGAGATGGTGAAGGACAGGGAAGCCTGGTGTGCTGCAGTCCATGGGGTCACAAAGAGTCAGAAACGACTTAGTGGCTGAGCAGCAAGTTAGTCCCTACCCTCGAAGAGTTTATGACCTGCAAGAGCATGGCATGTAAACAGCAGGAATGTGATCAAGTTTTGTGAAGCATTCGTGGGCTATAGGAATGCTTTCAAGGAGGAGGCTCAGTTCTGTCTTGGGGAGGCTGCCTTTTTACAAAGGCAGTCCTCAGTGAATCTTCCAGGCAGAGGGATCAGCAGCAGAGGAATGGGAGCCTGCCACAGCTTGTCACATTCAGAAATCTGTGGGAAGTTCAGTATGCTTGGAATTCAGTTTTGTTTCTTTTTTCAAAATGACAACACCAAATATTTCAGAAATTTGTCAGAAAATTAAAAATAATTTTATGTACCAGTTATTGTACAAATAAAATATTACTATACACTGGCTCAAACACACAAATATAATAGATTTCATATTTTGCTAACCCTTCCTTAGATCACTCTTGCATTTTAAGAAAGAATACACTTGACTCATTCTTTAAATTAAAAAAAAAAAAGCTGTTTTGGAAGTATAGTTGATCCACACTGTTGTGTTAGGTGTACAGCAAAGTGATTCAGTTATATACATTTTTTTTTTCAGATTCTTTTCCATGATAGGTTATTAGAAGATATTAAGTATAGTTCCCTGGACTATAAAGTCGGTCCTTGTTGTTTATCTGTTTTCTATATATTAATGTGTATCTGTTAATCCCTGTCTCCTAATTTATCCCTCCTCTCCTTGCTCATTCTTAATTAACTGTGAGATGTTTAAAATTTAGACCTTGGTATATACCAGCATGCAGACACACAAGATAAGGCTTTACAGGGTGGGATAACCATAGTGACTACTTGCATAGATAGAATGCAAGATTTCAGTCTAATTAACCTCTCAACAAATCTGCCTTACCTTTACTCGTG
The DNA here is from genome assembly GCF_001704415.2 of Capra hircus. Lineage (NCBI taxonomy): Eukaryota > Metazoa > Chordata > Mammalia > Artiodactyla > Bovidae > Capra > Capra hircus. Next base: position 79,394,472 of record NC_030814.1, read on the forward strand.
TTTTATGAAAGATATTGATTACAGAATTTTAAAGTCTAGCTTGGAGTTTAGTTTTGTGAGGTGAGGCAGCAGATGGCGCTGGAGCGGTAGGCAGGGGCTAGACCATCCAGGTTAATGTTTTGGGACTTCTTTCCTGTGGGTGAAGGAGAAGTCATCAGATATTTCTAAGCAGGGAAGAGTATCAGTTCCTGGGTTAAGCCCATTACATAAATTAAATCTTTGCTCAAAACCATTCTATGGGATAGTATTATACCCATTTCCGGGTAAGCAAGCAATGTTCAGGGCTTTCCTGGTAGCTCAGATGGTAAAGAATGTGTCTGCAGTGCAGGAGACCCAGGTTCAATTCCTGGGTCAGGAAGATCCCCAGGAGAAGGGAATGCAATCTAATCTAGTATTCTTGCCTGGAGAATTCCATGGACAAAAGAGACTGGTGGGCTCCAGTCCATGGAGTCGCAAAGAGTCGGACATGACTGAGTGACTAACACACACACACAAGCCAATATTCCATGTTTCACAGCTAACACATGGCAGAGTATGGATTCAAAGATACTTGTGTTTGACTCCATAGTCTGTACTTTTCTATAAAATAAAGTATCCCTGATGTGGATGAATTAACAAGCTAAGGGGCTAACATACCTACAGCAAATGGAAAGTAACCAAGCCCCACACCATATGATCTTGATGATAAGAACACGAGGAATTGCAGATGGTAGGCAGTGATGGGAAACACTCAGGTTGAAACAATCAGAGTTCTACCCAGCATGGGACTGAAGTTGGAAAGCGAGGGCAGCTGGAGAGAGAGAAACATTTTCTTGTTCTGTGTGTACCACCATAAGATCATGGGATGTCTACACCACTGTAAGATCATGGGATGTCTGCACCACTGTAAGATCATGGGATGTCTGCACCACCACAGAGCTCTGTGAGCTGGGTCCTTCTGGTTTTTTGATATGCTAAAGAAGAAACAAAGCAATCTGTAAAATACCATTCTAAGCCTTGTTTATATGGTTATTCTTCCTACTATAAAAATCTACTGTGCATGTCTGGAGCTAAAGAATGTATTATTTCTACAGATTTTCTTTCTGTGATCAAATCTTAATTTTCCTCTTGGCAATTGGATTCCTCAGGTGGATTAGGGCAAAGTTAATGTGCTCACAGAGGCACCAGAGAAAGCATATTAATAATGAAATATTACCCCCAGTTACACATCAAGTACAGTGTGTCTTTAAGAAATATTTTAGGATTATGGAAAAACGTTGAGTCTCCAGAATGACGTAAATTTACTTACAAAATGTGATTTTTATCCAAATTCCAATTATCCCTTGCCTGAGATAGAGCTGCAAATTTAGGAGTATTTGCAAATATCGTGTCTTCCTGTTAAAATGCAAATATCTCTACAGTCATGTACACTTTCTTAATATAATACATGGTATTGCCCATTCACCTCAGCCCAACTTTAACATATACGTATATATATCCTTACTGTACAAATAAACTCATATTTTACAAGGCTATATATACCCTTTCAGTCTCCAAGTCCATGTTCAAACCCATCAAGAAGTATTTTTAATCTATCTTGCTCATTGTCTTATTTGGTATTAAGATAAATATGAGCAGTTTTAATGTGGTTAGTATGTTTGAGCATTAAGTTACTGCTTTCTTGGTCTCATCATTGGCTTTGAATGATTTTCACTCATAGGCTGTTAATTAAAATTTCTGGCCCATTTATTCATAAGACTTTCTACTTCAACAGCCCTTGTGCCAAATCTGTACCTGTTTAATTTACTTAGAAACACGAGCCCATACATTCATTTCCTGTTCTGCTGCCAAAGTTAACCTCCTGGAGTTTTAAAAAATGTGAGTCTCTACACAGTGACAACACAAATGCAGAACGTAAAAAAAGAGAGACCGGTTCTGCTTCTCCTCCCCCATTATTAACTGTCGGCACCAAAGATAGTCCAGACTCGGGTTCAGCGTTGGCTCAAGGGAATTTCGTGTGTGTGCAAGGTGATAAGTGCAAAAAAAAGTCCAGAGTTGGAAAGTCCACACTGAAATTAGGAAATGGGGAAAAAAATAGACACCCCATATAATGTGCGGTCGTTATGAGATGGACCATAACTTTAGCCTGCTGCCGGCTCTGGCTGAGCCTCGGTCTAGGTAAACAGTGCCCAGTACTGTGAAGCATTAGGTTTTTAGAAGTGAAGTTAAACTGATAAATTAGACCTCATTTATTGAACAGCAGTTAGAGCCGATTGCCTAGGGAGTCGTTTGACACCTTTGAAGACCCTGCTAACTTAATTGGTGATAGTTTGGGGGCTGAAGGAAACATTTAAGCCAGGAGCAGCAGGACACCATGCTGCATGAAAATGGAGAAGACAAGCATCCTCTCTGACAAGGGGAGTCATCTATAGATTTTTGTGTCCATTGTTTTCGCTTATTTGTGTGTGTGCTTTACTCAGTCAATCAAATATAATTGACACCACTGGGTTCTGTTGTTTTGTAGATGACAGGAGCTAATGCAAGGGAAAAAAGCTGCAAGTAAACTTCCCCCTGAAAGGCTGTGAAAAGGTTTTTCCACCGGGCCCGTGACATTTTTTGCTCAATTGTATTAATTGATGTAGTGACAAGGCACTTGGAAAGATGATGGATACTGATCACTACACCCTTTTTTTTTTTAAGGTTGGGCTGTATCTTGCTATTAGCATAAGCACTTGTTTGTACAAGAAGGGGACAGCAGACAGAACAAAAGAAGAAATAAGGCAGCAGTTTACCCACCACATGCACCTGATGGGGGAGGGCACTGGTTGGCTCTGGAAGGGTGCCAAGGCTACACTGGCGGTGGGCGATTACTCAAACACAAGCTCTTAGCTTTGAAACTCCAATCTGCACCCCTAGACCTGTGGCCTTTGAAGAGAGTCCATCCCAGTTTTTTAATCATTTGCTCAGAGAAGGCAATGGCAACCCACTCCAGTGCTCTTGCCAGGAAAATCCCATGGACGGAGGAGCCTGGTGGGCTGCAGTCCATGAGGTCGCTGAGAGTCGGATACAACTGAGTGACTTCACTTTCACTTTTCACTTTCATGCACTGGAGAAGGAAATGCAACCCACTCCAGTGTTCTTGCCTGGAGAATCCCAGGGACGGGGGAGCCTGGTGGGCTGCTGTCTCTGGGGTCGCCCAGAGTCGGACATGATGGAAGCAACTTAGCAGCAGTAGCAGCTCAGAGCTAAAAATGATTCTAACAGTTTTTTAAAGTCCTAACTGCTTAATTGCCAGGATAAAAGACAGAGAACTCTACAGGTGCCAAAGCACCCTGGGACTAGGGTGATTCAGGCTAGGAGAGCTAGAGATTTAGGGATACTCATTTCTCAGAGTCAGTCACAGTGGCAGTGATGCATTAGAGGAAGCCACATGGCTTAGCAACACAGTGAAATGACTTTGACTGCTTACAGATAAGAGCTACTCAAAGGAGACCTTGAAGACTTAAAAGGGGGGGATACAGAGGAAAGAGTCTTTTTTGTTTCCTTTTTCTTGTCTGCAGAAGTCTGCTGCCAATTGCGGGACTATAACCTGTGGTCACTGAGGTTCCCATAGCTGTGCGCTGGCATCTTGAGTGTTCTTTCGTTGTTATTCAGTCACTGAGTCATGTCCTACTCTTTGCCACCCCATGGACTGCGGCAAGCCTGGTTTCCGTGTCCTTCCCTGTCTCCCGGAGCTTGCTCAAACTCACACTGGTGATGCCAAATAACCATTTCATTCTTTCTTGCCCCTCCTATTGCCCTCAGTCTTTCTCAGCATCAGGGTCTTTTCCAATGAGTCAGTTCCTCACAACAGGTGATCAAGTTACTGGAGCTTCAGCTTCAGCATCAGTCCTTCCAGTGAATATTCAGAGTTGATTTTCTTTAGGATTGACTGGTTGATCTCTTTGCAGTCCAAAGGACTCTCAAGATTCTCTTCCAGCACCACAATTCAAAAGCATCAATTCTAATGTGTAAATAACCTTGAGTTGTTTGAGCTTATCCTAAATGTGCAAATGTGCAAATGTGTTTTCAATCATACTAAGAAAGCTCCTTTGATTAAAAAAAAATGTTTAATTTCATTAATTTATGAAGTTCATTCATTCATCTGCTCTCCAGAATTTCTATTGTTTGGCATTTAAATTTTGAATTGCATCATTCAATATTAGGAAATTTAGAGGGAGGGCTAGGGTAAGGATTGAAGGAAAATGTCCATTATCTGTATCTTCCAGGGAAAAATCAGTTGCTGAAAGCAGAGTTCAAGGAAGATGAAAGCCCAGACTTGATTTTGTCCCACAAGTATTTCAAGAAAGCATGTTATATACCTTGTCCCAGAAGAATTTATACAATATATCCTGAGCAAATAGTGAGACTCAATTTTCCAGAATATATTTAGCTGCCTGTACTATTTTCCAGGCATCAGTAGATAGTCATGGCATGTATACAGGAGAAGTTTCTAGAAGGTCTAGTAACTGGAAGGTCTCATGTTCTTTCTCGGAGAAAATCCTTCCTTCAGTCATACATTCAGTACATACTTATTGAGCACCTGCTATGCTGCAGACACTGGAGATGTAACACTGAGGGGAAAAAATGGCATCTGTCCTCCTGGATTATTCAGTCTAATATGAGAGATAGGCATTAGTCGGGTGATAAACCCAAATCAATGTGGAACATGGTAAGGGCTCTGTTATGAGAGGTAAATGGGACTGAGAGGTTTATCACTAAAAGCTCAGAGAAGTCTTCACTAAAGAAGTAATGACTGAGCTGAGATTTGAAAAGCTGAAATACTGACCCACGAAGGAGGGAGGGCAGAGAGGAAAAGAGAGAACAAGTCAGTCATTCATACATAGTAAGAGGGGCTCATGCAACAAGGAGCATGGTAGAAGGTGAGCTCCAGGTGGGTTAGACAGGGTTATGCCAACCTGGGACAAACAGCTTTTAAATCCAGACACCCTGCAGGTGTGCTGTCCTCCCCCACCAAATTTACCTGTTTATTAACCTTTTGCCGTTTTTATTTTTGAGATCTCAGACTAGTGGTAATAGGTTATCAAAATAATGGCAAAAGTCTGGTTAGTGCCTCTTGCACAGATTCCTCAAAACTCCCACTCTAGTAAGAGACTGAGCAAGTAAACAGGGTGAGAGGAGCTGGGTGGGCTCTCTGGCTATGAGAAGCCTGGATAGTCATGTATCGGCTCTTCCTGTTTATGTCTAGAGTGAAATGAATCCTTGTTATTGGACAGCATTGACTCTCTGTACCAACTTCAGCTTGGAAAAAGATTCAGATGATTTGGCCATGAAGGAATTTGCTTGACTGGTGGGATTATACTGCAGAAGCATGGAACCATCTTGGATTGTGTCCTTATACTATTAGAGAACAAAACACTTTTTAAAAATGATGTAAAGGTGAGGTTTGTTTTTTTTTAATTTTTTGTTACCACAGTCTTACCAGAGAGGCTCCATAGGCAGAAGGACAAGCCTTGGCCATCACTGGCTGCTGGCACCTTGCCCATGGCAACAGCAGTGACAGAAGAGAAGCCACAGCAAATGGTCCAAGGACCTCGTGGAGAAGCTGTTTGGTGGCACCAGCAGCCCCTTCTCCACTTTCACCTATGAGTGCCTGCAGAAAAGCAAACATAAAGGCATCACTGTGCCCACGACGCCAATTAGATACTGGAAGAAAACTGAACATGAATTTAATCCTCCTGGTAGAGATGCTTCTGGCACAAGGAACCATGTCCACCAGGGAGAGAGAGCATGCTAAGCTGGCCTGAGCACCTGGGTAACCTCCAGCGAAGAGTACAGAACCAACACTTCACAAATCCCCTCAATAAGATGTTTCAGAAGACGGCTCAGTTATCAGAAATGAACATCAACAGAGATTAAATCTGCGGTACACCTTTGGCAAAATAGCCACATGGTTTTTATGTATGATTGGTCAAGTTTCCATTGTCTTCCTGCACACACACACACACACACACATACACACTATCTTACACTCTACTAGGGTGTTCTCCTAAAGCCACCAGTTGCAGGGAAGGCCTATCTCATCACTGTCCACTACCCACATTATGCTCTCATTCTCTTGTCACACCTTTACATGTGTTTTTCCTCTGCCTGGAATGGCCAGGTGACTCAGAGGTAAAGAATCCACCTGCCAATGCAGAATGACATGAGACATGAGTTTGATCCCTGGGTTGGGAAGATCTCCTGGAGGAGGAAATGGCAACCCACTCCAATATTCTTGCCTGGGAAATCCCATGGCCAGAGGAGCCTGGCGGGCTACAGTCTATGCAATCACAGAGAGATAATAGATACAGCATCAAGGCAGTTACGTAATTCCAGCTTCCTTCAGGTCTGGCTATTGGGCAATGCTGGGAGTCCCTGTCTGTCTCTAGCTTTCACACAAATCATCTGCCATCCTCTTCCCTGTCTCAGTTCTGCCTCTGATGTACTGATTCCCATTAAGTCACATCAAAATGGTCACTTCTTTTTCGCCAAAAGTTATATACTTTTTCTATTTGTAATTAATCAAAGTTCAGACTCTATTATAAGGTCTTTATCTAATCAGCCATGACTCCCCACTGCTGCTATAAAAAATCATGCTAATCCATAAATAGGGAGAAAAATCAGAAGCATGACTCCTCTCAGGTTCTACAGATTTGCCTGCCCCTGGATGCTGCCTGTGTGAAAAACCATCAGCTTACTGGTTTCGACATAGCTTTTTTTTAAATTAATTTTTATTGGGGTATAGTTGCTTTACGAGATTTTGTTAGTTTCTGCTGTACAACAAGGTGAATCAGTTCGACGTATACATGTATCTATCCCCTCTTTTTTGGACTTCCTTCTCATTTTTGTCACCACAGAGCACTGAGTAGAGTTCCCTGTACTATATTGTAGGTTCTCATTAATTATCTGTTTTACACATAGTATCACTAGTGTGTATACGTCAAGGCCAGTCTCCCAGGTCATCCTACCCCCCTTTCCTCCTTTGATGTCCATACATTTGTTCTCTACATCTGTGTCTCCATTTCTGCTTTGCAGATAAGATCATCTATACCATTTTTCTAGATTCCACATATAAGCATTAATACATGACATTTGTTTTTCTGACTTCACTCTGTATGACTGTCTCTAGGTCCATCTACATCTCTACAAATGACCCAATTTCATTCCTTTTTTATCGTTGAGTAAGATTCCACTGTATATATGTACCATATAGCTTTTAACAAAATAATACATATTTTTGGACTAAGGCTGTCTACGCATTAGGGATCAGTTCTTTACTTGACGCACACTCTGTCCCTCAAACATCCTCTCCACCTCCCCTCCTTCCAGCACTGTGGCTGAAATTGCCCACTTGTTTCATTGGGGTCTTGCTGCATAACTTCTTAATTCCCATGTACGTTCTAGAAGGAATTGTTTTACACATCCCTTTTGTCCAGGGCTGTGAAACAGTTTGGATACTCAGTATGTTTATGATTCATTCACCACCAAATCTACATCTTTGACAAAGAAACAAGCTAGGGATCTCCTCTAAGCCAAGGAGTACCAACCAGTTTGAAATCATTATGTCATAACAAATTTTGTAGGTGAAGGCAGCTAAGAGCCAGAGCTCTGGAGTCTAGTTTCCTCCCATTTTTCACCCTGTTGTAGACACCAGAAATGCAATGTTGAGCATGTTGGTCCCTGTCCATAAAGAGCTAATTCTAAAGCAGGAAAACATATGTACCAAAAAATCAACCAAAAATTCTATGAAGAACATCAAAGCGCACATTTTTGAACACTGCCTAGAGGTTGCATGTCTGAAAAGGCTTCCTCAAGGATGTAGCATTTAATCTAAGACCTGAATGGTGGAACCAGCTATGCAGAGAACAGTGAAAGAGACATTTCGCAAAGAAAGAGACCACTTTTGTGAAGGTGTGACTGTAGATACCATTTCAGAGTGTTTGAGGAACAGCAATAAAGACAGGATTGCACCTATGTGATAGTGACTGCATCAGGTCAGGTAATCCAGGAAGCAGATCCAGGACCAAAGTAGAAAAGTGAGACATTTATTGGTCAAATGCCTGTGAAATACAGAGGGAACAAGAAGCAGGTATAGGCTGTGAAATCTCTAGGTCATGACATGTGGAAAATGAGAGGTGAAGGATGGACGGTTAAGTATAAAGACCCTCAAATTACAGTGCAACTCTGAGGAAGCTTCAACCAGGCCACGGGAAGCTGGAATAAATATTGCATATCTGAGAGGTTCCATTTTGGGTGGAAAATGGCCCAGCTCTGGTGTTCCCATTGTGTTGAATCATTAGCTGAGAGAAAAGCATGGCATCAGCCTGACTGCTGTGGCAGCTGAGACTCCTTCCAGAAGGTTCCCTCTGGAAGAGAGACCTGAGTGGCCCACCTCCTTGGCTTACATAATGGCTTCAGAATTTCTTTGTAACTGTGACTCAGGATGCCAAACTACTGGGAAGACAGGATCTTAAATACATGTCATATATTACTATAACTCAGAGTTTCCCAGTTGAGGACAGTTTTGCCCCCTAGGGGATATTTGGCAATATCAATTATTTTTGACAGTCATATCTTGGGAGGGATTGGAGGGGCAATAGTAAGTAGAAGCCAAATATGCTGCGAAATAACACTCCAGTGCATAGAAATGGCCCTCCACAATGAAGAATTACTTAGTTTAAAATACCAAGAATGTAGGACTTCCTTGGTGGTCCAGTGGTTAAGAATTCGCCTTCCAATGCAGGGGACATGGGTTTGATCCCTGGTCAGGGAACTTAGATCCCACTTGCTGTGGGGCAGCTAAGGCAGAGTGCCACATTTAGAGAGACTGTGTGCCACAACTCTAGAACCCATACATCCATGCTCTGCAACAAGAGAAGCCACCACAGTGAGAAGCCCCTGCACCACAATGAGAAGCCACGTGCTGCAGCAAGGACCCACTGCAGCTAAAACAAAAAACTACAATTAATAAAAATAAAGAATTTTTATGTCAATAATAAGAAAAATAATTTTTTTAAAACACTAGCAATGCCTGGGGTAATGAAACCTGCTTCACAACAAATTGAAAAAAATATCAGCAGTATTTGTAACTATACATTTGAATGTGAGATGGTGAGATGAACATGTGTGGAGGCCAATAACACATGTGACACATCACGGCACGTCAGAGAACATTGTGAACCCCAAATTCTACTTCCAAATCTTGTGTATTTCCTACTTCAGTATATACTCTATGAAATAATTCACACACATATTGCACAGATGTTATAAAGGCAATGCCATGTACACCCAGGAGCCTCTTGGTTTGAGCTTCATCTACCAGGTGTTGCCACCTAAGTACCAAATATTGTTCTCATGGCAAGGGTGAGAAATGATGGTCTTTTTTGTCAGAAGAGAAGAAAATGGCCCCCAACTGTACATTTTTATGTAACACATGCAGTGTTCCTTACTTGAGTTACCATTCTGATTTAAAACAATTGTTTAAGGAGTTTCAGTTATGGGTGGGTATAACAAAACCCCTATTTCCTTTCCCTTAAAGGAGCCTAAACGCTGTCTCCTTTATTCCATTTCTCCAGGGTGAAACTGTAGCTGTGAAAATGTACTCTGCTCAGTCCACTGACAGAACACATTCATAGCCAAGAGTGAAGTTTCTCAGAGCAGATATGAGAATAAGAGTCTTGGAAATAATTTATTGGAAAATATGAAAGTAGCCCAGAATATGAGATCACTTTTGGCAGCCTGAAAAAAAGAAACAGATTTGACCATTGTACTCATAACGTGCAAAACCAGGGTCAGCCTTCCAAGAGCTCAGCTGAAGGTCACAGGAAGAAATCAGATACAGAGAAACTTTCAAAAGAAAGAAAAGGAAGGAAAAACATGTTCAATCCCCTGCCTCTGGCCTGCACTGATGCCCATAGGAGAGTAACAGTAGATTACACGGCGGCAGAGTAATTTCCCTGCCAGTAAATTGTTCTGGGGAAAGGTGAGTCGGAAAGGATCAACCGAATTAAAGGTAGAGGTTATCTGTAGATTTCAAGTGTGTGTTTCACTGTTGTTCCACTTTATCATAAATAATTATCAAGTGACAGGAAAGTTTTGTAAAAGTACATAAAAGAATGAATCAGCAGAGTTAGCAGCATTGTAAGATGACTTTTATGGTTTGTGAAATTGTTTGAAAACCGAGTTATGGCCTTATACTTAGAGTATGAAGGTTCAACACAGATATTACAATCTGATAATAAAATTATAAAATGTCTCTCTCTTCTTTACCTAATGTAGGGTTGACTTACAAGAAGAAAACCAGACTTGGTTTCCTATAGGAATCTGGCTTCCATTCCTGGCAGGGATCCAGGGAACGGAGCCTCTTGGTTTGAGCTTCTTATATTATGTAAAGAAATTCACAGACAGAAGGGAATACATTGTGTCTTGGGGGGCTCAAACCAAACTAAGCATTCTTCAACCTATCTGTGCCACTTAAATCTTTGTAAGATTCAAGAAAAGGATTTGTCTTCTCTTTCTTAAGTTCCTGGGAGAAACAGACCCATTTTGAAAGCTGGAAAACATGGGCACCATTGTGCTACTGACACCATGACCTTGACAAGTAAACCCAACATCATTGTGCCTATGATTTCCTTCTATATACCTGCCTGTTTTACCTCACTTAACAGGAATAAATTCAATAAGAGAAATAAAATCTGTTTGGCTCTTTGAAAAGCACGATGCTATGGAAGAAAGACTTTTTAGATAATTTCTTCTACTGCAACGGGAGATAGAAGCAAACACAATGGCCGGTTGTGCATTCAGGCATGTTCACTTCCCAAGTCTTCCCATTTTGACTGTTCCCCTTGATCAGAAAATGTAGAGTGCAGCTGTGTGTTCCTAGGTGCAGCAGAAATAAACATTCACAAGCTTCAGAAACACGCATGAGGAGGCTTCAGCTTGCATGATTCACTACCGCTTTTGACACTCTTCACAAATCAAGTTTGATTGGGTTTCTCATTGAAGCGATCTGACAGCCTAACCAAGAGGACTCCTGGGGGTGTTTTTGGGTTTTTTTGCTTTGTTTTGTTTTTTCCTTAGTAATAGATTTAAAAAAAAAAAAAAAAACAGGCCCAGAAAACAGTATGTTGGAAGTATCCAAACTTAGTTTTCTTTTTTATTTATTGTCATTCAATTGCTTCTTTAACCCACTCTATTGATCTTGAGTGGGAGGAAGAGGGGGTTGGATGGAAGGGGAGCATTGCTCAGAGTCAGGCATCTGTGGTTTGGTCCTGAGGGAAAGAAATAAATAGTCCCAACCTAGAAGATGAGGGAAGAGAAGGTAAAAAAAAAAAGAAGATTGACTGGCTTGCAAGGGATCCCAATGGATTCCTGCTTACACCAGAGCATCATTTAAGCCTATGTTCTTCCATCTACCTTGTTTGCAGTAAATAGCTGCCCATTATATCAGGTCAGGCAAGTGCCGGGGCGTCACAGCTCAGTGGCCGTGATCTGCCCGCAGAGCAGCCAGAAAGGTCCCCCAGAGAGCGCATGCGTGTGTCAAGTTCTGGAGCTGTCAAGGTTCTAAGCGACAGCTTATCTTGAGGGTTTAAAACATGCAAGCTGTCCCTGCTTGCTTCTCTCCTCCCCCACCCACCACTTTCGCTCTTCTCCCGTCCCCTCCACCATCACCCCTCCTCCCCAGCACTTTTCCCTGTTGGCAATCTGCTTGAAAGAAGACAGATGCTGGAGCAGTTTTCCTTAAGTCGGCTCTAATTCCATAAGGTACAATCCACCAAACGCAACTCTGTCCATCTTTCGAAAAGGCTAACATCCCGAGGCAGCCCCATTTATTATTTGTCTTGACACTAACACAAATATCTTCAGATAGGTTCGAGTCTGTCACTTCACCATCCTTATGTTCTTTGCCCTCAATAAATAAGACACATTAAAGTTCTTAAAGGCAAACAAAGAACTGTATCCTGGGTACCATTTGTCCTACAGTTGCCATGTTTAATTGAACATTTTATAGCACTCTAATGCCATGTCAGATTCTTAATGTGACGTGAGTTCCTCTCTTACATTATCAGCGGCTAAGAGCATCACAGAATCTTCCTTGAATTCGTGTGTATGCGAAGTAAGATTTATCCTGTGCACTTCACTGAATCATTTATGAGTTGCCTTATCTCACCCAGGCAATTTTATAACTCGTAAATGGCCCCTTTGGTCTGCAGTCTGAATTTTGTTTACTCTAAAATCCCAAAATAGTAGGACTAGTTTCAACATAGCAAGCTCAGTTTTGCTGCAGCGTAGAATTACCCTGTATCTGTCCTTTACTTTGCCATTTTGGGGTCCCAGATATAAGGATGGAACCAAATGGGGGGCGGCAGACAATAGACAAAATAAACATATTTCAGAGATGGTTTATACGGGCAGTGTGGTTTCTGCCAGCCCACAGCCATAGTGTGAGGAGTCTAAGTTTCCCAAGTACTCTACATAGTCTTGAGTTTTTCTGTGTATTCTGACAATAAATGCAACTTAATGTGTATCTCTGATGTTTATTCATTTCAGAATAACCCTCTTCACTTTTGGAAGCTCCATGTAATCTATGTGTGAAATAATCTTTTCTTTGAACCAAAAGCATATCTTTAATTTTTCAAAAATTACCTTTAAAATTAAGTTATAAATATGACATTGGAAATGGTTTTTCAGGTATTTTTCATGGGAGGCAGTGCAGCATAATGAAGTGATCTGGATTTCATACCTGTCTCCATCATTTTCTTCTCAAGCCTCGGTTTACTCATCTGTAAAATGTAAATAATGAGCTTTATATTGTAAGCCAGTTATAAAAATTGCATATGAAGTGTTTAACCCAGTATCTAGAATATTCATAGGCACTAAATAAATGCCTACCATTATTTTTGTTGTTTTTACCATTGTTAGATTTATGTAAGTCTGATTTGTGAAACCCCAGAATAGACTGATATAAAATATTGTCAGACACTTTCTAATTGTATTTTTCTTTAACTTGCCCATCCTAGATCATGGTAGTGGCAGAATAAGGGTGACATAGTTGCCTGCATTCATTTGTTATTTCCATAAATGTGTATTGAGTGTCTGCCATGTACAGGCATTATGAGAAGATGAGATGGCAAATACTCCTGCTAAATAATCATGAGGGTTAGAGTTACAACTGAAAACTTCAGTCCTCAAGCTCATATGAAATCTTTTGATAGGTATTCAAAGGGGTAGGGAATCTCTGGATTATATCCATGTTGGGAAATCCACTAAATCTGATGATTCAGACTTTTTGGTCCAAAGTTCACCCCGTTCCTATAGATATGTCTAAATTTCTTTAAATTTCCACCAGTAACATTTTTTTAGTTGAAATATAGTTGATTTACAATGTTGTATAGTTTCAGGTATACAGCAAAGTGACTCAATTCTGTGTGTGTGTGTGTGTGTGTGTGTGTGTGTGTATGGCTCAGAGGTTAAAGCGTCTGCCTCCAATGCGAGAGACCCAGGTTCAATCCCTGGGTCGGGAAGATCCCCTGGAGAAGGAAATGGCAACCCACTCCAGTATTATTGTGGGAAGAATCCCATGGACTGTGGAGCCTGATGGGCTGCAGTCCACGGGGTCACAAAGAGTCAGACACGACTGAGTGACTTTACTTACTTACTTACTTTTCCTTATCCTGGAGAAGGGCATGGCAACCCACTTCAGTATTCTTGCCTGGAGAATCCTATGGACAGAGGACCCTGGAGGGCTACAGTCCATGGGGTCACAAAGTCAGAAACAACTGAAGGGACTTAACATGCATGCATATATACTTTTCCATGATAGGTTATTATAAGATATAGAATATAGTTCTCTGTGCTATACAGTAGATCCTTGCTGTTGATCTGTTTCACATGTATTAGCGTAAATCTGTTAATCCCAAACTCTTAATTAATTTATTCCTCCCCCTCCCCCTTTGATAAGCATGAGTTTGTTTTCTATGTCTGAGTCTGTTTTTCTTTTGTAACTAAGTTCATTTGTATCATATTTTAGATTCCACATATAAATGATATTGTATGATATTTACCTTTCTCGTTCTGACTTATTTCACTTAGTATGATGCTCTCTAGGTCCATCTATGTTGCTGCAAATGGCATTATTTCAATCTTTATAGGCCAAGTAATATTCCATTATATTGACTGTATATTTATCTCACATCTTTATCCAACCATCTGTCAATGGACATTTGTTTGCATGTCTTGGCTATTGTACACAATTCTACTATGAACATTGGGGTACATGAATCATTTTTAATTAGAGCTTTCATCTCTTCCGATTACATGCCCAAGTGTGGGATTGCCAGATAATATAGTAGCTCTATTTTTCATTTTTTAAAGAACCTCTGTGCTGTTCTCCAGGGGCTTCCCAGGTGGCACAGTGGTGAACAAGTCACCTGCCACTGAAGGAGATGGAAGAGACTTGGGTTCGATCCCTGGGTTGGGAAGATCCCCTGGAGAAAGAAACAGCAACCCAGTCCATTATTCTTGCCTGGAAATTCCATGGATAGAGGAGCTTGGTGGGATATAGTCCCATGAGATGGCAAAGAGCTGGGCACAACTGAGCCACTGAGAACATTACATTATGTAGAAAATACTATTCTCCATAGTGGCTGCATCAATTTACATTCCTACCAACAGTGTAGGAGGGTTTCTTTTTTTCCACATCCTCTCCAGCATTATTGTTGGTAGACTTTTTGGTGAGGACCATTCTGACCAGTGTGAAGTGGTGCCTTATTGTAATTTTGATTTGTATTTCTCTAATAACTAACAATGTTGGGTATCTTTACTTGTGCCTGTTGGTCATCTGTATGTCTTCTTAGAAAAAATGTCTGTTTAGGTCTTCTGCTAATTTTTTTATTAGATTGTTTGCTTTTTGGTACTGAGCTATATGAGCTGTTTGAATATTTTAGAAATTCAGTCCTTATTGGTAGTATCATTTGCAAATTTTTTCTCCCATTCTGTAGATTATTTTCTCATTTAGTTGTTGGTTTCCTTTGCTAAGATAAAGCATCTAAGTTTGATTAGATACCATTTGTTTGTTTTTATTTCTTTTTTCACCTTCACCAATGCCATCTTAATATAAAAATATTATTAAATCTTTTTCTTAATCAAAGTCATCATAAAGGAAGGCTGACAGATCTACTCTTATCTCTGCATCCTTTCCAGGCATTGTAGCAACCCCTGTTATTAAAATGTTTTTTACAGATGGGTAATTCATATCAAGCCTATAATAAATCTTTCCATTTTCCCCAGGATGCAAATGTGAGAAACATCAAAGAAATTCGATTACAAAAACCTATTTTCATTCTGTTAAGGACAGGAAAAATTATTACTGGTTGCTATTTTCCATGTTTCACACAGGCATAAATGAATTCAATTTCAATCCAGGTATCAACTCTGTCCTATTAAGTTTTGACTGGACATCTTGGCTTGAGAGGATGCAGTTCTAGAAGTAGGCTTACAAGAATAAAGTTAGATACATGGATACATTTACTATTTGATTCTGAACATCTTTAAGCAGGATACATAGGAGGTAGGACAGTTCTGATTTTGCTGGGTACCTTTTGTCCCACATTAGTAGTCTAGTCTTACCTGAGAAAGAAGAGGAGGTAAGAGGCCCTGGGTACCCTCTGGGCCACTCTCCTGGGTACCCTTTTGTTTCTTAAAAGACTTCAGTTTGGTCACTCCAGCCAGTGCTGCTGAGTAAGGGATCTTCAGGTGTGCTCAAGCATCTAGCAATCAAGGGGCCTTGCCTTCTTTGTAATAGGCTGGATTATTCATGGGCCAGTGGTATATCCTTTCTCTACAAGGCCTCCTCCTTCAGCTCACTTATGACAGAATGGAGCGCAGTGGAGAAGTTTTATTTTTTTCTTTTAAGCATAGGGTCTAAGTAAAGTGTTAAAGTGAAATCGCTCCAAAGAAAGTTCAAAACAGGTTATCTCAGTACTCTATACCCCAGGTGGCAAAGTGGGTCATCGGCTGGAGAGAGCATATAGGTACAACCTCTTGTAGAATAATTTGACATTACTTTCTTATCATTTAAAGTCTGCATGACTCAGGTATATACCCAATTCTACTCCCAGGTATACAACATGGAGACTTTGTTGCCTCTGTGGACCCAAAGAACCATACAGGAATCACCTTCGCAGCACTGCTTGTGATGACAAACATTGAGAACCCTTAAAGTGTCTGATAGAGTGAATAGGGTTACAAAGTGTAGGACAGGACTGAAGCAGCTAGGCACAAATGCAGGCAGTATTTTCAAGCAATGGATTGTTGCAAAGCAATGAAACTAATATCCTCTCTTTATGCAATAGCAATATTAATATCATAATGGGATCTGAAAAAAAAACAAGTCAGAAAACTATATAATATATACATATACATGTGAGATACATGTATGGCCTTCCCTGGTAGCTCAGAGGTAAAGTGTCTGCCTGCAGTGTAGAAGATCTGGGTTCGATCCCTGGGTCAGGAAGATTCCCTGAGGGAAATGCAATCCACTCCAGTACTCTAGCCTGGAAAATTCCAAGGACAGAGGAGCCTGGTAGGCTACACTCAATGGAAAGGCAAAGAGTCGTACATGACCGAGCAACTTCACATCTCATGAATATTAACATCATAATGGGGTCTGAAAAAAACAAATTAGAAAACTATATAATAGTTACATATACATGTGAGATACATGTAAGATACAAGTTTTTATAAGGCTCAGAATCATGCAAAAACAAAGTCTAAGATAGTATTTACCTCCCGGAAGGTATAGGTGTGGGGAAGAGTACCTTAGTAGTGACAACAACATTAGACATTTCTGTAGTCTTCAGTTGAGTAGCAGATGTGCTAATCAGGCTTCCTTGGTGGCTTACACGGTAAAGAATCTACCCGCAAGGCAGGAGACCCAGGTTTGATCCCTGGATCAGGAAGACAATAATAATTTTATTACTATGCCTTATGATTTACACATATTCTATGTGTGTATGAAATAGTCAGATTAAAATTCCATTTAAAAAAATCTTAGCTAAGAAATTCCCTGGTTGTCCAGTGGTTAGAACTCCCTGCTTCACTGCAGGGGGCATGGGTTCCAACCCTGGTGAGGGAATTAATATCCAACATGCCAAGTGGCATGGCCCAATAATAGTAAATAAATAAGTAAACATAAAAGAAGGAAAAGCATTTTAAAGCCTCTAAAAACAAAAATATCTTAACCTAAAACAAAATTTAGTGGAGTTCAGATTAAGCTGTATATACATAGACCTCATCTTGAGAGAGAATTTCTGAGCACTTGACAATGAAGAGATATATAAGTAGACATAATGAGGATACAACACACAGTACTATTTCAGAGTTTATCTGCAACTCTTGCTTTCAATTTGCCCATGTTATTTGTAGGCCTTTTTTCAAATCTACTGTAGCTCATGAATGAACTTCTAAGGGTCACATTTACTTGATAAAGCATCTAGAAGCTCTTTCAAATTGTTATGCTTAAAATATCAAATGCAATTGTCCATATTCCCATTTGGGATCCCAGTAGCATCTTCTTCTTCCTAAGGGACCTCGCAGAGCTTTACCTATAGACTCACAGACAAAACAGGTTTTCATAATAATAAACGTACAATTTAAATGCTGGTAAATTCCCACAGTAGCTGTTTTTTGAAAACTTTTTGTTATTTTCTCCTACTTTAAAATAAGATTGTGTAACCTGTTTTATTTATCAGTGAGATAGGAAGCTTGTAAAAATTATATGTGTTCAAGGTTTTGAACCCCAGAGAAAGGCACCTTTCAAAGTTATGAGGAATTATAACAATGAATGCTATTCCATTCCTCATATATGTAGTTGAAATGTATAAACATTCAAAATAAAAAATACAGAAAATGAAATATGGGTTAACAGTGGCTAATTTTTTTGCAGCTGATATCATAGTGGCAAGTGTTTTATCCCTTTAGTCTGAAACATTGGAAGGAGTTTTCATAACATTATGAAAAAATGTCAAAATGAAAAGAAATTGTTAAAGTTCTGGAAAAATCCTTAAGATACCAATGGAGCCCTATTGCAACTGTGGCTATTTTCACCCAGTGATTAGAAAGTGCCATTATGAGAGGAATTACTGGTTGTAAAACCAGCACAAAATACATTGACCTAATGGCAGTTTCTCAAAGCTAAGTCAAAATGTTCCATGAGCTTCTCTTTATTGATTGTTGTTCCCATGTGCACCTCTGAGAACAGAACAGCAAAGAAATGTTTTGATCGGAGAAAGAGTGACCTTTTCTATGGAAGGGTTTTAATGCTGTGATATGCTGAAATAACTAACTGAAAGGATAACAAAGGGGAAAAAAATCCTTATTATTCTGTAGCCCATGGGGAAATGGGCATTTTTTATACTTTTTTACAAAATCAAGGCTCTGATAAAATTCTTGAAGCTCTCTCTGCAATACTATGCTCCTGATGGAAGTAAGGCATAATGTCATCACATTACCAATGGCTTGGTAACTCAAATAACTGATTAGAACTATAGAAAATGAATTAAAAAGAAAATGCCATGTACCAGAATGGTAACAAATGTTTCTCAGTCAGCTCAGTTCAGTGGCTCAGTCGTATCCGACTTGTTGCGACCCCATGAACCGCAGCATGCCAGGCCTCCTTGCACATCACCAACTCCCAGAGTTCACACAACCTCGTGTGCATTGAGTCGGTGATGCCATCCAACCAATTCATCCTTTGTTGTCCCCTTATCCTCCTGCACTCAATCTTTCCCAGCATCAGAATCTTTTCAAATGAGTCACCTCTTTGCATCAGGTGGCCAAAGTATTGGAGTTTCAGCTTCAACATCAGTCCCTCCAATGAATATTCAGGACTGATTTCCTTTAGGATGGACTGGTTGGATCTCCTTGCAGTCCAAGGGACTCACAAGAGTCTTCTCCAACACCACAATTCAAAAGCATCAATTCTTCGGCACTCAGCTTTCTTTATAGTCCAACTCTTACATCTATACATGACTACTGGAAAAATCATAGCCTTGACTAGATGGACCTTTGTTGACAAAGTAATGTCTCTACTTTTTAATATGCTATCTAGGTTGGTCATAACTTTCCTTCCAAGGAGTAAACATCTTTTCATTTCATGGCTGCAGTCACCATCTGCAGTGACTTTGGAGCCCCCCAAAATAAAGTCTGACACTGTTTCCACTGTTTCCCCATCTATTTCCCACGAAGTGATGGAACCAGATGCCATGATCTTAGTTTTCTGAATGTTGAGCTTTGAGCCAACATTTTCACTCTCCTCTTTCACTTTCATCAAGAGGCTCTTTAGTTCTTCACTTTCTGCCATAAGGATGGTGCCATCTGCATATCTGAGGTTATTCATATTTCCCCCAGCAGTCTTGATTCTAGTTTGTGCTTCTTCCAGCCCAGTGTTTCTCATGATGTACTCTGCATAGAAGTTAAATAAGCAGGGTGATAATATACAGCCTTAACGTACTCCTTTTCCTATTTGGAACCAGTCTGTTGTTCCATGTCCAGTTCTAACTGTTGCTTCCTGACCTGCACACAGATTTCTCAAGAGGCAGGTCAGGTAGTCTGGTATTCCAATCTCTTGAAGAATTTTCCACAGTTTATTGTGATCCACACAGTCAAAGGCTTTGGCATAGTCAATAAAGCAGAAATAGATGTTTTTCTGGAACTCTCTTGCTTTTTCGATGATCCAACAGATGTTAGAAATTTGATCTCTGGTTCCTCTGCCTTGCCTAAATCCAACTTGAACATCTGGAATTTCACAGTTCATGTAGTGCTGAAGCCTGGCTTGGAGAATTTTGAGCATTACTTTACTAGCATGTGAGATGAGTGCAATTGTGCAGTAGTTTGAGCATTCTTTGGCATTGCCTTTCTTTGGGATTGGAATGAAAACTGACCTTTTCCTGTCCTGTGGCCACTGCTGAGTTTTCCAAATTTGCTGGCATATTGAGTGCAACACTTTCACAGCATCATCTTTCAGGATTTGAAATAGCTCAACTGGAATTCCATCACCTCCCCTAGCTTTTTTGTACTGATGCTTCTTAAGGCCCACTTGACTTTGCATTCCAGGATGTCTGGCTCTAGGTGAGTGA
Organism: Capra hircus; assembly: GCF_001704415.2. Classification (NCBI taxonomy): domain Eukaryota; kingdom Metazoa; phylum Chordata; class Mammalia; order Artiodactyla; family Bovidae; genus Capra; species Capra hircus. The sequence goes on from NC_030814.1 coordinate 79,414,628, forward strand.
TCACACCATCGTGATTATCTGGGTCGTGAAGATCTTCTTTGTGCAGATCTTCTGTGTATTCTTGCCACCTCTTCTTAATATCTTCTGCTTCTGTTAGGTCCATACCATTTCTGTCCTTTATTGAGCCCATCTTTGCATGAAATGTTCCCTTGGTATCTCTAATTTTCTTGAAGAGATCTCTAGTCTTTCCCATTCTGTTGTTTTCCTCTATTTCTTTGCACTGATCTCTGAGGAAGGCTTTCTTACATCTCATTTCTATTCCTTGGAACTCTGCATTCAGATGGGAATATCTTTCCTCTTCTCCTTTGCTTTTCACTTCTCTTCTTTTCACAGCTATTTGTAAGACCTCCTGAGACAACCATTTTGCCTTTTTGCATTTCTTTTTGTTGAGGATGGTTTTAATCCCTGTCTCCTGTACAGTGTCACAAACCTCCGTCCATAGTTCATCAGGCACTCTGTCTATCAGATTTAGTCCCTTAAATCTATTTCTCACTTCCACTGTATAATCATGAGGGTCATACCTGAATGATCTAGTGGTTTTCTTTCTTCAATTTAAGTCTGAATTTGGCAATAAGGAGTTCATGATCTGAGCCACAGTCAGCTCCCAGTCTTGTTTTTGCTGACTATATAGAGCTTCTCCATCTTTGGCTGCAAAAAATATAATCAATCTGATTTCAGTGTTGGCCATCCAGTGATGTCCATGTGTAGAGCCTTCTCTTGTATTGTTGGAAGAGGGTGTTTGCTATGACCAGTACGTTCTCTTGGCAAAACCCTATTAGCCTTTGCCCTGCTTCATTCCACATTCCAAGGCCAAATTTGCCTGTTACTCCAGGTGTTTCTTGACTTCCTACTTTTGCATTCCAGTCCCTTAGAATGAAAAGGACATCTTTTGGGGGTGTTAGTTCTAGAAGGTCTTGTAGGTCTTCATAGAACTATTCACCTTCAGCTTCTTCAGCATTACTGTTTGGGGCATAGACTTGGATTACTGTGATATTGAATGATTTGCCTTGGAAACAAACAGATCATTCTGTTGTTTTTGAGATTGCATCCAAGTACTGCATTTCAGACTTTTTTGTTGACTATGATGGCTACTCCATTTTTCCTAAAGGATTCTTGCCCACAGTAGTAGACATAAGGGTCATCTGAGTTAAATTCACCCATTCCAGTCCATTTTAGTTTGCTGATCCCTAAAATGTTGACATTCACTCTTGCCATCTCCTGTTTGACCATTTCCAATTTGCTTTGATTCATGGACCTAACTACATTCCAGGTTCCTATGCAATATTGCTCTTACAGCATCAGACCTTGCTTCTATCACCAGTCACATCCACAATTGGGTGTTGTTTTTGCTTTGGCTCCATCCCTTCATTCTTTCTGGAGTTATTTCTCCACTCATCTCCAGTAGCATATTGGGCACCTACTGACCTGGGGAGTTCATCTTTCAGTGTCCTATCTTTTTGCCTTTCATACTGTTCATGGGGTTCTCAAGGCAAAAAATCTGTAGTAGTTTGCCACTTCCTTCTTCAGTGGACCACATTCTGTCAGACCTCTCCACCATGGCCTGTCTATCTTGGGTGGCCCCACCAGCATGGCTTAGTTTCATTGAGTTAGACAAGGCTGTGGTCCATGTGATCAGATTGGCTAGTTGTCTGTGATCATGTTTTCAGTCTGTCTGCCCTCCAATGCCCTCTCTCAGTGCCTACTGTCTTATTCAGAGTTCTTCAAATAGAAGTCTAATCAAAGTAACAAATATTAGTACATCAAAGAAGTAAAGAGCATGGATTCTGGAGCCATATATGGTGGGTTCAAATCTAAGCTCTGTTATTTCTCATCTTTGTGACCTTGGGTAATAGTTGAAACTTTTTATACTTTCTAATCTGTAAAATAGGGGAAATAGTCCTTCCTACCCTATAGGCCTACTGTGAAGGTATATATTAATAATTTAATGCATACAGAGCCCTTATGTTAGTGTTGGGTACATGGTATTATTCTGTTAGTCACTCAGTCGAGTCCAACTCTTCATGACCCTGTGGACTGTAGCCCACCAGACTCCTCTGTTCGTGGAATTCTCCAGGCAAGAAGCCTGGAGTGGGTAGCCATTCCCTCTAGGTGTCCTTCCCAACTCAGGGACTGAACCCGCATCTCCTGTGTCTCCTGCATTGCAGATAGATTCTTTACCATCTGAGCCACCAGAGATTCTCCAGGCAAGAATACTAGAGTGGGTTGCCTTTCCCTTCTCCAGGGGATCTTCCTGACCCAAGCATTGATCCCAGGTCTCCTGCATTATGTGAAGATTCTTTACCATCTGAGCCACTAGGGAAACCCATGGGCACATGGTAAGTACAGTTGTTATTAATATTGCATCCAAACATGTTATGTTTAGAAAAAGAAAGCCATGAAACTGTGTTTCATCAAGTTGGCAACTGCAAAAATATCTGTACACAAAGCTTCTCTTCTATCACTGTCTGATAAAGGTATGAAGGGTCAGTAATTAAGAAAAGCATAAAATGAAGGTTGACTGTAGCATTTTAGTTTTATGGCCTTCTACTCCTCTGCTTTTTCGATGCCACTCTCCTATTGAAAGAGGCTAGTGTTTTCTGAAACCTCGTAATAGCATATCCATTTATCTATTCAACCAACATTCATTGAATATCTACTATGGGTAACACATGTTCTGCATACAGAAAACAACAGTAACTAAGATAATAAAATCCATGCTCTCCTGGGACTTCATTCTGGTGTATATGATGGGGTGGGGGAGGTGAAAATATGTAAGTAAACAAAGATCGTCCTAGATGGTGACAAGTTTTAGGATGGAAATGACAGACTGAAGAGTAAAGGAGGACAGGGTAGCCTACTTTAGTTGAGATACACAAGTTTCTCTGAGGAGGTGCTATTCAAGCTGAAATCTGAAGGAGGACACAGCCATTCAAAGACCTTGGGAGACGTCGAGTTCTGGGGCAAGAAGTAGCCGGTGCTTTGAGGAAACAGAAACACACTGTGGCGAGAGTGGTGCCAGATGAGGCTGGCTAGCGAGGCAAGGACTGTTCTCCTGGGTCCGTGTAGTTGAGGGTCAAGAGTTTGTTTACTGAATTTCACTCTAAATGTAGAGAGAAGCCGTTTGAGGGCTTTACGTGGGGAAGGTAATATAATATGAGTTACATTATTTTTAATTTATTTTTTTATTGAAGGATAGAATTTTGTTGTTTTCTGTCAAACCTCAACATGAATCAGCCATAGGTATACATATATCCCCTCCCTTTTGAACCTTGCTCCCATCTCCCACCCCATCCCACCCCGTCAGATTAATATAGAGCCCCTGTTTGAGTTTCCTGAGCCATACAGCAAACTCCTGTTGGCCATTTGTTTTGCATATGGGAATGTAAGTTTCCATGTTGCTCTTTCCATACATCTCACCCTCTCCTCCCCTCTCCCCATGTCCATAAGTCTGTTCTCTATGTCTGTTTCTCCACTGTTGCTTTGTAAATAAGTTCTTCAGTACCGTTTTTCTAAATTCCATATATATGCATTAGAATATGATATTTCTCTTTCTGACTCACTTCATTCTGTATCATAGGTTCTAGGTTCATCCACCTCATCAGAAATGACCCCAGTGCATTGCTCTTTATGGCTGAGTAATATTCCATTGTGAATATGTACCACAACTTCTTTATCCATTCATCTGCAGGTAGACATGTCATGTGCTTCCATGTTCTAGCTATTGTAAATTGTGCTGCAGTGAACAATGGGATACATGTGTCTTTTTTCAGTTTTGGTTTCCTCAGGGTATATGCCTAGGAGTGGGATTGCTGGGTCATGTGGTGGTTTTATTCCTAGTTTTTTAAGGAATCTCCATACCATCTTTCATAGTGGCTGTATCAATTTACATTCCTACCAGCAGGGCAAGAGCATTCCCTGTTCTCTACACCCTCTCCAGCACTTATTGTTTGTAGACTTGTTGATGATGGCCATTCTGACTGGTGTGAGGTGATATCTCATTGCAGTTTTCATTTGCCTGTCTCCAATAGTGAATGATGTTGAGCATCTCTTCATGTGTTAGTTAGCCATCTGTATGTCTTCTTTGGATAAATGTCTGTTTAGGTCTTTTCCCCACTTTTTGATTAGGTTGTTTGTTTTTCTGGCATTGAGTTGTATGAGCTGCTTGCATATTTTGGAAATTAATCCTTTGTCACTTATTTAATTTGCTATTATTTTCTCCCATTCTGGGGGTTGTCTTTTCACCTTGCTTATAGTTTCCTTTGCTGTGCAAAACCTTTTAGGTTTAATCAGGTCCCACTCTTTACTTTTGTTTTTATTTCCATTACTCTAGGAGGTGGGTCATAGAGGTGGGTCACAGCTTCAATTTCAGTGCTTATAATTGGGTTGTTAATAATTTCTATTTCTTCCTGGTTCAGTCTTTGAAGATTGAGCTTTTCTAAGAATCTGTCCATTTCTTCCAGGTTATCCATTTTATTGCCATGTAGTTATTCATAATAGTCTCTTATAAACCTTATTAAATCTTATAATCCTCTTATTTCTGCATTATCTGTTATAACCTCTCCTTTTTCATTTCTAATTTTGTTGATTTGATTCTTCTCTCTTTTTTTTCATGATAAGTCTGGCTAAAGGCTTGTCAATTTTGTTTATCTTCTCAAAGAACCAGCTTTTAGTTTTATTAATCTTTACAATTGTTTCTTTCATTTCTTTTTCATTTATTTCTGCTTGAATCTTTATGATTTCTTTGCTTCTACTAATTTTGGGGGTTTTTTGTTCTTCTTTTTCTAGTTATTTTAGATGTAAAGTTAGGTTGTCTATTTGATGTTTTTCTTGTTTCTTGAGGTAGGATTGTGTTGCTATAAACTTCCCTCTTAGACTGCTTTTGCTGCATCCCATAGGTTTTGAGTTGTCATGTTTTCATTGTCATTTGTTTCTGGAAATTTTTTTATTTCCCTTTGGTTTCTTCAGTAACCTGTTGGTTATTTAGAAACATGTTGTTTAATCTCCGTGTGTTTGTGTTTCTTACTTTTTTTCTTGTAATTGATATCTAGTCTCATAGCATTGTGGTTGGAGAAGATGTTTGATATGACTTCAATTTTCTTAAATTTACTGAGGTTTGATTTGTGACCCAACATGGGGTCTATCCTGTGCATTTGAGAAGAAGGTGTATCAGATGGAATGTCCTAAAGATATCAATGAGATCCATCTCATCTAATATATCACTTAAGACTTGTGTTTCCTTATTAATTTTCTGTTTTGATGATCTGTTCATTGGTGTGAGTGGAGTGTTAAAGTTTCCTAGTATTATTGTGTTACTGTCAATTTCTCCTTTTATCTCTGATAGTGTTTGTCTTATGTATTGAGGTGCTCCTATATTGTGTGTATAGATATTTACAATTGTTGTGTCTTCCTTTTGATTGATCCCTGATCATTATGTAGTGTCCTTCCTTAACTCTTGTAACCTTTATTTTAAGGTCTACTTTGTCAGATATGAGGCTTGCTACTCCAGCTTTCTTTTCCTTCTCATTTGCATGGAATATATTATTCCATTCTCTCACTTTCAGTCTATATGTGTCTTGAGGTCTGAAGTGGATTTGTTGTAGACAGCATATATATGGGTCTTGTTTTTTTTATCCATTCAGCCAGTCTATGTCTTTTGGTTGAAGCATTTAATCCATTTACATTTAAAGTAATTATTGATATATATGTTCCTATTACCATTTTCTTAATTGTTTGGGGTTGATTTTGTAGATCTTTTTTCTTCTGTTGTATTTCTTGACTATATAAGTCCCGTTAACATTTGTTGTAAAGCTGGTTTGGTGGTACTGAGTTCTCTTAACTCTTTGCTTGTCTGAAAAACTTTTTATTTCTCCATCAATTCTGAATGAGATCCTTGCACGGTATAGTAATCTTGGTTGTAAAGGTTTCCTTTTCAGTACTTTAAATATATCCTGCCATTCTCTTCTGCCCTGCAGAGTTTCTGCTGAAAGATCAGCTATTAAGTGTATATTACTTGTTGCTTGTATATTACTTGTTGCTTCTCCCTTGCTGCTTTTAATATTCTTTCTTTGTGTTTAGTCTTTGTTAGTTTGATTAGTATGTGTCTTGGCATGTTTCTCCTTGGGTTTAACCTGTATGGGACTCTGCTTCTTGGACTTGATTGACTATTTCCTTTTCCAAGTTGGGGAAATTTTCAACTATAATCTCTTCAAAAATTTTCTGATATCCTTTGTTTTTCTCTTCTTCTTCTGGGACCCCTTTAATTTGAATGTTGGTGCATTTGATATGGTCCCAGAGGTCTTTGAGACTGTCCTCAGCTCTTTTCATTCTGTCTACTTCATTCTGCTCTTCAGAAGTTATTTCCACCATTTTATCTTCCAGCTCACTGATTCATTCTTCTGCTTCAGATATTCTGCTATTGATTCCTATGATATTCCAACATAATTTCAGGAATTGTGTTGTTTGTATTCTTCTAGGTCTTTGTTAATTTATTCTTGCATTTTATCCATTTTGTTTTCAAGGTTTTGGATCATCTTTACTATCACTATTCTGAATTCTTTTCCAGGTAGTTTGCCTGTTCTATTTCCTCTTCATTTATGTGGACTTCTATGTTTCTAGTTTGTTCCTTCATTTCTGCAGTATTTCGCTGCCTTTTCATTTTTTTTTTAACTTATTGTATTTGAAGTCTCGTTTTCCCAGGCTTTAAGGTTGAATTCTTTGTTCCTTTTGATTTCTGCCCTCCTAAGCTTTGTCCAGTGGTTTAGGTAAGCTTCATATAGGGTAAGATTTGTGCTGAGCTTTTGTTCGTTTGTTTTTTGTTTGTTTTTCCCCTGATGGGCAAGGCTGAGTGAGGTGGTACTCCTTTCTGCTGATGATTGGGTTTCTATTTTGTTTTGTTTGTTGTTTAGATGAGGCATCCTGCACAGAGTGCTACTGGTGGTTGGGTGATGCCAGGTCTTATATTCAAGTGGTTTCCTTTGTGTGCATTCTCACTATTTGATACCCCGTAGGGTTAGTTCTCTGATAGTCTAGGGTCTTGGAGTCAGTGCTCCTACTCCAAAGGCTCAGGGCTTGATCTCTGGTCAGGAGCAAAGATTCCACAAGTGGTTTGTTATGGCATTAAGTGAGATTAAAACAAATATCCAAAACCAAGAAACCAAAGATAAACCCCAGACAAATGGCAGTTACAAAATCAAGAAATAATAATTAAAATAATGGAATATACACATATATGTATACACCCATGAGCCAAGTGAAAACAGCCCAGCAAAAATAAAGTAGATTGACCTGGCAAACAAAGGAAATAAAAAATTATATTTACCAGTTAAGAACAAAACTAACTAAAGCACAAACTGGAAAACAAAACTAAAGCAAGGTGCCAAGTGGGGAATAAAACAATGAAAACAAAACTAACAAATATGTTGAGAGGAAAAGAAAGAAAAGAAAAGAAGAATAGATATGCAAAGTTAAATAGAGGTGGATGAAGAAGATTTATATACATTAAAGATTAACTGCAAGGGGGAAAGAACAGTAGGAAAGGCAAACAAAAGAATAAATGTAGAAAAAATATAATATGCTTAAAAAATTAAAATTATAAAAAAGAGAAAAGAAAAAAACAGAAAAAAGGAAAACTCCACAGAACTACAAAAGCCCAACATAGAGGCAGAAATTTATAACAATAATAAAAAGTGTGACTGAATATACACATATAATCCATAAGCAAAATTAAAACAGGCCAACAAAAATAAATTACCATAGATTGACTGGTGAACAAGGAAACCAGAAATTCTATCTATCAGCACAAAACTAACTAAAGCACAAACTGGAAAAATTGGAAAATAAAACTAAAGCACGGTGCCAACTGGAAAATAAAATAATGAAAATAGAACTAAGAAATATGTTGGGTGGAAAGAAAAGAGAGAATAGATAAGCAAAGTTTAAAAAAGGTAGATAAAGATTTATATACATTAAAGATTAACTGCAAGGGGAAAATAACAGTAGGAAAAGCAAACAAATGAATAAATGTAGAAAAATAATAATGGGTTTTAAAAACTAAAAATTCAATTAAAAAAAGAGAAAAGAGAGAGAGAGAGAGAAAGGAAAACTCCACAGAACTGCAAAAGCTCAATGTAGAGGCAGAGGTTTAAAAGCTTAATTAGATTTCATAGTGCCAATAAAATCAACAATTATAACAGTGGAGTGAAATAAAAGAAAAAAGAAAAAATCCAAAAGAATCAACAGAACAAGTCAAAACATAAGAATAATTAATGTTTTTCTTAAATCACTGCTATCAGTGTCATTTCCTTCACTGGGAGTCACAAGTCCACCTCACTTCCCTAGGATGCCCTCCAACAGTGTGCTTATCTCTGGACCTGCTGTAGGGGCAGCTCAGATTCTAATCTGGTCCCACTCCTATGTGTTCTTGCCTCCAATCTCCATAGCTATCAGAACTAGTGTGTTTTCTTTGTGGGAGCTCTCAATGACCTTTTATATATTCCATCGACACAGAGTCTGCCTAGTTGATTGTGTGGATTTAATCTACAGCTTGTACAACTGGTGGGAAGGTTTGGGATCTACTTCCTTAGCCACACTGACCCTGGGTTTCAGTTGTGGTTTTACTTCCACCTCTATAAGTGGGTCATCCACTGGGGTTTGCTCCTGAGGCTGCCCTGAAGGACTTGGGTTTGCCCCTGTGAGGGCCAGCTGTGGAGGTGGTGCAGCTGCTTGGGTTGCAGAGGTTCTGGCAGCACCAGGTATTCAAGAGTGTTGGCAGCTAAGGCAGCAGGAAATACAGTGCTCTAGAAGGATATGGCAACCACTGTGCCATGGGGTTGCGAAGAGCTGCACATCACTGAGCGACTTCACTTTCACTTTTCACTTTCATGCATTGGAGAAAGACATGGCAACCCAGTCCAGTGTTCTTGCCTGGAGAATCCCAGGGACGGGGGAGCCTGGTGGGCTGCCATCTATGGGGTCGCACAGAGTCAGACACAACTGAAGTGACTTAGCAGCAGCAGCAGCAGCATTGGCCAATACATTCCAGTATCCTTGCCTGGAGAACCCTCCTCCCCACCAGAGAAGCCTGGCAGACCACAGTCTACAGGGTCGAGAAGAATCAGACACTACCAAAGCGACCCTGCACGCATAGACACAAGACTTTTTTTTTTTTTTGCCTGTGGCAGTTCTGCCCCAGTGAGAGTTGCGCGTGAAGGTGGCACAGCTGCTTGGCTTGTGGGGACCCTGGCGGCGCCAAGTGTGCAGGGACATGGACTGCCTACACCTCAAAAGTTATGGCCCTATCAGAGTCTTTTGTTTTTTGTTTTGTTTTTGAGCCTCTTGTGGTCATCAGAGGGCCCCTTTGGCTTGTCTTTCTCCATAGCTTTGCCCATTCAGGCACTTAGAGGGCTCCCTTGCCTGGGGTCCTTCTCTGTTGTTCGGTGCATCAGGCACATAGAGGAGCGCCCCTGGCTGGGGTCCCACTCTGTAGGTTGGCATGTCAGGCACTTAAAGGGGCACCCTGGGTGGGGTCCTACTCTGTAGCTTGGCATGTCAGGCACTTAAAGGGGCACCCTGGGTGGGGTCCTACTCTGTAGTTCAGTGCATCAGGCATTTGATAGGCCAGCCTCTGTACTGTTCAGCTGCCAATGCTGCCGTGAGGGGAGAGAGAGGTTATGGTGATGGCTCCACCCCCTATGCTTGACTCAGCAGTATCACCTTGCCTCCATGGCTGCCTGGCTTTCCTCCACAGACATCTCCCACCACAGTCTCCTCCCTCACCTCCCCTTGATCTGTCTCTCCACAGTCAAGAGCAGCCCTCACTCTGGGATCGCTCCTTCAGTTCCCAGCCATTGCACCTTCCAGGGGACCTGCGTCCCTGTCTGAGGGAGGTATGGCTGCGGCAAGGACTGTCTGATTCTCATTCCATTTAGGCTGCCACAGATCAGCTGTTTCACTCTCAGCCTTAAATGTTTCTCCTCTGACTCAGACAGTTGCCCTGATGTGGGGATCAGACCCCAGCTTCAGTTCCCCCACCCGCCGAGGGCAGGTCCAGTCCTACTGACACTCCTGCTTTCCCCCTAGTTCCTTCATCCTACCGAGTTGTGTGGGTCTATATGTTCTTTTCCTCTGGTCAGGTCCTCCTGTCTGCTCTCAGCTGGTGTTCTGCATGCACTTCTGTGTCTAAAGGTGTCTCCCTGATGTAACCGTGGAAAGAGATGTACTCCACGTACACCTACTCCTCCGCCATCTTGTTCTGTCAATATGAGTTACATTTTTTATAAATATTACTTTGCTACTCTGTGAAGAATGAATGAATACCTATTGCTTTTATGTCTGGATGACTTTAAATATAAACATTTCCGCTTCTAGGCATTTACATTTGTCTGAGCTCAAATTATTTTGAATGGAATTTCTGGACTCAGGAAGCAAGTGAAGGCAGAAGTTTTGCCCTTGACCTCACTACCTGGGGATAAAGGAAACTGGCTTATTTTGGGTTCCTGGATAGATGAAGTTAGCCTCATATTCCATGTGTGCTTCCCAGAGAAGAAGACAGGGCAGTCCCCCAGCTCTGGTTCTTTAGGCTCATTCCTAGAAATGGCCAGGGACACTGGACTGTGCCCTGGAATGGTCTCTTTGGATGCAGGTACCAAATGACGGGTCACAATGACCACTCCTTATAACCTAGACCACCACTGAGCTGTCTCAGTTTCCTTCTTTCTTCTGCTTTGTTACTGCCAGATACTGTAATGATGAGTCTGTGTTCATTCTCTTCCTCCCGTCCCTTTGCCCTGCTACAAAAGGTACACAGTGCTTACTACAACCTTCACTTTCCAGCACTCAGACAGGACATTTTCAGCCCTTAGGCTCATAATGCAAAGGAAGAAAAATGTGTTGCTCTCAAATCCTTCAAACGGACGCACTAGTGACACCAGAACTTACGATTCTGTGGCCCATCTATTTGGTGTCACCTAAAGGAATATTGAGTTAGACAAGGCTGTGGTCCATGTGATTAGATTGACTAATTTTCTGTGATTATGGTTTCAGTGTGTCTGCCCTCTGATGCCCTCTCTCAACACCTGCTGTCTTACTTGGGTTTCTCTTACCTTGAATGTGCGGTATCTCTTCACAGCTGCTCCAGCAAAGCGCAGCCGCTGCTCCTTACCTTGGATGAGGGGTATCTCCTCACAGCCGCCCCTCCTGACCTTGAATGTAGAGTAGCTCCTCTCGGCCCTCCTGCACATTAAAGGTCCATCTAGTCAAGGCTATGGTTTTTCCAGTGGTTATGTGTGGATGTGAGAGCTGGACTGTGAAGAAAGCTGAGCACCAAAGAATTGATGCTTTTGAACTGTGGTGTTGGAGAATACTCTTGAGAGTCCCTTGGACTGCAAGGAGATCCAACCAGTCCATTCTGAAGGAGATCAACCCTGGGATTTCTTTGAAAGGAATGATGCTAAAGCTGAAACTCCAGTACTTTGGCCACCTCATGCAAAGAGTTGACTCATTGGAAAAGACTCTGATGCTGGGAGGGACTGGGGGCAGGGGGATTGGAGGAGAAGGGGACAACAGAGGATGTGATGGCTGGATGGCATCACCAACTCAATGGACGTGAGTTTGAGTGAACTCCGGGAGATGGTGATGGACAGGGAGGCCTGGCGTGCTGCAATTCATGGGGTCGCAAAGAGTCGGACACGACTGAGCAATTGAACTGAACTGAAAGGAATATTGTGAATGCTAACACAGTTGTGCCTAAAAATTATTTCTTTTCTGAATGAGGAGATGGTTCCTTTAAACTGAACTTCAGGAGATACCACAGAGAGCAGTGAGAAGAGAGGGGGCCATAGTGACCTGCACAGCCAAGAATGAAAATGATAATAATAGCAATAACCAAAGGTATTTGAGCACTTAATCAGTAGCAAGTGAAATTATATATATATTATGGAATTGAGTGCTGACAACAAACCTATGAGGCAAGCACTGTTTTTCCTATTTCACAAAGAAAGAAAGCAAGGCTAAGAGATGTTAAGTAGATTGGCCAAGGTCACATAACTTCCAATAAGAAGAGTCAAGTGTCACACCCAGGCAGTCTATCCAAAGGCTACAATCTTTTTTTTAATATATTTTATTGAAGTATAGTTGATTTACAATGTTGTGTTAGTTTTTGCTCTACAGAAAAGTGATTGAATTATACATATATATGCATTCTTTTTCACATTCTTTTCCATTATAATTTATCACAGGATGTTGAATCTATTTCTCTGTGCAATACAGTAGAACTTTGTTGTTTATCCATTGTATATATAGTACTTTGCATCTGTTAACCCCAACCTTCCAATCCATCCTTCCCTACCCCCTCCCTTGGCAACTACAAGTGTGTTCTCTGTGTCTGAGTCTGTTTCTGTTTCATAGATAAGTTCACTTGTGTCATTTTCTATTCCATATATAAGTGATATCGTAGGATATTTGTCTTTTTTCTGACACACTTTGCTTAGTATGATTATCTCTAGTTGCATCTCTGTTCCTGCAAATGGCAAGCTTTCATTCTTTTTAAAATGTTCATTTGATTTTCATTACACTGGGTCTTTGTTGCTGCTCACAGGCTTTCTCTTGTTGCAGTGAGTGGTGGCTACTCTTTGTTATGGTGCACAGACTCTAGGTGAACAGGCTTCAGTAGTTGCAGCATGCAGGCTCCATAGCTGTGGTTTGCAGGCTCTAGAGCATGAGCTCAATAGTTGTGGCGCACAGGCTTAGTTGCTTTGTGACATGTGAAATTTTCCTGGACCAGGGATCGAACCTATGTCCCCTGCATTGGCAGCCTAATTCTTACCACCAGGGAAGGCTGAGTAATATTCCACAGTATATATGTATCACGTCATCTTTATCCATTCATCTCTTGATGGACATTTCGGTTGTTTCCATGTCTTGGCTATTGTGAATAGTGCTGCTATGAACATAGGGGTACATGTGTCTTTTTGAATTGTAGTTTTGTCTGAACATATGCCCAGGAGTGGGATTGCTGGATCATGTGTCAACTCTGTTTTTAGTGTTTTGAGAAACCTCCTGCTCTCCATAGTGGCTGTATCAGCTTACATTCCACCAGAAGAGTGGAAGGGTTCCTTCAAAGGCTGTATTCTTGCTCACTCTGATTTCTTTTAAAAATTATGAAGATTTAGGACTTCCTTGGTGGTCCAGTGGTTAGGACTCTGTGCTTCTACTACAGGGGGCACATTTTTGATCCTTGGTCAAAGCACTTTCATACACTGTGAGGTGCGGCCAAAAAAGAAATAAAAGTGAAGATTTATACATAGTTACATAGCACTGTTATTAAGAAATAATGTTGAGTGCTTTGTAGAAGTAGAAAACCTATAGGAAATATCAAAAGGATTAATAGTTTTAACTGTGAACTACATCTTATTCAACTTTGCATCATCCTGTCCCACTGTCATACATGTTGAATTTATTATCATTGAATTTATTGCCCGTTTATTTATGACACACCAAAAATACTGGTCTCAAAGACAATTTAAGATGATTTTCTAGAGGAAGCATGCATAAACAAGAGTTTTAAGAAAGGTTTAGCCAGGCAGAGTTCTTACAAATTCAAACTCTAGTGTCAAGGATTAGTGCAAATCATATTCTTTACAAAATGAAAACTTAAAAGTGAGAGGAATGGGGCTGTGCTCCATCACGATAACAAGGATGGTACTGCTGAACACAATGGTCTCACGGTCTAAGGAAGCAATCTCTATTGTATAGAAATAAATACAGCTGTGTACTGGGCTCTTTGTACCCTTTGGGCAAGTTGACTTCAGTTCACTCTTGAAAAATAAAGAAACAAGTGACAGATAATGTCCATCAGTCTCATAGTCTGGGTGAAGTCTAATGCATGTTGGTTCTCAAGACCCGCAGGTTTGAGAGCCGTACTCTATTTAACCCTACAGTGGCACTATGATAAAAATCAAATCGCTCTAGGTTACCAAAGATCACTATTTTTTAAAGTCTCAGCACATATTAATATAATAAATCTAGCCATCTTCGCAGATAAGATTAAACACTAGCAAGATTCTTTTTGTTGTCTTTATAATGGTTTTTATTTACCAAAATAGCAGGATTGTTTTTAAAAGTTTCTCTTTCTGTAGATCTTTGGAGACATAAGAGATATGTACTGCATGCTTAAAGAAAGACAGCTTTGCTCTATCCTCAAGAAAAGAGGTGTGTAGGATATTGATGCTAGGCATTTTCTAAAGCACGTTTACCCAGAATCAGTCTCTCGCACAGATTTAGAAAGCTCAGTCCATCTGGATTTTTTTTAAGTAGCCATGGAGAGCTAGTACATGGGAAAGCAACTTTGAAAAATTATAAAGGCCTATGAGTTGGATGTTGAAGTGCCAAAACCAAGGTGCCCAAAAATAGTTACTAAAACAATTACTATGCCAAAAATACACACATATTAAAATTACCAAGTAACTTGGTAACTTAAGACACTTAAAGTAGAATTTCCAGTGGCCCATGGGTCTCAGATAACAGGCAGGCAGTAATATGAGATTAGACATGTTTTCTTTTCTACTTTTCTTCTCAGCATTGCTCTTTTATGAGTCAGGTAATACATACATGAGGCTATGAAAATTTGATGATAATGAAATGAGAAAATAAAATGTGTGGGAACCATGTTGGCTTATCTTCTAGAAAGATGGTCCTCAAGGCCAGCTTTGGTAGAAGACATAAAATGTCCCTTGGTATAGCCCTCAGCTACATATCACTAAGCTATCCTGACTACTACTGCAGCTCTAACCACAGAAGAAAAGCCTTCACCTGAGACTTCCCAGCCTTTCCTTGGAAGCCTTCAACCTGGCTCACATCTGCCCAACAGCTGTGTACGCAAAGAAGCAGGAAGACAGTCAAACTGGCAACACTGACATTCTTAAAATCAAGAGCAGTAGGCAAAAATCTCTCCATGCCTCTATTTTCAGCTCCAGGCTACACAGAGACATCTAGTGAATGGTAAACATTCGTGGAAGAAGTAAGACATTTAACCCCTTCAAGCTTGATTGCCAGCTCAACATTTTGACCTCCAGTTTACTGAATCGTTCGAGAACAAATATCATGTACCTACGACCACAGTCCATAAGAAATCAGCAGATGTTCTTAAGTGGGCCTGTGAACCCTGAGAACATAAGAAAAATTGTGTGTGTGTGTGTGCGCACACATAAACACACACATGCAATTTTCAGGGGATTCTCAAATGAATCTATGCTCAAAATTTTTAAGACCCTTGGAATTCTCTTCTCTGATGCAATTCATGTTGTTTGAGAATCCAGGAAGAACTTCAAGCAACCATCTAGCACACTATGTGTGATGAGTTCTTTACATTCAAATAATTCCCAGAAGTTAAAGCAAAAGGCTGACTCAGCCCCAAGAGTGGAACAGAGATCTATACCTGAAATACAACAGCATATCAGAAATTGCAGGGTTAGTTTCTATCACACTTCTGCTATTAGAAATAGGTAGAAAAAAAAATGAACCCTCTGAATTTCACATCTATCTTCCATCTACAATGGGGTGGAACATGGTGTAAAGTGGTCACCAAGTACCCCCTATTCTTTACACAGCCACCAGAAGCCAATATCTGATAAAATAATAGGCTGTTCTTGAAATCTTATTATCACGCCTCTCTAACATCTATATAAGAAGTTCAGCATGGTTCAAGGTGCCCCATGGCCTGTTCCTACCATATATTGAGCTTCAAGTTCCCACCACTTCCACTGTGGTACTCAGTGCTCCAGCCAGATCCAAATATTTGGTGCCTCGATGTTTCCATGCCTTGTGCTCCTATACACAGCACAGCCCTCCTCAAAAGCCCATTCATTTCACAGTTTCCCTCTCATCCTTTGAGACACAGCACGAAAGGGTTGAGTTGAACTTTCTTTGTAGAGTGACCCATTTTCTTCTCTGTCCCTCAACTTTTATTCTCCCCCTATTTAGTTTGTACCACAAAGCATCTGCCTACAATGGGGGAGACCCAGATTCGACCCCTGGGTTGGGAAGATCCCCTGGAGAAGGAAATGGCAACCCACTCCAAGTAACCTTGCCTGGAAAATCCCATGGACCGAGGAGCCTGGTAGGCTACAGTCCATGGGGTCGCAAAGAGTCAGACACGACTGAGCAACTTCACTTCAACTTCACTTCACACAGCTATATGCATATATACTATTAGATTATAAGCTCCTTAAAACTGTCTTATTTATCTGTTGGCCCCCATCGTCTGATACCTGGTAAAAAACCATAAATATGTGGCAAATTGAATATTCTGTGGATCTAGGCAAAAAGGGATCCAGGCCAAGTGGTCAAGTAGCTTAGAAATAAACAAGTAGTTCAAGTGAGTGCTGTAGATCAAGTTCAACCTCCTAATTCTGGAAGAAACTATCTGCCTTCCATTCTAACTGTATATCCCTTAGTATGGGATGATAGCATGGGATGGAAAGCGGGCAAGACACTGGAGAGGATGTTTGCAAAATGAAGAAACAGTGTGTCCTGAGTGATCTACACCTACCAAGCCCAGATTTCTGTTAACTTCCTTTAGTGTATTGTTGGGACACAGGCCTTCTCTTACTGCCTGACTTACCCTTTTCTCTCTGTTCCCCATCTTAGCAAGCATTGGTTTTGAATCCAACACAGATTAAGGAAAATTCTATGGAATTTTGTGGAAAATTCTGTGGAAAATTCTTAAAGAGATGGGAATACCTGACCATCTCACCTGCCTCCTGAGAAACCTGTATGCAGGTCAAGAAGCAACAGTTAGAACCAGACATGGAACAACAGACTGGTTCAAAATTGGGAAAGGAATACGTCAAGGCTGTATATTGTCACCTTGCTTATTTAACTTGTATGCAGAGTACTTCATGAGAAACGCTGGGCTGGATGAAGCACAAGCTGAAATCAAGATCGCTGGGAGAAATATTAACAACCTCAGATATGCAAATGACACCACCCTTATGGCAGAAAGCGAAGAGGAACAAAAGAACCTCTTGATGAAGGTGAAAGAGCAGAGTGAAAAAGCTGGCTTAAAACTCATCATTCAAAAAATGAAGATCATGGTATCTGGTCCCATCACTTCATGGTAAATAGATGGGGAAACGATGGAAACAGAGACAGACTTTATTTTCTTGGGCTCCAAAATCACTGCAGATGGTGACTGCAGCCATGAAATTAAAAGACACTTGCTCCTTGCAAGAAAAGCTATGACCAACCTAGATAGCATATTAAAAAGCAGAGACATTACTTTGCTGACAAAGGTCAACTAGTCAAAGCTATAGTTTTTCCAGTAGTCAGGTATGGATGTGAAAGTTGGACCATAAAGAAGGCTGAGGGCTGAAGAATTGATGCTTTTGAACTGTGGTATTGGAGAAGACTCTTGAGAGTCTCTCGGACTGCAAGGAGATCCAACCAGTCCATCCTAAAGGATATCAGTCCTGAATTTTCATTGGAAGGACTGATGCTGAAGCTGAAACTCCAATACTCTGGCCACCTAATGTGAAGAACTGACTCATTTGAAAAGCCCCTGATGCTGGGAAAGATTGAAGGCAGGAGGAGAAGGGGACGACAGAGGATGAGATGGTTGGATGACATCACCGATTTAATGGACATGAGTTTGAGCAAGCTCTGGGAGTTGGTGATGGACAGGGAAGCCTGGCATGCTGCAGTCCATAGCGTTGCAAACAGTGGCACATGACTGAGTGACTGAACTGAACTGAACTAGATTAAGGAAAGGAGAAATAGAAAAGGAAGGGCAAAAGTTATTTTTTGACTGTACCATTATGAAGTGGCTTCATATTCTGTGAACATCTGCCTAGAACGTATCTTAAAAGGGCTAATTGTCTCTCAGGCACTTTCACATCATCTTCTGAGGTCTCCGTGGAGGGACAACTTCACATCATGTCCTACCCACCATAGATGGATGGAAGACAGATGTGAAATTCAGAGGGTTCCTTTTTCCCTGCCTCGGTTCTAATAGCAGTGGAAGTGCCAGAGAAGTCAACCCAGCAATTCCTGACATGCTGTTGTATTTCAGGTATAGCTCTCTATGCTACCACACTGCTGCTGCTCTGCCTCAGTCCCTGGTTTTTCCACAGTCCACTTACTACGGACTAGTGGGATCCCACTGTTTCCAGGCAGTCTTAAACAAGGTATAGAGGAGCTTCAGTCCAGCCTTATCTCCACCTGGGCTGCATCTGGTCCATAAAAGAGCTCAGGCATTCTTGATCCCCACCATTGGGTTCTCCCTCTCTACCACCTTGGATGCAAGGCACAAATTTTTGCCCTTAGATCTCTCAAGCTTGTGTCTCTTCCTCACTCCAGTGTGCCCCTCCGACCCCTAGGGACACGTTGCTCTGTAGGGGCTTCCTTAGGTCCCTTTCACCAAAATGAAGGTAAAAGGCATTCACCACCCTTACTCTTTGAAGTGGAACTAGGACTCATAGCTCAGCTTTCCTCAATTCTCTATCTCCCTTTCCCTTTCATACCCGCCTCCAGAAGATAGTGCCTAATGGATATTGGTATTTCAGTTACATGTTCTGGTTTCACATCTTAAACCCTAAGAACCTTAAGGCTGCTGTAAGAATCCAGTTAAAGCACTCAACGCAGTATTGGTTAAGCCCTTTCGGAGTAACCATGCTATTTTCATAGCTGATATGCAGACTATTACTTTGAAAGAGAGATCTGTTTAAGCACCTGTCCCTCTCAGCTTTCTCTGTTATGTATTTTCATCTCCCTCAGGGAAGTACACCTTTCGGGTACACATGAAAGGAGAACCTTTGCCAGCTTAAAAGGGACACAGTCCCATTTCAAATGTTCAACTGTCAGTTCAGAAATGTGTTGATGTTATTTTCCCTGACGTTCACTGAGGTGAAATGAATCGAATTCCCATATCCCATCCAAGGTACCATTGGAGGTGGTGGTTCTTCATTTCACATTTTTCTGCCTCCTGAAAGGTCCAAATCTCTTTTTTTTTTTTTTTTTTTTTTGACAGGAAAGTTCCATTTTTAAATGCTAGCACCTAAGCATTTTAGAGGAGGTGTCAATCATTTCATTTATATGTATGATGAGGCCTCATTCAGTCTGACTCCCCCCCCACCCCAGGTTCAGCCTAAATCAATATTTGTGTACAAGATGATATGTTTTAGTGAGAGGAGGAGATTGCATTTGTGGCAGTGTAGCAGAGAAGCCTCTCCCCACCCCCCACCCCCCCAAAAAAAACCACATAGAAATTCCACATACGGTAGAACAGAAAGCACTTTTTCATAAGTATTTGAGGTTGAATAAAAAGGGCAATCAAATGTGCTAGAAGTGAAAAGAGAACACAATGTTTTTAACTGATGCTGTTGAGGCCTAGGTGGATGTAAGCCTGGAAGAGGACCCCAGTGGGACCTATGGCTTGTGGCCTCAGGGGGGAAGCTAGAGTTTTAACAACCATTAAAGTCAGTGGGGATAGTATACAGTCCATATAAAGTAGACAGCTGGTCATGAGATCCCTATTCTGGAAAATGTACATGGAACATTGACTAATTTTGACAATATGTTCACCTATTAAACAGCTCTCAGTAAATTTCAGAGTGTTGAAATCTTATAGACTATGTTGTCTGAATACAGCAAAGTTAAGGTAGAAATCTATAACCAAAACAAACTATGCAGTCCCCATATTCTTCAATAATAAGAAAAATAACTTCTAAATTACCAATGGAAAATTAGATGATATTTTTAATGATTGGAAATAAAATACTACATATCAAAATGTGTAGATGCAGCTAACCTGTCACTTAGAGAGAAATTTGTAACCTTTAATTTAGAATATTAAAAATATCAGAAAAGAAAAGGTAAAAATCAAATAAGAGTTCATCTCAAGAAATTACAAAGAAGGAAGGAAATTAAACCCCAAAATAGGAAAAGGAATAGAACAAATATACAGTAGAGGGAACCCTCAAAGTCAGTTCCTTGAAAAGACAAAAAAAAAACCCTTAAAAAAATCCTATAAAAACTATCAATGAAAAAAATTAAAGAAATAACAACCAATATCAAGGATGAAAAGAGAGACAATATTATAGATACTGCAGATATTTTAAAAATTATAAGTATATCCCTTGATATGATATGACGAGAATGGCACTTTACTTCTCTAGTCTTCCTCCCCAAAACACAAAACCCCACCTTAACCACAGGAAAAAAACTCAAATTGAGGGCTGCTATACAAAATACTGAACAATACTCCTCAAAATGGTCAAGGTCATCAAAAACAAAGTCTAAGAAAGTGGAATATGACAACTAAAGATAGTGAGATACTCTAAATGAGATCCTAGAACAGATTAAAAGGTATTAGGGAAAAATTAATGAAATCCACCTAAAGCATCAAGTTTAGTTCCCTCATAGCAGTCGGTAAAGAATTTGCAGTGCAGGAGACCTGGGTTCAATTCCTGGGTTGGGAAGACCCTCTGGAGAGGGAAATGGCAACCCACTCCAGTATGCTTGCCTGGAGTATCCCATGGACAGAGGAGCCTGGCAGGCTACAGTCTGGGATCACAAGAGTCAGACACGACTTAGTGATTAAACTACTACCATGTATAAACACTGGTTCATTACTTGTGAAAAATGTACCGTATGATGTAAGATGTTAGCAAAAATGAAAATGGGGTCTGAGCTATAATGAGAATCCTTTGTAATATACTGCAACATTTTTGTCAATATATAGCTATGCTAAAATTAAAATTTAAGAAAAATTATAAGAGGGTAAAGTATGATGCAAATAAATTATTACTTTTTATACAATGAACAAATTCCTAGAAAAACACAATTTACACAAACTGACATAAGGAGAAAGAATATATATATATATAAAGCAGAAACATTACTTTGCTGCTATGGTCCATCTAGTCAAGGCTATGGTTTTTCCTGTGGTCATGTATGGATGTGAGAGTTGGACTGTGAAGAAGGCTGAGCGCGGAAGAATTGATGTGTTTGAACTGTGGTGTTGGAGAAGACTCTTGAGGGTCCCTTGGACTGCAAGGAGATCCAACCAATCCATTCTGAAGGAGATTAGCCCTGGGATTTCTTTGGAAGGAATGATGCTACAGCTGAAGCTCCAGTACTTTGGCCACCTCATGGGAAGAGTTGACTCATTGGAAAAGACTCTGATGCTGGGAGAGATTGGGGGCAGGAGGAGAAGGGGACGACCGAGGATGAGATGGCTGGATGGCATCACGGACTTGATGGATGTGAGTCTGAGTGAACTCTGGGAGATGGTGATGGACAGGGAGGCCTGGCGTGCTGCAATTCATGGGGTCGCAAAGAGTCGGACACGACTGAGTGACTGAACTGAACTGAACTGAACTGAACTGAATCCTTGATATGTGTATATGCTCAGTCGAGTCCAACTCTTTGTGACCCCATGGACTGTAGCCCTCCAGGGTCCTCTATCCATGGAATTTTCCAGACAAGAATATTGGAGTGGGTTGCCATTTCCTGCTCCAGGGGATCGTCCTGACGCAAAGATCAAACCTGCATCGCTTGAGTCTCCTGCATTGGCAGCAGATTCTTTACCACTAGCGTCACCACCTATAATTATTTAAAAATTAGACTTGTAGTTTAAAATCTTATCAAAATGCTAAGCAAAAAAGCTTCACTTACTAAACTGTTCCAAATATTTAATAAGGAAATAATGCTATTCTTGCTCAAAACTCCTCCAGAGAACTAAAATAGAGGGAATACTTTCTAACTCATTTTCATTCTATAAATATGACAAGAACCTTGCAAAAAAGGATAATTTTAGACCAAAGTTATAAAAAACACAGCCACAGAAATCTTAAATAAAGTATTAGCAAACTATATCCAGGGATGTATAAAAAGGTTAATACAACAGAATACAACCAAGTTGAATTTATTTTAGCATTGCAAAGTTGGTTTAAAATTTGAAAACCTTTACAATTCATCACATTAATAGAATAAAGGAAACAAATAATTTAAGCATCTCAATAGATGCAGAAAAGCCCATTTATGCTAAAAGTTATTAGCAAAGTTGAAATAGAGAGCTTATTAATCTAACATACTTGTGAATATAAAAAATAAAAAGTCTATAGATAAAATTTTAGAATTAGTAAATTTTCAAGATCACTGATCAGTATATGAGATGCAATTTTATTCCTATAAACCTGGAACAAGCAGTTAGAAATTTTTTTTAAGATACTGTATATAACAGCATCAAATATTACTGGCTATCTAAAAATAGATATATTGAAAGATATACAAATATTATACACAGAGATCTATAAATATGTTGTTGATGGAAATTATATAAAACTTCTTAAATTTACTTACAATTAATTCAGCATAGGATGTGAGGTAAAGATTTAACTTTTTTCCAGTGAGTGAAGCAACGATATCAGCACTTTATATCTTCTTTGCTGACTTGAAATGTCACATTTCTCCCACCTTAGAATTTTATTTATTCTGAGGGCTGTTAGGGGGTTTGTTTAGTCTAATCTGGGCTCCCCTGATAGCTCAGTTGGTAAAGAATCTGCCTGCAATGTGGAGACCTGGATTCGATTCCTGGGTTGGGAAGATCCCCTGGAGAAGGGAAAGGCTACGCACTCCAGTTTTCTGGCCTGGAGAATTCCATGGACTAGTCCATGGGGTCACAAACAGTCTGACACAGCTGAGTAACTTTCACTTTCACTTAGTCTAATCTTGTACTGATAGTGAATGATTTCAATATGATCTTTTTATAATGTATTTCATTATTCAGTATGATGATTCTGTCCTTGCTGCAATTTTTAGTTCCTAGGTCATTTCATTGTGCTTATTCTTTGTGATGAGCTTTAGAATTTCTTTGTTGGCTCTCCCTCAAAATAGAAATTTTTTACTGAAATTGCAAAACAAACAAAATCAATAGCAAAACCTATTGCCTAACCAGAGTAGGGGAGAAATTGAGGCTTGTTTATAATATTGAATCTCCCCATACACTAGGAATACACAGTATATAAGTCAGTATTCACGGCAGCCCCGTGTGAGCCAGGATAAAACATGAATTTAAAGTTGCTAAATCTTTCTTTGTGATAAGAATGTCTACTAATTCATGCAGGATTTTGTTTTAGAATGTCCCAGGTTCAAATCTCAGCTCTATCTCCTTCTAGCGGTATAATCACGGAACATGGAGTTAATCTCTCTGAGCTTTTCAATTCCTTCATAGAAAAATCCTTTTTTGGGGGGTTTCTCTGCGATGAAAGAGACTATCAGAAAGTACTTAGCATATTGCCTAGTGCCTGGTTCACATTCAAATTATACTAGTTGTCGTCCCTGTTGCTGTTGTCAATATAACTGTCTACAGTACTTCGTCCAACTTCCTTTACATGAAGGCACTCAATAGGTATCTGTCTGATGGATATATGCTCATGTTTTGATCAGTGACATTTGAAATAAGGAATTTAAATTCTCTTTAATCCATTCATGATCATACTGGAGTTAATGCTGGAAGTGAGCTTTCAAATAGCCTAAAGAGAAATTGCAGGACAACTTCCGCCTAATCTCCTTTCCCAGTTGATCTTTCCAGGTATCTAAATAGGGTTCAGGGCAGATAACAATCAATTGCCAGCTTGAAAAGGAGTGAAAAGAGCGCCTTGCTTTTTCTAAGAACAACCTTCTGTAAAGAAAGCTAGAAGGAAAATATTTCTTATGGGGGCTATTTTGGAGAAAAATCATTCATTTCCAAGAATGACTAACAGGAGAAATTCATTCATTTTTGTCTAGATGCTAATAGTTAAGGCTTACCTGGTTCCACACATACAGAAATCTCAGACCCTGAAAACATACATAAAGAAGATCTGAGGAGGTTCAAATAACAGAAACATGATCAGGAAAACAGGGCTTTGCTAGTCCAAATACCTTTGTTCCTCAAAACAAAGCATGCCTCTCACATAGTGAATGAACAGAGAGAATGCTATCTTCGGATGGATGTAAGGCAGTAACAACAACAAAGAAGCCTCGGGTTCATTTTGTATTCAAGGTGGGCTGCTGTAGAACATTTGTTTCACAACCAAAAGTTGACAGAACAAATCCAAAACATTTCTGTGTACATGTTTACATGTGCAGCGATTGGCATCCGCTGTGGGTCTGAAGGTGTGCCTGAAGTCCCTTATGCTTTTTGTAACATTTTCAAATTCATTGCTGTCTTCCAGATGACAGGAAATGCAGGTCTGCCTTCCTCCTGGGAGATCTTTATTCACAGACAAGTCAAAAACCCTTGACAAAAGGCAACCAAGGGAACTTGTTGACCTTTTAGCTGTCTGGCTAACATCAGTGCAAGTATTGTTCCCTGATAAAACAAGAAATTCAATTTAAGGGGAAATTTAGAAGGCATTTGAGGCACTCTCATTTTATTTTACCTCTTGGGCTGTCTTTCAAACTGAGAACAAATGTAAATAAACAAGAGCGGCACTCTCATTCCACAGATACAATAACAAGTATCTGGCCTCACAGCTTGATGTAAATGAGACATGGTCCCCTTGTTTGTCTCTCCTTTCAGCCATTTGTAGAATTTTTTTTACCCTTTCTTCTTCTGCCTCCCTTTCTCTCTCTCCCCCTCCCTCTCTTTCTCTCTTACACACACACACAATTATTGAGACAGCTAGATGATTTGTTTTCTTTTTCCCATTCATTTGTTACATCTTGAAAAGCTATGTTCTTTTATAAATGAAGAAAAAAAGAACAAATCACATGCCCATAATGCGCTCTCAAACATTTATTACTTGTGTGATGAATCTAAAGTGAAGATTTTCAAGTCAAGAACTTGCTAATCTCTATTACACAGTGATTTTTTTTTTTTTAGTTTGTAATAATTTTTATTTTAACAGACATTGTGTCATCAAAATATTTTTCTCCACTGGAGTTGATGAAACATTCACTCATCAAACAATTAAGTGTCAGGTACTGTGCATTCTAAGGTGCTTCAGTCATGTCCTACTCTTTGTGACCCTATAGACCACAGCCTCCCAGGCTCCTCTGTCCACAGGATTCTCCAGGCAGGAATACTGGAGTAGGTTGCCATTCCCTTCTTCAGGGGATCTTCCCAGCCCAGGGAACGAACCCATGTCTCTTTTGTGTCCTGCACTGGCCAGTGGGCTTTTTACCACTAGAGCCACCTGGGAAGTCTAGGCACTGTACTAGGAGTATAAAATCAAGTAAAACAAAGGTACTGCTCTCAGGAAGAAAGATGCAAGCTACACCTGGATGCCAAAGAGGGCGATGCAAGCTAGATCTAGATGCTCACCAAGGTACATGGATGGCTCTCACAGTTATACGGATGCTCCCCCACACAAAACACTCACAAAGTATCCTATTTCTGCTTAATAACATCTCATACTACCATAATTTTTATGGAGACCTCACATTTGAACCCGTTCAGCTAAACTCAGCTCTTTTGAGTAATATAATAGTTCGGTATGCTATAAGGGGTGCCTTGGAATAGGGTAGGAGGAAGAGAAGGAGAAAGGAGCCTTTTTTAGATCTATCATCTTCCTTCATTAAAGCAGGTTTCTAGCACTTGTGCAACAGAGCACAGGAAAGCATAATAATGGGAGAGAGTCTGAGAGGCCCTCAGAGTCTATAGAATTATCAGTTACTGAGGTATGAGCGAAGGGTGCTCAGTAAAAGATTTCTACCTCTTTTAGAGCAACAATTGTTGGGGAGAAGGTGATGGGAGACTAATGTTTCCTTCTTTCTTTTACTATTGTACTCTCCATTGCATCATGTCTTGTCTACTAGGCCTGGTTTCTAACAACAGCAAAGCTGTTATAGAACCACACAATGGTTCTAAGCTGATGGCTAAGCTAGAAAACAAAGAGGTTTGGGGAGTTTGGTCCGTCCAGTGAACCCAATGCTTTGACATCAAAGATTCAAACAAGGAGTGGGTGTATCACTACATGTCTGGCTTCATGTCAATTCACCCACTAAGAGCATAACTCCAGTCCATTGTTTTAACCCATGGACACGGAAACTGGGAGCAGCTGGGATGGAGAGTATGGGCCGTGTAGGAAAGCTGGCCCTTGTGAGTTTTACTGTTGACTCCTGAGGCCCTCCTGGGCAGCTGGAAGCCAGGCTCTTGGAGCCACTGCACCCCACCTCAAGATGGCAAAGGAAAAACAAGCAAAGCTACCTGTGCGTGACTATTCAGAGTTCTGTCCCTGGTTAAAATACCATTCCAAGAAGCCGTTCCTTGCAAAATTCTACAATTTCTAAGCACAATTCTCAAGGGCTCACAATGCTGTGATTAGGATGTTTGTCTAGTGACCCAGTCCTGTAGCTTCTAGCTCGGGTTTCCTGCCATCCTGATGTTCAGCCTACAGCCTGCAGCAACAGTTGTGGCATGACTTGGCTGTGGGCCAGACCATGAGACCGGATGGCAGACAGAGAGAAACCCCAGGCCTGTTCTGGAAGCTTCACCAGGAGGGTCAACTTGGAGGTCTTTCAGTTTGTTTTTATCTTGACTCAGTAACTGGGTAAAAAGTACTTAACATCACAGTTCAGTACACACAACCATACATAGAGTCATGAAACGGAAACAAAAATTTCTCACACACACACAAATTACACCTACAACATGCACTGTATACCACTTTTAATTTTTATTTTTATTCTTTGTAACTTTTTATTTTGTATTGGAGTATAGCTGATTAACAATGTTGTGATAGTTTAAGGTGAACAGCAAAGGGCCTCAGCTATACATATACATGTATCCATTTTCCCCCAAACCCCTCTCCCATCCAGGCGGCCGCATAACACTGAACAGAGTTCCACGTGCTATACAGTAGAGCCGTGTTGGTTATCCATTTTAAACATAGCAGTGTATACATGTCCATCCCAAACGCCAACCTCCTCCCCCCTGGCAACCATAAGTTTGTCCTCTAAGTCTGTGAGTCTCTTAGGCCATGGAAGCAACCTACATGTCCATTGACAGGGGAATGGACAAAGAAGATATGGTACATACATGCAGTGAAAGATTACTCAGCCATTAAGAGCAATGAAATATACCACTTGCAGTAACATGGATGGACCTAGAGAGTGTCATACCGAGTGAAGTAAGTCAGACAGAGAAGGAGAAATATTGCATGACATCCCTTATACATGGAATCTAAAAAGAAATGATGCAAATGAACTTACTTTATATTTTATTTTTTAGCTATTGGTTTTGACTCTCTAAGTTGATTTTAAGACTCAATGGCAGTAAAAAAAAAAAAAACTTCATGGTTTACCACTTGTGGTTTAAAAGTAATCCTGATCTAATTACCCATCCACTGCCTCCTAACACATACGCCTTGCTTGTTCAGCAGTTTTGAGACTGTTAGTTGTAGTAGTGTTAGTAAGTCAGTCATGTCTGTCTCTTTGTGACTTCGTGGCCCACCAGGTTCTTCTGTCCATGGGATTCTCCAGGTAAGAATACTGGAGTGGGTGGCCATTCCCTTCTCCAGGGGATTTTCCCATCCCGAGGATTGAACCTGGGTCTCCTGTTGATGGATACTAAATCCATGGAATAAGTAAAAATGTGCGGTATGAACAATAAAATGCCTATTGTGAGAGACTTTATGTGCATGCTTAGCAGTAGACCAGGACATTGAATAGGGTTTAAGACCCTTCTAATGGGAGATCCCTACAGTCATGTAAAGGGAAGAGGCCATCACTCTCTAGCCCTACCATCTACCCAAAGTTTGAAAGGAAGAGAACAAATCTGAAATACTTATTCTTTGTCTAGCTCTGGTTTTGCCCCACCCTTTTTCTAATAGTGTGTGCCTGTATGTATATACATGTGACTTAACCATATTTCCTCTTTACCAAAAAGCTCACATCCAAAGTCAAACCTTTCATCATGTGTGGTACCACTATTTAATGACCCTGTTGAGGTGTCTATTGCATTAAACTTCAACACTGCCAATACTTACAGAGTCTGGCACTGAGTAGGCCTGCTTACTCCAAGCTCCCATAGTAACTAATATGTTCCTTTTACACTGCCTTCATCATACTGGTGGTGGTTGTAGCAAAACTAGGTACTTAAGAGTAGGAATCGTGTGTCATTCCTCTCCTGACTGTAACTGAGAGACGGAG
This sequence comes from Capra hircus, assembly GCF_001704415.2. Taxonomy (NCBI): domain Eukaryota; kingdom Metazoa; phylum Chordata; class Mammalia; order Artiodactyla; family Bovidae; genus Capra; species Capra hircus. The sequence goes on from NC_030814.1 coordinate 79,442,756, forward strand.
CTGTAACAGTTTCTCATTAATTACTTATTGAGTAAATAGAAGAACGGATGAAAGAGTGAATGGATGGATGCATGGATGATGCGCAAAAGCTTTCTCAATGTTCTTTACCTCAACCAAGCCAAGGATCTTATGACAGCTTCTCACTGGGAACACATCTACCCTTTAGAGAAACTGTTTTGTTTAATTTTAATTTTCTTGGACTTTTTTACAACTACTCCCTACTTGGAGAGGAGCACAGGCCAGACTACAGATGTAGATTCATTGTTCAACAAATACAACTGTATCCCCACCATATTCTTAGTCCTGTAATAGCAAAAAAAAATCTGCCCTGAGCCCTCTATATCTGCTTGAAATGAATCAAAGAATGAGTCATGTGTGATCCATATGTGAGAGCCACATCCGAGTGCATTTACAACTCACTGCTTAATGCACCCTGCATCTTGTTCATCACCCAAATTCACCCACCACCCACCACAAAAGTTTTCTCACGGATCCTCTCTGTAGGCAAGGCAGTGTTTGTTTGAAGAAATCACTATCGATGGGAATCAAGGTTAAGGACAGATCTTCTCCCTCATCTCCCACAACCCTTTCGACATGTCCCAGCCTCAGACAATTATAACGTTTAAACTGTAAGTAAGGATTTATTGTTTATAAAAGACAGGCACGTAGATAATCTCAGGTAATCCTCCTAACAGTTCTATGAGGTTACAGGGATCCAGCAGATTTAGAGTGACCCTGTCCTGCTTTTCTCTTCCTGGTCCTTCATTTTGGTGAAGTGTAGTTTTGCTCCCTGAACTGTGCCAGCGTTGGTTGGTATTAGCAGATTGCTGGGGAGCCTCAACATTGACCAGCATCTGACATCAGCCAGAACTTATTCCTGACAGTATTCTATAAAAGCACGAGAGTTCATTTATATTCCCTTACCATCCATATGGCCCTGATCCTATTTTTGTCACTAGCCAACTGATATTGATCATCTCTTCTGTGAAATGCTAAAATAGGATCCTTAGTGAATAAGTAATATTTATAACAATGATACAATCCTTGCGGGGTTTTTATTCTTCTAGGAAAACATTAAAGAAAAGGAATATTCACACATATTTTATTGCATATTTATTTCATAAGAGAGAGCAAGAGATTAAGTGAGACGGGTATAAAAAAGGCCCCTAAGAAAACGCCAAGGGGCAGGAAGTATGAGCTAGAGAACTAAAAACACAGAACTGTCAAATTCCACAGAGCCATCAAGGGAACCAGTTAAATGCTGGTGAATAGAACTCTTTCTTCCTATACGAAATGTCCTGGTACTGACCCCATCCTGGCTGAAGTTTAATATACTCTGTATCTGCCAGTTCTGAAGGCTATTTCTACCACTTTTGAACTATGAGTCAACTCTAGCTGTAAACTTTAGACATAGCAAGTTTGAATTGATTAAGACAGTGTCTGAGAATGTCGGGCCTTATACAGACTTGTCATCACCCACTGGGAGACTAACGCCCTTGTGTGATGCTGGGTTTTGGAGAGTCCTTGTGTGGAGATTTCATGGCCTTAGGAGTAATTTATAGATAGGATGTCAACCTGTAATGATCAGGTTTAACAATCTGCTTCAAACTCAGTTCACAGCCTTGTCCATAAAAGGAGGCATTGCCCTTTCAGATTGGAGAGGCTGGTTAGCACACTCTAGGACATGCTTGCACACAAAAGGATGATGGCATAGAAAGGGTCAAGTGTGCTCTCAGAACAATTTGTTTCTTTGACTTCACAGACAAACTGCAAAACTGTGTTTTACACAGACAGTATGGAAAGGAGTAGAAGTCTAGTCATCTATTCTTACTTGGCCAGCTCTCTGTGCTGCACTTAGTCACTCAGTTGTGTCCGACTCTCTGTGATTCTATGGACTGTAGCCTGCCAGGCTCCTCTGTCCATGGGGATTCCACAGGCAAGAATATTGGAGTGGGTTGCCACGCCCTCCAGGGGATCTTCCCAACCCAGGGATCAATCCCAGGTCTCCTGCATTGCGGGCAGATTCTTTACCAGCTGAGCCACCAGGGAAGCCCAAGAATAGTGGAGTGGGTAGCCTATCCCTTCTCCAGGGAACTTCCTGATCCAGGAATCGAATCAGGGTCTTCTGCTTTGCAGGCAGATTCTTTGCCAGCTGAGCTACCAGGGAAGCCTAGCTACTCTCTGTTTCCCTCCAATTTGACTCCACAGCCTTTAGATGTTACTCCTGTAGAGAAGTCTTACTGGCTCCCTGACACCCTAGGAATCGCAGGCAGACATGCCCTGAAGAGCTATCCTTGCTGATTCTCCTCGATTGCAGATCAACCCTGATGTAGAAGCCATCTCGCGAAGAGTATAGCTAAAGAAATTAACAGGGAGGATAGGTATTTCTCACATTTTCGCGTGAGATCCCAAAAGATATGGTGATGGTTGCTCAGTCATGTCCAACTCTTTGCAACCCTGAGGACTGTATCCTGCCAGGCTCCTCCATTCATGGGATTTCCCTGGCAAGAATACTGGAGTGGGTTGCCATTCCCTTCTCCAGAGGATCCTCCCAACACAGTGATCGAACCCAAGTCTCTTGCATTGAAAGCAGATTCTTTACCATCTGAGCCACCAGGGAAGCCCAAAAGATATACTTCTTCCATTAGCACCCTTTCCTTTGCCAATATCCTGGTAAGTACAAGATGAATACTCAAATTGGCTGCTAAGACTCTGTGGGCTTTAAGAAAGCTGACCTTTGGAGGAATGTCTTCAATGTCATTTAATGTACCTTCTTTTCTTTTAGTTGTGAAGTGCCCAAGTGTCAGGAAGCATTTAACGGGAGGCTTTCTGTGTGCTGTTTTGGATCTGTCAGGAATTCTCTGTTCCTTATTAATTCCTGAATATCCAGGAATTAAGAGGAGAGGCAAGCCTCTCCAAGGGCTGAGGAATCCAGGCATTTCCTTCATTAGTCTTTCTATACGGTGATAAGTACCCTCTTCCTTTTTATGAACCATACGGTAAAAGTGATTATTTACAACTCTCTCTCTCTCTTTAATATGGCTCGCCTATGTTTTTTAAGTCTGGAATTTTAATCTTTATCTTTGCTGAGAATAACTACAGTATATATGCCCACACCATGTTGATTAAAACACCTTTGCTCCATCAGAGCTCTGGTCCCCGTGTCTTTCTCTCTCTCTCTCTCAGGCTATTTCTTTGGAGTGCAGAGGCCCTCTGAGTTCACTTTCCTGTCCAGGCTTCTAAGACCCCATCGAGAGGGCACCTGAGGCCTCCGTGAACAGAGCAAGCCCCGTGCCAGGGGCTTTATTGGCTTTCTGCGTAAACCAAGGAGTATCAGCCTCTTTCTCTCCCCCTTACTTCCTTATAGGTCGACTCCGGACCACCGGGTTCTGGTCCATTAAAGGACCTCAGCACCCGAGTACCCAGTCTTCATTTCTCTTGGCTTTGTTTTTGTTTCTTAAGAGAAAATCAGTGATCACTAGTAGCCTATTTGACAACAGTATAATCAGATTTTTAAAAAAACAATGTGGCTGTAAGTTTTTATCTCCCTTCAGATACATAAAATAGGCAAGTAGTGCTCCGATTTCCAAAGAAGAGGTGTTTGCTCTTAAAAGTCTATGAAATCCAAGGAGACGGTTCAAATTATTTTAAAGACCCCCTTGTGTGAAATTCGCAATCCATCTTTGAAATATGCCACTGTCACAGCTGCCCTCTGATGAAGCTTGGGTTCCAATCTGCGCCTCTGCAGCAGTCTGTGCGCCCACTGCTGCCAGGTGGCATCGGCTCGCTCACAGCGTCCTCCTCCTGTCTGCCATGAGGGAATAAAGCCGCATCTCCCTGGGAAGCTTCCATCGGTGGCTTGGAAGAAATCTGTCTGCAGACAAGAGATGGCAGGCGTACTTGGAAATTTGAATTATTGCTGTCATCAGCACGTTGCTTTCCTTTCCTATTGAACCTTTGACCTTGAAACATTTTTGCCTATGTGTAGTTACAGTAGTTCTCATTTGCCTTGGGCTTGCCAGAATGTAGAGATTCAGGGTTGTGGCTTTGTAGGAAGCAGAACATTGTTCTTTGTAAACTTAATGAAAAGAAAATTAGCAAACTGATGCTCAACTAAGTCGCCTCAAAATGTTTGCAATTATCAATTTATTTTTTTATTTTTAGAAAGTACCATCAGAGAGAATTACTCTAACAGGCTGAAATGTGAATATCTATATATATCTATATATATATGTATATATATATGTATATGTAAAATCTCAAACATCTTTGCTGCTCCAAAGAAAAGTAGGCAATCCTTGGATTAAGACTAAGCATATCCCCCAAGAAAAAAAAGAATGACAAAGGAAAGAAAAATGCTGAGACCATCTGTGAACTTGGGTCTGCATCTTTGTGCTTCAGGGACAGTTGTGGCAATTGTGCTGATGAAAGGGAATTTGTGGATGTAAATCATTTGTGCCGATGTAGCTCTAGTGTATAGCTGTTGGTGCAGTTGGTAAATGCAAAATCAGCCATTTGCAAGGAAACAGTTTTTCACCTTCCAAAGATCCTCAAAGGTTTCCATTATGAAATAATCCATATCTGACTTATTCCTTCTTAGACTAGTGGGAACATGCTTGATCTTAAGGAGATTCTTAATCAATTTATACCCCAACATTGCAATATCTTAAGGGAAAATTTTTCAATCACTTCAAAAATTAGTTCTTAAGCAACTGACTTGCTTATACTGTTATGGTGAGGACTGATAAAGTAGGTTAAATAAGTAAGTGAAAAAAGTGTGATGGGAAACCACCGTGTTCTCTAACCACAATATGTGACCATTAGGAAAATGTTAGCAAAATTGTTATTTGGAAGAAAGTTTAAGTAGCCATGTTAGGCAGATGATTTCCTATCATTGGTTCTACATCACCGCTCCCAAACAGCATTATTATATTTTTCTTATTAATTTAATTTATGTAACCTGAGCCTTTATTACATGATGGAGAGGGAAATTTAACGTAAGTGCTGGGTAATAGAGAATAATTAACAACTGTTTTCAAGGCGATGCTTTGTTTGAACTGTAACTGTTCAGTCACTCAATCATGTTCAACTCCTTGTGATACCATGAACTGAAGCACGCCAGGCTTCCCTGTCCATCACCAACTCCTGAAGCTTGCTCAAACTCATGTCCACCTAGTTGGTGATGCTATCCAACCATCTCATCTCTGTCATCCCCTTCTCCTCCTGCCTTCAATCTTTCTCAGCATCAGGATCTTGTCCAATGAGTCAGTTCTTCGCATCAGGTGGCCAAAGTATTGGAGTTTCAGCTTCAGCATCAGTCCTTCTGATGAATATTCAGGACTGATCTCCTTTAGGATGGACTGGTTGAATCTTCTTGCAGTCCCTTGAGAGTCCAAAGGACTCTCAAGAGTCTTCTCCAACACCACAGTTCAAAAGCATCAATTCTTCAGCACTCAGCTTTCTTCACAGTCCAACTCTCACATCCAACATGACTATTGGAAGAACCATAGCTTTGACTAGATGGACATTTGTTGGCAAAGTAATGTCTCTGCCTTTTAATATGCTCTCTAGGTTGGTCATAGCTTTTCTTCCAAGGAGAGAGCATCTTTTAATTTCATGGCTGTAGTTACCATCTGCAGTGATTTCGGATGAACTCGTGGGACCGGATGCCATGATCTTAGTTTTTTGAATGTTGAGTTTTAAGCCAACTTTTCACTCTCCTCTTTCACTTTCATCAAGAAGCTCTTTAGTTCTCCTTCACTTTCTGCCATAAGGGTGGTGTCATCTGCATATCTGAGATTACTGATATTTCTCCCAGCAATCTTGATTCCAGTTTATGCTTCATCCAGCCTGGCATTTTGCATGATGTACTCTACATATAAGTTAAATAAACAGGGTGATCATATATATCCTTGATGTACTCCTTTCCCAGTTTGGAACCAGTCCATTGTTCCATGTCTGGTTCTAACTGTTGCTTCTTGACCTGCATATAGGTTTCTCAGGAGGCAGGTCAGGTGGTCTGGTATTCCCATCTCTTTCAGAATTTTCCACACTTTTTTTGATCCACACAGTCAAAGGCTTTGACATACTCAATAAAGCAGAAGTAGATGTTTTTTTGGAACTCTCTTGCTTTTTCGATGATCTAACAGATGTTGGCCATTTGATCCCTGGTTCCTCTGCCTTTTCTGAATCCAGACTGAACATCTGGAAGTTCTCAGTTCACGTACTGTTGAAGCCTGGCTTGGAGAATTTTGAGCATTACTTTGCTAGTGTGTGAGATGAGTGCAATCATGCTTTGTTTTAGTTTTTGACATATTATTAATTTTCAACATACACAGTACATGTAACTACTACAGCTGATCTTTCTCTCCAGGGTGAGTACTGAGGTGCAAAACTCAAGGAGACAGGCTCTCTCAGAGTCAAGTGAATGCGCTTAACTTTGCCCCCTGGGTGCCTTATTTGCCTCACGTTAGCCCAGGCCCTATTGGTCCTAGTCTAATGGTATAAAAGCGAGTCTGCTAAATTCACATTCAAATAGCTGTTATTTTGTCCAGTCACAAGTGTCTGGTCATATTTGCTTCCTAACGCTCCATCTAAGTGAAAGATAATGATAACTAGCTTCAAAGTCTAATTGCCAGCTAACAATTATATGATTAATTTCTATTTTATATGATAAGAAAACTCATACCATTTTGCTCAGAAAATTTTTTTTTCATTTTGTGTTGAAAATATCTTCTTGTTTAGTCACTAAGCCGTATCCAACTCTTTTGTGACCCTATGAACTGTAGCCTGCCAGGTTCCTCTGTCCTTGGAATATATTCTTGGGTGCAAATTATTGCATGATCCTGTTTTCCTAGTGACTTAGGGAAATATATGATTTTTGTCAAAAACTGAAACTGATCACAGGATTAATGATTGGTTTTTTCCATCACTGATTGTGACTGAAGCAAATTACAACACCATGTCTTCTTACATATTTTTTCATTGATCCATATTCATTCCTTGCTTTTAATGTTGAAACATACTTTTTAGATTTATCTCCAGCATTGAATTACCTCAGGCAAGTCACAGTTCTTCTGTGCTTTATTTGAGTTGTCGAATAATGATGAATCTATGAAAATCTAGTAAAGTAACGCTTAAAATTCTCCAAGCCAGACTTCAGCAATACATGAACCATGAACTTCCAGATGTTCAAACCAGTTTTAGAAAAGGCAGAGGAACCAGAGATCAAATCAACATCCACTGCATCATCGAAAAAGCAAGAGAGTTCCAAAAAAACTTCTATTTCTGCTCTATTGACTATGCCAAAGCCTTTGACTGTGTGGATCACAATAAACTGTGGGAAATTCTGAGAGAGATGGGAATACCAGACCCCCTAACCTGCCTCTTGAGAAACCTGTATACAGGTCAGGGAGCAACAGTTAGAACTGGACATGGAACAACAGACTGGATCCAAATAGGAAAAGGAGTACATCAAGGCTGTATATTGTCATCCTGCTTATTTAACTCATATGCAGAGTACATCATGAGAAACACTGGGCTGGAAGAAGCACAAGCTGGAATCAAGATTGCCAGGAGAAATATCAATAACCTCAGATATGCAGATGATACCACCCTTATGGCAGAAAGCTAAGAAGAACTAAAGAGCCTCTTGATGAAAGTGAAAGAGGAGAGTGAAAAAGTTGACTGAAAGCTCAACATTCAGAAAACGAAGATCATGGCATCCGGTCTCATCACTTCATGCCAAATAGATGGGAAAACATTGGACACAGTGTCAGACTTTATTTTTCTGGGCTCCAAAATCACTGCAGATGGTGATTGCAGCCATGAAATTAAAAGACGCTTACTCCTTGGAAGGAAAGTTATGACCAACCTAGATAGCATATTAAAAAGCAGAGACATTACTTTGCCAACAAAGGTCTGTGTAGTAAAAGCTATGGTTTTTCCAGTGGTCATGTATGGATGTGAGAGTTGGACTATAAAGAAGGCTGAGTGCTGAAGAATTGATGCTTTTGAACTGCGGTGTTGGAGAAGACTCTTGTGAGTCACTTGGACTGCAAGGAGATCCAACCAGTCCATTCTAAAAGACATCAGTCCTGGGTGTTCATTGGAGGGACTGATGTTGAAGCTGAAACCCCAATACTTTGGCCATCTGATGCAAAGAGCTGACTCATTTGAAAAGACCCTGATGCTGGGAAAGATTGAAGGCGGGAGGAGAAAGGGACGACAGAAGATGAGATGATTGGGTGGAATCACCGACTCAGTGGACATGGGTTTTGGTGGACTCGGGAGTTGGTGATGGACAGGGAAGCCTGGCGTGCTGCAGTTCATGGGGTCGCAAAGAGTCAGACACGACTGAGTGACTGAACTGAACTGAACTGAACTGATGATAATCTAAGCCCTTTTACTGTAACGAGATGGAAGGTAATGAGAGCATTTAGAAAATATGACTTAATCCTAAAATATTGTGTTTGATTTAAAAAATACATATCAAGTTGTGGTCTAAAAGATTTTGGTGACATCATTGCAAAGTCCTAGATGGGACCTCGGGCAATTGCTTATATGGTAAGTCATTGCTTTCCAATCAACGCATGAGGCCCAGTCAGTATCTTTCTTAGTAAAGGATCTTGTGGAGAGAAATGTTTGGAAGTCTGTTTCTGAAGCATTTCAAAAACACTTCCCTAAACATGGAAGCAGTGGCTCTTTTCCCAAGGGAAGAATTTAGAATTGCACTTCAAAGAATGGGCGTGACAGCAGGAAGCAAGGGTTTGTCCATATCTGGGCTTGAGAATATAACAAGTTGCAATCACCTGTCCTTATCCACAGAATCCTGGCTAACTCATCTTTCCATTGCGCTATAGTCTTCCTCATCATGTTGGGTGAACACTGCTAAGGCTGTAGCGCGTAGCGTTCCTTGTGCACCGTGTTTACGGGTGCGTGCGTGCGTGCTCAGTGTGTCGGACTAACCCGTCTGTGGGATTTTCAAGGCGAGAATACTGCAATGGGTTGCCATTTCCTCCTCTAGGGGATCTTCCGTCCCAGAGATCAAACCCAAGTCTCCTGCATCCCCTGCATTGGTAGGTGGATTCTTTACCACTTGAGCCAGTTGGGAAGCCTGCATTATGTTTATATAGGCTTAAAGAAACTGTCAGTTCCAGTTAAGCTCCCAGGCTAGAGGGTGGGAGAAAAAGGGCTTCCCCATGCTTCCCACGCTCAGGGGTTGTCTTAATGCTCCTCACACCTCCAAGCCAACTGAAGCACCATCTCCATTTTTGACACTTAGCCCTGAAGGGTTAGGTAGAAGCTTCTAGAAATTCTCCCAGAAGAAGCCTAGGCTTTCTGGAGACTGTGGTGGAGACCTAAGCTGTGGACAGTGCTATCAGTCAGAGACAGGAACAAGTCCCGAGAGCAAATCCACTGGAAACATCACCATTTTTTCTCCTCTAAAGACCTTTTCAAACCTTCTCTAGTCAGAGAGTAGAAAGCAGTAAATTAGAGTAGCAAGCTCAGAATTTGGAAGGCTCTGGCAAGTGGGGAAGGCTGAGTGATTGTTTTCTGTAACCCTCCCCGCTGCCCAGGAGTCATACATAATGGAGAAGGAAGTAAATAAGAATTAAATACCTGCAGTCTCTTTTTTCTTCTGTCCTTTGATTACACCACTATTTTATTTATGATTCCCCAAAGAGAAGGAAACTCCCCTTATGTGCCATTGCTTTTGTAAATTGTTAAAGAATCACAAAAATGAAATACTTCACAGCAGGTTTTTCTCTATTGCCTCTTTCTGGCTGTACCGACCCCTTTAAAGTGATGGTCTATGTTCTACCCGTGTGTGCGCCCCTCCTCCACAGCCACCCTATCCCCACATCCTCTGTATAAAACCTCCTTAATTTCACTGTGTCTTATTTACTAAAGGAGATCAAATACATCTCAAGTCCACATTGAGCTTGGTGCCGTGCTCACTGACCCTGGCCAGCTTTTTCATCATATGATACTGTTCCGCATCTGAGGGGTAGTGTTTCAGGTGGACAGTCTACATTCTTTGTTTTGTATTTGTATAAGAACTGAGTGAGCAACTGTACTCAATTCTGCGAACAGTAAATAGAGGAAATGCAAACAGTTCAATTCAGGTTTGGTTTGGTTTCGAATACTGTTACTCATTGCTTGAGTTGGGGGAGGCATATAAGAAAATGTTTATCTGAATTATCTGCACAGTCTCTCAAAGTTTCACATTTCTTTGCCCAAATAGATAGAATTTGTTATATGGGAGCTCTAATTCTGAACCTGTTTGGGAGTTTCTAGCATTTGGCTCTTTTCTTTAAACAGTATTTTGGGACTTTTTTTGTACTCCCACCACCAGGAAATTTAAGAAGTTGGGGATACAGATTCTTCTTTTGGGCTATCTTCCAGCTACAGGGAATTCCTTTTAATAGCAAGGATTTGGACTGTGAATAACAGGTTAGACAATGTCAAGGCACAGCCCAACATGACACCATAGTGATGAAGCCTTCATGTAATAATTCTTAGTGTATTTTAAGGGCCAGGAGGCAGAGGGATGGAATGCAGTGGGAAATAAAGCCTGCTACACATCACTGCAGATGGTGACTGCAGCCATGAAATTAAAAGATGCTTACTCCTGGGAAGAAAAGTTATGACCAACCTAGATAGCATATTCAAAAGCAGAGACATTACTTTGCCAACAAAGGTCCATCTAGTCAAGGCTATGGTTTTTCCAGTGGTCATGTATGGATGTGAGAGTTGGACTGTGAAGAAAGCTGAATGCCGAGGAATTGATGCTTTTAACTGGTGTTGGAGAAGACTCCTGAGAGTCCCTTGGACTGCAAGGAGATCCAACCAGTCCATTCTGAAGGAGATCAGCCCTGGGATTTCTTTGGAAGGAATGATGCTAAAGCTGAAACTCCAGTACTTTGGCCACCTCATGCAAAGAGTTGACTCATTGGAAAAGACTCTGATGCTGGGAGGGATTGGGGGCAGGAGGAGAAGGGGACGACAGAGGATGAGATGGCTGGATGGCATCACTGACTGGATGGATGGGAGTCTGAGTGAACTCCGGGAGTTGGTGATGGACAGGGAGGCCTGGCGTGCTGCGATTCATGGGGTCTCAAAGAGTCAGACACGACTGAGCGACTGAACTGAACTGAACTGAACTGAAAGGGAAAAATAAAGAATAACATTAACTTATGAATTGGTATCAAGCTAGAGGGAGCTTTTTGTCATGTCCTTTACTACTCTGCACTGAGTTTCATCTTGTCCAATATTTATCTTTAACATCTTACATGAAAAGTGCTGAGCAACTATACCTTGTTTGTGAATTACAAAAAGCTAGACAGGAGAGAAAATTCAGTATAACCGCCCCCCTCCTAAAACACTGAATTTGAAAAGAGCAAAGATTATAAGACTTCATTTAATTTGGACAAATGTAAAGCTGGTCACTAAGTGCAAATCTTAACTTTATATGCACAGAATTAGGCATATCTGTCATGAACACAGATCTTCTGGGAAAAAAAAAAAAATGGACATCTTGTTGGTTGAAAAGTGTATTGTGAGCCAATCACATGATAGTTTGCCAGGAAAACAACTGCAGTCTTTGGTTACATTTTCAGTACCCAAGAAAGTGAGAGGTTATTGTCCCACGAACTCCATAGTTGTTGACCACATGTGGAGTATTGTATTGACTTCATGGGAAGGGAACACATCTTAAATCTAATCCATCTTAAACATGACAGCCCATCAAATATTTGAAGACAGCTTTTAAGCTGCCGTCTCTAATCTAAGTATCCCTCTTCTTAATAGAACAAGCTGTTGTGTCACCAGGACGATTCCCTGTTAGTAACACTGCCCTCTGCACATTTGTCAGCAGTTCTTTGTAAATGTGTCACACAGGATTGGATGTGATACTAGACGTAGAATGGCTAGCCTAGAAGAGTGTAGGAGCTTCACCTGTCCTGTGAATATTATTTTTGTGTTTATCAAGTCTAAGGTTACAGTGAAGCTACATCACATATCCAGGTAATGTATGGTAATACTACTATACCTTTCAGCAAAAATAAATAAAAAGGAATACTGCCCACCCAGTAAACAGATGCCTCTGAGTAAGCATGAGATGAGAAATGTGAATCTGGACACTTGTGAGTCATAAATTTAATGCTTCTTTTAGTGGGGGCTAAATATGACTCAAGAGTTTTAAAGTGAGTATTTTTCCTCACCCCTAAATACATTGCCATTGTTTATGGGAAATTTTAGATTTTCAGAGTACTTCTAATTAAGTGAAAATCTTGTCTTTTTAACTTTTGACAACTATGGAAGATGCAACTCTTCTGTATATCTTTTTTTTCTTGGCTGTAACCTCACATTTTTTTAACTTCTAGATACTTTTTTAACATCACCAAATGCTTGTTACAATAATTTTACTCTATATTATATTAAAAAAAATTTTTTTGCTCTATTTTGTTTGAACCTAAGTATAGAACTTTATGTTTATTCCTAGTATTTTCTTCTTCTTATATTTGATTCATCATTACAGACTATTGCTTTGGGGTATCAAATTGCTATTATACTCAGCCTTCTGTCATCCAGTTTCCATGATAAACCAAGGCCTGACCTTTCCTTTTTGGTTGCCATTGGAGATTCATTAAAGCTGAGCGCCAAAGAATTGATGCCTTTGAACTGTGGTGTTGGAGAAGACTCTTGAGAGTCCCTTGGACTGCAAGGAGATCCAACCAGTCCATTCTAAAGGAGATCAGTCCTGGGTGTTCTTTGGAAGGAATGATGCTAAAGCTGAAACTCCAGTACTTTGGCCACCTCATGCGAAGAGTTGACTCATTGGAAAAGACTCTGATGCTGGGAGGGATTGTGGGCAGGAGGAGAAGGAGGCGACAGAGGATGAGATGGCTGGATGGCATCACGGACTTGATGGATGTGAGTCTGAGTGAACTCTGGGAGTTGGTGATGGACAGGGAGGCCTGGCGTGCTGCGATACATGGGGTCGCAAAGAGTCGGACACAACTGAGCGACTGAACTGAACTGAACTGAAGACCCTTGTGTGAACTGTATTTCACTGATTCTAAAAACGTACATTTTCCCACACCTTTACATCATTAAAATTATGCCTTAAAATCAGTGAGATTGTCAAGAGACTAAAAAGACAAGCCATAGACTAAAAGAAAATATTTGCAAAAGACATCTGATAAAGGACTATTGTCAAAAATATGCAAAGAACTCTTGAAACTCAACAATAAGAAGATGAATAATCCAATTAAAATGTGGGCCAAAACCTTAATAGATATCTCAACAAAGATTCAGATCACACGTAAGTATAAAAAATATGTTCAACATTATATGTAATCAGGAAATTGAAAATTAAGACAACAATGGAATACCACTACAGAACTATTAGAATGGCCAAAATCCAGAACACTGACAATTCCAAATGCTGGAGGGCTGTAGAGTACTGGGAACTCTTATTTATTGCTGATTGAATGCAAAATTATAAGCTACTTTTGGAATATATTTTTGTGGTTTCTTACATAACTAAACATACTGTTACCATATGATTTAGTAATCAAACTCTTTGAATTGAAAACATATATCCACACAAAAAGCTGTACACACACATGTACAGTAACTTTATTCATAATTGCCAAAATGTAGAAACTGCCAAAAACCCTTCAGTAGGCAAGTTGATAAACTGTGGTACATTCAATCAATGAAATATTATTCAGCATTTGAAGGAAATGAGCTATCAAGCCATGAAAAGAATAGAGGTATCTTAAATAAATGTTACTAAGAAAAAGAAAGTGAAGTGAAAAATCGCTCAGTCACATCTGACTCTTTGCAACTGTGTAGTCCATGGAATTCTCCAGGCCAGAATACTTGAGTGGAGTGGGTAGCCTTTCCCTTCTCCACGGGATCTTCCCAACCCAGGGACTGAACCCAGATCTCCTGCATTGCAGGCAGATTCTTTACCAGCTGAGCCACCAGGAAAGCCCAGGAATACTGGAGTGGGTAGCCTATCCCTTCTCCAGCAGATCTTCCCGACCCAGGAATCGAATCAGGCTCTCCTGCATTGCAGGCGGATTCTTTACCAACTGAAATATCAGAGAAGCCCTACCAGTCATTCTGAAAAGACTATGGAATATATGATTCAGACCCTTGAATCTGGAAAAGGAAAAACTTTAGACACAGTAAAAAAGATTAGTAGTTGCCAAGGTTGAGGATAAGAAAGGATGGAAATGTGGAGGACAGATTTTTTTTTTAATCTGAAATGACTCTGTATGATACTACAGTCATGGATACATGGCATCATACATTTGTCCAAACCCATAGAATGTACAGCACCATGCATGAACCAACTTTGGGTGATAATGATGTTTATCTGTTTTAACAAATGTACCACTCTGATGTAGGAGGTTAATAGTTGGGGAGGCTATGCATATGGGAGGACTAGGGGTATATGAGACTGTCCACTCAATGTTGCTATTAACCTAAACAGTTTCTAAAATATTCAGTCACTCAGTCATGTCCAACACTTTGCAACGCTATAGACAGCAGCACACTAGGCTCCCCTGTCCTTCACCATCTCCCAGAGCTTGCTCAAACTCATGTCCATTGAGTCAGTGATGCCATCAAACCATCTCATCTCTGTCATCCCCTTCTCTTCCTGCCTTCGATCTTTCCCAGCATCAAGATCTTTTCTAATGAGTCAGTTCTTCGCATCTGGTGGCCAAAGTATTGGAGTTTCAGCTTCAGCATCAATCCTTTCAATGAATATTCAGGACTGATTTCCTTTAGGATTGACTGGTTTGATCTCCTTGCAGCCCAAGGGACTCTCAAGAGTCTTCTCCAACATCACAGTTTGAAAGCATCAATTCTTCAGAGCTCAGCTTTCTTTATGGTCCAACTCTCACATCCAACATGACTACTGGAAGAACCATAGCTTTGACTAGATGGACTTCTGTTGGCAAAGTAATGTATCTGCTTCTTAATATGCTCTCTAGGTTGGTCATAGCTTTTCTTCCAAGGAGCAAGTGTCTTTCAATTTCATGGTTAAATTTCATTCTAAAATATAGGTTTATTAATTTTAAAAAATGAAAAATCAATAGGAGCTTAAAATCCCTGTTGGTCAGGTGACAACACTTGACATAGTGATTGTTACCGGGGCATGCACACAGTTGGTGCTGCTCATATTATCAGCACTTCAAAGGAGTTATGTGCAGTGTTGGGATTTTTCTTAATTAACTTTAAAACACCTTCAAAAAGATTATACTATGATTCAAATTGGAAACAAAAAAAGTTACTATAGATGTGAATAGCTCAGAAACAGACTGGTGGGGAGGGCGGAAGGGGGCTGTATATTGTGTAGCAAAGAATTGCCGTTGAAACAGATGACCAAAACTAAATTTTTTTTGAGAATACAGGACCTAGGTAAGGATAGTCACCACACATCAAGAAGTCATGCTATATTTTATTTTTGAGATAGGCATGAAAAGACTAGCATATGGCGCCAATGTATTTAAGAGGAATTTTTTTAATCCCTAAAACTAGAGCAAAAAAATGTTAAGCAGTGAGAAAAAGCTGGTGTGACAATGTCATGTAACTTAAGTGATAAAAATATAACACCAAGTCGAGTCAAATAGGAAATGCTGACAAAGACTGAAGCTTCTTTAATGTGCCTCAGGATTAAACTGTCAGTGCTAAAGGAACTGCTAAAGGGACCTAGGAGCATAAATAAGTCTAAAAGCCCTTTCAATAAGTGTAAAATAAAAAATTCTAAGTGATTAAAAAGCAGCATAATAGTTTAAAAGGCAGCCCTTTTTCCTTAGTAGTATACAAAATAATGGTAAATCTTATAATCAGTAGCACCTCAAGTCAAAGAAATACGCACCAGTTTACAGACTTAATCCATACATTCACAGATGATAAAACTCCCATCTTCCTTTAGAACAATTGACAAGCGAACTGGCTAGTAGGCATTTTCCCTTGATACATGTGATGGTCAGTGTAAAACAGTGCACATGCGAGGTCCACACAGGACAATAAAAAAAGACTTGTACATGGTTGTTAAAGGGCGAATACAATCAACAGAGCCAAATTAATTAAATTAAGTAAATCAATGACAGAAACTTGATGTACTTGGGTCAAAGAAGAACTAGCATAACTCCTCTTAAACATATTGTTTCGGTGAAATTTGTGTACCTGTGTCTGTACACTTTGAAACATTTGATCAGTTAAAAGCGTAAAATACCCTGATCTGGGAGGCATGAATATTTTCAAAAAACAAGTTGACAGTGACAAGACTCCCTAGTCTAAAGTTGGAAGTAACTAACCTAAGCACCTTCAGTAGTAGAATTGCCTCTCAGTTGTTCTGCCTATACCCGCTTTTTCTCCCATCAGTGTATTCTCCATGGTATTTTAACTGCAAATGCACACATACTAACCTGTTTTAACATCTGAGTCATTTCCTATTATTCTTAAGAAAAATTCAAAATGCCTTCCCCTGGCTTGAACCAGATTACCTTTCTAGCCACATCGCACTACATGATTGTATTCTTGGCTCTAGATATTTTTTTAAAAATTTTCAGTACTGTATTTGAGCTGTGTTCCCACTCATTAGTGATTTCTCTGCTTGGTGTTCACTGGCCATTTTCCCTCGTGCAGTAAGTGCCTCTTCATCTTTCAGGGGCCGTTCCGTTGTCACTTTCTGAGAGAAGCCTTTCCCAGTCTCTCTGACTAGGGCGAGTTCACCCATCTCACACACTTACAGTACCATGTCTCTCTAAGTCTCATTGTAGCTAACATAGTTATAATTTTTCACTTATTTGTGCAGTTTTTGGATCAATGCTTTATCTGCTCCCTCCCCCAGATAAACTACAAGCTCCATTAAAATAGGGACCATCTTCCTACTCAGCAGTGTCATCTCTAGTACTATTCCTGAATTACATAAATGCTCAATAAATATTGAGTAAATTAATGATTACAAGACAATAATTTGAAATACAAGAATTAATTTTTTCAAAAATAAACATTTATAAACCCAAGCAGTATATAAAATAATAATAACACAAGCAAAGTTAAGGTACTAGAAAATAATAGGTTTAAGTTATACAGTAATCAAATTTAAAATTGTCTGGGAGTTTTGTATGTTTCAAGAGAGGTTGAAATATTATTTAATTTCAAACTCTTAAGCCAAACCTGCTTGACACTATTTCAAGACTAAAAACTGAAAGAATGAAGTAGAATTGAAATGTATAAGTCCCAAAGAAGGAGAGAGAAAAATATAAAACAAAATAAAACTCTACAAAAAATTTAAATGGATTAAACTCAATAGTTAAGAGACAGATTATGAAATGACATGTTTTTAAATCCAAATATATCCTCCTGAGAAGAAAACATGTAAGTATAAGACCACAGGAAAGTTTAAAGTAAAAGGATAGAGATCTATATCCCAGGTAACTACTAACAAGAAGGAAGCTGGAACAGCTATTTTAATGGTAGATAAAATAAGTTTAAGACAAAACATCTTGATAAAAATTTCAGTTCACCAGAAATACACTACATTCAAAATGTATATGTACCTTTGAGACTGTAACAAAACAGTCTCAAAAAAAAAAAAAGATATAACTGGAAGTTGACAAATCCATGAACTTTCTCAATTACTGATAATTCTAGCAGGAAAAAATCAACAATGAATATGAGCATGAATTAATAAAAATATTAAGACCTTTACATGCAGCAGTCAAAAATACACAGTCTTCTTAAGTAGACAGAATATTTGTAACATTTATCTCTAAACCAGGTCATAAAACCAGATTAAAAAAACAAATAACATTGTTTGACCACAGTGTAATTAAGGTCCAAGTTAATTACAAAAACAAAATGTTTTATAACATTCGTCTGTTTGAAAACTATTTTGGCAGTACCTCAAAGGGTAGCTTAGAGTTACCACATGGACCTCACAATTTCCATTCCTAGGTATATAACAAAAGAATTTAAAACATATGTCCTCACAAAAAGGTATACACTAATGTTTATGACAGCATTATTTATAATAGCCAGAAAGTGAAATCAACCCAACTGTCCATCAATTGCTGAACAGATAGACAATATGTGCTATATCTACCCAACCGAATATTATTAAGCAGTGAAAAGGAATGAAATATTGGCACATACTTTACCGTTTCCACTTTGAAATTATGCTATGGGAATGAAGCCAGCTATAAAACACCATATATTGTATGATACTGTTTATATGAAATGTCCAGAATAGGGAAATCTAGGGAGACAATATATATCAGTGATTGCCAAGAGATGGAAGCAGAAAGAAAAGAAGAGTGACTGCTAATAGATATGAAGTTTGTTTTTGGAGTGGTGAAGATGTTCTGTAATTAGTAGTGATGTTTGTGCAATTTTTATGAACCTGATAAAATCACTATATTGTATATTTTATAGCACTGACAGTGATATAAGTAGAACAACTCCTGTTTCTACCCTTGGTTCCCAGATTCATGAAATCAAGGAAGAGTACCATTTAAAAGATCTTTGATTCAAAGTATGGACTTCCCTGGTGGCTCAGACGGTAAAGCATCTGTCTACAATGTGAGAGACCTGGGTTCAATCCCTGGGTTGGGAAGATTCCCTGGAGAAAGAAATGGCAACCCATTCCAGTACTCTTGCCTTGAAAATCCCATGGACAGAGGAGCTTGGTGCAGGCTACTATCCATGGGGTCGCAAAGTATACAGTGTTCTTTGTTCTGAGAGATGGCACTTAATCCTTCTCAAGTGTTGCCTCTAAGCTGGCTCTTCAGTTCTCTCTTGTTACCAGGTCTTTTTAACTCTCTATCAGGCCAGCAATTGCTAGGTAGTATAAAATATGATGGGGGCTTCTCTGGTGACTCAGATGGTAAAGAATCTGCCTACAATACAGGACACCTAGGTTTGATCCCTAGGTCAGGAAGATCCCCTGGAGGAGGAAATGGCTACCCACTCCACTATTCTTGCCTGGAGAATCCTGTGGACAGAGGGGCCTGGCTGGCTACAGTCCATGGGGTCACAAAGAGTCGGACATGACTGAGCAACTGACACTTTCACTTTCACTTCATAGAATATGATAGATCCAGTGAAGCCCATGGTCATGGGCCTACTTCCTATCTTTTTATTCTGTAAAGTGGGTCCCTGTTCTGGTGGAATATTACGTGGAATTCAGTGCTAGTTGATCAAACACAATGAGCCTCCAGAGAATAGTATTAGAGGAAAAAGAAACTCATACCTAGGTGTAAGTTTGTTCCTGTCAATATGAATTGCTAGTCCTTCCAGTGTGGAAAGGTTCCAGTGTAAGCCCTGCAAACATTTTCTCCCATCTCACTGCCTATGACTGGGTTATGCACCCATACTTAACTAATCATTGTGGCTCAGATGATGGAATTGGCTGACTAAACTAAGTCGGTTATATTCTACTCAAATCACAGTGGTAAGGATGGAGAGGGAAGCTCACCCCCCAAAATTTATGTTATTAGGAAAAAGAAAATGAAAGGTAGGCAGTCAAAAATGACAAAAAGATGGGATAGGGAAAGATAGATAAATAAATGGATAAATAGATAAACAGACGAACTAGATTAACTGGTTCCTCCTCTCACTCTTCAAAAAGAAGTTTTCTTTTTTGGATGGAATAATGTAGAGCTGGAATTCTACTGATGAAGAACAAATCTTTACTAATGCACTTGTTACCAAAAAACAGCTGCCTAAATTTAAAAATCATACCCATAGAGGAAAACATTTCCTAAGTTTGGCAAATCTATTTATCTGAGATTCAAGGCCACAGAGAAGGCAAGCATAATGTATGAACCACACACTATTGGGGAATATAAACACGAGTAAATTGCAATCCTGCTCACACACACACACACACGCACACACACAAGACCTTAAAATTCAATGGAGATCATTTGAATTTCAGACAAGAATTGCCCATACTCTCTGGAAACCAGCAAAAGTCTGCCCTACTGTCTTAAAATTGTGTGTTCTTCTCTTGTTCTTCACTAAATTGAATGTTAGGCAGATCCTGGCTAATGTTACATGTTAGCTTATTGATGATAATGGCAACCCACTCCAGTGTTCTTGCCTGGAGAATCCCAGGGATGGCGGAGCCTGGTGGGCTGCCGTCTATGGGGTCACACAGAGTCAGACATGACTGAAGTGACTTAGCAGCAGCAGCAGCAGCAGCCCTTTAAAAAGTAGCAGACATACTTAGCAAAATTAACAAAAACACATCTGGGGGGGAAAAAATTCCTTCGGGGCAGGGAGTCACTCGGAGAAGGCAATGGCACCCCACTCCAGTACTCTTGCCTGGAAAATCCCATGGATGGAGGAGCCTGGTGGGCTATAGACCATGGGGTTGCGAAGAGTCGGACAAGACTGAGTGACTTCACTTTCACTTTTCACTTTCATGCATTGGAGAAGGAAGT
This sequence comes from Capra hircus, assembly GCF_001704415.2. Classification (NCBI taxonomy): domain Eukaryota; kingdom Metazoa; phylum Chordata; class Mammalia; order Artiodactyla; family Bovidae; genus Capra; species Capra hircus. The sequence continues at coordinate 79,463,233 of NC_030814.1, forward strand.
GGCAACCCACTCCAGTGTTCTTGCCTGGAGAATCCCAGGGACGGGGGAGCCTGGTGGGGTGCCGTCTATGGGTTCTCACACAGTCGGACACGACTGAGGTGACTTAGCAGCAGGAGGGAGTCACTACAATTTTTTTAAATTGAAGAGAAAAATACTATAATCTAGTTTCCAAGATGAATAATGACTTGAGGTAGGTGAACTCCAAAACGTTGATCAACTAAAGGCTAGCGGATCTTCCTGGCCCTTCTCTGAGCCCTCCTACTCCTGGAATCTCCATTTCTAACTTTCACACTACATATAGGAGGTCAAGTGATAATTAATATCACACTCTAACTGGCTTCCTGTAGTTTTTAAATTATCAACTTAAAAACAATGCATTGTGGATTTTCTAATCAATTTGACAAAATGAGTGAGATAAGATAGAGCAAGACATCTTCTATTATCCAATTTTAAGACAAACAAACAAATACCCCAGGTAATAGATCTGAAGAGGGTACTTGGAGTCAGAGATTGACAAGTTGCATGAGGTGAGTGATTTGTAAAAGAATAATAATAATAATAATAATAATAATAAAAACCTAGAGCTCTTACTGTCTGGGACCCAGAGCTTTAAAGCTCACACTAGTCAGAGAATCCATGCTTGTGGTCTATGCACATGAAAAGCCAGAACTGAGATATCTACTTAAAGCCAGGAGTGAGGACAAACTTCTCTGTTCTTGAGATAAGAATCAGAAGAATTCCAACCACTGTCTAGAGAAACAGTAAGGACACCTGCTATATACTAAGAATTATGACAGAAAGAGTCACTCTTGAGAAATTAGAATGCCAAACTCTATGAAATAAATGTGTGAGGTACCCATTCATACCACCCATGTAGTATAACTCACCTATACACCAAGAAGTTTATAATCTAGTTCAAAAACTAGTTAAAAACTAGTTTAGAATCATTAAAACTTATAAGGCTCTGACAAAGGCGAATGCAAAGAGATGCTGAGGACTCCATCACACAAGGAAACCAACCCCAAGAGGGAGATTTAGCAGACAGAACAAGCAAAAGGATTAACACATCCTCAACTGAAAATAATAATTTGTTCTGAAAGAGGCTTGGAAGTAAGTTAAATATCCTAAAAAAGATACAGGAATAGAAATCAAAAGACAAGAACAGGATAGTTCAGAAAAAGGAAAGATAGCAGATTTTTAAAATTGATATTCTAGAAATTAAAAGAAATGACCTTTGATGTTACAACTTATGATGTAAACCATAGACAGAGAACTGAAGAGAGATTTAGGAAATGAACAGATGGGAGTTTGAGGAAAATTGACATAATGCATTACTGAGAGAAATAAATGGAAAATATGAAAGAGAAGCTAAGAGACATAAAGGATAGATGAGGAACTTTGAGAAGACTTCCAAAAAGAGAAAATATAACAAATGAGGGAGGAAATTTTTTTGAATAAAAAGGGCTGAGAACTTTGTAGAGTTGAAGAAAGACAGTCTGACATTGAAGAAACCTGTGAAATCCTAAGAAAAATATAAAAACAAACCTGTACCGAGAAACAAATCTAGGCTTGGACACTCATAAATAAGTTGTGGAAAATAAAAGATAAAAGTAAAAATCTTACTTAGAATGTCAATCAGATTTAGAGAAGAGGGACTACCCTGGTGGTCCAGTGGTTAAGACTCCACACACAGATTTAGAGAAGGATTCTAGTTAGAGCAATAAAAGATAATGAAGAATACCTTGTGAAATGAATGAAAATATCCTTATATCAGAATTCTTTAAAGCACCAAACCAAGAATTCAAAAAATCATTTTCAAAGGTTAAGAGACTATACTATTTAGAGACTACAATCATTAATTTTATGTGTCAATTTAGCTAGACCAGAGTACCCAAATATTTGGTCACACATTATTCCAGATGTTTTGATGAAGCTGTTTGGGGTTTTTTTTTCCCAACGAGATTAACATTTAAGCCAGCAGACTGTGAGTAAAGCATATTACTTGCCATGTTGTAGGTGAAGTGGTTGAAAGTGAAAGTGTTAGTCACTCACCCCATGGACTTTGTGGACTGTAGCCTCCCAGGCTCCTCTGTCCATGGAATTCTCTGGGCAAGAATACTGGAGTGGGTTGCCATTTCCTTCTTCAGGGGATCTTCCAAACCCAGGGACCAAACCCAAGTCTCTGCATTACAGGCAGATTCTTTACCATCTGAGCCACCAGGAATGTCAGTGAGCTTCTTAATAGAAGGTCTTAATAGAAGACCTTCTGTCAGTAAGGTCTTAATAGAAGAAACTACCTGACCTTCAACTGATTAGATGAAGCTCACCGACATCCCTGGTGGCTCAGACGGTAAAGAATCTGCCTACAATGCAGAGACTTGGGTTTGGTCAGAGAAAGAGTTCTGTCAGCAGATGGCCTTCCAACTCACACTGCAATTCTTCCCTGGGTTTCCTCCACAATCTCATGGTTTCATGAGCCACTTCCATCTTTTTCTCCTCAACTCTATTTTCTCATTTCCTCCCCTCCTCTTCTCTCCCCTTCTCCACCCATCACCTTTCTCTTCTGTTTCCGTGGAGAACCCTAATACATAGACCTACACTAAAAAGTCATGTATTAAAAGCTATAGTTCAATAAGGAAAACAAAAAAATAACTCAGAAGTAAGGAATTACGATATGACAAGGATAATAAAGAGAAAAAATAAAAGCAAAAAAACAGTAACATGCCAACAAATATAAATAAATATCAACTGTTTGAAAAAGAAGGAACAATAAAATATTAAGACATCAGTACATGGGAAATAGGTGGGAGGTACTCAGAGTAAAAATGGTCTAAGTTTCTTATATCAACAACCTTGGCCTCATCAAGTATACATTTAAAATTTTAGGGGTAGCCACTTAACAAAGTAGGTTTTAGATTACTTTCTGAAAGGGCAGATTAAAGAAAATTCACTTAAACCAGGACAGAAAAAGAAAAGTAAAGCAAAGGAAAAAAAATGAAAGAAAATTTGAAAGCATGGTAATAATAATAAATATCAATAATCTCAATAAATGTCAATAGATTAAATTTGTTTATTAAGACACAGAGGTTCTCAGATTAAGTAAAATACAAAATCCACATGGATAGATTTTATATAATGTGGATTAAAAAGAGGAAGTTATATAGAGAGAATTAATGTAAATTTTGAAAAACTCCCAAAGCAATTGTTTATATATATAACACATATATATTCAAATATACTAGTTTATAATAGTATAAACTATTATATACCTATAATATAATATAAAACAAATATATAATATATTCAAATATACTAGAAGTACAAGAATGCAAGCACACATCTATTAATATTTCAGGTTGGTGCTTGTCTCTGGGGAGTGTGGAAAAGGGCTTTGTTCTAGGAAAGGTACAAAAGAGAAAAACACTCTGTTTTGCAGTTTCAGTACTTTCTTGGTTATCAGCTGCCATGTCAGGTGAGTACCATCTAGATGCCCACCTGTCCTATGCCAAGGCTGAAAACAGATTCTACAGAGTTACCTGGAATGAGTTAAGAAATGGTCTTTGCGGAGCAAAGAGAAAACATGTAGAGACCACAATCTGCCGGTGCCGAGTCTCCATCACTCCACCATCCTACAGAGACCTGTGAGTCTATGGGCTGGTGGAGACACACTGCCCTCCTGTTTTTGGCTTTTTTTTAGAGGGTAAGGCAAGAAAGCTGATTTATTAGTAGGGGAATACACTGGTTGCTTCATTGCCAGGAGGTCAGGATTTTGGATGTCACCTATTTACAGAGTTGTCTGGGAAGATCAACTGGTTTTCACATGAAGGTCCTGGGGCCCACAGAAATATGCTGAACTCCTGCCCAGGCTGAGACCAATGATTGCCAAGGGAAGCTGAACTTGGGTATAGACTCTCCAGCAAGGAGATGTGGGCGCTTCTGGCCTCAGCTGCACTGTTGCCCAAGCAACCTAGCATGGGCCCTAAGATCATTTTCAGAAAACATGTATCAATGTACTTTTGGTATCTGTAATGTTTTATTTCTTAAAAAAAAAAAAAGCCAGGGGGTCAGGGAGGGGCAGAAGTGGAGAGGAGCAAGGAGTCTAAAACAAAGACCACAAAATACTAACAGTTGTTCAGCATCAGTGATGTGTGGATGAATGCTTGTTTCACTCCCTTCTGCATTGTGCTTGAAAGACAGTCTAAAAAGTGATATTTCAAAGCCCCCTTCTTCATCCTCCAATCCCACTGCTTCCCTAAAATGTAATAATCACTACTAAGATTTTGGTTTTCTCCAGATCATATTTTTTCTATCGGCTAAAATATGAAAACATACAAATATAGAGATTGTGTGTCTGGTGGAAGAGAGTTGTTCTTGCTGTCATTTTGCGTTTTGATGTTTCCACTTGAACTTCTGTAGCTTTTGATTGTTACATGTTGTGTTGGCTTTGTGCCCCTTTGTGACTATGATGGATTGGGGATTAGTCTCTGATAACATAAATGTAACAGAATAAAAAGCCAAAGTCTAATTCACGCACTGTAAAAAGATGGCTAAGAAATTTGATCTGAAGGGTTGCTGGATAAGTTGTCTTTCATTGTCATTATCATCCATTAGAAGTCAAACAGATCCTGAAACCATTCTGCTTTGTTCTCCACATAGAACCTAGTTTTGATCGAACAGAGGTCTTGTGACCAACTTGCTTCCTGTGATTTCACTTTTACTTTAATCTCGACAAAAGGAAGGGAGCATGTTTTGAGCATGTGCAGAGGCACACGTGCGTGCTCTGTCACTTTCTCCTGATGCTAATATCTTTTCATCTTCTGCTTCCTTCCCTGAGAACAAGAAAAACATTCCTCCTTGGTTGAAGCGCTAATTCACATTCTTCTTATTCATCACTTTTTAGCCTGTTCTAGAATGTCTTTCTATCCATTGAAGAGGGCTAAAGTAAAATGCCTCATTTTACACTTCTTAAAAGTAATTTTTTATTTATACCACAACCCTGGAAGTTTCACTTTTTTTACCTGAAGGAATCTCCCCCTGGCCACCCACTTCCCTTCACAAGGCCACTGTTTGATCTAGTTACATCTTGACACGGAAAACAGTTCCAGCGGTTATGGTGAAAATTTTGCTGATTTTTACAAAGAATAAAACCAGAAATGGCTGATGCATTTGGCAAGAACCCTTAGACCTAAGGAGTTAGCCACTGATATATTCCTGCTCCACAAGTCATTTGTTTTGCTTTATGAACTTGGCCAAGCAACTCTTTCTCTTTCATGGCAAAATAGTTGGTAAAGGGGGAAAGACCAGCACACCGGGAGGGAGCACATATTCTGTTCTTTAACCAACTTTTAAAAATATGTTTTATGTCAGTATCTAAATTACATGGCTCAGGCTAGTATTTTTTATTTTTATTATTCAGACTCTTCTGAAAGTGGGTGTGAACTAATCTTTTTGTTTTTATTTCTGCATTGACGTTGATGAGTTAGATATTATGTATGACTGGTTCAGATGTCACATATTGATGTGGGGCATAAGTGTCAGCATTTAGATGGAGAATAATTGGATTCATATCTGTGTTATGTTTTCAAATTGCTGGGTCAGTTCTGGGTCTCCTGCTGTAAATTTTTCACTGCAGGTCTAAGTAAAAGGAATGTGACAGATTTAATACCTAGAATAAGTTATTAACTGTAAAGATGCATAAAACAGTGGCACTGCCGAGCAGAGAACATTGCACTGCTCATAATTCTATAAATGAAAACTAAAGTGTTTTTTATATCAGTGAAATATTTTTCTTCATTAACTCTCTTGCATTACTCAAGAAAAATCTTTATGTCTGATGTCAAGTGGAACAATCACTTTTATTTGGCCATTTAACTCATGAATGTTTAAACTCTAACATCCAAGTGTGAGAGGATGAATCTGCTAAGGGAAGGGAACTGTTTGTAATGTTTTACTCCCTGGAGGTCAAGTGGCTACTGTTGACTGCAACCATGATCTTTCCAGAGAACCATAGCTAGGCCGAATCCCGTTAGGAAGACTGAAAAATATTGTCATTTGGTGATCACAGTGTACTTGCCTTTCTATCATGGACAAAAAGAGAGAATTGAAGTCTAGCCCCACCAATTTAGAAAATCATTAGACAGGAAGAAAGGAAGGGACAAAGAAGAAGAAAACAAAGAAGCCAAGAATCCAGGAGGGAAAGAGATAGATGTTTTTCACACCTCCTGCAAGCACCAGCATTTTGAGTAGCGGCTGGTACCAGTGGATAGGCTGGGTTTTTCTATGGCAGAATGTCAGCAGTGACCATTCTGCGCCTGCGTGTCTGCGCCACCCCCACCCTGAGAAAATTCTCCACTTCTGCAGCACCTTTTATCACACAAGCTCAGGGTAAACAGGGAAATTTAATGCTACAACTGAATTCACTCTGCCATTCATTTTATTAGTTAAACATTGACTGAATACCCCCTGTAGAAGAAGCCAGTCCCAGTTAATAAAGAGTGTAGTATACGTTACACAGGAGTTTCTCAAACTTCAGTCATTCAATGCCACTTTCTCTATTTATTTAGCATACTTTCATAGAGGTACCATTTTAAGCACTTTATGAATATTAGCCCACTTAATCTGCTTAAACAGTCCAGTGCCCCTCTTTATTACAGATGATGAAACTGAGGCTCAAAGAAATTAAGTAACTTGCCCCAGGTCACACCTTCACAAATTTTGCCATATCCATATCTCATTCATGTGTTATTTATCTTTTTATTTTTAAACTATTCAGTTTTTCCTACTTAAATGAAAGTGTATTTAAGAAATCTTATTAGTGCCATAAATGAAAAGCAAACAGTCTCTGTGTCTTAATATGATAATTGTATTTTCAAATATATTTGAAGATAAATATATATGACATTTCATGTAACTCATTAGTGTGGCTATAATTTTTTTTCATGAAAAATAACAACTGTTGGTGAGGAAATGGAGAAATTGGAACTCTCATATACTGCTATTAGGAATGTAAAATGGTGTAGCCACTGTGAAAAACAGTTTGGAGACTCCTCAAAAAATTAAGCCTGGAGTTTCCGTAAGACCAGCAATTCCACTGTTAGATATATTACCCAAAAGACTTTCAAACAGGAACTCAAACAAATACTTACAGATGGATATCCATAGCAGCATGATTCATAAAAGCCAAATAGTAGAAACAACCCAAATGGCCATCAACTGACAGATGGATAAACAAAATGTGGTACATCCACACAATGCTATATTATTTGGCCATAAAAAAGAATCAAGTTTTGACTATGATGAAATGGTTGGATGGTATCACCGACTCAATGGACATGAGTTTGGATGGTGAAGGACAGGGAAGCCTGGTGTGCTGAAGCCTGGTGTGCTGCAGCCCATGGGATCCGAAAGAGTCAGGCACGACTGAGTGAAGAGCAAAAACAGCAATTGGCTGTGATACAAAATAGATGAACACGGAAAGCATTATGCAAACTGAGTGAAGCCAGACACAAAAGGCCGTGTATTGTCTAACTCCATCCGTAAGAAATATCCAAAACAGGTAAATCCATAGAGACAAAAATTAAATTTGTGATTTTCAGGGGCTGGGCAAAGGGGAGAATGAGAAGTGACTAAATGGACTTTCTTTTGGGGATAATACACATGTTCTAGAATAGACAGCAGTGATCAATATACTTTGTGAATATACTAAAAATCACTGAATTGCATGTTTTAAAAGGGTGAACCTGTTGATATATTAATTATATTTCAATAAAGCTATTTTTAAAAGAAAATAATTAATTTAAAGGTGCTTCAAGGATACTGCAAATATTTTATTAGTAAGGAAGTTGCTTTTCTTTACAAAATAAGAATTGCTCTGATGCTTTTCCACTGAAGCAAACCAGGAAAAAAATGGAAGATAAGCCCAGTAAAAATGAATGTATAGATAGATATAGATATACATACATACAATTATATTTAAAGGATATGTTTGTGTTCCACCTAGAATAATTTTATATATGCTTTTGTTGTTGTTTAGTCACTAAGTCGTGTCCAACTTTTTGTGACCCCATGGACTATAGCTCACCAGGCCCCTGTCCATGAGATTTCCCAGGCAAGGACTGGAGTGGTTTGCCATTTCCTTCTCCAGGGGATCTTCCCAACCCAGGGATCCAACTGGCATCTTCTGCATGGCAGGCAGATTCTTTACCATGAGACACCTGGGAAGCCCTCACATAGACTACCAGAAATAGAAGTACCAAAGTTCGGGGAACACTGCTGAATATCACAGAGGTTAAGTTCGAGTCTCAAAAAGCTTGGGTCTGAATCCCAGATCTATAATTCACTATGTGAATTAGGAAAATTCCCTAATGTCTCTAAACCTCAGTTTCTTCATCTGTATATGAGGATAATAATCCCTGGTTTTGCCAGTATCAGGGAAGCCTGGGTTATTAACTTGAGAGTAACATTTCTTGAGCCTCTGTTCTATGTTAGTAAGGCAATATGCTAGAAATGCTATGTGTAATTTCATTAAATCCACACAGAAACCTCATGAGATCCAATTTTAATATAAAACCAAGAAACTAGCCCTCACATGCTCAATTCCCCTACGTACTATTAGAAACCTAATGCCTTCTAATCTCACACCCATGCAAGAGATTATGGATGCTGAATTACCATCTTCTTCGGTTCCTTAAATTCAGAGTCTATATCTTATGGACCATACTTAGTTTTTACGATTTGAAAAACATCAATTTATTATAAAAAGATTATATCATTATTCTAATCTCTCATAAAAGCTGTAACAAAGAATTATTTACATTTGATATTTTACCAGTTGCTAGTATCCTGCATATACACTCAAAAAATATTATATCTTAGATTGGTGGAAGAATATACCTAAAACTCTATAATGTTTACCCAAAAGAAAAGATAAAATGCAGAAACCATTACTCAACTTTTAATTGACACTGGGGTCTTGATGTACCCTGTTGGTGTCTGAGAGACCCGCTTAGGTACAATAGCATTCATTAACCAAAATAAATTTCACATGTGCAGATTCAGTGACAATAATAATAAACAAATGCCAAATTACTAAAATATATTACACCCTTGCACCAGCAATTGAAACGAGCTTGGAGTCTCTTAAAGTCCATGCAGCAATAAAAGTATGGCCCCCAACTGAATCAGACATGTGAGCATGAAAACCCTTTTTCTTATAAAGAGTCTATATAACTTGTTCTGAAAGTAATAATTCAAATACTAAACATACTATTACTTCTATCTCTTGGTCTCATGTTTGATTGAATGCTTAGGAACCTATCTCACAGAGAGATGCTATGTCGACCACTCAACTTGGCAAAGCAGTCAAAGTTACCAAAACAGATTATGTTTATAAGGCAAGGTCAAAAAGAATTTAAACAACTCTTAGTGCATCTGAGTTAATCCCTAGTTTAGTTTTCCAAAAGTTCCCCTCTGTCCTTAATTAATTCTCTTCAACTCACCCTTTACACATACAGAGCCAAGTAAAGAGAATTGGGCCCATGGGTTTTACATTTTCATTAAAAGCCAGAAGTAACATACAACTGACTTGAATTGTGGGTGGCAGCTCACTTCATGATTTCTTTGGAGGAAATGTGACTGAACACATGGAGCTGGGCTTTGCAACAAGATCACTATTTGCTTTGCGAGTGGGTGCATGTAAAATGCTATTTGGCAAGCATTCACCAAAACTTATGTTGGCCCACAGCTGAATTATTGTCCTTTCTGCTACCTTTCAGTTACCAAAGTAAAAATGTCAGTTTCTTTATACTAAAAGAATAATGCAAATTCTATTAGCAATAACTGCTTGAAACACACTTCCATTTCTATTAACCATATTAGGGTAGTGTTACTTCCTATAGTACACACATTTTGTGAGCTGGATAAATGCTCCCTGACATTTCTAAGCCATAATATATGTATATCTAAGAATATATGTAACAGTATACAAAAGATCAAATTTTAAAAAATCTGTGTGTCTCCACAAAATTATTACTCTTCACAAGTACCTAAAATGTAAAGATAGATAGATGTGTATATATATATATATATATATATACACTGTTCTGAACAAATTAGAAAAGTATAAAAGTAAATGTGTGTCTTATAGTACACATATTACATGGGTTCTAGTTTAAACTTTACATAATGGCTCAATACTTAGAAAATATCCACTTATAACAATAAAGTACTGAATATATTTATTATCTGACCCACATTCGTTGCTGTCTAGTTGTTCAGTCATGTCTGACTCTTTGTGACCCTATAGATTATAGCTCGCCAGGCTTGTCTGTCCATGGGATTCTCCAGGCAAGAATACTGGAGTGGGTTGCCATTGCCTTCTCCTTGATCCACATGAGCACTCCTATTTCATTTATGGTCTTAGATTTTTTTTTCTACCTGTGAACTGAATCAGGAAAGGACAATAACAACAAAGTCTCCCTAGGAAACTGATCTCCAGTCATTTTTTTTTTAATTAGAGATTTTAAAATTCTGTCTGAAAACAAGAAAAACTTAAGATAAAGTGAACTAGAAAAACATTATGATGTATGTGACAAATTAGAATAATGAATACATAAATAATTTTAAATCTATTTTGAAAGATAACTGTCTTGACTACCAGGCAAGTCACAAAGAAAGAATATAAATAGCCATAAACATGTAAAAAGACATTTAACCTTACTTATAACCAAAATAAAGCTATTTTCTTACCTAGAACAATGCCAAGTATTTAGAAACTGGTAACACCAAGGACTGGTGATTTGTCTCAATGAAGGCACTCTAATTTTGTGCTGCTGCTGCCAAGTCGCATCAGTCGTGTCCGACTCTGTGTGACCCCATAGACGGCAGCCCACCAGGCTCCGCCGTCCCTAGGATTCTCCAGGCAAGAGTACTGGAGTGGATTGCCATTGCCTAATTTTGTGGGCCAGGTGATAAACTGGCTCTGCTGGTTTTGGAGAGCAATCTGGCACTTTTGTATCAAGATGCAAAGGTGCTTACCTTCAGAAGCCACAAGGAAATTCTTGAGGAAATAAGCAAATGAAAGAGCAAAAAAGTATACATATATGTATCATATAAATATATGCATGTGCATACATAGATACATATTCATATATGTGTGTATGTATGTTTTTATGCACACAGTGGTATTGATTATAGCATCTCAGTAATGTAGGAATAACCCAAATCTGCAAAAAGACAAGATTAAGTAATTCATTATGACCCTTTCTTACAATGAAATAAACAGCTATTTAAAAAATGATAATGTAGTTGTATTTATCAACAGGAAAACTCCAAGTTCTATTAAATGAGAAACCAGTTTTTAAAACAGATTTGGCCCTGTTTTTCTGTTTTTGTAAGAAATAGCAAAAAATCTGAAGTATGCTAAAATAACACTTTCATCTATAAGCAGTAAAAAATTTTGTATCTTTTTTTCTTTCTATATAGTTTAAATTTTTTGCAATGTATATGTCATGCTTACAGTTAGAAAAATAGCTAACTTTTATTTACAACTTAAGGGATAACTTGAGGAATAACAAACAACGTGACTGTACAAGTCAAGCTGTCTAATACTGAGCCTCTCAATTAGCACTTGTCACTTTAACCATTTCCTCCCCTCTATTCAGAAACATCAAATTTCTAAATGATAGTTTTGAACCATCCCTTGATCTGTGGAACACCAGGAATCACTTGGAGCGATAGAGTTATTTCTTTTCCCAGCACTTCTAGTACAGTTCTGGCACAAATACATACATTATTTACTCAATAAATATTGCTTCAGTTATAGTTTCTCAAGGACCCTGGAAACTTTCCAGTGCTGTACATGGTGATATGATACCCATTTAAGGACTATTGGATTATCTCGGAGAATGAAACTATATTTCCCTGCAATTCCTTCTAGATGAAACTAATTAGAGTTAAACTAGAAATATAACATGTAAGAGGAAGAGATAATTCTCGTTTGAAAATGGTAAAACAAAAGAGTCATCAAACTGATAAGAGTTTTTCACATTACTAAACAAGTATGAAGCATGACAATGTGGAATTAGGATGTATTTTATAAGAACCTCTTAGCAGAGCACCCCACTCCAACACTCTTGCCTGGAAAATCCCATGGATGGAGGAGCCTGGTAGGCTGCAGTCCGTGGGGTCGCTGAGAGTTGGGCACGACTGAGCGACTTCCCTTTCACTTTTCACTTTCATGCATTGGAGAAGGAAATGGCAACCCACTCCAGTGTTCTTGCCTGGAGAATCCCAGGGACGGGGGAGCCTAGTAGGCTGCGGGGTCGCACAGAGTCAGACACGACTGAAGCGACGCAGCAGCAGCAACAGAGTTGGTATATGACTGGGAGGCTGAGTTCAGAGAACCCTTAAAGACCTTTTTCTTGTCGTCCACTGAGAAGCTGTCACAGATGAGTAGGCAGGAGCCTACTAAGAGGGTGAGATGGATGCAGTGTTTTCAGTTTGCAGCAGCAGAGCAGAGCATGGGCACATTCATCTTGTAGAGTTGTGTCCTAAGACCTTTTAACATAATAAATACAAAAAATTATATCATCCTTTCATCACTAGCCAAGTTTTAAAGAATGATTCAGGTCCTTATAGACATTGGATCATATTGTAATTCTTTGCTACTGACTCATCTTTAACCAGAAAACTCGCTACATTGCTCAGTTTTTATATCCTTATCTGTAGTGTTAAGATAATATGTAATCTTTTAAAGAGTTTGCTTTAGACAGCTAGACTGAACTCTAAACAGTATGCTGCCATCCAGGGATCTGTTGTATTTATTACTGTGTTCTTTGGGAGGAGAAACAGTTCTTCATTTAGAACTTTTTTTTCTAATTTGAAAGTAATACACACTGATTGGGAGAAGGAAATGGCAACCCACTCCTGTATTCTTGCCTGGAGAATCCCATGGACAGAGAAGCCTGGTGGGATACAGTCCATGGGGTCACAAGAGTCAGAAGCGACTGAGCAACTAAAGCTACACACTGATTGAAGAAGAAATTGTGACAGTCCATGAAGGAATAAAAATGAAAATAGCTCAACTAACAGCATTACTATTTTGGTACATTTCATATAGCCAAGAAGTTAAGAATGTGAGCTGTGGAACCAGACTGCCTAGGTTCAAAATCCAGATCTCCCATTTACTAGCTTTGTGACCTTGAGCAAATGACTTAGCATCTCTGTGCTTCAGTTTCTGAAAGCAGGGGGAAGGCATAACAGAAGACACTTTAATAGGGTGATTATGAGAATTAAACAGGTTAATGTGTACAAAGTGCTCAGAACAATGCCTGGCACATCATCTGTCACAGCTATTTAGCTATTATTTCCTTTTTCAATTTATACATTAAATACATAGAATCTAAACCTGTGGATTCATACTGTTTGGTGTTTTGCTTTTTCACTTAATCATGTACCTTGAACATGTTTTCCTTTTCCTTTTATATAATGAATATCTTTCCATGTCGATTAATACAGAGCTATATTATCACTTTTAATCACTACATAGCATTCAGTTGTATGGAATAATCAAATTATTTAACCAATCAAAGGAAACAATTCTAAAGAATCTATTCTACCATAATATTCTCTAAGGATGGAAGTCCCAATTAGGGTAGTAAGTCAAAAAAGTAAAATGATATCTGTTAAAAAATCTTTATTTTTTTTTAATGGTTTTTAAAACTATTGTAAGAAAAACAATGGAGACGGGAGATGGCAGCACATAATCACAAAAAATAAAACTTTTTTAAAAAACACACTAATATGCAATCCTTACCATGTTCTTTATTGCTTATCCTTGGAAAATAATCTTAAAGGCTGTTAAAAATCTTTTGGGTTAATTTTGGATAGTTTGACCACCTGTAAAATCTTTCTTTAGATTGTTTCAGAAGGTAAACTATCAGTTAACTCTATCAACAGTATATGAAAAGTAACTAAGAAACTAAGAAACAGCAATTATTTATAAACTAAATTTTACTGAGAAGGGGGTCAAATCAGGAATGATCTCAAACATTTGTGTTATAAAATATAGAGACACTTTCAGCACATATTTCTATACAGAACTTTTTTGGTTATGGGACAGTATAAAGTTTATAGTCTTATAGAAATTTGTATTGCTGTTTGTAATGTTTACAGTGCTGATGTCAAAAAAATCATCTGCTTAGTCTTAATACCCAAGGTTCGATTTTAAATCAGATCTGACATTTATGTTTTAAAGCCACCTTCCTGCAGTCTGGGGAGGATATACTGGGTTGGCCAGCAGTATCATTTCAACAGTCTTAAAGGCCAATCCAAAAAACTCCCAATTCCGTAAATATCTGACATCTCTTTTTCATTAGTTCTTTATGGGTTTACCAGTCATCATATTAAATAGCATTGTGCATCTTTAATCCACAGTGCAAGGGGGATGGTCCACTTTAAATAAATAAATAATAACTATTATGTTCTCTTGGCCCAGTCCAGATTTTTGAAACCCTGAGTTTGTGCTAAATTTGAAATTTTTCAGTATGTGACTTGACTTACCTTCAACCTTAGTACTTTGGACTTGGCCAGGTTCATTCATATATATACGGCATATGTATATTTTCAAAGCTGGGACTTAGCTTGTGACCACAGAACATACCGACTTAGTTAAGAGACACTGAATGCTCAAGTGGGGGCCTCATTTTCCTTTCATATACTTACCGGAAGATCCTAAACTAGCCATGACTGAGAATCACTTCAGAAATTTTTTTCAATTTATTTTTTTTACTGAAGGATAATTGCTTACACAATTTTGTTCTTTTCTGTCAAACCTCAACATGAATCAGCCATAGGGCTACGCATATCCCCTCCCTCTTGAACTTCCCTCCCATCTCCCTCCCCATCCCACCCCTCTAAGTTGATACAGAGCCCCTGGCTGAGTTACCTGATTTAATGCAGATTCTTAGAACCAACCTCAGACCTATTGAATTAGAAACTTTTTAGGAACAGAGCCTAGGGAATTTGCGTTTATAACATTTTCCCCAAGAAATAATAATGCAGACAGCAGATACCTGTCTCTGGACTGGAATTTAGGAGCATCTTCTCTAACTGCCTGGGTTTGACAATATATTTCATTTAACCATATATTTCTAAAATCTTATTGTAGATATTTCTGTGGGTAATACCCACAGAAATAGTATATACAGTCCCTGTCCTCAAGTGTACTGGGCCAGAATTTCCCAAATACATTTCATGAAATGTGTAGAGGTACTGCACAGAAACAGTGATTCATGATCAAATAAAGGTGGTAAACTCTAGATTAAACAGATTTAACATATCTCTTCACTTCAGGATATCTCAGGGCCGTTAATATGATTTTCCAAGAGGGAATTAACACTTTTTCATACATGGAATTCTTTTTTCACAGGGTATAGCTTAAAGCTAGTGATTCGAAGAAAGAATACAATTTTGGAAATGCTGAACTAAATTATCCATCTTATAGACAATAACCATGACTTTATAGATTTTTAACCCTTCATACTAGGGGCTTCTGTGGTGGCTCAGAGGTTAAAGTGTCTGCCTCCAATGCGGGAGACGTGGGTTCGATCCCTGGGTCGGGAAGATCTCCTGGAGAAGGAAATGGCAACCCACTCCAGTATTCTTGCCTGGAGAATCCCATGGACTGAGGAGCCTAGTGGGCTACAGTCCACAGGGTCACAAAGAGTTGGACACGACTGAGTGTACATAAAAAGTCTTAATAACACATGCAAAATTAGTCACTTTAATAAATTCTCAAAATCTAAAGGATAGGTTTATCATCCAAGGTGACAAAAATTGCAAGTGTCAACAGAGTAAGTCTGCCATTGATTGCATTAATTATTTGTATTTCGTGTCCCTTTTGGAGTGTTGGCTCATATTGGTGCCACCAGTAAAGCAGTAGTTCACTTCTGAATGACTAATCCATTTGTCTCCCACAAGTATTCAAAGATTAGGCTTGTTACATGCTAAAAATTGATGCAAAGGAAGAAGGCGGTGTTGTGGAATAATATTGGAACTATAACAGCACAAACACCATAGAAAACAAGGAACTTAGCATGTTCGAAGGTGAGAATGTACATACATGCACCAACTTTTCTAACCAAAGCACATCAGAACTTATACAGCAACATAAGATCACCAAGAAAAAATAGCTTACTGGTCCTGTGGCTAATTCTAGCATTAATACTTTGCTGGGCATTATCCGACAGACAGCAGTACATGAAACCGTTACACAGCATGGAAAAGTGAACTTGGCAGAAAAGGGATAAAGGGAATATCAAAATAACAATTCTTCTCATCAGTTCTCCTTTTGCAGGGCTGAAGCACGATTGTTTACTACTTTAGTTTGCTTCATTTTAAATGACATGAAAATGTTTCCATTTTACTGGGGGAGAGCCAGCTGGCATAAAAATCAAATGACTGTGAACTGAGGTTTTATACTTCATCTTTCAATATAGAGAAGAAAAGAAAAATGACCATATGTTAGGGTGGTTTGAAACCAAATTGTTTTTCATAGCCTGCATCATGCTTTGATGAAAGGGGGTGGTTTTCATGATGTCATCCACGTGTTTAAATAAACAGTGTACTAAGGTTAATAAGCTACAATCATAACAGAACTAGTAGGGGATTATAGTTGAGCTAATTTGATCAATTACTTTTGGTTCTAGAGGTCTGTAGATGAGACAGAAGCCAGTATACACATTTTGGCAGTTGAAAAAATCAGTTTGGTCAACACATACCTGACTGGTAATGAACATTCTTTCAGGCTTCATTTTTCATCCTCAAGGGAGGAGAATCCCACTAATGCCAGTCACTGCTACTCAAAAGCAGCCAAAAAGATAACTGTAAATATTTTTAGGGTCCGGAAACTTGCATTCCATCTGGTAGACTGAGACTAGTCTATTGGTTCTTCTTTTGTGCCTTTAAAGGTGGAAGTTTCACTCATTATTTTCTCCTGTTAAAAATTAACTGGAACTGGAAATAACTATCTAAAGTTTTTAGTCACCATATACTGTGTCCTCTTTAAAAGTTGCTGTTTTCTAATTATAAATATTAATCACATGAAACTTATACAGTTTCATATACATGGAATATGTGAGTGAGCTGAGTGATGAGCTATAGATACATGAGTTGGGTTTAGCAGTTTTCTAACAGGTTGAATGCAAGGAAATGGATTTTTGGTGGGGTGTATATAAATAGAAGAAATGGATGATAAAAGAGAGGCATTTAAACACCACAGCTTTCACTCTACACAAGACACGAGCTTGATGAACAAGCGACAGATTTGTGTAAGTTATGGACTCTGACCTCATTATCTATTAGAGATGATGACATGTACATCAAACTATAACGCTAGTAGATAAACCACAGAAGAGGCATGAAGAGATATCTAGAAGAGTCAAAAATGGCAAGAGTGGCAGGAGCTTCACACGGTGGCAGGAGTCAAGAGAAGATTCCTGAAAGAGTTTTCATTTGAGATGTTCAGGTCAAGATGCAGGCATTTGAACATAAGGAATAAATCATAGGTAGCGTGGAGAGGGAAACAAGTTACGAACAGGAAATACTGAGGAGTTTCTTTTGGCTTGCCCAGAGAAATCATGTAACACAGAAGGAAACAATAAGGGTAGTAAGGTAAACGGGGATTCGTTTTTGAACCACTTTGAATTACATGAAACTAAAAGTTGTACAGAATAGTGTAAGGAGTTATTGAAAGCTTTTTCACAAGAATATATCAGAATCAAACAATTAATCTAGAAATAGTATCTAGGCACTGTTGGAGTTGGGAGAGCTTAGCAGGAGGGAGTCAGGAGTGTTTATTAAGACAAGTCTGGTTGAAAGGTAATGAGACTCTGAACTGGATGGCAGTGGGAATTGAAACGAAAACACAGAGGTATTTTGCAAGCAGAATCAATATGACCTGGGAAATCCCTGGTGGTCCAGTGGTTAAGACTCTGTGCATTTATCGCTGAAAGCCCAAATTCAATCCCTGGTCAGGGAGCTAAGATCTCACAAGCCATGTGGCATGGCCAAAAAAAAAAAAGAATCTGTAGGACTTGACCATTGCTTGTACTTATTAAAGAGACTGGAGAATTGAAAAGACGGGTTTCAACTGAAATGGATTTAAAAATGTTAGCGCCAGGGAGTTCTACTCAATACTTTGTAATGACCTATATGGGAAATGAATCTAAAAATATAGTGGCTATATGTATAACTGACTCACTTTGCTGTACATCAAAAACTAATACAACATTATAAATCAACTATTATCTAATAAAGCTTTAAAAAATGGTGGTGTAAATGTTAGTGATGCCAAAAAATGAGAAAGTGGGGTTGGTTTGATGGCTTTAGTTAGGTCCATCTAGAATTTGGGCATTCCTACTCCAGATAATCATGATGGTGTTATCACTCACCTAGAGCCAGACATCCTGGAATGTGAAGTCAAGTGGGCCTTAGGAAGCATCACTATGAACAAAGCTAGTGGAGGTGATGGAATTCCAGTTGAGCTATTTCAAATCCTGAAAGATGCTATGAAACTGCTGCACTCAGTGTGTCAGCAAATTTGGAAAACTCAGCAGTGGCCACAGGACTGGAAAAGGTCAGTTTTCATTCCAATCCCAAAGAATGGCAATGCCAAAGAATGCTCAAACTACTGCACAATTGCACTCATCTCACACGCTAGTAAAGGAATGCTCAAAATTCTCCAAGCCAGGCTTCAGCAATACGTGAACTGTGAACTTCCAGATGTTCAAGCTGGTCTTAGAAAAGGCAGAGGAACTAGAGATCAAATTGCCAACATCTGCTGGATCACCAAAAAAGCAAGAGAGTTCCAGAAAAACATCTACTTCTACTTTATTGACTATGCCAAAGCCTTTGACTGTGTGGATCACAATAAACTGTGGAAAATTCTGAAAGAGATGGGAATACCAGACCTCCTGACCTGCCTCTTGAGAAACCTGTATGCAGCTCAGGAAGCAACAGTTAGAACTGGACATGGAACAACAGACTGGTTCTAAATAGGAAAAGGAGTGCATCAAGGCTGTATATTGTCACCCTGCTTATTTAACTTATATGCAGAGTATCATAAGAACGCTGGGCTGGATGAAGCACAAGCTGGAATCAAGATTGCGGGAGAAATATCAATAACCTCAGATATGCCAATGACACCACCCTTATGGCAGAAAGTGAAGAACCAAAGAGCCTCTTGATGAAAGTGAAAGAGGAGAGTGAAAAAGTTGGCTTAAAGCTCAACATTCAGAAAATGAAGATCATGGCATCTGGTCCCATCACTTCATGCCAAATAGATGGGAAAACAGTGGAAACAGTTGCTGACTTTATTTTGGGGAGCTCTAAAATCACTGCAGATGGTGACTGCAGCCATGAACAACCTAGACAGCATATTAAAAAGCAGAGACATTACTTTGCCAACAAAGGTCCGTCTAGTCAAGGCTATGATTTTTCCAATAGTCATGTATGGACGTGAGAGTTGGACTATAAAGAAGGCTGAGCACCGAAGAATTGATGCTTTTGAACTGCGGTGTTGGAGAAGACTCTTGAGAGTCCCTTGGACTGCAAGGAGATCCAACCAGTCCATCCTATAGGAGATCAGTCCTGGGTATTCATTGGAAGGTCTGATGTTGAAGCTGAAACTCCAATATTTTGGCCACCTGATGTGAAGAGCTGACTCATTTGAAAAGACCCTGATGCTGGGAAAGATTGAAGGCAGGAGGAGAAGGGGACGACAGAGGATGAGATGGTTGGATGGCATCACTGATTCAATGGACATGAGTTTGGGTAAACTCTGAGAGTTGGTGATGGACTGGGAGGCCTGGCGTGCTGCAGTTCATGAGGTCGCAAAGAGCTGGACACAACTGAGCGACTGAACTGAACTGAACTCCAAACTTAAAAAGTGTAGTAGGGGTAGATATATTCAGAGTTTGGGAAACAGCTGATGTAGAATGGAGTACCAGCCATCTTCAGCAAGAATTCAGGGTTCTCATTCAACAAATATTTAATAAGCTCTTAATATGCACCAGGCATTGTGCTAGCCATGGTTAGGAAAACTTAGAAATATAAAACAGAGGCCTTAGGGGGTTTAGAATTAAGTAGTTTCCCACTCTGGTTTTTACCACTTATTTGCTGTATAACCTGAAGCAATTAACATTTCTGGGGTACTTCACTTATTTATATCTTGGGAATATTGCAAGGTACATATTTAACACTTAAGTGGTGATGGGAGATTTTTAGGAGTAAAGTTGTTTGGGATCATGGGGGAGTTAATCGGAAACGCTGTTATGAACAGTCATGAGAGCTAGCGGAGGCAAGAAATGAGGTGAATGCCAAAATCACAGCCAGAGTAGGGGAGCACAACACAGAGGAGATGTTCTAGTGAAGTCTCTGAGGTTAGAACCTAAGCCAAAGCTTTCCACTGGTGCGTCACTTTCCAGCAGCGCGAGCCAGCAGTGGTTCTGAAGCACTCCCACGCCAAGTTTAAGCACTGGATCCAGAAGCCAGAGGAATGATACATAAAATTCTGAAAAGAGACTCTGTACAGTGGGTAACAGTAGAGAAACGTGAAGACTGTAGGAGTCTTCTTACAGTGATGGTGTCTAGTCATTCAGTTGATACTTATTGAGCGCCTACTGTGTGCTTGGTGCTACTTGCTGAGTGAACAAAATAGACATGGCCTCTGAACCTCAGATATGCAGATGACACCACCCTTATGGCAGAAAGTGAAGAGGAGTTAAAAAGCCTCTTGATGAAAGTGAAAGAGGAGAGTGAAAAAGTTGGCTTAAAGCTCAACATTCAGAAAATGAAGACCATGGCATCTGGTCCCATCACTTCATGGCAAATAGGTGGGGAAACAGTAGAAACAATGTCAGACTTTATTTTGGGGGGGTCCAAAATCACTGCAGATGGTGACTGCAGCCATGAAATTAAAAGATGCTTACTCCTTGGAAGAAAAGTTATGACCAACCTAGATAGTATATTCAAAAGCAGAGACATTTCTTTGCTGACTAAGGTCCGTCTAGCCAAGGCTATGGTTTTTCCAGTGGTCATGTATGGATGTGAGAGTTGGACTGTGAAGAAGGCTGAGTGCCGAAGAATTGATGTGTTTGAACTGTAGTGTTGGAGAAGACTCTTGAGGGTCCCTTGGACTGCAAGGAGATCCACCCAGTCCATTCTGAAGGAAATCAGCCCTGGGATTTCTTTGGAAGGAATGATGCTAAAGCTGAAGCTCCAGTACTTTGGACACCTCATGCGAGGTCATGTGTCAACCTCACGTGTTGACTCATTGGAAAAGACTCTGATGCTGGGAGAGACTTGGGGCAGGAGGAGAAGGGGATGACCGAGGATGAGATGGCTGGATGGCATCACGGACTCGATGGACATGGGCCTGAGTGAACCCTGGGAGATGGTGATGGACAGGGAGGCCTGGCGTGCTGCGATTCATGGGGTCGCAAAGAGTCGGACACAACTGAAGGACTGAACTGAACTGAACTGACATCATGTGTTTTGAAGACTAGAAAGTGAAGTAGCTCAGTTGTGTCCGACTCTTTGCGACCCCATAGACTGTAGCCCACCAGGCTCCTCCGTCCATGGGATTCTCCAGGCAAGAATACTGGAGTGGGTTGCCATTTCCTTCTCCAGGGGATCTTCCTGACCCAGGGATCGAACCCAGGTCTCCTACATTGCAGCAGACGCTTTAACCTCTGACCCACCCAGGAAGACCAGATGCAGACTAGGGAAAGAGACAAATGTTAATCAGATCTCCTCAAGGCTGTGATAGGCACCATAAAAAAGAAGTACACAATTCAGTGAGAGCCTTTAATGAGAGGCCTTTCATTTAGATCAGGGGATCAAGATGGCTGCTCCAAGGGAATGGCATATGAAGAAACCAGGGATAAAGCCAACCTTGAGTAAAATCCTTTGTTGGGGTGGGAGGTGGACCAGCTGCTCAGACCTATTCCTATTCTTGACTAGGAGAACATCCAGTTGCAGAATCCTGAAACAATAAAATAGCAAAAGGTTAAAAACACTGAAGTTGAACCCCATGATGTCAGTAAAGAGAGAAGATATACAAGGTTTAGCCGTGCTTATCACGGAGGCACTACGTAGTAAAACCAGAGTCTGCTGTCAAACTTCATGTGACATGAGGCAGAGGATTGAGTCTGTGTAAGCCTCGGTTCCCTCCTCTGTAAGATGGAAATCATAAGAGTACATATCCCTGTGGTTGTTACCAGGATTAAATAAAAGAATCCAGAAAAGTCATAGTACAGCATCTAGCACCACCTTTTAATAAATGTCAGCTATTATCATCATCTTGGAAAAGAATTTTTATTGAGATATAATTCACATACTATAAATTCACCCTTTTAAAGTATGCAATTTAAGGTTTTAGTATAGACATATAGTTGTGTAGCCATCACCACCATCTAATTTCAGAACATTTTTCTCACTCCCCAAAGAAATCTCATCCCTATTAGGAATCCTCCATTCTTCCCTTCCACAGTCCATGGCAAACACTGATGTACTTTTCTGTCTCTATGGATTGGCTTATTCTGGACATTTGACATAAGCAGAATCAGATACTATGTGGCCTTCTGTGTCTAACTTCTCTCGCTTAATGGTTTTCAAATTTCATACATATTATAGCATGTATGTTTCCAGTTCTCTTGAGTTTAACCTAGGAGTAGAATTGCTGGAAAAGATGTGAATTTTATATTTAGCTTTTTGGGGAACTGCCAGGCTGTTTCCTAAAGCCATTGCCCCATTACATTTCCACCAACAGGGCATGGGGATTCCAATTTCTCCACACCCTCTCCAACACTAGTTATTATTTCTCTTTTTTAGTTCAGCCATCCTAGTGAGTATGTGGAGAAGGCAATGGCACCCTACTCCAGTACTCTTACCTGGAATATCCCATGGAGGAGCCTGGTGGGCTGCAGTCCATGGGATCGCTAAGAGTCGGACACGACTGAGCGACTTCACTTTCACGTTTCACTTTCATGCATTGGAGAAGGAAATGGCAACCCACTCCAGTGTTCTTGCCTGGAGAATCCCAGGGCTGGGGGAGCCTGGTGGGCTGCCGTCTATGGGGTCGCACACAGTCGAACACGGCTGAAGTGACTTAGCAGCAGCAGCAGCAGCAGTGAGTATGAAGTGGTAGCTCATTGTGGTTTTAATTTGTATTTCTGTAATGATAATAATGTTGAGCATCTCCTCACATCTTTGGCCATTTGTGTACTTTCTTAGGAAAAGTGTCTAATATCATCATTGCCTGTTGTTTAATTGGGTTAACATCCTTTTAGTGTTGAGTTAGATAAGTATTTTAATATAAGATTTATTCACTCCCACTGATATGGGAAAACAATCAGCTGTCTACAATAGAACAGGTTATTATTACTTGCTAGTTGCTTGGAGGCTCTCTCATGGCTAGACAAAAAAAAAAAAACAGAGAAGACCTCTTCTCCCTACTCTTACCTCCCCTTCTCTAAATCCTGGCCCTCCTCCCTCTCCATGTTGAAACTCTGTCTTGCCCTCTCTTTCCTACTCCTGAGCACTCCCATTTCTGTCTAATGTGCCATCTTGAACCATTTCTATAGACAAGATATAGTCCAAAGAGGCAGGAAATCAGAAGGTTGTCTGTCTCATGACCCTTCCAAGCATAGGACCTGGAAGACGGTGAGAGTAAGGTCAAATACCTTTCCTTTTCGAACCTCTTGTACTTAACTCTGAAGCTTGTCATTGACAAAGCTGGCAGAGGCAACATGGGGGTGGAGGTTGGGGCAAGAGGGAACCCAAGAACTAGTGACAGAAAGCGAGTTCTTCCTCCTTAGGAACTCTGTGTCCTAAGGCAAGTTACCTACTTTCTCCAAAGCTGGATTTTCCTTACCTGCAAAGTAAGGTGATATTTTGCAGATAATAAGTTTGGATTTCCTCTACCTGTCTTGCAAGAATTTTGTGATGATAAAATGAATTAATAATGTAAAAATGCCTCATAAAATGTCATATAAATGAAAATTTTATTGCCTAGGAGTAAGAACTCAGCTTCTGTATAGAGTCACAATTGTAAATAGGTAAGCTTTAGAAAAATAAATATTGTAATACAGCACTTCTGAGTAACTTCTCACAATATATAGTTTATATATGGAGTACAGTTTTTCATTTGAGAGTATTGTTTTATTTTGTAATCCCTAGTTGTTTGCAAAAGTTTTATACAAAAATGAACTAACAAGTTAAAATTCCCTACATTCAACTTATTCACAGAAGCATGTTAAATAAGAACTTTTATCTCTCTGCATAGATATTTTACCTTCAAACTAAAATATATATTCAATATTATATACTTTAAGTCAAAATCTGAACTAGGATTTTTATCAAGTTTATTTTGAGCACTTTGTACAATCCTAGTAGTATAAGTATTATGTCACTTAATGTTCACATCGGAAAAAAAAGATTATTCTCCCCATTTTTCTCCCCATCTTTCAGATAAGAAAACTGATGCTTCACTAAGTCATGGTCAACCGATAGTAAGAGACTAACCTGGGATTTGAAGTTCAGTCTGTTTTGCCCTAATCCCACCCTTAGAACCCCCATGTTTGTGATACACCAAAGAGAAAAAGAATGCTGAAGAACTGGAGGGTGATTCTTTTGCATTCATTTGCATTATTTTCACATTTCATTAAAGGATTACATTAGAAAGACTACAGGAAAGAAATCAAAAGAACTGGAAAAGATAATTGATTCATGGACAAGGGCTAATTGCTTCCTACTCGGTCTTTAGTTAAGAAATGAAGGAAACTTTACTGAGAGTCAGAATTGTTAAAGATATGAATTACTAAAGGGAGTTGCAATATCTACTTTTCCGAAGGACTCTACACAGATTAAATCTCATCTTCTGTAGACTCTGTGAAATTCAGTTAGGAAACTAGAATCAAAGGAGTGACTAAACCTAGTTCAGTGAGAGCCGCCACATGAATATGATAGCTTATGAATGTTTATAAAGGAAAAATTCAATGTAAAATTTTTCTTTAAGAAAAAAAAAAACTAAGAATACCTTAGAAGCCAATAATGTTACTTACTAAAAGGATAAAAAAGAACTTAAAAAAGTATAAGTTAAACATAAATAAACACATAAGCATACAGTCATATGCCCACTTTTAATTATACGTATGAAATATAGTTATATATAATTTTAAATAGTTCTTAGCAGCAAGGATAGAAATTTTGGTGTAGAAATAATAAGCTCAACCCAAGCTAAGTTTTATAAATGTACTTGCATGTTACACTCACATCATTCTAACTCCTACCTCTTACATCTTTTAAAATCTTAATTTCCTTCTTTTTAATTTATGTCTCATCTTGCCAATTACAAACTTGCTGTTTTTAAATTATTCACTTGGTTAAGCCTTTAAAAGAAAAGACATGAACTCTTCTTCTGCAAAGTATAAAATTAAAAACATTTATTGCTTTTAAATCACCAGTTTAAAATAAAGCCCAGCTGTGAGGATTTTTAAATTAAAAGCTTCATTCTGTTTCCTCTTACTTTTTTCACATACAATGCTGGACAGAAGATAGATTTTAACATGAACAATGGAGTGAAATATGAGTGTAGACTTGAGCCTCTAATGAGCTATCTAATTCTTTTTCCAGAAGGTTAGACTACCAGTTTGCCCAGCAAGCTGTAAAGAGGATTTTTCAGAAATCCTGCCAACTCAAAACTTCCTTTTTATCAATGTAGTTTCTTATTTTCATTCCAGTTGGAGAATTAAGTTTGAAACACTGTCTGGAGTATTCTGCCTCAAAGTATAAGTCTACTTTGTTTGATGGATGTCAGGAGCCTATTAAATATAATCACAGAAAAATGTATTTACTATGGAAGCAGTTAAATTATTCCAGGAATTTCAACAAACCAAATGTTCCCGTGAATAAAAGCCAAGTTCAATCTGTGCTTCAAACAGGCTTAGACTAACTTAGGATGTAAAAATGCAGGTAACTCAGAACTAATCATCAGTGGAGATCGGTTCAAAGAGTAGCCAGCATCTTCACAGATGGTTTTCACGGAACTAAAACGTGCGCTTTGGGACACACACACACATACACACACACATGTACAGAAGCCTGAATCAGGGATAAATCCATTCTGAAATAGCCCATCTTAATGACCCTTCCAGATATTTAGCTGTGGAAAGTTGGCTGATGCCAATTTTACACGGCCATATCATTCCTCAAATACATTTTTGTAAAATAAAATTTTTGCTAGTAAAAGCATGGATTTAAATCTAGTACTTGAAGATAGTTATTAAAATGTAAGCCTTAAATTATTTTAAGAAAATATCCAAGTTACCTATGCGTTCTCAATAATTTAGTTTACTCTTCTTTTGAGTGGGGGTTGGGAGGAGAGTATGTTACATCTAAAGTATTTGTTAAATGCATGTTCACATGAGTTCCTTGAATAAGGAGAATCTAAATGCTGTCTGGTGGGAAAATATTATTCTCATTGCTCTTTTCCCTCCCTTCTCCAAGACATGACTCATAGGTATTATAGTTCTTGGTTTCCAATGTGCTCATTTGAAATAAATTACGCTAGAATTCAGAGAATCATTTAAAGCCATTCAAAACATTTATTAAAAGGGTTTACAGTTAACAAACCACAATTTGTCATCCCAAATTTTAATCAGAATAGATGAAATAATAAATGCCTTTGAAGAGACAGGAAGACACAGAGACCTGAAAAGCTCTGCTTTGTTGCCTGATCATTTGGCCCTCTGACTTCTGAGAGGGTGGAAAGAGAACTAGGCTGTTAGAGGACCCAGGGTTCTGATCCTGGCTTCACTGTCTCTTAACTCAGCAGACTTCAGGCAGCCAGTCATCCTTCCTAAGCCCTTATTTCTTTATTTATTCAAAAGAAAAGCAAGGAAAAACAATTGTACCCATTTTCTTTTCTTCTGTATGAATGGTATGGATTCCTTACCAATCAGCTTCCCTGGCAGCTCAGTTGGTAAAGAATCCATAACCAGCAAGCAGCCTCAAATCCGGAATCTCCTCCCAGTGCCCCTTCGTCACAGGTCTTAAAGCCTGGGTTTCCAACAAGAACACTTCTCTCAGTCTAGGGCTTCTCCAATCTTATATTTTTAAAATTTCCCCAAGGCCTATGGTTTGGCTTTTTCATCCTCTACTTATCTTTGCTGTTTGCATCAGTGTTTTTTGTTCTCTTACCATCATTCTCCCTTGATCATCAGAGCCCTGGCCCTAGGTCACTATCTTGCTTTCCAACTCAAGTCTTTTTATTCCCCCGGTGACTTTAGTTGTATAGCCAAGAGCCCAATGGGGGTGGAGGGAGGGATACATTATGGGTTTGGGATGAACATATATACACTATATATGAAATAGGTAACTAACAAAAGGACCTACTACAGAGCACAGGAAAAAATGCTTAATATTTTGTAATAACCTATAAAGGAAAAGAGTCTTAAAAAGTTATCTTCATCTATATAGCTAAATCACTTTGCTGTATACCTAAACCTAAACAACACTAAATCAACTACACTCCACTTTAAAAAAAAAAAAAAAAGGAAAAAAAAAAAGAATCCATTTAACATACTGTTGCCTTAGTTCCTTAATTTCCTCATCTACAGTCCCTTTCTTTCTTACTCATAGGATCACTTGGTCATTACCCCTAGCTGCACCATCTCTGTAGTCTTTAATTCATACATCCCACATTAGAGATACAAATTTCCATTCTTCCAGAATGTTTGTTCAACACCTCCCACTAAACCTGCCTTCTGACCTCACTGGAGCCTTCAGGCCACTGATGCCTCTACTCTCTCCCAACCCACTAGTCCTCTCCTCTCTTCACTTCCCATACATCCAGCTTGGTTGCATTCTTTATCATTTCAATAATTCTTGTAAAAATCCTTTTGCCAAGTACCTTGTACTCCCTTATTTTGATACTACACATTGCAACATGCTAACCTTAGATAGAACCATTTAAATGGATGCATTTCTCTGGTAATTAGCTATGTTGAGCATCTTTTCATGTGCCTTTTGGCCTTTTTTTTTTTAAATACTGGGCTCTGTGTGCATGAGTGCTCAGTTGTGTTCAACTCTTTGAGACCCCATTGGCCCACCAGGCTTCTCTGTCCATGGGATCTTCCAGGCAATACTACTGAAGTGGGCTACCATTTCCTCCTCCAGGAGATCTTCCCAACCCAGGGATCAAACTCACGTTCCCTGTATCTCCTTCATTGTCAGGCAGATTCTTTACCACTGAGCCATCTGGGAAGCCTGTAATATTGAGCTGTGCTTGCATGTGTGTGTGCTAAGTCACTTCAGTTATGCCCAACTCTTTATGATCCTATGGACTATAGCCCAACAGGCTCCTCTATTCAGGGAATTCTCCAGGCAAGAATATTGGAGTGGGTTGCCATGTGCTCTTCCGGGGGATCTTCCCGATCCAGGGATCCAAACCCATGTCTCTGTAAGTCTCCTTCATTGGCAGGTGGGTTCTTTACCACTAGCACAAACTGGGAAGCCCAATATTGAGTTGTGTAAGCTGTTAAATGTTTTGAATAAACCCAAATCATCCTATAGACTTAGGTAAGACCTGTATGTTTATTCCAAAAAAGAGACAGTTACTATAAGGTAGACTCGTTTCTGCATATGGATCCCAGTCTTGAGGAAAGGCCAGTCTCACAAGGAGAGGGGGTTGTCACTGGTTAAGTACAAGAAAGTAGGGGAGAAAAACAAGAATAGCACCACACAGCAACTGTGATATCCCACACTAATCCTGCTGAGCTGCTGTCCAAAGAGAAGAGCTGCATTTATGTCAGGACTCAAAGCTTGGTTGCCACTGTATGTGTACTGCTTCAGGGCTGCTCTCTTTGGGTCATGCATATCAAGTGTTTCCACTGTGAAAAGATTACAGCATCACGCCTGCATCTTCTCCTCTCACCCTAGAAATGCTTTTATATATTTTATACAGCAGAGAGTTCACAAGGCATATGAGAAAACACAGAATGTGGGGGGCAGGGGTGGGGCAGAATTGCTTAAGCTTAGAAAGGCAAATCATCCAATTTTGCCAATTACTTATTTCTGCAATACTTCAATGTATGAACCACAATTTATACACCACTACCATTAAAAACTGCAGTGTCTGTATGCAGTTATAAAAATAATTAAACTATGGATTTAGACAGAAACTAGTGGTGAGACAAGACCACTAAACTTAAGAAAAATTTATCTAGTGTACATAAACAATAAGTCAGAAATCTTTCTAACACCGTCAGGTAATCAGTATGTCACAGCTTTCCCCCATGAGGGGAAACAAAATCTAATGATCATTGACTCCATCTGAAAACAGCCACAATCACATCAACAGATGGGTGACTGTCAATTAGCCATTTGTTAACCAGTGTGGATGTCTTGGCAGCTCTCACGCAACCTCAACAAAATGAAGGAAGGAAGGCATGAACAAGGATGAAGGGGTGAATTCTCCTTGATCATATTTTTAATTTTTCACAGCAGCTTGTATTCTTGATAGAAAAATAATTTGATGGGAAAATGATAAGAAGAGTAAAAGAGACTCTTATCCACCATAAATGGGGGCCCTTTCTCCAAGACTTTTATGGATTGCCAGGTTTCTCAGAAAAGTTACCTTTTTAACTTAAAATATGATAATATCAGAAACATCAAAGGAAGAGATTATAGCCTTAAGCAGTTGTCTGTAATTATTTAACTTATAAACATATTAATGTATAGTAAAATTTATTCAGCTTTTTCTTCTAATAGTATTGGTTTTCATGCCAATTTCCTCATTAGAAGTTGACAAATATTGATGTTCAGGGGCAAATCTGAAGGTTTAAATTAGAGAAAACTATCTCTAAAAAGCTACCACCTTTAGATCATAATATATGAGAATCACCAAGGTGCATGTAAAAATGCAGATTGCAAGACAGGTCTCTGTAAATTTTAATTTAATGGAACTGACATATGGTCAAGGAATGTGAATTTACGTAAGTACTCCAGAGGATTTATCTGAAGAGCACACCTTAAGAAAAGCTGTCATGGAAAAAGAAATTTGGATTACTCTTATTCTTTAAATGTATTAGTTTAAGAAAATTAAAACCTTGTTAGCTCCTAAAAATGTAGTACAAAAGCAAGGCACAATATTTTAATATCCTCAATTTTTTGTGTGATTTATTACCAGAACATGCCAGTAGATTCTAGATCCCATGTTTCTAATTTTAAGGTTGATAATTATCCACTGAAGATCTTGAAAAATGTTGATTATGACTCTGGGTCTATTGCAGGGCCTGTGGTTCTGTGCTTCTAATAAGCACCCAGGTAATGTTGATGCTGCTAGACTGCAGGTCATATATTGAGTAGCAAGGTTCTAGATAGTGGTAGTCAAATTTCAGCATGCATTAGAACCAGCTAGTCAAAACACAAATGGCTATCTCCACCTAAGTCATACGGGCAGAGTCAGAGACTGGACTGATGGATGAGGTTGCAAGTCAAAGACTACTGGCCATCACCAAAAGCTCCAAAAGGCACACATACAAAATGTAATCTCCCCTAGATCCTCCCCAGGAATCCAGCCCTACCGACACCTTGAGTCTGGAGTCATGCTGGAGAATTCACATTTTTAACAAATTCGTCAGTGGTAATGATGCTGCTGATCTGAGGACCACACTTCATAAATGACTGTTCTAGGCTATATGCTCAGTTGAGTACGACTATTAGTGAGCCCATGGACTGTAGCCACCAGGCTGCTCCTTCCACGGGATTTCCCAGTCAAGAATACTGGAGTGGATAGCCATTCTCTCCTCCAGGGGATCTTCCCAACTCAAGGATCGAACCTGCATCTCTTGCATCTCCTGCATTGGCAAGTGGCTTCTTTACCTCTAGCGCCGTTCCCCATAGTCTTGGGGAGGTACCATCACTGAGAAATACCTTTCAGAACTTAGACTTTCCTCTTTTCTCAAACTCTTTAAAGAGTTCTGGCAAATAACAAAAGCAAAGTATCTCCACAGATCCTAGAGAACATCACCATCCCTGTCTCCTGTTATTTCCCTTCTCTGGTCTTTTGGGAAACAGAAAGGACATGAGCAGTAAAGGAAAGTACATGTGCTCAATTTAAAACAGATGAATAAAGACTCATTTTAGGCAGAGATAAGAAGGGTTTGTGTGCTTGGATTTTATAATTTTAACCCTAGTACAAAGCTTTGAAACGAGGTTACTTTTAAAATGTATAACCTAAGGACCATCAGCCAAAAAACATCATTTTTGTGATGGAACGTGCCAGCATTTGTATGGGGCTTGAGCTAGTCACCACCATAATCTAGCTCAGGCTTCCCTGGAGAGACTGCAATGTCCGCATTTTTGTTGATGTTCCTATGAGTTGAAGAATTGAGGGTCTTATTGAAATGTGTTTTACCTTGTAGGGCTAACCTGTAAGCATCATTAAGCTCCACCTTGGCTTCAGTGCATTTATGTGCAAGAGCTTTGAGCCTCTACCATGCGCTACACACAGGTCTCGGCACCGGAGATACTGTCATCAACAAGAGTGACAAGATCTCAGCTCACATGGAGCTCACACTGAAGGTGGGGAGGGAGCTAGTAAATAAATAAGATAACAAGGCCATTTCTGAGAGAGTCGTGAATGATGTGGAGAAAACAGTGTGTGATGATTTCTTTTTAAAGGACTGCGTCCTTACTTTGGATGGTCAGGGAAAGTTTCTGTGAAAAGGTAATTAGTAAGCTAATTACCTTTCTTGCCATGAATGACAAGAAAAAGCCAGCTGTGGTGGTCATCAAATTACCTAGCCACAGTCACTTTTACTATTTTAGTGTATTTAAGGGCATAGGAGACACTTTCTGATGAGGGAGGAACAAAGAGAAATCAGAAAAGTCTAAAGAATTGGGGGCTGCTTTAGTAATGGGACTGGTGGGTTTGTGGGCTGCCATGGAGGCCTTGGGTTGCCAGGAACTACATGAAGGCATGAGTTTTTTTGGATGGATTATATTCTGGACCACACCTCTCAACCATTTTTGAAATTCATGCATTAAAAATAGTCAGACTCCAATCTGGCGAGGTTCTAACCCCAACTGAGTCATTGCAATGGTGAAATACTTAATTATTTTCAGGTTTGAGCAGCTGCGAGGCCCAGCCCCACAGGCACACACTTCAAAGACTTGGCAGTTGTTCTCAATTTTTCCATTTCTGAAGCAACAAAGAGCAGACTGAACTTCTGCCAGGCTGGACAATATGGTCAATCAAAGTTTACTAAGGACCCCGACTAGGCAGATCCATGTCTGAGGTTCTTTTGGTGAATTCAAAAGAACAGTACACAGTATCCCAATGCCCCAGCTCAAA
The DNA here is from genome assembly GCF_001704415.2 of Capra hircus. Taxonomy (NCBI): domain Eukaryota; kingdom Metazoa; phylum Chordata; class Mammalia; order Artiodactyla; family Bovidae; genus Capra; species Capra hircus. The sequence continues at coordinate 79,495,649 of NC_030814.1, forward strand.
GTGCACCCAGCAGCCCATTCTCTCTCCCTCCCCTGCAGTGGCCCCCCATGCCAGTTTCTTCCCATCATTCATTTGCATAGATTCAACTTTAAAGGCAAGTAGAATTTTCTAGTCATTCAAGAATAATAATTGACTCACATCTTGCTGATTGGTTTGTCATGCTTCAAATTTGCTGTCAAAAGGTATGGCCCTCCATGTTCTGAAGGGTTTCCATTCATAGGCAGAGAAGACAGGAAGGGTTTGGGTGGCAATTGTCAGTACCAGCATTGGCCTTGGCTAAATATGTGAAGAAAGGACATTTTCTATGAAGTCCTCTTCTATCTGCCTTCCTCTCTTATTCTTCATCCTCTCCCACAAGGTCGCAGAGCTTGCTCCTGGGGAACTTGCTTTCATATTTGACCTCCATTAACAAATTCTGAAAATATTTTCATTCTCCTTTCTCCATCACTGTCTGTATCTTTCCCATTTCTTCAAATCCTCATTAGGTAACTGGTTAATCTGAAAAGTTAGTTCTAGAACAGTGCCACTCAAAGTGTGAAGCTCCTACCAGCAGCATCAGCATAACATGGGAATTTATTAAAATGTAAAATATCTGCCCATCCCCAACCTAATGAATTCTGGGAGAGAGAAGTAGTAATCCGTGTTTTCGGTGTGGTTTATATGATCTTTATACAAACTTGTAACTGAGAGACACTGTTGCAGGGTATAAATAAGAGATCATGGATCATCGTCACTTCCAGATGTCATGTATTCTGCTTTTTAAAGAGGCCTTGGAAATCTTATTCTAAAAGCATGGCTATGTGAAAACTGGGCAGAGGACATTCTATGGTGTACCGCTAACCATCCTACATAGTAGCCCTGGGTTCCCAAGGCCGTGAGAACCATACTGATGACAGAGAGGCTAGTTTCAAATAGGGACCTCAGAATGTACACTCAGATCAGAACATCTTGCTTGACGTTCCTGACAGGTAGATTAGAATATCGTGGCACTCAGCCACAGCCCCAGTGTTCGGAAGAGAGAGAAAAAGAGCTCCTGAAACAGCCTCCCTCGTGATGCTAATGGCCCACCTCTAATGACACATCATTTATTGAATTGAAAGGAGGTCTGATATGGGCAAGGTGTGATGACCTGGCAATTTATTTTACTTCTCGGTATAACAGACCTGTTTCTGTGAGCCCAGCAGGGTCAAAGAGCTTAAAACATTATCTAGAATAAGACAAACATGTTATTTTCCTCTTGCTTTATTCTTCTTTTTTTTTTTTTCCCTGAATGATTAATTAAGAGACATTCCTCTTCTTGAGAAATTTGAGATGAGGCTGTACCAACCATTATGGTCATTCATAACAGCTAATGTCTACAAAATTAAGCTTGCTTGGGAATCCATGGGCCAGAATTTCTAGCTAAAGAATTTTTACTAAGCCTCTGTACCGCCACCCCCCTCCCATATCTTTTCTGTACGGTATCATCCTCTCAGGCATAAATTTTCCACCAGAGAAGGATTTAGCCTTCTCTGTAAAGTCTTTTAGGATGATGTGTCTTCTGGCTGGCAGTGTTTGAAAGTCAAGCAAACAAGCCTTCCAGGACTCACATTGAGTTAAGAAAACATTTTCTGCATGACATTTAGGGCCAAATTAGGGACCAAAGTCCTCATTCTTTTACTCAAGACTAGGTTTATGTCTCCACAGGCAATGTGAAATGGAGTGTGGAGAAATGATCTCATGAAATAAATTAATTTAGACAGGATGCCTATTTTGTTCATACCCCACAGAGAGAGTGTGTGCGTGTGTGCGTGCCTGTGGGCTTAACAGCAGGTTAGGGAAACAGTAACAACGAAGAGATGAAGGGAAAGAGCTCTAAGTAGTGGTAAGATCAGGCTTTTCCTCTAGGCATTACCACTTACCAATCATATGACCTGGGGCAAGACTTCTTGAGCCTCTGTTTTCTTGACTGTTAGATGATTTTACAAAACCCATTTGACTACTTCCCAGGGTTGTAAGGAACAGGATAATTAACAAGGGTATTCCATATAGATATATCGAAGTTGTTACTGTCATTAACTATCGCTTCTAATATTTGCCCCCAGTTCCGTAGAGACACATTTTCTGGGGGATGTGTTCACACACCGAGACTTCGAACTTTTATTCTCTCCCACCCAGACATTGGAGCCACACACTTACCAACACTAGATGAACTTGCTGTCCGAGTAATGATCCTAATCATAGCTGCCCCCAGAACAAGATATCAGAATAGGAAATTGAATCTGAGCTTCTCACATGGAAGGCCAAGGCATTAGTCATGGTGAGCACACTGGGGGTTTTTCATCTGAGTTTGACTGGTTGGGTTCATGAAATCACTTTCATTTTTCATCAGGAGATTCCAAGTTTTATATATTTATTATCCCTCTCATTATTTCACAGCCAGCAGCATATTTAACTTGTAGCAGTGCCTAACTTGGAATAATTTTGGAAACCACAATGCTTATGAGGCATGGCTTACTGGGGCACCAGCAAGCAAATCTTGCTCTTTATTAACATACTGGGTTAAATATTGCTTACATTTGCACCCTGATGTGCCCTGTCATTTCAGCCTTTTTTCTCCTTAACAACAAGGAGAGAACCTGGGGATAATTCAACCTGGGCCTCCCCATCCCCCTATCTCTACCTTGTCACAGTTCCAAGTAAGCTTGTGCAAATATAATGTATGTAACTCCCTGCATTCATACTGAAAAGTACTGACCATTGAGTGGCAACGGCAATAACAGTTATTTTCATGGCAAATGTGCTTCAGTGAAATCTAGCACAGGGTTGCCTCTGCCTCCTTCAAGCCACAGTCTACTCTTAAAAAATTAGTGTCCATGGGTGGTTGTCAATATAGATCAACCTAAGGGGAAAAATATGTTCACTGAGAAGTTCTTTGGCCTGAGACTACAATACACAAGGAACATGGTGATTACAGATGGATTTTTGCCTCTTTATATGTTTTTATTCTTTTTCTACACTGCCCCCTCTGTGAGTTCATTTGGCTCATATTTTACTAGTGTAGCCATAAAGGAGTGAGTTAAGGTCACCCCGTTTATTTAATAAAATACAATTTAAGTCTCTGCCTTCAGAAATAAAATGTCTGTATGTTTCACTTAGCGTTATTTTTATAAATTTAATGAGATTATTGAATTAGCACATTTTTCTCTAGTAGGAAAGATTTGGGTCATTCCTCTGATTTCCCATTCAGGCAGTAATATGAGATGGAAGGAGGAGGGGGAGAGAGGTAGTATTAGAATAAGAGAAAGAGAAAGAGGAGAAGGCTAAGAAGGAAGGTAACATTTGTGCTAATTCACTTCAGAATCAGGAGGGTAATAGAGAGTCTTATTCAGGAAGTATCTGGAATGTGGCTCTTGTGTATCCAAAGAACCCTAAGAAATCAGTCACACTGTTCTCTTTCTTCAGCTCATCTTGGAAATTCATGACAACACCACTGTTTAAAAACCTCAGAAAAAGACAATCCTGTAACTTTCTGAGTTTAAACTGGGCTAAAAATGGAGTTGTTGAATTGCTTTATTCCAGCATGTAGCACAATGCCCAGAACACTAAAAAAAAAAATTTTTTTTTAATAGTGCATGAGTGAACAGAGAATGTTTCCCTTGGATCTGTCCTATCTAGCTCAGGACAGTATGGTAAAATGATTATGAATTGAGACCTTGAAGCCAGATTTGGCTTCACATCCCAGTTCTGCTATTTCTTTGACCTTTAGCTTTTTTGCACCTCGGTTTCCTTACCTACGAAGTGGGGATATTAGGGTGTACTTCATAGGATCGTGGTGAAGATTGAGGAGACTCTTCTTAGAGTCATGTATGACACAACTGAAGTGTTTTCAGGGCCACCGTGCTGTATAACTCTGTGGAACACTTTCCACTCCACAATCTACATGGGTAGCACTCCCCTCCAGAGTTGTGCAAGGTCCCTCAGTGACCCTGACCCTTTGCTATTGTTATTATATTATTTTATTATTGTTATCATATTCTGCTTTGGCCTGTTTTTCCTTAGTCTTCTTATTAATATCTAAAAGCTATGCAGAGAAATATTAGCACGCATTATGTGAAGTAGAAGGGAGAAGGAAATGGCAACCCACTGCAGTGTTCTTGCCTGGAGAATCCCAGGGACAGAGGAGCCTGGTGGGCTGCTGTCTATGGGGTTGCACAGAGTTGGACGTGACTGCAGCAACTTAGCAGCAGCAGCAGCATGTGAAGTGCAAAATAAGGAATACCTTTTGCACATATAGAAGAAAATAAAAGCATTTTCTAAAAACAAAATGTCCAGATCACATCTCTAGAAATTAGGAACCACTAATCAACTAACAGAACAAAACAGAAACCACCACAATGCCAATCCCTCTGACTGACCATAATAAAGTTTTGCCTCATCAGAAACACACAATAGCCAGGACATGGAAACAACCTAGATGTCCATCAGCAGATGAATGGATAAGAAAGCTGTGGTACATATACACAATGGACTACTACTCAGCCATTAAAAAGAATACATTTGAATCAGTTCTAATGAGGTGGATGAAACTGGAGCCTATTATACAGAGTGAAGTAAGCCAGAAAGAAAAACACCAATACAGTATAATAATGCATATATATGGAATTTAGAAAGATGGTAATGATAACCCTGTATGAGAGACAGTGAAAGAGACACAGATGTATAGAACAGTCTTATGGACTCTGCGGGAGAGGGCGAGGGTGGGATGGTTTGGGAGAATGGCATTGAAACATGTATATTATCATATGTGAAATGATTCAAAAGTCCAGGTTCGATGTATGATACAGGATGCTGGGGGCTGGTGCACTGGTGCAGAGGGATGGGATGGGGAGGGAGGTGGGAGGGGGTTCAGGATGGGGAACCCACGTACACCCGTGGTGGATTCGTGTCGATGTGTGGCAAAACCGATACAATATTGTAAAGTAATTAGCCTCCAATTAAAATAAATAAATTTATATCAAAAAAAGTGAAAAAAAGAGTTTAAAATGGGAAAAAAAAAGAAAGAAAGAAACAGAGACAACTGCCTAAAGAGCAAGGAGAAACTAGTTCCCACCCTCTTGAGTTCTAGCCACTGCTTCCCTCTCAGTCTTCACCTCAGTGGCCTGTCATGGCTTACAAGGACAGCTTCACAAACAGAAAGATTTTTCTTTTTAAACTATATAAAGGACCCAAATTAACTTTAGAAACTCAAATTCTTTTCAGATGGAGAATTCATTACCTCTAAGAAATGTGCATTTAAAACTTGTTAACAAGTCTTCTCAGAAGCTCAAGTTTGTCTTTTACTATTTTCCACAAGGAAATTAAATAGCCACTCACAAAAGTCCAATGAGGAAAGGAAGATGCATAACCAAGAGGAAAGATTTTATTTTTTAATTGCCACTATTAAATCTTAAAAGCAAAAAAAAAATTTGTTCATCCCCCCCAAGTTATTATGTAAAAATGGCTAGATAAATGAGGATTGTAATCCCTAGAATTACAGAGAAACAAAAAGAGAATGGGAGTGATTTCTTTCAAGCAATCTGTTTTTCCTATCACACCACGCCACTGAAATATGTGATAGAAGGAAACGCTAAATTCTGGATTGATCTCAAGTTGCCATTGTCTGCAGTCAAAAAATAAGAAAGGAAGAAATGAAGAGACAAGGAGAAGAGAGAAGGGAAAGAAGGAAAGTAAGAAGGAAGGAAAGGAAGGAAATTGGAGGTAAGACATTTGGTATATTTGCTTTCTGAAGCAAATAATAGAAAATGCATAAGAGATTAGCCACCCCCTCCCCCCAGGGTTGATGTATCAAGGTCCAGAAGAAAGTTTCCACCTTCCCACTCTTCTTGGCATGTAGACTTTTATCCTCGAGGTAATGTGGTGACCAAGCACCTGTAGAAATCACATTCACATTTGAGACAAAAATAAGGCAAATAGCCCCAAAGCCTTCTTGAGGGGCTTTGTCTTTTTATTCGTAAAAGGAAACCAATCTTAGAATATTTCCCATTATATCTCATTGGCAGAACGGTATCTGGTGACCACCACTGGGTGAGACAGATCTAGGGAACTGCAGATTTCCATTTCTGAGTTAGAGAAAAGCAAGGAAAATGATTGAGAATGGGTGTAGATTCAGCCAACCCAAGTCAGCAAAATGAACTACAACAAATGCATGAAATGAAATTAATTGAATTCAATTAGAAACCTTCCAGAATGCCCATAACTGTCTTAGAGCAGCATCTGTGGTTGTAGTGAGAGCCCAGAGGTTAAATGCCAAGTCAGACCACACAGTCATTCCTTCCTTTTGCAGGATAGATGCTATGGTTCTGGGAAATCTGGAGAAAAGGAATATTTACAATTCATCGAACCCAGTTGATTGGGTTCTATTCTAACCTTTGTTATACTGTATGACATAGGGGTTAAGTACATGGACTTTGGAGCCAAACAAGCTTAGGTCAAATTCTGACTCTCACTTACAAGCTGTATGACCTTGGATAAGTAATGGGCTAGTTTCTATAGGATCCTATTTGTTCAGAGTAGTTCAGCGTAAGTCAGACAATTACATAAAACATGGCAGAATCTGCCAGCTCTGCGTCACTTCTTTCACATGGTAAAATTGTACTTAGAAAATCACTGCCCAGGCATTGACTACACTTCCCAGAACTTTCTGCAGCCAGGTGCAGCCAGGTGACTAAGCCCCAGCCAACAGAATTTAAGCAAAACGACACTTTTCAGTCCATAAACGCTGCACAACACAATTCTCTATGCTAAATTTCCACTTCCTGCTTACTGTAATGGCCCCAGAGAGACCCCTGAAGACCACACAGACCACCGTGAATCTGAGTCCCTGAATGACTGAACAACTAACCCAGACTCTTACCTAAGAGAGAAATGAATTTCAACATTCCTCAAGCCACTAACTTATTGTTTAGTCTCATTACAGTAACTTCACCTACCTAAACGTTGATCCTGGCACCCAGTAAGCCCCCAATAAATCGTAACTACCCTCCAATAATCAGGAAGAAGGAAACGTCAGCGTAGTTTTTTTCGTCTGTGATGAAATCATAGTATTAACCCAAATGAGCAACTGAATCTTTTACCCAGTTCTAAAATTCATGAAGTTATTGTTTTACAGAGAGACTATTGCATGTTTATTAAATTAACCTTTTTAAAAACCATTGAGCACCTACAGCTAAATTCTAATAGTTTAGTGGAAAATAATATAATGGTGAGTGTTGACACAGTTACCACATTACTCTTACCAAAGAATTCTCAAGCAAAGACTGTTTTTATTGAAGAAATAATAAGAATACACTAAGCAAAATCAAGGAATAAAACCCTTAGGGGAGTTCTCGCTAATCATATAGTTTCAAATAAAACTCTAGCAATTCAATCAGAGCCATATTGACTTTAAGAAAATAGTTACTTAAGTAATCATAACTGAATTCCATTCAAGTAAAAATATTTAACATTCTCAAAGTTCAAATATTTTAAATCATAAAAATAAATTACCCAACTACACACTGATAGGAGAATTTGGGTGGGGGTGGGGGGGGTGGGGTGGGGGTTGTACATCTTTTACTTGTTAGTTTTTTAAACCCCTGAAGACTTTCCTTTCAGTAAAAGAATTTATGTAAAATATGCTTCCTCTCTTTGACCTCTCCTCTCACAAGGTAGGAGAGCACTTTATAGAATAGAAAGTGAGTCATTTATACATACATACATATCCCTTTTTTCCCTCACAATTTATAAATCTAAATTAGCTCTTCTTGCTCTGGGAAGCATTTTAGAGCAGTCCTGAAAGAATTAACTAACTTAAAGCAGAGAGTATCATGGATTCTTTTGAAGTATGATAATTAGACAGGGACATTTGATTTTTTTAAAAGTCAGTGTAGATATTCACCTTCTTACAGAAATCAATATATGAGTATAATATGAAGGATGCAACCTAATAAACAACTTGCTCTCTCAAGTCCAATATGAACATACTTTTCTTTACAAAAAGCTGAAGGTATTCACAGATTCCTTATTTTAAAGAAGTATGGTAGTTCCCTAAGAAATTATCACCTAAAGGTTTTTTTCCCTTTGATCCCTAGAGATCTATATTTTCTGCATTAAATATTTAGGATTAATACCAAGATTCATAAATATGTTCTTTTAGTGTGACAAATTGCTTTAAGCTTTGACTTTTTCATTTTATCCATATTTTTAAGATGAATTTATAAATGAATTTAAATTTTGGCTATATTTCAATACTTTCAATATCTAATTGAATATTAGATAATTATATACTCAAATACTTCTTTAGCAACTAAGTGTACAACACTGTGGAAACTACTCCTAGCTCCCCTTGAAAAGACAAAACTACAAAGTACAGCTCCAAAATCACTGCAGCCATGAAGTTAAAAGATGCTTGCTCCTTGGAAGAAAAGCTATGACCAACCTAGAGAGCATACTAGAAAGCAGAGACATTACTTCCCCAACAAAGGTGCATCTAGTCAAAGCTATGATTTTTCCAGTAGCCATGTATGGATGTGGGAGTTGACCTATAAAGAAATCTGAGCAACGAAAAATTGATGCTTTTGAACTATGGTGTTAGAGAAGACTCTTGAGAGTCCCTTGGACTGCAAGGAGATCAAACCAGTCCATCCTAAAGGAAATCAGTCCTGAATATTCATTGGAAGGACTGATGCTGAAACTGAAATTCCAATACTTTGGCCACCTGATGTGAAGAACTGACTCATTTGAAAAGACCCTGATGCTGGGAAAGATTGAAGGCAGGAGAAGAAGGGGATGACAGAGGATGAGATGGTTGGATGGCATCACCAACTCGATGGACATGAGTTTGAGCAAGCTCCAGGAGTTGGTGATGGACAGGGAAGCCTGGCATGCTGCAGTCCATGGGCTTGCAAAGAGTCGGACTTGACTGAATGACTGAACTGAACTGAACAAAGCAGAACACTGGGCAGGACTTTTGAAACCTCCGGGCTGACCACCCTCTATTTCTGAAGAGGGAAAAAAAGTAAGAAGCAATTTTTCCCATATCCAGGATCACAAACCCAAGTCACAAAAGCCTAGTTCTCATTCCTAGTTCAATGCTCTTAGTGTCCCATATATATCATTTATTCATTCAACGAAAATGTCTTATCAAATACCAGCTATCTCCGGTGCTAAGCACTGAGGATGTAAAATGAGGTGAGAAGTTTTGAAAAACTTTGTAACAACTGTTCTCAGAGAGAGAATGGTCTTGGTTTGCAAAAATGCCTTGATAGAGGTTGAGGGTAAAAAATAATCTTTAGGAAACTTAAAACTGACTGTGCCAAAGCTTCCGGAAAGAAAAAAAAAAAAAAAAAGCCTGTTGATGATACTGTTGGGACTTGGCAGTTGTATGGAGGCACGCAGTGCATTGCAGGTTTCTTCATCCTTGTAAACAAAATGGAAACAACCAAACTACCTATTAAAATTAGAATAGAAATGACTTTTTAAGAGCTACTCCATAAAGTGCTAAGGAACAGCTTAAAATAATAAAATCAATTATATGTACTAACAGGGAAAACTCTTTAAGACATATTAGCAAGTGAAAAAGCTAGCTATGGAAAAATGCAAACATTTCATACCAGTTGTATTAAACGTACTCCAGAATACTCTATACTTTGCAAAGGAAATATATACACAAAAAGCGGTTAGCTGAAAGGGTATTCTCTAAGCAGACAGCAGTGCCACATCATCTCAGTAAGAGATCTAGATTCCAGACGCTAGTCGGAAAAACCTGACCCATATCTTGAGTGTTTTCATTTTCACCAGGAGTCTATATTCTTTTGTTGCTTATGTAATCAAACTTTAAATATTTTAAATATAATTTTTAAATGAACTAAAACAACATATGAATTTATGAATTCTTATTTATGGATTCTAAATTTAAATGTTTCTAAATAAACCTAACTTAACTTGAAATGTTTTAACAGCTTTAAAGAAAAATATAAAGGATGCTAACATAGTAGTTGAATTTTTACATCCATAATAAGTAAAAATATTTACTAAATCAGAATGATTATTAAAAGAGATATTTCATATTCTTAAATTTTCTTAAAATACTCTTTCATAAAATTACTCTCATAGGTCTCACTTTCATATTATATTGATTTATTAATATTTTCTAAAAGAATATTTATGACCTAAAATGGTTTGGATTGTGAAAAGGATTAGCTGTTTAGTGGATTAAATATTTATAGTGCCTTAAAATAAGTAAGATATTGTAAAATCTAGCCCATTTTTAGCTCTAAGAAAGAGCGGTAAACACAGGAAGGTAACAAAATATACAACCCAGTGTTGGATCAAGAAATTTTACTTATTTTTCATGTCTTGGAGAAAATATATTAAAATATAAGTTTAATGAGAATTTTTGAAGTTGTTTGATTTCCTTGCTTTTGATAAGACTACCAGTACACGTCTCTTCTTCCTGTAAAACAAAAGTATTCTGATCCTGTGAGTTTCTCCCCACTTTAGCACCACTTCTCTAACTATGAGTTTTACTTATAATCTTATGAGATCGTCGAGTCAGTCTTAAGAAAGTTGTATTTAAAATTCTGAGACAGTAATTTCTATGAATTACCTGTCACTGCAAGGAACATGGGGATAGAGAACTAGATCAAGCCTGTTGAGACTTTTTTTAACTTGTTTTTCCAGATCTGAATTTAACAATTATCCATCTAAGTAGAAGGGAACAGCCAAAAGTCATTTCTGTTTTAATGTGGAAGGCATTAAATAAATTCTGAAGTAAATTTGCCTCCTTAATTATGTTTGTTTACACGGACACTAAAATGAGTGTGGTTTGCATTCCTAAGCATGTATGGATTGATTTTCAGAGAAGGTGCTCAGAAGTAAGTCAGGAATACACATGGTTTTAATAATGACTGTGGATACTCTAAAAAGTACGTAATCCACACAAGGATAATAAAAGACCTTTTAGTTCACTTAATTATCTGGTTAGGTAAATATAGACTAGTCAGGCTCCCCTTGTCCACTTAGCACACTTCTGGGGGGCCTCCTTCTAGGTTCATGGGTATAGGCTCCAGGAATGCATACTCATTGCAATTCCAGGTAAAATATTTTTTACAATTGGTGAATCATTAAACCCAGTGAAGGTCACTCACCCTGTTAATATTTTCCTCAAGATGCTCTTACACAAGACCCAGAAATAGGCAGGCAAGAATTCAGTCTATATGAGTTAAGACCACCTCACTCGAAGAGTTGACTCATTGGAAAAGATTCTGATGCTGGGAGGGATTGGGGGCAGGAGGAGAAGGGGACGACAGAGGATGAGATGGCTGGATGGCATCACCGACTCTATGGACATGAGTTTGAGTGAACTCCGGGAGTTGGTGATGGACAGGGGAGCCTGGTGTGCTGCAATTCATTGGGCTGCAAAGAGTCGGACACGACTGAGTGACTGAACTGAACTGAATGAATCCTCAGAACCAAAGTTCCTGTCATCCTGTCCTCCCAGCCTTCATTCTTACCCTCTCTTCCTCCTTCTTTCATCCAGGCCAGATGCCAGTTCTCCTAGGACATGATATGTTGGTTTCTCAAGGGAAATGCCTTCTCCTGAAGTTTTTAAAGCCCAACCCCACACACACACAAAAATAAAATTAAATTAAAAAAGAGAGAGAGAGAGAACACAAAACTAAAGACACAGAGAGACCACCTTTCTCCTCCAGACTTTAATTCAACTTTATTCACAAAGTCTCAAATAGAATTATATATAGTTAAACATATATATATATATATATATATATATATAAAACTGTGAGAGGGAAGGTGTCAATCGTCTAATTCAGAACAGTAGTTTACAAATGGGAAATGGACTCCCACAGAGAATGAGTGATTTGCCTAAGTTCACATTGTGAGTTGATGGCCAAGTGGGACTAGAATTCTGATCAGCTGGAACCAAGACCTTAAGACTCTCGTGGGAATCTTGAACAAAAAAAGTAAAATTAAGAATGATGTTATTTTGTAATAAACTATAATAAAAGGAATATAAAAAGTATATACATAAAGTTTATATATGTATATGTGTATATATATATATATATATCACTTTGCTGTACACCAGCATCTAACACAGCACTGTAAATTAACTATATTTCAATTTAAACAAGTTAAATCTCCTTCAGAAAATATTGGGCTTCCCTGGTGGCTCAGATGATAAGGAATCTGCCTGCAATACAGGAGACCCAGGTTTGATCCCTGGGTCGAGAAGATCCCCTGAAGAAGGGAATGGCAACCCACTCCAGTATTCTTGCCTGGAGAATGCCATGGACAGAGGAGCCTGGCAGGTTGCAGTCTGTGCGATCACATGTGGCATGGGCACGCAAAGAGTTGGGCATGAATCTCTGTCAGAAAATGTTACATATTTCAATATAAACCCTAAGACAGGTAGGTTCAGAACTATGTCTAATTTGGGTTTTTCTATAGTTAAGTGAAGGAACGCATTTTTAATAGTATTCTTGTCAGTTAGAATATTCTCTCAGCATTATGAGTAGCACCTTTATCTGATTCACTCAACTCTAGGCTCATTTCCTCAGCAAGCATGATTGATCGCAGTTAGATACTAAGAATTTACAGACTCTGAAAAGGTAGATTTCAACTCAGTGGGAAGTTGATTATAAAGGTAATGATGGTGAGGCTCTCTAGAGAAAGGAAAATTTTGATCCCTATACATACCAGATTTTAGATTTTTTAAAGATAAACATGACAGAGAAAAACATAGGTGAAAATATAGCTGATATTAGTGTGAGGAGGAGATTTTTAAGTATTCCGGCAAAGGTAGACACTATATGGGAATATGGTGATAGATTTGACAATCCCAGAAATTTTAAAATGTGTAATGCAACAACCTTAACAACAACAATAAGTAACATTTATTGAGGACGGGTCATGGTTGAGAGTTCTGATGAAACGTGGTCCACTGGAGAAGGGAATGGCACACCACTTCAGTATTCTTGCCTTGAGAACCCCATGAACAGTATGAAAAGGCAAAATGATAGGACACTGAAAGATGAACTCCCCAGGAAGGTAGGTGCCCAATATGCTACTGGAGATCAGTGGAGAAATAACTCCAGAAAGAATGAAGAGACAGAGCCAAAGCAGAAACAATACCCGCTGTGGATATGACTGATGGAAGTAAAGTCTGATGCTGTAAAGAGCAATATTGCATAGGAACCTGGAATGCTAGGTCCATGAATCAAGGCAAATTGGAAGGGACAAAACAGGAGATAGCAAGAGTGAACATCGACATTTTAATAATCAGTGAACTCAAATGGACTGGAATGGGTGAATTTAACCCAGATAACCATTATATCTACTATTGTGGACACGAATCCCTTAGAAGAAATGGAGTAGCCATTATAGTCAACAAAAGAGTCTGAAATGCAGTACTTGGATGCAATCTCAAAAACAACAGAATGATCTCTGTTCATTTCCAATGCAAACCATTCAATATCACAGTAATCCAGGTTTATGCCCCGAGAAGTAATGCTGAAGAAGCTGAAGTTGAATGGTTCTATGGTTCTACAAGACCTTCTAGATCACCCAAAAAAGATGTCCTTTTTATTATAGGGGACTGGAATGCAAAAGTAGGAAGTCAAGAGGTACCTGGAGTAACAGGCAAATTTGGCCTTGGAATATGAAATGAAGTGGGGAAAAGGCTAATAGAGTTTTGCCAAGGAACTCACTGATCATAGCAAACACCCTCTTCCAACAACACAAGAGAAGACTCTACACATGGACATCACTAGATGGTCAACACCAAAATCAGATTGATTATATTCTTTTCAAGCAAAGATGGAGAAGCTCTATACAGTCAGCAAAAACAAGACTGGGAGCTGACTGGCTCAGATCATGAACCCCTTATTGCCAAATTCAGACTTAAATTGAAGAAAATAGGGAAAACCACTAGACCATTCAGGTATGACCTAAATCAAATCCCTTATATTATACAGTGGAAGTGAGAAATAGATTCAAGGGATTAGATCTGATGGACAGAGTGCCTGAAGAACTATGGATGGAGATTCATGTCATTGTACAGGAGGCAGTAATCAAGACCATCATCAAGAAAAAGAAATGCAAAAAGGCAAAATGGCTGTCTGAGGAGGCCTTACAAATAGCTGTAAAAAGAAGAGAAGGGAAAAGCAAAGGAGAAAAAGAAAGATATAAGCATCTGAATGCAGAGTTCCAAAGAATAGCAAGAAGAGATAAGAAAGCCTTCCTCAGCGATCAATGCAAAGAAATAGAGGAAAACAACAGAAAGGGAAAGACTAGAGATCTCTTCAAGAAAATTAGAGATACCAAGGGAACATTTCATGCAAAGATGGGCTCAATAAAGGACAGAAATGGTATGGATGTAACAGAAGCAGAAGATATTAAGAAGAGGTGGTAAAAATACACAGAAGAACTATACAAAAAAGATCTTCATGACCCAGATAATCATGATGGTGTGATCACTCATCTAGAGCCAGACATCCTGGAATGCGAAGTGAAGTGGGCCTTAGGAAGCATCACTATGAACAAAGCTAGTGGAGGTGATGGAATTCCAGTTGTTTCAACTCCTAAAAGATGATGCTGTGAAAGTGCTGCACTCAATATGCCAGCAAATTTGGAAAACTCAGCAGTGACCACAGGGCTGGAAAAGATCAGTTTTCATTCCAATCTCTATAAGAAAGGCAATGCCGAAGAATGCTCCAACTACCACACAATTGCACTCGTCTCATACGCTAGCAAAGTAATGCTCAAAATTCTCCAAGCCAGGCTTCAACAGTATGTGAACTTCCAGATGTTCAAGCTGGATTTAGAAGAGTGAGAGGAACCAGAGATCAAATTGCCAACATTCGCTGGATCATTGAAAAAGCAAGAGAGTTCCAGAAAAACATCTATTTCTGCTTTATTGACTATGCCAAAGTCTTTGACTGTGTGGATCACATTAAACTGTGGAAAATTCTGAAAGGCATGGGAATACCAGACCACTTGACTTGCCTCCTGAGAAGTCTGTATGCAGGTCAAGAGGCAACTGTTAGAACTGGACATGACTGGTTCCAAATAGGAAAAGGAGTATGTCAAGGCTGTTTTTTGTCACCCTGCTTGTTTAATGTCTATTCAGAGTACATCACATGAAATGCTGGGTTGGATGAACCACAAGCTGGAATCAAGATTGCTGGGAGAAATATCAATAACCTCAAATATGCAGATGACACAACCCTTATGGCAGAAAGTGAAGAAGAACTAAAGAATCTCTTGATGAAAGTGAAAGAGCAGAGTGAAAAAGTTGGCTTAAAGCTCAGCATTCAGAAAACGAAGATCATGGCATCTGGTCCCATCACTTCATGGCAAATAGATGGGGAAACAGTGGAGACAGTGACAGACTTTATTTTTGGAGGCTCCAAAATCACTGCAGATGGTGACTGCAGCCATGAAATTAAAAGACACTTGGTTCTTGGAAGTAAAGTTATGACCAACCTAGACAGCATATTAAAAAGCAGAGACATTACTTTGCCTACAAAGATCAGTCTAGTCAAGGCTATGGTTTTTCCAGTAGTCATGTATGGATGTGGGAGTTGAACTATAAAGAAAGCTGAGCACTGAAGAATTGATGTTTTTGAACTATGGTGTTGGAGACTTTTGAGAGTCCCTTGGACTGCAAGGAGATCCAACCAGTCCATCCTAAAGGAAATCAGTCCTGAATATTCATTGGAAGGACTGATGCTGAAGCTGAAACTCCAATACTTTGGCCACCTGATGTGAAGAATTGACTCATTGTAAAAAACCCTGATGCTGGAAAAGATTGAAGGTGGGAGAAGAAGGGGACAACAGAGAATGAGATGGTTGGATGGCATCACTGACTTTGAGTAGGCTCTGGTTAGTGATGGACAGGGAAGCCTGGCGTGCTGCAGTCCATGGAGTCGCAAAGAGTCAGACACGACTGAGCGATTGAACTGAAGTGAACTGATAGTGCAGTTCTTTTCTGGTGTCTTTTGTGCAACCAGAAGACTACTTGGGGTTGACAATATTTCAAAATTTATTTCCTAATTACGAACATCTATGTATCTGAATGAGCTAATCTCTTATTTTTCCAGTATATTCTGAGTATGTGAACCTTTGCAGAAGTAATACTTCTTGAACTATTTTTCTGGACCCTTTTAAAGGTCCTGCTGTGAGAACTATTCAAACTAGAATATGATAATAAGGAATAGAACTCTTTCTGCTGGTAATATGGTTTCCATTAGAGCCTAGTCTACTTTTGTAGTTGAAAACATTATTAGTTGAATTACTATTGTATGATCAAAAATACTTCACGTTTGCAAAAAAAAAAAGAAGAAAAACATGTTAGAATAAGGTCAGTTTGACAAAAGTGTGATAACTGCAAAGAGAGCCAAGGGTTATCCATATAAAAGGCCAAGTTAAATAAGACACAATTAGACCTCATCTGGCCCCCTACTTCTCAGGATTCGTAAACTCGCACTTCAGCTATCTTGGGGGAATGAGCTTTGCTTTAATTGTGCCTTGTTTCCTTTGGCTCATCTATATTATTCAGACCCTTCTGACAGGCGCTTTCAGCAAATATCATTCTTCCTTGTGTCTTGCTGACCTTTTTCTCAAACTGGTTTTTCCTTTTCCTTCTTAAATGTTTTTGAAGAGATATCATGTTTTATTTTGCTTAGGAAGATAAAATAAAGGATGAAAATGTATTCCTCTACATGACTATGAGAAGAAAATAGACATCAACAATGGAATTTCTACAAAAACATACTCCCAACCAGTTCTGAAGATATGGATTCATCTACGAGAATGTACGTTGACCACTCAGCCTATGGTCTTCTGCTCCACAGCGCACTCTCAAAGAAAGATAACAATTTCAGAGCAAAATGTCGGAAATGTCAAGAATTTGCAAAATGGAAAAATTTAGGTCAAAAGTTTACATTTCAAAGATGCTAAATGTGAACTGACTTGAAGTGACATGACATCGCTACACTTCAAGAGGATCTGAAGTTACCAGGACTCTCCTCCAACATTTCTACTTGTTATCTCTACATCATTTCCCCACTCTGATGCTTCTCACCACCTACTTTTTCTGCGCTCCAGTTACCAAGACTCATGTGAGAAAGGCTCAAAGTGTTCTGACTACAACAAATTTATTCTGAACTACTTTCTACAGATTGATTCTAAACTACCTTTAGGTTGGTAGGCTTCCCTGATGGCTCAGATGGTAAAAAATTTGCCTGCAATGCAGGAGATCCAGGTTCAGTCCCTTGGACAGGAAGATCCCCTGGAGAAAGGAATGGCTACCCACTCCAGTATTCTACCTTACCTGGAGAATTCCATGAACAGAGGAGCCTGGCAAGCTCCATGAGGTCTCAAGAACCAGATGCCACTGAGCAGCTAACACTTTCACTTTTTCACTTTTTACCTTAAAGTTGTAGAAACACATTTGTTGTTGTTGTTTTCCATTTGCTAAGTAGTGTCAAACTCTTTGTGACCCCATGAACTGCAGAACGCCAGGCTTCTCTGTCCACATGGGACAGAAACACATAGGCTTTGATAAAAGATAGGCCTTCATAGTCCCTTGGACAGCAAGGAGATCAAACTAGTCAATCCTAAAGGAAATCAACCCTGAATATTCACTGAAAGGACTGATGCTGAAGCTGAAGTTCCAATACTCTGGCCACCTGATATGAAGAGCCAACTCATTGGAAAAGACACTGATGCTGGGAAAGCTTGAGGGCAGAAGAAAAAGGGGGCAACAGAGGATGAGATGGTTGGATGGCATCACTGACTCAATGGACATGAGTTTGAGCAAACTCCAGAAGATAGCGAAGGACAGGGAAGCCTGGAGTGCTGCAGTCCATGGGGTCACAAAGAGTTGGACATGACTTAGCGATGGAACAACCACCATCTTTATCACACAAATCCACCGTGAGGAAAGGTAGTACCTATAATGTCCATAATCTAGTGTCTGGTACATAACTGGGTCATAATCATAACAGTGCACTATGACTTCGCAGTTTTTCCTTTCTTTCTGTTTGACATTGTTGCATTCCTCACAGGAGTGACTCTAGACAGCTCCCCACAGCCCTCAGATCCCCAGCCATCCTTCTCATTCAACGAGGAAATCAAAGTTGTCCTGCCAGTGGTTTGTGACCGCCTCTCCAGCTGTCCTGACACCCTACTGAGCTCAGAGTTTCTCAGTACTTCACTCAGACTTTCCTTTGGGCTGTCTCATAGGGAGAAGCACCCTCAGCCCTTACCCAGTCTTACCTCTTAACTGTGATCTTGTCTTGTATTTGGTTGCTTTTTCTGTCACCTCTTATTCCCTTTCTCACTTCTGTGTTAGTCATTAAATGTTTACTAAAAGTGGGTTTTCTTCCTAACCCATCAGTTTCTTCTCTCTCTCTCTCCAGGTGTCCAGGTAGCCTAACTCTAAAATTAAATCTGCTCTCTTCTTGAGATAGTCCTCCCTCTGATCGTTTACCGAATTGTCACCATAGCAGTGTTTTCGGGACTCAGGAGCCAGACTGCCTCTTCCACAAACTAGCTGTGCATTGCCCTTGAACAGCTAACTTAATCTGTGTGAACCTCCGCATCTTTATCTGTTAAGTGGTGGGGGAAACAGTTGTTTTGAAGATAAGCGAGATAAAGCATCTGAAGTCTTAAAACAGTGTTTTTACATAGTATGTGTTCAATAAACATGACATATTAAACTTCTTGCCAGCCACATACACTCCTCACCTTCCAGCCATGCTTCCTCCATCCCCAGACTACCAAAGGCTTGAAATTTATTTCTGAAATATACTCATGGCCTCCTCATGTCCTCTTTCACATTTTGCCCCTCATTCTCCTTAAACTTCGTACAGTTTCACACAGCTGACACCCCACCTCTCTCTGGGATATCCCTTGTTTTGGGATAAGGGATGAATTAACTATGTGCTTTTTGTGTGGCTTTCTCCTGTTCATGCATGAGGCTTGAAACTAGCTCTGCTCCAAGTGGACAGAATGGAAGTGTGAGTAGGAACTAAAGACAGACACCCTAGCGTGTTTGTTTCCCCTTCAGTCAAACATGTTGGTAGCAAGGCTGTGTAATTCTCCACCCCTTTGCCTGGAAGATCCCCCGGAGAAGGGAACAGCTACCCACTCCAGTATTCTGGCCTGGAGAAGTCCATGGACTGTAGAGTCCACGGGGTCGCAAAGAGTCGGACATCACTGAGTGACTTTCACTTTCGCTTTCCCTTGCCTGGACTGGATCCTCAGAGTAGGAAGCAGAGGAGATCTAGTGAGCAATGCTAGATGATTAGGTGTGCCAGCCCTTTGGAAGGAGGCATGGAACCTGTCCCCCACCTGCAGCCATCAAGGCTGAATCTAGACAGCAGTCGAGTGGCAAGGAAGCGACAGTAGGCTGGCACAGCCCCCATCAAAGTTTCCCTTGGGACACTGAGTGGCTCAAGAAGGCAACAGTGCTCACCATTGCCCTTCCCCAGAGAGATAAGGAAGTACGATGGAAGATCATAAGATCCAAAGGGGTCTTATGGTCATCCTGAAAGGACTCAGCTGTGAAGGGCGGCATGCACTGTGAGACTGGAGACCTAGTGGGATCACAGACATCTCAAAGGACACTTGGAAGCCAGAGACTAAAACCTTGACCACAGGAGCCAAAGCAGAACCCTGCCAGGGCAGCCCACAGGTCTCTGCCAGTGCTCCACAGGCCACATGGCATGCAAAGGAGGAAAAGACAGAGCAACACGCTCCCCTAGCCCAGAAACTGTCCTGCAGATCTTTGTTTGCTACACTCAACGTATGCTACACTCAATCATCAACAAATTTTTGTTGAATTGAGTTAATGGATTGTCTTATTTCCTTTTGCTTTAAACTAAAATGGCACAGCAATCATCCTCTAATTTTTTTTTCACCTTCACCTTAAATGATATGGTAAAAAAAAACAGTATTGCTTCTGGATAGATGAAGAAAGTTAATGAGGGGACATATTTAAGCATCAGAACAGTGCAGCTAAGAAATTAATGTGGTCTGGAATGTTCAATAAACCACTAGAGGGAGTGTGTGAAGGTGTGATTGCAATAGGATAAAAGTTGCATTGTAATGTTTAATTGGCAACCGTGACTCATGGTTGCCGGACACAACCCTCTCTCCTCTATTTAAAAAAAATAAATACTTTAAAAGGATAGAGGTTGTGGGAAATATTTACACATTATTTTGAATTACACAAAAGGGCAGTTCCATCACTAGTTTATGCAGACATTACATTTTTAAAAATATGAAATGGGAATTTATAACATTTACACGCTATTCAGCCTTAAAAAGACACTTAATATGAGTTAACTCCCAAACCTAATGTTATATTTTGGAACCACTCAATCAGAAATTATTTCAAAGCTCTCATTTCAAATTGCAGAAGGGATTTTAGTGATCATTTTACCTGTGAAGAAAAAGAGGCCCAGAGTAGCCATCAGTTATCCAAGTTCACATACCCAGCTAGCAGATAAACTCATACTAAAGAAAATTGAGTTCAAATGAACAGAAAAAAACATTTTAACAATCCAGAAGGAAAGTTATTCAGATTTCCTATGTAAGATCCCAAGAAAAAAGTTTTCTTAGAACTTAGTGCATTATCCAAAAATTGCAAAATAAAATGATAATTGTATTCCTTACCACTCAAGCTAAAAGAGAATTGGAGTTTTTTTCAGTGGTGATATACAGTATTGGCAAAAATACAGGGACACGGTTTTTCTCATTTATTTTGCTAGAAGGGTAAGCTGGTAAAGTATTTTTGGAATATAATTTAACAGGAAGAATTAATTTTTAAACATAACAGATTCACATAAATATTTTTAGTCAACCATGGTCATTGCCATATTATATATATTAATAAAGTAATGGAAACCCTATAAATGTCTAACAATCAAGGAATATTTAAATATATAATGTGCATCCCAAAGATGTTCTATACAACCATAAAAAGTCATTATTCCGAAAACTTTAATAACATAGGCAAATATATTCAGTATAAAACATATTACTTACATTGAAATAGAATGTGTGTGTGTAGAATGAAAGAGAATTCTTTTTAGCAGTATAAAACTCCAAGTAATTTTCTTTTTAAAATGCTTAGTGTTCTGAGTCTCTATGAGCAAGATATTTACAAGTATTTTGATTCCCAGTTAGAGAAAGTGACAGGAATGATTGCCACATACTTCCTATTCCTCTCACTGAAAAAAGATTATATATATATATATATATATATTTAATTTTCTTTTCGGGCTATGCTGAGTGTTCGTTGCTGTGTTTCTCTAGTTGCAGCAAGCAGGGTCTACTCTTTGTTGGGGTTCAGTGGCTTCTCATTGCAGTGGCTTTTCTTGTTGTGGAGCCCAGGCCCTAGGTGCTGGGGCTTCAGTAGCTGCAGCTCATGGGCTCGAGCACAGTCTCAGTTGTAGCATATGGACTTGGTTGCTCCAAGGTATGTAGGATCTTCCTGGACCAGGGATGGAACCTGTGTTCCCTTTAACCACTGGACTACCAGGGAAGCCCTGAAAAACTTTTAAAATTTTCTCTTATTGAAGTATAGTTGACTTACCATGTTGTGTCCATTTCTACTCTATAACACAGTGATTCAGATATATATAGATATATATGCACAAAATAAACACAGCTCCCTGTGCTATAGAGTAAGACCTTGTTGTTTATCCATTCTATATGTAATAATTTGTCAATGCACATTCAAGTTGCTTTCATGTCCTGGCTATTGTAAATAGTGCCGCTAAATCATGTCTGACTTGCAAACCCATGGACTGTAGCCCACCAGGCTCCTCTGTCCATAGGATTTTCCAGGCAAGAATACTGTAGTGGGTTGCCATTTCCTTCTCCAGGGGATCTTCTGGACCCAGGAATCGAACCCAGCGCAGTGATTCAGATATATATAGATATATATGCACATATTCTTTTCCATTATAATTTATCACAAGATAAACCCAGGAGGACTCCTGCATCGCAGGTGGATTCTTTACTGACTGAGCTATAAGGGAAGCCCTATGAACACTGGAGTACATGCATCTTTTCAAATGAGAGCTTTTGTCTTTTCTGACTATATGCCCAAGAGTGAGATTGCTAGATTATATGGCAGCTCTATTTCAAATTTTTTAGGAAACCTCCATACCATTTTCCATAGTGGCTGCACCAACTTAGATTCCCACCAACAGCACAAGAGGGTTTAAACTTGTTATTGAAAAATTCTGTTGGTGGACCGATTAAATCACTCTGCTTTGCTTGAAATTATACTAATGCTTCAATGGTTTCATGTCACTATTGAAGTTTCATAACTGGCCTTGTACCAAAAATTAGGGGCATATTGACTGTGAGTCTGATTAAATCCAGTGTCCAAATATTTAATTCTTTACTGCTGATTCACCTTGTCCTAATCCAGCTGCCTGTGTGAAATCTTCACAGTGCTGATTCATTTGTCTCAGACCACAAGAGTCATTATATTTTAGTGACACGAAGCTGGAACATTGTGTAGCTGTGTTTGGTTCATTGATGCATTTTTGTGTGTTAAATTTTTAAAATATATATTAATAACTATAAAAGGCAAATTTCACATATCAGTATTTTAACTTCAAAATTTGGAAAATGTTATGTGAAACCTTTACCCTGTGTAGAATAGGGGAAAAAAAGGGAGATGTGAAGGTCAGCTACAGCTACACCTAGAGCTCTCTAAGAATAGCAAGGAGCTTCTAAGGAAGAAAAAGAATCCTTTTCAGAGGTATTCACTCAAACCATCAATGGCAATCTGCCTGGGACTCCATAAAAGAGATGGTACACTAAGGAGATAGGTGGGACAATCTTTAAATCCTTTCCAAATCCAAGATTCTGTTATAGGCGGAAAGCAAAATAAGCCCTTTGTTGTAACACAGGACTCATAAAGTTTCCATAAATCACAAAAGTTATCATAGTAGAACTGATTGTAATGAAACCAGCAAAGCAACATCATTCCTATCTAATAGATCATAAAAAAATTATTGATCCAAAATTACTAACATTCCATGTATTAAAATGAAATCCTAAGTATATATAACATCATAATATTTTCCTTCATTTTCAGAAAGGAGCTCTAAGGGCTAACTCACTTGAATCAGTTCAGTTCAGTTCAGTTACTCAGTCGTGTCCAGCTCTTTGTGACCCCATGGACTGCAGCATGCAAGGCTTCCCTGTCCATCACCAACACCCAGAGCTTGCTCAGACTCATGTCCATGGAGTTGGTGATGCCCTCCAACCATCTCATCCTCTGTTGTCCCCTTCTCCTCCTGCCTTCAATCTTTCCCAGCATCAGGGTCTTTTGCAACAAGTCAGTTCTTCATATCAGGTGGCCAAAGTATTGGAATTTCAGCTTCATCATCAGTCCTTCCAATGAATATTCAGGACTGATTTCCTTCCAGATGGACTGGTTTGATCTCCTTGCAGTCCAAGGGACTCTCAAAAGTCTTCTCCAACACCATTCAAAAGCTGATTTCTTTTGGCACTCAGCTTTCTTTATTGTCCAAATCTCCAACATCCATACATACATGACAACTGGAAAAAACATAGCTTTGACTAGATAGACCTTTGTTGGCAAAGTCTCTGCTTTTTAATATGCTGTCTAGGTTAGTCATAGCTTTTCTTCCAAAGAGCAAGCGTCGTTTAATTTCATGGCTTCAGTCACCATCTGCAGTGATTTTGGAGCCCAAGAAAATAGTCTCTCACTGTTTCCATTGTTTCCCCATCTATTTGCCATGAAGTGATGGGACCAGATGCCACGATCTTAGTTTTTTGAATGTTGAGTTTTAAGCCAACTTTTTCACCCTTCTCTTTCACTTTCATCAACTGATGAAATATCTTTGATGAAAGTCACCTGAATAATCTCTAACAATAAAAAGATTGCCTTAATTATTAACCTCTAGCAATAAAAATATGAGAGGAGAAATTGGTCTTTTTTTCAAAGTAGTTTTATCTAGTTCTCTAAAGGATGGCCAAAACCATCTGAGTAATATAAAAACTGGTGAAATCCTAAAAGGAAATTAGCACATTTTAAGGTCAATGTAAATTTCTTTCTTTTGGACTCAGTTTTTTTTTTTTCTTTTTTTTAGTTCATTTGCCTTAGATGCTCTCTTTATATTTCCAAGTTTAAGTAATGGCTGTGAATAATAAATAGAGCACAGAAAAAGTGTTCCACAGTATTTTTTTTTTCTCAATGATCTAAGATACTCTTAGCTCCTAACCATTGTAACTTAAGCCTCCAATAATCCAGTCAAATTTTATTAAAACACTTTTGGTTTTAAGAAATGTTGGAAACCAAGCAAGGGCAGAATCAATGAATATAATGAGAAATAATGGTGAATAATGAATATAATGGTAAGAATAGTTAACAAAATCTTCCTTTTGGTAACAGATTACCAGTCAATAAAGCAAATTTACTTAGATAAAAATATCTGAATTTTTAAAGTCATACTATAGTTTTGAGATAACATCAATTTACTACTATATACCAATACTATTTATTTCTTAAATGGCTCTAAGCATGTTCTGGGAAGTAGGTGAGAAACCATATGCATGAGTTCCCAAAGACCTCCTGACTGGATACATCTCACCAAATTTATGGGCATAATTTCCCCTTCTTGTAGAGTTCTTCTCTGAGAGAAAGTATGCAATTCCAGCTTCTTACCATGAATTAGAAAATAAGAACAGAAAAAACAGATATTTAAAAAGAAAAATGTGTAAGCATGCTCTCTACTGTATGATCATATTGTTTAAAATGTGAAACAGTGATTATGTTGCTAACAACTGAACTCTTAGAAAAGAATTAGTTTTTCTCCCTCAAATTATTTTTAAAATCCCTTTTTACCTTAAATGCAATAAAAAAAATTTTCCTTTGTGGAATTCACAGAGATTGAACAAAGCATAAAGATACTAAATAAAAACTGAAAGAAATAGTAATTTAATAAAATATAAATTCATAAATATCTGTGTCCCATGGCATAGTAGCTAAAATAACATGAATGGAGAGCCAGTTTCTTGACAGAAAATGGTTTCCCCCACAAATGCAGTTTACTTAAGTCCCTAATTCTTTACTCACATTTTCAGGGTGATTTAATAGATGCCAATGCTTCTGTTTAAGTGTATTATAGGCAAAAACTGTTCATTTGTAATTTAAAATAATTGTCTTGAAGTTTGGTCTCTAATAGGTTAAAATTTTGACATTTCTGGGCATGATGTAAACATTGACAAAGTACTATTTATTGAATGCCAATGAGTATATAATTTTGCTACATAGAACTTTTTTTTTTACAAATCTCCACAGAACTCTTTTAGAAATATGAAGATAAATATGTACTCAAAGCCAAAACAATTCCAAACGACCTAAGAATCAGGTCAGAGAACTAATAGAGGGTTAACCAGTTATCTTTTTTTTTTTTTTAATGCTGCTGAGTTTATTTTATTGTTTGGATTTTTTGTTTTTCAAAGAAATCTGATCCTAGAAGGAACAGAACACTTACGTGATTTTGCCAGAAATATTTATGCTAGTAAGTGCATCAGAGAGTAAAAGCCGGGTAGAATCTGTTAGAGATTCCCCAGGATTACTTGAAGATTTGGGGGTCATGGCATTCTAGAGTAATCACAAACTCTAAATTTTGTAGTCAAAGTTTACAGCGCTATTTTTCTAGGTGTTGTGTAATCTTTGAATCTCACTTTACTGATCCCAAAAAGGGATATACTAAAACCTCAAAAGATTAAAGATAATATATTTAAAGTGCATAGCATATAGTACCCACTGTACTAAATATGAATGGAAAAAAAGAGATAACAAAAGTCGTTGCGGGGGACTTTGCAAAACTCTCATTCACAAACTATGCTGAAGTCAAATCGTGTGGTAATGATCAGAAAAGTAGAGAGGGGAAAAAAAGAAAAAAAATCATGTAAATTGAGATAATCCATCAGGGAGGAAGAGGAGAAGTACAAATAATCTAATCACACTCTAACAAAATTTTAAAGCTCTCTTATGTAGTGATCTGGAGGTTTGATCTTAAAGTCATATTTGCAGACCTCTAAGACCATACCTCTAAGCTTCCCTGGTGGCTCAGATGGTAAAGTGTCTGCCTGCAATGCAGGAGACCCGGGTTCAATCCCTGAGATGGGAAGATCTCCTGGAGAAGGAAATGGCAACCCCCTCCAGTATTCTTGCCTGGAGAATCCCACAGACGGAGGAGCCTGGTACACTACAGTCCATGGGGTGGCAAAGAGTCAGACATGACTGAGCGACTTCACTTTCACTTTAAGACCATACAGTCAGACTTTCCAGGTGACTCAGTGGTACAGAATCTGTCTGCCAGTGTAGAAGACAGAGGAGACACAGGTTCGATCCCTGGATTGGGAAGATTCTCTGGAGTAGGAATCCAGAGAACCCACTCCAGTATTCTTGCCTTGGAAATCCCACGGACAGAGGATAGATTCAGTAGAGTGCTGTAGCCAAAAGTTAAAGAAAACCCAGGTCTTGTCAGGAAAGGATATTGGATACAAAACTTCATCTCAGAATTGACATATATGGAATATGCATAGAGTTCTGGCTGCTAAATTAAACTATAATATAGAATCAAGAAGAAAAAAGATCCAGAGGAGGGTATACAAGAAGTTTGTGACATGTAAGTTTTGCTTGAAAAGTACACATATCAGAATGCTTTCCAAGTTCAACTCAATCACCTTCGAGGGAAGGAAAAACCTAGGCAGTGCCTCTGATCACCTCTTAAGTCTTATCACCATTTTCTTCCTTTTAAAAAGTTTACTGTGAAATAATTTTAGACTTATGGTAAAATTTGCAAAAAGACTTCATATATGCCCTCATCCAGCTTCCCCAAATGTTAATATCTTACATAACTATAGTATAATGATCAAAACCAGGAAATTGACATTGTTATTTTTACTCATGGTACTAACTTAAATTTCACCAGTTGTCCCACTAATACTTTTTTCTGAGTCCAATCCAGTAACTCACTTTGCATTTGGCTGTCATATCGCCTTTTCTCCTCCAAACTGGACAGTTCTGTAGTCTTTTCTTAACTTTCTTGACGTTTTTGTATTGGCTAATTATTTGTAGCATGTCTCTTAATTTTGGTTTATCTGGTGTGTTTCTTCATGACAAAATTCAGGTTATGTAGTTTTTGGCACAAGTAGCACAGAACTTATGTCATGACATTCTCAGTGCCCCTTATCAGGAGGAACTTGAGGCAATACAGCTCACTCCTGAGGATGTTCACTTTGATCTCTTTGCTAAGGTCAGCTCTACCAAGTTCCTCCACTGCATTAATTCCTCACTGTAACTAATCAGTATTTCATGGAGAAATACTTTTGAGCCTCTGCAAATATCCTGTTTCTCATCAAAGTTTCACCCACTGATTTAAGCATTCATTAATGATCCTTTTCCAAAATGGCTGTTACTGAGGGGTTTGTCAAATGGTGATTTCTTAGTTCTTTTCATTGCTTCTACATTCATTAATTAGAATTGTACTATAAGAAAGAGGGCTTCCCAGGTGGCTCAGTAGTAAATAAACTGCCTGCAATAGAGGAGACATGGGTTCAATCCATGGGTAGGGAAGATTCCCTTGAAAAGGAAATGATACCTACTCCACTCTTCTTGCTTGGGAAATCCCATGGACAGAGGAGCCTGGCAGGCTACAGTCCATGGGGTCACAAAGGAGTCAGACATGACTTCATGACTAAGCAATAACAACAATATAGGGAAGAATTTATGTTCATTTATTTGGCTATGTATATTACTGTGGACTCATTGCAACCCCATGGACTGTAGCCTGCCAGGCTCCTCCATCCATGGGATTTTCCAGGCAAGAATACTGGAGTGGGTTGCCATTTCCTTCTCTAGGGTATCTTCCCAACCCAGGGATAGAACCCAAGTCTCCTGTACTGCAAGCAGACTCTTTACTATCTGAGTCACCAGGGAAGCCCATTTTATCTTATGGGTTATAATTAGTTGCTTTAAATTTTTTGCTCAAATGTTTGACCATTTGGAAAGACTAACTCCTTCTAGCTAGTTCCTGCACCCTTTTCTTTTTGAATTTTTAAATTTATTTTATTTTTAAAATTTCTTTAATTGAAATATAGTTGATTTACAATATTTCTGTGTACTTTTGACATGACTTGAAAAGTCACATCACTTTTTGAGCAACTCCTTACTTTCTGGTACCACAAGATATTTCAAGCTGTGCCTTTCCTGCTTCTGTCCTGAAATCAACCACTTCTCCAAATAACCATTCTGTGTACAGAAAGGGAGAGAGTTAAACAGAATATTTCTAACTCTAGAGTCAGTCCTGAGCTTTTTCTTATATTTAAGCTTCTTTCTGATAGTAATACTTGCAGATTGTGATGATTAATTTTATGTGGCAACTTGACTGGTCTAAGAGATGACAAAAATAGCTGGAAAAAAAATTTTTTTTTCTGGCTGTGTCTGGGAGGATGTTTCTGGAAAAGATTAACACTTGAATCAGTAGACTAAGTAAATATCACCCTCACCAATATGGGTAGGCATCATCTAATTCATTCAGTGCCCTCAATAGAACAAAAAGCAGAGGAAGGGTGAATTTGTTGCCTCTGCCTAAGCTGGGACATCCATGCTCCTGGTTCTTGGGTTTTCAGTCTTGGATGGAATTATATGGCTTTTCTGGTTCTCCAGCTCACAGATGGCAGACTGTAGGACTTCTCAATCTCCATAATTATATGAGCCAGTTCCTTATTTTATATGTATGTATATATGTATATAACACATTATATATGTATGCATATATAAAATATTGGTTCTGTTTCTCTGGAGAACCCTGACTGATACCAAGATCCTTGCCAGAAAGTAAGTTATTTGAAAAAAAAAAAAAAGTTGTTTTAAATCTTACAGGACCATTTTAAACTTTGGCTGAGGCCAACTTGGTTGTAATTTCCCCAGCTAACTTCTGGCCTCCTTGTTATTATGCTTCCTCATACATCAAGAAATAAGGTTTCCTTCGGGATCAGTGGATTCCATCTACCATTTCAACAAAATATTGAATTATGTGATTCTTGGTAGAGAGTAACAAAAGCTCTCTTTTTGAGGGATTATTTTCAACATTCAGAGAGTTCCAAAGGGCTAGCTAAATCTCTAGTCTGAGTATTTTGGAGCATAAAATATTTCAGACCCAGTGAAGAAAACTGAGGAGCCAATATAACTCATTCCTGTAGGGTTACAGACTTCAAATTTTTAAAGAAATATGATTTAGAGTCAAGTAATAAGACAAAAACTGATAGCTCTTTCCAATACTCATTCTACTCTTCTTCCTTATTTGGTGGAGCCCCAGTATGTTCACTGGGCACATAGCCATCCCCAGTAAAGCTATACTTTCCAAGCGCCTTTAAAGTTAGGTGTGACAGTGTGACCAAGTTCTGGCCAATGGATTATGAGTCAAAGTCACATTCACAGCTCCCTGATTATACTCACAATGAACTGGGTCACACTCTTCACTTCCGCTTTTTCTTCTTCCTAATGGCTGGGACATGAGCAGGTCAGCAAGAGCTAGAGAAGCCATCTTGGGCAAAAACGTAAAAGTCACATGATAAAGGAAACATGGTAGAAGGGACTTGGGCTTTAACATCATGAAAGTGAAAGTGAAGGTGCTCAGTTGTGTCCACCTCTTTGTGACCCCAGGGACTGCAGCCTGCCAGCTTCCTCTGGCCATGGAATTTTCCAGGAAAGAATACTAGAGTGGCGTGCCATTTTCTTCTTCCCAACCCAGGGATTAAACCCAGGTCTCCCACATTGCAGGCAGACTCTTTAGCATCTGAGCCACCAGGGAATCGCTTAACATCATAGAGATGACATACTAGGTATGGTCAGCTTACATGGCTACAACATGAGAAAGAAATAAACTTTTATATTTAAGTCACTAGTACTTGGTAACCTTTGTTATAGCAGTTAAACCTATATCTAACTAATATAGATTTTGTACCTAAAAGTGGTATAGCTATAACAAAAGATATATGTGATATTAGCTCATCAATTGGACACAGAGCATAAAAATCTCAGATACTCCAGGGTAGAAATCAGGTGACTGTTACTATGCTGAGAAAAGTATCTGGTTAAACTGTGACCCTCCATACTTCGGGAGATAAGCCACAGACTGTTAGAGGCTATAACTCTAAGAGAATTAGTCAGAAAAACTAAGAATTTGTGTATTGGCTATTTCTTGCCATGTTAAGCAAAGTTTTACAAAAGAGATGAAGTCAGATAACTTCCCATAAGAAAGAAGAAATCAGTTTTGTTAAAAGAGGCTTTCTCTGTCTTGCCTGAATTCTAAACTGAGTAGAGTATGGTAAATGGGCCCTCAAAAGGTTGAAAAGTGAACTGTACCAAACACTGAAAAAATAATAGGTAGCTCTAAAGAGCAGCTATACGAGGACCTTAGAATGTTGTCCTCAACTTTCTTAAGCATAGGACTGCACACCAAAAGTTATGGCTCCCACAGCTACTTGTAGGCCCAGATTCATCCCTTTCCCCAGTGACTAGCCTGTACCACTAGGCTCACCTGGAGCTAGCCCCTCCGTCTATGCACCTGCATGCTCTCAGCCAAAATCCCAACATGTCTTCCACTGCCATGCACCTATGGTGAGTCTCTGAAGCCGGTAGTACACACCAATAGCCAGGGCCCCCACAGCTGCTGGTGAAACTGCTAACCAAGAACACCTTGCCTGGTAGAGTTTCCCTTCAGAAATTAAAGTAAAATAAAGGTTTTCCCAGACAAATTACAGGGAGTTCATCACCATTAGATGTGCTTTACAAGACACACTGAAAGGAGTTTTTCAAGCTGAAATGAAAGGATGCTCAGTAATAAAATTAAAACATATGAAAATATACAACACACTGGTAAAGGTAAGCATACAGTCAGATTCAAAATATTATAATATTAATGTATTATAATGTAAGTGGTGATTATTAACCACTTAAATATTAAGGTTAAATTACAAAAGCTTTTAAAATAACTAGATCCCCTGGAGAAGGCTGTGGCAACTCACTCCAGTTTTCTCACCTGAAGAATCCCCATGGACAGAAGAATCTTCCATGGACAGAGGAGCCTGGCCGGCTACAGTCTGTGGGGTCACAAAGAGTCAGACATGACTGAACGACTAAGCACAGTACAGCATAGCTACAATAATTTGTGTGTGTTAGTCATTTAGTCATGTCTGACTCTTTGCAACCCCATGGACTGTAGCCCACCAGGCTCCTCTGTCCATGGAAGACTCCTCTGTCCATGGAATTCTCCAGGCAAGAATACAGGAGTGGTTTTCCTTTCCATTCTCCAGGGGACCTTCCCAACCCAGAGATCAAACCCGAGTCTCCTGCACTGCAGGCAGATTCTTTACCTCTGAGCCACAAGGCAAGCCCTAATTTGATAGCAGATGCACAATATAAGAATATGTAAATCATGACATTAAAAACATAACATAGTTGAGGGGTTGTTAGTAAAAGTGTAGAGTTTTGTGTGTGATCATAGCTAAGTTGTGACCAGTTCAAAATAGGTTTATATCTCTAAGATGTTTCAAGTAAGTCTCATGTTAACCACAAAACAAAACCCTATACTATATGCACACAAGATAAAGAGAAAAGAACAAAGATATCACTATAAAAAATCATAAATTCACAAAGGAAGATAGGAAAAAAGGAACAAAGGAACTACAAAAGGGCCAGAAATTGACAAGATGGCCATAGAAAGTCCACACCTATCAATAAATAATTTAAATGTAAATGGATTAAACTCTCCAACCGGAAGACATACAGTGACAGAATGAAACAACAAAAAAAATCAGAACCCAACTATATGCTGCCTATAAGATATTCACTTCAGCTGCAAGGACACACATTGGGGGAATTCCCTGGAGGTCCAGTGGTTAAGACTCCATGCTTTCACTCCCAGGACATGGGTTCAGTCCTTAGTGGAGGATCTAAGATCCCACAAGTCATGTAGTGCAGACAAAAAAACAAACAAACAAAAAAACAAAAAAGGCACACATTGTGTCAAAATGAAAGTATGAAAAGAGATACTCCACATATATGGGAAACAGAAGAAAGCAGATATAGCTGTACCTAATCAGAGAAAATAGACTTTAAGTCCAAAACTGCAACAAAAGGTAAAGAAGGTCATTATATAATGATAAAGAGATCAATTCATCAAGAGGATTTAACAATTCTATATGCACCCAGCATCATAACACTTAAATATAAAGTAAATACTAACAGATCTAAAAGAAGCAATAGACAGCAATTCAATAAGAGTAGGAACTTCAGTACTCCACTGTCAGTAATGGATACATCATCCAGAGAGAAAATCAACAAGGAAACATTGGACCTGAATACACTTTAAGCCAAATTAACCAAACAGACCTAATAGAGATACATAGAACATTCCATCCAACAGCAGCAGAATACACATTCTTCTCCACTATACATAGAACATTCTCCAAAATGGATCATAAGTTAGGTCACAAAACAAGTCTTAGCAAATTTTAAAAGACTGAAATTACACCAGCATCTCTTCTAACCACAATCAATAAAAGAAGAAAAACTGGAAAATGTAGATATGCAGAAATTAAACAAGGCAAAGATAAAATTGAGTGGGAAATCAAAAAATATGGGAAGCAAACAAAAATGGAAAGGAAACATAACATACTAAAATTTATGGGCTGGAGCTAAAAGAAGTTCTATGAGGAAAGTTTATAGCCTGTGTTAAGAAAAAAAGGAAGAGCTCAAATAAACAGGCTGATTTTATACATCAAGAAGCTAGGAAAACAAGAATAAACTCAGTCCAAAGTCAACAGAAGGGAGGAGATACAGATCAGAGCCAAAATAAATGAAATAGAGACCAGAAAACAATAGAAAAGATTGAGAAAGTCAGGAGTTGATTTTTTGAAAAAGTTAATAAAACTGACAAACATTTAGCTAGACTTACCAAGAGAAAAAGAACAAGAATTCAAATAAAATTATAAATGAAAGAGGAGACTTTGCCACTGGTACCACAGAACTACAAAAGACTGTGAGAGGCTGAAATGAACAACTATACATCAACAAATTGGACAACTTAGGGGAAATGGAAAAATTCTTAAAAACATACACCCAATCTACCAAATCTGAATCATGAATAGAAAATCAAAATGGACCAATAACAAGTAAGGAGATTGAATCATTAATCAAAAACCTCTCAACAGGGGAGTTTGGGGAAGAATGGATATAAGTATATGTATGGATGAGTTCCTTGGCTGCTCACCTGAAACTATCACAGCATTGTTAATTGACTATGCGTGCTAAGCAGCATAATCATGCCTGACTCTTTGCAACCCCATGGAACCCTTGTGCACTATTTGTGGAAATATAAATTGATCCAGCCACTCTGGAAAACTATATGGAATTTCTTCAAAAAAATTAAAAATAGCTACCATATGATCAGCTGTCTCAATAAAGCTGAAATGAAAAAAAAAAAAAAGAATTACATGGGCAAACAACAAATTCTCCCTTTGTTTGAGGAGACAAAAGAATTCTGATAGAAGAAGACCATAGAGATAGGGGGAAAAATCTACCTGGAAAAGAGAAAGAGTACTTGGTAAGATTAGAGAAGATAGCATGAAGCCCATGGCAAGGTAAGAGTCTTATTTAAACTGACTGTTTATTAGGGGAAAGGGAAGGAAGAAAAAAGAGAGCAAGGCAGTTCCTAAGAGAGAGCCGCGTTGGAAGCTTATTAAGAGAGCTGAGCCAATTATGTAATTGAAACCAGAACTAGTTGGGATAAAAGTAGAGGTTCAAAAAGTGAGATCATAAAAGCAATCCCAAGTAGGCACAGTGTTTATACACAGAGATAGAATATGTCCTAAGAGACTTCAGAGGTCTCTTGCCTGTTTCCTAAGTAGGACTTGAGCTATAATGCCAGAAGGGAGACTTTAGGGCAATGAGTAAGCACATTCCCATGTCATAGTCCTCTTAGATGGGAAATTCCTGTGTGCTTTATATATGGGAAGCTTTCTTTTAAAATGCAGCAATGGATGAAATTAGGATGAAAAGCAGCTATTAAAGGTCCTGCAACAGAAACCTTAAGTTGTACTTGATTAGAAAATAATGTGATTTATACTTACCATAATAATTGTTGGGCTTCCCTGGTGACTCAGATGGTAAAGAATCTGCTTGCAGTGTGGGAGACCGGAGTTTGATCCCTGGGTTGGGAAGATCCCCTGGAGAAGAGCATAGTAACTCACTCCAATATTCTTGCCCGGAGAATTCTATGGACAGAGGAGACTGGCAAGCTACAGTCCAGGGGGTTACAAAGAATTGGATATGACTGAGCAACTAAGCACACAGCACATAAAAATGGTTACCAGGAGGTAAAGTGGGAGAGGTATAAATTGGGAGATTGAGACCGACATATACACATCAGTCAGTCAGTCACTTCAATCACTCAGTCGTGTCTGATTCTTTGCGACCCCATGAACTGCAGCACGCCAGGCCTCCCTGTCCATCACCAACTCCCGGAGTTTACCCAACCCGTGTCCATTGAGTCGGTGATGCCATCCAACCATCTCATCCTCTGTTGTCCCCTTCTACTGCCCTCAATCTTTTCCAGCATCAAGATCTTTTCAAATGAGTCAGCTCTTCTCATCAGGTAGCCAAAGTATTGGAGTTTCAGCTTCAACATCAGACTTTCCAATGAACACCCAAGACTGATCTCCTTTAGAATGGACTGGTTGGATCTCCTTGCAGTCCAAGGGACTCTCAGAAGTCTTCTCCAACACCTCAGTTCAAAAGTATCGATTCTTCGGCACTCAGCTTTCTTTATAGTCCAACTCTCACATCCATACATGCTGTTGCTGCTGCTGCTGCTGCTAAGTCGCTTCTGGAAAAACCATAGCCTTGACTAGACGGACCTTTGTTGACAATGTAATGTCTCTGCTTTAGAATATGCTATCTAGGTTGGTCATAACTTTCCTTCCAAGGAGTAACCATCTTTTAATTTCATGGCTGCAATCACCATCGACAGTGATTTTGGAGCCCAGAAAAATAAAGTCTGACATATACACAGTCCTATATATAAAATAGATAACTAATAATAATCTGCTGTACAGCACAGAGACCTTTACTCTTCTGTAATAGCCTATATGAGGAAAGAATCCAAAAGAAAAAACAAAAGGAATGGATATATTTATATGTACAAGATTTGCTTTGCTGTATACCTGAGACTAACACGACATTGTAAATTAACTATGCTGCTGCTAAGTCGCTTCAGTCGTGTCTGACTCTGTGCGACCCCATAGATGGGGGCCCACTGTCTCGGATTCTCCAGGCAAGAACACTGGAGTGGGTTGCCATTTCCTTCTCCAATGCATGAAAGTGAAAAGCGAAAGTGAAGTAGCTCAGTCGTGCCTGACTCTTAGCGACCCCATGGACTGCAGCTGACCAGGCTCCTCCATCCATGGGATTTTCCAGGCAAGAGTACTGGTTCAGTTCAGTTCAGTTCAGTCACTCAGTAGTGTCCGACTCTATGCGACCCCATGAATCGCAGCACACCAGGCCTCCCTGTCTATCACCAACTCCTGGAGTTCACTCAGACTCACGTCCATCGAGTCAGTGATGCCATCCAGCCATCTCATCCTCTGTCATCCCCTTCTCCTCCTGCCCCCAATCCCTCCCAGCATCAAAGTCTTTTCCAATGAGTCAACTCTTCGCATAAGGTGGCCAAAGTACTGGAGCTTCACCTTTGGCATCATTCCTTCCAAAGAAATCCCAGGGCTGATCTCCTTCAGAATGGACTGGTTGGATCTCCTTGCAGTCCAAGGGATTCTCAAGAGTCTTCTCCAACACCACAGTTCAAAAGCATCAATTCTTTGGCGTTCAGCCTTCTTCACAGTCCAACTCTCACATCCATACATGACTAATGGAAAAACCATAGCCTTGACTAGATGGACCTTAGTTGGCAAAGTAATGTCTTTTCTTTTGAATATGCTATCTAGGTTGGTCATAACTTTTCTTCCAAGAAGTAAGCATCTTTTAATTTCATGGCTGCAATCACCATCTGCAGTGATTTTGGAGCCCAAAAAAATAGTCTGACACTGTTTCCACTGTTTCCCCATCTATTTCCCATGAAGTGATGGGAATGGATGCCATGATCTTCGTTTTCTGAATGTTGAGCTTTAAGCCAACCTTTTCACTCTCCTCTTTCACTTTCATCAAGAGGCTTTTTAGTTCCTCTTCACTTTCTGCCATAAGGGTGGTGTCATCTGCATATCTGAGGTTATTGATATTTCTCCCGGCAATCTTGATTCCAGCTTGTGTTTCTTCCAGCCCAGCATTTCTCATGATGTACTCTGCATAGAAGTTAAATAAGCAGGGTGACAATATACAGCCTTGATGTACTCCTTTTCCTATTTGGAACCAGTCTGTTGCTCCATGTCCAGTTCTAATGGTTGCTTCCTGACCTGCATAGAGATTTCTCAAGAGACAGGTCAGGTGGTCTGGTATTCCCATCTCTCTCAGAATTTTCCACAGTTTATTGTGATCCACACAGTCAAAGGCTTTGGCATAGTCAATAAAGCAGAAGTAGATGTTTTTCTGGAACTCTCTTGCTTTTTTGATGATCCAGCAGATGTTGGCAATTTGATCTCTGGTTCCTCTGCCTTTTCTAAAACCAGCTTAAACATCTGGAAGTTCACAGTTCACGTATTGCTGAAGCCTGGCTTGGAGAATTTTGACCATTACTTTACTAGCATGTGGGGTGCCCACTGGAGTGGGGTGCCATTGCCTTCTCCAAAATCAACTATACTCCAATAAAAAAAATTTTTTAAGAATAATTAAAGGGAAAACTCAGGAAGCAAGATAGTTCCCTCATGGACCTAGGGGCCTGTCATCTGTTCACAAACTGCACTAAAACTAGATATTCACTATGCTGGTAAATATTTCTTCTTATTCCCTTGACAAATCTTCAGCTGCTGAGCAGAGGCCATTGATCACTTTAAAGAATACTCATTACCAATATCCTAAATGTAATATTAAAAGATGAAAAGAGGCAGTAAGTTAAAAAAAATGGTTATAAAATAAAATTGTAACTTAATTCTAAGAATTTAGAATGGAATAGTCTATGTAAATTTTGTACATTGACTTTTCAAAATATTTTCTTGCCAATGTATATCTCTCAATTATAAGTTTCAGGGTCCTTTTGTTTGTTTGTTTGTTTGTTTAGAAATCTTTTTATCATTAGGGTATTGACACTTTTCAGAACAAGTATAATTTTCAGACATTATACAAGGCAACTTATCATTAAATATCAATATTTATCAATGTTCTGTTTAGTTTAAATGTTATTTTAATAGTAAAAACAATTTTTGTTTATAAAAAATAGTAAGAAACTTTATTGATTTTAACTTGCTTTTACAAATATCCTAAGTCTCAAGTGAAATGATATTTTAAGTAGAAAAACACTATGTTTTAAAAATTTTGGTATATTATTTTCATGGTTTATATACACGCATTAACTGGTTTCTTTTATAGGAAACCTGACAAAGTCTATCATATTAGGTACTGTGAAATAAAGGCAAGAGCTCATCACCTTTTAACAAAAACACTCAATGCAACAATTGAAAGAATCAAAGATATTCTTATTTAGTGGTTGATAATGAATTGCCTGCTGTGCTGTGCTTTGCTTAGTATCTCAGTTATGCACAACTCTTTGTAACCCCATGGACTGTAGCCTGCCAGGCTCCTCTGTCCACAGGATTCTCCAGGCAAGAATAATGGAGTGGGTTGCAGTGCCCTCCTTCAGGGGATCTTCCCAAACCATGGATCAAACTCAGGTCTCCTGAATTGAGGTGGATTCTTTGCCATCAGAGCCATCGGAGCCAGATACAAAATAGAAAATATCACTTCAGTTCAGCTCAGTTGCTCAGCCATGTCTTACTCTTTGCAACCCCATGAATTGTAGCATGCCAGACCTCCCTGTCCATCACAAACTCCCAGAGTTCACTCAAACTCATGTCCATCGAGTCGGTGATGCCATCCAGCCATCTCATCCTCTGTCATCCCCTTCTCCTTCTGCCCCCAATCCCTCCCAGCATCAGAGTCTTTTCCAATGAGTCAACTCTTCATATCAAGTGGTCAAAGTATTGGAGTTTCAGCTTCAGCATCACTCCTTCCAAAGAACACCCAGGACTGATCTCCTTTACAATGGACTGGTTGAATCTCCTTGCAGTCCAAAGGACTCTCAAGAGTCTTCTCCAACACCACAGTTCAAAAGCATCAATTCTTCAGCACTCAGCTTTCTTCACAGTCCAACTCTCACATACATACATGACCACAGGAAAAACCATAGCCTTGACTAAATGGAACTTTGTTGGCAAAGTAACGTCTCTGCTTTTGAATATGCTATCTAGCTTGGTCATAACTTTCCTTCCAAGGAGCAGGCGTCTTTTAATTTCATGGCTGCAATCACCATCTGCAGTGATTTTGGAGCCCCCAAAAATAAAGTCTGACACTGTTTCCACTGTTTCCTCATCTATTTCCCATGAAGTGATGGGAATGGATGCCATGATCTTCGTTTTCTGAATGTTGAGCTTTAAGCCAACCTTTTCACTCTCCTCTTTCCCTTTCATCAAGAGGCTTTTTAGTTCCTCTTCACTTTCTGCCATAAGGGTGGTGTCATCTGCATATCTGAGGTTATTGATATTTCTCCTGGCAATCTTGATTCCAGCCTGTGCTTCCTCCAGCCCAGTGTTTCTCATGATGTACTCTGCATAGAAGTTAAATAAGCAGGGTGACAATATACAGCCTTGATGTACTCCTTTTCCTATTTGGAACCAGTCTGTTGTTCCATGTCCAGTTCTAACTGTTGCTTCCTGACCTGCATACAGATTTCTCCAGAGACAGGTCAGGTGGTCTGGTATTCCCATCTCTTTCAGAATTTTCCACAGTTTATTGTGATCCACACAGTCAAAGGCTTTGGCATAGTCAATAAAGCAGAAATAGACGTTTTTTCTGGAACTCTCTTGCTTTTTCCATGATCCAGCGGATGTTGGCAATTTGATCTCTGGTTCCTCTGCCTTTTCTAAAACAAGCTTGAACATCAGGAAGTTCACGGTTCACGTATTGCTGAAGCCTGGCTTGGAGAATTTTGAGAATTACTTTACTATTGTGTGAGAGGAGTACAATTGTGTGGTAGTTTGAGCATTCTTTGGCATTGCCATTCTTTGGGATTGAATGAAAACTGACCTTTCCAGTTCTGTAGCCACTGCTCAGTTTTCCAAATTAGCTGGCATATTGAGCACAGCACTTTCACAGCATCATTTTTCAGGATTTGAAATAGCTCACCTGGAATTCCATCACCTCCACTAGCTTTGTTCATAGTGATGCTTTCTAAGGCCCACTTGACTTCACATTCCAAGAGGTCTGGCTCTAGGTGAGTGATCACACCATCGTGATTATCTTGGTTATGAAGATCTTTTTTGTACAGTTCTTCCATGTATTCTTGCCACCTCTTCTTAATATCTTCTGCTTCTGTTAGGTCCAGACCATTTCTGTCCTTTATTGAGCCCATCTTTACATGAAATGTTCCCTTGGTATCTCTAATTTTCTTGATGAGATCTCTAGTCTTTCCCATTCTGTTGTTTTCCTCTATTTCTTTGCATTGATTGCTGAGGAAGGCTTTCTTATCTCTCCTTGCTATTCTTTGGAACTCTTCATTCAGATGCCTATATCTTTCCTTTCTCCTTTGCTTTTCATTTTCACTTCTCTTTTTTTCACAGCTATTTGTAAGGCCTCCCCAGACAGCCAATTTGCTATTTTGCATTTCTTTTCCATGGGGATGGTCTTGATACCTGTCTCCTGTACAATGTCACGAACCTCCATCCATAGTTCATCAGGCACTCTATCAGATCTAGGCCCTATTTCTCACTTCCACTGTATAATCATAAGGTATTTGATTTAGGTCATACCTAAATGGCCTAGTGGTTTTCCCTACTTTCTTCAATTTAAGTCTGAATTTGGCAATAAGGAGTTTATGATCTGAGCCACAGTCAGCCCCTCATCTTGTTTTTGCTGACTGTATAGAGCTTCTCCATATCTGGCTGCAAAGAATATAATCAATCTGATTTCAGTGTTGACCATCTGGTGATGTCCATGTGTAGAGTCTTCTCTTGTGTTGCTGGAAGAGGGTGTTTGGTATGACCAGTGCATTCTCTTGGCAAAACTCTATTAGCCTTTGCCCTGCTTCATTCTGTATTCCAAGGCCAAATTTGCCTGTTACCCCAGGTGTTTCTTGACTTCCTACTTTTGAATTCCAGT
This sequence comes from Capra hircus, assembly GCF_001704415.2. NCBI lineage: Eukaryota > Metazoa > Chordata > Mammalia > Artiodactyla > Bovidae > Capra > Capra hircus. The sequence continues at coordinate 79,536,084 of NC_030814.1, forward strand.
CCCCTATAATGAAAAGGACATCTTTTGGGGTGTTATTTCTAAAAGGTCTTGTAGGTCTTCATAGAACCATTCAACTTCAGCTTTTTCAGCATTACTGGTTGAGGCATAGATTTGGATTACTGTGATGTTGAATGGGTTGCCTTGGAAATGAACAGACAATACAATATATATACTGGATTGTTTTCAGCAGCTGCCCTCTGGCATCCAAATCAAGGATTTCCATAAGTAAAGCTGCTAAGCAATTCACATAGTGGTTAGTTTAGGTCAATGCTTTTTTTCACCCTATTATTTGTTTTGTTTTCTCCACTCCCCCCATCCCCTGCAGTGACAAAGTATTATTAAAAACATTAAGTCCTTTGGACTTATGCTTCAGATCAAGGCATCATTATGATGTACAGCTCTTCACATAACAAAGATGTGTTGTGGTTGTAATTACTTCAAAAATAATTATATGAAAATAACCTGACATATCATGCTTTACCAATTACAGAACCATGATTCTGACACATGGAAATGCTGAAAGATGTGAATAGCTGTTCTTCTGTTTAAGTTAGAGTGCTGCAAAATTCCGATAATGACTTCATCTTTTCAGTTAACATAATCAGTCCACAATACAGCATACTAAGTCATAAAGTGCAAATCCAAGGAAGATAATACCTTCACTAAGTTACAGAACTTGGCAAATCAATACAGTACTCTTTAACAAATAATAAAATGTACTTTCTTTGGAGCTGTTCCTTTTGTGATAACTTTTACTCTAGAAATGTTATATGAGTGTGAAATTAAAATGCTATGATTTTTAATGGTGGTTTATAGCACAGCAAGTTCTTTTATACAGTTAATGTCTTTTTAAAATACAATTTCTCCTTAAAAGTGAGTTCCTGCTTGTAAGTTCTCTACATTTACTGCAGCAGGGCAGTGGTGTGTATGTAGAGGTGGATCTGCTTGGTTCTGACATTGGTACAAAGCCATGTAGAGTTCCAATGCATGAAAAGCTTTAAGATTCTACCTTAAGGAGGTTTAATCAGCCAATATCAATTTCCAAGTATATTTTTCAACAATTGATGAATTTTCACATTAATACTGAAATCCTCGAAACCAGTCAATTCAGTTCAGTTCAGTTCAGTTGCTCAGTCATGTCTAACTCTTTGCAACCCTATGGACTGCAACATGCCAGGCTCCTCTATCCTTCACTAACTCCCAAAGCTTGCTCAAACTCATCTCCATTGGGTCAGTGATGCCATCCAACCATCTCATCCTCTGTCATCCCCTTCTCCTCCTGCCTTCAATCTTGTCCAGCATCAGGGTCTTTTCCAATGAGTCAGTTCTTTGCATCAGGTGGCCAAAGTATTGGAGCTTCAGCATCAGTCCTTCCAATGAATATTCAGGACTGATTTCCTTTAGGATGGACTGGTTTGATCTCCTTGCAGTCCAAGGGATTCTCAAGAGCCTTCTCCAACACCACAGTTCAAAAGCATCACTTCTTCAGTGCTCAGCTTTCTTTGTGGTCTAACTCTCACATCCGTACATGACTACTGGAAAAACCATAGCTTTAACTATATGGACTTTTGCAGCAAAATAATGTCTTTTCTTTTTAATATGCTGTCTAAGTTTGTCATAGTTTTCTTCAGAGGAGCAAGCGTCTTAATTTCAGACAACACTAATTTCAGCTGGTCCCTTTTATTTAGAAACTCTGTACCTCTTTGTTTTGATCAAGTCATAGACCTTTTCTTCAGCTTATTAAAAAAAGAATCCTACCTAACATAGAGTTGTATGTTTTAAATAACAAATAAATATAATGCTGATTGTAGAGACCTGGGGAACTGCATGTTGTATATCAACTTTCATTACCACTTCTTCACAAATACTGCTGTTCCCATTGGTGTCCATTTGCTTCTTCTTGCCAAAGCCGTCAATTCCTCCATTTCAGCATTTAATTTATACCTAAGCCATGGCTTCTCAGCCTTTATTAGCATTTGACAATATGGTCCTTGCCATCAACCCTTCGAGGCAATTGCCCAGACCGACTTCTTTCACCGTAATTATGGCTTCTTGAGTCAAAATAGTGCTCTCTGGGTCTTGAGGATGTGGTTTCTATATAAGTGTCTTGTCTACTGAAACCATATTTGTAAATGAAGCATTCATATTTAAATTCCATGGTTGTCTCTACGAAACCCACTACAGAATATTCTTACACATATGTTTAGGTTCTTCCTAAGAGATCAAATTGCCAACATCTGCAGATCATGGAAAAAGCAAGAGAGTTCCAGAAAAACATCTATTTCTGCTTTATTGACTATGCCAAAGCTTTTGACTGTGTGGATCACAATAAACTGTGGAAAATTCTGAAAGAGATGGGAATACCAGACCACCTGACCTGCCTCTTGAGAAATCTGTACACAGGTCAGGAAGCAACAGTTACAACTGGACATGGAACAACAGACTGGTTCCAAATAGGAAAAGGAGTACATCAAGGCTGTATATTGTTACCCTACTTATTTAACTTCTATGCAGAGTACTTCTGCATAGTAACTTCTATATCATGAGAAATGCTGGGCTGGAAGAAACACAAGCTAGCATCAAGATTGCTGGGAGAAATATCAATAACCTCAGATATGCAGATGACACCACCCTTATGGCAGAAAGTGAAGAGGAACTAAAAAGCCTCTTGATGAAAGTGAAAGAGGAGAGTGAAAAAGTTGGCTTAAAGCTCAACATTCAGAAAACGAAGATCATGGCATCCAGTCCCATCACTTCATGGGAAATAGATGGGGAAACAGTGGAAACAGTGTCAGACTTTATTTTGGGGGCCTCCAAAATCACTGCAGATGGTGACTGCAGCCATGAAATGAAAAGACGCTTACTCCTTGGAAGAAAAGTTATGACCAACCTAGATAGCATATTCAAAAGCAGAGACAAGATGTTATGGGGAGGGAGGTGGGAGGGGGGGGTTCATGTTTGGGAATGCATGTAAGAATTAAAGATTCTAAAATTATTTAAAACAAAACAAAACAAAAAACAAAAGCAGAGACATTACTTAGCCAATAAAGGTCTGTCTAGTCAAGGCTATGGTTTTTCCATTAGTCATATATGGATGTGAGAGTTGGACTGTGAAGAAGGCTGAGCGCCGAAGAATTGATGCTTTTGAACTGTGGTGTTGGAGAAGACTCTTGAGAGTCCCTTGGACTGCAAGGAGATCCAACCAGTCCATTCTGAAGGAGATCAGCCCTGGGATTTCTTTGGAAGGAATGATGCTAAAGCTGAAACTCCAGTACTTCGGCCACCTCATGCGAAGAGTTGAGTCATTGGAAAAGACTCTGATGCTGGGAGGGATTGAGGGCAGGAGGAGAAGGGGATGACAGAGGATGAGATGGCTGGATGGCATCACTGACTCAATGGACGTGAGTCTGAGTGAACTCCGGGAGTTGGTGACGGACAGGGAGACCTGGCATGCTGCGATTCATGGGGTCGCAAAGAGTCAGACAGGACTGAGTTACTGAACTGAAGCCAATAATTGATTTCACAGTGGAAGACAGTCCCTACTCTGTGCTGAGAAGTCTGTGGTATGCAGCTTTCCAGAGGGATCTATGTGTCTGTCCAATATATCAACTCCAACCACACTTGGGTTCATAGCGTTTGGATATTTCTGCATTGCAGCTGTTATAACAGTTTTCCGTAAGTGGTCAATAACGTGTTCTGAAGTCCAGATCTTCCTGGTGTTGGTGACCCTCACAGTGTTCGGGTGGGGCTAGGGCATAATGAGGCAAAGATGTCAATCATGCTCCTGCCCCGCCCCTCAGCCACTCAGGGTCCTTTTTTCTATAGTAACTGGGGAATTAGCATAGTCAGTTTAAGTAATGCAGTCTGCTTCCCTGATGGCTCAGACAGAAAGAATCATTCTGAAGAGCAGGAAACTTCAGTTCAGTCCCTGGGTCAGGAAGTAATGAAATATGGATTATGCAAATGATCACCATAATTAGATCTGAAAGCCTGGCTTTGTGATTTTCTCACCAGCAATTAATTCTAAGACCACTTCCTCTTTCTATAATCTTGCACAAATCACTTCTCTGTTTATCACTTTTGAAAATGAGAATAAAAATACCTTTTTTAACCTACCCACATAGTTTGGGTGAGCAGAACTGAGAGAATATTTTGAAACTGGACTATAAATTGGTAAGTACTCACGAACTCCAGGGTTTCAATGTAGGTAAAGCTGCTTCTAAGAGCTCAGGTTCTCCAACTCTTTTGCTCTCTCAGATAATAATGCCAGACTCTCTTCTTACCTTCAGGTTCTCACATTCTGTCTCCCTCAACTCTGTGAAAAACGGATTCCATTATCTACCTTTTGGAATTAGTATGAAGGCAATCTGGAAAGTCTGTGCAGTGCTTAATACGTGGTAGTTTCAAGAAACTCAAGTAGAGATGACTCAGAGCCTCAGAGACCATCTAATGCACTTACCTCCTTTGCATATAAAGGAATCCAGAAAATTATAGAAATTGCCCAGAGTTATACACTGAGTATTGGATTTATATTCGATCCCAGGTCTCTAAAGTCTCAGAGCTTTTTCAGCAGAAAACCCCTGCAGACTGTGGCAGCATGAAAACAAATGACAAGGGGCAATCATGAAGGCACATTTCCTAGTGAAGTCTTCCCGTGAAGCTAGCGTGAGGATAAGCTGGAGAGGAGGAGAGGGAAGAAGAGACAAAAAATAATCTCTCTTATAAATGTGTTCAGTAATATATCACAGCCCCCTCCTGCCCAAATCTTCTAATTAAGGGTTTTATTTTTTGGTAAAACAGATTCTGATACGTTCACATAACAGAATATCATCCAACCACTTAAATATGTGAGGGAGAACTGAATGGGAAAAACATTTGCAAATGATGAGACTGCCAACGGGTTAATTTCCAAAATACATAAACAGCTCATATAGCCCTACATCAAAGAAACAAAAACCTAGTTTAAAAATGGTCAGAAGACCTGAATTGACATTTTTCCAAAGAAGGCTTACAAGAAAAGATGCTCAGAATCTTTAATCATAAAAGAAATGCAAATCAAAACCACCTGCCAGAATGCCTATCATGAAAAAGACAACAAATGAAAATATTGGTGAGAATGTGGACTAAAGGGAACCTTTCTACGTCGTTTCTGGGAATATAAATTGATGCAACCACTGTGGAAGTGGGATTCCTCCATAAACTAAAAATTGAACTATTGCATGATTCAAAAATTCCACTTCTGCGTATATATCCAAAGAAAATGAAGACATTCATTTGAAAAGATACATGTACACCAATGTCCATGGCAGCATTGTTTACAGTTGCCAAGAGACAGAAGTAACCTAAGTGTCCATCAACAGATGAATAGATAAAGAAGATGTGATATATATAGCTAATGGAATACTACTCAGCCATAAAATGGAGTGAAATTTTGCCATTTGTAGCAACATGCATAGACTTGGAGGGTATTATGCTTAGTGAGATAAGTCAGACAGTGACAAATACTATGTGAGGTCATTTATATGTTGAATCTAAAAAATAAAACAAGCCAGTAAAACAAAAAGAAACATATTCACAGTTATAGAGAACAAACGAGTGGTTACCAGTGGGGGAAAAAGAAGAGAGAGGCAAGACCGGAATTGGCAATTAAGAGGGAGAAATTACTACGTATAAAATAAATAAACTACAAGGATGTATTGTACAGCACAGGGGATACAGGCAATATCTTAAAATGATCATAAATGGAGCATAACCTTTAAAATTATGAATCACTATATTATATACCTGAACTTATGCCATAATTATACATCAACTATACCTCAGTAAAAAAAGATTAAATAAGCGCTTAGATAAACAAGCATTAGCATAGAAAGATGTGCCTAATATATTTAGGGAAGAAAGAAAACAGCTGTATAGTATCTACAATGCTGGTCTATTTTTGTTTTATGTGTATATAAACATGGTAATAAGTCTGGAAGGACATCTTCTAGACTATTAGTAATGGTTATCCTTCCATGTTATAAAAATTTTCCCCTTTTATTTTATGAGAATTGTTTACATTCTCAGGGGTATCTATGACTTTGATCATTAGGGAAAAATAAAGCTTTTAGTTAAAATTTAAAAATGCCACTGAAACAATTAATGATTAGTTACATAAAAGTATAATTACTCATATATACACTGAACCAAAGTAAAAAAGGAAAAAGTATAATGAGAGATTAAAAGCTTTAAGGAAAATGAAAACATTCAGTCCCTTCTTTTCTTAAAGATGATCGTTATCTAACAGCATTTCCTTTATTTGAGCGGAGAAAATGAAACAACAGACGAAGCACATTTAATAGTGTTAGTGGAACATCTTTTCCCCATATCTCCGATTTTACAAAAAAAGCAAAGCAGGCTATCTTGGAAGCAGATATGAAAACTCTCCCTGACCCCAGATCTAAAAAGGAAATAAACCCAAGTACGCCCCACAGCAGATGCACAACTGCCCCGCAGTATTTCAGTCTCCTGTTACTGTGTGTGTTAGTGCTAAGGCTCTTTAACTAGTCTGCAAACCCCTTGAAATAGTCAACCAAAGAGTGTACATAAGTGCACATATACATTTTCTGGGGAGAAGGAAAGTGATCTTTTAACACTCTTTTCCTACCTCCAAATATTAAGCACTGATGCCACTACTGCTAAGTCGCTTCTGTCATGTCTGACTCTGTGCGACCCCATAGATGGCAGCCCATCAGGCTCCCCCATCCCTGGGATTCTCCAGGCAAGGACACTGGAGCGGGTTGCCGTTTCCTTCTCCAGTGCATGAAAGTGAAAAGTGAAAGTGAAGTTGTTCAGTCATGTCTGACTCTTAGCGACCCCATGGACTGCAGCCTACCAGGCTCCTCTGTCCATGGGATTTTCCAGCCAAGAGTACTGGAGTGGGGTGTCATCGTTTATCTATTCATACATATCCAAATATTCAACAGACATTGAGAGTCTTCCTTTTCATTCATTGTTAGACATATAGTAGGAATGTCCTTAGCCGACTTACATGCCCCATTTCTTATTCTTACAGCGATACTGTAAGTAAAGATTATCCCCATTTTCCCAGTGAGGAATATGGAGAATTAAAGTTGTCATATTCTTTGATGTTTCAGTCACTGAGACTTGGGGGTCTCTGCCCCTTCCCCTTGAATCTAGATGGACACTCTGACTACTTGGACCAACTAAATAAGATGAAATTGACACTGTCGATTTCCAGGTCCAAGTCTTAAGAGACAGCAGTTTCTATTTCCTGTCCTTTGGAATGATAGTCCTTAAAAGCCAGACATCATTATTGTGAGGAAGCCAGTGTAGCTCCACAGAGACGCCCTCATGGAGAGGAACTGAGCTCCCTGTAGAAAGTCAGCACCAACCTGCCAGCTCATGTTTACTCATGAGTGAAGTGTCAGGAAGCAGATCTTCCAGACCCAGTCCAACCAGCCCAACTAATGCTGTCTGGAGCAGAGATGAGCCATCATCTCCATTGCACCTGTACTAGGCAAAATGATGGAACAGGATTTACTTCCTGAATTTCAGAACTTGTGAGCAGGTAGTCTTACATGGCAAAGGGGAATCAAGGTTGCAGATGGAATTCAGATTGCTTATCAGCTAACCTTAAGTAGAGATTCATTCTGGATTATCTAGGGTAGGTCCAATGCAATCACAAGGATCCTTGAAAGAGAGAAGCAGGAGAAGGTCACAGTGATTCAGTGGAAGAATGACTTGACTTGCTGTTGCTGGCTTTGAAGATGGAGGAAGGATCCATGAACCAAGGAAGGCAGATACCCTCTAGAAGCTAAAAAAGACAAACCAATTCCCTCCTAGGGATTCCAGGAGGGTGTATAACCTTGCAACACTTGATTTTAGCTTAGTGGTGAACTGTTGCATTTCTAACCTTCAGAACTGTGAGATAGTATATTTGTGTTGTTTTAAGCCCCTAAATTTGTGGTAATTTGTTACAGCAGTCATAGAAAACTAATACAGACCCCCTCCTTAAGTTGCATATTTGTGAGCAAAATAAATTATTGTTTTAAACTGCTACTTTTGGAGCTGGTTTGTTCCTCAGTGAAAGATAATTGGAATAAGAAAATTAAGGCTAGAGTAATTAAATAATCTTTCCAAGTGATCCAAAATGTTCAATTACCTGGCCCTGGCATTACATGCTGTGAAAATTCTCAAACACCTCCACTGACAAAATTTCATCTGCTATTTTCTCCTTTGGACTCCATCACTTATTTCTTTGCTGCTCCCTGATTCTGCCCTCTCGGGAATCTCAAGCGTTCTTGTGCCAAATCGAGTGTGCCCTTCTCCCTGTCACCACTCTCAGTGGTGACACTGCTGGCCACATCTCTTTTTTCTCCAAAAAAGTCTTACTTGAAGTATTACTTCAAGGTCAACATATTTAAATCTAAACATATCATTTCTTTTAAATGATGACTATTTTAATGGTTAATAGTACATAAGAGAGCAACCAAAGTAAGCTATTAAACATTTCTATGAATGCCTAGGCCTTTTTTTTTAACCTATTTGAAGATGCTTTATAGATTTAATTTTCTATGTTTAAGTATCATTTTACACTGGGTCCATAAATGCTCTTTTAAATTAGTGGTAGTGAAAATAGTTATCCTGGAGATAATTATAGTGATTAGGTTTTACAATAAAGCTGTTTTAATCAGCTTGTTTAATACTCTTTACTGATCATTATGGCTTCCCGGGTGGCGTTAGAGATAAAGAACCTGCCTACCAATTCAGGAGACATAAGAGACAAGGGTTCAGTCCCTGGGTTTGGAAGGTCCCCTGGAGAAGGAAATGACAACCCACTCCAGTATTCTTGCCTGGAGAATCCCATGGACAGAGGAGCCTGGCGGGCTACAGTCCATAGGGTCGCAGAGAGTCAAACACGACTGAAGCAACTTGGCATGCACACACACACACCGATCATTACAGCACCAGATAAGTTTTTCAGACAAAGATGAGATCACTTAACTGTTTCAAAAGTAAATTTCATAGTAAATCTTCCCCCAAAATGTCCAAAGTAAAGTAACAGTTGGTTGAAAAATAATTTCCCTTCGTTCCTCCTTGTTTGTTGAGGATCATCTGATGTTTTTAAAACCCACAGTATGTGTATGATTTAAAGGAACTCCTCTTCTCCTGAGTGAAAACAGTGAGTGCCATTTTAGATCCCAGAACAACTCTGTGGCCTACCAGTCCAAAGACAGATTCAATGGAACCATGGACAACATTAGGAAACAAAGAACCAAGTAGCCTTTGACTCACACCTTTCAATTTTTGTGATACCCCCAAAACTTTGGCTAGGAATCTGAAGAGGTGGCAGGTGCAATATAATGTGTCACATGGTGCTATTTGTTAAAACTATAAACACAGCTTTTGAATTTTATAATATTGCTCAAATAGGGGGGCAAACATGAACTTATCACTCAATGAGCTGTCTTAGTTGACCATCTTGTGTTCTAATTGAAGTTTCAGTAAAAGAGGAGAATTGACACAATGTCCACTGAAAAGATGGATAAAACAGAAAGGAAATTAGAAACTCAGCTTCATCAACAAAGTGAATGAAAACATTCCAAGAAGGGTTGAGGAAGCTTATAATCATACAAAGATGTAAAATTCACTGGGTGACAGAGTGACTGGTCTCTGTTACCCATCAAAATAGCTTCAGGAGCAAGTTATTGATAATAAGGACACATAGGACTATTGCCATTGCAAATGATGGAAAATCCAACTCAAACATAATTAAAAATAATTTGTTGGCTCATTCATCTGCAGGCTCAAGGACTATTCTAGCTTCAGGAATAACTTGCTCCAAGGACTAAACGCAATGTTCTATAAGCTCAGTTCATCTCCAAATATCAGTTCTGTCCTCTTACATGTTTTGGCTTCATCCTGTGGTTATCTCCCAGAATATAACGGAATAGGAGAAGTAGAAATGGTCCTTTCTATACAAATAATGTTGGGCAGAAGGAAGTGGTTTCCCAAAGAAGATACTAGATAGGGTGTAAGCGTACATTGAGCAGCCTTGTGTCCACTATGATAGTACTGGTGTGACATGTTAGTAAGAGACATTATGAGTATTGTTTATATTTTTTTAAGATAAGCAGAATCACTTAGTTGTGTAAGCATATACAAACATGTAAAATATCAAGCCCAACACTTCGATACCTAGTGAGATGCTGATTGTGGTTCTCTTTAAGTCAGTTTATGTTCTTTCCAACTTTATCTCCCACAAGAATTCTCCACACAAACTTTGCTCCAGCCTCACCAATCAGCTAATCTGGATTGCTTACCTCTATACCTTGATCTTCTAAATTTCTACTACCTGGAATATCCCCTTCACCTCTTCATTCTTTGCTATCTAACTTTTCCTTTTCCGAGGCTTATTCATAATTATTTCCTCTGTGAAGCAATTGAGAAATAATAACCTTTCCTCCTAAATTTTCTCATAATTTTTAAATTAAAATTTGCAATTTTCCCACCAATTTTGACTCTCCAGACCATGGAAGATATCATTTTGATGACTGACCATTTTGAATGAACACTGGGCACTGTATCTTCACTCTTTTGCACTTGTAACTCTACCAACTTATATCTTATAAGCATAAAGCTTTGCCTCTAGAAAATATTCAGTAAATGTTTGGGAAACAGAACTTAACTGAATGAAGGGCAAATCCTAAAAGTAAGCTAATGACGGTGGTAACTGATCAAAGCTAATGTGAGTAAAGAATACATACTTCTAAGATGAACATTTAAAATGTGACTCCTGTCCCCAAAAGAGTGTGTTTTCACAAAATGTGAAATAAAATCTTACCATATAGAAAAGCTTTCCCTGAAGAAGTGGTTGAAAACCATTAAAAGCAAAACACTGACATTTAAATAGTCCCAATCCTAAGAAATAAAACATTATAATAGATTTATTTATTTAGAAAATATAATATGTGACAGGTGATCTTTTTAAAGAGTGAGGGAAATCCATTCTCATAACTAGAGCTTGCTGGGAATAATTTCTGAAATTGTGGACAGTTATTGTATATAATTTTAGCTATAATTTTAGATGACCTTATAGCTTTGGGAATTGCACTATTTTATAGACCAGAAGTGATTACATAAAATCGTGTTTAAATGATTACAATAAAAACTACACAGGCAGTAATGTTTGCTACTTTGCAAAACACTTAGCCCAGGAGACTCTTTAAAGCTGAATGGAACAGAAAACGCTGGTAGTCATGTTAGACTATTCATCCAGTAAATATCAGCACTCACTGGCTACTACAGTGAGCAATGTTTTCTCTGAATCTCGTATCTCATTTACTGCTTAACACCAAAGCAGGCGGTTGCATCCTTGAAAAACAGAACAGATTAGTTATTTAACATCATTTAGTTTATGTAGCATCATAAAGATCCCCTCTCCTTAACCACATTGTCATTTTAAATTTCAGTGTTTTGGTTTGATAACACTAATTTTTAATTCATTTAGGCCAATCAATGAAGGAGACATAAAACCAACATAAAACTTTTAAAATGGCTCTCAATTTAGCTTACATAAAATTTCCAAGTTTTTAAGAATCTCAATAAAAACAGAAGAAATTATATACAATCCCCAATAAAACAATAAATGTAGTCAGTAAACATCAATGGCTAGTAACAACAGTAGGTGAAATGGTCATGGAAAACTGTATAATGGATAGGTCAGGCTGACAACACCTGAAACCATTGATCAATCTTAGCATCATTAAAAGTATTTCCAGAAAACAGTTTGTGATACACTAGTGATCTTTTTCTTCTATTACTGTGTAACATATCATTCCAAAGCTTAGTGGCTTAAAACAAATATTTATACTTTCACATGGTTTCTCTGCTCACAAATTCAACAGTGGTTTAGCTGGGCAGTTCTAGCTCAAGGAATCTTGAGGTTGCAGTCTAGACGTCAGCTAAGGTGACAACCATTTGAGTTCCTGCCTGAGGCTGGAGGATCCACTTACATAATGGTTCACTCACCTGACTATTGGCAAGAGGCCTCAATCCATCATGTGGCCTTCTCCCTAGGGCCACTGGAGTGTGTGAATCTGCCCGAACATCTAGCTGCACCCAGATTGAGTGATCCAAGAGAAAGAGAGGAAAAATCTACAAAGCTTTTTATCACATAGTATCATTTCTGTATGTACCGTTGGTTTACAAGTCAGTTCTATTCAGTTCGGGAGAGAACTGACGATACGAGGACATGAATACAAGACAGTGAGGGGCAACAGGGGCCAACTTGGTGGTCAGCTACCACAAACGGGAAGCAATCCTCTCAAGTATTCTAGCCTCTTCTCCTGTAAAACCAATCCAGAATTGAATCAAACATGTAGGTCTAACTACTAATATATAAAAAATTAGGAAGAGGTCAGCAGTGGCCACAGGACTGAAAAAGGTCAGTTTTCATTCCAATCCCAAAGGAAGGCAATGCCAAAGAATGCTCAAACTACCACACAATTGTACTCATCTCACACGATAGTAAAGTAATGCTCAAAATTCTCCAAGTCAGGCACCAACAGTACATGAACCATGAATTTTCAGATGTTCAAGCTGGATTTAGAAAAGGTAGAGGAACCAGAGATCAAATTGCCAACATCCACTGGATCATCAAAAAAGCAAGAGAGTTTCAGAAAAACATCTACTTCTGCTTCATTGACTATGCCAATGCCTTTGACTGTGTGGACCACAACAAACTGTGGAAAATTCTGAAAGAGATGGGAATACCAGACCATTTGACCTGCCTCTTGAGAAACCTATATGCAGGTCAGGAAGCAACAGTTAGAGCTGGACATGGAACAATAGACTGGTTCCAAATCAAGAAAGGAGTACATCAAGGCTATATATTGTCACCCTGCTTATTTAACTTCTATGCAGAGTACTCATGAGAAACGCTGGGCTGGATGACGCACAAGCTGGAATTAAGATTGCTGGGAGAAATATCAATAACCTCAGATAGGCAGATGACACCACTCTTATGGCAGAAAGCAAAGAACCAAAGAGCCTCTTGATGAAAGTGAAAGAGGAAAGTGAAAAAGTTGGCTTAAAACTCAACATTCAGAAAATGAAGATCATGGCATCTGGTCCCATCACTTCATGGCAAATAGATGGGGAAACAGTGGAAACAGTGACAGACTTTCTTTTGGGGGGCTCCAAAATCACTGCAGATGGTGACTGCAGCCATGAAATTAAAAGACGCTTGCTCCTTAGAAGAAAAGTTATGACCAACCTAGACAGCTTATTAAAAAGCAAAGATTGCTTTGCCAACAAAGGTCTGTCTAGTCAAAGCTATGGTTTTTCTAGTAGTCATGTATGGGTATAAGAGTTGGACTATAAAGAAAGCTGAGCACTGAAGAATTGATGCTTTTGAACTGTGGTGTTGGAGAAGACTCTTGAGAGTCTCTTGGACTGCAAGGAGATCCAACCAGTCCATCCTAAAGGAAATCAGTCCTGAATATTCATCAGGACTGATGCTGAAGCTGAAACTCCAATACTTTGGCCGCCTGATGCAAAGAACTGACTCATTGGAAAAGACCCTGATGTGGGAGGAGATTGAAGGTGGGAGGAGAACGGGATGACAGAGGATGAGATGGTTGGATGGCATCACCAACTCAATGGACATGAGTTTGAGTAAACTCCAGGAGTTGGTGATGGACAGGGAGGCTGTGTACTGCAGTCCGTAGGGTTGGAAAGGGTCAGACACAACTGAGGGACTGAACAGAACTGAACTGAAGGAATGGGTTCATGCATGCTAAGCCACTTCAGTCGTGTCTGACTCTTTGCAACCCCATGGACTGTAGCCCACCAGGCTCCTCTGTCCATAGGATTCTCCAGGCAAGAATATTGGAGTGGGTTGCCATGCCCTTCTCCAAGAATGGGTAGAGGAACACATTAAACAACACAAGAAGGAAACAATTAGTCAATTCTAGAATGTAGGACAATCTAAAGAACAAGATTTGATTTCTTCAGTTAATATATAATGTAGGGGGACAGTTACAGATTAAGAGATTTAAGAGATGTTAGCTCAGTCAGTAAAGAATCTGCCTGCAATGCAGGAGACTGGGGTTTGACTCCTGGGTTGGGAAGATCCCTGGAGAAGGAAACAGCAACCCACTCCCATGGACAAAGGAGCCTGGCAAGCTACAGTCATGGGGTCGCAGCAGTCAGACACAACTTAGTGACTAAACCACCACCAAGAGATGTTAACGGCTAAATGATAATGATTTTGATGTATCAATTACAAAAAGACTTTTTTCATAGTTGTGAAAATTTCAAGGATTGAGTGTTTAGGTGATATTAAAGAATTATTGTTAGGCATATTCCGTAGGACAATGGTATTGAGGGTGGGTGTATATATGCCCTTATTTCTTCTAGTTATATGCTAAAGTATTTACAATTGAAATGCTATGGTATCTTTTTTTTTTTTTTTTTACTTTTTAAATTGAACTATTCAGTTCAGTTCAGTTCAGTTGCTCAGTTGTGTCTGACTCTTTGTGACCCCATAGACTGCAGCATACCAGGCCTCCCTGTCCATTACCAACTCCTGGAGTTTACTCAAACTCATGTCCATCGAGTTGGTGATGCCATCCAACCATCTCATCCTGTGTCAGCCCCTTCTCCTCCCACCTTCAGCCTTTCCCAGCATCAGGGTCTTTTCAAATGAGTCATTTCTTCGCATCAGGTGGCCAAAGTATTGGAGTTTTAGCTTCAGCATCAGTCCTTCTGATGAATATTCAGGACTGATTTCCTTTAGGATGGACTATATTGAACCATAGTTGATTTATAATATTGTGTTAGTTTCAAGTGTACAGTTAAGTGGTTCAGTTGTTGTTGCTGCTGCTCAGTCCTAAATCATGTTTGACTCTTTGCAATCCCATGAACTACAGCACGCCAGGCTTCCCTGTCCTTCACTATCTCCCCGAGTTTGCTCAGAGTCATGTGCATTGAGTGGGTGATGCTCTCTAACCATCTCAGCCTCTGCCACCCTCTTCTTCTTTTGACTTCTATCTTCCCAGCATCAGGGTCCTTTCCAGTGAGTCAGCCCTTCACATCAGGTGGCCAAATTATTGGAGTTTCAGCTTCAGCACCAGTCCTCGAAGGAATATTCAGGACTGATTTCCTTTAGGATCGACTGATTTCATCTCCTTGCTGTCCAAGGAACCCTCAAGAGTCTTCTCCAGCACCACAGTTCAAAGTTACCAGTTCTTCAGCACTCAGCCTTCTTCATAATCCACCTCTCACATCCATACATAACTATATGGACCTTCGTTGTCAAAAATACGTGTCCACATACCTATTCTTTTTCAAATTCTTTTCCCAGTTAGGTTATCACAGAATATTGATCAGAGCTTCCTGCGCTACACATTAGATCCTTGTTGGTCATCCATTCTAAATTAAAAGTGTGTATAAATAATATAATATAACAAAAGTAACCAAGAGTTGTGGGGATAGATTAAAACAAGACTGGCCAAAAAAATGAAAATTTCTGAACACTAACTTATATAGTTATGGAAGCTCATTTTACTACTTTCTGTAGTTCTGAGTATGTTTGAAAAATCTGTATAGTTTTAAGCTACTGGAAATTGGGGGTTAATTACAGCAAATGGCATTACCTAAGGGGTAGCCAAAGAGGGATTGGAGGGGTTTTAGCTGCATTAGAAGATGGGGTGGGTCTGCAGTTGTGGCTCTAGCCTTCTGTGACCTATCTTGAAGTCTGTGGCAGGAGAAGAGATGGACTAGGAGGTGAGGGCAGGGTGGAAGAGGTAAGCAGTCATTTCAGAGTTAGAGCAAAAGTATGCACGTAATGGTGCTAACCATTAGTTCTAGGGGAGTGACAGTAAGACCAAAAAGGAAGGAAAATCCTGCACTCGTGGGTGGCCACATCCTAGGATAACCTGCAGTTGCTTCCTGTCTAATCGCCGCTGTTTCCTGTGTAATTCTCTTCCCTGAAATGATAAATTTCTTATCACTTCAACTCAAATTTCCCTAACCTCTACAAAAGGTTTTGTTCTGTTTACAGTTTAAGATTTGTTTTCATGTTTTCAGGGTGAGAAGGTAATAGTTGATTTTCTCTTCTTTTCCATCTAAATTTCTCATAGGAATATTGTGACAGCATTTCTGTGTTTGATCATATTCGGAAACTTGGAGAAAGCCACCACATAAATATCAAGTGATTAATAGGGTGTCACAAAAAAAGACTAAGAAAGACTTTTATTTCTTATAACTATTTTAAATAACATATCTGTATTTAACGTAAATGAAAGGGCTCAGGGCTGATTTTAGAAGGTTATTTAAAATGTTTATATCTTTCCAGGCCTTTCCTGAATGGAAACATTAGCAATTAGAAAACTCTAAATTCATGAAAAAAAGAATATTGTACAGGGGAATGGACGCCTCAGACTCAAATCATCACAGAAACGGTCTTCTGAAAACCTGGCTGTAAAAGGTGGTATTTTATCCCAAAATAGTATAGCTATTCATGGATCAGAAAAAGAGTCTTCTTGATGGTCAGTTCAAATGTGATGTGTCTTTGGAAGTGGTGGTTAAAAAGAGAAGAAGTAGTCAATTATACCTCAATAAACCTGGGAGAGAGAAAGAAAGAAAGAACAAAGGTAGCAAGCTTCAGTTTCCATAACTAAAATAAAGTTAATTACATGGCCAACTGTTTAGAACATATAAAAACACTTCGTTGTATATATATAAATATAAAATGCGTTCGTTTAGGGAATTTGTTTAATTTCTTTCTATACCCTCTACGTAGGGATATCGCAGCGATTTCAAGTAAAGAAGTCAAAACCCAGGCCTCTAATGAAAAATAAAAAATATATTAGCTTTGAAATTTAAAATTATGTCAAACTGATCCCTTGGGGTTATGTAGCACCATATATCCTGATTTAATTAAAATACAGTGTTCAATAAGGAATAATTAAGTAAAACAGTGCATATTTTCTTACCAAAGTGGCCCTGTTTCCTAACCCATTAGCGAGCTAAATGTGTGTGTTCAAGCAAGAACAGTGGCTGGGTTCTTTCTGGGCTGCAGTCAGTAATGCATCTCTCTCTTGATACTTCCAATGTGGTCCACAGAATGTTCTGTATTGGCTGGCAGCTTGTCACACAGGCTGACTTTCAGGCCCCACCCAGTACCTCCTGAGTCAGAAACTATGTTTTGACAGGATCCCTAGGTGATTGATAGGACTGGTATATTTTGAGAAGCACTGCTCTAGAATTCATGAGAATGCTTCTAATTTCTATTCTCACCTTTCACTTCAAATCTTACCACCAGATGTTCCATCTCAGCCTTAGAGATTTTTCCTCTCCGTGTCTGTCTAGGCTTTTAGAATATCAAATATAGAGAGCATCGTGGTGTAGATCCTAGCTCCTCGTCCCCCTAGGGTAGGGAACAGGTCCAGAATCATGTCTACATCCACTTAGTTCCTGCCACATAGGAAAAACTCAAGTACTTTTTGGAGAATGAATAAAGTGAATAGCTAAGAACCTGTCTTTTGATACCAAATGAAGGAAGTATGCAGCTTGACTTCTCCACTTACTAGCTGTACTAATACGGGAATCACTATCCCTTTCTCAAAGAATTTGTTTTGAAGACTAAATGAAACTAAATGTACCTGGCATTATGTATGTATTCCATCATAAGGGCTCTGGGATTTTTCCATATATTAATAAAAGTAGTACACTATCTTTTCCATTTTTAACTATTGTCCCCAGGCTTCCCTGGTGACTCACTTGGTAAAGAATCTGCCTGCAATTCAGGAGACCCAGGTTCGATTCTTGGGTTAGGAAGATCCCGTGGTGAAGGGAATGGCAACCCACTCCAGTATTCCTGCCTGGAAAAACCCATGGACAGAGGAGCCTGGTGGGGTACAGTACATGGGGTCACAAAAAATCAGACACGACTTAGCGACTAGACCACCACCCCTGTCTTAGTCTGCTTGGGCTGCCAGAAAAATGTACTGATTCTGGGTGGCTTAAGCAATAGAATATTATTTTCTCACAGTTCTAGAAGCTGAAAGTCTAAGATGAAGGTTCCAGCAGGGTTCAGTTTCTGGTGAGGACTCTCTTCTTGACTTGGGGACAGCCAGCTTTTCACATATCCTCACATGGTAGAGAGCTCTCCAGTATATCTTCTTCTTTTATAAGAATAACAATCCCATCAGATAAGGAATGCCCCCCTCTGACCTCATTTAACCTTAATTATCTGTTAAAGGCTCCTGTCTCCAAATACAGTCACTTTAAGACTTAGGGTTTCAACAAATTTGGGGGCGACATAGTTCAGGCCATAGCAATCTCAGTACATGGCATTGCGGTACTCATAAGAAATACTGGCTTCCCAGGTGGTGCTAGCGGTAAAGAACCTGGCTTCCAGTGTAGGAGACATAAGAGACACAGGCTGATCCCTGGGTCGGGAAGATCCCCTGGAGGAGGGCATGGCAATACACTCCAGTATTCTTGCCTGGAGAATCTCACGGACAGTGGAGCCTGGTGGGCTGCAGTCCATAGGGTAACAAAGAGTCGGACATGACTGAAATGACTTAGCACTTAGCACACACGTTAGGTATACCTACGTTAATAAAGGCAACATGATTTGTGTTTCTTTGGCTCTATAATAATGTGTCCCTCATTTTAATTTTTGTCTTTACTTTGTATTATTTGGATCTCTTCTCTAATAATTACTCTTTCTTCTAGGTACCTTGGACTTTTAATAACACAATTTAGCTATGTTTATACTTCTTAAAATTCTTGGGTTAAGGAAATAAGATGTCAGAACTACAAGTAATACTTATACACATTTCCTATCCTATATCAGGACTTCCCTGGTGGCTTAGACAGTATAGCATCTGCCTACAATGTGGGAGACCCAGGTTCGATCCCTGGGTCTGGAAGATACCCTGGAGAAAGAAATGGCAACCCACTCCAGTACTCTTGCCTGGAAAATCCCATGGATGGAGGACCCCGTTAGGCTACAATCCATGGGGTCGCAAAGAGTTGGACACGACTGAACGACTTCACTTCTTCATCCTATATCAAGATAAAAATAGTTTAAAGATATAAATAAGTCATTCTAAAATTTTACTTTCCTAAAGAATATACAAAGTAGCATTCCTCCTTTAATTTTTGAATTCATCTCTAACTATGCTTTTGCTCCCTTATTCTGATCTAAAAAAAATCATAAAATACTTTTTAAAGAGTTACTATCCATCTGTGACTAGAAACATTTATTTTTTAAATAGACAGACTTTTCACCTAATCTCTAGATACTGATATATTCTCTGACTGCTATGATCATATGAAAACTATGCCTACTTGAACTCTTAAATATTCCCAAGAACTCTACAGAAATAGACAAATCATTTAACTCAAAGAAACACTTAATGAAAGATAGTTATTATTCAATAAACTTCTCTTTCTTTCATCATGCTTAGTAAGAAAAAGAAGATAAGAAAAACATATATTCCTCTCTCTGGGAGCTGGTTGGCTAGGAGGAGAGGCATACATATGAACAAAAAGTAAAGAAAATATCATTTATCTTTCAATGAAAGTGTCCGTAAGATCCAAATGATTGGTTGTGTTTTAAGTATACCCTGACTGTGGTTACAAATCAATATTGATGACAGGAAAACTCCTCAAGAGCATTGTCTAGATTTTCTATCTGATTTTTTTCTATTTTGCCACATTTATTCAATACTTCAAGCAAAACAATAACACCTCATGGACCTTGCAAGCATAAAAAACAACATGGTAGCTGCTTCATTTCTCCCCTCTGAATATTAACAAGAAACATACAGGGAAAGGAAAAGTCCTAGCTGAGTCACAGTACAAATCCACCACCCTTTCCGTGATTACTCAGTCCAAAATCACCCAGTATAGCCTCCAGCACGTACTATCCTTCCCCTCTGCAACATTTTTCTCAAAGGCACTAACATTCTATACATTTGACTTTTTGTTTTGCTTACTGTCAGGCTTGCTCCACCTAAATGTGAGCTTCATGTTGGCAAGCGTTTTGTTTGTTCACTCTTCTCTGCCTGCAGCCCAGAAGAGTGTCTGGCACATAGTAGGCCCTGAGTACATATTTGCTGACTAAATGAATTATGTAAGCATTCCGATGAATATCTGAATAGATCTGTGATCATGATTATTGGTCTACTGGACAACCACAGACAGATTTTCTAACTGTAGCAAATGAGCATTAGAGGCATAGATGATAAATTCACCACTTGCCTAGTAGTGAGACTGCTTAAGAACTAATGGGCTATAACTTATTTCCATTCTCTATCCCCTCGGAACAGAGAGCAAATTTATAGAAAATAGTGAAGGAGCAAAAAGGTGTTTTTTAGCATCTTTCAGGTAATATATGGAATGGTGAAGATAAGAGTTTGTACATGTAAAAAGGGAATGCTTATCACCAGATTTCTCACATTAAAGTAGGCACTTGATAAATGTACCTGGCTGCTACTGATAACTATCTTTAACATCTTGCCTTATCTTCCACTCTTTTCTCAAAATGTACACGGCTGGTGGAGACCTATGCTCAAACATGATTATGAGAAAGATCAATGCTTCATTTCCATCTGCACCTCGTACAAAGGCCCCTCTTCGAGGAAAACTCCTCCGTCACCCAATGGTAGCTTGAATTGCTCCTTTTTATAGAATTTTATTACATTGGTTCATTTGTACAATTGATCCCTTTATGAATTTCTGCATGTATATCTCACAAGCCTACGACAACAGGATCCCAGCACTACACTGATGTCAGACACACACACTGGAATAGTTTGCAGTGAACTTGTTATATGGATCTGGGCACTATATAGAGAAACCACAAGACTGTCTAGGAATCCAGGCTAGCTAAGTGATGTTGTCCCTGCCGTAACAACAGAGAGGAAGCGGACACCGGAGAGAGAGCTGTAAACAGGGAGCCTCCATGGGAGGAGCTGAGACTTTCTGTAGCAGCCAACTTAAGGTGTCTTCATAGTCACGAGGGCCACACATACCCTGACTTCTTTCTCCTCCCTTTCTCTAATTTCTTATCAGGACAGCCCAGTAGCTGACCCCATCCAGGAGCCAGGAACCACAGGATGGAATTCCTACCGGTCAGCTTCCTGGGGCAGACAGCAGGTTGGAAAGCGTATGGAATGAACCCAGAATGGCACTCACGTGAAGCTTTCACGTCACCCAGTGAGAGCAGGGACTGGCTCTCCAGCTTCTCTCTTTATCCCCTAAACTATCTTTCACAAACTACTTGGTCTCTATATGGTATGTACCCAGTGGATCCTGGTAGGGTCCACTAACCTATCTCAGAACAGTTGAACAGAACTTCCAATTGCAATGACTGCAGTCAGTCCTGAGACTATCTTGGACATATCAGAAGCAACCTGAAAGGGAAGAATCTTCCACTTAGACTCATTTGTGATATGATTAGAAACAGAAAGAATAAGCTCCTGGGTTGCAGGCGGATTCTTTACTGCTGGGGAAGCCCCAGGGCCCTGAAAGACCTTGTAAAATATTATTGGTGAGTTAGTTGGATTGGTGACCTGGAGTTGCCAACATTTCCCACTAGGTGGGAGGCATGGAAATGCTGCAATGAAATAAAGACTCAGTTCTTGGTATAGCATGCTTCAGGGCCTAATGCAAGGGGGTGTGAATTCATGGACTAGACTCATAATACAGCACCAGTCGCTGGAAAACAACTCTCTCACATAAAAAGGTTTTTAACCAGGGTCTTACAGGTTTATCTTATTCCTTGTTATATTAGTCTTTTAGCCTTATAACTTTATATGTATGATTTATGTGTTATGTTTAAATCTTAGTCAGTGACAGATATAAAGGAAGATCAATAAGGGAAGGAGAAAGGTACCTGGGAACTTTGGAACTTAATTTTTTTAAACGTCAACCTAAGGAAATCAGAGAAGGCAGTTAGGGACATGGCATATATCTTAAAGACCAATTAATATTCTCCATGCCTTTTATGAAATGGATACCTCCCTTAACTAGCTATATTGCTTTCACTCAGCAGCCTAATAACCCAGAAAGTAGTAAAACTAAATGCCTACCTTATTGATTAGCTGTCAAAAATATTATAATATTTCACCTTTCTCATAAAATATGTGCTAAAAATTTATTAAGACATTAATATACAGATTTACCTCTCTAGTGGGATGTGCTATGAATCCAAAACAATATGCTTCCTTTGGACTTTTCAAAAGTAGGATTTGTGTACAGAAGTTCAGAAAATACACACACACACATATATAGCAAAGCCCATAAATAAGAATTTGTCTTTGAGCCTTACACATATGTTCTTAGTTCTCTTTTAGGGTTTTAAAATAGCATAATTTCTTTATGATCACATTAAAGATCTTTAAAAAAGAGGCAAACTACATTAAACAAAGCTCATTTTTTCATTCCTAGAGACATATGCTAAAAATAAGAATTATTAGGAAATAATCATGTTTTCCTCCCAGAGGGAAAGGGCCTTGTTTTACTTTCCCTTGGATTCCCAAAGCTATGGCTAATGCCTGCCATATTATAAGCATTTTATAAATGTTATAACCAATTGTATACTGTATATGGTAAATATATAGCTATATACCTCTATTGTCATTAAAACTCATGCTCTAAGAATTATCAAAAGACTGTAAATGTACTGCACACATGGCTTACTCCAAAATATTTGGAATGATACCTGTGATATATTTTACAATTAGAATGCTTTCCATTTCTGGGAAGAGAAGGCCTTGTCTTAATGGTCTGAAACAATAGGAAGACTGATCTTCATATGATAGGAAGACTTGAGATAGGATGAATTCAATACTGGTACAGTTAGCAGCCCAAAGTTATGTCCAAGGACCCTAACTCTTTCCATCCTTCTGTTTTGCCTTCTCAGCACATCAGCCTCATCATCAGACTGAGTCCCTCCATGGGTCATTTCAGAAGTGAATACAGTATTAGAGACATAAGAGAAGAGAAAAGGAAAGACCCTTTTTTCTCTGAATCTCTTTTTAAGATCAAAAGTTTCCCAGAATCTACCCCTTAAACACCCAGCTGGACTCTCCACAAATTTCATGGGCCAGAAGTGTGCGTGTGTGTGTGTGTGTGTGTGTGTGTGACTGTTTAGAAGCCTACAAATCTTAATTCTTTCAAAAATAATTTTCCTGCTATATTCTAATACAGCAGTCAAGAACACTGCTGCAAACTTAACATGTTCAGTATAATTCAAGACTTAGAAAAGCTATGTTTTTAGCTGTGCAGCAGACATTGTTGGCTGCCTACCCAACAGCCACTCCATTTTTTCCATCTTTATAAAAAAATCCTCATTTCATCCAGATGCCTTCTTCTGGAGTAGTTAAGATATTGTAGTCTCCTTTAAAAAATAAATAACACTTGTTCTTTTTTTTTTCTTGATATATTTTTGTATTGTTAGGAGAAATCTTTTAAAATCATCTCACTGACCTTGGTTCATACTAGTATGTACTCACAGTATTGTTTTGTTTCCTTCACTGAAAAGCAATTTTTTTTTCATTTACACTGCTCTACGCACCTAGGATACAATTATGAACACTACAGAGCCAAATCCTTGTCTTCCTAGAGCTTACAAGCTGTTACTAGTGAGATACACTGCATATGAGAGGCATTTTAACATTAGGTAATTATTTCAAAGTAAATTAACATTGTTGGGTTTTTTTTTATACTCTCTGACAGAACAACCCAGTTACTTAAAATTTATCCTGAAAAATGTCAAACATAGGTACATTTATTACGTGAACTACTGAGTTCAGAATAGTCTATAAAATAAGAAAATTGGAGATAACCTAAAAGTCCAAAATCAGAGAACTAGTTAGGAGGGAATTATTGCATGTCTATATAAGTAATCATTTAAGATAATTATTCTGTTTATTACTCAGAATAGTATGCAGCCAGTAAACATAATTGTGTGAAATAATATTTATTTGTAAAAATGTTCATGACAGAACACAAGATGAAAAATTAGGCGATGTGGCAATATAGAAACTATAATAGTGTTTTGATACACATGAATACAGATAATACCAAAGTGTTCACAGTAATTTTCTCTGGGTGGTATGATTTAGAGGAAGATTTTTCCCCTTCTATTCTCCAGGTTTTCTTTCTTTCTTTTTTAATGGAGAAGAAAGAAAGAGTGGCTTTATTACTTTGCCAGGCAAAGGGGGAGCACTTCTCCCTGGTGAGTAAGGAAAGGTTATATAATCAAGCAGGAGTATGTGATAATTTTCAAGGCAGTAACAGTCTTGTATTCTGCTTTCTTCTGCAGTTTCAAAAGGATGGGGATGCTGACAAGTATAGGGTGTGTACAGGTCCTAGGTTAGGTCTTCATTTTTGAACATAGTCTGAACTTGATAAATAAAAGGGGGAAAATTAAAGTTATCAGTGCTGACTTTCAGGTCTCATTGTAAAAGCATCAACCATTTATGAAGTGCCTCATACATGCCAGCCAGTACACTCAGAACTCTACATTGTACCATCACTTCATCCTTTCAATGACTCTGTAAGTCAGGCATTGCTATTTCCTCCTCAGGCTTTAAAAGGGTTTGAAGGAGGTTAAATATCTTGGCTAAGATATAGTGACAGTTCCACCAGCTTCCTGTTCAGCCTGTTGGGGACAGCACCTCACCTCAGCCTGTCCAAGTACCTCTTGCTCCCTATTCTGGGGTTTCTGAGACACTGCCCCGAGGGTGTCCATAGAATCCACTTTGTGCTTCAGTTCAGTTCAGTTCAGTCACTCAGTCGTGTTCGACTCTTTGCGACTCCATGAATCGCAGCACGCCAGGCCTCCCTGTCCATCACCAACTCCCGGAGCTCACTCAGACTCACGTCCATCGAGTCCGTGATACCATCCAGCCATCTCATCCTCTGTCATCCCCTTCTCCTCCTGCCCCCAATCCCTCCCAGCATCAGAGTCTTTTCCAATGAGTCAACTCTTTGCATGAGGTGGCCAAAGTACTGGAGTTTCAGCTTTAGCATCATTCCTTCCAAAGAAAACCCAAGGCTTACACACACATAATTACACATGTGTGAGACCTCTGCCCCCGAAGGGAGCCACCCTCTGTGGACTGTACCACCTACACCCCATTGTCCCCTCACTGCTAAGGGGGCTTAGCTAATGGGAAGGCACTGGCGGGAGATCAGTGAACAGGAGAAAAAGCTGGACATTACTTTCTGCACTCCTGCTTTGCTTCAGTAGAAAGTTCCGGAGGACACTTCATCCCTAAGTTCCTGTTGGCCAACTTCTCTGGCTTGGTGCCAGCATCTGCCAGGCCATTTCCTTCCCTAATCCCTTCAGGGCAGTCATAGTAGCTTTCAATCGTGGCTGGTGCCTGGGTGCGCCAACATTTCTCTTTCATCCCTGTAGCCCTACCTTCACCTCTGTAAATGGCTTCTTCAATAAATTCTCTCCTAAATCCCGGCTAAGCATGCCTTCTGTTTCCTAATAGAACCCTTCAGATACAATTACATTTATGGAGAGTCTTATCTAAGAGCTAATTAGCTATCTCTCTTTGTAAGAAAAGTTCAGGCAAGAAGAACACAGGCAGTAAATTGGACTAGTTTAATAAATAATGAAGTCTATGCTGGAAAGCTGAAAGAAAAAAATTAGGATGAAGGAAGCATAGCATAATAAAAAGGTCTTACTCTAACAAATACAAATCACACATTTGATAGGAAAATGAGAAAAAGATCATTATTCTTACAGCTAAAGATACAAGGCTAGTGAAAATAAATCTAATCACAGGAAATACACAACTTGTATTTACTGTTTTTGACATTTAAGCAAATTTAGGCATTGCATTCATATAAACAGTTTGCAAATATGTTCATATGAAGAGATACAGGGTACCAGCAATGCTATTCACTCTAACATCAGGGTGCCAGCTTTTCACATGTTTAAAATGGTCATAAACAATGATGTCAAGTCTCAATAATATTAGCATAGGTCACTTGATTTACCAACACGATGACAAATAAATGAGCTTTTAGTAAACACCAACTGTGGGCCAGGCCTCGCACTGACATGTTCTTGTATCTCATCTCCATTTATTTCCTTAAGAACTACGCTGGAACGTATAGCTGTCAACTTGATTTATTAGGAGCTCTCTTTCTCAGAACACCCTTCTCTGTACCGTTCCAAGTTAAAGCTGAGCAAAGAAGAACCTCTAGGGAGGTTGTCAGATGCAGTAATGGACAGATGCAGAGGCGCGCGGCAGGTCCTGGCTCGTCCTCGCTGTCCTCTGTGCTGTGTCCTGCTCACGTCTGTTGGCCTTGCTGACCAAGCGTGGCCCCAGGCTCCCCATGCACTGTGTGACTGGGAACTGCACCGTGAAGGCGTTTTCCCTTCTTGCACCACTTCACTCAAGAATCAAATATCCCAGATGCTGTGCTTGGGGCTCCAGTCAGTCTAACTTGGATTACCTGCCAGCCCAAGAAGACAAGCGCCTAGGTAGTTCCACCAGAGATACCACACATTCAGAAATGGATAACTTCTCAAAAAGGAAGTTAAGACTTGGAAAGGAAGAATGGACACTAGCTGGCCAAAAATAACAACAGAGCATCAGATGTCTACTTTGTGCATTTACCTAGAATGTTCTGATACTGACCAGCTAATAACAGCAGGTAAGACTTATGCAGCACCTTCTCTGTGCCAATAACTCAGCCATTTACTGGACTACTTTATTTAATGCTCACAACAGTCATTGGAGGTGGGTAGTTTTTTTTCTCTGTTTCACAGTGAAGAAAACAGATAAAGCTGTCCCTTCGTCAACTTCCATTCTGTAAAATGTAACCAACCAGAGCCAGTACCAGTTAAAGGTGTTAACTCTAATTTCAGAATAACTAGGTTTTTTAAGCTCAATTTCATAGGAATTTTTGTTACTCCATCATTCAGGGATCTCAAGACTGCTAATTTATACTGTAATGACTAACTATTTGTATAAGTCTCATCCCCTTTACTCCATAAGGAAGTCCTAAGCATGCATAAAATATTCTATTTTTATTAGTATTCAATTTATTAAGATTAAATTTTTAAAACCTACTTTTGCCTTAAACTTTAATTATAATATATAAATCCTCTTATTTTATTTGGCAAATTTTCACAGTGAGTTTTAAGGAAGCTTTTGTTGCTGTTCAGTCACTAAGTCATGTCTAACTCTTTTGCAACCCTGTGGACTATATATCAGAGAGGGCAATGGCACCCCACTCCAGTACTCTTGCCTGGAAAATCCCATGAACAGAGGAGCTTGGTGGGCTGCAGTCCATGGGGTAGCTAAGAGTCGGACATGACTGAGCGCCTTCACTTTCACTTTTCAGTTTCATGCATTGGAGAAGGAAGTGGCAACCCACTCTAGTGTTCTTGCCTGGAGAATTCCAGGGGCGGGGGAGCCTGGTGGGCTGCCGCCTATGGGGTCGCACAGAGTCAGACACGACTGAAGTGACTTAGCAGCAGCAGCAGGCTCCTTGTTCCATGGGATTTCCCAGGCAAGAATACTGGAGTGGGTTGCCATTTCCGTCTCCTTCCCAACCCAAGGATTGAACCCACGTTTCTTGGTTTGGAGAGTGGATTCCTTACCACTGAGCCATCAGGGAAGCCCTAAGGAAGCTTTTATAATTTAATCTAATGGTTTTAAATACTCTGATGTATAAACCGGGAAAAAATTCTGATACTGAAATTAGTGTACTAATTTACTGTACTAATTTAGTGTACTAAATTCACTTATAGTGTACTAAAAATATAGTACACTAAAAATATAGTACACTTATAGTATTACAATGGACTCACGTTCTCAACAAGTCAAATGATTCTTTTCTTAACAGCTTTACTAGATATAAGTCATATGCCATACAGTTCACCCATTTAAAGAGTACAAGAAATGTACAATTTAAAGTGTATAGTTCAGTGTATCCACAGAGCTGTACAACCACCATCATAATCAACCTTAGATTATTTCCATCACGCCATAAAGAAACCTCCTTAATCTAGCGAATCTTATAAATCAAATAAGTTAAATTTATAGATAAGATGAAACATAAATTCTCTTAATTGTTCTAATTGTATGGTTTATAATTGGAGTATATTGCTTTACAATGCTTTTTCCGTTTCTGCTGTACATCAATGTGAATTGACTATAGGTATAAAAGTCGGACACGACTGAGTGACTTCACTTTCTTTCTTTCTTTCTTATACGTATATTTCCCTCCCTCTTGAGCCTCTCTCCCACCCACCATCCCACCCCTGTAGGTCATCACAGAGCACCGAGCTGACCTCCTAGAGCTATACAGCAGCTTCCCACTTGCTATCTGTTTTACACATGGGAATGCGGGTGGGCTGTCACTTCAGTTGCGTCTGACTCTTTGCGACCCTCAGACTGCAGCCCACCAGGCTTCTCTGTCCATGGGATTTTCCTGGCAAGAATATTGGCGTGGATTGCCATTCCCTTCTCCGGGGGATCTTCCTGACCCAAGGACTGAACCCAGGCCTCCCATACTGCAGATTCTTTACTGTCTGAGCCACCAGGAAAGCCTAGTGGTAAAGAACCCAGCGGCCAGTGCAGGAGATGCAGGAGACGCAGCATCCCGACCCCTGGCTCAGGAAGATCCCCTGAAGGAAACGGCGACCCACTCCAGTACTCTCGCCTGGGAAATTCCATGGGCAGAGGAGCCTGGTGGGCTACAGTCCATGGGGCCGCAGAGAGTCACCTGCACCTCTATTCCTGCCCTGCAAATAGGTTCATCAGTACCATTTTTCTAGATTCCATATATATGCATTAATAGACAATATTTGTTTTTCTCTTTCTGATTTACTTCTCTCTATTTGACAGGTTCTAGGTTCATATACATGACTACTAATGACCCAATTTTGTTCTTTTTATGACTGAGAGTATTGCATTGTATATATGTATCACATCTTTATCCATTCAACTGTTGATGGACATTTAGGTTGCTTCCATGTTCTGATTATTGTAAATAGTGCTGCAGTGAATACTGGGGTATGTATGTCTTTTTGAATTATGGTTTTTCTTAGGGAATGTGGCCACTAGTGGGATTGCTGGGTCATTAAAGCTCAACATTCAGAAAACTAAGATCATGGCATCCATTCCCATCACTTCATGGGAAATAGGTGGGGAAACAGTGGAAACAGTGCCAGACTTTATTTTGGGGGGCTCCAAAATCACTGCAGATGGTGACTGCAGCCATGAAATTAAAAGACGCTTACTCCTTGGAAGAAAAGTTATGACCAACCTAGATAGCACATTCAAAAGCAGAGACATTACTTTGCTGACTAAGGTCCGTCTAGTCAAGGCTATGGTTTTTCCTGTGGTCATGTATGGATGCGAGAGTTGGACTGTGAAGAAGGTTGAGCACCGAAGAATTGATGCTTTTGAACTGTGGTGTTGGAGAAGACTCTTGAGAGTCCCTTGGACTGCAAGGAGATCCAACCAGTCCATTCTGAAGGAGATCAGCCCTGGGATTTCTTGGAATGATGCCGAAGCTGAGACTCCAGTACTTTGGCCACCTCATGCGAAGAGTTGACTCATTGGAAAAGACTCTGATGCTGGGAGGGATTGGGGGCAGGAGGAGAAGGGGACGACCGAGGATGAGATGGCTTATGGCATCACTGACTCGATGGATGTGAGTCTGAGTGAACTCCGGGAGTTGGTGATGGACAGGGAGGCCTGGCGTGCTGTGATTCATGGGGTCGCAAAGAGTCAGACGCAACTGAGCGACTGAACTGAACTGAACTGATGGTAGTTTTAGGGGCTTCCGTAGTGGCTCAGTGATAAAGAAACCGCGTGTAATGCAGGAGACAAGGGTTGGATACCTGGGACAGGAAGATCCCCTGGAGGAGGGCATGGCAACCCTCTTCAGTATTCTTGCCTGGAGAATCCCATGGATGGAGGAGCCTGGCAGTCTACAGTTCATGGGGTCACAAAGAGTCAGACATGACTGAAGCGACTCAGCACAGCACAGCCCAGCACAGCACAGCACATGGTAGTTTTATTCATGGTTTTTTAAGTAATCTCCATACTCTTCTCCCTAGTGGCTGTATCAATCTACATTCCCACCAACAGTGCAAGAGGGCTCCTTTTTTTCCACACCCTCTCCAGCATTTATTGTTTGTAGATTTTTTGATGATGGCCATTCTGACCAAATGTGAAGTAATACCTCACATTTGCGTTTCTCTAATAATGATGATATTGAACATCTTTTCATGTGTTTCTTTGTTATAAACTTAGATTTTAACTTAATATCACAAACGTAAAACAGTTATTCAATTACTCACTTTAAATTGGAATGATGGAACCCTTCTAACAGGCCAAATTGTCTAAAATATAAATATCTGAAGATAGATTATTCCTTAAGAAAAATATACTAATAATATGGATTATCTGCTTCATCACTTGCATATTTAATTCCAATTTTTTCCAGAGATAGAAATACATCTGCCCACTAAACAGAAATTGTAATATAATTTGTGATTTGCTCTTGTAGAGCAAGTTTGGGGAAATATTTTTTTCTGCTAGATGAAGTCACATATCAACAAAAGATTCTGGCCAGGGTTTGAGAGCTAGAATAAGAGACACTCAAAACAACGTTTCTCATAACCTTGAGCAACAAGCTAAGCCTACTTTTATAGACCCTGTATCAAGAGACTTGGGTATTGGTGTCTTAGTAGCCCCTGAAGGAAGGAAGGTTGGGATAACCTGAAAGAAAGAGGGACCCAAGCTGTATGGTGGCAGGCAGAGGTGGGAGAGAAAGTTATTTGAGAAGACATTTTATATAGGGAAAGCAGCTGACAAATTTTAGGATGGGAATGTCTAATACCCTGAGTTGCAGTTACCCTCTGTTGCCTCCTAGCTTCAGCAGAAATCTAATTGTCTTATATTTGAAACATATACATATGACAGCAGACAGCCAAGAGCAATGTAAGGATGCATTTGGCTCTGCAGGGAGAGACAGCAGCGGTAGTGAATGCAGAAGTGGCCTGGGCATTCCCCTCTTCAGGAGGGTGTATTAGGGCATCTTTAGGACACCAGGCTGTAAGGAGTGGGATGGGGGCTTGGGCACATTATTTGATTATTAAAGGAAAGGTGATTCCAGAAGGACTGACGGTTAGGGAATTACCAGGCAGCAGAAGCTTAGGTTAAAGAAGGATGCAGTCACATGGATTTTTAAGGAAAACTCTTCTCCGGAGAAGAGATGATGAGTTATTTCCTGTCATTGTTTCTAGGATCAAATTATAGACTATCTCATTTGTGCAGAGTTACAGAATTCTACATTTACATTCAGCTACTCAGCACCTCTGCAGCCAGAGAGGACTTCGCCGATCCTCTTTTTCAACCAATGCTGATGGAAGAAAATGTCAGCCTCCCATACTCTCATATCCTGAGGAAGGAAGTGAATCATGAGTGCTATGGCACCAAGTGTTCTTGAACTGTCTCAGCAGCTCCAAGAATTCTGAATCTTGATTTTTCTAAGTAAGGAGAATATTTTGCTAATATTTTCTTTGGGGTTGTTTGTTTATCTTCATAATCCTCTGATTTGACTTTAGAAATTTTATTTTTTAAGCTTTTTATTATTATATTGGAGTATAAGCTGATTAGCAAAGTTGTGATAGTTTCAGGTGGACAGCAAGGCAACACAGCCATACGTAAACACATATCCACTCGACCTCAAACTCTCATCCCATTCAGGTTGCCATGTAACATTAAACAGCGTTCCATGTGTTCTAAAGTAGATCCTTGGTTATCTGTTTTAAATGTAGCAGTGTGTGCATGTCCATCCCAAACTCCCTAACTATCCCTAAAGGTTTTTAAATAGTCTTTTATGTGGGACTGTGCTTATGTGTCTCCAAACAGCTGAGCTGTTTGAAGTGAGTCAAGTCATTGGCTCACATAAAAACAAAAAATCCAAACACACACACAGTTAAGCAGACTACTTGCCTTCTTGAAAACTCAAACACTGGGCATTTTTCCCACTTCTAATGATGATTCAGTAGCCCTTTACATCAGTTCACCTGGGTTTGGCTCTTTGAGTTCCCACGTGTATTATCAGCAGAGTTTTGAGAACTCAGTGCTACTATACTTCCTTTCTGGGAAAGATTGAAGATGAAAGGAGAAGAGGGTGGCAGAGGATGAGATGGCTGTATGGCATCACCGACTCGATGGACATGCACTTGAGCAAACTCTGGGAGATGGTGGCAGACAAGGAAACCAGGCATGCTGCAGTTCATGGGGTTGCAGAGAGTCAGATCCTACTTAGTGACTGAACAACAACATACTTCCCTTCACTGTATTTTATTAGCAAAGGGTGCTGTGACACCCAGCTGCTGGGAGTTTTTTCATTCAAGCCACCATGGCCTGTCCTGCCTGTCCCAGGCAGCTATCTCCCCCACAAAGGCCCCCACACCCCCTCGGAGAAGTCAGTGAATGCTTTGGTGAAAGAAGCTGAAAGAATGTGAGGGGCAGTTAGGAACTCTTCCTCTGCACCTCAGTAAACAGTTTGATTTACCACAGCTGAACTCTGGCGACATTTCATAGCTTGCTCTGTGGGGGGCTTTCTGTTACTGAAAGACTTGTCAGCCCACTGGATCTGTGTGGTAACCTCACAATTGCTTTGCAGATAGCAGATGTGGGTGGACAATTACGTGAAAAGGAACATATTTTTCTGCCTGGGAGAGAAGAAAAGTTCATGCAAGATTGAGCAGAGCTATTCTTTTGTCAAGGAACACGGTGTCAACAGAAAAAAAATGCACAACCTAAAAGTTAAGAATTATGTTTTACTTGGCAGACTTTCTGAGGATTCAAGCCCAGAAGGCAGCCTCTCAGATAGCTCTGAGGGATTGCTCCGAAGAAGTAAGAGAGTTTTTGCAACAAAACGAGGTAGTCAGAACATCAAAAGATTGTACTGTGCTAAGTTGCTTCAGTTGTGTCCAACTCCGCAATCCCATGAACTGCAGTCCACCAGGCTCCTCTGTCCATAGTATTTTCCAAGCAAGAATACTGGAGTGGGTTACCATTCCCTTCTCCAAGGGGTCTTGCCAACCCAGGGATCGAACCCCCGTCTCTTGTCTCCTGCATTGACAGGAGGGTTCTTTACCACTAGTGCCACCTGGGAAGCCCCATCAAAAGATTACTTAATTAAAGAAAACTGGACATCTCAAGTTAATGTGTTTTCGTGGTTTTCTGTGTATGGCGAGATGCAAGAATCGGGGCTCACTGAAGTCATTCCTTTAATATGCATCTTAATGGTCTAGGCTCAGTATCCTGCATTTCTCACCCTGAATCCCCAGTGCACAGCTGGGGGTGGCTTCCAGGGTTGCTGGCTTCGTGGCCGCAACATCTTTTGTTTACTGATATGGCTGGCAACTTTTTAAATTCACAACAGCAGCCTGTGCACTGCCCCTTCCCATGAGAAAAAGCCTTTCCCCATGGGATGGAAGGATTCTCCTGGGCCTCAGAACAGGCCATGTCAGCTGCACAGTGAAAACCAAATATGTGATATTCTTGGCAAAGAATAGAGATTACTTTTGATATTGCCTCTTAACTCTTCTGTAAAATATGCCTTTTTTTTTCAACACAGTGGTATAACATGATTGGTTTTCTAGCTGAGATTATTTTGAAAATTTTTTTCTTCTGTCTTTTTTTAAAATTTAATTCATTTGGCTGCATCAGGTCTGGGTCTTGGTTGCAGCATGTGGAATCTGCGTGTTGCGCGGGACCTATCATCACAGCGCATAGACTCTAGTTGTGGTGTGCAGGCACAGTAACTGCAGCGCACAGGCTTAGTTGCTCCTCAGCAGCGGGATCTTAGTTCCCCCACCAGGTCTCGAACCTGTGTCCCCTGATTTCAAGGTGGATTCTTAATCACTGGGCCACCAGGGAAGAAGTCCCTTGCCTTTCTTTATGTAATCATGAGACATACATGAAGCCAGGTGAGTGAATACAGTACTACGAGTTGAACTGTGTGCTGTCCAAACTCATATGTTGAAGTGCGTACTCCCAGTTCCTCAGAATGTGACCTTGTGTGAAGACAGGATCCTTGCAGAGGTAATCAAAGTGAGCTCATTAAGGTAGGCAGGCCCTAATCCCATATGACTGATGTCCTCATAAGAAGAGGAAATTTGGACCCAGGGATCCACATACAGAGAAAGTGGCTGGTGAAAATAAAGATGGCCATCTACAAGCAAGGGACATAGGCCTAGAACAGTATTTTCCCTCATAGCCCAGAAAGAAAAAACCCTCCCAACACCTTGATTTGAATCCTCCAGCCTCCAGAACTGAGATATTGAATCTCTCGTTTAAGTCATCCAGTTTTTGGTACTTTGCTACAATAGTGCCAGCAAACTACTATGTGTGTGTGTGTGTGTGTGTGTGTTAGCTGCTCAGTCATGTCCGACTCTTTGTGACCCCATGGACTATAGCCCACCAGGCTTCTCTGTCCATGGAATTCTCCAGGCAAGAATACTGGAGTGGATTGCCATTCCCTTCTCCAGAGGAACTTCCCAACCCAGGAATCAAACCCTGGTTTCCTGCAAGGCAGGCAGATACTTTACCGTTTGAGCTACAGGGAAATCTTACTACTACATATAGCAAAACAAGACGCTCTCCTCCACCTCCAGCCAAACCACACCATAATTTGTGTTTCTGCTCCAGAAACACAAGTTCCAATGCCAGCAGTGCCAAGGCAAGGAATCTAAACCAGTGAAACTACCTGGAAGGGCTAAATGGAATTGTTAAAGGGGACAGAAGCAAGCTGGAAAGTAGACAGGATCTAGCTCTAGTTATGTTACCAAGCATAACTGTAGGCTTCGCCAGAGAATCTGACTCTTTAAAGAGAAACCCAAGATGTAGACTTTTTAATATAGAAAGCTTCCTATTTTTAAATATTGATAACTAACTGGAAAGGTCTCTATATAGTCCTGAAAGTGAAAATGTTGCTCAGTTGTGTCCAACTCTTTGCAACCCCACAGACTATAGCCTGCCAGGCTCCTCTGTCCATGGAATTCTCCAGGCAAGGATACTGAATGAGTTGCCTTCCCTTCTCCAGGGGATCTTCCCAACTCAGGGATCCAACCTGGGTCTCCTGCATTGCAGGCAGATTCTTTACTGTCTGAGCCATCTCCTCTGGCCCTATATTTTCCTAACCAATTCTATATGGGCCACATAAAATTTGTGTGAGGCCCAGTTCAGCCAACAACCTGATGAAATTTTTTTTTTTAAATGAAAACTTAAAAAACTTTTATTCATTTCTGGCTGTGCTGGGTCTTCACTGCTGCACGGGCTCTTCTCTAGTTGCGGTGAGCAGGGGCTACTGTTAAGGTGCCACACGTGTGCTTCTCATTGTGGTGGCTTCTCTTGTTATGGAGCATGGGCTCTATGGCATGCGGGCGTCAGTAGATGCAGTATGTGGGCTCCGTCTTTGTGGCGCCCAGGCTCAACATTGTAGCACAGAGACTTAGTTGCTCCAAGGCATGTGGGAATCTTTCTGGATCAAGTATCGAACACACATCTCCTGCTTTGGCAGGTGGGTTCTTTACCACTGAGCCACCAGGGAAGCCCAATCTAATGGAATTTTAAGGAAAGATTACCCAAGATGCTCCCAGGGTCTGAGAGGAAGGAGTCAGAGACTTCATTTCAACCAAGGACCTCATCTCAAAGCCCCTTCACATGTAACTTGGGACATGTAGTTAGTTCTGACCAATGGAACATGACCAGTGGAAATGAAGTATATTGCTACTATGCTGTTACCAACTCAGATCCTTGGACTCTTTAATCAATAGAAATCGATAAAAAGGCCAGACAAGGAATTTAAGCAAGGCTTTATTGGTATTTTATTGCTGCACCATGAAATCAAAAACAAGGAAGAGATGCTCTTGCTCACTCTCTGAGGAGGGCAGGCTGGTTCCTTAAATGGAGTGAGGTTGTGGGGAGGTGGTGGCTTCAGTGGTCTCCCTACCCACTTGGTGGTGTTGTGTGCAAAGATCGTGTGCAGTACCCTCCATCCACCTCAAGAATGGCATTTGCTTTGTAGCCTGTTTGTATCTCATTACTTGTAATTGCACTGTCTATGCATGCATGTAGTTAATTTTAGTCCCTTATGCTGTGCTGTGGGCATCCCTGGTGGCTCAGATAGTCAAGAATCCACCTGCAATGCAGGAGACCTGGATTCGATCCCTGGGTTGGGAAGATCCCCTGGAGGAGGGCATGGCAACCCACTCCAGCATTCTTGCCTGGAGAACCCCCAAGGACAGAGGAACCTGGCAGGCTACAGTCCATGGGGTCACACAGTCGGACACAACTGACCCTGACCATCAGAGGGAATCGAAAAAGAGACAAGGAGGGAAAATTGCCTTGTATTAAGATAACAGGGTGCACAGTTCCAACCTCCTCTGCGCAATCTGGTGGAACAGGAAAAACATGACTTAGGGTCAGATTCCCACTTTGATCTCTCAAGGTCTCACAGTAAGAAATGAGTGGGAGGTGAAATTATTCCTTACCTGAGAACATCCAGGAAGAATTTGCTACCCTTTTCTTCATTCATTGCCTATAAGAGGTCCACTGAGAATCACACAGTACACATATTGATGGCCTCATTGTCCACTTGCCTTTTGCCCACTCTTTCTCGTTAGAAATGGTGTGGGGCAATGGGTACTAAGTGAAATTTGTGCTTCCTTTTTTAACTCCAAAATCACATCATCAACATAATCATTATAAAATTTTCCTTGAACAGTCTTATCAGTCATAGTCATACTGCCAACATTGACTTGGTTACTGAACTTAATGAAGTAGTGATATTCGGAGAAATGTAACATGTTTTCTGGATACTAGAGAATGCCACAGAAGGGCTGTGATCCTTCTTTGGTCTTGCCACTTGACCTTTGGGCTCTTTTAAAATTCTCATTCTCACTTAGATATAAACCCAACCCCTGGGTCTTGTGACTCAGGTAAATACATATTAACTAGCTTTTGCCTACTTAGCTAGTGTCCTTACTGCTAATGTGAGTTTATGACTATCATTTTCCCTCTGTCACCCTTAAGGCTTTTGCTGACTCCTTCCCCCATGCCTCTCCTATCATTTTTTCTCCCCAAACCTTCCTGGACAAGCCTTTATCTTATTAAGCTGATGAGCTTTCTATACATTTCTACATATCAAAAATAAACCTTTTGTAAGGAAATAAACTCATTCAGTTAAGGACTGGCATATACAAACATAGAAACATTGACTTTTTGCATCAATATCTATCTGTTAGTTGATTTTTTTATTGTAACATTTAACAAACCTATTGGCATTAGAGGATTAAATTGTTCAGATCTCTTAACCATGTGACTGTTTATCTCACATGTTTACACTTGAGAGCTAATAATTGTAATGTCAAATAAGCAAATAATATAGATGTTATCTGGAGAAAGAATTCACCTAAATGACAGGCTGTTACAGAAACAGAAGGTGACTACATTTTTTAATTGTAGATTACAGTCACTCAGCTAGAAAGTTTTTTGTTGTATAAATATTAACCTGAATAAACTGTATTTTCCATAAATGTAAAGTTTCATCTTCACCTCTGAATCAACTCAACAACATTGTGTTTCATATATCACTGCACTGTTTTCAGTGCTTCTGAATAGATTTCCTGGTAAAACGTGATCATAGTGGCTTCTGTTTGTTGTGTGAACTTCACTAATCTGATATGTATCATGTTTTCTTCTTTGTATTGGTGAGTTTCTAGGTTTATGCTCCAGGGATTATTTCCTACTTCATATTTGTGCCAGCCCAGCTGTTTCATTCTTATTGGAGCTATTAGTAATTACCCTCCACTCTTCCCTAGTAGCATATTGGACACCTTCCAACCTGGGGGGCTCATCTTCTGGCGTTATATCTTTTTGCCTTTTCATGCTGCTCATGGGGTTTGCCAGGCAAGAATATTGGAGTGGGTTGCCATTTCTTTCTCCAGTGGACCACATTTTGTCAGAACTCTTCACCATGTATGACCTGTCTGTCTTGAGTGGCCCCTTACAGCATGGCTCCTGGCTTCACTGAGTTATGCAAGCCCCTTGGCCACGACAAGGCTGTGATCCATCAACAGGTTAGATAGCATCGTTGACTCAATGGACATGAATTTGAGCAGACTCCGGGACATAGTGAAGGATCCCGGCATGATGCAGCCCATGGGGTCACAAAGAGGGGGACACAACTTAGCAACTAAACAACAACAACAGTTTTTGCTAGCAAGTTAGACAGAGTCTCATGATCTTTTAGGAAAATGTCCTGTAGTGGTTTGGGAGTGGCTGGAGAGACCTCAAGGTAGGCAGATAATTGGGAAGCTAATGAAAAGGTAGGGAGCAAAGGGTCTGATCTAGGATCAGATAAGAGGCATGCCTTCAGGGGTTTGCAGTGAGGATACGGGAAGGTCACAGAGAGCCAGAGAAGTCAGTGCAAAAATATACCATGTGGAATAGGTAGATCGGGGCCCAGTTCCCAGGAAATGGATGGCAAGAATAACACAGAAAGCTGGGTAGCAGGTGTTTAAGGTGAGTTTCCCCTGTGGGGAATAGTAAGGGACAAACATGAGCCCTGAAGATCTGGGCATAAGGAGGCCAAGCAGTTCTCTTGCCACAGAATTCTGTTCGAGTTGCTGCCATTTTTTTTCTTTGAACTCTGGCAGAAGAGATTTTATTGCCTCCTGCTTTCAGGTCACCATATCCATGCTTCTTCTTACTATATGGTCTAAGGGGGAAACTACACATGTATATGTATATGTATATATGATTAAGATCAGTCGCTCAGTCGTGTCTGACTCTTTGTAACACTAATGGACTGCAGCACACCAGGCCTCCCTGTCCATCACTAACTCCTGGAGCTTACTCAAACTCATATCCATTGAGTCAGTGATGCCATCCAACTATCTCAGCCTCTATTGTCCCCTTCTCCTCCCATCTTCAAGCCTTCCCAGCCATCAGGGTCTTTTCCAGTGAGTCAGTTCTTCACATCAGGTGGCCAAAATATTGGAGTTTCAGCTTCAGCATCAGTCCTTCCAATGAATATTCAGGACTGATTTCCTTTAGGATTGACTGGTTTGATCGCCTTGCAGTCCAAGGGACTTCAAGAGTCTTTTCCAACACCAGAGGTCAAAAGCATCAATTTTTCAGCACTTAGTTTTCTTTATAGTCCAACTCTCAGACATCCATACATGACTACTGGAAAAACCATAGCTTTGACTAGACAGACCTATTTATATATATTATATACTGTATATTTTCAGGCTCCTCTGTCCATGGGAGTCTCCAGGCAAGAATACTGGAGTGGGCTGCTGTTCCCTTCTCCAGGGGATCTTTCTGACCCCGGGATCAAATTCAGGTCTCCCCCATTGCAGGCAGATTCTTTACCATGTGGGCCACAAGGGAAGCCCATATAATAAAAATTATATATTTATATAATCTACCTTTATCTGCCTATGCCCTTTCTTCCCATTAAAATGGGAGGAATGTGTCTTCCCCTACCTAAAGTCACTCCTCTGTGTTGGGTTCCATCTCCTTTCACCTGCTCAAATTTTAAGTAATCATGGTGGAGGCCTAGGGAGGAAAACTCCATAAGTAATAAATATTCATATGAATATTTATATTTCCCATTGACGTGGGAAAATATTCACAATATATTCCTAAATTTTAAAAATCAGTCTATACAACAATATGCATGTCACTCAGTCATGTCTGACTCTTTGTGACCCCATGGACTGCAGCACACCTGATTTACCTGTCCTTTACTGTCCCCCAGAGTTTGCTCAAACTCATGTCCACTGAGTCGATGATGCCATCCAGCCATCTCATCCCCTGTTAACCCTTCTCCTCCTGCCCTCAATCTTTCCCAGCATTAGAGTTTATTCTAATGAGTCAGTTCTTTGCTTCTATGCATAGTATTCACATTCTATGCATAGTAGAATACCATTTTAAACTGGTACAGATAGGCAGATGATAGACGGATATGAATGAAACTGTGTATATTAGAAGTTATTATTCCTCAATGAGTGGAGATGCTATATCTTCTAATTTGTATGCACAGAGTTGAATTACCTCTGTAAATTAGTTTTTAAGTTATTATTTTCAGGAAAGTCTAAAGGAAAATGATACAAAATAGTAGTACAGAGACAAAATGCCAGTCTCTGTACTACTACTAATGAGATCCAGTACATTTCCTAGAGAGGGCTTGCCAACTAATTCCTGAGCTTTCTAGAAGACAATACAGAGAACACTCAATTAATTACTGATTCATAAATTCATAAGGTTAAAACAGGCCAGTATACCAATATTGGGGTGCATATACTAGAATTGTGGTGCTGGAGAAGACTCTTGAGAGTCAACCCTAAAGGAAATCAACTCTGAATACTCATAGGAAGGACTGATGCTGAAGCTGAAGCTCCAATATTGTGACCACCTGATGCTAAAGCCTACTCATTGGAAAAGATCCTGATGTTGCGAAAGACTAAAGGTAAAGGAAAAGAGGGCGGCAGAGGATGAGATGGTTAGATCGCATTATCGACTCAATGGACATGAATTTGAGCAATCTCCGGGAGATTGTGAAGGACGGGGAGCCTGGTGTGCTGCAGTCCATGAGGTCACAAAGAGCTGGACATGGCTTAGCAACTGAACAACAACAACATACTAGCATATTATTCATCCCACTTTTCAAGCAGAGAAACAGAGATATTAATTGCTCAAAATCCCAAAGCCAATATGTGACAAAAATCAAAGTGAACACTGCTATTTCATATCCAAACACATTCACCTCTTCATTATATGTGACTGTTCAAGAGAAAATGAAGTGAGAACAGAGAACACAGAGGAGGTGTCGTTTGAATTTGGCCAGCAGAGTGGGCAGAATTTCAGCTCTGGGGGAAAGGAATGGAAAGGGTGTTCAAAGCAGGAGTGGCAACACTGCAAGAGAAAAGCAAGACCAGGAAACAAGAGATTTGTTTAGTGTTATGGTTCTGGGTGTTCAGCTTACATGAAATGTAAACACTCCTTATCCTGTGATTTAATGCATTAAAATTTTTTCATTAAAATCTGGTTCTAAATATGATTCAACATCACTTAAAACATTTTCAATGGAGATAGCAGCCTTTATGGGACTTTTGTAAAATGAAATGATACAACGTATAAAGTAGTTAGCAGTTACTTGTCATGAGTAAGCACTGGATACAAATTTTAGTTGCCATTATTATTTTAATTATTATTAAGTCAATATAGTTCCTTCCAGACATTCTCTAAATGCATCATCTTAAAAACGTGTTTTAATACATGTACACCCATGGCTGATTCATGTGAATGTATGGCAAAAACCACCACAATATTGTAAACTAATTAGCCTCCAATTAAAATAAATTTTTTTAAAAAGTAAGTAAAAAAAAAAAAGAAACAAAAAAAAAATTGAAGCTTTCTTTCTTCCTTTCTTGCCCCCCTCCTTCTTTGCTTTCCTCCTGTCATCCATCCTTTTCTTTTTTCTTGCTTCCTTTCTTTTTAACCATATCATTCTGGAGACAGTGTTCTGACGTTCATTATTTAAACTAGAAAGTGACTAGAAATTTCAGGTCACATTGGCTGAAGAACCAAATGAGAACCAAGTGAGAAAGGAAGCAAATCATGAAGGAGGTTGTTTGTTCCCCCTCTAATGTAAACTCGGGTCTCTATCCACAGCCTTAGGTTTTGAACATCATCAAAGACCACTTATCTGAATAACACAATAAGAATCCCTAAGATGTATATGTAAAGAACCTGCCTGCAAATGCAGAAGACGTAGGAGACGAGGATTCGATCCCTCGGTCAGGTTCGATCCCTCGGTCAGGAAGATCCCCTGGAGGAGAGCATGGCACCCCACTCCAGTACTCTTGCCTGGAGAATCCCATGGACAGAGGAGCCTGGCAGGCTACAGTCCATGGGGTTACAAAAAATCAGACATGACTGAAGTGACTTAGCATGTACGCAGGATGTATATGACGACACACTTAAATACTGAAAGATCTGATAGACATAAAGCTACATATCAGTTGATTCAAGAACTAACTTTCTTGTTCTGGAGCCAGAACCAAAGGGTTTTATCCTCTAGATCAGTGATTCTCAAAGTCTGATATTCCAGCCAATAGCATTAGCTTTATGGAGTACTGTTTAGAAAACCAAATTCTTGGACCCACCTTAGACCCTTTGATTCAGAGATGCTGAGGGTGAAGCCCAGAAATCTGTTCAAGCCTTCCAGAGGATTCTGAGGCACACTAGAACTTGAGAATTACTGCTTTCTATCAGTCAACTTTAACAGAAGGGCATAGTCCCACAGAGTGTGAAAAAAAGCATAAACAGATTGTCATCTCACCATGGGCTCATGACCAGATGGGGGAGAAAGGAAATGAGCTTTCATGGTTTGTAGCCAAGAGTTGGTTTCTCTAGCCATTTAGGCAAGTGGAGGAGATGGGTGGATGGAGGCACTGAAACAGCCAACAAGTCTTCAAGGAAACTGAGTCTGACTTTGCCCAGTAAACAAGGTCAAGTTAAATTAGCAAGTGGCTGTGACACTGGCAGCATGATCTGGGTGTGTGTTTGGTTGCATTATTCTGTCCTGAGAGATGTTATCATTCCCTCCCTCCCACTGGGCTGGCTGGATGTGCCCTCTTATTGATGGAAACAGGGACAGGACGGTTCAGTCACATCAAGGGAAGCCAGGCATCTAGGGATGGGGCTGCCAGGCGAAAGGGACACGCCAAGCCTTTGAAAACATATATTCCA
Source organism: Capra hircus (assembly GCF_001704415.2). Lineage (NCBI taxonomy): Eukaryota > Metazoa > Chordata > Mammalia > Artiodactyla > Bovidae > Capra > Capra hircus. Next base: position 79,578,941 of record NC_030814.1, read on the forward strand.
AAGCCAATTACACACTAAAATTCAGATTGAACTTTGGTACCTCAACTTAAACTGCTGTATTTAATTGTATTACATCAGCCTATTTTAAATCTAAAGACTATCTAGATTTAAATCTTAAGATTTAACTTTAGATTTAAATCTAAAGATTAATCTAAAGGCTTTAAATATTTTGAGAATCTGACACCAAAGATAGAAAGCCTCATTATAATTGGTGCTGACCTGGAGGGTCTTGGCCCCATCCTAAAGGATTATCCTAGGGAATTCTCACAACACCCAACTGACAACTATAATTTTTTTAAATGTCCCCACAATTGCATCTTCATAGAGGTTTTAAAAATCATTGGAAAAAATTATCAGTATAATCTCTCCCAGTTATAATATGGTTTCTCAGATCCTTTTTAGGGCCATCTTGTATAACTAATTCATTAATCATTATATCACAATTAAATACAAAGAAGATTTAGGATTTTTAAATTAGAATATACCTTTAAACATAGAGGACAAGGGAAGGGAATGATATGTAAAGACTGCTTTTTCACTGGTAAAATGACAACTTTAATATAAAATACACTGAAGAATAAGATATTTTCACCATGGACACTTTTATGAGTAATGAACAAAAATGTCACAGTCCAACTCTATGTAAATAACATATGACTCTATGAATAGTATTCTTTTTCTATCTATGCAAATATTTTCCATTTATACTCTATGTGCCAAGATAAAACCACTCTTAAATTACTTCCTTAAAATGGCACCACCTTCTTTATTTCTTCTAAGCTGTATGTTTACTTTTAGCTAAAGATATTTTTGAAGTCTCAGCCTTCACTGGACATTGTTTAAGAAGAGAGTTAGATATTGAAATAAGAAAAAATTTAATTTAATAAAAACTCCCAAATGGATGGAATTTCTTCTGATTCTAGTTTACTGATTTGGTTTCCAAAAATACGTAAATATTATTCAAATATATAGAAACAGCTCTGTTGATAGAAGGAGAGTTCTCTGTGTGTTCTGCATGTACGTTGTTCTGAGTTCATGAGAAGTATTTTGACCAGCAGCTCACTCCAACAGCAGGGATTAAGTTTCTTAGTAAACTTAGGACTCTTTTAAGAGTTTATTAATACTTGTCTAATAATGGTGCTTTGATTAAGAAAATATAATTCCCATTCAAATATCATCAGATTCCCCACTGTTAGGGATGATTTAAGTGTGATATAACACATTAGTATCTGAGATTTCCTCATTAGTCTTAACTTTAAATAGATCATATATATGCTGGCTTGAAATAACAATACACGGAGCTCTTTCATGGTCAGATGAAAACTTTTCAGTATCAGTCCCAAGATCCCACCATCTTTAATACTTCTTAATGTCATTACTTTGCCAACAAAGGTCCGTCTAGTCAAGGCTATGGTTTTTCCAGTGGTCATGTATGGATGTGAGAGTTGGACTGTGAAGAAGGCTGAGCGCCGAAGAACTGATGCTTTTGAACTGTGGTGTTGGAGAAGACTCTTGAGAGTCCCTTGGACTGCAAGGAGATCCAACCAGTCCATTCTAAAGATCAGCCCTGGGATTTTTTGGAGGGAATGATGCTGAAGCTGAAACTCCAGTACTTCAGCCACCTCATGCGAAGAGTTGACTCATTGGAAAAGACTGTGATGCTGGGAGGGATTGGAGGCAGGAGGAGAAGGGGACGACAGAGGATGAGATGGCTGGATGACATCACTGACTCGATGGACGTGGGTCTGAGTGAACTCCAGGTGATGGTGATGGACAGGGAGGCCTGGCGTGCTGCGATTCATGGGGTCACAAACAGTCAGACACAACTGAGCGACTGAACTGAACTGAACTGAATGTCAGAAGAGTAGAGTGAACAGGAAGTGAAATGTGCCTCTCTTTAGCGCCATATGCCCTGCCACCCCCAGGCCATCATTCTGTCTCATCTGCTTAGAATTTAAGGAATGAGACTTCCATTTGATTATGTGCTTTATCTCATCTAATCTTTCCAAAAAGTCATTAAGTAATGGCTCAGATGGTAAAGAATCTGCCTGTAATGATGGAGACACAAGTTCAATCCCTGGTTGGGAAGATCCCCTTCAGAAGGGAATGGCTACCCACTCCAGTATTCTTGCCTGGTGAATTCCGTGGACAGAGGAGCCTGGTGGGCTACAGTCCATGGAGTCACAAAGAGTTGGACACGACTGAGTGACTAACACTTACACACTAAGTACTTTATCTCATCTGATCTTTGTAAAAAGCCATTAAGGAAGTTCCTGTTTTTACTCAGAAACTCCAAAGCTTCACTACCACACAATATTAGCAGAGACAGAGGAGCCTCAACTAGTTCATATTCATGAAATGTACAAGTATCACTCCCAAATTATGGAATCTACTGCACAGATCCTTCTTCCCAAAGACTATGATTTTTCATCATATTTGCCTTACAGTAATATTAGTCATGATAAAGAAGAAAAATCCTGCTCTCTGAGATTTTGTAGTTGTATTATTTAGGATTAGGTTTGGCTGTGTGTGACAAAAATTTCCAAGCAATGATGGCTTAAACAAAACAGGACTTCGTGTCTGTCTGATGTAAAAGCCTGGAGCCGATACAGCAGATTCTGAATCAGGGACTCAGGCCCTCTCTACCTGATTGCTTTACCAGTCCCAAGTTTACTTTCTGGTCCCAAATGGCTGTTGGAGTGCCAGCGATTATATTTGATCACATACTACTTCTATAGCCTGCAGAAATAGTAGGTGGGGGAAGGGTATATCTCCTTTTTTTTTTTTTTTAAATAAAGAAGTTGTACATAAAACTGTTTACATTATATGGGTTTCCTACATTGTAGGCAGAACACTTTACCGCCTGAGCCACGAGGGAAGTCTTACATTATATAGTATGGTCAGAAGTTAGTTACATGGCCACCCTTGGCTATTAGGGAGGAGGAAAAGTTCCCTTTCCTCTGAATTACCACGATGCTTGCTGAAGCCTGATGCTTATTATGAAGGAAGAATAGGGTATGATCAGATTTGGATTTAGGGGATCAGCACACAGTCTCTGCTCAAAGGGGGTCCGGGGGTGGGGGGGGTGGTTCATCCATGCTGAGAGGACAGCAGGGTGAACTCAGGACTATGAAGAAAAGGATAGCATACGTCCATAAAGGCCTGGGCCGAATGTAGTCAGATCTTTTAATTTTTTAAAGAGAAGCCAGGACACTGGATTTTTATGTGAAATTTCTTGATTTTTAATTACCAGTTGATTAAAATATTTTTTAAAAATGGTGTGGGCCAAATAAAACCCATCTGCGCCAAGGCCTCAGACTGACAGTTTGCTTCATTTGATCTAAAAGAACTGGTTTTGTTTCTTTTTTAGCTTTATTTTCAATTAAACAACATATTGACCGAGGAGTTCGATGTGTATGGTACCATGTTAAGGGCAATGAAAGACAAAAAGACGTAATCTTTCATTGGAACAAGGCAGTCTCTGATGTAGGAGACAGGGTTCATGACTAGAATTTTTTAAAAAAGAGGTTGCAGTAACTCATTTTTAGTTTTATTTCCTTTTGGTTTTGGCCCAGTTTCTTTACCTGACCCCCAACACCGTATCTTATTTCCTTTGATCTTTTCCCCAGTTTTAATAGTTTCCATTCCCACTTCAGTTCAACCAAGCAAATAATTCCATCCCTCAAAGTATGTATTTATAAATGCATCTCTTAGAAATATCAAATATTCTCTTCCTTATTTTGTTGCCAGTGTTTCTCTTCTACTGAAAAATTGCTTTAAGCCTTTCTTTACATGCTCTCATCCTTGTAAGTTTAACTATTTACACCTGTATGATATAATTTATATCTGAACTTGACTTTTTATCCTCAGAAGAATGTGTGATAGGACAAAACTTATTAATATGATTAATATGTAAGTGTCCACAACATTCGCTACTGCTCCTCCCAGCAGGCGAGAGACATGGCTAAAGCTGCCAGTACCACTCAGGCAGTTCTCTTGACTTGAGAAACTTCCCCTGCCCTGGAAGACCCAGGAGGCCCAATCCTCCCACTGTCCTCTGGTGCTGTCATAACTGGCAGACTGGAGTCAGAACCTGCTATATAATTTGCAGGGCCCAGAGTTTAGACTTGTAAAGAATTTCAAGACATTAACAGCAAAGCATTAAACTAAGCATGAGGTGCTTCTGAGTGCAGGGTGCTACGTTGGCTACGCAGCTCTCAGGGTGATGAAGTTGGCCGTGACTGTGGTTGCGGACCTGTGGACACTTGGAGCCAGAAAAGTTGCTGGAAGGCTGGTAGCAGGAAAACATGGCCCAGAGACATGGGATGAGGTTTTTCTTCTTCAGGGGCATTTTGGGGTGAGAGAAGTACAGAGGTCGTTTATAGTATGAGCAAAGGGAGGGAATGGAAAGTTAAAGACTTCTTGTTTGGAGTGTTATAATCTTCATGTCTCCCTTTGTCTCCCTTTAGGGTGTTCAAGATATAGAACTGAAAAAAAAAAGGAAAAAGAAAGTAGAGGTGAAGATGATAGATCTAGAGATAATCATATTAAGTGAACCTAAGTGAGACAGAGAAAGACAAATATCATATTGTATCACTTACATGTGAAAATGAAAATAATGATACAAATGAACTTATTTACAGAACAGAAATAGATTCACAGACAGAGAAAAATTTATGGTCACCAAAGGGGAAAGAAGGGGAGGGATAAATCTGGAATTTGGGATTGACACGTACATCAGTTCAGTTCAGTTCAATTCAGTCACTCAGTCATGTCCAACTCTTTGCGACCCCATGGACTGCAGCAGGCCAGGCCTCCCTGTCTATCACCAACTCCTGGAGTTTACTCAAACTCATGTCCATTGAGTCGGTGATGCCATCCAACTATCTCATTCTCTCTTGTCCCCTTCTCCTCAAGCCTTCAATCCTTCCCAGCATCAGGGTCTTTTTCAGTGAGTCAGTTCTTTGCATCAGGTGGCCAAAGTATTGGAGTTTCAGCTTCAGCATGAGTCCTTCCAATATTCAGGACTGATTTCCTTTAGGATTGACTGGTTGGATCTCCTTGCAGTCCAAGGGACTCTCAGGAGTCTCCTCGAAAACCACAGTTCAAAAGCATCAATTCTTTGGTGCTCAGCTTTCTTTATAGTCCAACTCTCAGGACTACTGGAAAAACTATAGCTTTGACTAGATGGACCTTTGTTGGCAAAGTAATGTCTCTGCTTTTTTAATATGCTATCTATGCTGACATGTATGTACATGTACTGTACATAAAACATAAATAATAAGAACCTACGATAGCAGAAAGTGAAGAGGAACTTAAAAGCCTCTTGATGAAAGTAAAAGAGGAGAGTGAAAAAGTTGGCTTAAAGCTCAGTATTCAGAAAATGAAGATCATGGCATCTGGTCCCATCACTTCATGGGAAATAGACGGGGAAACAGTGGAAAGTGTCAGACTTTATTTTTGGGGGCTCCAAAATCACTGCAGATGGTGACTGCAGCCATGAAATTAAAAGACGCTTACTCCTTGGAAGGAAAGTTATGACCAACCTAGATAGCATATTGAAAAGCAGAGACATTACTTTGCCAACAAAGGTCCGTTTAGTCGAGGCTATGGTTTTTCCAGTGGTCACATATGGATGTGAGAGTTGGACTGTGAAGAAAGCTGAGTGCTGAAGAACTGATGCTTTTGAACTGTGGTGTTGGAGAGGACTCTTGAGAGTCCCTTGGACTGCAAGGACATCCAACCAGTCCATTCTGAAGGAAATCAGTCCTGGGATTTCTTTGGAAGGAATGACGCTAAAGCTGAAACTGCAGTATTTTGGCCACCTGATGCGAAGAGTTGACTCATTGGAAAAGACTCTGATGCTGGGAGGGATTGGGGGCAGAAGGAGAAGGGGACGAAGGAGGATGAGATGGCTGGATGGCATCACGGACTCGATGGACGTGGGTCTGACTGAACTCCGGGAGTTGGTGATGGACAGGGAGGCCTGTGTACTGCGATTCGTGGGGTCGCAAAGAGTCAGACAGAACTGAGCGACTGAACTGAACTGATATAGCACAGGGAAATATATTTAATATAATAGCCTATAATGGGAAAGAATCTGAAAAAAATACATATACATGTATATATGCGTAACTTTGCTGCATACCTAAAACATTATAAATCAACTATACCTGAATTAAAATTTTAAATTAATTATTTTTAAAAAGAAGTAGAAATGAAGAAACAGTTATTTTAAAAGGTTGTTTTATTCTGTAGGAGTCTGTGCCATTCAGGGAGTGAGAGACATGGGGGTCGTAACTATATATCATTTTAGAGTTAGTAGCCATCTCACTATTTAGGGGATTGCTGACATTTTCAGAGTCATGGCAGTTTGTTGGCATTGATGACCTGTGATAAAGAAAACACGATGCTTCACTGACTTCCTTCCTTCCTTTAACAAATGTGAAGTCTTCATTATCTTCCAGTAAGATGCTTAAATATTTTCACTTAATTATTGTTAAAGTTAAGCAACCAACTGATTACTTTTCCAATACAATTGCAAAGAAGATCATAATGAGTCTTGTTTCTTCATAACTGTTACCCTGTATGCCACTTCACTCACCAGAAGCTATGTTCAAGGACAAGGTCTGTTTAGGTCTTCTCAACTTGTTCCCCATTACCTCCTACACATTTGTCTGTCTGTGGCTGCCTACCGTCTTCACTCTTTTCTCTATGCCTCCTAGATCCCCAATTCCCATCCAAATGCTCTTACATCATCAATCTCTGCCCCAAAAGTTCCTTCAGCCTCCTTTACTGGAGTAACATGTCACTTTTCACCAAAAATATAGTTCATATAGGTTCTAAATATCACTTTACTGCTACTGCTAAGTCTCTTCAGTCATGTCCAATTCTGTGCAACCCCATAGACAGCAGCCCACCAGGCTCCATCCCTGGGATTCTTCAGGCAAGAACACTGGAGTGGGTTGCCATTTCCTTCTCCAGTGCATGAAAGTGAAAAGTGAAAGTGAAGTCGCTCAGTCGCGTCTGACTTTTAGCGACCCCATGGACTGCAGCCTATCAGGCTCCTCCATCCATGGGATTTTCCAGGCAAGAGTACCGGAGTGAGGTGCCATTGCCTTCTCCGAAATATCACTTTATGTATGTGCTAAGTCACTTCAGTCATGTCGTGTCCAACTCTTTGCGACCCTAAGGACTGTAGCCCGCCAGGCTCCTCTGTCCATGGGATTCTCCAGGCAGGAATACTGGAGTGGGTTGCCATGCCCTCCTGCAGGGGATCTTCCCATTGCAAGGATTGAACCCAGGTCTCCTGTGGCTCCTGCATTGCAGGCAGATTCTTTACTGCTGAACCACCAGGGAAGACCTAAATATCACTTTAATACTATCGATTTTTAATCCCCTCTGGAAGAAGTCTCTTCTTGGAGATTCATGCAACTTGCTATCCCTCCTTGTCATTGGAAACCATCTGATTCTGGTCACTCCTCCCTGTTGAGGGAAGCTCAAAATCCTTAGCTGCCTTTTCTCCCCACCAAGCTCATCCCCAAAATATTTAGCCTTGAATCAGCCCTATCATCCACCTCACTCCTTCACCTCCAGGGCCAGACTATAGGAGAAAATCACGTAAGTGTTGGGATTATTGCTGCCAGAAACATACAGCCTCCACCTCAATAGGCTTCCAGTAGTATTTGCCACTTCCCCGTATGTCTCTGGTGAATGTTCTCATCAAATCCTCACAAGATCTACTGAAAATATTTGGAATTGCCATCTATGCTGGTACTGGCTTCTTTTTGCTTATATAGTAACCTTTCCTATCCCAATAAATAAATATATTTACATACGTGGGCTTCCCTCATAGCTCAGTTGGTAAAGAATCCACCTGCAATGCAGGAGATCTCGGTTCAATTCCTGGGTCAGGAAGAATTGCTGGAGAAGGGATAAACTACCCACTCCAGTATTCTTGGGCTTCCCTTGTGGCTCAGCTGGTAAAGAATCTGCCTGCAATGCAGGAGACCTGGGTTCAATCCCTGGTTTGGAAAGATACCCTAGAGAAGGGAAAGGTTACCCACTCCAGTATTCTGGTCTGAAGAACTATACAGCCCATGGGGTCTCAAAGAGTAAGACGCGATTGAGCAACTTTCACTTTCATCAGTTCAGTTAAGTCGCTCAGTTGTATCCAACTCTTTGTGACCCCATGGACTGCAGTACACCAGGCCTCCCTGTCCATCACCAACTCCCAGAGCTTACTCAAACTCATGTTCATCGAGTTGATGATGCCATCCAACCATCTCATCCTCTGTCGGCCCCTTCTCCTCCTACCTTCAATCTTTCCCAGCAACAGGGTCTTTTCAAATAAGTCAGTTCTTCATATCAGGTGGCCAAAGTATTGGGGTTTCAGCTTCAGCATCAGTTCTGCCAATGAATATTCAGGACTGATTTCCTTTAGGATGGACTGGTTGAATCTCCTTGCTGTCCAAGGGACTCTCAAGAGTCTCCTCCAACACCACAGTTCAAAAGCATCAATTCTTCAGCACTCCATTTTGTTTATAGTCCAACTCTCACATCCATACATGACTATTGGAAAAACCATAGCTTTGACTAGACAGACCTTTGTCCTTCATTACCAAAGTAATATCTCTGCTTTTTAATATGCTGTCTAGGTTGGTCATAACTTTTCTTCCAAGGAGCAAGCGTCTTTTAAGTTCATGGTTGCAGTCACCAACTCCAGTGATTTTGGAGCCCCCCAAAAGAAAGTCAGTCACTATTTCCACTGTTTCCCCATCTAGTTGCCATGAAGTGATGGGACCAGATGCCATGATCTTCATTTTCTGAATGTTGAGCTTTAAGCCAACTTTTTCACTCTCCTCTTTCACTTTCATCAAGAGGCTCTTTAGTTCTTCACTTTCTGCCATAAGGATGGTATCATCTGCATATCTGAGGTTATTGATATTTCTCCCAGCGATCTTGATTCTAGCTTGTGCGTCTTCCAGCCCCGCATTTTTCATGACGTACTCTGCATGTAAGTTAAATAAGCAGGGTGACAATATACAGCCTTGATGGACTCCTTTCCAATTTGGAACCAGTCTGTGTTCCATGTCCAGTTCTAACTGTTGCTTCTTGACCTGCATACGGATTTCTCAGGAAGCAGGTCAGGTGGTCTGGTATTCCCATCTCTTGAAGAATTTTCCACAGTTTGTTATGATCCACACAGTCAAAGACTTTGGTATAGTCAACAAAGCAGAAATAGATGTTTTTCTGGAACTCTCTTGCTTTTTCCATGATCCAGCAGATGTTAGCAATTTGATCTCTGGTTCCTCTGCCTTTTCTAAATCCTATTTAAACATCTGGAAGTTCACGGTTCACATACTGTTGAAGCCTGGCTTGGAGAATTTTGACCATTACTTTGCTAGCATGTGAGATGAGTGTAACTGTGAAATAGTTTGAACATTCTTTAGCATTGCCTCTCTTTGGGATTGGAATGAAAACTGATCTTTTCCAGTCTGGTGGCCACTGATGAGTTTTCCAAATTTGCTGGCATATTGAATGCAGCACTTTCACAGAATCATCTTTTAGAATTTGAAATAGCTCAATTGGAATTCCACCAACTCCACTAGCTTTGTTCATAGTGATGCTTCCTAAGGCCCACTTGACTTCACATTCCAGGAGGTCTGGCTCTAGGTGAGTGATCACACCATCATGGTTATCTGGGTCATGAAAATCTTTTCTGTATAGTTCTTCTGTGTATTTTTGCCACCTCTTCTTAATATCTTCTGCCTCTGTTAGATCCATACCCTTTCTGTCCTTTATTATGCCCATCTTTGCATGAAATGTTCCCTTGGTATCTCTAATTTTCTTGAAGAGATCTCTGCTGCTGCTGCTGCTGCTGCTGCTGCTAAGTCGCTTCAGTCGTGTCTGACTCTGTGCGACCCCATAGACAGCAGCCCACCAGGCTCCCCCGTCCCTGGGATTCTCCAGGCAAGAACACTGGAGTGGGTTGCCATTTCCTTCTCCAGTGCATGAAAGTGAAACGTGAAAGTGAAGTCGCTCAGCCGTGTCCAACTCTTCGCGACCCCATGGACGGCAGCCCATCAGGCTCCTCCATCCATGGGATTCTCCAGGCAAGAGTACTGGAGTGAGGTGCCATTGTCTTCTCCGGAAGAGATCTCTAGTCTTATAAAGTTGGGTGTGGACTTTTTCATTTTCTGCCCCTCTATTTATTAACAAGTCTGTAACTACATCCACCCTGTAGTAAACTGATTGCATTAATGAACCAAATTAGTGACTTCCTTTTTCCACACCCTTTGCCCTATAATTTTGTAGTCACTTCTCATTCTGATCCTAGGCTTGGCTATGTGACTTTCTATTGTGAAGATTGCAAAGTACCTGTATGTCTCTACCTTCTTTTTTGAAATCCTATCATAGCCTTGCAAAGAAGCCCAGACTAAAAATACAAAAAAAAAAAAAAAAAAAGAGAGAGAGAGAGAGAGTGAGAGAAATAAAAGAGAAAAGAAGCCCAGTCTAAGAGTATGAGAGTATATGGAGCAGAGCTAAACTGTCCTATCCCAAAGCATCCTTGTCAGCCAGCCCTTAGACTTATCCTTCAGCTGACCACAGATAAATGAACAATCCTTATGATAAAATTCGCCACAACTGGTCCAGCAGAGCTAAGTTGTAGACCTGCAGACTCATGAGAAATAAGAAATGGTTGTTGTTTTCAGTGACTAAGATTTGGAATGATTTGTTATGCACAAAAGCTAATACAGGCTCTAAATGTCTCTTTCTCCATACAAAAGGATGAAGTAAAACTTCTCTTTCTTAAGGCACATTCTTCTAGTTGCTTTTATCCTATTCCTGCCTGTATGCTTCAGATCTCAACCATTCCAATTATTTCTCTATTATTATATTTTCATCTTATTGTCATCTTTTCACCTCTTTCCATAATATATAAACATGTTTAAATCTAATTAAAATAAAACATACACACAAAAAAGTAAGCCTGTGTCTTTAGCAAGTTACTGACCTATTCTATTATTGCTTCCATTTATATATTTTAAAAGAATAGTCTATACGTGTGTATTTGTCTGGATTTGCCATAGAAACAGAACCAACAGGATGTGTTACATATAGAGAGAGATTTATTTTAAGGAACTGACTTATGCAATTGTAGAGGCTGGCATACATGCATGCTAAGTTGCTTCAGTCATGTCTGACTCTTTGCAAGCCATGAACTGTAGCCTGCCAGGCTCCTGTCCTTGGGATTCTCCAGTTTTGGCAAGAAAACTAGAGTGGGTTGCCATGCCCTCCTCCAGGGAATCTTTCCAACACAAGGATGGAACCCAGGTATCTTATGTTTCCTGCATTGGCAGGTGGGTTCTTTACTACTAGCGCCACCTGGGAAGCCCTCTGTTGTTGTTGTTCAGTTGCCCAATCATGCGAACTCTTTGTGACCCCATGGACTGCAGCACGCCAGGCCTTCCTGTCCCTCACCATCTCCTGGAGTTTGCCCAAGTTCATGTTCATTGCATCAGTGATGTCCTCTAGCTATCTCATCACTAAGGGCAGCCTTTAGTGAGTCCAAAATCTGATAAGGTAGGTCAGTGGGCTGGAGACTCAGCGAAGAGTTGCAGTTCAACCCCAAAGGCAGAGGTCTATTGGCAAAATTGCTTCTTGCTTGGGGGAGGTCAGTCTTTGGTCTATTAAGGCCTTTACCCGATTGGATGAGGCCCACCCACATAATGGTGAGTAATCTGCTACTAAAAGGCCACTGATTTACAGGTTCATTTCATCCCCAAAACACTTTCACAGAAACATCCGTGTAATACTTCACCAAATATTTGGGCACTGTGGTCCAGCCAAAGGAACACATAAAATCAGCCATCACAACTTGCTGTCTTCATTTTCTGTACTCATTAATCATTCACCTTTTCAGTTACCACCTTATTAATATACCGAGGCAATGGATACTGCCAAACACTCTTTTCTTTTGTTCCTTTACTTCCTTTTGCCTCCTTCCTACCTCGCTTCCTATCTATTTGCTGCTTTTTAGTTTTCTTTATGCCACCTCTTCCTTTATCTGCTTCTTAATGATGCTTAGGGTTGTGCTTCCCAGACTACCTGGCCCATATCATATACTAGTGGTATTAACTACCAAATTTATATCTTCCATTTAGCCCTCTCTTCTGAGTTTCATATATTCATTCATTTATTCACTGAAGGTATTAACAGCATACTATATATTTTATTGAGTACTAAACACAATTGGGGTGTGTGGCAACCTCTGAAATGACCCCCAAGATCCCTGCCTCCTATTAATCATATCCCCCATTTAATCCCTTCCCTGTAATGTGAGCTTCTAAAGAACAGAACACAGCAAAAGTGATGAGATGCCACTTCTGAGATTAGGTTACAAAAAGACTCTGGCTTCTGTCTTGTTCACCCTCTCCTGTCCTTTCCTGGCTCACTCTATCTTTCTTAGAGTCCTCATGTAGGGGAAGCAAGCTGACAGCTGTTTGAAAAACCTTATGGTTTAAATAGTCAGTGGGAATTTGTTGTATGAGGCAGGGAGCTCAAATATGGTGCTCTGTGACAACTCAGAAGGGTGGGATGGGGTGGAAAGTGGGAGGGAGGTTCAAGAGGGAGGGGACGTATGTATACCTATGGCTGATTCATGTTGATGTATGGCAGAAACCAACACAATATTGTTAAAACAATTATCCTCCAATTAAAAACAGAAACAAAACAAAAGCTTTATGTAGAGGCTTGTATGCAAGGGAACTCAGTCTCCAGATAACAGCCAGCAAGGACCTGAGACCTGCCACCAGTCACATGAGTGAGCGTGGAAGCAGGTCCTCTCCCAATTGAGTCTTGCTTGAATTGGTTGCCACTCTGCTAGATACCTTTACTGCAGTCCTGTAAGACACCTTGAGTCAGAGGCACTCAGCTAAGTTGCAGCTGGATTTTTGACCCACAGAAATTATGAGAAAATAAATATTTATGATTTTAGGCTGCTAAGGTTGGTATAATTTGGTTTACAGTGATTGATGACTAGTAGAGGACTACCCTGTATATTGTCACCCAGCTATGGTTTTTTCAGTAGGCATGTATGGATGTGAGAGTTGGACAATAAAGAAGACTGAGTGCCAAAAAATTGATGCTTTTGAACTTTGGTGCTGGAGAAGACTCTTGAGAATCTCTTGGACACCAGGGAGATCAAATCAGTCAATCCTAAAGGAAATCAACCCTAAGGAAAGGAATATTCATTGGAAGGACTGAAGCTGAAGCTCCAAAACTTTGGCTACATGACATGAAGAGCCGACTTATTAGAAAAGACCCTGATGCTGAGAAAGACTGAAGGCAGGAGGAGAAGGAGACAGCAGAGGATGAGATGACCGGATGGTATCACTGACTCAATGGACATGAGTTTGAGCAAACTCCAGGAGATGGTGAAGGACAGGGAAGCCTCATGTGCTACAGTCCACGGGGTTCCAGAGTCAGACACGACTGAGTGACTGACTACCCAGGATTCAAAGTCAAATAAGAAAGAGCCCTGACATGCAACAATCCTGCAGACTATCAAGGGTGATGGAAAAGTGGTCATGATCACACTACAGTATAATAGGTGTTATAGAAACATGCACAGTGAGTGATGGGAGCACAGAGAGAAGAGAATTTCCATCCTACTTGAAGACTGAAGGTTTTAACTGGCAGATTTTGTTTTTGTCATTGAATGAGCAGGCTAAGTCATTTGATCAAAACGAGGAGAAATGGTGATGGGATACCTGATGAGAAAGTGAATTTTTAGAACCTCTACTGGAAAGAATGGTTGAAAGATTTAGAAAAGAAGCCAGTGATGATATCTAGGCTGTGAGGAGTTTGGTTAAGAATCATGGACTTGCAGAATCACCAGTTGAGACTGGGGTTTACTTTTTTTCAAAATGTTCTTGGCAATATGGATATAAGATTGTAGAAGTTGATAATTGGATTTAGGATCTCAGAGAAGACAAAACAGAAAAACAAAGGATGAGGAAGAAAAAGAGCAAGACAATTTTTATAGTCCCAGTGGAGTTTAGGTTGGATAGAGAAAGTAAGACAATCAAAGCTGCTAAGAGTTTGGGGAAATGTCACCAAATCTGACCTCCTACCAATCACTAGGGTCAAGGGAGTCAATGCCAGGTTTGACTTAAACCTAGGTCATATACTCCAGTCCTGAGTTGGAGGAAACTACTAGCTGAGAGTGGGAAAGAATGATTATGCCGAAGGAAATTCAGGTTTGCTACCATGAGAAGAGTGAATGGATGCTTTATAGCAGAGACTGCTGGTTTCCTACAGTGGTGTTCATTTCTTCCAGAGTAAGAGAACCTTCTTAGGGGTGGGAGAAGCACATAATGATAGTATTTACTAGTCTCCTGCAGCTAGGAACAGCCAAGCAACTAATAAGCTGATCAAAGGGATATGGACAGAAGTGGTGTGTGTGCCATTTCTGGACCATGTTCTTAAAGGGGATGGGATGTCATTCCATTTCCCTTTATTCCTTTGCTGTCTGCTCGAATATGGTTGTGGTGTTGAGCCAACTTGAACCATAAGGAAGACATTCTATTCCTAGGGAGGGCAGAACAACAGGAGTCTGTAATCCCTGGATAATGTCATGGATCCTTTGTCATCCTACATGAGGAATAATTAAACTACAGTTTTTAAAAAGCCTCTTTTAATGTGGTTCTGTTACAAGTGACTGGACCTACCTTTCAACTAAATCAGATGTCCAGTAAAAAAGATATGCTGGGAATATAAATGACCATAGCATAAGACAGAAAGCAGTAAGCAATAAACAGAGGCACTGATAAACAGGATACAGAGAAAAATCACTTCAAGCCAGACTGTGAACTTTCAAAAGAGATTAAAGTTTCTGATCAGTGACAGACCACAGACTGTCCATAGGTAGTGGAATGCAGGCGGGGGAATGTGCCTCAACAGCTGGTTATTGCAGACAGGCCGGCGGCAGTGGTGACGGTGATGCGGCATGACAGTGACAACTGGCCCATGCATCCAGCTCATCCAAGCAACATTTGGGCCTTGATATACTTATTTAAATTAGTTGTGGTTTGGGTTGATGCTTCTTGACAATGATCATAAAAATTAAGAAATAGGGGTGGAAGAAATCCTAGCGACTAGGAAAACCGTCTGCTCAATGCACTTCAAAAGACAATAATAATTACAGTGATGCTAAGTAAGTCTTGTACATAGCCAGTAAAACCCAGGACTTCTAACTCCCCGGCCATTGAGGGCTGAAGGCTTCTATATACTTACTTTGTAAAGAATCCCTGTGAAGGTTTCTTCTCCAGCAAAATACTAACCTCAGGTTGCTATCTGCAATGCCCATCGGTTACTCTAGTGGACGGTGGTGGTGGTGGTTTAGTCGTTGTGTCCAACTCTTGCAACCACATGGACTGTAGCCCGCCAGGCTCCTTCGTCCATGGGATTTCCCAGGCAAGAATATTGGAATGGATTGCCATTTCCTTCTCAGAGAATCTTCTCAACCCAGGGATGGAACCTACACCTGCATTGCAAGCGGATTCTTTTACCGCTGAGCCACGAGGGAAGCCTTGGTGGATAGTACTGAGACAGAACATTTCCATCATGTCTCAAAGCTCTACAGAACAGCCCAGAGATCTAAGAGAGATGTCTCTCTCTCCTGCCGATCCTCAATCTTGCCCTCAGTCTGTGCATAACCCAAACCCAAAGATTGGTCCCCAAGTTCTTCCACTTCCTAAAGAAGATTTAAAACTGGTAACAACAAAAGTCGTTTGGCCTAGTCCCGCTAAGAAGGGGACACGGTAATAGAACGCCAAGATTCTTCCACAGCAGTCAGGAGAGCAAGTGGGCGGTAAAAAAGTAGCCGGGACCAGACGTGGGGGTGGAAGGAGACGCAAAGGGGCGGGGAGGAGCGCCGCGCGCTCGGACTGACGCCTGCACGAGACCGGGGGCGGGGCCGCGCGCCGCTGGGCGGGGCCGCGCGCGGCGGGCCAGGGAGGAGGGGGAGCCCGGCGGCCGGCGCGCTAGCCTAGCCGTGCGTGCTCACGTGACAGGTCCGCGAGGTCCCGCTCGCGCAGTCGTCTGGGCGAGCGAAGATGGCGGCCGAGAGGGAACCTCCTCCGCTAGGGGACGGGAAACCCACCGACTTTGAAGAGCTGGAGGACGGAGAGGACCTGTTCACCAGCACTGTCTCCACCCTAGAGGTGAGACCGCGTCGCCGTGGGTGCTGCGCTCCGTTGCTGCCGCCCGTCTCACCTTTTGGTGCTTGCCCTGCCTCGACTTGACCCTCCGCGTCCCCCCCACCCCAACCCCCAGGTTTGCAAGGACCTGGTTGGGGCGACACCTGTGACGCGGGCCGCACCTCGCGTACCTGTCATTGGGCCGGAGTTGGCCTGGGCGGCCAGGCCTGCTTAGGAGAGCGAACTGCGGGGCCGGGGGCCGACCTGATCCCCTGAGGGCCGGGACCGGACGGAGCATCGAGTGTCCTCTCCCCGCTCAGCTGGCCCTCCGCGGTGTCACTTGCGCCTCTCCTTCCAGAGCTCTGAAGGTCTTGCCCTGGGTCTCAGCACACCTCCTGGCGCTGCCGGGCAACCTCCGCAGCCTCTTTCAAGAGGTGCTTGCTTTTCCCTTCCCAAGGGAGGGTGTGCCTCTGAAAAGGGAGAGCAGTGAAGAGAGCGCGCTGAGTAGCCGGGGCGCTGGAGGGACCGTGCGAATGCACTTTTTTCCCGGTCTTGGACCATCAAGGACTGCTAGTTCCCCTTGAGGGAGGTACCTCTGTTTTAGACTGTTAAATAGGCAAATGAATTTGGCCGGTTTTGCTTGTGTTTAGTTTCTAAGCCTTTTAAGGATCATAGTGTTGATAAAATACAAAGTTGAAGGCAGGGAGTAGTCCAGGAAACTGCTAGGCAGTGGGGGAAGTATTTTTTTTTAAGTTACCAGGGGAGAAATAACAGATCCTCACTCCTTTTTCCTCTTTTCTCGCATGATCAGCGATCTCTGAAGCTACGTGTTCCTGTTTTTGTCAAAGGAAACGCCCTCTATGAACTTAACTGTATTGGGCCTCCTGAATCTAGTTCATGTTTCAATTGCTTTGCCTTTGATGAGAGCACACACACCTGATAGCCGAACTTTAAGTGTGTGTATGTGTATTAAAATATAAGCAAATTTCCCAAAGAATTGTTTACCTTAGACTGTGAAAGTGAAATCGCTCAGTCGTATCCGACTCTTTGTGACCCCATGGACTGGAGCCTACCAGGCTCCTCTGTCCATGGGATTTTCCAGGCAATAGTACTGGAGTGGATTGCAATTTCCTTCTCCGGGGGATCTTCCCGACCCAGGGATCGAACCCGGGTCTCCCACATTGTAGACAGACGCTTAACCGTCTGACCTTAGACTTCCTTATAAAGTGCTTTTTTAATAAGCTTCCCTAGCTTGATCCACTCCGCACCAAATTAATTGAAAATTATGGTAGAATATCCTTTATTTAGCTTTCAGTTGCGTGGAACTGGTAACTTCCCTGACCGTTTTCAGGACTGACCGTATTCTGCTAATTGTATATGCCTGTTCCTGGCCAAACCTCACCTCTCCTCAAGATTTTAGGCTTCTTGGGGCCAGGGATAGTACCTGGATCATCTCTGTGTTCCTCATAAAATCTTGATCATTTGCATTTTGCAAATATTTGTTGAATGAATTGTCAAAACCAGCATCTCCTAAGATTTAATAAAAATTATCGTGCACAGCAAATTACCTTTTGGGGGTAGTATCCTTGTAGTCCTTTATACTTTACAGCTACATGACATGTTTTGAAAGGTAATGTCTATGCAGGATTGTAAGACCTGTATTCCCTGTGGGGCTACAAAGATTTTCCGCCAAGAAGGATCAGAATAAACTTAACATTAGTGTAAACTGGAATATTGTGATCACTAAGCATTCTGTTTAATCGAGGTCTTTTTAAAGTTGAGTGAAAGGAACTACAGTTTCTATTTCCCATTTGGGTGGGACTGTTTAATAAGGCTGTGTGTTCCCCACCCCTCTCCCCAGTTAAAGTCTATAGAGCACTGAGTATGAATAAATGTATTGTGGTTAGTGCATTATGAAAGCTTTCTAAAAAGTTGGATTTGATTATTCATCTAAACCCTTTATTTCATGAGACTCAGGATATTTTAAAGTAGTATAACTGTGAGGCTTATAAATTCAGAATTATTATTATTTTTTGCTTTTCAAGCTATTTTGGGAAGGGTACATAGCAGTACTTATTAGTATACCAAAGCTGCTCTAAAGGAATATTTTTTCAGCATGTCACTTTTCTTTTGAATAGAATAGTGCTTCTCAAACCTCAGTGTGGAGGAGAAACTATAGGATTCTTGTTTAAAATGCAGATATCTTTGTCTCACTAGAATCTGCATCTTTTCTGAGTGTTCTGTATCATTGCTTTTCAAACTTCATATGTCAGTTACCTGGAGATCTTGTTAAAGTGCAAATTTTGATTCTGTAGGGCTGGGATAAACCAGTGTCCTGCATTTTTAACAAACTCTTATTGTGACATTGCTTCAAGTCCACAGACAAGGGTGAGTTGCAAAGCTCCAGGTGATTCTGATGCAGATCATCTGCTTTAAATAGTTATTACCTAAGCTATAAAGTGTAATAGTCATAAAAATGAACGTCTTTCTATTAAAAAAAAAAAAGAGTTTTTAAAGTGTTCATGTAGGAACTTTATCCTTTGAGGGCATTGGGAGTAAAAAAATCAATTGAAATCCATATAAGTAAAAATTAAATTATACACAGCTTCAATATCATAATTATTAACCTTGTAATGACTGTACAACATAGTATATATGTATGCTGTGAGTATATTTTAATCCCAGTATTAAAATCATTTCTTTTCAAAATGAACAGTCACATAAAGCCCTGGTCAGGAGTTAAAGCATATTTGAAACATCTAGTTGTATGCTTCTGTTGTGACTGTGAAACACGGTGGTGAAGGGCGGGCATAGGGGACACGGAAAGAAATGAGAAGGGAAAAAAATCTGGCAAAAGCTTGTTCTTTTTTGGTACTTGAGAGGCTTTAGATGGTTTTGCAATGCTGCCTTTAAAAAATGATATAGTCCTAAGGTTAAGAGGTGCTTGCCCTAAAGTAGCATGAAGTAGTAAGACTATACCTTTAAAAAGTCAGGAGATTTATGTATTACTTGCCTGTTCTTTTCTTTCTTTATTTTTGGTTGCCCTGGGTCTCTGTTGCCATGCGAGGGCGTGCTCTAGTTGTGAGGAGCGGGGTCTCCTCTCCAGGTAGTCACTTCTAGATGCATGGGCTTCAGTAGTCCGGCTCCCAGGCCCTAGAGCACAGGTCTGGTGGTCGTGACACACAGGCTTAGTTGCTCCGCAGCATATGGAATCTTCCTGGATCAGGGATTGAACCTATGTCTCCTACATTGGCAGGTGATTCTTATCCACTGAGCCACCAGGGAAGCCCTGTTCCTTTTTTTTTTTAAAATTTTTGTTAGAGTAAATTAATAGTTGATTTGCAGTGTTGTTCATTTTTTAGTTCATAGACCATACAGTTCACCCATGTAATATGTACAGTTTTATGTGTTTTGGTATATTCACAGATATTGCAACATTTTTATTACCTCAGAAAGAAACCCTGTACCCTTTAACTATCACCCGCATCCCCATTCCATAAACCCTAGGCAACTACTAATTCACTTTCTATCTATATGTTTCCTATTCTGGACCTCATATGAGTGAATCATGTAATATGTGGTCTTTCGTGACTGACTTTTTTCACTTAACCTGATGTTTTCAGAGTCTATGTATGTCCTCCTTTTTATGCTTGAATAACATTCCATTGTGTGGCTATACCATATTTTGTTTATCCATTTTGTCATTTGTTGGACATTTGCATTGTTTCCACATTTTGCATATTATTATTGCTAGATCATATGATGACTCTGCTTTTAATCAGTTGAGGAATTGCTGGAGTTTCTCAAAATGGCCACACCATTTTACATTCCCACCAGCCATGTATGAGGGAACCCATTTTTTCACATCCTCACCAATGCTTGTTGTTATTTGACTTTTTTATTCTATCCATCATAATGCTTGAGAGATGGTATCTTAGTGTGGTTTTGATTATATTTTCTTTTTTTATGAATTTAAGTTTTTATTTGGGTATTTCACTGTAGTACTATGACAACAAAAATCACGTCTGTATACCAGAACATACATATATCAACAGTGAGACTGATTATATTTTCTTTAAGACTAAATTAAGTCTTTCTTAAAGATTATATTTTCTTTTCATGTTCTTGTTGGCCATTTGTACATTATGAAGAAATGTCTGTTCAGAGCCTTTGCTCATTTTTTAGTTGGGTTGTCTTTTTATTTATAAAAAATTTTTTGTGTATTCTAGATACAAGTTCTTTGTCAGATACATGATTTGCAGAGGTTCTCCCATTCCATGAATTGTCTTTTCATTTCCTCTGGTGTCCTCTGAAGCACAAGCTTTTGAAAAACTTGATGAAATTCAGTTCATCTACTTTTTATTTTGTTGCTCATGCTTTCAGCGTCATATATAAGAATCCCCTGCCAAATCCAAGATCATGCAGGTTTCCTCTAAGAGTTTTATAGTTTCGGCTTTGATTTGTTTTGAGTTAACATTTGTATATGGTATGAGAGAAACTTTTTTTTTTTTTGCTTGTGGCTATCCAGTTGTCACAGCACCATTTGTTGAAAAGACTGTCCATTGAACGGTCTTGACACTCTTTCTGAAAATTGGTTGACATAGATGTTTATACTTGGTTCTCGTACTAGCCTCTCATCTTAAGGTCAACTGAAGTTAAGCTGAGTACTACAGTTTCCCTAACACTGTCACATGATAGAGTTTATCGAATATTTCAAGTGAAATTTCCAGATGGGAGGTTCACAGGTCTTAGAATTCCTTCCCCACCATGTAACCCCATGCCTGCTCAGAAGATGCTGTACTTGGTTGATTTCAGTAAATACTTGACTGTTTACTCTCTGCTGTACTTTTTAGATGATAGTGGGAGTATAAAGATCAGCTAGATATCAGCAGATCTTTGAGGAAAGAAAATCTCTGGTGAAGAAGAAAGAGAAGTATAGAAAACTCAGATCCAAAGAGATTGTGACTATGTTCTGAAAACACACCAATTTTCACTGAAAGTACCAGTGAACTGGGGGAGATTGTTAACTCTTACCAGCATTCCTGACACGTGGTAGATGGACATAAATGTTTCTACTGGCTAGGAACAGCCACTGAGATAATAATATTTAAGAGAGACTTTAAAGGGTAGAATGAAATTTTCAATGTGGGAAAATAGCAAATGTCACTTACGGTTCAGTCCGTATTATAAGGAACCATAAATAATTTTGAGTGGCTCTATACAGCGTGTTACAGGTTTACGTGGTGAGACTGTGCAGAGCTTTGAAGTTTGTTACATAGGTGCATGAGAGCCCTACAGGATTTTCAGGGCAGTAATATGATTGCCTTGGAAGCTTAACGTTCTGGCAGTTTGGGGGATAAATTTGTAGGAGGTATCATTGGTAGGTTGATGAGCTGGAGGTTATTTTGAGTCTAAGGTTAAAGACCTCGAGAGGAATAGTGCAATTAATAAAGGAGAGAAGGAGGTTGATACAATAACAAGATTAAAAGATGGCCATCTTAACGCTTTGAATGTCTCGGGGAAGGAGTTACAAATTTATTTCATTTGGGAATAAGTTACATCAATGAAGAGACTATCAGACAGGTAGAAATCCCGGATGGAGTAGAGATACAGATTCAATACAATTTATTGAATGGCAACACCAAATTGAACTGTGGAAATCTAGTCCTTGGCCTCATGGAGTATATGAATGAACAGGAGTCAGCATAATAAACACAGCTTTGTGGAAAAAACACCTGCAATACCAGGTGATAATGTGTGTAACTGAAATATGTACACGGTACAGAAACAGTACCATGTACTGTGAGGATGAGATGATGGGAAAGCAGTACTGACTCTGTGCTCATGAATTTGAGCAAACTCCAGAAGACAGTGTAGGACTATCACTGGCGTCCTTCAGTCCATGGGGTCATGAAGAGTAAGACACGATGTAGCAAACAGCAGCAGCAGAAATAGTGTAGAAACCTGGAGTGACTTAATTGTGTAGATGTGATCTTTGAAACCTTGAAAAGTAGATGACATCAGCAGAGAGCAAGTAGAGAAAGACTAAGGAGTCTTTTGATAAAGAACTGAAGTTTAGTATCTACTGTTTAAACACAACAGGTAGTAAAAGTGTGTATCTTGTTTTCCTAATTCTGTCTTCAAATCTTTAGGTTGGCATCCATCTTTAAATTTTTTTTTTTAATTTCATTATGAATTACCTGTTTCAGAGGAAAGACATTTTCTGACCAGGTATTTAAAGACAACTGCACGGGAAACACTAGAAAGAGATTTATGACAAGGTATAACTAGTTGACCACTTGCCCTGGAAACTATTAAATATAAGGACTGAACTACTTTTAGTGCCTATAAAAAAAAATGTTACTCTTTAGTTGCTTGAGGCAGAGGTGCTCAAATTTTTTCATTTTTCTTCCTGAAATAGAATAATTTTTTTCCTTTTTTTTTCCTTTGCCATGCTACACGGCTTGTAGGATCTTAGTTCCCCTACGAGGGATTGAACCCAGGCCCTTGGCAGTGAAAACATGGAGTCCTAACTACTGGGCGACCAGGGAACTCCTAAAATTTGTCTTTCATGTTAATTTTCGAGTGCCCACTTTCCTATAAAATTGAACTCTTGTGTTTTTTCCCTGTGATGATAGTTTTTAGTTGTGATAAAATTTACCTCAGTAAAGTTCGCTACCACCTCATTGAAGATGCATGACATTTCTATCACCTTCTAAAAATTCCCTCATGTAGTTAATTCCACCCACTCCCAGCCTCTGGCACCCACTGATTTGTATTTGCCGGTAGTTTTGTCTTTTCCAGAATTTCGTATAAATGGAATCATATAAATGGAATTATATTTTGTACAAACAAAACTGTGTGAAACTTCCTGAATGAGGCTTCTGTAACTTAACCTCAAGTGTCTGATATTTATGGATGTTGCGTGTATCAAGAGTCATTCATTTTTATTGCTGAACTTAGTATTGCATTGTATTAGGCATCACAGTTTTTTGTTGTTGAAGAACATTTCTGTTGTTTACAGTTTGGGGACATTAATGAAGAGATGACATAGACATATATGTACAGATTTTTGTATGAACATATTTTTCATCTCCTTTGGGAAAATACTTAGAAGTAGGATGACTGGTTTTGTGGTAAATACATGTTTAACTTTCTCAGAAACTGCCAAACTTTCTGCTAGAAAGGTTTGGGGTGGGGGGATAAGGCAAAGGGAGATGAAGTTATTTACTTTTAGTCTTACAGGTTGATGGCTCTTTAATAATATAACTCAAATTATAATAGGTATCTGTAGTAATAATATTGGGTTGGCCAAAAAGTTCGTTTGAAAAAAGTGAGTGAGCTTTTTGGCTAGCTCAATATAACTAAAGACCATGTCCATTAAGACAGAGTTCTCCAAGTCTGAGAACTAATCATATATGGTTTCACTAAAACAAAATCATGATATGCTCTGGAGCACCGAATCCCGTGTGCCACAACTCTTGAGCCCATATGCCATGGCTGCTGAAGCACAGGTGCCCTGGAACCTGCGCTCTGCAATGAGGGAAGCCACCGCTGTGAGAAGCACCGGCACAGCAACAGGAGAAGAGCCTGCACGGCGGGGAGGACTCAGCACAGCCAGAAACAGATAAAATTATTCTTTAAAAACCGATAAACAAAAGCATGGTTCTTCAAGACAAAAGCATATTATGGTATGTTCCTCCCGTTATAAAAGTTGCCTTAATATTGAAAGCTTTTCCCTACTTAGAGAGCTTTGTATATATTTATTGAGTGTGAATCCTGAAGGATCGCCTGAAGGACCCTTAGGTGCAGCTGGTTTTGCCTGTTTTTTAGTTATCTGGTCAGGTTTTCATTCATTTTATCTCTGAAATCTAATAACATTATAAAACATTCCAAGAAAGAAGGAAAAGAGACAGGTTTCAATGGTGTTTTGAGCCATTAAAAAAAATATGTTTATTTATTTATTCGGCTGCAGTGGGTCCCAGTTGAGGTGCCTAAGAAGATCTTTGTTATAGCATGTGGGATCTTTAATATGACATGCGAACTGTTAGTTGCAGCATATGGTATCTAGTTCCCAGATCAGGGGTCAAACATGGGTCCCCTGCATTGGCAGCTTGAATCTTAGCCACTAGTCCACCAGGGAAGTCCCTTCAATGGTTGAGAATTCAGTTGCTCCACATACTATTTGTTAGTATCAGTTCTGTTTCAGGCAGTGGCATGCTTTGTTTGCTGTTCAGTCGCTAAGTCTTGTCCAACTCTTTAAAACCCCGTGGACTGCAGCACACTAGGCTTCCCTGTCCTTCACCATCTCACGGAGTTTGCTCAAACTCAAGTCCATTGAGTCATTGATGCCATCCAACCATCTCATCCTCTTTTGCCCCCCTTCTCTTGCCCTCAGTTTTTCCCAACATCAGGATCTTTTCCAAAGTGTCTGCTCTTCGCACCAAGTGACCAGAGTTTTGGAGCATTGGCTTCAGCATCAGTCCTTCCAATGAGTATTCAGGGTTGATTGCTTTTAGGATTGACTGGTTTGATCTCCTTGCTGTCAGAGGGACTCTTGAGAGTCTTCCAGTGCCACAGTTCAAAAGCATCAGCTCTTCAGCACTTCTTCATGCTCCAGCTGTCACATCTGTACAGGACTACTGGGAAAACCATAGCTTTGACTGTATGGACCTTTGTCGACAAAGTGATGTCTCTGCTTTTTAATATACTGTCTAGGTTTGTCATAGCTTTTCTTCCAAGGAACATGCAGGCGTCTTTTAATTTAATGGCTGTAGTCACCATCTGCAGTGATTTTGGAGCCCAAGAAAATAAATTCTGTCACTGTTTTCCACTTTTTCCCCATCTATTTGC
This sequence comes from Capra hircus, assembly GCF_001704415.2. NCBI lineage: Eukaryota > Metazoa > Chordata > Mammalia > Artiodactyla > Bovidae > Capra > Capra hircus. The sequence continues at coordinate 79,603,999 of NC_030814.1, forward strand.
CATCAACTGATGGTACTGATCCCATTCTTTTTGTTTTTTAAATGTTGAGTTTTAAGCCAGCTTTTTCAGTCTCCTGTTTCACCGTCATCAAGAGGCTCTTTAGTTTCTCTTTGCTTTCTGCTATTAAAGTGGTATCATTTGCGTATCTGAGATTGTTGCTATTTCTCCCAGAAATCTTGATTACAGCTTGTGAGTCATCCAGCCTGGCATTTCACATGATGTACTCTGCATGTAAGTTAAATAAGCAGGGTGGCAGTATACAGATTTGATGTACTCGTTTCCCAATTTGGAACCAGTCTGTTTTTCCATGTCCAGTTCTAACTGTTGCCTCTTGACTTGCATACAGATTTCTCAGGAGGCAGGTCAGTTGGTCTGGTATTCCCATCTTTTTAAGAGTTTTCCACAGTTGGTTGTGATCCACATATCTGACTTATGCTGGCTTGAAAGAACTGATCTTTAAATTTTCAGGAATTTTGTAAGCTGGTTAGTAAACAGTCATTGTTAAAGGTTATGTAAACATAAATTATATTTTTAAAGGCAGTAAATATTTACAATTGGCACTTGTTTATTTCTTTACTGTGTTTTACTAGTTTCTGAGCTCCTGAATTAATGTGTCTATTGTATCTGTGTGGTGTAAAGTGTCTTACTAGCTCCATTTTCAGTAAGGAGTGATCAGCCACAGAGGTAATTGTCTATGCCACAGGAATCAGTGAAAGCTAAAGTTCAGGGTCTTCTTTCCCAAAGACCTGATTGCTAAATATATACCAGCATACCGCTGCTCTTTAATTATTTTAAGAGATATGTAGTGTTATCTCACTGTGATTTTAATATATATTCCCTAATGATTAATGACGGTGAGTACTTTTTTGCCTACATATTCACCATCTGAAAGTTGTCTTTAGTGTTCTTTCATCTTTTTCCCATTTAAAATAGGTTTCCTTATTGAGTTTTGAGAATTTTTCCATGTATTCTGAATATAAATCCTTCATCACATATGTTTTGTAGGTATTTTTTTCCCAGTCTGGCTTGTTTTATCCGTTTTTGATTGATAATGCCTTATATGTTTGGAGAAGGCAATGGCACCCCACTCCAATACTCTCTGGAAAATCCCATGGGCGGAGGAGCCTGGTAGGCTGCAGTCCATGGGGTTGTGAAGAGTCGGACGACTTCACTTTCACTTTTCACTTTCATGCGCTGGAGAAGGAAATGGCAACCCACTCCAGTGTTCTTGTCTGGAGAATCCCAGGGACGGGGGAGCCTGGTAGGCTGCAGTCTGTGGGGTCAAACAGAGTCAGACATGACTGAAGCGACTTAGCAGCAGCAGCAGCCTTACGCGTTGCATATGATATCCTTGGGTAGCATTGCCCAAGGTCACAAAAGTTTTTCCTAATTTTTTTTCTATAAGTTTTAAAGTTGTAGCTTATTTATATTTAGACTTGATTGATTTTGAGTTAATTTTCTTATGAGTTGAGGTTCATTTTTTTGCATATAAAATCTCATTTCAATTATTGAAAGATAGTCATGTTACAGTTTGCTTTATGGCTCAGAATATGGTCTTTTGTGGTAAGCAGTATGTGTGTACTTGAAAAGAATATATTTAGTTTGATATTGAGCAGAATGCTCTATAAATCTTAAGTTAGTTGACTGTATTTTTCAGTACATGAAACAACATCAGTGGATTTAAGATTTGTATTAAGATAAAGAAGCTGAACTTAAAAAAAAAATTCTTCCTTGGGTTTTCTTTGAATGATTATCAAAAAATCATTTCTGTGTGGGTCTATTTCTGGATTCTGTGTAGCTGGTCTTTTGACTGTCTTTCTGCCAGTTGTGTGTTGTCTTGATTCACTGAGTTTTGAAATCAAGTAGTGTGAATCCGGTGAGTTTGTTCTTTTCGAAGTTGTTTTTTGACTATTCTTGTTATTTTGCCTGCCCATATAACTTTAGAACCTATTTATTGCTTTCTATCAAAAATTCCTGCTGAGATTTTAATTGAGATGACTATGAACCCGTTCATTAGTTTGAGGGAGAATTAGCATCTTGATACTATTAAGAGCCTTTAAGCCATAAGTATACTATTTCTCTCTCTCTCTCTTTGTTCTTTCAGGTCTTTCTTGTTTTTTTTCCATTCGTGTTTCTACTTTTCAGCATACAAATCTAGTGCACATTTTATTAGTTTATACCTATTTTACGGCTTTTTGGTGCTTTTATATCTTTTACGTTCTGTCATTAATAGCACATTTTCTCTGTTTTCTGCAACTGTTGCTAGACACTAGTTCTAGTAGAGTTTAGAGTCTGAAATTTTCTATGTAGACAGTCATGTTGTCTGTGGTATGAGCTTTATCTCTTTCTAATCTTTATGTCTTTTTCTTGCCTTAATGCACTAGCTGAATCCACCAGTGTAATATTGACCAGAAGTGGTGATTGTGGGTATCTTTTCCCCATTCATGCTCATAGGAGGAAAATGTTCATTTTTTTTCTTTCTAGAGTATTGTTTTGGTAGATGGCTTTTATTGGGTTAAAGAATTTCCCTTCTATTCCTAGTTTTCTGCATTTTGTATCTATGAATGGATATTAATTTTGGCAAATGCTTTTTCTGCATGTAATATATTCATGTGATTCTCTAGTTTATTGATAAAGTGGTGTTGATTGATATTCAGATGTCGAGTAAACCTTGAATTCTTTGAATTCCCACACAGTCGTCATGTGTTTATTTTCCTTTATATATTGCTGCACTCAGTTTGCTAGTATTTTGCTGCTATTGTGTCCATGTTTGTGACAGATACTTGGGTGTTGTTTTATTTTACTTGTAATGTCTGATTTTGGGTATCAGAAATGCTTACCTCATTAAATGAATTGGAGAGTGTTTTCTCCTCTTCTGTATTCTTGAGGAGTTTGTGTGGAATTAGTCTTATGTTTGCCTTAATTGTTGCCAGAACTTGCTAGTGAAATCATTTGAACATGTAGTTTTGTTTGTTAGATTTTTAACTACAGATTCAGTGTCTCTGATAGTTATGAAAGTATTTCTTCTTGATGAACTTTGGCGGTATATGAATTTAAAGGAATTTGTCCTTTCGGTGTAAGTTGTGAAATTTATGGGCAGAAGTTTTTCATAATACTCCATACTTACTACTGTATCCATGGAGTCTATGGGTGATGCCCCTTCCTTTCTATTCCTTATATTGGTAATTTATGCCATCTCTTTGTTTGCTTGTTATTGTTTTGTTTTAATCTTGCTAAAGCTTTGTCATTTTATTGGGATTTTTCTTTCTTTTTCAAAGAATCAGTTTTTGGTTTCTTGATTTCTGTTTTTTGTTTTCTTTTTAATTTTAGTAATTTCTTCTGCTTGCTGTTTGGTGTGCTTTTCTGTTCTGTCAAATAAAAACTTTGATTATTGATAAAAGGCTTTTTTTGAGTACTCGTGTTTAGTTATATATTTCTCTGAAGCACTGCCTTAACTGTCTCCCACAAACTTTAATATTGTTTTTGTCTTCATTCAGTTTAAACCGTTTCATAGTTTCCCTTGTGACATCCTTTTTGACTTACAGGTTATTTAGAAGTGTTAATTTCCAAAATTTGAGGATTTTCTGCATAGCTTTCTGTTACCGATAGCTGTTTATTTGATTGTCAGAGAGTGTTTTATGATTTCAGTTCTTTTACATTTGTTAAGGTTTGTCTGATGGCCCAGAATGTGCCCTCCTATAGTGAATAGTCTGTGTGTACTTGAAAAATGTGTATAGTCTGATGTTACTGTTGAAATATTCTCTAAAAGTCAGTTGACTGATAGTATTTTCCAGATCTTCTCTACCTTCTCTTATTATCTGTATTTATTGTATCAATTACTGCAGTTTAGTATCATTGCAACTTCTTGGCACATTGATCCTTTTACCGTATGATACTACTCCTTTATTGGGCTTCCCAGGTGGCTCAGTGGTAATGAATATACCTGCCAAGCAGGAGACTGATTCAATCACTGGGTTGGGAAGATCCCCTGGAGAAGGAAATGGTACCCCACTGTAGTATTCTTGCTCCAGGAAATATCATGGACAGAGGAGCCTGGTGGGCTATAGTCCATGGTGTCTCAGAGCCAGACACAATTTAGCGACTAAACAACAGCAACAAACCCCTCTTTACTGCCAGTGATATTCTTAAGTTTATCTACTGTTGATGTAACACTCCAGCTCTTCTTTGGTAGCATAGCATGTTTTTTTCCATTCTTTCAGTTTTGACTTATTTATATCTTTAAAGTAGGGCTTTGTAGGCAGCGATTGTTGTGAATTGTTACTTTTATACACAGTCTGTCCACCTGTATATTATAACTGGTGTATTTACATTTTTTGTATTGTGTATCTTTAGGCCAAAGAATTTAGCCCTTTTTTATAAAAAAGCTGATCTAGTGATGGCAGATTCCTATAGTTTCCTTTAATCTGAGAAGAACTTTATTGCACCGTCATTCCTGAAGGGTGTTTTTGCTGGATATAGAATTCTGCATTCGCACTTCTTTCAGCACTTTAAAGATTTTGTGCTACTGTTTCTGGTCTCTGATTTCTGATGAGAAATACTCAGTTCTTCTGTTTCTATAAGTGTTAATTTTTGTTTGTTTTTCCTTAGCTGCTTCAAGTTTTTAGTTTTTTAATGTTTCGGTTTCAGCCATTTTTAATGATGAGACTGCATCTAGTTTTCTCTGAAGTAATCCTGTTTGGAGTTCTCATGTTGCTGGATCTGTAAATTAATGTCTTGCACCAGATCTGGAGAATTAGCCATAACTTCTTGAAAAAAAAATTTTGTGCTGCTCTTTTTGGGGGCTTCAGTAATGTGATTGTTGAACTTTTTTATATTGTTTCACAGGTTCTTAGGATTTTGTTCATTTTCTTCATTTCTTTTTTCCTCTCTATTACTCAGATTGGATATTTCCTAAGACTTATCTTCAAGATCACTGAGTTTTTCTTTTAAGAACTATAAAGGGTAAATTTTACTTCCCTGGTAAGCTGACAGCTAATTTCTTTTATGGTTGCTAGAGGTTGACATAATAAAGGATTTTATACTCAGTGCATAGCAAATAGCATGAGTGTCTTTGTACCTCTTTCCCTTGCCCCTCTCTTGCCAGCATGATGAGACAGAGGGGCCCAGACCAGCATTGCACCAGCCTCTGGTTTGTGTCATAGCTGAGAAACTTGAGTTTACAGAACCTAAATCATTTATACTAGACAATGTCTGCCTGTTCTTTGCTCTAGAAAATACAGTATCTTTATTGTTGTTGTTTAGTTGCCAAGCCATGTCTGACTCTCTTATGACCCCGAGGGACTGTAGCCTGCCAGGCTTCTTTGTCCATGGGGTTTCCAAGGCAAGAATACTGCAATGGTTTGCCATTTCTTTCTCCAAGGGATCTTCCCAACCTAGGGATCAAATCTGCATCTCCTGCATTGCAGATGGATTCTTTCCCATCGAGCCACCAGGGAAGCCTAGTCTTTATTAGACTGGATATTAAACAGACCTAATCTTTTGGGGGGAAAGATAAATATGTTTCCTCAATATCTGTGTTGAATAACCTGTCTTGGATAATTCAGATCACCCAGAAGCTGTCACATTACTCTTCTACCATCACTTCCTCATTCAGTGGCCACTCTCTCCATACTCCTTTCTGTCCAGTTGAGAACAGCTCTTCCTGCACCCACTTGGAAACTGAAAGAGACATGGAGAGGCAGAGGCAGAGGCAAGTGAGTCCTGAGAGCGTTTACCAAGTGGCTGCTCAGTGAGCAGAGCAGCAGGACACTGTGTTGCTGATGGCTGGGCTGATATAAAGCGCGCGCTTCGTAGCCTCTTCACAGGGGACGCCTGCCGCCACCCCAGCCGTTACTGGAGTTGTTCCTGGTCCACACCATTCGCAGCTTGTTCTCCACTCCCAGGCACTAACCTATAGTAGGAAAGAGTCCGTTCTGTTACATAAACATTCTAGTCTTTCTTTCTCTGTGACTTTGATGTCAAAGAACTATGAATATCCAAGATACTAGCATAGTATGAACATTTATTTGTGATAAGAATACATCATAGGTTATTAATAGTCTGCATGTGTTACAATTGTATCCTGTATTACAGTTTTTACTTTGAATTGTCTTATCTCTTTTAACGAATTGAAGATGGAAAAAGTAGTTTATGTTATTCAGATATTTAGCATTCCTGTTATGTTTCCTTCTTTCATTGTTTCCTTTTGTATATTTTTCTTAAGCTTAAAGAATTTCTTTTAGCATTTTTTTTTTTAAGACCAGGTCTGTTGATGATGAATTATCTTATTTGTACTTCATCTGAAAACTATTTTACCTTTATTCCTGAAGAATATTTTTGCTGTTTATAGATTTTTGGGTAGACAGTTTTTTTTCCATCACTTAGAAACTATTCTTAGACTGTTTCAGTCTTATGATTTCTGATGAGAAATCTACAGTCATTAAAATTGATATGTCCCTGTGAAAATGGTGGGTTTTTTTCTCTCATTACTTTCATTTTTTCCCCTAATAGTTTAATTTTTAGCAATGTGATAATATGTTGTAGTCATAGTTTGCTCTGGTTTTATCCTCTTTGAAGTTTGCTTCTATACATTTATATCCTCAGCTTCAAGAATTTTCAACAGTTTTTTTCTGTATATATTTCTGCAGAAATTTTTCATCTTTCTAGTGACTTCAGTAACATAAATGTTAGACCTTCTAATATCCTGCAGACCTCTGAGGTCTTGTTCATCTTATTTAACTTTTTTTTCATGATTATTCAGATTGGCTACTTCATACGGATTTATTTTCAAGTTCACTGACACTTTTCTGTTTCATCTTTATTCTTTTATTGAACCCAGTCTGTGAACTTTTTTAGATACTTTGATTTTAGTTCTGGAGTTTTCCTTTTTTCTTTTTTTTTCTCTTTCTCTTTTGTTTGTTTTTTTGGTAGGTTCTATTTCTTTGCTGCAAACATTCATTTTTTTCATTCACTTCAGATATATTTACCTTTATCTCATAGAGCATAGCTTGAAAACCTTGTAAAAGTTTTCTTGGCTAATACTGCAATATCTGTTTTCGGGTTAGGATCTGTTGATTGTCTTTTCTCTTGAGATTTGATCACAGATTCATTACACAAGCACTAAATAATAGCCTTGAGTTGAGATTGACTATTTTTAAGATTGCATGTAATTTTTACAAATTTTGGTGTTTTTCAAAGTTGTTATCAAACAAAGTTAAGAAATGCAAAAAGAAATCAAGTTAGATGACTCTAGATTTAGAAATTGTAAAATAGTGAAGTGGTAGTCAAAAAATAAAAGGGGCGGGGGGAAGCACCATTATAGCAATTCTGATGTACTTTTCATGAGTTTGAACAAATTTTGGGAGATAATGAAAGACAGGGTAGCCTGATATGCTATAGTTCGTGGGGTTGCAAAGAGTTGGACACGACTTAGTGACTGAACAACAACAGCAAGGAAATTTATGTAAACATGGAAGAGTTAGTGTGCAGGCAAAACTGAAATCCAGAACTTCTGATCCCCAGGAAATTTTGACATTTTAAAAATAAAAATCTCTATTAATAATCAAGTTGAGTGCCCAGGTTTATTATATATAGGCCCTTAATGCCTGTTTCTTACTCAAAGCAAGTATAATCTCCCTCAGTATCCATACGGCATTGGTTTTAGGACACACTACAGACACCAAAATCCCTTTTAGGAAGTCTCTTATTTAAAATGGCATAGTGTTGCATATAACCTATACACATCCTCCCATATACTTTAAAATCATCTCATTTTCTCATAATACCTATGTCACTGTAAATGCTTATAAATAGTAAATACTATGTAAACGTGATGGCACCCTGCTCCAGTACTCTTGCCTAGGAAATCCCATGGATGGAGGAGCCTGGTGGGCTGCAGTCCATGGCGTTGTAAAGAGTCGTGGACACGACTGGGCGACTTCACTTTCACTTTTCACTTTCATGCACTGGAGAAGGAAATGGCAACCCACTCGTGTTCTTGCCTGGAGAATCCCAGGGACGGGAGCCTGGTGGGCTGCCGTCTAGGGGTCGCACAGAGTCGAACACGACTGACGTGACTTAGCAGCAGCAGCTGTGCAATTGGTTGCTGAAGTGAAAGTGAAAGTAGTGCTCAGTAGTGTCCGACTTTTTGTGACCCCATTGGCTATATGGTCCATGGAATTCTCCAGGCCAGAATGCAGTGGTAACCCTTCCCTTCTCCAGGGGATTTTCCCAACCCAGAGATCGAATTCAGGTCTCCCCCAGTGCAGGCCGATTATTTACCAGCTGAGCCACCAGGGAAGCCCAAGAATACTGGAGTAGGTAGCCTATCCCTTCTCCAGTGGATCTTCCCGACCCAGGAGACAAACCGGGGTCTCCTGCATTGCAGGCAGATTCTTTACCAACTGAGCTATCAGGGAAGCCCTGAAGGTCACTCAGTCGTGTCTGACTCTTTGAGACTCCATGGACTATACAGTTCGTGGAATTCTCCAGGCCAGAATACTGGAATGGGTAGCTTTTCTCTTCTCCCGGGGATCTTCCCAACCCAGGGATCAAACCCAGGTCTCCCACATTGCAGGCAGGTTCTTTACCAAGCTGGTGTGTGGCAAAATCCACTTTATTGAATCTTTCTGAAATTTTAAAAAATACTGTCAATCTGCAGTTGATTGAATCTGTTGGGACCCCCACAAAGAGAGGACCAGCTGCAAAAAACGGTATTTATTTGTGTATTGATTGGTTGGTTTTTAAAGAGTATGTGTTTATTCTTTTTTTCATAATTTTGTTTATGACTGTGCTGGGCATTCATTGCTGCAGGGCTTTTCTCTAGTTGTTGCAAGCAGGACTACTCTTTGGTTGCGATACACAGGCTTCTCATTGTGGTGACTCTCTTGTGGGGGAGCATGGGCTCTAGGGCACGCAGGCTTCATTAGTTATGGCGCGTGGGCTTAGTAACTGTGGCTCCCAGGCTCTAAAGCACAGGCTCAATAGTTTTGGTGCACAGGTTGCAGCATATGGGGTCTTCCTGGATCAGGGACTGAACCCGTGTCTCCTGCATTGGCAGATAGATTCTTTACCACTGAGCCCCCGGGAAGCCCAGCAGCATTTATTTTTAATGAGTAGTGTCAGGAAACTGGGTCGTACTCATAGGTAACTATTTCTTTTATATAGTGGCATATTCAAAGTATTTTTCTGTGAAACCAAATGCCACTCTGCTGCTTTGTCTTTTGAAAAACAGACTTTACCTTTTAGAGCAGTTTTAAGTTCATAGCAAAATTGAGTGGAAAGTATAGAGATTTCCCATATAATGCGCCTACACATGATTTTTCTTCATTATCAGTATCCCCCACCATAGTGGTACCTTTGCTACTACTGGTAAAACTACACTGACAAATCACAGTCATCCAAGATCCGTAGTCTACATTAGGGTTCACCCTGGTGCTGTACATTCTCTGTGTCTGGGAAAATTTAATGACATGTGTCCACTGGTATAATATATTACAGAGTAGTTTCACTGTCCTGAAAGTCCTCTCTGCTCTGCTTGTTCATCCCACCCTTCCCCCAATCCACTTGTCTTTACTATCTCCATAGTTTCGCCTTTTCAACAGTGCAATACAGTTGTAATTATATAACATGTAGGTCTTTCAGACTGGCTTCTTCCACATTTAAGTTTCCTCTATGTCTTTTAATGGTCAGGTGCTTCATTTCCTTTTGGTCTGAATAATACAATGCAAACTATTGTCTGGATGTACTGTAGTTTGCTTACCCGGTCACCCACTGAAGAACATCTTCATTGCTTCCAAATTTAGCAATTATAATTAAAGCTACTGTTAACATTATCTGCATGTTTTTGGGTGGGTATGTGATCAGCTCCCCTGGATGACTACTAAAGATCACAGTTTCTGGAACACATAATAAGAGTATGCTTATCTTATAAATGTACTGCCAAAATGGCCTTCCATAGTGGTTATACCACTTTGCATTCCCACCAGCAGTGAATGAGAGTTCCTCTGGCTTCACATCTTCATCAGCATTTGGTGGTATCAGTGTTCGAAATTTTGATCACTTTACTAGGTGTATGAAGTGAATCCACTGTGAGGTATAGGATGTCTCACTGTTGTTTTAGTTTGCGTTTCTCTGATAACGTATGATGTGGGACATCTTTTCATATGGTTATCTGCCATATGTTTATCTTTGGTGAAGTATCCGTTAAGGTCTTTGGCCTGTTATTAAATTGGGTTGTTCATTTTCTAATTGTTGAGTTTTAAGAGTTCTTTGTATACTTTGGATAAAAAGGCTTTGTCAGCTATGTCTTTTGAAAATATTTTCTCCCAGTCTGCAGCTTGTTTTTCCATTTTCTTGACACTGTCTTTTGCAGAGTAGTTTTTATTTTAATTTTGGTGAAGTCTGTCTTATCAAATGTTTTTTTCATGGATTGTCCCTCTGTTGTATCTAGAAACTTACTATGAAACAGGAGTCATCTAGATTTCCTCTCGAGTTATCGTCTAGAAACTTTATACTTAAGTGCTCTATCTTTAGGTCAGTGATCCATTTTGAGTTGATTTTTGTGAAGGCTGTAAGTTCTGTTTCTAGATGCTTTTCTTACATGTAGATTTTCAGTTGTTGCAGCACTGTTTGTTGAAGAGACTCATTTTTCCACATTATGTTGCCTTTGCTCCCTTGTTGAGAATCATTTGGCTCTTCTATTGTTCTTCAGTCACTAAGTCACGTCTGACTCTTTGCAGTCCATGGACTGCAATATGCCACGTTTCTGTGTTCTTCACGATCTTCCAGAGTTTGTTCAAACTCCCGTCCATTGAGTTGGTGATGCCATCCAACCATCTCATGCTCTCTTGCCTCCTTCTCCTCCTACCCTCAGTCTTTCCAAGCATCAGGGTCTTTTCCAATGAGTCGAATCACCATTAGTCCTTTCAGTGTATGATCAGGCTTGATTTCCTTTAGAATTGACTGATTTGATCTCCTTGCAATCCAAAGGACTCTCAAGAGTCTTCTTCAACATCACAACTCAAAAACATCAATTGTTTGACGCTAAGCATTATTTATTGTCCAGCTCTCACATCTGTACATGACTATTGGAAAAACCGTAGCGTTGACTATATGGACCTTTGTCAGCAAAGTGACGTCTTTGCTTTTTAATATGCTGTCTATGTATGTCATAGCTTTCCTTCCAAGGAGCAAGCGTCTTTTAACTTCTTGGCTGCAATCACCCTCTGCAGTGATTTTGGAGCCTGAGAAAATAAACTCTGTCACTGTTTCCACTTTTTCCCTTTCTATTTGCCATGAAGTGATGGAACCAAACGCCATGATCTTAGTTTTTTACATGTTGAGTTTTAAGCCAGCCTTTTCACTATCCTCTTTAACCCTCTTCCAGAGGCTCTTTAGTTCCTTTTCATTCTCTGCCAGCAGTGACGGTTGTTGATATTTCTCCTATCAATCTTGATTCCAGCTTGTGGGTCACCCAGCCCAGCATTTCACATAATGTACTCTACATATAAGTTAAATAAGCAGGGTGACAATATACAGCCTTGATGCACTCCTTTTCCAAATTTGAACTAATTTGTTGTCCATGTCTAGTTCTAACTGTTGCTTCTTGACTCGCATACAGGCTTCTCAGGTGACAGTTAAGGTGGTCTAGTATTCCTGTCTTTAAGAATTTTCTACAGTTTGTTTTGATCCACACAGTCAAACGCTTTGGCATAGTCAATGAAGTGGAAGTAAATGTTCTTCTGGAATTCCCATGCTTTCTCTGTGATAACGAGTGTCGGTAATTTGATATCTGGTTCCTCTGCCTTTCTAAATCCAGCTTGTACATCTGGAATTTCTTGGTTCACATAATGCTGAAGCCTAGCTTGAAGGATTTTGAGCATTACCTTGCTAGCATGTGAAATGAGCCCAACTGGGTGATAGTTTGAACATTCTTTGGCATTGATCTTCTTTGAGATTGAAATGAAAACTGACTTTTTCCAGTCCTGTGGCCACTGCTTTGTTTTCCAAATTTACTGGCATATGGAGTGCAGCACTTTCACAGCATTATCCTTCAGGATTTTAAGTAGCTCAGCTGTAATTCCATCACCTCCACTAACTTTGAATGTAATGCTTCCATTCAATATCACAGTAATCCAAATCTGTACCCCAATCAGTATGCTGAAGAAACTAAAATTGAACAGTTCTATGAAGACCTATAAGACCTTCTAGAACTAACACCCAAAAAAGATGTCCTTTTCATTATAGGGGACTGGAATGCAAAAGTAGGAAGTCAGGAGATACCTGGAGTAACAGGCAAATTTGGCCTTTGAGTACAAAACGAAGCAGGCCAAAGGCTAACAGAGTTTTGCCAAGAGAACACACTGGTCATAGCAAACACCCTCCTCCAGCAACACAAGAGAAGGCTCTACACATGGACATCACCAGATGGTCAGTACCGAAATCAGATTGATTACATTCTTTGCAGCCAAAGACGGAAAAGCTCTATACAGTCAGCAAAAACAAGACTGGGAGCTGACTGTGGCTCAGATCATGAACTCCTTATTGCCAAATTCAGACTTAAATTGAAGAAAGTGGGGAAAACCACTAGACCATTCAGATATGACTTAAATCAAATCCCTTATGATTATACAGTGAAAGTGACAAATAGATTCAGGGGATTAGATCGGATAGATAGAGTGCCTGAAGAACTATGGACAGAGGTTTGTGACATTGTACAGAAGGCAGGGATCAAGACCATCCTCAAGAAAAAGAAATGCAAAATGGCAAAATGGTTGTCTGAGGAGGCCTTCCAAATAGCTGCAAAAAGAAGACAAGCTAAAGACAAAGGAGGAAAGGAAAGACATTCCCATTTGAATGCAGAGTTCCAAAGAATATCGAGGAGAGATAAGAAAGCCTTCCTCAGTGATTAGTGCAAAGAAATAGAGGAAAACAACAGAATGGGAAAGACTAGAGATCTCTTCAAGAAAATTAGAGATACCAAGGAAACATTTCATGCAAAGATGGGCTCGATAAAGGACAGAAATGGTATCGACCTAACAAAAGCAGAAGATATTAAAAAGAGGTGGCAAGAATACACAGAAAAACTGTACAAAAAAGATCTTCAGGGCCCAGATAACCATGATGGTGTGATCAATCACCTATAGCTAGACATCCTGGAATGCGAAGTCAAGTGGGTCTTAGGAAGCATCACTATGAACAAAGTTAGTGGAGGTGGTGGAATTCCAGCTGAGCTATTTCACCTCCTAAAAGATGATGCTGTGAAAGTGCTGTGCTCAATATACCAGCAAATCTGGAAAACTCAGCGGTGACCACAGGACTGGAAAAGGTCAGTTTTCATTCCCACCCCAAAGAAAGGCAATGCCAAAGAATGCTCAAACTACCTGCACAATTGCACTCACCTCACACTAGCAAAGTAATGCTGAAAATTCTCCAAGCCAGGGTTCAACAGTACGTGAACCGTGAACTTCCAGATGTTCAAGCTGGTTTTAGAAAAAGCAGAGGAACCAGAGATCAAATGGCCAACATCTGCTGGATCATGGAAAAAGCAAGAGAGTTCCAGAAAAACTTCTATTTTTGCTTTATTGACTTCGCCAAAGCCTTTGACTGTGTGGATCACAACAAACTGAAAATTCTTCAAGAGATGGGAATACTAGACCACCTGACCTGCCTTCTGAGAAATCTGTATGCAGGTCAAGGAGCAACAGTTAGAACTGGACATGGAATAACAGACTGATTCCAAATCAGGAAAGGAGTACAGCAAGGTTGTATATTGTCACCATGCTTATTCAACTTATATGCAGGGTACATCATGAGAAAGACTGGTGGTTGAATCACAAGCTGAAATAAAGATTGCCAGGAGAAGTATCAATAACCTCAGATATGCAGATGACACCACCCTTATGGTGGAAAGTGAAGAACTAAAGAGCCCCTTGATGAAAGTGAAAGAGGAGAGTGAAAAAGTCGTCTAAAAACTCAACATTCAGAAAACTAAGATCATGGCGTCTGGTCCCATCACTTCATGGCAAATAGATGGGAAAATAATGGAAACAGTGACAGACTTTATTTTGGGGGGCTCCAAAATCACTGCAAATGGTGACTGCAGCCTTGAAATTAAAGACGCTTGCTCTTTGGAAGAGAAGTTATGAACCTAGATAGCATATTAAAAAGCAGAAACATTACTTTTCCAACAAAGGTCCATCTAGTCAGCTATGGTTTTTCCAGTAGTCATGTATGGATGTCAGAGTTGGACTATTAAGAAAACTGAGCACTGAATAATTGATGCTTTTGAACTGTGGTGTTAGAAAAGACTCTTGAGAGTCCCTTGGACTGCAAGGAGATCCAACCAGTTCATGCTAGAGGAAATCACTCCTGAATATTCATTGGAAGGACTGATGCTGAAGCTGAAACTCCAATACTTGGCCACCTGATGTGAAGAACTGACTTATTTGAAAAGACCCTGATGCTGGGAAAGATTGATGGTGGGAGGAGAAGGGAATGACAGAGGATGAGATGGTTGGATGGCATCACCAACTCAATGGAGATGAGTTTAGGTAAGCTCTGGGAGTTGGTGATAGACAAGGAAGCCTGGTGTGCTGCAGTCCATGGGGACGCAAAAAAGTCGTAGACAACTAAGCAACTGAACTGAACTGAATGCTTCCCAAGGCCCACTTGACTTCACACTCCAGGAGGTCTCGGTGAGTGACCACACCATTGTGGTTATCTGGGTCATTTAGACTTTTTTTGTATAGTTCTTTTGTGTATTCTTGCCATGTCTTCTTACTCTTTTCTGCTTCTGTTAGGTCCTTACCGTTTCTGTCCTTTATCCTGCCCATCCTTGTATGAAATGTTCCCTTGATATCTCCAATTTTCTTGAAGCGATCTCTAGTCTATTCCATTCTGTTGTTTTCCTCTATCGACTTGCATTGTTCACTTAAAAAGGCTTTCTTATCTCTCCTTGCTGTTCTGTGGAAGTCTGCATTCAGTTGGTTATATCTTTCCCCTTCTCCCTTGCCTTTCACTTCTCTCCTTTCCTTTGCTATTTGTGAGGTCTCCGTAGACAACCACTTTGCCTTCTTGCATTTCTTTTTCTTTAGGCTGGGTTTTGGTCACCACTTTCTGTGTAGAGTTACTGATCTCCATCCATAGTTTTTCATTTCAGGCACTCTGTGTATCATATCTAATCCCTTGAATTATTCGTCACCTCCACTGTACAGTCAAAAGGGTTTAATTAAGATTATACCTAAACTGCCTAGTGGTTTTCCCTACTTTTCTTCAATAAGTCTGAATTTATGGAGCTCATGATCTGAGTCACAGTCAGCTCCAGGTCTTGTTTTTACTGACTGTAGAGAGCTTCTCCATCTTCAGCTGGAAAGAATATAATCAGACTGATTCCAATATTGACCTTCTGGTGATGTCCTTGTCTAGAGTTGTCATTTCTGTTTTTGGAAGAGTGTGTTTGCTATGACAGGCGTGCTCTCTTGACAAAACTCTGTTAGCCTTTGCCCAGCTTCATTTTCAAGGCCAAACTTGCCTCTTAACTCCAGATATCTCTTGACTTCCTACTTTTGCATTCCAGTCCCCTATGATGAAAAAGGTATCTCTTTTTGGTATTAGTTCTAAAAGGTCTTGTAGGTCTTTATAGAACTGTTCAATTTCAGGTTCTTCAGCATTAGTGCTTGGGACATAGACTTGAATTACTGTGATGTTCAGTGGTTTGCCTTTAAAAACAAACTGAGATCATTCTGTTGGTGAGATTGTACCCAAGTCTTGCTTTTCAGACTCTTGTTGATAATGAGGGCTACTCCATTTCTTTTAAGGAATTCTTGCCCACCGAAGTAAACATGATGGTCATCTGAATTAAATTCACCCATTCCCATCCATTTTAGTTCACTGGTTTCTAAGTTGTCAGTGTTTACGCTTGCCATCTCCTGCTTGACCATGTCTGCTGCTATTACTAAGTCGCTGCAGTCGTGTCTGACTCCATTTGGCCCAGCCTCTTCCTTCTCTTTGGAGCTATTTCTCTGCTCTTCCGCAGTAGCATATGACATTCTCTGACCTAAAGGGCTCATCTTCCACTGTCATATCTTTTTGACTTTTCATAATGTCCACAGAGTTCTCAAGGCAAGAACATTGGAATAGTTTGCCATTCGCTCCTCCAGTGGACCGTGTCTTGTCAGAACTCTCCACTGTGACCTGTCCTTCTCGGGTGGCCCTGCATGGCATGGCTCATGGCTTCATTGAGTTACACAGGCCCCTTTGCCACAAGACCGCCATCCATGAAGGACTCGCTTATATTAAGTGAACCTATCTCTAGGTTCGTCCTTTCACCTGTACCATGCTGTGTCAGTTACTGTGGCCTTACGGTGAGTCTTGAGGGCAGGCAGCTGCAGTCCTCCCACATGTTCTTCTCGGTCAGTAATGTACCGTCTCTTCTGGGTTTTTTGCTTCTCCATGTAAACTTTATCATCATTCTATCGATACCCACAAAATAGCTTGCTGGAATTTTGATTGGTATTGCATTGAATCTGTGGTTCAAAGTCAGGAAGAACTGACATCTTAACAGTATTGAAGTCTTCCTATTCATGAATATGGAATATCTCTCCATTTATTTAGCTCTTCTTTAATTTTGTTCATTAGAATTTTTAGTTTTCCTCATAGGGATTTTGTGCATATTTTGTTAGATTCCTTCCTAAGTGTTTAGTTGTTTTTGGATGCCGATGTAAATGGTATTTTTTTCTTTTTAAATTTCAAATTCCATTTTGTCGATGGTATATAGAAGTAATTAGCTTCTGTAGGTTAATCTTATATCCTGCAACCTTGCTATAATTGTTTATTAGTTCCGGAAGCCTTTTTTGTCAGTTCTGGATTTTGTTTCCTTTTTTATCTTTACTGCATTAGCTTGGACTTGCAGTGGGATGTTGACAAGCAGTAATGACAGCAGACGTCCTTGCCTTGTTCTTGCTCATAGTGAGAAAACCCTTAGTTTTTCATTAAATGTTATGTTCGGGGTAGAATTTTTTTAGTTATTCCTCAAACTGCAGCAATTCCTCTGTATTTCCGTGAATGGGCGTTGGAGCCACTCTGCTATTTTTATGTATATGTACTAACGGGTATTTCAGACTTTATTGTAGACAGTCTGGTTGACAGACTTAATGCCATTTTTTACACATATTCATAGTTATTTTCTTAGAGTTGCGTTAACAGATAGTCATTGAGTGTTCGGTGCCAGGAACCTGGTAAAAAGAAATAAAATAAGACATTTTTTCTTTCCATATAGAGTTTGTAGTCTATAAATAGATAATAATGGTAATACAGTGTGATAAGAGAAATTATGACAAAAGAAACACATACGCATTGGAAGCATATATACCACTCACCTAACCATACTCAATTAGAGAGGAGGTTTTCAGGAACATCTTCTGGAAAAAGCTTATAGGATAAGCTTATTTGTTTTTAAGTTCCTTCAAGGAAAACATGCTAAGGTGAGTAGACACCTACCTTTATGAGAGTTTGGAGATATAATAATGAGCTCCTGAGAGAAAAGAAAACTGCTTTTTAAAATTTTCCCATAAGGAATTTAAACTGTTTTTGAAAGCTGTAAAGAAATGTCCTTATGCCATAGGGGATAGTTTACTCAAAAAACTGATAAGACAAACCTTACTAATTAGAAATGGCCTTAAAGTAAAATTGATAATTTACCCTTACTAATTAATCAATAACCTCAGATATGCAAATGACACTACCCTTATGGCAGAAAATGAAGAGGAACTAACAAGCCTCTTGATGAAAGTGAAAGAGGAGAGTGAAAAAGTTGGCTTAAAGTTCAACATTCAGAAAACGAAGATATGGCATCTGGTCCCATCACTTCATGGGAAATAGATACGGAAACAGTGGAAACAGTGTCAGACTTTATTTTTGGGGGCTCCAAAATCACTGCAGATGGTGACTGCAGCCATGAAATTAAAAGACGCTTACTCCTTGGAAGAAAGGCTATGACCAACCTAGATAGCATATTCAAAAGCAGAGACATTACTTTGCCGACTATTCCGTCTAGTCAAGGCTATGGTTTTTCCATTGGTCATGTATGGATGTGAGAGTTGGACTGTGAAGAAGGCTGAGTGCCGAAGAATTGATGTATTTGAACTGTAGTGTTGGAGAAGACTCTTGAGAGTCCCTTGGACTGCAAGGAGATCCAACCAATCCATTCTGAAGGAGATCAGCCCTGGGATTTCTTTGGAAGGAATGATGCTAAAGCTGAAAATCCAGTACTTTGGCCACCTCATGCGAAGAGTTGACTCATTGGAAAAGACTCTGATGCTGGGAGGGATTGGGGGCAGGAGGAGAAGGGGACGACCGAGGATGAGATGGCTGGATGGCATCACCGACTCGATGGACGTGAGTCTGAGTGAACTCTGGGAGTTGGTGATGGACAGGGAGGCCTGGCGTGCTGCGATTCACGGGGTCACAAAGAGTCGGACACGACTGAGGGACTGAACTAAACTGAACTGAATTAATAACTTATGGCAGAAAGTGAAAAAGAACTAAAGAGCCTCTTGATGAAAATGAAAGAAGAGAGTGAAAAAGTTGGCTTAAAGCTCAACGTTCGGAAAACTAAGATCATGGCATCCGGCCCCATCACTTCATGACAAATAGATGGGGAAACAGTGGATGACTTTATTTTTCTGGGCTCAAAAATCACTGCAGATGGTGACTGCAACCATGAAATTAAAAGACGCTTACTCCTTGGAAGGAAAGTTATGACCAACCTAAACAGCATATTAAAAAGCAGAGACATTACTTTGTCAACAAAGGTCCATCTAGTCAAGGCTATGGTTTTTCCAGTGGTCATGTATGGATGTGAGAGTTGGACTATAAAGAAAGCTGGGCACTGAATAATTGATGCTTTTGAACTGTGGTGTTTGGAGAGGACTCTTGAGAGTTCCTTGGACTGCAAGGAGATCCAACCAGTCCATCCTACAGGAGATCAGTCCTGGGTGTTCATTGGAAGGATGGATGTTGAAGCTGAAACTCCAATACTTTGGCCACCTGATGCAAAGAGCTGACTCATTTGAAAAGACCCTGATGCTGGGAAAGATTGAAGGTGGGAGGAGAAGGGGACGACAGAGGATGAGATGGCTGGATGGCATCACCAACTCAATGGACATGGGTTTGGGTGGACTCTGGGAGTTGGTGATGGACAGGGAGGCCTGGCGTGCTGCAGTTCATGGGGTCGCAAAGAGTCGGACGTGACTGAGCAACTGAACTGAATTAATAACTTTATTCATTAATATGTACCATTAAGTAAGTGGAAAGGCAACAGTACAAACTGGGAGAAAATTTTTTTCTCCATCCATATGTGATACATGTCTAGAACTTGTATCTAGACTATGTAAAGAACTCCTACAAATCAGTAAGAACAATAAAAAAAATAGGGAAAATACTTGAAGAGACCCTTCACAAAAGAAGATATCCAAATGTCTGTTAAACATATGAAAAACTGCTCGCCATCATTACTCATCAGGAAAATGCCAATTCAGATCACAGTAACGTGCACTCTATACTCTCCATAATAGCTTAAGTGAAAACATGAAATATATTCAAGTGTTGACAAGGATGTGAAGCAGCTGGAAGCTCTGTATAGTACTGGTGTGTGTATGTTAGTCGTGCGGTCGTGTCCACCTCGAACCCCACGGACTGTAGCGCGCCAGCTTTCTCTGTCCATTGGATTCTACAGGCGGGAATACTGGAGTGCATTGCCGTTCCCTTCTCCGGAGGATCTTCTGACCCAGGGATCAAACCCTGGTTTCCTGCATTGCAGGCAGATGCTTTACTGTTGAGCTACAGGGAAGTCCTGTATTACTGGGGTGAGTGTAAATTATATAACTGCTTTAGAAGATCTTTAGTGATATCTTCTAAAGCAGAACATTTACCTATCCTGTGATTCAGGTATTCCGCTCCTAGGTACATAGCAAACAGAAATTTGTCCACTGTTTGCTAAAAGATATATGTGCTGGACAGTTTGTACAGCACTGTTGGTAGCGGTAAAAAACTGGTAATGAAATTTGAAAACCTAAATGCTCATCAACAGCAGAATGGATCAGTTGTGGTGTATTTACACAGTGGAATATTTACATCAACAAAGATGCGTGTTCTGTTATTACATGCGACAATATAAGAGTCTTGTATACATAGCATTAAGGTCAAAGAACAAACAGAAAAAAAAATGTTGTTTTGGTTAATTCTAGTTGTGTGAAGACCAGAAACAGGAAAAACGAATCCTGGTTGGTGGCAGCCTGGGTTGGGAGAGGGTAAAGCATAGGAGGGAGCATGAGTGGAGCTTTTCGATTTGATAATGTGCTCTTTCTTGATCTGGGTGCTGATGACACAGGTGTGTTGGGTTTTGAAAATATATAGCTGTGCACTTTTGATATATACAACTCCCTTTTTGTGTTGTGTATTTTTTTTAAGTACTGGTTTTAATTTATAAGAAAACTGTGATAAATCTAAAAGCTTTACAGTGTTGATTAGGTTTTGCTGATTTTTGTACTTTCAGAAATACAAAAATATTCCTTTAGCTTAGTTGAAATGGAAATTACTGGGAATTTTTTAGTTTCAAAATAACAGAAATTTTAGAATAATTGTAGTCTTAAGTCAACTACTGCTAAACCTTTTTCTTAAAGTATTAATTTGAACTTCTTATTCATGCAACATATTTGCAAGGTCCGATTTTTACTATAATATGATATTATACTATATAAAACATTAAATTTTGTTTTTGTTAATTATAACTAAACTTGACAGATTAGTATATCTAACTGGGTGACTGGAAAAGATTTTCTGTTTTAAATCCTAAGTGATTTCTTGTTAAGAAAGAAGGTGAGTGAAAGTGTGTTTTTGGTTATTTCTTACCCTCAGAGGAGGAACTGTAAATAGCTGTTGTTATTCTTTCTTCTGTGCTTATCAGGAGAATGTTCTATTTCTATAGTATCTGGAGACATAATTATAACAGACAAACGTGGCAATCTATTATCAATTATTTTTTTCACAGTCAAGTCCATCATCTCCGGATCCAGCTAGCTTTCTTGGAGAAGATATTAGTACAAACTCCAATGGTCCAAAACCTGCAGAAGTTGTGCTAGATGATGACAGAGAAGATCTTTTTGCAGGTAATTGTAAATACCTTTATTTTTTTTTAGTAATTATCATTTGTAGCATATATCCTATCAGAAAATATTCTCTTAAAACAAAACTAACATTTTCTGTAAAGTACTATTGATGGCTTTTCTTGCTAACGACTTAGGAGGACAGGAAATTTTAGTTACTTTGCTTAATGAAAAATAAAGACTTGCGAAAAGCACGAATATGATCCTTTCTGGTTTTAAGCGTTTGGAAATAAGTCACACTAATAATTTGAATATTTCAAGCAGTACTTGGACACAAACTAATGGTTGTGGCATTCAGATTTTGAGAAATAGCAATGATTATATTCTTTCTTACTATTTACAATTTATCACAAAGGAAAATTAAACTTTGAACTTAAAAATTATTTATAATCTAAATATATTTGAAATCTGTTTTAATAAAAATGTTTTAGTATTTACCATGGGTTCCATTTTGATTCAGTTTTAGGTGAATAAATTGATGCTTCAGGAATTTTTTTTTAATATGGGGGCAGGATTTGGTGTAGTCTCTTTCTACCTTTAAAAAATTGGACCCTCTTCAAAACAATTATCTGCTTTAAGATTAAAATTTAAATACAAATTAATGTTTGGCTATTAAAAAGCAGCATCTTCCTTAGAATTAATGGCACAAATAATTGCAATAGTAAATCTTTGTGTGTTTTAAGAGCTTAATTTACCTAAACTGGCTTTCTTTGAGTTAAAGCTTGATAATGTATCCTCCCTCAGCTTTTATGGTGGTTGAATATTGAAACCATCATGTATTTTTTTAGTACAAGTATATTTAAAAATACAGTCCTCTATGACAGAGGTCCATATAATTTCCTGTTCAATGTATGAAAAGTTTTCACTGCAGATGAATTCATGTTTTTTATGAATTCATGTCAGAAAATTAAAATGTGAAGACAATCATTTACCCAGCCACCTTCCCACCCTTTTCTATAGCTACCTAACAACTTAGTGTATAATGACAGTTAACCAAAATTGTAATACTCCTTTTTCTTTTCTTTCATTGACTTTTTCCCAGGAGATCCTTAGAAGTTTCCTCATGGCATTTATGTTTTAATCTGAAAGATGACAAAAGTAGCTGCTAATCTAAAATTGTGGGTATTCCTCTAATAGTAGAGGGTCATAAATAGAACACTTACATTATCCATCTTATTAAAGAGTCTTTAAGTCTCAGACTTCTATGTTAGTGAGTGTGCTAAGAGTCTAAAGCAGAACTCTGGCTCTGTGCATAGGAAAGATGGTTTTCTTGCTCACAGTGTGCCCTGCTGATCAGTCTGCCACGTCAGCGCTGTGCAGTGATATTTGCCCATGAAGCTCAACTAGAAAAATCTTTTCTGTGTTAGTGTACCTAGTGCAGAGTATACTAAACACAGTGATTGATCCATGGGTGGTGTCAGGGTTTCTGTTTGTTTTTAAGGAGAAACAGATGAAGCAATAAAAATAGTCATCTGTTTCTTTTGTTATCTGCAGACATTTTTTATGCTTTATCTTTTATCTTAAACTCAGCTGCATTTCATAATGACATCATTCGGTTTCCTAAGACCTGTATAAGAGAAGAAACTATAGGTATTGCTCTAGTGACTTAGCCATTCTGGTTTTAAAACCATAGTGAGATTAGATTGTAATTGGTATGTATGCCAATATACTTTGGATAGCATTTCACATACTATTATTATGTCAGAAGTGGCATCAGAAAAAGTTCAAGCATGACTTTGTTACTGTTATTAGCTTACTTACAGGATGTTCACCAAACATGGGTAACTAGAGAGCCCCTTTCCACCATCAGTACCATCCTGCACTAAGCTTCACTGAACACATTTTAGGAAACTGTCCTAGAAGAATAAGTGAGGGAGAGCAAGTTGCCAGTGTTGAAATTGTCCTAGACTTTTAGAAATTGCTTCTTCTAGGGTAGTTACTGTATTTCACTTACACTTTTCAGCAGATTATACCAAATCGAAAGTTTAAGGAGTATTCCTTTGTTTGAAAAATTCTCTGGTGTCTGTGGTATGAGTGAAATGTTATTTAGCTGAAATTGACACAATCAGTTTACACTTACCTTCAAAGTGTCTCTTTCAAGGAAATGTTAATCTTTATACTTAGTATATGTGGGACTTTTTTCTGTAAAAAAAGAAAAACTTTGACTTATTTTTTTATTGAGGTATAGTTGATATACAATATCATAAGTTTCAGGTGTACAGTATAGTGACTTTCAAGTTTATACTCCATTTATAGTTTTAGAATGTTGGCTGTATTCCCTGTGATGTACAATATATCCTTGTAGATTATTTATTTTATGCATAGTAGTTTGTACCTCTTAATTCAAAGAAGTAGAAATTTTAAGAGGTATCTTACTGCTTCACGTAAATAACATATATGTTATTACTGACATACTTCTTGAGGTATTAAAATGGCTCACTGTCTATTGTTACTGCCTTCTCAAACTCTGAGGAATCTAAGAACCTCAGGTTAGAAACCACTGATCTCATCCTGTTTCACTTACAGTCCTGCCTGCCTTTTCTTGGTATCAGCTCTATAAACCAGCAGAACTGTGGTTATTATTTTGGCCACTGATTATAAATTTTACTTTTCTGGCTTTGCTTTTAACTTACTCAGTTATGATTGATTCCTGAACAATATGGGTTTGAAATGCTCAGGTCCACTAATACTAATTTTTTAAAATTAGTAAATACTACAGTACAACTTGATCAGAGGTTGATTGAATCCAAGAATGCGGAACCTCTAAAACAAAGGAGCCATGTATATGGAAGGCCCAAATAAAAGTTAGACTCAGAGTTTTGACTGTGTAGAGAGTTGGTGGCCCTAATCCCCATGTTGTTCAAGGGTCAACTGTGTTTCATTTTTGTGGAATACTTCCCTCATTTTTTAAATCCATTCATATCTTTTCAATTCAGTTTCATAAAATATTCCCTATTTTCCCCAGCCTAGATTATTCTCTGCCGTCTCAGCTCAAATTATAGTTTGTTCCTATAGTTCATATAGCAGTTAAACGTTTTGTTATGCTCTTTATATTGTTTTCTTGGCTGTTATTTGTCTTTGTTGTTTAACATTCCACATGCTTATATCTTGTTTTCCCAACTAGATTATAAACTCCCTGAGGGCAGGTATGATACTTTACATTTTTGTGTGTTTCTTCATTGCCTTTAGCACAATGTTACATAGCTTTTAGACACTCAGTTTATTGATTTGTTTTGTTTATAAATATATTTAGTTTTAGATTTTTCAAATGAACAAGCACTTTAAATGAAAACCTAAACACCTATTGCTTTGTGTGTATTTGTGTATTCAGCTGCTGCTGCTGCTGCTAAGTCGCTTCAGTCGTGTCCGACTCTGTGCGACCCCATAGACGGCAGCCCATCAGGCTCTCCCGTCCCTGGGATTCTCCAGGCAAGAACACTGGAGTGGGTTGCCATTTCCTTCTCCAGTACATAAAGTGAAAAGTGAAAGGGAAGTCGCTCAGTCGTGTCCGACTCTGTGCGACCCCATGGACTATAGCCCACCAGGCTCCTCCATCCATGGGATTTTCCAGGCAAGAGTACTGGAGTGGGGTGCCATTGCCTTCTCCAGTGTATTCAGCTAATATCCTGTAATCTTTAGCAGTTAATTGCTTTAGATTACTTTGTGGACTTTGCATAACAAATTTTTAATCCCAATTGGGATAGTTCTGAGCAGCTCTCCGCTATAAAGTTTGTGTTTGTGTGTATAAAAGAATCATAATGTTAGCCTGAATACAAGATTTTGGAAGGTAAGTTACCACAAGTGTTAGATATATTATAGATCCAAACACAAATGAATGTGGAATTATTCACATCATTGCTTTCCTTCTAGCTTTATCCCTACCACTAGTATAGATAACTATGTTGACTTACTGGAATTCTTCCTAAAATCAACAAAGTCACTGTTGGTTTTAAAGTTTTAAATAAACCACTAAGGAAGGATTCTTAAATTATTTATAACAATTATTTTAAAATAATATTTTGATATTATGGGTCGTATAAAAATGTTTCGTAATTCGTTGCCTGCTCTGCTTGTTACCAGTATCCTTAACTAACTTGTTTAATTTGTATCTAGAAGCTACAGAGGAAGTTTCTCTGGACAGTCCAGAAAGGGAACCTATACTCTCCTCAGAACCTTCTCCTGCAGTCACACCTGTGACCCCCACAACACTCATTGCTCCCAGAATTGAATCAAAGAGTATGTCTGCTCCTGTGATCTTTGATAGATCCAGGGACGAGGTATGGAAAAATGTTTATATTCTAAATTAATATGTAAATAATACTTCTTTTTGTTCCCCGCCCAGCATTTCTCTGCTGTCCGTCATTTGTAATCAGAGCCTTTTAGACATTCCCAAAAAGAACACTAAAGAGGTTGGATGATTTGGTTTCTAAATTTATCCCCACACTTTTTAATCCAATAACTTGAATACATCACTTTGCTTCTCAAGTCAGGCAGTTTGTCATTTGTGATCTTACCGTAATAGTCCCATGGACTTAGGCACCTGGCCAGCTACAGTTCATGTGGTCACAGAGTCGGACAGGACTGAGCGACTGACACTGTGTTCGCAGAGCAGGGGATGTGTAGTGAGTGGAGAGGAAGCGTGAGGGCCTTAATGATGCTGTTTTTTCTTGATCTCGGTTCTAGTTACAGAGATGTGTTTACTTTGTAAAAGTTATCGAGCTGTATACCTAGGATTTATATGCTTTACGTATGTTACAGTTCAGGTAAGGCTTACTTTCAAAAATCTGTGCAGTAGGGCAACTTTGAAAAAAATTATCATTAGAAAAACATACTTTTCTGAAGTCTTGGAATATTAATGTTGTTTTTAAATTTTGAAAGATCGAACAGTTCCTGTGTTTTCTTCTTGAAAATGACAAGCCTTTCCCTCAGAACTACTGTTAACAGGGATTGCTTACTTACAATGGCATAAAAAGTGCTTCTCTGTAGCCTCATAGATTTATCATTTTCTTACTTCTTTTCTCATTGAGCTTTGTAGCGCTTTTATTGGCTTCAGGAAGAACATGTGTTTACTAGGTAATTAGAGAAATCATGATGCTCAAGTTGCTTATAATAATTTCTGCAAGTATGTAGGATTCTACTGGCAAAAGTAATGGCTACTTCCTGGTTTTTAAAGAGGAGATATACAGCTTTGAAAAATAGTAATATTAAAAATAAGGAGTTATTTTCATAATCTGCATCTGAAGATTGAACAAAAATATTCCACAGTATTCCTCCAGAAGTTTTCTTTACATCTGAGAAGTCGGAGGAGCACAAGATGTTCTGTTACTTCTCCTAATTATCCTTTTCCTGTTGTCTGTGTGTGTGTGTGTATTTTTCACATAGACAGGAAATGTAAAAGCTTTCATTGATTTTCAGAAATAGAGTGCTGAATGACTCTGAAATTGTTTCATGTGGCAGTGATCCTAGTAAAAGATAGATGGTAAAAATTATACTTATTACTATTATGATGATAATACAAATTGGAATCTTTAATACCAAAAAAATTTTCCTAGATTGAAGAAGAAGCAAATGGAGATGTTTTTGATATAGAAATTGGTGTATCAGATCCAGAGAAAGTTGGTGAGTCAACATTTATTATATTTTGTACTTGCTTCTTTTTAATAATTAACTTGGTTGTTAATGTGCTGTTTTTCTTAACTACATGCATTGTTACAATATTAAAATTGGTGCTTCTAATTTTTAAACTTGTGGCAGCTTGGTGGTTTGTTTTTCCCCCCAGCTTTATTGAGAAATAATTGACAAATAAAAATGGTGTATATTTAGGATGTACGCACATCACAATTATCATAATGTGATTAGCTTAATATTTTATGAAATGATTACCACAATCAAGTTAATATATTACCTCACATAGTTACCTTGTGTGTTAAGCTTATCATTTTTAATAGCTTGGCTTTTCTTATAGGTGATGGCATGAATGCTTACATGGCTTACAGAGTAACGACAAAGGTAAGCCTTTTGCTCCTCTAAAAAAATACTGAGCCCTCACTGTGTAGTATGAGGATACCACAGTGATTAAAGTGTACGTGATCACTGTCTTTACAAGGTTATCATCCAGTAAAAGTTGCGCATAAATAGTCAGAGTGAGTCGTGAGTGGTTTGGTAGAGAGAGTGTTCTGGGAGGCTATGCAGGAAGGGATCTAATCCAGACAAAGTAGAAGTGTTGCGGGTGGGAAAGGGGGCAAAGCGATTTGCTTGTATAAAAGCCAGAAATAAGAAACCTGCAGGACCTGCAGAAAGTGGTGCCAGATTAAATTGTTTGGCAGTAAGCCTGCCTTTATTATGAATAGCCACATTAGGAATTGTATGATGGAGAACCATTGAAGTTCAAACAAGAGTGTGGCACATTGAGATTTTTGTTCTAGAAAGCTTTCTCTGACTCAGTTTGGATTGGGAGGATAAAAGTGTCAGGGAACTTCCCTGGTGGTCCACTGGTTAAGACTCTGTGCTTCCACTGCTGGGGAGTATGTGAGTTCAATCCCTGGTCAGGGAACTAAGATTCCACGTGCTGCACAGTGTGGCCAAAATAAAAAGAAAGGTCAGGATCTCTAGTTGAGGTAGTTGCAATTCTTAAAGGGATTGTAGACCTTCAAATCTTAAAGACAAGGGGTCTGCAGCAGTCCTACTGTGAGAAGTGATACTTAGGAATTGGTTCTGGGGATGAGTGAAGAAAATGGTTTCTTGAATTATATAGGAGGTGTGATCAGTAGAGCTTGGATGTAAGAAGTGAGGAAGAAGGGAAACCTGAGTCTTTGTCTAGAGGAACTCTGTGCTTGTTGGAATGATCCTGGAGAAAAGGCAATACAAAGAGAGGAACACAGTATGGAGTGAAATCTGTTAATTCATTAAACAGATACTTATTTATATACCTTGGAGTCAGGCTGTCTTCCAAAAGCTAGAATATAATAGTAAACAATACAGAGAAGTTCCCTTCACTTTTCCAGCAGGGGAAAATATGGTGAAATTGAGATGGCAGTGCAGTTTAAATGGAGGTTTTCCCTTGGACTATGTATCAGACTGAAGCCCAGTGGAGATCTAGGCTAGAGGTAAAGATCAGAGATTAAGAATCATTAGCATAAATACAGGTAGAGTCAGTGAGATGAGTTAAGTGTAGAATAAAGCAGGTGTTTTCTGTAAAAAAAAAAAAACAAAAACAAAAAGCAGCAACAACTGTGATTTGGGGTTTTTTCAGTTGTTAGAAATCTTTGTTTCACATTAGTTAGCTACTCTACATTTTTTTTTGCAGTGTAGACCTCTGTGTGTGTGTGTATGCATATTCACAATTATGTATTACATTAATTTTTAAATAATTTTTCAGTATTCAAAATTTGAAATACCTCTTCTTCACTTGTAGACTTCTCTTTCCATGTTCAGCAAAAGTGAATTTTCAGTTAAAAGAAGATTTAGTGACTTCCTCGGTTTGCATAGCAAATTAGCAAGCAAGTATTTACATGTTGGTTATATTGTGCCACCAGCTCCAGAAAAGAGTATAGTAGGTAAGTATAAATCTTTAAAAATTGATTTTTGTTACTGGGACTAGTTCAATTTTGATTGTATGGATTTGTGTATTCCATGATCACGCACTATCATGACATATCAATGTCTTAAGAGATACTGAATTTAAATATTCTATTTGTGATAGTCATTTATCAACTGAAGAGTATATAGCTAAAAATTTTATTTTCTAATACCTAAGGATTTTGATTTATACAATGTGATGATGTTAAATATTAAGTTGGAATTTAGCAAGATGAAAGCAATTAAAAACTTTCAGAGTAGTTAGAGTACCTTATTACTGAGTAACATTTAGAGAATATTTAATATTATTAGCATATTAACATTTTTCTGAGGACTTGGAGATGTTCCATGCTCAGCTATACATTGTACAAAAAGATTTGATCTAGCCTTGCTCACACAGGAGCTATTTAAACTCATTTTATTACATACCTCAATTTAACATTTAAAAACATTTCACTTTTACAGGTAATAAAGCCTTAGTTAGTTAAGAATATGCAGAATATTACAAAAGAGGAAAACCTTTATTGTCCCACCATTAAAATTTTGTAGTATTTTTTCCACTCTTTCTTTTCAGTGATAGATTTTTGGTGTTCTCTCAGGAGAAGTTGAGTGCACATCCTCCTTCTCCATCATCTTGAACCAATTTCCCAGTCATAGGTTTTTATATAAATCAATTTTTTATATATATAAGATTGTTATTCTGAAATATAAATAAGTTTCATTCTAAGTTACTGTTTTTACCTCTTTAAACAATTGATTTGAAAAGCAGTTTTATCTGTATCTTTTATGATTTTGAAACCTTGATATATTCAAAAGCATTTTTATATTCTTCTTCATTTTTAAAATTCAAAGATCTAGTATAGTTCTTCAGCTTTTTCGTCTCAAGACACCTTGTGTATTCAGATTTATTGAAGGGCCTCAAAGAGCTTTTGCTTTTGGAGCTATATCTCTTGATACTTACACGTGAGAATTTTTAAATTGTGTTCATTAATTGACTTAAAAATAAGAAACTGATAACCTGTTATTAACAAATAAGGTTTTTGAGAAAAATTATTTTTGTTAGGCAAAAAAGTGGTAAGAATGGCTTGCCTTTTTTGTTTTTTACAGTTTTGCAAAATCTTTAATTTCTGACTTCATAGAAAATAGCTTTATTTTCACATCTGCTTCTGCACTCTATCTTTTGTAATACAGCACAGCATATAACTTTAGGAAAGTTCCACTGAGTTCTCAGTGAAAGAATGAGAGTAAAAAATACAAAAATAACAGTGTGGTGTATTATGAAGATAGATTTTAGTACACATCCCTTGCCACTCCTCAAAAAGGTCTCAGAATGCTTCCAGATATTCTAACCATGCTTTGTGAACTGCTGCTGCTGCTAAGTCGCTTCAGTCGTGTCCAACTCTCTGCGACCCCATAGACGGCAGCCCACCAGGCTCTGCCGTCCCTGGGATTCTCCAGGCAAGAACACTGGAGTGGGTTGCCATTTCCTTCTCCAATGCATGAAAGTGAAAAGTAAAAGTGAAGTCGCTCAGTCATGTCTGACTCTCAGCGACCCCATGGACTGCAGCCTACCAGGGTCCTCCACCCATGGGATTTGCCAGGCAAGAGTACTGGAATGGGGTGCCATTGCCTTCTCCATGTGAACTGCTAGTCTAGTTAATAATTTTATTTCTCTAAACTGTTGCAGTGGTATCCTTTGGCCTCCCATTATCTGTGTAGTGAACTTGTTTCATTTATCATAAATTATTTATTATTAATATCCTTTTTTCTTTAGCTTTAAGTTGTACAACTGTTTTTAATATATCAAAAGAGGAAAAACAAAATAATTTTTCTCATTTTGGTGACTAGATACACTAGTCTTTAAACATTGAGCCAGGGAAAAAAAATTTTTTTAACTCAATTTTCATGCCAAGTTTATTGTGTTTCAAACTAATATTTTCCTCTAATAATCTTCAGCTGTCCACCAATTATTAGCTTGAAAAGATTGGAAGAATTTGAGGCAGCCATATAAAATGCAGTTTAAAAAAAATATAAGTAAAGAGATTAGCAGGAAAACTAAATGTAGTTAAATAAAAGATAAAGTCAAGTTAGTTTCCTCTAAATGTGTGCATAAAGTCTGAGCTATTATTAAAGGTAGATAATAAATTGTTCTGTGAAGTTCTTGGCAGAAAATCAAGTAGAGAAGTAGTCATTTTTAAAATTTCATGTTGTCCATCAGTTTTTAAAACTGAATACATTAAGAAAAAATTTGCACATGACTTTATTTTTCAAAGAGGTTCTGTGAAAGAGCTCATTATTTCAGCTGTTATAAAGCCAGATACAATAAATAAACCATGTTCTTAAAAATCTGTGGCAGTGGAAGTACTTAGCATATTCACAGATTATACTTATTTTTCTAGTACTAAAGTAAAGACTTAATTATTGCTCATAAGAGAGAAAAATATCAAATGAGCCTAAACTCATGAATTTGAACTCCATTATGCATATTGCAATCAAACACATTTTAATTTACCAGGAGTATAATATATATCAAGTAAAATAAGGATTCCAAACTGGAAAACTACAGACATACCTCAACCTCTGCTTTTCTGTACTCTTGTAGGTTACATTACAAGTACTTGCCAAGTATATATATTAATTTGTCAAACATATGATACTAGTTATAATTTTTGACACTTTTTTGTCAAGTTCAAATATATTTTAAATTACTCAGAAAGTGAAAGTGTTAATTACTCAGTTGCATCTGACTCTGTGACCCCATGAGCTGTGTAGCCTGCCAGACTCCTCTTTCCTTGGAATTCTCCAGACAAGAACACTGGCATGGGTAGCCATTCCCTTCTCCAGGGGATCTTCCCAACGTAGGGATTGAACCTGGGTCTCCTGCCTTGCAAGTAGATTCTTTACCATCTCTGAGCCACCAGGGAAGCCAAATTATGCAGAAATTATTTTAAAAGAATGTTTCTCGGTAGTAGAAAATCGTGAATCTCATTCAATTTTTTCAAAGGCATGACCAAGGTCAAGGTGGGTAAAGAAGATTCATCATCCACAGAATTTGTAGAAAAAAGGAGAGCAGCTCTTGAAAGGTAATTCTAATCAGCTATGTTTATTACTCTTATGTTTTTTCAGTAATATAAGTCTGATTCCATTAAGTGGCACAAGTATATTATTAAGTATGAAAATTCTGAAGTACCACTCTATTACTCTTAAGAGTGCTATAAGCTTTTTTAAAGAAAATTGGTCCATTAAAAAATATGGTACTGTCATCTTGTTCTGTTTCTATTAATTCTCATAAAAAGTGATACTTGTCTTTATCTACATTAATTTTTCTTTTAAATACAATGAAAAATTAGGTTTGTGCTCCCTCCTTCAATTCTTTATAGTTGATTGTGACTTGAAAGTACAAAAGGGTTAGTCAGTGCTTGAACTGACTGTATAGTTAAAGGCTGATAGATACATATGCTGTACCTTCTTTTATGCTTCTTGACCTGACACATTTCCTATAGCTTTGAAGACTTGTGTTCATTGTGGCCAACTCAAAGAGAAATGGATGGGAGGAATCTACTCCCAGAATCTTAACATTTCTCCCTTTCTGTGCTGAAAATGTGAGAAAACAAGTTCAAAACTATCTTAAAGTTCACCTTATAGTTGGTAATTACCTAGATTTAAAATACTTGCTACTATCATAGGTTTTTTTTTATTTTTAATTTTAGTCAAATTTGCTTATTTGTTTTATTTTCTCTCTTGGCTTAAAATTAGTGGTTAGAGTAGATAAGGACAGTTTTTAGGAAATAGCATATATATCTACTGGGTATAAATTAGTTTTTAAAACTCTTTTTGAGACAACAAATTCTGGATTTTAGTAATAAATTATTTCAGTTTTTTAAAAAATGCCACAGTAAAGTCAGGTTTGAACAATTCATAATAAGAAAAGCTAGTGTGCAACTTAAAATCTTATGTTAGAGAAGACTTAAAAGATGAGATTATGTCTGTGAGACTAGCAGTCACTCTGGAAAAAGATTTAAATTCCATCAATAGAAGTTTAATTTAGGCATTAGAACTGATTCTGTTGTGAAAGAAGTTGTAGGCTGAGTATGTTTAAGAATAAAGATGGATAATATACTGCCTTGATTTCACTTAGTTCTTCCTGAAAGTATAACCATGACCTTTTGAGAAGCCTTTCCAGTCCTGTTTTTCTGTGAGTAAATTTGAAATATTTTGGATGACATCCTTGATAAGAAACTTAATGAAGATTTATTGTACCAAGGACATATTTGATTCTCCACTCACCTTTTCTTTTAACTTGAATGCATTGCATAGTACTTAAACCGTACCTTCATTCACTATGTAACACTGAGGAGAGTTTTAAGGAAGTACTGAAGCTTGACCTAGTGTATTTGTGAAGATAGTTTTTTGACTAGTAAATATTGCTTGTTAAATACTATCAATACCTTAGTAGAATTTGCAGTAGTGATAAAGCGTATTATGAGTTCATTGTACATTAGAAAAGATAACTAAAGAAAATACAGGTGTAAAGGTACAGAAGCAGAGGAACTGGAATGATTTTTATTGTGAGTTTTCTGTGGCATTCCTTAAAATTTAAACATTTAGGCTTTTCTGTGGGATACACGACCTAGTTGGATCTGGCAGGTCAAGGATGTATTTCTTCGTATATGCTCTAGTAGTCGTTTACATAGTTATTTATTTGTTGAACTTTGAGAATCCAGATGACTGTCTTGAGCAAAAGGATTAATATCTGGTGTTAAAATATGAGAAGAGAATGGGAGTGGTTAAGAACCCAGACATTCCTCCTGTGCCACACTCAGTAAGCAGAAACTACGTCTTCTAAGTATCCTAAAGATAGCTCACTTGATTTTCTTATGAGTGCTTCGTGTGTTACCTTATGAGCATATTGAGTTTGTTTTATAGTAAGGATACACTTCTGTAAATATAAACTGAGAAATGTAAAGTAGCATGAAGAAGTGTATAGGGTTTTAGAATCCTTTCTGTGTTGAAACCCACACTCCATTATGCACTGCACACTATCTGTGAGGTCTTAGACCAGTTATTTAACCTAAATTCATTGTTCCTTTTCTCTAAAAATGTAAGTGTATCATAAGAAGTACCTGCAAACCCAGCTGGCAAAGCCTCAACAGTTAGTGTAGATTGATTAACCCACTCATATCAGAAGGTTTGGAGGTAGGCAGATGTTTAATGTCATCAAATTCATCAGGAAATCCTGTTGTTTCCTTTTGATATCTGGACAACAGATTTTTTATCTGTTCACTACTAGTTGAAACGTCTGAATTAACTTCAGTAGACTCCGCGTTGATCTCCCTGTTTCTATCCTTGTACCTCTAATCTTTTTTTAATATAACCGCCAGTGTCATCTGTTTAAAACATGAATCATCCCCACTCATACACGCATCTAATTTCATTCAATAAAAGCCATAATCCTTATAATGACCTATAAAATCTTCCATGACATGCACTGCTCACTCTGTTACGTACTTGATCCCATATCTTCCTTGATCACTGTGCTCTAGGCCATACTCACCTTTTTGCTGCTCCTCAAAGATCCCAGGCATTTTCTCACCTGGGTTTTCACTCCCCTATCCTCTGTGGCACATCCTATAAAGCTTTTGCTCCTGGGGTATCTGCATGGCTAATTCCATTACCTGTTTAAACTTCAGGCATTCAGGTATCAGCTTTTCTGACCTATTCTATTTAAATTGCCATCAACCACTGATCCCATTGGGTTTCCCTAGTAGCTCAGTTGGTAAAGAATCCCCTGGAGAAGGGATAGGCTACCCACTCCATTATTCTGGCCTGGAGAATTCCACGGACTATATAGTCTATGGGGTTGCAAAGAGTTGGACATGACTGAGCAACTTTCACTTTGACTGATCCCATTTACTTGTCCTTTCTCTACTTGTCCTTTGATTTCTCCACAGCATTTGCCATCTTATCTCATACTACATAATTTTTATGATTTGTTGTCTGTCTTTTTCTAATATAAGCTTCAGTAGGAAAGGAATCTTGTTCTCTTTTGTTCACTGATACATTTTGAGTACTCAGAACAGTAACTGATGTGTAGTAAATGCTCAAGATATGTTTGTTGAATGAACAAATGAATGTCATCAGAGACCCAGCTTCTTTTTGCCTTCTTGGTCTCTCTTTGTTAGCACATATCTTTGAGTCTAAAGCAAGAGAAATATCTTTAACTCTGTTTCTCTCAGGCGTTTTGTATAACCTGCTTTATTTTGTTTTGGTAAGTAAGTAGAAACTTGAAAGAGACCCCATGGACTATAGCCCTCCAGGCTTCTCTGTCCATGGAATTCTCCAGGCAAGAATGCTGGAGTGGGTTGCCAGGGGATCTTCCAGACCCAGGCATCAAACCCAGGTCTCCTGCATTGCAGGCAGATTCTTTACCATCTCAGCCACCAGGGAAGCAGTTGAAAGCCCTTAGTGATTATAAATATACTGATAACCTTTCCTTAGCACAAATCTTAAGAACTAACTGCTGACCACTTCTTGCAGAGTCTGACACTTTCATCAGTTCCAAGCATCTTTCACTTATGTCTTCCTTCAGTGTCTGTTCTGCTCCCCAATACCTCTTTTCATCATATTTTCAGTGTATTCTTCCTACATTCATTTTTGTTCAGCTTTCTTCTGCGTATCTATAACCTTCTCTGACCTTAATTCTGAATTGGTGTATAGTTACAAGTAGTTAATCAATTAAAAATCCGTTTTATGTTTCTTTTCTTAATTTTAACATTATGTATGTTTAATACCTTTTTAAAGTGGTTAATTGCTCTTTATTTTCATGTAACTCTGAAGAAAGTTTTATTGTCTTTTTCTAGAGCATAATTTTTCAACGTTGATTCCTCAAAATGCTAGTATGTTTTAAGGTGAAAAAAAGAAATCTACTGTCAGTTGAGGTTTATTAATGTAGGCTTTAACAAAGTTAAACCAGATCTTTTTCCTGCAGTACTTCTCATGGCATTTAATATGCTGCTATTCACTATGAATCTTAAAGGAATATGTATGTAATATATCTCAAACTTTCTTGGTTATAGAAACACTCTTTTTCTTGGAATATTGCGTGAGACTAGTATTCTCACTTAATAGAACTCAAAAATTCTCACTAGAACTCACTTTAAAAAGTTATTTTAGAATATAAGGAGTATTAACTATTTCCATTTACGTTTGAAATACTGCGGTTTTTCTTAAAGGTTGTGTACTAGATGTTTTGTCTTCCTTGGTTGTTCATTTTATGAATGTCTTAAGTGCTTGCTACTTACCAGCTGTTCTGTGCACTCAGATGAACAACTTATGCAAACTGCTTTTAAACAGTACACAGTTCTAAACAACTTAATAACTCAGCTAGAGTAGCACTAGAGAACTTCAGTGTTAAAATTAAGTAAAATTCCAGTGGAAAAGTATCGACATTTCTCAAACTTAAAGAATTAGTGTTCCTGCTGTACTCTTTTTTAGTTTCATAAACTAAGCAGCAAATATTTTTTTTAAATACCACTTCTATTATAATGACCCCTTACGTGAGCTGTTGACTTAAAATGAAGTTTAATATGGTAAGTATTTTATTTAAATATATAAAAACAGAAGTTAATGTTTGAGCTTATATTTTTTTTCCCCAGAAACTCTTAGGCATATTCTATAATCTGTTTTGTGTAAATAGAATAAAGGCATATTAACTGTTAGGCAAATTATTATAATTGAAACAATGCATGTAATTAATAATCTGGGGAAAGAGCAATTTTTTAAAAATGGGATTAGATAAGTAGCAGTGATTCAAATAGTGGGATTTTTTCTCTTATGAAAGAAGGATTGGTAATTTATTGTGACTGTCAGAGTTTGACCTTTTCTCGTAAAGGAAAATTACTAAAGTAAGCTGATAATGATTAGTGATGTTTCTCTTTACTTTTTATTTTATGTGATGTCGTATAAGGAAAACATCAAAAATAGCAAAACCCTAGAAAACAGAAATGTTGAAAAAAATTTAGTTCTTATCAAATGAGGATCAAAACTGACTTGATAATTTAAATCTACTGCCAAGGGGGAAAAAATTGGTAGGCTATTCTCCATTTTGGTAATGATGGCAATTGAAAAAAATAGTTTGGACTAATTAGTAATATATATATTACTAGAATATATATAATAATGACTGGGGACATACTGACCTGCCAAAAGATAGAGTTGTTTGACAAACTTACATATGTACCCTAACTCTAATATTTTGCAATGAGAAGTTTGGTAAGTAATTTCACATCTCTCCATTCCTACCCCTACCCCACTACCGTACCTCTTTTTACATAATTATAGATTTTCAAAAGATGAATGCAAAGCTTTTTAATTATTGAATTACTGTAAAATTCTACATAGAATGAAAGCAAACTGATAGGAAGCAAACAGGCATCTTTTTTAAATTTTTAAATATTCTTTTGTTGAAATAAGATTTAAAATGCTACTGATAAATAAAGGAGCATTTTATTCTTAAATCTAGGTATCTTCAAAGAACAGTAAAGCATCCAACTTTACTACAGGATCCTGATTTAAGGCAGTTCTTAGAAAGTTCGGAGGTACTATTTCTACTTTAAATTTTTATATGTAAATGTTCTCATTTATGATTATCAGTGTAGTAATTATATATAAGTGTAGGTATTCATTAAACAACTGCATTAATAAATGGAATAAAGCAATGTGTTGTGGGTTTTTTTTTTTTTGCTTAATGTTTTAATTGCTTAACTAAATTCATAGCAAATATCTTCTTCATATCAATAGGTGTAGGATGATTATTCCCTTTCTTGAAATATAGTAAAACCAGATTTAAAAGAATAGCTTACAAATAGTCTAATTATGAATACCCTAAGTCATTGTTTAGACATTGTGTTGAAATAAGTTTATTCAGATCTCGTTTTAGAGATAGTTGAATGTGGGTTTGTATGTCTACATTCTAATAGTCTTATTAAGGTTTTGAAATGGAAATGGGTGATTTGAAAGAGCTTAATTATAACCATGCTGATCTTTATATTTGGCACATTTTATCCTCTAATTGTTAACCATATGAGATATTTTTAATTTTCTTGAACTCCAGAATTGTTTAAAAAAAAAAAATTCCAAATCGTACAGCCCTGACTAAGCATAAGGAGATTTTTCTCAAGACTTTCTCCTTTTTTCCTTTTAAACAGTTTATATCTGCTAGCAAACAGGTGGCCAGTGTTAAGGTGCTTGGCAATTTCTTAATATATTTTGACAAACAGAGTGTTGTTCCATCTAAATGTAAACGTGCAGAAGAAAAACAAATGGAAAGTCTATTTTTTAAGTTTTCCTTTGAGAATGTACAAGTAGTGTATTTGAGAAATTAGATCTCACTATTGAAATGTATGAGAGTGAAGAAAATACAACCTCCTTTTTTTCTTTTCTTTTTTTTTCGGGGGTGTTATGTGGGGGCAGTCCCTTTTGTGGCCAGTTAAACCTCTAGGCTTTTAACCGGTTTGTTTGCCCTTATTTGTCATTCAATTCCAGCTGCCTAGAGCAGTTAATACACAGGCTCTGAGTGGAGCAGGAATATTGAGGATGGTGAACAAGGCTGCCGACGCTGTCAACAAAATGACAATCAAGATGAATGAATCGGATGCAGTAAGAGCTGATTTTTCGACTTGAATAATGAGATGAATTAATGAGCCCAACAATTGCATTTTAAAGCTGTACAAGTAGAAAATAGGATATTAATTTGCTTATTGAGTGTAGTTCTCAGCACATCAGTTGACCACCATGGTTATACATGGTTAATTCGTTACTTTAAAACAAGGAATGTAGCTTGCTATTGGTAACCTAATTTACACTGGTTTGTTCTGGCTAAATTAGCTCCATTTTTCATTTTTCTCTTAGTGGTTTGAAGAAAAGCAGCAGCAATTTGAAAATCTGGATCAGCAACTTAGGAAACTTCATGCCAGTGTTGAAGCCTTGGTCTGTCATAGAAAAGGTTTGTTTGTCTTGTTATTTATATGTTTAACACTGTAAGTTAATTCAGATATTTTATTAAATTTTATTTAAAATGATTAAAGTTGTGAAATGAATATGATCATTTTAAAGTTTTAAGAGGATGTTTTCTGTTTCAACTTTGTTACTTAATATTTTTTGTTGTATTTTAATCTTC
Organism: Capra hircus; assembly: GCF_001704415.2. Lineage (NCBI taxonomy): Eukaryota > Metazoa > Chordata > Mammalia > Artiodactyla > Bovidae > Capra > Capra hircus. Next base: position 79,642,918 of record NC_030814.1, read on the forward strand.
TAGTTTAGAAGGAGAAAAATCTTAGGTTTGTAAAAGTATATTTTGAATTTTAGATTAAAACTGCTTGATAATTAACTCTGTGTGTTAAGCATATATTGAATGAATGAAGATGTCTTATTGTAACTCAAAGAATGAAATTCAAAAATTGATATTTGAAATTTGTCTTTAAAATGTAGTTTTGTGCCTATGTTTCCTAAAGAACTGTGAAGCATTTGCTTCATTTTTCAGCCACAATATTTAAAAACCCAGAAAGGGGAGTGTTTAAAATTCATTTTAAAATTGAGTTCTAATTTTTTATTCCATTGTGAGATGTTTTTGGTTTTATTTTTAAAGAATACATGACTTCTAGAACTACTTTCTGAAACACTTAGTAAGTAATTATCTTTCTAGAATACTTTCTAAACCACTTAGTAAATAATTTATTACCTGTAAGTGCCATTATCAGTAATACATTGCAAAAAAAACTAATTACAAAAATCTACTAATATATTACTTATTGAAAGTGGTTTATAACAGTTTTTGCTATTTATATTCTCTTAGGGAACATTTTATGGTTCTTTAAGAGAACTTCATGAAATGCAGAGCAACAGAGCAAATCCAGGCAAAGTAATCATTAGTTCTTGACATCTATTTTTCTGTTTGATGTGTTCAAAATGATCACATTCAAAAATTCTTAATATTTCACTAAGCATTGGTGTTGCACACAAAGAAAAAAAGAATAAGATTTATGTGAATTATATATACAGTTTTGCCTTATTTTCTTCCTGTGTGCTAAATAATAATCTCATAAAAATTGCTATTTTCAGTGATAAATAAATATTTAAAGGCCAGATAATGTAATACAAATCAATTGTGAGTGTTCCCAGTGCTTTCCATATAAAAATATTTATTTTTTGTCTTTTTTAGGACTAGACAGAGAAGCACTTAAGAGGAGAATGGGAAGGGAGATTATTAATATTAAATTTTTAAACATAGTTTATACCCTAGGAGTATAGGCAGTGTACTTCTAAATTTTCAGTACAGCTCTGAGCAGTTGACATTTATATGTCCAAGGCATTTTAATGACTGTTTTTTTCATGTTATTATTTTTAAATATGTTTTTTATTTTTTAATTGGAGCATATTGCTTTACAATGTAAATATTTGAGCAGCTTGTAAATAGACAAAATTTAAAGAGAATGTAAAATATCAGTGCAATATTTAAGAACTTCACTAGTGAACACTAAAAATGAATGCTTTTCTATTTCAGAACTTTCAGCCAACACAGCTGCCTTTGCTAAAAGTGCTGCCATGTTAGGTAATTCTGAAGATCATACTGCTCTATCTAGAGCTTTGTCTCAGCTTGCAGAGGTTGAGGAGAAGATAGACCAGTTACATCAAGAACAAGCTTTTGCTGACTTCTATATGTTTTCAGAACTACTTAGTGACTACATTCGTCTTATTGCTGCAGTGAAAGTAAGCTTTATTTTGTAATCTTCCTTGAATTTTTCATACTTCACTTTTTTGCTTATAAGAAGAATATGATTTCCTATTAGGCATGCATTTAAGTATGTAAATTACATGACTATACTAATATGTATAAAATAATTTCAAGATGATTATTCATTAATATTCTTTTCCCCATGGCTTAATACCATAGACAGAATTGATGTTTTTTAAGGGATCCAAGGATGCCAAATACGGTAAAACCAATACATACTTACTTACATATTTACATATAGAAATTTGCAACTAAATCAGACAAAACCAGAACTGACTGACTGTTGCATGAATATATTTAATGGTGACTTTAGCATGAATTTAGACTCTAAGAAAATATTTTGTGTGGTCATCATATATTTATAGATGACATGGGGCTAGATTAGATAAAGAACTGTATTTTCAAGTTGTAATGTTTGAGGATGAGCAGTCTTAAGTTTCTGAATAATTGAGAAAGTAATCCTGTTAACTAATAAAAATTAGTCTTTTACAGATATCTCCAGTATTCAGATAATTGAACTGTTATTTTGTCTGTAACATGTTTTGGAATATACTTTTTAAGATCTTATAGTGTCTTTGAAGTATTGCTACGAACATTAGTTATGGAATAAGGGGAACTGGAAAGTTTACTTTGAATTCAGACATCTAGAAAGTTAATGCAACCTTGTTCCTTGCTTTCTTACACACAAGTTTTTCAGCTTAAGTCTGATCAGATTGATATTCATCTATAATCAGAACATTGATGCATTGCATCTTCTAGGTGATTCTGTTCTCAGGCTAATGACGGTTATTGCTAGAGGGTTCTTAGCACTGCATAGAGGCTCCTTCTTAGGTTTAGGGTTCGCTAAATTACCAGTTTTGTTTGTATTTACTCTTAGATGTCAGTCTTCATATTCCTGGTGGTTAATTTTTCTTCTCAGTTATTTAAAGATGTTAATATAGTTACTAGAGTATACTTCATTTTAAATAGGCAACTTGTGATACACAGAAGTCCAGTTTATAGATAATGGTTCCTGTTTCTCTGCCACCTACTCTCACCTCGTTTCAGAACTCCCACTAGCATGAGAGCTGTTGTTAGGAAGAATAACACCTCCAGAAAAAAACCTGTGGGTTCAAAAAAGGACACTTGGCACTGTCTGAGAGGTAGTACATGCTGAGAAGAGCTAACCTGGGAGAAGACTCCCTCTCAGTGTTATTCTTCCTGTGTGATGGATGCTCATCCTTCAAAAACAGCTTGTCTCATACTGCCTCTACCTTCTTACTAGATTTTTGCATCTCATGAAGTTGCAGTTATATTCACATCCCAGAATGTTGCCTACAGCACACTGACACTGAAAAATGTACCACAGTCAACTAAGTCTTTGAGATAATGTTTGTGATATCCCTGTCTTGTGGATTCAGTGTACATTTTAAAAGCTCAGGACTGTCCAGTAGTAAAAAAATGAAATAGACATTTTGTTTAATCTGGAGGCTTCCAAATTCATATGAACAGGAATTCTTTTCCACTTAATGTCTTGCACATATATGGAACACCCTTTGGGAAATACTAAATTAGTATGGTCTGTGGTCAATTTATACATTAAGATGCATAAAGCTGTTTCAGATTGATTTTCTACTGAAACCTAGCCCAACTCTATTTCATAAAGGAGTTGAGAAATTATGAATGACATAATTTTTTTGGTCTTTATTTTTTGTTTGTTTTTAAATTTAAACTAATTTGTTTGTATTTGAATAAGTAATACATGCATAGAATAATTCTAGCAGTCCTAAAGGGTAAATTTCTTTTCTACCTAAGACCTCTAATCTTTCTTCCCTCAGTCAGATACTGTGAGGTGTCTTTACAGAATTAGCCATGCATGTGTATGAAACTAATTTTCTTTTTTTTTCCTTTCTATCTCTTTTTCTCAACCACCTTTTTCTCTCCATTCATCTCTTCCTTCTTCCAAAAGGAGCATACTATATGCACAGTTCTTTGCCTGTTTTTTTTACCCACTCCATTTTTAAGAGATCTGTTTATCAGTTTATGTAAATATATGTTGTAATCTTTTAAAGGTTAATCATAGTCTGTCGTCTAGCATATAGATAGACCTTGAATTATTTGATCAGTCTAAAATTAAATATTAAGTATTTTGTTAGTAACTCTTTGGGCATAAAATCCCTAGAAGTAGAATTACTTGACCAGTGGATATATGAATTTTAAATATCCATGAACACTGCCATGTTACTCTCTGAAAAGGTATAAGTCTTAATTTCTTTAGTTATTGTGAATGTAAGCATTTTTACAAATGGTAAGCCTTTTGCATTTCTTTTTTCTATGAACTGTTTATGTCCTTTGCCCAGTTTTCTTTTATTTTTTTGGTCTTACTGATTTATAATAGCTGTTTAATACTACTTAGCCCTTTGTTCTATCCATATGGAGAGTATTTCTGAAAATGATGGTAATTTTGAAGCTACAGTACTTTGAGAACGACCTTAAAGTGAGGGTGCTGAGAACAGGAGAAATTGGGGTCTTAAAGGAAAAGATAAAAGTTCACCTGCTCAAACTACTCCCCAGTTCTGGCCTTGAAGCCAGAAAATTCCTGTTTTCCTCTTTTTGTATAGCCTCTGACATCTGGGACTCCACATTTTGGGTAGTACTGTTAACTGACATGTATTAAATGGTAAACTCGTTACATACATTCTCATGTGTTGGCCTCCTGTGAACCTCTATAGAGTAGGGTCAGAAATTGAGGTAGTAGTTTTCAGTGTTTTCAGCACTAGAATTCTTTATAAGGAATTCTTACTCTGAAAGTAAATGTATAAAATATATAAAATGCAATTTTTTAAAAAGCAATAGATGGATTCCCCAAGGAGTTTAGCATCTTCATTGTTTGTCTGTATAATCAGCATTCTTTCAGGACTCCGGGAATCTGGGCCACATACTTTCAGATCCACTGAATTAGAATATGGTATTAGTTAAATTACAATGGGAAAAAATTAAAATTACAGCCTCAAATTTCCTGGTTGGCTAGGAAAAGTGCTCCACAACTGCAACCTTATCTAACTTAGACTAGCTTGCATACAGATAGGTACCACAAAATCACCAGGGGTGTGGAGTCTAAAGTAAATCACCAAATCTAAATGTTTCCCTCTTACAGATGAAACTGGTTATACCAGAGTGGATTAGTATCTTGCCATGCAGAGGTATACATGAAGTTATAATTTGATTTTTTTAAATACATTTTTTACTGAAGAATAATTGCTTTACAGAATTTTGTTGGTTTCTGTCAAACCTCAACAGTAATTTGATTTTTAAGATCACATTTTTAGAAGATTAAGTGTGGTTCTGATTTTCTTTTTATATTCTAGTGTTACAAGGGTAGAAAGACAAATGAAGAAAAAGTTAATTTTTATGGAGTTAAGATTAATTTTTTTCCTAACATAACGAGACTTCAATCATTTCGCCTTTGTCATGGTTCCTGTATCTGTACCACAGTAAACATGTGATGGTTCTGGAATGTTATGAAATAAGCTGGGCAGAGACCAAATTAGTTTCAGTTAGTATGTCACTGAGAAGCCCGTTGATATATATTAAGAACTTCCAGTTCAGTTCAGTCCCTCAGTCGTGTCCTACTCTTTGCGACCCCATGAATCACAGCACGCCAGGCCTCCCTGTTCATCACCATCTCCCGGAGTTCACTCAAATTCAGGTCGATCGAGTCGGTGATGCCATCCAGCCATCTCATCCTCTGTCGGCCCCTTCTCCTCCCGCCTCCAATCCCTCCCAGCATCAGAGTCTTTTCCAATGAGTCAACTCTTCGCATGAGGTGGCCAAAGTACTGGAGCTTCAGCTTTAGCATCATTCCTTCCAAAGAACACCCAGGACTGATCTCCTTTAGAATGCACTGGTTGGATCTCCTTGCAGTCCAAGGGACTCTCAAGAGTCTTCTCCAACACCACAGTTCAAATACATCAATTCTTCGGCGCTCAGCTTTCTTCACAGTCAACTCTCACATCCATACATGACCACTGGAAAAACCATAGCCTTGACTAGATGGACCTTTGTTGGCAAAGTAACGTCTCTGCTTTTGAATATGCTATTTAGGTTGGTCATAACTTTCCTTCCAAGGAGGAAGCGTCTTTTAATTTCATGGCTGCAGTCACCATCTGCAGTGATTTTGGAGCCCCCAAAAATAAAGTCTGACACTGTTTCCACTGTTTCCCCATCTATTTCCCATGAAGTGATGGGACCAGAGGCCATGATCTTCGTTTTCTGAATGTTGAGCTTTAAGCCAACTTTTTCACTCTCCTCTTTCACTTTCATCAAGAGGCTTTTGAGTTCCTCTTCACTTTCTGCCATAAGGGTGGTGTCATCTGCATATCTGAGGTTATTGATATTTCTCCCAGAAATCTTGATTCCAGCTTGTGTTTCTTCCAGCCCAGCGTTTCTCATGATGTACTCTGCATAGAAGTTAAACAAGCAGGGTGACAGTATACAGCCTTGCCATACTCCTTTTCCTATTTGGAACCGGTCTGTTGTTCCATGTCCAGTTCTAACTGTTGCTTCCTGACCTGTGTACAGGTTTCTCAAGAGGCAGGTCAGGTGGTCTGGTATTCCCATCTCTTGAAGAATTTTCCACAGTTTATTGTGATCCACACAATCAACGGCTTTGGCATAGTCAATAAAGCAGAAATAGATGCTTTTTTGGAACTCTCTTGCTTTTTCCATGATCCAGCAGATGTTGGCAATTTGATCTCTGGTTCCTCTGCCTTTTCTAAATCCAGCTTGAATATCTGAAAATTCACGGTTCACGTATTGCTGAAGCCTGGCTTGGAGAATTTTGAGCGTTCCTTTACTAGCGTGTGAGATGAGTGCAGTTGTGTGGTAGTTTGAGCGTTCTTTGGCATTGCCTTTCTTTGGAATTGGAATGAAAACTGACCTTTTCCAGTCCTGTGGTCACCGCTGAGTTTTCCAAATTAGCTGGCATATTGAGTGAAGCACTTTCACAGCATCATCTTCCAGGATTTGAAATAGCTCAGCTGGAATTCCATCACCTCCACTAGCTTTGTTCATTGTGATGCTTTCTAAGGCCCACTTGACTTCACATTCCATGATGTCTGGCTCTAGGTGAGTGATCACACCATCGTGATTATCTTGGTCGTGAAGATCTTTTTTGTACAGTTCTTCTGTGTATTCTTGCTACCTCTTCTTAATATCTTCTGCTTCTGTTAGGTCCAGACTATTTCTGTCCTGTATCGAGCCCTTCTTTACATGAAATGTTCCCTTGGTATCTCTAATTTTCTTGACGAGATCGCTAGTCTTTCCCATTCTGTTGTTTTCCTCTATTTCTTTGCATTGATCGCTGAAGAAGGCTTTCTTATTTCTTCTTGCTATTCTTTGGAACTCTGCATTCAGATGCTTATATCTTTCCTTTTCTCCTTTGCTTTTCACCTCTCTTCTTTTCACAGCTATTTGTAAGCCCTCCCCAGACAGCCATTTTGCTTTTTTGGATTTCTTTTCCATGGGGATGGTCTTGATCCCTGTCTCCTATACAGTGTCAGGAAGCTCTGTCCATAGTTCATCAGGCACTCTGTCTATCAGATCTCGTCCCTTAAATCTATTTCTCACTTCCACTGTATAATCATAAGGGATTGATTTAGGTCATACCTGAATGGTCTAGTGGTTTTCCCTACTTTCTTCAATTTAAGTCTGAATTTGGTAATAAGGAGCTCATGATCTGAGCCACAGTCAGCTCCCCGTCTTGTTTTTGCTGACTGTATAGAGCTTCTCCATCTTTAGCTGCAAAGAATATAATCAGTCTGAGTTTGGTGTTTACACATGTGTAGAGTCTTCTCTTGTGTCGTTAGAAGAGGGTATTTGCTATGACCAGTGCGTTCTCTTAGCAAAACTCTATTAGCCTTTGTCATGCTTCATTCCATATTCCAAGGCCATATTCCATTGCCTATTACTCCAGGTGTTTCTTGACTTCCTAGTTTTGCATTCCAGTCCCCTGTAATGAAAAGGACATCTTTTTTGGGTATTCGTTCTAAAAGGTCTTGTAGGTCTTGACGTCTTCAACGTCAGCTTCTTCAGCGTTACTGGTTGGGGCATAGGCTTGGATTACTGTGATATTGAATGGTTTGCCTTGTAGATAAACAGAGATCATCCTGTCTTTTTTGAGATTGCATCCAAGTACTGCATTTCAGACTCTTCTGTTGACCATGATGGCTACTCCATTTTTTCTGAGAGATTCCTGCCCGCAGTGGTAGATATAATGGTCATCTGAGTTAAGTTCACCCATTCCAGTCCATTTGAGTTCTCTGATTCCTAGAATGTCGACGTTCACTCTTGCCATCTCTTGTTTGACCACTTCCTATTTGCCTTGATTCATGGACCTGACATTCCAGGTTGCTATGCAATATTGCTCTTTACAGCATCGGACCTTGCTTCTATCACCAGTCACATCCACAACTGGGTATTGTTTTTGCTTTGGCTCCATCCCTTCATTCTTTCTGAAGTTATTTCTCCACTGATCTCCAGTAGCATACTGGGCACCTACCAACCTGGGAAGTTCCTCTTTCAGTATCCTATCATTTTGCCTTTTCAAAAAGTTAAGAACTTTAGCAAATATTAAAATTAAAGAGTATTTAGTTCGCTTCTGCCCTGTGTTGGGAAATATTTTAAATAATAAATTTAGTTATTGAACAGAGGAATTTATAAATAAAGAGCTGATATGGCTCTGTCCAATTAAAGGAAAACTAGGCCTAAAAATCTTAAATTACTTTTAAAATTTGTGTATATGGTAAGGCACAGGGATTGCTTCTTTTAAATGATAGTGACTTTTGGAATGTATTTGTGTTAGATTTGTTACTTTTGTGATTTTGGCCCACTTTAATTTGGCTGAAGGAAAATTAATTCATAATGAGAAATGTTTTAAGGCGAATATGATCTTTTATACAAGAAAAGCAGAGAGGACACTAAGACTCACTACTGAGAGAAGAGAAATGATATGAGATCAATCTCATAAAATGGATTTCAGTGCCAGTTTGTCTAGGATGTCTCTTGTCCTGATTAATTAAAATGTGTATGGTCTTTAAGAACTTTCTGTTGACTTGGAATTTTTAGTATTATTTCCCACATTTTCATAATATACAAATACAGAACATGTATTTTTCTGAATACAGTCCGATTATTTTTTTCCCTACTAAGTTATTATTATGTGCACTTCTAGTAGAAATCTAGTTAATCAACTACATTTATGTGTGTATGTTACTTATATGTAAGCCGTAATAGTATCTTCTAATTGTTAAACATCTGGTAGGTTAAGTCACTGTGCATGCTGTATACTTTTTTCATTTTATTTCCAGTGCATAAATCTAGATCTCTTTTTCCTCTTATATTTGAGAGAACTGTGGGGATTATAGAAATTAAATGAATTTACCCAATGGACAGGGATGCCTGACGTGCTGCAATTCATGGGGTCGTAAAGAGTCGGACACAACTGAGCGATTGAACTGAACTGAACTGAACCCAAAGTCAAGTGACTTTGGGTAATATACCCAATTTGGGGGGTATTTTGAGAATTTACCCAAAGTTTTAAGTGACAAAACTAGTATTTGAATCCAAATTTGATTTTTTCCAAAGCCTACATTTTGAAAATACGCAATCTAGGTGCTTTCTTTTTCATCAAGTTCTTATAAGAACATTTATTAATTTACTGTTTCTTGATCCAGAACACTTTACTTGGAACAAATGAAAATAACTGTTTCACCTATTAATGCTTGATTCATTTATTCAATTAATAAATACTAAAAAAAAATCAATGTATCCTCAACATCAAGTTAGGAAAGGGATTACTGTTGTATTCCATCCTGTCCATCAGTTTTTTGTTTTTTTAAAGAAATTTCTAATTACTGTCTTATTTCTATTAACTTGTTCTTGCTCTGCCAAACCCCTTGAAAGAAGTCATGGAGTTGGTAGGATTTTTCTGTCCTTTTTTTTGTATGTATGTCTATTTTTTCATTAGGTTCTGCATACTAGATGAGTACATCCGTTTGCCCTTTTCATCTTGTGTAAGACTCTCTCTCTTTCCCCCATCCCCCGTTTTGTTATACCTTTAAATTGTTTGGCTTTTCTTTTATTTGCTATTGATAATCTCTTCCACCACATTTTTACTTTACTTTGTTATCTTACAGCTTTTCCTATTTTCAATTTTCTGACATATTTCCAAAACTTAAATCTGCTTTTGATATTTTAGTAGGAAAACTTTGAATTGTAGATATGATACCAGCATTTTCCTATTAAAAAGTCTTTCTTCAAAGCATAAAACTCTGTTAGAAACCTTGTTATAGGTCACATTTTAAACCCTAAAGGCTAGTGAAATGGATTTTGTATATTTCATCCAGTTCTGGGTGGGTTTTTTTATGTAAATGAGTATGGAAATCTGCTTCCTTTGATATTAGCATGTTTATTTTCAGTATCTTAGTATAAAAGAATAACATATAAATACTTGGTTTTATTGTTTTCAGTATGGAGAACTTCTGGTATTTTGAAAGAATTTCAGTGTTAGCTCCCAGTTAATAATTACTATGTCATTCACTTATAGGGTGTATTTGACCATCGAGTGAAATGCTGGCAGAAATGGGAAGATGCCCAAATTACTTTGCTCAAAAAACGTGAAACTGAAGCAAAAATGATGGTTGCTAACAAACCAGATAAAATACAGCAAGCTAAAAATGAAATAAGAGAGGTGATTAATATAAAATGTTTTTATTTATCTCTTTTACCCAAGTTTTCCATAAGTCATTCATATATGCATAATTTTTCATGAATTTTTTTCTGACCCATTCAACACTTAGCAGTTTTTTTCATAATTTGTAAACTGTTTTAGAATTACTTTAACATTTTGATCATTGTAAAAATCTCCAGCAGCCTTTGTTACTTTCACATAATTATGGAATGGATAAAGAAGCATACAAGGAAAACATTTAAATTAACCTTTCTTTTGAGATAATTTGATTTCAGATAATTACTTATATATTATCCCCCATATATATGTATTATATATGGTATTTTAGTAAATTTATATAAGTTTATTATAATTTATACACTTCTTTTGCCATGCTTCAATAAGGAAATTGAAGAGGTAGGACAACCTTTATATTACTTAAAGTAAATGTACCTGCTCTTTGAAGAGTATGTACCAATGTTTCAGTTACATAGTGGGAAAATATCATTCCATTGCTTAAATATTTATTTATTTTATTTTTAGCTGTTCCATTGGTCACTAATCACAACGTTCATTGTTTCTGTAGTGAGTTTAATGTTTACTAATAGCTCTTCAGTAGACCACAATTGCATATTTTTTTTTAATCTGGACATTACACCATTACAAAAATGTTTTCTAAATGTATGTCATATAATTTTTCTAATTATTTCCATGGGCATATAAACTGTGATGAACATGTATTCTTGAAATTAGGCAAATATTATTGATATATTTTGAAATAATCTGAAGTTGTGTAAAGAAATGAGAAGATTATACTCTTAGCACTGCTGAATTATTTGATGGTTAACTTTATGTTCGAAATCTTTTCATCTAAATTAAGATGTGGAGATTATAATTCATTAAGCACTATAATATCCTGATCTTGAGTGTATCTGACAGTAAAATATTAATGGAATTAAGCTGATAATGCACTTCCACTGGAAAGTTAGATACAAGATTGAGTGATGCCAAACTGGGTCTTGCCATTGGTGAGCTTTCAGGATTTTTAGGCATTGTGTTATAAATTAAATGAGTGGTCATGACAGCTAGTTCTAATGATTCTTCCCAGGCAAGATTTAAAAATTTTTACCTTTTGTTTTTGTCAGTGGGAGGCAAAAGTACAACAAGGAGAAAGAGATTTTGAACAGATCTCTAAAACAATTCGAAAAGAAGTAGGAAGATTTGAGGCAAGTATAATAATTTTACACTTTTCTTAACAATGTGGTCACATTTTGCTGTGATACTGTGGTGAAATCAAATTTAGTTTTGTACTAATGGAGCTTTTTTCCCCATTTATTATATTTCAACAGAAAGAACGAGTGAAAGATTTTAAAACTGTTATTATCAAGTACTTAGAATCATTAGTACAAACACAACAACAGGTAAGGTAATTTTTTTTCTTTATAACTTAAAGACTTCTAGAACTTGTTTTTGATATACTTTTTTATTTTAAAGATGATAACCAATGAAATGAGCTTTTAAACTTGAGAAGCAATAAATGGAGTAGAAAAAAACAAAGCTAGCAAAGGGAAAATAAAATGGTATAGTAGAAGTAACTGTAAATCCTCAAGTCCTTTGTGGGGCTTCCTTGGTAGCTCAGGTGGTAAACACTCTGCAGTGCAGAAGATCCAGGTTCGATTCCTGAGTCGGGAAGATCCCCTGGAGAAGGAAATGGCAGTCCACTCCAGTATTGTTGCCTGGAGAATTCCATGGACAGACCATGGGGTCACAGAGAGTGGGACATGACTGAGCAACTTAACACTTTCACTTTGAAGTTCTTTTTGCCTCTACTCCTAACTCCTAGGAGAGAGACAGGTTTCTCAATTTTAGACTTTTGAGAAACATGCTGTACTGTTTTTCCTTTTTTCTCTGTCTTCCCAGTTTTATTGCTCTATTGATCACAGATGTTTAAATACATTCCTATAGTAAGTTCTCTTTCATACCAGCTAGAACTTATACTAAAAACTAAGTTTTGAAGGTTTTTTAAAGAATATTGTTTTGATTTTTGCTTTAGTTTGTGTGGGTTTCATGTTGATTGTATACCTCAAGTGGCATTTGTCTCCTTAAATAGAGAAAACCATGGGTTTTTGTTATAGTAAAGAAAAGTCTGTAACAAGATAATAGAGATTTTTTCCTGTGTGTATTTTAATGTAACTTTGAGTAATATATCAAATTATTTAATATCTTGAACAGAAGGATTTCTTCCCCCAGTTCTTTTAAAACTATATAATAGATTAAATTTTTAAATTAGGTGATAAATTATATCCTTAATTTTTTTTTAACATTTTAAGTGCTTAGTTCATAAAATCAGATTTTTGAAATGGAAAAATTAGGTTATATGAGCTTATCTTTAAAAGAATTGTTTTAAACTTAATGTTACTTTTTATGTCAATCTGTACTATTTTCTGGACTATCCAGGAAAGACCGACAGCTAATTCTTTCCAGTCTCTTTTTCCCATCTTGCTTGGATGTTTTCTTTTCTTCCTTCTTTATCACTCTTTTGGGCTGGCAATAACATAAAATGTGAATATTCTCTGAATTAGGAGATGTTATCACTTTATACTGGAAAAGCTCATTGCAGTTTTATTATTTAAGGTAATCTTATATAGTTTACACTAGCAAAGCTTTTTATATATACAATTTTGCATAAATTAATCTTAAATTTTTAGGTATTATTTAAATTGTGTTTTTTATTACAAAAATTGAAATTAGCCATGAATTGTTAATATTTTTAAGTAATTTATAAGCTAATTATATTGACAAGCTGTATAAGGGAATTTAGATGGTCCCTTTAAGAATCAGACTTAAGTAAATGTTATTTATTATTAGCTAGATTTTTTTAATGCTTCATGAAATGTATATGATAGGTTCTAAGAATATCTTTTATTATCATCCACAGCTGATAAAATACTGGGAGGCATTCCTACCTGAGGCCAAAGCCATTGCCTAGCAAGAAGATTATTCCTGTTAAGAAGATCTTGGATGCTTGTTCCAGTTATGCAGAATTCCGTAGTGAAATCATTAAAAACCATCTAAATAAACCACTATATATTTTATGAATTACATGTGGTTTTTTATAAATATATATTCTGACATTTTATTACAAGCTGCATGTCCTGACCCTCTTTGAATTAAGTGGACTGTGGCATGACATTCTGCAATACTTTGCTGAATTGAACACTATTGTGTCTTAAATACTTGCACTCAAAAGTGCACTGCGAGGTCAGAAAATTTTACAATATTTTTTCTTTACAGTATGTTCTGTAGTGTGTTCACCCTCTTTATGAAGTGAATTATCAGTGCATTGATTAATGTTCACTTATACATTCCTGTACAGAAATTATGATTTTGTGATTACAGTAATAAAATGATATTCCTTGTGAAGTATTAGTAACAAATTATTTGGGTATGTTAACATATTAGAGATCTTTTGAAAGCATTTTAATACAAAGAATCTTTTTCTTTTAGATGTATTTAGGTGATGCTATGATCATTAATTTAAGTGACTGAAAAAGCTGAACTCTTTCATTATTAAGTCACTAAATGAAGGTTAATTAAGTTTTGTTTTTGCAAAATCATCATAAACCAAAGAACATTTATCTCTTGGTTCACCTTTGGGGAATGCTTTTGTCTTGAGTAGAGGAGTAAATAGTTGTCTTTGCTTATTTTTTATCCTTTCCTATTATAAGTGCCCAATTTAACAGTTAAAAAAACATTTATCTGTTTCTGTTACAGGTCCTTTGGATTTTGCTCATCTTCTATTACCTTCAAAGTCTAAGACTTTGCATATATTTAATTTATTCCTTACCTTGCCTTTGTTTTTTGTTTTAAGCTAAAAGATCATCTGTGGTCATCGTTGACAGAGAAAAGTGCTGTGCTAAAATACCCAGTGATTTGATGAATAGCCAATGTTAGTACAAAGAAAATTTGAAGTAAAGTGAAATTTGTCTTTGGCAACCATCTCACCTATTTCTGTATCATGTTTACATGACAGTTATATAATCCTTAATGTTGATGAAAATTTAAGTTGTGACTAGCATCAGACTTTTCTTTAAGATGCTCCGCTTCTCAGGCTTAACAATTGTATCTCCCTTCTGGAAGAGTAAGATGTATGTGTAACTGAGTCTTTTCTAACAGCTTACTGAACACAGTTAACATAGCAGAGTATCCTCAGGTGATGTTTGCTTCCACTTATTTTAGTTGAAGTTTGTAGCCTCTTGTAGGTATTGTTCATATTTATAATCCTAGAACCTAGGAGAGTACCCGACACTTACAGGTTTATAATAAAGACTTGATGAATTGAACAGAAAAAAAAAATCCTGGACGATGCAAAATAATGTTTGCCTCTTAAGCACAAGGAGAAACTGAATCAGAAATAGTACAGTCTTCTGTTGTTGCTTCTCTTGGAGGTGACTTAGATACTTTTAAGAAATGAGTAATTCATATTAATATATATCAGATCCTATCTTGTCTCGTTAATACTGAGCAAAATATAGGCTTACTGGGAACAGTTTCACTATAATGATGTTTTAGTATTAGGTGTATAGTTTTGTTACTTCCAAAGATTCAGTTTACACATAGGATAGTAACTTAGTTATTCAAGCAGAAATCTTCAGTTCTGCTGTGATATATTTATAACAACCATCAGGACCACCAAATAAAATAATAAATATTTTCAGACTTAAGCTGAAGAGAGTAACAGACCTGAGTCCATTCCAGATCTTATTCCCCTTAACAATCTTTTTATTAAAAGATAAAGAGAGTATTGGAAATTTCAAATAAAGTATGTGAGCCTCTGACACAGGATTTAATTTCTTCAGCACTACATTCATCTTTAGCCATCAGTCTTCACATCGCTTATTCCTCTTACTAAAATACTTTGATTCCAAGTAAATAGAACAGCAAGAGCATTAGTATAATATAATTTTTTAGTTATAAACATACGAGTTTAATTTTTTTTTCTTTAACAAGATAAAAGATAAAGAAGGACTAAAGCAGCATAATACAGCGGAACAAGCTGAACTTGGAGTCAGCATACATTCTGTTCAGTCTTTAATCGCTCAGTAGCTGTGGGACCCCTCTATAAAACAAGGGTGTAAAATGGGTTCCTAAAGTGCCTTTCTACTTCAAAATATGTTGTTTACCAAGCTTTAGCATAAATATTATTCTGTTAGTCAAATTCTAATAAAAATCACCTTCTATTAATAACATAAAAGCAAGGCTAAAGCAAAATAAATGTGTATAAAAATATTTCTAAAACATGAGTTTTTTATTGTATTTTTGATGAGTAATTCCAACTATCCATCTTCTTTTTTATACATACATATATATATATTTATATTAATCTCATACCCTTGTTTCATTGTTGGCTACTCTTTAACCTTTTTATTATTCAGATATAGCAAAGTTTTACCAATTTCTTGTGTAGATTGTTTCATTAAGTGGCTTTTAAATATAAAATAAGTCTCTTAACAAGTCAGGTTTCTTTAAAGGAGGGAAATCAGATGAATAAAAACGGAAGATTGTAATCCTTTAACAAACATACTTCTTGATGTCTAAGGAAGTTGCAGAGATTTTCGCTTTTCTGTCCTGTAGCGTGTGACTAGTTACAAAGCCAGATGTCTCCTTCACTTTCTTGTTACGGCTCCCTGCACGGGCAGTCACGTGACTGACAAGACTCGGGACTATAGCTAGAAGGAGCAAACGTCGCCCTGTTTTAGAGGAAGGAAGGTCGCTGGTAGGAGGGAATGACAACAGCTGTGACAAGGAAGTGCAGTCACTGACTTGAGATATTTGGACACATTTCCATATCCACTGGCAGGAAATGTATATGTTATCATATCTGTGATATAATCTGTTTCAAAGTATTGAAAAAAAGTAAAATCCAGAATCAAACAGGTTTCATTTCTAATCCTCACAGTGAAGGATATGGTTTCAAGTAATAATGAAGATAAACGATTGGCCAGACACAAATAGCAAGAAGAGGGAAATTACAGCAGGAGTGGTATCAAAATTGTTGATTACTCCACCTTTGTAATCAAGGCCATGAGGAGAGGTCACGGTGATCTGTGGACGAGGTCCTTAGTGTTACAGACCAACAGAAATACAGTGTGAGCCACATACATAATTTTCAGTTTTCTGTACCCGTATTTTAAGAGTAAATTAAACAGGTAAAGTTAATTTTTAACTGAGTAGCTCTGAAATATTTTAGCATGCAATCCAGTATATTAAAAATTACTGTGATGTTTTACATTGTTTTTTTGTACTAAGTGTTCGATATCCCCTGTGTATTTCATACTTTGATTGTATATGCATTCAGACTAGCCACATGTTAAGTGATCGCTTTACACATGTGGCTAGTGGCTGTGACTCTGGACAGTTCAGATTTAGATAATTGCGTGGAACTGGAAAAGGAGAGTTACATCCAACAGCGATTTTTTTTGTGTACCACTCCAAATCCAGTGACGTGTTAAAAGCTAAATAAAAGGGACTTGTTGGTGTTGCTCTCAAAAGCAAATACAATTCAGGTATAAGACTTTGTGGCACAGTGCTTTGCAAGTAGTGAGCACTCATACCATTCAACAAGTGGTAGCACTTTATTTCCTGATGGAAAATTAGAGACTCTAGTACAACTTCCTTATTTTATAGATAAGCAAACCCAGAATCTAAATCATTATACTGAACTGATTTTTCTTAAATCTGTTGAAGATAAACATTCTTCCTTGAAAATGTAAGGAAAGAGATACATTAGCGATTCTTCTTCTAATCATAAACATAGAATTCTAGACAGTCCTTTGGTATACAGAGAATTTATTTCTTCAAACTGTTACTTCAGAAGTGGCTAAGAATAGAAGATGGTACAAAACAGGAAAATTGTGGCTTGCTATCTGATCTTTTAATGCACATGAAGAAATTAAAAATCCTCGTCTTCCTTCCTCTTGTCACATACTTTAATTCTCAAGAAACTGAATAATTTTAAGTATTTTTCTTAATAAACTGAGTCAAATGGAAACTTTGTAATTAAAGACAAGGTGAAGCTACCCACTTGTTAATACACAAATTTTTTTTTTATTAACATCAGTTAATGGAATTAAACTGATTTAAGGGACTGCTTTGAGGAAAAAAATTCTATTTTAAATTTATATATGTAACTGTTTAATAAAACTAAAGTCAGACAGAATCTAACAAAACTGAACAATAAATTGCCTTCTTGTTGCTTCCATAATCAAGTCTTAAGCTATCTTGATTTTAGCCTATATTTATTTCCTAGATCCTATTTCAGGTGGTTCTCCGTGTATGTGTGTGTAAGTGTGTGTGGACTTGTGTGTGTACGTGAACGTGCATGTGCATGCATGAGAGGAGGCTTTTTAACCTTTGCTGCCAAATTTCAGTTTAAAGTGCTTCTTACCTTCTTGCAACTGAGACTCAAAATGCTTGTTTTCATTTACATAGCTGAGATTTTTTTTTTGCCAAGACCAATCTGAGTTGATTCTAGTTCTAAAATGTGTTCCCTTCGCATTTCTTCTCTTCCTCCTCACAAGATCTTGTGACCTTGATAAAGTCCAAATTATCCAGAACCTGGTTTCAAACCACTTTTCCTGTCTTGATCTTACTCCGTGCTTTCACCCACCTTTTGCTTGAATCAAGTGATGTCCCTGTCTTGTGAGAATGCACTATCCTTTTATGGGTCAATGCTGTTGATGTTGCTTAACTTTTTCCCCTTTACCAGCAGCTCATTAAATCCTCTTCAGTCTTTTATGAAGTCCACATCCTCCATATATCCTTTTTAGTTTTCTAACTAGAAGGAAGCAAAGAACTTCTGGATCTCTTAGCAGGACTCTGGTAACATTTTGCACCTTTCAGATTGTGTTTACTGATGTTTACCTTGTGTTATAGCAGTCTTTCTACTTTGAGTAGTCTGTGTGCTTCTTGAGGAACGACTATGTTCTTGTTATTTCTTCTAGAACCTAGTGTGGTACAATCAAGAGTGTACTGAGGTGATGAAAAATACAGTTATGCATCCAGTCTGCCTGTTTGAACCCTGGCTCAAGAATCTACATCATTGACTTAGAGAAAGTTATTTTTCTCTAAAACTTAAAGTTTCCTTATTCGTAAAGTGGAAAGTAATAATAGTACCTGTTCAGGTGCTCCTTCAGGGGATTAAGATAATTTATGTGACTTTCTCAGCAATAGCATGTACTTAATAAGTATTAGCTGTTAGGCATCCAATAAATGTTTACTGAATATTTAATCTCCGTCTGAACAAAATGACCTGCATTTTGATTATTTTACCAGTCTTTACTTCTTTAAAACAATGGTGTACACTTAACTAGGATCTAAATGGGCTTACCCATGGGGTCCTTCTCAGAACAATCTGTCCCTAAGATCTGCTCTTAGAGCTCTGAGGCTGGGGATCAGGGATGGAGGGGAATAAGGCTTGCAGACAAAATCCCGTTTGTTTTTTTTTTTCAGCCAGCAAAAGCTAAGATCTACCCCCACTACAAAGATGCTGTAGTTAAATCAATCTTGTCAGGAAACTAGAGACTTTTAAAGAAGCTTGGGGACAAATGAAGGGTGAGAGGGAAATGGGGCAGTTGCTTAGGGAAAGTTTGTTTCCACACAGAAACACATAGAAGAACCTTGAATATGTTGTAGATTAAGGGAAGTAGTCATCAGTGGAGAAAAGGGAGAATAAAAAGATCTTGACAGCAATTGTTGGAACAGTAATCACACAACTGGTGGTGAGGGCATGACACTGCAGTGATAGCCGAAAGGGAGATGGGATGGCAAGAGGCCAGCGTCATTCATTCACTCATGTAGTATTTGTTCAGTCTGCTGTGTCAGGCACGGAAATAATGGATTGATTATCCGGGAACAACAAGAAGGTTGTCTAGAAGGATGCCCTGATTTCTGGCTTTGATGACTTAGGATACTTCTGCTTTGAATAACAGATAGTATGAGAGAGTTCTGGGCGTGTTATATTGTTTCCATCGTAGTTTATCACAGGATAGTGATAGAGTTCCCTGTGCTGTAGGTGCAGTAGGGCTGTGTGTATCCATTATCCGTTCTGCATGTCGTAGTTTGCATCTGCTAACCTCAAGCTCCCAATCCATCCCTCTCCCAGCCACCACCCCGCCCGCCACGTTTTTGACGTACCTTTGGGCATCCAAGATGAAAATACATGAAAACATAAGTCAGGACTAGATGTTGTGTCATCAAGTTAGAATGTGAACACGCTCTGTTCCTTAAAACCATGATTATTAATGAATGCCTTCTCAGAGAACAAATGTGACTCAGCCTGCTGAGGACAAAATATCACATACAAGTAACATCTAAGGCAAGAATGGAGGTGAATAAGTCAGGTAAGTGCAAAGAGCCTCAGAAAAAAAAAGAGTTTCTTCCTCTGAACAAAAAGGAAGGGAAAAGGCATTTCCATTATTTGGAAATAATGCCTGAATGCTTTTATTTTTTCAGTGAAATAGAAAATTAAACCATCATCAGGGGATACCAGCAGAAAAGCCAAAGAAAATGGGGAGCCGCAGGAAAGTAGTAGATGTCTAGAAAACAGAAATCGAGAAGAATCAGCTATGGATGAGTACCCACTTACAGAGTCAACCAGAGTATCCCTTTTTTTCAGCCATGAGAAAGCAAGACAAAGTTTGATTTATTCAAGATTAGGGATTGTTGGTGTATGTAAGAAAGCCAAGGGGGGAGGGATTTTGAATGATTTTAAAAGACCAAAAAGATGAAGGTAAATGAGGTGACAGGCACAGGTTGGGGAATGTAGCTATGATAAGGTGAAAGAAAAATTTTTCTGGTAAGAGGAAACAGGAGTCAAGAAAGCAGTCAAAGGAGGAAACCTGCGTTTAAGAAATGACTAATGTATTACCACCTTTCTAAAAGAATAACTTCAATATGACAGCTGCACAGAGCTGCAATGCATAGAGCTCATAGTGCGGCAAAGGTTATTTCTGTGGGTTCTGGTTTGCTGAAGTATTGAAAGCTTTTTGCATGTCAGCAGATAAAAACTGACTTTAGTCTTTTGATTTTTAAGTTAATGTCTATCTCATCAAATCAGTTCATGTACATAGTCTGAAACTAGCATCAGAAACACTAATAAAACACAGTGGTTCCCTGCCCCACAAACCACGATTTCCCTGGTGCTTTTCCTCAACGATAACCTCTTTCTACGCTGTTTCTTCTGCCATTTAAATGCCTTCACATTTCTAAGTAGAATGCGCATCCTGCTGTCATTTGAATCATCAATTTTAGACATCAGCCACATCTTTTTTATGGTGATGAGAGTTTTACGCTACCATCCATCTGCTTCATACACTCATCTCCCACTTACAGTGTAGTTAAAGTTTTTGTTAAATCAGTATTCAGTATTTTCACTTTTAACACCTTACAAATACTGTTCACTGCTGAAAGTTTTAGTATATTTAATTGTGATTGGCTTAAAAAAAATTTTTTAGAACAATACTAGAATTATATAAAAAACTTTAGGTAGTACACATAGAGTTATATCCTGTATACCTTGCTTCTCTTATTAACATGTTAGTGTAGTACATTTGTTACAATTAATGAACCAATATAGTTATATTACTATGAACTAGTGTCTATGCATGCTGTCATGTCCAACTCTGAGACCCCATGGCCTGTATCCCCCCAGTCTCCTCAGTCCATTGGATTTTCCAGGCAAGAATACTGGAGTGGGTTACATTTCCTCCAGGGAATCTTCCCAACCTGGGGATAAGAACTTATCTCTTGCATTGGCAGGCAGATTCTTTACCCCTGAGCCACCTGAGAGGCCCATTATTAATTGGAGACCATAGTTTATTCAGATTGCCTTTGTTTTTGCCTAACATCCTTTTTCTAAGATTTCATGCACGATACCACATTACATTTAGTTGTCATGTCTCCTGTTACTCTTGGTTGTAATGGTTTCTTAGACTTTCTTTTCTTCAATGACTTTACTGGGTTTTTTTGTTTTTCTTGAGGTAGAACATACCTTGATTTTTTTTTTTTTTTCAATTTGGCTGGTGCTTTTTTTTTTTTTTTTTAATCTATTGCCAGTTGTTTCCATGTCTTCCTACAGTACATTTCCCACAGGACCACTCGGATCAAGTAATTCAACCATTCCAACTGCCTTCCCTAGGACTTGCTCTCCTGAGGATTTCGGTTTTCTCGGAACTGATGCTCTCCGAGCATGTTGTACCTCTGGATTTGCCCTGAACTTTGGAATTGCCTGTACCTTTCTCTTGGGATCCATTCCCTATATCCTGAGTTTCATGCTTTCTTCCTTGATTTATTCCCTTGTGTTGCAATAGTATGTTCTCCAGTGGTTTCCTCAGTTAAAAAGAAGACACGGCAGAAAGTATTAGGAAAGCAGCTCTCACAGTGTCCTCCTCTTGAGTCAGACTGCTCTGGTCTGGACTGGTTGTCTCTCTTTGCCTGTTGTACAGAGGATCCTAAAGATTCCTTTCGCTTCTCCCCCTGGCTTCCTGTTCTTTATAACCCACATTTTCCTCATTCTTGATTTATTCCTTCATTTGGGTAGATACACAGTTCTTGAAAATGATGCATAGAAACTTACTTTTGAGACTTTATTTTGCCTTCATCCTTGATAACTTAAGTGGTCGCATGTTGGACATTGCTTCCTTCTCTTTAACCTTGCAGTGTTGCTATTGAGAATTCCAAAGCCATTCTGCTTTCAGATCTTTTGTATATGCATTTTCCCTTCACCCCTACCCCTTTCCAGAATGTAAGATGTCATTTTTTTCCTTCAGTGTTCTAAATCTCATACAGATTTGCTGTAGTATGCATCTGTTTTCATCCTGTATGAGTGCTTTCAATCTGGAAACACGAAATTCAGTTCTGGGCATTTTCTTGAGTTATTCTCCCTTCTATATTCTCTCTTCTCTTTCATTATTTGGATATTGGATGTTCTCGACTGATGATGTTTATTTTCTTATTTTGCGTCTGTTATTTTGTTCTACTCTCTGAGTTTACCCTCATTTTCTAATTGGATTTAAGTAGCTGCTGCTTGTTTCACAGATGCAATGCCTTCCTGTATCTCTCTGAGAATATTAGTGATAGTTTTAAAGTTTCTTTTTTCCTCCTTGTTCCTGTTTCCTAAAATTAATTTTCTGTTTTTATCTCTCTTACATGTTAGCTGCTTTCCTCAGATATTTGTTCATTTTTGGATGTCTTCTCAAGGTTAGCAGTGGGAACTGAAGCTGATGGAAGCTCTGTCAAACTTAAAGAAAAACATTTTTCCAGGTTTCTTCAGGTATAATTGACAAAAACTGTATGTTTCATCATATGTTTTATAGATTGGGTGTATGTTAAGCATCCAATCTAGCTGGCTATCAGGTCCCGCCTCATATGAAGGCCGCCAGCCTGTTGATGGGTAGGGCTGTGTCCCAGTGGGGCCGACTGCTTAGGACTGGTGTTGACCTGCTCCTTGTGGGGGTTAAGCCCCTGGTGTTGGTAGGCTAGAGGGAGGATTCCAAAATCGTGCCTGCCAGCATCAGTGCTCCCGTAGTAGAAATGAGCTCCCCGGAATGGCTACTGCCAGTATCTGTGTTCTCAGGGGGAGTACCAGTTGCCTCCTGGTACTGTGTATCAGGTCCTCCAAGATCAGGAGGAGTGTCTAAGCCTCCTTTCAGATCGTTACCTCTGTGCTGGGACTTGGAGCGTGTGAGAACGTGCATGTGCCCTTTAAGGACGGTCTGTGTTTCCCACAGCCCTATGGCTCCTGTACGCAAGCCCCATTGGCCTTCGTAGCCAGATGTTCTGAGTACCCGTCTTCCCACTGTAGGACCTCCAGGCTGGGAAGCCCGGCGTGGGGCTTGCACCCCTCACTCCTAGGGGGAAGCTCTCCAGTTGTGACGATCCTTCCATTTGTGTTGCTGCCTACTCCAGGAGCCTGGGTCTTGACTGAAGCCACACTCTGGCCCCTCTTCAAGGTCTCGTGGGTCTGTCTGTATGCTTTTAGTGGTGTAAGGTCTTTTCCACTAGTCTTCAGATCAGTCTCATCAATTGAAAGTGAAAGTGAAGTCGCTCAGTCGTGTCCAACTGTTTGCGACCCCATGGACTGTAGCCTACCAGGCTTCTCTGTCCATGGGATTTTCCAGGCAATAGTACTGGAGCGGATTGCCATTTCCTTCTCCAGGGGATCTTCCCGACCCAGGGATCGAACCCAGGTCTCCTGCATTGTAGACAGATGCTTAACCGTCTGAGCCACCAGGGAAGTCTCATCAATAGTTGCTTGTAAATAGTCTTAGTTTTTTGTGTGCCTGTGGGAGCTGAGCTCAAGGTCTTCCTACTCTGCCATGTTGGCCACACCTATCAAATCTGAAAATCACTGAAGAGTGACCTCACTGGGCGTTTGTAGGGAATTTCCAATGTTGGTGTTTCTAGAGTTTCCTTCTCTTGCGCTCATCAGATCTCCCAGAGAAAACCTTCCACTTTCTTGCCTGGAAGGTAAAGGTATAGCTGTCAGCCTCTATGAGGTTTTAATACTCATCATTCAACATGTGTATGATCACATGCCTCTAGGCCTCAACTATTTTTTGATGAAAGTTCTCATGCCCTCAGGTGGGCAAGTCATTTTCCAAGGTAAAGACTCTCTTTTTCACTCTCTCTCTCTCTCCAGGAAATATCCTCTGGAATTATGCCAATGTGGAAGAGGGGATTGAAGGATTTTCCCACTCAACTTTCACTGAGTCTTCCTTCTAGCCAGCCTATCTCCCATTCTGGATGAGGTGTATCTTCTCTGTCCCCTCTCACTGAGCCTTTTGGGTATCGTCCTGTGTAAATCAGGTTGATTTTCCGCTTTCTCACTGCTGGCTTAAATTTGGCTTTTTCTTGTTTACCAGAATGATTGCTTCTCATTCATCTCCTTTCTAGTTTATAAAAATCTTTTTGTTGTTCTCTCTTCTGCTTTTCCTATCTTTATTTATTTATCGTTTTTAAGGAGAAATTCCTTTTCATTTTACTGCGGCTAGAAGAAGCAGTGAAGTTAATTATGTATGTTCAATTCGTTATCTTAACCTAGAAATCCTAACAGTTTTTTTTTAAGTGCAACATAATATTCATAGTGTAAGCACACCAAAATATTTTAATCCATAACATGATGGAATTCTTTTCTCTGCTCACAGTTACATAGCAGCTAACCTCCACGAGAGCCCCAATTAATTCTTGCCACCTGAGACTCAAGCCACTATATAGTCCCTCCTACACTGAATAGGCTAACCTTTGTAAGCAGCAGGATATTGCAGAAATGATGGAGTGTAAATTCTTAGTGTAGACATAGTCTTCACTCTGAGCTCTTTCAGATTTTTTGCTTTGGAGGAAGCCTCTGTCTCTAGGGAGAGGTCTGAGTGGCCAGGAGCTGAGGCCTCCTGCCAACAATTAACATTAACTTTCAAGGCCTGTGAGTGAACCCCTTTGTCAATGCCTCCTGCAGCCTGGTAGACTCTTGAGATGACTGTAGCCTGGGTATACATCTTGTCTACCTCTTAAACTGCTCCCAGATTCCTGGACCTACAGAAACTCTATAAGTACTTCTTGCTTTAAGAAGCTAAAATTTGGGGATAACTTGTTACTCGATAATAGATCATTTATACAGTGTTTTTTTTTTTTTTTTTGTCTGCTTGCATTCTTCTGGAAATTCCCTGTTCATACTGTGTTCATTTTTTTATAGTGCTATTAAGAAAAATTATATATTCTTTACACATAAAATGTACACTAATCCTTTGTTATACATGTTGCAACTATCTTTTTAGTTTATTGAACATTTTTTAACTTAATGGTCTTTGTTTTACATTAATTTAAAATCCTTATTTAGCCTTATATAGTATAATCTTTCCCCCAAAGTCTTTGTTTTGGTTTTTGTAATAAGGTTTTGTCTACCTTGAGGTGTTTTACAGTTCTGTTTTTCCACAGAGCTTTTTTACTACACGTGGAATTCATTTTAAAAATAAATTTTACTTTTCTTTCAGGTGGAGAGCCAGTTATTCATAAACTTTCATTACACCATTTATTTATACTATTTTAAACATTTACTAAAACTTTAATATTTAAATATTTATTAAAACTATATAAGTACTCAGCTATTTATTGAATAGCTTTTTTTCTTTTTTACCCTCATAGCTTTGAAATACCATTGTTGTTTCGTATTATGTTCCTATATATTAAGGAATCTATTTCTGAGCTATTTGGTTCCCTTTGCAGGTGTCTAATTTTAGCTGCCCTTCGTCATTTGTCTAATTTTAGCTGCCCTTCGTCATTTGTCTAATTTTGCTCTGGGATCATACTGGTTTAAATACCATGACTTTATAGTATGTTTTGATGTCCTACAAATTAACTTATCCTCTCATTCTTTCTTTCCTTTTTTGGTTCAAACCTGCCCTGGCTATTCATTTTTCAAACAAGCTTGTCCCTTTTCTTAGCATGTTGGTTATTTGATTGTATTAGCTCTGTAAATTGTTTTGGTGAAAATTTACCCAAATAAAGCAACAAACTATTGATTCTTCTCATTCAGAAATGTGCTGCAACTATTTTCAAACTTGCTTTTGTGTCCTTGCATAGCTTTTTAGTTTTCTTCATATAAATCTTGCATGTTTCTTAAATTTTATCTTTAGAAATTTGTAAGTTTTTAATATTGTTATTCATGAAATTGTTTGGTTTTTCCCTGTTATTTTTGGATCGGTTAATGTTGGTATGTGTAAGCAAGTTATTGTCTATGAAATCTACTGATTCCTATGTGATGATTTACTCTCTGGCACCTTATGAAACTTTTATTCTAACAAATTTTTAGTTGATTCTGTTTTATGTATGTAGATAGTTTCATCTACAAATAACCTTAGTTTTATATATTCCAATCCAGTGTCTGTACCAGTTTATTTTGCTTTTCTTATTGTATTGAGTGGGGCCTCCAGCAAAATGTCAAACAATAATTGTGATAAAGTTATTAACATTATTCTTATGCTTCCTCCTGTGATGTTTAATGGGATATTTCCTGTAGGGTTGTGGTACTTTTATCAAATTAAAGCTGGTTTTGGTTTTTTCTTTTTTGCTGTTTCTAGGCTGTTAAGAATTATTAGGAAGAGGTGTACTGATTTATTAATGTTGCTTCAGAACTTACTGGCATACTCATTTATCTTTGTTCTTTTCTAATCTGACAATGTTGAGATAGATATCAACAGATTTTCTAATGTTTAACTGTCTTTATATTTCTGGAATAAATCTTGTTTGGTCATGATATGCTAGTCTTAGAGTAGAATGTTGAATAAGTAATATATTTTAGATAGATATTGGTCAGGACTTATAAGTTGATATTTAAAGCAGTTTATCATTAAATATGCTGAAATATTTATCTACTCAATACTAGGTGTTGTATTTTCAGTGCATGGATTTCATACTCTGATTCCAGCAGAATTTTTTTCTCTTTCTTCTTTTTCCCCCCTCCTCCACCACCCTCCCCCCGCCCCTGCAGTGGAAGTGCAGAGCCCTAACCACTAGACTACCAGGGAAGTCCATATTCTTATGTAATGTTTTTGCTTTTATTAACAGATATTAAGTGTACAACTTCTTATGTAGTATTTGCCATGTGTTTTTATTAATGTTGTGAGGAGATACTATTTAGATGACCTGTTGGAGTGTAGAGAAGATATATAAGAACATCAGGATAATCCATTGCCATGTTCTCTTACTTTAGTGCTATTCTCTTCTTTCCTTTATAGTGATTAACCCACAGAACTTGATTAGAAATTTACCTCTTCTAATTATTAGCTAGAATAATAATTAGCTCAGCTGGTAAAGAATCCACCTGCAATGCAGGAGACCCCAGTTCAATTCCTGGGTCAGGAAGATCCTCTGGAGAAGGGATAGTCTACCCACTCCAGTATTCTTGGGCTTCCCTGGTGGCTTAGATGGTAAAGAATCCTTCAGCTCCTGGGCTGGGAAGATCCCCTGGAGAAAGGAATGGCTACCCACTCCAGTATTCTTGCCTGGAGAATGCCATGAACAGAGGAGCCTGGTGGGCTACAGTCCATGGGGTCACAGAGCTGGACACAACTGAGCGACTTTCACTTTCAATTTCATAGTTATTTATCTTCTCTGAGCTTTAATTATGCCATCTGAAATAATTGAAATAACAGTTACAGCTGAGCTTTTAGTCCCTCAAGAACATACCTGAGAACCTGTATATATTTTCAGCAAGGCAAAATTAAATTATACACAGCTATTAGTAGAATACAGCAAAAAAGAAAAAGGAAAAATCCATTTGGACCACTTAGATCTTCTTGGACCCACACATTTCTGACTCTTAAATTCAAAGGTAAATAGGTGAGCTATGCCACCAGACAAAAATACATATGCCAGGCTACTAGCAGGCTGTTGTGAAAGGATCATATAAAAATCATATTAAAAGTTTCATCAGCAATCTATAGCACAAGGATTTTATGATTACACAATCCTCATTTACATTATACATTATACTCTTGAGACCTTAATAACCTGTTTCAACCAATCTTGAAATTGTTTCTGGGGGTGGAGCCTGCTGTCATCAGTAGCCATTATTTTAAAATAAAAACAGAAATACTGCTTCTTAGTCCTTTAAAGTCCTACTGCACATAACACTTCCTCACACGAAGCTTAAATGAGACATGGGATGTAATAACATCCCAAGTGGTAACTGCTGTATCCATTGGTTTTGTAAAGATGAGCATTTCAATGCTTATATAAAACTTTGAAGAAAAATGTGTCTATCAATATACCAAGAAGGGGATAAAAAAATCTTTTTTGTTTAAATATTTTCTCTAGAATCTAGAAGGTGAGGCAGGTAAGTACATGGCACAATACAGTGTGATACAGTCACAGAGGCTAAGGGGAGCCTACAAGCTGGGCTCTGAACCTGGGCAACGTGGAGCCCACAGAGCTATTTGGTCATATCTGGAGGTGTTGGCCAGTGGAAGAAAAGAGGAGGGCTAGTCTTCACAGGGCCAAGCCTATGGGGTTCTGAGGACACAACCTGGAGCTGCAAGTGTGTGGGTGAGGGCTTCACCTGAGGTTACCCTCCACATCAGACAAGTTCTTAAAGCAAAAGGCCTGATTAGTCCTCTTTTCCATGACTAAGGTCTCATCACAAACTTAAGAGGAGTTTCAAGCTGAAAGGGCCCCCTGGCCTCAAGAGCAAACTAGGCGCAGCCATTTACCTGCAGCCCAAGAAGCTCTTTGGACAACTCACCTTCAAGTTTCTATTCTGCTCCCTGCTCTAACCTAAGAAAGAAACTCGTGGTTTGCAAAGGTATCCTGATAACCACATTGCTCAACTGGAGCACTTGTATCTTTCAGGTACTTTCAGGTAATTAGCTTCTGGCCCGAGGGGCACATTCCAGCCCTTGCCTTTCTTTTTTTTCCTTCTGTTTTCTTTTATAGTTAAGAAACTCTATACCGACCGCATTTTAGAACTGGAGCAAGAAGTCGGAATGTTTGTCTCCGTGAGCAGCCGATTTTCGACCTCTGTATTCTGTGGTTCGACGGCTAACTCAGAACTAGACGCTGACCCTGGCACCGAAGGGGAAGAGTAAAGTCTTGGTAAAAGTAGTGCAGGGTTCGCTGCTGTTCATGCCAACCGAGAGTTAAAGCGAAAACTCAACCAACCAAAACAAAATCCAGAAGCTCCATGCTTTTCTGTTCCTTGTCTTGCGATCTGTTACGGGTGGCGTTTTGCAAACTGCAAATCCAGTGCCTGCTCGAGCCTCCAGGGCAGGGAGCGCCTGGGTGCGGCCCTGTCCCCGGCGCGGTGGCGCGCACACCCCTTTTCTGCAGACTCACAGGTTTCCAGGCCCCGCCTCCTCCGGGCCCAGCTGATCTCCGCGGCCCTTCGGGCCTGGAATCCAGGCGCCGGGAGAGAGCCCCAGGCCGCCCTGGGAGCGGCGGGCGGCGGCGGAGCCGGGCCGGAGCCGCGCGGTCTCCCGCTCCCGCCGGCTCGGGGCAGGGGGCGGGGCGGCCGGGCCGGGGGCGGGGCGGCGGCCGCGGCCGTGAGCCCGCCCCTCCTCGCCCTCCGCCGGCCGGCCGGCGCGACCATGGAGGTCTACATCCCGTCCTTTCGCTACGAGGAGAGTGACCTGGAGCGGGGGTACACGGTAGGTCCGGACGGGCCGCGAGCCGGACCTGCGGCTGCCGAGCCCGGGCGGTGCCCCCGGCCGCCGCCGCCCCTGCGCGGGGTTGTGTGCGTGTGGCGGGGGGATTCCTTCGCTCCTCTCCCTCCTCTCCCCTCCCCTCCCCCGGCCCATTGGGACGGCTGCGCCCGGGCGCGGTTGTCTAGGAAACGGGCGCCCCCTCCCTGGCGCGGCGGCGGCGGCGGCGGGCTCCCGGGGCGCCCCGGTTTGGTCCCTTCCCCCTCCCAGCCCCGCTCCCGGCCTCCGGGCTGCAGCGCCGGGAGTCGAGTCCTCGGACGCGGCGCTTGCGGTTCTCCCCGCCGCCCGCCCCCTGGAGCCCGGGATGGACTGCACTGGTTCTGGCTCAGCTGCCCGCTCCGTCCACACAAGTGGCTTTTGCCGCGGGCTGATGCTGTTGGTTTCCAAGTTCGGTAGGGCTTCATTCAGATGGAAAACATGCTCATTAAGAAAAATAATCATCTGTAGAATTTATTCGCCGAAGTGAACACATGTGTTGCTTTTAGATGAATTCCAAAGTTTTGTTTGTTTGCTGTTTCTAGTTCTGCAGTGCCTTGGAATGGCGAAGTCAGGTACTCACTGAGCACCTGTTCTATACCTAGGGGGGACTGCGGTCTCAGAAATGAGAAACGGTCCCCGCTTTCACTAGTGGAGGAGTGGCGGGGAGGGCGGGGACCATGCCTGGAGCCTCTGGGTGATAAGTTTCGTATGGGAACAGCTGATTTCCCGGTGAACTTAGACATCTTCATCTAGACGGTCATTACTAGAGGGGGAAATGCCTCACCCTGGAGTTGACCTTGGACAATTTTATTTCCATTTTGAGTTGGTAGGCTTTGGAGGGACTTGCGTAAGGCACTATGAAGGATTTTTATTTTATTCACTTCTAATTCACTCGCTAAACTCCAGTTGCATTAATTTGGCAGAGCAGTATTTTAAATCTCTGTCTTCTCTGAAGATTGTTGGGTTTTGGTCACAGCTTATTTGGACCCTTGTTTTTTCATAAAGAGGATTAAATCACCCTCTCAAAGGAATTTTTAGAATTAAGAGTAGTGATTGCAAAAAGAAAATCCAAGAAGTGTGTGGGTTTCAAGAATTAGTAGACTGCTGGGTCCATGTACCCCCAAAACAAGTTCTCAAAGTCCCTTCCTTTGGTGGGGGGATGGGGAGACTTCACCCAAAGGAGAGCTGAGCTCCGTGGCCCTTATCTATATAAACAAATGAATTATGAATTTGATTAAAAATATACCATATCGTATTTTAAAAGCGAAGGGGGAATGAATTTGAATGTGAACCTATTTAGGCTTTTTCCTTAGGCCTAAACCCTTGGTTGTCTTTCATTCTTTAGGTGTCTCACCTGTCCCATCAGCCCCAGTCAGCGTCAACAGTCACAGGAGGCCTTCCATCTTTAGGGCATTCTTTAAGGATTTGGAGATAAAAAGGCTGCTTGTCACAGCCCTTGGTCTCAGTAGTCCAAGCTAAAAGTTAATTACCTTCTCAAATAAGCACTGAAGTGAATCAGAATGATTGATTTTCTTCCATTAGAGGATCTGTGTTTTTAACCCAAGTTTTTGTGTTTCTTTTTTTACTGGTGTTATGGCCAGCCATGTGCCAGACTCCAGGTAGTGGATTAAACTGATTTGGAAGGCACCTTTGTCTTGGTAAACTTGGTGGTTAGAAGATTGCTTCTCTAAGGAGAGCTTGTGTGCTTTTTAAAAGTTTACTTAAACGATGACTTCCCTGGTGGCTCAGATGGTAAAGCATCTGCCTGCGTTGCTGGAGACCAGGGTTCAGTCCCTGGGTGGGGAAGATCTCCTGGAGAAGGCAATGGCAAACCACTCCAGTATTCTTGCCTGGAAATCCCATGGATGGAGGAATCTGCTGGCTACAGTCCATGGGGTCACAAAGAGTTGGACATGACTGAGCGACTTCACTTTCACTTCACTTTCAAAAAAACAATCCTAATGTATTTAGGTTAGTAGCAGTTTGTTACTTCTGCAAGTGATTCTTTTTCCTTTGTGAGTTTGTGAAGCAGATACTTTGTATCCTTGGCATAACAGTTTTGTAATTGCTAGGCAGTTTATTCATTCAGCAGGTATTAACTGGAGTGCCTGCTGTGGGTCTCTATTCTGGATGCTAGGAAGTTAGCACCTTCTTACAAAAAACCCAGAATTTAAAAGTTTAATCTCAGTTCCAATCTCATTTTCCTAGGTAAAATCATGTATGTGCGTGCGTGCTAGGTTGCTTCAGTAGTGTCCAATTCCTTGCGACCCCATGGACTATAACCCTCCAGGCTCCTCTATCCATGGGATTCTCCAGACAAGAATACTGGAGTGGGTTTGCATTTCTTCCCAACCCAGGGATTGAACCAGACTCTCTTAAGTCTCCTGCATTGGCATAGCACGCTCTTTACCACTAGCGCCACTTGGGAAGTCTCCAAATAACATATATTTTACTGTAAAAGTTACATTTTTACTTTAGTGACTGTGCTTTAAATTTAAGAAATATTAATTTGCAATTTAACAAATTCAGTGGTAGGACATTTTAAGTAGA
This sequence comes from Capra hircus, assembly GCF_001704415.2. NCBI lineage: Eukaryota > Metazoa > Chordata > Mammalia > Artiodactyla > Bovidae > Capra > Capra hircus. Next base: position 79,674,883 of record NC_030814.1, read on the forward strand.
GGATGATTTTCTCTCCTTGCTTCTTGTCCCATGCCCTCAGAGATAAGGCATAGGGGTAATTTCTTAGAGACTTGCCCCCCTATGCTATGAAAACATGTTTTTTTTTTTTCCTTTTTAGAATAAATAGCAAGATTTCACTATAGCTGTCATCGTATAACTTATGGCTATCTTTCGGTCCCAATATGGACGGGATTGTATCTTTCTTAGTGATAGCAAAGGAATATTTCACGGAAGGAATTTGTTTACACAGATCTCTGCTGATGGCCATTGACATTTGCTTCTAATTTTTTAGCAACTATGTCGAATATGTTGAAATAAGACATCCCTATACATGCCTTTTTATGCAAGGTACTAGGATTTCTGTAGAACCTTAAATAGAAGGGGGTACTTCTGGCCCTCTAAGTTTTTATCAGTATTGCTCAAGCCCTGTTATTCAAAAAAACATATGCAAAGTTATGCTCTGTGTACAAAGTAATTTACCTTTAAAGAGTGAATGTTTGCCCTTTGATTATTTAAACATTTACTGTGGGCCTGCACTGCGTACGTTAGGTGGGGAACTGAATGGTGGAAGGATCTTGTTCCTTCCTTGGGGACTCTCAGCCCATCCTGCAGGGGCCAGGTGGAGAAGAGTTAGGGTGCTAATGTCAGCTGGAGTCTTGAGGAAGAGAAGGAACTGGGCAGTTCTGCTCTGCCTTAGGATGGTGTGCTGGGGGTGGGGGAAGGGTGCTCAGGAATGCTGACTTTTGAAATCTGATGAGGTTTTTGCTGGGATTGTAAATTCTAAAAAGAGGAAGTGCGGGGCAAAATTTCTTCACCCAGTGAGGAGGGGAAAGGCATTTTAAACTCCCAGATTCACCAAAACAAATAGACGAACAAAAGCAACAATAAAAAGAACACTTCTACATCATTGTAGTTTACAAAGAAGCAGAAAAGGATATTGTAACAAAATGCAAGTCAACCCTTCCCACCCCACGCCGCACCCTCCACTGTGCCTTTATTTAATATCTGTTCCCATTCTAGTCTATAAGCTCCTTGAGGCTAGGAGAATGTCAGTCTCCTATGCTTATCCATGTTGTCCCGGGCTCATGCATATTGTTCAGGGTTTATCCATAGTGAAAATTCACTGTAAATAGTGAATGATTGAGTCTTCTGATAGAAGAAGGTCAGTAGAGAGAAGTCACTGGGCTTCAGTGATCCTGAGGTGTGAAACAGCTTCTCAAGTTGTACCGGGGTGGTGCCGAGTGATTCCTGATGGAGAGAGGTGTGGAGAGACCAGCTCGCTAGCCTTGAGAACCGTAAAGGGGTCTGGACTTCAGCTTCAGACCATGGGACGTCGCTGGAGTTTTAAGGAAGGAAGTAACATGACTAGATTTGCATTTAGAAGGATGACCCTGGAGCATTAATCATGGAGGAGATGCTTGCAAAATGACCAAGAAGAAGAGGATGAGGGCTGAACTAAGGCAACTGGGCAGGGAAGGGGGTGGGTCTTACAGGAATCCCCAGGGTCTGGTGACTAGATGTGAGGCATCAGGGTGACTCCTGCGAACAGGGTTGCCAGGGACCAGAAAAGAACTGACATGCAGTCAGTTTCATTTGGGGGCCTGTTGGGCCTTTTTGTGGCCGATGAAGCTATTTTGTTCTGGAATTCAGGATACATAGAGAGGTCAAGGCTAGAAATATGGCTCCAGAGGGTCTTTTAGCATCAAAGATGGAAAAAACCATATATGTTGATGCTCTTCTCAGGAAAAGCATGTAAAAGTGAGGAAGGAGGCAGGACTGAAGGTAAAGCCCTTCTCAGCACAGGAGCCAGAGCAACAAGGAAACCCATGGGTGTGAGGCAGAAGAGAAAAAAAGAGTAGACGCTTTACATGGAGCAAAGCGCTGGATGGGACTCTGCCCTTTCCAGGAGAGGATGGAGCAGTCCATTGGACATGAGAGTAAGCAGGTCCTGGGTGCCCATCCTATAGGCTAGTATTGATATTTTCTGTTTTCAGATACATGGTTAGTAAAAACAAAATGGGCTTCCCTCATAGCTCAGTTGTTAAAGAATCTGCCTGCATTGTAGGATACCTGGGTTCAATTCTTGGGTTGGGAAGATCCCCCGGAGAAGGAAATGGCAACCCACTCCAGTATTCTTGCCTGGAGAATCCCATGGACAGAGGAGCCTGGCGGGCTATAGTCCATGGGGTTGCAAAGAGTCAGACACGACCGAAAAACTAAAGAAAACTAGAAAGACTGTTCAGGGAACAACATAAAAGTCTGAATGTATTAGATTTTATTTTCCATAGTTGTAAAAGTCAAGGCATTGAATTAGATAGATTTTCAAGTCTGTTTTAATTATATGTGTGTGATTGAGTGTGTTGTGCTTATACAAATCTGTCTTTTTCTTGAGATCTCAATTCTTTTACTGATTTATTTTCTATCATGTTTCTTAGTGCATAAGGCACCTCCATATGTACATAGTCATAATATCGAGATCTATGTAGGGATTAGTTAGTTAGTTAGTAAAGTTACTCAGTCGTGTCCGACTCTTTGCGACCCTATGGACTATAGCCCACCAGGCTCCTCCCTCCATGGGATTCTCCAGGCAAGAATACTGGAGTGGGTTGCCATTTCCTTCTCCAGGGGATCTTCCTGACCCAGGGATCGAACCCAGGTCTCCCACATTAAAGGCAGACACTTTAACCTCTTAGCCACCAGGGAAGAGCTTGGGATAGTAGGGATAGTTACCTTAATAGTTTCTGGATTAAAATACACAAATTGAACAATATAATGAACTGCCATTTGCTCATTACTCACCTTCAATATTTTACAATACTTATTTCATTCACCACCTTTCATTCTTCCATTTAAAACAATTATGCAGTATTTTAAAGCAAATCCCAAATAAAATTTCACCTGTAAATATTTTACTGTGAATATGTCAGCTAGACTTTAAAGAAACATAACCAAAAAGTAAATATTACTACAAGGTTAGCAACTTAGTTATTTTTGTTGTTTTTAATATAACCCCAGTGTAGATATTGCCTGAGAGTTAACAGTGATCTGTGGCAAGAATTATTACTACCATTTTATATTTGTGAGAATGAGTCCGAGAGATTGAGTAAGGGGGCCTAGCCACTTCCTCTCTCTGTTTACCTTCATCCTTAGAGTAACTTCCACCTAGTGACAAAATGGTAACATGCTTCAGATTTAAAAAAAAACAAAAGCATTGTATTCTACAACATCCAGAGGAAGAGAGGATGCTCCTTCAGAGCAAGGGCACCTTTCTTCCTTTGTATCTCATTATCCCTAGTTGGTTCCTCAACGGATGCCGTTGCCAGGGGGATTCTGTGTGCTGATTGGCTGTCTTCACTATGTTTATTACCGTCACCATGGCAAGGATAAGTTAACCAGATGGAAAATAGTTAGGGGGCATCTCTGGAGCTAGGAATGAGGTCAGTTCATTCTGGCCACCTAACCCTGTGGACACCGCAGTGGGAGAAGCTCAGAAGGATGGTGAAGCCACAATGCCCACAATAGTACCTTCCAGTCACCCTTTCTTTATAAGCATCTTTGATGCCGAAGGCCTCCGTGTAACGAGGGCATAGCTGGCACAGTGCCTCACACATGGTAAACTCCTAGCATAAACGAACATTAAACGTGTGTTGAGTAATTAAGTCAACCATGTGTATGTTCCTTACTCTGAAAGACAAGACAAGCAGTTTGAAAATATTCTTGACCATTAACAAATAGAATGCTACATTCACTTGGAAATTCAAAATTTTACAAGACGATTGAATTTTGCAAGGATGGTGCTTAGAAATTGATCGATTCTTTTCAAATAAGCTTTTGATTTTGAAATAATTTTAGATTTGCAGAAAAGTTGCAAAATTAGTACAAACAGTTCCATATATCGCTCACCTAGTTTCCTTTTTAACATCATCCATTGCCATGGTAATGTCAAACCAAGGAAACTAGCACCAGTACCTTGTTAACTAACTAAACTCCAGACTCTTTGGATTTCACCAATTTTTCCACTTATGTCCTTTTTCTGTTCCAGGATCTCATCCAGGATACACAATGCATTTAGTTCCATCTGCTTTGAAATGATGCTGTGTTTGTAGTCCCAGGCTGTAGCACACTGTCTCTAAAAACGAGGCAGGCGTGTTATTAGATATGAACCTGTATGGATTAAATCAAATTTTGATTATTTCAGATGCTTCCAAAAGGGTTGGACACAACTTAGCAATTAAACAACAGAAGAGGATACTAGTAGAGGCATGCTGCTGCTGCTAAGTCGCTTCAGTCGGTCCGACTCTGTGCGACCCCATAGATGGCAGCCTACCAGGCTCCCCCGTCCCTGGGATCCTCCAGGCAAGAACACTGGAGTGGGTTGCCATTTCCTTCTCCAATGCATGAAAGTGAAAAGTGAAAGTGAAGTCGCTCAGTCATGTCTGACTCTTAGGAACCCCATGGACCACAGCCCACCAGGCTCCTCCGTCCATGCGATTTTCCAGCCAAGAGTACTGGAGTGGGGTGCCAGTACAGGCATACCTCAGAGTTGTTTCAAGTTCAGTTCCAGGTTACCACAGTAAAGCAAATATCTCAAATCTAGTCACACAAATGTTTTGGTTTCCCAGAACTATGAAAATTATATTTATATTCTGCTGCTGCTAAGTCGCTTCAGTCGTGTCCAATTCTGTGCGACCCCATAGACTGCAGCCCACCAGGCTCCTCTGTCCCTGAGACTCTCCAGGCAAGAATACTGGAGCAGGTTGCCAGTTCCTTCTCCAATGCATGCATGCATGCTAAGTCGCTTCAGTCGTGTCCAACTCTGTGTGACCCTATGGACATTAGCCCACCAGGCTCCTCTGTCCACAGGGTTCTCCAGGCAAGAATACTGGCATGGGTTGCCATTTCCTTCTCCAGTAGTCTATTAAGCGAGTGGTAGCATTATGCCTAAAAAACCAATTTATACACCTTAACTAAAAAAATACCTCACTGCTAAAAATGCTCACTTTCGTCAGAGCCTTCAGTGAATGATAATCTTTATACTGGTCGCAGGTCTTGCCATGATGTTGGTGTCTGCTGACCGATCGGAGTGATGGTTGTTGAAGGTTGGGGTGCTTTGGCTATTTCTTAAAATAAGACAACAGTGAAGTTTCTGCATTGATGAACTCTTCCTTTCATGAATGATTTCTCTCCAGCAGGCAATGCTGTTTGATAGGATTTTACCCACAGAACTTCTTTCAAAATCGGAGTCAGTCCTCTCACACCCTATTGCTGCTTTATCAACTCAGTTTATGTCATTTTCTAAATCCGTTGCTGTCATTTCAACAATCTTTATAGCATCTTCACTGAGAGTAGATTCCATCTCGAGAAACCACTTCTGTTGCTCATAAGAAGCAACTCCTCATCCGTTTATATCTTCTCATGAGATTACAGCAGTTCAGTCACTTCTTCAGGCTCCACTTCTCGCTTTCTTGCTGTTTCCAATACATCCACGGTGACCTCCTCCACTGGAGGCTTGGATGTCTCAAAGTCATCCATGAAGGGTTGGAATCGCCTTCTTCCAGACATCTGGTTATATTGATGTTTTGACTTCTTACCATTAATCATGAATGTCCTTAGTGGCATGTCAAATGGTGAATCCTTTCCAGAGGTTTTCAGTTTACTTTGCCTAGCCAGATCTATCAGAGGAATCACTGTCTGTGGCCGCTATAGTCTTACAAAATATGTTTCTTAAGAAGTAAGACTTGAAGGTTGAAACTGCTCCTTAATCCGTGACACAGGCTATAGATAGATGTTGTGTTAGCAGGCAGGAAAACAGTATGAATCTCTTGGTCTCCATCAGGGCTTTCAGGTGACCAGGTGCATTGTCAATGAGCAGTCATATTTTGAAAGGAATCTTTTTTTCTGAGCAGTAGACCTCAACAGTGGCCTTAAAGTGTTTCATAAGCCATGTTGTCAACATGTACTGTCACCTCAGCTTTGCTGTTCCATTTAGAGAGAACAGGCAGAGTAGATTAAGCTAATTCTCAAGGACTTTCGTAATAGTGAAGGAGCATTGACTTTATCTTCAATCACCATTTGCATTAGCCCCTAACAAGAGGTTCACCCTCCCCTTTGAGCTTTGCAGCCAGGCCTTGACTTCTCCTCTCTGCCTATGGGAAGCCCTAGATGACATCCTCTTCCAATAAAAGGCTGTTTCACCTACACTCAAAGTCTGCTGTGTACTGCCACCACCTTCATCTTCATCCATTATCTTAGCTGGATGTTCTGGATAACTTGCCGCAGGTTCCACATCAGCACTTACTGCTTCACCTTGCACTCTGATGTTATGGAGACTTCTTTCCTTCAGCCTCGTAAACCAAACGCTGCTAGCTTCAAACTTCTCTTCTGCAACTTCCTAACCTCCCTCGGCCTTCACAGAACTGAAGAGAGTTGGGGCCTTGTTTGAATTAGGCTTTGGCTTAAAAGATGTTGTGGCTGGTGTGATAGTCTATCCAGACCATTACATCTTTCTCCGTGTCAGCAGTAAAACTGTTTACCTTTTTGATCGTTTGTATGTTCACTGGAGTAGCATTTTTAATCTCCTTCAAGAACCTGTCCTTTGCAATTCACAAGCTTGGCTCGCTGTTTGGTGGAAGAGGTCTAGTTTTTAGCTTAACTTGGCTTTCAGCATACTTTCCTCACTAAGCTTTCATCATTTCTGGCTTTTGGTTTAAAGTGACAGATGTGTGACTCTTCCTTCCACTTGTACACTTAGAGGCTATTGTAGGATTTTTAATTAGTCTGATTCCAGGTTCTGCCTATTGTGTGTATTGCTGTGTCTCAGGGACTAGGGAGGCCCAAGGCGAGGGAGAGAGATGGTGAATGGTCAGTTTGTGGAGCAGTCAAACTTAACATTTATCCGTTAAGTGTGCTGTCTTATCTGGGCACAGTTTGTGGTGCCCCCAAACATTGGCAGTAGTAACATCAAAGATCAGTGATCACAGATCACTGTAATAAAAATAATAGTAGTGAAAATGTTTGAAATATTGCACGAATTACCAAAATGTGACACGGACACGAAATGAACAAATGCTGTTGGAAAAATGATGCTAATAGACCTGTTTCACATAGGGTTGCCACAAACCTTCAATTTTTTAAAAAATGCAGTTTATGCAAAGTGCAATAAAATGAGGTCTGTCTGTACCTACTTTGTAGGATGGTTTAAGGATGGGGAAAGAATCTTTACAAAGTGTAAGGAATGCTGTCTCTAGCTATGTTCATGATTTATTCATATTATTTCAAGTATGAACTGCCTTGAAGGTTACTTTTTTTTTAAAGTTTTTTAATGTGACTTAATAATGTAAACCAAAGTCCAGAATAAATATTTGTGTTGTATAAGACAAACTTCTTGTAGATACTTTGAAGTACTACAGAAGGAACAGTTACGTTTAACCAACTCATAGTCTTATTACAGCTTTTGACGGTGTGTTCAATTCAGATTTAGTTTTCTAGCCTTATTTACTACATTTTTTCCTCCCAGATCCTAGCGACTAATGTTTTTACATAAATGTTAGGCTGTCTTCTGGAGGGCGTGGGGACACACACTTCCCATGTTCTCCATTCTCTTGCATTCCCCACTGCACCTCTCCAAAACAAGTGAGTCATCAGGCACATACCTTGTTTTCTTATGTTGGTTTTGCAAGTACTCATTCAGATTTTTAATGCGATTTCCTATTATTTTGCTTTATATGTGTCTGTTCTAATTTTCAGTTGTATGTCTTTGTTGACTTCCTTGCTTTCTAGTATAACAAGATGTTCCCAGTAAATCTTTAACCTTTCCAGCCCCAGATTTGGAATTAGCTTTTCCTCTAATGGTCCCTGGTTCCCTTTAGTGGGAAATGATTCAGGGACCATGATCTGGACACGAGATACACACAGTCAGCTTTCTGGGTCTCTGTGGGCTTCGCACCCATCCAACCAACCAAAACCTTTTCGCAGTTTGTTGAATCTGGATGCCAAATGGGCCCATATGGAGAGCTGATTGTGCCCCCTGTACTGCGCCCTTTTATGTGAAGGACTTGAGCATACATAGAGTGTGAGGTTGGCTGGGGCTCCTGGAACTCATCCCCCAGGGCTTCCAAGGGCTGACTGGGTTTGTGGAGATTTCTAGACCTTTTCCTGTGGTCAAGGTAGGAATTTATCTTCTTAGTCTCTTGTGTCAACTGTGTCTTCTTTCTCCCACACTAAAAATCTCAGTATAGTTGTCCCTCGTTATCTGTGACCCGTTGGTTCTGGGATCCTGTCTGCATACTCAGATTCGACAATGTTAAAGCCTGTGGTCAGCCTCTGATAACACCAACTAGCTACCCATTCTCATTTTATTTTATACTCTTGTTACGTGTTAAAGTGTTAGTCGCTCAGTCATGTCCAACTCTTTGCAACCCAAGAATGTAGCCCACAAGGCTCTTCTGTCTATGGAATTCTCCAGGCAAGAATACTAGAGCGGGTAGCCATTCCCTTCCCCAGGGGATCTTCCTCACCCAAGGATCAAACCCAGGTCCCGTGCATTGCAGATTCTTTACTGTCTGAGCCACCAGGGATGTTTAAAAATTAATTTTGTTTTGAACTTGTGTAAAGTATCTGCTGCGTCAGGTCTATCTGCGGAAATCTAGCTTCTGTTTGTGTCCTCTTCACCCTAAGAGGGTGCCATCGACGTCCATTAAGAAAAAAGTTATGGTTTATCCTTATATTTCAAATATATAAGCACAAATACAAATATACTTGTTCCCCTACTCTCTTTCTTAGATTGAACAGTAGAACACTAAGACATCTTCTTCCTCCTGCTTTTTTTTTTTTTTTTAATGTAACAGTATATCCTGGAGATGACCCCACGGGCGTATGCGGAGATCCCGTGTTCTTTTCTATAGCCCTTTGCTTTCTGTTGTTGGCTGCATTGCTACCCTTGTCCATATTCTTTTTGTGTGTTTGTCAGTGTCTCTTTAGATTCCCGGCAGTGGGTTATGAGATCAAAAGGCAAATGGGTATGTAATTTTGCCAGGTATTGTCAAATTCTCTTCCTGGGATTGTGCGACTCTGCACTCCCATAGCAGTTTATGAGAGTACTGGTTTCCTCACAGGCTTGCCAACTGAGTATGTTGTCAGGCTTTTGGATTTTTGCCAATCTGATAGGCGCACAGTATCTCCATGTAGTTTGCTGGCTGAATTCTGATGACTAGATTGGGCGTATTTGAAACATTCTTTCTTCCCCTTCTAGTTCCCGCCCCGCCCCACCGCGCCCCCACCCCATCCCCTTCCCCACCCCCGCTTAAGGGAGTAGTGTGGGTATTTGAAATACATGGCTGTCCTCTTGTTGATTTTTATTTAAAACACAGATTACTGCAGGTTTTCACCTTATAATTTTTATTCTAAGGTAGAACCAATATGTGGGTTGAGTCTCACCATCTGCTTTTTCTTAGTTCTTCGAATTTAGATAAATTTAGGAATTTAGAAGTTGTTTTAAAAACTATGAGCTTCTCTCTCTTCTATACCTTCCATGTTCTCTCTGCCTTGCTGCTGCTGCTGCTAAATCGCTTCAGTCGTGTCTGACTCTGTGCGACCCCATAGATGGCAGCCCACCAGGCTCCCCCATCCCTGGGATTCTCCAGGCAAGAACACTGGAGTGGGTTGCCATTTCCTCTCCAATGCATGAGAGTGAAAAGTGAAAGGGAAGTCGCTCAGTCGTGCCCAACTCTTAGCGACCTCATGGACTGCAGCCTACCAGGCTCCTCTATCCATGGGATTTTCCAGGCAAGAGTACTGGAGTTGGGTGCCATCGCCTTCTCCCTATCTTGCTAGTGGAACTTAATCTTATTTTCAAAATTACAGAACCCATGGTATTACACAAGCACAGTAGAGCAGAAATTCATTCTTATGGTTCTTATATGTCTCTCCTCTCTCAGGCAATGCACTGGTATTGAGTGTGCAGAGTAGCTGACTTCAAGGTTGTCCTGGAAGGACGATGGAAGGTTTGCCAGTTTGAGAAGGGGAGGAAGATCATTTCAGGTTCAAGAAAGGGCCTGGGGAAGGATGAAAAGTGTGAGTGGTTGTAAGGAGGGTAGGTGGTGGGGGTGGGCTGGAGTTTGAAGGGTGGGTTGAATGGTTTAGTATCGCTGTAGATGCCCAGATGAAATGTTGTCCTGGAAGTACTACAAGTAATGAGAGTATTTGTTTGCTTTTAAGAGGACAGAAATATCAGAGGCACAAATAACCAAAAACATATGATACAATAGTTTCACTGGTAATTAAAGAAGGGCAGAGTTGAAGATGTTTTTGCTTTTTTTGGTAATTTGAATAGGCAAAATGAAAAAGGTTGATAAAAGCCGGTACTGATGGTAAAGACAGGTTCTTTACTGTCTGTTGGACAGACCTCTCTGAAGGGGCAAAAAACATGAAGATATTTGTGTCCCGTGTGAATGCTCACTGAAGGGCGACCTCAGCAGAGGAGGATTTTAGTAGTCACGTGGATAGGAGGACCTGTTCTGTAGATGCACGTCAGCTTCTTTCCCCAGCCACCCCTTTCTCTCATCCCTAAGGAGCTTATGAACAAGGCATGGTGGCAGGGATGGAGGTTATGCATGACCTTCCATTCACCAAGGCCAACTGGCTACAGCCACTGATAAGTGCTGTCACTGCTCTGCCCTGTTGGAGAGGTCTGGCCACATGCCCTTCTTCACACGTCCTTGTCAGCATTTTCCAGTCGTGTTCTTTCCCGTTCTCTGATCATCCAGCCAGATCATCGCTCACAACCTATGAATGTGGTAGCATGGAAGGTAACATCTGGTTATTTCTCCTTCCTAGCTGAGTGAACCACCAAGTGCATTGAATGATTAAAATTATTCTAATTCTTCGGGTGGATTTCCCTTCACCCGTTGTCCCTGGATGTCCCTGAAAGGGGCTTATTTTGTTGCAGGTGTGCACTTTCAGGTAACGCCTGCCTTTGGTGCAGGACCATCTGTCATCATCGTCATCATTTAGTCACTAAGTCGGGTCTGACTCTTTGCAACCCTGTGGGCTGCAGCATGCGAGGCTTCCCTTTCTTTCCTGAAGTTTGCTCAGACTCATGTCCATTGAGTCTATGATGTCATCCGATCATCTCATCCTGTCACCCCCTTCTCCTGCCTTCAATCTTTCCCAGCATCAGGGTCTTTTCCAGTGAATCACTGTTCGAATCATGTGACCAATATATTGGAGCTTCAGCTATCTGTAGACCAGGCTTGAGTCTTCTATCACTTGATCATGAGGAATTCCCCCAAGAGGCCAGAGGTTAGACTAGGAGACAGAATGTAGTATAGCTGGAGTGGGAACCATGGGCCACTTCTTCAAGTAACTTGCTTGGACCATCACAGCCTTCTTGGGCCCCATCACATCTGTACCACTTTGATTTGATGATGAAGTGTTGCTGTGTGTGCCCAGCATTATAGCCTGGCGAGTCTCAGGTAACACCCAGTTCATGAGGAACAGCTCAGGGTGCTTGGTAACTTGGTCCATGACTAAGTGTGCAAGCTTTGTTCAGGCTCAGTAGCAGGTAAAGAGCTGTTTCTCAAAGGAAGAGTTGGTATCCGCAGAGGGTGGCAGGACTTTGCTCTAGAATTGTAAAGGCCTGGGCTGTGATGAGCCTACAAAGTCCTGCCAAAGGCTCCAAACATTGTCCGCATGTGCTCCTGCCCTTCTGGCACCGTCGGATATGCTGGATCGTCATGGAACTGGTAAAGCATGTTGAACAGCAGCAGGACCAATTGCAGAGCCTCCCCTTGTTCTGGAGTCCACTCAAAACTAGCAGCTTTTTAGTTCATTGGCAAAGGCACTGGCATATATTGTGTCCAAAATCCAAAGAGGCCCATGACATTATGGAGGGCAACTTGCTTTATTCAAACCACCAGTTTAAATATTAATCTCATCCCAAAACACTTTCATAGAAACACCTAGAGTAATGTCTAACTGACTATCTGGGCACCATCACATTTTCTTCTAAAAGTAAAATCAGACACTTTATCCGTATATAAACATTGTGATGTTGTTCTCCCTTTTGTTGTTATTCAGATGGAAGTAACATGAGAAGATGAGCTCTTATATTTGATGATCTGAGATTTATTTTAACTATGATTTAGTCCTTCCTACAGTTGGAAAGTTTGCCCTTCAAATACATACTATGGAAAGTTTATACTTCCATTTTTGAAAAGTGATCATAGTGCAGGGAATAAAAGTTTATAGAGATGGTCTGTTTTCCTTGTTTATTGTTAGTGAACAATTAGATCTCATTGTCAGTAAAAATTGATGGCTGCAGCTTCCAAACTATCGAGCTTGTGCTAATAAATGCAACAGTTGTCCATAATGTGGTGGTAAATGACCTTTAAATGTAGATGTTTACAGAGACTGTCCTTGGGGAACAATTTAACTTCCAAATGACACCCATGAGTACTTGTTATCATTTAAATATGCTTCCTTTTGTCAATAGCAGAATAACAAATACTGGTTAGATTTCTAATGTTGATTCAGATACCAGGAAACCTGCTGAATAAATTAGTGTACATTTGATTTATATTGACCAAAATTTTTTACAGTTCTGTGTTACAGGTCAAGGTGACATGCATTTGAATGCATTTAGAGCAGAGGCCATGCTTGACTGACATGAATGCTTACACTGTTTTTAATTAACTTTTAAATATTATCCTAAAATTCCTTCTCAACTACCAGTTATTAGGTAGAGGATTGAAATTAACTTAGGACATTGGTGGACACCTTATTTTAAAAATCAATAGTCTTGATCTCTCCCATAAAAATTATTGGAGTAAATTATTGTTACATTTTATAATTTCTAGGGAAGTTAGATCTGTTTTTCTCACCGTAGACTCCGAATTTATTGTCTGCAGGTTTTCCATTGACGGTTTTGCAGAAATAATCTGAGATAGCATGGAATACATTTGGCAAAGTAATGAATAAAGTCATACGTAGTACAGGAAGTATTTTATCAAGCAAATACATTTTTTCAGTTCCTTGAACTGTTTTTTTTTTTTTCCACTGATGTTGTGTGTGCCTAGAAAGGGGATGGTTTTCACAGTAAAGATGTGGATTAATTCTGTCAGCCATTCATTCGTAGTCCAAAGTAGTATATGTTTTCAGGAAACTTTAATCAACACATGACTTGCTCTTTGAGAGAATATCTTCATAATAAATGCTGCTTCTTTTGCATATAAATATTGCTGGAAAGAAAGCATGTTGTTTTCAGTGTAGTTTTTTTCACTTATGTCCTTTGTAAGAAGGTTTACATAATTCAGAAGTTTAGAACTGAAATGTGCAAAGGTTTTTATTCTTCTAAACTGTATTTGTTATCAGTCAAAGAGTGTGCTTAGGGAGTTTTGGGATAACCTTCTGAGCTTTGCTTCTCAAGGAAAGGGAGCCCAAAGCTCCTCTATTTTAAGACTTTTCATGTGAACATTTACAGCTATAAGCAGAACTACCCTCTACAGCAGAGGTCCCCAACCTCTGGGATTTAATGCCTGCTGATCTGACCTTGGAGCTGGTGTAATAATAATAGGTATAAAGTGCACAATAAATGTAATACACTTGAATCATCCTGAAACCGTTCCTCCTGCCCTCGCCTACCACCATTCGTAGAAAAATTGGCTTCCAGGAAACTGATCCCTGGTGCCAGAAAGGTTGGGACCCTGGTCTAGAGCAAAGAGGATAACAGCTCTGCCCCCCGCCAGTGAATGGCAGAGTCCTGGAATGTCGGGTTAGTTTCAGCCACACTGTAGCTTTTGGCCCAGGTTTCAGTGCCCAGAACAGCCTCAACCTCATATAGTCAACAAGGTCAGAAGAAGTGACAGTGTTGAAAATGTGAATAAGTGAGAAAAGGAAGTGGAGATAATAAAATTGAAAGTGGTGAGAGAATGACCCATGTTCCCTGTGTGTATGAGATGAATCATCCAATAGCAGGAATGATTCGGAAGGACCGAGGGGAGAGTCAGGCAGCATTACTCTTAAGTGGACAGACGCTTGTGACTGACAGATGGGAAGACTAGGGTGTCAGCAACAACCTTGAGACAAGGCAGGGAGCTGGAGAAAAAGGCCAATGGCTGATGTGACAGTGCTGCTGGTGGATGGTCCACTGGGATGCTGTCCAAATGAGGGACTGAACTTCCGGTGCGAATAATTAGCTGCTAAAGCTGCGGTGCTCCCCTCTTGCTGCACATTGGAATCACCTGGAGATCTTTATAAGCTAGAGATGCCCGGGTCCCACCCTCAGAGTTAGATGGGTCTGGAGCATGGGTTGAAATCTGGAATTTGTTAAAGTCCCCTGGGTGATTCAGAGCTGCAGTAAATGTGTCCCCACAATGCTTGTAGAGATCACTAAGGCAGGTCACTTGCCCCAGCACATCTTAATAGCAGAAGTCATTGGTTCTTAAGAGAAATTTCACGCTCCACTCCCAGAGATTCTCATGTGTAGCTAAGGCCCAGGCTTTGGTAGGTTGAGCCCTTCAGGTGATTTTAATTTGTAGATAAGCCCGCAAACTACGGAGTAGCTGGTTTTGAAAAGGATGCCCTGTACAGTGTATATTTAGCATGAAGGAGAAACGTCAGGTTTGCCTTAAAGCATTAAAGGCTGACTTGTATTCCGATTCAGCCAAAGTGCTCCTATGACTGAGTGCTTAGAACCCTGTTAAGTCTTTGGACTCATGAACAAATGAACTTAAGAAAAGCGTTCGTGACGTCAGCAAGTTTGAGGAACTTCTAAGGCAAGTCACTAGCAAGCTTTGGTGTGAGATGGATCTGGTTCCACGTTCTGACTTGTAACTTCCCAGCCAGGGAACTCGTCGTCACCCTCCCCTGGCTCCCTAAAGCGCTGGCCTCAGTTTCCTCTCAAGGACCCCATGTGACTCGCTGTGTGGGGCAGCTAGTATTTCTAATCCTTCTAATTAAATTTTTGCCAGTAGAGTTTAATATGTCATCATATAGTTTACCTTGCTTTCATCGATTAGGAAATTTTTTCACCTTTGAGTTGTTTCATATTTTATTCACTGCTTTAAATGAATGATTGTTTTTTATTTATCTTAGATTTTTATTGTATTTATTTATTTACTGATTTACAATGTTGTGCTAGTATCAGATATACAGCACAGTGATTCAGTTATATATATCTATTCTTTTTCAGATTATTTTCCCTTATAGGTTGTTACAAGATATTGAGTATAGTTCCCTGTGCTATACAGTAGGTCCTTGTTGGTTGTTTATTTTATATATAGTAGCATGTATATTTTAATCTAAAACTCCTCATTTATCCTTCTCCCCTTTCCCTCTTGGGAACCATGTTTGTTTTCTATATCTGTGGGTCCATTTCTACCTTGTAAATAAGTTCATTTGTATCTTTTTAAGTGAATTAATTTTCAAAAGCATTATCAATAGACCCTTGCAATGCTTTCAGATTAGAGAATGACATCTGAAGTGTGCTTAAATGAAGAATGTTGATTATGTGGCCAAAAACCAATTTTTACAACTGCTATCTATTGATTGATCACTGAGTGCCTGATGAAATTCCAGCCCCTCTCCTTCACCGTAGTCTCTTAACAATGTTTGCAGGTAAAACTGAATTGCTTTCCTTCTTTCTCTTGATATAAGAAGGTCTTTTTGTAAGAAGTCAGACAGCCAAAGCTAAATCTGTGTTTTAGCACATGGCTCTGACCTGGCAGAGGGGCTGGGCCAGTCCCTATCCAGACCCATTCTTGTACTTTGCTCTGAGCAGAAGTAGAACTTTTGACTTCTGACTCATCAGCTTTAGCCAGGTTCAGATGACACCAGTTTGAGTAAATGTCATTATAACCTGGAGTTTTGTGTTAGAAGCTGTTTCTGCAGCCAGGTTTTGCTCTTTTAGTGAGTTCTGGGTCTAGAAAATTTCTGTGGAGTTCATCTTTCTGTGATCTAGAAGATTCTAAATGCCTGGCTGTGGAGGCTGACCGTCTGCTTCATTGGAAGCTTAGGTCAGAGTTCATGTGATTAGGGTGAGCACGTCTGTGTACAGGGTGCTGTGTAGGGCCTCAAGGAGGCTGGCAGGGAGAGCCCAGCATGAGTAGCAGGCACAGGCCAGAGCTGTGAGAGGGGGCGATGGGTGAGGGCTAGGGAAGCAGGCATGGAGAGGTGGAGTGTGAGGCTGTTTCATCAGCCCTAGTATTTACTTACACTCGTTTGTTCAGCCAGTGGTTTTTGGTTTTTTTTTTCTTTTGGCTGTGAGGCTGGTGGAATCTTAGTTCCCTGACCAGGAATTGAATCCAGGTCCTAGGCAGTAATAGCATGGACCACCAAGGAACTACCTGACCTGTGGTTCTTGAAGGCCCACAGTACACCCTGTGTTGCATGGGGTACCAGGGATGCCATCACTTTCAGCAATTTCTTTCCAGAACCCTCAAGAAATTCCAGAACTCTCTTTCAGAAGATTCTTCCTGTTTGTGAACAGCATGTAATCAACTAATCTTGTGTCACTTCATGGAGAGCTAAATGTATAACTACATTTATGATAATAAGCTTAAGCATGAGCAAACTGTTAACTTCAATTTTCTCATCTTTAAAATAGGTGAACAATAATACCTAACCATAAAGTCATTGCCAGTATTAAATGACATGAGCCATGTGAACTGTCTGGCAAGATGTCTGCCTCAGGTTACATTTAGTGCAAAAAGAATCGCCACTGTAATCAGGCCTCTCTCTGCCTTCACACCTTAGCTCAGTCCTTCTCTGAAAGCCAGCTGCTACACAGTGTAGAAGCCTGTGTGAAAGACAGCCAGGACCAGAGTCTTCCAGGTTTCCTTGCTATCTAAATGCTCCCTGGGGAAAACAGGGAGCATTTAATGGATGTGATTGTCCAAGTAGAAAGGAAAATTGACGTGTGTCCTTGGGTGCTGACCCATATCAGCGTGTTTTGCTTGTTTTAATGCTGGCCCATGCAGCATGGGACATCCCAGGTGGCGCTGGTGGTAAAGAACCCGCCTGTCAATGCCGGAGACAAGAGAGATGCAGGTTCAATCCGTGGGTGGGGAGGATCCCCTGGAGGAGGGCATGGAAACGCACTCCAGGATTCTTGCCTGGAGAATCCCATGGACAGAGGGGCCTGGTGGGCTACAGTCAGGGTCACAAAGAGTCAGACACGACTGATGTGACTTTGCCCCACGCACCATACAGAATGAGAGCCAGCTTTTGTGAACTGGGCAGATACTTATGTTTATTTGTAACCTTGACCTCCTTGAGAGGACTTTCATGAGAAGGGAAGTAGCAATACCGCTGAAGAGTGGACCTCGGATGCCTTCCAGCCCCTCGCTAACCACGTGTTTAATGGTCTCCAGTTGTTTAAATCCTCCGAGCTTTGGCTCCCACGAATAGGGATAATAGAAACTGCTTCATATCCATTTGGGATTATTTCAATCAAATGAAATAATAGGTGTAAATCCCTTACCATGTGATTGGTTCTGTACTAGTTAGTTTTTGGCATTTGTTTCTAAAAATTTAAATCTACGTGTTGGATTTCTATGGCACGTTCCCTGAGTTAAGCTTTTGTGGGATTTCTGATTTGAATACATTTGATACTGTAACCCTCTCTCCTGATCCTTCTTTTTACCACCAAAGCAAAACAAAAACAACAAAAATAATGCCTTTCAAGTAAATATTTGATAGAAATTCCAGTGTAGCAAAGGGATTTGGGATTCATGAAGTTGAATTAAAGTTTGACCTATATTTGTTTTATTCATGAACTGTTTAGAACTTTCTCATGTCCAGTAGACACACTCCATCAAAACCAATTAATGATAAAGTTTTACCAAATGCAACATTTGGTGCCATGAATAAAGTTTTTTAGAACTTGAGAGCTCAACTATCATGACTTCATTCTGATGGGGAAAAAGTAGATGAGTCTTATGGATTGGCTGTGCAGATATGCAGTTCTAAAAAAATCTCCTTTTAATATTTTTCCATCGTTTGCTTGAGGCTTATGGAACAATGGACTGGTTCCAAATTGGGAAGGGAGTACATCAAGGCTGTATATTGTCACCTTGCTTATTTAACATATATGCTGAGTACATCATGTGAAATTCCAGACTGGATGAAGCACAAGCTGGAACCAAGATTGCAGGGAGAAATATCAGTAACCCGAGATATGTAGATGAGTCAGTTCAGTTCAGTTGCTCAGTTGTGTCTGACTCTTTGAGACCCCATGGACTGCAGCATGCTAGGCTTCCCTGTCTATCACCAATGCCCAGAGCCTACTCAAACCCATGTCCATCACGTTGGTGATGCCATCCGACCATCTCATCCTCTGTTGTCCCCTTCTCCTCCTGCCCTCAGTCTTTCCTAGCATCAAGGTCTTTTCCAATGAGTCAGTTCTTCACATCAAGTGGCCACAGTATTGGAGTTTCAGCATCAGCATCAGTCCTTCCAGTGAACACCCAGGACTGATCTCCTTTAGCATGGACTGGTTGGATCTCCTTCAGTCAAAGAGACTCTCAAGAGTCTTCTCCAACACCACAGTTCAAAAGCATCATCAAGGTGCTCAGCTTTCTTTATAGTCCAACTGTCACATCCATACAAAACTACTGGAAAAACCATAGCTCTGTACCACTTTATATGATTATACAGTGGAAGTGACAAACAGATTCAAGGGATTAGACCTGATAGAGTGCCTGAAGAACTATGGATGGAGGTTTGTGACATTGTAGAGGAGGCCGTGATCAAGATCATGCCCAAGAAAAAGAAATGCAAAAAAGCAAAATGGTTGTCTGACAAGGCCTAACAAATAGCTGAGAAAAGAAGGGAAGTGAAAGGCAAAGGAGGAAAGGAAAGATATACCCATTTGAATCCAGAGTTCCAGAGAATATCAAGGAGAGATACAAAAGCCTTCCTAGTGATCAGTGCAAAGAAATAGAGGAAAAAATAGAATGGGAAAGACTAGAGATCTCTTCAAGAAAATTAGAGATACCAAGGGAACATTTCTTGCAAAGATGAGCACAATAAAGGACAGAAATGGTATGGACCTAATAGAAGTAGAAGATATAAGAAGAGGTGGCAAGAACACACAGAAGAACTATACAAAATAGATCTTCATAACCCAGAAAACCATGATGATGTGATCACTCATCTAGATCCAGACATCCTGGAATGCAAAGTCAAGTGGCCCTTAGGAAGCATCACTGTGAGCAAAGCTAGTGGAGGTGATGGAATTTCAGTTGAGCTATTTCAAATCTTAAAAGATGATACTGTGAAAGTCTGCATTCAATATACCAGCAAATTTGGAAAACTCAGCAGTGGCCACAGGACTGGAAAAGGTCAGTTTTCATTCCAATCCCAAAGAAAGGCAATGCCAAAGAATATTCAAATTACCACACAATTGCACTCATCTCACATGCTGGCAAAGTAATGCTCAAAATTCTCCAAGCCAGGCTTCAACAGTATGTGAACTATGAACTTCCAGATGTTCAAGCTGGATTTAGAAAAGTCAGAGGAACCAGAGATCAAATTGCCAACATCCGTTGGATCATCAAAAAAGCAAGAGAGTTCCAGAAAAACATCTCCTTTTGCTTTATTGACTATGCCAAAGCCTTTTACTGTGTGGATCACAACAAACTGTGGAAAATTCTGAAAGAGATGGGAATACCAGACCACCTGACCTGCCTCCTGAGAAATCTGTATGCAAGTCAAGAGGCAACAGTTAGAACTGGACATGGAACAACAGACTGGTTCCAAATCAGGAAAGGAGTATGTCAAGGCTTGTATTGTCACTGTGCTTATTTAACTTCAGAGAAGGAAACGGTACCCCACTCCAGTACTCTTGCCTGGAAAATCCCATGGACGGGGGAGCCTGGTGGGCTGCCGTCTATGGGGTCTCACAGAGTCGGACATGACTGAGTGCCTGCACTTTCACTTTTCACTTTCATGCATTGGAGAAGGAAATGGCAACCCACTCCAGTGTTCTGCCTGGAGAATCCCAGGGACAGGGGAGCCTGGTGGGCTGCCATCTATGGGGTCGCACAGAGTCAGACACGACTGAAGCGACTTAGCAGCAGCAGCAGCAGCAGCAGCAGCAGCAGCTTATTTAACTTACATGCAGAGTACATCATGTGAAATGCTGGGCTGGATGAAGCACAAGCTGGAATCAAGATTGCTGGGAGAAATATCAATAACCTCAGATATGCAGATGACACCACCCTTATGGCAGAAAGCAAAGAAGAACTAAAGAGCCTCTTGATGAAAGGGAAAGAGGAGAGTGAAAAAGTTGGGTTAAAACTCAACATTCAGAAGATTAAGATCATGGCATCCAGTCCCATCACTTCATGGCAAATAGATGGGGAAACACTGGAAACAGTGAGTGACTTTATTTTCTTGGGCTCCAAAATCATTGCAGATGGTGACTGCTTGCTACATGGAAGAAAAGCTATGACAAACTTAGTATATTAAAAAGCAGAGACATTACTTTGACCACAAAGGTCTGTCTTGTCAAAGCTGTGGTTTTTTCAGTAATCGTGTATGGATGTGAGAGTTGGACTATAAAGAAAGCTGAGCACCGAAGGATTGATGCTTTTGAACTGTGGTGTTGGAGAAGACTCTTGAGAGTCCCTTGGACAGCAAGGAGATCCAACCAGTCAATCCTAAAGGAAATCAGTCCTGAATACTCATTGCAGGAGGGATTGATGCTGAAGTGGAAGCTTCAATACTTTGACCACCTGATGTGAAGAACTGACACATTGGAAGCGATCCTGATACTGGGAAAGATTGAAGGTGGGAGGATAAGGGGACGACAGAGGATGAGATGGTATTATGGCATGACCAACTCGATAAACATGAGTTTGAGCACTCTCTGTGAGTTGGTGATGGACAGGGAAGCCTGGCATGCTGCAGCCCACGAGGTTGCAAAGAGTCAGACACGACTGAGTGACTGAACTGAGCTATGCATTCTAAGGGGAGTACAGTGGGGCAGAAAGTGTCTGGGCTTGAAGCCAACCCCGAGCTGGGTGCTCACCTGGATCAGCCTCTTCATGGCAGTCTCCTCATTTGTAAGGTTGGGGGAATGCTGGCACCATGACTCTTGAGGATAAATATGTAACTGAAATAATAAATGAAAAGCACATAGTATGGTGCTGGATATACAGAAAAAATAGTCGCTGTTACTATCCTGGATCCGAAAAACAGGAGGAGAGTGATAGATATCTTTATTGCAGCAGCTCACAAGAAGCATGTGTTTCCCCTTTTCACATATCTTCTCTACCTCTGGCCTGGGCATCCCTGCTTTCCTGCTCAATGCCACCTGCGCAGGGGTTCAAAGTCCCTTGGAGTTTACAGTGCACAGGAGGAAACTGTTTGGCCTGCCAGGTAGATTGCACATGATAGTCTCCTTCTGTCTGGAGATTATAATGAAGAGTGCTGTGCTTCTCACATTGTGAGAAGTGGTGTAGAGTTACTGTTGTTGGGACCAGTGTGCCAGCAGCCCCCATGAGCAGGGCTCCCCATGAACCAGCTGGACCCCAAGGGCTCTGGCCTTGTTGCTACCCAAGTGGTGATGGTGGAGGGGCATTCTATAGTACCATGTGGGAAGTTCCTGGAATTTGGAGTCAGATTTGGAAGGTATGCACCCAGTTCACTGGGAGTTTAATTTAGGTAACCAAAGAGTTTTCCAGTATTGCTATTAAACATTGGAGAGGAACTTGAAACAGAAACTCGGTACCAGGGATATGGTTCATCAGAGAATGAATTTTGGTAATTGGAGGAAGTGTTTTGTAAGCGTTAATGTCCAATAATGTGCAGAGTTAAAATATGGGAAACATTCTCATATTGAATATGGGTATAGAACAGGGTAGTGCTAGTGATAAGAACCTGCCTGCCAATGCAGGAGACATAAGAGACATGGGTACAACCCCTGGGTTGGGAAGAGGTCCTGGAGGAGGGCAGCCCGCTGCAGTGTTCTTGCCTAGAGAATTCTGCCGGGGGCCAGCGTGAGGAACTCCGCCCATGGCAAAGGTCATGAGGCAGGAGGCTTGGCATACGCAAAGGCGTGATCAAGCCTCAGGAAACCCCCTGTTCCCGAGCATCTAACCCCAAAACCAGAGTCTGTTTTATGCTCTCACCTACACCTCTGACTTTACGGGGGGGCTCTCCCCCATAACCGTTTTTCTTGGAGAAGGAGTAAACATGCAGCTCCCAGGCAATAAAAATTCTTGGGCGTGACAAGAGTGTTTCAGCTTACAGACTGCTCTGAAGGTTATCTAGCCCACCTGTATAGGTTCATCTGGCCACATGTGATTGTTTACAGCTTCCCAATCTGAGAGGCACGAGATGTTTTAGACTTACTAAAGGCAAATTCTTTTGGGGAATTAGAAATTATTACTATAGTGTGTTGGTTAGGAATTATATTGGTGAAGCGTTTTTCATTTGTTGTGTGAATAATTGCTGCTAATTCCCTGCTCTGGGTGGGACAAGGATGTCTCAGGTCAAACCTCTCTGCTGACAGACTAGCTTGTGTGACAGGATTATCCATACTGCTGCCACATGATTGTTTACTACCTCTCAACCATAAACAGCACAGAGAGTTTTGGAGTATTTTGAGAGTCTTAATTAGCATAGGGCTTCTTCTTCTTGTTGAGTCAATGATTGCCACCAGGCCTCTATATCCTTAGGCACCTGGGAATATATTAATCAATGTATTTGGAATATAGCAAAGGAAATATAGTAGTTTTTGATGTTAGCAATACTAGACTTTTTTGAGTTAATGGATTTTCTCTTTTGTAATAGATCACTGTACTTTGTTATAAATCACTGTGTCCTTGCTATGTAAAAATGTAACTTTATCATATCTTAAGACTAAATAGATCTTAAGGGGAGCATTGGTGAAAGGATTTTCATTTGTTGGGCTGATGTTTGCTGCTAAATCTCCATGTTCCCTACACTTATAATGAATATAACTAGCATATAGGAAGAAATAAGTATTAACCTTTAAGAGTAATCATGTTAACCTTGGGTAAAATAAATTCCTTTCTTGATTGTAACTCACTGCACCCTCACCCTATAGGAATGTAACTTTATTTGGAGGGCGGTGCTTGGTTTAAGAAAAAACACCCTTGGAAAAAATAAGTTTTTTGGTTATCAGAAAGAAAGGATCATAAAATGCCAGCAGGTCTCACTCATGGCCAGAAGATGATGTAATATCCCTAAGACCTTTTTTATACATTTATGTGAAGCACCTGATTTTGATAAAGGTCAGGACTGCTGACCACCTCATGACTCTGTATTCATCCCTATGTGTAATAAAAGGTATATAAGCTAACCCAAAAATAAAGACATTGGATCAGTTTCCGGAAAGACTGATTCCCCCATGTTGCTTCTTTCTTGCTCCCGTGTTTCTGGCTGAATTCCCATCTGCAGCATGATGCTATTCCACGTAATCCAAGTTGTTCAGCCTCCTTTTCTCCACTAATCTTCCTACTACACTATCCATTTCTAATCTCTCTATATCTGTGATTAAATATGTATTTTTCCAAAGACGCTGACTCTGTCCCCACCTTCGAATCACCTTGGATCCACCGGGGCTGGACCCCGGCAGAATTCCATGGACAGAGGAGCCCGGCAGGCTACAGTCCATGGGGTTGCAGAGAGCTGGACACGACTGAAGTGACTTAGCATCTGTGTGTGCACGGAACCAAAAGTTCCAGGAAAAATTTTATTAAATAATAATAATGAAAAATGATTTAAAATCTTGTGTGTGTTAATATTATCTGAAAGGTAGACTAAGTGCTTCTTTTGTGTGATTTGTTCAGTGTTTGCTTCCTTTGGCTCCCCTGGGTCTGTGCAGGAACACCTCCTGGCTGGACACAGAACTGTAGAGCTATGACTTTCTTCCTGAGTTTCCTTGCCCCATTTTATATTTTTGCCTTCTAAGCAATCCCACTGATGTTCCTCAATTGATGTATGGACTGTTCTCAAATGAATGTGGGTAGGCCCTTGATTCTCAATGGCTTCCATACTGTCATTTTGAAAGTATATATTTTCCAGGTTTTTAGATTTGGAGAGTTTTAAAAAGCAGCATTTGCTTTATGTTAGAGATATTTTCTAACATTTGTTTAGCATTTGTTTTAGCATCAGTTTATATAAAAATAAAGAAACATTAGTCTTTGAAAGTCCTTTCACATAATTTGAACTAATCGGTTGCTTAGTTAATATATTCATAACATTGTAACAGTTCATTTTTAGGGATAGTTCCATGAAAGATAGATGGAGATGGTTAATGGTGACTGCTTTTTAACCTTTTGTGCTTTTAGCCTTAACATATAAAGGAATCAAAGCTTTTATCTCTTATAAAGTAGCATAATTAATCAATATGACTTAGTAAATCAAGTCTTCGAATGCCTGCTGGGTGCCCACTATGGCAGCTGACAACAATAAGGCGTGATTCTAACCCTCAAGGAGTCTGCAGTTTAGTTCCGCACATGTGACTCAGCACTCATGAAGCTACAGTGAATGCTTTATGATAATAGGTAGGAAAGTAACAAGCTGTATTGAATGGAGGTTTTGAGAGTGGCATCAGTGAGGACTGAAGTACTAGAAAGACTTCCTACAAGGAACTGGGCTTCTGCTGCATTCTGAAGTGTAGTGAAGTGAAGTGAAGTCGCTCAGTCCTGTCTGACTCTTTGCAACCCCATAGACTGTAGCCTGTCAGGCTCCTCCATCCATGGGATTTTCCAGGCAAGAGTGCTGGAGTGGACTGCCATTTCCTTCTCCAGGGGATCTTCCCGACCCAGGACTCGAACCCCGGTCTCCCACATTGCAGGCAGACGCTTTACCATCTGAGCCAGTAGGATCTAAATAAGCATATAGAAAGGATAAGGTTTTTGTGAAGGACCCCCCCCCCCAAGTTAAAAACACGAAAATGAATTTATGTGATGGGAGATGGGAAGAGAGCCATGTCTGGCGTGCAGGAGGTCATGGCGAGTGGAGCGTGAAGGACTCCAGGTGCCTGGGCTGAGCCCGGCATCAGAGGTCCCTGTGGAGGACTGCTGCTTTCTGTTTCTGTGGAGGGTGACCACCTCCAGTGTTGAGGGGTCAGAGTCCATTCCATTCTCGAAGGGTAGCGGGGAGAGGAGGGCGCATTCTAGTAGGTGGAATGTCTGAATTGCTTGGGGGTGGAGAGGAGAGACCGCCCGTCACCAGTGTCAAGTAAGAATGGGATTGGAAACTGTGAAACTGTGAAATCTGATAACCCTATGCAGAAATAGATATCTCCATATCACCTACCTGGTGCCGGTAAGTAATATCTCCATATCTAGAAGACAGTTTTAGGTTATAACCATAGAGATTGCCAGGAGAAATACCAATAATCTCAGATATGCAGATGATACCACTCTAATGGCAGAAAGTAAAGAGGAACTAAAGAGCTTCTTGATGAAGGTGAAAGAGGAGAGAGAAAAAGCTGGTTTGAAACTCAACATTCCAAAAAAAAATAAGATCATGGCATCAGGTCCCATCCCTTCATGGTAAATGGAAGGGGGAAAAGTGGAAACAGTGGCAGATTTTATTTTCTTGGGCTCCAAAATCACTGCGGACAGTGACTGCAGCCATGAAACTAAAAGATGTTTGCTCCTTGGAAGAAAAGCTGTGGCCAATCTAGACAGCATATTAAAAAGCAGAGACATCACTTTGCCAACAAAGGTTCATCTAGTTAAAGCTACAGTTTTTCCAGTAGTCATGTATGGATGTGAGAGTTGGACAATAAAGAAGCTGAGCACCAAAGAATTGATACTTTTGAACTGTGGTGTTGGAGAAGACTCTTCAGAGTCTTTGGACTGCAAGGAGATCCAACCAGTCCATCAGAAAGGAAATCAGTCCTGAATATTCATTGGAAGGACTGATGCTGAAGCTGAAACTCCAAAACATTGGCCACCTGATGCGAAGAACTGACTTCTTGGAAAAGACCGTGGTGCTGGGAAAGATTGAGGTCAGGAGGAGAAGACAGTCACAGAGGATGAGATGGCTGGATGACATCCCCAACTCAATGAACATGAGTTTGAGCAAACTCCAGGAGATAGTTTAGGAGAGGGAAGCCTGACGTGCTGCAGTCTGCTGCTGCTGCTAGGTCACTTCAGTCGTGTCTGACTCTGTCCGACCCCACAGACGGCAGCCCACCAGGCTCCTCCGTCCATGGGATTTTCCAGGCAAGAGTACTGGAGTGGGTTGCCATTGCCTTCTCCGTGCTTCAGTCTACGGGGCTGCAAAGAGTCAGACACAAGTTAGTGACTAAACAACGTTAAGTCTGTATGTGCATTTTTGTAAAGTACCTATGTTTATTGTGGACAAGGTTCATTCTTTATTTTGCAACATCTAGACTTTCTAGATGTCCTGAAGTGACAATGCGTGATAAAAAGTAAAGCTAATGAATCTACCCATTTGTAAATATCTTTGTTATAATTTTTTTAAAAAGGCAGCACTTCAGGCATGGACTTGCTAAACAATCAGGACTCATTCAGTGGGTTGGCAGCAGAGGGGCAGAAGGTAGGATAAAGGGAGGCATGTATGCAGATGTGTTTAATAATAACTGAGTGTGCATCTCTTGGCTGTCTTATAGGAATGTATTGTTAAGTAACTCAGTGGAAACATACCTCCTTGCTAATACTTTAATAGTTTAGGTAAACAGTGAATCCTCCTAGAAGCATTGTACTTTGTCTACTCTATTGCTTTGGGTCTCATTTTTAAATTGAACATTAAGGGAATGTAGTATTTTAATCATAATGCTGCCAATATCTTTATCTAGAGGCCCTTTGCCATTTTTGTCTTTTCTGAAATTTTTGTCGCCAAGCAAGGCAGGGTTACATTTCTTTTTTTCCTTCCGGATTGAGTTGGTGTAGTGTATTCCTGGTTATCAAACAACCCGTAGCTTTGGAACCTTGCTTAGCTGGTAAAGAATCTGACTGCAATGCAGGAGACCCCAGTTTGATTCCTGGGGTGGGAAGATCCCCTGGAGAAGAAAACGGCTACCTACTCCAATATTCTGGCCTGGAGAATTCCATGGACTATATAGTGCATGGGTTGCAAAGAGTCAGACACAACTGAGTATCTTTCACACTTTGGGATCTTGAAATGGTAAATATTCATGATGTGTGAAAAAGCAGGATACACATGAAACCTGGAAGGACACATCAAATAGGAAACGGCTTGTGATTATGGATGACTTTTGTTTTTTGCTTCTTGTGGTTTTTGGTTTCCTATTATATACATATTAACTTTCAAGAAATAAGTGATATTTTAAAAACCTTAATAAGAGAGAAACAGGGCTGCAGATCATATTTCTGCACAGTGTAGTGACATGAAAATAAGGATATTATGTTCATTAAACTTAACCTTGATGTACAGAGTGTTTCCAAAAGGGGTTGATTTCCTAATGCAGGAAATGTAAGAGATGCAGGTTCAATCCCTGGGTTGAGAAGATCCCCTGGAGGAGGCCATGGCAACTCATTCCAGTACTCTTAACTGGAAAATTCCATGGACAGAGGAGCCTGAAAGGCTACAGTCCAGAGAGCCACAAAGAATCGGACGTGAGTGAGGTGACTTAGCATGCACGAAAGCCTCGTTTCAGTTCAATTCAGTCACTCAGTTGTGTCCAACTCTTTGCGACCCCATGGATTGCAGCAGGTCAGGCTTCCCTGTCCATCACCAATTCCCAGAGCTTGCTCAAGCTCATGTCCAGCGAATTGGTGATGCCATCCAATCATCTCATCCTCTGTGGTCCCCTTCTCCTCCCGCCTTCAATCTTGCCCAGCATCCTATCTCAGCTTTTTGGTTTGCTGTCTAGGTTGGTCATAGCTTTTCTTCTAAGGAGCAAGCTCTTTTAATATCATGGCTGCAGTCACCATCTGCAATGATTTTGGAGCCCAAGAAAATAAAGTCTGTCACTGTTTTCATTGTTTTCCCATCTGTTTGCCATGAAATGACGGGGCCGGATGCCATGATCTTAGTTTTCTGAATGTTTGAGTTTTAAGCCAACTTTTACCCTGCATCCAAGGGCAAAGCAGAAGCCCCAGCAAGATGGTAGGAGGGGCAAAATTGCATTTAGAATCAAACCCTGGCAGAGATGCTCAGAG
Source organism: Capra hircus (assembly GCF_001704415.2). NCBI lineage: Eukaryota > Metazoa > Chordata > Mammalia > Artiodactyla > Bovidae > Capra > Capra hircus. Next base: position 79,703,013 of record NC_030814.1, read on the forward strand.
GGCTCAAACAAAACTTTGTGCACACCAGGAGACCCCAAAGAGACTGAGCCAGACCTCCCTTTGAGAGTTTGAGTGTCTTCTGCAGAGAAACGGGTCAGCAGTGGCCTGCCCCAGGGGCAGGGGCTCTGGGTGCAACAGACCTGGGTGTGGCTTAAGCCCTTTGGAGGAGGTCGCCATTAACCCCACCATAGAGCTGCCAGAACTTACACAGGACTGGGGAAGCACTTTTGGAGGGCACAAACAAAACCTTGTGCACACCAGGACCCAGGAGAAAGGAGCAGTGACCCCACAAGAGACTGACCCAGACTTGCCTGTGAGTGTCCTGGGGTCTCCGGCGGAGGTGTGGGTTGGCGGTGGGCCTGCTGCAGGGTCAGGGGCACTGAGTGGGGCAGTGTGTGCATGGGACCTTGTGAAGGAGGTCGCCGTTGTCTTCACTACCTCCACCAAAGTTTGGTCTCCTGTCAACAACAGGGAGGGAACACAGCCCCGCCCATCAGCAGAAAACTGGATTTAAGATTGACTGAGCATGGCCCTGCCCATTAGAACAAGACCCAGTTTCCCCCTCAGTCAGTCTCTCCCATCAGGAAGCTTCCATAAGCCTCTTATCCATCAGAGTGCAGGCAGAATGAAAACCACAATCACAGAATCAAACTGATCACAGGGACCTTGTCTAACTGAATGAAACTATAAGCCTCATTTAGTGATTAATTAAGGCACGGCTTCCCCTGGTGGCTCAGGGGTAGAAAAATCTCCCTGCAGTGCAGGAGCCACAGGAGATGAGGGTTTGATTCCTGGATTGGAAGATCCCCTGGAGAAAGCATGGCAACCCACTATGATATTCTTGCCTGGAGAATCCCACGGACAGAGGAGCCTGACGGGCTATAGTCCATACGGGTGCAGAGTCAGACACAGCTGAAGCAACTTAGCATGCACACATGGGACTACTGTGGTGGGCCAGGCTAGGGTAAGGGGTTGCAGAAATGACCAGATGAAGGTTTGGATTGGGCGGTACTATGAAGTGGACATGAGAGATTCCAGAACAGTGGTGTTGAGAAACTGTCTAGGATGGGTAGCTAAGAGAAAAAGGTAAATACAAGAATAAAGTGTAGCGTCCCCCACCTCTGGTCTCTTCACTTGGCACTGTCTGCCCTACATGCCTGAATGTACGCCAAGCCCTCTGTTGCTGGAGGACCTGGGCTTCTCACGCCTCTGAATCTCCTGTTCTACAGTCTGCAGGAAGCCTACCCCACTCTCCCACCTGCAGTTGCTTCGCTTGTGTTTTCTCTTTGTGGAAACAGTTCCAGTTTCACTTACTCCTAGGAGCCAGAGATGAGACTTTCACCTTTGCCCCAGAGTTGGCTTCTTATCCCTTCAACTGTGTCTGCAAGTCTGTAAGCCGGGCCCTGAAGGTGGCTTCACACATGTCCACTGTTTGTTTGGATGATGCCTGAGGCTCAGTGTGGTTCTGGGCAGGAAAGGCAAGGGGAGAGGGCTGTTACCTGAAAACTGGGTTTGTGTCTTGGTGGATATTGAGCCAACAGATACAGCCAAACCACAGATCCGGAGAAGGAAGGATTTATTGGCTCGCAACAAGTTAGGAGAACACCAGGGATCTTTCCCAAAGCAATGTCTCCCTGAACAGCAAAATTGGGGAAGTCTTCAGCTGAGGATACGTGTGTGTTCATAAAGGGGCTTGAGCAGAGAATTCACATAGCATTGGGGTGAAAGTACACAGAGTCCAAGCTTTAGTGGATTGAGGTCAGGAGGGTCGACGCCATCATTCTGTCCTCCACCTGGTGGGAGTGTTAGTTCCTGCAGGGCTCTAAGACCGTATCAGATTGTGATGTGTCTCCCTTAAGGAGGAACTGGGACTCTAGTTGCTGAACTATTGTTTCTTGATGGCTTTTCCTTTGTTTCTGCTTTCTCTCACTCCCCTTATGATCATTGATGAACATGTTCAAGGATAAGAATCTTGGCCAGCCTTGGATCACAAAATGGCTGAGGCCAAAATGGTTCCTCTTATGTCAAGAAAGTCATGCCAGGGACTTCCCTGAATGTCCAGTGGTTAAGACTCTACGCTTTCACTGTGGAGGGGTGTGTGTTTGATACCTGGTTTGGGAACTAAGATCCTACATGCTGCGGCCAAAAAAAAAAAAAGGAAGCCATGCCTGGTTCTCTTTCTGCGGGGGCCCGCTACCCTATCTGCTTACAGGACCCTACGGCAGAATCACGGTCCACCAGGGAGGATCCATGCGCAGCACAGCTGCCCTGAGCCAAAGAATTCCTGGATAGTGAGAGAGCATCCTCCTTGGGACCAGCGGTGGGAGAACGGTATTTTGAGGGGGAGGTTGGTGCCACATCCTTTTTTGTTAACAGAGCTTGATACAAAGGTTTCCAGCCCTCTCTTTCAAGTTCCTGCTTGGTTGTCAGCCCAGTGGAAGCAGGTGGGTAGGTAAGGCCTGCTGTGTGGTTGGGGGCCCGGCAGTTGTTCTAGAGTGAACAGAGAGGTCAGGAGGACAAAGTGAGGATGAGGAACCTTCGAGGAGCCGTTTCAGCGTGGGGGTTGGAAGTCGGGCTGCAGTGAATTAGGGAAGTTGGAAAGAGGGTGCAGAAAATGGAGGGTGGGCCCTTCCAGGTGCTCTGACAGTGAAAGGAGAGAGAGAAAGCCCAGTGACAGGAAGGAGAGCAGGGTCAGATCAAGGCCCTTTCTAAATCAGAACTTCAAGGGCGAGGGGTGGGGCACTGGTGTGAGAGCCTGAGGATTCTGAAAGCAGGAGAGGGGGTGGGAAGGGGGCTTCCTGCCAGGCAGACTGCTGTTCTCAGAGTTGCTTTTGATCAACTTGTGCCGATGACTCAGCTGTGCAAAGATTGGCACTGTGAGTAGAGAGCACATCATCTAATAGAAATATAACACAAACTACATAGGATTTAAAATTTTCTAGTAGACGTATTTTTAAAAGTGACAAGAAACAGGTGGGATGAATTGTAATAATAAATTTTATTTAGCCCAGTAAATCCAAATAATATTTAACTCATCATCACTATAAAATTATTTAATGAGATAGTTTATGTTTTGTAGTAGTTCTCTAAATCAAATGCAGAGAAGGCAATGGCACCCCACTCCAGTACTCTTGCCTGGAAAATCCCATGGATGGAGGAGCCTGGTAGGCTGCAGTCCATGGGGTCGCTAAGTCGGACATGACTGAGCAACTTCACTTTCACCTTTCTCTTTCATGCATTGGAGAAGGAAATGGCAACCCACTCCACTGTTCTTGCCTGGAGAATCCCAAGGACGAGGGAGCCTGGTGGGCTGCCATCTGTGGGGTTGCACAGAGTCAGACACAACTGAAGTGACTTAGCAATAGCAAAATCAGATGTGTTGTACACTTAGAGGATGCCTGCCTTGGGACGAGTCACATTTCAGATGTCCAATAGCAGTTTGAGTGCTGCCATACTAGACAAGGCAGGTTTGGAGAATAGAAGTCAAGAACTCATTTCAACTCCTGATGAGGATTTAATCTCACCATTATTTGTCTATATGGTCAAGCTGAGTGCTTTCCAGGCTCTTAGTTTCTGCTCAGGTGAGGCTCTGTCATGCTTGTGGTTGAGCTGGCCTTGAGTAGCTGGAGCTGTGGAACTAGGAAGCTGTGTTCAAGGCAGCTCAAGTCACGCTTCAGCTCAGTTCCCAGCTGCAACCACTGAGTAGCTGTGACTCACAGAGCCAGTTACTTTACCTTTCCATGCCTCACTTTCCTGATCTCTAAAATGGGGATAGTAAATGACAGTCTTTATTGTATGAAATTCTGTACTCGTGTCCTAGTGTTCTTGCAAAAGTACGTGTGAAGGGCTGACCTGTACTGAAGGCCTAACAAAGTTTAAAAGAGGATGTTCAGATTTCTCTCTGTCACTGTTAACCATCATTACAGATTTTTAAAATAAACTTTCCTAGGAATTAGAGCTTTATGAAATGTTACTCAAGGTTGGAGTTTAAACAAAACACCACCTCCTTCAGTCTTGTACTTTCCTTTTGAAAAATATGAAGGCATCCGTTCAGTTCAGTTTTAGTCGTGTCCAACTCTTTGCGACCCCTTGGACTGCAGCACGTCAGGCCTCCCTGTCCATCACCAACTCCCGGAGTTTACTCAAACTCATGTCCATTGAGTCAGGGATGCCATCTAACCATCTCATCCTTTGTCGTCCCCTTCTCCTCCTGCATTCAATCTTTCCCAGCATCAGGGTCTTTTCCAACAAGGCAGTTCTTTGCATCAGGTGGCCAAAGTACTAGTTTCAGCTTCAGCATCAGGCCTTCCAATGAATGAATATTCAGGACTGATTTCCTTTAGGATTAACTAGTTGTATCTCCTTGCAGTCTAAGGGACTCTCAAGAGTCTTCTCCAACACCACAGTTCAAAAGCAACAAGTCTTTGGTGCTCAGCCTTCTTTATGGTCCAACTCTCACATCCATACATGAGTACTGGAAAAACAGTAGCTTTGACTAGATGAACTTTTGTTGGCAAAGTGATGTCTCTGCTTTTTAATGTGCTGTCTAGGTTGATCATCTCACATACTGTCTAGGTTGGTCTCTCACATCCATACATGATACTGGAAAAACCATAGCCTTGACTAGACAGACTTTTGTTGGCAAAGTAATGTGTCAGCTTCTTAGTATGCCATCTAGATTGGTCATAGCTTTTCTTCCAAGGAGCAAGTGTCTTTTAATATCATGGCTGCAATCACCAACTGCAGTGATTTTGGAGCCCAAAAAAATAAAGTCACTCACTGTTTCAAATGTTTCCCCATCTATTTGCCATGAAGTGATGGGACTGGATGCCATGATCTTAGTTTTCTGAATGTTGTTTTTTAAGCCAGCTTTTCGACTTGCTTCTTACACTTTCATCAAGAGGCTCTTTATTTCTTCTTTACTTTCTTCTGTAACGGTGGTGTCATCTGTGTATCTGAGGTTATTGATATCTCCCGGCAATCTTGATTCCAGCTTATCTTTCATCCAGCCCAGCATTTCAAATGATGTACTCTGCTTATATTTTAAATAAGCAGGGTGACAATATACAGCCTTGACATACTCCTTTCCCAATTTGGAACCAGTCTGTTGTTCCATGTCTAGTTCTAACTATTGCTTCTTGACCTGCATACAGATTTCTCAGGAGGCATAAAGCTTCACATTTACTTAATTAAAATATGTGGAGCAACAATCAGCATATCATCCTTAGGAGCCACCTGAAGGTGGGTGTTATGCTCTGAAATCTTTCACAAGTGAAATAGCAGGCTTGAATGTAGAGTCTCTGGGGTTTCTGTGAAGCATGCCACCAACAGGGCAGCGTGGTTCTAATTGCATCCCAAGTTGGGAAAACTTTTTTTATTTTGAATATCTGAGTAAGAGCTGTTAGGATGGAGCTGAAGACAAGGGGGAGGGGAACAGGAAGTAGAAACTTTGTAAAAGCTGCAGCTCATGTGCTCTTCATTTGTCAGTCGCCCATTTTTCATATGAGCTTTTGCAATAACCTGGTAGTGGGAACCCATCCTTAAGTGAGGGTTGCAGGAAGCTGCCTGTCTGCTTTTCCAGCTCATCCTTTCCAACTGAGCCCAAAGTTGAATTTTGCCTCTAAAAGTGGAAAATGGGACTGATAAAAATGTTTAGTCTGCCAGGCCTGTTTTATTTATCATATCAGAAAAGAAGAACAATGTTGTGTTGTGCTGTGGTCAGAATAGAAGCCAACCTTGCTTGTTCGCAAAAGCTCAAATCCTGGAGATAAGGGGACAAAATAATAGAGTACAATGGAAAGAGTAGAGTGTAATTATTTGTAGCTTGTCAAGGGAAGCCCTCTCAAGCCCCAAGTGATTCAAATCTGGGAACTCTGCACAATTCTGTAAACCAACCCCAAGCAGCATCAGAGAAATCTCCCCTGACCCGCAGACAGGGCTGAAATTGCATCCGTTTGTCATGCACTGAGCATGCCAGCCTCGCACAATATCATTTGGTTGCAAATGGGCCTGCCCCCAAAGCCCTGAAATACATTCTGCGGTATCTGACTCTTGGCCTGCGATTTGTCATGTCCCTGCTGCTATCAGCGTACAGTAATTTTAATAGATTCTGATGGCTTCCTGGTAGAAACACGGAATGCATCTGGTTTGGGTGTAGGACCCCAGAGAAACTCTTCTGGCTGAAAACAACAGAAATGCACACAGAAAACACTGGCAGTGCATTTTATTTCATTAAAAATTGGTTTTAGGTTACAAACTTGTGTTTTCTGAATTATAAAGAAAAAAAAAATTCCCTGCACAGTTCATGGAGGTCGAACATGCTTGTTTTTCTCTTTAAAGCGGTTAACTCTGTAGGCATGTATGGCTGGCAGCAGTCTCAAACTTTGGAAGTCACAGCTGTAAGGATGGAATCAGTCTAGTAAATGAAACTGTTTCTTTAACCCCCTTGCTACTCTGCATGTGGTCCACAGAGTAGCAGCAAGTGGGGGAGTTTGTTAGAAATGTACTCTTGGGCCCCACGCCAGACCTAGGGGAGTCACTGCATCCTCACAAGATCCCCAGGAGATGCACAGGCATAGGGGAGGGTGAGAAGCTGAGAATCTCAGGCCTAGAGCTTCCAGTCCGAGAGCTGTGTTCAGATTCCATCTTTCTGACTGTGTTTGACTTAGGGTGATTTGTGCTAAAGCTCCAGATTGCTAATCTACAGAGTGGGGTTTATATAACTACATCATATGGTTATTTTGAGGATGAAATTAAGTAATGATTGTGTACAGATGTATCTCTACCTATACCTCTGTATATGGAGGTGGTTGTTCAGTCTCTCAGTTGTGTCTGACTCTTTGCGACTCTGCTGCGACTCTACGGACTGCACCATGCCCGGCTTCCCTCTCCTTCACCATCTCTTGGAGTTTGCTCGAACTCATGCCCATTGAGTTGGTGATGCCACCCAACCATCTCATCCTCTGTATTTACATGGTGCCTGTATTTATACGGAAGGCATGCACACGTGCTGCGTCGCTTCAGTCTTGTCCAACTCTTTGCAGCCCCATTGACTGTAGCTTGCCGGGTTCCTCTGTCCAAGGGATTCTTCAGGCAAGAATACTGGAGTGAGTGGCCATGCCCTCCTCCAGGGGATCTGCCCAACCCAGGGACCGAACCCACGTCCCATACGTCTCCTGCATTGGCAGGCAGGTTCTTTACCACTAGTGCCGCCTGGGGAGCCCCGGAGGGAGCATATAATGAAAGAAAGATAGATAGTGGCACCTCCATGGATTCTGCCTTAAGAACGTGAAAAATGGGTCTAATTGTGAAGTAATTTACCTTCAAATAATTCCCACAATAGAGGGATTATGGCTTTGTTGAAGAACTGTAGCTGAGTGTGATGAAACAGTCTTCCTCCTCACATAATCCCCTGTCTGCTTACCTTTGTTCTACAGTGCTGTTCTGTCATGACTTAGAGGATATGGCGGAGTGATGGACAGTGCCAGTCCCTGGAGAGGTAGACTGGATGCACCCACCGATTCCTGGAGGCTGGGCTCGGTGCCACCTCAGCTTCTGCCAGGTCCTGGTTGTAGATGATGCCCAGCCCCCTGGTCCAGCGTGGAAGAAGCATGCTCTCCTCCATAGATAGGCCCTATGTTCTGGTCCCACTGTGGGTGCTCAGGGCTGTCTATCTTCCCCAAACCTCTTGATTGTCACAGGCAGTGGGTGCAGGCACTTTCTGCTAGTGTGGGCCTGCTGGGCAAATGTACAGAAACATAAAGTAACAGGCAGATATAAAACAACTTTTCTTTTTCAAGTTAGAACACACTGATTTTTCCTCCCTTCATCTCTTTCTCCCCCTCCACCCCCGCCCCCATCCTAATCTCTTAGTCTCTGTCTGTAAATGTAAAATTTGGGACTCACTGGCTTTTAAAATTATACACCCATGGCTGATTCATGTCAATGTATGACAAAAACCACTACAATATTGTAATTAGCTTCCAATTAAAATAAATTAATTAATTAAAAAAATTATGAACAATAACATAAAACTTTAGTTAAATCACTCAAAGGTTAATATTTTATTTCTGTATCTGGACCAGGTAAGGCAGTGAAAGACATAAGGGAGAAGTGGGAGGGGGTGAGGAATTGGGGAAGACTGGGCACAGAGACAGGGGAGCATGGTATAGGAGGGGATAGGTGAGCAGAGAGGAAGGGATGGTGTGCAAGGCAGGAAGTGTAGAGGCAAGAGGGAGAGTCAGGCTACCAAGGTTTGTGCAGGATCAGTTGTGAAAGTGAAAGCCACTCAGTCATGGCCAACGCTTTGCGACCATGTGGACTATACAGTCCATGGAATTCTCTGGGCCAGAATACTGGAGTGGTTGCCATTCTCTTCTCCAGGGGATCTTCGCAACCCAGGGCTCAAACCCAGGTCTCCCACACTGGAGGCAGATTCTTTACCAGATGAGCCACCGGGGAAGCCCAAGAATACTGTAGTGGGTAGCCTGTCCCTTCTCAAGGGGATCTTCCTGACCCAGGGATCGAACCAGGGTCTCCTGCCTTGCAGGCAGATTCTTTACCAGTGGGGCTAAATTAGCTAGCGCATCTGTTTCAGAAGATAGGAGGTAACTGTCCCTCAGAGAGATTTCCTCATCTTGAAACTGCACGTAAAATCTTGCACATTATGTGTATGTATGTTTCCGTGGAGGTCTGCAGATTTTCACATCCGTGACCCCAAGAAAGGCTGAAAAATCATTTACTCTCAATCACAATTCCAGGTGACCTTCCTGTCAGAGATGAAATGGCTCTCTAAGTTGTTTTTCTGTATATTTGATTTCGTCTTTTGTTAGGCAGTCTTGTTCACGTCTTAGCATCTTTCTGTATTTGTTCATATATGGTTAGTATCTAGCCCAATTTCTTGATGAGTCTTGAAATGAATAAATGGCATATCTTCCTGAATAGTACATCTTTTTCCTTTAGAGATGGTTCTCTTTTGCCATAACTCTCTGAACTTCTGTTAATGGTTGTGCATTACGTGAAGGAGTTAATGCATCCAGTAGGCTTTCAGAACTGTCAGAAATGTATTACCCAAGATTGTCATAGCATTGATTCTTATGCTAGAACTTTGCCTGGATAGATTGATAAATATTTTCTGTGGTAATCTCATTGGTTGTGTAGCGGGAGCAGATTTAGTGTCAGTATTAATGACATGGTTTGATTTATTCAATTGAGTATCTGAGTCCATTTTAACTTACAAAATTAGAATTTGGACATCTTAGATGTGAAATACATTTTCTAACTTTTCCTTGGGTTCATGTAGGAGTACATCAGTTGATATGAATTATGAATCTTCTTTCTACTTATTGTGATGTTGAATTACCCTCTGCTTTTTTAAACTTTTTATTTTATATTGGGATACAGCTGATTAATAATGCTGTGATAGTTTCAGGTGAACAGTGAAGAGACTCAGCCGTACTTACACATGTACCCGTCCTCCCCAAAACTCCTCTCCCATCCAAGCTGGCGCATCACGGAGTTCCATGTGCTGTACAGCCGGTCCCTGTTGGGCCCTCAGTTGACAAAACATACATCAGACAATCCGTTTCTCTCCACAGTAACGTCTGTACTCAGTACTTGTAGTCCAGCTGCAGCTGACTCATCTTAAACATTCGTAGGGCTTCCCTGGTGACTCAGTGGTAAAAAACCCACCTGCCAATGCGAGAGATGCAGGTTCGATCCCTGTGTTGGGAAGATCCCCTGGAGAAGGAAATGGAAATCCCATGGACAGAGGAGCCTGGCGGGCTATAGTCCTTGGGGTGGCAAAAGCCCTTGGACGTGACCTAGCGACGAAACAACAACAAACTTTAATAATACAGAGAAAGCAATAGAGACTGTACGATATGTCAGGTGAGACTCAGAGAAAGGTTCTGACAGATGAGGTGGAACACAGACCCCTCACAGAGATGCCCTCCAGTCTTGGCACCCATACAACTCCCCACCCCCCGCAGGTCCTTGACACCTGTTATTCAGTATCAGCAGATTAAACAGAGAAAGGGCAGGTCATAGAGGTAATGGGACCAGAGGAAATGTATTTTATTTTTTTAATATAAATTTATTTATTTTAATTGAAGGTTAATTGCTTTACAATATTGTATTGGTTTTGCCATACATCAACATGAATCCACCACAGGTATACACGTGTTCCCCATCCTGAACCCCGCTCCCTCTTCCCTCCCCGCACCATCCCTCTGGGTCGTCTCAGTGCACCAGCCCCAAGCATCCAGTATCATGCATTGAACCTGGACTGGTGACTCGTTTCATATATGATATACATGTTTCGATGCCATTCTCCCAAATCATCCCACCCTCTCCCTCTCCCACAGTCCAAAAGACTGTTCTATACATCTGTGTCTCTTTTGCTGTCTCGCATACAGGGTTATCGTTACCATCTTTCTAAACTCACTCCGTACTCTTGCCTGGAAAATCCCATGGATGGAGGAGCCTGGTAGGCTGCAGCCCATGGGGTCGCGAGGAGTCAGACACGACTGAGCGACTTCTCTTTCACTTTTCACTTTCATGCATTGGAGAAGGAAATGGCAACCCACTCCATTGTTCTTGCCTGGAGAATCCCAGGGATAGCGGAGCCTGGTGGGCTGCCGTCTATGGGGTCACACAGAGTCGGACACGACTGAAGTGACTTAGCAGCATACTGTATTGGTGTTTTTCTTTCTGGCTTACTTCACTCTGTATAATAGGTTCCAGTTTCATCCTCCTCATTAGAACTGATTCAAATGTATTCTTTTTAATGGCTGAGTAATACTCCATTAATGTATTTTAAATTTTATTTTGAAATAGTTTCAAATTACAGAAAGTTGCAAGAATAATACAATGAAGTCTCATTGCTTTCTAACCAGATTTACCAGTTTTAAACATTTTGCCACTTTTGCTTGATTTTCTTCCCTGCCTTCCTCTCTTAATATACATAGTTTTTCTTTCTGAACCATTAACATAACCACAGTGACATTGTCAGATCAGGAAATGTAACATTGACCCAGGATTATTTGGTAGGCTGTATCAGGAGCTTGTCAGTTGTCTGAATAATATCCTTTAGAGTAGAGGGCCCCAGTTTCTAGGACCTAATCCCTGATGATCTGAGGTGGAGCTGATGTAATAATAATAGAAATAAAGTGTGCAGTAAATGTAATGTGCAAGAATCATCCTGAAACCACTCCCGCCTTGGTCTGTGGAAGAATTGTCTTCCACAGAACTGGTCCTTGGTGCCAAAAAGATTGGGGACTGATGCTTTAGAGCATTTTATTCTTGCTGATACAGAGTCCAGATAAGCGTTTTATTTAGCTGTCGTGTCTTTTCAGTCCCCTTTAACCTGGAATTCTCTCTCAGTCTTTCTTTGTCTTCCATGACACTGTTGCTTTTATAAAAGGCAGTTCAAATAGACCATCCTTAACTTTAGTTTTGTCCACTGGCTCCTAACGGGGAGACTCAGGTCATGGATTTCGGCCTGGAAATCCCCATTCATGTCACTGTGTCCTTGGTAGGATTTCACATTCAGAGGCGCTTGGTATTTTTGCCCCAGTTGGTGATGATTGCTTTGAGCACTTGGTTAGGTTTGGTTGGGTTTTACTGTTGTGGATTTACTGTTTTCGCTTTTGTAATTAGTAAGTAACATTTGAAGAGCCATTTTATGATTACATAAATGTTTTCTTCCTCTTGAGGGTCCCTCCCTCATTCAGCACCCACTGATGATTCTTGCCTGAGTAACTTTTTCTGTCATGGTGGCAAAATGGAGATTTTCTAATTCCATCATTCTTTCTCATGTAAGGAAGAGGTTTGCCTTTAGAGGGGCTTTTAAAAGTGTGGACTTAAACAGCCCGGTCCTAACAATTAAGGCCCCGATGTTATCCTTTCTTTGACTGAAATTTATTATTTTTAAGGAAATGTACCCTAGATGTGTAGTGAGTATAATCATAATCCTTTTTTAACCCAGTCAACAACATTATTACTTAAAACTTTTATCCCTTCAGTAACTTCCAGTAAGAGTTATAAAACACAGGTTGTGTTCTATTTCACAAAGGGTGTGAAATAGAAACTAAAAGCCTCTTTTCTTCCCTTTTGCTCATCTCTCAGAGGTAGTTATATATGCCCTTCAGACAAAATATAATTATTATTCGACAAATTGCTCTTTCCTTTTGAAGTTTATTTCGCTGTGCCGGGTCTTAGTTGCAGCATGTGGGTCTTGTTCCCTGATCAGGAATTGAACCCAGAACTCCTAAATTGGGAGCTCAAAATCTTAACCACTGGACTACCAGAGCAGTCCCAAATTGCTTTTTTAAATTGAGGATTTATGTATCAAGTCTTTTTGACCTTATAAAACCTTACCCAACACTTTTTACCTGATGATATTTTTTCTTTTTCCTGTTTGGAATTGTTCAGGAGTGTTGACTTTAAAGTGCTTATTTATTTGAACATTAACATAGTCTGTTTTAAAACATACTGATGGGTAGGTAACTTTAAGAACTCTCTGTAGAATAGTGTTAAGTAATAATAATAAAAGCAAGTTAAATTTAAAAAAGAAGTTGTTAAAAAGCTATATATAGTATGAAACGGTGGGGAAAAAAAACAAGTCAGCTTTATTTTTTCAGGTACAAATATACCAACATGATAATCATAGTTACCTCTAGGGAGGATAATGTAGGAAGGGGAAAATGTGGGAATTTTAACTTTGTTTTGCTTGCATTTTTTACAGTGACAATATATCCATATAAAAAAAATGAAATATAGTCTATTTGTTAAAAGTATAAGTTTTGCAGTTACCTCAAATGTTCATTTGTCTCCTCCAACACTTATTCACTTTCCAGTAATAATGCATCCTCCCAAAAAAAAGGCCTATCATTATTCTGGAGAAATATTACTAGATCTTCAAGTTTTATTAAAAATTAAATTGGCTTTGGTCTGAGTTAATTATGAATAAACTGACTGTTTCAAACTCATTATTATATTCAGCTGTATTATTCTTTGAATAGATTTTTTGGAATAGCCAGGAAAATTAATGTTTCTGTGAAGGAACGTGTAGTGAGTGGTAGATACTGACTTACGGGCAAATGCATAAGAACAAAGAAGGTGTGAGGGTTGGAGACGGTCTAGTGACCAATGCCTCTGCCATTGAAATATGACTAGTAAGGGTAAGAATATGAGTGTTGTGAGGTCAGAAGCCTATGTCTTTAACATAGCACCAACGAACAATGGAGTAGTCTTTGTAGCAGGTTTATTTCTTTTTACTTTTCTTCCAGTGATTTATTTTGAAGGAATATTGGTAGCATGGTACAAAGAGTATTTATATTCACTCAGACTCACCAGTCGGTAACATTTTGCCCCTTTCGCTTTGTTCTCTCTCTTTCTCACACACACTGCTGTTTGTTTATTTTGGATGAATCCTTTGAAAATAAGTTGCACAATTACTTTCACCCCTAAATTGAAACATTTCATTCCCTTTGACCCAGTGGTTAACTACAGTAATGGTCTTTGGCCTGGTTAAGCTATTAAATTGATAGTTGCCAGATGATTTTCTAATTCCATCATTCCTTCCATGTCTGTTAACTGACATTCTTCTGTGAGGAGGAGCTTCTCCCCTTCCTAGTTCTCCCCTTACATCTCCATAGGCTTTTTTAGATTAAAAGTTTTTTCTAATGTTGTCATTGCTCTTTTGATGCCCAAATTTGTCCCACAGGATCTCATTCAAGTCGATGCTTCTGTCCTTTTGACATGACCCTATTTGTCTCTGGTTACCATTTCTTGCTTTCTGTTCAACAAGCTATGAAGGTTCACTGTGGGCTTGCCCAATTCTAGACTTTCCCAAGGACCCTGCTTCCTTTTAGCGGGGAATGACATCTAGAAATGAAGTTATGGATGCTAAGTGTGCTATAGTTTATCATTGCTACCAGACCCTTTCAGTTGCTGGAACAAACAAATATAGTTATATAAAATATATTGTATACTTATTATATATGCATGTGTGTGATATATATATATGAGTATATATTATACATACGATAGTCATATGAACACATACAGTTTTAAAATTTTGACATTTCATGTATCTCTTTTTTCTTCATACATAAAATTTTCAGCATTTCAAGCCCAAAATCATTCTAACAGTAAGCCTACCGAATAAATTTAAGACCTTTATGCAATCCTCTTTATCCTAAATATGACCTGTTATGTTTGTGTAGAGTACTGTGTTCAAAAGTTAGTTGAATTATTTACTCCATATTATTATGTTAAAAGTTTAATGAACATTTAGGTTCTTTGTCTATGTTCAATTCATGGGTTTTTTTTTTTAGCTTTTTTGTTTAATTTAAATTTATGAATACATAGGACAATTTATTTGGTTTGAAACGATATAAAAATGTACTTTTGGAAAAGTGAGGCTCCCCTTGCATTCTATGCACTTATCTACAGGAATTAGTGTTATTGTTCTGGTTTATACTTCTTGTGTTTCTTTTTTTGTACACACACATACACACACACACACTTATCCTAATGTATCTGCATTGCTTAGTTTACCATTCATAACAATTAATATACTATATATAATCTTTCTCCTTTTTTTTTTTTTCAGTTGGTATATCCTAGAAAATGCTCCATATGAGTTCATAAAAATCCTCCTTATTTGTAATGGGTACATGGTCCTTCCTATGTGGCTACTCTCCTATGGATGGGCATTTGGGTTTTCATTGTTCTGCTCTTACAAATAATACTTTTGCAGCAACTTTTAATGAGCAGCTGCTGTGGACACAGCATTTTCTCAGTACTGCTTTGTGACACGTGCTGTTCTGTGCTTAGTCGCTTCAGCCATGTCCGACTCTTCATGACCCCATGGCCTGGAGCCCGTCAGCCTCCTCTGTCCATGGGATTCTCCAGGCCAGAATCCTGGAGTGGGTTGCCATGCCCTCCTCCAGGGGATCTCCCCATCCCAGGGATCAAACCCAGCCCTCCCACTTTACAGGTGGATTCTTTACCACCTGAGCCACCAAAGAAGCCCATTTGTGACATAGTGAATAAGGTTTATTTTCTGCCCTTGAAATGCTACAGTTCAGTGGAGGGAAGTTTTTAGAAGTGGACTAGGAAAAGAAATGGCCCAGTATCTAGTTCAGTTCAGTTCAGTTCAGTTCAGTCGCTCGGTCGTGTCAGACTCTTTGCAACCCCATGAATCGCAGCACGCCAGGCCTCCCTGTCTGTCACCAACTCCCGGAGTTCACTCAGACTCAGGCCCATCGAGTCAGTGATGCCATCCAACCATCTCATCCTTGGTCATCCCCTTCTCTTCCTGCCCCCAATCCCTCCCAGCATCAGAGTCTTTTCCAATGAGTCAACTCTTTGCATGAGGTGGCCAAAGTACTGGAGTTTTAGCGTTGGCATCATTCCTTCCAAAGAAATCCCAGGGCTGATCTCCTTCAGAATGGTCTGGTTGGATCTCCTTGTGGTCCAAGGGACTCTTAGAAGTCTTCTTCAACACCACAGTTTAAAAGCATCAATTCTTTGGCACTCAGCCTTCTTCACAGGCCAACTCTCACATCCATACATGACCACTGGAAAAACCATAGCCTTGACTAGACGGACCTTAGTTGGCAAAGTAATGTCTCTGCTTTTGAATATACTATCTAGGTTGGTCATAACTTTTCTTCCAAGGAGTAAGCGTCTTTTAATTTCATGGCTGCAGTCACCATCTGCAGTGATTTTGGAGCCCCCAAAAATAAAGTCTGATACTGTTTCCACTGTTTCCCCATCTATTTCCCATGAAGTGATGGGACCGGATGCCATGATCTTCGTTTTCTGAATGTTGAGCTTTAAGCCAACTTTTTCACTCTCCTCTTTCACTTTCATCAAGAGGCTTTTTAGTTCCTCTTCACTTTCTGCCATAAGGGTGATGTCATCTGCGTATCTGAGGTTATTGATATTTCTCCTGGCAATCTTGATTCCAGCTTGTGTTTCTTCCAGTCCAGCGTTTCTCATGATGTACTCTGCATAGAAGTTAAATAAGCAGGGTGACAATATAGAGCCTTGATATACTCCTTTTCCTATTTGAAACCAATCTGTTGTTCCATGTCCAGTTCTAACTGTTGCTTCCTGACCTGCATACAGATTTCTCAAGAGGCAGGTCAGGTGGTCTGGTATTCCCATCTCTCTCAGAATTTCCACAGTTTATTGTGATCCACACAGTATCTAGTAGTTTAGTATAATCTAGATATTCTCAGTAACTTTTAGTAACTGCACATTCTCATAGAGACAACATGAGATGAATATATGGGAGCACATATTATGCTGTTGTCTAGCTTCCAAGTAAAAATAAAAGGAAACATTTTATAGTAAATACTCTTCAATAAATCAGCACTAAATAATTTTATTGAGCTATAAGTGCTAGGTTTTATGAAATTGTCTTAGTTTAGCAGCACCCTCTAGATGTAAAGTATAGTTAGGGAAATTTTTCTCTTATCGGTATTATTCAGCCAAAGTCTGAATGATAAAACAGGGAAGTCTGTCTTATTTATTTTATCTCTTTTTAAAGCTTTTTATCTAACTTGCATTCCTGCACAGTGAAAACAAATATGGTTGCATGACCCATTCATAGTTCTGGAGGACTTGTTGCCTTAGTTTCAGACAGTTTGTTTGCTTTTTAAATAGTCTTTAGTGTCACACTCACATCTTTAATGAATGTGCATGCCCACGTGTTCAGTCATGTTTGACTCTTTGCAACCCCATGGACTGTAGCCCGCCAGGCTCCTCTCCATGAGGGGATCTTCCCAACCCAGGATTTGAACCCAAGTCTTCTACCTGTCTCCTACATTGCAGGCAGATTCTGTAAAGCCAAATACCTTTTTGGTCTCCTGCAGTTATTACATGGTATTGGGACTTCCCTGGTGGCTCAGACGGTTAAGCGTCTGTCTACAATGTGGGAGTCCCGGGTTCGATCCCTGGGTCGGGAAGATCCCCTGGAGAAGGAAATGGCAATCCACTCCAGTACTATTGCCTGGAAAATCCCATGGACAGAGGAGCCTGGTAGGCTACAGCCCATGGGGTCGCAAAGAGTCGACATGGTATTACAGAATATTTAATGTGGATGTAGACATGCACTCTGAATATGTTGGCATTGCTACATTCATTGTAAATCACGTGCAGTGCATTATCCATAAGTGATGGCTGCCTTTCTGGCTTTTGGTTTGTGGTTACACTTGGACTATACATTTTGGCTCAGGGAACTTAGAGAGTGAACACATGGGCATGGTTACAGTTCTAGCTGACTTGGGCAGTATCTGGCCTCTCTCTTGCTGAGTTCTCCTTCCTCACTGTGTAGATCTATCCTACCCTTGACCCTGCCTGTTGCCTAATCGCACCCTGGCATTCATTCTGCCATGGTCAACCCATAAAACCTATAGCTATTAATTTTTAGAGAAAGTTTCAAATAAATACTCCCTATGTTTAAAGGAAAGTTTTGTCAATCTTATTAACTTGTTTCAGAGATAGTTTACTTTCTATTTTATTTGGGCCAATCTCCGTCCCCAGCAAAATCTATGAAAAACTTAGAGATTATACAGTTTTTAAAAATATTTTCATTAATTATTTGTCTGTGTCAGATCTTCGTTGCAACGTGTGAGATCTCCTTGCAACATGCGAGGTCTTCCTTGCATCACACGAGGTCTTGCATTGCCATGCACAGACCTTCTAGTTGTGGCCTGTAGGCGCAGTGGTTGCAGCACACAGGCTTAGTTGCTCCGTGGCACGTTGGATCTTAGTTCCCTGACCAGGGATCAAACCCGTGTCCCTTGCATTACAAGATGGATTCCTAACCACTGAACTACCAGGGAAGTCCCAGAGATTATATAATTTTTAATAGTAGTGGAAGAAATGGTGATCTTTTGTTTTTAAGTTACTTTCAGAGAAAGTAGTATGTATCTGTAATAGAAAAGTTATAGAGGAGTAAATAAATAAACCTAAGGGATGGGTTTAACCATTAATTTGCTTGTGGCTAACTTACTCCATTTACATTAGTTTTATGTAAAACACGTCTCATTTTACTATGATATCATGTCTAACTAATGTAATACATTATAGGCTGGTTTAAAGTTCCAGTGATTTAGTGGTGGAGAAGCGAGTTCACTGTGTGGATTGACGTGTCAGCCCCCCGAGGTAATTCACACCATCTTGTCTCCCACATCTTGGGCCAAGAGTGTAGGTGCCCTGGGGTCCTGGTGACTTGACCCACAGCCTGGGCTGCGTTCTTTGTGCTAAAGACCCTCAGCTGTCGCCCCTGAGGGGGTGGGCCTCTGCATGGTGTGTTCTATGAGAACCAGCAGTCACACCCGTTTCCGGTCAGTGCCCTGCCTGCATTAGCAGTTGTCTCTGCCACCTTCCCCGTGTCTTTCCAGCCAGCCAAAGAAAATCTCCCCTTCTCCTTATCTGAGCCAAAATGGGGCTGTTTCAAAATAAATTTCGCTTGGAAACAAAGGCAAAGATCAATTGCAAAGACCAAAGACAGGGAAAAAATTGCAGCAGGATAGACACAGGTAACGTTATGAAGCAGAAGCAGGATAGACACGGGCAACGTCAGGAAGCAGAAGCAGGATAGACACGGGCAACGTCACGCAGCAGAAGCAGGATAGACACGGGCAACGTCAGGAAGGAGAAGCAGGATAGACACGGGCAACGTCAGGAAGCAGAAGCAGGATAGACACGGGCAACGTCAGGAAGCAGAAGCAGGATAGACACGGGCAACGTCAGGAAGCAGAAGCAGGATAGACACGGGCAACGTCACGCAGCAGAAGCAGGATAGACACGGGCAACATGCAGCAAAGTTGCTTTTTAAATCTTAGGGTGATGAGGTTGCAGACCTTTGGCACACGCGTTGTCCTTTTCCTTCTCTGTGTTCATGGCAGACATTGCTAATCAATCCCAGCACTCTTTTCTATTGACTCATCCTTGGGCATCTTAGCAGTGCAGTGCAGCCATCCTTGGTGATCTGATTTGGCAGGTGAGATGCTTATCCTGTTCTTAAGGATTCTGTCAACAAGTTCACTTCACAGTCAGAAATTACCAAGCACATGTTCGTGGCATTCTGTCTGATTCTGCTTGACTGAGGCCGGTTCAGCTGCTGCTGACCAAGGCTGGTCTGCTCTCATACCTTGGTGGCCTCCATGGCAGGCAGCCAGCCACCATTCCTATCATCTCGGAAACCTCTTGTCCTGTCCCAGCCCTTCTGCTTCTTTTTTTTTTTTTAATTAATTTTTAATTCCATTTCTATTTTAAAGTTAGACCACCTATAGTTTACTAGATTTCTGATGAATCCTCTGTTCACTTGCCCATGTTTTCCCTACCAGCTTCATCTGGAGTTTATTTCTCTCTCTATGGCCAGATTCAACAATAGCATATACATAGTTGGGAAAAAAATGTCTTGTAAGTCTTGCCTTTTTCCTGTGATGCTGCTGCTGCTAAGTCGTGTCAGTCATATCTGACTCTGTGCGACCCCATAGACGGCAGCCCACCAGGCTCCTCTGTCCCTGGGATTCTCCAGGCAAGAATAATGGAGTGGGTTGCCATTTCCTTCCCCAGTGCATGAAAGTGAAAAATGAAAGTGAAGTCCCTCAGTCAGGTCTGACTCTTCGTGACCCCACGGACTGCACCCCACCAGGCTCCTCCGTCCATGGGATTTCCCAGGCAAGAGTACCGGGGTGGGTTGCCATTGCCTTCTCCATTTTCCTATGATAGACCACAGCTTATTGTCATAGGACCCACCTTATTTGTAATATCCCACAGCTTGTTTATAAAGCAGGTAGTTTCTCCCAACTACTATTTTCTTGGTTTATACATTAAAAAAAAAAAAAAATCACGTAATGTGACTGCCCTCAGCCAAACATACTGACTCAGTGAGGTCTGAGGTTTAACTCCAACCACTGAAAATAAATGCTTATGGCTTTTGGAAAATGTGAACTGAATGTTTAAATCTCCACATAGCACTTCATAACTTAAAATTGAAAGCCCTAAATGTAGGCTTTCCTCCAGCTTATTTCTGACGTTAGATCAGTACCGTGCTTTAGAATATCCTACTAACTGAAGTGTCATTTAACATGAGGGGCATGAACATATGTATTTCAGAGGTCTCTGCTTATGCGTAAATTTCAGATCTTCCTTGCCTCATAAGTATGCCAGTAGGTGTCACTGTGTACATTAAATGGAGATCAAAAACTGTCATTAAGCGAATTTCCAAACTTAAGTATCATTATAGTGTTTTTCAGAAAGACAGCTTATGAGAGTAAGCAAGAATATTGTTACCCCTTCCTGTTTTTATTTTTTTTAATTACCTTCTTAAGCTGTTTTAAGAAAATATGGCCCGATTCTTTCTTTCCCAATCATGCTATATTACTCTTTTCTATGAGCTTTTACATACATGTACAAACATTTGTTTCGGGTACATTCACAAGAAGCAGAAGATAGTATATATAACCTATTAAATGGAAAGAGTGGATCATTTTGTACTTGTCACTTTGCTGATGTGGAACTTGATCATATCAGCTGTTTGTAGGGAGGGGTATGATTTCTTCATTCCAAATATTTTGTGGTGACAACATGAGTATTTTTTAAAAATCTCCTAACAAGGTGCAGTGAGTTAATCTGTATGGGCACAAACATATACACATGGGCACCTGAAAATTTTTTTTTAATGATTAATTTTGGATATTCTCCATATTTATTAGGCTGCTTTTTAGATTTCTAATTTTTTTTCTAACTAAAATAACGGTTAATTGATCATATTTCCTGTAATATTAGTGGAACTTAATTCTTTAAATATCTGAGACTTTATAGGTTCACTGTTCTCCTGAGCCCTTCAAAAAAAGTGAAAGTGTTTGACTTTTTGTCTTCTGTTGCCTTTGGCAGGGGGGTGGGATGGAAACATGCTCCTTGATTCATTTATAAGGCTTTAATGTTGCCGCGATTCATGGGGTCGCAAAGAGTCGGACACGACTGAGCGACTGAACTGAACTGAATGTTAAGATCAACAGTATTGATTTAGTAGTTACAAATCAAGGTGATACAAATGTTCTCGTGTGTGTGTGTATTGTGATCTGTGTGTGTTGGGTGAAATGTGATTTTTCTGTTCACAAGGTTGATGTTACTGTTATATAGGGACTTAGAGAAGATTCACAGTGAGCATGCCTGTATGAAACTTTAAGGCATAGAAGTCCTCCTATGGAGTCAGTGTTAAATTGCCTTCAAACTTTATTTTCCCTGACATATATTATAAAAATGGAAGTGTGTTCTATTGATGGCAAGGGGAAAGTTGGCTGCGATTAAAATGCAGCGGGTCTTACTTAGAATCCCTTTCCATTTTTAAATAATAATCAAAACCCAGGTTCTCGCAGGCAGGGTGGTGCAGTGCAGCCGGCCATGTGCCTGGGGTCAGAGGCAGGCTCTGGTCAGCCCACCAGCACTCCCAGTTGTGTATTTATGGCAGAGCACAGGTCAAGGAAGGAAGGGGATGGTGGTAATATGAAGGGTAAATATGGGTTCTGCTGAATCAATAACATTTCATTTCTTGGAGGAAAGAGTGAAATCAAAGTCAATATGGAAAAATGTAAATATCTGTCAAATCTTAATGACTATGGATGTGTCTGTTTATACTGTTTTCTGCCCAGAAACTCTGGTGCAATTGCTCAGGTTGAAGGCCTGGACATTAATAATTTCAAACACCCTTCAGGTTTATAGACCAGAGCTGTGAATTACCAGGACTTTTTGTTACCAAGCAGGGCTTTTATTGTTACTTAAAGCTCAACATTCAGAAAACGAAGATCATGGCATCCGGTCCCATCACTTCATGGGAAATAGATGGGGAAACAGTGGAAACAGTGTCAGACTTTATTTTTTGGGGCTCCAAAATCACTGCAGATGGTGACTACAGCCATGAAATTAAAAGACACTTACTCCTTGGAAGGAAAGTTATGGCCAACCTAGGTAGCATATTGAAAAGCAGAAACATTACTTTGCCAACAAAGGTCTGTCTAGTCAAGGCTATGGTTTTTCCAGGGGTCATGTATGGTTGTGAGAGTTGGGCTGTGAAGAAAGCTGAGCACTGAAGAATTGATGCTTTTGAACTGTGGTGTTGGAGAAGACTCTTGAGAGTCCCTGGGACTGCAAGGAGATTCAACCAGTCCATTCTGAAGGAGATGAGCCCTGGGATTTCTTTGGAAGGAATGATGGTAAAGCTGAAGCTCCAGTACTTTGGCCACCTGATGCGAAGAGTTGACTCATTGGAAAAGACTCTGATGCTGGGAGGGATTAGGGGCAGGAGGAGAAGGGGATGACAGGATGAGATGGCTGGATGGCATCACTGACTCGATGAACGTGAGTCTGAGTGAACTCCGGGAATCGGTGATGGACAGGGAGGCCTGGAGTGCTGATTCATGGGGTCACAAAGAGTCAGACATGACTGAGCAACTGAACTGAACTGAAGAGCTTTTTGTTACCAAGCAAGTGGGCCAAATCTGGTGATGGGGCAGTGTCCAAATCGAAGTTTGGGAGTTGGAGTCAAAGAACCTTGAAAGTGGATCCCATCCATTGGTGGATGTGTACATGTTGTTTGGTGGCCAGGTGCTTCATGTATATGCATCATTGGTGGTGGGCTATCCTGCCCATTTTCGAGGACTTTTTCTAGGTGTGAGAACTTTGCTCTTTGCCATTCCCGGTGGATTGACTTTCAGCACCTCCTGCCAGCCTCTGCTTTGTCTGAAGTAACCTGGTCTCTGCTCTTGCCCTGCCTTGGTCATCAGTGTCCACCTGGGAGCTGTCATGATGACTTTGGAGCTGGCACAGTGTGTCCCTTGCTGTTAGTAGATTTCTGGCATCAGATGCTCTATCACTAACTTCTAACTTCAGTGGATTTATTTCTTCAACTATCATGAGGCCAATGGAAATTTTATTGCTGCACCAGGAAAAAAAAAAAAAGTCTTCACATATAGTCTATTGATTATGCTTCTGTTGAGTAATATAAAATTCCTTCAGCAGTTACGTGAGCTTCACTTTTTGTTGGATGCTTCTGACAATGATGAAGGAATTCAGTGAAATCTTGAGGACAGCATATGCTCTTCTAAGGATAATCCTCATAGCAGAGGAAGGGGAAATTTTTTAAAGAATGATTTACTCACAAATGGAAAAAAAAAAGGGGCCTTAGTAGAAGCAGTTTATAAAAATGCGAAATACAAAACCTTCTTTAAAAATTAGAAGCAGGGAAGACACAAGTCTTTGCATTGGAAAGTACACATGTTCAAATTTCAGTTCTGTAAGGCATATGTCTCAGGGCTCCTCTCTCAGCTCATCCCACCTTCTTCTTCTCCCCCTGTGCCCACAAGTCTCCTCTCTATCTCTGTGTCTCTATTGCTGCCCTGCAAATAGGTTCATCAGCATCATTTTTCTAGATTCCGTATATATGCGATAATATACAATGTTTGTTTTTCTCCTTACTTCACTTTGTATTCGGTTCAGTTGCTCAGTCATGTCCGACTCTTTGTGATCCCATGGATTGCAGCACACCAGGCATCCCTGTCCATCACCAATTCCTGGAGCTTGCTCTAACCCATGTCCTTTGAGTCGGTGATGCCATCCAGCCATCTCATCCTCCATCATCCCCTTCTCCTCCTGCCTTCAATCTTTCCCAGCATCAGGGTCTTTTCCAAGGAGTCAGTTCTTCGCATCAGGTGGCCAAAGTATTGGAGCTTCGGCATCAGTCCTTCCAATGAATATTCAGGACTGAATTCCTTTAGGATGGACTGGTTGGATCTCCTTGCAGTCCAAGGGACTCTCTTTTCCAACACCATAGTTCAAAATCAGAAATTCTTCAGCACTCAGCTTTCTTTATGGTCCAACTCTCACATCGATATATGACTACCGGAAAAGCCATAGCTTTGACTAGACGGACCCTTGTCAACAAAGTGATGTCTCTGCTTTTTAATATGCTGTCTAGGTTGGTCATAGCTTTTCTCCCAAGGAGCAAGCATCGTTTAATTTCATGGCTGCAGTCACCATCTGCAGTGGTTTTGGAGCCCAAGAAAGTAAAGTCTGTTACTGTTTCCATTGCTTCCCCATCTATCTGCCATGAAGTGACAGGATCAGATGCCATAATCTTAGTTCACTCTGTATACCAGGCTGTAGGTTCATCCACCTCACTAGAACTGACTCAAATTTGTTCTTTTTTAATGGCTGAGTTATATTCCATTGTATATATGTAGCACAACTTCTTTATCCATTCATCTGTTGATGGACATCTAGGCTGCTTCCATGTCCTGGCTATTGTAAATAGTGCTGTAATGAACATTGGGGTGGTGGTGGTGATGTTTCATTGCTAAATCATGTCTGAGTCTTTGTGATCCCATGGGCTATAAACTGCCAGGTTCCTCTATCCATGGGATTTCCCAGGCAAGAATACTGGAGTGGGTTGCCCTTTCCTTCTCCACAGGATCTTCCTGACCCAGGGATTGAAGCCATGTCTCCTACATTGGCAAGCAGGTTCTTTACCACTGAACCATCAGGGAAGCCCAAAGACTGGGGCACGTGTGTCTTTTAGAATTGTGATTTTCTGAGGGTATATGTCCAGTAATGGAATTTCTGGGTCATATCACTTCATGGGAAATAGATGGGGAAACAGTGGAAACAGTGTCAGCCTTTATTTTGGGGGGGCTCCAAAATCACTGCAGATGGTAATTGCAGCCATGAAATTAAAAGACGCTTACTCCTTGGAAGGAAAGTTATGACCAACCTAGATAGCATATTGAAAAGCAGAGATATTACTTTGCCAATAAAGGTCTGTCTAGGCAAGGCTATGGTTTTTCCAGGGGTAATGTATGGACGTGAGAGTTGGACTGTGAAGAAGGCTGAGTGCCAAAGAATTGATGCTTTTGAACTGTGGTGTTGGAGAAGACTCTTGAGAGTCCCTGGGACTGCAAGGAGATCCAACCAGTGCATTTTGAAGGAGATCAGCCCTGGGATTTCTTTGGAAGGAATGATACTAAAGCTGAAACTCCAGTACTTTGGCCACCTCATGTGAAGAGTTGACTCATTGGAAAAGACCCTGACTCTGGGAGGGATTGGGGGCAGGAGGAGAAGGGGACGACAGAGGATGAGATGGCTGGGTGGCATCACCGACTCGATGGACATGAGTTTGAGTGAACCGGGAGTTGGTGATGGACAGGGAGACCTGGCATGCTGCAATTCATGGGGTCGCAAGGAGTCGGACACGACTGAGCGACTGAACTGAACTGAACTGATGGTAGCTTTATTCCTAGTTTTTTAAGAGAGCTCCATACTGTTCTCCATAGTGGCTGTATCAGTTTATATTCCTACTAACAGTGCAAGAGAGTTG
This sequence comes from Capra hircus, assembly GCF_001704415.2. NCBI lineage: Eukaryota > Metazoa > Chordata > Mammalia > Artiodactyla > Bovidae > Capra > Capra hircus. The sequence goes on from NC_030814.1 coordinate 79,728,412, forward strand.
CCTTTTCTTCGTATCCTCTACATCATTTATTGTTTGTAGATTTTTAAAAATAAATTTATTTTAATTAGAGGCTAATTACTTTACAATATTGTGGGTTTTGCCATACATTGACATGAATCAGCCATGGGTATACATGTGTCCCCCCATCCCGAACCCCCTCCCACCTCCCCCCGATCCCATCCTTCTGGGTTGTCCCAGTGCACTGGCTTTGAGTGCCCTGTTTCATGCATCAAACTTGGACTGGTCATCTATTTCACATATGGTAATATACATGTTTTAATGCTGTTATCTCAAATCATCCCACTTTCTCCCAGAGTTCAAAAGTCTGTTCTTTTATCTGTTTCTCTTTTGCTGTCTCTCTCATAGGGTTGTCGTTAACCATCTTTCTAAATTCCATGTATATGCATTAATATACCATATTGGTGTTTTTCTCTCTGACTTACTTCACTCTGTATAATAGGCTCTAGTTTCATCCACCTCATTAGAACAAACTCAAATGTGTTCTTTGTATTAGCTGAGTAATAGTCCATTGTGTATATGTACCACAACTTTCTTATCCATTCATCTGCCGATGGACATCTAGGTTGCTTCCATGTCCTGGCTGTTATAAACAGTGCTGTGATGAACATTGGGGTACACGTGTCTCAATTTTGGTTTACTCAGTGTATATGCCCAGTAATGGGATTGCCGGGCAGTATGGCAGTTGTATTTCCATTTTTTTAAGAAATCTCCACACTGTTCTCCATAGTGGCCGTACTAATTTACATTCCCACCAACAGTGTAAGAGGGTTCCCCTTTCTCCACATCCTCTCCAGCATTTACTGTTTGTAGACTTTTGGATAGCAGCCATTCTGACTGGTGTAAGATGGTACCTCATTGTGGTTTTGACTTGCATGTCTCTGATAATGAGTGATGTTGAGCATCTTTTCATGTGTTTGTTAGCCATCTGTATGTCTTCTTTGGAGAAATGTCTATTTAGTTCTTTGGCCTGTTTTTTGATTGAGTTGTTTATTTTTCTGGAATTGAGCTGCTTGAGCTGCTTGTATATTTTTGAGATTAATTCTTTGTCAGTTGCTTCATTTGCTATTATTTTCTCCCATTCTGAAGGCTGTCTTTTCACCTTGCTTATAGTTTCCTTCATTGTGCAAAAGCTTTTAAGTTTAATTAGGTCCCATTTGTTTATTTTTGCTTTTGTTTCCTTTACTCTGGGAAGTGGGTCAAGAGGATATTCTGAGATTTATGTCAAAGAGTGTTCTGCATATGTTGTCTTCTAAGAGTTTTATAGTTTCTGGTATTACATTTAGATCTCTAATCCATTTGGGGGTTTTATTGTACATAGTGTTAAGAAGTGTACTAATTTCATTATTTTACATATAGCTGTCTAGTTTTCTTAGCAACAGTTATTGAAGAGACTGTCTTCTGTCCATTGGATATTCTTGCCCCCTTTGTCAAAGATAAGGTGCTCATAGGGTATGGGTTTATGTCTGGGCTTCTGTCTTGTTCCATTGGTCTGTATTTCTGTTTTTGTGCCAGTACCATACTGTCTCAGTGACTGTAGTTTTGTAGTATAGCCTGAAGTTAGGAAGGCTGATTCGTCCACCTCTGTTTTTCATTTTCAAGAATGCTTTGGCTATTTGGAGTCTTTTGTGTTTCAATATGAAGTGTGAAATTTTTTGTTATAGTTCTGTGAAAAATGTCCTTGGTAATTTGATAGGGATTGCATTGAATCTGTAGATTGCTTTGGGCAGTATGGTTGTTTTCACAATATTGATATTTCTAGTCCAGGAACATGGTGTATCTGTTTATGTCAGCTTTGCTTTCTTTCATCACTATCTTATAGTTTTTTTGTATTCAGGTCTTTTGTCTCTTTAGGTAGGTTTATTCCTAGGTATTTTATTCTTTTTGTTGCAGTGATGAATGGAATTGATTTCTTAATTTCTCTTTCTGATTTTTCATTCCCAGTGTATGGGAATCCAAAGGATTTCTGTTTATTGATTTTGTATCCTGCAACTTTACTAAATTCACTGATTAGCTCTAGTAATTCTTTTATAGTATCTTGTTAGTTTGATTAATATGTGCCTCAGTACTCTTGCCTGGAAAATCCCATAGATGGAGGAGCCTGGTAGGCTGCAGTCCATGGGGTCGCGAAGAGTCGGACATGACTGAGCAACTTCACTTTCACTTTTCAGTTTCCAGCATTGGAGAAGGAAATGGCAACCCACTCCAGTGTTCTTGCCTGGAGAATCCCAGGGACAGGGGAGCCTGGTGGGCTGCCGTCTATGGGGTCGCACAGAGTCGGACACAACTGAAGCGTCTTAGCAGCAGCAGCAGCAGTATGTTTTTCCTTGGGTTTATCCTGTATAGGAAATCTCTCTGCTTCTTGCATTTGATTGACTATTTCCTTTCCCATGTTAGGAAAGTTTTTGACTATAATCTTTTGAAAAAAATTTTTCATATCCTTTCTTTTTCTCCTAGCATTCCTATACTTCTGCCTCAGTTATTGTGCTATTGGTTTATTTCTAGAAAAAAATGTTAATTTCACTAATTGTGTTATTTATCACTGTTTGCTTTTTCTTTATTTCTTCTGCTGCTGCCGCTGCCAAGTCACTTCAGTCGTGTCCGACTGTGTGCGACCCCATAGATGGCAGCCCACCAGGCTCCCCCGTCCCTGGTCCTTGTTAAATGTGTTAAATGATTCTTGCATTTTCTCCATTCTGTTTTTTGAGATTTTGGATCATCTTTATTATCATTACTCTGATTTTTTCCACCCCCCCCTCAGGTAGTTTGCCTATTTTGTCTTCATTTATTTGATCTTGTGGGTTTTTACCTTGTTCCTTCATTTGCACAGTATTTCTGTTTTCATTTTGTCTAACTTTTACTGTGTTTGATGTCTCCTTTCCCCAGGCTGTAGGCTCTCTGCCCTTGGTGGGCGTGGTTAGTCCAGTGGCTTGTGGGAGGGACTTGTGCCTGCATCCTGGTGGGAAGAGGTTGAATTTTTTTTCCTGCTGATGGGCAGGGCTGTATGAGGTGACTATGTTCTGGGGTGTCTGTGGGAAGTCTGTCTGCTAATGATTGGGTTTGTATTCCTGTCTTGCTTGTGGTTTGGGTGAGGCATCCTGCTCTGGGTGATGCCAGCAGATGGGGTGGTGCCAAGTCTTGGATACAAGTGGAGGTCTTTGTGGGAGTCCCCACTGATTAATACTTCCTGGGATCAAGAATTCTCCGGCAGTCTAGTGTCCTGGACTCAGGACTCCCACCCCAGAGGTTCAGGTTCTACCTGTGATTGAGGAATCAAGATCCCACAAGCCATTTGTTATGGCAGTAAAGGGATTAAAACAAACAAAAAACAACAAACAAAAAAAAAAAACAGGAAACAAAAATGAACCCCAGACAAATGGTAAAATTAAAATCAGACAAATAGACAAATAGAAACAAAAGCCAAGGAACATACATATACCCAGGAACATACACACACACACACACACACACACACCCAAAACAGACCAAAGAGAGCAAAGTACAAGAGAGTGAGTCAGTGAGCAAAGGAAGCCAAAAATGGTATCAGCCAATTAAAAGCAAAACTAACAGAAAAAAAAGACCAAGGCAGAGTGCCAAGTGAGGAATAAAGCAAGGAAAACAAAACAAACATGAAAAATAGAAGAAAAAAAAAGAAAAACAAAGTTAAACGTAAGTATATTAAAAAGATCTGTATATATTAAAGAATAACTGCAACAAGAAAAGAGCAACAGCAAAAAATAAAGAAAAAAAGAACCACAGAGGCACAGAAAGCCAAAGCAGAAGTGGAACTATATAAAAGGAAATTAAAAATTTGATTAAAAACAAAACCAAAAAAGTTCTCAAAAGCCTCAGTAGAGATAACAGTAATGAAACAACGGCCACAGCAACAAGAAAAAAAGAAGAGGAAAAAAATAAAATCCAGAACCAACTACAGAATGAATCAAAATATAAGAATAATTATAAATGTTTTTCTTGGGCCTCAGCTGTCAGTGTCCTTTCCCGCATTGTGAGCCACAGCCCACCTCTGCCCCCCTAGGAGGCCCTCCAGCACTGTGGCAGCGGGTCTCTGGACCTGCTGTGAGGACAGCTCAGGCTCTAATCTAGCCCTACTCCTGCATGTTCTTGTGTCCAATGTTCACAGCTGCCAGAGCTAGGGCTTTTTCTTTTGTGGGAATACTCACTGTCCTTTTATGTGGTCCATTGACATAGAGTCTACCTGCTTGATCGTGTGGATTTAATCTGCAGCTTATACAGCTGGTGAAAAGGTTTTCGATCCTCTTAGTCACTCTTCCTCTGAAGCTCATTTGTGGTTTTCTCCCTACCTCTGCATGTGGACCATCCACAGGAGTTTGCTCCCAAGGCAGCCCTGGAGGGCTTGAGTCTGCCCCAGTGAGGACTGAGCTTGGAGGTAGTGCAGCTGCTTGAATCACGGGAACCCCAGCAGCACCAGGTGTGCAGGGAAGCCAGCAGCCACAGGTGCAAGAGATATGGCACTATTAGAATTCTCTCCCAGCTTCTGGCAGCTAGTGCTTATAGGACCTCCCTGACTAGGGCCCTTCTCTATTGCTCACTGCCTCAGGCACTCAAAGGGCCCCCCTGTCCAGGGTGTTTCTCTACTGGTCGGCTGCCAGCGCTGGCGTCTGCAGAGAGAGAAGCTACAGTGATGGTTTCACTCCCTGCATGTGACTCAGCGGCGGTGCCCTGCCTCCATGGCTGCCCAGCATTCCTCTAAAAGCACTCCCCACCGTGGACTTTCTCCCCACAGCCAACAGCAGTCCTTGCCCTCGGATTGCTGTTCAATTCCCATGCTCCTCTAGCTCCCAGCCACCGTGCATTCTGGTGGCCTTGCGTCCCTGTCCAGAGCATGTAGGGCTGTGGCACAGATTTCCTGTGTGATTCTCACTCCATTCAGACTGTCACAAATGAGCTGCTGCAGTCTCCAGCAGTCTCAGAAGCTTCCCCTCTGTCCCAACCGATGCCCTCATGTGGGGATCTGACCCCTGCTTCAGTTCCTCACCCCCCAGGTGCAGGTCAAGTCTTGTTCATTCTCCTCCTCCTTTTCCCTTCCTTCCTTCGTCTTACTGAGTTTTGAGTGGAGTTATATCTTCCTTTTCGATAGTCAGAGCTCCTGACAGTACCCAGCTGGTTCTCCGCAATATCTTCTGCATCTGGAGATATATCTCTGATGCATCCATGGAGAGAGACATACTCCATGTCCACCGGCTCCTCCACCATCTTGACTGTTTATTTATTTATTTTTTTTTTGAGTGAGAAGAAGACCTGGATACTTAACAAAAACCTATGTATTGGAATATAACTGCTTCACAGTATTGTTTCTGCGGTATAATGAAGTGAATCAGCTGTATGTACACATATGTCCCTCCTTCCCACTCCACCTCCATCCTACCCCTCTAGGTCATCACAGAGTCCCGAGCTGGGCTTCTTTTGCTTTATAGCAGGTTCCCACTAGCTGTCTTACATATGCTAGTTTTTATTTTGAGGAACTATTCCATACTTGGAGAAGGCAATGGCAACCCACTCCAGTACTCTTGCCTGGAAAATCCCATGGACGGAGGAGCCTGGTAGGCTGCAGTCCATGGAGTCGCTAGGAGTTGGACACGACTGAGTGACTTCACTTTCACTTTTCACTTTTATGCAGTGGAGAAGGAAATGGTAACTCACTCCAGTGTTCTTGCCTGGAGAATCCCAGGGATGGGGGAGCCTGGTGGGCTGCTGTCTATGGGATCGCACAGAGTCGGACACGACTGAAGCGACTTAGCAGCAGCATTCCATACTACTCAGCAGGGGCCACAGGACTGGAAAAGGTCAGTTTTCATTCCAATCCCAAAGAAAGGCAATGCCAAAGAATGCTCAAACTACCGCACAATTGCACTCATCTCACACGCTAGTAAAGTAATGCTCAAAATTCTCCAAGCCAGGCTTCAACAATACATGAACCATGAAATCCCAGATGTTCAAGCTGGTTTTCAAAAAGGCAGAGGAACCAGAGATCAAATTGCCAACATCCGCTGGATCATGGAAAAAGCAAGAGAGTTCCAGAAAAACATTTATTTCTGCTTTATTGACTATGCCAAAGCCTTTGACTGTGTGGATCACAATAAACTGTGGAAAATTCTTCAAGAGTTGGGAATACCAGACCACCTGACCTGCCTCTTGAGAAACCTATATGCAGGTCAGGAAGCAACAGTTAGAACTGGACATGGAACAATAGACTGGTTCCAAATAGAAAAAGGAGTACGTCAAGGCTGTATATTGTCACCCTGCTTATTTAATTTATATGCGGAGTACATCATGAGAAACGTTGGGCTGGAAGAAGCACAAGCTGGAATCAAGATTGCCAGGAGAAATATCAATAACCTCAGATATGCAGATGACACCACCCTTATGGCAGAAAGTGAAGAGGAACTCAAAAGCCTCTTGATGAAAGTGAAAGAGGAGAGTGAAAAAGTTGGCTTAAAGCTCAACATTCAGAAAATGAAGATCATGGCATCTGGTCCCATCACATCATGGGAAATAGATGGGGAAACAGTGGAAACAGTGTCAGACTTTTATTTTGGGGGCCTCCAAAATCACTTCAGATGGTGATTGCAGCCATGAAATTAAAAGACGCTTACTCCTTGGAAGAAAAGTTATGACCAACCTAGATAGCATATTCAAAAGCAGAGACATTACTTTGCCAACAAAGGTCTGTCTAGTCAAGGCTATGGTTTTTCCTGTGGTCATGTATGGATGTGAGAGTTGGACCGTGAAGAAAGCTGAGCGCCAAAGAATTGATGCTTTCGAACTATGGTGTTAGAGAAGACTCTTGAGAGTCCCTTGGACTGCAAGGAGATCCAACCAGTCCATTCTGAAGGAGATCAGTCCTGGATATTCTTTGGAAGGAATGATGCTAAAGCTGAAGCTCCAGAACTTTGGCCACCTCATGTGAAGAGTTGACTCATTGGAAAAGACTCTGATGCTGGGAGGGATTGGGGGGCAGGAGGAGAAGGGGACGACAGAGGATGAGATGGCTGGATGGAATCACCGACTCGATGCACATGAGTCTGGGTGAACTCCAGGAGCTGATGATGGACCGGGAGGCCTGGCGTGCTGCGATTCATGAGGTCGCAGAGTCGGACACACTGAGCGACTAAACTGAACTGATTCCATACTACTTAAGTTTTGAAATTCTTGAAATATATCTTGTTTTCTTTTCGTTTAACTAGTATTTGTTGTTCCTCCCTTAAGCCATGTACTGTGGGTAACACTAAGGAGAATGTACAGGATACATAAAAAGTAATTTCTTTCCTTTGGAATATAGGCTATTTGAAGCTACAGTAGTTATAACAGCAAAAACCAATATATGGTTAAGGACAAAATGCAAAGTGTTAATAAGTGGTCTTGGAATTCAGGAATGATCAGCCTGGTTCCCTACTGCCCATGTTCTCCTTGCTGCTTTAAAGCAACCCTTGTTGCTCCTCTGATGGCTTTGTTCCATACTGTAGCCTGAGGCTTACCTGGCCTCTGACTCTTCTGACTTTGTCTCCTGTCATTGCCGCTTGGGCTCTACATATTTCTTTCAGGATCTTGACCCTCCATCCTCTCCCTGAGAGTGTCTTGCATATTTGTTCCTGTTCTGTCTGACCCTGGCCTTGAGGGAAACTTGGCTCCCGCCTCCATTGTCGGCCATTTGGCATCACTCTTCTGCATCTTGCTTTTTAGTGGCGTCTGTCTTGATACTCTGTAGGTACCTAAATTCAGGAGGCCCCAAACTGATTTCATTGCCTCCTTTCTTTCTCTCTTCCAGAAAAAAACAACATTTGTTTGCCCTCCGTATCTTTGAGTCTGGGTACCACCATCCACCCAGGTTCCTGACATAAAACACAAGATGCTCGTTGTTTCTCCCTCAACTGGGATGCCATGATTTATGGGAAGTATCTGTGCCCCAGGTCCCTGTTCCCTGCCTTCTCCATCTCCCCTGTGTTCTCATGTGGCTGTGTCACCCCGGCCCTCTAGAGGAGCCTCTCCCTCATGGTGTCCCTCCATGCCCTCTTTTGACTTTGCCTTTCTGCTGCCTCTTGGCCCTCTACAGCCCAAAGCTTAGAGTTGTGGGTAAGGGTAAGAAAAGCCCCTTCCTGATCTCATCCCAGTCTGCCTCGTCACCTCCTCTCAACAATGCCCCCCACCGTTCTCCCCTCTCCCAAGACTCAGCCAAGCCTCACCTCCCGCCAGTCTATGAAGGTCACACAAACGTACCGCATCAGTTCTGGGCCTCTGTCTTTGTCCTTGTTGCTCTGTAGTCTGGGGCCATGTCTGTCCCACAGACAGAGAGCCCAGGCAGCACCCAGCTCAGACACTCGCTTCTCTGCGAATCACGGGCTAGCTGCCCCAGGCAGGATTGTCCGTGCTCTCTGCTGTGCCTCTGCTCTGCCTTTTTGTGTCTCTTTTATACCGGTTTTTGAACTCTGTTATAATGATCAGTGAGCAGGCGGGTCCCCTCTACTGGTCTATGAACTCTGACCTGAAGATTATGCTTTATGCATCCACTTATGTCCCGTGTACTGGGCATCTTCACGGTGTTCATTTCATCTTTTTCTGGTTGAAAGAAGAGTCATGTTGAATGGAGTTTTAAAACCTGGGGAGTTTTTGACCATGTGTTTAATAGTGAGTTTTGTTTCGTAAATATTCTTAATTGTGATTTACTGTAGTTTGTCTGCCCCCTTGCTCCTGCAGTTTAAAGTGCAAATATTTTGTGAATCTGCTTGAGAAGGGTATGTTTCTAAATTTCCCTACTTTTGGTAACATGCTTTGTTCACTGATGATGTGGGCCCATCTGGGTGGACTCCTATTCCTAATTGAAATACTCCGTTTACTGTACGTATACATCTGGTTCTCTTCTTTTCCTAGTTATACAGTATTTTCTAATAACTGCATTGAGAGATGTACAAGCGTAATGCATAATAAAATGTAAAACAACTTTATGAATATTGTGTCTGGTTGGTCCTAGAGTAAATGACACAGTATGGACAAGAGACCTTACAATAGTTTTTCGCAGCCCTTGTGAAGTCTTGAGTTGGGTGGGTTAAGTTGAACACAGTTTTAAAAACTAGAGCAGGAGAGTGAGTGAGTGACAGTTGCTCGGTCATGTCTGACTCTTTGCGACCCCATGGACCATAGCCTGCCAGGCTCCTCTGTCCATGGAATTCTCCCGGCAAGAATACTGGAGTGGGTTGCCATTGCTTTAATCACTTGTTGAAGTAAAGCAGTCACCCAGTGGAATGTTTCATCTTTAAAAAATTATTTGTTTCTTAATTATTTTAAGATCATTAAATGTCTAAATGCCTTTTTTACAAATCCACAATTATATGCTCTTAGCTTTTAAACAAAATGTCTTATAGCTTTTGTTTATATTCTATAGACTCTTAAATTACTAGTAATTTACATAATCATCAGTGATTTGGCTTCATGTGGTTAATCCTGTTCAACATGCTATTTAAATTAAACTCTATGACCATGGAAACACAGTTACGAATGCAGAATGTTTCTTTTATTTTATTTATTTATTTTTTAATTTTACTTTGCAATACTGTATTGGTTTTGCCATACATTGACATGAATCCACCACCAGTATACATGCGTTCCCAAACATGAACCCCCCTCCCACCTCCCTCCCCATAACATCTCTCTGGGTCATCACCATGCACCAGCCCCAGGCATGCTGTATCCTGCATCGCACATAGACTGGCGATTCGATTCTTACATGATAGTATACATGTTACAGAATGTTTCTTGATAATAAATCCAGGATTAGTTTCGCTTTTGACTTTGACTTAGGCTCCATGGAGTTTAAGAGAAAAAAAAAAGAATGCCATTGGGTTAAGTCATAGGCCATGTGGAAGAAGACGGCCTTGGTCTCCAGGCACCTGCCCACCCCTGAGCTTCACATTGTCGGCTTCTGGGGACCTGGCGAGGGTCTTAGCTACAGGCATCATTTTAAGTGAAAGACATTTCAGTTCAGAAAAGTTCTTCGAAGTCCTTAATATCCTCAGTGGAAGTATACGTTAGAACATAGCGTGTATTTATAACCCACATTCCAGCCGTGAAGATGTGAACCAGGACTCCAGTAGACATGTTTGATTTTAAGGGTTTTCTGGTAGGTGAGGGTCCTGACTTCACTCTGAGGTTATCAGCAGGGGCAGAGGGTAGAGAAGCGAGTGGGACCCTGGGAGGTGGGAGGAGTGTGTGAGAGGGTCCATTCCTGACAGTTGGGTTCATTCTGACAGTGCACACGAGACGAAGCCTGAGATTCTAGATCTTCGCCCTGTTGGTTAGGGGTAGTCTGTCTAAGCCACTCATTCCAGAGGTTCCCTAAATACAGGTAATACTGGCTAACTGCATCCAGAAATCTTTATGGTAAAGTGTTGCAACTTTCTCCTGGGAACACTTACTTGAAGATCTGCCCACATTTTCCAAGCCCTAGTCCCTACTTTCCACCTCAGATGTTACTCCTGTCTGTAAGATTCATAATTTTGGTTTTCAGATTCACAGACATTACTTAAGAATTTCAGTTTAAATGAATTTCACTTGGTCATTCACCAGCTTCCTTAGTTAAATTCCATCCCATGTTATATTCTAGTTTATTGAGTTGAGGATGTCTTGGGATGAATCATTCAACCACAGTTAAGTACCTACTATATGGAGAGGTCTCAATTTGGTACTAGAGGCAGAATTAGAATAAGAACTTAGAGTCGGGGAAGATATGCCTATAAAAACAAATATGTATAAAGCAATGAGCCACAAAGACATCAGTGTATATAAAGAGCCTTAAGACCTCAAAAACCTGCATGGGGTGGGATGTTCCTCTGCATTCTTAGGGTGGCCACAAAATTTATCATCCAAACTGGCATACTTCTGAAAGTGAAAGGGTGGTTTTGATCATTGGGCTGGGATAAGAGCATTAAACCTGGGCTGTCTGGGGCTGGTGGGGGTGCACGCTTGCTCTCTGCACTTTTCACTTGCACCTGACTCGGCCTGGGTCTCACCATGCTGCCGTGCCTATTTCCTGTCATCATCTACCTTGCACAACTATATGTAATGGTCATCATGTGCCGTATTAAGTGTTAGTACAGCAGGATGGATCTGATTTGAGCCAATATTTTGCTTCCATGTAGGAAACATGTTTCAGAGAAGGCAATGGCACCCCACTCCAGTACTCTTGTCTGAAAAATCCCATGGATGGAGGAGTCTGGTAGGCTGCAGTCCATGGGGTTGCAGAGTCAGACAGGATTGAAGCAACTTAGCAGCAGTAGCAGCAGCAGGAAGCACGTTTAGTGCATGAAACAAAAGTATTTGGAGAAAAACATGCGGCCTGTGGCAGAAGCATTTTATATGGTATGATTTGTGAAGAGTCAAAAAAGTATTTCTTGAAACACCTGACATGTTTGAAATAAAGATACTAGAGTGATCTGGTGGCATTCATTTCAACCACTCCACCCCATGCTTGTGGGCATCCAGGTGCTCAGCTGGATCCTGAGGATCAAGAAGGTGGAGGGTGGATGAGAGGGTGTGAGGGGAGATGAGGCCACTGTCTTCAAGAAGCCTCTTAAGGGGCAGGCAGCTGAGTTTGAGCAAAGTGTTACTGGAGCCTAGACAAGAGCTTTGCCAGAAAGAAGGGATCAGAACCTGGGTGAGGTGAGGAAGGAGAGCTTTACCAGCAAGGAAGCTGCAGAAATTAGTTTGTAAACCTTGTGTATTTTCAACTCCATTTTTTCCCTCTTTAATCCTTGTGCTTCTCTTTCTCTTTTTCTCCATTTCTTTTCTTTCTTTCTTTCTTTTTTTTTTTTTTTTTTGGTTTGTATTTTAGCCTTGCTCATTGTATGGTTCCCTGACCAGGGATCAAACCTGGACGCTTAGCAGTGTAAGCACCAAGTCCTAGCCACTAGATCGCCAAAGAAGTGCTTCCGTTCCTTTCTTTCCTTCATGTACCCTCTGCCTTGAGCTTCTTCCGTCCTCTGTCCTTTTGTTTTCTGGTTTTTAAGCTCAAGATATGCACAAGGAGATGGGAAGAAAGCAATAACAACAACTATTTTCTTAATGTGGCCTACTATGCTAAGTAGTGTACATGCTTGATCTCTTTTACTCCTCGGAACAATTCTTTAAGGTTTGTATGTGGTCAGAATCTCCTGTTACAGATGAGAGGAAAGTAAGGCTCATAGAGGGTCAATAATTTGATGGGGACCATATAGGAAGTAGGAGGGATGGAATTTGAACCCAGCTCCTGCTCATTCACTGTACTGTGCCCGTGTTCCCTAGGTTTGAATATGATGCCAAAAATTCAGCTTCTCTGTACGTGCATGCTAAGTCACTTCGGTCATGTCTGACTCTTTGTGACCCCATGGACTGTACCCTGCCAGGCCATGGGATTCTCCAGGCAAGAATACTGGAGTGGATTGCCATGCCCTCCTCCAGGGGATCTTCCCAACCCAGGGATCAAACCCACATCTCTTATATCTCCTGTGTTGGCGGGTGGGTTCTTTACCACTAGTGCCATCTGGGAAGGCCTCTCTGTACACTGGTGCCAAGTCAGTTCTTGGAGACAGAGTTTTGGGTGAAGTAGAGAAGGATAGGTTTATTGCCTTGCCAGGCAAAGGGGAACACAGCAGGCGAATCCCTTCAAAACTCTGTGTGCCAGCTTTGGAACAATAGTGACAAGTTTTATAATAATGGTTCAGGGAGGACATATCAGCTCATGGACATTCTTCTGATGGGCCAGTGGTGAGGTAAGTAGGCGTCAGCATCATCAACTTTCAGCTCCAGCTGTCTGGGGTATACATGCTTGTGGGCAGCATACCATCATTAATCATTAACTTCTCCCAACAGGAGGGGGTTTCTTTGTCTGGAAAATTGTTGTTTGTTGTTTAGTCACTAAGTCCCATGTCTGACTCTTTGTGACCCCATGGACTGTAGCCTGCCAGGCCCCTCTGTCCATGGGATTTCTTAGGCAAGAATACTAGAGTGGGTTGCCATTTGCTTCTCCAGGGGATCTTCCTGACCCAAGAATCGAATCCCAGTCTCCTGCATTGGCAGGCGGATTCTTTATCATTGAGCCTCCTTGGAAGCCCCATCTGCAGAATAGCTCAAAGATACTGTTGTGTGTATCCGTTGGTGGGGGAACAGGACCTTGCCCAAGGCTGCCCTTCACTGTTTCTCCCTGGTCTCCCATCCCCTCCCTTCTCTAATTAACAACTGCTTGAATCTGCCCATTGGAACTCTGGGAAGGTTGTGGAGACTGAATGAAGGCTATTGCTTGTAATCAAAGACATGGGGGACACAGAAAGGCCTTGTGCCCAAGAGCCCCACAGGACCTGCACAGTAGCAGATACAGGCCACCAGTGCTACAGGGCATGATTTCAGTCGTTGCCCACGCTTTTAATAACGCTGATAGACAGGGGAGAAGGTTCCTCCTGCTAACTTACCTTTTCGTCCTATGCCATTCTGCCCACCTCCTAAAACTTTTCCAAAGCATTTAACTTGGCTTGGCTTTGCTGATCTCCCTTTCTCTGGACTGGAGCGCAGGCTGCAGGCTTATAAGCTTCAGCAGGAAACATGACTTTAAAACAAGTGTTTCTTTTCATATTCACCTTAAAGTTCTCTTTAACTTTTATTGAAGTAAAAAGGCTATTTAAAGAAAAATACTGAGTCCAGATAAGATGCAGATGTGGACAGGTTGTGAGGGTGCTGTGGGAATGCGTAATCTGGGAGAACATGCCTGCCTCAAGGGAGGAATTAAAGACAGAAGATGAAGGCCAGACAACCCTCAGGGGAAAGTTTCAGCATTTTTTCAGCTAGGAGTCAGCGAGGGCTGGTGATTCTGTCCCATTTGCTGCCTTTTCCTTTCTTTCTGCCTTTTCTTATATGTTTGTGGCAAAACATTTTGAATCTGTTTGGCTTAATGATCCTTCTATCAGACATATACTGATTTATAACTTTATAGTCAACTCTCTGCCTGCATTGGCGGTGGAAATGGGAAATTGTTGAAATGGTTATCTTTAAAACAGGAAAAGAACAGTTTGTAGGCCGAGGGCCTTAATCTGGTGTTTTTTAGTGAAGTTACTCATCGTGTCCAACTCTTTGCAACCCCATGGACTAACTGTAGCCCACCAGGCTCCTCTGTTCATGGAATTTTCCAGGCAAGAATACTGGGTTGCCGTTCCTTCTCCATTTTAGTTCTTAGAAATAACTAAGATTTCCCATTTCTTTAAACTGCGTAGTTACAGCCCACTAAGTGGTAATTCTCTTTTTCTTTTTTTTCTTTTTTTTAAAGGACAGCGCAATTAGATTTTAGCAAGATTGAGATTTCAGTGTCTTTGGGTCTATTTGTCAGGACAGACCACAAGCAGTTTGCAAGTGTCCATGAACAAATCAGGTTAGCAATACACTGAAACCAGCGCAAATAGATTGTCCTCATCACCACATAGACAAAACAGTCAGGAGATGGGCTTGGTGCGGTAAGCACAAGTGGCATGATATAATGAAGTTGTATTCCATTAAGCTCTTGTGTACGGGGGGCAAAATGTCATCACCTGAATGTGGCTGCATTTCTGTGATACAACCTCATCTGTTCCGTCAACTAGTTTTGCTCTGATCAATAAGCAGTTTTCTGTGGCCTTTCACTGCTGTCAGATGTCATTGAGTGATGTAAATGCACGTCAGAAACTAGAAACTTGACAGCTCAGCCAGAGTGGGAAGGGAGAGAGGAGCGGGAAATCACAGCAGAAGACATGCTTGACAGCTGACATCTCCTCAGGGTAACTGACTGGATACTGTAGCAGCCAGCGCTTTTCCCCATAGAAACACCAAGGAAGCCGATCCGGGAGTGTGTAAAATACAGAACAGATGGCCTGAAATAATTCAAGGGAAAAGTTAGTATTGTGAACTGAAGCATAGGGATTGTGTAAATTGTTTAGGTAAAAGCCACCAAAAGTAACTAGTTACTCTTTATTTTTTTGACTAAGAATGATCTAGGCAGATGACAATATGTTTCTACCCATTTTCTCCATCACCCACTGCCAAGACTACAATTAGGAAAGTTTGTGTCAATCCAGAAAGAGATGTAGCCAAAAAGACTTTTGTTATAACAGTATCCACGTAAGACAATATTATGTAGCAATAAAAGGAGGGAAAGGACAGTCTTCATATCCTCCTATGGGAAAATGCTGGGATCCATTGCTAAGTGAAGAAGCAAGAGGTAGAACCGTGTGTGTTGTTAAAGTGAAGAACGTAAGGCTGACTCAGTCAGATGTGCACATAGCGAGGCTGAAAGGGCCTGTTCACAGCATCCGAAGCAGGGTGCAGGGTGCAGCCTGGTCACAGAGTGTTGGGGTTTCAGGGGAGGCGTCACTGTGTATGTTTGCATATCTTTTTTTTTTTTAAAGCTTTTAAAACCGTAGGAACATATTACCTATTTAAAATATTGAATTATAAAAACATTTCTTGTCCGGTGGCGACTCACTGTGGCGCGCTCCTGAAGCGTAGCGGTCGCTATGGAGCTGTTGGGCAAGTACATCGGACTGGAAGGGCAGCGACAGCAGCTGCGGGTGCCTTGTGAGGCGCCGGGCGTCACCGACCCTTTCCAGAGCTTGTTGTCCGGTGTGGCTCAGATGAGGGAGCTGGTGACTGAGCTCTTCGGCTCTCAGGTACAGCCGGAAGCACAGGACCGGGGGACGGCGGCTCCCAACGAGGCCTTGGACGGTGATGATGAAGATGATTCAGAAGATGAAAATAACACTGATAACAGAACTAATTCAGATGGACCATCTGCAAAACGGCAAAAACCATCTTAACTAGCTTTTATGAAATTTAAGAGACTGCTACCATAATTTATTTTACCACACACTGACATTTAAGGAACTTGTGCTCTAATTTGGAAAGTGTTTGTTTTTTGCCCTGGGACAGTTTTGTCAAAGAGGAAACTTTTCTGTGTTCATCAAAGAAAGACATAAATGCATAGAAATGAATCCCTTTTCTTGGGTGAGAAGTCAGTTTCAGATCATGGAAATTAGACATTTAATAATGTGTGATATCCAGTAAGTTGGCAACTGAATTCTTACTTTATACTTTTTAAATACCCATTGGATTAAATTGTGTGGTGTCCACATGTTTTAGCTTCTGCTTCTGTTATGAAAATACATGTCAAGGTTTATGGACAATAACATTTCAAGGAACTGACATGAGCAAGTGATGAAAATGAGGTGTTAAATTTAAAAATGGCAGGTGCTTCCTTGGTGGTCAAGTGGCTAAGACTCTGCATTCCCAATGCAGGGGGCCTAGGTTCCTTCCCTGGTCGGGGAACTAGATCCTGCACGCTGCAGCTAGAGTTTGCATGCCACAACTAAAGACCCAGCATGACGAAATGAAGACTGAAGATTCTGCACATGCCACAACTAAGACCTGGTGCGGCCAAATAAATTTATTAGTTAATTTAAATTTAAGAATGGCAATTCCATGTACATAGAAGGAAAATGGGAATAGTGAGAAATATTGAAGGGAAGGAGAGCCCTTGAGAGAGACCCAAGAAAATCTTGAATCCACACCTGAACTCAATATACAGACTTCTGGAGATGATACCACTCAACAGATAGATGTTTAACTTGTACCTTAAGAGAGTCAAATTGGGGTGTGCTTTTATGCTGGTGATACGCTGTTTATGTTAACACAGGTATAAGTCTTTAGGTAAGCAACCTGTGTTGACTGTAACTTAAGATATTTCATGTCATTCTGTAGTCAGACTTTGATTTTGCTTAACAAGGAACTGTCAGATCCTTTAAATACATATATGTATATATTCCTAAAAAAAAAAATAAATAAAAACATTTCTTTATTTCACATATGAAACTGTGTTAAATGTGCAAAAGGAAATACAGTAGTTAGTTACCATATTTAACAAAGGACACATATTCCAAGACCAGTCTTTCTAGACTCTTCATTTCCAAAGTGAGTCAAAGACATTAAGCTGTATTAAATGAGGGGTCATTAAACACTAGTTCAAATAATTTTAGTAGCATTGACTAAAATTCAGGGATACTTAGGTCATGAAAATGTTTTTTTAAAACATTTGTTGAGTGCTTACTGTATGCTAGACACCCTACAGTGAACTTGTAAGTATTAACTCATTTAAATCCTCACAGAGAAGGTATTATTTCTATTTAACAGATGAAAATGTTGGTGCCCAGTGAGTTTAAGTAACTGTAGGCTAAGAGTCAGACACGACTGAGCGACTGAACTGAACTGAGACCCCCAGCCAATAATGTTGGAGTATGAACCTGGGTCTTTGGTCTCCAAGGATAAGTCTAGAGTCTGAATAGCAGAGTGGAGAGAGCTATATGCAGCCCAGGGCTTTGTAAACCCTGAGGACAATGGCCTTAGCCTGTCCATCTCATCAAGGTAGTTGTTCAGTCACTTAGTCGTGTCTGACTCTTTGTGGCCCTGTGGACTGTAGCCCGCCAGGCTCCTCTGTCCATGGCATTTCCCAGGGAAAAATACTGGAGTGGGTAGCCATTCCCTTCTCCAGGGGATCTTCCTGACCCAGGGATCGAACTTGTGTCTCTTGCATTGGCAGGCGGGTTCTTTACCACTGAACCATCTAGGAAGCCCCATCACGAATAGAGCACAGTGTTAAATCGCAGGGCTGGCCTTACGTTCCTAGGTTTCCCTGTTAGAATGACTTCCTTCCAGCTCCTATTGCAGTCATAATCACATACTTACAAGTGATTCATCTCTAGCTCTTCTCTGAGTTCCGTCAGGGAGAGACTGTCTCTCTGCCCCACTGTATGCCAGCTCAGAGCCTGATCCACCGGAGTACTTAAAAATTACTCGCCAAGGGAATGACTTATTTTCAGAGGCAGGCCCTGTAGTAATGACTGGATCACATTACACTGGTGTAGTTATCTTTTGCAAACTACCTAATGGAATTATCCTTTCTAGTGCATGCTTTTCACTGTTGAGGAATGCAGCTTTGAGGCCAGAGAGGATTGAGGGCTTGTAGGTCCAAGGCAGAAGGATATCAGTTTATTCTATAAATAGTCAACCATCCTTTACTATTAGGAGTAGCAGCTGTAAAGGGAGACGATTAGGAAGTTACAGTCACCAGAGATAAAGTTTACTTTGACATTGGGAAATGTAATTAAAAGAATCCAATATGACAGAGTTGCATCAGAACTTCCAGGATGTGAGGCACTCTTTGCCTCCTGTCTGGGTGTCTTGAGACCTCCCCTCTCCTGGACTTGTCCCCTGGACTACAGCCCAGGCTTCTGCTTTCTTCATGGTCTTCACATCGCCACTCATTCTGCTGTCGCTTTTACTTTTGAAGTTCTTTCCCCTTTATTTCAGGACCAAGGTTATAAGAATATGGTGGTGGTGGTTGTTCAGTCGCTGAGTCGTGCCTGACTCCTTGTGACCCCATGGACTGCAGCGCACCAGGCTTTCCTGTTCATCACCAACTCCCAGAGTTTGTTCAGACTCATGTCCATTGATTTCATGATGCCATCCAACCATCTTACCCTCTGTCACCCCCTTCTCCTCCTTCCCTCAGTCTTCCCCAGCATCAGGGTCTTTTCCAGTGAGTCAGCTCTTCGCATCAGGAGGCCAAAATATTGGATCTTCAGCATCACTCCTTCCAATGAATATACAGGGTTTCCTTTAGGACTGACTGGTTCAAAATAGGGCCATCCTGACCGGTCTTTGAAGCCCTAGCCTGAGGCAAGACAGGCATTGATGAGTGAGTGGTGGGGGAGGGAAGGATATTAGATGGGGTGACTCTGTTGAGAATGGAGACAGAGTAGGTGGTTCCTGGCCATCATTCCCTTTAATCAGACTGAGGTGGCGAGCAGGGCAGACGGATGCTACTAATGGATATGTGAAAAACTCTGCTTTGATTATTTTCAGTCCCTTCCCTATCCATCCCCTTTCGAAGACTGGCTTGCTCTGTCCTCACGCGCTTTCCACAACGCATGAATAGGCTACCCATACTCCTAGTCATGTGCTGGGTAGGAACCAAGCCCTTGGGTGGTACTTTCTTCCTATACTTCAGAATTATGTCACCAGCCTAATCATTACACAGTTTTGACAGAACCCAGAGCTGATCTCTGTAATGTGGAATCCCAGTTGTGAGTGGAATGCATTGCTTCATCCTGATGAACACAGACCTAGAGCTTGTAGATTATAGCCCATCTTTACTTGGATCCCCATCATCAGATACTTAGCATGTAGAGTTTACCTGGGGGCCTCAGAGTTCTTCCCCTATGGTATCCTTTATGGGACAAGTGAAATAGTTCTGATTCTCTTTCAAAATGCTCTTCTCTCAGTGTCTTACCCCAATGGTGACTTTGGTTTTCGTATATCCATTGATTTTCATTCTTTTCCATTTCACCTAAGTGGGCAGCTCACTTCACCCTTGGTCCAGCACTGAGAGGGCCCTGAGAATGCCTTCTGCTTTTGCATTCTCCTTCAGCTAGCCTTTATAGTAGTCCTGACTCCCAACAGCTCTCCTCTCCGTTCACCCCCAGTCCCACCCATACTTTTTTCTTGATTTGTTTGTTTCCTCCAGGGACACCTGCAAACTGCCTTCATGGCCTGAGGGGGCCTCCACACATCCCCTGTGAGGTGGAGGACAACCAAGCCCCTCTATTCCTTCTTAGACCAGTGCCCACAACCTACAGTGGTTTCCTCTGTTGTCTTAACCAGCAGAACAGCCTTCTCTTGGTCTTGTGTGGGTGAGGAAGGGAGAATAGCCTTTGAAGAGAGGTGTCTTATAGGGTCCTCATGACTTCCTTTTTAAAAGGCCAACTATTCAACTTTTAAAGGGTGAGTTTAATAATTGTTAAATGACTGAGTTCATTTTAAATCTGATATATTGTAATTATAAAATGCTTACATGAAAATGTCCAAATCATAAAATTTTCAGTGTGAAGCAGACCACTGGAGAAGACTTTAATAGCTTCCTACTCAGTCCTCCCCCATCCACTCTGAACCCTTTGGAATGCAACATTTTGCAGTCAGCATGATTTTTCTGCACATCTGATCACGTTGGCTCCTGCTTACCAGCAATGAGCAGCTCCTCATTGCTCATTTGGTAAAGGCCAGTCAGTCTTTAGTGTGGCTTAAGGGGCCTAGTGTGGTCTGGCTCCTCCCTTCCTAAGGATCCTTTTTCCTGGCCCTGAGTTTTAGTCTTACAGTCCAGCTACTCAAATGAATCTTCTTTAGTTTAAGTAACCTTGTCCCTTGGCCCTGCTCACCTCCCTGTGAGGCTTCAGGTCTCACTGTCTGCATCACTTTCTCAAGGACTTAGCCCTGACTGGGGTGTCCTATTTCAGTAACTGTCCTGTCTGGCAGAGCATATGTAAGGCTATTCATTGTGCTTTTAGTTCCCTGAACACAACAGCATCTCGCACATGTTTACACGTAGAAGTGAACCATACAGTTTCACTAGATGGATAGATGGGTAGATAGATAGGCAGACAGACAGACAGACAGAGTGGGATCAGAAGTGAGAGTAAATGACCCTTCAGGGTAGCATGGCTACATAATATCAGAATTAACATTAAACCCAGAGGACTTTGCACTGTGTCTAGTTTTTGCTTCTTTGTTCAGAGTCTGTGTCCACACGCAGGGCTTGTTCATTCTGACTGTGTGAGGAAAGTGTGCTCCTGACTCTGTACTCAAGTTGGGCTGGATCTCTGCTTTTTGTTCCCCGCTCCTCTGTGGATTTGGGTCCTTTGGGTGCATTTTCTGTGGCCCCTCTTCAGGTTCATCACTGCGTTTGTTCTCTTGGTGTTTCAGAGCTGAAAGTCGAATGTTTACCCCCTTGTCTTAATTCTTTAATTTCAGATTTTGTGTTTATAATTATTTGTGCTTTTGTGTTTTAGAAGCTTTTACTCTGGATCTCGGTCTCAGGGCCTCCTTGTAAAATGAGGTCTTTATCTTTAACATTCTGCATCTCAGATTTTATGCTAGTTATTTCTCTGGCTTAATGACACCCCGGCCCGTATTGACTCACTCTGAAGAAAGGGGCTGTTTACTTAACAGTGGCATGCAGTCTGTTTTCCCCAAACACAATCTTTGACCAGAGAATGGGTTGAATAGTAGTCCTTCTTCACATGAGCTGCCTGCAAGCTGTCCGTTCAGCCTTATCTGGTGGGTGACTTGAAGTGTGGGCTCATTATGCTTGCATGGCAAATTCTTAAGTCAGAATCCTTTTTCTCAGCTTTAGACTATATGGAAAATTTACTAGCTGGCCTTAATTTTGTTATTGGGGTCGATACAACTTCACCGTGATTCCTGTACTCATTTGCTCAGTAAATATTCAAAGATTGCATTTGCTCCCCCAGAGTAAACATCTTTCCTTGCTCCTCAAATGCCACAGGGAAAGACCTCTGGTCCTGCCATGGCTTCTCCATGGAAAAGACTCTGTCTCCTGCGACAGCGATGTTCTTAAAATGTAGCTTCCACCCTGAAGGATGATTCCGTATGGACATAGTATACAGGTTTTCCACTTAGAATTAAAGGAAGAGCCTTGTGGTTTGTTTGCCTGATGGCTTCTGTTTCCCATTTTCTCCCCCTTGACTTCTAATTTGGTTGTTAGACCTTCATGAAGGAGGAGTTGAAGAAATCACTACAGCATGGTTTTGAGTTTGCAGTTGTCCCTTCAGATAATGGTAGTAGTGATGATGCTCAATGTACCCTTCTAAGCTTTGGTGTGAGGGTGAACAATCATAGGGACAGGGGCTTCTATGGCCTTATTCAGCAATTACTTTTGCAGAAAAGCTACTCATGATTGTATTCCAGAAGACAAACCCCTGATTAGCTATGAGGCTTCTGAAAAGTCATCCACTTTTCTCATTCTCAGTCTTCTTATCTTTAAAATAATGACAGTAACCTGCACCTCTGCCTCTCATGAGTTAATAAATAATGTCATAATACTGAGATAAAGTTGAATGGTCTGAGATAAATGTTGAGTGGTCACTACCTGCCTACCAAATGTTTCAGAGGCATTTTGGTTTGGGGACAGTGGCTCCATTCAGAGTTTGTTATTTGTGACTGTATAGCAGATGTTCCACTATTTGCCTGTAGATAGAAAGCCATATTATATAGTTTGGATAACTGTCAAAGAAGCTATATCCTCCATTTCATATGCACAGATATTCCTTAGGACATTTTGGGAAATTAATTTGGTTTATATCACTAGATAGCACTTTTATATATTGCTTTATATTTATATTATTAATATTAATTGTATGTTTATTTTTCACTAAATTTTAAGCTTTGGAAACTGTGTGTGTATAATACGGAGCCTACCAGAGATTAAGCATTTAATAAATAGTTCATAGAACTTTAGGCTGAAAGAGTACTTGGTAGCCATCTAGTTTAACATTCTCACATATTAATATTTACAGAGGTATGGGGAAAAAAGGAGATCCAGGGGAATTAAGTCCTTTACCAAAGTCATAAAGTCCTGGAGAAAGAGCAGAGTGTAGCCTTTCTGAAATGTCCTTTCCTGCCCTTTCCAGCACAGAGCACTGCCTTTGAATAAAGTTTAAATGCAGGTTTGAAGAGAGCATGCTCTATATATTGTTTTAAACATGTCTCCCCATATACAGATTCAAGGGTGTATATGTCGAATCCATAGAAAAATTCATTTTATACTCTTAGCGCAATTACAACTTTTTACCACTTATTAAGACTTCAGAGATACAAACCAGTAGCTCAGTAATTGCTTTCTTGAATCTGCCTTTAATAATTACATTTAGTAAAGCTGTATTGAAAATTAGAAAGGCAGAGACTAATGGAAAACTAGATTTTTCACTGAATTAGAAAGCAAGACAATCCATATATTGACAACACTTCAAGTTGAAACAGATCAGGAAAACTGTTTTGGACTGTTTGTGCAAAGAGGCAAACCTGGGCCTTGATGGGCAGTGGCACACGCATTTTATGGAAGCAGAGAAACTCTAAGAGATTTCATGTAAATCGGCACGTTGAGAGGAGAGAGTCCAGGTCTGATTTAGAGACAAGTCATTTGAATCTTTTAAAGCCTGGAATTTCTCCTTCATGCTAACAAAGCAGTAAAAAAAAAAAATGAAGAATTGTGTTAATGAAGTAGGAATATCTTTGGATTAAAAAAAGCACAAAACTCAGTTGGAGGCAGTATCTTGCAGTCAGAAGCAAACCTGGACAGGAAAGTGGTGGAGGGCTTCTTTTAACTTGCTTCTGTAGGGTTTGGTGCAGTGTTTTTACTTTGTTGCCAAAAAAATTAGTCATTTTAGTTATATTTATTTCAGAACTCCTATTAAAGAGATCCCAACAGTAGATTAACTCCAGGTTGTTTAGATATTAGAAAAATAATCTAAATGAGATATAATGATGTTAGCTAGAAAAGCAAAACAAAACTGGCACCTCAGGGACCTACTGAATCGCGCATGGAACTCTACTCAATGTTATGTGCCAGCCTCAGTGGGAGAGAGGTTGGGGGGAGAATGGATACATGTATATGCCTGGCTGAGTCCTTTCGTTGTTCACCTGAAACTATCACAACACTGTTAATTGGCTATACCCCAATACAAAATTAAAAAAAACAAACTTGGTACCTCTTCACCTGTCAGACGGACAGTGTGCTTTGTCACAGTAGCAAGAGAAGGGTCTGTGTAGCCAACTAATGGATCCGCTCCCCGCTGGCGCCAGACTGGCTGCAGAGTTCACCCCCATCGGGACCCAGCGCACCCTTTCATACTGTAGAGGCATACGGTTGTTAACAACTTCGGAAAAATGCCTTTCACAGAACCTGCTTTTACATGTCCCTTTATCCTAGCTATCCTAGCTGCATCCTTTTAGTAGCGAACTGTTGGCCACATCCATCCTTTCCTGAGTAAGTGCGAGTATGTGCTCAAAACCTCTGACAATGGGATGTTGTACGTTGCCCTCCAAGGCAAGAGGAAGTGTCTAGGAACTAGAGAACTCAGGTAATAGTCACATACAGGGCCTACTGCATTCGCTTTCAGACCAAGGAAGAAAGAAGGGTGAGCATTTTGGAAAAGAAAAAGAAACAGTGGGATGAGAAGTGAGCAGAGGATGTGTGGTCTAGTCTCTCTGAAAGCCATTGTCTGGCCCAGATCAGTTTAGGGCTTACATTTGAAAGAGCACCCTGATTTCACAGCCAGATATTGCACATACAGGAGGGAAGATGGGGCATGCGTGCACGCTCAGTTGTGTCTGACTGTTTGTGACCCCACGGCATATACATGGCCCACCCGACTCCTCTGTCCATCGGATTTCCCAGGCAAGAATACTGCAGTGGGTTGCTATTTCCTCCTCCAGGGGATCTTCCCAGCCCAGGGATCGAACTCTCCTGTCCTGCATCTCCTGCATTGGCAGATGGGTACTTAACCACTGAGCCTCCTGGGAAGCCATAGGGGAGGATAGCTGTTGCTGCTGCTAAGTCACTTCAGTCGTGTCCGACTCTCTGCTACCCCCATAGATGGTAGCCCACCAGGCTTCCCCGTCCCTGGGATTCTCCAGGCAAGAACACTGGAGTGGGTTGCCATTTCCTCCTCCAATGCATGAAAGTGAAAAGTGAAAGTGAAGTCGCTCAGTTGTATCGGACTCTTCCTACCCCATGGATTGCAGCCTACCAGGCTCCTCCATCCATGGGATTTTCCAGGCAAGAGTACTGGAGTGGGGTGCCATTGCCTTCTCCGCTGAATTTGCTATTTGGCGAGACAGAGAGAGAAAAACAACTAACTGAATAGAATCTGACCCTGAAGACAGTGAGTTTGAACAGTAGGGTACGCATGCACAGTTAGCTGTGAATGAGTTAACATTTATTTGCCCTGATCATTGGTTATGTAAAACAGAGCACAGAATATATGCGTATGGCACAGTCCCTGGGAGAAAAATACACGTGATAAAGCAATATATGGTTGTTATTTTATACATAAGTAAAATACTAAGACATTAGAAAGCATCTGGTCAACACCCTCATATTATAGATGATGAAAGGGCATAGTACTCAGAAGTAGTTTTTCTATCTTTATGGCTAATAAGGGTCAAAGATTAACCTGGAACTCAGAATAGCTAATTTACAGCTTATTTCCTCTCACTAGAGAGAATAGATGGGGAAATAGTGGAAACAGTGTCAGACTTTAGTTTTTTGGGCTCCGAAATCACTGCAGATGGTGATTGCAGCCATGAAATTAAAAGACGCTTACTCCTTGGAAGGAAAGTTATGACCAACCTAGATAGCATATTGAAAAGCAGAGACATTACTTTGTCAACAAAGGTCCGTCTAGTCAAGGCTATGGTTTTTCCAGTGGTCATGTATGGATGTGAGAGTTGGACTGTGAAGAAAGCTGAGTGCCGAAGAATTGATGCTTTTGAACTGTGGTGTTGGAGAAGACTCTTGAGAGTCCCTGGGACTGCAAGGAGGTCCAGCCAGTCCATCCTAAAGGAGATCAGTCCTGGGTGTTCATTGGAAGGACTGATGCTGAAGCTGAAACTCCAATACTTTGGCCACCTCATGCGAAGAGTTGACTCATTGGAAAAGACTCTGATGCTGGGAGGGATTGGGGGCAGGAGGAGAAGGGGATGACAGACGATGAGATGGTTGGATGGCATCACTGACTTGATAGACATGAGCTTGGATAAACTCCAGGAGTTGGTGATGGACAGGGAGGCCTGGCATGCTGCTATTCATGGAGCGCAAAGAGTCGGACATGACTGAGCGACTGAACTGAACTGAGAGAGTATTATCACTCAAAACTTAAGTAAACAAGATGAGATATATCTTCAATGCAGAAAAATTGGAGGCAAAAACCTTGAAAAGTGAAAAGAAGAAAAAACATTATTCATCCCTTCAGAACATTTTAGTGGTTTTTTTTTCTTCTGACTTTTATAGTACATAACATATACATACACTCATGATTATGTATTTCGTTAAACACAAAAGTGTACTCTCTCTACAGCTTGCTCTTATGTTTAACAAGATTACCATCTCATTTTATGTTAATAAATCTTCTATGACATGTGAATGTTCTATGTTTATTAACTATTTCTACTAAATATTAGGTTGTTCACATTTTTATAATTATGGATATACTTTTTCACTTTTGAAAGTCATATTTCAATTTCAGTTTGGTGCCATTGTGTTGAGCAAATAATTCATATCAACTTACATTCACATGTTAGTTGAGAAATAATTATCCTTATACATTTTTGTTCTATGTTCTTCATATGTATCTTTGCAGATTAATATACTTTTGTAGTCTGTCTCTGAAAAGTTATATAATAAAATGGATATAGCTCCTCTTTTCTACTCTCAACTATTTAAATTGAATGTACTATTTATCTCTGAGGGCCAAGCAGCTCACCCATCTGGAAATGCTTTCGTGTTTCCATATCACACTGATCTTGTACATTTCAGTTTGTAAAATTTAGGGTCACTTTGGCAAAGCCTTGGTGAGGAATAGAGTGCTCAGACACTCACAGAGCAAACGTTTGGAAAAGGGAATGGACAAATCGTGGCTGCAGGTGTTAATCCCCTAAATGGTGAACCAGTTTCTTTTGTCCAGGAAAGGACTTCATCAGAGAGCCCCCTTCAAATCTGTGCTGTGCTCTGTGGGGGAATGCCTGGCACAGGGTTCTCAGTTGCATCGACTCTACCCATGCAGGAACACAATGAAGAGAAAGCAAGCAGATGATCACGTCCAGGTGTTGAAGGTGATTAAACTGTGAGTGTCTAGTGCATTATATCTAGAGGTAAGGCTTAGGGAAAGGCTTCGTCCTTCCTGCCCTCGGGAGCAGTTTGGGACTTTTCAGATGCTGACTGCTTTAGATTTAGCTCAGGCCCTTGGGGATGGCAGGAATTAAGAGTTAATGCTTTTTTTGTTTCTCTATAGAGACCACATATGTCATATTACTAAGGTAAAAGTGACTCATACAAACAACAGAATCTTGCAAAATGAATCTATTTTTGCAAGTCAACCCCGTTTCTTCAATTCATCCTTCTGTATCTTTAAAGGAGTCAGACAAATTAAGTGATTATGATACATCATGTAACTAGGAAAATCTCTTTGTTTAGGGTAAAAGAAATCAATACAAGGAACTCTTGGAATATTTCTTTTTTCTTTCCTCTTTAGCAGCTCCTTCTATATGGATTTAGAAATGCTGATTCTACATGAAGAATGGCAGTGATACATGTTGAGGCCTGGCCTCCTTAGACTGCAAACTTCTCTCTAAAAGTCTTTGACAGTGGTGTGTGTTATATGGATTTAGAAAAGGTGATGCTTGTTTAAATACAGACATTTGCTTGTAAGTTTTTTATTAGGTAAACTCACTTTTTGAATAGTCCTGTATCAGTAAATTTTTAAAAGTAGGTTAATTTGAATTGTTTTTTTTTAAATAAAAGTATAGTTCATTTGCTTTCCTGGTGACTCAGACAGTAAAGAATCCGTCTACAGTGTGGGAGACCTGAGTTTAATCCTGGGGTTGGGAAGATCGCCTAGAGAAGGGAACAACTACGCACTCCAATATTCTGGCCTCAAGAATCCTGTGAACAGAGGAGCCTGGCAGGCTACAGTCCATGGGGTCGCAAAGAGTCAGACACGACTGAGTGACTTCACTTTTCATGGTTCATTTACAGTGTTTCGTTAGTTTCAGGTGTACAGCACAGTGATTCAGCTGTGTATACATATATTCTTTTCCAGATTCTATCCCATTATAGATTATTACAAGACACTAAATATAGTCCCCTGTGATATTCAGTAAGACCTTATTGTTTATCTGTTTTATATAGGTGCTAAGTCACTTCAATCATGTCCGACTCTTTGCGATCCTATGGATTGTAGCCCTCCACTCCAGGCTCCTCTGCCCATGGGATTCTCCAGGCAAGAATACTGGAATGAGTTGCCATTTCCTTCTCCAGGTATTTTATATATAGTAGTGTGTATGTGGGCTTCCCTGGTGGCTCAGAGGTTAAAGCGTCTGCCTGGAATGAGGGAGAACCAGGTTCGATCTCTGGGTTGGGAAGATCCCGTGGAGAAGGAAATGGCAACCCACTCCAGTACTCTTGCCTGGAAAATCCCATGGAAGGAGCAGCCTGGTAGACTACAGTCCGTGGGGTCGCAAAGAGTCGGACACGGCTGAGCGACTTCACTTTAGTGTGTATGTGTTATTTCCAACCCCCTGATTCATCCCTTCCCCTGCCCTTCTCCTTTTGATAACCATAAGTCTGTGAGTCCTATTTCTGTTTTGTAAATAAGTTCGTTTGTATCTTTTTGTTATTCCATGTATAAGCCGTATGATATTTGCCTTTGTCTGACTTACTTCACTTAGTATGATAATCTCTAGGTTCATCCACGTTGCTGCAAATGACATTATTTCATTCTCCTTTAAGGGCTTGACTGATAGGTTAACTTAAATTTAAGAAAACAAAACTCTTACTAAGTTCAGTTCTGTGATGCAGCTTCATCACCTGCCCTTGCCATCTCAGTGCTGTCCAACCATTCTGTCTAAACTTACAACTCCACCCCCTCTTCCTCCTCTCTTCCTGTCCCCCCACAGCACTCCTACTTCCTTTTACCTGGTTCTGTTTTTTCGTCCCATACCAGATAATCACTTTTTAAAACATATTGTATAATTTACTTATTTTAAAAATATATCTATTGTTCTCTGTCTTCCCTGCTAGAATGTAAATTTCATGAGGGCAGTTCCCTTTGCCACTTTACTTCACTGATAAATATCAGACACTTTGAATGGGAATTAGTACATAGTTAGTGGAAAATTCTGAAAGAGATGGGAATACCAGACCACCTGACCTGCCTCTTGAGAAACCTGTATGCAGGTCAGGAAGCAACAGTTAGAACTGGACATGGAACAACAGACTGGTTCCAAATAGGAAAAGGAGTACATCAAGGCTGTATATTGTCACCCTGCTTATTTAACTTATATGCAGAGTATATCATGAGAAATGCTGGGCTGGAAGAAGCACAAGCTGGAAACAAGTTTGCTGGGAAAAATATCAATAATCTCAGATATGCAGATGACACCACCCTTATGGCAGAAAGTGAAGAGGAACTCAAAAGCCTCTTGATGAAAGTGAAAGAGGAGAGTGAAAAAGTTGGCTTAAAGCTCAACATTCAGAAAACGAAGATCATGGGAAAATAGATGGGGAAACAGTGGAGACAGTGTCAGACTTTATTTTGGGGGGCTCCAAAATCACTGCAGATGGCGACTGCAGCCATGAAATTAAAAGACGCTTACTCCTTGGAAGGAAAGTTATGACCAACCTATCTAGCATATTCAAAAGCAGAGACATTACTTTGTCAACAAAGGTCCGTCTAGTCAAGGCTATGGTTTTTCCTGTGGTCATGTATTGATGTGACAGTTGGACTGTGAAGAAAGCTGAGCGCCGAAGAATTGATGCTTTTGAACTGTGGTGTTGGAGAAGACTCTTGAGAGTTCCTTGGACTGCAAGGAGATCCAACCAGTCCATTGTAAAGGAGATCAGTCCTGGGTGGTCATTGGAAGGACTGATGCTAAAGCTGAAACTCCAATACTTTGGTTACCTCATGTGAAAAATTGACTCATTGGAAAAGATTCTGATGCTGGGAGGGATTGGGGGCAGGAGGAAAAGGGGACAACAGAGGATGAGATGGCTGGATGGCATCACCCACTTGATGGACATGAGTCTGAGTGAACTCCGGGAGTTGGTGATGGACAGGGAGGCCTGGCATGCTACGATTCATGGGGTCGCAAAGAGTCAGACACGACTGAGCGACTGAACTGAACTGAACTGAACTGAAGTGCTCAATAAATATGTGGATAAATACATATCATCATCTGTTTTTAAACCAAACATATATTGGGAACATAAAATACTTGATATTTTTTCTCATTTGGAATTTTGAAAGAAGGTTGAGAATTCTACAGTCTTTAAGAGCTTCCTTCCTTTCTGTAGGTGGGCATTTTAAAAATGTGGATGCCTGCCTTCTAATACTGTTTATAGAACCAAAAAAGCTTCTTTCCCTTCAGCAAGAATAACAGGGCGTCTCTTCAGCATCCTTGCTTGTAAAGTCTATGCAACAGTCTGTATTTTATTACAGAAACAGTTGACCTCTCCACCTGCTCTCTGCCCATGTTTCAGGGCTGAGCAGCGGAGCTTTGAAGCTGGCAGGCATACTGCAGATGGCATGTGCTCAAGTAAACTTCCTCCGTGGGGGCCACTGAGGACCATTAGTCCCGTACTGAGAGAACACAGGAGGGTCTTGGATCTTAAATGCTTGATGCCAGTAGAAAGAAAACGCATCAGGAATAAGCAGCAGTTCTTCTCTACCCAAGCTTACCCTTTGCACTTCTTCGAGTTAAAAAATAATCATCTGTCTATCCCTATTTATCTATCTGCGTGTATATGCTTATGTGTATATGTACATTCATATAGTGTGTGTGTGTGTATGTATGTTCAGTTGTGTCCAACTCTTTCGCGATCCCATGGACTGTAGCCTGCTAGTCGCCTCTGTCCATGGAATTGTCCAGACAGAAATACTGGGAAGGGCACTGCCATTTCTTTCTCCAGGGGATCTTCCTGACCCAGGGCTCCAACCTCTGTCTCCTGGGTCTCCTGCATCAGCAGGCAGATATTGTTTTTCCCATTGTGCCACCTGGGAAGCTCATTTTTATAAAGAGAATACACATTCTAGTCTCTTCCCAAATGTCTTTGGGAATACTTGAACTTTTGAGTTGCATGATTTTTTGTGAAGATGTTTTTTAAGACAGAAGCATAGTGCGTCATAGAGCTTCATGGTATGTTAGAGAATTGGAGGTTATTAATGGCCTCAGATTCCATTTAGATTTGTGAGAAACCCAATAACATTTGGGAAGAGACTAGGATGTATAGGGCACCAGTCTTTTGTCTGGTGAAGTGCCAAGTGTTTTATATACCATGTCTTCATATTTACTCTGCCACTGGCCTAAAGAAACAGGTAGTATCATCCCCATTTTCCATATGAGGAAACTGAGGCTCAAAATGAATAAGCAATATCCGTAAGGAATCACCTCTGGCAAGTGACAGATCTGGGTGTTGGGTGTGTCTGACTCTAGATTGGCATGCTTTGTGCCATATCATGTAGCTTCTCCACAGTGGTGCTAATTATTAAGACGGGTAGTTTCTTTTTAATAAAAGGGCTAGATTTCAAAACTCTTCATAGCACTCATGCCCTCATGAACAGTATTCTTTAGACCAGCTACCACAAATTTTTCTATAGGAAATGATCTGGCTCTGCACTGTCTGCTCTATCATGTCTAACTTACTGATTTTTCTCTCTGACAAAAATAATTCATCTCTTTTTTCACTATCAGACTGCTGAACTGGGCTGAGTTGTGGACATGTTCTCCCCAGTGTGTTGTCTTGCTGTTAATTACTTGTTCACTCTCCTTCCCCTCTTTGCTTCCTCATTTATTTCCTGTATTCAGCCTACTTTGTTGCCAGATATTGTTAAAGGCTGGAGAAAGAAATGGCAACCCACTCCAGTATTCTTGTCTGAGAAATCCCACGGACAGAGGAGCCTAGTGGGCTACAGTCCATGGTTTCACAAAGAGTCAAACACAACTCAGTGACTAAACAACAATAACAACAAAAACCCTAAAGCTGGGGATGTGCCTGATACATTTGACGGTCAGTAAGGGGACTGGTGATGGGCAGGGAGGCCTGGCGTGCTGCAGTCCATGGGGTCTCAGAGTCAAACATGTCTGAGCGACTGAACTGAACTGAACTGAAGGGGACTGGTGTGCATAGACCAGGATAAGCAAGAGGGGTGTGTTAGGAGATGTAGAAGAGAGAGGGGCTCTGAAGCCTGTGGGTATAGGGCTTTGTAGGCTACAATAGGGACTGGAATTTTACTCCAGGAGGGGTGGAAATCCATGTAATGAGTGCAACAGAGGAGTCATGTGATCTGGTGGAGGCCTGAAAAGAGCTACTGTGAAACACAGATGGTTACAGGGCAAGAATGGAGCAGTGAGACCAGTGGGGAGGCTGTAGAATGAATTTTCGGGCCTGAATGAAGGAAGGCTCCTGTAGACTCTCCAATGACACAAGGCTGGGCAGAAATGCTTGCTTATGATTTGGATGATAGCATAAATTTTCAGAAAAGTTGCAGCATCCTCATATGAGGGGTGGAAACAGACATGGTCCTTTGTAAGCCTGACCTCAGTTCTCACAATCACCTGTTCCAGAATTATCAGGGAAGACCTAGCGCTTTTGTTTGACCTCAAGGTTCACTGTGAGCCAACAGTGAACTAGAGCTTCCAAAAAGATTTAGAAGAATATGGGTCAAAGATAAGGAATCTTACACTAAGATCAAGGGAAGTCAGGATTCCACTGGGTCTTAGTGGATGGGTCTTATCAGCAATGCAGGATTCTGAGTGGGCACTGATAGAGGTGAGTGTAGAAGCCACAGGTTTGCCCTGCAGGCTCAACCACCTCTGCTGATGGAGAAAAGTCCCTTCTCCCTTGTGGAGATGGATGGATGTGGTCAGTAGTTACACTCCTGTGGGGTCATCTTTTTCCCTCTCTGTCCACCAAGTCTCCCTCCCCCATGCTGATACAGAAACAGCTGTGAAAGTGACTAGAGGTTAATAATGATATTAATAGATAACATTCTTGTTTGAGTTCTTGCTAAATGTGAGATAATATGGTAAATTATTGACACTGATAATCACATTTAATCCTGACAACAAACCTATTTGAAAGGTACCATTATAAGCTTCATGTTATAGATGGGAAAATTGAGGTTTATAAAGGTTAAATAATTTACCCCAAATCATGGAGTGCTACCCTAGCCCAGCAGAGAACCACAGAAAACATAGGATTCAAACCCAGGCAGTTTGATTCAAGGGTCAGAAGTCTTAACTACTGTGTTATCCTGCAAAGCTGGTGGGTGAAATAAAAATATTATTGTTGGAGAAGGAAATGGCAACCCACTCCAGTATTCTTGCCTGGAGAATCCCATGAATGGAGGAGTCTAGAGGGCTACAGTCCATGGGGTCACAAAGAGTTGGACATGACTGAGCATGCACACACTATTTAATGTAACCATTATGTAAGACAGAATCTGTTAGAATGAAAGGTGGCTTATGATGTTTAAATGGGAAAAAAATTACAAAAAGTAGGTATGATCTGATGACTCAGAGTCTTTTCTGTCCTCTGTTATTTCCTTGTTTTCTGTAATGAACATGGTTAATTCTTCAAGTAAGAAAAAGGTCTTTATAAAATGATGAGAAATTGTGTTTCTAAAATCTCATAGAAGCAGAAAAAGAAATCTACAATAAAAACATGTATATGAATAATTCCTACCAAAAAATATTATTGTCATTTCTGCATCTATGGGCTAAACAGGGTTTCTTTCATGAGTTGAAATCTATCTTTTATGCTTATTATATGAGAAAATCTGTGTTGAGTTTTAAACTACCGCAGTTGTAGATTTTGGAGACATAATCCATTCACTAACTGGGGAATGGCCATATTTTCTTAAGTCCTGGATTCTATATTTTAGGTGAACAGTGACAAACTATATTTTAACCAGAAGGTGGGTCTTCTGAAGGACAGCTAGAGGAGCTAGAGAAGTTTCAATCTGAAAGGGGAAGACTTGAAAATGCAGCAAAGTTTTCTCATACTAGAATGGAAAACCATAAGCCCTGATATGGGCTCAAGACCGCAGAATAAACATCCTAGGTAATCAGATCCTGTCTCCTGACATTAGATTCAATTGACGATTAGATGATTCCCAAATGTGTATCTCTGGCCAAAACCTCTCCCTAAGCCCCAAACGTGTAAATTCAGTCCACTGAACATCTCTACTTAATGTCTATCTTTTTCATTCCAATTCCAAAGAAAGGCAATGCCAAAGAATGATCAAACTACCGCACAATTGCACTCATCTCACACGCTAGTAAAGTAATGCTCAAAATTCTCCGAGCCAGGCTTCAGCAATACGTGAACCGTGAGCTTCCTGATGTTCCAGCTGGTTTTCAAAAAGGCAAAGGAACCAGAGATCAAATTGCCAACATCTGCTGGATCATGGAAAAAGCAAGAGAGTTCCAGAAAAACATCTATTTCTGCTTTATTGACTATGCCAAAGCCTTTGACTGTGTGGATCACAATAAACTGTGGAAAATTCTTCAAGAGATGGGAATACCAGACCACATGACCTGCCTCTTAAGAAATCTGTATGCAGGTCAGGAAGCAATAGTTAGAACTGGACATGGAACAACAGACTGGTTCCAAATAGGAAAAAGAGTGCGTCAAGGCTGTATATTGTCACCCTGCTTATTTAATTTATATACAGAGTACATCATGAGAAATGCTGGACTGGAAGAAACACAAGCTGGAGTCAAGATTGCCAGGAGAAATATCAATAACCTCAGATATGCAGATGACACCACCCTTATGGCAGAAGGTGAAGAGGAACTCAAAAGCCTCTTGATGAAAGTGAAAGTGGAGAGTGAAAAAGTTGGCTTAAAGCTCAGCATTCAGAAAACGAAGATCATGGCATCCGGTCCCATCACTTCATGGGAAATAGATGGGGAAACAGTGGCAGACTTTATTTTTTGGGGCTCCAAAATCACTGCAGATGGTGATTGCAGCCATGAAATTAAAAGACGCTTACTCCTTGGAAGAAAAGTTATGACCAACCTAGATAGCATATTGAAAAGCAGAGACATTACTTTGCCGACTAAGGTCCGTCCAGTCAAGGCTATGGTTTTTCCTGTGGTCATGTATGGATGTGAGAGTTGGACCTTGAAGAAGGCTGAGTGCCGAAGAATTGATGCTTTTGAACTGTGGTGTTGGAGAAGACTCTTGAGAGTCCCTTGGACTGCAAGGACATCCAACCAGTTCATTCTGAAGTAGATCAGCCCTGGGATTTCTTTGGAGGGAATGATGCTGAAGCTGAAGCTCCAGTACTTTGGCCACCTCATGTGAAGAGTTGACTCATTGGAAAAGATTCTGATGCTGGGAGGGATTAGGGGCAGGAGGAGAAGGGGACGACAGAGGATGAGATGGCTGGACGGCATCACTGACTCGATGGACGTGGGTCTGAGTGAACTCTGGGAGTTGGTGATGGACAGGGAGGCCTGGCGTGCTGCGATTCATGGGTTCTCAAAGAGTCGGACACGACTAAGCGACTGAACTGAACTGAACATGTATCTCAAACTTAATGCAACAAGTGCAGAGCTCCTGTTTGCACCCGCCCCCTGCCCCCGACCCCCGACGGTCTTCCCAGCTCGGTTACTGGCACCACCATTCTTCAGGTTTCTCAGATTCCCAAACCTCACCATTATATTTGTTTCCATTTCTTTCTTTCTTTCTTTCTTTCTTTTTTTTTTAAAGAAACTCCACATCTAATTATGATAGCCTGTCCTTTGTTTCTACTTCTCCTCACCTCTCTCCACTACTATTCAGACCTTATCTCTGACTTTTCTCCCTCCTCATCACTTTAGGCACATAACCCTATCAAGCATTTAATCTTCCACCTGCCGGGACTATCCTGCCCCCACACCCAGATAGTCTCACTTCCTCTTGGTCTGTGATAAAAGAAATAGTAGATCTCCCAAAATGTCTGCACCCTAATCTCCAGAACCTGTGAATATGTTTCCTGGTATACAGAAGAGACTTAAAGGAGGTGGTGAATGTTATGGACCTTGAGATCACAGAGACAATTTAGCTTATCTGGATAGGATCAATATAATCCCATGAGTCTCTCACTTTAAAAGAAGGGGAAGCAGAAAAGCAGGTCACAGAAGCAGGACATGAGGGTCTTGATCTCCTGTTGCTGGCTTTGAAGACTGAGAAAGGAGATCATGAACCAAGGAGTACAGGTGCCTTCCAGAAGCTACAAACTTTGCCCTTAACTGAGGGTCAGCAAGAAAATGAAGACCAAGTCCTAGAACCACGTTTTCTCCCAGTGAACCACCAAAAGGAACCCAGCCCTGCCAATACCATGATTTTAGCCCAGTGAGTTATTGTTGCTCAGTCGCTAAGTCATGTCCAATTCTTTCTGACCCCATGGATTGTAACCCACCAGGCTCCTCTGTCTTCCAGTGTATCCCAGAGTTAACTCAAATTCATGTCCATCGAGTCAGTGATGCAATCTAACTGTCTCATCCTTTGCCACCCTTTTCTCCTTTTGCCTTCATTCTTTACCAGCATCAAGTGGCCAAAGTATTAGAGCTTTGCATCAGGTGCCCAAAGTATTGGAGCTTCAGCGTCAGCATCAATCCTTTCAATGAATATTCAGGGTCGATTTCCTTTAGGATTGACTGGTTTGACCTCCTTGCAGTCCAAGGGACTCTCAAGAGTCTTCTCCAGCACCACTATTTGAAAGCATTAGTTCTTCAGTGCTCAGCCTTCTTTATGGTTCTACTCTCACATCCGTACATGACTACTGGGAAAACGATAGCTTTGACTATATGGACCTTTGTCGGCAAAGTGATGTCTCTGCTTTTTAATATGCTGTATAGGTTTGTCATAGCTTTCCTTCCAAGGAGCAAGCATCTTTTGGTTTCACAGCTACAGTCACCACCTGCAGTGATTTTGGAGCTGAAGAAGATGAAATCTCACTGCTTCCATTTTTCTCCTTCTATTTACCATGAAGTAATGGGACCAGATGCCATGATCTTAGTTTTCTTTGAATGTTGAGTTTTAAGCCAGCTTTTTTACTCTCCTCTTTCCCCTTCATCAAGAGGCTCTTTAGTTCTTCGCTTTCTGCCGTTAGAGTGGTATCATCTGCATCAGTTCAGTTCAGTTCAGTTTAGTCGCTCAGTTGTGTCTGACTTTTTGTGACCCCCCAGTACATGACTACTGGAAAAAACATAGCTTTGACTAGATGCACCTTTGTTGGCAAAGTGATGTCTTTGCTTCATAGCAATTTTTAAAATTTTTAATTGGGGGATAATTGCATTACAGTGTTCATAGTTAGAAAGTTTTCATTCCATTTCAGAGCATCTTACAAAGCACCAAGACATTTATTATTTGACAAACTAATACAGTAGGTATCATTTCATCTTCCGTATTTTATTAGTGAAGATACTGTGGCTCAAAGAAACTTAGAGATTTGCCCAAGTTAGGAAGCAGTGCAGATAAAATTTATTTATCTATTTTCCTTCTTTCAAAGCAGGTCATAAAATAAAATAATAAGGTTCACGTAGCATCTATCTTCCAGAATGCTTAATTGTTTAACATAATATGCTGTATAAAATTTATTGCCATAACAATTCAGGTAAGCAAAGAACTAGCAGCTTTCACATTTTATAGAAAATCTAAGTTAAAGTTATATGATATTGAAACTAATGAAAAACTATGTTAACCAATCGATATGTGTGACCTGATGTATCTGAGTGCATTTTTTCCCTCATCCTGAATTGATTGATTGGGTTTGTGTCATAGATGTGGCTGAAGAGGAAAAGAAAAATGAAGACTTTTCATAATCAAGTAATCAGTCAGGGAGCTGCAGCTAAAATTAGTCAGCAGTAGGGTTTACACTGAAAACCTGTAATTCTGTAAATATTAATAAATGCAAGAGAATCTTTCCTTTATAACCAGAGAGATGTAAAACAAAAACATTTAGCAGAGGTTATGTCTTTAGGTTATCTGAAGTGCTTCATATACACAGAAAAAATGTCAACACTTCATAAACATGTAAAAGGAAAAATAAAATGTCTAATACCTTCTAGAACCAGAAGTTAGTTGAAAAGTTACTAATTTATTTTAAGCAATGTTACTGTAAGTATTAATAATATAGCTGAATCTCTATTTCTCGGTGTCTTGGAAAATCTCTGTGTCCCTCCTAATCTCTTAGAAATATGAACTGAGTTGATTCCACTCCTGTATTAAACTATACTCCATTTTCACTGTGTATATGATTTTAATTTCACAATTAAAATCAACATTATGACTTTGTATTTGTTACCGTGTAACTTGAACAACTTTCATTCACCAACTTTTAAGCAGCATGCTTTGACGTCAGTTATGTAAGATGGAAAGACGTGGACCCCGTTCACTTCTTTTACATCCCGTTCCTTCCCCATTCATCTCTCGTTTTCTGCTAGTTATGCCATTACTTTTTACACAAAAAATATTTGCAGTCTGTTCTGTAAAAATAATTGTCTTCTCTGTTGTATAGATTGATTCTAAAAGCTGAGTACAATAATTAATGTTCCCATATGATAATTACATATGTGTGTGTACATTTATTTATGTTTTCACCATGTAATCAAGTTTTTGGAATTGTCAAGAAGGAAAGGTAGCCTTATATATTGTTAACCTGTACTGCTCATTGGAGAATGTTTCAAGCTTTCCTTCAGATGGACAATCTTGTTCAGGTGTTTTGTTTTTTTTTTTTAAGATGCGGACCATTTTTTAAGTCTTTATTGAATTTGTCACAATATTGTTTCTGTCTTATGGTTTGGTTTTTTGCTGTGAGGCATGTAAGATCTTAGCTCCCCACCCAGGCTAATCCTCACCTCCAGCATTGGAAGGTGAAGTCTTAATCTCCGGACCGCCAGGGAAGTCCTGATACTCTTAATTCTCTAAACTGTTTCAGGTCATGTTGCATTTATTTTGCTTTATATTTGGAACTGTACATTGTATACAGTTTTGTTTAGTTGGTTTTCTTGAAAATCTTAAGCACTTTTTTTTTTTCGTAACGGAGAAAGGTGAATGCTTTGATGTTATCACTAAAACCTCATTAATGAAAATAGGTTATTAATCATACCCATTTTGTTCTTGAAAGCATGCTTCTTGGAACCCTTTGGCTTCTTACTCTAATTTGAATACTTTTTAGGCTGCATAATTCATATTTTAGGATTCTCCAATACCCACGTATTGTTTCTAGATTTCCACTGTTTCTTGGCTGCTTTTTTAAATTCCTTTTTTGAAAAAATCTTCAAAGAGAATTTCATAGACATAAACATAGTACATAAAATATTCTCTCTCCCGCATGTCTGAGACAAGCACCTTCCCATCTTCCTGGTGGAAAATGTGCCTAGTATATATATGTATATATAGAAAGAAAAGTCATTTTGAAGCTGATAGTGTATCTTTATGTGTATTCTTAGTATAATGCTTTAGTATATCCTTATTATAATGCATTAGTGATCCAAACTACTTGGAAGACTGGACTTAAAACTTTAATTTCATTTAGAGTTTCCATCTTTATTTGTAAGACACCTAAAAGTTATTTATTAGACACTTATAGGTATGAAAACTTTTCTGTTGTTGAAAATAAATGACTATGAAAGATATGAGCTTCTGAAGACAGAGATCATTCAACCTAGAACATAAGTTAAGTCCTTCTTTAGCTTAAGTTTATTTTGTTTTTTTTTTTAGGTACATTCCTGAAAAAACTAGGTGTAAACCAAATTATAAAATATTTTATCATTGATTTACAGTTTAACTTCAGAGATGTTGTTGAATTGGGGGGGAAAAAAACTGACTCTAACATGTAGTCAAAACCGCACTTACAGATTGAAATCTCTTTAAAGTCATATTTATTTTTCTTTTCAATTGGAAGTCTGAGGACTTAATAATGTTCTTAGGACTGTGGCCAGTATAGTCTCATGAACAGTATAGTTCTGTTTTTTAAACAAACTTAAATGAAAATCCTAATATGTTTATTTAGTTACATGAAGCTTCTCTTGCTTTATACAGAGGAATTTCTAGAAATCTCTGAAGGCAAGGATATCTCCAAAAGTAGAGGGCTAGATGGATAAGTCAGGTCTCTATGTGATTTTATGTAAGACAGTTGGAATGGAAACTTATGCTACTATAAACCCTGGGCAAAATATTCCCAATTCGTTCTCATTTCCTCATCATGCTGCCAAAGTGACTGGTAGCCAGTGCTGGTCAGGATGAGCCAGGCATTCCATATCCTTTTGGTGGCAGGGTAACTTAGTACAAT
Organism: Capra hircus; assembly: GCF_001704415.2. NCBI lineage: Eukaryota > Metazoa > Chordata > Mammalia > Artiodactyla > Bovidae > Capra > Capra hircus. The sequence continues at coordinate 79,768,422 of NC_030814.1, forward strand.
TGAGGGGGATGAACTTGGTAAAATTTTTGGTAATTTATCTTCTGTATATATGTGTGTGAGTTCATACACAGGAACAAGAATGAGATGTGTATGTCTATACAGATACATTAATCATTAACATATATAAATAAAATATATGTAGGTGTATATAGACATAAATAAATATATATGTACATATTTATATAAATAAATGTATATAAACATATTAAAAATATACACTGAAAAATACTCCAGTAACTTAATATTCACCTTGATTAGGGTCCTCATTAAATAAAGTATGGTAACAACATACATGGTAGTACTATGTAGCCATTAAAGAAGGAAGTATGTCAAAATGTGCTCATTAATGAAGGTGTCTATGTATTAAGTAAATAAAGTAAAAAATAATAGTAGTAGAACTGTATGCTCTAGCTACAGTTGTGTTAAGAAAATAACATTTTATATGTACGTAAAGAGCTTATATGAGTATAGATAATTTCTGAAAGGAAACAAGTAGCTTAAATGGATCCAAATAAAAAAACTTAATATGGTTTTATCCAAGTCTCTTATGTATTAAACATGCTTTTCAGTTTATCTCCTTTGGACTTTTGAGCAGTCTTCCTTGTAAGCATATACTTTTGTAGCAAAACCATACACACAGAGTTTGGGGATGGCAATGTAAGGAGACTGACTGGGGAGGCAATATGGACACAGATCCTGGCAGAAGGATTTTTTTCTATTCTGCAGAATTGTATGCTTTCTACATAGATCAGTGTTTGAGAGGAGCACAGGCTGTAGTTAGGGGTGAATTCCTCACGCCAGCATCACCACCTCCCTCTCTGCCAAGGGTCCTAGGTTCCTGCAGAGCCGCCTTGAGAAGAGACTGTATGGAAGGCATTGTTCCCCCTCCAGAGTATTTCCCCCAGTGAACAGGACTATAAGGGAGTCTGTTCACTGGGAATCAGTATTGTGCAGTGGTTAAGAAGGCAGATTCAGGAACCGAATCACTGAGTTCAAAATGTAGCTACCATAGGCAAGATACTTAACCCGTGCCTCGGTTTCCTTGCCAGTAAAATGAGGATCACACTACCTATCCTGTGGCGGGTTGTTGTGAAAATTAAATGAGTAATTGTCATGATAAAGGAGCTTGGAGCAGTGCCTGCATATAAGAATTATAAAAGTCTTTGTCACTGTTGTTGTTATTATTGGCCTTACTATTTGGGAAAAATTCCTAAACACTTTAAAAATAATGATTAAAAGTTTAACACTAAATCGGATGTTGATTTTATATATGCCACTTTACATAGAACGTGTTTGCATAACCGAAATATATATTCATTGACTCACTCTTACAAGGTTGGTTATTTATAGAAACATTTGAAAAATTTGCTCTCAGACTTATCTTTCTTTTCTATGTGATGTCTCTGTTTTCTGGCAGCTTTTCAGGTTTTCTTTCTTACTGGTTTTAAAAATCAGATTATGTTTTGCCTTGGGTTTTTTTTCCCTGTTTCTTGTACTTGGGTCCATTGGTCATCTTGGACTTACAAGTTTATAGTTTCTATCAAATTGGGGAAATTCTTGATCGAGATTTCTTCAAACATATTCGTCTTTCTCTCCAACCTCTCCCCCAAAATCTCACTTCTCCTATGAGTACTCTAATTATAAACACTTTGATGTTTAAAGCTGTCCCATGGTTCACGAATGCTTTGTTGATTTAAGTTGCTACTGCTGGATTTTTAACTTTACTTACCTTTTCTTCTGTAGTGTCTTACCTGCTGCTAATCTCCTCCAGCATATGTATATTTTTATTCACAGACATTTTTTACTCTTCAGTAGGACCCAGACCTGTCATCTAACTCTTGCTTATATCTTCCATGCCTCCACTTAACACAATCTTTCTTCTAGATTCTTGAACATAAGAAATTTTCTTATAACAAGTTAATGCTTTACTAATTTTATCATCTGTGTCATTTTTGGACTAGTTTCTATTTACTGTTTTTTCTTTTCATTATAAGTTGAAGTTTCTTGCTTCTTTTGGATTTAATGCCAGGCTTTGTACATTTTGTCTTGTTGGGTACTGAACGTTTTTATGCTCTCAAAAATATTCTTGAACTTTGCTCTGGCAAGTGGTTAAGTTACTCAGAAACAGTTTACTCTCTCCAGGTCTTGCTTTTAAGGTTTGTTACTCGGAATTAGAAAAGCTTTTAGTTTACAATTACTTTAGCTCTGCTGCTGAGACAGGACCCCTCCGAGCTCTCTAACGAGTGCCTCCCGAATTAGGAGGCTTTCTACCTTGGCATTTGGGAGCAAGCGCTGTGCCCAGGTGTGTGTGAGCGCTGAGCACTGGGGTCTCTAACCTCTTCCTGTCCTTGGGTGGTTTGCTCAGTCCCATGTGCTGATGAGGATTCAGCTGAATGCTGGAGGGAGACCTCTGGCAAGTCACAGAAATTCCCTTCACCTGTGGCTCACTCCTCTCCAAAACTGCGCCCCGGAAATCGCCATGGCTTCCTGTCACTCTCTCCTCCCTGTCCCTCATTCAGGCCACCTTGCGGCCTGGGGTAATCTTAGGAATCACTGTTTCCCATCTCTCGGTGTCATTCATTTCCTCATGTCCAGTGTCTTCATCAAGAGCCAGTTCTCCCACTTATTTTGTCCAATTGTATAATTGTTTCTCCTTCTCTGGAAACTCCAGAGTTTCAACTGGGTCGGTTTTTGGACACCGTTACTCGATCTTGGCCAGAAGAGGAAATCACCCTGCTCTAGGCTTTCCCTTAAATATGGGGGTGAGGGGGGTAGGGGGAGAACAGAAACAAACAACGCTTGCCTACCCAGTCTGAAATTCCAGAGGCAGCCACATTCAACTCCTGCATACACTTTTTCCTGGCATTTCCTGTCAGATTTTGTACCCCTAGTGGCCCCTGTTCAGAGAGACCTCTTCTTACCAGTGTCTAAAGCAGCACCCTTGTCCAGCTCTGGGTTACCCTTTGTATTCTTCACTGCGCTTTTGTTTCTCGACTTCACCGTGTTTTTTAATCTGTGCATGATCTGCCTTCCTCACTGGATCCTATAAAGGAGGCGTGCTCCGTGAAGTCTGGGCTCTTGTTTGTCTTGTTCTCTGCTGAATCCTCAGAGCCTCAAACAACTCATGGGCACATTGTAGTCCTTCAGTAAATATCTGTTAAATAACTGAAAGAATGAAGGCCAGATACCGTGCATTCGTTCCAGACATCATCTGTGCTGCCCCCACCTTCGAGATAGATAACAGCCACTAGGAGTTTGCCAGGAAAGGCAAGAGGGAAAATGTTTTCCTGGCAGCAGGGACAACGTGTGTCAGAAACTATTAAGAAAAAAAAATAAGTCTGCTATGGAATTTAGGAACATAAGATTTATCAAATGGACTCCATTTCTTGTTTCATATTGTCATGGAAATTCTGATTAAGAAACTTCTTTTCCAAGGTGTTTTCCCATTTAAAAGAAAAACGTCTTAACAGTATTAGGTATATTGTGCATTTAAAAAATAGCAACCTAATAATAATATTAGAATTAAAATTTATCACATACTTTTCTCTATGTGTCTATGTGTGTTACCTACACCCCAGCCCCTCCCCCCCAAAATGAAATTGAGTGAGTGTGTGAAGTAACTGTGGAACTTGGTAATGAAGCCATCTGGTCGATTGAAGGGGTGACATTCCATGAGGCAGCTGCTGTGTAATGTGTCTTATCTGTGGCCTTCAGGAGGGAGCACCTGAGGGGCAACCTAGTAAGCCGAACCTTTCTGAGTCTTCAACTTTCTCCTTCTATGGGTTCTTCAGCAAACGTGCCAATTAAAGTGGTGGTTTTTGTGATGAAGCCTCAAGTAACTGAACTCAGAACGTAACTTCCTGTATTTCTTACAGTTCTGCAGATGGAAAGTACTTTCATTGCTCCCACATTGTCCTGATTTAAATCTGAGACCTGGCACTAAACAGGAGACTCTGATTTCTATTAACCAAGCCCCTGAGTTGAAGCTCTGCTTCTTTTGTTTGCTTTTCTCAGGGTGATTTTCTCATTGTATTCCTGGCTTTGAAGGGTCTTTGAAGAAGACGGATTTACTTTAGTGAACTAGTAAACACATTTTTTTTCTAAAAAATAATACAGATATATCTTAGAATCTGAAGCATATGCATATGTTTTTTGAAGAAAATATTTTCACTAATTCAGCAAAGAAAAAGTATTTTTTAGAGGGATTTCTTGAGGAAAAAAGAACAGGGGCTGGGGTGTACATAACACACATAGACACATAGAGAAAAGTATGTGATAAATTTTAATGCTAATTGGTTAAATTGATAAAATATTTCACACTTATTTAATAAAAGTAGGTTTCTTAAACTGAGTCATGGGACAGAAGATTTTGTTTCTAATTGGAAGAAGTATAAAAATATGAACACGTTTTGTTTGATGACATAATTTCTGGCTTTCCTAAACAGTCATATTTACATGTAAGGCAGAAAGTTAGACCCATAGAGAGGTATTTTCATAATGAAGCTGTGTGATCTTGTATCTTATATGCTTAAATAGGGGTAGCATAACATGTTTAACACTCTTTAGTGTCACATGACCTCATAGTTTTGTTTCCTTCAGAAGGGCAATTGAAATGGGAAACCAGACTTACTAGAGCAGACGGAACCAAAGACAAACTCTTGGAAACACAGAGCATCTGCTCCTCAGCTCCTGCCGAGCGTCCTTCCCCCACCTACCTTCGTGCTGTGTTCTCATGAGCATTTCACCATATTCCTCATCCCTTGTCCCCAGTCTTGACCCGTGACCTAAGAATCAAGAAAGTGTCATGTTAGTGCTTACTAATTAGTGCACCCAGAGAGCCTTTTCATCTGGCCTTTCAACCTCCTGAAGGTGGGGGCACAAGCTGTCGCTCGTATCATGCAGGGAAAAGGAACCTTTACTCCATTTTCCCCATTTTGCAAACAGCAGAAGAAGCCCAGCTGAGCCTGGAGATGAATATGCAGGTTAGAACGAAATTAACCTAAAATGTACTACTGTTTGCTTCGTTGTCTTAAAGATGACACAGCACTGCCGTCATTGAAATACCCATAATGAGCTGTGATTTTTGACAGGCTGTTTCTGTGGCATCATGCTTGTATTTTGATGCCATCATATGCATTTAGTGAAATAATTTTAGGAGAGGAGTGTTCTCTGATTAAAAAGTTAAGGAGCATTTTAAGGCATTTAAGTTGCCGCTATTTTTAAACACATATGCAGGGTTGCTGTCGTTTGTTAGTGAGCATTTGGCTCCAGGGCTCATTAATCAGTGCTGTTGGGCCAGGGTCTCCTGAGCCTTCTGGGTTTTGGGGGATCAGCTACTGTAATTAAAGGGATGAAATATATCATGGTCACAAACTTACCACATCAGACAATTGAAGGTTTGGAACTGGTGGAATTAATCTTTTTTTATTTTTTTCCTTTAGGTGTTTAAGATAGAAGTTCTAATGAATGGAAGAAAACATTTTGTTGAAAAAAGGTACAGCGAATTTCATGCCCTGCACAAAAAGGTAACTTCTCCCCCAGCTCTTCTCTACAGGGCAGATGGTATAACATTAAGACCGCTTTCTGTGGTTCTTAGAGCTTTAACAGTTCTGAGAACAGTATGATTTCTTTTATCATGAAGTAGATTTCCTTTTAAAATGAATTGTTCAGTCCTTTCAAAGGTATGCTTTCTGAGTAGGTGGATTTTCCATTAAGATCTTTTGCATAAATATATGTGTGATGGCAAACTGGAGTGTACTATGCTGGGTGTTATAGGTTCAGAAAGAATAAGACCCAAATCCTATTTTATCCATAAAATATACTTAAAGCTTTACAAAAACGGACGGGAGTCAAATGATTATTTTACAGAAATAAATTTATCAAAATCAACTTATACTCAAATATATCTGAAAAAGATGACATCTATGTCTCCTGTATTCAAGGACTGTTTGGGGATCATGTAAAGTGGGCTCAAGGCTTTCTTTTGAATTATCAAGGCCATGTTACAAGACTGGTTTTTCAGTTCTCAGAACCATTTCGTTAAAGTCTTTGAGAAAAGAAATAAGAATGCAAAAGGAATAGCTGAGGTTTTGGAAAAATGATTAGTGAAAAGTAGAAGAGGGCATACTTTTTTTCTATCAAATTTTAATATTTCACAGGTTATAGATTATTATTAAAGTGTTAAAATACCTTAATAACTAGAAATATCTCATGAAATTGCCCAGGAAATCACCACATATGAGCTAACACAGTTTTAGCATTTTTCTTTCATATACATACATATTCATATCTTTGTATATGTATATGTGTGTGTGTATATATATTTCCTGTTTATTAATATGTATTATTATATACCTACACATATACGAAATGTGTGGCACAGTTCAGTTTCTTCAAGGTAAGAAATTAGACGGGGAGAAAAAAGCTGGGTGGAAAGATAGTATGTTCAGAAATAATCTATACTTTTATTTTTTTATTTTTAATTTATTTAATTACATTTATTATACATTTTGCTATGTTTAATCTATGCTTTTAATTTCATTAAGGACAACTTAAATTTTTCTGGGAAATATCAGTGCATGAATGATGTGGTAGTGGGCTTACTCTGTATTAAAAGCTGTGTAGCATTTCTTTTGTAGCATTTTTAAAACTTAAAATCTTTATTTTATAATCAGAGTATTGAGTAAAAACTTGAAACAGATTATACTGGGAAGTGAGTAAGCCTTTTTCCCCCTTGTCTGAGGTTATCTGTATACTTTTCCACTAGGATAGCAAGGGATAATTAACACTGAATTTTCTACTTAAAGTTGTGTTACATCCAGGTTTACTTCCGAGAGAAACAGCACAGGTGAAACACAGACTTAGGCTGGGCATTGCCAGCCGACTTTACAAAAAGCTCCCCCTACCCAAAGGCCTCACAGAGAAACAAACGTGGAGTCTGGGCTTCACTTCCTTTTTAAGGAATTCTGGTTTTGTTTGCTTGTTTATTGAGGAAACAGATTCTAGAGAGATTTCTGCTGGGGACCTTATGAAATCTGTCCATACAATGAAATTAAAACCTGAGCTCCTCCCCCTCCTCGGCCTCTGCTGCAGTAGTCTGGACTCGGCAGCCTGTCACATGCAAGCCTCATTCCTACCCTGCCAGGTCTCCATGACCCCAGCACAGCCCAGCTGTCCCCCAAGATACTTGGGGGCCAACTCCACCCGAGGCACAGCTGGGTGACTGCCAATTAGGCCCGCCCTGAGCAAGAGGCTGCCCACGCTGCTTATCAGTGGAGGCTCGCTCATGCTCTCTTCTCTATTACGATTTCTTTCCTTCTACAGAAGACTCTCTCCCCAGTGATTATAGGCAAGGTCTTAGATTCTCAGAGTCAGAAGAAATTCCTAGATTTCCTAGGATGCTTCTCTCAACTTCTGTAGTTCTGTTAATAATTTGAGCTATTCTTAAAATTATATCATCAAGATGATCAGAATTAAGAGAAAATAGAAATTCTCAAATCTCTCAATCTTGCATGTTTTTAGCAGCCTCGTTAAGACGTGATTACAGGGATTTGGAGAAAAAAATAACATTGTGTGGCAGAGTTTTAGTGGGGAGACACTGAATCGTATGTATTATAGAGCAGTAAGTGGCTGTTAGAAGTCCTCTTTATTTGTCCCATTTTAATTTTATTAGATTTGGCAAAAGAGTAACTAAAAAGCAATGAAGTACAAATAAAGACAGGGTGTAAAAATAAATATAAATCTGTAATCCTGACTGTAAAGTTGTTTGTTAAGGAGGATTGACATGGGCAAAAAATCAGAATACACAAGCTTTACTGATTATTGCTGCCATGGTGTACAATTTTATCCTTTTATTAGAATTTTGGTACTCCAGTTTCCATGTTTGAATTTTGTTGGGTGCTTTGAATATTGTTTTTACATAAAATATTTTCTCTTTAAATCAATTATTATTATTTTTTTGAATATTCAATTATTTCTGCAGTGGATGCACTTTGCTCTGTTGCCAGTGTCCTGGTTTCTCTTACACTGTACATTGTATTTCTCACTTATTAAAAGTTTTTAGCCAGTGTTCCCAAATTAATTCTAAAATTATATATGAACTATTAATAAGTGCTTTGTACCTTTAAAATAATAGATGCATGGTTCATATCCATTTGCCACAAACACAACAATGCCTCCTGACTTAGTGTCAGGCCCATTTAGAGACAAACTAAAACCATTACTCATTAGATAGTTTATCTAATTATCTGAAGATTATTATTATACTTCTCTCAAGCTCATAATTTTGTATAATTATTATTATCCTTCTCTCAAAACATTCTCATCCTCTACACTTTTCTTAGGATTTCTTTCTAATTTTTTGAAAAAGTCAGGAGGTTGTTTTTTTTTTTCCTTTACTATGTGCTCTATTTTCCTCCCGTCAAGTAAGCTGAGTTTTTTTTAGATAATAAAGCTAAGTCTTGCAGAAAGTTTGGAGGTGGGGGAAATAACCCATTGTTACTCACATATATTTCTATTGTGCTGCTATAATTACTGTTTTCCTTTCTTCCTTGTCTTGCAGTTTTTTAATTTAATTTAATTTTTATTTGGAGGATAATTATTTACTTTATTGTGTTGGCTTCTGCCATTCATCCACATGAATCACCCATAGGTATACATATGTCCCCTCCCTCTGGAACCTCCCTCCCACCTCATTCCCCATCCCACCCCTCTAGCTTGTTTCAGAGCACCAGCTTTGGGTTCTCTGTGTCATACAGCAAATTCCCACTAGCTATCTACTTTATATACAATAAAGAATGTGTTTAAATGCTACTCTCTCGAATTATTCCATCTCTCCCACCCCCACTGTCCCCAAAAGTCTGTTCTGTTTGTCTGTATCTCCATTGCTGCCCTGTAATTAGGGTCATCAGTACCATCTTTCTAGATTCCATATGTATGCATTAATATATGATATTTGTCTTTCTCTATCTTCACTTTGTGTAATAGGCTTTAGGTCATCCATCTCATTAGAACCAACTCAAATGCATTCCTTTCTATAGCTGAGTAATATTCCACTGTGCATTTATACCACAACTTCTTTACGCATTCATCTGTCAGTGGACATCTAGGTTGCTTACAAGTCTAGCTATTGTACGTCGTGCTGCAGTGAACTTTGAGGTATACGTGTCTTTTTCAGTTATGGCTTCCTCAGGGTGTATGCCTAGTATTGAGATTGCTGGGTCATATGGTCATTTTATTCCTAGTTTTTTAAGGAATCTCCATACTGTCCTCCATTTCTTGCATTTTCTAATGGAACAAATGCTACTGGGTTGCAGGATTCCCTCATGGTGATAATATGGTATAAAAACTAAGTGTAGAATTTCTGGTGGCAGAATGTTCCTGAACCTGCCGTTACCTTGGAGCAAGTTGAGTGCCTCCATTTCCCTAGTTTTAATATGGGAACAATGAAGGTGCTAACTGCATAGGATTGTTTTACAGACTAAATGAAATCGTGTGCATCACACGGTCAACTTCTGATGATTGATATTCTTCATTACATATAGTTGTTTTTTTTGTTTTTTTTCCCCATATCCAGGACGGTTTCAAGCTAGATTACAAAAGGAGCATTCTCTGTCAAAGAGTATGACTATTTTAACAGCTTTGGTTATGTATTGCCAAATTATTTTTTTACAAAATGATTTTAGCTGTTTATAATGCAACCAGCAAGCATGAAATTACCTCATCAGCTTTGACTATTAGCCCCCCCACCATGATATTTGTTTACTTAGAAAGCAATGTGTGTTGCCTTGTTGCTGTTTTAATTGGTATTTCTTACATTTGTGATTGTAGTCCCTCTTTTTGGAATTCCATTTATGTGCTTACCCATTTATCTGCTAGGGCCTCCGTTGTTTCTGCTTGTTAATTTGCATAGCCTATTAATAAAATATTAGTCACTTGATGAAACTACTTTTCACGATGGACTTTTTAATTTTGTCTATAATGTTTTAAATTATAAAAGTTTAACATTTCTATGATCTCAAATATATGTCTATTTTCACTCTTTCAGATTTTATGTAAGATTGGTTTTTCTTCCAGCACTCTGGAAGAATTCGATTTCACTTTCTTTTAATTTTTCTTGACTGGTTATTTTTTTAAACTATGAATTTTGGATGACTTGAATCCAAACAAATGTTTATTAGATTGCAGATTCCTGGGCACCGCCAGCCATGCTGAATTGAATCTCTGTGATGGAGCCCAGAAATCTGCATGTTAAACCAGCATCCCAGATGACCTTCATGCTCACTGAAGCTTGAGAATTCCTATTGTGTGGTTCCCTTTTTAAAGGCATCTCTTAGACATAACCCTCCCTACATTACCCCAATCACACATACTGAAGCCACAAGCTTTGAAACCTTGAAAGTCCTTCCTACCTTTCTCTTCTCTTTCATTCCCAGAGTGTCAACAAGCCTATTGATTCATTCTTCCAAACTTCTGTAATATGTGCCGTTTAATTTTTCATTTTCTGCTCTTATCATCTCAATTCAGTGTCTTGCTACTTCATGTATTTATTTAACTGTTTCAGATCCTTTTCTTTTTATTCTTCCTCTGGTACAGATAATCTTTCTAAAGCACTATTTTCATCTTCATTTTTTAGCTCAAAATCATTGAAATGGGCCTGTATTATCTACCAACTCGATGAAATCCACATTGACTTTCAAAACCAGAAATCTTAAACTATGCGTTAGTTTTCTGTTGTACCAAATCATCACAAAGTTAGTGGCTTAAGACATTTGTTATTTCGCTTTGAATGTGTCAGTAGGGGTATGTTTGTTCCGGGGGGCTCTAGAAGAGAATCCGTGTCCTTGCCTTTTCCAGCTTCTAGAGGCTGTCACTTTTCATGGCCTTCGCCTGTCTTCAAAGTCAGAAAGCACATCCTCTGTTTCCACCGTCACGTCTCCTGTCATCACATCTCCTCTCTGGCCTAGACACTTCTGCCTCCCCCTTGAGATCACATCGGGCCTACCTGGATGTGCTTGGTTGCCCAGTTGTGTCTGACTCTTTGCAACCCCATGGACTGTAGCCCCCCAGGCTCCTCTGTCCATGGGATTCTCCAGGCAAGAATACTGGGGTGGAAAGCCAGTCCCTTCTTCGGGGCTCTTCCTGACCCAAGGGTTGAACCTGCGTCTCCTGCAGTGACAGGTAGATTCTTTACCTGCTGAGCCACCAGGGAAGCCCAATCTTCCCATCTATAAGTACTTGTTTTAATCACACCTGTAAGGTAATATATTTAGAGGTTCCAAGGATTAGGACATGGACATCTTTGGGAAGACCAGGATTCTGTCTACCATATACCCCTTTACTGGCCAGCTGTATTTTTCACTGCTTCTCCTAAGAAAATGCTGATGGCAGCCAAGCCAGTCTTCCCCATCAACCCAGTATATGAAGATCACTGCCCCTCTGACTTTGCCATACTGCTTTCCCTCTGTGTTCTCATCTGTTTAAATAAAACTGAAACATTTCAGGTTCTTCTTCAAGGTGAGTTTCTTTTGTTCCTGAATCTCTCTGTCCTTGGAACGCCTTTCCCTTTTAGAATAGAGATTTCTACTTAAGAACGGCTATGAGAGAATTTAAACTTTTTTGTTGTGTTAGTCGCTCAGTCATGTCTGATTCTTTGTGACCCCATGGACTATAACCTACCAGGATCGTCTGTCCATGGAATTCTCTAGGAAGGAATACTGGAGTGGGTAGCCATTCCTTTCTCCAAGAGATCTCTCTGACCCAGGGATTGAACCCAGGTCTCCTGCAGTGCAAACAGATTCTTTACTATCTGAGCCACCAGGGACGTCCCAATTAAAATTTAGTTATCCCTAAGTTTATCTAACTAGAAGATATATTAAAAAAAACTAGGAACTGTGTCCTTATCTAGACTATCCAGGTGATCATTTTATATTGCATAGAAATATCCAGTCAGTACTAGGAACTAACACAGTGTTTGTAGGTGAATTATACTTCAAACAAAAACTCAAAGAAAAGAAGTCAAATCTGTGGTTACCAGAGGTGGGGGTGGGTGGGGGTCGGGGAGTGTGTTGGAGGAAGTAGAATTAGATTAAGGTAGTCAAAAGAAGCAAACTTCCAGTTATAAAATAAACAAGTACTAGGGATATAATGTACATAATGATAAATATAATCAACACTGCTGTACATTATATATGAATATTAAGAGATTAAATCCTAAGAGTTCCATCACAAGGAAAAATATTTTTTTATTTCTTTAATTTTATATCTATATGAGATGATAGATAGGCACTGAACTTATTGTGTCAACCAATGTATGTAAGTAAAATCATCGTACTGTACACCTTAAACTTACATAGAGCTGTGTCACTAAAATCTCAAAACTAAAAGGAAAAAAATGAATGAATAAATAAAAATAGGAACCATGTCTTTTCTATATTCCTCACTGTCTGTTAGTGTTGGGCACATATTAGGCATTAACTGACTGCAAGGAGATCCAGCCAGTCCATTCTGAAGGCGATCAGCCCTGGGATTTCTTTGGAAGGAATGATGCTCAAGCTGCAACTCCAGTAGTTTGGCCACCTCATGCGAAGAGTTGACTCATTGGAAAAGACTCTGATGCTGGGAGGGATTGAGGGCAGGAGGAGAAGGGGACGACCAAGGATGAGATGGCTGGATGGCATCACTGACTAGATGAACATGAATCTGAGTGAACTCTGGGAGTTGGTGATGGACAGGGAGGCCTGGCGTGCTGCGATTCATGGGGTCGCAAAGAGTCGGACACGACTGAGCAAATGAACTGAACTGAAGTATTTGGCAAATGAGATATTTGGAGAACATTATGCATTTTTATGAATTACTAGAGGAATACTTGGTCAACAAGAACAGTTTTTATTGTGGGCGTTTAGTTTACGGTAAGTCTAACCACTTCCCTGGTAGCTCAGACGGTAAAGCATCTGCCTACAATGCGGGAGATCCAGGTTTAATCCCTGGGTTGGGAAGATCTGCTGGAGAAGGAAATGGCAACCTACTCCAGCACTCTTGCCTGGAAAATCCCATGGATGGAGGAGCCTGGCAGGCTACAGTCCATGGAGTCACAAAGAGTCGGACACGACTGAGCAAGTTCCTTTTGCTTTCACTTAACCCCAGGTTACACTTGCCCCTGTTCTGAAGGTCTGCTAGTCCTGGGTGGGAAAGCATGACCACCACACTGAAACCAAAACAGACCCCCACCCTGTTCTCTGGTCACTCTTAGCATGTGCATGCTCGGTTGCTCAGTCGTGTCCGACTCTTAGTGACCCCGTGGACTGTAGCCCTCCAGGCTTCTCTGTCCATGGGATTTCCCAGGCAAGAATACTGGAGTGGGTTGCCATGCCCTCCTCCAGGGGATCTTCCTGACCCATGGATCGAGCCCACATCTCCAGCATGGCAGGCGGATTCTTTACCACTGTGCCACCTGGGAAGGTACACTCTTAGCATAATATCTTAAAACAAAAGTTGCAGGGTTCTCTGCTTACGGCTCAGACCCAGGCTATGACAGGGTAAGACAAGAGCCTTCTCTATGCTCCCCCCAGCCCAGGCTCTGCCCCTCTGCAGCCAAGATGTTTACACTATCAGTCTTGGGTCCTTGAAAGCAGCTCTGCCTTCCTTGGCCCAAATCCTCGGTGTGGAGAGAAAACATCCCCACCTGGCAAACTGCTAGACACAGTTCACGTGGCCTTCCCAGCTGTTTCCTGTCCATTGGCAACCAGCCTTTTATTCACAAAGGTTTCCAGGAAGCCTGGTGCTGGTCCCTTCCTAAATGAACAAGTTTCTTGTGCCTGCCTACTTTTGACTTGGGTAGACTGTTGCCTTCTCATGTTCAATTTAACAAAGTCCATGATTCAGAAGAACCAAAAAACTGCTGTATGGGGTTAAACTGGGGGTATAGCACGCTGTGAACTGTCCTTCAAGGGAACCCTGAGAAGATAGGATGACAACATGGAGTTAAAGACTGAATGCCCACCCCCTACCCACTGTGAAATGTTCCCCAACTCTTTCTCTAACCTCTTTTTCCTTTTTCATCGTTTTGTCCCCATGCTTGGGGAAAGTATTTCTGTTCCTTTTGGTGGAAAATGGTTGCTATCACCAGTGTACATACGGCAGGTCTCTGTGGGGTAAGTTCTGTGTAAAGTCCTGTAACAGTATGAAAAGGGAAGGGAGTGGTCCTGCCACACAGAGGGGGATTGTGTTTGTGGCATCGTGGAATCTGGTTGCTATCTGTGGGGATCAGAAAGGCCGTTGGTCTGGACGCAGCCTGGCCTGGACAGTTAATCATCGGATGGAGTGGCAGAAGAGTGTTTTTCTTGTAAGCAGCTGAGCCCTCCTGGAGACATATTGTCTTGGGTTTGTCTCTCCTCATCTCGAGCCATTCATTACTCACCTACAAATGCTGTCACCGAGCCCGGCAACTACGATGATCAGCTTCCTCAGTACTTCTGACATAAATAAAAAGGGAAAATCTTTTCAGTACTCTATCTTCAAGATTTTTTTTTTTTTAAGGAGAGAGAGAGAGAGACAGATGATGCAGTTGATCTTCTGTTCTGAAACGTAAGAAATGTTGTGGTTCAGTTGTGTTAAAGACAGTTTCTTCATGTTTAAAGTAAAACTTAAAAAGCTTATTACCACAGGATAATTAGCATTTTTTGGCTTTGTTCTGAGAAATGTTTGAGAAATGTCTCAGATAGTGTAGCGATGAGGTATATGTTTATTCCCTTACAGATATTCATCCATTATTCCTTTTATGCCATCCAGGACTGAATCAGTCTCATCAATAAATGAATATGTTAGAATATTCCCCATTGAACATAATAGAACCCACTCTGACTCCATGCTTCCCTGCTATGCCCGCCGCATTGCTGTCCTCTCTCAGTATGATTCCTGGGAAGAGGAGTCTCTGCCTTCCTGCTTCCTGGTGTTTCTGACTTTGTAGTGTCTGCACAGTCTGATCGTGTCTCTTCTAGAAACACTTTCTTAGCTTACCATTTCACTGCCTCCTCACTGCTTGTCTGGCCTCTTGTCTCTGCCCCTCAGAGTTGGGTGTCTCAGACCAAGGCCTTTGCATTAGTTTTGTACTGCAGCATATAGTGGCCACAAACTTAGCATCTTTAACAAGATAATGTGTTACCTCAGAGTTCCCATGGATCAGGAGCCTGGGCACAGGTTAGCCAGATTCTCTGCTTGTGGTCTCATGGGGCTGAAATCAGAGGCAGCCAAGGCTGTGGTCTCATCTGCAGCTCAGGGTCCTCTTTACCATCCTATCCTCATATGAATGGAAGTCAGTTCCTTGCGGTTGTAGGACTGAAGTCCATTCTTTTCTTGCGGACTGTTAGCCAGGGACTGTTCTTAGATCCTCGAGGCCATCTTAAAATCCTAGCCATGTGTCCCTGTCATTACCCACAGCTCACTTCTTCAAAGCCAGGCCTCTGCTAGGACTGGATCTCATAGAGTGGAACCCAATCAGAGGAGTGACTGTCTTACCTCATTCACCAGTCCTCTCCAGATCCAAGGGAGGAATTTTGCAGGCATGTGAAGGAGGCAAGGTCTTGGGAGCTTCTCAGGATTCAGCCCCTCACAGCCCTTCTTCTCTGTCTGTATCTCATTCCCAATGTCATGGCACCTAGCTCTGGACCTCTCAGTATCACTCAGATATTCTCCCTCCCAGTTTACAGACCCACATCCAACTGCCTACACGTTATCTCTGCTTGGATGCTGGCTTGACATCACCAGAATGGAACAATTGATTCCTTTGTGTTCAGTTCAGTTCAGTTCAGTCACTCAGTTGTGTCCGACTCTTTGCGACCCCATGAACTGCAGCACGCCAGGCCTCCCTGTCCATCACCAACTCCCAGAGTTTACCCAAACCCATGTCCATTGAGTTGGTGATGCCATCCAACCATCTCATCCTCTGTCGTCCCCTTCTCCTCTTGCCCTCAATCTTTCCCAGCATCAGAGTCTTTTCAAATGAGTCAACTCTCCGCATCAGGTGGCCAAAGTATTGGAGTTTCAGCTTCAACATCAGTCCCTCCAGTGAACACCCAGGACTAATCTCCTTTAGGATGGACTGGTTGGAACTCCTTGCAGTCCAAGGGACTCTCAAGAGTCTTCTCCAACACCACAGC
This sequence comes from Capra hircus, assembly GCF_001704415.2. NCBI lineage: Eukaryota > Metazoa > Chordata > Mammalia > Artiodactyla > Bovidae > Capra > Capra hircus. The sequence continues at coordinate 79,784,576 of NC_030814.1, forward strand.
TCAAAACCATCAGTTCTTCGGTGCTCAGCTTTCTTTATAGTCCAACTTTCACATCCATACATGACCACTGGAAAACACCTACCCTTTTTTAATAGAATAGGGGTGTGCATGCTTAGGGATAACACTGGGCTGCTATTTGTCTCTGTGGTCTTTTACTACTTGGAAGAAAAGTTATGACCAACCTAGAAGCATATTGAAAAGCAGAGGCATTACTTTACCAACAAAGGTCCGTCTAGTCAAGGCTATGGTTTTTCCAGTGGTCATGTATGGACGTGAGTGTTGGACTGTGAAGAAAGCTAAGCACTGAAGAATTGATGCTTTTGAACTGTGGTGTTGGAGAAGACTTGAGAGTCCCTTGGACTGCAAGGAGATCCAACCAGTCCATTCTGAAGGAGATCAGCCTTGGGATTTCTTTGGAGGGAATGATGATGAAGCTGAAACTCCAGTACTTTGGCCACCTCATGCGAAGAGTTGACTCATTGGAAAAGACTCTGATGCTGGGAGGGACTGGGCAGGAGAAGAAGGGGACGACAGAGGATGAGATGACTGGATGGCATCACGGACTCGATGGACGTGAGTCTGAGTGAACTCCGGGAGTTGGTGATGGACAGGGAGGCTTGGCATGCTTCGATTCATGGGGTCGCAAAGAGTCGGACACGACTTAGCGACTGAACTGAACTGAAGACATAGTCCCACTTCTTGTTCCCTCTTTCTCTTGACGCCAGTCCTGAGCACACAGCCTCTCAGGCTTCTGAGAAGACTGGCATCCAGACCTTTGCAGTCTGCTTCCTGAGGAGGTCTGGCCTGGGGCTTCCTCTGCTCCAGCCTTTTCTTTAGCATCATGCCCCTGCTTTCTATCCTTTACAAAGCTGTTAATCTCTTGCTTGGTGATTGCTCCTTCCTCCTTGCCCTCTTCTCTCTGTTGTTGTGAATCCTATTTCCATTGGCATTCTTTTCTTAATGTCTACCAGGATTAAATTCAGGTCTATGAAACAGAAAGTCCACATGCCAGTAACTTTAAAATAGGAGGGTGGGAGGACTTTTTTTTTTTTTTTGTCCTAAAAAACAAGACAGGCTGTTGTGGCAGCTCCAGGAGGTGCTCAGGTACTGACCATTTTTTCTGCTCAGTCATCTGGACACCTGTCTTCCATCTTCAGAACTCTCACCTCATGGTGGCATATGGTCATGGCAGCTCCAGCCATCACAGTCACCTTCTGGGGAGGAAGAGGTAAAGGGGAAACAGGACAGATGGTGCAAGTCAGCTGAGTGTGCTGCACTTAGTATTTATGGAAAGCTTTTCTTTATGACTTCTGATTACCTTTGGCCCCCACTCTTTGCAAGGGGGTGTGGGAAATTAAAGCTGAATTTAGCTAAATACAGTATTATTCCAATAATTTAGGAGTTTGATGATCAAGAGAAGGATAGACTTGGGTTTGCAGCTCGCACTTTTACCCTTTGTTAGCAGCACTTCAGCTGTGAATGGAGGAAGCAAACACAGGCTCAGCCTAACATCTTGAACTAGAAGCACTGAGCTATGAAGTGCACAAGATTCCTTCTTTCAGCCTAGACTGGTTAGTGGTGAATATATGCTTATGAATGAGAAAAAAGTTTTATTACAGTTTTAGATCCTGGGGTTTAGCTGTGTATATTAATATTTTCTTAGAGGTCATTATGCCATTTCTTCTCATGTAAAGGAGCAATTTAGTAGGGCTTCCAAGTTTTTAAATTAGAGCATTAAAATATTTCCACTTTAGAGGCAGTGTGTTAGTTTATTATGCATTGCTGCTGTAAGAAGTTACCATAAACTTAAGGTAATGGCAACCCACTCCAGTACTCTTGCCTGGAAAATCCCATGGATGGAGGAGCCTGGTAGGCTGCAGTCCATGGGGTCGCTAGGAGCTGGACATGACTGAGCAACTTCACTTTCTCTTTTCACTTGCATGCATTGGAGAAGGAAATGGCAACTCACTCCAGTGTTCTTGCCTGGAGAATCCCAGGGATGGGGGAGCCTGGTGGGCTGTTGTCTATGGGGTTGCACAGAGTCGGACATGACTGAAGCAACTTAGCAGCAGTAACAGTGACTTAACACAAATTTATTATCTTATGCCTCTCAAGGTCAGAGATCCAAATTGAGTTTCATTGAGCTAAAATTAAGATATGAATGGGTTGTAGGAGATAATTGATTCCTTTCCCTTTTCAGCTTTCAGAGGTCACCTGGGCTCATGACCTTTACTTTGTCACCTAAGCCAGTCATGTATCATCTTCCATTCTCTGATTCTGGTCCTCCTGCCTCCCTCTTACAAGGAGCCTTATGATTACATTGAGCCCACCTGTATAATCTAGGATAATCTCTCCAGGGTAATATCATGTAATCAGATATACACAGTAGTAGCTGGCCCTATAAGGTAATATTCACAGGTTTAGGATGTGGGAGGAGGAACCTGCAACAGGCAGCTCTAACTCAACTTCCAAAAGAATTTTCCTTTATTTATATTGTCCCTTAAAACTGCTGCCCAGAAAGGGCAGAGAACCCTTTAGCTGAGAACCATCACTCAGTTATCATGAACAAAATTCAGACCTAATGCTTAGGGATATTGGAAGGATCAGTCTCTTTTCAGTTCTTTTTATTATAGAACTTTTAAGCAACCCCTCCATATGATGTGGTCTGGTTCATATGGCATTCCAGGAATGATGATTATCAGCAGTTGTATTTTGTTTTGCCTTTTTCTGTGAAAAATATGTAGAAAGACCTTTCATCAGAAATGTACTTCTTCCAACCATAATGTTATTGTATTCATTATTTTGGAAATTATAAACTTCTATACTTTCTTTATAATTCACTTATTGAACTCTTAATTTTTCAGAAAAAAAATTCCAATCTATTATACCAGATGATGTATAACAATAACAAGTACTAAAACAGAGAACTCATGTTCTGAAACATGAATATTTAGGCCAGCTAACGAAAGAATTGTCGATAAAATTTCAGTGTATATATATTTTACTTTCTTTTTATTGGAGATCACAGTGGTTCACTTTCTTTTATTGGCTTTTCCCTCAAATAATGTCTTTATAATCAAAAGACATTTCCTGTGTTTGTTTTCATTTCTGTCTTTATAGCTTAAGAAATGCATTAAAACTCCAGAAATTCCTTCTAAACATGTTCGGAACTGGGTCCCCAAAGTCTTAGAACAACGACGACAAGGTTTGGAAACATATTTACAGGTAAGATGTGTTTCGATCTTCAATTAATGTAATGTCACTTAAAGAATCATATATCTCAGTGTTTTTTCTCAGAACTTATGGGTGAGATGCAGACCGTATCAAGAAGCCAAACATTCTGAATGAAAGGAAAGTTTAAAATTATAAACATGTTGTTGGTTGGTTCTTTTATCTTTAATTAGGTTCTATTTTTATTTTTTCTTTCTTTTTCTTTTTTTTTAATTAATTAATTTATTTTTTTTTAATTTTTTTTTTTAAATTTTAAAATCTTTAATTCTTACATGCGTTCCCAACATGAACCCCCTCCCACCTCCTCCCATAACATCTCTCTGGGTCATCCCATGCACCGGCTCCAAGCATGCTGTATCCTGCATCAGACATAGACTGGCGATTCAATTCTAGGGTTCTATTTTTAAATGGTTATGTGGAAGTGAAAATTTAGTATAAAAGTAAAAACAAGTGTACAAGATGTCTATTTTTTTGTTCAATCCTACAAATTGCTTTTTTGTTTATAGCTTTCCTCTTCAAGATTCGTCTCTTCCTCATAGGCTAAGATGGTAAAGCATCTGCCTGCAATGTAGGAGAGCCGGGTTCGATCCCTAGGTCAGGAAGATTCCCTGGAGAAGGAAATGGCAACCCACTCCAGTACTCTTGCCTGGGAAATCCCATGGACAGAGGAGACTGGTAGGCTACAGTCCGTGGGGTTGCAAAGAGTCAGACACGACTGAGCAACTTCATTATTAGGGCTTTCCTGGTGGCGTAGTGTTCCTAGCCTTTAGATGTTGAGTGTTCGAGAGAAAATGAGAGAAGCTGCATTTTCAGTGGGCCTGGCTGGTACACGTCTGGAATCAAATTGAGAATAAGTATATAAAAATTGCCTCTGACAAAGTACTAGCTTCTTCAAAAAGTAGAATGTGTGTTTTTAAGACAATCCATAGAACTCTTTTTCCTGCAGCTATGAGGAGCAAACAGATCTACCTAAGTCAGATAAGACAAAGCAGTCTCTCTGCCAAGTGACAGAAAAAAACAAAAGGAAAGAGTGAGGCGATGTCAACTTCCCTGAGTTTTAAAACAAAAAGTGCTAGTGGCCTCAGGTGAACAGTCAGTGTAGCCATCATTAATCCAAAGAGCGCCACGTGGAATAGGCGCTGAGAGGAGGGTGGGGGGCTTGGGCGCCTGTGTTCATCAGGACGTGAGTCCACTTGAGGGGCTGATGCATGAGGCTGACTGACCAGGAGTGAGGGGTTGGTGTAGGGGAATCTTGGCTCTCAAAAACTGGGCATCTCCTCAGAGTTCTGAATTTACCATGATGATCTAACCAGGACATGTTTCTTCAAAGAAGTTGGTGTTCGTCCACAGCTGTCTTTGTAACCCCCTTCAGCGTTAACCCTCAGTGGATTTTGTTTGGGTAGGCAGCTATGGGCTTCATGAAGCCTACATCTGGTGTCCTCTACAGAGGTTTTCTGGTTGGTTGTGCTTGAGTGACTAGTAGCTGGAAGCTCAAGAGAGGCTGTTGACACAGGCTTGTACTTAGGGATCAGTTCACAGGCCTCTCCCCCAGTAGAAAAATTGTCAAGGAGCCGTCTCTGGCCTCCCGCAGTTTTCTTGGTCTTTACAGTGTTCACAGGGGAAAGTTGGTGTGTGGAAACCCCCAGAACCCAGAGGAGGGCTGTCTTCACTCTTTTGTTCTTCTGCCTGGGGATGCGGTAGATGGATCCTTCACTGCCTCTCCCCGGCAGTGGGAGATTAAGGGAAGCAGAGACTGCGCATGACAGGAAAGCGTGTGGTGTGTGCCTAGAGATTCTGTATATGGAGCCATGAGACTTCCAGAGCCTCGGGCTGCAACTGCAGAGCGAAACCAAACCCCAAAACCCCAAAATGAGACTTTAGATGTTGTATGCAAAGGGTAAAAATGCATGTTCTCTATAATTATACGGGCTTGGTAAACAACGCATTTTAATTTGTAAGCCAGATTTTCCACAGATATTGTATATCTTCAAGCTTCAGTTCTGAAGAAAGCTTTGCTCTTTCCTCCCATTGTATTTGACACATGACTCCCATTACTACTCAGTGTAAACATTTTAAGATGTTTGTACTTCGGATATAAATATGCAGATAAAATCATCTGGCATAGAGAGGAGTTTACAGTGACACTCAAATTGAGCTTAGAATTTTCTATTCTCAGAAACAGAGCTTGAAAGATGTGGTTGAACGACTGAGAGGGCTTGTTTGCTTTTGTGTGTTTAATATTCAGTTTGTTGTCAGTTAAGTCCTGAAGGAGTTCAAGGATGCTTTCTCTTCTCCGCCTTTCCTCTGATTCTGTCTGTGTGCTGTGGGAGCCAAATGGAAGTTACAGAGATGAGTGTGGATGAAAGATGAGTGCTTGATCAATTCCCAGGGAAATGAAAACCCTGGCTTAGGGGTCACTTCTTAATAGCTTTTGGTGTTTAAGTCTCTTCAGAAGTAAGACAGTTCCCGCTATTTCTTCTGCTCACCTGTGTAATCCAGTTTGAATCCCACTCACCCCCTGTACCAGTCTGAACCCCTGAGCGTAAGTACCACTAGCACTGCTTGGCAGGCAGCACTCTGCAGCGAATCCGTCTCAGCTTGAGGTATATGGGATGGCCCTGTTCAGGCCCATACACTTGAGAAAATATTAATACCCCAAGCCATAGCATAAGCTCATAGAGATCTCAGACCTTATCCAATCCAGCTTGTCTCCTGCTCTTCAGTTAAGTTCACGAGCATCCCTCTGGTCTCAGTTTACCACCCATAAAACAGACAGATTAACTCTTGGAAGGGCCAGAGAAAACCCTTCCTTTTGTCCCCAAAGCAACTAATACACCCTAGACCATGGATGGGTTCAGCACACATTTTCTGAATTGGCCCACACTGCTCTTTTATTTTGGAGATGGAGAACCAGGATTCCAGTGGGGTTAAGGAACTTGCTCACTTCCTGGAATATATTAGTTAAAGAGATAGGATTGGAATTTTAATTTCTTAACTCCCAAGTTAGACTCTTTTTATTATGTATTGTAGGTTTTCTAAGTCAGGAGAAATTTTCAGCCTTAACATATAGTTTGTCTTAAGGATGATGATAATAAAAGTAAAGGAAAATAGCTTATAAACCATCACAATTTAACTGGCTGTCTATCCCCAACGTCTTTGATCGATAGATTTGTTTTGTATCTTTGACTTCAATATTTAGAATCCTTTAAAAACTGTGAGCAATGTATTTTCTGTGTTAAGTCATCTGGATAGAAACAGAAATCTTAAGAATAAATTAATTTGGGTTTCCCAAACTTACCTGACCATTAGACCTGGTTTATGTAATATTTTATCTCCCAGTTTGAGAGGATTTTCCACCTTTCCTAAGACCCCACTGAAACAAAAGTCTAAAAACTTAAAAAGAAATAAACCGCAGCAGTTAGATGGTGGATGGGCAGGGAAAAGAGGGGATCATCAATGGGAAAAAAAAAAAAAATTAACAGTTTTTCTAGAAGATGGAATGTTCTGGTAGCATGTGATGGGTGCTACACAGTGAAAAGCAAAGCTCAGCCATGAGAGCCTGTGTGGATGTGGGAGGCAGCCTACTCACAGCTGAGGTGGAGATAGTCTTCTGGCCTTGGAGTCGGCAGGTGAGGCAGAGGCTGAGGTGAGCGGTGAGACTGAGCCCGGACGGGTGCCCAGGCTGCTTATTCTGTACAGGATACATCCTCGTGTTTATGGCCAAGTCCAAAATCTGTAAAGACTATTTCCTTGAAAATAAAACAAATGCAACAAAATACTAAACAGAATGTCTGAGGAGCTAAAGCTTCTAAGGTGGCTATCAGGGCCCCCAAGTTGACAACCCCCTCCCCCTCCTCTTACCTCAAGGAGAAGCCCGTCAAACTCACCTCCACCCGCACTTTGCCCTCAGAAGGAAGCACTGCTGACTTGAGGAGGTCCCCTCAAGCTGCTTTCTGCAGTGAGATCTGATCACCAGGGATCTCCAAGCACTGACGAAAAAGGCCAAGATGAACGAAAGCACTAACTCTTCAGGAAAGAGATAATTCAGAACACGTGTATCATAGAAATGGATTTCATAAATCTCAAGAGCTTCCCAAAGGTATTACACTCAAAAAATGACTCTAGGATACTGTGTGAAAGGCCCAATCAGAGAACACAGGAGCGTTCTTAGCATTGGTTGTTTTAGCCAGTTGATGAAACTGTTTTATCCAATTGATGGGGAGCTGCCCTTCCTAGTTGGGCAGCTGTTCCACAGAGTACAGCAACAAAAGCTCCAACAGAAGGCAGACACAGAGGTCAGTTCAAGTCTGATGTCCTCTTTCCTTCTGGTGGCCCAGGGAGAAGGAAGAGGAGGAAATACAGAAGTGGGGAAGAAAATAATCAAACGAGAAATACTTAACAATTCCACCTTTCCTCAGAGAAGGTTCTCCAAGGGCAGAGCACAATGAATGAAGAAACCCTCTTATGCCCAGACATAATCTGGCAACACTTCAGTACTTCATCAAAGATGAAGACCCTCGATTTTTCTTCCAGAAAGAGAAAACAGTGGTTAGCAAGGCGGTATCTTCACGTATTTATTTAAGGCTGATTTAATGGGCAAGTCTCTTATCATTCTTTATCAGCAACTTTAAATTGGAAGCTCTCATGATTTTCAGACAAGGAATTTCACCAGAACTTTACATGAACGGCATACTTGTGCTGTTTATTGCAATAATGTGAAATTTATCTTTCTGAGAAAGGGACTCATGTCTTATGTCACTTATTCAGGAACAGCACTTGCTTATGTTTTCATCTCTATCACATGGAGTGAAAAGTTATTAAAGTTTTGGGAGCTGACCAGAAATAGCTCATAGTAACTCATGAGAAAGGATAACCGAAGCTGATATTTTAATCCCTTAGAAAAAAGTTCATTTGAAGAACATTGTGCCACATCTGGGTCAGGCTGGGTAGATGCAGATTGCTATCTTCAGAGGACCCTGTTTACCTGGCTAGCCTGCCTCTCACTCATTCTTTAAATTATACTGTGCAGAATAATGTTCCATTCGGTCAGAAGTCTGAATTAAAGAGTATTGTATTTTTGACTTTTCCAGTAGTGCCTGAGGTATCTGTTAAAACTGACCATGTGCACTTGCAAATTTCTAATCCCTTGAGTGCAGTGAACTATATATAATCAGATGACATTTTAAAAGTGAATCTCCTGTATCTTAACCTGACTGCTTGATCTGTAGGAAAAAAGGTATGTTAAAATTCCCCGCTTGTGTTTTCCTGATTATTGATATAGTTGGGCTTAGTACAACCATCCATTTTTTGTTTGTTTGTTTGCTTATATTCAAATACAATATTTAATTTTTATCCATGTGTTTCATTAGTTCCCCTTTTGCTGAATTTTTCTTTCTTTGCTTGCTTTTGGACTGGTGGCAGACTTCTTCCTCCTTTTTCTCTTTCCATTTTACCCCGTTAGTATGTATGAATCCTTTCAGTGATTCCCTATTTTCTTTAGTTGCCTCCTGACATTTACAAGGACTTTATAATGTTTTAAATCTGATCACCTTGAATGTAGGACTCTGGGTTGACAATTCTAGTTTTTTTTCAGCACTTGGAAAATATTTCAAAACTTCATTTTGCCCCCATGGTTTCTGATTTAAATATCCATGGTCATATTAATTGTTTTTCCTGTATATGTAAGATGTTGCTTTAAACTGGCTGTTTTTATCGCCTTTGTGCCCACTCTAGCATGGTGAAGGCAAGATGTTTGATTTATTTTGTTTATTAAAACAATTATTGTTCAAATACTGTCTAATCACGTAAACGTCTCAGGGCACAGAATGGGTGCTCTTATGTGCCGTGCTGTGCTTAGTCACTCAGTTGTGTCTACTCTTTGTGACCCCAGGGACTGTAGCGCGCCAGGCTTCTCTGTCCATGGCGATTCTCCAGGCAGAAATACTGGAGTGGGTTGCTGTGCCTTCCTCCAGGGGATCTTCCCAACCCAAGAATCAAACCAGGGTCTCCTGCATGGCAGGCGGATTCTTTACCAGCTGAGCTACCAGGGGAGCCCCAGGTACTCTATAAATGTTAAAGAGAGGAAGAAATATAGAAAACTTTTATTCTTGAAAAATAAAAATCAAATGGCATTTTTTTCAAGATTTTGTCTTTGTCTTTGGTTTTCAGAAGCTTAATTATTATGTGTCTTGGTTTGTGTTTCTTGAAGTTTTTCCTATTTGGAATCCTACCAACTTGTTGAATCTGTAGTTTCTCTTTTGCCACATGTGGAAGGAAGTTTTTAGCCATTATTTTTTGGGTACTTTTTCAACCCCTTTCTCTTACTCCTCTCTTTCCAGGACTCCAATAATGGGAATGTTCTATTTTTTTATAATAGTTGCACAAGACCCTAAGACCTTTATTTATTTATTTTGACTGTCTCTTTCCATTGGTCAGATTAGATACTTTGTTTTGTTTCTATCTTCCCCTTCACTGATTCTTTTCTCTTTTCCTTCCATTGGGCCATTGAACCCTGCACTGAGCCCTTTCTTTATGTTATTGTATTTTTCAGTTCCAAAATCCCCATTTGCCATTTCTTTGTAACTTTTACTTTTTGCTGATACTTTATATGTGTATGTGTGTGTGTATGTGTATATGTGTATATATATATATATATATATATATATATATATATATATATATATATATTCCCTCCCCCCACCTTTTTTTTAGCCATGTTGCACAGCTTTCAGGATCTCAGTTCCCTGACCAGGAATCGAATCGGGGCCACAGCAGTGAAAGCACTGAATCCTAACCTTTGGACCTCCAGGGAACTGAGACTTTTTATTTCTTTGTTAAATTTTTCTGTTTCTTCTTCTTTCAGATATGCTCATAATTACTCATGGAAACATATTTATCATGGCTGCCTTAAAAAATCATTGTCAGATAATTTTCACCTGTCTCTGTCATCTCAGTGTTGGCATGTATTGGTTGACTTTTTCATCCTGTTTGAGATCTTCCAGGTTTTTGATATAATGAATGATTCTGGTTGCATTCTAGACATTTTTGTGTTATGGTACGAAACTCTGAACCTTATTTATATCTTGGTTGTTTTAGCTTGCTTTCTCTGGTACTGGTCAGTCAAGGCAGGGGACTCCACCTTCTTTCTACCAAGTGAAGATGGAAGACCAGATTCCTCACCTAGCATCACTGACAGCTGGGTTGGGCTGGGTGCTCCTCATCACTGCTGAGAGGATGGGAGTTCCAGCTCCCCACATGGTCTCCACAGACCCTGTAGGTGGGGGCACATTTCCGGCTGTGGGGATGAAAGTCCTCTCTTGGCCTTCTCTGACACCACCCCAGCACGGAGTGCTTCATTACCAGCCTTACGAGGATGGAAGTCTAGGCTTCCCATGCGGACATTACTGGCACGAGTGGCAGTTGGCCACAGTTTCTTCTGTGGTGTTTTGGCTATAGTAGAGCAATTTAGAGTTGGAGAGTTTTCTGTCTTGCTAGGTTGTCTCGTATGGTTTTGCTAAAGGAAACAGGATTTTACTGGGGCCTTATTTGTCTGCATATGTTGGTATTTCCTGGTTGCTAGTTTTTTCTTCTCCAAGTCAAGATAGGTGAGGCAAAATGAAAACCCAGGAAAGATAAAGCTCAATACTGTGTCATTTCTTGGGTCCTAAAAAGTCTCTTTTCTTCTTTCAACCTGTCATAATCGTCTTGTTTGCTTTCTATACAGGGCCCAGTGGTTTTAGTTGTACTTAGCAGGATCAATGGGAAAAAGTATATCTGCTCCATCTCATTGGAAGTCGAAGCCATACATTGATTTTTGAACTTAATATTATGGTTTTTTTGTTTCCATGAATTCTGTTTTCATTTTTTTCCTAATCTGCCTGGGTTTTGCATTTTTTTAATAGTCCTTATATTTTTGCTTACATTTTCAAACTTTGTTTATATTTTATCTCTTAGACATATTAACTCATGTCCTCAGGAAAAATGGTCACCACCACCTATCATCTGAATTCAGGGGACCATGTGTAGTTTTTTTCTAATTATATTTTATAAATAATTTACAGAAATTTATTAGAACTTTTATCAGAATTTCAACATGGCAGATCCAAAGTCAGTCCACACTTCCCTGTGTTTTATTTATTTATTTATTATTTTTTTTATTATTTTTTTTTCTTTTTTTAATTTTAAAATCTTTAATTCTTACATGTGTTCCCAAACATGAACCCCCCTCCCATCTCCCTCCCCATAACATCTCTGTGGGTCATCCCCATGCACCAGCCCCAAGCATGCTGTATCCTGCGTCGGACATAGACTGGCGATTCAATTCTTACATGATAGTATACATGTTCAGCATCCTTTGAACAGTAAACCTGACTGTTATCAGATTCTATGTATGAACATGAGACATAAACCATCTTATAGATACCGATTCGAGATTTTTATATCCTTCTCTAATAGATTCCAGTGTATCATTGTTTCTGACTCTTCTCTTTGGACCTGCATTGTTAAAACCCAAAACCACAATGGTTAGTAGTATTCTTGAGGAGACAGTGACTAATATCTTTGCTGCATAATTACAAAATATTTTCATCTTTAAATTTACAAATACCAACTAGAATGACCGAATCAATGAAATTTTTTTCAAGTTTCTGTATTATCTGTTTCCTTCTAGTCGTCTTTGTATATCCTGTAGCATTGTCCACTGAGACTTCATAGTTGAGGGGTTTTCTGTGGGTCTTTTTTGCCACTAGAAAGCACTAATTTAAGTTACCAACCTGTGAAGGGGCCAGTTTGTGGCTTTAAATTCTCAGAGGATATTTCTCCTCCTCTCCTTTACTTCCAAGACTGCTCTTCACAGTTCTTTATTCTCCCCTCCCCTGGGGAGGAAGCAGCTTTACTTGGAGCTCATCTTTGATTCCCTACACCCTCTTGCCCTGGGCAAACCTCAGGCTTTATCTTAATTTCCTTTGTCCGTACACTCGCCAACCAGATGCTCAAAGTTACAGAGTTCACAGTATGTCCACAGGACAGGGATATGTGATTTTAGGATCTTAATGTTTCCTTTCCAAGATAATCTGAGCCATAGGAAGTTTTAAATGCCAAATCACTCTTCACAGTTAGCCAAGCTCTACTTCGGAGACTACTTAATTTCCTATAACACATTCTTCAAACATACATGGAAAGGTTTAGAAAACGAGTTTAATTATTTTCCCGGCTATAAGAGTTTATTTGACAGTGTTTGCTTCCCAAATCAAAATGGATTTTATATTTCATTCATTCAAAGGTGAGAATGTGTTTAGGCAGCAACCTCTGGTAGAGTCCATAGTAGTAGAAAGTCAATGGTCATACATATAGTGCATTTCAACTCAACCTAACTGGAATATACCCTTTTTAAAATTCAGCAGTTATATACATGTGGTATAGAAGAGACTTTCAACATTCCTACAAGACAATCCCCAGAGAGGTTGCATCATGACCTAATCCTGGTCAACTACAGTCCATAGGGTCGCAAAGAGTCGGACACGACTGAGCGACTTCACTTCTCACTTTCACTTTTTTATACTTACATACATGTGGTGTAGAAGAGACTTTCAACGTTCCTACAACATAATCCCCAAAGAGGTTGCATCATGACCTAAACATGTCTTTTAATTTTTTATGTAGGCTGTATATCGGCTTAATGTTATAGAATTCACAGAATAATAGGGTCTCTCAGTATGCCTTTGACCCTTTTTAACAACCAGTGCTCAGACGGTGAAGAATCTGCCTGTAATGCAAGAGACTCAGGTTTGATCCCTGACTCGGGAAGATCCCCTGGAGAGGGAAATGTCAACCTGCTCCAATATCCTTGCCTGGAAAATCCCATGGATGGGGAGCCTGGCAAGCTACCGTCCACAGAGTTGCAAAGAGTCAGACATGAATGAGTAACCGCCACTCAGTCTGCCTGTGATCCTTTTTAACCACCCCCAGTGCTTCAGAAGACATTTTCTTATAAATTAGGTTGCCTCTGACTTCCACTGGGCATGTATTCCAGCCCTTTATCTTTCTCTTCCATGAGCAAGCTTCTTTACTTTTCTCAAGATAGGATTCTCTGGTAATGTGGTCCCTTTCCCTAATGTGCACCAGGAACTGCTTCTAAAATGCTGGAAAGGTATTTTCTTTTGAAGAAAGTTCGGTTAACATCTGCTCTGCTGCCTCATCACCTGTTGCTAGGTGCCAGGGCTTGACAAGGTCTGTTACCCCCAGAATCCGGGGGTCATAAGGTGACAGGCCAGCGTGTCTGGTATCACCATGGTGTCTTCTCTGAAGCTCTCTCTTTTGCTTGATGAGCAGTACTTACTGTGCTTACTGTACTAGTTGCCCTTAAACGTCTTATGAACTACATTTTCTTACTTCCATACTATAGTGTATTTGTGGACTTAATTTTCACAACTATAGACCACTGACAAATTTGACATTTTACTGTTAAATTACTAAAAATATCTGTTTTATGACCAAGAGCCAGTACTAGCAATTAGTATTCTTTGGTAGGGGGAGCTTTTATCCAAGTCTTGTTTGGACAGCCCCCAAAGGTTTTTGGTTTTTTTCAGTCATTCCATGAGAATTTCACAGTAGGCATAACTGAGTGGAGAATAATAGGCTAAATGATACTGAACTGAGATTCAGTTTTTAATGTTTTCAGTGTCCACTTACCAGGTCCGCAGCTTTCTCTTGCTTATGTCAGCAAACTTGCAAACCACTACGCATCACACTGCTGGGGTTGTGAGCAGTCATTACTGCAAACATTAAGCTTGGAACAGGTTTCTAATTAAGATGTTAGAATTATAATAATCTCTAAGCTAGTTTTACTTCTTAAAGGCATTTTATCATTATTCTTCACATAATCATAGATATCTATAAAGTTAAAAACAATCTCTTACACACAATCTAATTTTATTCTTTCTTTTCCTCTACCTTTCATTTCTGTGGCTTTTAAGTCATATGTCTACATATCTATTCCTAGCCATTCAACTCTGGCTAAGGACTAATTGAAATTTTCTCATTTAATCCGGCCTTGATTCGGTAAAGGCCTTGATGAAGCTGAGTCAACTCAGTTCAGCAGAGAAGCCCTGTGCTACCCCAGTGACCAGCATAGGACCTGATAGCCTAGGTCCTTAGAATTTTGAGTTTAATTCACAGATTAAGAAGTGATACTATGGCAGCTTTGCTTCTTATAAGTGACTTTTTTTAAACTGCAACTGAGCTAAAGAACAAGACCTTACGTACATTTTAAAATAAATAATGAACCTTATTATTCTCAACAACAGATGAAAATCAAACGTGAAATATATAGGGATTAAGTAGCCCCACCATGGAGGTGGAAGACCTTATGTTTTTTTGTTTTTTGAGAGATGTACAGCTTGAATTTCATAAAATCCCTGTAGAAACCCATAGAAGTAAGAGAATCTGTGGAGATCTTGCTTATAACATGAGACAAACTGTTCTTTGTTCTCGTTAAAGATTGTGAACAGTGTGTTAAATAATATTAATGGCTAGGATTGTCAGTACTTAACAGTACTTTCCTTGTACAAGTGATTTTATTGATTGATACAGACTCAGTGTAACAGGAGCAGATTATTTTTACTGATTCTATCGAAATCTTAACCAGCTTTGTTAGTGCACCACGTATCTTTAACTAGATCTAGATGATGATGTAGATTAAGAAAAGCAAACCACCATCCATCTCTTTTTGATCTGTTAATAACTTAAATCCATCATTGCTAGCAAGTGTTTTCAGATTCTGTCGTGCATACATGTTTCTCTTGTCCCTGGTTAGAAATCCTATAACCTTGTTTCAGCGGTTGGCTTTTCGTACAAGAAAACCCTAACCACTTATCCAGAATTTGGCAGGCAAGTTTGTCATCAGAATTGAAGTAATTGATGAAATACAAAGGAAAAAGTAAAACTGTACTAGTCTCTGCTATTAAATTTCGTTTTTGTAGCCAGTGAGCTGTGTATTTTTAGGTTTTATAGTAGTTCTGTAAGAGTATTTTTGTGCTAAGTTGAAAGCACTGTATGAAGGCTATAAATAATTACTTAAGACAATGTATGATATTTCTTCTCATTATACTGTATTTTAAAGGTTTCCATTTTAACTACAGAGAATTGTGCTGTTTAAGTTCAAATGTCCTTTTTTCCCCAGTAATTTACCTACTTCCCATTGATCTCAAAATAATACTTTGTTTAAAATAATTTTTAGTGGAGAAAAATTTTTTAATTTTCCAAAGGCAGTCACACATATTATTTCTTTAAAGATCACAGTATACTTTTCTTTCAAGGAAACAAACCAGTATTTTTAAAATTGTGATAATGCATTCTTGCTCACCTTGGTGGATAAGTCTGGTGGAAGCCTGTCCTACAAAACTATATAGATAATGAACTTTCAGAGGTCAGATGGGTCAGTGGAGGTATAATTACTAATGCCTATTTAAGAAGCATTAGGACCTTCAAAAATGTTTCTGATTTCATGAAGAAGACCTGTGTGAAAGAAGGAGATAGAATGGAAATATGCACTACAGTGCACTGTGGCCTGAAAGCTTTGATCAGACTTAGAACTTAAAACTCTGGGAGTTATTTCCCAAACCTGTGAATTATCAAATATCAACCACCCAACTTGGCAGTCGGCACTGATTAAAAAAATTACTCCAAGGGGTCAGTAATTAAGGTTCAGTGCTCTGAACAAGAACACTGGGTTAATAAGATGGATATTTTGCATTGAGTCTTCCTCTTGAGCTGGCTATGCTTTGCTGCCAGCTCATGGCTGCTGGCCTTTTCTAGAAAGAAAATGGGCGAGGTGTGTGTGGTGAGAACAGGCACAGACCTGCACTCATTTATGCAAAGCCAGCTCAAAGCCCCTCCCCAAAACAGGTTGTTGGTGATGCCATTCTAGGCTCATGAAGAGAAAGATAGACTGTATATTACTTCTTCACATCCAAACTTCTCTTAACAAGTAGATGGATTTAGATGATAAAAACTTCACATCTTGAGCTGGCATTATATTTCTTTAACTATTGGTTCCTTTAAGGTGGCTATAAGGTGTCTTGAGTCTCTACTACTACTGCTGTTTTCTATTCAGAGAAGATTTTAGGAAGCCCAGCATTATTCTAGAGATACTTTTGTATTTTATCAGATTCATTGTAATGGATTCAAGAATTTTTAAAAACTGGCTTTTGTAGTGAGGTTCACTTTTAGCTTGATGACTGTAGTTTAATCAGAGGAAGAATATTATATATCTTTTATGTGGTCATTTATTTTCTGATCACTATCTGTTTCTTTACAGGCAGCAATCATTCTTTCCTTGCAGGTTAACATATTTTTAGTATTACAGTATTGTTTTATTGTTCAGAGACATTACTTTGCCGACTAAGGGCCGTCTAGTCAAGGCTATGGTTTTTCCTGTGGTCATGTATGGATGTGAGAGTTGGACTGTGAAGAAGGCTGAGCACTGAAGAATTGATGCTTTTGAACTGTGGTGTTGGAGAAGACTCTTGAGAGTCCCTTGGACTGCAAGGACATCCAACCAGTCCATTCTGAAGGAGATCAACCCTGGGATTTCTTTGGAAGGAATGATGCTAAAGCTGAAACTCCAGTACTTCGGCCACCTCATGCGAAGAGTTGACTCATTGGAAAAGACTCTGATGCTGGGAGGGATTGGGGGCAGGAGGAGAAGGGGACGACCGAGGATGAGATGGCTGGATGGCATCCCTGACTCGATGGACGTGAGTCTGAGTGAACTCTGGGAGATGGTGATGAACAGGGAGGCCTGGTGTGCTGGGATTTATGGGGTCGCAAAGAGTCGGACACGACTGAGCGACTGAACTGAACTGAACTGACGTGTATGTTCATACTCAACAACATTGAAAAACACAAAAGAATAAAAGTAATTGTCTGTGATTCTTCCATTTAGACCACTGGTTCTAGACCCGGACATTTGATGATGCACAGAGATATTTTTAGTTGCTACAGCTGAGGATGGGGCTGCTGCTAGCATGCATCTAGTGGGTACTTCAGAAATGCTAGCCATCCTGCAGTGCATGGGACAGCCCCAAACAAACAAGCATTTGACCCCAAATGTTAATATTGACCAGGATGAGAAACCCTGATTTAGACATCTCTAAATTTTAGTGTGCTTGCTTTGTCTTTTTCCTATGCATAGTTTTAATCCTGTATTTTAAAGTGCTTTTACGTCATCTATAATGCTTTATAAACTTCTCTTTTAAAAACAGATTACAAACATTTATCATGTGTTAAGTATTCCTCTAAGAGAAGGTTTTTTAAAAAACTATTCCAACTTTTATTATGGAGAATTTCAACATATAAAGACTTGGCAGAATAATGTAATAAAATCTTCCAACATGAGCATCATGGTTGATAAGCAACCATTGTCAATACAGGGGCAATCTAACCTGACCTATATCTTACCCCACCCTCTCATGTTACTTTGAAAAAAACTCCAAAATATTTTTATCTATAAATATTTCAGTATGTATCTCTAACAGAAAGTTTCTTTTAAAAAATAATTTTAATACTGCTTCACAATATTTTACCTTATCCTGTGATATATTATAATTTATTTAACTAAGTGCCTACTGTTGAGTTTTGCATTTTTTTTTTTTACTTTTACACTTAAAAAAATTTTTTTTAATCTTTATATGACGCAATCTCCTTGTTCTACAGGTGAGATAGTGTGCAAACTAAGCAAGGTGAGAACGAGCACAAGACCCTTAATTTCATTAAACACTGTGTAACTGGTAAAGATTAATGTACATATCTCCTGCTAATTCTTTCCAATTACTTAGTTCATATAAATTCCCAAGCCTGGTTAATTATGCTGAAGTCAGGTAGTAATTTTGAGCAGTGTTCTGACGACAAGGGAATTTTCCTGGTATAACCTTGCCCTCTCACACAAGCTCTCAGCAGATTAGGCGCTCAGCCTGGAGTCCATTCATTTTCTGCTCAGGCCTAATTGCTGCCGACTGGCTGCCACAGGTACCTGGATAGTCTGTGTTTAAGGAGGCAGGGACTTGTGAGAACAAATAAGGAAAGATTAATTGTTTGTTTTGTTCGCTCCCAAGAGAAATGTGGGTGCTTAATCAAGAAAAATAATTTCTTCTGTTGATTTGGCTTATTTGGAGAAAAGATAATCGTGTAAAGCTAGGCACAAAAATGATGCCTTTTACAAGAGGTATTGCCACTTACCTACACAGGAGACAAGGATACAGGGAAATGAATGTAAGACACTGATGAAATGGATGAGGATGGCTCACATTTCTCATCGTAAGTAATCTGGCTGTTGGGCTTTTATTTGTACCAATAGCGCTAGCTAGTATTGTCATTTGTTTTGTCTGGCTCTTCGGAAATCTAATCAAGGAGACAATAGTGTAAAAAAAATCAACAACACTTTTCCAAATTGTTCTTAATTGCTGGAATACAAAGTGAGCTAAATGCTGTGATGTTTCCAATTAAAGAACCTGTTTTAAGCAAGCACTATTAAATCTATCTTTCCTGATCTGATAAATAAGCAGTCAAAGAGTGGAGCAGATTAATTGAGAGCCATTAATTCCAGATTCCTTATAACAGGAAGTGTGAACCAACATTATTAATGAGCTTTGGCAATTTGGGGCTTGATACCTGTGTCACTTGTATCTTCTGGTCCATCAAAAAAAGGAAATTTATTAAGTGTTATCATATTGCTTGTGATCGTTCATACCTACCCCAAACCATTTGCTTTCTAAAATCTCAAGAAATATTAGAAGGACTTTTGGTGTGTTCTGAATCAGAGTTGACCATTGAATCTGGAAGGTGAAAGTGAGGGAATTAAAAGAGAAATGTATATTGTCCCTCTGACAGGAAGTGGTACAGCTATAAACACAGGAGTTTTTACACTAGGCAGGAGCTGGCAATCTTTTGTGTGTGAAAGACCAACTAGTTAATATTTTAGACAGTGTGCCCTGTATGGACTGTCACACTTCTCGCCTCTGCCACTGTAGTATGAAAGCTGCCCTGGATAATATATAAAACAGGGAGAGGGGCTGTGTTCCAGTTACTGTTCGATCGCTCAGTCGTGTCCAGCTCTTTGCACCTCCATAGACTGCAGCACGCCAGGCATCCCTGTCCTTCAGTATCTCCCGGAGTTTGCTCAGACTCGTGTGCATTGAGTCAGTGATGCCATCCAACCATCTCATCCTCTGTCAGCCCCTTCTCCTCCTGCCCTCAATCCTTCCCAGCAACAGGATTTTTTTCCAGTGAGTCGGCTCTTTGCATCAGGTGGCCAAAGTATTGGCGTTTAGCTTCAGCATCAGTCCTTCCAATGAATATTCAGGGCTGATTTCCTTTAGGATTGACTGGTTTGATCTTGCTGTCCAAGGAACTCTCAAGAGCCTTCTCCAGCACCACAGTTTGAAAGAATCAATTCTTTGGCACTCAGCCTTCTCTGTGTTCCAATAAAACTTTACTTATAAAAGCAGGCAACAGGCCAGATTTGACTTTGGGGCTCTAGTTGAGCCCTGGATTTAGAGGCCAGTGGCAGATTTGGGTGGATGGGCAGCAGCAGATGGCTGGAATGAAGAATGTGGCCTGGCATCAGGTGAATATGGGTTCAGAGTCCTGACTCTACTTATACTAGCTGTATAAGCTAAGGTAGTTAATTAACTTCCTTGAGCACTAGTCACCTTTTCTATAAAAAGGAATAAGAAGATACACCTCATAAAGTTGTTAGTGAGGATTATATAAGCTAATGTACATGGAGCATTATCCAGTTCCTGATATAGAAGAGGCATACAATCAAAAATAGCCATCATTTTTTTCCCATCAAATCCAGGTCATATGTGACATGTTTGTCCTCATTTTTCTGAAATTCCAGAATATTCCTAGGACTCCTCAGAGCCATGGGGATTAATGCCTAATCTTATTTGGCCATGAAAATTAAATTAGAAAGTATTCTTTTAGGAACCCCTCTAAACAATTCAGCTAAAACTGTAACTAATTAAAAATGCTGTTGGAGGCCATACAAGGCAGAAATCTTGAAGATGATGCAGAATGTTGTCACAGGGAAGTGCTAGTGTTAATCTTCTACGCCTTCACTCCTGTATTCATTGATTCGTAAAATAAACATTTTTCAAGAGCTATTCATGATCAGATACTCTGCCTCAGGCCTTACATTTATTGTTTCACAATCCTCACCACCATCCATGCTCAGTAGCATCATCTGGTATTGAAAGTCAGCCTGCTTAAACATGGACCGTTCTGTATAGAATGACACCTGTAAGCCCATCTGTAAAGTACCTCCATTTCCCTCCACAGACAAACAATTGGCAGGCATTTCAGGTTGAATTTTTTAAAGAACCTGCCAGTCAAGGGAGAGATTTGAGGAGTGCTGGGGTGGGAATCTTGTCCCTAGGGGAGCAGTTCATGCAGGACTCTCGCTAGCAAGTCTCCAAGGTGGAGTGTTCATGATGACCCACTGGAGTTAGAAAGCAGTCATGCAACTTGCAAGTCTATTGAAATTTTTAGTCTGATAAAGAAGTAAATTAAGCTTTATTAATGTTGCTGTAGAGGGAACTCCCTGGTGATCCAGTGGCTAGGACTTTTTGCTTTTACTGTCCGTGCCCGGGTTCAGTTCCTGGTCAGGGAACTAAGATCCCTCAAGATACGTGACATGGCCAAAAAAAGAAAAAGAAAGAAAAAAAAAATTATGGTACAGACCAATACTGGCCCTCTGGCAAGCCCAGACGTCGGTCAGCCTGGGGCCCACAACCAGGAGCCCTCATCTGCTTGTTCATCCCAGTCTGCTGCTCTTCATGCTTGACTAGGTCGGTTTATGGTCTATATCACCTACTTTCAGCTAAATTTCACAGAAGTTGTTGCTTGGTTGCTTAGTCACGTCCAACTCTTTGTGACCTCGTGCTCTGTAGCCCACCAGGCTCCTCGGTCCGTGGGATTTTCCAGGCAAGAGTACTGGAGTGGGTAGCCATTCCCTTCTCCAGGGGATCTTCCCAACCCAGGGATCAAACCTATGTCTTCTGCACGGCAGGTGGATTCTTTTTTTTTTTTTTTTTAATTTATTTATTTTAGTTGGAGGCTAATCACTTTACAATATTGTAGTGGTTTTTGCCAGACATTGATATGAATCAGCCATGGGTTTACAATGTGTTCCCCACCCTGAACCCTCTTCCCACCTCCCTGCCCATCCCATCCATCTGGGTCATCCCAGTGCACCAGCCATGAAATCTTTAAACTTTATAAACAGTAATAGCTAACATACACAGTGTTTCAAGGCCTACTTAGCTGGCTTTCTCTAGTCTAACCCACCTTGTTCTCTCTATATACCTTTCTGCCCTCAGTTTGGAAGCTGGTGAAAAAATCCTAGGGAAATTGTGCCATGACCTGGAGGCCTGTGGCCACAGGACACAAAATTATCTTTACTTTTTCCTTTTCTCTCGTTGGCCATCAATGAATCATGTCCAATCTTTCCACATAGTATCTCTTGCACTTGTCCTTTCTTCTCCATTCTTGTTCACATCTATGGGCTTATGGACTCATAATTAGATTACTACAATAACTATCTAACTGGTTTCCATATATCCATCTCTCTTGGACTCAAAAGCTTCTGGCAGCAATATAAAAGATTACATTCATAAAAGTAAAGTTTAGCCAAGTAATCTCTCCATTCACAAACCTTGACTGGTTTCCTTCTGTTTATTGAGTAACGTCCAAATGCTATTGCTGCTAATGCTAAGTCACTTCAGTCGTGTCTGACTCTGCGCGACCCCATAGATGGCGGCCCACCAGGCTCCCCCGTCCCTGGGATTCTCCAGGCAAGAACACTGGAGTGGGTTGCCATTTCCTTCTCCAGGCAGGTGGATTCTTTACCACTGAGCCATGGGGAAGCCCTGAACCTCATGGAAGTTTCAGTAGCTTAATAGGAGCCCTGGAAAGAAGTCACAGACTGAAGAGAAAGCTGGGAAATGCTCGCCCAGGTGCACGGTGAACAGCAGAAAGGTGCGGCCCTGATCCCAGCACTGCTTCCGGTTCTGCAAGCTCCAAGGCCCTCGCTTAGCCTGGCCCTTCAGATGAAAGGCCTAGGAGCACCAAGTAGGAGAGAAAGCAGCCTTTGAAAGAACACAAGCCTGTGAGAGAACATGATGAAATTGGATGTTTGAAAATTTTTCTGTCGGTGTGGGATTTTGTTGCCAGAATTAATGTTTATAGCCTGAAATTCTCTCCAGCTCCCTTAATATTGGAAACAGAGTTTTCTAGCCTGTTCAGAAATCTTTCACAAGAAGAGTTTCAGCGACTCTTGGACCCAGATTTTTCTAAACACAATATTTTGTAATTCTGTGAGAACAACTGTGCAGCATCAAGAAAGGGAGATTCCTGGCCACATCTCATTAAAAAATTAGCCTTTGTGGTGGTGGAGATTGGAAGTTGAAAAATTACTATTATGATTCAGTAAGTACAGTCATTGGATCTATTTATCTTTTTGAGATACTCTTTTCTAGAATAGTGGTCATTGAAATAAATATTATGAAATAAACAGAATTTTCAGTCGCTCTTGAACACAATTAGAGAATAATCACTGTATTTCAACCTAAGAGAGCTTAGTCAGTCATATTACTCTCCTGTTAAAATATCATTATCTGGAATTTTTAATAGGAACAGAAATAGTTTTTGTATCATTAATACATGCCATTAAAGAGAATTTAAGTATTAGTTCATCTTTATATCACTTTAAATTTTTCTTTTGTGTATGTTTCAAATAGAACATAATTAATACAGTAATACCTTTATTTCATGTATAATTAAGTAAGTATTAGAGTGAGGGCTCAGCCCTTTTTCACTGGAGATGTGTACAATGAAAAATGTTTGGGAGACATGGAGACACTGCTCCAAGTCACTGGAACCTCCTGTTCCATTCATGCCAGTGTGTTTTAAGTAAGTAAAATATGTTTAGAATTTTTAAAAAAATATTCTTCCTGTGGTTCTTCTTTATTAGAAAATATGTTTTATTTATTTTAAAAGACCTCTCCCAATTCAGAATTTGGCCAACTCCTATCTTGCTTGTACTAACGGAAATCAACCCTGAATATTCATTGGAAGGACTGATGCTGAAGCTCCAATACTTTGGCCATCTGATGCAAAGAGCTGATTCATTGGAAAAGACCCTGATGCTGGAAAAGATTGAGGAGGAGAAGGAGACGACAGAGGATGAGATGGTTGGATGGGATCACTGACTCAGTGGACATGAGTTTGAGCAAACTCCAGGAGATAGTGAAGGACAGGGAGGCCTGGCATTTTTTCACAGAGAATGCTTGCTTTCTTGATGGGAAATTGTGGCTTTTATCCCCTTTCTTCTGATCCTGCCCCTCATAGTGATTCAGGAAGACTTGTTATTGTCTCCTGTCCCAGAATGCCTTTTAGGCAGCGGGCATGCCAATAAATTGAATTCTTTCCATTTTCTCCCTCATCCACCTGAGCAGGAGAGTAGGGTCACAACATCGGAGCAGAGGGTAGGATGTTGGAACTCTGATCATCCGTCTCTGTTATGATTTTAAACCATCCGTGATAGGAGAGTCACCTCCTACCTACCAGGAGCTTCCTTACATTCTACATACACAACTGAATCCTGCACGTCATACCTAGGATGCTCTTGGGCTTATTTCAGGTACTACTTGCCATCCTGCTGTTGGAGATTCCTATCCTGTTCCGGAAAAATCTGGGCCATTCTTAGGTACCTTTATGAAATCACCCTTTCGCTAAAAACAGTCACAGGACTGTGTCCTGGAAGCTGGTCTCCATCAAGCAAAGGAGCACTTTCCTTGTTTGTCGCCCCCGCTGCCATTTTCATTGTTTAGCGCTTTATCCCTTCCTGATGTCATGGTTGTTTCCTCAGTAGCTCCAGCTGTTCTGCACAGTATCCGGGGAGATGTGCCTTCTCAACTTCCTCTCTGTCCATGATACTCACCTACCAAGAATTATGTCATGGCTCCTTGGTAGCTACGGAACTGTGATGTTCTCAGGCCCCATACTCAGAACCGCAGCCTTACTCTGCATGGATATCACTGCCTACTAGCCGACTGACTGCCCTTGTCTTGGCTCCTGTGTTTACCATACCTTGCACCTGGTATCACCTCTCTTCTCATCTCTGTTTCCCAAAACATCCCACAAGGTCATTTCCAGGACCTCCTCTTTACGGGTTCTTTTTCAGTTCTCCACACCCAGATGTAATATTCTCAAACCCGAATACATTATAGTTGGCTGTCACCCCACTGCATTTTTACCTTCTGTTACAGCTCACTAACTTTATTTCTCCACACTCAGTTTTCAGTCCTGCATGCCACCCGTCTGCCTCCCCAAACATGTAACTTTAGCTCAGCCCACCATGACTCCTGGGGCTACCCTGGTGGCCAGGAATCCACCTGCAGTGCAGGAGACCTGGGTTTGACCCTTGCATTGGGAAAATCCCCTAGAGAAGGGAATGGCTACCCACTCCAGTATTCTTGTCTGGGAAATCCCATGGACAGAGGAGCCTGGGGGACTGCAACCCATGGGGTCGCAGAGAGTCAGACACAGCTGAGCAACTAACACTTTAACACACACTGTAACTGCTACCTCAAGACTGCCAGGTAGATAATTTGGTTTTAATGATATTTGATATTATTCTAATTCTTTCTTTTGTTATTTTTGTTCCTCTCTGATAGTTTGGGATAAAATATTAGATTCAAGTGGAAATGTACACCCAGGGATGATTCATGTCAATGTATGGCAAAAACCACTACAATATTTGAAGTAATTAGCCTCCAATTAAATTAAAAAAAAATGATTCAAATGGAATATCTACTTTATTATGCAGTATTTCATTGTGTGATATTCTCTGAGTTGATAGTGGTACTTTTGTATTATTTGTTATGTGAAACATTTAAAATTAGGCTGCATAAAATTTTGAAAATCTATTCAGCAAGAAAGTCACCACAAATTCAAACCATAAGACCAATAGGCTAAAAAAATGAACACTATATATGACAAAGGTCTGATTCCTATGGTATGAAAAGTTCTTTTATAAGTTGTTAGGAGAGGAAAATTATCAAACAGGAAAATGATAATTCATTCATTAAAAAGTCATTATAAATGACTAGTGAAAAATTAAAAAAAGAAAAATACTTTATTAGTAATCAGTTCAGTCAGTCGCTCAGTGGTGTCCAACTCTTTGCGACCCCTTGGACAGCAGCATGCCAGGCTTCCCTGTCCATCACTGACTCCCAGAGCTTACTCAGACTCATGAGATAGTATATTTACTTGTAGATTTGCAAAGATTAAAACAAACCATTTATACTCACTGTTGGTAAGAAATAGACATTCTCACGTACCTTTGAGGCATCTGCCCATTGTGGCAACATGTTGGAAAAAAATGTGACAGTTTTGTCTCTGAATTTATCCAACAATTATTCTTGCATAATTGGGCTATGCTGTGTGTAAGGCATTTCTTTCATTGTAATATAATTATAAAAGTTTCCCAATAGGAGTAACATTGCTTAAAAATGTATTGAAATAGCCATACAGTGGAGGGTGATACAAAATACACAATAGCAGTTCAAAAGAATGGTGTAATTCTATATGTACCAATAGGAAAAGATGTCTAGGACCTATGGACTGAAAGAAAGGGAAAAAGAGAGGGAGGGAGGGAATAAGGAAGGAAGAAAGAAAGTTCTCCAAAGACAAAAAAATGTTTAAGTAATACTTTGTCTTATGACCAGTAACATTCACAATGGAGAGCTCTGTGAGGACCAAATTCAGGAAAACCTTATAATCAGAGTTATAGAAAACCAGCAACTAAAAGACCTTATCTTTCTATCGTTGAAGTTTTCAGCCTTTTTAAAATATATGAAATCTGTATTACTTATTCTCATAGCCACAGTTTTTTACTGTTATTCTTCTTCTTGGCAAGACAAACCACATGAGTTTAGTAATCCCGTTGTATTATCACCAGCCACATAAGAAAATCTGCTGTAGAAGTATACGGATGACATTCGCTCTTCCAGATTGATGCTATTTATTTTTCATTGGCACACGGAAGGTTGCTAAGCATCCCCTGGTCAGGTTCTGCCAGCCCTTTACGCCCAGTAATTGCATTGTTCCATGTCTTTATCAAGGAATCCCTCGCCAGTAAGTTTTTGGGAGGGACAAGTGTCAAGGATGAGAAGCCACAATGAAGTGCTTGGGACTGAGCAGAGATTACACTGCTCAGGTCATCCTCCAAAACTTGTCAGTTTGCTGCCCAAATAAATGCCTCGAGTGTGTAAAACGCAGAGCATAGTGACCCCAGGAAGAAAAATCAATTGCAATTCATATTTCATATGTCTGTAATTGCTTGTGAAAGCATGGCAGCAGTTTGTTTGCAGGGCAGCTCTTCCTCGCCCGTTGTCTCCTTTCTCTTCTTGGTTCTAACGGTCACGTCTTTCACATGCTCACATTTACGGTGAAGCAAAATGTGGGCCTTTCTTCTTTCTGGTCCACATTACCATTCTTATTACTGGTGCCCTGTACTGGATTTGATCCGTGCATTGAACTGTAAACAGGCTGAGATCACGCAGGAGAAATGGCTAGTTCACTCTGTGGTTCTTGAAGGTTTGGGTGTTTTTGTTATTTGTTCATCCATTTTGTTTTGAGGTGAGAGAGGCAGGTTGTGGAAAGTATCATCTTTCATCAGGAGAATTACTCATTTATTAGGATTATAAACAACAAAAGTGAATTCTGTGTGCGTGTGGAGGTGATCGTAAATGCTTTCTTTTTTTTTTTTTTTGGTAATTAAATCAGAAGAGGGGATTAAAAACCTGCTTAATTTTGAGAATCACTCAGTCCGTCTACCCTATCAACCCTCTCTTGCTCTAATTCCCTTAACCCAGCTCTTTCTCATGTGAAGCTGCTCTTGAATTCGTAACCCTTCTCTGGACTGAGATGTCATAGGGATAGAGAAAATGCTGCTCACTTTATGGATTACTGTTAAGTCAACAAAACTTTGGCAGCATTGATTAACTTGACAGTGAGTACAGCAGTACATTTATCACTTATGGCTGTGCTGTAGAAAATCTAATAAGAGGCAAACAATTCCCTTTAGAGCAGTAACAGGTTCACTGTGGCTAACGGTGCATGCACTGGAAATTTCTGCCTTTAAATTATACCCTTGCTGCTGGTTGGGTCATTGACTCAAAGCTTCTGCACTTCTGTAGTCATGCTGTTGTTATTAATTTCATCACAGTTATTTGACTTAACTGCATGTTTAAATTTTTATGTGTATGTAGTGTTTTTAAAAAGCTGAGAAGAGGATTAAATACAGTTCTAGAATGATAATCTTAAAGTAATAGCTAGAAATAGAGAGCTCTGCTGTATGAAGCTAAGAAGATCACAAAGAAATTACCTCCCACCGTTAGTGCTATATAATTTAGCCTGTTTCATAAAGGAGAACATGGAGAAAATTTTAGTCTCAGCTAAATAATTTGTAAGGAAAAGTATTTATGATAGTATTAGATGTGAAATTATTATGAACATGTACTGGTAGAAATTTGATAGGATTTTTTCATTTTTTTCCTTCATACTGAAGATATCCCATTAAGACTGAAAATTTTCTTTCCTTCTATCCATTAAACAGCATTACTCATTTCCCCCATATATCATTAAGATCTTTCACTGTGCACTTAGGTAAACATGTGAAAAAATAGGATAAAATATGTTTAGTGGAGGATACTAATTGTATCTAATGATTGCAGAGGTATGGGTAAGTGTGATGAATTTAGTAGATCAGGGTAAGGAGTAAGAAAATTAGGTTTTTAAACTGTTATAATGGTTATCTAGTAAACTGAAGACTATTTGATGATTCTCACTCTTATAGTACACAGAAAATCTGATAATCTGCTAAAAAAAAAAAGCCACCACCTTGTCAGGGCAGTTCTTATTTCACATGGAGATGTTTTTCTTTCTATTAAACTGTTTTAACAAGAAAGGTATTCTGTTCTAGAAGGGTATCCAATTCATCATTTTTAAAACAAAAAATTCCTGTGATCTGCTTAAAGTCACAATTCAGCTGGAGAGAGCTGGTCCAAATGGGGGAAAAAAAAAATCCTTTTTTTTTTTTTTTTAGTGCTTGTGTTTTGCTAGGAAACAGTCTTGAATTGAGGGCTCTTATATGGTAGCATCTGTGGGATGATATAGTTTTCTTTGTTGGGAGAAAAGTATTCTGCCTGAATCAGTTGTCAAGAGGTTTAATATAATAAGGCAGCTTGTGGTATGACTAAAAGAAACACCATGCACAAGAAATTCCCACAGCAGTTTGTTTTTAGAAGAAAAACTGAGTTTACCTGAAACATGAATACATTGAAAGCCAAGACTTAATAAGACAGAGCTTAGAAAGGGTTGCTGTCCAAAGGTCTGTGTCAGTGATCTCATCCAATTGTCTGTGAGATTCTAAAAGACATATGAACCCAAATTGCTTTTTCATGAGATTTGAGAAGTACTGGCTTGAATCAGTAACATTCAAGCCTGTTGATGTTAGCGTTTGGATTTAATTCAATGAGAATGTGTTTTCCTTTTTAATCTATAGGGCAAATGTAATGTATCTCCCTTCTGAAAACAGTCTTTTCTGCCACGTCGACCACTCTGGATTTCACAGGTTACAATAGGAGTGCCCCCACCACTTGCCCTAGTGAACAGAGGCCGGGTATTGATTAACTATCACGCTGGCATCAGAACTACTCTTAGGATTCAATTTTTTTGTTGTTTTGCATATTTTATTGATCAAAATGGTAAATGAGCATCAAGCGTGCAAGAAGACGATGAATTGTTTACTTGCATAAAATAACCTTTCAATAAGGGAAGATGCATGGCTTACACTTTGGTTCTGTTCTGCGGCCCGAAGCAGATGGCATTCAGCTGCTATTGATTTGCTTCCATAGTTAAGGAGCAGCCTGCAACCCTGCATGCCCACTGTGAGAAGGGGTGCAGATTTGGGGACCAGAATGGAAGCCAAGAAGGAACTGATTGACCCTCCCTAAAATCCTAAGGAAAAAGAAAAGAAACAACAACCACCTTATTTGGAAACCATGAATGTCTACTAAATGGAAACTTGAATTAATGTCATCATATGTGGGCTGATGCTTTTAAAAGAACAACATTTGTGATCATCACTAAGGCAGGTCTCTCTAGTGAATAACAAATAGAGTAACCATCACAGAATACTGATTATAAGCATTTATATTTAAAGGAAACTAAATAAAGTTTTTTCTCCTTTCCTTTGGGGTAGAATTATGTAATCTTCACATGTCTCATGTGGTGTCCACGGCAGAGCTTTCTGGCCTTAACATAAATGTACACATAAGTTGGGCTGACAGCCTCCCTCTTATTTACAAGTTGTGTGATCTCCATTTATACAACGGTCCACCCAGATCCTTTGTCAGCAATCACATTTGGTTTTAAAATGTCTTTCCATAATAGGTAGTTACAGATGTTGAATTTATAAATATTTTCCTTGAAGCTGTGTCCAACAATGACTTTACATCTCAAAAACGAAGGATAAGCTGACCTACCAATTGTGCCTTTTTTTTTCCCCCTTCCAGATGCATGAAATACTGAAAACCACTTGTTCAAAACCATAGGAACAAATAATAGATATATTAACATAATAAAGCAGGTATTTATTACTCAATAATGCATATATTAGTCAAGCTTAGCTAAATATCTTAATTTTTCTTGCAGTTTATCATTTAAATATGAGTAAAATCTTAACAAAAATTTGTAATGAAGCTGCTTGCCCTTTATAGACCTACTTCACTGGGTTCCTTCTCATAAATAAACTGTTATTACAAATGACTGTTCTGAAAGCATTTTCCTGTTACTCTTTATACTTGAAATGTTTTATCATAAGCCATGGCGCTTATTTGTGATGGAGAGTGGCCAGTTTACTTTGCTTGGTCCTGAGTAAATGTTAGCTTTGTCTCTTCTCTACTCTACCCCTACCCTGGTGATAAAGATTTGGGAAAATGAATTAAATTTACTCTGTTACAAAAAGCAGTCACCCTTTATGTTTCTTTCTCTTCTCTTCTTGTAGTACTAGAAAACCCAACTAATTTCTCAAACCTTTCATGCAAGAGAGAAGCTTGGAGGGCAGAAGGCATTAAGGTGAAAGAGGCATGCTGGACATGCTGGTGTATTGAGTGGCTGTCGTGCCCTTATGGGCCATAGCCGTGTTTTATTTACTGTGTCCCTTTCGGTGTCTAGTATGATGCAGAGAATACCTCCTCTGTGCTTCTGGAAAATGCAGCCCTCATTTCCAAGTTAAAGAGAGAAGACTAGTTGGCATCAGGTTTGTCAAACTCAAAAGAACTCTAAGAAGAGGGAAGCCTTTCTCTTCTCTGCTCTTGTGAGTAGGAGAACAAGACACATCTGGGAAGGGAGAGTCAGGCCAGAGCCTCTGCTATGGACAGTGCTTGTGCCTTCTCTCAGACAAACGAGAGCTGTGTTCATGAGCCAGAAGGTAATCAGCAAGCTGAAGTTGTCAATGACACTGTAGGAGAGTTACTAGGATGCTTCGAAACCAAGCTATCAGCACAGCATTTGTGTGGCATTATGTTGATGGTGGAAAAAATTTAAGCAAGGTGATTAAGGGTTAAGACTGATGGGCTCGGTTAGTTAGGCATAGTTATTGAAATCTACTTAGAATTTCTCGTGTTGAACTTGTCCTAATTCTGGCAAGATATATAATTTGGGCCAATTTAGTATGTTTTGAGCAGGTAGTTACTGTTTCTAGCTGATATTGCTTTCTGTGTATAAAAGTGGTATGTATATTTCATTAGTTTTTCATTAGGAAAAAAAAAAATCCCCCACTCCATTTTCTTGGCAACATCTAACACCAAGTATCATCTCTGGTTAGCAGTCCTTTTGAACTTTGCTGGTGGCATAGTGTATAAGAGTCTGCCTGACAGTACAGGGGACACAGGATCCCTGGTCTGGGAAGATCCCACGTGCGCTGGAGCAACTCAGCTCGTGAGCCCACACACTGCAACTACTGAAGCCCGTGCGCCCTAGAGCGCATGCCCGGCAACAAGAGAAGCCACAATGAGGAGTCCACACCCTGCAACTAGAGAGCAGCCCCCACTCACCACAACTAGAGAAAGGCCTTGCAAAGCAGCAAAGATGCAGCACAGCCAAGATAACTAAATTAATTATTTTAGAAAGCAGTCTTTTGCTGACTCATTAACAACTTCATCAGCATCTTACAGTATTTATTTAGCAAAATCAACTGACAGTGAGACTCCTGGAGATCAACTGCAGGAGAATGAAAAGACAGAAAAGATATACTTTTAAATAGCTTTATTGAGATAGGAACTATATCCCATGAAATACACATAAATGTTGTACCGTCATTTTTAGCAAATTTATAGTTTTGTGACCATCAACACAATCCAGTTTTAGACCATTTCTATGACAGCCCCCCAAATTACCCTCATGCCTACTCAATCTACTTCTTTTCCTGCCCAGTTTGAGCAACTCTTACTATAAACTTGAAAAAGGAAATACATGTTAGCAGCTGAAGGTGCCACCCTTTTCGTATTCATTACTCTTTGGATCTCATCAGTCTGCTTCAGGTTTGGGAGGTGACTTCTTCTTGCAATGTAGACCATCTTGAAAGATGATAGCTTTAACTCAGATGTGGCTTTTTGAACCTGTACCCCCAAACAGTGAAGAGAACAAAATGAAGATAGGAATTTGTGGGAAAGAAAGGCAGGAAAGCAGTAACTTAACTCATTATCTTTGTGCCTGAGTTATTTTCTTTGGGGCATACATTTGTTTTCCAGGGAAGAATGACTGGTAGATAATAGAAATCTCTTCTGCGTTTATTTTATCCCTGCCTTCCAGATAGAAATGAATGCTGCTGGGAAAGAGAGGGGAAACTGAGGTTGTCCAACACCAGCTGTGTTTCTGGCCCTCTGCTGTGCCTAGGTGTGGTGGAACTGAACTGAAGGAGCTGGTGTGTCAAATCCCAGCGCTGCTTATTCACCTGATGAATATCGGAGCCCCCTTTTGAGCAGCTCTTTTACCATATATTTGATCGTGTTCCATTTAGCATGTAAAATGTAGTATTATGCAGCAAATCAAACTGCCTTATTAAAGTGTTAATACTTTAATATTAATATATTAGAAAAAATATGTATATATATAAGATTGAAGGCAGGAGAAGGGGACAGCAGAGGGTGAGAAGGCTGGATGGCATCACCAACTCAATGGACATGAGTTTGAGTAAACTCCAGGAGTTGGTGATGGACAGGGAGGCCTGAAGTGCTGCAGTCCATGGGGCCACAAAGAGTTGGACACAACTGAGTGAGTGAACTGAACTGAAAGTATATATTTTATATATATATATTATATATATTATCTACTTTAATATATTTATATTTAATATAAATTTAATATATAATAGTATGTATTATATACTTTAATATATTTATATTTAATATGAATACTCTAATATTAAAGCATTGCAAAGCTTTAGGATTTAGGAAACTTAATTATTTTTCTACGGGGAAAAAAGACTGATGAGTCATCTAAAATACAAAAGCATTTCTTATGGAATAAATTTTGTAGTTATCAAAATACATAGCTTACTGTCAACAGCTGAGAAAAAAGATGTCAGTGTTCAGTATATACTTACTGAGTATCTACTGTGGGTGCTGCCTGGCACAGAGTAAATTATTCACACCTAATCCTTGTCAGAGGTATTTGGTTTGGCCATTCAGTACCTAAACAAGTAGCTAAGAAGAGGTATGTGTGACATTATCCTGTACAGTACATTAAGTATTTACCTACTCATTAGATATTTCCATTTTGAAAACTATTTTAAAAGTGGTTTATTTTGGCTACACTGGGTCTTTGTCGCTGCACATGGACTTTCTCTAGTTACAACGAGTGGGAGCTACTCTCTAGTTGCCATGCATGGGCTTCATGTGAGTGAGTCACTGATCAGAACAGACTTTCAGGCCAAGGTCAAGAGTTAGCTTATAACATTAGCATGACTCAAACTTCATCAAAATCCTTCAAACACATGCAGCAAAGTAATGAGCAATTATTTTAAAGCTATGATTGTATCGCTTCTATTTTTGTTTATAGTGAAGTTACTTGAAAAGGTACACTTTGGGGTTTGCTAACTATTCCTATTAATTGTGATAGTCATTCATCAAATTAATAACAGAAGGCCACTGAAAAATCATTGAAATCCATTGGTTTGGAATAGCGTCAGCATCAATGCTTTTTTCAGAGTATCCCGTTTTGCATAAATTAGTGAAGAAATGCGTATCTATCAAAACTGGGTATACTGGTAGAAGGTTCAAACAGAAATACAGATCCATCACCCTTCTCTCCGCAGCCCGTTCCTGCCTTACATGTGTATGATCATCCAACAATCCATTCAAAGTCTTAACTTGAGAGGTTTGAACCCTTAAAATATAATTAGTTAATTAGTTCTTAAGCACTTACATTTCAGAGTGTATTCTAAGAGCAGCTACTGTACAGCAAAAAAAAAAAAAAAATGCATTTTTCATTTTTTCTCTCCGATTTATCAGATTGATCCTTCTTTTATCTCTGCACAAATGACACCGTTAGTGGACCTGGGGATATCTAAGCTTAAAGAAGCTCCTAAAAGATGAGAACATTAACCCCAAGTGCACTGAATTCCCTGAACGTCTTGCATTCTCCTGCTTAGACTTGAAGTGGGTACCTGCTGTTTAATGTAATTAGTTTCAAAGGGAATGTCAGATCCGTCCTCAGGAGTTTACTCTGACCCAAAAACCCTTGTAAGAAAATATCAGTGAGACAAAACAAGAAAAGTTATCACAGTTGGGAAGCTCCTTCTCACTGCGTTATTCGTTACTCGGGGGCATGTTTTTAAAAAGAGTCCTGTTTGCTGTCTGGCTCAGTAATTTTCTGGTTGCAAACTTGTGCTCAAGACAAAGTTGCTCCAGCAGGTAGCCTTTTTCCTGTTCTAAAAATGAAGACATGGTGGGCTGAGTACAAAAAAAAGGAAAATAGAAAACAGCTGACATTTTAACAATGGTTTGAGCATTTCTTATGAAAGTAAGATTTAAAAATTAAAGACAAATAAAGCTTATTAATTTTCAACATACATTTTCCCCATTAAAAAGTGTACTGAAATAAGGCTATTTTCAGCTTCTCTTTTTATCCATATTGACGTTCAGCTTATAATGAGCTGTAATTAAGAGGTTGAAAGGGGTCTCCTTTGAGTAGCAGGCTAAGTCTGACAACAAATGGCAGCATCACAGTTCTCTCTGGCTTCTTTTCCCTAAGACATAGATGAGCAATTGCTTAAAACTTGTTGTAATTTGTAAGCCACTAGTCTCATGACCCTCTTTGTTTATTCCCCTCTTTCTCCCTCCTTTGTTGAGTCTTGCTGATCTATTCAGCCACACCTGGGCTGAGCTCCAGAGCTTAAGGGAGGGGCTGTGGACCCCCTTCTTGCTAGAGGGTGAGGGGGGAGCAGCTGACCCTTGAAGGACCAGAAGGTTATTAAAGAAGGGACTGAAACTTCCCTTTAGGGAGGCAGTGCAGCTGGGAAATAGTACAAGACCGGAGGCTCAATTCAGCCACCTCAAGGGGCACACTGTCCACCTTAGGGGATGTTATTAACAGCTAGTCATTTGACATCACAGGATTATTTTCCCATAAAATGTTCTTGATCCTGTCTACCTCAGTGGTGGTGATGAGCATTAAGTGATCCTGTGTATGTAGGGCTACTTAGCAGCCATACAATATCATGCCAGTATTATATATTACTGTTTTTCTTAGCAAATCCCTTGCTTAATTTCCTGTCTATAAATTCTTTCTACAACATTCTGCAGCAATTGGGCCTCAACTACATTTGGTCAAATATTTGCTGGGGTGGTACCTGTTATCTCCCAAAGCATAATCTTCCATCAGAGACTTCAGTCACCAAGTTTCTCTTTACATTTGGTCAAAATTTACCTCCTCAGTGTTCATCTCTGTTGCGTTCTGCCTCTGGAATAACCCTCACACATTCAAAGCCCGAAGTTGAAGGGACAAAAACCAAGTAGACTTATAAATGAAATAACTGCAGGCACTGTAAGGGAAACAAAAAATAAGGGAGCAACGAAAAGACGGTCAGGGAGTGAGAGCAAGTGCTAGAATGGTCAGAAAAGGCACCTCTGAGGTGACATTTAGGCTAAGACTGAGGAACGTTAATCGTGTCGAGCCCTAGAAGGCCTAGGGAACCACGGAGGCCATGGTGGAAGGAACACAGGCCCCTGGTGGCTGAGAAGGCCACTGTGGCTATCACGTTATGAGCCAGTGGGAGGGGAGCTCCAGGTGATGCATGTGGAAGGGGAGGGGAAGAAAGCCTCCAGCTTGGCAGCTGGGCAGGGCGGTGCTTTCAATGGCTAAGCTGAAGAGGTGGCAGAGGAGGGGGTGGCAGGTTTATTTATTTATTTTTTAAAGGAATTATCCATTTCTGTTTTGCACATTTTTAACTGAAGGGATCTATAAGAAACTCAAGTGGAGATGTTACGTTGGTATTTAGTTCTGTGAGTCTGGAGCCCAGAAGAGAGTTCCAGCTTGGAGATAAGAATCTGCATCTTATCAGAATAAAGGTATTAAAATCCATGGCAATTGATACATTCTGATTAGAATGTGGGGAGACAAGAGGGCCACTGGCTAAGCCTTGAAAAATCCCAGCAGTTTTGAGGTCAGGTGGTAAAGGAAGAGACGACAAAGGAGAGTGAAAATGAGATAGGAGGAAACCGGAAGAGTCACAGAAACACAGAAAGGAGTTTTTCAAGAAGTGGGAGAAGGGTTGTTCGGCTGAGTGATGGCTGCTCAGAAGTCGAGTATGGCAAGGACAAAAATGGCCTTGGAATTTAGCAACACGGAAAAGATCTGTGACCTTGACAAGCTAAAAATGGTGGCAACCAAAGCCATTTTTGTCCAAGGCAGAGTAATGGGTGAAGTAGAAATAAGAAAAGAAAACGGCATCTGTAGTACATTGGTGAGAACGTCTGCC
Source organism: Capra hircus (assembly GCF_001704415.2). Classification (NCBI taxonomy): domain Eukaryota; kingdom Metazoa; phylum Chordata; class Mammalia; order Artiodactyla; family Bovidae; genus Capra; species Capra hircus. The sequence continues at coordinate 79,820,913 of NC_030814.1, forward strand.
ATGAAAAGAAGCAGAGAAATAAGCTCTGTTCTCTGAGAGATCTTTTGTTTCTTTGTTTACTTGGTTCTGTGAGATCCTAGAGCATGTTTATAAGCTGACAGGAATGATTCAGCAGAGATAATAACAGAAAAGTCGATGGATGGAATTAATAGTGAATAGGCAGAGGAAGGAAGGGTTATAACTAAAGACGTATCTGAGAAAGTCAAGAGGTGAACTGAGCTAGAATGTAACTAGAGGAATTGGCCTCTGAGAGAAGGCGGGGCACTCCCTCCGCTATAGCAGAGGAAGGAAGAGAGGACTGTGGAAGGCTGATGTGGGTGGAGTAGGGGTAAAGATGAGGGATCTCAAGTCTGGTGACTTCTGTATTACTGAAGTGTGAAGAGCAGTTCTCAGCCCAGAGGGAGGGTGGAGGAAGGGGCAAGGGAGATTCAAAGAGAAGAGGGGAAGGTGTAGCATGGCTGACGGTGGTTCCTCTGGAGCAGTGGTTCTCAACATGTGGTTCCTGGACTGACAGCATCAGCATCACCTGGGAACTTTTCTGAAATGCAGTTTTTGAGATCCCATACCATACCTATTAGACCAGAAACTTGGGAGGTGGAACCCAGCCATGTGTGTTTTTGTTATTAACCTCCTTACCATTTATTGAGTTGTAAACTGCTGCAATCACTATACTACTGAAATCTGAGACTCACTCATCCTGATCCTTCTCTCAGCTTCCCCTTGAAAAGGAAACCTGGAGCAGAACCACCCCAAAGCCCAGAGGGTAGAAAGAAGACATGCAGGGGATGCAGGGAGATGGGAAGGAGGAAGCAGGACCAGTGTGCAAAGTTAGACTCCTGGGGACCCACACACACTCCCACAGGCAAAGACCAGGGTGTCCCTCTCTCCCCAGTCAACGGCCATGAGAAAGAACATTAGGGAAGGACAAGCCATCCATAAGACATTTCAATCCTTCCCATCATGAAGCTTCGGCCAAGAGGGGCTGAGCCAAGGTCACTGGCCTCTGCCTTCATGGCACATGAGGCCTGAGCCAGAGCAGCTTTGATGGCGGCCACCAGCTTCAGAAACCTGCTCTCCATGTCCACGTAGCCATCACCTCCCTTCTTGGAGTGAACCAGCTTCCCTGCTACAAATGCTTCAAAGAAGCCGGTGACCTAGAGAGTCCCCTTGCCGCAAATGTCCAAACATCCAGGGAACCCATCTTCTAACTTCTTTTTGAGCTGAAGATGCTTGAAGTGCCACAGTACTTGAAGACACTTAAGTGCCACAATAAACCACTTGGATGGTGACTGCCGCAGTTCTGGACCACAGCCCACTACAGCGAGGACTCCGGATCTGAATCCCAGGGAGGAAAAGTGAGATCTGCCAGAGGTCTTTGTTTTAACAAGTCTTCTTGATGATGCCGATGCTAGTTGAAGTTGGAGAACCATTGTCCTAGAGAAAAGTAGCGAGACAACATTTTGTAGCTAAGACCTTGAATTTAGAGTGAAACCAGTTTCTTTGTACTGTGTGGTTTTCTCTTGGTGCTTAGCAGCTGGGGTTGAGGCAGGGGTGAGAGGTGCCAGGATTCAACCAGAACTGAGAGGTCCTAAGTACACAGAGGTGGGAGAGGGGGCTGATGGAGTTGGAAGCACTGCAGGGAACTGATTATGATGGTCAGTCATGCAATCTGAAGCTGAACAAGGAGGACAGAAAAGTCAGAAGGGGCTGATGAAAGTAAGAAGTCTTCAGATAGAAAAGGGAACCTCTTACACTGTTGGTGGAAATGCAAACTAGTACAGCCACTGTGAGAAGAGTGTGGAGATTCCTTAAAAACTGGAAATAGAACTGCCATATGACCCAGCAATCCCACTGCTGGGCATACACAAAGAGGAAACCAGAACTGAAAGAGACACATGCACCCCAGTGTTCATCGCAGCACTGTTTACAATAGCCAGGACATGGAAGCAACCTAGATGTCCATCAGCAGACAAATGGATAGGAAAGCTGTGGTACATATACACAATGGAGTATTACTCAGCCATTAAAAAGAACGTGTTTGAGTCAGTTCTAATGAGGTGGATGAAACTGGAGCCTATTATACAGAGTGAAGTAAGTCAGACAGAAAATCACCAATATGGTATATTAACACATAAATATGGAATTTAGAAAGATGGTAACAACGACCCTATACTCGAGACAAGAAAAGAGACACAGATATAAAGAACAGACTTTTGGACTCTGTGGGAGAGGGAGAGGGTGGGATGATTTGAGAGACTAGCACTGAAACATGCATATTACCATATGTGGAACAGCTGACCAGTCTAAGTCCAGTGCATGAAACAGGGCACTCAAAGCCGGTGCACTGGGGCAACCAGAGGGGTGGGATGGGGAGGAGGTGGGAGGGGGGGTCAGGATGGGGGACTCATGTATACCTGTGGCTGGTTCACGTCAATGTATGGCAAAAAACACCACAATATTGTAAAGTAATTAGCCTCCAATTAAAATTAAAAAAAAAAAAAGTCTCCAGATCAATTGTTTGAAGGTTTCACTCATGGTAGTGGTTGGGGGTTAGGGGCAGGCAGGGGGTAACACCATTGAAAAGAAGGGCTCTGTATAGCACAGCTAGGTCATGTCTGAGTTCATGGGTCCACAGAGATAGTGCTTAGAGTTCTGACTAAATGAGTTCTGTGTAAAAATTCCATAAAACAAATGCTTGGCCTGTGTGCCTGCATTAGTGTATACGTTAAGAGGCCAGGAAGTTGTAAGATAGTTGGATCTCATACAAAGCACAAGCCTTTTTTTAAAAAAGAAAAAATTAGCAATGACACAAGTAAAACCATATAAGAAAATGTTTCTTTAAATCAGCTTTTTAAAGTATTCACCTTCTGTGAGAGATTATTTTTGTTCACCTTTAACTACTGCTGCTAAGAATAATGATAAATAGCATTTATTAGGCACTTACAGTACAGCAGGCACCGTAGCAGTTTCTTTATAGGCATGAGTCTTATTTCATCATGACCGCAGCCTCCGGAGTAGACTGTTATTGACCTTGTTGAAGCATGGAGGAGCTAAGAAAATTGCCTATGATTAATTTTAAACAATTTAAGTAAGTAAATGTTCAAAAGTGCATACAATTCTTACAAACCTAAACAACCTGCCTACCATTTCTTCAGTAACTGTAGAAGAATAAGGTGTAGTTTTCACTTGATCAGTGTCCACCCCCAGGTGATAGCACCCAGGTGAGCCTTGAGGAAACATGCATGAAAAAGACGTGTTGGCAAAAGTTGGGAGCATGCCAGGCTCCCTGGCTCCCTCCCTGGGGCGCAGCTGGATCAGGCTGAGGCTGAAGGTGGCTGAGCAGACCCCTGCCTGGGATGGTTGATCTGGTCAACCAGTGCTGTTAGTGTGTACGCCTGACGGGATGTCCAGGTTGTTGCGCGTCGGTCCCACTGTTGTGTTTGTACCCTTGAGTTTCTCCTGTATCTCTGCCTAGCCCCAGTGATGTCTGACTCCTCAGCAGGAAGGGCAGCCAGACAGCACTGGGGCAACCAAGGGACAGGAAGCGGCTGCTGCTGCTGCTGCTGCTGCTGCTGTTGCTGCTGCTAAGTCGCTTCAGTCGGGTCTGACTCTGTGCAACCCCATGGACGGCAGCCCACCAGGCTCCCCTGTCCCTGGGATTCTCCAGGCAAGAACACTGGAGTGGGTTGCCATTTCCTTCTCCAATGCATGAAAGTGAAAAGTGAAATTGAAGTCGCTCAGTCGTGTCGACAGGAAGCAGATGTGAACCCAAAAATGTTATCTTCAGGCCCCAGAAACACATCTTCCAGGTTTTCTCCTCCTCCTCCTTTTTTTAAATAAATCCGTGTTTTACTCTCAAACTTTGCTAAGATCTTCAAAATGTAAAACTTCTGCTTGTAAATGTATATGGTCATTTCAACTTGCTAGAGTATCACTGTAAACCTTTGGTATCTCCCTTTAATTGCTCTTAATAGAGAGCTGTTAAAAGATCATAAAATTTGTGATTAAAAAGTTAAAGTGGAGTTGTATTTTCTTCCACTAGCCCATGCTAAATTATTCCCTCTGGGTCATTTTATAGTGATTTGGACAGTCCTTCGTAAAATAAGTTTAATGAAACACATAGGGATGCTGTATGTGATTTGTGTAATAGACTCTATTTGGTAGGATATTTTTCTGGATAATTAGCTTAAATTTTTCTTTTGTTTAGTCTTATTACTTATATGCTTGAATTCTTTACTATTTGGTAATATATGTTCTTGGCACCTGCTGTGTTAGACAGACAAATTTTTCATGTATTGGTCCTTTTTTTAAATATAGATAGTGCTGTGTATATGTGAACCCTAATTGCTTTTTCATTTTTCATAGGCTGTTTTTTATATTGTGGGCTTTTTTAAAGTGAAAGTTGCTCGGTCATATCTGACTCTTTGCGACCCCATGGACTATACAGTCCATGGAATTCTCCAGGCCAGAATACTGGAGTGGGTAGCCTTTCCCTTCTCCAGGGTATCTTAGTAAGTTAAAAATAAAAATATCTAGGTTGCTTCCTTCCTCCCTTTCTATCTCCCTCTCTCCTTTCCTTCCTTCTTTCCTTTCTTCCTAAGTATTCTACCCAGTACTAAAGTAGTGAATTAAAAGTAGAATAGCAGAGCTGGGTTTTTTCTTTTCTTCTCTCTCTTTCTTAAGGTATTCTACCCAGTACTCTGCTCTTTGGGCCAAAAATTGGACTTTATGATCTGCAGAGGCAAGAAATCTGTCTCAGTAGAAAGGCTTGTGTTCTACCACAGGTAGCAATCCAATGAAAGAACCTAACTGAAATTGGGGTTTCTCTTTCTCAGGCTTATTATTTCCTCAACCGTTGCCAGTAGCAAGCAATTGTGGGGGTTTTTTCCTGTAATTCAAAATCATCAGGGATTGGATCTCTGGGTTTTTGGCTTTTCCGTCAGGATCACAAAATAACAGATAAACTCAGGGACTACATGTGTGTTCCAGGCACGAGGGGAGAGGAAAGGGGTGGGAGAATGAGCAAAAAGATGAGAGACAGCAGAGCCTCAATATTCACTTTCAGGAAACATTTTGGGTCTTTTCCACTCAATGACTACCACTGACATCTTAGTGGCCAGGTCTGTGCCATGTGGCAAGGGAATCTGGGAAATACTGGGGGGAGGGGGAGCAGATGTTGTTTTTTGTTATTCTTGTTTATTTTTTTTTTTTTTTAGCTTGACAGTTTGCCACCCCCAAAAAACAAATTGGTGTTTCATTAATAAGGATGAAGGGGAGAATGAATCTGCGTTAGGCAACTGACTGTCACAGCCTCCAGTGGCGGAAGGCAGACAGAGAATTCAAGGTTATGTGTGAAGCAGTTGTCCCTGCCATTGTTCTCTGCCAGCTTCCTGGGAAACCTGGGAGCCTATCAGATAAAGACTGGTATAATTTGGAAACCACCAGGAAAGGATCCATACTTATTGTTGAGTGTAAATTCCTGAATGAAAGTGAAGTGAAAGTCACACGATCGTGTCCAACTCTTTGTGATCCCATAGACTAAATGGTCCATGGAATTCTCCAGGCCAGAATACTGGAGTAGGTAACCATTCCCTTCTTCCCAACCCAGGGATCGAACCCAGGTCTCCCTCATTGCAGGCAGATTCTTTACCAGCTGAGCCACAAGGGAAGCCCATAAATTCCTGAATAGACATGTATAGTTTAACTCCAAGTCATGGGAGGACTTATTTCAGCATTAGATTTGGGGGGAAGGGCCAGAGTAGGTATGTTCTTTCCATGGACTCGAGCACAGGCTCCTGCTTGGACATACAATGCAATGGTGAGTAGTCATGTGCGTAGAGGCCCCCTCTCTCATCTTTCATGCTATTGTGGCTTACCTTTCTTAGTATAGTCCCTTTGGGCTACTGGTAGCCCGCCTGTGTATTTTACATAAACAATTTCATTGACTGCATTCTGCGCTGCTGCCAAGAGGTCAAGGGCCCCTCTCCCACTTCCATTATTCTTTCCTAGAGACACTTGTTTTTAACTATAGACCTATGCACTGTCTCCATAAGGGCTACTTTTATTTCTGGCATGTTCTCTAAGGACTTGCTACTGCAGCCTGAAACAAGTCTGTGTCTCACTCTTTAGCTGCTTCCCACGGAGTGTTCCCACTGAATTCTATGCACTGTCAACGTTCAAGTTCAACTTCATTCAAGGTTCTTCAGTTCAGTTCAGTTGCTCAGTCGTGTCCGACTCTTTGTGACCCCATGAATCGCAGCACGCCAGGCCTCCCTGTCCATCACCAACTCCCAGAGTTCACTCAGACTCACGTCCATCGAGTCAGTGATGCCATCCAGCCATCTCATCCTCTGTCGTCCTCTTCTCCTCCTGCCCCCAATCCCTCCCAGCATCAGAGTCTTTTCCAATGAGTCAACTCTTTGTATGAGGTGGCCAAAGTACTGGAGTTTCAGCTTCAGCATCATTCCTTCCAAAGAAATCCCAGGGCAGATCTCCTTCAGAATAGACTGGTTGGATCTTCTTTCAGTCCAAGGGACTCTCAAGAGTCTTCTCCAACACCACAGTTCAAAAGCATCAATTCTTCGGCACTCAGCTTTCTTCACGGTCCAACTCTCACATCCATACATGACCACAGGAAAAACCATAGCCTTGACTAGACAGACAACTTTTCTTCCAAGGAGTAAGCGTCTTTTAATTTCATGGCTGCAGTCAAGGTTCTTAAATTCACGTAAAACATTACTTATATAACTTCAGCATTTTACAAGGAGATTCAGTGCAGTACTTCTAACAACCATAAGCTGTTGTCAGTTACTGTTGGCAGTCTTCATTTAAAATTTTAAAAAGATACTTGCCTAGTATGCTGTATCTTACCTGTAACGCAATGAGAATGTGTATACTTCAGAAGGCCTAGTTGATCTAAACTACACCTCCAGCAAAGGAGATGCACACATAAAGAACAGACTTAGGGTCACAGTGGGAGAGGGAGAGGATGAGATGACTTAGAGAGTAGCATTGAAACATATACATTACCATATGTAAAATAGATAGCCAATGGGCATTTGCTGTATGACACAAGGAACACAAAGCAGGTGCTCTGTGATAACCTTGAGGAGGGTAGGGGAGAGGGGGAGGGGGGTTCGGGTGGGGAGGGAGGCAGGAGTGAGGTTTAAGAGGGAGGGGACGTATGTATACCCATGGCTGATTCATGTTGATGTATGGCTGCTGCTGCTAAGTCACTTCAGTCTTGTCTGACTCTGTGTGACCCCATAGACGGCAGCCCACCAGGCTCCCCTGTCCCTGGGATTCTCCAGGCAAGAACACTGGAGTGGGCTGCCATTTCCTTCTCCAATGCATGAAAGTGAAAAGTGAAAGTCAGGTCACTCAGTCGTGTCCAGCTCTTAGCGACCCCATGGACTACAGCCCACCAGGCTCCCCCGTCCATGGGATTTTCCAGGCAAGAGTACTGGAGTGGGGTGCCATTGCCTTCTCCGTGATGTATGGCAGAAACCACAACAATATTGTAAAATAATTACCCTTCAATTAAAAATAAAATTAAATTTAAAAAAAAGCTACACCTCTTCAAATTCAGCTGTGCTTGAGCTGTGTCACAGTATACAGTATGTGAAGAAAGAGAATACTAAATAAATCAGAGGAATAAAGCAGATAGTTGGGAGCATGTTTAAGTGACTTGAGAGAGCAAATGGTTTTCAAGCACTTTAAACACTTTAAAAACATCAATTCCTCAACATGCATAGGCTATGCTAATTGTAAATCTTTCATTAAAAACCAGTCTCTAGAGTTTCTCCCCAGGCAACATCTTGCAAGCCAGGTTCTGATTACTATTTCTTCTTTAAAGTAAAAAGACAATGCTTCCATAAGCATTTTCTATAATTGGTATTTCAGTTGGTATCACACCATATTCTTTGAATTAGTAAATCAGTTTTGAGGTGCTTTGTAATATATGGTTTTATTCAAATGTATCAGTCCCCTGATCTCAGTTTTGACTTCTAGGTAAGTAGCTAGTTTATAACTGCTTTTAGAATTTTTTTTTTCTATTGGATGATCAAGAACGTGATCATCTGTGAATGTTCCCATAAATCTGACATTACCTATAATGTGTAATTGAGCCGCATTGTTCTTCAGCGTATAGTTAGGTAATTTAAATAGATAAAAGATATATAAGATGTCACTTTAAAGCATTTTGCCAAGTCAAAGAAGAACTGAGTTGGTCAGAGGTTGTCAAATAGATTTTGAAATGTTTCTGTCTTTGCTTTTTTTAAAAAAAATAGGACAGAAATTGATGGAGTTTATTGTTTTCCTTCTTGGAGTCCTTATATACTTGTAAGAATTAGCTGAGATCTTAAGAACTTTTAGAAAAATATTTTATTCATTTATTGGGCTGTGTTGGGTCTTGTTTGCAGCATGCAGGTGCTTTGTTGCAGTAAACGGGTTCTCTAGTTGTGGGCTCTAGAGCGCATGGGCTTCATTGCCCTGAGGCATATGGAATCTTAGTTCCCCAACCAAGAACTGAACCCGTATTCCCTGCGTTGGAAGGCAGATTCTTAACCACTGGATCACCAGGCAAGTCCCTAGAAAATTTTTAAATCCAAAGAAAGTTAGAAGTGTTATTTTAAGGGAGCTAATTTCAGTGGTTCCTTCCAGGCTCCTCCGTCCATGGGATTTTCCAGGCAAGAGTACTGGAGTGGGTTGCTATCCCCTGGTAAAAGTAGGGCTTCCCTCGTAGCTCAGTTGGTAAAGAATCTGCCTGCAATGCAGGAAATCCAGGTTCGATTCCTGGGTAGGGAAGATCCCCTAGAGAAGGAAATGACAACCTGCTCAAGTATTCTTGCCCGAAATCCCATGGACAGAGGAGTCTGGCTGGCTATGGTCCACAGGGTTGCAAGAGTCCAACATGACTTAGAGTCTAAACCACCACCACCAGGTAAGAGTATGACCAAGTCTAAGGTAGACAATTTGAATAGTATTGTTTGGCCAGATTGGGCCTTAATGGCTTTTATAAACCCTGTGTGCACTGTAATCAGAGTAATAATCTATTAACCTAGGACTATATTATCCTTATCAAAAGAAAAATTGGAGCATAATACTTTAATATATGCATATTTAGTAATGTTTTTTACATATACTAATATAAATCCATTAAAAATTAGAAAAGATAGATTTCTTTATTTTTCATTATTATTTTCAATCTTTTAAATATATTCTTAATCTTTTTTAATATTTGTTTTTCTGAATCACAATTATCTTGCTCAGCTCCCCACATGTCTGTAACCCACTTTGGAGAACACTGGCCTATGAAAATCCATTGTTTTCCTCCTGCTTCCCAACCATGTTTTGTGAGAGTTTAGGGTTTGTATTTTCTGCATCTGCATGATCTCATGACTCCAATCTAGAAAAGTAACATATTTTCCCCCAGCTGACTGTATCTGTTGGGGATGTGTTTTCTCAGAGCAGAAGCAAAACCACTCAGGGGGTGCATACCTTGAGCCTGGTTAGCCTTTCCCACAGATAAAGCCCTGCAGAAGATGAGCTCATGAAGCAAAACTGCAAGACAGAAATGAACAGCTACGCGTAGAGACACAAAAACAGGACTAAATCCCAAGCAGCTCAAGTGCAAGCATGATTGAATGGAAAGCCCAAATTAAAATGTCTAAAATAGTTGAAGGCATAAGAAAAGATCATGAACCTATGAAGAGCGAAACAGGCAGGATTGAAAAGGAACCAAATATGAAATGAAAAATCTGGTCATCACAATTAGCTCCGTGGATTAAGGGGCCATTTGTGCTCATGCTTAGTTCTCAGTCATGTCTGACTCTGAGACCCTGTGGACTATAGCCTGCCAGGCTCCTCTGTCCATGGGATTTTTTAGGCAAGAGAGAGGCCATAATGCATGATCACTGGATCTGAGGAATGCCGCTGCTGTTCCAGTTGTAGTCAAAGCATAAATCATCTTTCACATGACGCAGAAGCCCCAACCCACCCCTGTAGTTCAGGCTCTCCTATGCTATTGCTCAGCTTTATTTTCCTCAGGCACAACCTCACTGACCTTTCCGTTTTCCTAATGCCATGCTTCCACCTTCCACAAGCCTTTGAACACACTGTGTTTTGAACAGTATGCTGTGCTTTGCATCTGAAATATCCCACTCCCTTTATTCTGTCAGCTCATTCAACCCTCAGCTCAAGGGTCACTTTCCCAGGGAAGCTTTGTTAATACTTCACAGATTAATGGGGGCTTCCCTGGTAGCTCAGCTGGTAAAGAATCCTCCTGCAATGCAAGAGACCACAGTTCGATTCCTGGTTGGGAAGATTCCCTGGAAAAGGAATAGACTACCCACTCCAGTATTCTTGGGCTTCCCTGGTGGCTCAGCTGGTAAAGAGTCTGCCTGCAATGCAGGAGACCCTGATTCGATTCCTGGGTTGAGAAGATCCCCTGAAGAAGGGATAGGCTACCCACTCCAGTATTCTTAGGCTTCCATTGTGGCTCAGCTGGTAAAGAATCTGCCTGCAATGCAGGAGACCAGGGTTTGATCCCTGGGTCAGGAAGATCCTATGCAGAAGGGAAAAGCTATGCACTCCAGTGTTCTGGCCTGGACAATTCGATGGACTATATAATCCATGGGGTCGTAGAGAGTCAGATACAACTGAGCATACATATACATAAATAGGGTGATTTGTTACTAATGCTTAGAGAAACAGATTCCTTCCCTTCAAGGTACTTATTTCAGTTTGTAATCTCATGTCCATCCCTGTGATTATTTGAACACTATCCATCTTCCCCACTAGACTGTAAGTCCTGGGAAGACAAGATCATGTTTGTTTGGTTACGCATTGTGCCAGGGGTTGTACTTAATGCCTGGTAAATAAATATTTTTTTTATGAATAGATATTCTAGAAACATAAGAGACTTAAAATTTGATATTAGAATAGCTCAAAAGGTGGGGGTTTTCCAGTTTCTATTGTTCCCTGGTTTTCTTTTTATCCATATTATCAGAAATTAGATTTCTTCTGTCAAATATCCCTGAAGCCAGATCACATTGTTTCCTTACACAGATTCTTTACCATTTTAATCAGGCCCCTGTCAGAAGCCTTCAGCTTTTCATGCAGGTCCTCAGATTTCTTGTAAGATAGTCTATAGAGCTCTGTGAAATGATAGCAGATGTCTGTCTGAATCTCTGAATAGTGCAGATTCCACCAGAACCAGAGCAGACTCATCCTAGGAAGGGTGGCACACAGAGAAGGATGTGCGCTGAAGTGGGCTCCTCCAAAGCACATCTGATTTTTATTTTTCAGGTGATCATGAGCCTTCTTAGATCTGTTTACTGGCTGGCTTTTTAAAAATAATGTTCCTTCAGTAACCTTCCTGTGGTTCATTTTGTGAAATCATGAGCAAGTGCTGGGGAGGAGGTACGTGGAGGACTGAGGACTGCAGAGCCTCTTTGAGCTGGTAGGTTTGGTTCCCAAAGGACAGAACACTGAAGCCCACTCACTGCAGTGAAAAGGTATTGATTTTTCTCCCTCCCTGTTCTCAGCTGCACCTCTGAAGTCAGTATGGTACGCAGTATCTTTCCTGGTAAAGAGAGGAAAAACTGTCACGAACTTGGTCACCCCAATCGGACATTTCAAACCAAACGAGATGGAGTAGGAAAAGAGCTTTAAAAGCTCTTGGAAACCTCCCGACTTAATTCAGTACCCTGACTTTTGTGACTAAGAGGTTCCTTCCAGTTCATAACAAACCTTGATAGACAATGGGAAGAAATGTGGTGGGGTTTTTTTTTCCTTTAATGTTTCGAAAAGAGAATGAAAGGATAAAATCAGTGAAAACAATACAGCTTTGTGCAGTGATCTTGGAAGGTTAGCACAGTGGTCTTGTCCAAGTTTTCAACAAGATTCTCCGTTCCTGTTATAATTGGCCGCTGGCTAGGTTTGGACCTAACTAGAATGCCAGCGTTCGATTTCACCGTGTCCTCGGTGGAGATATGTCACCGTTTATGCTCGCCTTAGTGACAATTTTCTAAAATGGAAACTCGTGGGAAATCATTACAGTGTTTATACGTCTCCCTTGTCGGACAGCGTTATCCTGTGATATTTTACCAGTGTTTTCCACTGCATGATGGCCTCTAGTGAAGGTTAAGGCAGCACGAGTCCCTCTGTAATTTTGTGACTGCATTTTACTTACTGAAGAAGAAAAGATAACTGACAATTAAGTGTTTGGGATGTCACAGAAAGAACATGTGCAACTAATCAATGCTATCCTTTGGGAACACGATTTTATAAAGCTGATAAGGTAGAAAAATCGGGATTTTGTGATTTGTGTTACATGATGATAATTGCACCTTTTCAATAAAAGAGACATTTCTCCTGGAGTAAACACTTAGCTGGTGGAGGATGCCAGTACCAATGCTATTGTTTTTCTGCCCCCTTTAGGCAATTTTTGGGTAAATACTTTCATAGAAGACTTTTTTCCCCCATTCTTCTTTTAGAGTGATATTTTGGTCTATAATAAGGAAGGTCATTTATTCTTCTGTGACTGAGTAACATCGTTGTAAAGAATGATTATTTTTTGCTTTTTACAAGGTACACCCAATCGCCTGTGTTCATGTTTATCAGAGTTGAATATCGTCTTAGCAAAGTCTGTTACGTGATCTATCACACACTTGTTAAAATTCTTTGATTTAGCCCCATTTCCTTTGTGCATCTTAATAACAACCTGGTTTTTAATCTATGTACTTCCTTAGTGGCAAATTGGATGAAACTTTCTTTCCTGTGGTTTTTCAGTTAATTTGGTAGCATCTCCAGTCTGCATGTGTATGAAAAAGCAGGCAACAGACATTCAGAACCCAGTTATTTAGAAGCTCTTAGGAGCCTACTTTTCCCATACATGCACCGCCTCTCCTGGTTTTATGGCCCAGGTTTCAGCTAGAGATAGATCCTTCTCTGCTGGTTTAGACAGTAGTTTCTTCTTGTTCCAGCAGCTTTGGAAACTGCCACCCTCCTTTACAGAATGGTTAGTTAACCTGAAGGCCACATTATCTCCTTGGTCCTCCACCACCCCCTTCCATGCTTGGTGGGTAACCTCTTCATATGGAAACCATTCTGAATCTTTTCGTCATTTTCTCTGTTTGCCTCTAGCTTGTCTGAGTTTCTTTTTATTTCTCTTTCCTTGGGGGTTAAATAGTATTGCATTCAATGAAGTGAGAGGGCTGCTCAGCTCATTTTAGACCTTTGTGGAAATAGCACTTTCTTGCTGACCCACCACTTGCAACCAGCAGGGCTTATGACCTACTATCCAGCATGCATCTGGGTACTTCATTCTGCCTTTTACAGTAGTTGACTTGGTACTTTAACCTGTACAATTTAATGGGATTATTTCTTTTTCTCCAATGTGTTACTTTCATTTTGAATTCTGATGTTTTACAACATAAATTAGCTACCAAACCATGCCACCCTCCTTAACAAAATGGTTACTGCTGCTGCTGCTGCTGCTAAGTCGCTTCAGTCGTGTCCGACTCTGTGCGACTCCATAGACGGCTGCCCACCAGGCTCCCCTGTCCCTGGGATTCTCCAGGCAAGAACACTGGAGTGGGTTGCCATTTCCTTCTCCAATGCATGAAAGTGAAAAGTGAAAGGGAAGTCGCTCAGTCGTGTCCGACTCTTCAAGACCCCGTGGACTGCAGCCTACCAGGCTCCTCCATCCATGGGATTTTCCAGGCAAGAGTACTGGAGTGGGTTACCATTGCCTTCTCCGATTCTGCCTTTGTTAGATTAACTAACACAATGGTTAGTTAACCTAATTCACCATCTCAATTTGCATTTGATGTCAGGACTCTACCATCAGAGTTATTAATCAGTTAGAAAGCACTCAGCCCGGGACCCAGTACTGCCCAGCAATTCAAATTCCCCCTCTCATAACAGGTGTGGCGTACTATCATATACTCTGCAGAAATAGAGTTTAAATCTTACTTTCCCTCCTTTTTGGCTAATTAGGAAACCTTCAGCACCATGGCTTGTTGAATTCTAGAGTGACATACAGAAGATGTAGATGCCACAAATATGAACTGCTTTCTAAATCCAGCACAGCGATAGATTTTGGTCTTTCAGAAAAAAGTCCTTTACCGGGGTTGCCTCACGGCCAGACCCACAGCCTAGAGCTGAAAGCACTCATGAATTCTAATCGCAAGGCGGCACACACTCCAGTGGGGTTCTAATTGACAAAGAGGTGGAAAACTGAAACAAGAAGGCTAGCGTGTCCTTCAGGGGGCTGGCCTTCAGCGCAGGCTCAGCAGTGCTTCAGGCTCCAGGCCAAATGAAGTGTGCCCAGCAGCGCTGCTCCACACCCGAGCTGAGAGGAGGCATCCTTGGCACGGCTGTCAGAGGGCTGTTGGACCCCCTACCACTGGCAGCACAATTATATATGTGTGTGTATGTTTCAGCAAGCAAGATTCTCAGCTTTATCATTTTCAAGGGGATCCACGAATCACAGAGGACTAAGAAGTTTTGGTAAATAGACAATAATCCAAACCTCCAAAACCAATCAAATAGATTGTTGAGAATTGATACAGCAAAAAAAAATTCAAAGAAAACATAATTAACATTTATCAAATGCTAATTAGGCCAGAGACTCTTGGAGACATCACCTAATCCTTACAGTGACCTTTAGGGTAGGCAGAGGAGATGCTCAAACCCAGGTCTTTGTCTAAATCTACATATTCCAGCTACACAACTTACCTCTATAAAGAATGAAAATGACTAACCACTGAAGATCAATCAAAAATAAAGATAAGCAAGCTAAAACAACAGGGAAATGTGATTTGATATTTAAAATGTAATTTATATATATATATATAATAGAAAGTGAAAGTGAAGTCGTTCAGTTGTGTCCGATTCTTTGCAACCCCATGCGAAGAATGGGGTTGTAGCCCACCAAGCTCCTCCATCCGTGGGATATGTATATATTAATTAAGAGCTAATCTGGTGAACCGTTCTGATGATTTAGACCAGACTGGGGTCCCAAGCATGTGGAATGGCCTAGGTTCCAGCATCAGGATGGAGTGGTTTTTCTCATATAATATATATTTTTAGTAAGAGCTTACCTAGTGAACTGTTCTGGTGATCTAGACCAGACTGGGGTCCCAAGCATGTGGAATGGCCCAGAATGCAACATCAAGAAGGAGTGATTCTTCTTGAGCAGCAGCTTTTTGAGAAACTGAGGAAGATTTAAATGAAATAGGTCATGAGGCCCTTCTTCACTGATGGGTCCCTCGTGGAATGAGGTCATGTGTTTCTGAGCCAAAAGATTTGGTTGAGCTCAGCTGCTCTTCTACATCTCTGTACTAACTGATGACAGTCATTTCACTTATGTGTATTTTATCAAATTAGTTCTGCTCCATTCTATCTCTGGACTTAGCTATTATTTTATAAGACTTCTTAGCAGAGCTTAGAGAATACTCCCTCCACATAACTGAATGCTTAACTAACTGCCCAGTGCTGCTTGCTTACAACTGTAAATCCGGAAATCCACATTGGTCATTGTTTTATGGAAAATATTATTTGAGGCTATTCAGCTTCCCTGGTGACTCAGATGGTAAAGAATTTGCCTGCAATATGGGAGACCTGGGTTTGATCCCTGGGTCGGGAAGATCCCCTGGAGGAGGGCATGGCAACCCACTCCAGTATTCTTGCCTGGAGAATCCAATGGACAGAGAAGCCTGGTGGGCTACAGTCCATGGGATCGCAAAGAGTCAGACTCAACTGAGCGACTAAGCACAGCACAGCGAACATTTAAATAAAATGCTCACAAATTTCTAAAGTCTTCTCTCTTCTTTTTCCCCCAGTATATCTGACCTAAAACAATGTGACCATCTATTTAGAGTACTCTGTTCAGGGAGGGTGAGCAGGATTAATTCCTGTCTTGGTGTTGCAGTGTAAACAGCTTTTTGCCTGTCTTTTGTCATTAATGATCATGCTGTAGATGTACCCAGTGCATTGTAAGCCAATCTGTCAAGGCAAATAAACAATTCACCTTGTTAAAATTCCCTAAATCTTGCATTAATAAAATGAAAGTAACCCCCTGAACACTCAGGAGATGTCTTCCTGCATACTACAGTGATGGATGACATGTCTAAAGATCCTGGAAATTAAGTAGTTCAGGTCATTAAAAGTGTCCCACACTTGTTATTGATTTAATTTATTTTAAAAGGTGGGGGTGGAGATAAGAACGGTTTACCCACTCCCCTGTTGTGTGTGTGGTTTTTTTTTAATCTGAAAGCTACCACTTGTTCACATAATTAAAACTATTGCCAGGGTGAACAGCTCTGTGTTTGTTACAACATGAAGCTTTATTATTCAAATAAGTATATCATCTTCTTAAACAAATATCTACAAACAAGTAGATAATCATTGCATCTTGTATTATGGCAGAAATTCCTTAGACCCGCACATGTATCATGATTCCTAAAATCTTTCATTTCTGGGCACTGAAATAATGACCTTCTGAGTACCTCCCCACAAAATGTCCTCAGTTAGATAAAAATTTAGATGAAGGTCAAAAGAATTGAGGGAAACTAATGGAAATAGTAATAGAAGTATGCCTCTGAATAAAAGACCTGTTTTTTTTCTCTCCATTTTGTCAATTTTTCATTTTTCTACTTTATAATCAAGAAAAGAGTAAACATTTGAGAAAGATGAATGAATGGATGAGCGGGTGGGGAAATGGATGGATGCGAAAGTATTCAGAAGATGCAGACCCTGGGTCACTTTATTCTAAGGCAAGATTAAGTTATGTGTGTTTGTGTTTACTTGTGTATCACCAGTTTTCTATACCAATCCACACTCCACTGGACACGTAATATTCATTGTCATATTCCAGTGCCTAACATAATAGGTGATCGGTAAATATTTGTTTAATGAATAAAATATTACCCCCAATGCCTTTTTTTCCCCTCTCTTTTTCATTGCTTAAGCTTCAGCGAGTACAGTGGGCTGTGTAAGGAATAGTAAGAGCCCCAGACGAGGTTGGTTCTTCAGCTGATGACTCTCCAGGAACTGAGCAGCAGGAGAGTTGAGCACTAGTGTCAAGCAGAGATCCGTCTGCTAGCACTGGTGACCTCTGTGCGAGCTCATTCCATGTACGTGTCCTGAACTGGGTAACAGAATTCCAAACCATGGTGAGAAATGGGGCCGCTCCAGATAGAAATCATAACTAGAAACAATGCATTATGTAGAATTATGTGTACACAAGATACATGCAGTTTGATCTTTTGTCATTTTTTATATTCCTTTTGCATCACCTTACATAGCTATTCCTGATCAGCTGTGTGAGTGACAGTTCACCATCAGTTCTCATTGTTTTTTAAATAGTGTATGATTAGGATGAAAAAAAAAAAAAGCCATGGTAAGTTACAAAAAATGACCCTTAAAATAGTTATATTAATTTAGAAATTATTGCACAATGTTTGATGCTTTTCCATGGTCTTTGTTAAAAGTGGGGGAGGGAGGTGCAATCATTTCTCTGGCAGACCCTTTCAAAAATAAATATATATGAAAATGCACTCTTACAGGTCTTTATTTGATCCCTCCTGGAAATTGCATAATTTGGGTATCTGAGAACTGACATAGTTATGCCATTATGGCAGCTATTTAGCAGAGCTCCCTAAATGGAAGAACTCTATAGATTTTTTTTTTTTTCAGTATATACACTGATTTACACTTAGTGGTAAAATTGTAACTGACCCTTTAAGTGGAGCTGTCCAAATGGCAATAAATGTCAGTTGATCCTGTTGCTGAAATAGGTAATAGCTAAAAGATCTTGACTAAATCTTCTAGTTTAAAAAAACATGTGTATCATTTCCTGAACAGTTGTGGTCAGGATACGCACATATGTACACACACACACACAGTCAAACCGTTTCATCACTAAATAAAGAAAACTTGATGAAACTGTCTTAACAGTATTGTTAGTGTTCCCAGGTTTTGAAGTACTCTGGATTAGAACCTCCTTGAAGGCAGAGAACTGTGTCTACCTGGTACCCAGCTGTCTTGCCCCCTAGTCAGCATCTAAAGTATAGAAAATGTTCTGTAAATGCTGGTTGAGTGAAGAAATAGATAAAATGGAGCATTTGCTGACATTGAATAGCATGTGTGTTGGCCTGAATTCTTGGTGGGTGAAATAGGGACCACTCTCATTTCCCTTTTGAGTAATAATGCTGGTAAGAACTTTGATGGATGGTTATGACTTTTCAGAATAGTTTATTTGATTGATTGTCTAGCAAACTTGACTTTCTTAATTGTTTTCTACTTTCACAGGCTGTCATTCTGGAAAATGAAGAACTTCCCAAGCTGTTTCTCGATTTCCTAAATGTGCGACACTTGCCCTCTCTACCAAAGACAGAGAGTTGTGGGTAAGAGCTGTTGTTTACCTATTGGACATTAAGTTACTTTGCAAACACTTATTGGTCTACCAAATAACCCTAATGATGCCGGAAGGGCCAGCCTGGGCACACCCATTCTTCTGGCTTGGGACAGCACTTGCTCGCCCCCTACTCGTAGTCAAAGGAATTGCTCCTGAGTCCTCATCTCCATATTGTGGCCAAGGGACCAACTAACTGGGGTTTAGACTTGAAGAATTGACTTTTTAAATTATTGTTATATGGAATGATGCTACATGATGGAAATTATGGCTTTTAATACCCTGTCCAAGAACTGATATGTTTATTTGTGGGCTTCCCTGGTGGCTCAGCTGGTAAAGAATCTGCCTGCAATACAGGAGACCGTAGCTCAATTCTTGGGTCGGGAAGATCCCCTGGAGAAGAGATAGGCTACCCACTCCTGTATTTTTGGATTTCCCTGGTGGCTCAGATGATAAAGAATCCACCTGAAATGCGGGAGACCTGGATTCGATCCTTGGGTTGGGAAGATCCCCTGAAGGAGGGCATGGCAACCCACTCCAGTACTCTTGCCTGGAGTATCCCCATGGACAGGAGCCTGGCGGACTATGCTTCATGGGGTCACAACGAGTCAGACACAACTGAGCAACTAAGCACAGCACATGTTTATTTGTGGATACCTGGGCAAAGTCTATATCCCCTCAACACATTTATTCATGTAAGTTTAAAGCTGTAAATGATCTTAAAAATGATTTTACCCAACTCCCTTCATTTTATAGTTGAGCAAACTGAGCCACAGGAATAAAGTGCCTTTTCCCAAATCTCCTGCCTTGTAGCTGGCAGAGCCCAGGCCTCTGGCATAAACTCTTTCCCTGCCTCCCTCAAGAACTTCTGAATGCAGAGCTGCGTATCCTAATCTCTCTCTACCAAGAAACCAGACACTTGATATCATCAGCAATCAAGGAAAGTTCTTCCGAAGAGTTAACTCTGAACCAAGCCTCTCACTCAGCTCTGGGTATCTGTGATAATCTGACCTCCAAAGGCCATCAGCAACACCCCTGACATATTAGATCTATTCATTCAGAACTCCATCATCACAGACTCTCTGCAGATCCAAGCTGGGGAGAGTGTTGTATCCATTTTCTTGCTGTCTCCAGACCTGCCTGAAGGACCCACACTAGCTACAGAATGTTTAAGCTAACCACACCCAAAGGCAGGTTAAACCCTGGCCGTCTGCTGGTTGAGAAGCCGCTGAGACCTGTCGCAGCTCCCTCACTGGCAGCATTCACTCAGAGCCACTTTTCAGTGACCGCAGAACAAGGAACATATACCCCACTCGCCAAATCACCTACATGGCTGGTGTACTCCTGTTTCAACTTGGTGCATTTTCTGGGAAGTTGGGCTTCATACGTGGTTATGTATTTTTAAGAAATAGCAGGAATGAAGTGAGTGAAGTCTTTTCTCCATTATATAAGTCCAAAAGCAAAACTGTAGGATTTTTGAGTGGTCTTCTTCAGGAAAACTGAAATATAAGAATATTACCATCTTAGGATTCCTTAGGAGGAGGCAAAGGCCATTCTGTGACTCTGAAAATACCAGTCTCTTTCTTAACATGTCTGCCAATTTAGAACTCTAAGAATACTAGCTATATCTTCCCTTGTTAGCATAAGCACTGACCCAGATTTTATTGTCTTTTTCTTTTCTTTTCAAAAAAAATTTAGATCTTTTGATGAGACAGAATCTGAAGAGTCAAGGTAAGAACAAATAGCAGTCAATCAGGAGTTATACAAACCGAGAATAGGACTGTGGTTTTGTTAAATGGTTCATTACCATCATCTGATTGTTTCAAGTCAAGATTTTCTTTAAAATCTTTGGTGGAAAATTCATTTAAAAATGACAGATCTTTGATGGGGAGTGACAGAAGTAGCCAGTTCTATTTAAGGGTGGAGGAATAAAACCCTGCATTGTTTCATACATGAAATAAGAATACTATTTCATCAACAGTCGTACTATAAGATTTCAAAAAATAAAACACTTTGCATCAGTGATTTATTGTATATCTGCTTCCGATGCCACAAAGACATGAATGGAAGATGAGCGCACTGCTGGTGATTTGTTCCTCCAGCTCTGCTTGCTATTATTCACCCACACCGTTAGATACATAAACCTTGAGATGTCCCCGCACAGCAGTTTGATCCCCTCAAAGCTAGTTTGTAGTGTTTTCTGTTTACCGTCGTCCCCTGATGCTGACATGCCTGTTCTTGACCTTTCCAGTAAACTGTCCCACCAGCCGGTGCTGCTGTTCCTCAGGGATCCATACGTCTTGCCTGCAGCCAGCGGTAATCAAACCTGTCATCTGCTAACAGCTCTTTACTGATCTGACCCTGCACCACATAAACCACGTTTTTAATACAGGTCTAACAGAGTGACATTGGTCCAGGGCTTAATAATCTGCCAATAAACCAGTGCTCTTGGTGTAAGAGACATTCAGAATTTTAATTGGGGCAGGCCTTTCAGGAGGAAATGTAATTTTTCTTTCTCTCTCTCCAGGCTGTTTTGAATTAGAGTGATAAGGGGGTAAAGGTATTAATTTGGGGGATGATGTTATTTTGGACTATGCCAGTTTTTATCCAGATGCTAGGGTTTGAATCCAAGGCCCTAGTCCTTTTTTTTTTTTCAATGCTTTTTTCCCAAAGCTGTGTATATACATTGCATGTGTCTCCATTTCCATTTAGATTACAGCATCTTTGACAGTCAAATATATCTTTTTAAAGGTTGTATGTTTAAGTATAAGGGATCAATTTAAGCGTAATGTCCAAGTCCTTTCTTTGTGTCAAGAAATTCAAATTATTCAGAGTCCCTCTCAAAGTGTTCTGACATTCAACTCTTTGTGAGTATATTCTCAGACATTGTCTCATTCAATTTCCTTAACCACCTTAGGAAACTGGCAGGGCAGTTATCATCATGGGATCTTGAGAAAAGTGGATCTCAGGGAGGTCCCTGACTTGCCTGGTTTCTCATGTCTGGAGGGTGGATCTCTTTTTGCCTAATCTCTCCTTCTGTGCTCTCTGCGTATAGTGGATTTGCAGCCTTTGTTTCTGCGAGTAACTAAATAGCATAGCAGCTAAATAGCAATAGATAGATTATCTGTGGACACCTTTCCTACATTCTGGCAATAAAACCTTATCCCCAGCAAGCGAGAAGGGACTGTTCTCTTGTGCTTGAGTCAGCCACTTGCTGTCCATTTAAAGAAGCCTGGCTCAGACACACCCTCGCTCTGTGGAGGACCATTCTAGAAGAAAGCTGCCTTTTGTCATGCGACAGTATACACATATGGTCTTGTAATAGTATTTTCCCTATAAACTTCTTTCACTGAGGAATAATTACCTTTCTTTAGCATTTACTTCTAATGTGCATCAAATATGCCTGGTGTGTTAGGTTGATATTATGTTAACAAGATGTTACATTTAACAAATATTCACTATGTAGCCTAGTCTAGAGTACGTGGGCAGTGATTTATAAAGTGGTCTTTCTAGCTTTTAATAATGGTTCCACAAGCTCTCTCCCCAGGTATTGTTTCTGCTCAGATATTTTGTGCCTTTGACTGAAATTCCTAGAAAAGTGTAGAGAGTAGAATGATCACCATGGACTAGAGTAGCCAGTTTGCTGTCTAGAAGAGGAAAGGTATTTTGTGGTCTTTGAACTCGATTCATCCAGGTTGTTAAGTAGCATGTGCTATGCACTTGGCTTGACCATGAAGAACTTTCCGGGAAGGAGTATCAGGGGCAAAAGTCCGAAGCTGGAAAGAGTGAAAAAGTATGGCTCATTGGTAGAATGTTGATGTAGTGGAATCACTTGCACCGAAAGGGAATGTCTGCTTGAGAGTAAGTGAAAATCATGAATTTGATGTAAGGAATGGAACCAGGTGTGAGAGAGCCAGTCACTAAATCTCCTTTCATGGAACTTTGGCTAGACCCGGGTCATAAATCAGATTCCTGTTGTCTTAGAGGTATTATACCAGTGGTGCATTCTTTCAGTTCTTTAGCATTTAAAGATAAATTTTACTTGTGTTCCATATTCACGTTGTATGGCTTCTTAAAATGTTGAGGTTACTTTTCCAGAGGATACAGAATCTGGAAATACTTTCACACAGACACTGAGACCCATAAAGTCAGAGGAGTGTCTGTCTTTAAAATTTTGGCAGTGAAGCACTGTCCTCTTCTAAAATGCTAAAAATAAAGCATTATTCCCTTAGCATGTGATTTTTGGCCTTTGTTTAGGTTTTTCTGGGGAATTCCTAATAACTCTTGTCCAGGTCCCCAGGGCCAGCTGTGTGACTACTCTCTGTGGGCTTTCTCAGCCCTCCTCTTCCTTGACCCCTCGACTTAAGCCACTGGTGACCACATTCCCTGTCTTCAAACACCAGCTCCCCTTGGCTTTCCCACCTTTCTGCTCTTCTTCCTGGTTCTGGTAGCTCTCCTGAAGGCTCTCCTAAACTCTCTGTTCTACTTTTACTTTCTTTGGAACAGTCTCCTCCTTGCTGTGGCCTTGATGACCTTGAGTGTACAGCTGAGTCACAGTATTATTTTTCCATCTGAACCCTCTCTGTGAGCCCCAGACTTGCGCCATGGTTGACACGGCCCTCCACGGGCTGTCCCTGGCTCATGTTTCTGCTGGGACGCCCTCACACACTGATCCAGCCACACAGCAGTTCTTCCTGGGTCCTGGATGTAGTGACCTCTCCCTTCAGGGTGCTTGCCATTTCTTCTTTCTCGAACCCTCTTCTCATTCTCACACAATGTTGGCCTTCTCCTCTTTCAGATCCAACTTCAGGGAGCCTTTGCTGATTCTCCTTTTGAGTAACCTCCAAGAGCCCCTCCACCCTGTTTACTATTTTATTTTATAAGCTTACAATAAATGTTTCTAAAAATAAATGAAAACCGACAAAAATAACAACAAAACCTACCCTAAATCACATTCCTTCTCATCACCTCTCAGCGAGAAGCGAAGGCAAGGGCAGTTTTCTGAGTAACTCAAGCAGTCATGGAGTAATTAATTGCTTGTGTATTAGAGATATTTTTAAACCCATTTTGTTTGTTTATTCACTTATCTCCCTGACTAACATGTAAGCTCTGTGGCTTAGGCAAGCACTGTTACTTATATCCCCAGTAATTAGGCAGTGTCTGGTATGTCATAATAGCTGGGACAGAGGATCAGATGGTTGGATGGCATCACTGACACAATGGACATGGGTTTGGGTAGACTCTGCGAGTTGGTGATGGACAGGGAGGCCTGGCGTGCTGCGGTTCATGGGGTCGCAAAGAGTCAGACACGACTGAGCTACTGAACTGAACTGAACTAAGCCCTGTGCCAATTTCAGGTCCAAGCACTTTGTTGCATTCCCCGATTTTCACAATGACCTATTCAGTAGGTACTGTTGTGAAATCCTTCACTAGTCCCATCAAATCCATCGCCACCTTGCTCCTGACTGCTGTCTGAATGTCAACCACAGACAACTTTTCAAAACAATTAATTTCTGTCTCACTTTGTTAACGGCCCTCCATAGCTTCTCCTTGTTTTTCAGATAAAGCCAGATTTCCTGTCCCTTCTTAGCAGGCTTGAATGTTCCCCCTGCCCTCACTGAGGCCACTCCTCTTGCTACCTTAGCCTTCATGCATGTCTCTGAACCCTCCACAGGGCACCCACCTGCCTCAGACTTCACAGCCGGTCTGCTCCCTCTCCCAAGCTCTCTCCTCTAAGAGCCTCTCTGTTCCCCTGATGAGGTCCAATGCCCTTGTAAGTGGTTTTATGTAGTGGGTCCTCGGTACAGGTTGAATTAATAAGTGAACATACTTAGGGATCTCTTGCTTTCCTCATATAATAACTACATTTATGTAAATCCTGGGTATAATTATGTGTAGATGTGATAGACTGGTTCCCTATTCAATTTATCCATTCATGTCTTACCTACTCTGATAACTAAAATGTGATACAACAGAAACTACACCTCTGAATTTCCTTTGTGTCTCCTATAAACGTGAAGCTGATTTTTCAAGTTTGACAAAGGGGGCCTTTTGTCAGAGATTGGCCCTTTTACTTTAGGAAGACAGGCTCCCGTCCTCCTGCTCTCTAGAAACTAGCATAATAGAACAAGCAGATTCAAGACACCTTGGGCTAAACGCTGCTGTAAACCACAATGGAAAAACTGCCGCAAAGTATTCCCAGTAGAAATCTTAGAATTCCTTCAAGTATATTGAGATTTTGTTAGAAATTGAATTGCCAGTGTAATCTATCTTCCTTGTGAGAAAACATTCAGATAAAGAGCTGGGGCCTGGCAGCATTAACCATTAGAACATCCCTTAAATCAATAAGCTACAAATCTGGCCGCACATTCCTGCAACTCACAGGGGTACCCTCAAGTGACTCGAGGCCAAAGCAGCATGTCTGATGTCACATCTGAAACAAGGGCGAACTGTAGGATGATACACACCCCTAAGTTATGCCTAGACCTTACCTTGTTGTGTTCAGCAAAATGCACGTATGTTTCATTGATGTGCATAAGAAAAGCAGTTTTCCTTTTGTTTTTCAGATTTTCCAAATGTGGTTATTGAAGGAGTTCTCCATGGGATATTTTACCCTCATCTACAGCCCAGGTAGAAATCCTCCATGGCTAGAAGAAGCTGAAGCACGTTTCGAAGTCGTAGTCGAGGAAATCGATAACCTACCAAATTAACCTAAACTCTATGACATAACGGCTCTCTCTCGCTAGTGGTAAAATTCACAGTCCCAGCTTAATTCAGAGCAGGGACATTTCCATTAGAATGGTGCTTTTAAAAATAGAAACTGAACTGGGGCAGTGCTGAGGTTAAGGCCAAGTGTTTAAGAAGTAGAATGTAGCTGCCAATTTAGAAACCCCGGAAAAAGAAGACTAAAGAAGCTCTTTGGGTCCTCGAAGTGTAGCAAAACATTTCCTCTCCACTTCGTTCACACCATTTGCTAATTGAAAATCTTACCCTGAATCATTGTGAGACTGATCAGCTTTGGTAGCTTTTTTGGTTCAGATTCTATGACACACTAATCTTTTCATCGTGAGGTTTTTTTCTCAGCCAGTGATAGATAACATTCTGAAATGCTGGAGAGCATTACAGAAACATAGTGCTAAATGTGAGGAAGGAACTAAACTGGACATGAAATTATATTGACCATACTAGGGCATTTTAAAAATCATGGCATTTTAATTTGCATTACAGTGGAGTTGCATCATATGCAGGGATTCGCTTCTAATGTCAGCACATAAGACAGAATGGGGGTCTCAAGATTATCCTTGAAAGCCCTTTAGAATGGTGCCATATTGGAAATCTCCATTCACCACAGCCAGTTTTTCCTCCAGAGTTGGAAGAGATAACTGTTAAAGACCAGTTAAAGTTGTTAGTGTTTGTTCAGGCACTATTCTGTAGAAGAAACACATGCCTTTAAACACTAGAATTATTCTTACCCTTGCAAGATGCTTGCCCTATAAAAGATGAATGTGAACTGACAGTGACTGAGGGGACTCCAGATTGACAATACTCGTCTGGGTTTACTCAAGGGCATCCCTCCATTGAATAGGTGGTATAGTTGCCAGATTGATGGTTATTTTCCGTATTGCTCATCATTTCCTTTTCACTGACCTCATATTTTGTATTAATATAAATTAAATGGTTTTATGATGCACCTCCACTGTTCATCTTACATTCAGATTTTGTCTAATAAAGGATAAAATCATATATGCAGACTGTATATGTGTGCTATATTTGGCATTTCCTTGAAAACTAATTAAGAGCTAGCCTATATATGATTATTAGCTTAATAAGCTTCTGTGTAGGAGAAAAATATTTAAATTCAAAATGAATAAGTAAATCATGGTGTTTGACTAAGCTCTAAACATACAGGGTTAAAGCTTGCTGCAGATTCTTGATGCTGTATTTATGCTCGATGTGTGACAACATGGGAAAGAAAGTAAGAACTGAATAATTAAGTGTCCTCAACCAAAACTGACCGAAGAGTCAAGTGTTGGAGATGTTTTTTAAATGTTTTTGTTATTAGCTATTTTGAGTTAAATAAAAGGGAAGAACCCAAAGTATTTGAATCTGTCTTCTACTGCTAGGATCTTATAATGGAGACACAAGCTGTGTCTTTTCTTTTTTCACACATGCACACACACACACTTCTCTCATATTCACATAAACATTTATTTCTAATCCAACAAGGTAGAAGTTAAATTACCTCACCTATTAAGCCAGTAGATATGCATTAAATAATTTATTTGCCAAGATAGTAAGAATTAAAAAAACAAAAGATCAACCATCATTGGTGACACACTTCTGAAGGAATCTTTTGTGAGAATTAAATCTTTTTTAGTGATGACTTTCATTTTTAATTTAATTTAAATGTTTACTATGTCATTTCATATTTCATTTCAGTTCCATTACAGGAAATAGAAACTACAACTACAGTAGGTATTTTAAGCAGAATGGAATCATAAGAAACAGTGCTTACAGAATCTTATAGAAGGATGCAGGGAATGACCTCCTGTGGGCCTCTAGGCACTATTTGCAGAATGCCCCAGCAATTTCCAGTACCCTCCATCCAGGGAAGCTACAACCTCTGTCTTAAGGAATTCAGGGAGCAGCGAGGCTGCTATGGAAGGTCTTGAGGTCAAAAACAGCACATGTAGTTGTGATCCAGAGATCAGCACATAGATTCAGGAGGTATCTGTTACCACCATAACTGCCTCATGGCAGCACCCAGGAAGCTGGTGACTGGGCACGAGAACAAGTGTCCAGCTGTCACCACCTACACCGCGGTTGCCTCTCAACACCCATGGCCTTGCTTGTCAGCAGCCACAGCACAGAGCAGCAGGATGATGACATTCACCCAGTTCCATCTTGTCTATTGCGCGTGAGAGCACATGTAGTTGGCAGAACCTTCTTGATCCCCAACTTCAAGGGAGTCTGGGAAGGAGTTGGAACTTCCTGGTCTCAGCAGCTCAGAAATGCATGTTGGAAAGAGGATGGAATGTATTTCCACAGTCAAAATTTTAATAAAAACACATAACAAGATAGATAAAAAGAAAAATCTCCTCCCATCCTATCTCCTCAACTCCCAGTTTCCTTCCTAGAGACACCACTGTACTTGGTTTATGCGTGTCCTTTCAGAGATTCTCATCCACATGCAAGCAAATACTGTATATTTAGTGTGCACAATATTCTCCTGTTTCTCCATTTCTGTAAGATGGATTTTTCGTATCATGGATTCATAGCCAGTAAAGAAGTAAAGAGTACGGGGAAGAAAAGAGAATAAAGAAAAGGAAAAGAAGCCCTCTTACCACTTAGGCCAGGATATAGAGACAGCCCTCACACTCCCTCATCCCCTAGTTCTTGGATTTGGTGCTTTGCTTGGGGCTGGTCTCAGACTGGTTCCCCCCCCCCCCCCCCCCCCCCGCCCACTGCTGTTTCACGCAGAGCCTTTCTCAGACCTAACCTCTGCCATCTGGCCAGTTTGCATATGGCGGCCCTGATATCCTTTCTCTTGGTGTCCTTCTTTCTCCTCCTCTCCCCCATTTCAAACAGCAGGCTGTGTATACAATCCCAACAGCACTGTGGCCATCACCACATGGTAAATTCTTCAGTCACTTCACTTTGAGAAGTGTATAAGTCTTATGATCACAGTTTAGGAACAGGAATTGTTTCTAAATTGTCAGCTTGGTCAACTGATAATGGCTGTCTACAGTGCTCAGGTAAGGATTCTGACTCACCAACCAGAGTGGATACTATCCAAAACAAGCAGAAAATAACGTGTCAGCAAGGATGCAGAGACCTGGAAACCCTTATACGTTGCTAGTAGGAATGTCAAACGGTGCAAACTGTGGAAAATAGTATGGCAGTTCTTTAAAATATTAAATTACGATATGATCTAGCAATTCCGCTTCTGGATATATACCAAAGAAAAAAGTGAAAGCAGGGACTTGAACAGTTATTTCTACAACCAAGTTACAAATGAGTTTCATAATAACCAAAAGGTGGAAGCAACCCAAGTGTCCACTGATGGATGAATGGATAAAATGTGGTCTATACATACAGTGGATTATTCTGCCTTAAAAAGGAAGGAAATTCTGACACCTGCTACAACATGGATAAATCTTGAAGACATTATGCTAAGTGAAGTCAGCCAGCCACGAAAGGACAACTGCTGTATGATTCCACTTATTTGAGGTACCTAGAATAGTCAAACTCCTAGAAACAGAAAATAGAGTGGTGGTTGCCAGGGGCTGGGGGTGGGGAGAGATGGGGAGTTAGTGGGTTTCAGTTAGGGAAGGTAAAGTTCTGAAGATGGATGGTGATAATGGTCGTTGCACAGTGGTGTGAATGCACTTAATGCCACTGTAAAAAAATGATTAAAACGGTAAATTTTATGTCATGTATTTTACCAACAGTTCTTTTAGAATAGACTCAGTGAGTAAGGGTGTGGCGACCAATTAGTGATATTTATCAAGGGTGCTGTTCTCATATCCCTGGTAACCTATGAGATTCTAAAAACAATAGTTCTGAACCAGAGATGTGCATCAGAATCACCTAAAACTGAATCAGTAAATCAGGGAGGTGGCAGGTGAGTTTCTGTCCATGGGTACTTAGAGAAACTTCCCAGTTCATTCTGACACATACTTAGGTTAGGAACCACTGTTTGACGCTTTGAGAGTGTGAGATGGTTTATGAACCCCCCTTCTTTGGTGATTATTGACTCCCCTACCTCCTGCAGAATCTACTATGAAACAAATGAAGATTTAACTCTCCTAGTATTGCATGTAGCCATGGGGTGGAGGGGCTTATCTCTGTTCATTCTGGCTGCGGTAACAGAAATAGCATAGACTGGATGGCTTATAAACAACACATATTTATTTCTCTCAGTTCTGAACTCCGGGAAGTACAAGATCAGAGCACATGTGGTATCTAGTAAGGGGCTCTGTTTTCCCTGTGTGCTTACGCGCTGGGGAATTTACCAGGGATCTCTCTGGGGCCTCTTTCACAAAGGCACTAATCCCTAATCACCTCCCAAAGGCCCCACCTCCAAACACCATCACTTAGGGAATTTAATTTCAGCATATTAATTTGGGGGAGTGGGTGTGGACCCAAACATTCAGTCTATAGCAGGATTCTTTGAAGAAGCAGAGAGGATGACAGACAAGTTTAGGTAGTGGTCTCAGCTGACAGTATATAATGAATATATTCATTTATTCATCCATTCTTTAAATGAAATTACAACATGGTGTTAGTTATCTAAAGAATAGAGAGACATAATCCTTGTTTTCCAGAATTTTTAGTCATTTATGAGGGAGTATCTTTCCATTTAACTGAACTGGATATAAGGTTCAGTGATTAAAACTATCTTCTCCAGTCTAACTCAGCTTTGAAATGATCATTTTTCATCTCGGCTTTGTTCCAGTTTTCATCCTTGATGATAATGATAGATTTCAAATTCAGCAGCAGAAACCCAGGAAAATAACAGATGGTAAATCAAAACAGAAAATTCTGCAACATTTATGTTTTCTGTCCGTGAAGATGCAGAGTGACCGTCTGGATTCTGAGGGTGAAGAGGTGTTTATTTTTGTGTGGGAGGGAGGAGGGCACGTTGAAATGTTGTCTTTGGAGTACACGTAATTGACTAAAGAAAAATGTTGTTTTATATTCTCAGAGTATAATTGCAAGTCTGACCTACAAGATGTGAGACATTTTCAGTCTTCTTTTACTTGAACATCAGCTATGGTGCCGTCAACAGTGTCTCCAGCTCTGATCATCTCTTCCCTTAGATGCTCTTATGTACTGAGCACCTCTGGGTGTCACCTGTTGTGATACTAAGGCTTTTCATACTTGATCTCATTATAACTTAAGCTTTTATAAGCTTTTATAAAAGAAGAAGTTGAAGATCAGAGAGATTAGTAAGTAACTAACATGATAAAGCACTAATCTGGGGTAAGTTCTGTCCATGGATTATCCCATAAAAGCTTTCCAGGATCTTCCTGAGGTGTGTGTTCTTATTTTTCCATTCTACAGTGAAAAAAATGAAGGCTAGAAAGGCACAATAGCTTGACTAAGGTCACCAGGTTATAAAAGGGATCAGGATTTGCACTAATCATCCACAAAATTCAGGCTCACTCTCTCCCCCATCAGCTTCCCATTAGAACTGTTTTTTTAAAAAACTGTAATGTGCATTTTGGAATCACATTTGAATACATAAGTCAGAAAAGTGCTGTGACAGTTGCTCGTATTTCTACCCTACATTATAAATCCGTGCTTTTCCATCTCCCTTGATTAAACCAGGGGAGCGCTCTTGGTTTAATGAGTGCTCCGTGCTCTCGGCTGCAGCCCCTTCTTGGGCCTCTCTCCTTCCACTCTCACTGTAGCCTGTCATTCACACAAGAGCCAGAGCCATCTTCTTGACATGTCCATTGGGTCACGTCACTCGCTTGCTCAAAATTATCCAGTCGTTTCCATCCCCACTTAAAATGGAAACTCCTACCACCCTCTCCAAGTTCCTCACCCTCCTCTTCCTGGTACTTAGCTCACCGGTGACATTAGCCTTTCTGTTCCCAGGACTCGCCAACCTTGGTTCTCGCTCAAGCCCTTTGACCCTGCTAGTCTCTCCCTGAAACACTTCTCTCAACAGAAGGCTGGCCCACTCTCACCTATGAGGTCTCAGCTTAGATCTTATGTAGCACCCCAACACTGACTTTGCCCCCTTCTTCTCTCACAGCACACTGGTACCATCTTCATCTGTTAATTTGTTGAATGTCTTTCTCCCCAGGGAAGCTGGGGAGAGCTGCATGAGGGCAGGGGCAGCATCTGACTTGTTTACCCTGTTTCTCAGTGCAGAGATGGGTAGATCCCAGAGCCACTGTTGAAGGAGTAGGTGGCCAGCAGCCTGTGTTCCCATCCCATCACCCAGCTCAGAGCTGGCTATGCGTGCGTCAAGGCAGGGCCTTCAGAAATGTTTGTGGCGTATGTAAATGACCTTGACCTTGCAGTCAGGATTTGCTAACATTTTCCCAGAATCATTTGCATAAATATTCATTACCTCCTGTTTGTTCTAAAACTCTGTTTTTCTACACTTTGCTCACCAATTTGATACAAGTTCTAATGGCTCAAATGATTTCTAAAAAGTCTATCCTTTACAAATGCATTACTAAGCTAATTCAGTGATTAAAACCCATGGTTTTGTGACATCTCAGGGCAGTGGTTTTCAAAGTTCAGACCTTCAATCAGCAGCATCAGCATCACCTAAGAACTCGTTGGAAGTACACATTCTCAGGCCCTTCCCTGGACCCTTGGAGAGTGGGACCCAGAAATCTAACAGGACTTCCAGGTGATTCTGATGTGCACTAAAGTTTGAGAGCCACAACCCTTCATGCTGCATATTTTTTTCAATGCTTGAACTTTTTTTTTTTAACTGAAAAAAATGCAATACTTCTAGGAGGAGCGGGCGCAAAATCAAGACAATGCCAGATGGTCACTACAAAAGGCTGATGACACCTTTAAGACACCAGCCCATTAGCAGCTCAACAAAACCAAAAACGTATTTTAAATGTAGTAAAAGGGAAGAGATATCTTACACTTAGAAGCTATTTTCTTTTACATGAGCTTTTATATCTTGCTGTCATAATTTTTTTCATCACGTAAGGCATCATGATGTTGTTCTAAATCTGTGATATCTTTAAATGTGAATCTGAGTAAACTTGAATCCTTGACTTCACGGAATTTGTAGAATAAGGTGATATTAGAGGGATAAATAACCCCCCAAATGTGTCAATGTGAAGTGTGTTACATGCTATAAAGGAAAAATAAAGAGGTTTACTTATGCGCAGGGAAGATATCTAATTTAGCTTTGGGCGGGTCAGGAACCTTCTCTGAGACAGTGACATTGAAGTAGAGACATAAGGATGTTACAAGGCATTAGCTGACAAGAACTGGGGGAAGAGGGGGTGTCACAGAGACATCAGCAGTTTCCAAAGCCCAAATGAGGAGAGAGTATCAGTCAAGGTTCCCAGGGAAAGCTGGTGAGTTAGAAAGATAGTGAGGGGCTGGGGCTGGATCCCACAGGGCCCTCCTTACGACGTGGAGGAGTTTGGTTTACAGCCTATGTGCCATGGGAAACAACTGGCTGGGGTTACACAGGAGGGATATTTTATTTTATTCAGCTTTATTGAGGTATAATTGACAAACAGTTATTTGCTTTGGGTTTTTATACCCATTTATTTTTCTTGATCGGGCTCTGAAATTTTTAAAAATAAGAATTTTTACAAATCCTTCAACTCGGAAGCATCAGCAAACAATATGTAATTTAGAATAAGGTATATGATGTATCATACTTGATCTGATTTATTCTTAAAAGCTCATTCTGGCCACCTGTGGAGAATGGACTGACTGGACAGGTGAAGGATCGGAAGCAGAGAAGCTGTTAGGGGGCCACTTGGATAACTTGGATGAGAGGTGGCCTATTTTAGGGGGGTGGCTGTGGAGAGGGTGAGACGGATATTCAATATGTATCAAAGAGCTACCCATGAATTTGCTGATAGGCATGGATGTGGAAGGTAACAGGAGGGGAGAAAGAAGTTGGTAAGGGGGGGTTGGTTGGAACAATTGGTTGGACGATAGTGCCTTTCATTGATCTTGGAATGGGAGGTTGGGACCTGCTATAGATTGAACATTTGGGTCCTCCACCCCACCCAAGGACTTCCCTGCTGGCTCAGATGGTAAAGAATCTGCCTGCAGTGTTCAGTCCCTGGGTTGGGAAGATCCCCTGGAAGAGGGCATGGCAATTTACTCCAGTATTCCTGCCTGGAGAATTCCATGGACAGAGGAGCCTGATGAGCTACAGTCCATGGGGCTGCAAAGAGTCAAGACACAACTGAGTGACTAACACCCGCATCCAAATGCATATGTTGAAACCTAGTCCCCAGTATGATGGTATTTGGGAATGAGGCTTTAGAAGGTGATCAGTTCTCAAGTGTGGGGAATTCACTTGTCTCTTTTACCATGTGAAGACACAGCAAAAAGATGGGTAGTCTTGGAACCAGCAAGAGGGCATTTGCCAGACTCCAAATCTGCTGGTGCCTGTATCTTGGATCCCAGTCTTCAAAATGGTGAGAAATAGCCATGTGTTGTTTATAAGCCCTGCACCTCCCACTGGTCCATGATGTTGTGTTGTAACAGCCTGAACTAACATAAGACCCCTATCCCCAGGGAGCCCCAGGTTCCTGGATAAATCCTCTGCCAGGTCTTGGTGGCTCCTGGTTTGCTGGTTAGTGTCTGCCCAAGCATGGAAGCTAAACTAGATGCAACATTGATTCAGCGGCAGAAGGAAACTAAGCTAGATTTCCCTCATTGTGGTGACAGATTTATGCTGCTGACCTATCTCTAACTTCATGCCCAGTTCACAAGGGTCAGGAATATGCTCCAAAGCAGGAACAAAGCCAAGCACAGAGAGCAGTGACTTTGACCACAGAGGACTTCCTGTTGCTGCCTAATCGGGTTTACACATGGTGAGTTGTGTGATTGTGCAGTTTTCTCAATGAGCCACATAAATGGCCCAACAAATGAGGATTCAAGTGAAAGGTTTCCAAAGTGGACACCATGACTTCCCAGCATAGTACCTACAACTCAAGAGTGGTTTCTCATTGCTTCTCAGGTCAAATCCGCAGTGCTTAGCAGAGGACTTGGCTTCATCGACTGCCAGCAGCTTGGCTTGCTCATGACCAAAGCAAGTCACCCAAGCCAGCTCCCACCCACCACGGGCACTGCCACTGAAGGCTCGCCACCACCGGGGGCTCTCCCCTTACTGCTTGACACCCACGTCACTTTTGCCAATCTACTTCTGTCATGCCCTTCTAACCTCAATTCAGAAAATAAAGAGAAATTTTTTTTTTTTAACATAACAGCCTTTGAAAAAGAGTAGAAGCAGTCCAAAGACAAATGCCAGTATTGAACAATCTTTCTTAGTCCTGGGTGGGTGGGTGTTTGTCGCTCAGTCATATCCAACTCTTTCAGACCCCATGGACTGTAGCCCACCAGGCTCCTCTGTCCATGGACTTCTCCAGGCAAGAATATTGGAATGGGTTGCCGTTTCCTTCTCTAAGGGATCTTCCCAACCCAGGGATTGAAACTGGCTCTGCCACACTGCAGGCAGAATTTACCAACTGAGCCACCAGGGAAGCTCAACTCTTTCTAGTTCTGAAAGAGTTTAAATACCTCTTAATAGTATAATTATAGGCATATTCTTTTTGGTTACCATTTCTCATCATTCTTGTTGAGCATCAATTATACATGAAACACTGCCTGGGGGAGACGAGGAGTGTGGTCTAATATTTGACCAAGAGCAACTTCCGGTCCAAGCAGGAGACAGGAGATGTCCAGGAAGTTAACTGCTAGAACAAGGTGTGAAGAAGTCTCCAGTGAAGGCTCATCAGAGGAGGGAACCCAGAGGGATATGTTGGGGAGCAGGAGGGATGGGACAGGCTCTCCAGGCAGAGAGAGCAGCCTGTATAGGCTTGGAGGCGATTTAAAAGTTCTCGGATACTTCAGTATGGCAGGGATAAATCGAGTCTTGACTTATCTCTGCTTCAAGCTGACCAGTTCTTACTCTTCCTCAAGACATTCTGTCTCAATGTAGGTCCTAGTGTCTAGAGGAAGCATAGGAAGCAGGCCTGTCTTTTGTCCAGGTTGGAAGCAAAAGGTTCAAGTTTTCAAATTGAGATATCTATCCAAATGATAGGATATCATATTTATCACTTAAGACAGACAGTGACCTTAGTTTTAATAGCACTATAAAGGCCCGGTATGCCTCAGGAAAAAAGTCCTTCACACCCTCTGAAATGTAAAAACTTACATGATTCCTAATAAAAGTTTAGAAATAGGTAATAGAAGGGATATTGACATGTTGAACCCTCTCTAAATCCCCCAAATTTGTGACTCCCAAGCATCCTGATGGAACCAGTGATGGGTTTACAATTCCATGGGCGGATTCCATAGTGTACTTCGTTTTGACTCTTACTTTGTGTCAGATGTGGCTTCCCCGGTGGCTCAGCACAGGAGACTCAGGTTCGATCCCTGGGTTGGGAAGATCCCCTGGAGGAGGGCATGGCAACCCACTGCAGTATTCTTGCCTGGAGAATCCCACGGACAGAGGAGCTGGTGGGCTATGGGCCATGGGGTCGCACAGTCAGACACCACTGAGAGTGTCAGTCAGCCTTTTTCACCCTTAGACAGGAGTCCTGTGACTAGTTGCTCTGATTCTACAGCACTTCCAGTTGTTTTTCCATCACTCTATAATGTCAGTAACTCTAGCAAATCTCTAAGTAGGTGATGTTATATTAATATCACCCCTAACACTTAGACTTGGCCAAAATGAAGTCCACAAGATGAACTGCAGACTTCAGTAAAAGCAGTTATGTACTTAACAGCACCAAAATTTTCCATTACAAATACTGTTTTTACTTTTTCTTGATTAAAAAAAAAAAAAAGTGCCTGGAGGGGGCTTTGAATTTCTAAGCCTTTGAATTTCTAAGCCTTCCAGATCAAAGATTTCTTCAGCTGTCTGAATTATAGGAATGTTGAAAAACAAAACCAAATCCTTTTCCTGCTATAAAATCCTTGCCATATTTTTGTCTTTAGGTAACTCAAAACGGCTGAACTAAAAAATGAGGTTGGTGAGTTCTGAAAAATCATCAGAAGTAGAGTAGTCAATAATTTTCAAAGTGGCATTCTAATTAATCTGACCCGAGAATAAATTTTACTAAATTCTTATTTGATAATCCAGGAAATTGCTAAATAGCACTTAGAATAAAGCAACTCATGGCTAAGGATGCCAAAACATTTTAAATTGTTTATTAAAGTGATTCAAGACTAAGTTGTAATAATTTGGGCATGGTGGTAGGAGCAGCCAGTGTAATTTTCCTGATTCTCCTCACACCCTTGGCTACATTATGTGTCCTTTTAGCAGCACAACTAGCCAATGATGAGCTATTTCAAAAGCTCTTGCAGAAAGCATAGACTTTCATAAAGTAGTAGTTTATATGTAGTCATCAGTTTGCTAACATTTTCAGTATACAGCCTGACCCTCAGGATAAATGGCTTCCACCAGGGGGATGATGTTAACTCTTTGGTCATCTGCTATA
Source organism: Capra hircus (assembly GCF_001704415.2). Taxonomy (NCBI): domain Eukaryota; kingdom Metazoa; phylum Chordata; class Mammalia; order Artiodactyla; family Bovidae; genus Capra; species Capra hircus. Next base: position 79,857,516 of record NC_030814.1, read on the forward strand.
ATAGACACCCTAACAGTTTATTCAGTAGAGAAATCACATTATGCTCATAGTCATGAAAAAAACTAGATGGCAAATACAGTAAAAAGTACATGTTCTTGGGACTTCCCTGATGGTCCTGTGGTTAAGACTCTCAGCTCCCAAAGCAGGGGGCCCGGGTTTGATCCCTGGTCAGGGAACTGGATCCCACATGCTGCAACTAAGACCTGGTGCAGCCAAATAAATGAATAAATATTAAAAAAAAAAAAGTACATGTTCTTTGCACGGGGCAGTAGCAATGGCTTATGAGCTTTCTGACATTTGAAGACTTAAAGCACTTTTTATGTTAAGAGGACATTTGATTCTAATTTCCTCCCTATGTTACCTCTAAAAATTTTTTAATAATTTTTTTCTAAGTAGTTTATAGAGAAAAGTTAGAAGACAAAAAAGTTTAAAAATTACAAAGAGAAAAGAGTTTTAAAAATCCTACCATTGGCCTTTGTTTTATGTCATTCTACATTTTGTTGATTTTGTTTTATGAGAATGTATTTACATGATTGAGATCGTGCTGCATACAGAATTTCTCCTTTTTTCCTTAAAAAGTGTAGCATTCGTCTTAATGAATGCATGCTACTGCTTTACAACCATTTGGGGACATTCAGGTTGCTTCCAGTGTTTTGCTATCATAAATAATGCTGTAATTTTCATCTTTATACATAAAACTTTTCCAATATTGCTGTATTAGACAAAGGCTTTGGGTTGTAAGTCACAAGAAATCAATTCACCCTGGTTTAAGCAAATGAGGGCATGTAATAGGTTGGGTAACTGAAAAGCTGGGGGTGGAGACTGGCTTCAGGCTGGCTGGACTCAGAGACAGCAGCGTCTTCTAACATCAATCTTTCCATCTTCCCTTCCTGATTTCATTCTCACACCTGCTCCTTCTCCTCTTCCCTTAGCTCTGTCCTGGTATTTCCCACAGAACTCTCAGAGCTGAGGCTCACTCATATGGCTCGGGTCACACGCACATCCCTGAGCCCGTCACTGGGGCCAGGGCAAGGGAATGCTCCAGCTGGTCTACAGGACCTCCCCACCTCTCCCACCTGACTCTTCCACCACCCTCACTCTGCACACCTGGACCTTCGGTTGTTTCTGGAACTCTCTAGCCTGCCGTTCATCCAGGACCACAGCTCTGGTCCCCTCTGCCTCGCTCACTCTGCCCCAGTGTCCCCACGGCTTGCCGTTCCCTCACTCCCTTCAGGTCCTACCAGGGACTCCCCTGACCACCTCTTCACTCTCTAGTCACTCTCCTGGCCTGTTTCTCTTCATGGACGTATAACCACCTGATGTTGTTATATATTCACGCGGTATGTATTTGAATTATTTGTCTGCTTCCAAGGGAACCATGAGGGCCGCTTGTTTGCAACTCTCTCCAGCATCTAATATCTATCAAGTGAGTTAATGAATGAGTTTGCCAGACCAGGCATGTACCTGTCTGAAGGGTCAGCACACCCTAAGGATAAGAAATGCCTGCTGGGATGATGTGATTCCTCAAAGAAAACCGGTGGCCATCTCCAGATCAAGGGGGACTGGATGCCAGACTGACCACAGCAGTGTCCCATTTTTAAGTTCAGATCACTTTTCTACAGCAAGGTCCCAGGAGTGGAACGTCAATGGATATGAATGTTTTGAATTTCCAGGTATGTACCTTAGCCTTGTTGTTTAGTCAGTCACTGACTCTGCAACCTCATGGACTGTAGCCTTCCAGGGTCCTCTGTCCATGGGATTCCCAGCAAGAAATACTAGAGTGGGTTGTCATTTCCTTCTTCAGGGGCTGTTCCCAACCAGGGATCAAACCTGGATCTCCCTGCATTCTTTGCCATCTGAGCCACCAAGGAAGCGCTCATACTTTCGCCTTCCAGCCCCCTAACCTCCTTATGGTAGGCAAAATAATCTTAAATGCAGATCACACCATGCCCCCCACTTCTTCAGCCCAAGAGCTCTCAATTGTACTGGAAATAAAAGAAAAGCTGTGCTCTGGCCCCAGGCCCCGAATGCTCTGCACTCAGCCATACTCTGTGACCCTCAGCCACAGCACACTGGCTTGCTCTTCTGGGCCCTCTCATTGTACCTCAGGATCCTCGTATTTTCTCTCCCCATTGGCATGAAGACCTGTATCCCAGATCTGGCCTGACAGCTACCACTTCTGTCTCCTCCAAGCTCAACTCAAATGTCCCCTCAGGAGGCCACCTGAACAGCCCCCTCCACCTACACCCCAGCCTCTCCAGCAGACCTGTTGTGTTCTCTCTACAGTATCAATACCCTTTTATATGGCACCTCATTTAATCTGTCTTCATCATTAGACATCTGACATCATTAGAATGTCAGTTCCGTGATGCTGGTCACTGTCCACTGCTGTATTCCCAAACTCAAAACTTGCATGTGGCATGTTAAAGGGATTTTAATGAATTTTTTTGGAAAAATAATGAAAAACTGCTTTTAGGAGGCTTGCAGCAATTAATACTCCCATCAACAGTACAAGTACTCATCATCTTATCTCTCATTGAAGCAGTTTTCTTAGAACAGTGCTCAAGAGATGGAATTCTGGGGGACCCTCACAGCTTGAGCCCTGCAGGAAAAGCAATGGGATCGTTCTGTGATCCCTACCACTCCCGTCTGAACAGAGATTAGGCACACTCTGGTACAGCCAGGTATGTACCAGAGCCACCAATAGGATTTTATTTTCCCATCCAGTTTAAGTGTAGCCTGAATCTTCATCCCTATTATGTACGTGGAAAAAAAAAAAAAAAGATTCCTTTCTGTGGCAACTAGACTCCAGTGAACTTTTTAGACATATTACATTGAGTAAAAAATAGGTGAATAATCAGCTCGAGTGTCTGGAATGTGGATGGGCATCACTTCTGTGCATTCTTATCACAAATTATCCAGTTTTGTTAATATTTTGAATTGCAGAACTTTTATTAATCTGTTCACTGATGACATTAAAATGCATATATTTCTGTACATTAATTTTTTAAAAGAACTTTAGGTTAAAAAATGTCTTTCAAAAATAATTGATTTATATAAAAAGTATTTAGTATAGAGAATAAGCACCTTTCAAAGGTAAAAGTCCCTGTGACACAGATAATACTAATCAAATCTCCCTTTACGTGAAAAGAATTTCTGTTTGAATACAAAATAATACACTTCTTGTCACCATCTTTTTCAGACAAACCTTCAGCATCACTCAATTTGGGGATCACACTTAATCCAGCTAAGTAATGATTGTGTGTCTGTTCTTCAAAAGAAGATACCAAATACAAAGTTTCTAGCTTAAAAATAGCACCACTGGAGGAAAGGGATGAGTCTTTTAAGTGCAAAGTCCCTCAACAAGTGATTTACCAAAATTCATGGTAACTAAATTTTGAGTGGTTGATTGTTATAACCTTTCTGTAATCTGGAGTAGAAAAGAGAATAAAATTGAAAAACAAAGCAAAACAGTAACTTTGAAGAATCAGCCCACACACACACACACACACCCCTGCCAGACCGTGTTCTTAGTTGCATCACCAGTCAGCGACCTCTACCACAAAGGGCGTTTTCACATCTATCTTGCCGCTGTTGACGATGGAGCAGTCGGTGAATGGGCGGTCGTGCCCGTCAGTTGCCTGCAGTTCTATGGAGTGGACCACTGTCTGGTGAAAGAAAAGGAGACCCACGGATCACTTCTGACCAGCAACTATGATGATCAACAGGTAAAATCAATGTGAAGTCTGAGCCCTAGTGGGAAATAAGTTTTCATTTTTTATGATTACAAAAACCATGCACGCTAACTATGGAAAACTTGGGAAATCTATATATAACAGATAAAATTTACCTACAAGCTTGCTAATCAGTGAGCATATTTGTGTGTTTCCTCTCTTCTTTTTATTAGCAACCTAGCTCTAATAAATACTGTTTCTATTCACTTGTTACAGCCCAACTTAAGAGTTAACATGGAATTGGAGGTAATTTCATTTCCACTCTGTAAGAGGTCTAAGCATAAGAAAATGAGCCAGAAAGCAGATTTAGTAATGGAGCCAGTTCTGAGTTTGCCCATTTTAAAGCTGACTCCAGTGATCTACATGTTGTACGTGTGTGTACCCAGTCACTTAGTTGTGTCTGACTCTTTGCAACCCGATGAACTATATGTAGCCTGCCAGGCTCCATTGTCCATGGGATTCTCCAGGCAAGAATACTGGAGTGGGCTGCCATTTTCTCCTCCTGGGGATCTTCCTAATCCAGGAATTGAACCTGCATCTCTTGCGTCTCAGCTCCTGCATTGGCAGGCCGATTCTTTACCACTAGTGCCACCTGGGAAGCTGAATCTACAGGTTGAGTCTGATGCTAATGTAATCTCTACCCCACGGGCTTCCCTGGTGGCTCAGACAGTAAAGGATCCACCTGCAATGCGGGAGACCTGGGTTCAATCCCTGGGGTGGAAAGATCCCCTGGAGAAGGGAACGCTACCCACTCCCGTATTCTGGTCTGAAGAATTCCATGGACTGTATAGTCCATGGGGTCACAAAGAATCAGACACGACTGAGCGACTTTCACTCACTACCCCGCCAATGGTATAAAGACCCCTTTCTCTACTCTGGATGGTTTCACAGCCCATGGACCATTGTGTCTCATACAAGGCAAGGACTAAGCTAGTAGATCTCTAATGAGTTTCTAAAATAGGTTGAAACAAAATAGCAACAAAGTTTCTCAGTGCTTTGGACATGGTATCAGCTAATCCACACTAATTTAAGATAAAAGATCAGCATTCTTCTAATAATAATACATATTTCTAAATAGATTGTGTGTTTGGATTCTCATGTGCATATGTGTACCTAAAGCAGCAGCTACACACCTGAATTACCTGTGGCAGCTTAAAAACTGCTTATTTAATGGCTGAAATGGAAATTTCTGTGTTGGGTATATTTGACCACAATTTTTAACATGCTTGTTCACATGCCCACCTGTGAAGGTTCTGATTCTACAAGTCTGGGGTGAGGTCCAGTGTTAAGAAAACCACCTAGACAATCTCTGGAGGGTCAGGGGATGGAAGTCAGGAGATTGTGAAAATTCCCTGAAACTGTATGACACATACACTTTCTTATTTTCCTTCTAGAGACAGTTTGTAGTTTTCAATAGTTTCTCAAAGTAGTTTACGACTCATGAAATGTTCAGGACTATTTGTCTAGGACCAGGAAGCAGCTCTCCCAGGATGCATGCCAATGGTGGAGGGAGGTTAACACAGCCAACCAGGGCACCAAGACATAAGATCCAGAAGACCAGAAGGAAAACCATGACTGGAAGAAGGAAGCCCCAGATGCGTACTCTTCATTTTTCTTACAGCCTAGGAAATGGCAACCCAGTCCAGTGTTCTTGCCTGGAGAATCCCAGGGACGGGGGAGCCTGGTGGGCTGCCGTCTCTGGGGTCGCAAAGAGTTGGACACAACTGAAGTGACTTAGCAGCAGCAGCAGCAGCAGCAGCAGCGTTAAAGTGAAAGTGAAGTTGCTCAGTCATGTCCGACTCTTGGCAACACCATGGACTGTAGCCTACCAGCTTCCTCTGTCTATGGAATTTTCCAGGCAAGAGCACTGGAGTAGGTTGCCATTTCCTCTCCAGGGGAATCTTCCAGACCTAGGGATTGAACCCAGGTCTCCCGCATTGCAGGCAGACACTTTACCATCTGAGCCACAAGGGAAGCATTATGTTGTATTCAAAAATGCTCACTTGAATCAGTTTACATTTAAAATACTTGGAATCTGATTAGACTCAGCAGTTAAAACTCCAAACTGTTTTAACACATGCATAACTATGTTTAACTCATTTAAAAAGCAGTCAGAAGTTGGAGACTAGGATTCCTTGCTATTCGAGAATACATTCTTTTGAGGACGCTGGTTTATGAAAATGTAGGCATGTCCTTCACTGTGATGGGACCTAAAGTGATATTTCTTTGCCCCCTTTGCTTCTCATCCCGCTTGTTATTTAATCATTAAGTTGTGTCCAACTCTTTGGGACCCTGTGGACTGTAGCCCACCAGGCTTCTCTGTCATGAGATTTCCCAGGCAAGAACACTGGAGTGAGTTGCCATTTCCTTCTCCAGGGGATCTTCCCAACCAAGGGATCAAACCTGCATCTTCTGTACTGGTAGGCAGATTCTTTACTACTGAGCCACCTTGGAAGCCCTATCTCACTTGCCAATGAGAATTATTTGACAGTTCTGGTTGAACACATCTTTGCCTTGTAAGGGGGGTTCTGAGTCAGCCAGCTGAGTTCCTGCCCTTTAGTCGGGAATGGAATCAGAATAACAGGTAGAAGTTTTGGGAGGACTACAGTGAGTGAGGTTAGTTTATTTGCATTTGGATGAGTTCACATGAAAACAATGAAATACGGCAGAGGGAAGGGACTCAAGGATGCTCCAGGGTTGTACCGGGCAGACCTTACAGCTGCCAGTTGAGGAGCTGGAAGAGCAGCTTGGGGCAGCTGCTAAGGAGGAGAAATGCAGGGAGTGGAAGAGAATGAGGATTTTAAGAATTCTTCCTGTGGATTATGAATTGGACCCCTTTGATGTTCTTTCAGACACAGGAGCATAAATTTGAATTCTCTTTAGGAATTCTGGTGGTTATACTGTGTGCCTCTGAAAGTGACTTATATCTGTACCGAGCTACATGGGCTCAGAGTTTTTAAAAATATTTTAAATTGTGGTAAGGAACACATGGAGAAGAAAATAGCAACCCAATCCAGTATTCTTGCCTGGAAAACCCTATGGACAGAAGAGCCTCACAGGCTACAGTCCATGAGGTTGCAGAGAATCAGACACGACTGAGCAACTGAGCACAAGAAACACATAACGTATAATTACCATCTCAGCCACTTCCAAGTGTAACTTTAAGTTCATTAGTTTAAGCATATTCACATTATTGCGCAACTAAATCTCCAGAAGTTTTTCATCTTGTAAAACTGAAGATTCTTAGAGATGCTCATTGAACACCAGCTCCCCATTTCTTCATCCCCCAGCCCCTGGAAACCATCATCTTGCCTTATGTTCCCATGTCCTTGACTACTTTAGATTCCTCATTTGAATGGAATCATACAGTCTTTTTGTGACAGGCTTACTTTACTTAACAAGACATCTCAAGATTTATCCATGTTCTAGCAAGAGACAGGATTTCCTTCCTTTTTAAGTTTAAATGATATTTCATTGTACCTACAGGATTTCATCTGGTTACATTAAAATGAGTTTCTAATTATATCTAATAGTATGATAAATTAAGGACTCAACTTCTCCCCCAGCTTCTGCTCCAATACTCCTAACAATTAAAATATCGTGTGTATGTGTTAAGTCGCTTCAGTCATGTCTGACTCTCTGTGAGCCCATGGAGTGTAGCCCACCAGGCTGCTGTGTCCATGGGATTCTCCAGGCATGAACACTGGAGTGGGTTGCCATGCCCTTCTCTAGGGGATCTTCCCAACTCAGGGTCTGAATCCACGTACCATATATACTTTATTCACCTTTGAGGAGGCCAGTCAGCATATAATTATGGCTCTCTAAGAAGCATAATCTGAGAGCAAATCACTAAGAGTACTTTCATTATAAAGCTTTAGATGAGAAAAAATAATATATCAAGTTACCATTCCATCGAGGACTTTTCCAAATACCACATGTTTGCCATCCAGCCAGGTGGGCTTGGTCAAGGTGATAAAGAACTGAGAGCCATTGGTGTCAGGCCCAGCATTGGCCATGCTGACCCACCCAATGCCATAATGCTTCAGTTTGAAGTTCTCATCTGGGAATGTCTCCCCATAAATGCTTATACCTGGGTGAGACAAAACAAAAAGGGTAGGGTCAACAGATGTTATACAAAAGTAAATTCTTCAAAGGGAAGTATAAGGTTTGAATAGAGCTGGTTAAGAGAACCCTATAGAAGATGGGAATGAGGAAGACAGTCAAACATAAAGAGCAATTAAGCAGAGGATAAAATTTACTCCTTAAGGAAACAGCACCAGGGACCAAAAGAAACCAACAAACAAAAGCCTTAAGTATGACACAAGAAAGCAAGATGCCCTCTGGCCTCAAACGAAGACCCAGACCTTGACCAAGCAAGTCAGTGATTTCACTTTGAAATGAGAAGGAATGGAAGGGCAAGATGGCATGGTAATGTCTGATGGAATGATGGGTAAGCCATCCTAGTGACCTCATCTCTGTCCTGAGGGTCAGGTCACTTAATATACACCCTTAGCCAATCCTCATAACAGTCCTATAGGATAGGTTCTCTCATTCCCATTGTGAATGAGAAACTTATCAAACTTATCAAATGGGAGCTTATCAAGCTTGAAAAAGTAAAACTTGAACTTCTGGCTCCAACTCTGGTTCTCTCAGCACTTAGAGCCTAAGTACTAAGAAGCATAGTGCCAGCCTGGACATCATTAGGCTTGATGACTTCAGGGTACAGAGGGTGACAGCAACTGGGAGCAGCCGGGGAGCCAGCCTTGAGCCAGAGGCAGGCATGGGGGCTGGAGACCTAGCACAGCACATTTTTCCTATAAAACAACAGTTCTGACCATCTGCTCCATCCCCCAACCCTGAGTGCCTGTGACACCCAACTTCTCTACTGCAGGTCACCTTATCCATCAGTGGCCAACCTTAAAGTCTGGCTCAGTCAGCTCTCATGTTATCTCCTTCTTACTATGCAGTTCTTGTGAAGGACCAGGCAAAAAAGTTCCTTAAGACTTGGGTCTTATATGGGCATTTTTCTTCATTCATATAAAACCAAAACCTCTTCATAGCTAACATAGTTAACTTTTCAAACAGGTTTTCTAGAAAGTGTTGCTGTAGAGGAATAGTAAGGACATTTTGTGAATCCTGATGATTTTTCTTCTTAAGGTGTACATCTTGGGATATACAGCTTCTAAATAAATTAACTGGATATTTTAACAACTTCACTGCTTTGTAACTCTTACTTTATATTACTCTGAGTATTAATATTTAATAATTTAAGGAACCCTGCCTTTTTTTTTTTTTTTGGTAGACAAGGTCAAATATAATTCATCTTCCTAAGGAAAAAAAAAGAATCCAATCCTGGCTCAGTTAGAAGGACCAGAAGTGAATACCAAAGGTAAGCAATTTATAGCTGGTTGGTAAGTGACATACGAAGTGGCCTGGCAGGAAAGTTCTGCCTACAGAGAAGTCTAGGCTAAATTTAAATGATCCAAAAGGTCCTATCTCCAAAACTCAGAGAATTTTAATTCTGTACATGCATGTGCATGTGCACACACACACACACAAGGCAGAGAGAGAGGAGAGAGAAAGAAAGAGGAACAGAAGAGAGAACACTGAAGTGCCATCACCATTCCTGCCAGGGCGCAGGCAGGACCGCGGAGTGCCAGTCCCGAGGGGACCAGCACTGGAACCAGGCTTTTCCACCAGAGACCCAGCTCTGCAGCAGTCCCAGCTTTGCAGCAGCCCCGTTCAACCAAGTAACCTGAACATGTTCCTCTGATCCAGTCTACCTTCCCATACCCAGCAGCATTTCCACCGGTGTCTTGGCAAATCCAAGCATTTAATGACAGCCAGTTTGTTATTTTAAAAAACCATTGCAATAAACATAAAATCAACAATAGTGTTTGAAAATGGCTTGTTTCTTTAAAACGTTAGCCATTTACTATCTACCAAACCCAGTATTTGCTGAATTAAAAATCTTAAGTAAATAAAAATAAGTATATAAAGTACTTCAAGTACTTAAATAAAAATTTGGTATAGTTCCATATTGTAGGTATGTTCAGGAAAAGAACTCACTACATTTATGAGAAAAAGACCAGGGAGCCGGGCAGCTGGAATCCTCAATGAGAAACAATAAGCTCAGTTATATTTGAGATTCTATAAACTGAATTATGGGTTCTTTATTGAATTCTAATGGTGTTGATAAAAATTAATTTATACTGTAATTGTGACAAGTGGTCTATTTACTTAATTTTTTATTACTGCAAAAGCTGATGATAAAAAGAGAATTTTGAAAGAAGGAAGTAAATTCACCTGTGATCCTGCCACCTAAATACCAGTCTCATCATTCTGGCATGATGCTTATGGACCACCAGCACCACCCCACCCCCACCTCCCCACCCCCCAGCAAAATGCACTTCTGCAGCTGGCTGTCCCCTCCAGGGCACATGGCTTTTCAGTCTACCTCTCCTTGCTATGACAGACTTCTTTCCATATTGCTACATACCAGGAATCTAGGATTTTCATAAGCGCAAAACAGCCGACTAAATGAATACATCTCCACTAAAGAAGGATGATGAATACCCAAGCAAAGACTGTTTAAAATTAGGAGGCCTCACTCATTCACACCTACCAAGATTTTGTTAGATGAGGCCCCCCGCCCCTAACCAAAAACTCTTATCTTTCTGGAAGAATTAAGTTTGTCTTTTTGACTTTGTTCCTTGAAGCTGGGAGTTCAATATGCTGGGCAAATATACCGTCTTAGTCTTAGGTATCACTTGGGTAAGCAGGAAAGGAAACGTTTAAGAGACAACATTACCACCAGTGCCATCTCCCCGGGTGAAGTCTCCTCCTTGAATCATGAAATCTTTGATGACGCGATGAAATTTGCTTCCTTTATATCCATATCCTTTCTAAAGAGATTATGTCAATTGAATACACAAGCAGATATAACCCATACTGTAAGATAAACCCCAGTGTTTATCTGGAAATGACAAAATGAGAAAATTACACAAAATATCTGCAGAACTAAAGTAGGTACCTACAATAGTTTACTGACAGATATTTATCATTAGCTGACTGAAAAATAAATAAACTAGGGAAGCAAAATACTAACATGCACAAGTAAAAAGAGAGAAGTCTGCATTTTCACTTAATGACTGTTTCACTTTCTAGAACCTTGAGGAAACTGAGTGCTCAAAGAATACAGATTTTATAGAAAAACAAAGTAAAATATTATTAGATGTCTCAGATTCATCTCATCTACTAATTTAATACTTATTTTCCCAGGTATAACTTTTTTTACATTTACATTTTTTAAAAGGTATTTATTTTTAATTGGAGGATAATTGTTTTTTCTGCCATGCATCAACATGAATCAGCCAATGTGCCCTCCCTCTGGAACCTCCCTCCCACCTCCCACCTCATCCCACCCTTCTAGGTTGTCACAGAGCCCCAGTTTGAGTTCCCCGAGTCATGCAGCAAATTCCCACTGGTTCCATGCTATTCTCTCCATTCATCCCCCAGAATACATCTGTATGTCTGGCTTAAAAGGAGGAAGATTCAATTCTGTGCACAGTTAAAGGGGATAAAACTGAGACATACCTCTCCTGTTGCCAGAGCGACAAAATTTTCCACCGTCTTGGGCACGACTTTTCCAAAGAGGCCAATTACGATTCTGCCAACATCTTTATCTCCAATCCTCACGTCAAAGAAGACCTGCATGGGGGTGAAAGGCAGAGCACCAGGTTACACTGTGGAAAAGCCACAATACAAGGTAAGTGCACGTGACAGTCTGAGAACGGATCCACGTGTGAGGGCCCCGGCCACCCGCATTTTATAAAGGAGGGGGTGAAGGAGCAAGAGATAAATTAAAGGAGTTCTGAAACCATTTTTGTGGGTGCATTTCACTCGCAAATATTCATCCACCAAACCATTATGGAGCACCATCACTGAGTCAGACACTGTGCTACGAACCGGGTTTAAAGTTGGACTTGGTACTGTCAGAATGAGCCAGTAACGTCTTCAAGAATTCCTCTCCCCCAGGTACTGTCGCCTAGGTTCCTAGCTCTGTGGACAAAACTAGGGGTTGAGAGTGGAGACTACTGCTCTTCTGAAAGGTGATGATCCCCAGTCTTGGCAGGAGAAAAAAAAACTGGTGAGGAAAGAAATAGTCTAGCCGTCCAGATTTATTTTTTTGTAACTTCGAGTAGCACCAAATTCCCAGTGAGTTCTCAATAGATGTCTGCTGTCAAGAGGCCTGTGAAAGATGATCAAAACACACAGCCCTGCTCCAAAAGGCCTGCCACTCACATCCAAACACACTAAGACACGCGGGCCTCTGCTGCGTCCTAAGTACAGCAAACACTGCAAGCTGGTCCTGCGAGAACCATTTACCCTGCACACTTGAGGCACCAAATCCAGTCCTCAAGTTCCCAAAGTTGCCCAAGTAGAATGTGCCTTTTCTCTGTCACAGCATTTTAAAACAGAAGAGAGCAAGCACAACTCCAGAAGTCAGTTACTTCTTTCTTGACAGGTATGCTTAAAAGTTCTCTTGGAATCTTCCCTTTCGATCCTTGCAGTTAGAGGAGCAAGGTCGTGAGGCAAGAAGCGGTAGGTTTGCAGCCGCCATTTCTTCCGCCTCCGGTCTCTGGATCTTTTGTAGAGCGTCCAAGAGCGCTATGTTGGGACAGAGCATCCGGAGGTTCACAACCTCTGTGATTCGTCGGAGCCACTATGAGGAGGGTCCAGGGAAGAATATACCATTTTCAGTGGAAAACAAGTGGAGGTTACTAGCTATGATGACTTTGTTCTTTGGGTCTGGATTTGCTGCACCTTTCTTTATAGTAAGACACCAACTGCTTAAAAAGTAATCCATGAGAAAGATAGGAAGAGGAGCATATTAAGAGGTGCAGTCTCTTAAAAGGATCAGTCCCTTGAACTCAGCATCCTAAATATGTTTGTAAATAAACTTATGGCATAAATCAAAAAAAAAAAAAAAAAAAGTTCTCTTGGACTTTTTTTTTACTGTTTCACCTAAAACGAAATTATATATGTTCTGCTTCACAAATCACTGTGTTAAGATGATTTCGAGATAGAACGTTTGAAAAGGCCGCAGAGTCAAAGGGCATTCTGTTAGCAAGTTTAGATAGTATGAACCAATTCACTATCTGAATGGGTAAAAAAAAAAAAAAGACATTCAAGAGATGACTTTAAAAAAATTTCAGAAGGTGTCAAAGAGAAAAGATGTCATACAGTTTAGAAAAATCGCAAAGTAAAGACTGTCAAGCTTTAGTTCAAGACAAGAGCCTCTGCCAATACATCAGGACGTCTTTCATAGGATGATGTGATATTTAGTGTTCCATGTGGCATTTTGCAATTTTACATGGCCAGAGCTGCAAAAAACTGTTATTATTATTTACATGCTAAAAGTTTAGAGAATGCATAAAAGACCAGGCCCTTGAGATTGGGCAGTGCAGTGAACGGGACAATTCAGGAAGTTCCATTAATGCCCACAAGAGCCTGGCATGCAGCCTGGGGCAAAAGAAGCAGTTTTCCAAAGGGATTTCCAAATCAAGGAGTAAATTAAATAACAGGCAATAATGAAGAGGCCCCAGGACAAGAACTGGGTATGTAATCGTAAGGAAGCACCACATAAGCCTGCCAGACTTTTAAAATAAAGAAGAGAAAAGAAAGCCTGTGAACATTTCAATGGCAAAGAGAATAAAATGTGGGAGGACAGCATGAGAAGATGAAGAAAAAGTGTCTATGTCACCCAGCGTAACTCTCCAATAACCATCTTGCTTTCCTACATGCGGCCTAGCACACGTATTAATATGATGTTTTTTCCCAAACCACAGCGTCCTTCAACTTCTTGCATGATGGCATGAAAATACAGCAGAGTTTCCCTAACTCTAATGGAAACGATAAAATCAAATCTTATTAAATACTTGTCAAAGATCTCTGCAGAAGGCATTGTAAGGGTACAAGTGGAGGAAGTCCCTGTCCTCAGGGAGATTATGGAGAGAGACAGGCCAAGTACATGAACAGCCATAGCACAAGGCTGCGGGTGACAAGTACCCCAAGAACACTGAATACCAGTGTGCTGGAGGGATGCTGAGGGCTGAGGGAAGGTATCCTGACAGAGGTGTGATGGGATGCCAGCCTGGAAAGAGGGGAGCAGCCTCCGGGGACAAGAATGGGCACAAGCCCCACCTGGCAGTTCTTTCTGGAACCAAAGCACTGAGGCAGGAAAAGGGATCCATGCACAGAGAAGCGACACAACCCTTCTGACCACAACCGGCTGGGAAGGAAGGCTCTCACCCATTTCAGAAGGGGGAGGAAGGATCTGGCTAAGAGTTCCAAGTTTTGTTAGGCAATACTAGGAACGTGAAAGACAGAATTTCAATTTGAAGCTGCGTTCACCTGGACTGCGATTTGTCATGAATGTGACTCTCTCTATCTAGGCAATTTCTACCTGAAGGGGTGGAAATGGCATTTTTAGATCCCCAGTGCCCAGCACAGTGTTAGCTCAAGCAGATACTAAAAAAAAAAAAAAAAGGCAATACTGAATGAAGACCAGGGCATACACATACCTAAACAGATGGTAAGGTGGGCCTGGGGTGGCTGCCAGGCAAACCCTCTTACCCTGAGATCGTCTCTGACTTTTCTGCCTGTCCTTGGGAATAGGCCCTGTGAAAGGGAATGAGGCTACAAAGTCCCACAGAAGAGGAAGCACAGAGATAGTCACTGTGACGGGAAGTCAAGCTTTACAAGAAGGTATGTACAGATAAAATGTCATAGTTAGAGGTGGTGATTATCTGTGGAGATCAGAGCAGGCTTCCTGGAAAAGGTGGCGCTTGAATTTCACATTGCACTTCAAGAGCTGGCCCTTGGTCCCTCCTTTTTTCCCTTGAGGCTGCCCTTGAAAGTCATCTGAAAATTATGGGGCACTAGAAGATGAGAGCCTGGGGGGCTGCAGTCTGTGGGGTTGCTGAGAGTCGGACACGACTGAGCGACTTCACTTTCACTTTTCACTTTCATGCATTGGAGAAGGAAATGGCAACACACTCCAGTGTTCTTGCCTGGAGAATCCCAGGGATGAGGGAGCCTGGTGGGCTGCTGTCTATGGGGTTTCACAGAGTTGGACATGATTGAAGCGACTTAGCAGCAGCAGCAGCAGCAGCAGAGGGTGGGAAGAGAGAGGGGAAGAGGCAAGAGGACCTCACAGAGCCTACTCCAAACCCTTGTAGGGTTAACTGTGCTTCCATTTCCAAAGTAACTGGGGAAGACACCAAGTACAGGAGCCTCGAGGTCAAGGAAACTGTTCTCAAGCCAGCTCTACCACTTATTGGCCATGGGACCTTGGGCAACTCCAAGCCCCCGCTCCTCATCTGTACCTGCCCTGCCACCGGAGGATTAATAAGATAACACAAATAACACTAACCGTTGACCTCTTAAATCAGGAACTTCGATCAGGGCTAAGCACTTTACCTGCTCTATCACATCTAATATGCAAAACCTTGCCAGCAGGTATTATTTCTATTTCCACTTACAGAGGAGGAGCCTCAGGCATTCTTGGTAACTTGTTATTACCTCAGGTGAAGCCTCTTAGCCACTCTGAGAACTGCAGAAAGTGACAGCAACCTGTGACTTGAGCACAGCTGGAAAGATGGCAGCATTATTTTTCTACACTCTCAGGTGCCTGACGCTGCACAGAGCCCATGGCATCTGCTGGAAAATGCAAGGGTGCAAATGCCAACTGGGTGGATTTTGAGACCAGTGAGTCTCTGAGACTGGGCAGGAGGCTGAGGTGGTGGCTGGCAGCAAGATTCACAGACAAGAAAGGGCCCTGGGAGAGACAGCACTTCATACCTCTCATTTACAGATTCTTGTTTTCAAACACAATCAGAGGAAAAGCTAAAGACTGCTGGGGAAAACATACAATACACTAGAGTGATGGCCAATTCATCTACTTGTCCACACTCAGAGAAATCATTTTTAATATTTCCACTTCCCAACAGAGTAGTTGTCTTAAAATGCCCCACTGAGAAAGTAATTCAGCAGAGTCGAATCTGTGGCAGGACATGCCTGCACAGTTAGTTTTTAGAACTTAATGACAAATGGGGCGGGGGGAAAAAAGGAGATAGTGGTAAGTGACTATTCCAAACCTAGAGTGCATGAAAACTCACTCAGTGACAGCACCCTGGCTAAGAAG
This sequence comes from Capra hircus, assembly GCF_001704415.2. Lineage (NCBI taxonomy): Eukaryota > Metazoa > Chordata > Mammalia > Artiodactyla > Bovidae > Capra > Capra hircus. The sequence goes on from NC_030814.1 coordinate 79,873,458, forward strand.
CCCCACTCTTCTTCCACGCTCCCTGAGGTTCCCAACCACAGTTCATTTATCACCGCAGCCCTGCAGCAGGGCCTTCCTGTTCACTCCTCACTCTCAGGCTACATCAGGTGTTGGGCTGTACCTCTCCCGCCCTGTGTCCTCCCCGCTCCTCCGGTGGGGTCCGCAGTGGAGGACTGAAGCACCCAACACTGTCATTTCTACTGGCAGGGGACCGACTGTTAAGACCACCTGCAGCTGCTCCTTCTTCCAGATTCTAAGACACTCCTGCCAGTGGGTTTTCCAGAAGTAGTGATGACGGGCACCAAATCACTCCTTTCCTCCCTCTGTCTCTCCGGGCATCCTCCCTTATTTTCTAACCTTGGGTAAATGTGCTGAAAAAAGACCTGAAGCTGTTAAGGAGGCAGCCTAAGGCAGATCTCCACCCCACCACCTCCCATCGAGATTGAAAGGCTGGCCTCGGTCATGCAGGGGCCTCCTGGGCCTCGCTCAGCAGCATCCCAGGCCCTGTGTCTACTCCCCAGTCTGAAAAGCGCACCTCTCCCTCCCTGGCGGGGATTGATGGTGGTTCCTAAACACGAAAAGGAGGACAGTCCTTGGTTAAGCAAGGCCACGTAACGCCTACCCTACCCCAAGCGACAGGGGCTGGACCTGGGGCTCTGAGCGGCCGGGTGACATCCGCGGGGGCAGCCCAGCTGCAACCCCTCCTCTCGCAGGGCGCCTCCTTCGCCCTCCTGCATTCTTCCTGTTTCTATTCCCAAGTCCCCGCCACGCCGAAGGAAGTCCTCGGCTGTCTCCTCCCTAGAGAAAGGGCTCGCCGGTTCCGGAAGCTTCTCCCGGTTCGGGGGCTGGTGGCCACGTCGGATCACCAGCCCAGGAGATGACGCTCAGACAGCCCGCGGGGGGGGGGGGGGGGCGCGGGCTCGGCCTTGCGCCCCTAAAGTCTCCCAGGAGAGCGAGGGCGCCCCCCTACCCACGCGCGCGCGCGGGGACCCCCACCACTACCACCTAGCCCTGCGGCGGCCTCCCATCCTCTGCGCCTGGGAAGCCCCCTGATCGCCGCCGCTGCCCCTGAGGTTCCAGTCCCCACAGCCCCCCCATCCCCCCGGGCGGCACGAGGGGAACTTGCTGCCCGCTGCCCGGTCACCTTGGCCGTCACCGAGGGGCCTCGCTTGCGGAAGCCCGAGGCTCCCGCGGACGGTACGAGGGCGCTGAGCCCCACGCAAAGCACGAGAGGTAGCAGCGGCCGGAGACCCGGGCCCATGATGAGCGGAGACGGCGGCGGCAGCAGCGGCTGGGGCGCGACCGCAGACTCCTGGACTGCCCGCGGGACTCCTGGCCGGCTGCGCCTGCGCGCTCCCGGCTCGAGGGGCGGGGGGGATGGAGACGCGGCTCTCCGGGCAGGCCCGGAACCTCGGGCGCCTCCTCCCAGGTTCAGCCCAGCGACCCGAGCTAGGGACTCGGAGAGGCGCGCCACGGAGCGCGGAGCCGAGTCCAACCGCCGCGCGGCTGCAGGGTGCACTGGGCGCGGGCATCCGGAGCAAGCCGGCGCTGCTCGGATGATGCCTGATCGGTCCGGACCCGTGAGCTGAGGGATGCAGGCTGGGGCATCGCCGGGAACTTACAGCGTAGACGCGTATTAAACCTGATGCAAAGTCGAGGACTCTCCAGGCTCCGGGTCATCCTGGCATCTTGCTTGCCGCGACGGGTCCCCCTCTGTGACCGCAGCCGCCACTGGAGCCGAGCAACCTCTGCCAAGCCTGCCAGGTTCCAATGTTCCATCAGAGGCTTTAGCTAAGTTCTGGACTTCTCTCAGAACTCTTGAGACCCTGGATGTTTCTACTCGATTACACAGAACGAATGACCTGTAATTGAGATTATTCAAATTGGGGATATACTTTTTTACAAACTTAAAAATTATGTTTAGAAATTAATGACATGGGGAAATACTCATATTTTTAAATGAAAAACTCATGTTGCAAAATTGGACCTCGATTGTGTAAATGTATAACAACATTTTAAAAACGGAAAGAAATGTACCAAAACATTTACAGAAGCTATGGTGATAGGATAATAGGTTTTTGTTTTCTTTGCAATTTTCTGATTTCCCAGATGTTCTACATTGAACATGTAAGTATTTTATAATCAGGAAAACGTTTTAAAATTCAATGCTGTTTGCCTTAGGACTTCAAAGAACTTTTTTAATGTAATAGAGCCAAAATTAACTACAAATTAATGATAGTTTTCTCTTGGTTTTCTTAGGGGCTAGTGCCATGACTTTCAAGCTAAGATTTTCCTTGGGTATGCACATAGGATTCCTATGTGTAACTAAGTGTGGGTCTAGAATTACACTGGAACCATTTATTATGTATACAAAGGGTAACCACCACATTTGAAGGCTGGGCAGAACACTTGTGAGCTATTTTGGTATTTCAGTCCAGTGAAGGATCTAATGGCTTTCCTCATCACTATCACCCCCCAATGAAGAAAGAATCCCCCTTTTGTAGCAAGCTAAGGGTATCAGAGGGCTTATGCCTGTATTTATTTCTCCTGATTCAGATCCAGTACAATGTCAGGTATATAGTGATTTCTCAACAAATATTTATTCAGTGAGTGAATTTTTATACTGGGAAGATTAATACAAATAAAGAGAAGTGAACAAACTGTACATGTACAAAGCAACAAATTGTCAAAAAGCAAATACAGCTAGAACCCCACATATCTAAAGAAATGAAATATTCACTAGCTCTCTAGAAACTCCTTTTGTGTTCACTTGCAGTTGCTAACACTTTCTTCTCCCTAAATTAACCACGATCCTGACGTCTTCCAATAAGGATTAGTTTTAACTTTGTGTGACTGGAATCTTACGAGTTCTTTTTGCTGAAATTTATGAAATTCATCCATGATTTTGTGTGTAGCTATTTTGATGCATTGGACAAGCTAGTGGCTGAATTTTTTCCCATAAGAATTCCATTGTCTAGCATAACTTATTGAAAAGTGATTTCTTATTGCTCTGTAATGCTACTTCTGTCATGGAATAAATGTCCCTACATATATGGGTCTGTCTGTGCTCCCTCTTTTCTGTCCCATTGACGTATTTGTCTGTCTTCATGCCAGCACCTCATTGTCTTAATGAAAATAGTCTTATAATAAGTCTTCATAGTTAGGAGTAGAAGTTCTCTTACTTTGTACAATAGATTTCTGGCTATTCTTGACCCTTTCTGTGTTCATATAAACTTGAAAATCAGCTTGTCAGTTTCCATAAACTGGGATTTTAGTTGGATATGCATGGCATGTATACCTCCTTTTGGAAAGACTTGGCATAGTTGTAATATTGTGTCTTCCATTCATGAACATGGCATAGTCCTCCGTTTATTTCCCTGTTAATTTCTCTCAGTAAGATTTTATAGTTGTCTGTCTAAAAACCTTATACATATAATTTTAAGTTGATTTCAAGGTATTTGGTCTTTGTTTTGTTTTTTGCAATTGTAAATTATATCTTCTTGACATTTATTTACTTGTTTGTTAGTATTATATCATGGCTTCCCTGGTGGCTCAGACAGTAAAGCGTCTGCCTGCAATGCGGGAGACCTGGGTTCAATCCCTGGATTGGGAAGATCCTCTGGAGAAGGAAATGGCAACCCACTCCAGTATTATATCATAGTAGAATAAATTGTGTATATTAATCTTGAATAGGCTAGTTTTTTAAACTTATTAATTACAATGATTTATCTGTGAATTATTTAGGATTTTCTACATAGATAACTATGTTATTCATAAATAGTGACAATTTTATTCCTTTCTTTCTAATCTTTATACCTTTTATTTCTTTTTCTTGCCACCAGGACCTTGAGTACAAAAAGAAGTGACTATAGGATGAGTCATTGTTTGGGGGGTTAAATTTTGCCCCCAAGTGGGTACATCAAAGTCAGAAACCCCAGGATCTGTGAATGTGACCCTATTTCCAAATAGGGTGGTTTTTTTTGTGTGTGTGCGCGGATGTATTCAAGTTGAGACCCTATTGAAGTAGGTTATATGACTAGTGTCCCTGTAAAAAGAAGAGAGACAAAGAACCACCCCTCCGCAAGGGGAAACACCATGTGAAGACAAAGAGAGAGATTGGAGTGGTATATCTCTGAGTCAAGAAATGCCCAGGATAGCTGGCAACCACCAGAAGCCAAGGAGAGGCCAGGAAAGACCCTCCCTAAGGAGAGCGTGGCCCTGTCAGCACCTAATTGCAGACATCTAACCTCCAGAACTGTGAGACAATACATTTTTGTTGTTTTAAATGATCCCAGTTTGTGGTACTTTGTTATGGGAAGTCTAGGAAACTAATAATACACTTGTCTGTCCTAATGCCAGAGGAAAAGCTTTCAATAGTTTACCATTAAGTCTGATATTTGCTGAATATTCTTTTAAGTGAGGACATCCTTTTTCAGCTAAGAGAATTCCTTTTTAGTTCTGATTCATTAAGAGGTTTTGTCACAAATTTGATCAACATCACTTACTGAAAGCAACGAGAATAATCACATGATTTTCCCTTACTCTGTTCATGTGAATTGCATTGATTTTCAAATCTTCAGCCATTCTTGCTTTCAGGAGTATACCCAATATGTATTAACCTTTTTTTATATTGCTATACGGGCGGGTCATGGTGGAAAGGTCTGACAGAATGTGGTCCACTGGAGACAGGAATGGCAAACCACTTTAGTATTCTTGCCTTGAGAACCCCATGAACAGTTATGAAAAGGCAAAATGATAGGATACCAAAAGAGGAACTCCCCAGGTCAGTAGGTGCCCAATATGCTACTGGAGATCAGTGGAGAAATAACTCCAGAAAGAAAGCTGAAACTCCAGTACTTTGGCCACCTCATGCGAAGAGTTGATTCATTGGAAAAGACTCTGATGCTGGGAGGGATTGGGGGCAGGAGGAGAAGGGGACGACCGAGGATGAGATGGCTGGATGGCATCACTGACTCGATGGACGTGAGTCTGAGTGAACTCCGGGAGTTGGTGATGGATAGGGAGACCTGGCGTGCTGCGATTCACAGGGTCGCAAAGAGTCGGACACAGCTGAGCGACTGAACTGAACTGAACTGATATGTATATAAAGCAAACTTAACAAGAACTGAAAAAAGGCATTTCTCCTGAAATGAAGTTCAGGAAAAAATACCAGTAAATAAATTGATTTGGCTTTCCAGTTCAGGCCAAGCAAATTACCAGCTTTCCATTTTTATGATAATGGGTAACTTTGCTATTTTTTTTTCAGAATATTAGCATCTATATTCACAAATCAGACGAGCTTAAAAAAATTTCCTTTTTGGAATTTCCTGTCAGTGTTTTTTTTTTTTTCTTAGTCAGGATTATTTTAGCACATTAACATGAATTGCAAATGGTTGGGGTTCTTCCCTATGCTCTGAAAAGATATGTGAATGATTGCCATTATTTCTGCCTTGATTGTTTCTTTTAAGCCATCTATGCCTAGAGTTTTCTTTATTGTAGTTTTAAATTATAGGTTAATGTTTTTAATGATTGAGGACTATTTAAATTTTGTATTCTGTCAATTTTTCCATGCATATTTTGAGAAATTTACTTCATTTTTATTTTTAAATTTATTTACATAAATTTGTTTAATGCATCTTTTTATAATTTTGTAGGTCTGCAGGACTTCTAGTAAAGGTTTTCTTCATTCCTGGCATTGACTGTTTTCACATTTTTTTCTTTTTTTTTCCCAACAGCTCCATCAAATGAGTTTAGGATTATAATATATTGATTTTATTTCATTAGTTTATATCTTTATTCCTTCCTTCTCTTTCTTTGAGTTTAATTTCCTATTATTTTCTATCTCGTTGAAATAGATTCTACTTTCTTTTTCACTTAGCAGTATGCATTAACATGTCCTCCATGTCATTTCAGTTCAGTTCAGTTCAGTTGCTCAGTCATGTCTGACTCTTTGCGACCCCATGAGTCGCAACATGCCAGGCCTCCCTGTCCATCACCAACTCCTGGAGTTTACCCAAACTCATGTCCATCGAGTCGGTGATGCCATCTAGCCATCTCATCCTCAGTTGTCCCCTTCTTCTCCTGCCCCCAATCCATCCCAGCATCAAAGTCTTCCAATGAGTCAATTCTTCGCATGAGGTGGCCAAAGTACTGGAGATTCAGCTTTAGCATCATTCCTTCCAAAGAAATCCTTCAGAATGGACTGGTTGGATCTCCTTGCAGTCCAAGGGACTCTTAAGAGTCTTCTCCAACACCACAGTTCAAAAGCATCACGCTCAGCCTTCTTCACAGTCCAACTCTCACATCCATACATGACCACTGGAAAAACCATAGCCTTCACTAGACAGACATTTGTTGGCAAAGTAATGTCTCTGCTTTTCAATATGCTATCTAGGTTGGTAATAACTTTTCTTCCAAGGAGTAGGTGTCTTTTAATTTCATGGCTGCAGTCACTGTCTGCAGTGATTTTGGAGCCCAAAAAAATAAAGTCTGTCACTGTTTCCACTGTTTCCTTATCTACTTGTCATTAAGTGATGGGACCAGATGCCATGGTCTTCGTTTTCTGAATGTTGAGCTTTAAGCCAACTTTTTCACTCTCCTCTTTCACTTTCATCGAGAGGCTTTTTAGTTCCTCTTCACTTTCTGCCATAAGGGTGGTGTCATCTGCATATCTGAGGTTATTGATATTTCTCCCGGCAATCTTGATTCCAGCTTGTGTTTCTTCCAGCCCAGCATTTCTCATGATGTACTCTGCATAGAAGTAAAATAAGCAGGGTGACAATATACAGCCTTGATGTACTCCTTTTCCTATTTGGAACCAGTCTGTTGTTCCATGTCCAGTTCTAACTGTTGCTTCCTGACCTGCATATACGTTTCTCAAAAGGCAGGTCAGGTGGTCTGGCATACCCATCTCTTTCAGAATTTTACACAGTTTATTGTGATCCACACGGTCAAAGGCTTTGGCATAGTCAATAAAGCAGAAATAGATGTTTTTCTGGAACTCTCTTGCGTTTTCCATGATCTAGCAGATGTTGGCAATTTGATCTCTGGTTCCTTTGCCTTTTCTAAAACCAGCTTGAATATCTAATGGCTTCAGTTCAGTTCAGTTCAGTAGCTCAGTTGTGTCCGACTCTTTGTGACCCCATGAATCGCAGCACGCCAGGCCTCCCTGTCCATCACCAACTCCCGGAGTTCACTCAGACTCCCATTCATCGAGTCAGTGATGCCATCCAGCCATCTCATCCTCTGTCGTCCCCTTCTTCTCCTGCCCCCAATCCGTCCCAGCATCAAAGTCTTTTCCAATGAGTCAGCTCTTCGCATGAGGTGGCCAAAGTACTGGAGATTCAGCTTTAGCATCAGTCCTTCCAAAGAAATCCCAGGGCTGATCTCCTTCAGAATGAACTGGTTGGATCTTCTTGCAGTGCAAGGGACTCTCAAGAGTCTTCTCCAACACCACAGTTCAAAAGCATCATGCTCAGCTTTCTTCACAGTCCAACTCTCACATCCATACATGACCACAGGAAAAACCATAGACTTGACTAGACGGACCTTAGTTGGCAAAGTAATGTCTCTGCTTTTCAATATGCTATCTAGGTTGGTCATAACTTTTCTTCCAAGGAGTAAGCGTTTTTTAATTTCATAGCTGCAATCACCATCTGCAGTGATTTTGGAGCCCCCAAAAATAAAGTCTGACACTGTTTCCACTGTTTCCCCATCTATTTCTCATGGACTGATGGGACCAGATGCCATGATCTTCGTTTTCTGAATGTTGAGCTTTAGGCCAACTTTTTCACTCTCCTCTTTTACTTTCATCAAGAGGCTTTTTAGTTCCTCTTCACTTTCTGCCATAAGGGTGGTGTCATCTGCATATCTGAGGTTATTGATATTTCTCCTGGCAATTTGATTCCAGCTTGTGTTTCTTCCAGTCCAGCGTTTCTCATGATGTACTCTGCATAGAAGTTAAATAAGCAGGGTGACAATATAGAGCCTTGACGTACTCCTTTTCCTATTTGGAACCAGTCCGTTGTTCCATGTCCAGTTCTGACTGTTACTTCCTGAACTGCATACAGATTTCTCAAGAGGCAGGTCAGGTGGTCTGGTATTCCCATCTCACTCAGAATTTTCCACAGCTTATTGTGATCCACACGGTCAAAGGCTTTGGCATAGTCAATAAAGCAGAAATAGATGTTTTTCTGGAACTCTCTTGCTTTTTCCATGATCCAGCAGATGTTGGCAATTTGATCTCAGGTTTCTTTACCTTTTCTAAAACTAGCTTGAACATCAGGAAGTACACGTATTGCTGAAGCCTGGCTTGGAGAATTTTGAGCATTACTGTACTCGCGTGTGAGATGAGTGCAATTGTGTGGTAGTTTGAGCATTCTTTGGCATTGCCTTTCTTTGGGATTGAAATGAAAACTGACCTTTTCCAGTCCTGTGGCCACTGCTGAGTTTTCCAAATTTGCTGGCATATTGAGTGCAGCACTTTCACAGCATCATCTTTCAGGATTTGAAGTAGCTCTACTGGAATTCCATCACCTCCACTAGCTTTGTTCATAGTGATGCTTTCTAAGGCCCACTTGACTTCACATTCCAAGATGTCTGGCTCTAGGTAAGTGATCACACCATCGTGATTATCCGGGTCATGAAGATACTTTTTGTACAGTTCTCTGTATTCTTGTCACCTCTTCTTAATATCTTCTGCTTCAGTTAGGTCCAGACCATTTCTGTCCTTTATCGAGCCCATCTTTGCATGAAATGTTCCCTTGGTATCTCTAATTTTCTTGAAGAGATCTCTAGTCTTTCCTATTCTGTTGTTTTCCTCTATTTCTTTGCATTGATCGCTGAGGAAGGCTTTCTTATCTCTTCTTGGTATTCAGTAAGTCATTTATTTTTTTATTGCTGAATAGCTCTCCGTTGTATGCTATACTGCTGTTTATCCATTTACCTACTAAAGGACAGCTCTTGATTGCTTCCAAGTTATGGAATTATGAAAAAAGACACTATTAGCTCTGTATACAAGTTTTTATACAGGTGTAATTTTTCAGTTCCTTTGGATAAATACCTTGTAGAGTGATTGCTGGATCATATGGTAAGAGTATGTTTCATTTTGTAAGAAACTGCCAAACTGTCCTCCATGGTAACTGTACCAGCAATGAGTGAGAGTTCCTGTTGCTCCACATCCTTACCAGCATTTGGTGGTGTTAGTGTTTTCAATTTTAGCTATTCTTATAGGTGTGTGTGTGGCAGGGTTGGCGGGGGGGGGAGGGGAGAGGAGAGGGTGGGTGTAGTAGTTCAGCTCTTAATGTTGTGTAAGCCGGATTCTTTTTTTTTTTTCTTAAATCCACGAATAACAACATTCCTGAGAAGAAAGAATCCTGAAAACTATGATACAAAGAACTTAGGTTGTGTTTTTTTCCATTTGTTTAAACTAAAAACAAAACCAAGAATAAGTTACCCATTTCTCCCATCCCCAGCTCCCACTGCTGGCAGTCACCATCTGTTCTCTGTATGAGATAAGTTGTTTTTCTGTTTGTTTGCTTTTGATGTTTTTAAGATTCCACCTATGAGAAATAATGTGATACTTGTCTTTCTCTCTCTGATTTATTTTCCTTAATTCATCAAAATTTTTAGCCTTTCTTCTTTCACATCTATGTGCAATTAAAATGATAAAATTCCCCTTAAGAAGTACAACTTTAGATGCTTTCCACATCTAAAATTTTGATATGTAGTATTTTCGTTATCATTCAGTTAAAAATAGTTTCGAATTTACACTTAAAAAAACTCATGTTGCTTAGAAGTGTGGTTTATTTCCAAAACATAGCTCTTTAACAATCCTTTTATTAATAAGTCCTAGCTTAGTTGTATCGTGGTAAGAAAGCATACTCTTTATTTTTCATTCTTTTAAAACACTTGGAGACTTGGTTTATGACATAAGATCTGGTCAGTTTGGGGGGTAAACAGTTTCCTGTGTATTCAGTGTCTTCTGCCCTTGCTGGACTCAGTATCCTGTGTATGTTCATTAGATCGAGCTTTTAACCCTACATTTCATATCTCTATCATTCTTGACCTCTTATCTGCTTGTTATAAGGGTTATAAGAGTTACTATGGGAGTACGTTAAAATCTCTCATTATCACTATAAATTGTCAATTTCTCCTCATAGATTTGCAAATTTTTCTTCATGTGTTTTGAGGCAACTTTATTATTTATGAGTACAAAAAACTACAATATTATTTTTTGATAAGTTATGAAGTATCACTCTTTACTTCTGGTAATGCTTTCAGCCTTGAAGTCTGAATTATAACTCACCATCTTTCTCTTGTCTACCCAATGCATGGTTTATCTTTTACTATTATTCTACTTTTAATCTATCTGTCCTTATATTTCAATATATCTCTAGTAAATAGCATAAATTGTTTCTTTAATAAAGTTTGGTATCTTTATCTTAAGCAGAATATATAGCCTGTTTACATTTAATGTATTTACTTCTTGTTTTTATTTAAATATAATGTCTTCATATTTTATTTCTATTGGTACCCTATTTTATGTTTCTCTTTCTCCATTTTCTAGCCTTACTCTGATTTGATGGAACAGATTTTAGTAATCTGAATTCCTCCTATACCAGTCTGATATTTACTCATCCTTTTAATACTCTTTCAGTAGTCTTATTAGAGATTACAGCATGCAATCTTGATTTCTCAAAGCCTAGTGTTACTTGTTAGTTTTATTCTCTTTCTGAATAATATAAAACCTCAGGACACTTAATTCTATTTGCTTTCATGTAATTTTGTGTAGGTGTAGTCATGAATTTTATTTTTATCCCCACAACTCATAATCAGTTCAGTTCAGTTCAATCGCTCCGGCATGTCCAACTCTTTGTGACCCCATGGACTGTATCACGCCAGGCTTCCCTGTCCATCACCAACTCCTGGAACTTGCTCAAACTCATGTCCATTGAGTTGGTGATGCCATCCAACCATCTCATCCTCTGTCATTCCCTTCTCCTCCTGCCATCAGTCTTTCCCAGCATCAGGGTCTTTTCCAGTGGGTCAGTTCTTCACATCAGGTGGCCCAAGTATTAGCGTTTCACCTTCAGCATCAGTCCTTGCAATGAATATTCGGGACTGATTTCCTTTAGGATGGACTGATTGGGTCTCCTTGCAGTCCAAGGGACTCTTAAGAGTCTTCTCCAACACCACAGTTCAAAAGCATCAATTCCTGGGCATTCACCTTTCTTTGTGGTCCAACTCTCACATCCTTACATGACTACTAGAAAAACCATACCTTTGACTATGTGGACCTTTGGCAGCAAAGTAATGTCTCTGCTTTTTAATATGCTGTCTAGGTTGGTCATAGCTTTTCCCAAGGAGCAAGAGTCTTTTAATTTCATGGCTGCAGTCACCATCTGCAGTGACTTTGGAGTCCCCCCAAAATAAAGTCTCTCACTGTTTCCATTGTTTCCCCATCTGTCTGCCATTAAGTGATGGGACCAGATGCCATGATCTTGGTTTTTTGAATGTTGAGTTTCAAGCCAGCTTTTTTCACTCTCCTTTTTTACTTTCATCGAGAGGTTTTTCAATTTCCTCTTTGCTTTCTGCCATAAGGATGGTGTTATCTGCATATCTGAAATTATTGATATTTCTCCTAGCAATCTTGATTCTAGCTTGTGCTTCATCCAGCCCAGCATTTTGCATGATGCATATAAGTTAAATAAGCAAGGTGACAATATACAGCCTTGAGGTATTCCTTTCCCAATTTGGAACCAGTCTGTTGTTCCATGTCTGATTCTAACTGTTGCTTCTTGACTTGCATACAGGTTTCTCAGGAGGCAGTAAAGGTAGTCTGGTATTCTGATCTCTTTAAGAATTTTCCACAGTGTGTCGTGATCCACACAGTCAAAGGCTTTGGCATAGTCAATAAAGCAGAAGTAGATGTTTTTCTGGAATTCTCTTGCTTTTTCGATGATCCAGCAGATGTTGGCAATTTGATCTCTGGTTCATCTGTCTTTTCTAAATCCAGCTTGAACATGTGGAAGTTCTCAGTTCACGTACTGTTGAAGCCTCGCTTGGAGAATTTTGAGCATTATTTTGCTAGTGTGTGAGATGAGTGCAATTGTGCGGTAGTTTGAACATTCTTTGGCATTCCCTTTCTTTGGGATTGGAATGAAAACTGACCTTTCCAGTCCTGTGGCCACTGCTGAGTTTTCCAAATTTGCTGGTTGGAACTAAATCAAATCCCTTATGATTATACAGTGGAAGTGACAAGTAGATTCAAGGGATTAGATCTGATAGAGTGCCTGAAGAACTATGGATGGAGATTCATGACATTGTACAGTGGGCAATGATCAAGACCATCCCCAAGAAAAAGAAATTCAAAAAGGCAAAATGGTTGTCTGAGGAGGCCTTGCAAATAGCTGAGAAAAAGAGAAGCTAAAGGCAAAGGAGAAAAGGAAAGATATACCCATTTGAATGCAGAGTTCCAAAGAATAGCAAGGAGAGATAAGAAAGCCTTCCTCAGTAATCAATGCAAAGAAATAGAGGAAAGCAATAAAATGGGAAAGACTAGAGATCTCGTCAAGAAAATTAGAGATAACCAAGGGAACTTTTCATGCAAAGATGGGCACAATAAAGGACAGAAATGGTATGGACCTAACAGAAGCAGAAGATGCTATTAAGAAAGGGTAGCAAGAATAAACAGAAGAACTATACAGGAAAACATCTTCATGACCCAGATAATCATGATGGTGTGATCACTCACCTAAAGCCAGACATCCTGGAATGCGAAGTTAAGTGGGCCTTAGGAAGCATCACTACGAACAAAGCTAGTGAAGGTGATGAACTTCCATTGAGTTATTTCCAGTCCTACAAGATGATACTGTTAAAGTGCTGCACTCAGTCTGCCAGAAAATTTGGAAAACACAGTATTGCCGAATAAAATCATATACATTTACATTTATCCAAATATTTGCATTGTCTTTGCTCTTTATTACTTCCTGTACTTCTGACTTTATACACTGATCATTTTCCTCCTGCCTAAAGAATTCTATTTGGTATTTCCTGAAGTGGTAGTCTGCTGGTAAGAAATTATTTTATTTTTATCTGGAAATGTCATTCCTGAAGGATATTTTTGCCCAGTATAAAATTATTTTCATTCAACAACATGAACATGTCATTTCTTTTGACTTCTCATTTCCATTATCTCTATTGAGAAATCTGCTATTACTCCTTTGAAAGCAGTCTGTCTTTTTAAAATCTAGATGATTTTAATATTTTTCTATATTTTCAAAGCAGTTATATTAGAATTTGCTTAAGTACAGATTTCTTTTTATTTATCCTTCTTGGGATTCATGCACTTCCCTTGTAGCTCAGTCAGTCAAGAATCTGCCTTGCAAGGCAGGAGACCCAGGTTCAATTTCTGTATTGGGAAGATGCCCTGGCAAAGGAAATGGCAACCCACTCCAGTATTCTTGCCTGGAGAATCCCATCTACAGAGGAGCCTGGCAGACTACAGTCCATGGGGTCACAAGAGTCGGACACAACTTAGCCACTAAACCACCACTACCTAGGTTTGTCACAGCTATTCTTCCAAGGAGCAAGTCTTTGGGCTTCCCTGGTGGCTCAGCTAGTAAAGAATCCACCCGCAGTGCAGGAGACCTGGGTTCAATCCCTGGGTTGGGAAGATTCCCTGGAAAAGGGAACCACTACCCACTCCAGTATTCTAGCCTGGAGAATTCCACGGACTGTATAGTACATGGGGTCACAAAGAGTCAGACATGACTGAATGACTGGGATTCACAGGGCTTCTTAATTCTGTGACTTGATGTCTCTTACCAACTTTAGAAAAGTTTCAGTCATTCAAAAATCACTTATAAGCTGTGCCACTACCTAAAGTAATTACTTTCATTTGTGTGCATTCCTTCATGGTCTCTTTCACATGTTTCTAAAGCATTTTTGTGATACAATAGTGGTGTAAATTGTATAATATAAATAACTGATAAAAGGTAAGATTGATATAAAATGTGTACAGTATACATTGCATCTATGCAAATGTATTGCATTTATGAAATGTGAAAAGGATTCGCTAGTGTGTCAGCAGTTATCTTTTGTAGTGTCAAAATAAACTGGAGGTTTATATTTATAGCTTGCCACTTTTGTTGTAGTTTTGATTCATCATAAAGAGTGCTGTGTTTCATTTACTAATGATTTATAAGTACCAGAGAGTACAGTTTTATCATATTTAGATTTTTTCCTAGTATATCAAGTTTTACATTTCTGCTGCTTTTAACATAAATATGGCTCTCAAAGCTACCTCTCAGTGTCATTCAAAACACTTTATTTCTTTGCTATTGTGTTACTTTTTTCCTCATTTATAAATGACACCTTAGTTGAGTCAAATGTTACCTTCCTTCAAACTACAAAGAAGCTTTGCTAAATTAAATTCATGTTTAGAAAATAAATGCTGAAGGCTTTTGTTAATTCTTGCATTTGAATGGTGAGTTTTTGCCTGGAAAATTCCTTTCAATTGTTGGGATGAGGGTGAAGTCACCTTAGATCATCAGGAGGTGCTAGGGTCTGGCTAGGACTCAGTATTGGAGGGAAGTCACTGGGACTCTCTGATCGTTTCCATCTTTAATGTGCATAGCACATTTTTTTCTGGAGCTAATTATTTACTCAAATGTTCTCCCTTCATGGACCACCCATGCCAAACTTCAGTAACAGTCTTCAAGGAATTAGAAGGTCATCTTGCCTTTCTTCTCACCTTCCCAGAACTCCTCTGCAGGCCAGAAGAGAAGTGGGAGCGTTGACTTCTGCTGACATTTACCCACGCTAGGCACTGGGGTAAAAAAATGAAGGTTTGAAGATCCTTGGTTCCTGCCCTCAAGGAGCTTCAGAGGTAGAATGTGTTTAAACTACATAAACTATATAAACTATATAAAGTGATTTTTCTTTCATGCCAGTCAATGGCTCTGAGAGTATGAGGTGGAGATCAAGCCCATTAAAAATGACCGTCAAGGGGCAATCTCACCTTCATTGAGTTCCTACTGTGTGTAAGACCCTGTGAGCAAAGGATTATTAGAAACATATAAAACTGAGGAACTGAAGTTCATCTGAAACTTAAATATGCCTGTTCTATGAATTTCAAGTGTGAAATTACACAATTATCTAACTTTAAGTCAGTGGCCACAAATGGTTAATTTAGGGAACATAGAACAAACTGTGGGAAACTCTTTAAGAGATGGGAATGCCAGACCACCTTACCTGCTTCCTGAGAATCCTGTATGCAGGTCAAGAAGTAACAGAACTGGACATGGAACAACAGAC
Organism: Capra hircus; assembly: GCF_001704415.2. Taxonomy (NCBI): domain Eukaryota; kingdom Metazoa; phylum Chordata; class Mammalia; order Artiodactyla; family Bovidae; genus Capra; species Capra hircus. Next base: position 79,888,776 of record NC_030814.1, read on the forward strand.
TGGTTCCAAATTTGGAAAGGAGTACATCAAGGCTATATATTGTCACCCTGCTTATTTAACTTATATGCAGAGTATATCATGAGAAATGCAGGGCTGGATGAAGCACAAGCTGGAATCAAGACTGCAGGGAGAAATGTCAATAACTTCAGATACGCAGATGATACCATGCTTATGGCAGAAAGTGAAGAGGAACTAAAGAGCCTCTTGATGAAAGTGAAACAGGAGAGGGAAAAATTTGGCTTAAAACTTAACTTTCAAAAAATGAAAATCATAACATCCAGTCCCATCACTTCATGACAAATAGATGGGGAAATAATGAAAACAGCAAGAGACTTTATTTTCTTGTGCTCCAAAATCACTGCAGATGGTGACTGCAGTCCCAAAATTAAGATGCTTGCTCCTTGGAAGAAAAGCTATGACCAACCAAGACAGCATATTAAAAAGCAGAGACATTACTTTGTCAACAAAGGTCTGTGTAGTCAAAGGTATGGTTTTTCCAGTAGTCATGTATGGATGTGAGAGTTGGACCATAAGGAAAGCTGAGCACTGAAGAATTGATGCTGTTAAACTGTAGTGTTGGAGAAGACTCTTGAGAGTCCCTTGGACAGCAAGGAGATCCAACCAGTCCATCCTAAAGGAAATCAGTCCTGAATATTTACTGGAAGGACTGATGCTGAAGCTGAAGGTCCAATATTTGGCCACCTGATGTGAAGAACTGACTCACTGTGAAAAAACCCTGATTCTGGGAAAGATTGATGGCAGGAAGAGAAGGGGAAGACAGAGGACAAAATGGTTGGATGGCATCACCAGCTCAATGGACATGAGTTTGAACAAGCTCCGGGAGATGGTGAAGAACAGGGAAGCCTGGCATACTGCAGTCCATGGGGTTGCATAGAGTTGGACATGACTGAGCAACTGAACAGCAAGAAGCATAAGTTGGGTTTGAGGATGATGATTGGGAAGGAGTGAGAAGTGGAGAGCAAGTGAATATAGTTCTTGCAACTTAGAGTAAAAAAGGAGATTGATTAAACACTGATTATATTCCAGAAATTAGGGGAAATCTATTTACTTGAGAGAACTGAAATTGAATGCTATGAAACCCTGATGATTCTTGCTGCACGCTGCATTGATCTGAGTGCTGAATGTGTCTACCTTGACAGGTTCAGGCAACCTTTCCAAAAAATTCTTTGGGAAAAATCGATTATTTAATTGATCTATATATTTATGTTTGCTTCTATTCACTATTATTTACTATTCACCTAGGCTGCCAACTTTTAAACAATCTTGGTACAAATGTTTGGTCCTAAACCTTAGCAGATAGATGTGTTTTATGTAGCAGTTATGGAGCCCATTAACATGAAGCACTAAAGCGCAAAAAGAAACGAAAGAGATTTATAAGCATGTGAAGTGCCCTCACCAGAGACAGTTGAAATAAATCCAAAGTCAGAGGGACATTTATGAAGTTACTGCAAGCAGATTTATCTACTTCAAAGCATGTTTTGTGGGACTGAAACATACCATCTACTATGCTTAATTTAAAAGGTGGAATCTACAAATTGACTCTCATGTATTGGTTTAACGGTATCTCCCTATATTTAAGGAAACCCAACTGTTGCAGAAGAGAGAAATCTCTGTTTAAATATTTCTCTGCCATGTGCATTCTTGGTAATGGAAATTGCCCTAATAATTTTTCTTTAAAAATTGGAAATTTGGGAAAGCTTAAATTATTAGTATTTTCAAGTGACTTTAAAAGACTTCTAGCACTACTGTTTCACAGAAATACTCATTCGGAGCCCAAGTGCTGGTAACAACAGTAGTCTAGAGGGCAACTTTTTCTTGGCTGCAACTAGAGATATTATTAGCATCTTCAGAAGCAAACATCATCTCCCCCACCAAAAAAAAAGTTGGCAAAGTAAAATGGTGGCATTTGTCTCCTCGTTAAAACATCAGATTGACAAAGTCCATGTACTACTCCGTTTCAAAAAGTCCCAGCTCTTTTAAACACTGGCATTCTTATCATTTTGTGCGTTCAGTGCTGACTGCTGGCTAACAGTGTCTGTGTGGATTTCTCCTTGAATATCTTTCCCCATCAACTGATAAGCCAGTCGCTCCTAGGATTTCTGGTCAAGAGCAGTGCTCAAGAAAGAAAGCTGATAGTACATATTTGAAATTGTTGCAGTCCACATTCCTTCTCTTCTTGTTCTGTTTATTTCTTTCTTTCTTTCTATTTGAAGGTAGGTCTAAGGGCTACTTACTGTGCTTTCAGATTGAGAAGGCCTGGGCACAGAGTGGCAGTTTAATACACTTTCCTTGGGAAGGAAAGACAGCGACCCTGTAAATCTAGCCTGTATTTGCTGTCGTAGGGCTAATCCATGGCCATAAAATTAGAGTCAAATATAAAATAAACGGCAAGCCACTGTGTTCACATCAATCTGTACAAATAAGCTAATGTATTATTTTAGGAGTGAAAACAATACTCTTAATAGCTCCTTAAATATGTGTTAAAGTTCCAGTATATGCGAATTTATTTTTACAATAAAAATGTTAGGATTAAGGAAAAGAGAAAAAAATAAAGTCCTCTTCTCTCGAAAGACGTACCTTCAGTGCTTTGTTGTTTTTCCTTAGCCTTTTGGTTATTTTGCTCATCTAACTTTTTATTTTATTTTTCATTGTGTTTGATTAATATAATACTCTCTGGGGTGTCTTTTTTATATTTATTTATTTATTTATTTAGCCTGCACTAGGTCTTCGTTGCTGCATCTGGGCTTTCTCTAGTTGCAGTGTGCAGGTTTCTCATTGCGGTGAATTGACAGGTGGGTTCTTTACCATTGGACCACCAGAGAAGTCCTGAGATGTCTTTTATGATGATGTGTAAGTCGTGACTTTAAAATGGTTTTGGCAGACTGGAGATGGTTTACAGAAATGAAAAAGTGCTAAGTATTCCCTCCTGCCACAACAAAGACATTGTTCAAAAGAAAAGATTTTCAGATCTTGCAACCCCTGCAGTCATTTTCTTTTTTTTCTTAATTTATTTTTAATTGGAGGATGATTGCTTTACAATGTTGTGTTGGTTTCTGCCATACAACAGTGTGAATCAGCCAAAAGTATACATAGGTCCCCACCCCATCCCATCCCTCCAGGTCGTCACAGAGCACCAGGTCGAGCTCTCCATGTCAAACAGCAGACCTCCCCTGACCATCTGTTTTCCACATGGTAGTGTACGTGTCTCAGAGCCACTCCCTCAATTCATCCCACCCTCTCCTTACCCTTCACAAGTCTGTTTGCTGTGTCTCTGTCTCTATTTCTGCCCTGCAAATAGGTTCACTGTACCATTTTTCTAGATTCCATATATGTGCATTAATAATGATATTTGTTTTTCTCTTTCTGACTTACTTCACTCTGTATAGCAGGCTCTAGGTTCATCTACCTCACTAGAACTGACTCAAATTTATTCCTTTTTATGACCGAGTAATATTCCATTGCATAAATGTACCACAACTTCTTTATCCATTCATCTGTCAATGAACGTCTAGGTTGCTTTCATGTCCTGACTTTTGTAAATAGTGCTACAATGAACATTGGGGTACATGTGTCTTTTTCAATTATGATTTTTTCAGGGTATGTGCCCAGGAGTGGGATTGCTGGGTCATATGGCAGTTTTCAGTCATTTTTCAAAAGTAGCAAGTGAAAATGGAATTTGAAATGGATGTAGAAAGAAGGGAAAAGAATCCCCGGTCCAGGCAGGCCCAAGTGTGGAGAGTCACCCATTTCTCGGGTGAGTCCTCTGAGCCCACCTGTTCTTGGGGTGATACCAGCTTCTTGCACACCTGAGTGCCTCCTCTGAGGTGCTGCCACCACCAACCAGACCCAGCTTCCATCCAGTGCCTCCCAGCCTGACCGAGAATGGTGATGTCTGGGGAAGGAAAAGAACTCTGTGCGGGGTCACCAGCAGCCTGGATCAGAAAGCCCCCTGGGGCTTCCAGCAGAGGACTTCCCTGCAGGGTCAGCCACACTTGGTCTGTTCTCAAGCATAGACCAGATGAAAGATTTTAAATAGGGGAGGAGAGAGGATTTTTTAGCTCTTTTTCTACCAAGGACCCATCATAAACTGATCTCAATGATCTGAAAAGCCCCTGAGATTTACACTGAATGAAGGAACGTGCCAGAGACACTTGAAAACTATGACGTTTTCAGTAACAGGGGTCAATAGAGTCCTTTACAGCTCAGCGTAGGTCCTGGAATTCTAGACCCTTGTGGCTTGGAGGGGCTTTCTGAAGGTAATATTTCTGTTATGAGTAGATGACTTTTCAGCTAAAATTCCAAATAATTAGGCAGTTACTAATTCCATCATAAAGTGGTTACTGAAAATTCTTGCCTTCAATGACAGTTATAGGAAAATAGTTTTTCAGTTTTTCTGCATTCAAAAAAAAAAAAACCAGTGGGAAATTATTAATCACAATGATGATTGTGTCTGCCTTGTTAAGATGAGTACTGAGCTTGGAATTTCTGTGTCATCACTGAATCCTCAATTGCGCCAGTTCTACATTTATTGATGTGTGACGGATCATTTAATGACAATAAATCCTGTCCCCCTACCCCTTCCCATCCCCCACTTCCCAGGAGGCACTCTCTTTTTTCGGGCTATGGTTTTCTCCAGATGTGTGCCCAGGAGTAGGACTGCAAGGTCATATGGTAGATCTGTTTTCAGTTTTTTAAGGGACCACTAGACTGTTCTCCATGGTGGCTGTACCAGTTTACATTCCCATCAACCGTGTAGGAGGGTTCTCTTCTCTCCACTCCCTCTCCAGCATTTATTGTCTGTAGTTTTTTTTTTTTTTTATGTTAACCATTCTGATTGGTATGAGGTGATATCTCATTGTAGTTTTGATTTATATTTCTCTAATAATTAGTGATGTTGAACATCTTTTCATGTGCCTCTTGGCCATCTGGTCTTCCTTGGAGCAATGTCTATTTAGGTCTTCTGCCCATTTTTTGGTTGGGTTGTTTGTTTTGATGATATTAAGCCTCATGAGCGGTTTGTAAATTTTGGAAATTAAACCCTTGTTGATCACATCATTTACAAGTATTTTCTCTCAATCTGTGGGTTGTGTTTTCATTTTTTTTATGCTTGGAGGCACTCCCTTTTTTTTAATGTGACTTTGGGGCTCATTTCCTCCAGAGGTGGTATTCATTTCTCCTCTCCGCTGAATTTGTTTTTTTGTTTTTTTTTTTTTTTAATTAAAACTTTTTTTATTTTTTTTAATTTTTAATTTTTTTTAAATTTTAAAGTCTTTAATTCTTACATGCGTTCCCAAACATGAACCCCCCTCCCACCTCCCTCCCCATAGCACCTCTCTGGGTCATCCCCATGCACCAGCTCCAAGCATGCTGTATCCTGCATCATAGACTGGCAATTCAATTCTTACATGATAGTATACATGTTAGAATGTCATTCTCCCAAATCATCCCACCCTCTCCCTCTCCCTCTGAGTCCAAAAGTCCATTATACACATCTGTGTCTCTTTCCCTGTCTTGTATACAGGGTCGTCATTGCCATCTTCCTAAATTCCATATATATGTGTTAGTATACTGTATTGGTGTTTTTCTTTCTGGCTTACTTCACTCTGTATAATCGGCTCCAGTTTCATCCATCTCATCAGAACTGATTCAAATGAATTCTTTTTAACGGCTGAGTAATACTCCATTGTGTATATGTACCACAGCTTTCTTATCCATTCATCTGCTGATGGACATCTAGGTTGTTTCCATGTCCTAGCTATTATAAACAGTGCTGCAATGAACATTGGGGTACGTGTGTCTCTTTCAATTCTGGTTTCCTCGGTGTGTATGCCTAGAAGTGGGATTGCTGGGTCATAAGGTAGTTCTATTTGCAATTTTTTAAGGAATCTCCACACTGTTCTCCATAGTGGCTGTACTAGTTTGCATTCCCACCAACAGTGTAGGAGGGTTCCCTTTTCTCCACACCCTCTCCAGCATTTATTGCTTGCAGATTTTTGGATCGCAGCCATTCTGACTGGTGTGAAGTGGTACCTCATTGTGGTTTTGATTTGCATTTCTCTAATAATGAGTGATGTTGAGCATCTTTTCATGTGTTTGTTAGCCATCCGTATGTCTTCTTTGGAGAAATGTCTATTTAGTTCTTTGTTCCATTTTTTGATTGGGTCATTTATTTTTCTGGAATTGAGCTGCAGAAGTTGCTTGTATATTTTTGAGATTAGTTGTTTGTCCGTTGCTTCATTTGCTATTATTTTCTCCCATTCAGAAGGCTGTCTTTTCACCTTGCTTATATTTTCCTTTGTTGTGCAGAAGCTTTTAATTTTAATTAGATCCCATTTGTTTATTTTTGCTTTTATTTCCAGAATTCTGGGAGGTGGATCATAGAGGATCCTGCTGTGATTTATGTCTGAGAGTGTTTTGCCTATGTTCTCCTCTAGGAGTTTTATAGTTTCTGATCTTACATTTAGATCTTTAATCCATTTTGAGTTTATTTTTGTGTGGGGTGTTAGAAAGTGATCTAGTTTCATTCTTTTACAAGTGGTTGACCAGTTTTCCCAGCACCACTTGTTAAAGAGATTGTCTTTACTCCATTGTATATTCTTGCCTCCTTTGTCAAAGATAAGGTGTCCATACGTGTGTGGATTTATCTCTGGGCTTTCTATTTTGTTCCATTGATCTATATGTCTGTCTTTGTGCCAGTACCATACTGTCTTGATGACTGTGGCTTTGTAGTAGAGCCTGAAGTCAGGCAAGTTGATTCCTCCAGTTCCATTCTTCTTTCTCAAGATTGCTTTGGCTATTTGAGGTTTTTTGTATTTCCATACAAATCTTGAAATTATTTGTTCTAGTTCTGTGAAAAATGTTGCTGGTAGCTTGATAGGGATTGCATTGAATTTGTAAATTGCTTTGGGTAGTATACTCATTTTCACTATATTGATTCTTCCGATCCATGAACATGGTATATTTCTCCATCTATTAGTGTCCTCTTTGATTTCTTTCATCAGTGTTTTATAGTTTTCTATATATAGGTCTTTAGTTTCTTTAGGTAGATATATTCCTAAGTATTTTATTCTTTTCGTTGCAATGGTGAATGGAATTGTTTCCTTAATTTCTTTTTCTACTTTCTCATTATTCATGTATAGGAATGCAAGGGATTTCTGTGTGTTGATTTAATATCCTGCAACTTTACTATATTCATTGATTAGCTCTAGTAATTTTCTGGTGGAGTCTTTAGGGTTTTCCATGTAGAGGATCATGTCATCTGCAAACAGTGAGAGTTTTACTTCTTCTTTTCCAATTTGGATTCCTTTTATTTCTTTTTCTGCTCTAATTGCTGTGGCCAAAACTTCCAGAACTATGTTGAATAGTAGCGGTGAAAGTGGACACCCTTGTCTTGTTCCTGACTTCAGGGGAAATGCTTTCAATTTTTCACCATTGAGGATAATGTTTGCTGTGGGTTTGTCATAGATAGCTTTTATTATGTTGAGGTATGTTCCTTCTATTCCTGCTTTCTGGAGAGTTTTTATCATAAATGGATGTTGAATTTTGTCAAAGGCCTTCTCTGCATCTATTGAGATAATCATATGGTTTTTATTTTTCAGTTTGTTAATGTGGTGAATTACATTGATTGATTTGCGGATATTGAAGAATCCTTGCATCCCTGGGATAAAGCCCACTTGGTCATGGTGTATGATCTTTTTAATGTGTTGTTGGATTCTGATTGCTAGAATTTTGTTGAGGATTTTTGCATCTATGTTCATCAGTGATATTGGCCTGTAGTTTTCTTTTTTTGTGACATCTTTGTCAGGTTTTGGTATTAGGGTGATGGTGGCCTCATAGAATGAGTTTGGAAGTTTACCTTCCTCTGCAATTTTCTGGAAGAGTTTGAGGAGGATAGGTGTTAGCTCTTCTCGAAATTTTTGGTAGAATTCAGCTGTGAAGCCGTCTGGACCTGGGCTTTTGTTTGCTGGAAGATTTCTGATTACAGTTTCAATTTCCGTGCTTGTGATGGGTCTGTTAAGATTTTCTATTTCTTCCTGGTTCAGTTTTGGAAAATTGTACTTTTCTAAGAATTTGTCCATTTCTTCCACGTTGTCCATTTTATTGGCATACAATTGCTGATAGTAGTCTCTTATGATCCTTTGTATTTCTGTGTTGTCTGTTGTGATCTCTCCATTTTCATTTCTAATTTTATTGATTTGATTTTTCTCTCTTTGCTTCTTGATGAGTCTGGCTAATGGTTTGTCAATTTTATTTATCCTTTCAAAGAACCAGCTTTTGGCTTTGTTGATTTTTGCTATGGTCTCTTTTGTTTCTTTTGCATTTATTTCTGCCCTAATTTTTAAGATTTCTTTCCTTCTACTAACTCTGGGGTTCTCCAACTCTTCCTTTTCTAGTTGCTTTAGTTGTAGAGTTAGGTTATTTATTTGACTTTTTTCTTGTTTCTTGAGGTATGCCTGTATTGCTATGAACTTTCCTCTTAGCACTGCTTTTATAGTGTCCCACAGGTTTTGGGTTGTTGTGTTTTCATTTTCATTAGTTTCTATGCATATTTTGATTTCTTTTTTGATTTCTTCTGTGATTTGTTGGTTATTCAGAAGTGTGTTGTTCAACCTCCATATGTTGGAATTTTTAATAGTTTTTCTCCTGTAATTGAGATCTAATCTTAATGCATTATGGTCAGAAAAGATGCTTGGAATGATTTCGATTTTTTTGAATTTATCAAGTTTAGATTTATGGCCCAGGATGTGATCTATCCTGGAGAAGGTTCCATGAGCACTTGAAAAAAAGGTGAAATTCATTGTTTTGTGGTCAAATGTCCTATAGATATCAATTAGGTCTAACTGATCTAATGTATCATTTAAAGTTTGCGTTTCTTTGTTAATTTTCTGTTTAGTTGATCTGTCCATAGGTGTGAATGGTCAGACTGGCTTTGTCTGACCAACAGAATGTGATGAAAGTAAGGTGGTTTGAGTTTATAAGCCTTGGTCTTCCGTGGTCTTGCAGGGAAGCACCGAGAGAGGTGGCTCTCTGTCGGCCTGAGGCAGTGGGTCTAACCCACAGGAGACTGTGCAGTTGTCTAAAGTATATAGTGTGAGATTATATGATAACCATGATGCTTCTATAAAGAACCACTCCAGTCAGCTCAAATGGAGCAGAATCAGGCAACCACAGCCCTCACCAACTGCCAAACACATGAGGGAGGCCAACTTAGACTGCCCACCCAGCCACCCAGCCAGCTGTGTGAGCAAACAAAAACCAGGCCAGCAGAGAAACTGCCCGAGCAACTTAGAGACGAGTGAGAGATAAGAAGTTGTTTTTGGAAGACACTAAGTTTGTGGGGTGATTTTGTTATGTAGTAATAGATAACTGATACAACTCATCAAACCTTTTAACCTGTAATTGTGATAATAAGAGCTCATTTGCTTAAGGGAATTCCTTGTAATTTATCTGCAATTTATTTTTCTATTGTTCCTCAGGCAGAGAGACAGTCTCCCTGGGAAAGGAAAGCTGTCTACTTTCTTTTTCTTCTTTCTGTATTTTTACTACTTTTAAAATTGAAGTATAGTTAATTTACAGTTTTAGTTTCAGGTGTACAGCAAAGTAATTCAGATATATGTATATATATTCTTTTCCAGATTCTTTTCCTTTATAGATTATTGCAGCATACTGAATATAGTTCTCTCAGGTGACTTAGTAGCCTCCTCACATGGTTCATGCCTGGAGAACCCCAAGGACAGAGGACCCTGGTGGGCTACAGTCCGTGGGGTTGCTGAGCAGCTTTCACTGGCTCACCACAGGCTTGCCTATTCTCATTTCAGTGGCACGATCTATAGCACACCTCTTAAATATAGTCAGTGACCTTTTCTCCTTGTGGCATGAGGAAATGATATCTCCTACCCAAATACCAGAGAGACATTTCAGAGATTATTCTTCGGATCACTCATTTTAAGAATAAAGTAACTTTCGCTCTGAGTAACCTAATGTCAGATCATGAATACGTTTTGATTTAAGTTGTGAAATGAATCAGAGGTAATTTGTTTCAGTCAGCCAATATATCATTAAACAATTTTTCCATCCCAAGTGTTACTTTATAAGTAAGGTAAAGTCAAGCCAATGGGAAGAAACGAAAGCAAACCAGAACTACGTTATTGCTTCTGATGAGGTAAACGTGCAGAGGAATTATCCAGGAGCAGGTGTTCTCTGATTGACAGGTGGGAGTGGGGTTTTTGAAAGGGAAAAAACCTTACGAGGTGAGGAAGGGTACTGCAGTAAAACATAGTTTGTCTGAAGCCCAGGCACTTGACCGTCAGTGAGGGATGTCTTTCCATCATGCCTGCCATCAGCTGCATCTACCTAAAGGGAGAATACCCAAACTTGGAGAATACCCTAAACTTGGGGCTTCACCTTTACACTCTTTGTCCATAACAATGCAGTGAATGTGCTTTAAAAAATAATCTATGTGACTGAAGATTTTTCGTAAACTCTCTCCTCTTGCCCAGATTCTTCTAGCTAATTCTGTGATGCTATTTGCAAATCCCGGTGGCCCAGGTATCTGACACAGACTCCTCAGCAGGTCTGTTTGTGAAACTTAGAGGAGGGAAACCTAAGAGGAAGTGCAGGGTGGTATGCATGACGGTTATTTGGCACTTCTCACATTTTAATTCCTACTTCTTTCATGAATAGGCACCGAAAAAAGTTGTTGCTTTGAGGGACTACCTGTCAGTTTTCCACGCAAGGAGCCTGTAGATTATAGTAGATTTCAGCTGCCCTAGAGGAATCTATGGGTTAATGTGCATCTGAAATATTATAATAAAGACTTTAGTTGGTTTACATAGTATATAAGGGGACTGATCAGAGTTTGTTTATATCAAACAGTAAAATGTCATAGATTCTTTTCAACTTTTATTACTACATATATTGATATCAGGGTTTTTTCTTGGAACTGTCTCTCCTCTTAATTGTTTGGTTGCCATTTTAGGGAGATTTAACCCTGATGCTGGGAGGGATTGGGGGCAGGAGGAGAAGGGGATGACAGAGGATGAGATGGCTGGATGGCATCACCGACTTGATGGACATGAGTTTGAGTGAACTCCAGGAGTTGATGATGGACAGGGAGGCCTGGTGTGCTGTGATTCATGGGGTCGCAAGGAGTCAGACACGACTGAGAGACTGAACTGAGCTGAATCTACATTTATCCTTTTTTTCCACTTAGTCATTTCTATTTTCTCTGTTGGAAGTTAAAACATATAACATCGTACACAATAAATTAAATTTTTTCTTTTCTCTCCTCCTTTTCTGAACATTTCTTCCCTTTAAAACTCTGTACCTCTGGTCATTATCTCATGGTTTTATCTGACATGGCTACTTTAGCTAATTAAAGTGGCTATTTATATAATAAGTATCATAGTTATCTTTACTATGTAACCTTGAATTAAATACTTTACACAGTTTGCGCAAATATTTCTACAGAGTAGAAAAGAACACAATATAGCTTCCCAGATGATATAACAGACTGAACACATTGGTCTGATTTTACTCCCTCCTGATAACCTGTGAAAACTACAGTAACATGATTTAAAATAAAAAATAAACTCAGCAGGGCCAGGTACAGTAGGAGAGGAGGGCAATAATTTTGCAAATCAGAAAGCAGATGGACAGGAGGCATCTTTAAAAATGCAGGAAACCAAATTCTAAGCCCAGACTAGAGAAAGCTGGGAACCAACCTGATTTCCTTGCATAGTCGATCCTTAGAAGGCAAGGCAGGGGCTTCTGGAAGAGGAGGTTTGAAGTGAGGAGCAGGGTGAGGAGGTCTGGTGGGAACTGTTGTGGAGGTGGGTAGATTTCATGCCTTGCTGCCTCTTCATCCTGGGAACCAGCCCCTTGTCCAGTCCTGCAGAGCACGGGAGGTTTCTTCCCTGCAGAAGGGAATCAGGCTGTTTGGTCTAGGGGTGGGAGTGCCAGACAATGCTAAGGGTGGGATTTATTGTTGCTCAGTTGCTCAGTCATGTCCAACTCTTTGAGACCCCGTGGACCGCAGCATACCAGGCTTCCCTGTCCTTCATCATCTCTTGGAGCTGATAAGGCTACTGTGTCAAAACAGGGAAATTAAGCATTTGCACTCTGGATGACGATCCCTTTCAACATTTTTCCCATTTAACTCTCAGTACAAGAAGTCAGCTGTTGACCTTCTAGACAGGAGAGAGAGAAAAGTATTCCAGCTGGAAACTGATCAGCCCTAGAGGAAAGACCTGGGGGCTTCCCTTGTAGCTCAGTCAATAAGGGATCTGCCTGCAGTGCAGGAGACCTGGGTTCAGTTTCTGGGTCAGGAAGATCCCCTGGAGAAGGAAATGGCAACCCACTCCAGTATTCTTGCCTGGAGAATCCCCATGGACAGAGGAGCCTGGCAGGCTACAGTCCATGATATCGCAAGAGTCAGACACAACTTAGCGACTAAACCACCACCAGCAGAGGAAAGACCTAAAGCTACTAACATCAAAAGTTCCCCAACAAACAACCTAGCCAGATCATTTTACATCAAAGGGCAGTATGGATAAGCCTAAACCAAACCTTGAAGACTTCCAATCAGCTTTATGTGTCCTCATATTAAACATAAGTAGACCGTCAAGGATTGCCGGATATCTGCAGGATGTTATGAACTTTGAAGATAGAAGCTAAAATGATCCAACAGGTTAAAATGCAGCTTGGGGAAATCAGAAGCAATGCACAGAAAAAAACAACGAACAAAATACTAAAGATCATTAATATCCTTAAAGAGTTAAAAGAAGACACCACATTTTGAAAGCAAATGCTATTAGGCAAAAGCAAACAAATGGAACAAACACTGAAAACCCAAGCGCTTTCAAAGAACAAAGCACAATTTTTAGAAATTAAAAGCATAGTAGCAGAAATGATATTAGTCTTGGAATTAGAAATGTTGGTAAAGTTGAATAAATTTTCTGAAAAATACAGAAAAAAGACAAGAGGAAGGAAGCACCCAAAAATAGTTTCAGAAAATTTTCCTAGAATTGAAGAACATGAATTTTGACTGGATGGGCCTACTTGACATCCAGCATCACTGATCACAGTGATCCATATCAAAGGATACCACACTAAAATTTCAAAATAGGAAGATTCTATAAGTTTCAAAAAAGGAAAAACAAGGTGCATCCAAGGAATCAGGCTTCAGGATTATTTCCGACTTCTCACCTGCATCACTGGAAGCTAAAAGACAATGGAAGAAGGACTCAAAATTCTGCAGCAGAGTTATTTCTAGCCCAGAATGCATTGTCAGCCAAAATATCAACCAAGCATAGAATAAAGACATTTTCAGACATGAAAGTTCTGAAGAATTTTATCTCCCATGCACTATTTGTCAGGAAGCTCCTGGAGACCCTGTTTCACCCAAGCAAGGCAGTGAGTGAGCCAAGAAAGAAAGAGGAAGACCTGGTACACAGTGCTCAGAGCTGGATCATAGGAGCTGGTGACGCGAATCTTCAGGATAAACGGAAACGGGGGCATATCTGCACACCAGATGAGGAGGGAGACCAGTCCTGACTGGAGCAGTGTGACTCAAGAAGCAGACAGGGTCCCTTGTGCTGCTGTTTTCTCCTCCTGAACTTGTTAGAGGCTCCATCCCACCAAGATGAGGGAGTACACCCAGGGAGACCAGGAGACCTGAAATCTAGACTTGGAGACAGGCTAAGGCTGGTCAAGGGTGACAGCAACAGGAGAATGGAGAGCTCCATGCTGGAGGCCTAAAGACAAAACCCAAATCTCCAGATAGATGAATGTAGACGTAAACCTGCAAGAAAAATGTTTTAGAAGGCTTTCGGGAGATATCGAAGGCATGAATAAGAAACTAAGCAAACCAGTTCAGCAAACGAAAAGCAAAGGCAGTTATTAATGTCAGGAAAAAATAAAGATTATACAACATTGAATATATTTAAACAAAAATTATACTAAACGATACAGGATGGATGGGAGGCTGTGGAGCAGATGGATGGTGGTGAAAACTGAACCCTTAATAAACATAACAGAAAGTCAGGTGATAATGTCTAAAAACTGGGGACGCAAAGATAGCATAATTTTATATTTAGTATTTGCTACATAGTATTTAGGAGTGAAGTATCATGATACTTGCAACTTACTTTTTAAGAATTTATCTGAAGTGTATGTATATTGGTGTTAGTCACTGAGTCGTGTCCAACTCTTTTGTGACCCATGGAGTGTAGCTTGCCAGGCTCCTCTGTCCTTGGGGTTTCCCAAGCAAGAACACTGGATGGGTTGCCATTTCCTTCTCCAGGGGATCTTCCTGATGCAGGGATCAAACCCGTGTCTCCAGCACTGGCAGGCGGATTGATTACCACAGAGCCACCTGGAAAGCCCAAAGTGTATGTATTTTTATATATACACACACACATATTTATCTGACATTTCTTATAATAAAAAATTAGGGATAAAAGTCTATGATGTAGAAAATGATGATGTATAAACACTGGAAGCAATAGCTCAGAGTGGAGCTCCCTGAAGATGGAGACTAGGGCTGTGGTGAGGAGTGGGTCAAGGGACTAGTGTTTTTTTGTGAGACTTTTTCTGTGTTGCTTTTTGACTCTCCATGCTATGAGCCAACCTCATTTGGATAAAAGTAAAATTTTATTAGAAAGGAAAGGAAAAAAGGACTCACAGTCCACTTGCTTCTACCCCTACTACTTTTGTGATCATGGGTAAGTTCTTATCCATGGAAGACTGCAGGCTTCCGAACTATTATATGAAAAAAGTTCGACTAGGCCCTCTGCTTCAAGTCAAAACTGCTGACTCTCTCATCAGACACAAACTTATTTGTTTATTTAAACTTTGTATTTCTTCAGTACTTTTTATTTTATATGTGTAAAGATCTAAAACTTTTTTCCAGATTATCAGATTTCATTGAATAAAAAAGTAATTCTTAATAAGCATGACAAAAAGGATTTAGCTGTTGGTCACCAAAATGCACACTTATCCTCTTCACCGTCAACAAGAAACCTGGTCTTCCGAGATTCCTAGTCTCTGACATGGAAAAAAAATATGGAGCGTGTGGAATAAATATAGCTCAAATGTAGAATCACTTGGGGAATAATTTGGACTTACATAGTTAAACGAAAAATCTCCAAAGTCATATTCGCCAGAATTACATCCAAGAACAACGTTTTATTTAGCAACTAACTGAGATGAATAGCAGCTTCAGTAGCTCTAAGCAAAGGCTCTATTCATCAAATTTAAGGACACAGGCAAAGGAAATTGATTCATTTCTGGACCTGATTGAGTTTCCACAGTTAGATGCATTGGAGGGAGACAGGGTGTGAATGCTTCAATTCTGTGGTTGTTGCCTGCATGTAATCTGGTCTGGAACACCCCACCCTATGTCCTCAAGTCTAAACAGGCTTCCCACATGGACAAGGTTCTTATCTCCATGCCACTTGTAGAATAATCAATGCGATCTTTAATAAATACTTGTGATCTTTCACCGGAAGTCCAGCTTTCTTTCTGGAGATGCCTGTGTGCCTGAAATAGAAGAAGTATGAAACATTGGAAACCTGGTGAAGCGGAGGGCTCAGCGTGGTGCCCTGTGCTGTCGGTGGTCTATCTATGCCTGTTGAATCAATGGAAAGTCTCATGTTAAATTTGTTATGTTTGACACAGTTGTAAGATTTATTTTCACCTTCTCCCCATCATCCTGAGAGTCTTCTTGGAAGCCAGAAGGCTCTTCTCCTGTGACATGTTATCACTGCCACTTCCATAGTTCTTTCGAGGCATTTTGAGTCACCCTGGCTCGGTGTCCCAGCTCACATCTTTAGGGTAAGGCCTGTGGGGGTAGGCACCATGCGTTTCCTTCACCCCTCAAAAGGCACGTGGCAGACGCTTGGAAATATCTGTTAGAGGAGCAAGCTTGGTTCTGGTTTTCAACTCTCACCACCTATGACGTTTGTTTGATGTCAGGATGCTAGTTCCCTAGTTAACACATTAACGTGGGGCTATAAGTCTTGCTCTTGGAGTCAAAAGACCCTGGGTTTGAGCCTCAGTTTGGCCTATTAACTGTGAAACTTCAGACAATTTCTCAAACTCTCTGAACTTCTGTCTTAATCTCTATAAAGTAAAGTAAAGTAGCTCAGTCGTGTCCGACTCTCTGCGACCCCATGGACTGTAGCCTATCAGACAGACTCTTCCGTCCATGGGATTTTCCAGGCAAGAGTGCTGGAGTGGATTGCCATTTCCTTCTCCAGGGGATCTTCCCCACCCAGGAATCGAACCCGGGTCTCCCACATTGCAGGCAGACGCTTTACCATCTGAGCCACCAGAGAAGGTGATAATAACACCTTCACAAGATTTTAATGAGAATTAAATTATATGTATATATGAGTGTGTGTGTATATATACAACTGTACATGCATACACACACATATATATATATAACCTAGGACCTCATAAGTACACAATAATGTTAAATCTCTTCTATGCACTGATCACATTACTGATGTGTAGTGTCTAATTCCTTGAAAGTAGTGATAAGGGGCTGCACATTATTTGTAATAGTTCAAAAAGACTAAGGATTGTTGCATTTACTTATAATAATAATGAGTGTTAAGCTTTTTGGGTATCTACTCATTGACTCTGGTTAGTCAGCAATCTTTCTTGGTACATACATGTCTCAGATTAATTAAAATGAGGAAATATATGTATATATTCCTATATATAACAGTATAAAAACTCAGAGTATGGAGTTTATGAGGTGTCCTTGGTTACGTGCAACTACTATGGATCCCAGGTTATTCAGAAGCATGTGTTTTGGATCTAGCCCTCAACTCAAAAATTTATGATGAGCTTACAGAATTTGGGGGACTGACGTGTTTGTTGCTGGGCACTTCAAGTGTGTTTAGTAATAAAACTAAACCAGTTTCACCATAGTAAGAACGCTGCTGACTAGACTGAGCTATTGTAATTTTTTTTGAAACTCATAGCAACCACATATGTCTAGTTCATGTGACAGGATTTTATTGCAAATTACTAAATAGTGGATAATGAATAATTTTACCACAGGCTTTTATTACTAGATGGTCAGAATCTAACACTGGCATGAAACGACTATGGCATTCTAAAGCAAAGTAGAGTTATAGTGCAGATTGAGAAACCCTATAAACCCTCAACTCTCTTCTATTTTACCCTTTAAAATATTTTAAGAAATTATCAGCTAGTATAGTTTGGAGAGATATTGTAGAGATATAAAATCAGAAAAGAGAGACTATTTACTAACCTCATAAATACGTTATAAAAATCCTAATGATTTCATCAGACTACCCTTGTTTATTACCAAAGTGTTATCTAATTCCTATGGGACTGCTTATAGGATGAGAGAAAGAGAGAGAGAAGAAAGAGATCTTTTGATCTTTGGGTAGTATTTCCTAACTCCTTTAGTATGTGGATGATTTTTATGTTATTTTTGTATTGTTACATCAAATTTCCCATTATCCTGCTCTGAACTAGACTGAAGCCAGATTGAAATTTGGGAGAGGGTATTTTTTACTAACGGCAATTAAACATTAAGCCATTGCAACCGTCTAAGTCCTGTTTATATTTCCTTAAGCTAAAGATGTTTTAACTCCTCTATCCCATATTTTTTAATCATTACTCTGTTGAAAATATTGTGAAAATCTGCTCCACGGAAGTCTGATAAACCACAAGTAACTATGTGTCATTTGTGCCTGTTGGGCATTTAAACCACTCACATTTCTCACTTGTCCACAAAGAAATTGTGAGATATAATTTATCTTCCTCCCCTTTTATCAATTCTATGATAAGACTTGATATCCTAAATAAAATTTTAAGATGTTGCCTACTTATTTACATAAGAATTATCTATTTTAATTCTTTTCTTGGAAAATATGAAATACTTAAAATAGAACTTTGTTAGTACATTTACAGTAATTTTGGATCTTATAAAAGTATGAAAGGAAGCTTTCAGTTTTCTTACCAAGTGTATATTTTAATGACTGTTACCTCAATAACAATTATAACTAGCATTTTTATCCCTGTTATATAATATAAACACATAATGAACAATATCTCATTTTGTTTCTACAGTAACCCTATGAAATAAGTCGTGCAAATATTATCAGTCTTATGTTATAGATAAACAAGGCTCTGAAAACTGGGACTAGAGGGAGTTTGTTATTGTCCATAGTGAAGTGGCTAATAAGTACTAAAATCAGGACTCGCTCTCTGGTCCTCTTCCTCCTACTTCTCTGTTTTTTTCCCCTTTTGAAAAAGATGAGGTGAAATTCACGTAGCATGAAATTAACAATTTTAATATATATGATTAAGTTATTTAGTCCATCCACAATACTGTGCAATCATTACCTCTATCTAGTTTCAAGACATTTTCATCAACCCAAAGGGAACTCTGTACCCATTGAGCTGGCAACCACCGGCCCCTGGAAACCACTAATATGGTTTATGTCTCTGTGGATTTACCTATACTGGATATTTCATATATATGAAATCATATAATATGTGACCTTTTGTATCTGACTTTTTTCACTTAGCATTAATGTTTTTGAGGTTCATCCACATTGTACTTCATACCTTTTTATGTATGCATAATATTCCACATTTTCCTTGCAATGTAATTTCTTTACTCACTAATGAGTGTTTGACTTGTCCCTACTTTTTGCTTTTTATTAACAGTAGTGCTGAGAACATTCACACATTTGTTCATATAATGCTAATTATTGCTAGTGGATATTTGTGGGCCACTAATGGATGGGCCCCCACCCATTTTGGGGCCATAATGAATAATGCTGCTCTGAACATTCATGTACAGATTTTTTGTGTGAGCATATGTTTTGAATTCTCTCATGGATATATCTAGGAGTGGAAATGCTGGGTCATGTGATAATTCTATATTAAACTTTTTAAGAAACTGTCAAATTGTATTCCACAGTGGCTGTACCATTTTATATTCTCACCAATAATGTATGAAGGTTCTAATTTATCTACATCCTCACTGATGCTTTTTAGTTTTTTTTTTTTTAATTGTAGCCATCCTAGTGAGTATGTACAAAAAATTGTAGCCATCCTAGTGAGTGGTGTCTCATGGAATCAACAGTTTTTACTTCCATTTTCCTAATAGCTGATAATGTTGAGAGTTTTTACACACTTCTTGGCCGTTTACATATCCTCTTTGAAGAAATTTGTTTGTTGAATTCTTTGCCCATTTTAAAAAAAGTATTTATTTCCTTGGCTGTGCCCAGTCTTAGTTATGGCTCTTGGGATCTTTAGTGGGGTATGTGGGAACCCTGGCCCCCTGCATTGGAAGCACAGTCTTAGCCACTGCACCACCAGGAAAGCCCCAATTCTTTGGCCATTTTAAATTTGAATTCCTTCTGTACTTAAAAATAATGAGTTATGCTCTTCCCCCTAAAATTCCACTCATGTTCCTTTGGAAAATTTACCTTCCTGATCCCTTAGTGTGTCATTATGTATGGAAAATACAGTTACACATTCTTGAGATATTTTCATGTGTGTGTGAATGTGATCAGGGGTCATCCCTATCTAGGAATAGGATACAAAGTTCTCCACAGGGGATGGAATCGATAACCGTATGTGAAGACTGAGATCATCCATGTGAAGACTGAGATCATCCATTTGTCAGTTACCATGGTGCTATCCCAGCTTCCCTGGTGGCTCAGACAGTGAAGAGTCCACCTGCAGTGTGGGAGACCTGGGCTAGATCCCTGGGTTGGGAAGATCCCTTGGGGGAGGGCATAGCAGCCCACTCCAGTATTCTTGCCTGGAGAATCCCATGGACAGAGGAGCCTGGTGGGCTACAGTCCACGGGGTCACAAAGAGTCGGACACAGTTGAGCGACTAAGCACAGTGCATGCATGGTGCTGCCCTCAGGCTGGGGTGCCCCTCAGAGAGGGAGCCAGGGTGGATGGCAGATTTGGGAACATGGGCTTCTACTTGACTTGGACCAGGGAGGGGAGGAGTTGCCTGGCTTGCTGCCTTGTGTCAGGGGATAACGTGGAGCCTGCTCTGGAGTGAAAGGTCAGGATGGGGTGGCCGTAGAGGTGGGAGTGAAGGGAGAAAACCATACACTCTTCTTTGTGGCTGTAGCGGCCTTTTGGGCCAAGGGCATTTTCATGGTCAGACACTCGCCCGGGGAGTCATAATGCTTATGCTATTTGTATTTTCTGTGACTACTGCCTTTTTCCCTGTCTTGGTACAGAGAGCAGCTCTTTGTAGAAGTGCCACCTGTTCTAGTTCTGCTACGGGGAACACAAGCAGAGGTTCTGTGAAGATTTGGACCAATGTTTTGAAGGAGAGGCAGCTCTGAGAGGCAAGTGAGGCGCAGCTGCCACGGAAGAAAGGCTGAGAAGATAACCAATGGGAGGGAGGGGCTTGGGAGCCAGGCTTCCAGCAGGCTTCCTCTGGGGCCTCTCCTTAACACGCCTCAGTGTTTACCCCTCACAAAAGCCTGTGTTCTGCAAATGTGACTGAATAATACTGTGAGATATTAATTTACAGACTTTTCTCATATTTCCCCCTTTCACCTCCCCCCTTTAAATCAAATGGCTCTGCTCCATAATCTCAGGAGAAAGAGGTGACTGGCCCCACACCATACATTACATTCTGTGTGTGTGTTGAAAGGCCAAATAGGGGAGCGTAGGAGATTCTGGGTTTGAACACAATGGTTGGGTAAAGGGGGCTTTCCTTTTACCTTCAAACTTGAAGAAAGGTCCTCCTGGGTTGCTGTAGGGATGGGGCGGGTTAAGGTGGGTACATGGGCATGAACAGAGAGGAGTGTGGGTCCCAGAGCAGAGGGGCCTGAGCCTGCTTTCCAGGGGAGCCTGGGAGGCCCCAGGGAGGGAAAGATCGTGTGGGTTGTGCTAGGCTGAAAGCGTGCATGCGCGAATGCTCAGCTCTGTCCGACTCTTTGCGACTCCATCTGTCCATGGGATTTCCCAGGCAAGAATACTGAAGTGGGTTGCATTTACTTCTGAAGGGGATCTTTCCAGAGACTGAACCCCTGCTTCTGGCACTGGCAGGTGGGTTCTTTACCGCTGAGCTGCCTGGGAAGCCCCCACTAGACTGAATGATGGCCCCTAAATGTCCGCCTTCTAATCCCAGAATCTGTGAATGTGTTACTTTACATGGCAAAAAGGGACATTGCAGGTAAGATTAAGTTAAGGATCTTGAGATGGTGAAAAGGAGCCTGGTGCACCCAGCTGTGCGCAATGTAAAGACAGGCGCCTTAGGCAAGGGAGGCACGTGAGCGCAATGGGTCCTGAAGATCCTCCAAGCCGGCTTTGAAAATGGAGGTAAAGGCCGCGAGCCGAGAAGTGCCTGAGACCCCCAGAAGTTGGCAAAAGCAAGAAAACAGACTCTCTCCTAGAGCTTTCTGGAAGAACCAGACCCACGGACACCTTGATTTTGCTCGTAAGACCCATTTGGACTTCTGACCTCCAGAACTGTAAGGTAATACTTGCCCTTAGTTTTAAGCCACGGAGTTTGTGGCCATTTGTTACAGCAGCCCTTGGGAACTGAAGAGTGGGGCGTCTGCGGCAACCCGCATGGGGCATCGGCTGCATCAGGATGCCGACAGGGGGGCTTAAAGAGCCACATGCAGGGGCAGGGGGAGCCCAGCTGACTGTGTGGGCTGGGAACTGGGGACCTGGTGGGCTCCTAACCCCCTGCCCTGGCATGACAGCACCCCAGGCCTTCCTGTCACAGTCCTAAGGAAGGCTGGAAGCTCTCTCCAAGTGACACTGAATTTCTGTCACCCAGCCTAAGTGAGCACTTAAAATATAAATAAAGGAAGTGATTATTCTTGAACACAGAGCTTTGGATCTGAAATTCTTCCTCTCCACATGATGTTTCATTTCAAGTTTAGGGGGTGGGGCAACCGCTGTGCGACACATACTTTATATATGCATGTTTAGTTCATTTTCACAGCCCAGTGAGGTATCATTATCAACTCAATTTGTTCCTGAAAATATGACAGAGGGTTTAGGGAATGGGAGAGACTCTTATTTCATTATTTTAAATAGTACAAAAAAAATGAGTTCCAGGCTTGTCCAAAAAATACAATCCGTTTGCTCCGAATAGCACTGAGCAATACCTCTACTGTCATCCATTCGTTTTTTAAAAAATTATTGAACTATAGTTGATTTACAGTGTTTTAGGTATATAGCAAGGTGATTCAGTTGTACATATGTATATTCCTTTTCCAGATTCTTTTCCATTATAGGTTATTATACAATATTGAATATAGTTCCCTGTGCTATACAGGAGGTCTTTATTGGTTATCTACTTTATATGGAGTAGTATATATCTGTTAATCCAAAATTCCTAATTTATCCCTCCCCACCTTTCCCTTTTGGTAACCGTAAGTTTGTTTTCTCTCTGAGTCTATTTCTGTTTTGTAAATAAGTTCATTTCTATCATTTTTTTTTTTCAGATTCCACACATAAATGATATCATGTGATGTTTGTCCTTCCCTGACTTGGTATGATAATCTCTGGGACCAACCATGATGCTGCAAATGCATTATTTCATTCTTTATGGTTGAGTAATATTCTGTTGTATACATATTGCACACTTTCTTTGTCCATGTATATATCAACAGACGTGTAGGTTTACTTCCGTGTCCTGGCTACTGTGAATAGTGCTGCCGTGAACACTGGGGTGCAACAGTCTTCTCGAAGTAGTTCAGTTGAGTTCAGTCCCTCAGTCATGTCCGACTCTCTGCGACCCTATGGACTGCAGCATGCCAGGTTTCCCTGTCCATCACCAACTCCTGGAGCTTGCTCAAACTCATGTCCATCTTTTCCACATATATGCCCAGGAGTGGGAGGGCAGGATCGTATGGTAACTCTGTTTTTAGTTTTCTAAAGAACCTCTGTGCTGTTCTGCATAGTGGCTGCACCAATTTACGTTCCTACTCAACAGTGTGGGAGGGCTCCCTTTTCTCTACATCCTCTCATTCACTCTTTCAACTGATGTT
Organism: Capra hircus; assembly: GCF_001704415.2. Lineage (NCBI taxonomy): Eukaryota > Metazoa > Chordata > Mammalia > Artiodactyla > Bovidae > Capra > Capra hircus. The sequence goes on from NC_030814.1 coordinate 79,911,835, forward strand.
TACTGTTAGTTTGCATGGAACTGTGATTCTTTTCATGATCCCTGTATTAGTTTTCTCAGGTTACTCTAACAAAGTACCATAACTGGGTGGCTTGAAATAAAAGAAATTTCTTCTCTCATGGTTCATTTCTCTTGAGTTCAGTAGCTCAGTTGTGTCCAACTCTTTGTGACCCCATGGACTGTAGCCTGCCAGGCTTCCCTGTCCATCACCAACTCCCAGAACTTGCTCAAACTCATGTGCACTGAGTCAGTGATGCCATCCAACCAACTTATCCTCTGTCACCCTCTTCTCCTCTTGCCTTCAATCTTTCCCAGCATCGGGGTCTTTTCCAGTGAGTCAGTTCTTCACATCAGGTGGCCAAAGTATTGGAGTTTCAGCTTCAGCATCAGTCCTTCCAATGAATATTCAGGACTGACTTCCTTGAGGATTCACTGGTTTGATCTCCCTGCAGTCCAATGGACTCTCAAGAGTCTTTTCCAACACCACAGTTCAAATGCATCAATTCTTCAGCGCTCAGCTTTCTTTATGGTCCAATTCTCACATCCATACATGACTACTGGAAAAACCATAGCCTTAACTAGATGGACCTTTGTTGGCAAAGTAATGTCTCTGTTTTCTGTTATGCTGTCTAGGTTGGTCACAGCTTTTCTTCCAAGGAGCAAGTGTCTTTTAATTTCATGGCTGAGGTCACCATCTACAGTGATTTTAGAACCCCCCAAAATTAAAGTCTCTGTTTCCACTGTTTCCCCATCTATTTGCCATGAAGTGATGGGACCAGATGCCATGATCTTAGTTTTTTTAATGTTGAGTTTTAAACCAATTTTTTCACTCTACTCTTTCACTCATGGTTCAGGGGCCAGAAATCTGAAGCCAAAGTGCCAGCAGGGTCATGCTCCCTTCAGAGGCCTGCAGAATCCTTCCTTTTCTCTTTTAGCTCCTGGTGATTCCTGGTGTCTCTTGACTTCTGACAGCATAGCTCCAATCTCTGCCTCCATCTTCCTGTGGCTGTTTTCCTGTGTCATTGTCTCCACACAGCTTGCTTACAGGGACATCGATCATTGGATTTAGGACCTACACATCTATTTCTGCTTAATTGACTATGCCAAAGCCTTTGACTGTGTGGATCACAATAAACTGTGGAAAATTCTGAAAGAGATGGGAATACCAGACCACCTGACCTGCCTTTTGAGAAATCTGTATGCATGTCAGGAAGCAACAGTTAGAACTGGACATGGAATAACAGACTGGTTCCAAATAGGAAAAGGAGTACGTTAAGGCTGTATATTGTCACCCTGCTTATTTAACTTCTATGCAGAGTACATCATGAGAAATGCTGGGCTGGAAGAAGCACAAGCTGGAATCAAGATTTCTGGGAGAAATATCCGTAACCTCAGATATGCAGATGACACCATCCTTATGGCAGAAAGTGAAGAGGAACTAAAAAGCCTCTTGATGAAAGTGAAAGAGGAAAGTGAAAAAGTTGGCTTAAAACTCAACATTCAGAAAATGAAGATCATGGTATCTGGTCCCATCACTTCATGGCAAATAGATGGGGAAACAGTGGAAGCAGTGTCAGACTTTATTTTGGGGGGCTCCAAAATCACTGCAGATGGTGATTGCAGCCATGAAATTAAAAGACGCTTACTCCTTGGAAGGAAAGTTATGATCAACCTAGATAGCATATTCAAAAGCAGAGACATTACTTTGCCAACAAAGGTCCGTCTAGTCAAGGCTATGGTTTTTCCAGTGGTCATGTATGAATGTGAGAGTTGGACTGTGAAGAAAGCTGAGTGCTGAAGAATTGATGCTTTTGAACTGTGGTGTTGGAGAAGACTCTTGACAGTCCCTTGGACTGCAAGGAGATCCAAGCAGTCCATCCTAAAGGAGATCTGTCCTGGGTGTTCATTGGAAGGACTGATGCTAAAGCTGAAACTCCAGTACTTTGGCCACCTCATGCAAAGAGTTGACTCATTGGCAAAGACTCTGATGCTGGGAGGGATTGGGGGCAGGAGGAGAAGGGGACGACAGAGGATGAGATAGCTGGATGGCATCACTGACTTGATGGACATGAGTTTGAGTGAACTCCAGGAGTTGATGATAGACAGGGAGGCCTGGCATGCTGCGATTCATGGGGTCGCAGAGTCAGACACAACTGAGCGACTGAACTGAACTTATCCAATGTGACCTTATCTTAAATACTTACATGTGCAGAGACCTTGTTTACAAATAAGATCACATTGTGAGCTTTCAAGTGGACATGAATATCAGGAGACACTGTTCAACCCGTTGCAACATCCCCCCCACCCCCACCCCACACCACCACCACGTCTATGCTCTTGCCAAGCCATGATCAAGAATTAATTTTTTTTTACTTTTTCTTAAATGTGATATATTCCTGTTACATCTATCTATCACTTGTATCATTGGCCACCTGCCTTGTACATCACTTCATTTTCTTGACTTGCCTCAGTGCCTCTGAAGGAACCTGCCAGATACCTTTGTATAGCATGCACATTGTCACTGGGCTGTTTACCTCTTATGAGGAGGTACTCCCTCTTTCGTCTTGGCATCGCATGGATTTTACAGTGTGTTTGGTCAGAGATGGTGCTCATCTGCATGTTTGTTGGAGGAGGGAATGCTGTATGTGAGAGAGAGACAAATTGTATCTCCTCTGCTAGTTGGATGTGCTAATCTACTTTAGAAGTTTCACTCTCCTTTCTGGCTGCTGCAAGGACTTACCCATTTGTTCCTGTTACCGTCTGGTAGCCTCTGCTGCTACCCCTGTTGATAGGTTAGCCTGATTCATCCCTCCACCTAGTAGCTATTGCTGCTCTGTGAATCCTGTAACAAAGAGCGTGTGAGCTGCTCATTAGTCATAACTGGAATCTTCTAGAGCCCAGGTACACATTCAGATGTACAGCACCTCACGAATGTGTAGAGGAGATGCTTTGACACACACCAGGTGAGGTTACCACTCAGATTCTGTGCAGGATCGGCACGGCGCCCTGCTGCCTTGTAAAATGGCCTGGTTTCTATAGAATGGAAATAGTCTAATGAAGTTCACACCCGGTGAAGAGTACAGATGTGCTCCATCAAAAGAAAGTATGGATAATTTATGAACCAAGTCTAGGACAAATTATGGATCATTAAAACCAGCTTGCCTCAATTTAAGCTTTCAAGGCTCACAAGTTGAAAGTAGTGAGTGCTGAACTTTCCAACCAGGCACACTTCAACCATTTCAAATTCTACTCTTTGCGGGGAATTATTCCTAGAAAACTCTCTCCTAACTTACCTTGTCATCTAGAGAAACCCTAATAATTATTTCTCTTTCTTGTGTCTCTCCTTTTGCCCATCATTAATTTTGGTGATAAAGGGATATCCTGAATATTACTTTGGATTGGCCACAAAGTTCTTTCAGGTTTTTCCGTAAAAACCCAGTGTAACATGTACTGCATTTCAGTCCAGACAAAGAGGTAAAGGTAATGTATTTCAGCCCATAGAAAATCAAATGAGTTACCTAACTTCCTTTCATTTTCCTCATGATAACAAATGGCAACATTGACGGGGTGGGGATCACTTTTGGCCTTTCATGTCTCATCTCTCCTTGATCCTGTGACTTCATGAAGATTCAAACACCAAATGATGTTGTCTCCTGTCGTTGCTACCATTTGCCACTCCACCACGTTTTGCTGCTGCTGCTAAGTCACGTCAGTCGTGTCCGACTCTGTGCGACCCCAGAGACGGCAGCCCACCAGGCTCCCCCGTCCCTGGGATTCTCCAGGCAAGAACACTGGAGTGGGTTGCCATTTCCTTCTCCAAAACATTTTACATTATATTATATTGCTAAGCCTAAGTTAATTTCCCCAGGCCTGGCACTCTGTTCCTTCAGAGAAGTGAGAGGAATTCCTTGTGCTTGTCCTCACTCTTTTCTTTCCTCATTAGACCTCCATCTACCCTGGCCTACCATATTCCCCCTCTACCCCAGTACCATAACATCCAGCTGTGCAGGGTCTCTCTCTTGAGTGTATATATTTGCTCAGCTTTGACTCAGAATTCTATCGGCAAATTTGGTGTGTTTAATAAATGAAACTCTCCCATTGTTCCAGGATCTGATGTAGCTTATATTATTTCCAAAGTATATTTTTCATGTGGAATTCATGAAAGCCATGGAGTTCAGAATTCATTTGATTACTCGTTCAGATTATTTGGGGTTTTGCTAAGACAGGCCAAGTTCCTGCTTCTTTCCTCTTTGTTGATTAGATCACATCATGTTTTACACTAAGATTTCTCTGCACCATTATTACACTCGATGGACTTCATTTAGAATGTCGTGGCATCACTCTGGTGTGAGATATGAGTGCATTCTGCCAGTCCACAGACGTGTGCTGTCATTTCCTATTAAAAAGAAAATGGACCACATATTTCTTGCTGTGCTTATGAGGCCTTAATGGGAATTATTAGACCAGAGGGAAGATTTGTAAGAGATAATGGTAATGTGATCATTTTATCGATCTTTCTATTTGAAGGAAGGAATCCCTTAATTTTACTTGCTCTATTGGAAGAACTGTTGATGAAGGTAAAGTTCACTGAGTCCAGAGGGCTGTGTGAGGGCCACATGGGGATCCCAGACAGAGACCCTTTTCTTCAGGAAGGATATAGAAGTATAAATGGGTACGGATGGGGGAATATTCAGTTTGTAGTTAACTTGTGCATGGCATTATAAAAGAGAGTGAGCTCTGTGTACCTAGGGCAAAGACAGCACTCTCCTGATACAGGGGGCCGAGGTGGACTCAAACTCTCCTGGTCTTCCAGCTTCATCTTCTGCCCTGCTGCGGTCTCTGAGCACCTGCTGGCTTTGACCCTTCAGGTTTTGTCTCTGACATGCCTCCATGTGGTGGGACCTTGGGGATCATTCATTCATTCACTTGTACACGCATTTATGTGCACCCTTGTTCATTCATTCACTCATTTGACAGTGATTCAGCAGTATTTGATGAGAGCCTCTGTGTGCCTTGTGGCGTGGCGGGTACTGAGCACTGTATACAGATAAAGGTTAGCCATAATCCCTGTCCTCCAGAACCTTACTGCTTTCTTTGAGAGAGAAATCTAGCACATATTTTTGAGTTTAGTACAATACGTTGTAGTTCAGAGTTTCAGCACCAAAAACATGACCCAGAGAGGAAGAGCTAGAGGAGATCAGAGAGGGTAACTGTGAGCAGTGGGGGCTACCTGGATACAGCAGGACGTGAGCAGGACCCTAAAATAGGGGCCTTTGGCAGGTATGGAATAAAGAAAAGGAAAGTCAAAGCAGAAAATACAGGATAAGCTAAGGCAGAAGGTCATAAATGATAATGGTTTCTAGGGGAGAGTGGAGAGACCATTCTGGCAAGAGGAAAAGGGCCATGTGTGGAGCTGTAGAATGTGAAAGTCAAATTAGATCAGGACCAGACCGATGAAAGAATCTGAAAGAAACAGCACCTTTTGACTTTATTCAGTACAGGTTTGAGAACCACTGGCACTCTGGAATATAAATGTGATACTGTTGCAACAAACTTAAGATAGCTCAGGATTTCACCATTCCCCAATAGTCAGTTGGTGTGTCTGGGAGTGCAGGGTGGAGATGAACCCTGAATAAGATGACCTCTTTGATAGGCAATGGGAGGGGGACAGGAAAATGAGCAAAGGGGTCAATGTCCAATTTTCCTAACCATATGTGAAACATTGAAGAATTTTCTGATATACGTTTACATGGGTAAATGAATCAAACAGGGTTTGCCAATGAGAGAAAGCCTTGTGCGCAGCGGTTCATTTAGAAAGAACAATGTACTGGCTCAGGTGCCTAAACTGTAGGAAGGGCTAAGGATACAGCTCAGGGCACAGACAGATTTCATTTATAACTCTAGTCATTTTACATAAAGTTTAAGACAGTTATTTTTATTTATTTTTTGATTAACATCCAAATAATTTACATATTTAACCAAGTATATTTCTCTTAAACACTTTGCACCAGTTATATATCCAAATTCCCAGACAATTTTTTCCCACATTTTGAACTTTTTGTTTTGTATTGAAAAAGTGAAGTGAAAGTGAAGTCGCTCAGTCATGTCTGACTCTTTGCAACCCATGGACTGTAGCCCACCAAGCTCCTCCATCCATGGGATTCTCCAGGCAAGAATACTGGAGTGGGTTGCCATTTCCTTCTCTGGGGGATCTTCCCGGCCCAGGGATCGAACCCAGGTCTCCCACATTGCAGGCAGACGCTTTAACCTCTGCGCCACCAGGGAAGCCCTTAAATACAAGAATACAGTCTCTCAGAAAACTACAGAACTTCAGATCCAAGTACTAACATCAAAGATTTCAAAGGAGGAAAGGAAGCCAGGTTGGAGTTTAGCCAATTAATAGTGTTGTGATAGTTACAGGTGAACCGGCAAAGATACTCAGCCATGCATATACATGTATCCATTCTCCCCCAAACACCCCTCCCCCCAGGCTGGCACATACCATTGCACAGAGTTCTGTATGCTATACAGTAAGTCCTTGTTAGTTATCCATTTTAAATATAGCACTGTGTACACAACCATCCCCAAATCCCTAACTATTCCCCCCAGCACCCACACGTTTGTTTTCTAAGTCTGTGAGTCTCTTTCCCTTTTGTAAGTAAGTTCATTTGCATCATTTCTTTCTAGATTCCACATATAAGGGATGTCATACTATATTTTTTCCTTCTCTAACTTCCTTCACTCAGCATGACACTCTCTAGGTCCATCCTTGTTTCTGCAAATGGCATTATTTCATTCTTTTAATCGCTGAGTAATATTCCATTGTATATATATATATATATATATATATATATAACTACATTTTCTTTATCTGTTCCTTTGTTGATAGACATTTATGTTGCTTGCATTTCTTGGCTATTGTGAATAGTGCTGCAATGAACACTGGGGTGCATGTATCCTTTTGGATCATGTTTTTCTCTGGATATATGCCCAGGAGTGAGGTTGCAAGGTCATATGATAGCTCTACCCCATTTGGTAGCTCTATTTTTAGTTTTTTAAGGAACCTCCACACTGTTCTCCATAGTGGTTACACCAATTTACATTCCCACCAGCAGTGTAGGAGGGTTCTCTTCTGTCCACACCCTCTCCAGCAGTTATTGTTCCCACAAACAATTTTAAATGAGAAGAACAAACCTACTATATAAAGATATAATGATGCCATAATGAACACTTACATAGCACTTACTATGTGCCAGGCCCTATTGTAAGCACAGTACAGTACTTACAGTTGGTTTTCCAGGTGGCACAGTGGTGAAATATTCACCTGCCAATACAGGGGACATAGGAAATGTGGGTTCAGTCCCTGGGTTGGGAAGATACCCTGCAGTAGGAAATGGCAATGTGCTCCAGTATTCTTGCCTGGAGAATCCCACGGACAGAGGCAGGCTACAGTCCATGGGATCACAGAGAGTCAGACACAACTGAGCACACATAGTTTATATACACATAATTCATATCCTCCTCAAAACAACTTTATCAGATAAATTGTTATCAACCCAGTTTTTGAAATGAAAAATTGAGCCGTTTGGATTTATGCATTTAATAAGTTGTATAGATTAGATTTCAACCTAGTCATTCAGACTCCAGAGTTCATGCTCTTAACTATTATACTTCTACTACCTCTCAATATAAAAACTATTAGAAAGGTATATTCTAAAACTAGCATCATGCTTAAGAGGGAATCACTGTTGCTATCTTTATTTAATAATATTTTGGTGACACTAAACAATGCAACTACATATGAGAAAGAAATCATAAATATGAAACATTGCAAAGCAGGAGATAAAATAATTGTTTGTAGATGCTATGATTCTACACCTGGAAAACAACAAGAAAATCAGCAGAAAAACTGCTGCAAATAATTAGGGAATTCAGACCATCAACGTGTTATAAAATGAAATTAGATATTTAGTCACTGTCATATGTAAAAACTACATAGATGGAAGATATAATTGAAGAAAAGCCCCATTTGCAATAGTAAGAAAGCTAAAACTCTTTAAGATAAAGCAAACAAAATCTATGCAAGATGCACATAAAGAAAACTTTAAAACACAAAGACACAGGAAGAAACATGAGGACAGAGAAAGGCATGCCATATTCTTGGGTAGGTTGTCTAAATACCATAAAGGTGTTTATTGAGGTATCTTAATTTAAAGATTAACTTGAACTTAGTAAAATTCCAAAAGCTAATTTTATAGTTCATATAGAAAATATATAAAAGCAAATATAAGATTGGCTTAACATCCAAAAAACCAGTGTAACACACCTTATCAATAGAAAAAAGGTCAAAATCACATGATCATCTCCGAGGATCAGAAAAAAAAATCATTCATGGTAAACAAACAAACAAAAAACTGAAAGGGGCTTCTCTGGCAATCAGTGGTTAGGAGTCCACCTTGCAATGCGGGGGACACTGGTTTGATCCTTGGTCTGGGAAAATCCTACCTGCCACAGAGCAACTAAGCCCGCGCACTGCCACGACTGAGCCCGTGCGCCACGACTGCCGAAGCCCGTGCACCTAGAGCCCGCGCTCTCCGTAACAAAAGGAAGCGCAGCAATGAGAAGCTCACACACCGCAACAGAGTAGCCCCGCTTGCTGAAACTAGAGAAAAGCCCGCACATGGCAGCAAAGACCCGGCGGCAGCCATAAAAAGTTAAATAAATAAAATTATTTATCTTTAAAAGATTTTTTTTTAAGCCCTGAAAAACTTGGAAGGGGAAGGAAGTTGATCAAACTGTTAAAGGTCATCTATGAAAAATTCCAGCTAACCTAGTGAAAGACTGATTGCTTTCCCCCCGTGATCAGAAAAAGAGACAAGGATGGTCACTCTGACTCCTTCTATTCAATATTGTCCTGGAGGTTCTAGCCAGGGCAACCAGGCAAGAGAAAGAAAGAAAGAAAAGGCATCCAGATAGGAAAGTCAAAAGTAAAACTGTCTCTATTAGCAAACGACATGACTTTGTATAGAAAATCCTAAGGAATCAGAATAACTGTTAGAACTAATAAATTTTTTTAAGCTATTAGAATTAACTAAGTTCAGCAGCAAGTTGGCAAGATACCAGATCAACATAAAAAATCAATTGTATTTCTATACGTAGCAATGAATAATGCAAAAGGGTAATTAAGAAAACAATTCCACTTGTAAATGCATTAAAAAGAATAAAATACTTAGAAATAAATTTAACAGAAGAAGTGTAAGACTTAAAACTGAAAACTATAAGAAACTGTTGAATGAAATTAAAGATAAATAAATGGAAAAAAAGATCTCATGTTTCTATATCAGATGACCTAATATTACTAAATTACAGTACTCCTTAAACTGATCTACAGATTCAACAATCCCTACCAAAACTTCCCAGGTACTTCAGATGGTAAAGAATCTGCCTGCAATGCAGGAGACCCTAGCTCGATTCCTGGGTCGGGAAGTTCCCCTGGAGAAGGGATAGGCTCCCCACTCCAGTATTTTTGGCCCTCCTTGGTGGCTCAGACGATTAAGAATTCACCTGCAATGTGGGAGACCTGGGTTTGATCCCTGGGTTGGGAAGATCCCCTGGAGGAGGGCATGGAAACCCATTCCAATGTTCTTGCCTGGAGACTCCCCATGGACAGAGAAGCCTGGCGGGTTACAGTCCATGGGGTCACAGAGAGTCAGACATGACTGACTAAGCATACGCACACCAAAACTTCAGGTGGCTTTTTTGCAGGATTTGACAGGCTGATCTTCAAACTCATAAGGAAGTTCAAGAGGCCCAGAATAGCAAAGAAAAAAAAAAAATCTCGAAAAAGAATAGTGAAGTTTGAAGATTCATACTTACTTACTGCAAAACTTAAAACATAGCTGCAATAATTGAGATGGTAGCTCAGACGGTAAAGCGTCTGTCTACAATGCAGGAGACCTGGGTTCGATCCCTGGGTTGGGAAGATCCCCTGGAGAAGGAAATGGCAACCCACTCCAGTATTCATGCCTGGAAAGTCCCATGGACCGAGGAGCCTGGTGGGCTACAGTCCATGGGGTCACAAAGAGTCAGACACGACTGAGTGACTTCACTCACTTCACTAATACTAGCATAAGGATAGATATATGTATCTGTGGAATAAAATTGAGAGTTCAGAAATAAACATTTATGGTCAGCTGATTGTCCACAAGGATGCCAAGACTGTTCAATAGTGAGAGAATAATCTTTTGAACATATGGTGCTCAGAAATTGGATTTCTACATGCAAAAGAATGAAGTTGGACCCCTATCTCACATCAAACACAAGATAACTCAAGATAGATCAGAGACTTCAATGTAAGTGTTAACTAGATAACTTAGAAGAAAGAAAAAATGAGGTCATCTTTATGGCTGGGATCACAAAATGACACTAAAAGCCCAACGACAAAAGAGACAATTGATAAATTGGTCAAAGCTAAAAACTGTTGTGCTTCATGCCGATCAGCAGTAGCTCTCTTGAGTCCCCCATTCTGCAAGCTCTAGCCACCTTGGACTCCCCAGAAGCTTGACTCTGTCTCCTCTACTCAGAGGGTCTGCTGGTCTCCCCCTGGTTTCTTCCTCCCTGTGCTGGATCCTGGAAGCTCTCTCAAGGCAGTAGGCTGGGAGAGTTAAAGAGCTTGTCTCATTTGTGCTTGACCTCTCAGGAATCACTGTCCTTCATGGCCTGATGTTACTGTTTTGGCAATGATTGTCATATATTTTGTTCAGTTTCTCAGTTCTTTTGGACAGGAGGGTAAATGCAGTCCCTGTTTTCCTATCTGGGCTGGAAATTGAAGTTCAATATAATTTTTAGGGAAAATATAGAATATATTCATGATCTCAGGATAGGGAAAGATATCTTAAGCATTAAGCATTGCTCACACAAAATTAACATTTTATATTTAATATTAAGACCCCATAAAGAGAGTGAATATGTAAGTCACAGAAGGGGAGATGATATCTGTAGTGCATATAATTGACAAACAACTCGTAAATAGACTATATGAGAAGAAGAAAACTGCAGATTAAGATCTAAAAAATATCACTCAAGATAAAGACATGGAAAAGCCATCGGTAGGCACCACACAAAAAAGAAATAGCCACTGATCACAGTGGCTGTTAACACAGTGATGTTAACTCATTAGAAATCTGGGAAATGCAAATTAATATCAAAATGCCATGAGATTCTCCAGGCAAGAATACTGGAATGGATTGCTGAGTCCCCTTTTAGGGATCTTCCTGACCCAGGGATCAAACCCGTGTCTCTTATGTCTCCTGCATTGGTAGACAGGTTCTTTACTACTAGTGCCACCTGGGAAGCCCCCCAAACTGCCACCAGGTAGACAAACATTTTAAAATCTAACAACTCCAAGTGTTAACAAGGCGTGGTATACAAAAACCCCTTTCCATTGCTTGTGGGAACACAAATTAATGTAACTATTTTCGAAAACAGTTTGGTACTTTCTAGTAAAGTTTAAAATATATAAACCCTATGATCCACCAAATTCACCCATGGGTCTACACCATACAGAACCTCACACATACATGGAAGACCATACAGGTCCAAGAATGTTCATGGGGCATTTTTCATAATAACCAAATAATGAAAACAACAATAAAGGTATATTCTTATAATATGCAGCATTAAAAATGAATGAGCTGTGTCACACAACAATGTGCATAAACTTTACAAATATAATTTTGAGCAAAAAGAGCAAGATTCTAAAGAAAGGAACAGTATGATTCTATTCATCAAGTTCAAAAACATGTGCGATGAAGTATATCATTTAGATATGCACTCTTAGGTTGTAAAACTATAAAGAAAAAAGCTAAATGTTTCCTTTAAAAAGTAACTCATATCCTCCAATTAAAATAAATTTAGAAAGAAAAAAAAGTAACTCATATCAAAGTGAATATTACATGAAATAATACATGAAAACAATCCACGATTTGTCACACAGTCTGTGCTCAATAAATTTTAGTTGAAAGTATTTATCTTTATCTTGAAACCCTGTCCTTTTTGTGGCAACAGCATGTACTTAGGTTGTGAATCTGAATGTGTTAAGTTAACCAGTTAACTCTGAGTGTCCTAATGATCAAGAAAGTGACCAGCTACTTAGCCTACTTCTTACCGACTTTAAATGGCATAGTTTTCTCCTGAGGCATTTCTTTTTGTGTGAAATATATATTCTCATTCATAGTTATTGACTTCATATCTAGCTTTTTCTTACACTCATAGAGAGAGAATATAAGAGAATATCTTCAGCTAAAGCAAGTAAATGTGCATTTAAGAGTTCAGCCCAAACATCAACATAATTATCTTGAAAGTGACTGGAATCGAGTTGCAAGAGAAAGGATGAGGTCTGTGGTAAAGATGGCCCACTAACTCTTCTGACAACACAGTCTCTACGTGGATAGTGTTGTGATTCATAAACATTTAGAGGTAAAAATATAATCAGCCTTGATTTTTAGCAGGAATTGACTAAGGAAACTAGCAGCATAATTTTGGAACTGCCAACTGTCCTTAGGACCAACTGTCTCAACACTATGGAAGCGGGAAGGCAAACGAGACAAGCAACTGAACAGTTAACCATTTCTGTCTGCATGCTGTGTGTCAATTGCTGAGCCATATATACTAACGGGGAGTTACCGCCACGAAACCAAAATGTAGTGGAAATAAATCTTAAACAATCTTTAAAAGGCATTGTACATAACAAGATAAAACATATATACAGAGAGTGCTTTCTATGCTCTAAATTTATTTTTTTTTCTAGGACTAACACCTTGAATGCTCATAACACCAGGGATTTACAGATGAGGTCTATGGGGAGCAGGGAGTAGAGGGGCCTGTGCTACCCACTTTCACAAATACGTATCCAGAAATGAGAAGACAGATGGAACCAACAATCAGATCACAAATAAAATAGCATCTACGAAAATGAAATGAAACATTGCTAAATGTACATGTGTTATCTGAGCCATTTTTACCAAGAAAAAAAATCATTTTGAAAATGCTTTCCCTTGTCTTACAAAGCATTTTGGGGGTTAGCCTTGTAAAGCAACCCATGGAAATCTGTAAGGCATGTGACCAGTAGAGAATCTTGAAGGTGACAGAATAGTAGTGATGGATGTATGGAAGAAGTTTTCTGGAATGCTTGGCCGCCTCTGCTGGCTCCAAGACAAACATTTATTTTGAGGAAACAAATTGTGAGAAATGCTGCTGTTTGAAGACATTGGCTTATGGAGCACACATTTAACTTTGAAATCTATACTTAAACTATTAGGTTGCTGCCAAATAAAATACTTATCTACCTAAACATATGTTTCAGTTGAAAATGCTTGTCAGTGTAGACAGACAAGAAGGAAATGCCCAGAACATGGTCAAACTTAGCAATATTTTAAAAAGTCAAATTGTTAAGCACTGAATTTTTAGAATATTAATTTTCCAAACAATGTTTCAGTGTCACTTGTCAATTACTGTGTTATAAAAATGAACTAAGAATGCATAGCCTTTTTTAAAACTTCTATTTAAGAACCCAGCAGTCTTGTCAATGAAAAAAAATGATTTTTTTTCCCTTTGAGAGTCAAGAATCTTGTCATTTTTCTGTAATTCCTTTTTTTCTTTTAAAGAGGAATTAAACATAGTCTGTCAGAATCCTCAGAAAGCATATCTGCTTGTTCTAAAATATTTTCCTGTATGACTTTTCCTTCAGAGGAATCTAGATCACTCTCTCATACATATATTTATGTTTATATATATGATAAATGTATATTATACATGGTTTTTGCATAGTTGTTTACAGTTTAAGAAGAGCAGTTCAGAACTTTTGGACTCAATGGGAGCAAGTGAGGGTGAGATGATTTGCGAGAATAGCTTTGAAACATTACCATGTGTGAAACAGATGGTCAGTGCAAGGATGATCAATGCATGGAGCAAGGCACCCAAAGCCAGTGCTCTGGGACAACCCAGAGGGATAGGGTGGGGAGGGAGGTGGAAGGGGGGTTCAGGATGTGGGGGGACACATGTATACCTGTGACTGATTCATGTTGATAAATGGCAAAAAACCATCACAATATTGTAATTATCCTCCAATTAAATTAATTAATTAAAAAATAAAAAGAGTAGTTCAGAACATCATAGCTTATACCATCCAGAAAATGGCGTTGTTGAACTTGCCAAATCTTTGTCCAGGGCAGTGTCTTCTGTGCTGACGGCTTCATCTTGGAACCCTCAACTTGTTTTCAATTATCTTAATTGTGAGTTGATTTCAGACTTGAACTTGAGCATATTGGGTCAGGATGCTGTCATAAAGACATCATTCTGACTCTATGGAATATGACTGCAGGGCCCCCCAAGGAGATGGCGTTCTGGCCCTTGGAGAGGAAGCAGTCAGCCAGACAATCATGATTGTCATGAATGGAGAAAAAAAGTCACCAGGCCTCCCAGTGTGTTTGTACAGACAGTTCATTTGCTCAGGCAGCTCCCCTGATCTCGGGTCCCTTTCCTCAGTTCCTTTTTCCGCCTGAATGCAGGGGGAAAATTGATGGCTCACCTCATTTGTGAAACTTTGCTTGATCTTCTCCTCACCTAAAGTGGTAGCTTCCTCTTCTGATCTGTTATGCCACGCACTGGTTTCAGCTCCTAGGAACTAGAGAGGGAAAGCTGAGTTCTTGAAAGATTTCCCCAGTATAAGATCCTTAAAGACACTGGCACTGCAATTTACACTCTTGGTTTTCCCCACAGCAACTTCCAGGCTTCTCTGGTAAAGAATCTCCTGCAATGCAAGAGATGTGGGTTCGATCTCTGGGTCGGGAAGATCTCCTGGAGGAGGGCAGAGCAACCCCCTCCAGTATTCTTGCCCTGGACAGAGGAGCCTGGTGGGCTATACAGTCCATGGGGTCACAAAAAGTCAGACGCAACTGAAGTGACTTAGCACGCATGCACACACAGCAACTTCCATAGTGTCTTTATTTTAAAGAGAAGTTTTCTGGTTCCAAAAAGGAAGCTGAGAATAAGTTGTTGTTGTTGTTATTTTAACTGAGAGGCTCTTACACAGTGAACAGAAACTCACCAAAAATAATACAATAATAATAAGCCTTCATGTCATCATCTGACCCACTAACTCAGAGGAGGGTAAGGGTGGGCACTAGTCCAGACAGCAGAGGGTAGGCTGAGGGAGCAGACCGGTTTCCAGGATTCCCATAGGCATTCATAAGAGCCTCTGTGGGACTATGGGTCCTGTTTCCTCAGGCAGGCTGGTGGCGCTGGAGGGGGGTGGGGTGGTGAAGGCCTCAGGGCCCCTTCACTTCTGAGGCTACCTGTAGGCCATCCTGGCTCTCAGAGACTGTTGTTGAGTACTCAGGGAATTCACCACGCACTAGGACCCACCAACTCTCAGAATGTGAATCAACCATAGCATATGTTCCCAATTTCAAACAGATGCATGGCAATATGCTTGCCTCATCCTGATTATAATTTAAAGCCTACAGGCTTCAACTGAGGTGACAAACTGGTCACCAAAGGAAGATTGTATTAGAACCAGGTAGCATTTGCTGGAAGAGTTTCGTAGGAGATTGTCCTAAATATCTCTACCAGTAGTTGCTTGCATACAGTTGGTGCTCATTAGATATTATTTGTAGCTGTTACTTTGTAAGTAGCTAACTTCCATCGGGCTTGTGTCTTCTTAGAGATTCTTTGAAAAATGGAAGAATAAAGTATGAGGGGACAAGTGGCTGCAAAGGAGATAATGAAGGAAAAATATGAGTTTCTGAAGGGCCAGTTCCCCTTGTCTAATTCTTAAGCTTTTCCTTTACTTACCAAGAATTGTTTTTTAAAAAGAGCAGCTGTTTTTCACACATTGGGTATTCATTAAATCTTTATGGGACTAAACTGTGTTTTAAACTGCATGAGGCCTTTGCAAATAATAGCTGATTTCCCTGCAAACGGAAAGGATATATTTAGAGGCTTTCCTGGGAGAATGAACCGGCCCCCGGGGATTTGTAATGGACTGTCGAGCCTTCCACCTCGAGGTCAGTAGGTCAAATCCAAATCAGGTCTGGGGTGGCTGACAAGCATTGTTTGAGTGACAGCTGTCGGGTGACCAGGATGAGAGGAGCTGGAGGGTTGGGCTGCATTCAAGTGAAGTGAACAGGTGCTGTCTGCAGTGATCTTGGCAGAGGACAGAGGATGGGAGAGTGGTTGGAAGATAGACTGAGCTCCGTGCCTCAGCCCAAAGGCCATCTTCGACCTGGTCAAGTGAGAAGCATGCCTTTCCAGGACGGTTCCAACAGGAGGAAAGCCGAGGAGATGACATGTACAAAACTGCCAAGGCCTCAGAAAAACAGCGGCATTCATGCAGCTTTGTGGAAAGAGCTGACTTGTCCAGGCTAAGCTCTAATGCATCTTATTTTCCTGTATCTTCTTCCTCACACGTCTGCTTTCTGAAGGTAGTTGGCACTGTTTTCTGAAACTGAGTAAGGACAAACAAGTCAAGGTGCAAAGGGATCAATTGGAAGTAAGTAAACGATTCAAGTAAATGGTGTGAGTTTCTCAAATACATTCTTCGCCCCACACGCCTTAGACTCATGGCATCCAGGGAGTGGGGGTAGAAAATGGGTAGTGGAGAGGGAGGGCAGAATTGGGGAGTTGCTTACGAAAGAGCTTAGAGTTGACAGCTACATTAGTGCCATCCTTTTGTTTGACCATGGAAGAAACTGTGGCTCAGGGCAGTTTGGAATAGGTCACTGTGTAACGTTTAAGTCACCAGCAGCGAAGGTGACTTCAGCTGATATAAATAGTGAATGGATGTATTTGAAAGGATACTGAGTAGCTCATAGCACCTTGTGGGAACCAGGTGGGAAGAGGTAGGAGCAAGGGGAACCAAGTGTGGCCAGAGGTTGATGAGGCAGGAGCCTTCTCCAATATCTTGGGCGCTCTTTGGGGAAGCCCTTTTCACAGTGTTCACCACTGAGCCACAGGTTAGAGCAGGGAACGTCCCCACTCCAGGCACAAAACTGGCATCCTCTTGTTTAACTCTCCTCCCAAATTTCATCTATGAGAGAAGCCTTCTCTGACCACTAGAGTTAAAATAGTGACACTCTCCACCTACTGCTCTCTTCTTTCCTCTCATCCTTTCTGTCCTGCTCTCCATAACACTTCTTCCCATTTGACAATTACTTGTTTATTGTTTATTCCGCCTCTACCCCCTACAAAGTGATCTTCATGGGGATCTGGATTTTTTTGGGTTCATCTTGCTTTAAGGCCCCCACAGCCCCTTTCTGAGGAGATAGAATGCCCACTAGAAGCTGCTTGGTCCCTTAGGAGTGGGGAGCCTCCTTGGGATCCCAGGTCTGGGCAAGTTGCAAAGCTCCTCTTCTGGGAACCTCATAGGGGTGGGGGTGGGAGGTGGGTAGTCTCCTTTCAGACGTTCCCCCCTTTTGCCTGTACTCCCAAGTCCTAGCCTCCCAATTAGGTGGCTCTCCCCTTCCTAAAGAGTGGAGGGATGGCGCTTTCAGAACAAGTGTGAATGAACAGATGTAAAAGTAGGGGAAAGCACTGCTAGAGGCAGAGTCTCTGTGCAGTTTGGATGCCACGTTTTCAGCCAGGTGTTTAACAGCAGGGTAGAGGCGTCTGTCCACTAACCTGGCTAAATATACAAAGATCCTTCCTGGGTCCAGCCTCCTTTTTCCTTTTTCTCCGCCCCTTTTTTCACCTACAGTCCCTCCCACCCCCATCCATTTCCCAGGAAAATAAATCTCTGGGAGGAGGCCAAGAGAGTGGATCTCAGAGAACCCTTCTGAATAAATGTCTATATTAATGAATTATTAACTCAGTCACCCATGACCTTAAACCTGGAAGAGGGAGCATGGAGGGCAGAGAGGAGAGCTGCTGAATTCTTTATTGGAGTCCTGTCAAAGGCAACCGACCATTTGTTCCCCTCCTCCATCAGGAAGAAAAAAATTAATATAAAAGGCAAACTTTAAAACTGTACGTCAAACGAAATCAGATAGGGAGTCCCCGGGACAGAATTCTCTTTTTGCTTTCCTGCCCCTTCTTGCCTCTCCTCCTCTGCCCTGCCCCCATCCCCCACCCACCAGTTCCCCCTCCAAGCTTAAGGGTCCAATGGCTTCCCAAGATAATTTTCTGGGGGAAAAAAGAATGCTCGAGAAAATGATGAATTTGGGTAGTTAATTTATCGATCCTGGCTTCTCTTCCCACTTGTTTTATTTTAGAGGTCATTAATCAATGAAGAAAAACACCACCGTGTCCCCCGTTTGCATTTAATACACTCACGCTCCTTATTTATTCCTCTGGAACAAATTCCCAGCAAATATTCACCCATCGATTTGGGAGCGATGGATTTTTATAAAGGTTTGATCGCTTCCTAAGTGATTTGTTTCATTGGTCTTCTAAATAATGAAGAGCAGGGGCGCGGATTTGTGGAGGTGCAGGCCGGTGGGCTCACTTTTTGAAAACTTCCGAGACGTGACAGGGTGGCTTGTGACAAAGAAGTCCGGATCAGCTGGGTGAGCGGAAGACGGCCCGGGGCGTCTGCTGTCCCGAGTAGGCAGCGACGGTGCGCCCCGGGGTGGGACTGCTCTGACCCTGTGCCCCAGCTAAGCCCCTGCCGACCTCGCGCTGATCACGGTGGGAGCCAGGGCGCCGCCCCGCCTCACGGGCCTGCTGGGGAGGCTCGGATCCCTGCGACCCTCCCTTCGAGAGCTTTTCGTGCTCACCTGGACTTCCCGGCCTTCTGAGCGCCCCCCTCCTTTAGCTAACCCTTGGTTCCCTAAGACCTTTGGGCCCTGGGTCCCGTTGCCTCAAGACCCGAGCACGCTGGGGCCGCTGGAAGTGGAGGGTGGTCCTCAAAGCTGGCAGGTCAGGAATACCGCAGGGGAGCAGAGAAGGAGAAATGGGCTCGGCTAGTTTCTACTTCTCCCCGTGCCCCCCACGCCCCCGCAGCAAGAGGAGCCAAATCTTCCCCCATGGTGCCCCAGTACACATCTGGCGTCAGTGCTTCCGGGCTAGTGTGGTCAGGAAGATGCACCTTGTGTCTCACTTACACGGGCCTGAATCTGCCTCCATCACTCATTGATGTGACCTCAGACAATCTACCAAACCTTACTAAACCTGTGTCCCCATCTGTAAGATGGGGTGAATGATACAGGTTTCTCCGCGTGGCTGCAGGGCGGACTTGAAGCTTCTTCCCGCACCTGTCCTGTCGAAAGCTCTCACAGACGGTCAGCTAGTCTTATTAGGAAAGGAACTCTCGGGCTTCCCAGAGTGTGGGCGGCAAGAGGCCTTGGGAGTAGTTGTCAGTAGTTGCCAGTTCCCAGATCCTGAGATTTTGAAGTGTGTTTGGAAGGCAGTTTTAGGAGGAGTTCTTCGGAACGGCCAGTGCTGGGGACCGAGCACTTGTTAAGTAGCGGGTTTGCACAGAGACAAGGAGGCGGCGGGACCGCTGCTCTGCAGTGTCCGGGCGGCGCGGAGTCTCGGTGCTGTCTTTGTTCCAGAGAACAGAGGGAAAGAATATGAGAAAGACAGTATGACTCTTCTCCCGAGGCCCAACGGAGGCTGCTCTTCGGCAGTCCACGGGCAGATGAATTAAAGGGGCCTGGCCCTTCCCCCTCTCCCCCCGATGGAGTCGTTCAAAGTCGGTGGAGACTGAGTGACTCGCCTCGGGGGTCCACAGCACCGTGGGTTTTCCCTAGCGGTGTTTGCCTTAAACTTGGGTACTATCAATCTATTCAGGGATGACTGATGACCTTGTCACGGCGACGCCAGTCAAAATATTTTCGGTCCAACTCCGTACCAACCAGCACCGAGGCATCCTGCGTGAGACCGGACAGAGTCTAAACAGCGCGTTTCCCAGGCTCAGAAGAAATGAGTGGTGGGAAGACAAGAAGAAACAAGCAGAAATCAGGAAAGAATGGCTATTAATTGTTCAGAGTGGCAGGTGCTAAATAAATTGGTTTGTTTTCGGGGGGTGGGGGAGATGAATGTTGTTTCTTCTCTGTGAGGTATGGACAGAACTCCGGTGATGGGAAAGCGCCCGAGCCAGTCCGGTGCCCTCTGCCTACCTGACTTATGTGAATGCCTTGAAGAGCTGGGGGCGGCGGGTGTCTAATCCTTGGATGTGAAACCACGCCTGGAAGGGCTGCCACGGTCCGAGGCGCGGGGAGGAAGTAAGATGGGGTAGGGTTGCGCTCCCACTCCGCACCTCGAACACGAGGTTTTGGGGGGCGAGAGACACCTCTGGGGGCAGCCAAAGGCAAATAAGCCTAGCTTGTGTCCGGAGCACTTGTACCACCAGACATAGCTCGGGATACTTGCCTTGCATGCCAAAAGGGAGAAGGAGCCAGCCTCCTAGGAAGAGCACTCGAAAGCGAATGGGCTGAGGGCTGGGCGCTGTGAGACTCCACTGCAGCCTCCTTTCAGCCCTGCGGCCTGGCCTGAGTCCCGCCAGGACCGGTGCCCTTTAGAGACCCTCTCGGTCTCACGTCTTCCACCTCTCAAAGACAGCCTTCTCGATTGCCGACTGAATTTCATTCCAGCTTGCAACCCACCCCACCCTGGACTCCCCCTTCACTCCCACCTCCACCAAGATTTATGTTAGAGATTGCGTGGCGGGCTAGTCAACTCTGGCACCCAGCAGTACTCCTGAGAAAAACTGAGCCCGGCAAAAGCGCAAACCCACTGCCGGGACTTGGTCCCACTCGCCCGGCCGCGCGCGCTCGCCCGGATGCCGACACCCGAGCGATCGCCGAGAAGCGTTCCGGTTTCCGCGTTTCCACTGCTTCCAGGACCAGGGCAGTGAGCCGGCACCTAGAAAAGATGTATCATGGGCAGAAAGAGACAACAGGCGAACCGGAGACGTCACGCCAAAAAAAAGGGGGGGGGGAGGGCAGAGGGGGTATTTGTGCGAGAGAGGCGCAAGAGCTGTGTGTGGGTACACCCGAGTTAGAACTTCCTTCTTCCCTCTCCCCTCCCCTTGGTTCTTCTGGCCTGCCTCCCGCCTCCCCCCACCCCCATCTCTCCTCTCTCTTTCTCTCTCACACACACACATGCACACACACTTGTATTTTGTGCTGTCGTAAAACCCACGTGTCCAGCCGGGAGGCTGCCAGAGCGTGGAGCAGAGGAGCCGGGACGCGGCAGCGGCCAAGAGCCCGCCGCCGCTGCTCTGTCCGGCGCCTTGGTCCGCCCCGCACTCCCGCGCTCGGAGTAACTGCTCTCACGCCTTCCGCAGGCCTCCACCACATCTCTGGCTTGTGGCCCCGGAGGGTCCCGGGGAGCCGGATCTCTAGCGCTCTGTTCCCGCGCTGCCCAGGGGCATGTAGCGTACCGGGGGCGCACACTCTCTTGCACGCTCGCCAAGACAGCACGCACAAACCCGCCGGGCAGCTCCGAGTTTTCGGGTAAGCGTAGCTCATCTAGGGCTGAGGGTCTTGGGCCGCGGAAATGGGAGGCTGGAGGTCCCGCGCTGGGGGCGGGGGGGTGGGGTGGGCGAGACTGTCCCGCCTCCTGGCGCCGGAGGCCAGCGCGGCTCAGGCGCTGCGCCACTCGGGCTCGGGTCGGCTTCGAGCGCCGGCAGAGGGCGGGGGCTGAGTCCTGCCGCGGAGTTCCGCGGGGAAGCGCCCTCTCGCCGGGCTTCGACAGCGCAGGGTGGGAGCTGGGCGCCTCGAGCCGGGAGGCAAGGCAGGGTGCACATAGCTACCCTCGCGCGAAGCCGCGGCTTCAGAGTAAACTTTGCGCCCCAACCGAGTTGGGAAGAGGGAGCCGCCAAACCCGGCTGCCGCCGGCGGAGGCAAGGACTCAAACTCTTCGCTCCAGGGTCTTGGCTGCAGTCCTCCCCGCCCCTCTCGCACCAGGCCCTGAGTCCGGCTCACGCGCACCCATCTCTTTGCCCTCTGTCCCCAGCTTGAATCTTTGGACATGCTGAAGCCCGGAGACCCCGGCGGCTCGGCCTTCCTCAAAGTGGACCCAGCTTATCTGCAACACTGGCAGCAACTCTTCCCGCACGGGGGCGGAGGCCCGCTCAAGGGCGGCGGTGCCGCGGGTCCCCTGGGCGCACCACAGCCTCTCCAGCCGCCGCCACCCCCGGAGCGCGCTGAGCCCCAGCCAGACAGCCTGCGCCCGCGGCCAGCCTCGCTCTCCTCCGCCTCGTCCACTCCGGCTTCCTCCTCCACCTCGGCCTCCTCTGCCTCCTCCTGCGCTGCCGCTGCCGCTGCCGCCGCCGCCGCCGCCGCGCTGGCGGGTCTCTCGGCCCTGCCGGTGGCGCAGCTGCCGGTGTTCGCGCCTCTGGCCACCGTCGCCGCGGAGCCTCTGCCGCCCAAGGACCTGTGCCTCGGCGCCACCTCGGGCCCGGGGCCCTCCAAGTGCGGAGGCAGTGGCGGGGACGGCCGGGGTGCCCCGCGCTTCCGCTGCAGCGCGGAGGAGCTGGACTATTACCTATACGGCCAGCAGCGCATGGAGATCATCCCGCTCAACCAGCACACCAGCGACCCCAACAACCGTACGTAGCAGCAGCCCGCACGCTCTCTTTCGGGGAGCTGGCTCCGTCGAGCGCGGGCGCCCGTCCAGGAGGCGCATCAGATGAGGGGGACCCCGGGTGGTTGGCTGTCCGGGCCGCGGGCCTGTACCTCCCTAACCACTGTGACCAAACTTTTCTGGATTAGAGAAGGAAGGAGAACGGCTAGGATGGCGGGGTGGCCCCCATGGGTTTCCTCTTGCCCCTTCTCTCATTCCCTGCTTCCCAGTCCCGAGTCTTTAAACCCAGTTTTCCTGCGGACCGAGCAGCACAGACCGCCGCCCTGCCGCGGCATATTGCGCCCGGCGCCGGGCGGGTTCTAGCAGCGCGCGATGGGAGTGCCCTGGGACCGGCCTGGTCTGGCCTTCGGAGGGACAAGACAGGAACTCTCAGCGGTTCTGGGGAGCGTGGATTCCAGGGCTGATTTCTCCTTCTGTCTATCTTACCTCTGGGGTTAACTGTGTCAGTTTATTTTCCGACCGTGGGGTTGTCGGGGGACCAGCAGGGAGCTGCTGGCTGGCCGGACCTCTAGTAGGAGTTTTGGATGGCACTGGGTCAGTCTCTCCCTGCAGGCAGGCGTTATTCTTAAGTTTACTATTCATTTTAGGAAAGAAGGAAAAGAAAAAGAAATGCCAGTTACTTAGTGAGAAAACATTTCTGATTTCAGGCCAGGGTCGTTTCTTGCGGATCCCGCATTCTCCGTGCACCTTTGATCCTGCAAACGTTTACAGTCCGTAGCCACGCTTGTGGGCTCACACATCTTTTTTTTAAAATGAGGGTAATAGTAATTTAGTATAAGAAGCATATTCTTCTTGTCCCCACGTAAACGGAAAATGCCTAAATTAGCATCAGTTTTCTTCTAGCGTCCCTTCCTGTATTCACAATTTCAAACCCTTATCACAAGTGTAGTTCCATTTTGAGGCTTTGAAGTAAAACTCTAAATGAACACCAAAAATGTATTATTTATGTTTTATATCCAATTCTTTTTGGTCATTTCAGAAGTTATGCTATGTTTACACTTTTTGTGTTGTGATAAGTTGCAAATACATTTCCAGAGACCCCAGGAGAGAACATTAAAGCGGGTTAAGAAAGTTAGGTTGAAAGCAGTTCAGGATTTGAAAGAGCAACACTCAGCTACTTTCTTCATCTCATTCCTTCATCTAGCTTCTCTGTCAGCAAAGTTGACTACAAATGTGTATGATCATTCTATTTTGATCATGTCCCTTTTTACAGAATGTCTACCATCCTGCAAGCTTCTTAATTCGTTGTAAAAACAAAATAACTACAGGTTTTAGTTAGTGAAAGGACTCCCAAATTTATTACTTTGATTTAAAACACTGGGAATGACCCTAGTGATTGAGATGTATTAACCTTTTCATAATAGTTGGAAATAATTGTTTCAATGGAGATAATTATTGTTAATAAGAAGAGCAGTTGTATTTACTTTTTTCCTTTCTAGAGTCTGAGGCTAAAGCATTGGGTTTACAATGAGGGTTTCAATTCACATTTGTTCTGCAGTTAAGGGAATTCTTGTATTTCAGAGTTCCAGAAAATGCTACAAAGCCATGTTGTCTGAATGGACTTAAAAAAAAAATACCAACTACTGAATTCCTTGATGGTGTTGTTTTCAAAGCATTTCTATTTAAAAAATATTAAAAGCTAATACTTTACTAAAAAGGTATTTCTTTCAGTGAAGTATAATCACTGTGGGCTGAGAGTGCTTCATCAAACTTGCAGACTTTCTTCTGAATTAAGTCAGTGCTGGGAAAGACACCAGCAGGGCAGCCCCAAATCCCTGCCTGTATGCTGAGCTCCCCATAGTGTTTACAATGCAGTCTTGAGGTTTAATGCATTTTCATCAGAGAAAAACCTGGACTAATCAGAGAAAGAACTGGGACAGAGTCCTAATTAATAATATGACTGTTAAACCAGTTTATTGTCTAGGTACCATTTTTCCTGGTTGGAGGAAATGAATTGTGATTTATTTAAATTACTCCTATTGTGTTAATATTCTGATATCTCCTTTTGAGTTGACTGGACTGCTTCAGTGGGCAAAGTGCAGAGGCAAAGACAGGAAAGAAAGGAAGTCAGATTCCCCTATTAGAGTTACACTTCATGTTGCTCTCTAATTAAAAGACAATTGAGAAAGAAAATAGAAAGCTGAGCTGGGTGGCTGTGTAATGCCAGGAGACCAGGTGTGCCATGCTTCCAGGAACCTCTCTGGGCAAGAGTAGGCACTCATTTGAAACCAGGAGATGTGTTTTGCAAAGACAAAGTGAGAAGCAATTGAGTTTAATCTAACTAGAGGATCAAAACACATCAGAAATGCATAGAGTGGGAAATTTTTTTTTCCTTGGCAGAGGAAGTTGATATTGTCACTTGAAAGACGGTGAAAAACAGTTTCACCCCATTCCCAGGTTGTGGTGGGGTGAGAGATGGACAGAAGGGAATCACCTACTAATTTATCATGCACAGATCTTTTTAGTTTTCCTCTTAGTCTATTGCCCTTTCCCTCTAAAAGAATTCTGTGAAGTGACCACTCAGCATTGGTTCATTTTTATTACTTTGTATGTAAAAGGGTATTGAGTCGTTTTGTCTGTTCTTTTTACAAGGCAAAGGCACCTCCAAACTTGTCTTTTCCCTTTAGAAGAGTAACTTGCCTGGGATCACCAAGGCAGTAACACCTGTGAATCAATCAGTAGCACTCCTTTCTCTTGAAACTGTATTGGCATCTATGGGAACTGCCATAGGGAAGGCATAGTGAAGGGTGTTGCAGCTCTGTTTCACACATAAAAAGACTGAAAAACAGCAGAAACTATACAGCCTAGCCCGGTGAGCTCTTCTAGTATATATCTAACTCTGTGTATGAAGTTATTCTATAATTGAAGTACACTTTCCACCGAACCTCTCAGTGCTTAGTTGCCTCTTCTTGCATCTGTTTAAAGTCAGGTGGGACTTGTGTAAGGTAAATGGGAGATGGGAGACCTTCCATCCTCTTCTTGTATTACTCCCCTCATTTGCTGACAATTTGCTTGACGCCATTGATTTCGTCAGGCTCTGTTGCAGCGGCAGCCTCTTCTTGGATTCTGGGAGCTCAGTGCGTTGTTTGAGACCCTGTCACTTTTCTTGGAAGGTATTGAGCAGCAGCCAAGCGGCGCGCTGAACGCTTATGTTTGTTCGGAAACGGCTGGCCTAGCCACTTTGCTCTTCATATCTTTTTAATTTTTGATTAAGATCATCCTCCCTTCTACCTGGGAGAGAGGAGGGGGCTAAGCCTGTCCCGGGTCTCTCTGCGGAGAACTGAGTCGGGGCATTCCGCAGCTTCCCCAGCAGGAGGTCTCTGTTTCTTCAGATATTTCGGGGAGCCCTGCTGTGCAAGGAACAGCGCTGGGAACAGCACTGGCTCGGGCACAGGTGTAGGAGTTGGGGCCCCTGTTGAGTTGAGGCTCCCCTGTTGGTAGCGCCATCCTTTCCGAGGGTTTGGGGAGAGATACTGGAGAGAGAAAGAAAGCTGGGGTTTGTTTAGTTGAGAGGTCAGGGCGAAGAGATAAAAGGAGAGTGAGTGTTTTCTGACCTTCCCTAATCTCTTCCCACCCAGTTGGAAAACGCAGGTCCTGTTTGGGAAGCTCCCGAGCCCAGTAACCCAACCAGTGGGATCTTCCTGACACCAAGGCACACTCGCTGCCCTACTCCTCACTGTCAATGGCCCTCGAGCGACTTAGATTTCAGACCAGGTCCTCGGTGGGAGGGAGGCGGCTCGGCGTCAGCGTGTGGGCTTTTGTGTCGTTCTCTTTTTCTTTTTCTGCTTTTTGTGTGCAGGCCCAAGCCCCATCCCGGAACACACATGATTTAGCTATTTTACATCATCCGTTATCTAGTGCTCTGAAACTGAACATAGAGCCATATATTAGATTGAGGTTAGGAGAGGTGGCGACTGTTTATTTAAGGTGATAAAATGGTCCATCAGCAGTAATCTCCATCGATATGTGCCACCAGGAGATGAAGGATGAGGGGACAAGCCACAATTAATTGCCCTATAGTTTTGTAGGAGAGAGTGGAGCCGGCCCAGACCCGCTTCGATCTCCTCTCGCGCCTCCTATTCATCATCTGCGCATTGTATATGGCGGCCTCGCAGGGGCAGGGGCCGGTGAGGTTTATCTCTGCGCAATATTCTCTCGCCCTCACACACTGGCGCTCCCATTTAATTTATTAATACAGTCATCGGGAGACAAAAAAAAAAATCACTTTTCCTCTTTCTTTCCCTCCCCCTTTTGTCTCTCCTTCTTGGTCCCAGGGCCAAGCCGGCAGCCAGGCCGAGCAGCGGAAGCCTGACGCGGCTGTGATTCGCGGGCAAAGCTTTAAACCCGCCTAGAAAGAGTCCCGCAGAAGGCTCCCCGCGAGCTGGGCCACCCCGCGGAGGCCGAGACCACGCTTGGCGGCTCCCCTTCCTGGCCTGCCTCGCCTCTGGATCCGCTCGCTCCTAGCCCCGGTTCCGGGAAGCCTAGAAGACCCCTTCCCAGGGGAGGAAGGGGGCCGGGCCGGTGGTGGGAGCGCCGGAGTGCGGGTGGTGGCGATCACGTCTGGTCTTGTAAGAAAGCCGTTCCCTGGCAGCCAGCCGGGCGAGGACTTCCACATTCCGGTTAAGTGCTGAGGGGCCCGGCGTCCACCCCGCGCAAGGTCCATCACCATCCCAGCCAGCCGGCGTGATGAGAGGAGAGTGCGCGCTGGAATCGGGCGTCGAACCCACGTGCGGGAGACTCCCGGCCACTGCACTCCTCCGGCCCCGGGCCCGTGTCGGCTGACCCCCTCGGCGACCCTGAGGGTCCGCGCCACCCCCCGCCCCACCCCTGCTACGAAGCAGGCGGAGCTGCCAGCAGGCGGCACTCCCGGGGCCGCGTCGCCGTCGCCAGGCAGGGATCGATGGGCGCCAGCCCCACGGGGCTTGGCCTCAGGACAGAGGGCGGCGACCTCGGCGGTGGTCGCAGAGAATTTATAGCTCTGCAGTTACCACGGTCCGGGCGGGGAGGCAGGCTTTTCAGCTGCTCCCCAGTTCCCTGTCCCGAGCACGCGTGAGGGCAGGAGAAAGCGGCGGGGAGGCTCTCGGGAGCGAAGGCCCAGCGTGACGGGAGCGTCCCCAGGGGTCCCAGCTCCGCCTGTGCCCACACGCGCCTGTCGAAGGGCCCTGGAACGCTGTATATTTCACCTTTCCTAGAATGAGAAATGAGATACCAGAGGACTCTGGCCTCCTTTGCCCCTTTTGCCTTAAAAGAGATCCATTTTCAATTACAGGAGCCCCACGTGCTCTTGTAAAAACATCCAAACAGTACAGAAGGATAAGGAGCGAAGAGTGAAAGTCGGTTCTTCACTCCACTCGGTCTGGCCTTTTGAAGTCAGTGCGTGAACAAGTCTTTACCTTAGTGATACCTCCTCCTCATTCAGAGACCAATAAACAGGAGCTTTAAAAGATCTGTTCAAGATAGAGACCATGATCTCATATTCCCCAGTGCTATAATGGCATCCAAATATCTTGCTTGGAGAGTATAATATCTCTCACGATCCTAAGAGACAGTAGGAACATTTGTTTGCCTCTTCTTTATGAAATCAAATAGACATATTATGTATTGTTTGGCCTAGAATGCTGTAACATGTATTATATATATTATTTTTTATGTGTAGTTTAGGCATCTAGCCCACTTCTCCCTCAAATCTTTTCATGTAGGTGTTGGTGGCTTGCTATCTAGAAGACACTAGAAGGTGTTGCTGGCTTGCTATCTAGAATGTTTGTCCACTTGGGCCACATTTGTCAACCCCAGGTAATCAGTTACTTGTTTTAGCCATTCTTAGGCTCCTTTGGGACTCTTGAGACATATGTCAGAAGTCACATATTTTCAGTGACAGAAGCTGTTTCTATTAAGAAACAGTAATGTTAGGATAACCTGTATTTTGACGTAATTGGTCAGCTTTTGGGGTGGAATATTTTGAAATAGCATGAAGTCGTTTATAAATGATGATAACTTCTATTGGATGGACTAGACAGTGGATTGGCATTGCCTATCCTGCAAGTATTCTTCGACATATTGGGAGAGCCTCTGCTTGTCACTCTGCGGAGTGCTACTATTGTTCTAACACTTCACGGAGACAAATGAAAATTCCTAAGTTGAAGAAGTGCTTTAGAGGACATCTTTGAGAAACGACTAGACATACTCTATCACGCATAACAAAAAACAGGAATATGCTTGTCTGTGTGGGTGGTGGCTGGAGTTGGCACCTTTGCTCCTTATTTTATTGCTGATGTAGTTGGTATGATGTTACAGGTTGTGGTAATCTTGTAGGTTGACAGAATCTCTGGTATGGACTGTTGGGGAATGAATACCAAATGCTCTTTCTTCTCATACTTTGTTTCATTGAGCCAACTAGAAAGGAAAGTCTGTTAATCAAATCCCCGGGGTGATTTATTTTTACTTTTACGGGCATATTGCCTTTGCTTATTGTCATTTGTTTTAAGCTATTTCTGCTAAGGTGCTGAAAGGCCATTTCTGAAGTTAGGCACTAAAATTCAAAATTATGGACATTATCATCTTACTTTTCAAATCATCCTCTTAAGTTAAACTCCCCAAACCCCAGAGTGTGGAAAAGACAGAAATCTCTTTAATTCAATCATGCTACAACACTTTTGTAGCGCCCCCCCCCCCACCCCTAGTCACCACCAAATAGTGACTTCAGTGAAATATTTCAATTCTATTGATTGAGTTACAAGTTTGGATATAAAATTCTCCTGGCTTTCATTAATCTTAGCTCTCTAGATTTGGAGGCTTTTAGAGTCAGGTGGACCTGCTGGTGAATCTTTGCCCCTTTCTAAGTTTATGGTCCTTGGTTAAGTTATATTGCTCATAAAGCCTCACTTGCCTCATCTGTAAAATGGGAATCGTGATATTACAATAATATAGTGGCTGTTTGGTTGAAGATGGGTGCCTGGCACACAGGTAATTGGTAATTGTGAGTTTTAATTGTCTTTCTTTCCATGCCCCCTTCCTCTTAAAGTTTTTCTTTTCACAATCAGAAGCTTGAGAAGGTGTGAGAAATGAGTACATTCTGGAGGAGTTGAGAGTACCTCCCTCCATCTAGGCCCCAGGGTCAAAAGCATAGCCTGGCACAGTTTTGATGGTTAGTTTGTGTTGCTGAAAGAGAGGTCCTTTGTGTGACAGCAGTCCAAGGGGCATGGTCACTTCACGACCTGCGGAAAGAGGTTGCTACTTTCCACTTGAGAGGCCTGGGGACACCCTCAAGAAGCTCCAGATAAAGGTCCCCTCATTCTCTGGGCTCTTTGGGGAGAAGTGTAGGAGGAGCCGGCTGAGGCGGAGGCACAGAGGGCTGGAGCCCTTCTTCACTGAGATAGGATGCTCATGTAGTCAACCTTCAGTTCACTGTGAAGCAATTGAGGAAAATAGGGGATCACTCACCAAGCTGGGTTGCCATCAGATGTTCCTCGAAGGTTGCTCCATGACTCACTTGTCACGAATTCTTTGGGCATTTCAGTTGTTCTAGCACGGATAGAGTACACCCAGGGCCATCCACCAGGACCGGCTGTGACTAAGGCTGGGCACAAGTGTCCAGAGTGTGATCCGTCGCCCAGTGCTGGCGCATCCGCTAGTGCCCAGATCTTGCCATCTCTGCCAGTCGGGGCTCGCCCTACATCAGGCCCAGTGCCACAGGGCTCTGCTGGGCAGGGGCGCCGCGGCTCCCCAGGGAGGCTGGGCCAGAGAGGCCGGTGTCGTCGGCGGGCGCCGAGACCGCGTCCCAGAGGCAGGTCCGCCGAGCCGGGGCGCAGACACGGCGGCTCCGCCAGGCCCATTAATAACCCGGAGGGCGCTGCGATCCGACAGCATGGTCGCCGCAGGCCTGCTTCCCGCGGCTGCCGGGCCTGTTCCTGCCGGGTTTCAGTCGAGGGATACCAGGCGTTCTCAGCCGGCCGCCCCAGAGGGTGTAGTGTGTGTGTGAGGCTGCGGGTGTTGGGGGGGGGGGGGGGGGGGCTGGGAGAGGGGTGGTCCCCTCATGCGCTGGCTGCTCTGAAGGCTTCTCTAAAGCTCTCACTTAGTTTGTAATGTAAAAAGAAAAAATCGCATTTAGCCTCGGTATTAACCGTCTGGGAGGGATTTGGGGCCCTCTCCAAGGAAACTTTATCTTCATCATTAAAGACCCATTATTTTGATCATTACATTTGCTGTTCGTTTTTTCTCCGGGGTAGAGGGCTTCGGGGAAGAGCTTGCACGCAAGCACAGGGCACCCCAAACCCGCCAGAACATCCCCCTGTCTACCCCCGGCTACAGTAGAGCCGGGACCACCGCAGCGCTCGAGAGACCCTAGCGCCAGGGCGCCCTCTGTGGCTGGGGTGTGGGACTGCGGCTCCACCGGGCCGCGGCCGGCTCCGCCCCCTCTCATGGACCTTCTCGCGGGAGCAGAGCGCGTATCGAGGACCCGGGGGTGGCGGCTAGGGTCGCCCGCCTGCTCTGGTGATTTTGAAAATCTCTTCGTAAAGGAAGGAAAACCAAACATAGCCAAGATTCCACCAAGGTAGAATCTCTCCGAGGTTCCAGATGGGTCGAGAGACACTTCCCTCCTGGTACAACGATAAAGACACCTCGAAACACCACGCAGAGCGAGAATAGGGGAGAGGGTGAGAAAGAGAATAGGGAGGGAAGCCAGGCAGAGGCCGGGAGAAGCCGCCAGCTGTCCCGTCGGTTCCTTGGAGACGACGACGCCATCCGCAGGCTGGAGGACGGCTCCGGAGGCTTGTGGAGGGCGCGCGGGGTCCCGACCCGGTACCAGACAGATTTGGGCCCGGTGAATTCCAAGGGAGAGCGTCGAGTCCACCTCTCCCTCGCAGGCGCCTCGGCGCCCTCGCAGCGTCACCTCCCTCGCAGGTGGCTCACCCGGGCGGGGAGGCTTGTTGTCTCGGGGTTTACCAGGGGTTAACACTCTCCCTTTCCTCCCCTCCCTCTCGCGTGTCTCCGGCAGGTTGCGACATGTGCGCGGACAACCGCAACGGCGAGTGCCCCATGCACGGGCCGCTGCACTCGCTGCGCCGGCTCGTGGGCACCAGCAGCGCCGCGGCCGCCGCGCCCCCGCCGGAGCTGCCCGAGTGGCTGCGGGACCTGCCCAGGGAGGTGTGCCTGTGCACCAGCACCGTGCCCGGCCTGGCCTACGGCATCTGCGCGGCACAGAGGATCCAGCAGGGCACCTGGATCGGGCCCTTCCAGGGCGTGCTCCTGCCCCCGGAGAAGGTGCAGGCCGGGGCCGTGAGGAACACGCAGCATCTCTGGGAGGTAAGTCGCCTGGTCACCCAGGACCTGGCCACCCGGCAGAATCTAGGCCCATATAGAGCCTCCTTTGTTCCCCAGAGGGCAGTGGAGACAAGATTTCTCTGGTCATGCAAATATCTGGTATTTGCAGCACCTGCAGAAAAAGAGGTGCCCATAGCAGCCCAGCCAGGAAGCAGCCCAGGCTTACAGGTTTCTGAAGGTGGAATCACCTTAACAAGCTTCCAGTCCAGCTGCGATAGCTTTGACCCTTGGTCTCCCTTGATCTTGAGAAAAAGAGAAAACACCTGAGGAAATAAAACAGAGGCGATTGGGCATGGGGATGTGAGCTAGGTGAATTTTGTGTCCTATTTTTAAGCTCTTCCAACATGTTTTTGTGTTTGTCCACTGGGCAAAAAGGAACATAAGCATAAACAGGAGGAAGGAGAGTCAGGCTTCTTTTCTCCAATACAGACAATTCCGTAAACGCGGAATGTGAGAGACTGTAACACATTCCACAACTTTCAAAGTGCCCAAAGTAAAGCAAGACTATATTGTGAATCAGAAATCACAAATTCTGCTTCTTCTCTGGCAAAGTACAATTGTTCAGATAGAAAATCATACTGTACGAAAACTCTGAAGTGGTTTGGTGTAACCCAATTGATAGTACTTCAACAATCTTACCTGATGCTGTTACTTAATCAACAATGTATTTGAAAAATATTAACCTGAGAGTTGTCTCAGAGCTTCATGGTTGATTACCAAGGTCCATTCTGAAAGAGACAAGTCTCTTAATATAGGTCCTCCCCCTACCAATTTTGGATACTCCTACCCTGGAGAGTTGTTTGTGAAGATAAGGTGCCGTAAGTCTTACCCTTAAGCGATATGTAAATCTGACCGAGACCAGGGAATATAATGGAATGGGATTAACCAGAAAATAAACATTTTTAAACGGCCAGGTTGGCATGGACCTTAGGCCTCCATTAATGGCTCATTTCTGCAACAGCTTGCACCCCACACTTGGCTCAGTATCCTCCAAGATGACCATTTTCATTGCAAGCTGCCCTTTAGTCACTAAATGAACTTCATGGAATTCAACAGTCTGCTCAGATTTTTGCTGAGCACCTTCTCTGGCCAGCACTATGACTTGGTCTCCAGAACACTTATATGACTGTTGGCAATGGGCTACTATGGCTTGTGTCTTCAAAGCCACCTTTGATGGAGGAGGAGCTAAATCGATGAGCTCATAGAGAAACAGCCCAAGATACTTCATGGTGGCTGTTGGGCTATGTACCATACAGTTACCCACAGGTGCACTGTGCCCAGGCTCCCAGGTTCCAGTTCACACCTAAACAGTTATTGGAAAACAGTTACATTTTCAGTCTTTCAGATTAGGATTCTTGAATGAGGGGAACATAGAGATATATTTATGTTACCAAATAGTGCTTTATTTGAAAACAATTTTATATAGGGAAATAGGGCAGGAGAAAATGGTTGCTACGTTGAGGCAAGTTAGACATTAGCATTTTGGGATAGGAAAAACTGAGAAGTGGGAAATAAAGCATCTGATTCTGAAATGTTTCCTAGTTGGTTTTTGTTTCTGACTAGTTAGTTGTAACCTCCAGTGTGGTTTAAAGTTTGTAAAACAGTTCCAGGCACTTTTCATGTTCCAGTGGTATTATTAGGAACTCTGTACCATACAGCTGAAGGTCTGCCAGTACTTTTCTGAGGAAATTGAAAAGCAATTGTTTAGTGTACAGATTTATTCTATCTGAAAGTGTTAAAACTGAGCACTATTATATTGCCCTCTGATGCCTTGAGGTCAGTGCCTATTTTTAGAGTGCCAGGGACAAAGCCACAATCATGAAAAAATCCCATAGTTTATTGTCGTTGTTGGTTTTCGTTTTCCTCAAAGGCTTTAAATGATTGGGATGTTGGCAGGAAACCACTGTATAGGTAGAATGTGATGATTTTTATCAATAATGAAAACTATGGATTCTTTTTTCTGTACCTTTACTTGTACTTGATCAAGTTAAAATTCTGTTGCAGTAAGGAGACCAGGGAATTTCATTTGTTGTTGGTGGTGATGCTTTGGTAGATAGAGTGAGTTTTATCTGTTGCTTGAGGTATGTGAGTTGAGTGTGTTGGGGATTGGTGCATAGACTTGGTTCTGTGTTTAGAAATAATACTTGTTGGGTTTATGCTTGAATGGTCTACTTCTAAAAAGGACATAATCCGTTTATCATCTGTAAGAATAGTTATAATGACATGCCTGTAGAGGATTGAAGAAATATTAAAACTGTGACCATGTAAAATGTATCAGGCTTCTGGGAGATCATACAAAATGTGACTGACTGAGGTCAGGTAACTTAGTGCCAGTGTCCATTTGTAAGATGAAATACTTTAACAGGTTTCAGATGTTTACTAGTAATTACTTTTTAAAATATGAAGTATAAGTTTATTTTTAAGCATTATGATTTATTACTTTTATGAAATATGACTATTTGGATTAAGTTACACTTATAACAAAATTCTAAATGTTGAATTGTTCCTTAGACTTTAGTCTTTCCTTTCAAATCTAAATTTTATTATGAAAAAAATTTTAATTACTGTATTTTTTATATTAGAATCAGTAATTGGAATACACTGTAGGTCTATAGGAAACTCTTGGCAATAATTGTTTAATGACTCATGTAGTAATTATCCATTTTGAAAACATACTTTTAAAGATATCTTCTAGAATACAGATCGACATAAAGCAGATCTTGAAAAAATTAAAAGAATTGAATCATGACTATTACATTGTAAATGTTAACTGGAATCATTTCTCTTTCTCACATTTTTTCGTCACTTGCTGATGAAGAAATGTCTTTATATTTAGAGTTCAATACTCAGGACCTGATGGATCTTGCTAAGGTTACTTATCTTTATTTCAGTACAATAAATGGATTGCTAATCTTTTCCCATCACTGTTTCCAAGTAGATGATGGATTTTCGTTTCAGTTTACAGTTCATTGTTTTTAGTGTGGTTATACTTTATTATACACATGAAGGCTTATTACAGAAACAGATTCACCTTAGTTACTCCTTTTGTTTAATTTTTTAAAGCTCTATTTTTTTGTAGAAAAATGACTTTTTAAAAAATATTTAAAGTATATCAGCTATGAAGAGCTTGATTGTAAGTGTGATGTCATCTTTTAGTTAATATTTTCTTTTTGTATAATCCTGGTTCATAAAAATATAATTTTATAAAAGTTAAGTATCATACCGCTACCTTCATTATGTTTTGACTCTTCGGGGTACCGTGGGAAATTCTAAGAATTTTTCTTTTTTAGCAATAATCCGAGGTAAAATTTTTTGTGTGCCTTAAAGAGGTTAACATGCTAAAAGTCAAATTTATCATTTTGGGGGGCCAATTTCTTTTAGAATCAGAATTTTAATGTATTTTACAAAAATAGTAAATTTAGATCTCTTAAAATAGAAATATAACTGGATAGATTAAATAATCACTTGCCTTGCTTGTATACATTTATTCCAGCAAGACTTGGATGCATGATATATTTCTAGCTATTTGGCCATAATGGGAAAAATCTTTCTAAATGTTTTGCAAAGAAAACATAGTCTTTCTCAGCGACTAGGTCTTACTGATGAGAGTGAGATAATTTTGTCCTAATGTGTTTTCTAATAAAGAAGTGAAAAGGCACATTTGATTCCAACATTTATGAAAACATTATCTCCATTATTAATGTGCCCCTTTTCCCTTGAGATAAATTAATCTAGTCTGCACATGGTTTCCCCTTTCTGCTTAACATCAGACTTTAATATGACTGGACCTGAGGAATGTACACAGTGTATACTTCAGATTCTACTGGAAGAAAATACGGAAGTTTAAAATAAAGTTACAGTTTAAGATAGGTTAGAATTACTCAGGCCTTTCAACTCAAAGTCTGATCTGACAAGAAGTTTTAACAACATTGACAAAATAAATTGCGCTTATTTTCACCCTAGAAAAGTTACTCTGTTAATTGAAAATGTAGTAACTTGTTAGGATTACAGTCAAGGTATTAGAAATTACACTAACTTGGAGTACTTTCCAATACTTTGGAGTTAATTTTATAGAATTTCTCTTTGCCTAGGTTAATTTGAGTGTCTCGTTTTCATTTTTACTATGTAGAGACTTTCATTATTTTTCTTCAGAAAATCAAGGGGGATAATATACAGTGGTCCTTTTTGTGGTTTGATTTTGTGCCATAATATTTTAGATTTAATAAGAGGTTTACTTTGAAGCAAATAGTCTATTTTTCATCATTACTATTTAGCTTAGGTCAAAAGACATTAATGAAAACCAATATTAAAAATATATTGCACGCTACTAAATGTTTATATTTCAAAGCCATCACAGGTAATTGGTACTAGAAGGAAATGAATTGATCTCATATTTTAAATGTATTATGTATGTTTTCATAAGTGACCGAGTTCCATATGTAGTACTGTACACATTTGTATATATTTAGATAGTAAAAAAGCCACTTGAAAAGAGTAATTTTAAATTGAATAAAAGTAATTTAAAAATTCAATTAAAATTATTTAAAATTTTTCCAGTAATTGTACTGTGACTGTATATTCCATATTTTGCTCTATAGACCTGGGTTCATTTTGGCCTGATTCACCAAAGTACCAGGGGACAGGATTATATAGCTATCACAGCTGTATTGAAGTAAAAGTATGTTTCTCAGCAATTTATCATTTAATATAGCAGACTGTCGTTTCAGTTTTGAGCGTATTGACTTCATGAAATCCAAATATTCTCCTTCAAAACAAATCATAGTAATGTTACTATTATGTTTTTAATTATGCAGAGGAACAGCTGGTGTATCTCGTTGACTTTGCCTCATTTGATTTGAAGATGTCTTTTATAGTGGTGCCCATTTGATCGAGTGTGAGCATTTTGTAGTTTTACATAAACTGTAAAACCATCTGCCGCCTCTTGGAATGGTTTCCAGCATTGTGTTAAAAATAAAAACTTAGTACTTAAAGCTGGCTTTGAAAAGGTCATTTAAAGTCCCGATACTCTTGGCTTATGTACCAAATGCCACCCTTGGTTTTCTAAGTCCAAAAATGACTCTGTTAAAAAAAAAATA
Source organism: Capra hircus (assembly GCF_001704415.2). Classification (NCBI taxonomy): domain Eukaryota; kingdom Metazoa; phylum Chordata; class Mammalia; order Artiodactyla; family Bovidae; genus Capra; species Capra hircus. The sequence goes on from NC_030814.1 coordinate 79,948,835, forward strand.
GCCATTTGGAAATTCTCATGTCAGTGAAGCTTAATCCAGATATACATGTGACTCTATAGTGTTTTACTTTTTTAGTTGCAAATGCTGTATAAAGAATGATGTATTCTGTATCTGAAGGACTGTCTTTCTGATCAGTCAGTTCAGTTTATCTATTGTTTATAGATTCCTTCTTTTGATAGCATTTTGTCCGCATGAAGAAAATAATTCCTAAGTTTTTTGTGGCCCATTCCATATTTTCTTACATTGTATGATTTTTTTTTTTTCCACACTGGGAAAAACAGAGAATGGAGATTAAAATAGACAATGGAAATTAAAATCAGAATTGTGGAGGTTACTGGACAAATGAAACCTGCTCTCCCCAGTCACTCTGTGGCAGCAAGTGATTTGATTAAAATGTGGTTTAGGTAACACCGCATCAGAGAAATCTGCAGGGGAGCCTTTTAATTTTATGTGTCAATTAAGGCAGTTTTACTTATTCAAGGAAATCTATTGTGTTACCCAGAAACCATTTATAGTTGTTGTAATGTTGTGAGTTTTAAAAAATTTTGGTTGAATATGAAAATCTTATCTTTTACTCAGCTGAGAGATCATGTCCACAGTATCAAAATTCTCTTTTCTCAGAGGGTAGATGTGATACTTTGGTGTTTGGTCATTCTAAAAAAAATGCAGTGCATGAAACCATTATGAGACCGCCTTGCTCCCCATTCTTTCTTTCTTTCTCTTTTAGACTCATATATACTCCCAGATTTCGTGAGTTCAGACATTCCTTGTGTATTTACACAAGAAATACAGACTCTGGTATAACTACTTAGCATAAAAGCCAGAGCAGCCAGAGCAGCATATACTTTTCCTTGTAAGCGTTTGCCACCTCACTCAGATAAGTTACAGAATTCCATTATCCAAATTGTTACACATGTGTGACAGAGGTTGACCTTTCGTCATGTCAATCCTTTTTGTGTAGGCCCCAGGCTCCAGCCTAATGGCTCAAACCCTGATTTACTCACTGTAATAAGGGCAGGAGGTCGAGCAATTGTCAGGCTGCCTGTTCGTACTCTTCTTGGAGCCTGGTTGAAGGCTGTTAACACAAAGCTTTTCAAAGTGAATTTACAACCAGCGCCACTGACAGAGGCCAATCAGTGCACCATAAATGTCAGGTTAGTGAGATTGAGCAGTAAGTAAAGTACTGACAGCACACTATTGGCTGGAATCAATTGGCCAAGGTTTAACTGAGAAGAGCAATCTCCTTGTGGTGGTCTTCGGGAAAGAGCGAAGTGTGCAGCCGGGGTTTCCAGGTAGGATCTGTAGGTTTACCTGTAAGGGTTGGAATGTCATCCGCTTGCGGCAGAGCATCCAGCATCCTGGTGTTGATATGCTTCACAATCTGGGAGTTCAGAGTGGTGGAGCCTACTGACTCTGAGTTGGGTGGTTAAAAAAAAAAAAAAGCCCCAGCATTAGAAAGGAGAGATAGAAAAAAACTGTTAAAATATGGGGCTGTCAGAATTGGGAGACACATCCAGTGTGTTACAATTCAGTGAAAGGTAGTTTGTTCAAATTGCAAACTGTACCAGGGAATTTCCACCAAGGCACAGACATAAATAAGCCCACTCTTCCTGGGGCTCAGCAGGGTGAGACTTTCATGGAAGTCACTAATGAGTGATTATGGGTTGAGGGTCTGAATATCCATGAGATGTGGTTTCTCTACCAGATGAATGTTTTTATCATTTTGTGTAATGACAGCCTGGACAACAATTCATTGAGCTCAGAAGGCATCAGCATTAAAATGGAGGAATCCATTAAAATGCTGTATGCAAGGATTTATAAATTAGGCAATTTCCTTGATTATTGCAATCATTTACAAAATTGATTGTTCCAGTGTGGTATAGACAGATTTCAGCACTGATCATTGACAACAAGCACATTCTCTGATATCTGTAGCTACTGGTCACTAAACCAGGTCACTATTCCTCACCCCTCTGCTGTTCTTGGTCTCAAGGTCAGGCAGACTGATTTCAAAGAAGTTATAATTATGAAATTTCACTTGTCTTCAGAGGAGACTCACCTAAGCTGTGAGAGTAGGTAGGTCCAGGTTGCTCTAAAGGTTGTTACATTGTTTTTATATTTTAATTCTAAATTGGGGGGAAGATATGGATAATCCTGATATGCTTCAGATCAGCAGGACAGTTTTGAGATGTTGCCAACTTAAATGGAAATAATTTTTGCAAATTGCAGCTGTAAATATTTGTTTGATTGAAGATCTAAAAGTCAATAATGTGTTTTATGTGTTGGTCCGTAGAGTTCTAATTATCCAATAGATATATTGTAGAGTCACTGGATTTTAGGTCAGTTAATTCTGGAAGGCATAATAAAGACATTGTTACAAGTGTGAAACACTCAAAATGCTGCAGATTTTCCTATATATGAACACACACAAGTTCACTTGGTGCTTAATCACTAACCACAAACCACAGAGTTGTCTTTATTCCTGAAATATCAGAGATGGGCATGCCAAATGTGTCTGCAGAGCTCTGTTCAATGAAAGCTAGCCGTGCAGTTTATGCTTAGTACAAAATAACTTTAGCCATTTGTTTTCAATCATTTTGTTTTTAATCATAATTTTCCCCTTTTGGAACTCTAGCACAAACTGGGGTTTGTAAAAGAATAACACTTTATAAAATTGTTTAACACTGTGGGGAAGGCAAAAAATTGTTCAGTTTGTCCTGATTTGAATATATTATAATTTGATCTCGAGATAGTTCCTTGTTTTAAAGTGAAGATGATACGTTGTGGGAAGGCCTGTGGCTTGGGGACACTTTGCACTTACTTGGCTACTGTCACTTAATACTGTAAATAAGAAGTTCATTTTCACTTTTAATCAGTTGTAAAATTCACAGCTTAAAAATTCAGTACAAAAGGCAGTGTTTTCAGTACTGTGTCTTGATATGATCTCTTCATTTTTATTTAAATATTTCTCTACACAGTATTCTGGTTTCTGTTAAGAATTAGAGGCCGTGTCACTAGATCTGTCTTAGGAGATCTTAGAATGAGGCACTCAGTTTTATAGATGTTTTTGCTTGTCCCTTTGTACATTTATTTAATAAACCAACACCTCATGCACATGTTTGTCAAATAATGATATGGGATTAAGCCCATTTTATTAAAATGAACAGTATTTTTCCCTCTCTGTGATCGTTTTAAATTAAAGCTGCCTCAGATAATGAAGTGTCGTCTATAGAAACATTCAGTGTAATCTAATTCACTAGAAAGTTCTTAAGTGCTTTTTAATTGGAATCAAATTAAATGTAATCAAGTCATGTTTTCAGTATCTTGTAAAGCACTGGGGCCTTAAGTGTTGTTAGCACACTTGGGAATATTAATGTTTAGTGCAAAAGCAGCAGTGCTAAATTCTGAGATATCCTTGCAAATTCCAAAACGGTAGATAACCCATAAATAAATTATATGTTAGAGTGTAATGTTTTTAGAACCTGTTGTGTTTATCCCAAACTAATATTCAAATTCATTTTTGATGTGTGAAATGCACAAATAGTTCCTGGGGCAGAGAATCCTGAAAAGTATTGGTCTATTGAGGAAAGCAGTTAATTTCAATTTATTAAGATTAATTGCAATTTAAAATTTGGCCTGGTTAATCTACAAAGAAAATTTAATTATAAGCTTTAAAATAGTAGAAATGAGCTTTTCTATTAAAAATAATTCTTACCATAAGAAATTTAAACTATATAAAAGTATAAACCAAAGGTAGCCATTAATGATGATTTTTATAATAGCCTTTTGAGAGATAACTACGTAATGTGACATACATTTGTTTGTATATGCGTTGTATATACATTGAATCACAGTTTGAGTAAAGATACTTGTGTTATTTCCTTAATACCACAAAACACATTTTTAAAGCAGCAACTAATGGCACCATTTTCATGGAAGTTCCTGCAGATGTTTAAATTTGGCTCACCCATGAATAGACTTTGTGTCTAGTTCCATCCTCTGATCTCTGTATCTTTCCTCGTGGGAAATTTCAATCTGTAGGCCCCAATGATACTATAGACGCATTTCTACTGGTGTATTCATATGTTTGGTAGCCCATATTAATAAGACCAGAGCTTTTCTGGGATCTAAAGGAAGATTTTAATGGTCCTCAGGGAAGAAGGAAGAAAATTTTTTTCTTTTACTAGATCAAGGTGTTAACAAAAAAGAATCAGATCTCTTTGAAATGCTTTTCTAAGTAAGAATACTCTATTTATGTAGCTGTATTTGAGACTTCAGGGAACATACTTAATTTCTTTATATCTCTTATTTCTCCATATGGAAAAAAGAGCCATATTTGACTACTATACAAATAGAGGGGCAATATTTGTGATGTTTGTGTAATAAAGGAGATCTTTCTCTTTTCAGTTAGGGTTTTAACAATACTTTTTAAGACTAGTGAACTCTGCATAGAGTTATAAAGAATCTCGTTATTTGTTAAACCAAAAGATTGTACATGTTAGACCATGATACATAGCTTGGATTTAATTACTATAAAATCAGGCTTAAAAAATATTTAAATACAAATTTATTTAGCACTGCTCTCAGGTAACAAAGGATTATGTATTAAAGGGATACCATATAGTGTGGAAGACTTCCCTGGTGATGCGGTGGTAAAGAATCCCCTTGCCAGTGCAGGAGACACAAGAGCCGTGGTTTTGATCCTTGGGTGGGGAAGATCCCCTGGAGAAGGAAATGGCAACCCACTCCCACTTCTTGCCTGGAGAATTGCATGGACAGAGGAGCCTGGCGGGCTGCAGTCCGCGTGGTTGCACAGAGTTGGATGCGACTGAGCATGTGTGATACACTTCTCACAACTGAGAATTGACTCCCAATGTGGAAGAGGACAGACTCAGTAAAATCACAAAGGGCCCTAAACCTGAAGGTCTTTTGACTCTGATCAGGAGCAAGTTGTTAGGTAGGTGTGCCCCCACATACTGAATTCTGAATAGAAAAACATCTCCGTGCCCAGCGCCCAGCGTATTGTGATTTGTCAATAAATATTAAATAGCAACAAGTCAGCATAATGGCACCTTTGCCATTGTCCATAAAAATGTGTGTGTAGCTGCGTGTGTACCAGTGAATACTGACATAATAGTGCATCATACAACTCCTGAGTATGTGTCAGTGTTAACCATAAAATGTATGTAAAGCAAGAATTCCAAGTGACAGAGCAAGTTTTAATGAAAAAAGTAGGCGTAAATACTGAAACATGTCATAGAGAACAAAAATTAATCTGAGATTTGTATTTTTTCTAATATATGTTTGCTGAATACTAACCAGGTCTCTCATGGTATCTGGAGTTTTCCCTCTGGCAATCCAATGAAGGTGATAGTCAAACTATTTGACAAGCACCAGCTTAGACCTTGCCCATAAACCTGAATGCCTGTGGTTGTATCTGTGCTCCATGGGCTGATATCAGCTCCAAAGCTACGCTAGCTAGCAGAGCTTTAGCAAAACCACTGAACAGATAATCCATCATGGGTGTAAAGTTTCAGTTTTGCAAGATGAAAAAGTTCTGGAAATTGATTGTATGACATTGTGGATATTCTTCACACTACTAAACTATGGTAACTTTTATAACATGTGCATTTTACCATAATAAGAAAGGAAAAATAACTATTTTCAGTGATTTTTCTTCTAGCTCACTGATTATTAAACTCTAACATCCATAACAATCTCCAGGTACAGGGAGCTCAGCAAAATTCAGTCTGGGGACCTGCTCCCCAAAGATTCTGATTCAGTCCTATAGAAGGACTTAGGAACCTATTTTCTGAACCAGTGTCTCATGTGGTGCTGAGACTACACCTGAAGAAATGAAATGCCAGGCTCTACCTTCCTCTGCCTTACTCCTTGGTTGTCTACTTCCCTTTCTGCTTCCTTCTTTGTCTTGGCTGCTCTTGAGCAAATCCAGTATCTCTTCGGCTTCCCTTCCATACCTGGTCTCATCTGTTCCTATGTGAATTCTACTCTTACACTTGCTTTCATTTCTGCTACACCTTGGCTAATCTATGGGCATTTCCAATCTTCTCCCTTACCACCCACCCTCAAAATAGATAGATAAGTAGATAGATTTTTTTTTAAAAAGATGTTAATATTACAGAGCTACTACCAGACAGCCCTGGTAGCTCAGCTGGTAAAGAATCTGCCCGCAGTGCAGGAGACCCTGTTTCGATCCCTGGTTTGGGAAGATCCCCTGGAGAAGGGAACGCTACCTAGTCCAGTGTTCTGGCCTGGAGAATTATGGACTGTATAGTCGATGGGGTCGCAAAGAGTCAGACATGACTGAGCGACTTTCGCTTCACTTCAACAGACAGGAAAATGGACTTCCCTGGTTTTCATCTTTTCTGTCTTTCTGAAGTCCACCTGACCAGGTATAAGGAAGCAGCCAAAAAGGAGAAGGCTCTCCACAGCATGTCGACTGCCATGTGTAATTAGCACCTTAGCAATCAGGGTGTGCTTCAGGAGGAGGTGGCCTGCTGAAAGGTGTTCAGTAGGTTCACAGGTCCTGAGTTCCAGCTCTCACCGGGTGTGAGCTCTGTGACTGCAAGCAGATACCTTCCCTCCCTTGGCTCTTACCAGCGCTACATCCGATGGCACTGTCCTTTCTGTTTCTCCTGCCAGCCCCTTCTGTGCATCCCAAGATCAAATAGAGAGGCCATATGCTTGCATGATATTTGCAGTTTGCAGCCAACTTTATCTGCAAATGTGCTGGTTGTTTTCAGTCTTCCTCCTCAGGTTCGCATTTTTGCCGGTTGAGGGAGCATGCAGCCTGTATTCTGATCAGAGCTTACCTGATCCTGTTGTTTCAGTTGGTGCCACTTCCCACACTCATCTCTCTTGGATCGTCTATCCTCACTTGGCTGTGGGAAGTTTCCATTTAGATATCCAGACATTGTTTCAAATTGAGTTCACTAATCATCCTCACCTCTGCTGCTGCTAAGGCGCTTCAGTCGTGTCTGACTCTGTGTGACCCCATAGACGGCAGCCCACCAGGCTCCCCTGGGATTCTCCAGGCAAGAACACTGGAGTAGGTTGCCATTTCCTTTTCCAATGCATGAAAGTAAAAAGTGAAAGTGAAGTCGGTCAGTGATGTCCGACTCTTAGCGACCCCATGGACTGCAGCCCACCAGGCTCCTCCGTCCATGGATTTTTCAGGCAAGAGTACTGGAGTGGGGTGTCATTGCCTTCTCCGCACCTCACATCTCTTCAAATAAGCATCTCCTTATTCCTAACTTATAATGCTCTGGTTGTCCTTTTTGATCTATGAGCCCAACATTTTGGAGTTACTATAATGGTGTTTTTTTTTAAGATTTCTTTTTTTTTGATGTGGACTATTTTTAAAATCTTTATTGACTTTTTTTTACAATATTGCTTCTGTTTCTATGTTTTAGTTTCTTGGCTGTGAGGCATGTGAGATGTTATCTCCCCTACCAGGGATCGAACCTTCACCCCCTGCCTTTGAAGGGCAAGTCTTGACCACTGGACTGCCAGGGAAGTCCCTGTAATAGCTTTTTAAAATATTTTTATTCCTGGCAACTAACAGAGTATCTGGCACATAAAAGGCACTTAATAAACACTGTTGATCTCTTTCTATTTTTTAGAGCTGGAGGTTTTATATGCGCAAACTGGAGGATCACTCAAGTAAAAGTTAAGGGTGCATACAAATTATTTTGTAAAAAAAAAAAATCAGTCTAAATATGAATCCTAAATTGTATCCTAGCTTCTGGCCAGAAATATCCATTACTGAAAACCAAATATCCTCTGTTGCTAATAACAAATAAAAGAAGATTTCTTTTTATTCTTGAACTTTGTGACTCATTTGACAGTACTAAAATGTCTAAACAAATCTTATCTGTGACACTTTTATAAACAAGGTATTAAAAATTGCAGTGGGACATCTTAGACACAAGCTACAGTTGGTGCTAAGATCTACTTTTAGAGTCTACTTCTGTAAAAAGTAAGGTGGTAATGATCTGACACTGGAAACACTGTTGATCTGACCACAGTAGTAAGAGCTAATACATTTAAGCTGAGACTGTGTGAGGCGTTCTGCTAGGAGCTTTATAGGAACTACCTTAATTAACCCTCAGAATCAGCCAATAACGTAAAGACTATTACAGTATTTTTCAGATGAAGCGGCTTTTTAGATGCAGGAGAAGTAACTGGCCCAAGGTTTAGGTAGTCAAGGTAGGGTTTCCAGAGGGTGTGGGCTGCCGAGTTTTTGTGGCACCCCACTCCAGTACTCTTGCCTGGAAAATCCCATGGATGGAGGAGCCTGGTGGGCTGCAGTCCATGGGGTCGCTAAGAGTCGGACATGACTGACCGACTTCACTTTCACTTTTCACTTTTCACTTTCATGCATTGGAGAAGGAAATGGCAACCTACTCCAGTGTTCTTGCCTGGAGAATCCCAGGGGCGGGGGAGCCTGGTGGGCTGCCGTCTATGGGGTCACACAGAGTCGGACATGACTGAAGCGACTTAGCAGCAGCAGCAGCAGCAGCAGTAGTCTGTAGCTGTGTCTCCTGCCCCCTCCCACTCTTAGACCTGAACTCCCATCCCATCACATAGGGCTCCAGTCTCTACCCCAGACTTTGCCTCTGGATCTGGCTGGGAGCACTCCCTCCCTGGTGGTCACTGCTTTGGTTTGTCAAATGCAGCCCAGCTATCTTCCCAGAGACCCCATAGCTCAGACCCTTGGCATACTTAGTCCACCTTGTGTTCCAGGACACAATGTGAATGGATTTCACATTCATCATCCCCAGAAAATTTAACCTCCCCAGCATCCAGAGAAGTGCATTTATGGAGAAACTGCTGTGCATGAGTTGTGCATGGCACAGATATCATGAGTAATTCCAGTTGAGAACAGTGTCCAAAAAGTGCTGTTTGAAAGGAGAAGTTCCTGCTGGGAAGACCAGGGAAGGGAGGAGGAATTTGACCCTGGGACATAGATAGTTAACACTCAAGAGTTAGAGATTGGGAGAAAGGATGCTCCAAGGGGAGCATCAGCCAGCCCCGATAGTACTTGCAAGCCCAGCTTTCCTCCCTCTGCTTCTTCTTTTTAAGTGGACTGCTTCCTATTCTGTGTCCTTGTATTGCTGATTTCCACTGCTGTGATTTTGCCTAAGCTGTTATTTCACCTAGAAGGCTTTTGCTTCTTATTCTGGTCAACCTGTACCTTTTACTTTTTTCCAGTTGTATCGTCATTTGGTGTGAATCCCACATCTGCACCACCCTTTCCACGTTCTTTTTTCTCAGTCCTCTCCTTGACAGTTAAAGCTTTGCTCTTTGGCTGATATTGCCTGCAGCCTCAGTTTGGTAAGCTCACACTTGGGACATACTTGGACTAAACCATTGCTTGTTGTTCATCTGTGATTCAGCTTTGACTGGGTGTCCTGTATTTTTATTTGTGAACGTTCAGTTCAGTTGTCACTCAGTCATGTCTGACTCTTTGCAACCCCGTAGACTGCAGCATGCCAGGCTTCCCTGTCCATCACCAACTCCTGGAGATTACTCAAACTCATGTCCATCGAGTCAGTGATGTCATCCAACCATCTCATCCTCTGTCATCCCCTTCTTCTCCTGCCTTCAATCTTTGCCAGCATCAGGGTCTTTTCCAATGAGTCAGTTCTTCACATCAGGTGGCCAAAATATTGGAGTTTCAGCTTCAGCATCAACCCTTCCAATGAATATTCAGGAATGATTTCCTTTAGGATGGACTGGTTTGATCTCCTTGCAGTCCAAGGGACTCTCAAGAGTCTTCTCCAACACCACAGTTCAAAAGCATTAATTCTTTGGCAGTCAGCTTTCTTTGGCACCCAACTCTCACATCCATACCTGACTACTGGAAAAACCATAGCTTTGATTAGATGGACCTTGATTGGCAAAGTAATGTTTCTGTTTTTTATTATGCTGTCTAGGTTGGTCACAGCTTTTCTTCCAAGGAACAAGTGTCTTTTAATTTCATGGCTGCAATCACCATCTGCAGTGATTTTGGAGCCCAAGAAAATAAAGTCTCTCACTGTTTCCATTGTTTCCCCATCTATTTCCCATGAAGTGATGGGACCAGATGCCATGATCTTAGTTTTCTGAATGTTGTCTTTTAAGCCAACTTTTTCATTCTCCTCTTGCACTTTCATCAAGAGGCTCTTTCGTTCTTCATTTTCTGCTATAAGGGTGGTGTTATCTGCATATCTGAGGTTATTGATATTTGTCCCGGCAATCTTGATTCCAGCTTGTGCTTCATCCAGCCCAGCGTTTCTCATGATGTCCTCTGCATATAAGTTAAATAAGCAGGGTGACAATATATAGCCTTGATATACTCCTTTCCTGATGTGGAACCAGTCTGTTGTTCCATGTCCAGTTCTAACTGTTGCTTCCTGACCTGCATACAGATTTCTCAGGAGGCAGGTCAAGTGGTCTAGTATTCCCATCTCTTTCAGAATTTTCCACAGTTTATTGTGATCCACACAGTCAAAGGCTTTGGCATAGTCAATAAAGCAGAAGTAAATGTTTTTCTGGAACTCTCTTGCTTTTTTTAAATTTGTGAAATGTGGGATCCTATTAAGATGACAATTGAGGAGACATCTGATGGAAAAGGAATGAATTGCCGGGGGGCCAGTGTGCCAGTAGCACAGTGAGTTCAGAGGAGTGTGGTGGAGAGAAGGTCAGAGGTACCTGGGTTAAGGTAAATGAGACCACGGGAGAGACTTTGCATTTAATCCTGAGTGAGGAGTAGCGCAGGTTGCTGTGTTTTAAAAGAATCACGCTGGGTACTGTGTGGAGAACAGTCTGTGTGGGATAAGGGTGTACGCCGGCAGGAGAAACTCAGGACAGGATTTGGCTGGAGAAATAAATTAGGAGTTGTGAGCATATGGCTGTTTAAATCCGTAGGACCGCTTGAGTTCAGCTGGGCAGTGTGGGAAGGCAGAGCTCTGCCTAGAGGAGGGCTGTGACATCTCTAGCTCTAGAAACCTCTGGATTGGATCTGCAGGTTGGCTGTGGATGAGGAACCAAGTGGTTGGGCACAACTGGATGCATCGCCTTGTGTCCTTCCTGTGCCGTTAATGACTGTCCTTACTCTGCCTCTGTGACTGAGTGGCAGTGAGACAGTAATATAGTGACTTAGAATGACGCTGCTGCTCTTAAATGTATTGGAGTCTGAACCAGGAGACCACTATATAATACGTGCTAAATGCAGTCTCTACCCGGATCCTTCCTCAAGGAGATGCTTAACCTGACTCACCTATGCATTCTGTGGAAAATGTCGTGTATGTCCTCTCCTCATCGGGAGGCATCCCCGTTCTCTCTTGTAATTTTAACCACGTGGTTTAGTTGCTAGGTCATGTCCGACTCTTTGAGACCCCATGGACTGTAGCTCTCCAGGCTCTTCTGTCCATGGGATTTCCCAAGCAAGAATCGTGGAGTGGGTTGCCATTTCCTTCTCCAAGGGATCTTCCCGACCCAGGGATATAACCTACATCTCCTCCATTGCAGGTGGGTTCTTTACCAACTGAGCCACCAGGGGAGCCCAATTTTAACTTTGCTTCCTGTGAAATCTTTATTTTTTTGTGATTATGAGGGCTAAACAGTTATGAAAAGTAATTTGGAAAAGTGCAGAAAAATATTTTTAAAAGGAAAGAAAAATGAGCTGAAATTAATTTGGTGTCATTTTTTCTTATTGCAGTTAGTTTTTTCTTTTATTATACAGAAGAAAGCATGCTGTTTGCCTTTTATCATCAAATCAATAAGCATTTTCCCCATGTTGAAAATTCTTTGAGTATGTAGCCAGTAATGTTGACTGGGTGTATACTCTTTAATATGGTTGTATCCAGTTGTTGAACTTTCCGTTTCCCCTTCACACTCTCCTTTTCTCCTTCCCTCCCTTCCTTCTACCTTCTCTTTTTACTTTGAAAATATTGCTAATCATTTGATATCCCGAGTATGTTGGATCATGTTTGCCAAAATACCTGCAGGAAAAACACACACACAGAGAAAAATTCCCTTTGTATACTCACAAAAATAATATTAAGAACAATAGGAAACATTTGTCCTGCACTTTCTAGTTTATAGGAGGTTTAGCCACCCCACCGGCTCACTGATTTTGTTGCTGCTGCCTCATGGAGGAGGCAGAGAGCTCTCTGTCCTGCCCGATGGGAGTGAGGTGGGGAGGCTGGGGCCTGCGGGCTGCCTGCTCTGCTCCTCAGAAGGCTGGGCTGGTGGGGCTGGCTCTTTTGACCCTAATGCTCCAGGGGAGCTTTCCATCTGTCCAAATGTTAGCTTGGAACTAGACGCCTCCACGCAGTGATGAAATCCTTAACAAATGTAGTGAGAACACCGAACATAAGGGCTTCATTTTTTTTTTCAAATTGCTTGCATTTACAGTTAATTCAATTTGAATTATAAGTCACCTCCACGCGAATGACTCATGCACTCATAATTATGAGCTTTGTTTTTGAAAATGTGCAAAACAGAGAGAAGTTGGTTTGCATGGTCTGCCTTGCCAAGGTAGGATGGAACCAGTTTCCAACTGAGAAAAGGGCTTCGCATCTTTGTGCATCTTGTATTCCAGGCCTAGAGTTCTACAGGAAGACAGAAATATCTTTTAAAAGACCACTTGGATCACTGTCCACACTGGCTCTTGGAAGGAATCAATATGCAAATCAAACTTAACTGTGTAGCAAAGTGAAAAAATTTTTTTCTATTTCAGGACATTTCACTTCAGGCCAGTTGAAACCCTTTTTCCAAGTTCTGACCCTGGGATCCACAGAGGCAAATAGGTTAGGCCTTGTAGGTTATGATGAAAGTGAAGAAATGGTTTCAGATGTGAATCACTTTCATTCTGTTTAAAGGACTGGAGAGAAACTAAGGATATATTCAGAAAACAACCATATAAATAGATAATTGCTGAAATATTTGGATAATTTTGAGAATAAATGCAGGCTAACATTTTTGGACAGTTACATCAGCTTTTCATAATAACCCTGTCTCCCGGCCAGTAATTTCCTTGTTCTCCCTAATTTACTTCACTTTTCTGTAGCTGACAAATTTCTTGTTCCGTACCTCAAATAAACCGACTTTTCCAGCCACCACGTTCTGTTTGGAGACTCTTGTGTAAGTTACCTCCTGTTTTTATGCACAAGCTGGTTCCCACCACTCTGCCAGGGTGCTCCTGAGCCCTGAACTGGCTTTGGGCTTTCTGACGACTTTCCCCGTGGGGCATCCAAGGATGCCTGATATCCCAACAGTTCGGTTAATTTTGGACCCAGGTCCAGAGTAATTCTAGAGTTATGCAACTTTTAACAGTCTTAAGGTTTCTAATAAGGGGTGTGGGTCCTGGGAGAGGGCAGCGAACACACCCAGCAGTCTCTGCTAGGGGGCTGATGGCTGAGTGGTCACAGCCAAGGTTGGACTGCCCTAGAAGGCATGGGTCATTTAAGGTACCGTAGGTTTTTGACTTTTTTTTTTTCCTGGCTGAGGGAGAGGAACGTCAGTGACTTCTACTTCTGAAAACTATTTAGTAGCCTGGCATGATGGAACTGTTCACGCTCTTAACTGGATCACAGCAAGTTTGTGTCTGGAAAGTGTGAAATGGGTGTTTTACAAGTACATTCTAAAGGACTAGATAACCAGCAGGAAATGAGGTGGTTTCTATTTGGTGTCTCATCATTTCTCCTGTTTGGCTAGAGTCACCAATGGATTTTTCTTAGATTTACCCTGCTGGCATAAAATATCTAATGGTGGAAGTTCTATTTAAATCTTGCCGAAGTTTCCAGAGCAGAGAGCTTCTCTCAAAGCAGCTGAAGAGAGTGTCATGTAGGAATGAGTGTAAAGTCCAAGCAACATTTGCTTTGCAAGCATGATGATTAACCTACTGAGAACTGGAGTGGGAGTTGTGGAGGTGCGGAAAGTGTTAGCAGAAGGAAACTTGGAAGAGTTCGAAGTGTGACAGAGGAGAGCCACTTGGTCAGTTAGTCTATATATTTGATAGGCACCTGCCAGGTACCAGGTACTCACTATTCAGGGTTGTTGGAGGGTAGCGTTGTCTTAGGAAGACATAGTTTGCGCCTACGAAGTCATCAAATAACCTAGAAAGATACTAAATGAAGCAACGCACAGTGAGTATAGCAGACTGTGAACTGAGTGGGAAAATCCAGAGTGCTAACTCAAGAGGTGAATGAAGGGCAGCTGGGGAGGAGAGTCATCTAAAGCCTCTGAAGCTGAAGCTGCTGTCAAGGCTTTCAGGGACAGGTGTAAGTAGAATAGTAACTGAGAGGAGAGATGGCATTTCAGGTAGGGAGAAAAAGGGGTGCAAAAGGCTTGAGGAGGAATAAGCTACTTAAAAAATTTTTTCTTCAATTGCAATATAGTTGATTAACAATGTTGTGTTAATTTCTGTTGTACAGCAAAGTGGTTCAGTTATACATATATATTATTTTTCCATTGTGGTTTATCACAAGGTATTAAATTTAGTCCCCTGTGCTATACAGTAGGATCTTGCTGTTTATCCATCACATATATAATTGCCTGCGCTAATTCCAAACTCCCACGATTCCCTCCTCCACCAGTCCCCTGGCAACCAGAAGTCTGTTCTCTGTGTCTGTGAGCCTGTGCAAGCTGCTTTTGTCAGAAAGGATCCCTTGGTCTGTTGGTGTCTCTCAGTGCTAGTAAGAAACAAAGCTGAACAAAACTGGTAAGAAACAAAAAGGCACATCAGTGGGATCCTTGAAAATGGGTTGGAGAGTTGAGATTGAGGTGCAAATAGGAAACTCTAGCATTATCTTTAGAGGGTTCACTTGAGGAGGGCCAGTTGCAGATGAAGTGGATATGAGTTGGACTCCGCAGATAGTATTTTGACTTCTATTACTATAGGTGATGGAAGTTTCATCAGCATTTGAGATCTTGCCTTCAGTCAGACTGATAAAGATTTTAAGAAAGCTAGGCACATCCCTGAATCCCAGAGAATTTCAAAGACTAAAGCACAGTTCATCATACACACGAGCTGTGGGTCAAGGTGCATAGGTCTCTCAGGGCAGTTGAATGCTGTAGTATCTTAAATTTGGTATTTAACTCCAAGTAACATTGAATTAGATGGACAAAGGAGTAGTTCAGTTCAGTTGCTCAGTCACGTCTGACTCTTGGCAGCCCTGTGGACTGTAGCACACCAGGCTTCCCTGTCCATCACCAATTCCTGGAGCCTGCTCAAACTCATGTCCATAGAGTCAGTGATGCCATCCAACCATCTCATCCTCTGTCGTCCCCTTCTCCTCCTCCTCCAAGAGTGGGCAGTAAATAGAAGGATGCTTGAAAGGGGATTAGGAGCTTCTCTAAAACAGCAATTTTCTGTGTTAGAACCTGTTTTCCCCCCTTGCTGATAGTGTTCATGGTTGGGCTGCACACAGCTGGGGTGTGTTCTTCTGTTGAAACAAGGAGGTGTATCTTATGCTTTGTGACAAATGAATGCATCTTGTTAGACTCAGGATCTAATTATTTCTACCTTTATGAAGTTCTTCAACAGACAGCACTGAGCTGTAGAAATAGAAACAACAACAACAACTAGAAACCCAGCTGTTTAGGAACACTGGGTTGAAAGAGGGAGGGGCTATTCACATGACACTTGAAAAAAAAAATCTGTGTGATGTTTTAAGTGACTGATGTGTAGCAGGGAGCAGTAACTGTTAACTCCTTTCTACTTACCAAGAAACAAAAAGGAGAAAGAAACTAACCTAAACCATCCTCCAAACTAGTAAGAGTACTAAGGAATGCAGTTTTTAAAAATTAATTAATATTAATTGGAGGATAATTACTTTACAATATTGTGATGCTTTTTGCCATACATTGACATGAATCAGCCAGGGGTACACATGTGTCCCCCCATCAAGATTAGGGTAGCGAAAAGCAAGATGAGAGATTTTTAAAAATGAAGGGATGAGAATGAAATTGGTGATAAAGAATGAGTCAGAAAAAAAAGGACCTGGGCAACAAGATGATAGTCTGTGAGAAATAAAGAAGGAATCGAGAGAGGGGGAAAGAAGCCCAGAACACCCTGCCGTGCACTTTCCAGGCTGGGCCAGGCTTACAGGCTTGTCACCTTCAGGGCCTCGACCAGCAGCTTCTGCTCTAATGCCGAGCCCTGCCCCCTCTTGGAATTAGAGGAATGCATCTGTTTGTGGCTGGAGATTAGAGTTCTGAGTGGGCGACTACCAAGGAAAGCTGTCTTTTTGGGTGGCCTCACAAGACATGCTTCAGACCCGAAGCTGATACTTCTAAACTTCCTTCCCTGATGATCTATAATTTTCTGTTTTTTAAGACCATGTTGTTGGCGATGTCAGGGAGACCCCTCTCAGATGATCCATCCATTTAAGACTAGCAGTAATATCTCTTATCTGAAAATTAAGCAACAGAAAGGAATTCAAGGGGGCAAGCTAAACAAAGACATTTTAAATTAAAATACGTCTCAGCTTCTACAACGAAGTTAAGTCAGGTCTGTTTTATTCTAGAGCTTTAAACAAGGTGGAGAGATTATGTTTTAATTCATATTTTAACATTTTTTTAATCTGAAAATATTAAGTTAAAAATTATTTTTACAGGTTTTTCCCTCATCACGTCTTCTACAATGCCCGACACACCTTAGCTATCTTGTGAAGAGTTATTGCTCAGTTTTTAGTATCTTTCATTTTATTCAAGGCAGTTTTTTTTTTGTTCTCAGTTTACCTTGTTCCAAAAAGATCTAAAATGACTCAGAGAATCTACGTTTAGAGACAAATATATTAGGGAGATGAAGATGGAAAATAGCAACAAATGTGAGTAATTTAAAAATATTCCAGGTACTGTTTTGGTGCTGGGATGTGTTATATCCAAATAGTGTTGCCATGACATGGTTAGCTGGTTTACCATCCCTGCCTCAGGTACTCTGTTGTTTATTTGTTTGTAGGATGGATATAATGTTACCAGGATGTGATGTTTACTCCATCATCTGGAGGCAATGTCTTACACAGGACAGAGAGACACTTGCAGAGTTGGGCAGCTGGAAATCTGTCTGTGGGGTGTTGTTGACTGTACCTGTGCAATACTGTTTCTTTATTAAATTGTTTTTGGGTTTTTTTTTCTTATAGAAAAAGTAATTGATGTTAATTATGAAAAAAAATTTTTTAAAACAGGGAAAAAATTCAATTCTCATAGCCCATCACCTGATAACAAACTCTGAATTTTTTTATTTTTTATAAACTCTAAATTTTAAATGTATTTTAAAGAAAATTATTTATGTTTGTGTGTTTTATGTAAAAAATGTTTTGCTTAAAATTATTACCTAAACATGTCTGAGTATAATTAATGTTCTTTATCACTTTATTCAATATATTGTCCAGCAAATGGAGTCAGGATTAGTTTAAGTGTTTCCTCATTATTAGGCATTTAGCTGTGTTGTTTACAGGTTTTCATTATTTTTGTAAATATATCAATATTTGTTACCACGGTTTGGACTTTGGTATATTGGGAAATGACTTCTCTCCTATAGGGTTATTGATAATAATGAATAAGGTAATATAGGACAAATAGTAGGTTCTTATTAAATATGGACCACATTTCCTTTACTTTTGACCAAAATAGGGCTGTCTTAAGATCTATGAGTTGATGTTTATAAGCATTAACTTACTGATATTTTGAAAATGATAATTACAAAAATGTAATTTTCTTAACTTTGTATTCTACGAGAGAGAGAGTTCTGAAAAGTTCTGAAAATTAAGTTCAATTTTGCAGACTTAGTCATTTTTAAATCACAAGGCCAGTGGGTTTCCAACCCACGGGGAAACTTTTACCCTAACTTTTAATAGAAGTTTAAAATCTACCCAAAGGAAGAGAGAACTAGTATAAGTCCTCTTGTACACAGCATCTGTTTTGAATAATTTTTCTTTCCATCCTTTTCCATTTGTTCTATGCCGCTTTTTTTGGCTTTGTTTTAAATTTGTTTTGTATTTTTTGTTATTGTTCAGATATTTTAATGCAAATCCCAGACACCATAGCATCTGACTTACAGATATTTTCTCTAAAAGATACAGATTTTAGAAACCCACATAACCATAATATAATCGTCACACTCAGCAATATTAACAATAATTTCTTAATATTATCTAATTTCCATTTTCCCTCATTTCGTCCCAGTTTTTTTTTTTTTTAACTGGTTTGTTTGAGTAACAGTGAAACCAAGATCTTCACATTGCACTTTGTTGAAATTTCTCTTAGGTCTCTTTTGATTGTAACTGTTGAATAGTTGTGGGTTTTTGTTTTTGTTTTTTAATGAGAATTCTTGAATCTTCCCCTCTAGAAGACCCTAGAGTCTTTCCCTCCTGAATCGTGATCATCAGGGAGGTGGTTTAATGGTCTGCATTTTGTAGAAGCTCTAGCAGTGATTCTGATGGAGAAACAACTTTGAGACTCTTGTTCAAAAGAGTATCCTTAAGATACCTTTGGAGTGAATTTTTAGTAAAGGAGCAAACTTTTTGAAATATTAAAATAATCAGCCCTGATTCTGTACTTTATTATATAAATGTTGACTCTTTATTTATTGGATTTTCCCCAAATGAAAATTACTTTTTGTATGGATGATGATTATGGTGGTTTATGATTCTTTTCATAATAAACTCTTTTTCTCTTGATTATTCCTCCTGATGGGTGTTTTTACTGTTTCCTGTTTTTAAATCAATACTAAAAATTTCTCAGTCTATTTGCATTATATCCTTGGTTATGTATCTTTGTGAAAAGTTTTTAAATGCAGATATATAGGGCAGTAAGAAGAAAATAAAAATTACCTGTACTCTATTTAGAGGTAATCAGTGGTAGTATTTCCACTGTATTTCATTCCAGTCTTTTCCTATGGCAGTAGACTTTTTAAAAAGCAAAGTCTTAAGTTCTATTATGAACATTTTGGTAACTTTCTAACATATGTTGTAATTTTTTTCAGTAACTAAACATTCTATACTATAAATTTAATGACTGGTATTTAAGCATATGGGTATGGTCTAATATATTTGTTTTGTTAATTTTTTCACTGGTATAGGTAATATTCTGTTAGAATTGTTATAGTTTTTTTTTTTTTTTTACTTATATATGATTGTTTTACTGGTTTAACTTTTTATTCTTCTAAGCTAAAATGTTTTTACCTTTTAAAGGCTTTTAATTTTGCCTAATTTGCCTTCAGGAGGGTTGTGCCAGTTTACATTCTTCTTTGTGGATGAGACAATATTTGTTTCCCTGACCCCTTATCTATATTGTCTTTATAAGACAATGCTATTTGTCTATTATAAATCAGTTATTTGTTCTTCCCTCATTGTATCAGTGGTTTTTAATACAGTACCTCATTTATACTCAGTTATGCTTTCTGAAGCACATCATACCTAATGATTCAATATTAGGTTCTTTTGACTCTTCGAGTGTTAGGAAAATATATTTTGGAGGTCAAGGATGCCACCTGTGGTCACTTCAAAGCCCTCTGCTCTCATTACAGAAATGAAGGATGATAGAACCATGTAGCTGGCTGTTGAAAGTGGTTTTTTTGGTCTAGTTTGATCATTTTAAATATTGCATTGTGACAGAGATAATGGAATATCCTACTTCTAGAGGTGGGGTTCCCTGGTGGCTCTGCAGTAAAGAAAATGTAGGAGACTCAGGTTTGATCCCTGGGTCGGGAAGATCCCCTGGAGGAGGGCATGACAGCCCACTCTCATTATTCTTGCCTGGGAAATCCCATGAACAGAGGAGCCTGGCAGGCTGCAGTCCATGGGGTCTCAAAGGATCGGATATGATCTAATGACCAAACAACAACAGCTTCTAGAAGTAGCTGTGTTTTGTGAATAAGCAAAATGAATCCAAAATAAATGAACTTTGTCAGATATCTTTAGGATACTTAGAGTCCAAGTTTACAGGAAACAATTTTTACGATTGTTAGTGTAGTTTTCATTTTATTGCCTTTCATTCTCCTTCCACATTTGTACTGATGCTATGATAGACGTATGCTCTCTCTCTCCTCCCATGCAAACTCTCATACCACACTGATGTAGTTTGAAATCTCAGCCCTGGGTGACATGGACTCTTATTATACCTTATCTAGCTTTTTTGGCTGCCATCAGTCCAATCTCTTGTGTCAGATGGGAGCTCTGTGGGCTGTCATTACAGGGTGACTGAAAAAGGAATAACATGGAGAGACTGCTGAGGTTTGGATAGGGAAAGAGAGATCTGGGGTCTTTGAATATTTAAAAATGCTGGAGAAATCTATGGTTTGGAGCAGATGACAGTCTTTAAATGAAGCTCATCAGAGTGGAAAGAGCCAAGCCAGGGAAGACAGGATCCCCTGCAAATTTCACCTTGGCTCAGGGCCGGCCAGTCTCGGAGACTGACCCGCCAGGCGGGGCTGCTGCTCCTTCTGTGTTGCAGGCGAGTTGGGTTGTGCATCTCTATAGTGTGAGGCAATTGTTCTGAGCAATTTTGAATTGTGGTGCTGGAGAAGACTCTTGAGACTCCCTTGGACTGCAAGGAGATCAAACCAGTCAATCCTAAAGGAAATCAACCCTGAATATTCAAGGACTGATGCTGAAGCTCCAATACTTTGGCCACCTGATGCGAATAACTGACTCCTTGGAAAAGACCCTGATGCTGGGAAAGATTGAAGGCAGGAGAAGGAGATGACAGAGGATGAGATGGCTGGATGGCATCACTGACTTAAAGGACATGAGTTTGAGCAAGCTCTGGGAGTTGGTGATGGACAGAGAAACCTGACGTGCTACAGACCATAGGGTTGCAAAGAGTCAGACACTACTGAGTGACTTACCTGATTCAACCGAATCACACCAGAATACTTTTCATTTGTGACTGTTTATGCAGCACAACAGGAAGAATCAATCTGGTGATTTTCTAAATAATTATTTCCGTCTAGATGGCCAGCAGGATAACGCAGACTCCAATGAGAATGATTTTATCTTAAATCGTCTAGTGTAGCCACTCACATTGGTACAATGAATGTTGCCAAATTTTAGTTTACTTTTGTGCTGTTTAGACACACTTCATATGGTGCTCTGTTTTAAAAGACCTCAAAGTATTTTTATGGAAGTATTTACAGGAAGTTTGGTTTTCAAGGGCTAAGGCAAAAATATTATCACTCCATTGGTAAATACATTTATCCAAATCTAATTTTTAAGACAATAGCCTAACGTAGAGTTGGCATTAAATGGAGTGATTCTGGTCTTTCACAGTTACAGTGTCTAATTCAGAAACTTTGCTGTTTTTGGCAATCACACTGCCTTGATTTAGGTAGGGCAGGGATCAGGGAATAAAATGATTCCACCTAGGAGCAAAGTATACAAGTTTGACAGCAGTGAAAACTAAGACATTGCCATATCTGGAACATTTATGATTAAGACCAGGGAAGTCTGGAAAGTTAGACAACTGTCATTTATTAATTTATTACCTTTACAGCATACTTTACTTCAGAAGACTGACCTCTGAAGGGCAATGTCTTCAAGCTCTGTATTTCTTCTCTTCATATAAAATAAAGATACTTTACTTTGAGTTTTCTAAATAAGGTAAAATAAAGGGGGAAACCATGCATGCTTTTGCATCCAGATCTGTTGAAAAAACTTTTTCCTCTAGTCTGATGTGTATCCCAAAGATTTGATGCTAGAACCATCATTACAAATCTTTCCCTGGTGACTTGTGTGGACAACTTATAAAGCTTTTTTTTTTTTTTTGGAAACCTTGCATTGCAAGTACTGCCAGTACTCTACTCAGTGTATATAACCACACACACATGCACACACACATATACACTTATACCGAGGGACTCTTAGCTGTGGCTGGATGCCTTTTGTGCTGCTAACTCAACTAGCTTATAGTACATTTTAAGTCTGATGACTCACAGTCTATTTGTTTTGTTGCCTCATTTAAATTGTGCTATCATAAATCACTCCATTTTTTTAATCATTTGAGTAGCAAACACCCCAAAGCATTAAAATTAAACAGTGTTAATGGGGATTTACTTTGGATGCTATTGTTTTAATATGACAAATGGCCATGCATCAAGCTGCGTAGCACAGTTTATTTATGCAGACATAATTGGGCCTTTGAAATGAAATATACAGTGAGCCATTTGCCAAAAATTCCAAGTTGACTTGACATGGTCCCTCCTCCAATCTTACTCCTCCAGTGTGCCTGTTGAGTTTATAGCAAAATGTAAGCCAGATGAATATTCCTGGGTGGGGAACATTATAATTAGGCAAGAAGCTACCTGATACTCAAAATGGAACACTTCCTCCTGCATTTATTTCTTTGGCATATATGTACATATATATATATATATGTATATATATTTTGTGTGTGTGTGTGTGTGTGTGACTTCTGGTGGGAGAAACTTGAAAGTCAGAAAAAAATGCTTTTGGTTTCAGATGTCTGAAACAGATGCAGTTTCCCAAAGTGTTCTCATTGAAGAGTTCTGTGGTCTGAAGGATACTGAGCAGCCCTAACACACAGACTTTGGAGAGAAACTGTAGAATGGCCTTTCTCAGAGTTTGTGCGGAACAGGGTACATGTGATTGTTTCCAAGTCCTTGTCAAGGGCTCTCTGTGTCCTTCTCTCTCTATGTTCATTCTGCTGTGCTTAGCTGTGTGTTAGGAGGGGTGGAGATTTAGTCCTTCGTTCATGGCTGGACACATGTTGCTTTAAGGTCTTAATTACTTATGTTTTAACAGTTAGGAAATAGGCACTAAGTAGGCACAGGAGACGAATTCTGGAAATGACAAAAGTGAAAGTTGCTCAGTCATGTCCGACTCTTTGTGACCCCATGGACTGTACAGTCCATGGAATTATCCAGGCCAGAATACTGGAGTGGGTAGCCTTTCCCTTCTCCAGATCTTCCCAACCCAGGGATCGAACCCAGGTCTACTGCATTGCAGGTGGATTCTTTACCAGCTGAGCCACCACAGAAGCCCAAGGATACTGGAGTGGGTAGCCTATCCCTTCTCCAGCAGATCTTCCTGACCCAGAAGTCGAACCAGGGTCTCCCGCATCACAGGCAGATTCTTTACCAGCTGAGCTACCAGGAAAGCCCCAAAATGAGGAACCAGCCTGCAAAGAATTCTCCCCAGTTCGTTTCAGCTTCTCATTCTTGTTCATGTGTAACTAAACCCAGTCTTCCTCATTAATCTGAGAGGGATAGGGTCATATCAATAAAGGCAAAGAGAAGGAGCAGGATTCTATGAGTTATGTCATGTGTGTGACAATCATTCTGTCTCTTGCTAGGAATGAAATGTCAAAGGACACCTCCTTTGTTCTTAGGTGATTGCGTAGAAGTCTGAAAGAAGGGATTGTTGGCTATAATTGATAGTGATTTTCCTAGTGAAGATTCAAATATAGCATTTCTGTAGTAACAGAGATCTGAGACCCTTGGCAGTGACCAGTGGGTTAGTTCTGTTTGGGAAGAGCATTTTCTCTGGGCTTAGCTAATTAGTTGCAGAAATGGTCTCATGCCAGCCAACACTGTACCTGGGTTCTCATGCATTCTCAGAACTGGTCCAGTTCTTTTTAAGATATTACCAGTTTCTTGGATTCTGTTTTAACCAAGTTTTGTTTAGTTAAGCAAGATAAATTTCCTAAACACCAGGTGAAATGTATTCCTACATTTTCTTAGAATGTAGAGAATGAGATTAATTTTAAGGAGAATATTCCTAACCAATGACAGGAATATCCAAGTATTACAGCAAAGAAATATTGCAGATACTCAGCTGACTCTAGTCTCGAAAGATTTTTAAAATTATACTTATAGTTATTAATAAGATTTTTGTGTTTAATATTGTAATACAAAGTGCTTCCTTCTGTTGGTGTAAGGAAAGTTACATGTTAAATATTTGTTGTTTTTGTACAAATGACCTAGCAGTAAATTTAACTGAAAAGCCAGGCTCCCAAAACATAGATAAAGACCCCACCTGACTCCCAACACTTATGTTCCTGTTCATCAGAAACACTGGGAAAATCTGACAGTTGAAGTGGAAAGAAAAAATAAAATCAAGAGATTGAGAGAAAGTTCTCATTTCTAATCCTTGGAACTCTATGTTTGAGGGCAAACAATCTGGTCTCTTTATGTAGCACCATTCAAAGAAGTAACTGGAGAAGGGACTGTGCATTTGGGGTTGAGAGAATGAAAACATTGCTGGTAATGAGACTTAACCCTTTTCAAGGTTTGTTAACTTTTAAATCCATGCCAGAAAAGATCTATGGATGAAAATAAAGTGAAGAATTTTGATCCTAAAACAGAACTTTTAAAGAACTGATAGACTAAGGTATTTACCAAATAATATGTTAGTATTATGAAGCCTTTTAGGATCATACCAACTCCAGGATAGGGTTTCTTTGGTGGCTCAGATGGTAAAGAATCTGCCTACAGTGCAGGAGACCTGGGTTTAATCCCTACGATGGGGAGAAGGGG
Source organism: Capra hircus (assembly GCF_001704415.2). Taxonomy (NCBI): domain Eukaryota; kingdom Metazoa; phylum Chordata; class Mammalia; order Artiodactyla; family Bovidae; genus Capra; species Capra hircus. Next base: position 79,973,340 of record NC_030814.1, read on the forward strand.
AGAAGGAAATGGCAACCCACTCCAGTATTCTTGCCTGGAGAATTCCACGGACAGAGGAGCTTGGTGGGCTACAGTCCATGGGGTCCTGAAGAGTTGGACATGAATGAGCGACTTTCACTTGGTATGTAAATAATCATTAAAAAAAACAAAGTCCTCAAATTCTAGGCACAGTAAAAATATCTTGGGTGTTCATGAAGTTTTACTGCGCTAAGTGACTTCAGTTGTGTCCAACTATGTGCAACCGTATAGACAGCAGCCCACTAGGCTCCTCTGTCCCGGGGATTCTCCAGGCAAGAATACTGGAGTGGATTGCCATTTCCCCTAAATCTACTGAAGTGTCTGGAAAAGACCTTGCATTGTAAACAAGCACAACAACATTTGAGAATATTAAATAAAGGTTGTTGTATGACTTGCCTAGGCATTTTTCTTTCAGTGGTGTATGAAATGTGAGCCTTTATGTGAAAGGAGCTACGTGGGGTGGCGGACATAATGAATAAGGCCTTGGTAATTATGCAGGTTGTTCAAATCCTGACTCCACTGCATGTGATTTTGGGCAAGTCATTTTTAGTTTTTCTTACCCTCAGGTTTCTCATTTGTCAAATGCGGAATACCAGTCTTATCTAACTTTGATAAGAATTAAATATAACTAATTTATATAAATGAAGCATGTTGCTTGTCACATAATAGGTTCTCAGTAAATGTTTCCTTCCCTTTACTGCACTTTCAAAAAAAAATTAATGAAGTTCTGCTTCACTTAGCATCTAAGCCAGAGAGAATCAGCAGATCTAGTATTTCAGACCTAAGCAATTCCTGTTTGTAAAAATAGCATCTGAATGGGCTGGCACTCTTCCTTCCTTCCTCTCTTCTTCCCTCCCTCCTTCCTTCCCTCCTCCTTCTCTCCACCCCTCCTCCCTGCTTCCTTTCTTCCCTTCCCTTCTCCTCTCTTTCTCTCAATAGCAGTTAGCCATGAAACACATCTTAAAGAATCAGGAAATCTTCAAGCATGGCAAATAACATTTCTTAATACATGCAGCAACGGATGTACATTTTTGGATCAGAATCAGACACAGAGGGTCTTTTCTGTAATGAGTTTATTTAAATACTCTCTATTTATTTAGAGATTTTTTTAATGATAAAGTCCATGTGTTCCAGTATTAAGAGTAAAAATTGCATTTGAGTCAAATGATAGTCAATAAGCAGTTACAAATTCTCTCAAGAGATGGTCTGAGAAGTTGATATCACTGTAGTTCCACTTGTATTTCCTTGTTCTTGACGGCATGCAGTATTCCAGGCTACTACAGTCTGTTCATTACATTAAAAATTATCATTATTAGTATTAGCAGCATTTACCATGTACCAGGCATTATTCTGTACACTTTCCACACGTTATGCATCTTAATCCTTGAATCATCCCTCTGAGGGTGGTTTAATTATGCCCATTTAAAGATTTTCCATTCAGTATATTTTTGATTGTGCTGGATCTTTGTTGCAATGTGGGCTTTTCTTAGTTGTGGCAAGCGAGGGTCAGCTCTTAATTTCATGTGCTTCTCATTGCGATGACTTCTCGTTGCAAAGCATGGGCTCTAGGGAGGGTCATGCGGGCTTCAGCAGTTGCAGCACTCGGGATCAGTAGTTGCGGCTCACGGGTTCTGGAGCACAGGCTCAAGAGTTGTGACACATGGATGTAGTTTCTCTGGGGCATGTAGGATCTTCCTGGATCAGGGATCCTACTCATGTCTCCTACATTGGCAGGTGAATTCTTAGCACTGAGCTACCAGGGAAGCCCTAAGGATATGCATTTTATACATCAAAACAGGTATTGGGAAGCTATATCTATCATAATACAGTGGGGCATTGTAGTTATAAATTTTAATATCTGTATTTCTCAGTAGATTGAATAAAAACAACTTGAAGTTACAGATCACGTCTGACTCAAATGTCCAGCTGACCCTTGAGCATCATGGGGGTTAGGAATGCTGACTGTGCTGATGTCTATCCAATTGAAAACCCACATATAACTTACATTCAGCCCTCTGTATCCATGGTTCTTCCCCATCTGCGATTTTGCATAGGGATTTCAGCCAACCTTGGATATGTGGTACTATAGGATTTACTATCACAAAATTCGTGTATAAATGGACCTGCACAATTCAAACTAATGCTGTTCAAGGGTCAAGTGTATAACCTCAATTTTTGATAAATATTTGCTGGATGAACAATGGTGGTAAGAGTTATTTATTACTTTGAGTGCTTACTATGTGCCTAGATGTTTTGCATCTAGAATAATCTAGCTCTGCATCTCAGCTTTGTCCTCCGCTAGGTAGATTGCTTAGCCTTTTTGTGTCTCATGTGCATCAGAGGCAAACTGGGCATAATAACAGCGTCTTTTCTGTAAGGCAGTTTGAGGATTATATGAGTTAACATATAAAGCTCTTAATGCCTGCAACAGAGCAGGCAGGCTATAAATATTAACTATATCATTATTATTTCCAAGCCAGGTGTGTCTCATTCCAAAGTATGTGCTCTTTTCATAAAAGAACCTATATTTCTTTTAAAAATTATATACCTATCTTTGAATAAAAGTTGTGTACATTTAAGGTGTACAGCAGGGCTTCCCTGGTGGCTTAGCAGTAAAGAATCCACCTGCCAATGCAGGAGATGTGGGTTTGATCCCTGGGTAGGGAAGATCCCCTGGAGGAGAGCATGGCAACCCACTCCAGTATTCTTGCCTGGAGAATCCCACGGACAGAGGAGCCTACAGTCTGTGGGGTTGCAAAGAGTCAGACACCACTTAGCAACTAAACAACAACAACAAAGGTGTACAGCATGATATATATATATATATATATATATATATATATATATATATAGTGAAATGATTATATAGTCAAGCTAATTAACATGTCATCTCACATAGTATTTTTTTGTGTGTATTATGTGCCCTTGAAATCTGTATTTTAAGATATTTGTAGTGCTCAGTATGGTATTATTGAATATAGTTATCATGCCTGTACATTAACTTTCATGAGGTTATACTTAGAAATGTTCACGTAGAGAGACCCAGACTTCCTTTGTCTGAGTAAGACCCTACTTACTCAAGCTAAATTCCTACCTTGTGGGCTTTTTAGCGCTGAGAAGCCCATTCATTAACACACGGGGTACATAAATGTGGAGAAACACCTCCAGGCCTTCCAAAATTAGAATTATTGCTGGCTCAACCTTCACATAGGCTTCCCTGGTAGCTCAGATGGTAAAGAATCCACCCACAATGCAAAAGACCTGGGTTCCTTCCCTGGGTTGGGAAGATCCCCTGTAGAAGGGAACGGCTTCAGTATTCTGGCCTGGAGAATTCCTCAGACTGTATAGTCCATGAGGTTGCAAAGAGTCAGACACGCCTGAGTGACTTTCACTTCACTTCAATCTTCACATAAGTGGGATAAACAAATTCCTCTGTCCAAGTAACAACAAGTGATGTGAGGTTTTTTGTTTGTTTCCTCTTCCTAACATATCAAACAGAAGCTTCCGAATCCTGGATGTTTTGTAAGTACTTTCTAATGGGTTTCCTTGTTTAGTTTTTCACAAGAGTAGGTATCTCATTCGCATATCTCTGGTGGAGCACTCTTAAAGTGTGTTGACATTTCAGGAAGCTTTGAATGTTTCTAAATGCATTGGTGTTTGGGGCTGAGTGGTTGGCCTAGACCCAGAAAAATGTGCTTGCATAAGATAGTTTCCAAGGATGATTGCTAACATGGTAAAATTGTGGTTGTACACATGTATGTGTTGTATATAGGAAAGTATCTTTTCCAGACCCCTGCCTTTCTCTCAACATCATTATTTTAGAGGTTTTAATTATTTATTAAGCGTTTTCTCTCTCAGACATGTTAGATTTTGCTCATTTTTTTCTATTTTGCCAACATGTAGATACTAACACTTTGGGTTTCCCTGCTGGCTTAGATGGTAAACAATCTGCCTGCAGTGCAAGAGACCTGGGTTCAATCCCTGATCAGGAAGATTCCCTGGAGAAGGGAATAGCTACCCACTCCAGTATTCTTGCCTGGAAAATCCCATGGACAGCAGAGCCTGGCAGGCTACGGTTCATGGGGTCGCAAAGAGTCAGACATGACTGAGCAACTAACACTTTCAGTTTCAGATATTTTATCTTTACAGTTGTTGAGCTTCGATAAACTCTTACGTATTATCTTTGGAAAATATTTGCCTGAAGGCTATTTTCTGACAAATAGGACATACTGTCTATGCAATTCCGTAAGCCCTAGAAATGTACAATATCTCCCTAGTGAAGGGCCTTGTAAGGAGAGAGGACACGTTGATATTGATAACACATTTTCTGTTTTGGAAAGAAGATACAAAGTCAACGACACTAGTATGAGATGGCTATACCTGTGAAAGTAAAAAGAAAGTAAAGACTTGATAGCAGAAATCGTGTTAATTACCTTTGCCGTAATCCCCTTTTCCTTTTAAAATGAAGTATTTTTATAATCATAGGTTATACGTTTTGCCAAACTGAAGAAAAAGTAGGAATCTCATATATATTCTCCCTGTTCAAACATGTACATTTCTCCTATAACTGAGAGAAATAACCACCTCTGATAGTACTGGTAGTTTTCTCCTTTTAAAATGGAATCAGAGTCAAAGCTTCCATCATAGAAAAGGAAAAAAAAAAAAGTTCTGATAGCATATTACACCTTTTAAAGAAAAAGGACAAAAGAACAAGACACAACCAAAATATCTTTTTTCATTAAAAGTCATAATTAGCATTGCAAATACAACCCTGAACTTAAGAGCTGTCACATAAGGTGAACCTTTTGATAAATTGGATCTTGATATTTACAAAATCTATTAAAACACAACCAATAATGTGTTTGTTTATATGTTGACAAGATGATATACACCCTGAAGGTCAAGGGTGATGTGAACTGTTATGGTGTTCCTGTCAAAGTGGCTAAGAAAGGAGGGTGATTTAAAGAGTTTTGATGGAATAATGGCTTCACCAGAAGGGTGACAGCACAGGCAAAGACATCTTGAAAAAGTTCAGTTGATTTGAAACAAAAATCTGTGATGTTTACCAATCAAAAAAATAAAAGGGAAAGTTTCTCTTCCTTCTGTAGCATGTTAAAAAAATTGGCAGCTCAAATGGAAAACAAATAGTGAAATTAAACAGAAAAATATTGATTTAACTTCTTGGGTGGTTTATCAAATGCCACAACGAACTTTTCATTCTGTCTTGTCATTTATTAATTACCCTCTTTTAATCAAACCAGTTAAGGATCACTTTATAAACTTTTGGGTTAATTCTGTATAAATAGTTTCAGCAATTCAAAATCACTTTGTCTTTTCACAAAGGTCTTTCTCTCATTGTCAGCCAAGTTGTAGCTGTTATCTTCTTGTAAAAAAACTCAGAATGTCTCTAAAAAATAAATGTGGGATTTACATAATATTTTTCATAGCATGATTTTATCACTACATTTGGTAAAATCTTTTTACTTTTTCTTAGTAGTTGTAATGGCCTTAGTTATGGGAAATACTAGCTCTAAAATGTAACACCAAAAAGAATGTGGACTCATTCAAAATCAGTTAAGTTTTTTAAGAGGTCTTTATTTTGATACTTCAAAGTAGCATCTAGAAGAAACTTGGGAAAAAATTGTATGTGTTAATTTCAAAATAATATGTTAAACTTATTTTAATGAAGAGGGTTGGTACAGTCTGTTAATAAAATATGAATTTGGTATAAAGAGATAGATATTTGCTCTCCTCCATCTCTTTAGAAAGCTTTTTAATTTTCATGTATTTTGAATTATAGTAGCATATAAAAAGTAATTTATGCACATGTTTTAATTTATGTTTTGAAAGGACCTGAATCTGTTTATGTGTTTGTTAATGAATCCATAAAATGGATTCATTAAATGAAATTAAGCCAGAATAACTATAAACAGACATAAACATCATTAACCTCACATCTCCACCAATCATTTTCAGTTAGGATTTCTGCAGAACAGTCTGTGTGGTTTAGCTCCCAGGAATTCATTATTTGAGTACATTTCAATAGGTTGGTTCATCTCTAGTTACTGTTCAGCACGTGGAGATGTGTAATAGAATGTTTGAGAAGATGTCAGGGTTTTAAGAAACTGATCACATTGCAGTGCTGGGACATTTAACCTGCAGTGGTTGACACATTCAGCCTCTGCAGGATTTGAGGACACCCAGATCATACCAAATAAATGCATGAAAAAAGCCAGAATATTCTTTCAGCAAAGCTCATCGATTCCTGTTCTCCTTAAGTAATTAGAAACTGTGGCTGAAAACAAATCTCTATGGTTGTCTTGATTTAAAAGATCATGGTCATCCCAGAGGTAGCAATTATTGAATGGTTTATACAGGCTGGAAACCATAGTGAGGTAAAATGCATGAGAGTTTTTTGAAAACAATGAAGTTCTACACAAATGCACAGTGACGTTGGATGGATGAGCTTGGACGAAACTGTAAGCATTGAAAACGTTTACTCATCTTAACAGAAGACGGGATAGAAGTCAGCAGTTCAGATAAAATGTTCGTAGAAGGAAATGGCAACCCACTCCAGTGTTCTTGCCTGGAGAATCCCAGGGACGGGGGAGCCTGGTGGGCTGCTGTCTATGGGGTCGCACAGAGTCGGACACGACTGAAGCAACTTAGCAGCAGTAGTAGCAGCAGATCATCTTGAAGGCAGCGTGTGATTGTGAAACTCTCCATGCTGAAAAAGCTAAGGCCATTCGCCCGAACAAAACAAACCAAACCAGAAAGCCGTCCCTGGCTGCGAGAGTGAATGCAGGAGTTTCTCCACTGACGTGGCTCCGCTCTGTGTTCATATCTGACAGCTGTATGTTAGCTTCGCATTAAAGACCTGTGGATTTGGTTGCTATAGAGAGGATGTTGTTGGTAATGCAGCATTACCCCAAACCACCCTCATCTCCCTAGCTTAGAGCCCCAGGAACTATACCTAAGCCACTAAACTATTACTAAAATTGATTAATCACCTCTGACTGCTTTGAAGTAAAACAAATGATTTAAGAATTAAAGTTTCTGTATCCTATTATCAAACTCATTAAGTCATCTCAAACTGCTGGGTTTTGGATGAATTTCTAAATTCCTTAGAATCTATTCATGCACCATCACCCCACAACACACACACACACATACACACACACACACACACACATACACACACACATATTTATCCATGTTACACAAATATTGTAATAACCAGACCAATCCATTTGGGCAACAGAGTTCAACATAATTATTTTTGAGTTTTGTTATTTTGTTTTGTTAACTGTCACATTGCCTGGGATATTTTTTTTTCAATTTTTTAAAAGTTACTTTTTCACTCTCGCTAAGTGAAGGAAATTAAAGTATTACAATTAAATTGCAGATGGTCTAAGATCTTACAATAAAAATGAAACTTCCTTCTTGGGCCAAGTCTCACTGTTCTGCTTACATTCATTGTTTTTAGAGGTCTCTGTGATGTGATAGCAACCAGGTTTCTTGTGAGAAATTTTGGGGAAGAGTTAAATTATAAGGCTGTGTTTTCAGTCTCATCATACTATGAAGTCAGACCTTTAGCTCCTTTTGGAAATCATTCCTTTAAATTTTAAGGCAGCAATCGTATGACTACAACTCTGAATGTATTCCTTGGCATGTTGCATAGTGTAATGTGAACTAAGCAGGCCTTAAATGAACCACTTCTATTTTATTTCTGCTCTAATTGTTTTAATGTGTTTATAGGATTCATGTTGGCCAGGAATGACAGTGAGATATACAACGTTGTTCGCCTAATACAGTAGACCGTTTCACAAAGTAGATACCCAAGAGGCCAGTCAAAGTGTTTCCGATTGTTATTATTTTCTGTTCTTTTGTAGAAAGAATGAACATGTAAAAAGAAAAAAAAATAACCTAATTGCAAACTATTTTAAATAGCCAGTAAATCAAAGAGGCTGCAAACACATTTTAGTGCACTTGACTCTACTTTGGAATATTTCAACCATAGTCTTTCTTTTTAATAAGAATCCTTTAGGGGGCAGGGCAGACAGATTGGGTATGGATTATTTGGGTTTTTTCTTTTTTTCAATTGATTGTAGTACTATTGAAAGATTTAATATTACTGATGTCATTTAAGCTAAATTTAGTGTAAATAATACATTTTGCAGCATATTTCTTTTCAGTTTCCTTTTCATTTTCCAACTGTTGTTCACTTTTCATTCAGTTCAGTTCGGTGGCTCAGTCGTGTTCTACTCTTTGCAGCCCACCAGGCTTCCTTGTCCATCACCTACTCCCAGAGCTTGCTCAAACTCATGTCCATCCAGTTGGTGATGCCATCTAACCATCTCATTCTCTGTCATCCCCTTCTCCTCCTGCCTTCGATCTTTCCCAGCAGCAGGGTCTTTTCCAAGGAGTCAGTTCTTCACATCAGGTGGCCAAAGTATTGGAGTTTCAGCTTCAGCATCAGTTCTTCAATGAATATTCAGGACTGATTTCCTTTAGGGTTGACTGGTTTGATCTTGCAGTCCAAGGGACTGTCGAGAGTCTTCTCCAACACCACAGTTCAAAAACATCAATTCTTTGGCACTCAGCTTTCTTTATGGTCCCACTGTCACATCCATACATGACTACTGGAAAAACCATAGCTTTGATTAGATGGACCTTGGTTGGCAAAGTAACATCTCTGCTTTTTAATATGCTGTCTAGGTTGGTCACAGCTTTTCTTCCAAGCAGCAAGTATCTTAATTTCATGGCTGCAGTCACCATGATTCAGTGATTTTGGAGCCCCCCGCCCAAATAAAGTCTCTCACAGTTTCCATTGTTTCCCCATCTATTTGCCATGAAATGATGGGACCAGATGCTATGATCTTAGTTTTTTGAATGTTGACTTTTAAGCCAACTTTTTCATTCTCCTCTTTCACTTTCATCAAGAGGCTCTTTAGTTTTTTACTCTCTGTCATAAGAGTGGTGTCATCTGTATATCTGAGGTTATTGATATTTCTCCTGGCAATCTTGATTCCAGCTTGTGCTTCATCCAGCCTGGCATTTTGCATGATATATTCTGCACAGGTTAAATAAGCAGGATAACAATATACAGCCTTGACATACTCCTTTCCCAATTTGGAACCAGTCTGTTTTTCCATGTCCAGTTCTAAGTGTTGCTTCTTGACTTGCATACAAATTTCTCAGGAGGTAGGTAAGGTGGTCTGGTATTCCCATCTCTTCAAGAATTTTCCACAATTTGTTGTGATCCACAGAGTCAAAGGCTTTGGCGTAGTCAATAAAACAGAAGTAGGTGTTTTCCTGAAACTCTCTTGGTTTTTCTATGATCCAGCAGATGTTGGCAATTTGATCTCTGGTTCATCTGCCTTTTCTAAATCCAGCTTGAACATCTGAAGTTCACGGTTCATGTACTGTTGAAGTCCTGGAGAACTTTGAGTACTTTGCTAGCATGTGAGATGTGTGCAGTTGTGCGGTAGTTTAAACATTCTTTAGGATTGGAATGAAAACTGACCTTTTTCAGTTACTTTTTAATTTAATTGCTTTCCATATTACTTTTTAATTCCCTCTCTGCTTCTATCTGCTCTCCTTACATCCTCTGATGTTCTCCTCAGCAAAGTGTACATGGGAACCTAAAAGCCCACACTGCCGCCAGGCTCATGGGCTCCAATTCCCAGCTATCTCACCACCTTCCTCTCTTCATGCCTCAGTTTCCTGTCTGTGAAATGGGCTAAAGAATGGCTTTGAGGATCAAGTGAGATAATATATGGTGCATCCATGGCACCATCCTTGGCACAAGGTAGGCACTAGGTAGGTGTTTGTTGTCATTTCCCAATACACTCATTTCCAAGCCACTTGCAAATTTGTTTGCAAGGTAGGATGAGGCTGAAGGCGCACTCAATTGGGAGTCAAGAAACCTGAGGTCTGGATCTGGTTCTCCCCTAACTTTCTTGAGCTCAATGATGGTACAAATCATTCCAGGAGTCCCGTAATTATCACCTTTTAGAACTTAGAAGAGCCTTGAGGTTGCCCTAATATTTTACTTATGACTGAACAAAAGAGGGGATCCACAGAATTTGCAGTTGCTTGCCCCATGTCACATATAATTAGGGCAGAGCTGGCCTTGGAAACCAATGCTGTGTTCTTATTTCTAAAGTTGATGTTTGCCGAAGCGTGCATGTTGTTGTAGATAAAAAGAATTCTAGGCAGTATACAGAAAAATTTTTTCAATACTACCATATTAGTAGTATTAAGGTAGTATTACACTTGTTACAGGATTAGTAGTATTGAAATAGTAACAGCAGTAATATACAAACAAACCCACAGTTTTATAAATAGCATTGTTTACACTGAGGCTAAATAACATGAATAAATAGAATTAAAGTCATTTTAAAATGGGACATCAGGTAGGTAAGGGTATAGATATTGTAAAGATAAAGCAAAAACCATTAATGTGCAAGCTGAGGTCTGGGAAATCCTGCTTTTCCATATCAGTTTCAGACACTGAACTCTGTGACAGCTCACATGATTTTCTATGATCTAAGATCTTCTTTTTTCTTTTCAAATTCATGAGTATATGCCCAAAGAGATTTTTTTTTAGACCTGAGGAGTTTTTCCTATTCTAATAAGTTAAAAAGTGAATAAATGGATATTGGTTAATCATATGACATCCTGTTCTAGAATCCTAAGTGCAAAGGGAAGCAGTGGTCATTGGCAGTGGCACTGAGCAGAGGGAAGTGTGAGATGCACTTTAGAGGAAAAAGGCAGATATGAAAACCCAAATGTCAGGAATGGTTCTGATAGTGGGTTATCTTATCACAGGCAGATGTGCATTTACCCATTCATGTTCCACACGATGGTGACGCACCCTTGTCATCTCTTCTCTGTAGCTGTGTGCACACACAGGTAAACCCTCTTTCACACAGTAACTGTAGTTTTGCAATGGTATGAATACTTTGAATTTGTTTCATTCAGGCTATCCTTTAGGGCTCTGCTAAAGTCGAGCATTCTAAGGAAAACTAGTAAAGTTTTTACTAGTCAAACAAAATCACTCTATAACTCTTATAAATTCAGTTATTTATATATCACATTTTTTAAAACAAAGCAGACATAAGTAGAATGTTCAAGATTTGGGCATATTAGACAACAAATGCTTGGTTTTGTCTCAGTTGTTTGTGCTCTTTGTTGATTGTTTTTGAAAGCATGGAGGGAAGCTGTTGGAAATGTCAGTCAAACTCATGGAGAGGAATGACAGGTCCCTTACCCACCCTTGGTTTTTTTTTTTTTTTTTTTTACTTTTTATTTTATATTGAAGTATGGTTGATTAACAATGTTTTCATAGTTTTGGCTGTACAGCAGAGTGATTCAGTTATACATGTATCTATTCTTTTTCAAATTCTTTTCCTGTTTAGGTTGTTTCAGTACTGCACAGAGTTCCTTGTGCCATATAGTAAGTCCTTGTTGGTTATCTGTTTTAAATATAGCAGTGTGTACATACCCATCCCAAACACCCTAACCATCCCTCCCCACCAGCCTTTCCTCCCGGTAACCATAAATTTTTTTTCTAAGTCTGTGAATCTGTTTTGTAAATAAGTTCATTTGGGTAATTTTTTAAAAAAGATTCTGTATATAAGTGAGATCATGCAATATTACTCTCTCTGGCTTACTCAGAGTAACAATCTCTGGGTCCGTCCATGTTGCTTCAGCCACCCTTGTTAAGCACCATCTCTCTCTCTCCATGAAAGTATACTTGGTCATTTGTTAAATGAATGAAATTTTAATATTAAAAAGGGAGTTCTGTGACCCAAAAATGGGGAAGTTTCTTATTATCTTTCCAACTAGGGAACTAGTCTGGCTCAAATCAGCTTTAAAGCATAACTTGGAATCTTGGTAGATTCTGAAAGCCAGTTCTTTTTTAGGTGATCTGTGAGCCAATCTCCTCATGTGGATGATTCAGAAGCACAGCCAGTCATTTAGAGATTATGTATAGTGAAAGTCAGGTTTTGCTGTGGTGTTAAAATTAGCATCCATTTTGGAGTAATTTCTTTTGTGAATAGTTTGGGATGGTGATCTTGAGAGAGAGGAGGATACAGGACAGTGTGGGCCATGGGGTCCTTTCCATTCTTGAAAAGGTCTTTGGAGAGTCAGTTCCTTACTGGTATATGCTGAGCCCATCCTTGGGGACACAGGCTTCCCTCAGTGTAGACTCTGGTGACTTATTTCTATAAAGTCACCGTGTCTGCTGTTTTGATTCCATTGACTGATCCAACCAATGTTTAAAATGTGGAAATTGAGGGACTTTGGGTTTATTCCAGGGTCAGAGTTGGATTGAAAGAGGGCAGAGATTCTGAAACCCCTTGCTCAGTGAGTTGAACAAGAGAGAGAAGAGCACGAGGGCTGGGCTGAGTAATGGGGGAGGATGACCCGGAACGGGGGAGGATGGGTGGCAAAAAGGATGCTGCAGGAATGGCCTCCATTTAATGTAAATGTTTTTGTAATTTGTTTGTGAAAAGATGCTGACAGAATTGTAGCCTTTAGTTCAAACAGCAGTGATCCCTGCATTTGATTTTTGTTTTTTTAATAAAAGAGCTGTGTAATTGGTAGTACAGTTTATATCAAGCTGTTCAAAACATATCCTAAGCCCAGTTGCAAGCTCATAGATTTCCTAAATGATGTCAGAATTTCAGATCATAATTATAATTTTCATGCTTACGAAAAAAATGGATTAAGTTCTAAGTTATAAGGACACCTTTAATGTAAAATTATCTGTGCTTGGCCAAATCAGCTTGCCTGTATTTTCTCTCACAAAACATTTGGTCTCAATTGTAGATTTCTTTCTTAAAAAATAGGTCAGAAAAAGTTCAAAATGACATGATGGAATATATATTTGTTTGGAAAAATGATCTGGTTATTGCCATGGCAGCTATATTAAATTTTTAGGGTTATGTGATATAGTTTTTATATTAATACCATCTTTGAAATTTATTGACATGATGTAACAGCTTCAATGGTCACATTACATCCTTGAAAGCAAAAATGTACGGACTAGTCAAGATTTATGCAGTTTCTAAGCAGGACAAAATTATTCAACTTAAAGGAAAAATATACATGTGTTGAATTTTAATTATACCATTTAGAATATGATGTGTGTTGAATTTATGACAAGAGAAATATAAAGATGGTTTATAGAAAAGAGTCTTAAATAATGACACATATCTTGGTAAGATTATTTAATTTTGCTTTCTAAAGAAAGCAAAGGTCAGAAGCAGGAGTTATAAATGAGAGAATCTTTGTTTTCAGTCTTCCCTCTGGTGTGTGAAATTGTTAAATATATTTACTCTTGCTGGGAGTCTGGTTTATAAATGGTTTACTGATCAAGAGAAGGCTGCTGCTGCTGCTAAGTCGCTTCAGTCCTGTCCGACCCTGTGTGACCCATAGACGGCAGCCCACCAGGCTCCCCCGTCCCTGAGATTCTCCAGGCAAGAACACTGGAGTGGGTTGCCATTTCCTTCTCCAATGCATGAAAGTGAAAAGTGTAAGTGAAGTCACTCAGTCATGTCCAACTCTTAGCGACCGCATGACTGCAGCCTACCAGGCTCCTCCATCCATGGGATTTTCCAGGCAGGGTTAATATGGTAGTTGTTACAAGGGTAATTATGGAAACTAAATATTTCTATTGAGATAGAGAAAAAAATAAAGTCTGTGACTCTTCTTGTGATTATACTTCCTTGGTTTAATAAGCCAGTTTTGAGTAATTATTTTATCAGGAGTTGCTTGGGGGCCATTCATGCAGCCCATAGGCTGTAAGAATTTAACCTCCTTTATGAGGCTGATGGCTCAGCTGGTAAAGAATCCCGGCTGCAATGCAGGAGACCTGGGTTTGATCCCTGGGTTGGGAAGATCCCCTGGAGAAGGGAAAGGCTACCCACTCCAATATTCTGGCCTGGAGAATTCCATGGACTGTTTAGTCCACGGGGTCGCAAAGAGTCGGACATGACTGAGTGACTTTCACCTCACCTTTGAGTAATTATATCCCAAGCTCAGAATTGTTCTGTAAAATAAATATATCAAATTCTGATTCTTTTGAGGATATAGTAGTAGTAGTATTTTCCCCCTTTAAACTGTTATTTTAACCTAAAAAGAAATGTGGTTCAATAAAATGAGATAAAACTGAAATTATGTGGAAATATATTTTCAAGTTGAAATGTGCCTCAGTTAATATTTTAAACATTGAGTACTTTGGCATTTATATTTTTGATTAAAAATAGTTGTATAGAGGTTTTTCAGAATTTGTTCTTCTTTGGTGGTCTTCGTATTTAAGATTATGGGGACACTGAGCTATGGAAAAAGAAAGTTTAATTTTTCTAATAGTTATCTTTTGTAGCTGCATGCCCGCCACTATTCTCAGCCCTTGTTTTATGCCTTATTTTTCTCAACCCTAGCACAGCCTGTTATTCTCTTTTTACACATGAGAAAATGAACTTGGGAATATTAAGCAGTTTGCTCAGAGGCACCCACAGCTTAGAGTCACACAGCTGAGGTTTGATTCCTGCTATGCCCAAATCCATTGAATACTGCAGCACCCTGGAGTTGAAAATTCTCTATCATTTTCTTCTGTAATTAGTTTTCCAGCAATACTGAAGTAGAGGAAAATTTTTTTGGAAAGGAAAACTTAAATCCATCAGTTAAAAAGCAACAATAATGGTGCTGTTAACATTTAGGGTTTTCTTAGTGGCGTAGTGGTAAAGAATCTGCCTGCCAATGAATGAGACACAAAAGAAGCCGGTTCGATCTCTGGGTTGGGAATATCCTCTTAAGGAGGGCATGGCGACCCGTTCCAGTATTCTTGCCTGGAACATTCCATGACAGAGGAGCCTGGTGGGCTAATAGTCCCTGGGGTTGCAAAGAGTCGGACACTACCGAGCAAAGCATAGCAGCAGTGATGCTATTTATTGAGCACTTACTATGTTTCATGCACTTACATGAATCATCTCATTTCATCCTCACAAAACCCTTTTGCAGTTGCATTAACATCTTCCTCATCTTACAAATGAGATACGTGTTTTGCTTAGGATGATAACACAGCTCCTAATCGCTGAATCCAAGACTCAGACCCAGCCTGTCTGATTGTGTTCCATGACTGTGTCTCCTTTTCATTGAAATCTGAATGTAACCATTACATATTTACATAATTGAATTCACTTTCAATTACATGCTATTTAAAAATATATCAACTGTTGAGTTTACTCTTGACTTAGTTCTGTTCTGCAGTTTGGTAGGTATGAATTATAGTTAAATTTGTACAGATCTAATGAAAAAGTATGTGACTTATAGTTATTCTAAGCATGCCCCCCCACCCCGTAATTGGACATCAGAATATTTTTATAGGTACTCAAAATTGTTGTTATGGCTTTTATCCTTCTGGGTTCCAGCAACCAAGTTTTTATATTTAAAACATATTTACATAGTCATCAATTATAGGGTCATATAGGTTGATCTGGATGACCCCCAAAATTATCTAATTTAACATCCATACTTCACGTTGGAGGACTTACAAAGTCAGGTTAAGTGACTTAGTTAGTACTGGCTAAGCAGAGTTAGAATCCAGGATTCCTATTTTGTAGCTCATATACCAATGAATTAATTATGAAGTACAAAGGCATAAGCCTGAGGAAGGTAAACAATGCCTTAATTTATAAAAACGTTACCATTTACCAAGCAAGTGGTTCTACCAGGTGAGTTGATTTAGTGTGACAGTATACTTTCCTTTTAATAGTAAAAAATAGTGGCATCAGTGTTTGATCAAAGCTGAAAAGAAACACTTTAGAGTATTAATAACCATTGACTCACTAAATCCAGAATGTTTAATGTCCACGGAGCTGAAACACTCAGCTGTTCAGTGTAATCTGGCCCACATGCTCTCTAAGCTAAAAATATCTGTCTTATGAAATAAACCAACCAAAGGTTTACTATTCCAGTTTACTTTTCTAGTGGTCATGAAAATGTGGTCAGAAATTTAGGCAAAACCAATACAACAAAACGCAGTTGCAATCAAATATAAAATCAAAGTCCAGTAAAGGGGTCACAGGAAACTCAGGGTCCTTGGTTTCAGAGAAGAGGAAATGAGAATGAGATCAGATAATTCAGAGACCCAGAGAAGCCTATCGGTCTTTAAAGAGAGCCTCATCAGAAGTATATAAAACACCTCAAGGACTCTAGCTCATCATCCGCAGATGGGTCTCATCTTTTCTTCATTCAGTACTCTCCTATCTGAATGTGTAGAATTCTGGCAGTAGTTCTGTGTGTGGATGTGGGTGTGTGTGTGTGTGTAAACACACCCCATTTGAGACTCCAGTAAATCTGCAGACTTTCTTCCCAGAAGATTACTCACATGCTCATCCATCATTTTCTTGAGATTCAAGGTGTTTGTACCCTTGCCTGGAACTTCACTATGCACCCTGGTGTGAAAGATCTCTTTCCGTTCTTTCCTTTCAGCTCACAGATGCTTCCTGTGGAAAGAAAGGAATCCCGAATCTTGTCTAAAACGAAGCGTGCATGTTCTAACAATGTGATAATTAGGTGGTTGCTTTGCTTTGGGTGTTGACATACGTCACACCCCCACTAGCCAGAGGATTTGCAAACCTGGGGCCGTAGACGTCCAGGTTTACTCCATCTCTTGATTGGATTTCCGGGGAATCCTGCCTTAAGGACTTGACTGCCTCACCAGGAACACAGGACTGTCTCTGGGGGGAAAGCAGTGCACCTCAGTGCCGGCTCCAAGCTTGCCAGCCCTTTGACCTAACTGTGTAAAAGGAGCTTTATTAACAAGCCCTAGAGAAGGCTTGACAGACATGGGCTACTTCCATTTTTCTGAGGTCCTTGATACATGGAAAAATGAAAAAAATGCTGAAACAGGGTTACAAAAACAGTGGTATACTTAAAAATGTTTACCTTTAGCAACTTAATGCTTTTAATACCAGCAACATATAATTGTGCTATTCATAAGTTAATTACAAGATTTATAAAAATGTTAATTTATGACTCACTTCAGGCAGTGTGGTCTGGTCAAAGGACCTGAGTTCAGAGAGTGCAAAGGCTGCTTCCTTTTAATCCTGTGGGTCTGTCTCTGTGATTGTATGTGTAACTTCATTTGGAAATAACTTCAGAGGTCTCAATTTGAGGCTGTTTACATAAGTGAGGCAGAATGGCCCTGTTGGCACCCCCTGGAGGGGATCTGCAGGGAACTCTTCTGCAGGAGTAGCTGGGGTTGCCTGCTGACCTTCTCCTCCGAGCCCCCACCCTTCGCAAGACGCCTGTGCCCTTGACTGGAGCTACAGCAGTACAGTCAGTGGCCTTACCCTGCCTCTCTTCTGAGGATCAAAATGGACTGTCTGTGCCATGCCAGGGTTCCAGGGATGGTCATCTGTCCTCCCCAGGATGACTTCAGCCCTTATTATGGTACTTCAAATTCCTTTCTGAGGGCAGACCCCCTTCTAAGCCTCACTTGAAGATGAAGTTCTAGATGCAAATATTCCTTCTGGAGCAGCACCTTGACCTACATTCACTAGGTGTAAATCTCAGCTTCTGGGAACCTGATGAGGGCAACACTGGGCCCAGGTGAGAGGGCTGGAAGCATGATGGAAGGTAGAAAAAGTGCCACCTTAAGGAAAGACTCTGGGCTTCCCCAGCTGCTCAGATGGTAAGGGTCTGCCTGCAATGCAGGAGAACTATGTTCAATCCCTGGGTCAGAAAGATCTACTGGAGAAGGGAATGGCTATCCACACCAGTATTCTTGCCTAAAGAGCTCCATGGACAGAGGAACCTGGTGGGCTGCAGTCCATGGGGTTGCAAAGAGTCAAGGGATAGTAACAGTGACCCCCAGCTAGGGGTAGATTTGGGGAGTGGAATGGGAGTAGGGGCCAACAGCAGAAAGATAGGTATCTGCCAGGTTCTGAGTAACTTCTGGCCTTGCTGTTGACTGAAGTCTCTATCCAGCTGCTTTTCACTGACCTTAGCTCTGCAGAGACATTTAGGCATTTTTAAAGGAACTTAAATGTTCTTACCGAAAAAAAAAAAAAAAAAAGTAGATGAAGTGATGAATGTGTTAAGTAACTAGATGGGGAGGAAATCCTTTCCCAGTATATATCAAGTTACCACCATGTACACTTCAAGTATCTTACAATTTTATTTATCAGTTTTACCTCGGGAAAACTGAAATTTAAACAAGAAACAAAAAACTAGGGGAAAAATAATAAAAGTAGTGTCAGGTTTTTTTTTTAAGGGCTTCCCTGGTGGCTCAGATGGTAAAGAATCTGACTCCTATACAGGAGACCTGAGTTTGATCCTTGGGTTGGGAAGATTCCCTGGAGAAGGAAATGGCAACCCAGTCCAGTATTCTTTCCATGGAGAGAGTAGCCTCGCCGGGGGCTACAGTCCATGGGGTCCCAAAGAGTTGCACACAACTGAGCTATGGATCAAATTGTGAAATTGCGAGTGTCCATTTTAACTAGTGAGGAAAAGTAGACCTTTTTGGAAATGCCGCTTTCCTTAAAATTTTTTTTCCGGAATATTCAGCTCTGCCTAAGATGTGTGGACCTGCCCAGAGGGCAGAGTGACATGGTCCAGCCATTAGTGCTTGGGTATCTAGAAGGTATCAGTATCCTTCTAATTGTCCATCTATTCATCCAACCAGCCATCTCCTCAACCACCCATCCATCCACCCACCAAACCAACTAACCAACAGACATTGATTGAACTGAGCTCTCTATTAACCACTAGGGAATTAATAGCCAACATGACGGATTTTATCTTTGTCCTCATTGAGGTTATAGCCTAGCAGATTTTAATTAAACATTTGTGTAATGCTGCTCTCACAGTCCACAAGTTGTTTAAACAACTGAAATGACTTAAAGAGCTTTAGCTTTAGCTCTTTAAGTCCTCATGTCTTTTTTACATTGTAAAAAATTGCAATGGATTACTCTTCCTACCCTTATGAACCCCATTGTAGACATCAAATGTGCAAAGACTGGATAGGAAAATCTACAGATAGTCATGCCAGGATGAATGTCTTCTGATTTGTTTAAGTGTTTATTTCTTCTGCATGCTGTGCTGTGATCACTCAGTTGCGTCAGACTCTTTGCAATGCTGTGGACCATATCCTGCCAGGCTCCTCTGTCCATGGGGATTCTCCAGGCAAGAACACTGGAGTGGGTTGCCATCGTCCTTCAGGGGATCTTCCCAGCCCAAGGATCGAATCTGCATCTCCTGAATTGGCAGATTATTTACCACGGTGCCGCCTGTATCTCTCCTATTGAATGGTAGATTGCTTGAGGGTAGGGCCTGGGTCTTCAGTTTTTTTTAAACCTGCACTAAGCACAGTGGCTGGCACATAGTAGATACTTTCTAAATGTTTGTTAAAGGAATGCCGTCTGGGGAGTCAGAAGTCTCATATCGAGGCTCACCACTACTGCCATGATATTCTGTTCTTGGCTGCATCATCTCCTGGGTCTTGATGGGGAGGAGCTCTGTGCAAACCAATGTGTGCATTCAGTCCTCTGCACAACTATGCAAGCCTTCCTTCAAGAAGGATGGTTCCAAGAGGCCAGAATTCATCCCTCTACCATGTTTCTTGCTCCAGGACAAACCTGGAATTTCACTCAGGTTTTCCTGCAAGCAGTTACTTGTTCAGTCGCTCAGTCGTGTCTAACTCTTGGTGACTCCATGGACTGCAGCATGCCAGGCTTCCCTGTCCATCACTATCTATCTCCTGGAGTTTTCTCAAACTCATGTCCATTGATTCAGTAATGCCATCCAACCATCTCATCCTCTGTTGCCCCCTTCTCCTCCTGCCTTCAGTCTCTCCCAGCATCAGAGTCTTTTCCAATGAGTCAGTTCTTCACATCAGATGGCCAAAGTTTTGGAGCTTCAGCTTTGGCATCAGCCCTTCCAATGAATATGCAGGGTTGATTTCCTTTAGGATTGACTGGTTTGATCTCCTTGCAGTCCAAGGGACTCCCAAGAGTCTTTTCCAACTTGGGAAAACAGCCAACTCCCCTCAGGACCACCTGGTCTAGGCCTGTGTTAGCCTCCACACTCTCACTTTCTTGAGCGCCCTGAATCTAGGGTTTATTTTGTTTCCTGGTTTCTCCTGTGATCCAGGGCATGATGGTGTAAATTAGGAATTGAGGGCATGTTTGGTACTGTCCCAACTTGACGTAAGGAATGTCACCTAAATTATTTAAGATCTGAAAATATGTTTTCTACCCTCTACAGATGGTCACTTTCCCCTTAATAAAGCATGTCTGACAATCACTTTATTGGTGTGGCTAGGAAGAAAATGTCGTAGACTTGGGAAAACATAATAATTTAGAGAGTGACACATTTCAGAGAAGAAATAAAGCTGTAGGCTACTTTGAAAAGAAGTAAAAAACCATAGGAAACCATGGTTTCATTGAAACAAACATTCTGCGTTTTCAGAAAGTTTTTACTTAAAAAAAGAGGGTGACCTCTAGGGCATGGTACATGTGTGTCTATACATTCGTGGAAGTAGCCTCTTTCTGATTTTT
Organism: Capra hircus; assembly: GCF_001704415.2. Classification (NCBI taxonomy): domain Eukaryota; kingdom Metazoa; phylum Chordata; class Mammalia; order Artiodactyla; family Bovidae; genus Capra; species Capra hircus. Next base: position 79,993,934 of record NC_030814.1, read on the forward strand.
TAGGGACATTCTCTTTGCAAACACTCCCCACTTAGTACCTTGTAAGTTTTTAATACAGTTGCTAATATAGCAGTTTGTACATAGGCTTTGGTCAGGCTACTTCTTGCAAAGCATAGCTACCATGCTGAAGTATAAAATCACTAACCATTTTCATCAAGGTCTAAAGGTCTGCATAGTATCATACCACGTGGAATTTTTAAACCAGAAATTTCTACTGCAATAAGGGTTAAATAGCACCCCACGAGATCCCATATGGAGAATTCAAGTGCTTGCCACAGTGCATTCACTACTGTGTTCTTTTATAGCTTTCAAGCATAGAACTATTCAGTACACTGTCAGAGATAATTTGCACATCCCAGAAGTTCACATTGGTAATAATCTAGGATTATTTTAACAAAATAATGGTCCCCTTTCCTGTTTGGTAGATAACTAAAGCTTTGTTTTTCCAAGTATGTCCATTCAAATTTCCCTGTGGTTTAATTTTCCAAAATTGATGCTTTCTCACATGGAATACATTATTATTATTTTTTTTAAATCTACCTCTCATGGATTGGATAAAGGATGGTGAGTGCTGTGCGTGTTCTCTAGTCAGAGTCTGAGATCAGTATATCTCTGAGGCTCAGTGCTGAGATCTGGTTCCACCGATTCTTTTTCTTCTCAGCAAAAGTGAAAATGCGAAAGGAAAGAAGGGCCAGAATGAGAGGGTGGCTGGAAACTGCAGTGTTTTACTTGTTCATCTCAGTAGATGGAGAAAAACGTGGTAACGCTGTGAGCTGCTCTTTGTTTATAATACACACAATTCATGGCAGCAGTCTTTACAGGCTTCTCTGGTGGCTTAGATGGTAAAGCATCTGTCTGTAATGCAGGAGACCTGGGTTCAATCCCTGGGTCGGGAAGATTCCCTGGAGAAGGAAACAGCAACCCACTCCAGTACTCTTGCCTAGAAAATCCCATGGACAGAGGAGCTTGGTGCAGGCTACTGCCCATAGGGTCACAAAGAGTCGGGCACGACTGAGCGGCTTCACTTCACGTCAATGGCATTTAGCAAATATGAGAAGATACAAGCTTTCTTGATTACTTAGATCTAAATGTTTATTCAAGCTTCCCTGAGAGCTTTTATTCATTTATACAGAGTTCTCTCCACTGGACAAATGTCCATTTTTAAGTGTGGACTCAGTGTATATGAAACAAGTTTTCACAGCATCCAAATTCATTTCATTTGGTCAGGACTTCTTGGTGAATTTAATGAAAACTGGATTTTTAAAAACTGAGTTGAAGCCATATTTAAATGGGTGGCTTATATCAAAAAATTTTACAGTTTGTGAAAGACATTAGTGCTGATACAAAAAAAAGAAGAGGAATGCAAAACAAATTGCCACTTGAAAATATTTCCAAGACTGTTTTTAGCAGTATAGGATTAGCACTATTTTCCTTTTCAGTGTCGATGTTGTATGGACACTGGAGACAGTTGTACACTGTGGATATGACTGCTGTGACGAAGGAGAAGGGAAGAGATATAGGTTTGCAGCCGAGCCTGAGGATGGCACCAAGCCAGTGCCCTGAAAAATGGCAAACATGTCACAGCTAACAGCTGGGCGCAGAAATATTTCCCTTTAATTTGGATGGATAAAATTTTTTTCACAGCAGGGCACTCTCAGAAGAGGACAACATCAAAGGGGGTGGGTCTCTGCAGTCAGACATCAGCTGGCTCCAGGATGGAGCAAAATGAATGAACTGTCAGGACTTTTCCAGCGTGCAGGCTTCTGCCAAGTGAAAAGCTGAAGGTTCAGTGGCTTGTTCGGATCACAGACAAAGTCCTGATAATGCAAGTCTGATTCCCCCAAGTCTCCCCTCCGATCAGCAGACAGGATGTCTGAAGAAGCTTCTGGGTTGATGGATGACAGACTTTGTATGGATGACCACTGCTGTCCTCGGAGATAAGGGAGATTCGCCAAGGGCTCAGCGGCTCTCCGGAGCTCTCAGTCTCTGTGCTGGAATCCGCAGTCACCCACTCTCCTCTGCCAGCCTGCAGCCCAGCAGCCACTGCCCCAGAGTGGCTGAAACACCCATTTCATCTCTTCCCATGCCCAGCTCTCTGAGGCAGACTTCACAAATACCACCTCTGGTGTTTTATGGTTTATTGACACTTTTCAACTGTTTTTCTGATTACCATATTTCAGTCTTGACTTATATGTTAGTATTATCTGCAAACTCAACATAAACCTCTAATGATTTTCTAATATTTCTGGAACTTGATGAATGTGAATTGACAAAGTACAGTATATAGCTTTATATCAGCATTACTGAAAATATGGCAACGGTGTATATAACCATTACTCATTTCTTTTATGGGGCATTTATTACTTGACCTTTGAGACCTCAACTCAAAACCTTGGCATTCCAATGTACTCCAAACCAGGAGAGGGAAGAGTTTTCTTATGAAAAACAGCAATGAAACAACTTAATTCTAATGGAGAGAAAAAATATTGAAATAAAAAAACCTGTAGTATTACATATTTGAGAAAAAAGTGGGAAAACTGAACACAAATAAAACTGGTCACACTAGCCAGTATTTGCTTTAAGGAAGACTCTTTCATTTTAAAATGTGTATCTTCCTCCACAGATTTATACCCTAGCCATTTTTTGATGGTCCTTGTCATAGCACATGGTCAGCAGAAGGAGAGTGGTGTCTTTATCCACTGCATGCTTGCTTTGTGTAAATTTGACTAATGGGTTAAGTAATTCTCGCTAAATTGGCGTTTTCTCTGAAGGACAGGAGTTTGTTTTATAAATGACGTTGTTAATTATTATGAACGTGTTTTATGGCCCTCATTCTTACATATTAAGAGTTTTAGGCACTTCTAATGAAAGAGTTCTACTAGCTCTCCTTGATAGGACGAATGGGATGCTATGAAAGCAGTAGTCACATGGTGGCCTATGAATCAGGAAAATTTCCTCCTTGTCACACAGAGCTGCTGTGTGACTGTGGGCAACTCATTTCCCCTTTCTCAGCCCAAAGTTTCAGATCTGTAAAATGGAATAACTGCTCCGGTCTACCTTCTAGGTCAGTTATAAGGATCAATGAAGGTTGGGAAAGTATTTTATAACCAAAATACCACCCGGATGGGTATGACCGGGTCATCAGCTGCTGTTCTTTCTTTGTGTTTAGGTGGTGGCAGATGCTTCACTCCTTTGAGAGTATTGCTTTGTGGTCTCTATTCTCAAGCTGGATTTAGCTGGAATTGAGAGTTTACAAGTAAAAAGGTTAGGAGACCACAGTGGTGTGGTCCTTGCTGTCCTCTTCTCTGGGTTAGGAAGCAGTGCCCAGAAGCCATGGCTGACGGTGCTCCCTGTTGATCTGATTCCCCAGGCTGCCATCTACAACTGTCCTCTGCCCCTCATCCAGGTACATTTGACTGCAAAGACAGTTCATGTACCTGGACCTTGTTCAAGGTTCATGTACATATGAGATACTGTGAGTTGGGGCCTCTTCTGGCTAGAAATGTCAGTGTCTTCAGAAGTCAAGCAGTCCTACATGGTAGATATTGTTCAGTAAGAGGGCTGAAGCCACAGCGAATTAAAACACTTCCTCGCGGGCGATGGTCCCACGGGTTGCAAAGAGTCAGACACGACTGAGTGAGCACAGACAACCTGTTATTTACAGAAATGCTCCAGGCGTGCTCTTAAAGATGTGGTAGGTACCTGTGTTTGTGTTAACTTTAGCAAATGGAAAATGTAGGACTGGAAAAATGCTTCCTTACTGTTTTTTTTCTGGAGAGTATTCACATTTATCCAGCATTTTCAGTATTTTGTTTTATTTTTTGATAGATTCATCAGAGGAACAAAAACATAAATGACTGGCTTATTGCTACACCCCCTCTATGTTATTTCCTACTCTTTTTTCTCTCTCTCTTTGAACAAAAGTTGATTTCCTGATGTGTACAAAGCTTTGTGTAAGATACTGATGGGTAAAGGCTTAACATATTTAAAATGCATTCCTGCCCTCAATGAGCTTGTAATCTTCTCGTCTTAGCAATAATGAGTTTCCAAACGCTGCACATATTATCCGGTGGTCACTGTCCATGAGCAGGTTAGTAGATGAAGCCTGGGGTGACATGTCCCATCTAATGTGATGGCCTCAGAATAGCTAATGCTTTTTGGACTCTTACTGTGTGCCCAGCACTGATTTAACTCCTTCATATAGACTAGCTCATTTGATTTTCATTATGAGCCCTATGACTGGGACTGTCAGTAGCATCATTTTTTCAAAGAAGGTCTCACCTTCCTGAAGAGTTAAGTAACTGCCCAGAGTCCCTTGGCCCGCAGACATGAAGCTGTGACTGTAACTCACACACATTGGAGCTGACACCCACAGGCGTGCTCTTAACCTCTGCCCTCCACCCCCTCTCCACTTCCTATTGACTAGGGTGACTTCTAGTACATATTTTCATTAGTTATACTTTAGGAATTCCCCTCTAACAATTATAATATTAAAAGTAAAATCTTTTATTGAGCAATAAAGGTATTGGGTTTTTAAACTTTTCACAGTTCAGTCAGGAATTATTCTTGTGTAAATAGTTGCAAAACAGATTCTGACCTCTTAACTTCTGATACAAAGAAATCTCACAGTAAAACATTTTTATCTAGGCAAACAGGATAGTTTCAATTGAGTTTCTCAATTACTAATACACTTCATTATTGAAGCCCTCATTTTCTGAATTTAACAGAAAGATGGGGCCATCTAAGGTAGTGTGTGGAGAATAGGTAGAGAAGATCTGAGAAACCATCTTTGTGTCTATTCTTCCCTGGATTCTCCAAGTGCTGTGAGAGGACTTAAAACAGTGCTGGGTTCTCATGTCTAAACTGGGAAACTCTTTAAGACCTCTCCCCAACCCTTTTCTGTGGGCTTCCCTGGTGGCTCAGATGGCAAAGAATCTGACTGCAGCGTGGGAGACCTGGCTTGATCCCTGGCTTGGAAAGATCCCCAGGAGGAGGGCATGGCTACACACTGCAGTATTCTTGCCTGGAAAATCACTATGGACAGAAGAGCCTGGTGGGCTACAGTCCATGGAGTTTCAAAGAGTCGGACATAACTGAGCGACATGACAGCACATGGACATAGACTCAACTGTTTATTGCATTTTAATCATCTTATGAAAACCACCTTTGCATTTCATAGACTTGAAAGAACTTAAGTTCAAAAAGGTGTAATATTTTCTTTAAAAAGCCCTGGTTATTAGTGCTTAGAATGGAGTTTTAATTGCATTTAGTGGTGGTTTATTCTCAAGTTTTGAATAAAATCTGAGATCTTTAAGAAGCTATTTAATTATTGTGAGAATTCAGTTCACTTCAGCTTATTTTGAGTTCCTCCAGTGTGTTAGGCCTTGTTTTAGATGTTTGGGTATAAAATATGCACCCACACCTCTGCTTTTTGGGGGGGAAGCTGAAGGCTACTGGTGTTTCAGTACATGACCAAATGTTGCTCTCTGGGTCCTTGACACAGGGACCTGCCACTGTGTGGAATCACAGGAGAGGGAGCCTGAGACATCTCCCTGCTCACTGAAAACTGGCTAATCCTTTCAAATACAACCTTTGCATCTTTTCTTTTTCCTCTGTTTCATGCCAAGATTCAGAGAACCAGGTTCTGGGAGGAGTGGATTAATGTTTAAGTTATAATTTTAAGTTTCTTTTGTTTAAGGTTCTTGGCTCTCTTTATTTGTCAGATTGAATGAGGTGCGAGGAGGCCTCATTGTGCCTCTGACTAGAGTCTGTTGAAGTCCCTGATTTCTGGGCTTCCTTGGTATCTCAGATGGTAGAGAATCTGCCTGCAGTGCAGGAGACCTGGGTTCAGTCCCTGGGTTGGGAAGATCCCCTGGAGAAGGGAATGGCTACTCACATCAGTATTCTTGCCTGGAGAATCCTCATGGACAGACAAGCCCGTCAGGCTATAGTCCATGGCATCACAAAGAGTTGGATACAACCGAGCAACTAACACTGTATAGTGTACAGCACTATACAACTAACTTTTGGAGGCCCCTTTTTCTTATGTATATAATTGCTGCTGGGTTTCCTCGTGGTGTCAGTTCCAGCACCCACCGCGGATACCCTGCTCTTCATTGTTCAAGATCCCTTATACAAGCCAGACTAGTGCATTTGGCCCTGAGCCATCCTCCATGATTGGTTGAATCCGAGGGTGCAAGCTCTCGAGAGAAACTTGTGAGAACAAAACTGGCAAAAGGAACAAAAGCTGACTGTGAGCCGACGAGGTTAAAGCTGGTGCCCTCTTCCCTGTCTCATTTTCTGACCTCTGAATGTGGCTGAGGTGCTCAGTGGTCTAACAGAAGAAGGGGAAGCTCATCTGGCAGAGCAAGTGCTCTGTCGGCCGTTTTTCAAACAAGGTGCCCCCTTCCCTGCCAGCCCCTGGTGATGTCCCAGCGCCTGCATCAGAGAGCAAAGGTGAGGTTTGTTGAGGTGGTGGGGTGCTTCCTGATGAGCTCTCTTTGTATCTGTTTTTACAGTAGACCCAGCAACTTTTATCTGATTTTATAGTGTAATTACATTTATGACGTCTTTGAATTAAAACGGACCCCTTGCTTTAAAAGACTATTGAAAGCCCTTCTGGTAAAAGTAAATGAACACTCTGCTCTGCTGTCCCACTCTCTGGAAAACTATAGCACAAAATGCCTGCATCCCAGTCATATGATGGCTTCTGGGCTGCGAAGGAGTGATGGGCATTTGCAGTGTTTCCAGGCCATCAGATCAGATGATTTTTCTTGAAAGTGCCCCCAGCTGTAGCAGATTGATTTTCAGGGGTAGCAAAAATTCCTTTACAGCAGAGTTTACCAACTTAGGTGCTTCATGAGGCTGAGCAGCTAAGTAAATGAGTGAAGTAAGGAACAGCTAAGAAGAGGGGAGGGGAGGGAGGATAGGGAAGGAGAAAAGCCCATGGCTGATCTCAGGGCGCCACTTTGAAAGCGACTTAAGTTTCTGTGGATTAGTCCCAGAGATTGAGGACCCACCTTCTGATTTTTTTTCCTCAAGAAAAATTAAAAATTAGAATTTCCAAAATTTTAAAACACTTGTGGAAAAACAAAATTGGTCAAGCATTCAACCCAAGAGCCACCAGTTTACAGATCTTGTTTTAGAGATACAGATTGCTCAGAGCCACCAGTATACATAAATTTCTGTCATTCAGAAGGTGGTTTTCTCGCTATTAAGTTAAAATGGGCCCAAGTCAGTCACTGCTGCTGCTGCTGCTGCTACTAAGTCACTTCAGTCCTGTCCGACTCTGCAACCCCATAGATGGCAGCCCACCAGGCTCCCCCATCCCTGGGATTCTCCAGGCAAGAACACTGGAGTGGGTTGCCATTTCCTTCTCCAATGCATGAAAGTGAAAAGTGAAAGTGAAGTCGCTCAGTCGTGTCCGACTCTTAGCGACCCCATGGACTGCAGCCTACCAGGCTCCTCCGTCCATGGGATTTTCCAGGCAAGAGTACTGGAGAGGGGTGCCATTGGCTTCTCCTAGCTTACACTATTTCTGTGATGATTATTGTTGTTAATGTAAGTTGGCAGCATTCATAAATGACAAAGCTGTGGATAAGCCGCTCATGACCAGTTTATTTAAGACACAACACTGGTGCGGTTTTCACTCATGTTCTCATTTTTAAAAAATTTATTTATTTTTGGCTGCACCGGGTCTTTGTTGCTATGCAGGCTTTTCTCTAATGGTGCTGAGCAGGGGCTACTCTCTAGTTGCAGTGTTTGGGTTTCTCATTGCAGTGGCTTCTCTTGTTATGGAGCACCGGCTCTAGGCTCATGGGCTCAGAGCTGTACTTCCCAAGCTCTAGAGCACAGGCTCAAGAGTTGTGGCGCACAGGCTGGCTTGCTCCTAGGCATGTGGGATCTTCCCTGATCAGGGATCAAATCCATGTCTCTCTTGCCTGGAAAATCCCATGGATGGAGGAGCCTAGTGGGCTGCAGTCCATGGGGTCGCTGAGGGTCAGACACGACTGAGCGACTTCACTTTCTTCTCACTTTCATGAATTGGAGAAGGAAATAGCAACCCACTCCAGTGTTCTTGCCTGGAGAATCCCAGGGACGGGGGAGCCTGGTGGGCTGCCGTCTATGGGGTCGCACAGAGTCAGACAAGACTGAAGCGACTTAGCAGCAGCACTGGCAGACAGCTTCTTTACCACTGGGCCACCAGGAAAGCCCTGCTGTTCTCATTCAAAGTGGTTTAGTGTTCTAGGAAAGTAAGATTGTAGCAAAGAGTGCAGTTCCCTGATCTTCAGGATTGCAATGAAGTCTTTCACATAGTGGTTTTCAGTTAATGGCATGCGTGGTTTATAATGAGTGACAGTTTGTGTGATCATTATCTCAACCACATGTGTGGCATTTCAGTAAATATCATTGGTTTGTAAACTATAAAAATATCCTTAAAAAGGTAAGAGTGAGCTCTCCTCTTATCTTTCTCCTCCTGTTGATACAGGATAAAAGAAAAAGTACAGACCACAACCAGGGGTTTTAAAATAGCAACAAAGCAATCAGAAAGGTAATCAGTGGGTGCATATTACTGAGAGTTTCCCAGGAGGATAACACAGATAGTTTCTAACTTTGGGTAAGATAATCTCCTCTATTTTAACAACCCATTCAAAACTTGATGTACACGGAAATAGATGACTAGACTTTTCACTTATTGTTTCACTTTGATTTAAAAAATCAGAATAAGTTCAAAGTATAATATATAAATGCCAAAAAAGAGAATGTTAACACTTTGTCATACTTGCTTCAGAAACTTTTTTTTTTTTTTTAAAGAAAAAGCATTTCAGATATATGTGTGTTCCCTTTGTTATCCTTCCATCCCCTTCTTTCCCAAGGCCAGGACTCTGATGAAGTTAATGGTGAATCCTCCCAGCATGTTTGTTGTAAACAGATATATACAGATAGATAGACATATTGCTATCTGTATATTACAGTGTACACTATTTTAAAATATACAATTGCGTTAGTTTGTATATTTTGAAATGTTAACAAATGATATCATATGCATTAATCTGCAACTGATTTTCTCAATCAACATTATGTTTTTGATGTTTTGATCTATATCAACTAGATCTTAATACAAACAGGTTTTGTTCATTCATTTTAAGTGGTTAGTACTTTTTTGTTGAATAAATAAACCACAGTTAGTTTATTCTTCTGATGATGGATATTTCTCTTATTTATAATTATTTGCTGTTAAAAGTTGTGCTCCAGTGAATGCCCTTGAACTTTTCTCCTTAGGTACATGTATCAGAATTGTATTGGAGTAGTTTCCTAGAAGTGAAATTGCTGAGTCACAGGAAATATGCATTGTCAAGTTTATTTCAACATTGCCAAAATGTTCTCCAATATGACTGTGCCATTTTACACTCCCTTTCAGCAGTGCTAGGACTCGCTTTGTAAAACAAATACGCTTTCTCCGGTTTCGAGGGGTTCTCCTTACAAAATTTAACCCTTTTCCTACCAAGTGTCCTGTGTGTTTCTTTACATGTGTTTCCCCTACCTCTAGCTTCCTTAGAAAAAACAGAGCAAGTATAAAATTTTGGTGGTTCATATTCATTGAGAATAAAGCGTACAGTTTTCAGCAAAACTATGCTTGACTCAAGGATTCTTTCAAGGAATTTTTTTCCTAAATTTAACTCTTACTTTCATTCTTACCATTTGAACAAATTCAATTTCTGACCTCTTTGACATTTTCATTGGTCCTGAGGAGATTATCTAAACACTGTGTAAGATTTTTGATATTTTTCTTCTTATTTTAAATCGTTTGAAAGGTAATGAAAACAAAATAACTCTTGGTCTTGGCATTAATAAATCTCCTCAAATTCCGTAACATTTTTAGACCTGTTAGGTATCTATCTTACAGTTACATTTTAGTGTCACACAAATGTAGATGTTGGTGCAGCCTCCAAGAACAACTTCTCGACCTTGAAATTGTTGCAGCGGCTCTAGACTGAAATCTGCTGAAGCATTTCCCCACTTGTGGTTGCTTGTCTCCCAGAAGGACGAATGTCAGCCCGTCTGGGTACAGGGACAGTGTCCTTGTATAGTTCCGATGCATGTGGAATTTTATCGCCCTCTTTTTTAAAAAATTCTTTTACTGAACTCTGAGATGAAAACAAAGTTGAGCTAATGATGGAGATTAATAACAACACTCAAACTGGGACGCAGAACTTTTTTGAAAAGTTCCTCTTCAGCGCTTACATGTGGATGTCGTGGTTTTTCCAATTTTATTCTACTTTTGTTAGGAAAATGAACAGAAATAGGCATCACTGACTTCTGAGCCCTTGTTTCTTTTTCAAGAAACACAGTTTAAATGTTTAACAACACAAGCTAGAAAGGGCCCCAAGATGGCCTTGAGCCAAATGCAAAGGTCCGTGTTTTTGGCCAGCCTCCCTAAATAACTTCGGCTTGAGGTGCTGCCCATATTAGCATGATGGATCCCATTGAGGAAATCTCACATGCTGAGAATGTATGTTGTTATGACTTGACATTTTATGGCATTTATGAAACTCTTACTTTGGCAGGGGGGATAAAAGCAAATAATTAGATTTGGATTTTGAAAGATCCCTCTGGCTGTACTTGAGAGACTAGGTTGGAAGGGCCTGAAGAAACAGCAGGGAAATCTATCAAGGGACTTTTGTAGTCCTTCAGGCGAGAGAGGAAGCTGGTTCAGGTAGGATGGTGGTGGTGGAGAGGGAGAGATGGGTGCATGTGAAAAATTTTTAGGAGGCAAATTCAGCTGGATTTGGTGATGGCTGGGCTCTGGGTGCTAAGGGAAAGAACAGTGTCAAGCCTGAATGAGTTTCCTCATTTCTGATGGGGTGCACACTTACAGGATCTAACTTGGTAAGTGGGATTTTCGTCAAGTTTCATGTGAAACAGTGTAATACCGGTATTAGGCTGAAGCAAGGGAGGCTCAGCTTCATGCTGTGTGCTCAGTGTGTGATACTTTGGGGAAGCCTGACAAATAGCCATCTACTTTTCCTCAAAGCAAGTAGCATTTTCACCAGGCAGGCAAGAATTGTAGGATTCCTGTAATCACAATGTACTTAGTTTAAGGACGTTATTGCTGAAACAGTGTGGGAGAAAACACTTTTTTATACTCATCTTGGAGACTGACTGGCTAATGTCTGGTGTTCAGATGAGCTAACACTCGGCATCACCCATGATGTGTAAACGTTAGAGAGTTTAACTTGCTGTTGAGGACATTGGCTGGAAGCATGAAGGAGAACTGCACTTCTCCAAGGGCTTCCTAAGTGTTTTCACCAGCAGCTGTCATGGAAGATGTGTTCGTGGGAGAAGGACAGGGCAGAGGGCTGGGTCCTCAACATTTTGGGCTCCATTGTAGATAGATAGTGGTATTCAAAGAACTGATGGCTTTGTACAGTGTCACATGGGCTGTTGACAGCAGACTCAAGGTTGAGACTTTGAGCTTTTGAACCGGTTTCCTAAAACAAAAATAAGAGCAACAAAATAAGTACCGTGTAATAATCTTACCTAAATATGAAATCTATCATCAGGTTGCTTACAGAGCAGATGTATCTACCACATGAAATGCTCCCATTTCCTGTTATCATCCCCAAACTAGGAGTTTAAAGTCATTAATCTTAAATGTAATCTAGGACTGTCTTCATTGTTCTCAGGCTACATTGATTATCAACTATAATCATTCTAGCCGGCTACCCAGTCATAGCTTCTCCAACCATTATATTGATTAGGTTGGCATCTCTTCTTTTATTTGTGGGGGTTAGTGGAAAGATTGGAGGTGAAGACAAATGAGTTCAAGAAAAGCCAAAAAAAAAAAAAAAAAACCCCAAAAAACAAATCAACTGTTTTAAAATGACTGACGATGATAAAAAGAACCGTCATCACTAAGTCCTTTGGCCCCCAGAATAGAAATGCTGAGCTAAATTAATATGAATGACCTTACTAATTTTAGGGCTAAAATGTAACCAGTGAGGCACTCCGGGAGACTTGTTCTCTGTGTCTGTTTGGAAGAGAAAAGTGGAAAGACTGATTAGCAAGAATAAGAGAGAATTTCTCAGAATGCTCTGCGGAACACAATCTTACTGCTGATTTTTCTTTAAAAGGTCCAGTTTTGCCATGGTCCTTCTGAGAACTGTGCCCCTTGCTTCCTGGCTGCCCCTAGGACTGAGGATGGTCTTCCAGAATTGCTGCCCATATATAACTCCCCACCCCACCCTTCCAGATACCCCAGCCTCCAAGGTGCCCAGGGCTGGCCTGGTTTCTGGAAGTGGAGGCTGATTGTCTCTGCTGTTAGCCCTGATTCCAACATCCTGGGCTGGCCAGTTGTTTAGCAGCAGGTTTTTGGTCCCATGCTCATTGCCTGGGATTCCATTACCTTGGATGTGATCCTGAAAGAAAATCTGCTTGAGGTGACCTAAGGCAATAGTGATTAGACTGACCTCAGTTAAGATATTTTAAATCCATAGGAAACTTTTATTATTTTTTTCTTTCCCTTTGGAGGGTCCCTCTTTTTTGATGACTCCTCTCCTAATAGTTTCAGGTCCTGACAGCTGAAGTCCTACATCTTCTGCGAGGTGAGAGTCCATTTCTTTCAATCCAAATCAGAGTCTAATTTTATCAATCTGAAACAGCTCCATAATGCGCCAACCCCTGCTAGGTGTCACCCGGCTTGTTGAGCCGACAGTCCCTTCCTCCCAGATGCCTTCAGCCAGTTACGTGTTTGAGACGAGGGCCTCTCATGCGGATGTTCCAGCCATGTCAGCGTGGCCTCGCCTCTCAGCTTGCTTTGTTTATCCAGCAGCTCATTACTAAAGGGTAGCCTGTCAAAAAGAGGTTAAATATTCTTTGGGAAACATGGTCACTCACATCCTTGAGATGCCACAAATATGTTTAATAAAGGGAAGATTGGCTTGATAAGAAAAACGTGATTGACTTGCATCACCAGAAAATGTTTTTCTCCTGTTATTCTAGTTGAGTTTCCACAAGCATTCCTGGGCACTAGCAAACCTATGGGCAATAAATTGCTGCAGCCAACACATAAAGACACCAAGGGAAGCAGGGAAAATGATTGCTGATGATTCGTTCTAACTACTTGACCTTCTGACCTCTTCTCTAGATATATGACCAAGATGGGACACTACAGCACTTTATTGATGGTGGGGAACCTAGTAAGTCGAGCTGGATGAGGTATATCCGATGTGCAAGGCACTGCGGAGAACAGAATCTAACAGTAGTTCAGTACAGGTAAAGTATACCTTGATTTACCACTTACAAAGCCAAAGCCCTTTGCCTTGCATATATAAATTCAGGCTTGCTGCTAGTTTTGAAAAAATCCTGCAGAGTCCTGACGAACTCTGCAAGGGCTGGCAGGAATTTCTTTTTTTTTTTTTCTTTTTCTGTTAGTTTTGTGCTATCTGTCTAGTTCTTGTAACAGTCATTTCTTGAGAATTCAGAAATAAGGATGCTAGGAGAAGGCCTTTTTCGCTCACTGCACATGATAAAGTTACTTCCACATCATCATGTGAATGTTCACCATGGCCTGAGTGAGCCCAGCGAACTCACTGACTTGCAGTGATTTCCTCCCCAGCAGATGTGTCCACATGCAAACAGGAGTTCACAGATTCAGCCCAGGTCACTTGCTTTCAGTCATCTTCGGTCTGGCTGTCTCTCAGAGGGAACAGTTTGAGTTGCACAAAGGCGTGGGAAATCAAGAAGTCTCAACCCTCCCCAGGCTGCTTTCCTAAAACCATTGTGTTCAGCAGCCTTGACTAAGTCGTGGTAACCTCTCCTGATCCCTTGAAAGATGCCAAAGCATTTCTGGTCCTGCAGCCATTCAGAGTATGTTTCAGGGGATGGGGTGGTTCCAGCGCACAGAAAAGGCACCAGTCCCTTGAGATATTTTGGCAAATCCCGAAGGTGAATGGAGATGAGGTGGAGCCTCCCCTATTTCCCAGAGTCTCATAGCGAGGCCTAGAGTGGGGGAGGGGAAGAAAAGCCAGTGGGATCCCAGATCCAAAGCCACACCTGCCTGATGCACCTGTTGGTCAAGCATTTCTATCAAGTATTAAAGGCTAGAGTGGCAACCCAAAGGCAAACACAGATCTCATAGGAAAAAAGCCCTGCTACGAAGCCTTCTTTTCTCAAAATCCCTCGAAAACATGTGCCATGTAAATATATGACCTCAGTTATAAACAGCCACGTTCCCTTTAGAATCAGAAGCAACTGTTTAACTTTATCAGGCACCACAGACACATCAAAGCAGGAGCCTTGCTCGGCAACTTGGAGTCCTGCCGATGACAATTTCTTTTCTTTTCTTTTTTTTTTTAAATTTTTAAAAATGAAGCCTTAAAAAAAAGAAGCAAACTGTATTCCCCTTATAGGTTAAAGGCTGCACAAATCTGGCTTGCTCTCCAAAGGCCTCCAGATTCAAAGGGAACATATTTGGACAGCATGTGACTCACTGCCTTGGTTTCCTAGGCAGTTATCTTTCATTACATAAGGGTTTATATGAACTTGCACACGATGGTATCTGGTTACAGTCTGTATATGGGCTTCACCCACCTTCCCTGCAGCTGCATCTCTGTTGTGAAGTTTTTATAAAACTCGGAGCTAGTAAAGTAGTAAAGATTGTGTTTGTCTACTCGGCAAGAGATAGTTTGGCTGGTTCCGTCACGGGCACCCTGGGAGCTCTCGAGAAGAGTTCTGACTTTGGGAAAATAAGAAACCCCTGCAAGAAAGGTGGGCATGAGAAAGTCGTTACCTTTCTGTCAATATTAAGTGGGTTTTATTGCTCCCCTTCCTTATGGTGCTTCCACACTGAATTCTCTCTGCCGATCTGTTTTCGATTACCTCAGATCTTTATAAAATGAACTACAAAAACACAATTTAAAAACTGGCATCCATCACCAGTGACCACGTCCAAGAGTAAGAAAATAGAAAAGTTGGACCCTGAAGAGCCAGCCTAATTTTTATTGTACATGAATGTCCTCTTCACAAAAAGTCAGCTGGTTTAGATTCATTCTGTTATGATTTGTAATATCTAAATGGAATTTTCTTCAAAGCGCCCTTGATTGATTGACCCTTAGCTGAACGTTTTGTTTTTATTTTGAGGCTGACAATAATGTTTGTTGGCATGTGTTCCGCTTCAGCTGCGTTGGGACGCCATGAAGCTATCTTTATGAGTCATCCAACCACAATACTAAATACATGTCAGCAAAGGAAATATTATCTGAAAAGGGAAAAATCCCTTTGATGTGCTTCAACATGCAGAGATTTCTGCGAGTTTTGGAAGCTCTGCCCGCTTGTAAGGAACGGTGTACGCTTACACTTTTCTTTTTCCCCTTTTGGCCTACTCTGTGCCTCAAAAGACCACCCATCGCTCGAAAACAGTTCTGCTCTTTCAGCGGCAAAGTGTGTCATTTGGTTTTAGCACATTCATTTGCCGGCGCTGTGTTTATATTAAGGGAAGCCAAACCGAGAGATGAAATGTTACAAGGGTGAAGTACAAAGTCGACTCAATTTTTCTCAAGTTAGGAGATGCCAGTGATTTATATCCCAGCTCCAATTTTGATTTTTTTATGTAGCAGTGGAAAGAATTAATAAAATGCACAGCTCTTAGAGATGTGGAGGGAGGAAGGGGAGTGAGGTCTGGACAACTGGCTAGAGTTTTTGTCAGATATTCATAGAATGTTGGGGAAAAACATTCTGCTTAGCTAGCAGTGCCCTCATGAGACAGAATGGCAGCAAGTAAGGAAAATAACAAGATAAATGAAATTTTTGCAGCTGCAAGTAAAATATTGAGAATCTGCACTTTTTTATTGATCTTTATGATCCTATTGCCAAGAGCCACTTTGTGGTGACAAAATATGTTGACAAGTGCATATCTCACCGCCATGAAAAATGTGGTGAAGGATTCGCCTTATGTCTACAGTGTTGTACAAGGAACAGATTGCCCTGCTATGGCCAATTCCTTACAGAAAGGCTAAATTTAAGGTTCACCAACCCTGAACACTTTTATCTTGAACTTGAGGCTAATGTTTGTAGCAATTCTTCACTGAGAAAACCGATCACAGGCTCCTCTTTTTTTTTTTTTTTAAATCTGTAGATTTTTATTTACGGTGCCACGGCTGTTTAGTTCTTGGTACCTTCACTCTGTCATTTCATAGTGTAATCTTTCAGCCAGAGTAAAGTGCCCCTCTTGTATTTATTGAATTTCCATCCACTTCACATAAGAGGGTTAGTTTTCCTCTTCTCCTGTATCAAATTTTAGAGGAAAAAAAGCTATGGGGAAGATTTTTATTTCTCTTAGCCCTTATATCACAAAGCTGCTTAATTTTATTACAAATTTGAGAACTCCCATGCCAAGTTGTAAGAATACACTTAACACTTTTCCTTCAAATAAGAAATCAATGGTGTTAATTTGTATGTGGGGTCGACGTACCAGAGTCTGCAGTTTACCAAGAAAAAGAATTTTCTCATTAGTGTGAGATGAAATTTTTTCTTTAAATGAACTCTTCCTTTCTGCTCTCTCCGGGGCCAAATATCTGTCTCTTCAGCCAGGATGTTCCATGGAGGGACACTGTGGAAATAAACTGTGAGCTATTTATCGTACTGGGTTACAGGCTCTAATTGGTTGCTGGGAACGATAAGGTGGGTGCAGATTTTATTACAAACAGAAATTGTTTAGGTGGGAAACTGGGCAGAACTTTTTGGGGGCAATAAAAATGTGGATGGAGCATGTGAGTCCTACCGATTACTAAGCTGGGTTTTCTTTTGTTTTGAATAGGTCGAATATATTCTACCGAGCCTGTATAGATATTCCCAGGGGTACCGAGCTTCTCGTGTGGTACAATGACAGCTATACGTCTTTCTTTGGGATCCCTTTACAATGCATTGCCCAGGATGAAAACTGTAAGAATTTATTTTAGCTCTGAATTCACATTTCCAAATACCTATTTCAAAGCTAACTTTTAAAATAAGAGTGTTGTTTGAAACTCCTGAAATGTGGTTCACTCTGCTGTGTAACACAAATGTGCACAAGTCTGTTCCATCATTTTATTTTTCCTTGTATATCCTGTGCTTTTTCCCAGGACGTCTTGACCTGTACAGTCCAATGTTTTTTCACCCATTTATGATTTCAAAACCTTTGTCCTAGTTTAAATCATTGCCAGCAGCAGTGTTAAGGCAGCTGGTATCTACTGAGTACCAACTATGTGTCTGGTTCCAAGAGCAGCATAAGTTATAACTTCTGCTCTGAAGGATTGCACAGTCTTGCTGGAGTCACACTGTTTGGAAAAACGAAGTAAGGAGACAACACTTTCTTTAATCAGGAACAACACCCCTCCAGTCAATTGGCTTTGCTTCCTCTTAAGTAGTTGTTGGAATAATAAATGGTAGTAAAAACCATAGACATATGACTGAGGAATTTGTCTCTAAACATCTTAGTCTAAAATGAACCATGTAATTTTCTTCTATCTTTATTACTGTTACTATCATTATGTTTGAAAAAATAATGCAAACCTTTGCAGTAGTTTTCATATAAACTTTATATATTTGTTTTTATCAATTTTGGGGAAAATATTATAAGGTGATTTCTGGTATTTGGAATAGATTTAGATGATTCTGATGTGCTTCAGTGAGAAACACTGGTTTGAATGATGCAATTTTTTTCTTGTCATCCAACTGACTGATCTGTGAACTGATAAATTTGGATTATACAGTAGAAAAAGAAGCAGAGAGAACAGATTTATATAAGAAACTTAATTTTGGGAAAAAAGTGTTATTTTAATTTTTCCTTCTCTACTCACTTTTTCTCACACACATATGAACTGAAAAAAAATGTTTATAATATTACTGATCAAAATGCTGATGATCAAATATTTCTTTTCCATGTTATCTTTGTTTTCTTTGTAAAAAAAATAGAATCCTCAAAAAGCATACTATGCTCAACTTTCTTTTTCTACTTTACCCTAACCCCAAACCAATCTCAAATAAAAAAAATGAATCTTTGGACATATAAGTACATTCCTCTTACTTACCAAGTTTCCATTAGAAAGTTTTTTTTCTGCAGTAATGCTCTTATTTGAGGGAGTGTCTGTTTTCATAGGGGAAAATCTCCATGATGGACATGAGTGTGTGGTTGGTGTTAGAAGCAGAAATGGCCATGGTGGCCAATATGCTCTGTCTTCCCAGTATGGCTCCATGCCCAGCTCTCCCAAGACTGGATGTAGGTACACACATGGAAAAGCACTGTTATCAGCTCCTCTGATTAGAACCTCAGTGTAGCTTCACCTTCTAAAAGATGGAATCTGATCCAGAAAGATTCCATAAAACCTATAAGGCCTTCTATTTCCTTCCTTAGTACAGCCTACTACAGACTCTGAAGATATTCTGGTGTGCGTATCAAGGAATGCCTGGAAGTAAACACATCAAAGTCTAGAGTTCTAAAGTACATAGCACATAGTCCAAAAATCCATTCATTCGTTAGATAGTTGTTGGATACATACTAAGGACCAGTGTCATTGCTGCATACTGTGAATACAGCAGTGAACAAGACGTACAGGAATTCCTGCCCTCATGGAGCATATAGTCTAACGCAGGGAGACAGATTATCAACCAATAAAAAGTAAGTAAGTTTGTCGTGTGATGATAAGTGTCATAGAGATAACAAAGTAGAGAAGGGGCGAGGAGTGCTAGGAATTGGGAGTTGCGGGTTTAGAGATGACCAGTGTGAGCCCTACGAGGAAGGTGGCCTTTGGGCAAAGACTTAAGGAAGTGAAAGAACAAGCCACATGTTCTTTGGGAGCAGAGTGTTGCAGGCAGTTGGACTCCCAGCATACAGGCTCAAGATGGAGATGCTACTGGCCTGTAGGAAGGGCATCACAACAGTTAGCATAGGGGTGTCAGTTGGAGAGAGTGGGTTGGGGGGAGTTAACTTAGATCTGGGGACAAGAATCTTATAAGGTCCAGAAGGTCACTGCCAAGACTCTGGACTTTACTCTGTTTGCATTGGACAAATGGGGTATTGTAGAGTTTCAAGCAGAAGAGTGACATGATCTGACTGAAGTTGTTGCAGGTTTACTCTGGCCACTGAGTGGAGATCTGACCGTGAGGGTGAGGATGGAGCAGGATCCAGCTAGAGGCTCTTGCTGGAATCCGGGGAGGAGGGATGATAGTGGTTTGGACCAGGGTAAAAGTGGTGGAGGTGGTGAGAAGTGCTTGGATTCTGGATACATTTTGAAGGTAAAGTCAACAGCATTTGCTAACACGCTGGATGCCGAATAAGAGAAAGGAGTCAAGGGTAACTCTAGGGCTTTGGTCTGAAGAGCTGGATGGATGGGATGGCCACTTAACTGGATTACGAGTCAGACATGGGAAGCGTGAAGTGACTGCTCAGGGAATGCTTTTCTTCCCTTTGACATGGATCTCTGGGGTGGGAGTCTCGCGTCTGCAGCGTTGCTTCTGCCTTGTGATGCTGTTACAAGGATGAGAGGGATTTCGGGGCTGGGCTGGGCGATTTGGGTTTTGTGTGCCATTCGCAGCCACCTGACTGTGGTGTCTGGGAGTGTAGCAGCTGGTCTCCAGGTTGTGTGCTAGTGCCATCCAAAATGCGCCTGGTGGCAGCCCCAGGGGCGTTGCTTCTCAAACCTTCTTTCTCCCATAGTTCAGCCTCTGTGGAGCATTCTTGAGGTTGGTGATTATTGAATCAACTCTACCAGGGCACATGTTATGTATCATTTAGCACCTGAAATCCTTGGAAGGAAATTCGCAAAACTTCAGCACCTTGAAGTGTTATGGATTCAGTAGGCAAACTATGTAGCTCTTTTTGGTTGAGTTCAGAGCTCTAAGTAAGGGTGGAGGGAAGTTGAAAGAGAATTAAGTCATTGACTAAAATGCTCAACGGTGACAATCCCCCATCCCCCTAAGGGTATTATAGGAATTTTATTTCAGTTCCTGTCTCAGAGTCGTATATCTATCATGGGATTGGCCACCCAAGAAACCAGCAGAAAGCTTCATCAGATGGTGTGGGGGTAGATATACGGCTTTGACTCTAACTGGAAGATGGATTCTCATTCCATATGATTCACAGAGGTACCTAGAGAGGCTTTATAATGAGGGCTCTTTTTTCTGTACCGAGAAAATACTCGGTGTGATTTAAAAGAGCAAGCGTGTGAAAGGGCATGGACAGATAATTTAACAGATAGCCTTTCACAGCCCTGAGTAATTTAAATCATCTCACCAGGATTAGCAATTTGAAGACAATTTTTATTCTACCAAGCTAGCCACAAAATAAATTAGGTACCTTAAAAAGAAGCTTCTTGAGATCAAAGACTTATTTGACAAAATGCCTCTATAGAGCCTCCTTATAGTGCTGTGCACACAGTAAACAATACATGCTCACTGGATACATACTGAGAATTTTACTGCCATTATTAGAAGCGATGGATACAAAGTTCAGCCAGATTTTTTGTTGTTGCTGTTAATGAAATTGTTACATGATCCAAGACATTCAAGGAAAATATGATTTTGCTTAGTGAATAATACTTATTAAGCACTTTCATTTATAAAAATACCACTTTCTTCCCATGGTTCTTTCAATGGTGAAAGTACACATTTCCTATTGAGCGTGTGGGGTGGGTTCAGGCTTCAGGCACTGGCCCCTCTGGCAGCAGCCACGAAGCAGTGGGACACGCTCCCTGCCCGGACAAGCCATTGAAAGCCGCCTGGCCTCAAAGAGAGGGCAGCGTTTCACACAGGCATTTGGGCTCTGGAAGCAATTCCTATGTTATTTTCTTTAAGAAAGAAAAAAGAAAAAACCCATAGTTCTAAATGTAATAGAGCTGCAAAGAGAGCACGGCTACGTCCACTGTGGGCCTTTCAGAAGAGCCTGAAGGAACGCCTGTGTCGACAGATTGTATCCGCAAGGAGGAATGAGGTTCCCCAAAGCTTCCAGTGGGGGATTAGCTCCTGCAGAGTGTAAAGACCATAGTGTATTCATATTCATTTCAGAGGAAATTAAAAAAAAAAACCTGGGAATAAATGTTAAACAAGTCTTCCTGCTGCTTTTTCTGTCTTGGCATATGAAGCTGAGGTGGTGGAATGTGAAACTTGATGGCAACATAGAGGTTGTTACACCGGACTAAACTCTGTCTGAGAGAGGCCTGCCTTTTTATTTTGATTTTAAAGAGCAGAAAATAAAGACGGGCATCTCTGCCTGGTGCCCTGGCCCCACCATCCCACCAACAGTGTGGAACTAGGCCCTGGGTAGAGAAGGCTCTATCAGGCCTTCTGTCTGTGAACATTGAGGAGATGATGGTATAGTTCAGTCCAACAAGAACATCTGTCTGCAAGACCCTACGGGGAGCATCATGATGGGGTACAAAACCTCAGACCCTGTCCTCAAAGGGCTCAGTGTAGGAGAAGGCACATAAGCAAAAACTACACTATAGAACCTAATACGGGTGCCTTGTGACATGGCCATAGCAGGGAGGTGGCCTTGGTGGTGTCAGTGATAGTCAGTCAGTTCTGGCTGACTCTTTGTGACCCCATGGACTGTAGCCCGCCAGGCTCCTCTGTCCATGGAATTCTCCCAGGCAAGAATACTGGAGTGGGTAGCCATTCTATTCTCTAGGGGATCTTCCCAACCCAGGGATCTCTTGCATTGCAAGCAGATTCTCTACTGTCTGAGCCACCAGGCCGGTAGGCTTGGTGTTAATGCAGTTGGGAGGAGTCCAGTTCCAGGCCCTTGTGCACAATGGGCAGCTGGGATTGGACCCCTCCCATAAATCCAGGAACCAGAAGTCACTGTTTGTCCCTGAATGGGGAATAGAAAGTGCTACCCTCAGGCCAATAGTCTAAGAAACTCTCCATTTGAGGCCATTGATGAAAGCAGTATGTTGCATTCCAAAACCTGCCCCAGCTATGGGAGGGTATGGGGTTGGGTTTTGCATTACCTGCCAGTTGTGGAAACGCAAAGCCAAGAAGCTGATATAAAACTTGGCCCAGAACTGGAGGAACATGGAGGGTCCTAGAACAAGCAGAGAAGAGTTCCACCCCAGAGGTATCTGCTCAGGACTCCCAACAGAAGGCAGTGGCCACTGAAAACACCTTCATTGAAGGAAGTGGCAAAAGACACAGAGGAGCACGCTGTCATGAGAGATTTGACCTCTTGGATGCCTCAGTCCTTGGCACCTTGGGAGCCTTGCTTTAGGATTGAGGCCCGCATCCCTCCACTTTCTGAGGGTGTAGAGGGCTGACAGCTGAATTGTCTTCAGCCTACAGAGCCACTTTGAAGTGAAGTGAAGTCGCTCAGTTGTGTCCGACTCTTTGCCACCCCATGGACTGTAACCTACCAGGCTCCTCAGTCTATGGGATTTTCCAGGCAAGAATACTGGAGTGGGTTGCCATTTCCTTCTCCAGGGGATCTTCCTGACCCAGGGATTGAACCCAGGTCTCCCGCATTGTAGGCAGACGCTTTACCGTCTGAGCTACCAGGGGTCTTACCCTTGGTCATGTTTCCTCCCCATGTAGCATGTGTCCAGGGACTGGTCAGTGTGGGACTACTGCCACACTGTAGGACTACTCCCCTTATTCCACAGAGGAAGCAATGGCACCCCACTCCAGTACTTTTGCCTGGAGAATCCCGTGGACGGAGGAGCCTGGTAGGCTACAGTCCATGAGGTCCCTAAGAGTCGGACAAGACTGAGCGACTTCACTTTCACTTTTCACTTTCATGCATTGGAGAAGGAAATGGCAACCCACTCCAGTGTTCTTGCCTGGAGAATCCCAGGGATTGGGGAGCCTGGTGGGCTGCTGTCTATGGGGTCGCATAGAGTAGACATGACTGACGCGACTTAGCAGCAGCAGCCCCTTATTCCAAAGCCAGATGACTCGAAAGGTTAATTAAGTGCTTAGTTAAGTGCTTTTAATTGCTCTTAACACCATCCTCTCTCCTCGTTCTGCAGTAAACCTCTTGTACACAAAACAGCAGATCTCCATTTCAGACTGTTTCCCAGGGGACGCGAATTCAGACAGGGGCTACCATATTTATATTGCCAGCTCACTCCTCTCACCAGAGACCCGGGCTCCTGTCCACCTGTTGAATTCCCAGCTGCACTTGCCTGTCTCACAGATGTCTCAAACTCAACACATTGAACTGAAACCATCCTACCCTGTCCCCCAAGCTGTCTCTCTCCCAATTCAGTACCTCTCACTCCCATTCACTCAGCTGTTCTTTCTAGAAACCTTGACACCTTGTTCTTTCTCAGCCCATCTGTCTAGTCATTCATAAATCCCTGTTGATTGTATATTCTTAAATGCTTTTCTTTCCATTTCTGCTGCCACCTCCCGATCAGCCTCACAGTCAGCTTTTGGCCTGGACCTCTGCATTTTCCTTTTTAGTATCACAGCAGCCAAAGTGAAGTCTCGTTGATTTTATTGTTTCAGTTTAATCACTTATTTGGTTAAAAGTTAGTTTTTAACTAACTTTTGGTTCTGTTGATCAGAATTCAGAAAATAATATGGACATATAATTCTTCCAAAGGGAGTGAGTTGACACATTCTAAGGTGTCCTTTCAAGATGTATTTTTTTGCCCATTCTCTCATTTGTACACATTCTCCCTCTTTTTCTCTGCCTCTCTGTTCCTGGTAGCTCAGATGGAAAAGAATCTGCCTGCAGTGCAGGAGACCTGCATATAACTCCTGGGTCGGGAAGATCCCCTGGAGAAGGGAATGGCAACCCACTCCAGTATTCTTGCCTGGAGAATTCCATGGACAGAGGACCCTGGAGGGCTAGAGACTATAGGGTCGCATAGAGGTGGCCATGACTGAGCAGCTAACACTACTACTATTAGATTTTTTGTACTGCATCTCACTTTTTCATTTAATGATATAGGGTGATGATGCATTTAAAGTGTAAGTCCGATCACCTTACACCCTTTTCCATGGGGATGGTCTTGATTCCTGTCTCCTGTACAATGTCACGAACCTCATTCCGTAGTTCATCAGGCACTCTATCTATCAGATCTAGACCCTTAAATCTATTTCTCACTTCCACTGTATAATCATAAGGGATTTGATTTAGGTCATACCTGAATGGTCTAGCGGTTTTCCCTACTTTCTTCAATTTAAGTCTGAATTTGGCAATAAGGAGTTCATGATCTGAGCCAGAGTCAGCTCCTGGTCTTGTTTTTGTTGACTGTATAGAGTTTCTCCATCTTTGGCTGCAAAGAATATAATCAGTCTGATTTCGGTGTTGACCATCTGGTGATGTCCATGTGTAGAGTCTTCTCTTGTGTTGTTCGAAGAGGGTGTTTGCTATGACCAGTGCATTTTCTTGGCAAAACTCTATTAGTCTTTGCCCTGCTTCATTCTGTATTCCAAGGCCAAATTTGCCTGTGACTCCAGGTGTTTCTTGACTTCCTACTTTTGCATTCCAGTCCCCTATAATGAAAAGGACATCTTTTTTTGGTGTTAGTTCTAAAAGATCTTGTAGGTCTTCATAAAACTGTTCAACTTCAGTTTCTTCAGCATTACTGGTTGGGGCATAGACTTGGATAATTGTGATATTGAATGGTTTGCCTTGGGGACGAACAGAGACCATTCTGTCGTTTTTGAGATTGCATCCAAGTACTGCATTTTGGACTCTTTGTTGACCATAATGGCTACTCCATTTCTTCTGAGGGATTCCTGCCCGCAGTAGTAGATGTAATGGTCATCTGAGTTAAATTCACCCATTCCAGTCCATTTTAGTTCGCTGATTCCTAGAATGTCGACGTTCACTCTTGCCATCTCTTGTTTGACCACTTCCAATTTGCCTTGATTCATGGACCTGACATTCCAGGTTCCTATGGAATATTGCTCTTTACAGCATTGGATCTTGCTTCTATCACCAGTCACATCCACAACTAGGTATTGTTTTTGCTTTGGCTCCATCCCTTCATTCTTTGTGGAGTTATTTCTCCACTGATCTCCAGTAGATATTGGGCACCTAATGACCTGGGGAGTTCCTCTTTCAGTATCCTATCATTTTGCCTTTTCCTACTGTTCATGGGGTTCTCAAGGCAAGAATACTGAAGTGGCTTGCCATTCCCTTCTCCAGTGGACCACATTCTGTCAGACCTCTCCACCATGACCCGCCCGTCTTGGGTTGCCCGCAGGCATGGCTTGGTTTCATTGAGTTAGACAAGGCTGTGGTCCTAGTGTGATTAGATTGACTAGTTTTCTGTGAGTATGGTTTCAGTGTGTCTGCCCTCTGATGCCCTCTTGCAACACTTACCATCTTACTTGGGTTTCTCTTACCTTGGCGTGGGGTATCTCTTCACGGCTGCTCCAGCAAAGCATAGCCGCTGTTCCTTACCTTGGGTGAGGGGTATCTCCTTACCGCCGCTGTTCCTGACCTTCAACATGGGAGACTTCCTCCAGGCCCTCCTGTGCCTGCACAGCCACCACTACTTGGGTTGCTCCTCCCGGCCGCGGGCCCTGGCCTTGGGCTCGGGGTGGCTCCTCAGGGTCACTGCCCCTGGCCTCGGGTGCAAGGTGGCTTCTCCTGGCCGCCCCTGACCTCGGACACGGGGTGTCTCCTCCTGGCCACCCCTGACCTCGGATGCAGGGTGTCTCCTCCCGGCCACTGCCACTGACCTTGGACACAGGGTAGCTCCTCTCAGCTGCCACCACTGACCTCGGATGCAGGGTAGCTCCTCTCAGCCGTTCCTGTGCCATCGCAGCCTGGCACTCTAGGCCGCTGCCCCTGACCTCAGACGTGGTGTAGCTCCTCTCGGCCGCGCTTAGTGAGCCGACTCACAGCCGCCTGCGCTTAGCAACATGGCTGTCTGGGGAGGCCTTACAAATAGCTATGAAAAGAAGAGAGGCGAAAAGCAAAGGAGAAAAGGAAAGATATAAGCATCTGAATGCAGAGTTCCAAAGAATAGCAAGAAGAGATAAGAAAGCCTTCTTCAGCAATCAGTGCAAAGAAATAGAGGAAAACAACAGAATGGGAAAGACTAGAGATGTCTTCAAGAAAATGAGAGATACCAAGGGAACATTTCATGCAGAGATGGGCTCGATAAAGGACAGAAATGGTCTGGACCTAACTGAAGCAGAAGATATTAAGAAGAGGTGGCAAGAATACACGGAAGAACTGTACAAAAATGATCTTCACGACCCAGATAATCATGATGATGTGATCACTAATCTAGAGCCAGACATCTTGGAATGTGAAGTCAAGTGGGCCTTAAAAAGCATCATTAAGAACAAAGCTAGTGGAGGTGATAGAATTCCAGTTGAGCTGTTTTAAATCCTGTAAGATGATGCTGTGAAAGTGCTGCACTCAATATGCCAGCAAATTTGGAAAACTCAGCAGTGGCCACAGGACTGGAAAAGATCAGTTTTCATTCCAATCCCAAAGAAAGACAATGCCAAAGAATGCTCAAACTACCGCACAGTTGCACTCATCTCACATGCTAGTAAAGTAGTGCTCAAAATTCTCCAAGCCAGACTTCAGCAATACATGAACCGTGAACTCCCTGATGTTCAACTGGTTTTAGAAAAGGCAAAGGAACCAGAGATCAAATTTCCAACATCTGCTGGATCATGGAAAAAGCAAGAGAGTTCCAGAAAAACATCTATTTCTGCTTTATTGACCATGCCAAAGCCTTTGACTGTGTGGATGACAATAAACTATGGAAAATTCTTCAAGAGATGGGCATACCAGACCACCTAACCTGCCTCTTGAGAAATCAGTATGCAGGTCAGGAAGCAACAGTTAGAACTGGACGTGGAACAACAGACTGCTTCCAAATAGGAAAAGGAGTACGTCAAGGCTGTATATTGTCACCCTGCTTATTTAACTTCTATGCAGAGTACATCATGAGAAACGCTGGACTGGAAGAAGCACAAGCTGGAATCAAGATTGCCAGGAGAAATATCAATAACCTCAGATATGCAGATGACACCACCCTTATGGCAGAAAGTGAAGAGGGACTAAAAAGCCTCTTGATGAAAGTGAAAGAGGACAGTGAAAAAGTTGGCTTAAAGCTCAACATTCAGAAAACAAAGATCATGGCATCTGGTCCCATCACTTGTGGGAAATAGATGGAGAAACAGTGGAAACAGTGTCAGACTTTTTTTTGGGCGGCTCCAAAATCACTGCAGATGGTGACTGCAGCCATGAAATTAAAAGATGCTTACTCCTTGGAAGAAAAGTTATGACCAACCTAGATAGCATATTCAAAAGCAGAGACATTACTTTGCCGACTAAGTGCCGTCCAGTCAAGGCTATGGTTTTTCCTGTGGTCATATATGGATGTGAGAGTTGGACTGTGAAGAAGGCTGAGCACCGAAGAATTGATGTGTTTGAACTGTGGTGTTGGAGAAGACCGTTGAGGGTCCCTTGGACTGCAAGGAGATCCAACCAGTCCATTCTGAAGATCAACCCCGGGATTTCTTTGGAAGGAATGATGCTAAAGCTGAAGCTCCAGTACTTTGGCCACCTCATGCGAAGAGTTGACTCATTGGAAAAGACTCTGATGCTGGGAGAGATTGGGGGCAGGAGAAGGGGATGACAGAGGATAAGATGGCTGGATAGCATCACTGACTCGATGGAGGAGATGGTGATGGACAGGGAGGCCTGGCGTGCTGCGATTCATGGGGTCGCAAAGAGTCGGACACGACTGAGCGACTGAACCGAACCGAACCTTACACCCTAGCTTTAACCCCTTTTTTGGATTGCCATTACTCTTATAATCAATCCCTAGCTCTTTAAAATGATAGCCCATGGACTACATATAGTCTTCAGAAATGTTTTGTATGGCTCACTTAGTGTTTTGTAACATTCTAATTTAAGCAGCATCAGACTGGCCATGCCCTATTTGGTTTGCTACAGATCCCACTGTCGTCTGTTGTACTAACTTACTTCACATTCAAGGTCACTGTGTCAAGGAAGCTATCTTTCCCACCCCAAGTTTAGCCAGCTCTGATAGATGTTTTCCTGATTCCTTTTCTTCTGTGTCACAGCAGTTATACTTGTAGAGACTGTATATTGTCAATT